>NW_027411636.1:7500-2480000 GCF_049639745.1 Rhodnius prolixus | reverse complement strand
CAGCATATCCTACCACGAAAGAACTTTCCGGCATCTCCATACGCAGGATACCATCGTAAGAAACGTTCCACAGATCCGGCCCCAAGATAGACCCCTGAGCAGCTCCTCCCGTGATCTCTTTGCTACGCAGCCCGTCTGCAGTTTCATACTTCAGCTGCCTGTCCGAAAGGTAGCTCTGTACCATGCGGAGAAGGTAAGGCGGTATTCTAAAAACTGTCTCCAGGGCTCTCAATATATCTGACCACTTCGCTGAATTAAACGCGTTTCGGACATCTAATGTGGCCAGTAACACTATTCTTCTGGAGTAGTGGTTTCCCTGCTGTGCCAGATGGAAAGTTCTCACCACTTCTTGTACAGCCCCAATGGTAGACCGACCTCGTCTGAAGCCGTACTGTCTTTCAGACAGATCACCAGCCTCTTGGATTGCCGCAGACAACCGTGGCTTAAGAAGACGTTCTAACAGTTTCCCCGCTGTATCCAGCATGCACAGAGGTCTGTAAGCTGATGGGGAATTCGGAACGCCCTTCCCTTTGCTAATTAAAACCAGCCGCTGTATTTTCCATATTTTTGGAAAGATTCCAACTTCAAGACAGCGGTTGTACATGTTCCTCCGAGGGAATACCATCAGGCCCCGGGGCCTTCTTGTTCTGGAGAGAACCAGCTGCCTGATTCAATTCTTCTTCCGTGAACAGCGGCACATCCTCCGATGGGGGAGAATACTGCTCTCGGCTTCTCAGCGGATGGGTCGGGAAAAGTGTAGACACTATTTTGCCCATCTCCCTCGCGTCCATCTTGGGTGTTGGCGACTGGGATCCTAGTTTGCGCATCACAATCTTGTATCCCAATCCCCACGGGTCATTATCTACATCCCGTTTCAGGTCTTCCCATTTGAGCTGCTTGCTCCTGAAAATGGCATTCTTGAGTGCTCGTCTTGCCTGACTAAACTGGGAGTGTTCCATCTCTACGTCCCTATTCCGTCTCCTAGCTCTTGTGACAATACGTCTTAAGCGCAGACACTTCCTTCTAAGCTCAGCGATCTCTTCCGTCCACCAATATACTGCAGTCTTCCTTCTTCTGAGTTTTGCTCTTCGCGGCATAGAGTCATCACACGCTTGTCGTACAAGACACATAGTAGTATTAACAATGTCCTCGGGAGAGCCGCTCTCCGACAGAACTGCATCTTTACCTCTATTGATGGCCAACTCAAGGATATCCTCATCCAACTTGGATACATTCCATCCGGTTAGCTTCACACCATTACCTGTAGGTCTGCTCTGGTTACGTTGAAGGTTGAAGGTGATATACTGGTGATCACTACCCGTGAAGTCTTCAATCACTCTCCAGTTTCCTATAAACCGCGCCAATGATTCCGTTACCAAAGTGATATCCGGTATCGTCCCAGTGTTTCCAGGCCGCCTGAATGTCGCCTTATTTCCGACGTTAGCCACCGTGAGACCAAGCCTAGCCGCCATTTCCAATACATGTCTCCCTCTAGCGTCTGTTGTAGGCATACCCCACTCCACTGCCTTGGCGTTGAAATCTCCAGCCACTACAATTGCCCGTCCCAAGTCTCGAACTGTGTCTTCCAGTCTGTCGACTTTCTCCCGAAAATCGTGAATGCTCACATTCGGGGTGAAGTAACAGCTCACATAAAAAATGTCCGCACATTTCACCCAAACGTAACCTTGTCCAGCGCCGTGATCTACTACAAAAGCTTCACCTCTCCCAGTTGGTACCCAAATAGCCGCTGTTCCTAGTTCATCCGAAAACCACTGACCATCTGCGGAATCATGGTGTTGTTCACTAATAAATAGTATGTCTGCCTCTTTTTCACGTTGAATCTGGTGAAGAAGATTCTGCGCTGTGACACTCCTGTGTAAGTTCCCCTGTAATATTATTGTCATGCAGACCGACTTTTTGCATGCTCTAGAGCTTTCCTAAATACCTCACATTTTCCTGTACCAGGCACGTGATCCGAATTAGTAAGCTCTTTTTCCGTACACAACATACATTTCAGAACTCCTTTACAATCCTTGGCCTTATGACCTTTTTGTCCGCATCGAAAGCAATGTTCCCGTCTATCTGGCCCCTTGCAGTTACTTGAGCGATGTCCGTATCCCAGACAACGATAACACCTGTCTACTACAGTTTTGCGCCGCATGCGGCAATTTACCCATCCGATCTTGATTCGCGATGTTTCTAGAAGCATAGAAACAGCTTTCTCATTCATCTTGGCAAAAGCCAATCTCTGCCCCCGATTATTGGATTCAGTCAGGTTTACTTCAACTTCACCAGCCTCATGCTTACATTCCCTCTCTATGGCCGCTATGACATCTTCTACGACAGTCATACTATCCAGGTCCCTGATCTCAATAGTCGCTCGTGGAGTCAGCTTCTTAACAGTTCCTGCATCCCCTAAAACTGTGTTAATTTTCTCCATTAACGCTTCTTGAGCCCCACTCTGCTGCCCAAGCTCAATCAGAACGTCACCTTTTTGAGTACGTCGCAAAGATTGCACTGATGTACCGACCTCTTCTGGATTAATATTTTCGCGAATCTTTTTAAGAACTCCCGCGAAAGTCTCTTCTTCACCCGGTTTTATTAATATTGCGTCTGGTCGCCTTCTTACTTTGGGCTTTCTGTTTCTTTTTTCCCGCTTCTTTGGACTATTTTCCTTCTTCTTGGCTCTTGACCTCTGCGTCTCCCAAGGTCCCGCGACTTCCTCAGATGTTTGTTCGCTACCCGCATCCACATTTCTTTTCTCTTCCTCCTGACTGATGCTCGGTGCTGAAGTCGACGCCTCGGTCACTGTCGCCGTTTGTGTCTGCGGTTGCAACTTCATTTCTAAAGCCACCCTCTTTTTTAGCAGGCTGTCCAGGATATCCACGGATTCGTCCAACTTCAATAATCCTTTTTTCACATCCATACTGACATTCTTTTGGACCTTCACAGCATCCTTCATCTTTTTTAGGACTGCCTTGATTTTTTCCAATTCCTGCTCCTCTAATTTACTAATTTCTAAGTGTCCTTCCAAGACACCCGTCTTCTCCTTCCCTCTACTCGTATTTGTTTTAATAGATTGATTTACCATAAATTGTTTGCCAGCGCATCGTACACAAGGGGGCGGGCCAAAATAGCTGGGAGCGGGTGTACCCTCGGATAATTTTAATCCTACCCCAGTTCCCTGAGGCCCAGCCTTCGCTTAACCAATCCCGAGATCCTGACGGATTGGAACTCGCCCGGAGCAATGACAGCCTTTAACATCCGTCATCCAGTGTGTACTCCCCGATCACGGCCCGAAGGGGCTGGTCCCTGATCCCAACTGCAAGAGAGGTCCAGCAGAGACCACTCACATCCTTCCCCCTCTAAACAGGAGGGACCAATCATATAATAGTTGGGAAGTAGTAAGGAAAAAATAGGATAAGGGTGAGGAAGATGGAATAAGGATAAAATGTAAGGGAAGGATAAAGGATGATGGTCAACGGACAGTTGTCCCTTTAGTCGACTCTTACGACAAGCGGTAAATACTGTGGCCCTATTCTACCCCCGGAACCACAGATAATAATAATAATAATAATAATAATAATAATAATAATAATAATAATAATAATAATTAATAATTAATAATAATAATAATAGTAATAACAGTAATAATAGGCGCCACGGTAGCCGAGCGGTTAAGAGATTAGACCCGCAATGCTAAGATGTATTATTGGTTAGTGGGTTCGATTCCCGGTGTCCAGGCCTTGCATTTTATTTAATGGTTATTTTAACCATTTTGTAGTCAAATATGTTTGCTAGTCGCCTCCGTCCAAGACACCTAATTTGGTAGTTGGACGTAAAGCCTGCCTTAAAAAATAGGCAATTACTTTACTTTAATAATAATAATAATATTGTTATTATAGTGCATTTATTCAGAATACATTGTACTCTTGTACATAAATCTGTGGCACTTAACAGCTTAGACAGAATCTGTCTGCCCAGTTGCCAATATATTTATAATTACAAATGAAAATTTTTACTTTTCGCAATTAATAGAAATTAACAAAGGTCAAAATATATAGAATAAAAACAAATTTAGTCCTTTAGGTGGTGAACACGGAAGTTAATTACGTAAACTCTGCCAGCAACAATCTTCTATAATGTAGGGCATATTTTAGATACTCATGGAGCATGGACCAGTCATTACCATCAAGATGTTTGCAAATTTCATTTACCGAGAGCTAGTATCGAGCATACTCCGAAAAAAAGTGCAAAATATCAGATAATTCTGAGCTATAGGTTATTTATTTTATCTTTTTTATAAATAGTCGAACTAATGCTGAGCTGTCTGAACACCTTTACAGCTTTCAAACCAATATTATATAACAAGTAATAGTTCTCGTATTTTGCGAGCTAGATTTCCTTATACGAGGAAGAATGTGCTCTCTCTTGGGTCATGTGAAATAGATTTCTGCCTCCAATCATTTAAAAGATGGAGCACGAAGTATTTATAGGAGCTAACTACTTCAATAAGAAAAAAATATACAATTCTAAATATAAAATTCTTTCAGTAAATTTTCCCCATGAAAGTATTGAGTCATCAAATCATACAGCGGTTAAGGGAGACGAGTTTTACAAAGCTAAGATGGGAGAACGGTGGTTAGTGGTTAATGCGATTAGCATACGTACGTAAAATAGTTATTGAGAGCTGTGCCTTCTTCACTAAATTGAAAATAATAATAGGCTTAATTGTTAATTAACTGTACGAAAACAAATAAATTCAACGCTCTCAGAACTTTGAATTTCCTGTTTTGTGGGGGAGTCTACGTTTGGACCAAAAAATCTGCACGAAAGCTGCATTTCCTGTGAGACGTAATAGAAAAAAGAAGAAAAGTGAAATACTAAAAGTTGTACAGCGTAAAAATAACTTCACTTCCGTTTGTACAGTTCCGTTTATAGATTGGACACGATTGTGAGTTGAGTAACTAAAGTTTGAAGTTGTTATGATCTTTGCAGCTTCCCTGGTCATCAATAACCGCAACAAACAACATCAAAACTACATCACTAAAGTTGTTAGGAAAACTTTTTTTTCTCCTCCTTCAATTTGTCAAAGTCAATATCCGTTTTTGTCTGTTAGTACGTTTGTTTTACATGTAATCCTTGCAGGACAATGGGGGAAATATCTTATAAACCATAACCTTTGAGAAATGTTTGTAAGAGAAAACGTGTTTTCTGTATGATAAAGTTTTTCTTTGGTGGTCGCCAAACTCGTCTTTTTTTCTCAAATTTTCTCATACATTATTACGAATTTATTTGCGCACTATACTTGCTGACTCAGTAAGTGAAACGGAAACATAAGTGACGTCGAAATTTTCTACATCAGATTATCCAACCAGTTATGCGTGTTTGACGTCAAACCAAATCTTCTATTACGGTGCGTTCGACGTGTATCACTCGTTGTGAAAAATATAAAATTGCCATTAACTATAAAAACTCGAAATTTTAATAAAATACACTAAGAATATTATTTGGTGGGGATGTTTCCTTTATCTTAACCAATAGAACTGCCAAGTATTTTATACGAAGGTGGGAGTCAGCCAAATGATAAGTGATTGGTACATGTTTGCTCTCCGCATTAAGAGATTGGGAATTACGCACACAAATAGAAGCTCTCAACCCTTGTGCAATGCCCGGTTTTTACCTTAGATAGAGATTCAGGACCTCAGTACGAGCATGATTTCCATTTCGCGAATTCAAAGCTCTTGCGTCCATAGTTAACTAGAGCAATGCATAGGTGAGGATGGTGCAAGATTTTTGAAAGAGCACAGAATGGTCTGGTAATCTCAAGACCCCAGAGAGAGAAAGTTGCAGAAAAAGTTGCTTGCAGTGGCTTGATTACGACGTTGTAAACTTTTGGTTGTTTTTCCCTGCGTTCGACGGTGTATTGACACATCATTGTCTGATTTTAATTCCGCACACTGTGGGCTTTTTGTTTAAAAACACTAAATTCCACTCTTAACTGGTTCACGGAAAAGCACTTCTTTTTCTGCAATTTCTGGGGCTTAAGATTACGAGGAGCATTCTGTGCTCATTCCAAAATCTTGCACAGCTTCACGTATGCATTGCTCTGGTTAACTAGGGACGGCAAGAGCTTTTTGAATTCTGTGCCAAAATGAAATCATGCTCTGACACTGAGGTCTGAACCTCCTATCTAAGAGGTAAAAACGGGCATTGCACAAGGGTCGAGAGCTTTGTGTGCGTAATTCCCCAATCTCTAATGCGGAGACCAAACATGTACCAACCACATCATTTGGCTGACTCCCTCCACCTCCCTCCGTATAAAATACTTGGCAGTTCTATTGGGTAAGATACAGGAAACATCCCCACCAAATAATATTCTTATTGTATTTTATTAAAATTTCTAGAGTTTTTCTAGTTAATGGCAATTTTATATTTTTTCACGAGTATTCACGTCGAACACACCGTAACAGAGATTTGGTTTGACGTGTCAATACACGTCAAACACGCTTAACTGGTTAATAGGCTTTCCCCCTATGTCAGGGGTTATGTCCGCATGCGGCTCTTTTATCTAAATTTTATTTATAGAATTATATTAAAATACAGTAAGTAATATATAGGACTGCCGCCATTTTCATTCAAACACAGGTTTAGTTAATATTTATTTGTTTATTTACTTCGCAATAAGTGAAAATAAATATATAAAACATTTAAATGTTATTGGATATCATAAAATAATAATTTGTGAATACAAATGATCTAGGGAGTTTGTTTACACTATCATCCTTGCGGCTCTTGGTAAGATTTATTAAAATTATTTAAGGAGAAATGGCTCTCTACTTAAAATAGGTTGCTGATGTACATCCGTACACCGGAAATTGGTCTTTAGCTCTTGGTCTTTACCACAGTTTGGGCCAGTAATTCTTTTCACCATGAACTTGTTTTATGCATTCGTATTCTTAACAGTTTTTTTGGTAACCATAACTTCGGCTCGTATTGCTCACAGAAGTGAGAAAAAAAGAATCAATTTTCTGCGGCCTAGTGACACCAAAAATGGTCTAATGATCAACTAATTCTTTTTTGTACCCAAATCCCAAGAGAGATAGAACTCTAGCTGTTGTTGGCTCAACTAAAATGAGTATATAAAAACATTTTCTTCACAATTTTAATGAAATGTTTTTATAGAAAACTCTTAACTTAAGAGAAAACTGAGTAATTTCTATGTCTAGTATTTTTTATTATATTTTCCAAAATGAAAAAATTATATTTTTCCCATGATATTGTCCACTAAGAGTTTTTCCGGCGCCATTTTGTAAGCGCGACTCTTTTTTTTTTTGTCTAAACTTGATCGGAATGAAGTTCTCTTACTCGTGTGTCTCCTCCTGTGAGGTACACTTTGGCCAGCCCCAGAGGAGTGGGTCAGAACCGCCCTAGTTACCCCTTTTTTTTTCTTTTTCTTTTTTGTATAAAAAGTGGAAGAAGTTTTCTCCACACTCAGGGTGTACCAGGAACCACGCTTACCAACCTACTTCACTCCTTGCAGCAAGTAGCAGCATCATCCTGTAGCTAGCATAAAGCTATACCCAGTTTTATGTTTCTACACCTCCCCCGCCGTGAAATGGATGGTGGAAAAAGCAGGACAAAGGAGAAAGAGCTAGGCTAAGAGGTGGGAGAAGGTGGCCCCCAAGAGGGTACCCTTTGGGGGGGGGGGTACTATACTCTGCTCACCTGTCCTGTATTTCACAGCCCCCTCCTGAATACAGGTCTCTCCGCCCCTTTTGACCGGGCCCCCCAAAATGGGCCACGCCCCCTACGCGCACAAGTTCCGCCCACTGAATTCCACCCACTTTCACACTAAAAAAAAAGAAGAAAACCACCTCGGTGTTTTCTCCTCTAGTCCTAGGCGAAGAAGCTTTTCCAGGCTTCAGTATTTTGGCCAGCCTCTTTTCTCACCACTACAAACAAAGAGCATTCCATACAAATACAAACACACACAGGCATAGGGGAAAACACCAGGGAAAACTCTGCCTGGGAAACGCCCATTTTTCCCCAGCAACTACCCAGCCTAGTCTTCAGCTTGTACTCTTTTGGAATTTCCTTTTTTCCTCCCTTCTCTCTACTCCGCGAAGAAAAGCTTAAAACCCCCCCCACCACCCACCTTATAATCGAATTAAATTGCTTTGAAATTTTACTAAACATCAGCCGCAGGGATTCCCCACCCCTTCCTCGCCCACCCAAAATGGAAAATTCACTGAGATAAACTAATTATAACGTGCATAATTAAATTCAATTTTTTTCCCCCCTCAACATCGGCAGCAAGTAAGACACACCGATTCGCACATACGCCCCCCCGCATATCCTGCGCTCTGTCATACGCCACTCCGTTGGGAAATCCCAGGCTAAGAGTTTTTCCCAGTTACAAGAAGGGAAATAGGCAGTCAGTTTTATTAAAGTTCAAACTTACCCAAGGCGAGTATATATATATTTGCATGGCTTTTCCGCGTAGAGTATTTTTTTTTTTTTGTAAAGTCACATTGTCTATTTCATAAAAACCTAATTTTCCCCTCATCATCGAAAATTTCAATTCTTTTACGAGTCTAATAAACACTCCTCGGTTTTAATGACTAAGAAGCCCCCCTACTTAGGTGAAACTAAGTTTGTTTTTTTAACTACCCCTCCTCGGTTAAAAAAATATTAAATCTTAAAAATTCGATCTCAAGGGGCGCCTTAAAACGACTACTTCCGGCGCAAACCGGAAATCTTAACGATAGTAATATATCCGGTACTTCGGTAGAATTACTTTCCAAGGGAGTAGTTGAAGTTTTTTGAAGTGAAGTAGCCCTCTAATTGTTAACCTACTAAGAAATTTTTACCGGAAATGCATCATTTAAGATCGATTTTGGAAATGCAGCGTAGAGGAGAGTGGGGGCCACATTTGAACAGAATTTACATTTTCTGTTTACAGAGTGCGCACAGAATCGTATTATTGAACCTTTTTATTTTGTTTTCTACAACTTTCAAGTCTTCTTAACTAGATCTATATCAATAAACAGTTGTGGTACTTTACGTACGTATCTATATTTTTCTTTAAATTTAAAAATGTTGTATCAAATGTTAATATCTGCCCCACTGGTTGGTGTACCCTTTGAACCCAATATAAAATAGAAAGAAATGATATTACTTTACTCTGAATCTACCTTCTACCAGCTATTTCTCTCTCGACTACATTACTTTCTCTTTTAAACCACTGAAATCTAGTTCCAAAATATCAAGAATGACTCAGTTCGGGATGTTGTACCCGAAGTGGTGATGGGTTTAGGGAAGTTTGAACAAAATATTCGGTTTGTTGCGCTTCTTAATGTAGTCACAAACTTGCAGTGGTCGGTAGGGCGGCACATTTTAACTGGCGATGTTGAAATGTGTGCCCCCTCTCCTTCCATAAAAGGAAATATAATATCCAACACTTTTTGTGCAAGCTAATAGACTTTTTGTAAATACTATGGTTTAAAAATGCGAATTCCAAATGTTAATATGGGGACTAACAATACTTACACCTTGTCCACTACAATCTTCACAATACACTTCCCAAAGCTGCATCAAAAATTATTTTACTTCCACCTTACAAAATTAAAACATTCCTCAATTCAGACTTCTACCAAACAATGAAAACGGAAGGGAA
Organism: Rhodnius prolixus; assembly: GCF_049639745.1. NCBI lineage: Eukaryota > Metazoa > Arthropoda > Insecta > Hemiptera > Reduviidae > Rhodnius > Rhodnius prolixus. Next base: position 2,470,321 of record NW_027411636.1, on the reverse strand, counting down.
ACTCTCGTCAATTATACAACAGGTCTACCACAACATGCGGAGAAAATTACCAATCATAAATGTTTTAAATGTATTTGGCGAGAAATTAGAACTGTTCAAAGGTGGCCCCCTGTTCAATGGGGCCCTCTCTCTCCTATTGTGTGAGTGCAGAATGCAACTACAAACCGGGAAATTCTAGGAAGATCAATTTTTTTTATTTAGTTCTTCCAGGGATTTTGAATTTGATTCCAGGGAATCAAAATACCTGAATCAAAAGTGCACCTTACAGGATGAACTTTTCACTATTTTTTTTTGAGGTTTTCAAAGACGTGGATCCTATATTTTCCATTAACTTCGTCTCAAAAATTGCCTCAAAAAGTATTTTTGTTTATTATGCTTCAATTTGGGTTAAATTATTCCTTAACTTTAGATGAAATCCCTTTTTATGAAATTTATAAAAAAATTCTTTCTTGGAATAACCCCCCCACTAGACTAAAAAGAACAGAACTTAACAGACGCTATCGAATTCTTAAAAGACTCTTAGACGACAGATCAAAACTCTCTCTAGATAACAAAAGACTGGATTTATACTTCTATTTTGAAACCCATCTGGGCGTATGGAATAGAGCTGTGGGGTTCAACCAAACGCTCCAAGTCTCCGAAAGGATTCAGTCCCTTCAATCTAAAATACATCCAACTATTTGTAAACGCTCCATTTAGTTAGAGGAGCCACAATAGACCCAAAGGGGTCGCAGTGGCGTAGGCCCTGAGGCCGCCCTAGTCTAATCTAATCTAATCTAAACGCTCCATTTTATGTCTCCCAACCTGGACTATACACACTGTGACCTTAACATACCTTTTGTCACTAAAAGTCGCTGAAAACAAGATACAGAAAATTCCACTTCAGCCTGCAGTCTCTTATAAATCCTATTATGAACATCTTTCTTCAAGAACTCTTTCCTGATAACCCGGACAAGACGTCTTAAGAGACAGTGTGGCCTCGTGATCTCCTCTCTAGTGAAGAGAGTGACTAATAGCCTAATATTTTGGAGTGTTACCACTGAGTAACTTCTCCTCTCATACAGCTTCATTTGTTACTCTGTTATCATTGTTACTTATAGCGCTGACGCGCTGATTGTAGCATGCAAAAAAATTTTTTTTAAACAAATAATGTAAAAAAACTGAAATCTTGAAGTGAACTGCTAGTCAAAATTGATTGTCGCCTGAGTACCCGGACATTCGGTTTATAGACGCAATGAGGCAGCAGATCTGACTGAGAGAGATCTTATGAAAGCACCTAAACCTGTTTTGTGGCGGCCTCGTAGGACATTCATCCAAGAATGGACGCACAATCAGTTGCTGGAGTGACTGGTGATAATCCCCACATCAGATGCAGGATGAAAATTTGGTAGGTACTCGTTTAAAAATTCATCGCGACATTGCTCCAACAGGACCGAGCAGCCAGCCATTCGGATGATCCTTGATAGGAGCCAATTCCTGTGATTTTTTTTGTTAGGAAGTAGAGGAAACGATACTGCACTGTGTCAGTGGAGGAAGTGATGGCTTCAAAATTTTGGCCAGGAGCTCTATACCAATAAGCAGACAGGTGCTCCAACTAGAGCAGCGTTTCCTAATCTTTTTTGACTCGCGTACAACTACCAAGTGGTACCACTTCCAAGTACATCATGCTAAAAATTGTACCACTTCGTAAAAATGATTGCATTTCGTGCAAATTTGTTATTCTGACTGTGTTATTTTACTATTACTATCTTTATTTTGCACAGAGATACAATGTATCTGTTACAAAGGAGTTCCAAGTTCATGTTCACTTTATAAACTTTGTAAAGGGTAAGATCTTAGTTTTAAAACTTGTTTTAAATAATTAAAAATTGCGTACATATTTTTCTCTTCAAAAATTATTAATTAATTTACAAAGTTCTTCTTTAAGGATTATTATATTTGTTTATATGGAGTGGGATTCTAAAAACTTGTTTAGACTGGACAGCTGACAAACAATTAATGTTTCTTGGCTCGTTCTTATTACACATTAAACAATGATCTTTGGGCTTTGATTGTACAAAATTACATTATTGATTTTAAATTTAATAACGTAAGGAGCCACCCCAATCTTAATTCAGAAAGAATTCTTATAACTTGAAAAGAAATGAACATCTTGTAATAAATTGTTGAGAATTCCAAAATATATTAAACATATTGTTATTTACTTTATTTAAATCAGTTAAGTGCAAATGTACCTGTCTAAAATTATAGAAATATTAGGTTTATGATATAAGCATTCTAATGAGCCCAAATCTTCTAAAAATTAATTTCTTTTAAGCATTCCAACTACCTGTACCAATTAAATTTAATGTTGCTTGGATAGGAGCTTACTCCATTACAATGCAGTCTCTTTAAGCAGATTTTTACATAGTTAACATTTAAGTTCTGTCACATGATAATTCTATTAAATTTTCTCGATAATGATGTAGCTTTTCCTAAATTTTCTTTATAGAAGGGGGGTTTGAAATCCGAATTATCATTTGTGTTTTCGGGTTTTTGGGAAAATTCTCCATGAAAGGCAATTTTAATCCTGTTAAGTTAAATGTGCTATTATATTTTCTCGTGTATCTTGAGACAGACCAACCTTATTACTGTACATATTAACAACGTTACTGTATAATATTATTAATTAAAATAATCTGTATGTATTTATTATAGGGGAAAATCGTTTCTATGATATTTTTATAATTTAACTTTTATGTCCGGCATTATTGATTATTTTTCACGTACCACCAACCTCGCATTCCACAGGTCGGGAAATGCTGCTCTTAGAGGGATGCCTGCCACTACTTCTCCACCAGAACTATCCTAAAACTCATTTAAAAATATATATATATATATATAATCCATAGAGCTATGTGTTCGTAAAGTAATACAGGAAGTTAAGGGAAAATCAAAGGAGCTATTTTCAAGGACATTTTCTTAAAAGGTGGAGTTTTTAAACAATTCATCTAATTCTTCTTAATATTATATATAGGTGATAAGTCTGTACATTGTATTAAAATGGCACACTGTAGGGCGAAGTACATCCAACAATGCTTGGTATTTTCCTGGAGAAGTCTTTCTAACCCAAGTTGTTGACATATTTGTGGGTGCTCCAAGGGAATCTCAAAAAGGAGCTGCCTTTTTTGAAGGAAATGGAAATAAACTTCCTGTCGGAAGTGATACTTCCGGCGGAAACGCTATTTTGTTGGATAGAGTTCACGATCGCAATGCTTCCCTTACCTAGTGAGAGAACGGCCATTAATTATTATACTGGTATAGTTAATTCTGGGAAATGCCAACTAAATACTTTATATCTCGACGTTCTTTTTGTTTATTTTATAGCCTAATTTGGCGTCAGCGTATCATTTATAAGTTTGTACTTAGTTTGTATAGTTACGTATTTATTAATTATCATATTCAAACTAATAAAATATACTTAATATGATTGGAAATAATTAAATACGCTTTTTGGACGCAGTCGTTCTCCTGGGCCAATGAAGTCACTTAAAAGCCAAGGAAAATAGGTCAGCTGTTGGCAGAGAGTATCGATTTGTGCACTATTCTCTCCAGAGAATGCGCTGTGTGCGCTACCTCACGTCTCGCTGCAGTAGTACAACTTATGGCCTCATGCCACAGTTATTGGCCAATTTACGTGGATTTTATTTTTAAATATTTTTCTACCAATTATTTGTTACTACTATTTACTTTATCACGTCTGCGGTCTAGCTAGCTAGTGGGTCGAAAAAGTGAGATGAAATAAATACAATAAATCATTAGGATAGGAAATTAAAATGAGAAATATTTTGGGCGCCATGATGTTTATTTTGTTGCCTTAGTAACAGCGAACCTACGTATAAATAATTAGTCAAAAAAAAATCATTATATAAATTAGAAATATATTTATTAAACGTTAAGCAGAATTGAAAAGTCCGTGCAAAAATAAAAACTACTTAATTTTTGGGGGTAAACCTTTTTTATTTTTCAACATAGTCTCCTTTTAGGCTTATACACTTCGTCCAACGCTGCTCTAGTTTGTTGATCCCTTCCGAATAATAGGATTTGTCCAAGTCTGAAAAATAGCCATTCGTTTCTGCAATCACCTCCTCGTTTGAATAAAATTTTTTTCCCGCCAGCCATTTCTTCATATTGGGGAACAAATAGTAGTCCGAGGGAGCCAAGTCTGGAGAATAAGGAGGATGTGAAACGAGTTGGAACCCTATTTCCATTAATTTTGCGACCACAACTGCTGAGGTGTGAGCTGGTGCGTTGTCGTGATGGAAAAGGACTTTTTTGTGGGACAATCGTGGGCGTTTTTCTTGCAGCTCGGTTTTCAAACGGTCCAATAACGATGAATAATATGCACCTGTAATAGTTTTACCCTTTTCCAGATAGTCGATGAGGATTATTCCTTGCGAATCCCAAAAGACAGTCGCCATAATCTTTCCGGCCGAAGGAACGGTCTTCGCCTTTTTTGGCGCAGATTCCCCCCTTGGTAACCAATTGTTTAGATTGTTCTTTGGTCTCAGGAGTGTAGTGATGTGTCCATGTTTCATCCACAGTGACGAAACGACGCTTAAAGTCCTGCGGATTCTTCTGGAACAGCTGCAAACCGTCCTTGCCACACTTCACACGATTTCGTTTTTGGTCAAGCGTGAGCAATCGCGGCACCCATCTTGCGGATAGCTTTGTCATGGTCCAAATGTTGATGCAAAATATTATGTACCCGTTCATTCGAGATGCCCACAGTACTAGCAATCTCACGCACCTTCACTCTTCTGTCATCCATCACCATATCATGGATTTTATCAATGATTTCTGGATTAGTAACCTCAACAGGACGTCCAGAACGTTCAGCGTCACACTTGTGCCCATATGGCCACTCCGAAAATTTTGAAACCACTTATAAACTGTTCTAATCGAAGGTGCAGAGTCACCATAATGTTTATTAAGCTTCTCTTTAGTCTCCTCAGGCGTTTTGCCTTTCATAAAGTAGTGTTTAATCAACAGACGAAATTCTTTTTCGTCCATTTTTTGAAAATCACTCGACTTCCTCGATTCAAACGAATGCCAAACACAAAGAAATAGACCGATCTGGCTGAAACTTGGTGTGTGTTCTTCCAAGAGATGCTACTAACTAAACATAACCTCGATACGCGCCATTGGTGCTATCTCTCTGACTTTGCACGGACTTTTCAAACGACCCTCGTAGTTTATGTAAATAGTCGAGGCACTTCCGGCTGTGATAACCTAAACAAAAAACTAGAAATTAAAAAAAAGTGAACAAGTTGACCGACTGCTTAGAATCTCAGGGTTTCCGTTTTTTGGTACTTTGTAAAAAAAAAAAAAAAAAAAACAAAGGGACAATTGCTTAATTGCTACTTTGCATGCAAACTGGCCCTTAACGCAATGCGAACTTACAAACCTACTACCAACTGAGGGCTATAGGACATACAACTTCGGCCGGACTACATCAAAAACCACTCCTCCAGAGTTCAGATAATGAGTAAATAAATGAAAGTTACGAATTAAAACGCAAAAGAAAAAAAAAAATGTTGTTCAGCATTAGTTGGCTTCAATTAATTAATCTTTAAACAAATATGCATATTCCATGAGAAGAACTCAGGCCAACAACACATTGCATATGGTGGAAATTATCAGCCACTGCGATCATACGTTTTATGATTAGCGTAAAAAAAAAAAATACGTAGTTGATATTAGTGTGAGGAGGAGAAAGTTAGAAGCCCCCGGGGGATGTTCGTGTAATGGAGCCGCCTCCACCGAGGTCAGATCTCCTGTCGTACACTTAATTAAACTGACACGAAATACTCACACAGAATTTGGCGCACATTTGGTCAGCTGATTAAAAGGGACAAAGAGACTTATGGCGGGAAAGCAAGGCGCCCTTACATCAACTCCATTTAATATTAAGTTAAACACATTTTCTTGAGACTGTTTTTCTTTTTTTTAAGCAGTGAACCTTACAGAGTAGACTAGTCTTCTAAAAGCAGTGAACCTCACAAAGTAGACTAGTCTTCTAGAAGCAGTGAACCTCAAAGAGTAGACTAGACTTCTAGAAGCAGTGAACCTCAAAGAGTAGACTAGTCTTATAGAAGCATTGAACCTCACGAAGTAAACCGGTCTTCTAGAAACAGTGAACCCTTACAAAGTAGACTAATTTCCAAGAGGCAGTGAACCTCACAAAGTAGACTAGACTTCTAGAAGCAGTGAACCTCACAAAGTAGACTAGACTTCTAGAAGCAGTGAACCTGTCAGAGTAGACTAAGCTCCCAGAAGCAGTGAACCACACAAAGTAGACTAGTCTTCTAGAAGCAGTGAACCTCACAAAGAATACTAGACCTCCTAGAAGCAGTGAACCTCACAGATTAGACTGGTCTTCTAAAAGCACTAAACCTCACAAAGTAGACTAGACTTCTAGAAGCAGTGAACCTCACAAAGTAGACTAGGCTTCTACAATCAGTGAACCTCACTAAGTAGACTAGTCTTCTACAATCAGTGAACCTCACAAAGTAGACTAGTCTTCTAAAGAGAGAATAACTGAAAATCGATCACTTTCTTCTTAAGTAAATATAAAATTTCAAATACAATGATCGGCAATAGAAAGAAAAACTGATTTACTCAAACAAAGATGTTAAAAATCCATAGTTTTCTAAAAGGCTTGGATTACTTATAAATAAAAGCCAGTACCAAACATTTCATTCAGAAAGAGCTGATGTGTTACATTACTATTTTTCAGAATGTATTAGATGTCACAGGCCACTTTCATTTTCATGCACAAAATACGAGTATATGTTCAGTAAAGTGTAGCACCCAATTAACTTATATTGATTGTTATACAAGGTATCAAAGTATTGATCATTGAATCTTTAAAAATCGATTAATAACAGCCCTGTACAAATAAACATTCAAAATGGCTGGGAAAAGTAGGTGAAACATGACCCGTAATTTGCTTTTTCCTTATTTTCCCAAGAAAATGCCCATCATTCCCAATTTCCTGTTTACTCTTACATTATTATTGTGGAAAACAATGCGTTAAGCTAGAAAAATCTTTTATTTTTCATGTTTTTATCGAGATAAGATTTTATTGCATATTTTGATTCTTCATCAAATACCTACGGGGGAAAAATTAGTGAAAAAAATTAAACTCTTATTTTGCATAGAAATATTTACCAATAAAGAACTGGCCAATCACAGTGAAGAATGGAAGTGTGAAAAGTAGGCTGGTTGAAGAGCCAATCATAAGCGAGTTCTGTTTATTGAACCACGCCCATCTTCTTCCATGTAGGTTACACCACGCCCATCTTCCATGTATGTTACACCACGCCCTCATTGGCTCTTAATAAAATGTAAGAGCTGTATTTTTTTATGTTTTAGCCAAATTTATTTTAATTATAAACTGAAATAGATGTTAAAACACTAAAATTGTTTTTTTCTGAAATTACTCGGAATTAATGAAATTTCTTTTCTTTTTATCAGACTCGGAATATTTGATCCATATCGATACTCTACAATTTATAATCGAACTTACAATGTAATTTAACTATTTAGGGAAGCCATTTCGTTCTTCGAGGGCGGCCCTAAAACCAATTTTTCTTTTACAGAAACAAACTTAGTAACATAAGTTTTTAACGTGAATGTAACGTAAGGCCACGTAGTTTTATGATAAACCTTTGTAAGAGCCATTTTTAGAGGAAATGAACCACCCATTGAATAAAGAGGAAGTTATGGTGGAACAATTTTTCTTCAAAATCGATTTCAGCAACATAATTAATCTTCTCGAACGGCACATAAGTGCTAATAGGACAGCAATTGAGACCTTGGAGGAAGTTTACTTATCCACTTTACCGGAAGTTAATTTTCCGAGGAAAATATTAGAAATAAAAGTTATGCACCTATAATTTTTCAATTTTTACAAACTATTACGTCATTCTGTGTTGGTACATACGGGAAATAGCAAATATACTGGGATTTTTCATTTTTAGAGTTATAGTGTATTTGTACATTCGCAATGAGAGAGATATCTACTCATCAGCAAGCTAGCTATCTGCGGTAGAAGGAATCTTGGCCCGGAAGGAAGCCCTACACAGGAACACTTAGCCCTGGATCGCCAAAACTTACCGGTTAATACTTAATTTTAAACATTTTGACCCCGATCATGAATCTGAGAGATTGCTTTTAAGTTTGATTGTTTGTTAATGTTCAAGGATGAGTAGAAGACAAAGTTGGGAATACCTGATAATGGAAAACCTCAATCATTAATCATTTACGGGATCGTTTAAAGTCTTACATTTACGTGATTTACTAGATCATGTACGGAGTAAAGTAAAGCAACAAGAATGCAAATATGTTCTTGGTTTAGCAAAACTGGACGGTGCATTTCTTTAAGAAACAAGAAGTAAAGATGGTTTTTTGAAATGAACAACATTCTAAAGGTCGGTCGGGGGGGGGGGGTAAAAACTAGAGATACTAGGTTAGAGTGTGGGGGTAATGCGATGTAAGTTGTGTGTTAGTGCCGGAAGAGGGCAAAGGGGATTCTTCCAACTGATAGTGGGAGATGATAAGAAATAGGTACGCGCGGTAGAAGAAGTAGAAGATCATGGTGGAAGACGAGAGAGATAGAGAAGGGATGAAGCTATCCGGCTTAGTTAAGCACCATCAGCCTTGCTGAGCTCTGGTGAAGCGGGTGAGCTCTGTATACCTCTAAGTGCTGTAAAGGGAGTTCACCGTTTCTGTATTTTGCAAAGGGCCGGGCGCGGTGATCTAGCGTCATCAAGGGAGCTACCACTACCCTCTATCTATTATTAACACTACCAAGACCCAACCTTATTGTTGTTCTATCTTTGGTACGTTTGTTTGTTCAACCATTCAGATCTATTTCACTTAACCCTTATTCTGTGGGATAAACACTAAAACGCCAGGGTATGTAAGTCTGACCCGAGAGCATCGGGTAAGCCTCGTTTTTAATATTTAAACCCACTAGTATTCTGTGTAGTAAATGGAGGCGAATATATGTACGGCCTCTCCTGTACATATAACCATCTATAACCGAGCAGGTTACTGAACAGGTTCATCTGTCCAACAGGAACAACCAGCTATTTGTTGCCAACGTTCCTCAACTATGTTTATGTCTCTTAACCGCCTAACAAGAACCGAAAGGCTTGCCGAGATTTCTACTTCTTCACCGCCTCTGTCACCAATTTCTATGGCCAGTGCTATAAATGACCTTGTAAAGGGTAACCATCATTTGGTAGAAGAAACGGAAGAATACTGAATTAGCTTCCGGTTTCTTCTAAACTTCTACTCATTCAGCATCATTCACCCACTTTTATAACCTGGGGTGAAATAAACATATAAGGTAACCATCACTTAGCACAGGAATGGCGAACCTTTTTGAGACGTGGGTCAAATTTTGTTCATTTTTTCCTTTTAGTACTAGCTCTTGGGTCACTAATGCCCATTCGGCACAAGAGTTAAGTTTAAAAATTTTTAAACTGAATATTTTCAAAACTTAACATCTTTAAAATTCAGTTGGCTTAACGGGTAAAACGGGGACGAAACAAGTGCTATGGAAGTCTCTCTTTTTTACCAACATAACTGAACAAAACCTGAACAAAAGTGTGTTTTATCTGAAGAAAAATCTAAATATGTTTATTTGCTTTGGGTTGTCGATTTTTTTTTTGTAACAAACAAAATATGAGTAAAATTATAACATTTTATTTGATATTTTGTAAACACATTTGCTTTATTTCAAATAATATAAAAGCATTTGTCGTCATTTGCGTTTTAGATCTGTAATGATCAAACTAAAGGTTATAGGATAGCATTTAAATTACTTTTGTGTCAATGCATGATTGAAAAAAAATACAGATAGAATATAAATAATCCACCACAATTAGAAAATCTACCCGCGTAAACAAACAAATGGTTGCCTAGCAATTGAGGGTCAGTGAAAAAGCTTACGCGGGTCATAGGTTCGCCATCACTGACTTAGCACATATGTTACATGTTCGTAAGTCCATCTTGTTTTTAAAAAGTAAATATTGACCGTCCACCTTAATTTAAGTGGGGTACTTAGAGACAAGAAGTAAGCTCACCTCTTAAGTTTCATTTTTTTTGGTAAAGTTTTAACACCTGCATAATATAGAGCTTTCGAAACTTGAGATAGAAATTCGAACTGGCAAGGACTGGCCGGGAGACTTCAGAAGTATTTTTAGAGTTTCAGTAATTAAGGCTTTTTTTACTCACCTGGGATTTTTTTTCTAAAAAAACAGGTATGGTTGATTTCAGCAGCGTTGTTTGTCACGTATTAGTTTTTTATAACAATTTACAGTTGGTAGTACGGTTTACTTGTTACGTAGTACAAAAATATTTCTCAAACAAAAAAGAAGTAAAACAAACAACATCTCTTTTGTATTTTGGTAAATAAGTAACTAACCTCTCTCTCTTGAAATGTGGGCGACACAAAATGAAACAATGTGACCAACATTGGGGAATTTTTTTTTTTTTTTTGGAGGGAAATTTTGTACAGTCTGTGCGACAACACTGTGCAAGACAAACAATGACCAATCCCGTGGGTCAGATGTCATAACATACTCTACGTTCGGCGGCGCTACCAGAGCGTGCATCTCCGCTAAGGGAGAATGGGCTGGGCCCCCCTCCCCAAACATTATTTATGTGTTCCTCCAAGGCGTGGCGGCCCTGTTTGCACTCTACAGATTTCCCAAGTGTCTAAGCTACCCCCCCTAACCACCCTTCCTATGTGTTGTGTGTTGGCAAGAGTGGTTAGAAGTATAGAACGTGGTAGACTGGCAGTGTGGGTAACAAGGAGGAAGGTAATATGCCGCGCTTATTTTACCCATCTCACCTGTAGGTTGGCAGCACAGTTTAGGAAACCTGAGCTACTGCAAGCTGCAGGCTAGCAGGAAATGCTTTCTCTTTCCTTCCGCCGCAAATGAAAAAAAGAAAAAAAGAAAACCTTGCTTTCCCTTATTGTCTCTCCCACTGAGCACACAATATAACAGAGAGCAATGTTGGCAAGTCTGTGTTCTCTTACTTGTACAAAAGTGTTTGTTTCATTCATGACAAACCACAACGCTGTCCCCTGAAGGCCCATGGAAAGAAAAGACTTGTTTTTGATAATCAAGTCTGATTAATATTTACCGAAGGACTCGGGAGAAAGGGCAGAACAAGAGCCAACAACAGCGGAAGACGTGATTGAGCCGCCGTGGACCGGTGGGAGGTTTATTCAGTCGCAGATTCTGGTGTGTCTTGGTCAGGGGACTTAATCAAAGGAGGAAAGACAAGTGGTGTTATCACAAATGAAATTCTTTTACAATTATTCTTTATCTTTCATCTTAATAATTTATCAAACTTTATAATTTGAGGCATTTAAGGCAGGGTTTTCCTTCCTTTAGCGTACCATTTAATTTCCTCATTCCGTATCTATGTTTTCAATGAGAATGGCTCCTACAATTTTATTCAATCTTTGAATACTAGTTTAATAGAAGATTTATATAACTTTTATTTCTAAAATTTTCTTTTAAGAGCAGATTTGGCAGAAGAATGGGTGCAGACACCCATTACAGAACCATCTCAGTGATTTTCCATCAGCTTCATATTAAATAAAAAGTAAATACAGTACAACCTCGATTAACCGGGATTCGGATTAACCGAGATCATGTCTAGTCATCATAAGAACACCTCAGATCGGCGCCGAAACAAAAGTTAATTTTCGATGGCGACAAGAAAATTTTTTTGTCTTCCGATGTAACATAATTGGTAGGCGTGGCAGTAACTCTTTTATACCTGATTTTCTTGAAGGGTCATTATGTATGTATGTATGTACAGTGGGTCAAAAAAAGTATTCATACACTAAGTTTTCTTACTTTATCTACTGAACTTTTGTTTCTAGGATGACTATTTCTTCAGCACTGAAATCGTTTTTCTGCTTTTTAATCGATTCTTTATGTTTATAAAAGAAATTGAGTGCATTAAATTCAATGTTACTATCTTCGATTTCAGTGCTGAAGAAATAGTCATCCTAGAAACAATAGTTCAGTAGATAAAGTAAGAAAACTTAGTGTATGAATACATTTTTGTACCACTATGTAAAAACCCAAAATATGGTGCAATTAGTACTGAATTTCTTGGGATTTACCATGGTCTTACAAAATACCATGGGATTTACGTTGATTTTTTCAACTTCACGGATATATGTAATATTTTTATGGAAAATTACCGGCATTATTTTAATCTTCCCAGAGAGCAGCCTAATCTCAAGCTAGTCTTCAGTGTTAATCAGTTCCGTCCTACAGAAATTGATGTTAAACGTACAAATGTACCATGTAATACTGTGTATTCGGTTTAACCGGGATTTCAGTTTTCCGGGGTGGGTATAGCCGGAGGTTCAGCCCGGTTAATCGAGGTTGTACTGGAAGTACAAACAAAAAAATCTTAAACTTGAATAAATAGACTTAACGGTGGTACCTTTTTATTAAGAAAAGTTTCGGCTTAGTTTCAGCTAAACCAACTTCCGGAGTTTTCCACCACAGTATAAAAAGAAAATGATTAAAGGGTGAGTTTTTCTTTTAAGAAAGAAAAAGCAGTTCCTCTCCAGCAGAAGTGAGAAAGAAATATGAAGCTGTTCATTGAATTACTAGCTTACACCCAGTCGGGCAGATCTCCTAGATGAGGTAGCTATGAAAGCAATCTTTTTATAGTGCCAGAAGACAGATAATAGTGCCAGCGAAGGTAGGGTAGTAGCTTACAATGGCATGTGCAGGAATTATAGCCGGCCGGCCCAGGCCACCCCCCCCCCACCACACAGGAGTGTCCCAGGGGGGTGTAGCCCAATCACCGCCGGAGAAATTGCTCATCTGTGCGGGGGGCCAAATAGATGTTATCCTGGTGGCAGGAGTTTACTCGGTGATGTCTACACTTGTTCGGGGGGCATCCTAGCGATGGCTGATATCCAGGCCGGACTGCTGCTCTTCTCTCACTTTCACCTGGAAATATCTGGTGTCGACTGGAGCCGATAGAGTGATTGCAGCGGGGGATCTGATAATTGCCCCCCACCGTATTTTGGGGATAAGGGCCCATCCATATTTTCCCCTCCTTTTTCCTCTCGTACTTTGAATAGTCACATGACTTCCTTTACCTACAGTTTTCAAATTTTTTCTTCCATTTCCCAAAATTTAGCACGTTTAAATTCACAAAAGAATAAAATAACTTCTAAGGGAAGAAGCATGTACAAGAAATAATGATCGTTCAAAGCAAGGGGGGGTCTAAAAAACTGATTAAGCTGGTGGATGGAGGCTGTGGCAGAAATTGAAGAATGATCTCTCACAAATTGCGTTAAAATCGCTAGTTTGTTGTTTACAATAAGACGCTTGTAACACGTGGAGAACCAGGTTAAGGTTAACCACAAAAACCACTGGTGGCCAAATAATGGACCATGGTGGTAATTACCATGCTTTTCTATCAAATATTTAATAATTTAATTCGTAAATCTACTCATTCTGACAACTAATTTACTTACAATTTGTCATTTTGGTAATTTATTTAATACGTTTTAGGGGATGATACATTAAATAATTGTTTTGGATGAGGCTGTACCCTATAATGGTACTTAAGAGAGAAGCATCATCATCTCTCATTCTTAAAGCGTATTTTCATAAAAAATATTAGTAAGTATATAAATCTATATGAAAAGAATCAGTGCATAACTTTGTAGGGAATTATTTGACTCGATTTCGATTAAGTCCCAATAAAACTGTGTAAAACTTATTCAATAAAATGTGAAAAACTTCAGATCGATCAATTTTGACCAGAACTTTAAAGTAAAGTAAAGTAATCGCTTATTTTCTCAGGCGAGCTTTACGCCCAACTATCAAATTAGGTGTCGTGGACGGAGGCGACTAGCAAACATACTTTACTGTAAATTTCTTTTATAAACCATTAAATAAAATCCTAGGCCTAAGACCGGGGAATCGAACCCAGTACCATAATTCATATTAGCTTTACAGGTCTCGCCTTTAACCGCTCGGCTACCGTGGCGCCTTTATAAGAAAGTACTGTGATAGAGTTTAACAGGAAATACCAAATCGAACTCTGTAGATAAATTTCCTTTTTTTCCGGTTTCACGAGCCACTCACAGAACCAACTGATTTGGAAAAGCCAGTTTTCGTCCTCAAAATAGTGAAAACTACAATACTTCCTCTTACAGGAAGTAAAGAATTGCAATATCCTTCACAGCTGTTTTAGTTATTAAACTAAGTCAAGAGTCCAATAAAGATGGAAGTTGAAGTAATGCCAATATTTGTTTTTGCTCACTCTAGAAGGTGGGGGGCAAAAAGTTGATAAAAGAAAACAACGCTGCCTATATACATGGAAATGTGTTGCAACATGGGAATCATGGTACATTGTCCCCCCCCGCGCGCGCGCCAGTGTTGTGCAATTGCATTTAGGGAGCGACAGGGTGACATACAAGAACTGAGGTTGCTAGTTACTCCGTCGCAGTGCAAATAAGATTTGTAATTTGACTTGAACTGGAACAGGAGATGTCTGGTACACACAGATTCTGTTTTACCCTCCTCAGTCCAGGATTATCTCTCTCTCTGCAGGTGCCCAAAGAGGCTAGCAAAAGAATCATCCTGGAACTGTTGAGAATTTCCTTGATTACCTGGAAGCTACGTGCTATACATACCTTGGCAGTTCCGTCTATTCCTTGCCACAGCCTCACTGATTGTCTGGCCCCCCACCCAATCACATTCCCCAACTGTTCCGCTCTCTATTCAGCAATCACTTCCACTCTCTCTGTCTGACCTACCTCTTGCCACTTTTCTCTCTTCCTTGATCTTACACTTCTTTATTAAACTTCTTGCTCCATTCTACTGGCCGATAACAATTTGGCCAAGTCTTTATTCTCAAATCTTTAACCAGTTTGTATCCACTATACTAAACAGCTAGTTCCTGCCATTACCGTCTTAAGATTGCCTTACAATTACCCGGCTAACGGCTTGTTAAGTAAGCTGAATAAATAGTTAGATCCTCAACGCTTAACAGTCTCGTTCGATTTTATCTGTTTCGTATCTTGCATTAAATTCTTCACTAGTTTCCTTAGTGTCCAAGCTTGGATACTTCTCCATCCCCCAATAGCTGCAGTTGGCAGAATGTAAACTTTTGAGTTTTCCCTTTTCAAGCGCTTGCATTTCTGTCGTCGTCCCCTTGTTAATCTCTTCCTTGGACAGATCTATGTCTACTTTGCTAAGTACATCCCTTTTTTTTTTTTTTAGAGCGAATGGTTGGGTGGCTTTGCCTTTAAAGTTTTCATAGTAACCACGTTTTCGTCCAGTATCCTGTATGATTGACTGGGATTAGTTTCCCGAGATTACCTGCCCTTAATATGGATTTCCACCAATACCTGAAATGGCCCTAAGTACAACAAATTTAAAGAAGGAGTCATAGTCTCCAAAAATTTATAGGAATCTTCTCTGTACGCTGGTACAACTGGAAGATTCTTGTATTTTCCAAGAATACTTTGTACTAAATATGTCGAGGAAGACTTCTTCAGTGAATTTGGTAGCGTAATAGCAAGACATTGGATCTGAAAAAGATAGTTGAAATAGATCAAGAGGGCAGTGATAAATTGAAGAGATATTAACAGGAAATGAATTGGGAGAACGGAAGATAATTTATAAGGAAACTGAATACTGACAAAAGGACAAGGGAGGATCAGGGATGCGGTACACTCAGAATACTTTCGCCGATTTAGGCAAATGCCATAAAAATCTTTATTTTACAATTCCAAACTCACATACAAAACGGATCATGAACCAAATACATAAAACTGATTTAATTAGACTTACAGGAATTCTGACTTAATTAGACTTACTGGTTTTCTGACTTAATTAGACTTACAGGTTTTCTGACTTAATTAGACTTACAGGTTTTCTGACTTAATTAGACTTACTGGTTTTCTGACTTAATTAGACTTATAGGTTTTCTCACTTAATTAGACTGACAGATTTTCTCACTTAATTAGACTTACAGGTTTTCTGACTTAATTAGACTTACTGGTTTTCTGACTTAATTAGACTTATTGTAATACAAACACAAATTGACAAAACACAAGACAACAAAAGAAAATAAAGTACATCGATCAACCGGGCGGCTAAGGGATTGTCCATTCCCTGGCGAAAATAGTTTAAACTAGACCAACACAAAGAACTTAGTAATGGCGGACACACAGACCGAATTCAAACGTAGACAACAACTGTTTGGAGAAGCCCCCGGGGCAACTGGCTCAAAACTCCCAGGCACTAGCCGGAGGCCCCCACTCATTCCTCTTCACCAGTTCTGCCAACTGTCAAATTATAAGCGGGGGTGGCCCCCGAACAGGATCACTGGAGGTAACATTTTTCTTGTGCAAACTTTAAAGTAAAACTAAAGTAAGATTTAGAAGAAAAAAAAAAAAAATGTTTTTGCTGTAAACCGCTGGAGTTTGTCCCCCCCCCCGCTAAAAACCATAAATTTCAATACACGGCCAAACAGGAAGCAGAATTTCGGTGCTACATCCTCCATTATGTTGGGCGATTTTAAAAAAAAAAGAAGAAAAAAAGTTGGCCAGCTACAAACGGTTTAGTTACAGTGGCGTATCCACTCACACAAAATGGTAAAGAGCTGATCCTGGGGCTGGACAACGAGTCAAATACAGCGTTGGGGGGGGGGGGGTTATTTAGGCTGGGTTTGGTTGGATGTTGAAACCACTAGCGTTGTTTTCGTTGCTCTCACTGTCGGTATGTTATTGGTACATACCGCGTAGTGTGTGTGTGTGTGTGTGTGTGTGTGTGTATGGAGGCGCAGGATTGGCGGAGAAGAACGAGGAAGTAGTAGTTGTTGTGAGGTATGTGCGAGTACCGCAATCAACCTGCCTCCTCCGCCGGTGTCCCCAGAGGCAGTACCTGGTACCACGTACAACAAATTAATTCGCAAAGTCCCCAAGGGGCGACACACTAGCCCGGGAGTAGCTAGTTCTCCACTTGCTCCACTTCCTCTCGCCAGCCAGTATTGCCAACCCAGAGTAACAACAGATTTCGATATTCCCGGAGTTGGAAATTAATTCGGTCGACTATTGGTTTTTTTTGTGTGTGTGTGTCGTTGTAAAACAAAATTTTTGTACCAACTTTACTGGTATTTTTCCTCACCATCTTTGTTCATTGTTATGTTTGGGTAGATTTCCTGGATTGGTACCAATACTAAATTAATCATACGATAAAGAGAGTAAAGTTTCTTAATTTTGTTTTTTTCTCCTTCCGTTATTGCTGGAAAGTGGAAGTCAGCGATCATGGCAAAGTTTCACCGTTAGGTGAACTAAACAAGGAAGAAATCCTTGGTCAGAACGCCCCTAAGACCAGGTACTCCACTTCCTGCAGGTTGGAGAATGGGCTTTACGAGTGGTTCATTCCCCGGGAGATGCTACTTCTTAGAGTCACCCTTTAAAGCATTGGTTCCCAACCATTTTTATGACCAGGGTGTCCATTTTAAATTTTTTTTTTGTTAGCAGGGACCACAAGGTTCAATATCACACAATGAACTACTTTTAGATTTTAAAAATAATCTTCAATTAACATTGTGATTATGTTTTCAGTTATATTAACAAGAAATGGTAATCCTGGGATTGATGAGATTGCTCAAAGCGACAAGCACATCATCATTTGCTTTTAGTCGACTCCTGGACGTGTTTTTTTTGGAGCCCTACGCTCGCTCGACGTCCCATTCACCGCGCCGCATGTTAAATAAATATATTATAATTTTAATAATGTTAAGTATTTCGCGGACCATATTATTAGTTCTTGCGGACCGCTGGTGCTTTAAAGCAACTCCACACTTCATCTCCACTCTCAGCGGGGAGTCTCAAATAGGTGATGTGCAACCCTCTCCGGAAGTAATGAGTTTGTGGGACTACAAGGTACTCGCAGGATATATCAAGTTGGATTTTCCGCTAAAGTTCTGCCTCTCCAAACAGTTCAAACGGGGGTTCAGATGCTGCAGTTATTAGATGAATGTTATTCCAGGAAATTTTTTTTAAAAAAATTAAAAAAAGGATACTCCTTGGGGAGAGGTGGTTTTGTATTCCTCTAAAGTATCATTTTCGAATATTGTACAGCCTTACCAACTGTATAATATCAAATTTAGAACTAAATTTCCCCTTAAATATAATAATAATAATAGTGGTAATAAGGGAAGGGATTAGCTATGCGGTTAGCGAACTGGATTCCCACGCGGAGGTCCCGGGTTCGAATCCAGCTGCTGACCTCTTAGATTTTCTCTTCCTAAGAGCTTCTTACAGCTCACTTGTTCCGGTGATGGACAGTGTTGTCTGTAACGAGAGAACACTGTCCGGAGGCCGGCAGTGCACTGAAAAAAGCTCCGGGCGCTAATAACCATAGATGTTGACGCGCCTTAAATCATAAAAAATAAATAAATAAATAAATAATACATTTTTATTGCTTTCAAGATAACACCATAGCAAGGCGGTGAGCTTACAAAGCTGATAACATATAAACATTACAAAATATTAATTTAACACTATTGCTAGGTTCTTTGAAGTCCTGTAAAATAGTGAAATTTACATTAAAAAATACATATGGGTATAAGAAATCTTATTTAGACAATATAATGGAAATCTTCAGCATCTTAACATATAGATAAATGTCAATAATTGTAATGATATTTTGAAGAAATGAATGTTATGTCAAAGAATAATTCAAACACAAAAGTACAAAAGATAGAACAATATACTCGTAGTAGATGTTTAAGCCCTACAATAATATTGATCCTAATCTTAATCCCTCGATTAATATATAGATTATTCAATATTCTGAGATTATTTCGAAAATATCTTCTACGATTGGCATACCTGTAAAGTTAGATTTCAGTGTAATGTAAGGTTACATTACAAAAGGTTAAGAATTAAGTATGACGCAAATGTCCTGAATTCAAAGAACACGTCACAGAACTTTAAGGGGAAGTCGTGTGAGTATTCAAACCAGATTTTTCAATGGAGACACGTGAGCAATGGGCGGAAAGGAAAAGATGAACCGTAGTTTAGATTTTGCGTTCTTAATTTGAGGTCAGACCAGATTTATAATGGGCCCCCCTACTGGGCCAAGAAAAATAAAAAATGAAAAGTAAATAAATATAAAAGGGACTAAGTTGGTATGTTAAGTGGCCTTGGTATTGTATAATGTGGTTCTTTAGTCTCACTTAAAGACTAAGTGAGGATAGCCGCAGGAGTTAATGGACAAGTTTGCTCCTTTCTTTGGCAGAGTATGGGTGGTAAAACTAGCTGACTGTCAGGAAGGGGCGGCCACCTAATTGTAAGATATATAACCTAGAACTCACCGCATTAGCGTTCCAGCGACTCTCTAGTTTGGCTTTAATGTCGGCCATACTACTGGGTATTTAAAGTGGTGTTTACAGGCTAAAGAACCCAAGCTAGAGGTTTGCTGCCTCCCTGTCTCTTGGGTTTTGCTAACTCACTGTCCGCTCCGTTGTCCTTCCATCCGACAAATATAACTTCCACCCTCTCGTTATATATCATAATCTTTTACTACTTGGGTGTTACGTATTAAAAGTTTTAGCTTGCTTTTTGCACTGTTCAGTTAGTTTGCTTGGCGCTGGTCAGCTGATTACCTTAATGTCTAACATTAGGTTTCACTCTAGAAACTTTGGACTCCCTCCATTAGCGGAAACTATCCTAATGATGTCACCAAACAGCTGATCTTTCTTACGTTGCTCGATAGAGATAGACGACCTTTTCAGGTGATTGCCTATAGATTTTTTAGACAGAATTAAGAATAGCACAAGACGTGTTTGCTGACATGAACATCCTGTTTAATTAATTATAATAGGAGTATTGAAAAATATGGAAAGTAACCAGCTCTGTGGTTTACAGTGCCCTGGATTCCAACCAGGAGATCGCAGGTTCGAATCCAGCTGCTGGCCCACATATTTTCTCTTTTTAGGAGCTTATTACTGTTCTCTGTCCGGTAATGGACAGTGTTGTCTGTAATAAGAAAATAACTAACTGTTCAGAGACCGGCGGAAGTGCACTGAAAAAAGCTTCGGCCGCCATTGACCCCAGATGTTGATACACCATCCAGTGTTGCTGAAGAAGATCCCACAATATCGAAACGTTGAAGTATGTAAAAGAAAAAAAAAAAGAAAATAATCAGGAAGTAATCGAGATGGTTTTTGGTGAAAAACAAATCTGAAATATAAATTTTTTTAAATTTAATAACCCACATCCTTCTCGAAACTGCCTCCAAACGATTTCTCCAAGACAAAAATGATTCAAATGAACGTTTTAGAACAACGTGCAGGAAATAACCTAATGTTGGAGACCTGCGAAGCTAATATGTATTGTGGTACTGGGTTCGATTCCCGGTGTAGGCCTTGGAGTTTATTTAATGGTTAATAATAGTTATTTATTTAACATGTGTGGAAAGTAGTACTTTTCCTCACCACGAGGCAGGGTTTGCACGCACGAGCGAGGCGAATGCAAATTGCCGAGTGTGAGGAAAATACTTTACACTCGAGTTAAATATTATATTTTTTCTGCAACCATTAGGGTTATTAACTAAACAAAAAAAACTAAACAGGAATCACTAGAATCCATTTTAGATTTCTGTAAGGTAACACTATAACCTTTTTAACTGTTATAATTAAAAATATCTAATTATTTATTAAAATATTATTTTTATTTCTATATTCCTTTCAATTTTTATTCTATTTTTTTAATATTCGTTTTTTAATTATTTAGTTACGTTAAATAAGCTTATTAAAGTTTTACAGAAAATATTTATGTTAATAACAAAACTTCTTATATCAAGGAAGCACAATAAAGTTTTTCCACACACTAGTGCGGAAAGTGACACTAATGGGAATTTTCCCCCACTAGTGAGGTAAAGTTGGGCATTACACAGCTGATTTTAATTGAGTAATGAGAACATTCCTACATGGTTGCAGAAAAAAGAAATTTACAGTAAAGTATGTTTGCTAGTCGCCTTCGTCTACGACACCTAATTGGTAGTTAGTTGGACGTTAAGCCCCGCTTGAAAAAATAGGCGATTACTTTACTTTTCCTAACCTAATGTTTGGGAGGGGGCAGAGGGAAATCGCAGAAGCCATTTTCAAAAGCAGTTATGACCGGATATATACTAAAATAGCACGTAAGAGGGAAGCATGCAACTGTGTGTGGGGCAGCAAACCTCTGCTAACTGTACTTGAATTTTCTGTTCTTCAGTGAAATATGCGAATTGAATAGTCACTTCCAGAATGCAGGAGAACCAACTTACGTCTTATTTTGTATGTGGGTGTGATGAACTAATCCTTTGAATGAAAAAATTAAATTACCGCCATTTGGAATGGTAATAATTTCAGATTCTAATTGGCATTGACAACAAAACTATTAAAAGTTTTGCTATTTTAATTATCTTTGTGGAAGTAAGGACCAACCGCTAAACGGGGGCTAATATCGTGGCCAGGATAGTTCACTTGAAAGTGTGTTTCATTAGCTATGTCCTTAGAGTGGAGTGATCTGGAAGGCGAGCGAACACACCCAAACAGGGACAGGAGAACAAGGCGTTCAAGCGTATGAATGGAGAGTATAAGCCGGATAGGAGAAGATCTATACAGAATATAGGAACAGCGGAGGCCCTGGAAGGGGGTATATAAGGCCCTTAGGGCCGGACTCTAACTTCATTAGTGCCCGGCCTAATTGAGAAGGATAGCCCCGGCTAGGAATTATCCACCGGCAGGACTTCCTTAGGGCACTATCCATCATCGTACCCAAGTCCTTTTGCTGTGGGCCCCTGTACCGCCATATTATTTCTACAAACACACACACATATACATACACACGCTCATTAGGTGTGAGCACTCCCAATGTCTCTGTATTAATTAAAATATGAGTCCCTATGTTTTTCCAACCTTAACTCCTCCTCCTCATAACCACTCCTCCTTCGTATCCAACTTCCTGCATCCTTATGTGGCTTTAAATACACCCCTACCAACCAACGCGCCGTAAATGGCATCATTGCTCACATGCTCATCCGGCAACACTTCTTGTAACCTACCCTCTTGGTTATCAGAGGTTTTAGGAAAACATTTACCGTACATTATGCCACCATGTTAATGTAGAGAAAAGATATAAGCTATGTTAATGTAGAGGACCTTTTATAACTTTTACGTAAGAAAAATTAGAGCCTTATAATGAGAAATAAAATCAGATGTTGGATCCTCTCATGACTTCCTCACGTTACAAACTCTTGAGGTATCAGGAAACGCTAAAAGGAAAGCGTAACTGGCCCTAGAACTGCTAGATCGACCTATTTGCAAAAAAAAAAAAAACAAAGAAGAAGTTCTGGAGAGAAATCGTAGAAAGAAACCATTTTTCCACTTCCGGCACTTCCGGTTCAGTCCAATGCTCCAAACTGTCAGCACTCTGATATTGCAGAAACAAAGCGTTCCTAAGAGGTTTTTTTTTTGTGAATTTGGTATCATACATTATTATGAGTAATAATACTAGCAATGATTGGATAGGGAAGATGTGCTCCAGTGTCCCTCAGGCTCCATACAGCTTCCCGATGGAAGCAGTAAAGGATGTAATGGGAGAGGAGGAGGTGCCATCCGAGCAGGAGGGGATTTTAAGTGACGAGACGGAGCTAATAACCA
Organism: Rhodnius prolixus; assembly: GCF_049639745.1. Lineage (NCBI taxonomy): Eukaryota > Metazoa > Arthropoda > Insecta > Hemiptera > Reduviidae > Rhodnius > Rhodnius prolixus. The sequence goes on along the minus strand of NW_027411636.1, from coordinate 2,447,542 downwards.
AGCTGTCGATGCGCCGGAAAAAAATAATAAAAATAATAATACTAGCACAATTAATAACATTGTACCCTCCGTCACTGTGTATCCCGAATATAGGGCAAATCCTCTTTTATAACTTTATTATAATAATAATTGTAACATTACTTTTGTATATTACTCGTATATAAAAGTGCTAAATCTATATCAGGGGTGGGCATCCTATTTTAAGTATAGAGCCATTTCTCCTTAAATAATTTTAATAAATCTTACCAAGAACCGCAAGGGTGATAAGTGTTTAGATCATTTGTATTCACAAATTATTATTTTATAATAAATATTCAATAACATTTAAATGTTTTATATACTCGTATTTATTTTCACTTATTGCAAAGTAAATAAACAAATAAATAATAACTTAACGAATGAAAAGGCGGCAGTCTTACAATATAAATCAAGTACTTTATTTTGATATTGTACCTAATTCTATTCAATTTCGAACCTATCACATTTAAAATTATTTTTGAAAAAATATCTTTAATAAACGGAATTTCCATTAGTTTTAATAAAATTAAACTATACAATATATTTTGGGCACGCTGAAGAGCCACACAATTTGGATAAAAGAGCCGCGGGCTGCCGACCCGTGAATGTTAGGTTACAGTCTGGGAAGGTTAAACATATCGGAATATTTACATAGATCGTTTGAGTATTTGCGTAGTGTTCTGAGACGGTTATACATATATTAACTAGTAATTTAATTATTACTTTTCAGGTAATATATTGTTCTAATTATTTATGTATCATATTGTATTTCTTTGTATTGTATTAATTTACATATTTATAAAATTGTATTCTTTTCAGAATAATAAAATCTGTTTCAAAGACCGTCTCACAAATTATTTATACAACGAATTTAATGGGAAACTGGCGAGTAAGTTGTAACCATATTTGCGTTAGTTTATTATTATTTTGTCGACTCTCTTAAATTGTATATAATAGTATATAGGGCAAATGTGATGTACGCAGAAGAATGGAAACTAACAACATCAGTGCTACTTGGAGAAGAACATATGGGTAGTAACTAGCGCAGATAGCCCCCGATGTTGAAACATGAACTTTTATTGTCCGCCGCTGGTAATTTGTTAAGAGTGTAGTGGCGCATCCTGGAAAGTGTGTGTTACATTACTGGGAGCCCAGGGTTTCGGGCGGTGCGATATCCCCCTGATTAACATTATTTTTTTTCCTTTCTTTCTTTCTACAGCATACTCTATAACCGTATGATTCACTTGCAAATCAATTATTCAGGGGCACATCTGTTATTTGAGGGTGACTCTGGTAAAGGGACTACTAACTAGGGGGCGTACTCACTCAGTTTCCCTTTGGCTAACAATTTACCGGCAACATTAATATCCTTGCTATACGGGGCATACTTCTAGGTTCTTTCTTTTGTTGCGTAAAGTTGTTTTCCCTACTCCGAACTCTCCATTCTTCTTTTTCTTTTAAAAAAGATTGGTCTGCGCCAAGCGCCTTGATGCAAAATCCTTCAAATAATCCCTAAAGAGATTGTTCCCTTCGTTACTGGCGTATCCCGAATCTTTGATCCAAGGCGTACAATCATTTAATTTACAAAAAATTGTGGCTAAGTAGCAAAATTTCAATTCATCTACATCTATTTTTTTTTTATTTATTTTTTTTTTTTTATTTTTTTTGCGCATCAACAGCTGAGGTCATTAGCGCCCGGAGCTTTTTCCAGTGCACTGCCGGCCTCCGGACAGTGTTCTCTCGTTACAGACAACACTGTCCATCACCGGACAGTGAGCTGTAAGAAGCTCCTAGGAAGAGAAAATCTAAGGGTCAGCTGCTGGATTCGAACCCGGGACCTCCGCGTGGGAGTCCAGTATGCTAACCTCATAGCTAATCCCTTCCCTTCATCTACATCTACGGAAAAAACATTTTTAATATTTAGACTTTGAAAATTTGGAAAAGTGTCTTGAACTATTACTTGATTGTGCCTTCTTTATATATTACAGTACAACCTCGGTTAACCGGGATCATGTTGAGTCATCATAAGAACACCTGGATCGGCGCCGAAACAAAAGTTAATTTTCGGTGGTGACAGTGAAAATTTTTTTTGTCTTCCGATGTAACATAATTGGTAGGCAGGGCAGTAACTCTTTTATACCTGATTTTCTTGAAGGGTCAAAATGTTTGTTTGTATGTATGTAAAAACCCAAAATATGGTACAATTAGTACTGAATTTCTTGGGATTTACCACGGTCTTACAAAATACCATGGGATTTACGTGTCATAAATGGTTGATTTTCAACTTCACGGTTATATGTAATATTTTTATGGATAATTATCGGCATTATTTTAATCTTCCCAGAGAATACTGTGTATTCGGTGTAACCGGGATTTCAGTTTTCCGGGGTGGATATAGCCGGATTAATCAGCCCGGTAAATCGAGGTGTTACTGTATTTACAGTAGATTATAAATTATCAATACTGTATAAAAATTAAGCATCAATCTCCACTAAGTATAGACTTAGCAAATAGGTGCTTCACGCCTTAAGTACTTACAAAACTTAAATATGGGATAAGTTGGAACCTCCCCAAAAAAGTTTCAAAACCCTTTAATTATTTAGGTAGCTGTAGATCTGGTGAGCAACATGTCCTGACAATGTCTCCCTCTGTTTAAGGGAATCAGACTTACAAAGATAGAGCGGCAGTCACTCCCTGTGTATGACAATACACCCCTTCTCTAACCTGGTCCAGATATCCAGATAGATGGTAACAAGGATTACGAAATTTATTGCCAACCGAAGTAACCACTTTATCTGAATAGATATTTCCAGAAATTTAATAATTTTCTAAAGATAGGCTAATCGCAGGATTGCATGAAACACATTTAAGTTTAATTGTCAGGCAGGCAACCTTGTAACGTTTAAAGTGTATTGTTTTAAAAAACTTTATTATGTTGGTAACAATGGAATAAAAATATTGTTACTTGAAGAAAATTTTATTTTTTTAGAACCTTGAGTGTAAGAGAACGTCATGTGAGATTTTTTGGGGTTTTTCAGAGGGGGTCTCAAAAAAAAAATTATTTTTTACTGTAAACATAATGGTCATTTATTACGATATCAATAATAAATTCAGAATTGAGAATGGCCAATAAAATTAACATAATTTAAAATAAAAAATAAGTTATTATTTAAATAAAACAAATAATAAACATACATATGTGACCAATAAAAAACATCTGACCATAAAACAATGACAAACAATTGTTTCATTTAAAGATGAAACTTCAAAATTCTAGTTCTTGATTCACAATTAAATTTGCACACTAACATTTTTTTGAAACAAACAACCTAAATTACAACAGTTCCATAATATATTTAAAAAGTTAAGGGAAAAAATTTACAGTTATCAAATGACAAGCTTTAAGTAAGAACTATCAATAAAAGTTTGCCGAACAACTGGAATATCATGCGAACGCCAGTGTTGAAGGCGATTTCTTTAATAAGAACACCATTTTCAAGATCATATTGCGAATGTAGCGGTAGTGGATCTAATCGTGTAAGTTATGCTCAAATATATTATTTCCTTCTCATTTTTTTTTTGGCCCATTATGTGAATTATTGCGCACGATCTTTCTTTTAACTGCAATGATTGCTATCCATTATCGATTATCGCTTTTCTGTTTCTCGAAAAAAGTGGTTTCTACTGATCGATTATCTATAACCATAACCTGTTCACAAGTGAAGTGGCCACTTAACAGGTTTCCTACTAAATCGAGTGTTCTTCAAACGAATCTGGTGTAAATAATACTCGCTGGTCATTCTCTCCTTAATTTTTCGAGATTCTGCTTCGCAAATTTCCTTTATATTCAGAACATTAGAGTCATAATTTAATTCTCATCAACATTATGGTGTTGTTAAAACTGTACTTTACATTGAAATGACCTTTACAAGACTTTAACCTTTCATCTCTTCAACAAAAACTTCTCTAAAAGTAGTTTTCTTAGAAAAGTGATAAAAGATACGAGTTATCAATGTATCTGTGTGTAATGTTACCTGCGAAGTTAACAGAAAAATCATTGGCGATGAAATCTCAAAGAAGGGAAAGGAGAATATTAGAAATTAAGAGATACTATCGGTTCTATTTCAGCTTCCCATTTTAATCTTCCTTTACAAAAATACTCTCCTGAGGGAATCAACCCACCACTTCTCCAGGAAATGCCTTCAATTGAGTTCCCTGGCGGAAATGTTCCAAATAAAAGTTAAAAAGATCTAAGTGTGAACGATTAACGTATTAAATTTAAACAAAATCTTTGTAATTTTAGAGAAAATTTTCGTTAAAAAAAAGAAATTAAATAACACTCTGTCTTTGTTTAAATATGAATACAGACGGGCTTAGTTTTGGGCACATATCAGCCAGAGACATCATGCCATGAAACTGGGTCCACAGAATTTAAATTCACCCCCACAGGTGTAAAATTTAATGAAGAAACCGGAGGTAAACTAAAGGATCTAGTACAAGGGTAAGTGTGTATATATTGTTAGTAGATAAGTTTAGACATTGTTGGCGTAGTGAGGTGATAGATTATTTTAACGGCTAGGTCATTACTTGCGTCATTCACTGCCTATATAATTCTACTCAAATGTTTTAGAAAAAACGAACAATTTTATCTTACGAATTATCTGTATTTTTTAAACATTTGGCGGAAATAAACATTTTTCCCAATATTTGGTTGCGGTGAAATCATTAATGAATAGTATTTTGAATCCAGGGCTGGCATCCGGAAAGGATGTGCTCATGTATTCACCAATGTGAGCAATGACTTTGCCGCTGTAGCCGTGGCAGGCTTAGGTCCGGAAGGACTCGGCTGGAATGAGATAGAAGTTCTGGATGAATGCAAGGAAAATATCCGGATAGCAACTGCTCACGGGACCAGAGCTCTGCAGGATGAGGTGAGGCTTTTAATCATGATTACATTTACTGTTATCTCACTTAGTATTCATGCAAGAAGCGGAAGTATCGTGTTGAGTTTTTACCTGAAGTACAAGTTTGGTCGTTGCAAACAGGAACAGGCCCGAAAAAACGGAAGAATTTAGCCATTTTTTTTTTAAAGTTTAAATTGATTTTAAAAGATTTTCTATATTAACCGGTTAAGACAGACCTGCCCTCCACTAACTATTAACAATACTGACCTACCGACTTCCACACAGGTTCGTTATCTAGGGCTCTACCTAGATAGCCGTCTAACCTGGAACCCTCACACAAGACTTAAAAGACAAGTACTGAACAGACGCTACGGACTACTAAGGAGACTCCTTGGACCGAAATCCTCCATGAACGTACAAAACAAACTTACACTTTACAAAACACTATTACGACCAATATGGACCTATGGAGCAGAATTGTGGGGCACCGCCAAACCATCCAACATCCAACCTATCCAATCTTTCCAGTCTAAAGTCCTTCGCCGAATCGTTAACGCACCATTCTATGTCTTCAACCGCACCCTCCATCATGATCTCAATATTCCCTACGTAAATGAGTTAATCCACATCCAATTCCTAAATTTCCACAGCAAACTCTCTGATCACCCAAATCCTCTGGCTCAATCACTATCCACATCGTCCCATCCTGACAATCCTCCACGTCGCTTAAAATTGCGTTGGCCACGTGACCTCATTGCCTCCTAATCCCCCAATAAGTTCCTAGAGAGTTCCAGCGCTGGCTGCTTTCTCTCATCCTGTCATCCTGGTAGTGGTACTGAGCCAGCTCAGTGGCACAATCGAATGTTTATTAGTATTTCACTTTTGCTAAATGTATATTTTTGTACAGTTGCAAATAAATAAATTAAAAAGAAAATATTAACCGGTTAAGCGTGTTTGACGTGTATACATGTCTAACCAAATCTCTGTTATGGTGCGTTCGACGTGTATACTCGTTGAGAAAAATATAAAATTGCCATTAACTATAAAAACAGAGAAATTTTAATAAAATATAATAAGAATATTATTTGGTGGTTACCTATAGAACTGCCAAGTATTTTATACGGAGGGGGGTGGAGGGAGTCAGCCAAATGATAAGTGGTTGGTACATGTTTGGTCTCCGCATTAGAGATTGGGGAATTACGCACACAAATAGAAGCTCGCAACCCGTGTGCAATGCCCGTTTTTACCTTAGATAGAGGTTCAGACCTCACAGTACGAGCATGATTTCATTTTGCACAGAATTTAAAGCAATTTTCTTCCTTGTAGAAGCTCTTGGCGTCTCTAGTTAACTAGAGCCAATGCATAACGTGAAGCAGTGCAAGATTTTTGAAAGAGTACAGAATGCTCTGGTAATCTCAAGCCCCATAGAGAGATTGCAGAAAAAGTCGCTTGCCGTGACTTGATTACGACGTTGTAAACTTTTGGTTGTTTTGCCCTGCCCGTTCGACGGTGTCTGATTTTAATTCCGCACACTGTGTGTGTTTTTTTTTTTTTAAACCAAATTTCACGCTTAACTGGTTAAGAAATATAGTTTTAGTTTTTAATTTGAGTTTAAAATGGACCAAATTGAGATTAAATTTTGACGGTCAATTTTCCAGGGTATGAGCAACATATTAGTAGAACCATTTACAAATACTGAAGCAGCCGCTGAATCAGCGTTCCTATCCGTTTGGCGATATCAAGAGCTGAAGAATAAACAGAAACAGCTGGCGACGCCTAGACTGGATCTATATGGTGAAAGTGACAAGTAAAATCATTTTTTCATTAATTTTTATTTATTTATGAGTTAAAGAATATAAGAAAGTTTAAGACGATCTTATCAACTTTTCGATGTCACCGGAAATCTAAATGTTTGCGTCTCAAAAAACGTGGGGGGTTCTTTCTAGAAAATAAACGGATGTTAGGGACTCATATTGTTTGAGTTGGTAGCACAAACTTTTCATCATTATGAACTGTGAGTCGATCTCAAATTTCCGGGAAATATCGTTCATGCGGCCCTCTTCAAAGTAATCGGCTATTTTCTTTTTTAGCAAATTAAAAGTAGCTCGATGTAGGATTCGATCTATGGATCTCGCCCTTACAAATCCACGCATCTTAACCCCTAGCTCTATTGAGTAAAGATACATCTGTTTGAAATTCATTTCTATTTTGAAAATTTATTTTCATGTAAATTTGGGGAGGGTGTTGGTCTAGTCTAGTGGTTAAGAGAATGGCTTCATATGTAAGAGATCACCGGTTCGAATCCCGCGTATAACTACTTTTTATTTATTAGAAAAAATTGTTTATAGTAAAATATGAGCTTCCGCGCCCCCGTCCTCGATAGCTAACTGGTAGTAGAATGTTAAGGCCTGCCTGAAAAATTAGGCGATTGCTTTACTTTATTTTTCATTTAAAATTGTTAACATAGACATTCTGGGAGTCCCTTAAAAACAACAGTAACATTCTTTTATCATAGAAAACCTTTATCAAACTAGTGATTAGTTTAATTGGAAGTTTCAAGAGAAATGCGCAGGCGCGACTATTCCTTAATATCCAGATTATTTGGAACGTTCCAGGGATGGATGGGAGCGTGGCAAGTTGAAGAGCGGAAACCAGAATTTAGCCAGAAAACTTGAAGACACTCCGGCAAATTTAATGACGCCCACCATATTCGCAGAGGTAAGTCAGATCTTAAAGCAAAGAGTAAACTTTTTGGTAGCAATCAGTGGCGATGGTATATATATTTTTGGCATTAGATAAGTGCCGAAGGGATAGCACAATTCCATAGCGGATTGCCCTACAACGTTAAGTGTCTATAGGCCAAACTTAGGTGATTAGACACCCTGGACTGGTAATCTAATTCTAAAAAAAAAAACTAGATCCTAATGAACCAGATCATAATTGCCATTCATACAATCGTGTAAAATTTTGAAGAAAGGCTTGAAGGAACAAATGTGTGTAGTAAGCAACACAAAATTACAGTGTTAAGCTACTGGGTACACATTATTATTGACGTAGGTTTACATAAAATTGATGTTGATGTTGTTTTACTAGAATGCAGTGGATTTGCTGTGTCCCTGTGGAGTATCTGTGGAGGTTCGAGATAAGGATTGGATAGAAGAGAAGAGAATGAACCCATTCCTGACTGTAGCCAAGGGATCCTGCGAACCACCCTTGTTTCTGGAAGTGGGATATTGTGGTGGCCCAATAGAAGGGCAACCAATAGTTTTGGTTGGTGCGTGAAATTTATTTTATAAAAACAGGGATTTATTTGTTTTATCTTTACTTCAGGATCAGTGATCTACGGATCAAAATAAATAAATAAACTTGTATCGCTCAAATCAACGCAGAGGCCAATCAGCACAGACTTATCATTTTTCTTTCTCTATTCTTTTTTTTAGGAAAAGGAATCACATTCGATACTGGTGGCATGTGCTTGAAGAAATGCGAGCATATGTCAGAATACCGAGCGGATCTGGCGGGAGCAGCTGTCGTTTTGGCGGTAATCAAGACTGCCGCTCAAATGGTACTACCCATGAACATTTTTGGTAAATTTCATTTTTATATCTCCAGCTTGTATTCTTGTAGATTCTTCTTTCCTCACAGCACAGATTATCCTCAGACCCACTCGTTTTAGAGAAGTGCCTCCAAAATTCCTTTCCTTGTATTATTAACTTCCTTTACAAAATTTGTTTAATACTACCATACAAAATTGCTCCTAATCTTTGAGGATTTATCTCCCCAAATCTGTTTTCGTACCCTATTCAGGTCAAGCCACAACCAATTCCAGTCCACTTCTCTTCAAAATTTCGCAAAATATCACCTTTCAAATCATACTTACTTCTGAAGAGATGACTGGAATCTAAATCAACTGCAATGATTTTACTACCTTTATTTTTTTTTTTAATTTGATCAAAATTGTTTCAACAGGATTAATACCACTTTGTGAAAATATGCTCGGTGGTCTGGCGATGAAGCCAGGCGATGTGGTCATCGCTTCCAATGGTAAATCCATAACAATCGAAGATACTGACAATGAAGGGAGATTGACTTTGATCGATGCATTGAATTACAGCCATTTTTTTAAACCTTGTGCTGTTGTTTGTGTGTCAACAATCGCAGGTAGGTTTTTTTTTTCAAGACATTATTTTAAAACCTAACCTAAAAATCGAATTCTATTATTTTAAAACCTAACCTAAAAATCGAATTCTGTTATTTTAAAACCTAACCTAAAAATCGAATTCTATTATTTTAAAACCTAACCTAAAAATCGAATTCTGTTATTTTAAAACCTAACCTAAAAATCGAATTCTATTATTTTAAAACCTAACCTAAAAATCGAATTCTATTATTTTAAAACCTAACCTAAAAATCGAATTCTGTTATTTTAAAACCTAACCTAAAAATCGAATTCTATTATTTTAAAACCTAACCTAAAAATCGAATTCTATTATTTTAAAACCTAACCTAAAAATCGAATTCTATTATTTTAAAACCTAACCTAAAAATCGAATTCTATTATTTTAAAACCTAACCTAAAAATCGAATTCTATTATTTTAAAACCTAACCTAAAAATCGAATTCTATTATTTTAAAACCTAACCTAAAAATCGAATTTTTTGGTGTCAAGAGTCCCTTTAGCTGCCAAGTCCTGTTGAAATACCTTTTAAAGTTTAAGTGGAAAGTAAAATATATCGATAGATTTGTTTACTAATAACACGCATTTCCAGCTACGAATTGTATGTTTTACTAGAAAATTTTGTTACATGATATTTCAGGGAAATTGTATAGTATTGTAACGAAGTTGACCTGGGCGAGAAGAAAGGCCTAGATTGTTCTAGGGGTTAAGCGACCAAAGTCGGTAACAGGCCGACACTGTGTAAACAAAAGACCGGTCTCTACCTGAGCCAGAGGAGAAAGGGCTAGATTGTTGTAGGAGTTTAGTGACCGTAGCCTGTAACGGTCCACCGCTGTGTAAAAGCCAGCTAAGAGAAAGGCCCTAGTTGGGGGTGGTGGCATATGTGTTTTCCCAGCCAGTGATTGACAGGTGAGAGTGAGACAGACGGAGTTGGAGAGAGGCAGAGAATTGGAGGAGGCGGCCCCAGTTGGGGTTGTGGCAGTATGTGTTTTCCTCAGCCAGTGACCGGCCGGTTGGTGTGACACAGACGGAGTGGGGCAGTCGCCGTTAAAAGGAGGCAGACACAGCTGGAGAAGTCAGTTATTAGAGTTTTTAGACAGAGTTTTAGTCAAGTTTTCGAATAAGTTAGTTTTAGTGAAGTCTTTGAGTGAGTTTTGAGTAGAGCTGTGTTAGTGCAGCTGAGACTAGTGCAATTCGGTGCAGTGCGGACCAGTGGTCAGTCGTGGAACAGTTTTGTGGTGTTACGTAAGTAAGTAAGTAACAGTAAACTGTTGTGACTGTAATGAATAGCGTTAGTTGCTAGTAAATGTTAATGTGAGTAAAGGTAATGTGTTAATAAATCAGGTTATTACTTACAAATTTAGAGAGTTTTATTATTAATCAAACCCACATATTAAAATAACTAGTGGCAGGCATTACTTGTGTTGTTAAAGTTTTTAGTAAAAGGACAAAAACTTTACAGTATAGCTATAGACTGTTATTTAAATTGCTATTTAACTGGGATGTACGATTCAAAATCTTGTATATTATTAAGGAGAATTAAATGGATAGCTAAAATACCAAACAGTAATGAAATCAGCCAACCAAAGACCTCTTTACTGGGTGGATTTTTCTCTGATAGATTTTTCAAAATGGCTGCCATGATTTTCCCAAAACTTTCAAAGTTTACATTTCATGTTCTTAGATCCTGTACTCCTGATTAATTTTAATACAACAATAACAATTTTTTTTTTTATGTTATCCTGTTTTATGATAATTAGAAGTGTTGAAGTTTGACTTCTCCTCTGAAATTTCATTTCGGTGTCTTAATCTGTAGTCTTGCAATCTGCATAATCTTGGGAAAATATTTTCTAAATGTGGAATTTGGGGAAAAAGAAAACAAAAAAATTTGTATAAAAACTTTCAGAAAATTATTAAACAAATAATTCAGTGAATATTCTCAACAGATGGAGTAAGACGTAATTTGGGAACATCCTCATCGGCCACATTTTCCACTTCGCAAGCGTTGTGGAGAGAACTAGAACGTGCAGGCGGTGAAACAGGAGACCGACTGTGGAGGTTACCTTTCTGGAAAGTGTATCAACATCGTATAACTACAGGTAAGTGTAGATTTTAATGTTTTTGAAAAACAAATATTAGTATTTCCAAGAAAAGATGGCATAGGATAGGATATGCCAACCCCAAATTAAGAAGTTGGAATGGCTTTGGAGAGAGGCATGCGTGGGGCTGCCTAGGAAAGTCCCCGGACTTGTCTAGCCAGATCTAGGTGTTGCCGGAAACTATCCTCCAGGCTCCACAATGAAGGTGGAATTTTAACCAAGAATTTGTTTTTGTTTTTGTAGATTACTTGAATGTCGATGTCCACAACGTGGGAAAGAATGGTATCTCAGGCGATGTTTGCAAGGCTGCTGCCTTCCTCTTGGTATGTTCTCATTGGATTCCTTTTTCTTTTAACACTTACTGAAGATGAAAGAAAAAACGCTGGAAGTTCAAGGTTCCACTATTGGACCCGACAAATAAATAAGCATTATTCAGCCAAACTAAACCTAATTTATGTTTTACTGTAAAATGGTTCACTCTAACATTTTGTAACATTCTTATTTCCACTAATTACTAATTATTTTTGTTTTAGGAATTTATGTCAGTAAAAGATTTCGTACATATAGACATAAGTGGAACGGGCAAGTTGTCCAATGGTGTCGGACATCCTTACCTAAGAGAAGGCACGATGACTGGCCGTCCAACGAGGACGTTGGTGCAGTTCCTCTACCAGATCGCCTGTCCGCACACCAGGGGAGATGAATGCTAGGCCAAACAGGAGCGTCTCCAGAACTCCTCTCTCCCCACTCGCACAGATTTATATATCGTTTCTGATTAGTCTTCGTCTAGGTCCAGTACATCCATCTACTAGTACTAATTATAATTTGTCCAGATTACATTTTATGTTTGGTTTTTTATATACATTTTAAAAATATGCAATTGAATAAAAAATATTGGCATCAAAAGTTTTTGTATTTTTACTCTTGAAGGAAAAGTGTTGGTTAGAATCACAACACCTGGGAAACCAATTTTCTTCTGTCTGATTTTTGGCAACCAAGGTATTGTGTGTTGCGATTATCACATTAGTTTTTTTTAGATATATATTGTCTTTGATTGAGCAGAATTTCACAGTATTAAACACATTAAGAAGCAAGACATTCAGACTCAACTTGCATCCTTGTCTTCTTTCGTTTCGAGACTACTACAAACCATGAAGCAAAGCATTGTTAAGTTTCGAAAAAAAAAAACCTAATTCGTCAAAAACCCTTTCGTTTTTTTCTTTTTTGGACGTGAATACGTCTTTAAATTTGAATCATACGGTGGCAATTCAAAAAATCTAATAACAAAATTGGGGGATACAGTTAGGTATTATAGTTTCGAATCTATCGTCTACATCCAAAATTAAATTAGACCACTGGATAGCTGAAAGGATCAAAGAATTCATTACGATAAGCGAGGACTGTGACACATCGCGCGCGGTCGAGGGGGAAGCGCCGCCATTTTGAGATAATTTTACTGCGTATCGAGATTTGCAATTAGTATAACTTTTAACTCGGACGGAGCTACGATGTTCGTTTAAGTTTTAATCGTCAGCTGGCGTCACAATCTATCGATTGTATATAAAACATTAGTGTAAAATAGTGACAGTGAATAGAATAAGGTGTTAGAATGAAAAAATATTATAAAAAATATATAATGTCGGCCTTTACGCGTCGAAAAGCCAAACCCAAATACAGAGATCGTATATGTTGGAAAGGGCTTCTCAAGAACAATCGAATGGTAAAAGTCGCAAAGCCGTTGGAGTCGCCATATATCGCAACATCAATAGCTTTCACTGATTGTAATAGAGTTAACATTGACATTTCGGAAATTTATTTGAAAATGAAAGACGCAAAAGCTGGTGATGTCTGTCTAGTAAACGAAAAAGGCCAATGGCATCTTCAAATTCGTACTCGGGTGTGTGTATATCCATCCGGGACAGCTTAGCAGAAATTAAACTCTTTATGTTACGATCATTGTTAAAATATTCCAAAATCATCTCTAAAATTTTATCCGATTACGAGCCTGATCTTACTACACCAATTATGATAGTTGATGTCTCATAAAACCGCTCATTGCCCGACTTCATGCTCAGCGAGTTCAATTTGTCTTATATTGAAACTTCTCCAACAACGTTAGGTAATACCTACACTGGGCCAAAAAAGTCTGTGAACACTAACCTAAATTTTATTACTTTTATTATTATCTTAGTAGAAACTTCTTTTATTTCCAAATGAAATATACTATTCGATAGAGAGAAACCAGAGTTTTCATTTTATATTCAATCTTTTATTTTTGTTCAACAGGAATATCACAATTACATGTTTAACAAAACAACCCCACACACGAATGCAAAAAAAGTCTGTGAACACTTTGCAGAAATAAATCATTCTTACACATTGTACGTGTATTATAAATTTTAAAAACTTGTAGGACCTCCTTTGTTCCTAATCACTTCCAACAAGCGAGCTTTCATCGATCCTACTAATTTTGTGGTCGTCAATGTTGGAATTTTATTCCATTCTTCTAGAATAGCGTTTTTTAGTTGTTCACGGTTTCTTATTTCTCTTTTATTTATTTGGCGGCTGATTTCATCCCATAAATGTTCAATTGGGTTAAGGTCTGGCAATTGTGGAGGGGCGTTTAGGCGCCGGGGTGTATTATATAAAAGCTATTCCCGAGTTTTTAGTGCGGTATGTTTCGGGTCATTGTCTTGTTGGAAGACAAACGTTCCCTCCAACCCTAATTTTTTTGAACTTTCTCTTAAATTGCGTCTTAATATATCCACATACACATATTGGTCCATCATACCATTAATTAGATCTAACTTGCCCACTCCTTTAGCACTCATGCACCCCACACCAGAATGTTGCTTCCCCCATGCTTAAAAGTTGGCTTTATATTTTTCATTTTCATAGCTTCATTTCGTTTTCGCCACACTTTTTGTCGTCCATCAGACCCACAAACATTGAATTTCGACTCATCTGAAAAGATTACGGTTTCCCAGAAACTAGAAGGCTTAGAAACATATTCTTTCGCGAAATCCAATCGACGCTTACGATTTATTTTATTGATAAAAGGTTTTTTCCTTGGGACTCGGCCGCAATAATCGTATTCATGTAATTTATTTCTAATTGTCTGAGGTGTTACGCTTACACCATAATCACTTGATAATTCTTGACTGATTTTTTGAGCGCTTGTCCTGGGTTCTTCTCGAACAGACTTCAGAATTTGCCGTTTATGAAAGGAATTAAGTTTTGGTGGCCGTCCACTGCGTGGCCTACTAATCACATTTCCGTACTTTTTAATTATATTATGCACCGTTGAAGGGTTTTTTTGAACTATCTTCCCTATTTCTCGAATACTTTTTCTTTCATTTCGCAACGTCACAATAAGTTCTCGAATTGGTCTGGGAACTTCCATATTAGTGGTTAAATGTATACTAATTAGATTATTTATTCACAAAACTGACTGTAGTGGTTTCTACAATACAATAGAGAACTTTGAAACTTTATTCAATCATTTTTTTGTTTGTTATCTTAATGTTTTTACACATTTATTCAGCTGTTCACAGACTTTTTTTTGCATTCGTGTGTGGGGTTGTTTTGTTAAACATGTAATTGTGATATTCCTGTTGAACAAAAATAAAAGATTGAATATAAAATGAAAACTCTGGTTTCTGTCTATCGAATAGTATATTTCATTTGAAAATAAAAGAAGTTTCTAATAAGATAATAATAAAAGTAATAAAATTTAGGTTAGTGTTCACAGACTTTTTTGGCCCAGTGTATATATTGATTTAACGTTTACTAGAAATCTCGATGTACATATCTCGTATGCCAATTGTGTCGTAATTTTCGTATAAGAGACCTACAATTAATAAAGTTATATTGTAACACAGTAATTATTTGTTTCCTTGATTTCATCCTAAATACATAAATAAAAAATATTTTATATAAAAAATATAACCCGTTACGTAAACGTATTCACGTACAACACACGGCCGTGTCCATGACACAGCCACAGTAGAGCTTTTTTACCATAATTAAACTTCAAATTGTATTAATCAATACAATCAATCAATCAATTGGCATGAAAACGTGTTTTTAAAGGTTTTAATGTTGGACGTCTACAACGCAACTCTTATGTTTATGAAATTTTCCAAAGTCAAATAATTATCATAATCCGATTTAGGCCACTTCAGGAGAAAGGCATTGTTTCCTCGGGAATTCCATTTTGGCATCATGCATTATTGTTTATATACTAAATGGATTAAGTGTGCTGGAAAAACTGTTGCGTTTACAGAAAATTCCTCACCTGCGAATAGCTCTACTTTTCTTCCTACAATCCCTAACGATTTTCACCAATTTTCATATGTATGTACATTCCATTCAAATAAATCATAGGAAAAAAAGGTGCCAAAAAAATGGGTTAGAAGTTCAAACTATTTTTTTTCGCTTTCTTTTTAATTGAAAATATCAAAACTCTTACGATGGCCTAAATTGCAATTAAAAACAATAGAAATTAAATGCAAAATAACTGCAAAAATATATTATGTAAATATTTACTAGGATCTATTTACATTAAATAACCTTACTACCTTACCAGCTGGAAACAGGGCGACATGATTTCCAAGCTTTAGGTAGCTTTCAATAAAATGAAAATTTAAATAGACAATAAAAGCGTTAGAAATAGAAGCAATTTTGAAAGACACTATTAAAATTTAACATTTATTTTTTTATTATTACAAAAGATTATGAAATATTTAACTATCATTAATATAATTTCATATTAGTGAAACATTGGTTTTACATGAATTTGATTGGCTGAAGATGCAAAGGCTGGAGGTTCAGTTTCGCTTTGCACTTCGCTACTGTTTGTAGTCTTGATTCGTGTAATTTCTTATCATTTTAAATTAATGTGTACAAAATTTAATCCAATAAAAAATTGGAAGGTTAACTCTTTTTGGTTTCCTTCTTCGTATTTTTTGTTTTGTTTAATTTACTAATTTAAAGTGAAATTGTGTACTTAATTAATTTGCTACGATCTAACATAAAGACTTTAATAAGTTGACATTTTCTTCAAGAGGCAAGGTAAGTTCTCAAAATTAAGTATTTACTATCAAAAAACAGTGCTTCTTATCATGTGTCTGTGGCTTGAACTTGAGGCACAGAATAATTTTGAGGTTTGTGAAGTTTAAATAAAATCATCTGTTTTGAACTTACTCACAGGACTTTCTGTTCTCAAAACTCGGAAAGTTTGAGTCATCATATCTTTCATTTTTTTTTTAACCAACATAAAGTTTGATAAAACCATATAGTGTAACCTTACTGACAAGAGTTTAGGATTATACTAGCAAGGATTCGGTCAAATAAAACAACAGTAACTCAGTTTTTATGACAACGTTCCGACAAATTTATCTAACATAACCCCGCCCTGAGGAAGACCATAAATTCGTCGAAACGTTGGCGGAAAAATTGAGTTGCTGTTTTTTTTTAGTTTGACCGGATCCTTGCTAGTTTAATCCTAAATAAGGCGCGTCAACATCTATGGTTATTGGCGCCAGGAGCTTTTTTCAGTGCACTGCCGGCCTCTGGGCAGTGTTCTCGTTACAGACAACACTGTCCATCACCGGGACTAGTGAGCTTTAAGAAGCTCCTAGGAAGAGAAAAGCTAAAGGGTCAGCAGCTGGATTCGAACCCGGGACCTCCGCGTGGGAATCCAATACGCTAACCGCATAGCTAATCCCCTTCCTTTCTAGATAATGCTTGCTTTTACTAACGCACCAGCGATGTATTAGCAATAAAGCGAAATTTACTGGGCTTAAAATGAAACATTTGAATTGATATTTTCACTAAAAAAAATCTTGCATATTCTGATAATTTATCAACTACCTAAGAAGGAAAAATAGTTGAAAAAAATCTTTACTTTTCTACGAAATAGTTAGTTTTAAATTTATAACCTATCAGAATGCAGAAAAGTAAAGGTGCAAAATATGGGCGGTTATATTGGCCAATTAGAAACTAGTGCTTTTATGGTGGGCCACGCCTATATGATTGCAATGGATGTTGATTCCTGAGAGCTGAAGTGAATCACAGCTAACTCGGAAAGTCATGGATGAATTTTCCAGCATCTTCCAGGCGGAAATTCTCTTAATAGGAAGATGTTATAAGTTTAAGCTCGACCAGAAATAACGCAACTTTTGCTATAGAGGCGAAGCAACCATTGCATTGAAGGTGATGATATTAGCAGATTCTCTAGATGAGTAGACTAGATTCCAATACTCCACCTGATCAACTGAGATGATTTAATTCAAGGAAAAAAAAATGCATTCAGTTGCCTAGGTAGCAGCAAAAAAAAAAACCGTTCCAGATTCTGAGACTTTTCTCATATCTTAATTTAGCGAAATTGCTATAGGAGTCGGATTTGTTCCTGAGATGGTAAAGACTCATCCAAAAAAAAGGATCTGTAAAGGTCTTTTTGCAACAGTTACAGCCTTCGGAGCATACTTGGAGCTATCTTAATTTATGAAACGTGCACTTATTGTTTAATTGAATTGTGATTACTATTGCTTCAATTTGTCTTATAAGCAAACTGCTGCATATTACAAGCCTGATCATAATTAGAAGGCTTAAAAGATGCCTAAATTCCTGGCCAGGACAAGATGTTTCAACTTCATCCAAAGAATATCAAAAAAATTTACTAGTCTTCAAAATTAACTGACATTACTTTCTATTTTCTTGCAATCGAATTTTTTTAAATTTAAATTTACTAATAAACCAAAAAATGAACAGAGTTGTAATATTGTCATTATTTTTTAATATCAAATTTGTTTTGATTAAATTTACTAATAACTGTTTTACGGTAACATGTGTGTTAAAACATTTTTCTTTAATAATTAAAAATAAATAAAATCCAGGTGATTTATCTAGGTTGCAGTGCCGTACATTTTCTGGTAGTTAAACAAAACACACCAGAGATTACACCAATTTCTTTATTCCTCATGTTTCCAAATTCCAAGTCACTTATACCATTGAAAATTTATTCACAAAATTACTGGACAGGGCTTCTTTGGCGGAGTAAAAGGCAATGAAAAGAATCTACAAGCCCAGCTCACTTCCATGGTGTTTCACTTCACTCAGGCGATTTGCGAACGGATGCGGACAGTCCAGCGGGAAGGTAACTCAGTAGTTTTTCATTTTGTATTTAATTAATGCATTTAAAAAAAAAAAAAAAAAACCATGCAATTTATAGAAAAACCCTCCCTTTTTTGGTCATATTTACTTTTTATCCATTCAAATATTTTCAATATTTTGAAAATGTAAAAAAAATTAAGAAGAAAGATGATTTTTAAAACAAAGTTTGCTATAAACAGTGTTGCCATTACCTCAATTTTGATCCAAGGCAAAATAATTTACAAACATTTCGCCTACAAATTTTTAAACCATCCACAAGTTTGCAAACATAAATATTGTAGTATATTTAACAAAGTTGAAGTATATTTAAAACGCCTGTACTTTAGCCACCTAAAAGCTTGCCAATAAAAGGAATAACTCCGCACAGTTAGCATAAATAGGTTCCGAATTTGCACAGTATACGTCACAAAGGCTAGAAGGACTTCTTCCTTTTCTTTGTTTTAATGCAAATTATGAATTCTATAAAGTTTCTCAAATTAATGTTCGATTTTATGTCTTCTTAAGTTTCGTATTGGCCAAAAAAAAATTAAATGCAGTAATCGATCGATTGATTTATATATCGTACAATATAACATGTAGTCACACAATAAGTAAACTGTTCACATTCCAATGAATTTTTCTAGTTTACTACCAATTTAAATGTCTTCAAATTCCGTACAGTATAATTTTGCACCCAAGACAGTTTATGTTGGCTGCATTGTACTATCTTAAATCGGTGCAAATTTTGATAGCAGGTTTGAAACCTCCAACACTTACCGCTAGAGAATATTTTTTTTTTTTTTTTTTTGTCCTCTAATTGATGCGACAAATCGATCTCACCATTCTTAAAAATATTTCACAAAACAGAATTGCAATTAACTGTTAATATTTTTTAAAAACTACATAGATCGATATAAAGATTAAATCATTTTTTTTTTTTCACGTGATTTGTCAATTGAAAAAACAAAACTGCCGTATAACCTTTTTAAAGGCTTTAGATTACAAAAAAATAATGATAAAATACAATAAAAAAGGTTGTTTTTTTAGAATGGACTGGTGCTTGGCGTGTACGAGGGCTGCGAACCCGGCCAATTCACTTTGACTCCATCAGCTGTCAAATTTGATGAAAGTGTCGATGGAAAATTTAAAGAACTAGTGAAAGGGTAAATACAAAAACAAATTTTGTTTTTAATAATTGATTAAATTGGTTGTTTGATTTTTAATTACTCCTAAATTGAAATTTAATTTTTTGTTTCTCTTTTCCTGCAATTAATTTGGTTTGAATAAGTAGAACAAACTTAATAAACTTAGAAGCTCTATTGAAATAATAGCACTAGATAACTTTGTTATTTCTAAGTTCGAGAACATTTCCATAGTGAACTATAATATACAGCTTAATTTATAATAAGCAAAATTTATTGTATTTAGAGCGAGGGTCTTGTCCCCCAAAGCACTGCAGCAGAAGTGGTTTATCCCCTTGAACTGCTAGCATCATAAAACCCCCTTTTTTAACGAAGTCCATAATCCCATAGTCGTCTTGGCAAAATATACTTTTCTCCTCTGGTTTCAGATTGGGTCTAAGATTAAGCTAGCTTGCTATAGCAACGCCATCAAATCGGTGCCCTTCTCATTTCTGATAGTACGCAATATGTTTATTTCAGGTCTCTTGGCAATACAAAAATCCACAAATTATACATACTTTTTGCGTGTTATTTATTCATGTATTTCTTTTTTAATTTAGAGTAAAGTGTGTATTGTACTGATTGGTAGGTAGCAGTCGGGCGCCGTCCGAGCAAATAGCCGATTACTAGATTTCTTGTTGCCTAGCAACAGACTGCTTGTTCAAAGACTATTATTCCATTATTTATTTTATTTATTTTTTGTTTAGTACAAAACTTCGACCTCCTGGAAGAGTGCAAATTTTCGGAAACTTAGGCGATGAATTCTATCTAGTGGCTGCGTCCGCCCTGGGTCATGAAAGTGCAACTATGAATCCTAAAGAACAGCTGGATGAATGCCGAGAGAATATAAGGATAGCTGCAGGAACCGGGGCAATGCAACTTCAGTCGCAGGTTTTGTTTTATTTTATTTTGTGGCCACATTTTGGTGAGAAAACTGATGCTGGAGGAGCTCTAATTAAGGATATCTTCTCTAATGATTTCCAAAAAAAAGTACTGTAGAGGACACGGCCAGATTTTCTATCCGATTGAATTGTTTTTCTGCTTCTCTCTTATCCAGAGATATTCTCTGGTTCTTGCCTTACATCCTTCTTCTTATGGATTTAGAAGTTCCATTATTTATTTTGGGTAGATACATACTTCTAGAGCAGGGATGGCGAACCTTTTCGAGACTAGGGTCAAATTTTGTTCATTTTTTTTTTACTAGGTCTTGGGTCACTAATGCCCATTTGCACAAGAGTTTAGTTTAAAAATTTTAAACTGAATATTTTCAAAACTAAACATCTTTAAAAATTCAGTTGGCTTAACAGGTAAAACGGGTCGAAACAAGTGGCTATGGAAGTCTCTCTTTTTACAAACATAACCTGAACAAAACCTTACAAAAGTGTGTTTTATCTGAAGAAAAATCTAAATATGGTTATTTACTTTGGGTTGTCGATCTTTTTTAACAAACAAAATATGAGTAAAATTATACATTTTATTTGATATTTTGTAAACCCTTTTGCTTTATTTCAAATACCACCAAAGCATTTGTCGTCATTTGCGTTTTAGAACTGTAATGATCACAAACTAAAGGTTATAGATAGCATTTAAATTGCTTTTGTGTCAATGCGTGATTGGAAAAAAAATACAGATAGAATATAAATTATCCACACAATTAGAAAAATCTAAATCAACCCGCGTAAACAAACAAATGGTTGCCTAGCAATTGTGTGGGTCAGTGAAAAAGCTGGCGCGGGACATAGGTTCGCCATCACTGCTCTAGAGAAACACTAGTCATTACTTATTATTTAATAATTATAAACTATTAAGGTTAAAAACGACTTTCAAGCTCAGGGGGGCCTCAAAAACTCAAACATGGGAAATTCTACAGTTTCTCACAAAGTTTGAACGATAAAATCTTAATCTAATCTTAATCTTTCAAAACTTACTAAAAGAGGTCACCGGCCTTAGTAAGGCCGTGTTCAAAATCGAACAATTTTTAATAGTTTTAAATCAGGGAAGGGATTAGCTATGCGGTTAGCGTACTGGTCTCCCACGCGGAGGTCCCGGGTTCGAATCCAGCTGCTGACCCTTAGATTTTCTCTTCCCAGGAGCTTCTTACAGCTCACGGTCCGGTGATGGACAGTGTTGCCTTTAACGAGAGAACACTGTCCCTGAGGCCGGCAGTGCACTGAAAAAAGTTCCGGGCGCCAATAACCATAGATGTTGACGCGCCTTAAATCATCACAAGTGATTTTGAATACACTGAAACAATAATATACTTCATTAAATGTTATTTTATGTAGGGAATTAGTCACATATTTGTGGAAGGATTCTCAAACGCGGAAGCTGCAGCAGAAGGAGCTTCCCTAGCAATCTGGAGGTATCAGGACTGGAAGGCCAAAGAGAACCAGATGCCCAAAGCAGACATCCAACTTTGGGGAAGTGACGACAAGTGAGTCACTCACTTTTATGTATCAGCTACTGAAGATGTATTTTCACTTTTACAATATTTTCCCCCGACATTTCTAGATCTAACGTACTGAAGACTTCCGTTTTCTTGATGGAATGAGAATAAACTACCATCGCAGGAAATGGCGATTTTAACTAGAATTTACGTTAAATAAAAAATTATTGGTTTGATAATGTTCACCTTAAAGGCTGCTAAAAGTGCTATAGGTTTTTGTATCAGATGTTATCCAGTAGAAGCAAATTTTATTTTCCCTATTTCTGAGCGGTTTAGAATTTCTATCGACCACCAGAGGTTAATTCATTTGTTTTTGGTCCAGTGAACATGGGGACTTACTTCCAAACACAGCACTTGCTGTAGCTGACAGTGAGGGAGGTTGCTCCATCAGTAACCTCTTTGACTGTAAGACTGGTGACTTCAATTTTGTAAAGTTTGGAGATGGAAAAGCTGATGATTTGGGATTGCATTGCGGCATAAAAATTTGAAGTCAAGTCAAAGAAGGAATAATTTAAAATTTCTAGATCTAACGATCAGGAAACTCATGATCATGAATTCATGCCAATATGTCCAGGGGTAATGCTTAGTTTGTTTTAGAGATGGATGGATCAGAGGCATCATCAAGGGTGAAGCACAGAATAGAGCTCGAGAGATCCAGGAAGCACCGGCCAATCTGATGACTCCGGCCATTTTTGCTCAGGTAATCAAAATTTCGGTGGAAAATTACTTAGATAAAGGTACTAAATTGTTGATAATGCGATCTGGCTGCAAATTGTGGTTAAATTGCTGCTAGAAAGACCCTTGAGGTAGCTAAAAACGATTTGAACACCACCAATTGAACAGGGTGTTTCAGGGTTAAGTGTCCTAACTGAAAATATAAATTTAAGACCTCAAAACAAGAAAAAAATTTCCTATGAAGGAATGCCCGTAAACGCTTTGTTTTTGAGATATTCACGTCTAAAGATTTCCATTTTATGAATTATTTTTAGGTAGGTGATAATAAAAAAAAAATTAATAGCGTCTACCAACTACTTTATTAATAGAAAATAATGACAATTAAAAGAAAATAAATAAATAATAAAGAAAATGAGAAATCGGTATCTTTCTTCCACGGCAGCAATAGCCGATCGGTACTGGATTGCTGTTATTGATTCAATTACTCTTCTTCTTAAAGAATGAAGATCATTGACCAGCATTTCATAGACTTTTCCTTTAATGGCACCCCAAGCAAAACAATCCATTGGCGTTAGATCTGGAGAGCAAGCAGGCTAAGCCGCCGGTCCTGCTCAGCCAATCCAACGGTTGCGATAATGTTGATTTAGCTAGCCACTTTCGTGGACCTCTGCCGCAATGTGCTGGACAACCATCTAATTGAAACCATGAGTTCCTTCTGAGTTTAGTTGAGCTCCTTATTACTTTTAATGGCATAATTTAAAAAATAAAAAAGAAATTGAATCTTCAAGTTTACTTGTTTCATGAATCAGTAATTACTGATTAATCTGTTCGACATCTCCCCTGCATAATACAGCATGCAGCTACTGTATGAGAAATCTCCGCCTCAAGTCAATGCCATGGAATTAGATGTAAGAATAATCAACATCACTTGATTTCTTGAAGTGTGGATGCTGTATTATTTGCTCCTTATTTTTGGCATTTGCTGGTTCAGTGACGGATAAATTCCAATTTTTTTGGCTCTTCCTGATGGAATTACAAAATTCCTGGAAAAAAAAGAAACGAAATCAAATGTAGGATCCTATGTTTTAACCGACCTAGTCCCAGAGTACGCCGGCCCTCTTAAAGGAATTCCCTGAGATAACCAGTAGTGCAAGCAAAAATTTGGAAAGTTGTGGCGAAACAATCCTACCCAAAAGTGTTTGTGAATGATACAAAATACCAAAATAAAGGCATCAAATTTCCATTAATACTTTTTTAAAATTTATTATTTCAGTTTGCCCAAGAATTGCTATGCCCGTGTGGAGTTGAAATCACAATGCGAGACAGAGATTGGATTGAATCCAACAATATGATGGCCTTTCTGACCATGACCCGAGGATCTTGTGAACAGCCCTGCGTTGTAGAAATCAACTACTGCGGGGCAGGCAGAGAAGAAAAGCCAATAGCTTTTGTTGGTAAGTCATACCTAGTGCTGAAGTTTGTCTTAATAGCATAAATCAAAATTAAATATAAACCCTGTTTAGGGAATTTAATTTTTTGAAAAAACATGCTTTATCGCGAAAAAAATTAGATATTTCTGAGCTCAGAGTTTTAATCACTTTATAAATAAAAAAGTCTTTACTCTAACGTTTCAAACCATTGATTTTGCTAAAATTATTGCACATAATTAAACTAATACAGTGTAGAGGGGGGCACCTTTGAAAAGTTTTAATTTATCGCCAAAAATTTAAAACATTTATGATTAGTAAGTAACTATTTCAGTTTTAGACTTACGTAATAAAACGGAAGTAAAAAATACAGTGGCAGAACAACACATTACTAAAATAAATACAACAGGCAGACGCCCACCCAATATCACCTTCCTTTCTATCAAACTTCTTTCAACCTCTTTCAACTTTCAAAAAAACTTACAAATTTCAAACCTCTATATTTCCTTTTGTATTTTTCCGAATTTAATGAGTTCTACACCGAAATGAATAAAATAGTAAATCTTTAAACTGATATAAATCCAAATGTTTTCGTGTTAATAGTTTAACACATATGGAAGGTTAAATTTTCGTGTGTTTCTTTAAAACATACAGATTTCAAACCTCAATTTCTCTCTTTATATTGTTCCTATTTTAATGAATTCAACACCGAAATGTAGAGAATAGTAAGCTCTATAAATGACATAAATCGCAATGTTTTCGTGTTATTAGTTTGGTTAGATTAGTTAGAGATATGGAAGGTTAAATTTTCGTGTGTTTCTTTAAAACATACAGATTTCAAACCTCTATATTTCTCTATATATTGTTCCTATTTTAATGAATTCTACACCGAAATGTACAGAATAGTAAGCTCTATAATAGATATAAGTCGCAATGTTTTGCTGTTAACGGTTTAAAAGATATGGAAGGTTACATTTTCGTAGGTTTGTTATAACATACAGATTTAAACCTCAATTTCTCTCTTTTTATTGTTCCTATTTTATTAAATTGTACACCGAAATGTTGAGAATAGTAAGCTCTATAACTGACTAAAATCGCAATCTTTTCGTGTTATTAGTTTAAGAGATATGGAAGGTTACATTTTCGTGTGTTTGTAAAAGATACAGATTTTAAACCTCAATTCTCTCTTTGTATGGTTCCTATTTTAATGAATTCTATACCGAAATGTAGAGAATAGTAAGCTCTATAACAGATATAAGTCGCAATGTTTTCCTGTTTTTAGTTTAAGAGATATGGAAGGTAAAATTTTCGTGTGCTTGTAAAACATACAGATTTCAAACCTCAATTTCTCTCGTTGTACTGTTCCTATTTTAATCAATTCAACACCGAAATGTAGAGAATAGTAAGCTCTATAACTGACTAAAATCGCAATCTTTTTCTTTTGATAGTTTAAGAGATATGGAAGGTTACATTTTCGTAGGTTTGTAAAACGTACAGATTTCAATCCTCAATTTCTCACTTTGTTCCTATTTTAATGAATTCTACACCGAAAGGTAGAGAATAGTAAGCTCTATAACTGACATAAATAGTAATGTTTTCGTTTTAATAGTTTAAGAGATATGGAAGGTTAAATATTCGTGTTTTTCTTTAAAACATACAGATTTCAAACCTCTATATCTCTCTTTATACTGTTCCTATTTTAATGAGTTCTGCACCGAAATGTAGAGAATAGTTAGCTCTATAACTGACTAAAATCGCAATCTTTTTCTTTTGATAGTTTAAGAGATATGGAAGGTTACATTTTCGTGTGTTTCTTTAAAACATACAGATTTCAAATTTCAATTTCTCTCTTTTTATTGTTACTATTTTATTAAATTGTACACCGAAATGTTGAGAATAGTAAGCTGTATAACTGACTAAAATCGCAATCTTTTCCTTTTGATAGTTTAAGAGATATAGAAGGTTACATTTTCGTGTGTTTGTAAAACATACAGATTTCAAATTTCAATTTCTCTCTTTTTATTGTTACTATTTTATTAAATTGTACACCGAAATGTTGAGAATAGTGAGCTGTATAACTGACTAAAATCGCAATCTTTTCCTTTTGATAGTTTAAGAGATATGGAAGGTTAAATTTTCGCGGGTTTGTAAAACGTACAGATTTCTAACCTCAATATCTTTCGTTGTACTGTTCCTATTTTAATGAATTCTACACCGAAATGTTGAGAATAGTAAGCTGTATAACTGACTAAAATCGCAATCTTTTCCTTTTGATAGTTTAAGAGATATGGAAGGTTAAATTTTCGCGGGTTTGTAAAACGTACAGATTTCTAACCTCAATATCTTTCGTTGTACTGTTCCTATTTTAATGAATTCTACACCGAAATGTTGAGAATAGTAAGCTCTATAACTGACTAAAATCGCAATCTTTTCCTTTTGATAGTTTAAGAGATATGGAAGGTTAAATTTTCGCGGGTTTGTAAAACGTACAGATTTCTAACCTCAATATCTTTCGTTGTACTGTTCCTATTTTAATGAATTCTACACCGAAATGTTGAGAATAGTAAGCTCTATAACTGACTAAAATCGCAATCTTTTCCTTTTGATAGTTTAAGAGATATGGAAGGTTAAATTTTCGCGGGTTTGTAAAACGTACAGATTTCTAACCTCAATATCTTTCGTTGTACTGTTCCTATTTTAATGAATTCTACACCGAAATGTTGAGAATAGTAAGCTCTATAACTGACTAAAATCGCAATCTTTTCCTTTTGATAGTTTAAGAGATATGGAAGGTTACATTTTCGTGTGTTTGTAAAACATACAGATTTCAATCCTCAATTTCTCTCGTTGTACTGTTCCTATTTTAATGAATTCTACACCGAAAGGTAGAGAATAGTAAGCTCTATAACTGACAAAAATCGCAATGTTTTCGTGTTATTAGTTTAAGAGATATGGAAGGTTAAATTTTCGCGGGTTTGTAAAACGTACAGATTTCTAACCTCAATATCTTTCGTTGTACTGTCCCTATTTTAATGAATTCTACACCGAAATGTTGAGAATAGTAAGCTCTATAACTGATATAACTAACAATCTTTTCCTTTTGATAGTTTAAGAGATATGGAAGGTTACATTTTCGTAGGTTTGTAAAACGTACAGATTTCAATCCTCAATTTCTCTCTTTATATTGTTCCTATTTTAATGAATTCTACACCGAAAGGTAAAGAATAGTAAGCTCTATAACTGATATAACTAACAATGTTTTCGTGTTAATAGTTTAAGAGATATGGAAGGTTAAATTTTCGTGTGTTTGTAAAACATACAGATTTCAAACCTCAATATCTCTCGTTTTACTGTTCCTATTTTAATCAATTCAACACCGAAATGTAGAGAATAGTAAGCTCTATAACTGACATATATCGCAATGTTTTCGTGTTAATAGTTAGAGAGATATGGAAGGTTAAATTTTCGCGGGTTTGTAAAACATACAGATTTCAAACCTCAATATCTCTCGTTGTACTGTTCCTATTTTAATCAATTCCACACCGAAATGTAGAGAATAGTAAGCTCTATAACTGACATAAATCGCAATGTTTTCGTGTAAATTGTTTGAGAGATATGGAAGGTTAAATTTTCGCGGGTTTGTAAAACATACAGATTTCAAACCTCAATATCTCTCGTTGTACTGTTCCTATTTTAATCAATTCAACACCGAAATGTAGAGAATAGTAAGCTCTATAACTGACATAAATCGCAATGTTTTCGTGTAAATAGTTTGAGAGATATGGAAGGTTAAATTTTCGCGGGTTTGTAAAACATACAGATTTCAAACCTCAATTTCTCTCGTTGTACTGTTCCTATTTTAATCAATTCAACACCGAAATGTAGAGAATAGTAAGCTCTATAACTGACATAAATCGCAATGTTTTCGTGTTAATAGTTTGAGAGATATGGAAGGTTAAATTTTCGTGTGTTTGTAAAACATACAGATTTCAAACCTCAATATCTCTCGTTGTACTGTTCCTATTTTAATCAATTCAACACCGAAATGTAGAGAATAGTAAGCTCTATAACTGACATAAATCGCAATGTTTTCGTGTTAATAGTTTAAGAGATATGGAAGGTTAAATTTTCGAGTGTTTGTAAAACGTACAGATTTCTAACCTCAATATCTTTCGTTGTACTGTTCCTATTTTAATGAATTCTACACCGAAATGTTGAGAATAGTAAGCTCTATAACTGACTAAAATCGCAATCTTTTCCTTTTGATAGTTTAAGAGATATGGAAGGTTAAATTTTCGCGGGTTTGTAAAACGTACAGATTTCTAACCTCAATATCTTTCGTTGTACTGTTCCTATTTTAATGAATTCTACACCGAAATGTTGAGAATAGTAAGCTCTATAACTGACTAAAATCGCAATCTTTTCCTTTTGATAGTTTAAGAGATATGGAAGGTTAAATTTTCGCGGGTTTGTAAAACGTACAGATTTCTAACCTCAATATCTTTCGTTGTACTGTTCCTATTTTAATGAATTCTACACCGAAATGTTGAGAATAGTAAGCTCTATAACTGACTAAAATCGCAATCTTTTCCTTTTGATAGTTTAAGAGATATGGAAGGTTACATTTTCGTGTGTTTGTAAAACATACAGATTTCAATCCTCAATTTCTCTCGTTGTACTGTTCCTATTTTAATGAATTCTACACCGAAAGGTAGAGAATAGTAAGCTCTATAACTGACAAAAATCGCAATGTTTTCGTGTTATTAGTTTAAGAGATATGGAAGGTTAAATTTTCGCGGGTTTGTAAAACGTACAGATTTCTAACCTCAATATCTTTCGTTGTACTGTCCCTATTTTAATGAATTCTACACCGAAATGTTGAGAATAGTAAGCTCTATAACTGATATAACTAACAATCTTTTCCTTTTGATAGTTTAAGAGATATGGAAGGTTACATTTTCGTAGGTTTGTAAAACGTACAGATTTCAATCCTCAATTTCTCTCTTTATATTGTTCCTATTTTAATGAATTCTACACCGAAAGGTAAAGAATAGTAAGCTCTATAACTGATATAACTAACAATGTTTTCGTGTTAATAGTTTAAGAGATATGGAAGGTTAAATTTTCGTGTGTTTGTAAAACATACAGATTTCAAACCTCAATATCTCTCGTTTTACTGTTCCTATTTTAATCAATTCAACACCGAAATGTAGAGAATAGTAAGCTCTATAACTGACATATATCGCAATGTTTTCGTGTTAATAGTTAGAGAGATATGGAAGGTTAAATTTTCGCGGGTTTGTAAAACATACAGATTTCAAACCTCAATATCTCTCGTTGTACTGTTCCTATTTTAATCAATTCCACACCGAAATGTAGAGAATAGTAAGCTCTATAACTGACATAAATCGCAATGTTTTCGTGTAAATTGTTTGAGAGATATGGAAGGTTAAATTTTCGCGGGTTTGTAAAACATACAGATTTCAAACCTCAATATCTCTCGTTGTACTGTTCCTATTTTAATCAATTCAACACCGAAATGTAGAGAATAGTAAGCTCTATAACTGACATAAATCGCAATGTTTTCGTGTAAATAGTTTGAGAGATATGGAAGGTTAAATTTTCGCGGGTTTGTAAAACATACAGATTTCAAACCTCAATTTCTCTCGTTGTACTGTTCCTATTTTAATCAATTCAACACCGAAATGTAGAGAATAGTAAGCTCTATAACTGACATAAATCGCAATGTTTTCGTGTTAATAGTTTGAGAGATATGGAAGGTTAAATTTTCGTGTGTTTGTAAAACATACAGATTTCAAACCTCAATATCTCTCGTTGTACTGTTCCTATTTTAATCAATTCAACACCGAAATGTAGAGAATAGTAAGCTCTATAACTGACATAAATCGCAATGTTTTCGTGTTAATAGTTTAAGAGATATGGAAGGTTAAATTTTCGAGTGTTTGTAAAACATACAGATTTCAAACCACAATTTCACTCGTTGTACTGTTCCTATTTTAATCAATTCAACACCGAAAGGTAGAGAATAGTAAGCTCTATAACTGATATAACTAACAATATTTTCGTGTTAATAGTTTAAGAGATATGGAAGGTTAAATTTTCGTGTGTTTGTAAAACATACAGATTTCAAACCTCAATATCTCCCTTTGTACTGTTCCTATTTTAATCAATTCTACACCGAAATGTTGAGAATAGTAAGCTCTATAACTGACTAAAATCGCAATCTTTTCCTTTTGATAGTTTAAGAGATATGGAAGGTTACATTTTCGTGTGTTTGTAAAACATACAGATTTCAAACCTCAATTTCTCTCGTTGTACTGTTCCTATTTTAATCAATTCTACACCGAAATGTAGAGAATAGTAAGCTTTATAACTGACAAAAATCGCAATGTTTTCCTTTTAATAGTTTAAAACATATGGAAGGTTACATTTTCGTAGGTTTTTAAAACGTACAGATTTCAATCCTCAATTTCTCTTTTTATATTGTTCCTATTTTAATGAATTCTACACCGAAAGGTAGAGAATAGTAAGCTCTATAACTGATATAACTAACAATGTTTTCGTGTTAATAGTTTAAGAGATATGGAAGGTTAAATTTTCGTTTGTTTGTAAAACATACAGATTTCAAACCTCAATATCTCTCGTTGTACTGTTCCTAATTTAATCAATTCTACACCGAAATGTAGAGAATAGTAAGCTCTATAACTGACATAAATCGCAATGTTTTCGTGTTAATAGTTTGAGAGATATGGAAGGTTAAATATTCGTGTTTTTCTTTAAAACATACAGATTTCAAACTTCTAGATTTCTCTATGTTTTGTTCCTACATTAATGAATTTTTCACCGAAATGTAGAGAATAGTAAGCTCTATAACTGACTAAAATCGCAATCTTTTTCTTTTGTAAGTTTAAGAGATATGGAAGGTTACATTTTCGTGTGTTTCTTTAAAACATACAGATTTCAAATTTCAATTTCTCTCTTTTTATTGTTACTATTTTATAAAATTGTACACCGAAATGTTGAGAATAGTAAGCTGTATAAATGACTAAAATCGCAATCTTTTCCTTTTGATAGTTTAAGAGATATGGAAGGTTACATTTTCGTAGGTTTGTAAAACATACAGGTTTCAAACTTCTATATTTCTCTATGTATTGTTCCTACATTAATGAATTTTTCACCGAAATGTTGAGAATAGTAAGCTGTATAACTGACTAAAATCGCAATCTTTTCCTTTTGATAGTTTAAGAGATATGGAAGGATACATTTTCGTAGGTTTGTAAAACGTACAGATTTCAATCCTCAATTTCTCTCGTTTTACTGTTCCTATTTTAATCAATTCAACACCGAAATGTAGAGAATAGTAAGCTCTATAACTGACATAAATCGCAATGTTTTCGTGTTAATAGTTAGAGAGATATGGAAGGTTAAATTTTCGCGGGTTTGTAAAACATACAGATTTCAAACCTCAATATCTCTCGTTGTACTGTTCCTATTTTAATCAATTCAACACCGAAATGTAGAGAATAGTAAGCTCAATAACTGACATAAATCGCAATGTTTTCGTGTAAATAGTTTGAGAGATATGGAAGGTTAAATTTTCGCGGGTTTGTAAAACATACAGATTTCAAACCTCAATATCTCTCGTTGTACTGCTCCTATTTTAATCAATTCAACACCGAAATGTAGAGAATAGTAAGCTCTATAACTGACATAAATCTCAATGTTTTCGTGTAAATAGTTTGAGAGATATGGAAGGTTAAATTTTCGCGGGTTTGTAAAACGTACAGATTTCTAACCTCAATATCTTTCGTTGTACTGTCCCTATTTTAATGAATTCTACACCGAAATGTTGAGAATAGTAAGCTCTATAACTGATATAACTAACAATCTTTTCCTTTTGATAGTTTAAGAGATATGGAAGGTTACATTTTCGTAGGTTTGTAAAACGTACAGATTTCAATCCTCAATTTCTCTCTTTATATTGTTCCTATTTTAATGAATTCTACACCGAAAGGTAAAGAATAGTAAGCTCTATAACTGATATAACTAACAATGTTTTCGTGTTAATAGTTTAAGAGATATGGAAGGTTAAATTTTCGTGTGTTTGTAAAACATACAGATTTCAAACCTCAATATCTCTCGTTTTACTGTTCCTATTTTAATCAATTCAACACCGAAATGTAGAGAATAGTAAGCTCTATAACTGACATAAATCGCAATGTTTTCGTGTTAATAGTTTGAGAGATATGGAAGGTTACATTTTCGTAGGTTTGTAAAACGTACAGATTTCAATCCTCAATTTCTCACTTTGTTCCTATTTTAATGAATTCTACACCGAAAGGTAGAGAATAGTAAGCTCTATAACTGATATAACTAACAATGTTTTCGTCTTAATAGTTTAAGAGATATGGAAGGTTAAATTTTCGTGTGTTTGTAAAATATACAGATTTCAAACCTCAATATCTCTTGTTGTACTGTTCCTATTTTAATCAATTCTACACCGAAAGATAGAGAATAGTAAGCTCTATAACTGACTAAAATCGCAATATTTTTCTTTTGATAGTTTAAGAGATATGGAAGGTTACATTTTCGTGTGTTTCTTTAAAACATACAGATTTCAAATTTCAATTTCTCTCTTTTTATTGTTACTATTTTATTAAATTGTACACCGAAATGTTGAGAATAGTAAGCTCTATAACTGACTAAAATCGCAATCTTTTCCTTTTGATAGTTTAAGAGATATGGAAGGTTACATTTTCGTGTGTTTGTAAAAGATACAGATTTCAAACCTAAATTTCTCTCGTTGTACTGTTCCTATTTTAATCAATTCAACACCGAAATGTAGAGAATAGTAAGCTCTATAAATGACAAAAATCGCAATGTTTTCGTGTTATTAGTTTAAGAGATATGGAAGGTTAAATTTTCGCGGGTTTGTAAAACGTACATATTTCTAACCTCAATATCTTTCGTTGTACTGTTCCTATTTTAATCAATTCAACACCGAAATGTAGAGAATAGTAAGCTCTATAACTGACTAAAATCGCAATCTTTTTCTTTTGATAGTTTAAGAGATATGGAAGGTTACATTTTCGTAGGTTTGTAAAACGTACAGATTTCAATCCTCAATTTCTCACTTTGTTCCTATTTTAATGAATTCTACACCGAAAGGTAGAGAATAGTAAGCTCTATAACTGACATAAATAGTAATGTTTTCGTTTTAATAGTTTAAGAGATATGGAAGGTTAAATATTCGTGTTTTTCTTTAAAACATACAGATTTCAAACCTCTATATCTCTCTTTATACTGTTCCTATTTTAATGAGTTCTGCACCGAAATGTAGAGAATAGTTAGCTCTATAACTGACTAAAATCGCAATCTTTTTCTTTTGATAGTTTAAGAGATATGGAAGGTTACATTTTCGTGTGTTTCTTTAAAACATACAGATTTCAAATTTCAATTTCTCTCTTTTTATTGTTACTATTTTATTAAATTGTACACCGAAATGTTGAGAATAGTAAGCTGTATAACTGACTAAAATCGCAATCTTTTCCTTTTGATAGTTTAAGAGATATGGAAGGTTAAATTTTCGCGGGTTTGTAAAACGTACAGATTTCTAACCTCAATATCTTTCGTTGTACTGTTCCTATTTTAATGAATTCTACACCGAAATGTTGAGAATAGTAAGCTGTATAACTGACTAAAATCGCAATCTTTTCCTTTTGATAGTTTAAGAGATATGGAAGGTTAAATTTTCGCGGGTTTGTAAAACGTACAGATTTCTAACCTCAATATCTTTCGTTGTACTGTTCCTATTTTAATGAATTCTACACCGAAATGTTGAGAATAGTAAGCTCTATAACTGACTAAAATCGCAATCTTTTCCTTTTGATAGTTTAAGAGATATGGAAGGTTAAATTTTCGCGGGTTTGTAAAACGTACAGATTTCTAACCTCAATATCTTTCGTTGTACTGTTCCTATTTTAATGAATTCTACACCGAAATGTTGAGAATAGTAAGCTCTATAACTGACTAAAATCGCAATCTTTTCCTTTTGATAGTTTAAGAGATATGGAAGGTTAAATTTTCGCGGGTTTGTAAAACGTACAGATTTCTAACCTCAATATCTTTCGTTGTACTGTTCCTATTTTAATGAATTCTACACCGAAATGTTGAGAATAGTAAGCTCTATAACTGACTAAAATCGCAATCTTTTCCTTTTGATAGTTTAAGAGATATGGAAGGTTACATTTTCGTGTGTTTGTAAAACATACAGATTTCAATCCTCAATTTCTCTCGTTGTACTGTTCCTATTTTAATGAATTCTACACCGAAAGGTAGAGAATAGTAAGCTCTATAACTGACAAAAATCGCAATGTTTTCGTGTTATTAGTTTAAGAGATATGGAAGGTTAAATTTTCGCGGGTTTGTAAAACGTACAGATTTCTAACCTCAATATCTTTCGTTGTACTGTCCCTATTTTAATGAATTCTACACCGAAATGTTGAGAATAGTAAGCTCTATAACTGATATAACTAACAATCTTTTCCTTTTGATAGTTTAAGAGATATGGAAGGTTACATTTTCGTAGGTTTGTAAAACGTACAGATTTCAATCCTCAATTTCTCTCTTTATATTGTTCCTATTTTAATGAATTCTACACCGAAAGGTAAAGAATAGTAAGCTCTATAACTGATATAACTAACAATGTTTTCGTGTTAATAGTTTAAGAGATATGGAAGGTTAAATTTTCGTGTGTTTGTAAAACATACAGATTTCAAACCTCAATATCTCTCGTTTTACTGTTCCTATTTTAATCAATTCAACACCGAAATGTAGAGAATAGTAAGCTCTATAACTGACATATATCGCAATGTTTTCGTGTTAATAGTTAGAGAGATATGGAAGGTTAAATTTTCGCGGGTTTGTAAAACATACAGATTTCAAACCTCAATATCTCTCGTTGTACTGTTCCTATTTTAATCAATTCCACACCGAAATGTAGAGAATAGTAAGCTCTATAACTGACATAAATCGCAATGTTTTCGTGTAAATAGTTTGAGAGATATGGAAGGTTAAATTTTCGCGGGTTTGTAAAACATACAGATTTCAAACCTCAATATCTCTCGTTGTACTGTTCCTATTTTAATCAATTCAACACCGAAATGTAGAGAATAGTAAGCTCTATAACTGACATAAATCGCAATGTTTTCGTGTAAATAGTTTGAGAGATATGGAAGGTTAAATTTTCGCGGGTTTGTAAAACATACAGATTTCAAACCTCAATTTCTCTCGTTGTACTGTTCCTATTTTAATCAATTCAACACCGAAATGTAGAGAATAGTAAGCTCTATAACTGACATAAATCGCAATGTTTTCGTGTTAATAGTTTGAGAGATATGGAAGGTTAAATTTTCGTGTGTTTGTAAAACATACAGATTTCAAACCTCAATATCTCTCGTTGTACTGTTCCTATTTTAATCAATTCAACACCGAAATGTAGAGAATAGTAAGCTCTATAACTGACATAAATCGCAATGTTTTCGTGTTAATAGTTTAAGAGATATGGAAGGTTAAATTTTCGAGTGTTTGTAAAACATACAGATTTCAAACCACAATTTCACTCGTTGTACTGTTCCTATTTTAATCAATTCAACACCGAAAGGTAGAGAATAGTAAGCTCTATAACTGATATAACTAACAATATTTTCGTGTTAATAGTTTAAGAGATATGGAAGGTTAAATTTTCGTGTGTTTGTAAAACATACAGATTTCAAACCTCAATATCTCCCTTTGTACTGTTCCTATTTTAATCAATTCTACACCGAAATGTTGAGAATAGTAAGCTCTATAACTGACTAAAATCGCAATCTTTTCCTTTTGATAGTTTAAGAGATATGGAAGGTTACATTTTCGTGTGTTTGTAAAACATACAGATTTCAAACCTCAATTTCTCTCGTTGTACTGTTCCTATTTTAATCAATTCTACACCGAAATGTAGAGAATAGTAAGCTTTATAACTGACAAAAATCGCAATGTTTTCCTTTTAATAGTTTAAAACATATGGAAGGTTACATTTTCGTAGGTTTTTAAAACGTACAGATTTCAATCCTCAATTTCTCTTTTTATATTGTTCCTATTTTAATGAATTCTACACCGAAAGGTAGAGAATAGTAAGCTCTATAACTGATATAACTAACAATGTTTTCGTGTTAATAGTTTAAGAGATATGGAAGGTTAAATTTTCGTTTGTTTGTAAAACATACAGATTTCAAACCTCAATATCTCTCGTTGTACTGTTCCTAATTTAATCAATTCTACACCGAAATGTAGAGAATAGTAAGCTCTATAACTGACATAAATCGCAATGTTTTCGTGTTAATAGTTTGAGAGATATGGAAGGTTAAATATTCGTGTTTTTCTTTAAAACATACAGATTTCAAACTTCTAGATTTCTCTATGTTTTGTTCCTACATTAATGAATTTTTCACCGAAATGTAGAGAATAGTAAGCTCTATAACTGACTAAAATCGCAATCTTTCTCTTTTGTAAGTTTAAGAGATATGGAAGGTTACATTTTCGTGTGTTTCTTTAAAACATACAGATTTCAAATTTCAATTTCTCTCTTTTTATTGTTACTATTTTATAAAATTGTACACCGAAATGTTGAGAATAGTAAGCTGTATAAATGACTAAAATCGCAATCTTTTCCTTTTGATAGTTTAAGAGATATGGAAGGTTACATTTTCGTAGGTTTGTAAAACATACAGGTTTCAAACTTCTATATTTCTCTATGTATTGTTCCTACATTAATGAATTTTTCACCGAAATGTTGAGAATAGTAAGCTGTATAACTGACTAAAATCGCAATCTTTTCCTTTTGATAGTTTAAGAGATATGGAAGGATACATTTTCGTAGGTTTGTAAAACGTACAGATTTCAATCCTCAATTTCTCTCGTTTTACTGTTCCTATTTTAATCAATTCAACACCGAAATGTAGAGAATAGTAAGCTCTATAACTGACATAAATCGCAATGTTTTCGTGTTAATAGTTAGAGAGATATGGAAGGTTAAATTTTCGCGGGTTTGTAAAACATACAGATTTCAAACCTCAATATCTCTCGTTGTACTGTTCCTATTTTAATCAATTCAACACCGAAATGTAGAGAATAGTAAGCTCAATAACTGACATAAATCGCAATGTTTTCGTGTAAATAGTTTGAGAGATATGGAAGGTTAAATTTTCGCGGGTTTGTAAAACATACAGATTTCAAACCTCAATATCTCTCGTTGTACTGTTCCTATTTTAATCAATTCAACACCGAAATGTAGAGAATAGTAAGCTCTATAACTGACATAAATCGCAATGTTTTCGTGTAAATAGTTTGAGAGATATGGAAGGTTAAATTTTCGCGGGTTTGTAAAACGTACAGATTTCTAACCTCAATATCTTTCGTTGTACTGTCCCTATTTTAATGAATTCTACACCGAAATGTTGAGAATAGTAAGCTCTATAACTGATATAACTAACAATCTTTTCCTTTTGATAGTTTAAGAGATATGGAAGGTTACATTTTCGTAGGTTTGTAAAACGTACAGATTTCAATCCTCAATTTCTCTCTTTATATTGTTCCTATTTTAATGAATTCTACACCGAAAGGTAAAGAATAGTAAGCTCTATAACTGATATAACTAACAATGTTTTCGTGTTAATAGTTTAAGAGATATGGAAGGTTAAATTTTCGTGTGTTTGTAAAACATACAGATTTCAAACCTCAATATCTCTCGTTTTACTGTTCCTATTTTAATCAATTCAACACCGAAATGTAGAGAATAGTAAGCTCTATAACTGACATAAATCGCAATGTTTTCGTGTTAATAGTTTGAGAGATATGGAAGGTTACATTTTCGTAGGTTTGTAAAACGTACAGATTTCAATCCTCAATTTCTCACTTTGTTCCTATTTTAATGAATTCTACACCGAAAGGTAGAGAATAGTAAGCTCTATAACTGATATAACTAACAATGTTTTCGTCTTAATAGTTTAAGAGATATGGAAGGTTAAATTTTCGTGTGTTTGTAAAATATACAGATTTCAAACCTCAATATCTCTTGTTGTACTGTTCCTATTTTAATCAATTCTACACCGAAAGATAGAGAATAGTAAGCTCTATAACTGACTAAAATCGCAATATTTTTCTTTTGATAGTTTAAGAGATATGGAAGGTTACATTTTCGTGTGTTTCTTTAAAACATACAGATTTCAAATTTCAATTTCTCTCTTTTTATTGTTACTATTTTATTAAATTGTACACCGAAATGTTGAGAATAGTAAGCTCTATAACTGACTAAAATCGCAATCTTTTCCTTTTGATAGTTTAAGAGATATGGAAGGTTACATTTTCGTGTGTTTGTAAAACATACAGATTTCAAACCTAAATTTCTCTCGTTGTACTGTTCCTATTTTAATCAATTCAACACCGAAATGTAGAGAATAGTAAGCTCTATAAATGACAAAAATCGCAATGTTTTCGTGTTATTAGTTTAAGAGATATGGAAGGTTAAATTTTCGCGGGTTTGTAAAACGTACAGATTTCTAACCTCAATATCTTTCGTTGTACTGTCCCTATTTTAATGAATTCTACACCGAAATGTTGAGAATAGTAAGCTCTATAACTGACTAAAATCGCAATCTTTTTCTTTTGATAGTTTAAGAGATATGGAAGGTTACATTTTCGTGTGTTTCTTTAAAACATACAGATTTCAAATTTCAATTTCTCTCTTTTTATTGTTACTATTTTATTAAATTGTACACCGAAATGTTGAGAATAGTAAGCTCTATAACTGACTAAAATCGCAATCTTTTCCTTTTGATAGTTTAAGAGATATGGAAGGTTACATTTTCGTGTGTTTGTAAAACATACAGATTTCAAACCTAAATTTCTCTCGTTGTACTGTTCCTATTTTAATCAATTCAACACCGAAATGTAGAGAATAGTAAGCTCTATAAATGACAAAAATCGCAATGTTTTCGTGTTATTAGTTTAAGAGATATGGAAGGTTAAATTTTCGCGGGTTTGTAAAACGTACAGATTTCTAACCTCAATATCTTTCGTTGTACTGTCCCTATTTTAATGAATTCTACACCGAAATGTTGAGAATAGTAAGCTCTATAACTGACTAAAATCGCAATCTTTTTCTTTTGATAGTTTAAGAGATATGGAAGGTTACATTTTCGTGTGTTTCTTTAAAACATACAGATTTCAAATTTCAATTTCTCTCTTTTTATTGTTACTATTTTATTAAATTGTACACCGAAATGTAGAGAATAGTAGGCTCTATAACTGATATAACTAACAATGTTTTCGTGTTAATAGTTTAAGAGATATGGAAGGTTAAATTTTCGCGGGTTTGTAAAACGTACAGATTTCTAACCTCAATATCTTTCGTTGTACTGTCCCTATTTTAATGAATTCTACACCGAAATGTTGAGAATAGTAAGCTCTATAACTGATATAACTAACAATCTTTTCCTTTTGATAGTTTAAGAGATATGGAAGGTTACATTTTCGTAGGTTTGTAAAACGTACAGATTTCAATCCTCAATTTCTCTCTTTATATTGTTCCTATTTTAATGAATTCTACACCGAAAGGTAAAGAATAGTAAGCTCTATAACTGATATAACTAACCATGTTTTCGTGTTAATAGTTTAAGAGATATGGAAGGTTAAATTTTCGTGTGTTTGTAAAACATACAGATTTCAAACCTCAATATCTCTCGTTTTACTGTTCCTATTTTAATCAATTCAACACCGAAATGTAGAGAATAGTAAGCTCTATAACTGACATAAATCGCAATGTTTTCGTGTTAATAGTTAGAGAGATATGGAAGGTTAAATTTTCGCGGGTTTGTAAAACATACAGATTTCAAACCTCAATATCTCCCGTTGTACTGTTCCTATTTTAATCAATTCAACACCGAAATGTAGAGAATAGTAAGCTCTATAACTGACATAAATCGCAATGTTTTCGTGTTAATAGTTAGAGAGATATGGAAGGTTAAATTTTCGCGGGTTTGTAAAACATACAGATTTCAAACCTCAATTTCTCTCGTTGTACTGTTCCTATTTTAATCAATTCAACACCGAAATGTAGAGAATAGTAAGCTCTATAACTGACATAAATCGCAATGTTTTCGTGTTAATAGTTTGAGAGATATGGAAGGTTAAATTTTCGTGTGTTTGTAAAACATACAGATTTCAAACCTCAATATCTCTCGTTGTACTGTTCCTATTTTAATCAATTCAACACCGAAATGTAGAGAATAGTAAGCTCTATAACTGACATAAATCGCAATGTTTTCGTGTTAATAGTTTAAGAGATATGGAAGGTTAAATTTTCGAGTGTTTGTAAAACATACAGATTTCAAACCACAATTTCACTCGTTGTACTGTTCCTATTTTAATCAATTCAACACCGAAAGGTAGAGAATAGTAAGCTCTATAACTGATATAACTAACAATATTTTCGTGTTAATAGTTTAAGAGATATGGAAGGTTAAATTTTCGTGTGTTTGTAAAACATACAGATTTCAAACCTCAATATCTCCCTTTGTACTGTTCCTATTTTAATCAATTCTACACCGAAATGTTGAGAATAGTAAGCTCTATAACTGACTAAAATCGCAATCTTTTCCTTTTGATAGTTTAAGAGATATGGAAGGTTACATTTTCGTGTGTTTGTAAAACATACAGATTTCAAACCTCAATTTCTCTCGTTGTACTGTTCCTATTTTAATCAATTCTACACCGAAATGTAGAGAATAGTAAGCTTTATAACTGACAAAAATCGCAATGTTTTCCTTTTAATAGTTTAAAACATATGGAAGGTTACATTTTCGTAGGTTTTAAAAACGTACAGATTTCAATCCTCAATTTCTCTTTTTATATTGTTCCTATTTTAATGAATTCTACACCGAAAGGTAGAGAATAGTAAGCTCTATAACTGATATAACTAACAATGTTTTCGTGTTAATAGTTTAAGAGATATGGAAGGTTAAATTTTCGTTTGTTTGTAAAACATACAGATTTCAAACCTCAATATCTCTCGTTGTACTGTTCCTAATTTAATCAATTCTACACCGAAATGTAGAGAATAGTAAGCTCTATAACTGACATAAATCGCAATGTTTTCGTGTTAATAGTTTGAGAGATATGGAAGGTTAAATATTCGTGTTTTTCTTTAAAACATACAGATTTCAAACTTCTAGATTTCTCTATGTTTTGTTCCTACATTAATGAATTTTTCACCGAAATGTAGAGAATAGTAAGCTCTATAACTGACTAAAATCGCAATCTTTTTCTTTTGTAAGTTTAAGAGATATGGAAGGTTACATTTTCGTGTGTTTCTTTAAAACATACAGATTTCAAATTTCAATTTCTCTCTTTTTATTGTTACTATTTTATAAAATTGTACACCGAAATGTTGAGAATAGTAAGCTGTATAAATGACTAAAATCGCAATCTTTTCCTTTTGATAGTTTAAGAGATATGGAAGGTTACATTTTCGTAGGTTTGTAAAACATACAGGTTTCAAACTTCTATATTTCTCTATG
This sequence comes from Rhodnius prolixus, assembly GCF_049639745.1. Taxonomy (NCBI): domain Eukaryota; kingdom Metazoa; phylum Arthropoda; class Insecta; order Hemiptera; family Reduviidae; genus Rhodnius; species Rhodnius prolixus. The sequence continues at coordinate 2,405,827 of NW_027411636.1, read as the reverse complement.
TATTGTTCCTACATTAATGAATTTTTCACCGAAATGTTGAGAATAGTAAGCTGTATAACTGACTAAAATCGCAATCTTTTCCTTTTGATAGTTTAAGAGATATGGAAGGATACATTTTCGTAGGTTTGTAAAACGTACAGATTTCAATCCTCAATTTCTCTCGTTTTACTGTTCCTATTTTAATCAATTCAACACCGAAATGTAGAGAATAGTAAGCTCTATAACTGACATAAATCGCAATGTTTTCGTGTTAATAGTTAGAGAGATATGGAAGGTTAAATTTTCGCGGGTTTGTAAAACATACAGATTTCAAACCTCAATATCTCTCGTTGTACTGTTCCTATTTTAATCAATTCAACACCGAAATGTAGAGAATAGTAAGCTCAATAACTGACATAAATCGCAATGTTTTCGTGTAAATAGTTTGAGAGATATGGAAGGTTAAATTTTCGCGGGTTTGTAAAACATACAGATTTCAAACCTCAATATCTCTCGTTGTACTGTTCCTATTTTAATCAATTCAACACCGAAATGTAGAGAATAGTAAGCTCTATAACTGACATAAATCGCAATGTTTTCGTGTAAATAGTTTGAGAGATATGGAAGGTTAAATTTTCGCGGGTTTGTAAAACGTACAGATTTCTAACCTCAATATCTTTCGTTGTACTGTCCCTATTTTAATGAATTCTACACCGAAATGTTGAGAATAGTAAGCTCTATAACTGATATAACTAACAATCTTTTCCTTTTGATAGTTTAAGAGATATGGAAGGTTACATTTTCGTAGGTTTGTAAAACGTACAGATTTCAATCCTCAATTTCTCTCTTTATATTGTTCCTATTTTAATGAATTCTACACCGAAAGGTAAAGAATAGTAAGCTCTATAACTGATATAACTAACAATGTTTTCGTGTTAATAGTTTAAGAGATATGGAAGGTTAAATTTTCGTGTGTTTGTAAAACATACAGATTTCAAACCTCAATATCTCTCGTTTTACTGTTCCTATTTTAATCAATTCAACACCGAAATGTAGAGAATAGTAAGCTCTATAACTGACATAAATCGCAATGTTTTCGTGTTAATAGTTTGAGAGATATGGAAGGTTACATTTTCGTAGGTTTGTAAAACGTACAGATTTCAATCCTCAATTTCTCACTTTGTTCCTATTTTAATGAATTCTACACCGAAAGGTAGAGAATAGTAAGCTCTATAACTGATATAACTAACAATGTTTTCGTCTTAATAGTTTAAGAGATATGGAAGGTTAAATTTTCGTGTGTTTGTAAAATATACAGATTTCAAACCTCAATATCTCTTGTTGTACTGTTCCTATTTTAATCAATTCTACACCGAAAGATAGAGAATAGTAAGCTCTATAACTGACTAAAATCGCAATATTTTTCTTTTGATAGTTTAAGAGATATGGAAGGTTACATTTTCGTGTGTTTCTTTAAAACATACAGATTTCAAATTTCAATTTCTCTCTTTTTATTGTTACTATTTTATTAAATTGTACACCGAAATGTTGAGAATAGTAAGCTCTATAACTGACTAAAATCGCAATCTTTTCCTTTTGATAGTTTAAGAGATATGGAAGGTTACATTTTCGTGTGTTTGTAAAACATACAGATTTCAAACCTAAATTTCTCTCGTTGTACTGTTCCTATTTTAATCAATTCAACACCGAAATGTAGAGAATAGTAAGCTCTATAAATGACAAAAATCGCAATGTTTTCGTGTTATTAGTTTAAGAGATATGGAAGGTTAAATTTTCGCGGGTTTGTAAAACGTACAGATTTCTAACCTCAATATCTTTCGTTGTACTGTCCCTATTTTAATGAATTCTACACCGAAATGTTGAGAATAGTAAGCTCTATAACTGACTAAAATCGCAATCTTTTTCTTTTGATAGTTTAAGAGATATGGAAGGTTACATTTTCGTGTGTTTCTTTAAAACATACAGATTTCAAATTTCAATTTCTCTCTTTTTATTGTTACTATTTTATTAAATTGTACACCGAAATGTTGAGAATAGTAAGCTCTATAACTGACTAAAATCGCAATCTTTTCCTTTTGATAGTTTAAGAGATATGGAAGGTTACATTTTCGTGTGTTTGTAAAACATACAGATTTCAAACCTAAATTTCTCTCGTTGTACTGTTCCTATTTTAATCAATTCAACACCGAAATGTAGAGAATAGTAAGCTCTATAAATGACAAAAATCGCAATGTTTTCGTGTTATTAGTTTAAGAGATATGGAAGGTTAAATTTTCGCGGGTTTGTAAAACGTACAGATTTCTAACCTCAATATCTTTCGTTGTACTGTCCCTATTTTAATGAATTCTACACCGAAATGTTGAGAATAGTAAGCTCTATAACTGACTAAAATCGCAATCTTTTTCTTTTGATAGTTTAAGAGATATGGAAGGTTACATTTTCGTGTGTTTCTTTAAAACATACAGATTTCAAATTTCAATTTCTCTCTTTTTATTGTTACTATTTTATTAAATTGTACACCGAAATGTAGAGAATAGTAGGCTCTATAACTGATATAACTAACAATGTTTTCGTGTTAATAGTTTAAGAGATATGGAAGGTTAAATTTTCGCGGGTTTGTAAAACGTACAGATTTCTAACCTCAATATCTTTCGTTGTACTGTCCCTATTTTAATGAATTCTACACCGAAATGTTGAGAATAGTAAGCTCTATAACTGATATAACTAACAATCTTTTCCTTTTGATAGTTTAAGAGATATGGAAGGTTACATTTTCGTAGGTTTGTAAAACGTACAGATTTCAATCCTCAATTTCTCTCTTTATATTGTTCCTATTTTAATGAATTCTACACCGAAAGGTAAAGAATAGTAAGCTCTATAACTGATATAACTAACCATGTTTTCGTGTTAATAGTTTAAGAGATATGGAAGGTTAAATTTTCGTGTGTTTGTAAAACATACAGATTTCAAACCTCAATATCTCTCGTTTTACTGTTCCTATTTTAATCAATTCAACACCGAAATGTAGAGAATAGTAAGCTCTATAACTGACATAAATCGCAATGTTTTCGTGTTAATAGTTAGAGAGATATGGAAGGTTAAATTTTCGCGGGTTTGTAAAACATACAGATTTCAAACCTCAATATCTCCCGTTGTACTGTTCCTATTTTAATCAATTCAACACCGAAATGTAGAGAATAGTAAGCTCTATAACTGACATAAATCGCAATGTTTTCGTGTAAATAGTTTGAGAGATATGGAAGGTTAAATTTTCGCGGGTTTGTAAAACATACAGATTTCAAACCTCAATATCTCTCGTTGTACTGTTCCTATTTTAATCAATTCAACACCGAAATGTAGAGAATAGTAAGCTCTATAACTGACATAAATCGCAATGTTTTCGTGTAAATAGTTTGAGAGATATGGAAGGTTAAATTTTCGCGGGTTTGTAAAACATACAGATTTCAAACCTCAATTTCTCTCGTTGTACTGTTCCTATTTTAATCAATTCAACACCGAAATGTAGAGAATAGTAAGCTCTATAACTGACATAAATCGCAATGTTTTCGTGTTAATAGTTTAAGAGATATGGAAGGTTAAATTTTCGTGTGTTTGTAAAACATACAGATTTCAAACCTCAATATCTCTCGTTGTACTGTTCCTATTTTAATCAATTCAACACCGAAATGTAGAGAATAGTAAGCTCTATAACTGACATAAATCGCAATGTTTTCGTGTTAATAGTTTAAGAGATATGGAAGGTTAAATTTTCGAGTGTTTGTAAAACATACAGATTTCAAACCACAATTTCACTCGTTGTACTGTTCCTATTTTAATCAATTCAACACCGAAAGGTAGAGAATAGTAAGCTCTATAACTGATATAACTAACAATATTTTCGTGTTAATAGTTTGAGAGATATGGAAGGTTAAATATTCGTGTTTTTCTTTAAAACATACAGATTTCAAACTTCTATATTTCTCTATGTATTGTTCCTACATTAATGAATTTTTCACCGAAATGTAGAGAATAGTAAGCTCTATAACTGACTAAAATCGCAATCTTTTTCTTTTGTAAGTTTAAGAGATATGGAAGGTTACATTTTCGTGTGTTTGTAAAACATACAGATTTCAAATTTCAAATTCTCTCTTTTTATTGTTACTATTTTATAAAATTGTACACCGAAATGTTGAGAATAGTAAGCTGTATAAATGACTAAAATCGCAATCTTTTCCTTTTGATAGTTTAAGAGATATGGAAGGTTACATTTTCGTAGGTTTGTAAAACATACAGGTTTCAAACTTCTATATTTCTCTATGTATTGTTCCTACATTAATGAATTTTTCACCGAAATGTTGAGAATAGTAAGCTGTATAACTGACTAAAATCGCAATCTTTTCCTTTTGATAGTTTAAGAGATATGGAAGGATACATTTTCGTAGGTTTGTAAAACGTACAGATTTCAATCCTCAATTTCTCTCGTTTTTTCGTGTTAATAGTTAGAGAGATATGGAAGGTTAAATTTTCGCGGGTTTGTAAAACATACAGATTTCAAACCTCAATATCTCTCGTTGTACTGTTCCTATTTTAATCAATTCAACACCGAAATGTAGAGAATAGTAAGCTCTATAACTGACATAAATCGCAATGTTTTCGTGTAAATAGTTTGAGAGATATGGAAGGTTAAATTTTCGCGGGTTTGTAAAACATACAGATTTCAAACCTCAATATCTCTCGTTGTACTGTTCCTATTTTAATCAATTCAACACCGAAATGTAGAGAATAGTAAGTTCTATAACTGACATAAATCGCAATGTTTTCGTGTAAATAGTTTGAGAGATATGGAAGGTTAAATTTTCGCGGGTTTGTAAAACATACAGATTTCAAACCTCAATTTCTCTCGTTGTACTGTTCCTATTTTAATCAATTCAACACCGAAATGTAGAGAATAGTAAGCTCTATAATTGACATAAATCGCAATGTTTTCGTGTTAATAGTTTGAGAGATATGGAAGGTTAAATATTCGTGTTTTTCTTTAAAACATACAGATTTCAAACTTCTATATTTCTCTATGTATTGTTCCTACATTAATGAATTCTTCACTGAAATGTAGAGAATAGTAGGCTCTATAACTGACATAAATCTCAATGTTTCGTGTTAATAGTTTAAGAGATATGGAAGGTTAAATTTTCGTGTGGTTGTGAAACATACAGATTTCAAACCTCAATATCTCTCGTTGTACTGTTCCTATTTTAATCAATTCAACACCGAAATGTAGAGAATAGTAAGTTCTATAACTGACATAAATCGCAATGTTTTCGTGTAAATAGTTTGAGAGATATGGAAGGTTAAATTTTCGCGGGTTTGTAAAACATACAGATTTCAAACCTCAATTTCTCTCGTTGTACTGTTCCTATTTTAATCAATTCAACACCGAAATGTAGAGAATAGTAAGCTCTATAATTGACATAAATCGCAATGTTTTCGTGTTAATAGTTTGAGAGATATGGAAGGTTAAATATTCGTGTTTTTCTTTAAAACATACAGATTTCAAACTTCTATATTTCTCTATGTATTGTTCCTACATTAATGAATTCTTCACTGAAATGTAGAGAATAGTAGGCTCTATAACTGACATAAATCTCAATGTTTCGTGTTAATAGTTTAAGAGATATGGAAGGTTAAATTTTCGTGTGGTTGTGAAACTTACAGATTTCAAACCTCAATTTCTCTCGTTATACTGTTCCTATTTTAATCAATTCAACCCCGAAATGTAGAGAATAGTAAGCTCTATAACTGACATAAATCTCAATGTTTTCGTGTTAATAGTTTAAGAGATATGGAAGGTTAAATTTTCGTGTGTTTGTGAAACATACAGATTTCAAACCTCAATTTCTCTCGTTATACTGTTCCTATTTTAATCAATTCAACACCGAAATGTAGAGAATAGTAAGCTCTATAACTGACATTAATCGCAATGTTTTCGTGTTAATAGTTTGAGAGATATGGAAGGTTAAATATTCGTGTTTTTCTTTAAAACATACAGATTTCAAACCTCTATATCTCTCTTTATACTGTTCCTATTTTAATGAGTTCTGCACCGAAAGGTAGAGAATAGTAAGCTCTATAACTGACTAAAATCGCAATCTTTTCCTTTTGATAGTTTAAGAGATATGGAAGGTTAAATTTTCGTGTGTTTGTAAAACATACAGATTTCAAACCTCTATATCTCTCTTTATACTGTTCCTATTTTAATGAGTTCTGCACCGAAAGATAGAGAATAGTAAGCTCTATAACTGACATAAATAGTAATGTTTTCGTGTTAATAGTTTAAGAGATATGGAAGGTTAAATTTTCGTGTGTTTGTAAAACATACAGATTTCAAACCTCAATATCTCTTGTTGTACTGTTCCTATTTTAATCAATTCTACACCGAAAGGTAGAGAATAGTAAGCTCTATAACTGACTAAAATCGCAATCTTTTTCTTTTGATAGTTTAAGAGATATGGAAGGTTACATTTTCGTGTGTTTCTTTAAAACATACAGATTTCAAATTTCAATTTCTCTCTTTTTATTGTTACTATTTTATTAAATTGTACACCGAAATGTTGAGAATAGTAAGCTCTATAACTGACTAAAATCGCAATCTTTTCCTTTTGATAGTTTAAGAGATATGGAAGGTTAAATTTTCGTGTGTTTGTAAAACATACAGATTTCAAACCTAAATTTCTCTCGTTGTACTGTTCCTATTTTAATCAATTCAACACCGAAATGTAGAGAATAGTAAGCTCTATAACTGACAAAAATCGCAATGTTTTCGTGTTATTAGTTTAAGAGATATGGAAGGTTAAATTTTCGCGGGTTTGTAAAACGTACAGATTTCTAACCTCAATATCTTTCGTTGTACTGTCCCTATTTTAATGAATTCTACACCGAAATGTTGAGAATAGTAAGCTCTATAACTGACTAAAATCGCAATCTTTTCCTTTTGATAGTTTAAGAGATATGGAAGGTTACATTTTCGTGTGTTTGTAAAACATACAGATTTCAATCCTCAATTTCTCTCGTTCTACTGTTCCTATTTTAATGAATTCTACACCGAAAGGTAGAGAATAGTAAGCTCTATAACTGACAAAAATCGCAATGTTTTCGTGTTATTAGTTTAAGAGATATGGAAGGTTAAATTTTCGCGGGTTTGTAAAACGTACAGATTTCTAACCTCAATATCTTTCGTTGTACTGTCCCTATTTTAATGAATTCTACACCGAAATGTTGAGAATAGTAAGCTCTATAACTGATATAACTAACAATCTTTTCCTTTTGATAGTTTAAGAGATATGGAAGGTTACATTTTCATGTGGTTGTGAAACTTACAGATTTCAAACCTCAATTTCTCTCGTTATACTGTTCCTATTTTAATCAATTCAACCCCGAAATGTAGAGAATAGTAAGCTCTATAACTGACATAAATCTCAATGTTTTCGTGTTAATAGTTTAAGAGATATGGAAGGTTAAATTTTCGTGTGTTTGTAAAACATACAGATTTCAAACCTCAATTTCTCTCGTTATACTGTTCCTATTTTAATCAATTCAACACCGAAATGTAGAGAATAGTAAGCTCTATAACTGACATAAATCGCAATGTTTTCGTGTTAATAGTTTGAGAGATATGGAAGGTTAAATATTCGTGTTTTTCTTTAAAACATACAGATTTCAAACCTCTATATCTCTCTTTATACTGTTCCTATTTTAATGAGTTCTGCACCGAAAGGTAGAGAATAGTAAGCTCTATAACTGACATAAATAGTAATGTTTTCGTGTTAATAGTTTAAGAGATATGGAAGGTTAAATTTTCGTGTGTTTGTAAAACATACAGATTTCAAACCTCAATATCTCTTGTTGTACTGTTCCTATTTTAATCAATTCTACACCGAAAGATAGAGAATAGTAAGCTCTATAACTGACTAAAATCGCAATCTTTTTCTTTTGATAGTTTAAGAGATATGGAAGGTTACATTTTCGTGTGTTTCTTTAAAACATACAGATTTCAAATTTCAATTTCTCTCTTTTTATTGTTACTATTTTATTAAATTGTACACCGAAATGTTGAGAATAGTAAGCTCTATAACTGACTAAAATCGCAATCTTTTCCTTTTGATAGTTTAAGAGATATGGAAGGTTAAATTTTCGTGTGTTTGTAAAACATACAGATTTCAAACCTAAATTTCTCTCGTTGTACTGTTCCTATTTTAATCAATTCAACACCGAAATGTAGAGAATAGTAAGCTCTATAACTGACAAAAATCGCAATGTTTTCGTGTTATTAGTTTAAGAGATATGGAAGGTTAAATTTTCGCGGGTTTGTAAAACGTACAGATTTCTAACCTCAATATCTTTCGTTGTACTGTCCCTATTTTAATTAATTCTACACCGAAATGTTGAGAATAGTAAGCTCTATAACTGACTAAAATCGCAATCTTTTCCTTTTGATAGTTTAAGAGATATGGAAGGTTACATTTTCGTGTGTTTGTAAAACATACAGATTTCAATCCTCAATTTCTCTCGTTGTACTGTTCCTATTTTAATGAATTCTACACCGAAAGGTAGAGAATAGTAAGCTCTATAACTGACAAAAATCGCAATGTTTTCGTGTTATTAGTTTAAGAGATATGGAAGGTTAAATTTTCGCGGGTTTGTAAAACGTACAGATTTCTAACCTCAATATCTTTCGTTGTACTGTCCCTATTTTAATGAATTCTACACCGAAATGTTGAGAATAGTAAGCTCTATAACTGATATAACTAACAATCTTTTCCTTTTGATAGTTTAAGAGATATGGAAGGTTACATTTTCGTAGGTTTGTAAAACGTACAGATTTCAATCCTCAATTTCTCTCTTTATATTGTTCCTATTTTAATGAATTCTACACCGAAAGGTAAAGAATAGTAAGCTCTATAACTGATATAACTAACAATGTTTTCGTGTTAATAGTTTAAGAGATATGGAAGGTTAAATTTTCGTGTGTTTGTAAAACATACAGATTTCAAACCTCAATATCTCTCGATTTACTGTTCCTATTTTAATCAATTCAACACCGAAATGTAGAGAATAGTAAGCTCTATAACTGACATATATCGCAATGTTTTCGTGTTAATAGTTAGAGAGATATGGAAGGTTAAATTTTCGCGGGTTTGTAAAACATACAGATTTCAAACCTCAATATCTCTCGTTGTACTGTTCCTATTTTAATCAATTCCACACCGAAATGTAGAGAATAGTAAGCTCTATAACTGACATAAATCGCAATGTTTTCGTGTAAATAGTTTGAGAGATATGGAAGGTTAAATTATCGCGGGTTTGTAAAACATACAGATTTCAAACCTCAATATCTCTCGTTGTACTGTTCCTATTTTAATCAATTCAACACCGAAATGTAGAGAATAGTAAGCTCTATAACTGACATAAATCGCAATGTTTTCGTGTAAATAGTTTGAGAGATATGGAACGTTAAATTTTCGCGGGTTTGTAAAACATACAGATTTCAAACCTCAATTTCTCTCGTTGTACTGTTCCTATTTTAATCAATTCAACACCGAAATGTAGAGAATAGTAAGCTCTATAACTGACATAAATCGCAATGTTTTCGTGTTAATAGTTTGAGAGATATGGAAGGTTAAATTTTCGTGTGTTTGTAAAACATACAGATTTCAAACCTCAATATCTCTCGTTGTACTGTTCCTATTTTAATCAATTCAACACCGAAATGTAGAGAATAGTAAGCTCTATAACTGACATAAATCGCAATGTTTTCGTGTTAATAGTTTAAGAGATATGGAAGGTTAAATTTTCGAGTGTTTGTAAAACATACAGATTTCAAACCACAATTTCACTCGTTGTACTGTTCCTATTTTAATCAATTCAACACCGAAAGGTAGAGAATAGTAAGCTCTATAACTGATATAACTAACAATATTTTCGTGTTAATAGTTTAAGAGATATGGAAGGTTAAATTTTCGTGTGTTTGTAAAACATACAGATTTCAAACCTCAATATCTCCCTTTGTACTGTTCCTATTTTAATCAATTCTACACCGAAATGTTGAGAATAGTAAGCTCTATAACTGACTAAAATCGCAATCTTTTCCTTTTGATAGTTTAAGAGATATGGAAGGTTACATTTTCGTGTGTTTGTAAAACATACAGATTTCAAACCTCAATTTCTCTCGTTGTACTGTTCCTATTTTAATCAATTCTACACCGAAATGTAGAGAATAGTAAGCTTTATAACTGACAAAAATCGCAATCTTTTCCTTTTAATAGTTTAAAACATATGGAAGGTTACATTTTCGTAGGTTTTTAAAACGTACAGATTTCAATCCTCAATTTCTCTTTTTATATTGTTCCTATTTTAATAAATTCTACACCGAAAGGTAGAGAATAGTAAGCTCTATAACTGATATAACTAACAATGTTTTCGTGTTAATAGTTTAAGAGATATGGAAGGTTAAATTTTCGTTTGTTTGTAAAACATACAGATTTCAAACCTCAATATCTCTCGTTGTACTGTTCCTAATTTAATCAATTCTACACCGAAATGTAGAGAATAGTAAGCTCTATAACTGACATAAATCGCAATGTTTTCGTGTTAATAGTTTGAGAGATATGGAAGGTTAAATATTCGTGTTTTTCTTTAAAACATACAGATTTCAAACTTCTAGATTTCTCTATGTTTTGTTCCTACATTAATGAATTTTTCACCGAAATGTAGAGAATAGTAAGCTCTATAACTGACTAAAATCGCAATCTTTTTCTTTTGTAAGTTTAAGAGATATGGAAGGTTACATTTTCGTGTGTTTCTTTAAAACATACAGATTTCAAATTTCAATTTCTCTCTTTTTATTGTTACTATTTTATAAAATTGTACACCGAAATGTTGAGAATAGTAAGCTGTATAAATGACTAAAATCGCAATCTTTTCCTTTTGATAGTTTAAGAGATATGGAAGGTTACATTTTCGTAGGTTTGTAAAACATACAGGTTTCAAACTTCTATATTTCTCTATGTATTGTTCCTACATTAATGAATTTTTCACCGAAATGTTGAGAATAGTAAGCTGTATAACTGACTAAAATCGCAATCTTTTCCTTTTGATAGTTTAAGAGATATGGAAGGATACATTTTCGTAGGTTTGTAAAACGTACAGATTTCAATCCTCAATTTCTCTCGTTTTACTGTTCCTATTTTAATCAATTCAACACCGAAATGTAGAGAATAGTAAGCTCTATAACTGACATAAATCGCAATGTTTTCGTGTTAATAGTTAGAGAGATATGGAAGGTTAAATTTTCGCGGGTTTGTAAAACATACAGATTTCAAACCTCAATATCTCTCGTTGTACTGTTCCTATTTTAATCAATTCAACACCGAAATGTAGAGAATAGTAAGCTCTATAACTGACATAAATCGCAATGTTTTCGTGTAAATAGTTTGAGAGATATGGAAGGTTAAATTTTCGCGGGTTTGTAAAACATACAGATTTCAAACCTCAATATCTCTCGTTGTACTGTTCCTATTTTAATCAATTCAACACCGAAATGTAGAGAATAGTAAGCTCTATAACTGACATGAATCGCAATGTTTTCGTGTAAATAGTTTGAGAGATATGGAAGGTTAAATTTTCGCGGGTTTGTAAAACATACAGATTTCAAACCTCAATTTCTCTCGTTGTACTGTTCCTATTTTAATCAATTCAACACCGAAATGTAGAGAATAGTAAGCTCTATAACTGACATAAATCGCAATGTTTTCGTGTTAATAGTTTGAGAGATATGAAAGGTTAAATATTCGTGTTTTTCTTTAATACATACAGATTTCAAACTTCTATATTTCTCTATGTATTGTTCCTACATTAATGAATTCTTCACTGAAATGTAGAGAATAGTAGGCTCTATAACTGACATAAATCTCAATGTTTCGTGTTTATAGTTTAAGTGATATGGAAGGTTAAATTTTCGTGTGGTTGTGAAACATACAGATTTGAAACCTCAATTTCTCTCGTTGTACTGTTCCTAATTTAATCAATTCTACACCGAAATGTAGAGAATAGTAAGCTCTATAACTGACATAAATCGCAATGTTTTCGTGTTAATAGTTTGAGAGATATGGAAGGTTAAATATTCGTGTTTTTCTTTAAAACATACAGATTTCAAACTTCTAGATTTCTCTATGTTTTGTTCCTACATTAATGAATTTTTCACCGAAATGTAGAGAATAGTAAGCTCTATAACTGACTAAAATCGCAATCTTTTTCTTTTGTAAGTTTAAGAGATATGGAAGGTTACATTTTCGTGTGTTTCTTTAAAACATACAGATTTCAAATTTCAATTTCTCTCTTTTTATTGTTACTATTTTATAAAATTGTACACCGAAATGTTGAGAATAGTAAGCTGTATAAATGACTAAAATCGCAATCTTTTCCTTTTGATAGTTTAAGAGATATGGAAGGTTACATTTTCGTAGGTTTGTAAAACATACAGGTTTCAAACTTCTATATTTCTCTATGTATTGTTCCTACATTAATGAATTTTTCACCGAAATGTTGAGAATAGTAAGCTGTATAACTGACTAAAATCGCAATCTTTTCCTTTTGATAGTTTAAGAGATATGGAAGGATACATTTTCGTAGGTTTGTAAAACGTACAGATTTCAATCCTCAATTTCTCTCGTTTTACTGTTCCTATTTTAATCAATTCAACACCGAAATGTAGAGAATAGTAAGCTCTATAACTGACATAAATCGCAATGTTTTCGTGTTAATAGTTAGAGAGATATGGAAGGTTAAATTTTCGCGGGTTTGTAAAACATACAGATTTCAAACCTCAATATCTCTCGTTGTACTGTTCCTATTTTAATCAATTCAACACCGAAATGTAGAGAATAGTAAGCTCTATAACTGACATAAATCGCAATGTTTTCGTGTAAATAGTTTGAGAGATATGGAAGGTTAAATTTTCGCGGGTTTGTAAAACATACAGATTTCAAACCTCAATATCTCTCGTTGTACTGTTCCTATTTTAATCAATTCAACACCGAAATGTAGAGAATAGTAAGCTCTATAACTGACATGAATCGCAATGTTTTCGTGTAAATAGTTTGAGAGATATGGAAGGTTAAATTTTCGCGGGTTTGTAAAACATACAGATTTCAAACCTCAATTTCTCTCGTTGTACTGTTCCTATTTTAATCAATTCAACACCGAAATGTAGAGAATAGTAAGCTCTATAACTGACATAAATCGCAATGTTTTCGTGTTAATAGTTTGAGAGATATGAAAGGTTAAATATTCGTGTTTTTCTTTAATACATACAGATTTCAAACTTCTATATTTCTCTATGTATTGTTCCTACATTAATGAATTCTTCACTGAAATGTAGAGAATAGTAGGCTCTATAACTGACATAAATCTCAATGTTTCGTGTTTATAGTTTAAGTGATATGGAAGGTTAAATTTTCGTGTGGTTGTGAAACATACAGATTTGAAACCTCAATTTCTCTCGTTATACTGTTCCTATTTTAATCAATTCAACCCCGAAATGTAGAGAATAGTAAGCTCTATAACTGACATAAATCTCAATGTTTTCGTGTTAATAGTTTAAGAGATATGGAAGGTTAAATTTTCGTGTGTTTGTAAAACATACAGATTTCAAACCTCAATATCTCTCGTTGTACTGTTCCTAATTTAATCAATTTTTCACCGAAATGTTGAGAATAGTAAGCTGTATAACTGACTAAAATCGCAATCTTTTCCTTTTGATAGTTTAAGAGATATGGAAGGATACATTTTCGTGTGTTTCTTTAAAACATACAGATTTCAAATTTCAATTTCTCTTTTTTTATTGTTACTATTTTATTAAATTGTACACCGAAATGTTGAGAATAGAAAGCTCTATAACTGACATAAATCGCAATGTTTTCGTGTTAATAGTTTGAGAGATATGGAAGGTTACATTTTCGTAGGTTTGTAAAACGTACAGATTTCAATCCTCAATTTCTCACTTTGTTCCTATTTTAATGAATTCTACACCGAAAGGTAGAGAATAGTAAGCTCTATAACTGATATAACTAACAATGTTTTCGTCTTAATAGTTTAAGAGATATGGAAGGTTAAATTTTCGTGTGTTTGTAAAACATACAGATTTCAATCCTCAATATCTCTTGTTGTACTGTTCCTATTTTAATCAATTCTACACCGAAAGATAGAGAATAGTAAGCTCTATAACTGACTAAATTCGCAATCTTTTTCTTTTGATAGTTTAAGAGATATGGAAGGTTACATTTTCGTGTGTTTCTTTAAAACATACAGATTTCAAATTTCAATTTCTCTCTTTTTATTGTTACTATTTTATTAAATTGTACACCGAAATGTTGAGAATAGTAAGCTCTATAACTGACTAAAATCGCAATCTTTTCCTTTTGATAGTTTAAGAGATATGGAAGGTTACATTTTCGTGTGTTTGTAAAACATACAGATTTCAAACCTAAATTTCTCTCGTTGTACTGTTCCTATTTTAATCAATTCAACACCGAAATGTAGAGAATAGTAAGCTCTATAACTGACACAAATCGCAATGTTTTCGTGTTATTAGTTTAAGAGATATGGAAGGTTAAATTTTCGCGGGTTTGTAAAACGTACAGATTTCTAACCTCAATATCTTTCGTTGTACTGTCCCTATTTTAATGAATTCTACACCGAAATGTTGAGAATAGTAAGCTCTATAACTGACTAATATCGCAATCTTTTCCTTTTGATAGTTTAAGAGATATGGAAGGTTACATTTTCGTGTGTTTGTAAAACATACAGATTTCAATCCTCAATTTCTCTCGTTGTACTGTTCCTATTTTAATGAATTCTACACCGAAAGGTAGAGAATAGTAAGCTCTATAACTGACAAAAATCGCAATGTTTTCGTGTTATTAGTTTAAGAGATATGGAAGGTTAAATTTTCGCGGGTTTGTAAAACGTACAGATTTCTAACCTCAATATCTTTCGTTGTACTGTCCCTATTTTAATGAATTCTACACCGAAATGTTGAGAATAGTAAGCTCTATAACTGATATAACTAACAATCTTTTCCTTTTGATAGTTTAAGAGATATGGAAGGTTACATTTTCGTAGGTTTGTAAAACGTACAGATTTCAATCCTCAATTTCTCTCTTTATATTGTTCCTATTTTAATGAATTCTACACCGAAAGGTAAAGAATAGTAAGCTCTATAACTGATATAACTAACAATGTTTTCGTGTTAATAGTTTAAGAGATATGGAAGGTTAAATTTTCGTGTGTTTGTAAAACATACAGATTTCAAACCTCAATATCTCTCGTTTTACTGTTCCTATTTTAATCAATTCAACACCGAAATGTAGAGAATAGTAAGCTCTATAACTGACATAAATCGCAATGTTTTCGTGTTAATAGTTAGAGAGATATGGAAGGTTAAATTTTCGCGGGTTTGTAAAACATACAGATTTCAAACCTCAATATCTCCCGTTGTACTGTTCCTATTTTAATCAATTCAACACCGAAATGTAGAGAATAGTAAGCTCTATAACTGACATAAATCGCAATGTTTTCGTGTAAATAGTTTGAGAGATATGGAAGGTTAAATTTTCGCGGGTTTGTAAAACATACAGATTTCAAACCTCAATATCTCTCGTTGTACTGTTCCTATTTTAATCAATTCAACACCGAAATGTAGAGAATAGTAAGCTCTATAACTGACATAAATCGCAATGTTTTCGTGTAAATAGTTTGAGAGATATGGAAGGTTAAATTTTCGCGGGTTTGTAAAACATACAGATTTCAAACCTCAATTTCTCTCGTTGTACTGTTCCTATTTTAATCAATTCAACACCGAAATGTAGAGAATAGTAAGCTCTATAACTGACATAAATCGCAATGTTTTCGTGTTAATAGTTTAAGAGATATGGAAGGTTAAATTTTCGTGTGTTTGTAAAACATACAGATTTCAAACCTCAATATCTCTCGTTGTACTGTTCCTATTTTAATCAATTCAACACCGAAATGTAGAGAATAGTAAGCTCTATAACTGACATAAATCGCAATGTTTTCGTGTTAATAGTTTAAGAGATATGGAAGGTTAAATTTTCGAGTGTTTGTAAAACATACAGATTTCAAACCACAATTTCACTCGTTGTACTGTTCCTATTTTAATCAATTCAACACCGAAAGGTAGAGAATAGTAAGCTCTATAACTGATATAACTAACAATATTTTCGTGTTAATAGTTTGAGAGATATGGAAGGTTAAATATTCGTGTTTTTCTTTAAAACATACAGATTTCAAACTTCTATATTTCTCTATGTATTGTTCCTACATTAATGAATTTTTCACCGAAATGTAGAGAATAGTAAGCTCTGTAACTGACTAAAATCGCAATCTTTTTCTTTTGTAAGTTTAAGAGATATGGAAGGTTACATTTTCGTGTGTTTCTTTAAAACATACAGATTTCAAATTTCAATTTCTCTCTTTTTATTGTTACTATTTTATAAAATTGTACACCGAAATGTTGAGAATAGTAAGCTGTATAAATGACTAAAATCGCAATCTTTTCCTTTTGATAGTTTAAGAGATATGGAAGGTTACATTTTCGTAGGTTTGTAAAACATACAGGTTTCAAACTTCTATATTTCTCTATGTATTGTTCCTACATTAATGAATTTTTCACCGAAATGTTGAGAATAGTAAGCTGTATAACTGACTAAAATCGCAATCTTTTCCTTTTGATAGTTTAAGAGATATGGAAGGATACATTTTCGTAGGTTTGTATAACGTACAGATTTCAATCCTCAATTTCTCTCGTTTTTTCGTGTTAATAGTTAGAGAGATATGGAAGGTTAAATTTTCGCGGGTTTGTAAAACATACAGATTTCAAACCTCAATATCTCTCGTTGTACTGTTCCTATTTTAATCAATTCAACACCGAAATGTAGAGAATAGTAAGCTCTATAACTGACATAAATCGCAATGTTTTCGTGTAAATAGTTTGAGAGATATGGAAGGTTAAATTTTCGCGGGTTTGTAAAACATACAGATTTCAAACCTCAATATCTCTCGTTGTACTGTTCCTATTTTAATCAATTCAACACCGAAATGTAGAGAATAGTAAGCTCTATAACTGACATAAATCGCAATGTTTTCGTGTAAATAGTTTGAGAGATATGGAAGGTTAAATTTTCGCGGGTTTGTAAAACATACAGATTTCAAACCTCAATTTCTCTCGTTGTACTGTTCCTATTTTAATCAATTCAACACCGAAATGTAGAGAATAGTAAGCTCTATAATTGACATAAATCGCAATGTTTTCGTGTTAATAGTTTGAGAGATATGGAAGGTTAAATATTCGTGTTTTTCTTTAAAACATACAGATTTCAAACTTCTATATTTCTCTATGTATTGTTCCTACATTAATGAATTCTTCACTGAAATGTAGAGAATAGTAGGCTCTATAACTGACATAAATCTCAATGTTTCGTGTTAATAGTTTAAGAGATATGGAAGGTTAAATTTTCGTGTGGTTTTGAAACTTACAGATTTCAAACCTCAATTTCTCTCGTTATACTGTTCCTATTTTAATCAATTCAACCCCGAAATGTAGAGAATAGTAAGCTCTATAACTGACATAAATCTCAATGTTTTCGTGTTAATAGTTTAAGAGATATGGAAGGTTAAATTTTCGTGTGTTTGTAAAACATACAGATTTCAAACCTCAATTTCTCTCGTTTTACTGTTCCTATTTTAATCAATTCAACACCGAAATGTAGAGAATAGTAAGCTCTATAACTGACATAAATCGCAATGTTTTCGTGTTAATAGTTTGAGAGATATGGAAGGTTAAATATTCGTGTTTTTCTTTAAAACATACAGATTTCAAACTTCTATATTTCTCTATGTATTGTTCCTAATTTAATCAATTCTACACCGAAATGTTGAGAATAGTAAGCTCTATAACTGACTAAAATCGCAATCTTTTTCTTTTGATAGTTTAAGAGATATGGAAGGTTACATTTTCATGTGTTTCTTTAAAACATACAGATTTTAATCCTCAATTTCTCTCTTTATATTGTTCCTATTTTAATCAATTCAACACCGAAATGTAGAGAATAGTAAGCTCTATAACTGACATAAATCTCAATGTTTTCGTGTTAATAGTTTAAGAGATATGGAAGGTTAAATTTTCGTGTGGTTGTGAAACATACAGATTTCAAACCTCAATTTCTCTCGTTGTACTGTTCCTATTTTAATCAATTCAACACCGAAATGTAGAGAATAGTAAGCTCTATAACTGACATAAATCGCAATGTTTTCGTGTTAATAGTTTAAGGGATATGGAAGGTTAAATATTCGTGTTTTTCTTTAAAACATACAGATTTCAAACTTCTATATTTCTCTATGTATTGTTCCTACATTAATGAATTCTTCACTGAAATGTAGAGAATAGTAGGCTCTATAACTGACATAAATCTCAATGTTTTCGTGTTAATAGTTTAAGAGATATGGAAGGTTAAATTTTCGTGTGGTTGTGAAACATACAGATTTCACAGATTTCTCTCGTTGTACTGTTCCTATTTTAATCAATTCAACACCGAAATGTAGAGAATAGTAAGCTCTATAACTGACATAAATCGCAATGTTTTCGTGTTAATAGTTTAAGGGATATGGGAGGTTAAATTTTCGTGTGTTTGTAAAACATACAGATTTCAAACCTCAATATCTCTCGTTGTACTGTTCCTATTTTAATCAATTCAACACCGAAATGTAGAGAATAGTAAGCTCTATAACTGACATAAATCGCAATGTTTTCGTGTTAATAGTTTGAGAGATATGGAAGGTTAAATTTTCGCGGGTTTGTAAAACATACAGATTTCAAACCTCAATTTCTCTCTTTGTACTGTTCCTATTTTAATCAATTCAACACCGAAATGTAGAGAATAGTAAGCTCTATAACTGACATAAATCTCAATGTTTTCGTGTTAATAGTTTAAGAAATATGGAAGGTTAAATTTTCGTGTGGTTGTGAAACATACAGATTTCAAACCTCAATTTCTCTCGTTCTACTGTTCCTATTTTAATCAATTCAACACCGAAATGTAGAAAATAGTAAGCTCTATAACTGACATAAATCGCAATGTTTTCGTGTTAATAGTTTAAGAGATATGGAAGGTTAAATTTTCGTGTGGTTGTGAAACATACAGATTTCAAACCTCAATTTCTCTCGTTGTACTGTTCCTATTTTAATCAATTCAACACCGAAATGTAGAGAATAGTAAGCTCTATAACTGACATAAATCGCAATGTTTTCGTGTTAATAGTTTAAGGGATATGGAAGGTTAAATTTTCGTGTGGTTGTGAAACATACAGATTTCAAACCTCAATTTCTCTCGTTGTACTGTTCCTATTTTAATCAATTCAACACCGAAATGTAGAGAATAGTAAGCTCTATAACTGACATAAATCGCAATGTTTTCGTGTTAATAGTTTGAGAGATATGGAAGGTTAAATATTCGTGTTTTTCTTTAAAACATACAGATTTCAAACTTCTATATTTCTCTATGTATTGTTTCTACATTAATGAATTCTTCACTGAAATGTAGAGAATAGTAGGCTCTATAACTGACATAAATCTCAATGTTTCGTGTTAATAGTTTAAGAGATATGGAAGGATACATTTTCGTAGGTTTGTAAAACGTACAGATTTCAATCCTCAATTTCTCTCTTTATATTGTTCCTATTGTAATCAATTCAACACCGAAATGTAGAGAATAGTAAGCTCTATAACTGACATAAATCTCAATGTTTCGTGTTAATAGTTTAAGAGATATGGAAGGTTAAATTTTCGTGTGGTTGTGAAACATACAGATTTCAAACCTCAATTTCTCTCGTTATACTGTTCCTATTTTAATCAATTCAACACCGAAATGTAGAGAATAGTAAGCTCTATAACTGACATAAATCGCAATGTTTTCGTGTTAATAGTTTGAGAGATATGGAAGGTTAAATATTCGTGTTTTTCTTTAAAACATACAGATTTCAAACTTCTATATTTCTCTATGTATTGTTCCTACATTAATGACTTTTTCACCGAAATGTAGAGAATAGTAGGCTCTATAACTGACATAAATCTCAATGTTTTCGTGTAAATAGTTTAAGAGATATCGAAGGTTAAATTTTCGTGTGGTTGTGAAACATACAGATTTCAAACCTCAATTTCTCTCGTTGTACTGTTCCTATTTTAATCAATTCAACACCGAAATGTAGAGAATAGTAGGCTCTATAACTGACATAAATCTCAATGTTTTCGTGTTAATAGTTTAAGAGATATGGAAGGTTAAATTTTCGTGTGGTTGTGAAACATACAGATTTCAAACCTCAATTTCTCTCGTTGTACTGTTCCTATTTTAATCAATTCAACACCTAAATGTAGAGAATAGTAAGCTCTATAACTGACATAAATCGCAATGTTTTCGTGTTAATAGTTTGAGAGATATGGAAGGTTAAATATTCGTGTTTTTCTTTAAAACATACAGATTTCAAACTTCTATATTTCTCTATGTATTGTTCCTACATTAATGAATTTTTCACCGAAATGTAGAGAATAGTAGGCTCTATAACTGACATAAATCTCAATGTTTTCGTGGTAATAGTTTAAGAGATATGGAAGGTTAAATTTTCGTGTGGTTGTGAAACATACAGATTTCAAACCTCAATTTCTCTCGTTGTACTGTTCCTATTTTAATCAATTCAACACCGAAATGTAGAGAATAGTAAGCTCTATAACTGACATAAATCGCAATGTTTTCGTGTTAATAGTTTGAGAGATATGGAAGGTTAAATATTCGTGTTTTTCTTTAAAACGTACAGATTTCAAACTTCTATATTTCTCTATATATTGTTCCTACATTAATGAATTTTTCACCGAAATGTAGAGAATAGTAGGCTCTATAACTGACATAAATCTCAATGTTTTCGTGGTAATAGTTTAAGAGATATGGAAGGTTAAATTTTCGTGTGGTTGTGAAACATACAGATTTCAAACCTCAATTTCTCTCGTTGTACTGTTCCTATTTTAATCAATTCAACACCGAAATGTAGAGAATAGTAAGCTCTATAACTGTCATAAATCGCAATGTTTTCGTGTTAATAGTTTGAGAGATATGGAAGGTTAAATATTCGTGTTTTTCTTTAAAACGTACAGATTTCAAACTTCTATATTTCTCTATGTATTGTTCCTACATTAATGAATTCTTCACTGAAATGTAGAGAATAGTAGGCTCTATAACTGACATAAATCTCATTGTTTTCGTGTTAATAGTTTAAGAGATATGGAAGGTTAAATTTTCGTGTGGTTGTGAAACATACAGATTTCAAACCTCAATTTCTCTCGTTGTACTGTTCCTATTTTAATCAATTCAACACCGAAATGTAGAGAATAGTAAGCTCTATAACTGACATAAATCGCAATGTTTTCGTGTTAATAGTTTGAGAGATATGGAAGGTTAAATATTCGTGTTTTTCTTTAAAACATACAGATTTCAAACCTCAATATCTCTCGTTGTACTGTCCCTATTTTAATGAATTCTACACCGAAATGTTGAGAATAGTAAGCTCTATAACTGACTAAAATCGCAATCTTTTTCTTTTGATAGTTTAAGAGATATGGAAGGTTACATTTTCGTGTGTTACTTTAAAACATACAGATTTCAAATTTCAATTTCTCTCTTTTTATTGTTACTATTTTATTAAATTGTACACCGAAATGTTGAGAATAGTAAGCTGTATAACTGACTAAAATCGCAATCTTTTCCTTTTGATAGTTTAAGAGATATGGAAGGTTACATTTTCGTAGGTTTGTAAAACGTACAGATTTCAATCCTCAATTTCTCTCTTTATATTGTTCCTATTTTAATGAATTCTACACCGAAAGGTAGAGAATAGTAAGCTCTATAAGTGACATAAATAGTAATGTTTTCGTTTTAATAGTTTAAGAGATATGGAAGGTTAAATTTTCGTGTGTTTGTAAAACATACAGATTTCAAACCTCAATTTCTCTCGTTGTACTGTTCCTATTTTAATCGATTCTACACCGAAATGTTGAGAATAGTAAGCTCTATAACTGACTAAAATCGCAATCTTTTCCTTTTGATAGTTTAAGAGATATGGAAGGTTAAATTTTCGTGTGTTTCTTTAAAACATACAGATTTCAAATTTCAATTTCTCTCTTTTTATTGTTACTATTTTATTAAATTGTACACCGAAATGATGAGAATAGTAAGCTGTATAACTGACTAAAATCGCAATCTTTTCCTTTTGATAGTTTAAGAGATATGGAAGGTTACATTTTCGTAGGTTTGTAAAACATACAGATTTCAATCCTCAATTTCTCTCTTTATATTGTTCCTATTGTAATCAATTCAACACCGAAATGTAGAGAATAGTAAGCTCTATAACTGACATAAATCTCAATGTTTCGTGTAAATAGTTTAAGAGATATGGAAGGTTAAATTTTCGTGTGGTTGTGAAACATACAGATTTCAAACCTCAATTTCTCTCGTTATACTGTTCCTATTTTAATCAATTCAACACCGAAATGTAGAGAATAGTAAGCTCTATAACTGACATAAATCGCAATGTTTTCGTGTTAATAGTTTGAGAGATATGGAAGGTTAAATATTCGTGTTTTTCTTTAAAACATACAGATTTCAAACTTCTATATTTCTCTATGTATTGTTCCTACATTAATGACTTTTTCACCGAAATGTAGAGAATAGTAGGCTCTATAACTGACATAAATCTCAATGTTTTCGTGTTAATAGTTTAAGAGATATAGAAGGTTAAATTTTCGTGTGGTTGTGAAACATACAGATTTCAAACCTCAATTTCTCTCGTTGTACTGTTCCTATTTTAATCAATTCAACACCAAAATGTAGAGAATAGTAAGCTCTATAACTGACATAAATCGCAATGTTTTCGTGTTAATAGTTTGAGAGATATGGAAGGTTAAATATTCGTGTTTTTCTTTAAAACATACAGATTTCAAACTTCTATATTTCTCTATGTATTGTTCCTACATTAATGAATTTTTCACCGAAATGTTGAGAATAGTAAGCTCTATAGCTGACTAAAATCGCAATCTTTTCCTTTTGATAGTTTAAGAGATATGGAAGGTTAAATTTTCGTGTAGTTGTGAAACATACAGATTTCATACCTCAATTTCTCTCGTTGTACGGTTCCTATTTTAATCAATTCTACACCGAAATGTTGAGAATAGTAAGCTCTATAACTGACTAAAATCGCAATCTTTTCCTGTTAATAGTTTAAGAGATATAGAAGGTTACATTTTCGTGTGGTTATGAAACATACAGATTTCAAACCTCAATTTCTCTCGTTGTACTGTTCCTATTTTAATCAATTCTACACCGAAATGTTGAGAATAGTAAGCTCTATAACTGACTAAAATCGCAATCTTTTCCTTTTGATAGTTTAAGAGATATGGAAGGTTACATTTTCGTGTGTTTCTTTAAAACATACAGATTTCAAATTTCAATTTCTCTCTTTTTGTTGTTACTATTTTATTAAATTGTGCACCGAAATGTTGAGAATAGTAAGCTGTATAACTGACTAAAATCGCAATCTTTTCCTTTTGATAGTTTAAGAGATATGGAAGGTTACATTTTCGTAGGTTTGTAAAACATACAGATTTCAATCCTCAATTTCTCTCTTTATATTGTTCCTATTTCAATGAATTCTACACCGAAAGGTAGAGAATAGTAAGCTCTATAACTGACTAAAATCGCAATCTTTTCCTTTTGATAGTTTAAGAGATATGGAAGGTTAAATTTTCGTAGGTTTGTAAAACGTACAGATTTCAATCCTCAATTTCTCTCTTTATATTGTTCCTATTTTAATGAATTCTCCACCGAAATGTATAGAATAGTAAGCTCTATAACTGATATAATTAACAATGTTTTCGTGTTAATAGTTTAAGAGATATGGAAGGTTAAATATTCGTGTTTTTCTTTAAAACATACAGATTTCAAACTTCTATATTTCTCTATGTATTGTTCCTACATTAATGAATTTTTCACCGAAATGTTGAGAATAGTAAGCTCTATAACTGACTAAAATCGCAATCTTTTCCTTTTGATAGTTTAAGAGATATGGAAGGTTAAATTTTCGTGTGGTTGTGAAACATACAGATTTCAAACCTCAATTTTTCTCGTTAAACTGTTCCTATTTTAATCAATTCTACACCGAAATGTTGAGAATAGTAAGCTCTATAACTGACTAAAATCGCAATCTTTTCCTTTTGATAGTTTAAGAGATATGGAAGATTAAATTTTCGTGTGGTTATGAAACATACAGATTTCAAACCTCAATTTCTCTCGTTGTACTGTTCCTATTTTAATCAATTCTACACCGAAATGTTGAGAATAGTAAGCTCTATAACTGACTAAAATCGCAATCTTTTCCTTTTGATAGTTTAAGAGATATGGAAGGTTACATTTTCGTGTGTTTGTAAAACATACAGATTTCAAACCTCAATTTCTCTCGTTGTACTGTTCCTATTTTAATCAATTCTACACCGAAATGTTGAGAATAGTAAGCTCTATAACTGACTAAAATCGCAATCTTTTCCTTTTGATAGTTTAAGAGATATAGAAGGTTACATTTTCGTGTGTTTGTAAAACATACAGATTTCAAATTTCAATTTCTCTCTTTTTATTGTTACTATTTTATTAAATTGTACACCGAAATGTTGAGAATAGTGAGCTGTATAACTGACTAAAATCACAATCTTTTCCTTTTGATAGTTTAAGAGATATGGAAGGTTACATTTTCGTAGGTTTGTAAAACGTACAGATTTCAATACTCAATTTCTCTCTTTATATTGTTCCTATTTTGATGAATTCTACACCGAAAGGTAGAGAATAGTAAGCTCTATAACTGACATAAATAGGAATGTTTTCGTTTTAATAGTTTAAGAGATATGGAAGGTTAAATATTCGTGTTTTTCTTTAAAACATACAGATTTCAAACTTCTATATTTCTCTATGTATTGTTCCTACATTAATGAATTTTTCACCGAAATGTTGAGAATAGTAAGCTCTATAACTGACTAAAATCGCAATCTTTTCCTTTTGATAGTTTAAGAGATATGGAAGGTTAAATTTTCGTGTAGTTGTGAAACATACAGATTTCAAACCTCAATTTCTCTCGTTGTACTGTTCCTATTTTAATCAATTCTACACCGAAATGTTGAGAATAGTATGCTCTATAACTGACTAAAATCGCCATTTTTTCCTTTTGATAGTTTAAGAGATATAGAAGGTTACATTTTCGTGTGTTTGTAAAACATACAGATTTCAAACTTCTATATTTCTCTATGTATTGTTCCTACATTAATGAATTTTTCACCGAAATGTTGAGAATAGTAAGCTCTATAACTGACTACAATCGCAATCTTTTCCTTTTGATAGTTTAAGAGATATGGAAGGTTACATTTTCGTAGGTTTGTAAAACGTACAGATTTCAATCCTCAATTTCTCTCTTTATATTGTTCCTATTTTAATGAATTCTACACCGAAAGGTAGAGAATAGTAAGCTCTATAACTGACATAAATAGTAATGTTTTCGTTTTAATAGTTTAAGAGATATGGAAAGTTAAATATTCGTGTTTTTCTTTAAAACATACAGATTTCAAACTTCTATATTTCTCTATGTATTGTTCCTACATTAATGAATTTTTCACCGAAATGTTGAGAATAGTAAGCTCTATAGCTGACTAAAATCGCAATATTTTCCTTTTGATAGTTTAAGAGATATGGAAGGTTAAATTTTCGTGTAGTTGTGAAACATACAGATTTCATACCTCAATTTCTCTCGTTGTACGGTTCCTATTTTAATCAATTCTACACCGAAATGATGAGAATAGTAAGCTCTATAACTGACTAAAATCGCAATCTTTTCCTGTTAATAGTTTAAGAGATATAGAAGGTTACATTTTCGTGTGGTTATGAAACATACAGATTTCAAACCTCAATTTCTCTCGTTGTACTGTTCCTATTTTAATCAATTCTACACCGAAATGTTGAGAATAGTAAGCTCTATAACTGACTAAAATCGCAATCTTTTCCTTTTGATAGTTTAAGAGATATAGAAGGTTACATTTTCGTGTGTTTGTAAAACATACAGATTTCAAATTTCAATTTCTCTCTTTTTATTGTCACTATTTTATTAAATTGTACACCGAAATGTTGAGAATAGTAAGCTGTATAACTGACTAAAATCGCAATCTTTTCCTTTTGATAGTTTAAGAGATATGGAAGGTTACATTTTCGTAGGTTTGTAAAACATACAGATTTCAATCCTCAATTTCTCTCTTTATATTGTTCCTATTTTAATGAATTCTACACCGAAAGGTAGAGAATAGTAAGCTCTATAACTGACATAAATAGTAATGTTTTCGTTTTAATAGTTTAAGAGATATGGAAGGTTACATTTTCGTGTGTTTGTAAAACATACAGATTTCATACCTCAATTTCTCTCGTTGTACTGTTCCTATTTTAATCAATTCTACACCGAAATGTTGAGAATAGTAAGCTCTATAACTGACTAAAATCGCAATCTTTTCCTTTTGATAGTTTAAGAGATATGGAAGGTTACATTTTCGTGTGTTTGTAAAACATACAGATTTCAAACCTCAATTTCTCTCGTTGTACTGTTCCTATTTTAATCAATTCTACACCGAAATGTTGAGAATAGTAAGCTCTATAACTGACTAAAATCGCAATCTTTTCCTTTTGATAGTTTAAGAGATATAGAAGGTTACATTTTCGTGTGTTTGTAAAACATACAGATTTCAAATTTCAATTTCTCTCTTTTTATTGTTACTATTTTATTAAATTGTACACCGAAATGTTGAGAATAGTGAGCTGTATAACTGACTAAAATCGCAATCTTTTCCTTTTGATAGTTTAAGAGATATGGAAGGTTACATTTTCGTAGGTTTGTAAAACGTACAGATTTCAATACTCAATTTCTCTCTTTATATTGTTCCTATTTTGATGAATTCTACACCGAAAGGTAGAGAATAGTAAGCTCTATAACTGACATAAATAGTAATGTTTTCGTTTTAATAGTTTAAGAGATATGGAAGGTTAAATATTCGTGTTTTTCTTTAAAACATACAGATTTCAAACTTCTATATTTCTCTATGTATTGTTCCTACATTAATGAATTTTTCACCGAAATGTTGAGAATAGTAAGCTCTATAACTGACTAAAATCGCAATCTTTTCCTTTTGATAGTTTAAGAGATATGGAAGGTTAAATTTTCGTGTAGTTGTGAAACATACAGATTTCAAACCTCAATTTCTCTCGTTGTACTGTTCCTATTTTAATCAATTCTACACCGAAATGTTGAGAATAGTATGCTCTATAACTGACTAAAATCGCCATCTTTTCCTTTTGATAGTTTAAGAGATATAGAAGGTTACATTTTCGTGTGTTTGTAAAACATACAGATTTCAAACTTCTATATTTCTCTATGTATTGTTCCTACATTAATGAATTTTTCACCGAAATGTTGAGAATAGTAAGCTCTATAACTGACTACAATCGCAATCTTTTCCTTTTGATAGTTTAAGAGATATGGAAGGCTACATTTTCGTAGGTTTGTAAAACGTACAGATTTCAATCCTCAATTTCTCTCTTTATATTGTTCCTATTTTAATGAATTCTACACCGAAAGGTAGAGAATAGTAAGCTCTATAACTGACATAAATAGTAATGTTTTCGTTTTAATAGTTTAAGAGATATGGAAAGTTAAATATTCGTGTTTTTCTTTAAAACATACAGATTTCAAACTTCTATATTTCTCTATGTATTGTTCCTACATTAATGAATTTTTCACCGAAATGTTGAGAATAGTAAGCTCTATAACTGACTAAAATCGCAATCTTTTCCTTTTGATAGTTTAAGAGATATGGAAGGTTAAATTTTCGTGTAGTTGTGAAACATACAGATTTCATACCTCAATTTCTCTCGTTGTACGGTTCCTATTTTAATCAATTCTACACCGAAATGTTGAGAATAGTAAGCTCTATAACTGACTAAAATCGCAATCTTTTCCTGTTAATAGTTTAAGAGATATAGAAGGTTACATTTTCGTGTGTTTGTAAAACATACAGATTTCAAACCTCTATATCTCTCTTTATACTGTTCCTATTTTAATGAGTTCTGCACCGAAATGTAGAGAATAGTTAGCTCTATAACTGACTAAAATCGCAATCTTTTCCTTTTGATAGTTTAAGAGATATAGAAGGTTAAATTTTCGTGTGGTTGTGAAACATACAGATTTCAAACCTCAATTTCTCTCGTTGTACTGTTCCTATTTTAATCAATTCTACACCGAAATGTTGAGAATAGTAAGCTCTATAACTGATTAAAATCGCAATCTTTTTCTTTTGATAGTTTAAGAGATATGGAAGGTTACATTTTCGTGTGGTTGTGAAACATACAGATTTCAAACCTCAATTTCTCTCGTTGTACTGTTCCTATTTTATTAAATTGTACACCGAAATGTTGAGAATAGTAAGCTCTATAACTGACATAAATAGTAATGTTTTCGTTTTAATAGTTTAAGAGATATGGAAGGTTAAATATTCGTGTTTTTCTTTAAAACATACAGATTTCAAACTTCTATATTTCTCTATGTATTGTTCCTACATTAATGAATTTTTCACCGAAATGTTGAGAATAGTAAGCTCTATAACTGACTAAAATCGCAATCTTTTCCTTTTGATAGTTTAAGAGATATGGAAGGTTACATTTTCGTAGGTTTGTAAAACGTACAGATTTCAATCCTCAATTTCTCTCTTTATATTGTTCCTATTTTAATGAATTCTACACCGAAAGGTAGAGAATAGTAAGCTCTATAACTGACATAAATAGTAATGTTTTCGTTTTAATAGTTTAAGAGATATGGAAGGTTAAATATTCGTGTTTTTCTTTAAAACATACAGATTTCAAACTTCTATATTTCTCTATGTATTGTTCCTACATTAATGAATTTTTCACCGAAATGTTGAGAATAATAAGCTCTATAACTGACTAAAATCGCAATCTTTTCCTTTTGATAGTTTAAGAGATATGGAAGGTTAAATTTTCGTGTAGTTGTGAAACAAACAGATTTCAAACCTCAATTTCTCTCGTTGTACTGTTTTTATTTTAATCAATTCTACACCGAAATGTTGAGAATAGTAAGCTCTATAACTGACTAAAATCGCAATCTTTTCCTTTTAATAGTTTAAGAGATATAGAAGGTTACATTTTCGTGTGTTTGTAAAACATACAGATTTCAAACCTCTATATCTCTCTTTATACTGTTCCTATTTTAATGAGTTCTGCACCGAAATGTAGAGAATAGTTAACTCTATAACTGACTAAAATCGCAATCTTTTCCTTTTGATAGTTTAAGAGATATAGAAGGTTACATTTTCGTGTGTTTGTAAAACATACAGATTTCAAACCTCAATTTCTCTCGTTGTACTGTTTTTATTTTAATCAATTCTACACCGAAATGTTGAGAATAGTAAGCTCTATAACTGACTAAAATCGCAATCTTTTCCTTTTGATAGTTTAAGAGATATAGAAGGTTAAATTTTCGTGTGGTTGTGAAACATACAGATTTCAAACCTCAATTTCTCTCGTTGTACTGTTCCTATTTTAATCAATTCTACACCGAAATGTTGAGAATAGTAAGCTCTATAACTGATTAAAATCGCAATCTTTTTCTTTTGATAGTTTAAGAGATATGGAAGGTTACATTTTCGTGTGGTTGTGAAACATACAGATTTCAAACCTCAATTTCTCTCGTTGTACTGTTCCTATTTTATTAAATTGTACACCGAAATGTTGAGAATAGTAAGCTCTATAACTGACATAAATAGTAATGTTTTCGTTTTAATAGTTTTAGAGATATGGAAGGTTAAATATTCGTGTTTTTCTTTAAAACATACAGATTTCAAACCTCAATTTCTCTCGTTGTACTGTTCCTATTTTAATCAATTCTACACCGAAATGTTGAGAATAGTAAGCTCTATAACTGACTAAAATCGCAATCTTTTCCTTTTGATAGTTTAAGAGATATAGAAGGTTACATTTTCGTGTGTTTGTAAAACATACAGATTTCAAACTTCTATATTTCTCTATGTATTGTTCCTACATTAATGAATTTTTCACCGAAATGTTGAGAATAGTAAGCTCTATAACTGACTAAAATCGCAATCTTTTCCTTTTGATAGTTTAAGAGATATGGAAGGTTACATTTTCGTAGGTTTGTAAAACGTACAGATTTCAATCCTCAATTTCTCTCTTTATATTGTTCCTATTTTAATGAATTCTACACCGAAAGGTAGAGAATAGTAAGCTCTATAACTGACATAAATAGTAATGTTTTCGTTTTAATAGTTTAAGAGATATGGAAGGTTAAATATTCGTGTTTTTCTTTAAAACATACAGATTTCAAACTTCTATATTTCTCTATGTATTGTTCCTACATTAATGAATTTTTCACCGAAATGTTGAGAATAGTAAGCTCTATAACTGACTAAAATCGCAATCTTTTCCTTTTGATAGTTTAAGAGATATGGAAGGTTAAATTTTCGTGTAGTTGTGAAACATACAGATTTCAAACCTCAATTTCTCTCGTTGTACTGTTTTTATTTTAATCAATTCTACACCGAAATGTTGAGAATAGTAAGCTCTATAACTGACTAAAATCGCAATCTTTTCCTTTTAATAGTTTAAGAGATATAGAAGGTTACATTTTCGTGTGTTTGTAAAACATACAGATTTCAAACCTCTATATCTCTCTTTATACTGTTCCTATTTTAATGAGTTCTGCACCGAAATGTAGAGAATAGTTAACTCTATAACTGACTAAAATCGCAATCTTTTCCTTTTGATAGTTTAAGAGATATAGAAGGTTAAATTTTCGTGTGGTTGTGAAACATACAGATTTCAAACCTCAATTTCTCTCGTTGTACTGTTCCTATTTTAATCAATTCTACACCGAAATGTTGAGAATAGTAAGCTCTATAACTGATTAAAATCGCAATCTTTTTCTTTTGATAGTTTAAGAGATATGGAAGGTTACATTTTCGTGTGGTTGTGAAACATACAGATTTCAAACCTCAATTTCTCTCGTTGTACTGTTCCTATTTTATTAAATTGTACACCGACATGTTGAGAATAGTAAGCTGTATAACTGACTAAAATCGCAATCTTATCCTTTTGATAGTTTAAGAGATATGGAAGGTTACATTTTCGTAGGTTTGTAAAACGTACAGATTTCAAACTTCTATATTTCTCTATGTATTGTTCCTACATTAATGAATTCTACACCGAAAGGTAGAGAATAGTAAGCTCTATAACTGACATAAATAGTAATGTTTTCGTTTTAATAGTTTAAGAGATATGGAAGGTTACATTTTCGTGTGTTTGTAAAACATACAGATTTCAAACCTCAATTTCTCTCGTTGTACTGTTCCTATTTTAATCAATTCTACACCGAAATGTTGAGAATAGTAAGCTCTATAACTGACTAAAATCGCAATCTTTTCCTTTTGATAGTTTAAGAGATATGGAAGGTTACATTTTCGTGTGTTTGTAAAACATACAGATTTCAAACCTCAATTTCTCTCGTTGTACTGTTCCTATTTTAATCAATTCTACACCGAAATGTTGAGAATAGTAAGCTCTATAACTGACTAAAATCGCAATCTTTTCCTTTTGATAGTTTAAGAGATATAGAAGGTTAAATTTTCGTTTGTTTCTTTAAAACATACAGATTTCAAATTTCAATTTCTCTCTTTTTATTGTTACTATTTTATTAAATTGTACACCGAAATGTTGAGAATAGTAAGCTGTATAACTGACTAAAATCGCAATCTTTTCCTTTTGATAGTTTAAGAGATATGGAAGGTTACATTTTCGTAGGTTTGTAAAACATACAGATTTCAATCCTCAATTTCTCTCTTTATATTGTTCCTATTGTAATCAATTCAACACCGAAATGTAGAGAATAGTAAGCTCTATAACTGACATAAATCTCAATGTTTCGTGTAAATAGTTTAAGAGATATGGAAGGTTAAATTTTCGTGTGGTTGAGAAACATACAGATTTCAAACCTCAATTTCTCTCGTTATACTGTTCCTATTTTAATCAATTCAACACCGAAATGTAGAGAATAGTAAGCTCTATAACTGACATAAATCGCAATGTTTTCGTGTTAATAGTTTGAGAGATATGGAAGGTTAAATATTCGTGTTTTTCTTTAAAACATACAGATTTCAAACTTCTATATTTCTCTATGTATTGTTCCTACATTAATGACTTTTTCACCGAAATGTAGAGAATAGTAGGCTCTATAACTGACATAAATCTCAATGTTTTCGTGTTAATAGTTTAAGAGATATAGAAGGTTAAATTTTCGTGTGGTTGTGAAACATACAGATTTCAAACCTCAATTTCTCTCGTTGTACTGTTCCTATTTTAATCAATTCAACACCAAAATGTAGAGAATAGTAAGCTCTATAACTGACATAAATCGCAATGTTTTCGTGTTAATAGTTTGAGAGATATGGAAGGTTAAATTTTCGCGGGTTTGTAAAACATACAGATTTCAAACCTCAATATCTCTCGTTGTACTGTTCCTATTTTAATCAATTCAACACCGAAATGTAGAGAATAGTAAGCTCTATAACTGACATAAATCGCAATGTTTTCGTGTAAATAGTTTGAGAGATATGGAAGGTTAAATTTTCGCGGGTTTGTAAAACATACAGATTTCAAACCTCAATTTCTCTCGTTGTACTGTTCCTATTTTAATCAATTCAACACCGAAATGTAGAGAATAGTAAGCTCTATAACTGACTAAAATCGCAATCTTTTCCTGTTAATAGTTTAAGAGATATAGAAGGTTACATTTTCGTGTGGTTATGAAACATACAGATTTCAAACCTCAATTTCTCTCGTTGTACTGTTCCTATTTTAATCAATTCTACACCGAAATGTTGAGAATAGTAAGCTCTATAACTGACTAAAATCGCAATCTTTTCCTTTTGATAGTTTAAGAGATATGGAAGGTTACATTTTCGGGTGTTTCTTTAAAACATACAGATTTCAAATTTCAATTTCTCTCTTTTTGTTGTTACTATTTTATTAAATTGTGCACCGAAATGTTGAGAATAGTAAGCTGTATAACTGACTAAAATCGCAATCTTTTCCTTTTGATAGTTTAAGAGATATGGAAGGTTACATTTTCGTAGGTTTGTAAAACATACAGATTTCAATCCTCAATTTCTCTCTTTATATTGTTCCTATTTCAATGAATTCTACACCGAAAGGTAGAGAATAGTAAGCTCTATAACTGACTAAAATCGCAATCTTTTCCTTTTGATAGTTTAAGAGATATGGAAGGTTAAATTTTCGTAGGTTTGTAAAACGTACAGATTTCAATCCTCAATTTCTCTCTTTATATTGTTCCTATTTTAATGAATTCTCCACCGAAATGTATAGAATAGTAAGCTCTATAACTGATATAATTAACAATGTTTTCGTGTTAATAGTTTAAGAGATATGGAAGGTTAAATATTCGTGTTTTTCTTTAAAACATACAGATTTCAAACTTCTATATTTCTCTATGTATTGTTCCTACATTAATGAATTTTTCACCGAAATGTTGAGAATAGTAAGCTCTATAACTGACTAAAATCGCAATCTTTTCCTTTTGATAGTTTAAGAGATATGGAAGGTTAAATTTTCGTGTGGTTGTGAAACATACAGATTTCAAACCTCAATTTCTCTCGTTAAACTGTTCCTATTTTAATCAATTCTACACCGAAATGTTGAGAATAGTAAGCTCTATAACTGACTAAAATCGCAATCTTTTCCTTTTGATAGTTTAAGAGATATGGAAGATTAAATTTTCGTGTGGTTATGAAACATACAGATTTCAAACCTCAATTTCTCTCGTTGTACTGTTCCTATTTTAATCAATTCTACACCGAAATGTTGAGAATAGTAAGCTCTATAACTGACTAAAATCGCAATCTTTTCCTTTTGATAGTTTAAGAGATATAGAAGGTTACATTTTCGTGTGTTTGTAAAACATACAGATTTCAAATTTCAATTTCTCTCTTTTTATTGTCACTATTTTATTAAATTGTACACCGAAATGTTGAGAATAGTAAGCTGTATAACTGACTAAAATCGCAATCTTTTCCTTTTGATAGTTTAAGAGATATGGAAGGTTACATTTTCGTAGGTTTGTAAAACGTACAGATTTCAATCCTCAATTTCTCTCTTTATATTGTTCCTATTTTAATGAATTCTACACCGAAAGGTAGAGAATAGTAAGCTCTATAACTGACATAAATAGTAATGTTTTCGTTTTAATAGTTTAAGAGATATGGAAGGTTACATTTTCGTGTGTTTGTAAAACATACAGATTTCATACCTCAATTTCTCTCGTTGTACTGTTCCTATTTTAATCAATTCTACACCGAAATGTTGAGAATAGTAAGCTCTATAACTGACTAAAATCGCAATCTTTTCCTTTTGATAGTTTAAGAGATATGGAAGGTTACATTTTCGTGTGTTTGTAAAACATACAGATTAAAACCTCAATTTCTCTCGTTGTACTGTTCCTATTTTAATCAATTCTACACCGAAATGTTGAGAATAGTAAGCTCTATAACTGACTAAAATCGCAATCTTTTCCTTTTGATAGTTTAAGAGATATAGAAGGTTACATTTTCGTGTGTTTGTAAAACATACAGATTTCAAATTTCAATTTCTCTCTTTTTATTGTTACTATTTTATTAAATTGTACACCGAAATGTTGAGAATAGTGAGCTGTATAACTGACTAAAATCACAATCTTTTCCTTTTGATAGTTTAAGAGATATGGAAGGTTACATTTTCGTAGGTTTGTAAAACGTACAGATTTCAATACTCAATTTCTCTCTTTATATTGTTCCTATTTTGATGAATTCTACACCGAAAGGTAGAGAATAGTAAGCTCTATAACTGACATAAATAGGAATGTTTTCGTTTTAATAGTTTAAGAGATATGGAAGGTTAAATATTCGTGTTTTTCTTTAAAACATACAGATTTCAAACTTCTATATTTCTCTATGTATTGTTCCTACATTAATGAATTTTTCACCGAAATGTTGAGAATAGTAAGCTCTATAACTGACTAAAATCGCAATCTTTTCCTTTTGATAGTTTAAGAGATATGGAAGGTTAAATTTTCGTGTAGTTGTGAAACATACAGATTTCAAACCTCAATTTCTCTCGTTGTACTGTTCCTATTTTAATCAATTCTACACCGAAATGTTGAGAATAGTATGCTCTATAACTGACTAAAATCGCCATTTTTTCCTTTTGATAGTTTAAGAGATATAGAAGGTTACATTTTCGTGTGTTTGTAAAACATACAGATTTCAAACTTCTATATTTCTCTATGTATTGTTCCTACATTAATGAATTTTTCACCGAAATGTTGAGAATAGTAAGCTCTATAACTGACTACAATCGCAATCTTTTCCTTTTGATAGTTTAAGAGATATGGAAGGTTACATTTTCGTAGGTTTGTAAAACGTACAGATTTCAATCCTCAATTTCTCTCTTTATATTGTTCCTATTTTAATGAATTCTACACCGAAAGGTAGAGAATAGTAAGCTCTATAACTGACATAAATAGTAATGTTTTCGTTTTAATAGTTTAAGAGATATGGAAAGTTAAATATTCGTGTTTTTCTTTAAAACATACAGATTTCAAACTTCTATATTTCTCTATGTATTGTTCCTACATTAATGAATTTTTCACCGAAATGTTGAGAATAGTAAGCTCTATAGCTGACTAAAATCGCAATCTTTTCCTTTTGATAGTTTAAGAGATATGGAAGGTTAAATTTTCGTGTAGTTGTGAAACATACAGATTTCATACCTCAATTTCTCTCGTTGTACGGTTCCTATTTTAATCAATTCTACACCGAAATGTTGAGAATAGTAAGCTCTATAACTGACTAAAATCGCAATCTTTTCCTGTTAATAGTTTAAGAGATATAGAAGGTTACATTTTCGTGTGGTTATGAAACATACAGATTTCAAACCTCAATTTCTCTCGTTGTACTGTTCCTATTTTAATCAATTCTACACCGAAATGTTGAGAATAGTAAGCTCTATAACTGACTAAAATCGCAATCTTTTCCTTTTGATAGTTTAAGAGATATAGAAGGTTACATTTTCGTGTGTTTGTAAAACATACAGATTTCAAATTTCAATTTCTCTCTTTTTATTGTCACTATTTTATTAAATTGTACACCGAAATGTTGAGAATAGTAAGCTGTATAACTGACTAAAATCGCAATCTTTTCCTTTTGATAGTTTAAGAGATATGGAAGGTTACATTTTCGTAGGTTTGTAAAACATACAGATTTCAATCCTCAATTTCTCTCTTTATATTGTTCCTATTTTAATGAATTCTACACCGAAAGGTAGAGAATAGTAAGCTCTATAACTGACATAAATAGTAATGTTTTCGTTTTAATAGTTTAAGAGATATGGAAGGTTACATTTTCGTGTGTTTGTAAAACATACAGATTTCATACCTCAATTTCTCTCGTTGTACTGTTCCTATTTTAATCAATTCTACACCGAAATGTTGAGAATAGTAAGCTCTATAACTGACTAAAATCGCAATCTTTTCCTTTTGATAGTTTAAGAGATATGGAAGGTTACATTTTCGTGTGTTTGTAAAACATACAGATTTCAAACCTCAATTTCTCTCGTTGTACTGTTCCTATTTTAATCAATTCTACACCGAAATGTTGAGAATAGTAAGCTCTATAACTGACTAAAATCGCAATCTTTTCCTTTTGATAGTTTAAGAGATATAGAAGGTTACATTTTCGTGTGTTTGTAAAACATACAGATTTCAAATTTCAATTTCTCTCTTTTTATTGTTACTATTTTATTAAATTGTACACCGAAATGTTGAGAATAGTGAGCTGTATAACTGACTAAAATCGCAATCTTTTCCTTTTGATAGTTTAAGAGATATGGAAGGTTACATTTTCGTAGGTTTGTAAAACGTACAGATTTCAATACTCAATTTCTCTCTTTATATTGTTCCTATTTTGATGAATTCTACACCGAAAGGTAGAGAATAGTAAGCTCTATAACTGACATAAATAGTAATGTTTTCGTTTTAATAGTTTAAGAGATATGGAAGGTTAAATATTCGTGTTTTTCTTTAAAACATACAGATTTCAAACTTCTATATTTCTCTATGTATTGTTCCTACATTAATGAATTTTTCACCGAAATGTTGAGAATAGTAAGCTCTATAACTGACTAAAATCGCAATCTTTTCCTTTTGATAGTTTAAGAGATATGGAAGGTTAAATTTTCGTGTAGTTGTGAAACATACAGATTTCAAACCTCAATTTCTCTCGTTGTACTGTTCCTATTTTAATCAATTCTACACCGAAATGTTGAGAATAGTATGCTCTATAACTGACTAAAATCGCCATCTTTTCATTTTGATAGTTTAAGAGATATAGAAGGTTACATTTTCGTGTGTTTGTAAAACATACAGATTTCAAACTTCTATATTTCTCTATGTATTGTTCCTACATTAATGAATTTTTCACCGAAATGTTGAGAATAGTAAGCTCTATAACTGACTACAATCGCAATCTTTTCCTTTTGATAGTTTAAGAGATATGGAAGGCTACATTTTCGTAGGTTTGTAAAACGTACAGATTTCAATCCTCAATTTCTCTCTTTATATTGTTCCTATTTTAATGAATTCTACACCGAAAGGTAGAGAATAGTAAGCTCTATAACTGACATAAATAGTAATGTTTTCGTTTTAATAGTTTAAGAGATATGGAAAGTTAAATATTCGTGTTTTTCTTTAAAACATACAGATTTCAAACTTCTATATTTCTCTATGTATTGTTCCTACATTAATGAATTTTTCACCGAAATGTTGAGAATAGTAAGCTCTATAACTGACTAAAATCGCAATCTTTTCCTTTTGATAGTTTAAGAGATATGGAAGGTTAAATTTTCGTGTAGTTGTGAAACATACAGATTTCATACCTCAATTTCTCTCGTTGTACGGTTCCTATTTTAATCAATTCTACACCGAAATGTTGAGAATAGTAAGCTCTATAACTGACTAAAATCGCAATCTTTTCCTGTTAATAGTTTAAGAGATATAGAAGGTTACATTTTCGTGTGTTTGTAAAACATACAGATTTCAAACCTCTATATCTCTCTTTATACTGTTCCTATTTTAATGAGTTCTGCACCGAAATGTAGAGAATAGTTAGCTCTATAACTGACTAAAATCGCAATCTTTTCCTTTTGATAGTTTAAGAGATATAGAAGGTTAAATTTTCGTGTGGTTGTGAAACATACAGATTTCAAACCTCAATTTCTCTCGTTGTACTGTTCCTATTTTAATCAATTCTACACCGAAATGTTGAGAATAGTAAGCTCTATAACTGATTAAAATCGCAATCTTTTTCTTTTGATAGTTTAAGAGATATGGAAGGTTACATTTTCGTGTGGTTGTGAAACATACAGATTTCAAACCTCAATTTCTCTCGTTGTACTGTTCCTATTTTATTAAATTGTACACCGAAATGTTGAGAATAGTAAGCTCTATAACTGACATAAATAGTAATGTTTTCGTTTTAATAGTTTAAGAGATATGGAAGGTTAAATATTCGTGTTTTTCTTTAAAACATACAGATTTCAAACTTCTATATTTCTCTATGTATTGTTCCTACATTAATGAATTTTTCACCGAAATGTTGAGAATAGTAAGCTCTATAACTGACTAAAATCGCAATCTTTTCCTTTTGATAGTTTAAGAGATATGGAAGGTTACATTTTCGTAGGTTTGTAAAACGTACAGATTTCAATCCTCAATTTCTCTCTTTATATTGTTCCTATTTTAATGAATTCTACACCGAAAGGTAGAGAATAGTAAGCTCTATAACTGACATAAATAGTAATGTTTTCGTTTTAATAGTTTAAGAGATATGGAAGGTTAAATATTCGTGTTTTTCTTTAAAACATACAGATTTCAAACTTCTATATTTCTCTATGTATTGTTCCTACATTAATGAATTTTTCACCGAAATGTTGAGAATAATAAGCTCTATAACTGACTAAAATCGCAATCTTTTCCTTTTGATAGTTTAAGAGATATGGAAGGTTAAATTTTCGTGTAGTTGTGAAACATACAGATTTCAAACCTCAATTTCTCTCGTTGTACTGTTTTTATTTTAATCAATTCTACACCGAAATGTTGAGAATAGTAAGCTCTATAACTGACTAAAATCGCAATCTTTTCCTTTTAATAGTTTAAGAGATATAGAAGGTTACATTTTCGTGTGTTTGTAAAACATACAGATTTCAAACCTCTATATCTCTCTTTATACTGTTCCTATTTTAATGAGTTCTGCACCGAAATGTAGAGAATAGTTAACTCTATAACTGACTAAAATCGCAATCTTTTCCTTTTGATAGTTTAAGAGATATAGAAGGTTACATTTTCGTGTGTTTGTAAAACATACAGATTTCAAACCTCAATTTCTCTCGTTGTACTGTTTTTATTTTAATCAATTCTACACCGAAATGTTGAGAATAGTAAGCTCTATAACTGACTAAAATCGCAATCTTTTCCTTTTGATAGTTTAAGAGATATAGAAGGTTAAATTTTCGTGTGGTTGTGAAACATACAGATTTCAAACCTCAATTTCTCTCGTTGTACTGTTCCTATTTTAATCAATTCTACACCGAAATGTTGAGAATAGTAAGCTCTATAACTGATTAAAATCGCAATCTTTTTCTTTTGATAGTTTAAGAGATATGGAAGGTTACATTTTCGTGTGGTTGTGAAACATACAGATTTCAAACCTCAATTTCTCTCGTTGTACTGTTCCTATTTTATTAAATTGTACACCGAAATGTTGAGAATAGTAAGCTCTATAACTGACATAAATAGTAATGTTTTCGTTTTAATAGTTTAAGAGATATGGAAGGTTAAATATTCGTGTTTTTCTTTAAAACATACAGATTTCAAACCTCAATTTCTCTCGTTGTACTGTTCCTATTTTAATCAATTCTACACCGAAATGTTGAGAATAGTAAGCTCTATAACTGACTAAAATCGCAATCTTTTCCTTTTGATAGTTTAAGAGATATAGAAGGTTACATTTTCGTGTGTTTGTAAAACATACAGATTTCAAACTTCTATATTTCTCTATGTATTGTTCCTACATTAATGAATTTTTCACCGAAATGTTGAGAATAGTAAGCTCTATAACTGACTAAAATCGCAATCTTTTCCTTTTGATAGTTTAAGAGATATGGAAGGTTACATTTTCGTAGGTTTGTAAAACGTACAGATTTCAATCCTCAATTTCTCTCTTTATATTGTTCCTATTTTAATGAATTCTACACCGAAAGGTAGAGAATAGTAAGCTCTATAACTGACATAAATAGTAATGTTTTCGTTTTAATAGTTTAAGAGATATGGAAGGTTAAATATTCGTGTTTTTCTTTAAAACATACAGATTTCAAACTTCTATATTTCTCTATGTATTGTTCCTACATTAATGAATTTTTCACCGAAATGTTGAGAATAGTAAGCTCTATAACTGACTAAAATCGCAATCTTTTCCTTTTGATAGTTTAAGAGATATGGAAGGTTAAATTTTCGTGTAGTTGTGAAACATACAGATTTCAAACCTCAATTTCTCTCGTTGTACTGTTTTTATTTTAATCAATTCTACACCGAAATGTTGAGAATAGTAAGCTCTATAACTGACTAAAATCGCAATCTTTTCCTTTTAATAGTTTAAGAGATATAGAAGGTTACATTTTCGTGTGTTTGTAAAACATACAGATTTCAAACCTCTATATCTCTCTTTATACTGTTCCTATTTTAATGAGTTCTGCACCGAAATGTAGAGAATAGTTAACTCTATAACTGACTAAAATCGCAATCTTTTCCTTTTGATAGTTTAAGAGATATAGAAGGTTAAATTTTCGTGTGGTTGTGAAACATACAGATTTCAAACCTCAATTTCTCTCGTTGTACTGTTCCTATTTTAATCAATTCTACACCGAAATGTTGAGAATAGTAAGCTCTATAACTGATTAAAATCGCAATCTTTTTCTTTTGATAGTTTAAGAGATATGGAAGGTTACATTTTCGTGTGGTTGTGAAACATACAGATTTCAAACCTCAATTTCTCTCGTTGTACTGTTCCTATTTTATTAAATTGTACACCGACATGTTGAGAATAGTAAGCTGTATAACTGACTAAAATCGCAATCTTATCCTTTTGATAGTTTAAGAGATATGGAAGGTTACATTTTCGTAGGTTTGTAAAACGTACAGATTTCAAACTTCTATATTTCTCTATGTATTGTTCCTACATTAATGAATTCTACACCGAAAGGTAGAGAATAGTAAGCTCTATAACTGACATAAATAGTAATGTTTTCGTTTTAATAGTTTAAGAGATATGGAAGGTTACATTTTCGTGTGTTTGTAAAACATACAGATTTCAAACCTCAATTTCTCTCGTTGTACTTTTCCTATTTTAATCAATTCTACACCGAAATGTTGAGAATAGTAAGCTCTATAACTGACTAAAATCGCAATCTTTTCCTTTTGATAGTTTAAGAGATATGGAAGGTTACATTTTCGTGTGTTTGTAAAACATACAGATTTCAAACCTCAATTTCTCTCGTTGTACTGTTCCTATTTTAATCAATTCTACACCGAAATGTTGAGAATAGTAAGCTCTATAACTGACTAAAATCGCAATCTTTTCCTTTTGATAGTTTAAGAGATATAGAAGGTTACATTTTCGTGTGTTTGTAAAACATACAGATTTCAAACTTCTATATTTCTCTATGTATTGTTCCTACATTAATGAATTTTTCACCGAAATGTTGAGAATAGTAAGCTCTATAACTGACTAAAATCGCAATCTTTTCCTTTTGATAGTTTAAGAGATATGGAAGGTTACATTTTCGTAGGTTTGTAAAACGTACAGATTTCAATCCTCAATTTCTCTCTTTATATTGTTCCTATTTTAATGAATTCTACACCGAAAGGTAGAGAATAGTAAGCTCTATAACTGACATAAATAGTAATGTTTTCGTTTTAATAGTTTAAGAGATATGGAAGGTTAAATATTCGTGTTTTTCTTTAAAACATACAGATTTCAAACCTCTATATCTCCCTTTATACTGTTCCTATTTTAATGAGTTCTGCACCGAAATGTAGAGAATAGTTAGCTCTATAACTGACTAAAATCGCAATCTTTTCCTTTTGATAGTTTAAGAGATATGGAAGGTTAAATTTTCGTGTGGTTGTGAAACATACAGATTTCAAACCTCAATTTCTCTCGTTGTACTGTTCCTATTTTAATCAATTCTACACCGAAATGTTGAGAATAGTAAGCTCTATAACTGATCAAAATCGCAATCTTTTTCTTTTGATAGTTTAAGAGATATGGAAGGTTACATTTTCGTGTGGTTGTGAAACATACAGATTTCAAACCTCAATTTCTCTCGTTGTACTGTTCCTATTTTATTAAATTGTACACCGAAATGTTGAGAATAGTAAGCTGTATAACTGACTAAAATCGCAATCTTATCCTTTTGATAGTTTAAGAGATATGGAAGGTTACATTTTCGTAGGTTTGTAAAACGTACAGATTTCAAACTTCTGTATTTCTCTATGTATTGTTCCTACATTAATGAATTCTACACCGAAAGGTAGAGAATAGTAAGCTCTATAACTGACATAAATAGTAATGTTTTCGTTTTAATAGTTTAAGAGATATGGAAGGTTACATTTTCGTGTGTTTGTAAAACATACAGATTTCAAACCTCAATTTCTCTCGTTGTACTGTTCCTATTTTAATCAATTCTACACCGAAATGTAGAGATTAGTAAGCTCTATAACTGACTAAAATCGCAATCTTTTCCTTTTGATAGTTTAAGAGATATGGAAGGTTACATTTTCGTGTGTTTGTAAAACATACAGATTTCAAACCTCAATTTCTCTCGTTGTACTGTTCCTATTTTAATCAATTCTACACCGAAATGTTGAGAATAGTAAGCTCTATAACTGACTAAAATCGCAATCTTTTCCTTTTGATAGTTTAAGAGATATAGAAGGTTACATTTTCGTGTGTTTGTAAAACATACAGATTTCAAACTTCTATATTTCTCTATGTATTGTTCCTACATTAATGAATTTTTCACCGAAATGTTGAGAATAGTAAGCTCTATAACTGACTAAAATCGCAATCTTTTCCTTTTGATAGTTTAAGAGATATGGAAGGTTACATTTTCGTAGGTTTGTAAAACGTACAGATTTCAATCCTCAATTTCTCTCTTTATATTGTTCCTATTTTAATGAATTCTACACCGAAAGGTAGAGAATAGTAAGCTCTATAACTGACATAAATAGTAATGTTTTCGTTTTAATAGTTTAAGAGATATGGAAGGTTAAATATTCGTGTTTTTCTTTAAAACATACAGATTTCAAACCTCTATATCTCTCTTTATACTGTTCCTATTTTAATGAGTTCTGCACCGAAATGTAGAGAATAGTTAGCTCTATAACTGACTAAAATCGCAATCTTTTCCTTTTGATAGTTTAAGAGATATGGAAGGTTAAATTTTCGTGTGGTTGTGAAACATACAGATTTCAAACCTCAATTTCTCTCGTTGTACTGTTCCTATTTTAATCAATTCTACACCGAAATGTTGAGAATAGTAAGCTCTATAACTGATCAAAATCGCAATCTTTTTCTTTTGATAGTTTAAGAGATATGGAAGGTTACATTTTCGTGTGGTTGTGAAACATACAGATTTCAAACCTCAATTTCTCTCGTTGTACTGTTCCTATTTTATTAAATTGTACACCGAAATGTTGAGAATAGTAAGCTGTATAACTGACTAAAATCGCAATCTTATCCTTTTGATAGTTTAAGAGATATGGAAGGTTACATTTTCGTAGGTTTGTAAAACGTACAGATTTCAAACTTCTATATTTCTCTATGTATTGTTCCTACATTAATGAATTCTACACCGAAAGGTAGAGAATAGTAAGCTCTATAACT
This sequence comes from Rhodnius prolixus, assembly GCF_049639745.1. Taxonomy (NCBI): domain Eukaryota; kingdom Metazoa; phylum Arthropoda; class Insecta; order Hemiptera; family Reduviidae; genus Rhodnius; species Rhodnius prolixus. Next base: position 2,361,507 of record NW_027411636.1, on the reverse strand, counting down.
GACATAAATAGTAATGTTTTCGTTTTAATAGTTTAAGAGATATGGAAGGTTACATTTTCGTGTGTTTGTAAAACATACAGATTTCAAACCTCAATTTCTCTCGTTGTACTGTTCCTATTTTAATCAATTCTACACCGAAATGTAGAGATTAGTAAGCTCTATAACTGACATAAATCGCAATGTTTTCGTGTTAATAGTTTGAGAGATATGGAAGGTTAAATATTCGTGTTTTTCTTTAAAACGTACAGATTTCAAACTTCTATATTTCTCTATGTATTGTTCCTACATTAATGAATTCTTCACTGAAATGTAGAGAATAGTAGGCTCTATAACTGACATAAATCTCATTGTTTTCGTGTTAATAGTTTAAGAGATATGGAAGGTTAAATTTTCGTGTGGTTATGAAACATACAAATTTCAAACCTCAATTTCTCTCGTTGTACTGTTCCTATTTTAATCAATTCAACACCGAAATGTAGAGAATAGTAAGCTCTATAACTGACATAAATCGCAATGTTTTCGTGTTAACAGTTTGAGAGATATGGAAGGTTAAATATCCGTGTTTTTCTTTAAAACATACAGATTTCAAACTTCTATATTTCTCTATGTATTGTTCCTAAATTAATGAATTTTTCACCGAAATGTAGAGAATAGTAGGCTCTATAACTGACATAAATCTCAATGTTTTCGTGTTAATAGTTTAAGAGATATGGAAGGTTAAATTTTCGTGTGGTTGTGAAACATACAGATTTCAAACCTCAATTTCTCTCGTTGTACTGTTCCTATTTTAATCAATTCAACACCGAAATGTAGAGAATAGTAAGCTCTATAACTGACATAAATCGCAATGTTTTCGTGTTAATAGTTTGAGAGATATGGAAGGATAAATATTCGTGTTTTTCTTTAAAACATACAGATTTCAAACTTCTATATTTCTCTATGTATTGTTCCTACATTAATGACTTTTTCACCGAAATGTAGAGAATAGTAGGCTCTATAACTGACATAAATCTCAATGTTTTCGTGTTAATTGTTTAAGAGATATAGAAGGTTAAATTTTCGTGTGGTTGTGAAACATACAGATTTCAAACCTCAATTTCTCTCGTTGTACTGTTCCTATTTTAATCAATTCAACACCGAAATGTAGAGAATAGTAAGCTCTATAACTGACATAAATCGCAATGTTTTCGTGTTAATAGTTTGAGAGATATGGAAGGTTAAATATTCGTGTTTTTCTTTAAAACATACAGATTTCAAACTTCTATATTTCTCTATGTATTGTTCCTACATTAATGAATTCTTCACTGAAATGTAGAGAATAGTAGGCTCTATAACTGACATAAATCTCAATGTTTTCGTGTTAATAGTTTAAGAGATATGGAAGGTTAAATTTTCGTGTGGTTGTGAAACATACAGATTTCAAACCTCAATTTCTCTCGTTGTACTGTTCCTATTTTAATCAATTCAACACCGAAATGTAGAGAATAGTATGCTCTATAACTGACATAAATCTCAATGTTTTCGTGTTAATAGTTTAAGAGATATGGAAGGTTAAATTTTCGTGTGGTTGTGAAACATACAGATTTCAAACCTCAATTTCTCTCGTTGTACTGTTCCTATTTTAATCAATTCAACACCGAAATGTAGAGAATAGTAAGCTCTATAACTGACATAAATTGCAATGTTTTCGTGTTAATAGTTTAAGAGATATAGAAGGTTACATTTTCGTGTGTTTGTAAAACATACAGATTTCAAATTTCAATTTCTCTCTTTTTATTGTTACTATTTTATTAAATTGTACACCGAAATGTTGAGAATAGTGAGCTGTATAACTGACTAAAATCGCAATCTTTTCCTTTTGATAGTTTAAGAGATATGGAAGGTTACATTTTCGTAGGTTTGTAAAACGTACAGATTTCAATACTCAATTTCTCTCTTTATATTGTTCCTATTTTGATGAATTCTACACCGAAAGGTAGAGAATAGTAAGCTCTATAACTGACATAAATAGTAATGTTTTCGTTTTAATAGTTTAAGAGATATGGAAGGTTAAATATTCGTGTTTTTCTTTAAAACATACAGATTTCAAACTTCTATATTTCTCTATGTATTGTTCCTACATTTTGAGAATAGTAAGCTCTATAACTGACTAAAATCGCAATCTTTTCCTTTTGATAGTTTAAGAGATATGGAAGGTTAAATTTTCGTGTAGTTGTGAAACATACAGATTTCAAACCTCAATTTCTCTCGTTGTACTGTTCCTATTTTGATGAATTCTACACCGAAAGGTAGAGAACAGTAAGCTCTATAACTGACATAAATAGTAATGTTTTCGTTTTAATAGTTTAAGAGATGTGGAAGGTTAAATATTCGTGTTTTTCTTTAAAACATACAGATTTCAAACTTCTATATTTCTCTAAGTATTGTTCCTACATTAATGAATTTTTCACCGAAATGTTGAGAATAGTAAGCTCTATAACTGACTAAAATCGCAATCTTTTCCTTTTGATAGTTTAAGAGATATGGAAGGTTAAATTTTCGTGTAGTTTTGAAACATACAGATTTCAAACCTCAATTTCTCTCGTTGTACTGTTCCTATTTTAATCAATTCTACACCGAAATGTTCAGAATAGTAAGCTCTATAACTGACTAAAATCGCAATCTTTTCCTTTTGATAGTTTAAGAGATATAGAAGGTTACATTTTCGTGTGTTTGTAAAACATACAGATTTCAAACTTCTATATTTCTCTATGTATTGTTCCTACATTAATGAATTTTTCACCGAAATGTTGAGAATAGTAAGCTCTATAACTGACTAAAATCGCAATCTTTTCCTTTTGATAGTTTAAGAGATATGGAAGGTTACATTTTCGTAGGTTTGTAAAACGTACAGATTTCAATCCTCAATTTCTCTCTTTATATTGTTCCTATTTTAATGAATTCTACACCGAAAGGTAGAGAATAGTAAGCTCTATAACTGACATAAATAGTAATGTTTTCGTTTTAATAGTTTAAAAGATATGGAAGGTTAAATATTCGTGTTTTTCTTTAAAACATACAGATTTCAAACTTCTATATTTCTCTATGTATTGTTCCTACATTAATGAATTTTTCACCGAAATGTTGAGAATAGTAAGCTCTATAACAGACTAAAATCGCAATCTTTTCCTTTTGATAGTTTAAGAGATATGGAAGGTTAAATTTTCGTGTAGTTGTGAAACATACAGATTTCAAACCTCAATTTCTCTCGTTGTACTGTTCTTATTTTAATCAATTCTACACCGAAATGTTGAGAATAGTAAGCTCTATAACTGACTAAAATCGCAATCTTTTCCTTTTAATAGTTTAAGAGATATAGAAGGTTACATTTTCGTGTGTTTGTAAAACATACAGATTTCAAACCTCTATATCTCTCTTTATACTGTTCCTATTTTAATGAGTTCTGCACCGAAATGTAGAGAATAGTTAGCTCTATAACTGACTAAAATCGCAATCTTTTCCTTTTGATAGTTTAAGAGATATAGAAGGTTAAATTTTCGTGTGGTTGTGAAACATACTGATTTCAAACCTCAATTTCTCTCGTTGTACTGTTCCTATTTTAATCAATTCTACACCGAAATGTTGAGAATAGTAAGCTCTATAACTGATTAAAATCGCAATCTTTTTCTTTTGATAGTTTAAGAGATATGGAAGGTTACATTTTCGTAGGTTTGTAAAACGTACAGATTTCAAACTTCTATATTTCTCTATGTATTGTTCCTACATTAATGAATTCTACACCGAAAGGTAGAGAATAGTAAGCTCTATAACTGACATAAATAGTAATGTTTTCGTTTTAATAGTTTAAGAGATATGGAAGGTTACATTTTCGTGTGTTTGTAAAACATACAGATTTCAAACCTCAATTTCTCTCGTTGTACTGTTCCTATTTTAATCAATTCTACACCGGAATGTTGAGAATAGTAAGCTCTAAAACTGACTAAAATCGCAATCTTTTCCTTTTGATAGTTTAAGAGATATGGAAGGTTACATTTTCGTGTGTTTGTAAAAGATACAGATTTCAAACCTCAATTTCTCTCGTTGTACTGTTCCTATTTTAATCAATTCTACACCGAAATGTTGAGAATAGTAAGCTCTATAACTGACTAAAATCGCAATCTTTTCCTTTTGATAGTTTAAGAGATATAGAAGGTTACATTTTCGTGTGTTTGTAAAACATACAGATTTCAAACCTCAATTTCTCTCGTTGTACTGTTCCTATTTTAATCAATTCTACACCGAAATGTTGAGAATAGTAAGCTCTATAACTGACTAAAATCGCAATCTTTTCCTTTTGATAGTTTAAGAGATATAGAAGGTTACATTTTCGTGTGTTTGTAAAACATACAGATTTCAAACTTCTATATTTCTCTATGTATTGTTCCTACATTAATGAATTTTTCACCGAAATGTTGAGAATAGTAAGCTCTATAACTGACTAAAATCGCAATCTTTTCCTTTTGATAGTTTAAGAGATATGGAAGGTTACATTTTCGTAGGTTTGTAAAACGTACAGATTTCAATCCTCAATTTCTCTCTTTATATTGCTCCTATTTTAATGAATTCTACACCGAAAGGTAGAGAATAGTAAGCTCTATAACTGACATAAATAGTAATGTTTTCGTTTTAATAGTTTAAGAGATATGGAAGGTTAAATATTCGTGTTTTTCTTTAAAACATACAGATTTCAAACTTCTATATTTCTCTATGTATTGTTCCTACATTAATGAATTTTTCACCGAAATGTTGAGAATAATAAGCTCTATAACTGACTAAAATCGCAATCTTTTCCTTTTGATAGTTTAAGAGATATGGAAGGTTAAATTTTCGTGTAGTTGTGAAACATACAGATTTCAAACCTCAATTTCTCTCGTTGTACTGTTTTTATTTTAATCAATTCTACACCGAAATGTTGAGAATAGTAAGCTCTATAACTGACTAAAATCGCAATCTTTTCCTTTTAATAGTTTAAGAGATATAGAAGGTTACATTTTCGTGTGTTTGTAAAACATACAGATTTCAAACCTCTATATCTCTCTTTATACTGTTCCTATTTTAATGAGTTCTGCACCGAAATGTAGAGAATAGTTAACTCTATAACTGACTAAAATCGCAATCTTTTCCTTTTGATAGTTTAAGAGATATAGAAGGTTACATTTTCGTGTGTTTGTAAAACATACAGATTTCAAACCTCAATTTCTCTCGTTGTACTGTTTTTATTTTAATCAATTCTACACCGAAATGTTGAGAATAGTAAGCTCTATAACTGACTAAAATCGCAATCTTTTCCTTTTGATAGTTTAAGAGATATAGAAGGTTAAATTTTCGTGTGGTTGTGAAACATACAGATTTCAAACCTCAATTTCTCTCGTTGTACTGTTCCTATTTTAATCAATTCTACACCGAAATGTTGAGAATAGTAAGCTCTATAACTGATTAAAATCGCAATCTTTTTCTTTTGATAGTTTAAGAGATATGGAAGGTTACATTTTCGTGTGGTTGTGAAACATACAGATTTCAAACCTCAATTTCTCTCGTTGTACTGTTCCTATTTTATTAAATTGTACACCGAAATGTTGAGAATAGTAAGCTCTATAACTGACATAAATAGTAATGTTTTCGTTTTAATAGTTTAAGAGATATGGAAGGTTAAATATTCGTGTTTTTCTTTAAAACATACAGATTTCAAACCTCAATTTCTCTCGTTGTACTGTTCCTATTTTAATCAATTCTACACCGAAATGTTGAGAATAGTAAGCTCTATAACTGACTAAAATCGCAATCTTTTCCTTTTGATAGTTTAAGAGATATGGAAGGTTAAATTTTCGTGTGGTTGTGAAACATACAGATTTCAAACCTCAATTTCTCTCGTTGTACTGTTCCTATTTTAATCAATTCTGCACCGAAATGTTGAGAATAGTAAGCTCTATAACTGATTAAAATCGCAATCTTTTTCTTTTGATAGTTTAAGAGATATGGAAGGTTACATTTTCGTGTGGTTGTGAAACATACAGATTTCAAACCTCAATTTCTCTCGTTGTACTGTTCCTATTTTATTAAATTGTACACCGAAATGTTGAGAATAGTAAGCTGTATAACTGACTAAAATCGCAATCTTATCCTTTTGATAGTTTAAGAGATATGGAAGGTTACATTTTCGTAGGTTTCTAAAACGTACAGATTTCAAACTTCTATATTTCTCTATGTATTGTTCCTACATTAATGAATTCTACACCGAAAGGAAGAGAATAGTAAGCTCTATAACTGACATAAATAGTAATGTTTTCGTTTTAATAGTTTAAGAGATATGGAAGGTTACATTTTCGTGTGTTTGTAAAACATACAGATTTCAAACCTCAATTTCTCTCGTTGTACTGTTCCTATTTTAATCAATTCTACACCGAAATGTTGAGAATAGTAAGCTCTATAACTGACTAAAATCGCAATCTTTTCCTTTTGATAGTTTAAGAGATATAGAAGGTTACATTTTCGTGTGTTTGTAAAACATACAGATTTCAAACCTCAATTTCTCTCGTTGTACTGTTCCTATTTTAATCAATTCTACACCGAAATGTTGAGAATAGTAAGCTCTATAACTGACTAAAATCGCAATCTTTTCCTTTTGATAGTTTAAGAGATATAGAAGGTTACATTTTCGTGTGTTTGTAAAACATACAGATTTCAAACTTCTATATTTCTCTATGTATTGTTCCTACATTAATGAATTTTTCACCGAAATGTTGAGAATAGTAAGCTCTATAACTGATTAAAATCGCAATCTTTTTCTTTTGATAGTTTAAGAGATATGGAAGGTTACATTTTCGTAGGTTTGTAAAACGTACAGATTTCAAACTTCTATATTTCTCTATGTATTGTTCCTACATTAATGAATTCTACACCGAAAGGTAGAGAATAGTAAGCTCTATAACTGACATAAATAGTAATGTTTTCGTTTTAATAGTTTAAGAGATATGGAAGGTTACATTTTCGTGTGTTTGTAAAACATACAGATTTCAAACCTCAATTTCTCTCGTTGTACTGTTCCTATTTTAATCAATTCTACACCGGAATGTTGAGAATAGTAAGCTCTAAAACTGACTAAAATCGCAATCTTTTCCTTTTGATAGTTTAAGAGATATGGAAGGTTACATTTTCGTGTGTTTGTAAAAGATACAGATTTCAAACCTCAATTTCTCTCGTTGTACTGTTCCTATTTTAATCAATTCTACACCGAAATGTTGAGAATAGTAAGCTCTATAACTGACTAAAATCGCAATCTTTTCCTTTTGATAGTTTAAGAGATATAGAAGGTTACATTTTCGTGTGTTTGTAAAACATACAGATTTCAAACCTCAATTTCTCTCGTTGTACTGTTCCTATTTTAATCAATTCTACACCGAAATGTTGAGAATAGTAAGCTCTATAACTGACTAAAATCGCAATCTTTTCCTTTTGATAGTTTAAGAGATATAGAAGGTTACATTTTCGTGTGTTTGTAAAACATACAGATTTCAAACTTCTATATTTCTCTATGTATTGTTCCTACATTAATGAATTTTTCACCGAAATGTTGAGAATAGTAAGCTCTATAACTGACTAAAATCGCAATCTTTTCCTTTTGATAGTTTAAGAGATATGGAAGGTTACATTTTCGTAGGTTTGTAAAACGTACAGATTTCAATCCTCAATTTCTCTCTTTATATTGCTCCTATTTTAATGAATTCTACACCGAAAGGTAGAGAATAGTAAGCTCTATAACTGACATAAATAGTAATGTTTTCGTTTTAATAGTTTAAGAGATATGGAAGGTTAAATATTCGTGTTTTTCTTTAAAACATACAGATTTCAAACTTCTATATTTCTCTATGTATTGTTCCTACATTAATGAATTTTTCACCGAAATGTTGAGAATAATAAGCTCTATAACTGACTAAAATCGCAATCTTTTCCTTTTGATAGTTTAAGAGATATGGAAGGTTAAATTTTCGTGTAGTTGTGAAACATACAGATTTCAAACCTCAATTTCTCTCGTTGTACTGTTTTTATTTTAATCAATTCTACACCGAAATGTTGAGAATAGTAAGCTCTATAACTGACTAAAATCGCAATCTTTTCCTTTTAATAGTTTAAGAGATATAGAAGGTTACATTTTCGTGTGTTTGTAAAACATACAGATTTCAAACCTCTATATCTCTCTTTATACTGTTCCTATTTTAATGAGTTCTGCACCGAAATGTAGAGAATACTTAACTCTATAACTGACTAAAATCGCAATCTTTTCCTTTTGATAGTTTAAGAGATATAGAAGGTTACATTTTCGTGTGTTTGTAAAACATACAGATTTCAAACCTCAATTTCTCTCGTTGTACTGTTTTTATTTTAATCAATTCTACACCGAAATGTTGAGAATAGTAAGCTCTATAACTGACTAAAATCGCAATCTTTTCCTTTTGATAGTTTAAGAGATATAGAAGGTTAAATTTTCGTGTGGTTGTGAAACATACAGATTTCAAACCTCAATTTCTCTCGTTGTACTGTTCCTATTTTAATCAATTCTACACCGAAATGTTGAGAATAGTAAGCTCTATAACTGATTAAAATCGCAATCTTTTTCTTTTGATAGTTTAAGAGATATGGAAGGTTACATTTTCGTGTGGTTGTGAAACATACAGATTTCAAACCTCAATTTCTCTCGTTGTACTGTTCCTATTTTATTAAATTGTACACCGAAATGTTGAGAATAGTAAGCTCTATAACTGACATAAATAGTAATGTTTTCGTTTTAATAGTTTAAGAGATATGGAAGGTTAAATATTCGTGTTTTTCTTTAAAACATACAGATTTCAAACCTCAATTTCTCTCGTTGTACTGTTCCTATTTTAATCAATTCTACACCGAAATGTTGAGAATAGTAAGCTCTATAACTGACTAAAATCGCAATCTTTTCCTTTTGATAGTTTAAGAGATATGGAAGGTTAAATTTTCGTGTGGTTGTGAAACATACAGATTTCAAACCTCAATTTCTCTCGTTGTACTGTTCCTATTTTAATCAATTCTGCACCGAAATGTTGAGAATAGTAAGCTCTATAACTGATTAAAATCGCAATCTTTTTCTTTTGATAGTTTAAGAGATATGGAAGGTTACATTTTCGTGTGGTTGTGAAACATACAGATTTCAAACCTCAATTTCTCTCGTTGTACTGTTCCTATTTTATTAAATTGTACACCGAAATGTTGAGAATAGTAAGCTGTATAACTGACTAAAATCGCAATCTTATCCTTTTGATAGTTTAAGAGATATGGAAGGTTACATTTTCGTAGGTTTCTAAAACGTACAGATTTCAAACTTCTATATTTCTCTATGTATTGTTCCTACATTAATGAATTCTACACCGAAAGGAAGAGAATAGTAAGCTCTATAACTGACATAAATAGTAATGTTTTCGTTTTAATAGTTTAAGAGATATGGAAGGTTACATTTTCGTGTGTTTGTAAAACATACAGATTTCAAACCTCAATTTCTCTCGTTGTACTGTTCCTATTTTAATCAATTCTACACCGAAATGTTGAGAATAGTAAGCTCTATAACTGACTAAAATCGCAATCTTTTCCTTTTGATAGTTTAAGAGATATAGAAGGTTACATTTTCGTGTGTTTGTAAAACATACAGATTTCAAACCTCAATTTCTCTCGTTGTACTGTTCCTATTTTAATCAATTCTACACCGAAATGTTGAGAATAGTAAGCTCTATAACTGACTAAAATCGCAATCTTTTCCTTTTGATAGTTTAAGAGATATAGAAGGTTACATTTTCGTGTGTTTGTAAAACATACAGATTTCAAACTTCTATATTTCTCTATGTATTGTTCCTACATTAATGAATTTTTCACCGAAATGTTGAGAATAGTAAGCTCTATAACTGACTAAAATCGCAATCTTTTCCTTTTGATAGTTTAAGAGATATGGAAGGTTACATTTTCGTAGGTTTGTAAAACGTACAGATTTCAATCCTCAATTTCTCTCTTTATATTGCTCCTATTTTAATGAATTCTACACCGAAAGGTAGAGAATAGTAAGCTCTATAACTGACATAAATAGTAATGTTTTCGTTTTAATAGTTTAAGAGATATGGAAGGTTAAATATTCGTGTTTTTCTTTAAAACATACAGATTTCAAACCTCTATATCTCTCTTTATACTGTTCCTATTTTAATGAGTTCTGCACCGAAATGTAGAGAATAGTTAGCTCTATAACTGACTAAAATCGCAATCTTTTCCTTTTGATAGTTTAAGAGATATGGAAGGTTAAATTTTCGTGTGGTTGTGAAACATACAGATTTCAAACCTCAATTTCTCTCGTTGTACTGTTCCTATTTTAATCAATTCTGCACCGAAATGTTGAGAATAGTAAGCTCTATAACTGACTAAAATCGCAATCTTTTCCTTTTGATAGTTTAAGAGATATAGAAGGTTACATTTTCGTGTGTTTGTAAAACATACAGATTTCAAATTTCAATTTCTCTCTTTTTATTGTTACTATTTTATTAAATTGTACACCGAAATGTTGAGAATAGTAAGCTCTATAACTGACTAAAATCGCAATCTTTTCCTTTTGATAGTTTAAGAGATATAGAAGGTTACATTTTCGTGTGTTTGTAAAACATACAGATTTCAAACTTCTATATTTCTCTATGTATTGTTCCTACATTAATGAATTTTTCACCGAAATGTTGAGAATAGTAAGCTCTATAACTGACTAAAATCGCAATCTTTTCCTTTTGATAGTTTAAGAGATATGGAAGGTTACATTTTCGTAGGTTTGTAAAACGTACAGATTTCAATCCTCAATTTCTCTCTTTATATTGCTCCTATTTTAATGAATTCTACACCGAAAGGTAGAGAATAGTAAGCTCTATAACTGACATAAATAGTAATGTTTTCGTTTTAATAGTTTAAGAGATATGGAAGGTTAAATATTCGTGTTTTTCTTTAAAACATACAGATTTCAAACCTCTATATCTCTCTTTATACTGTTCCTATTTTAATGAGTTCTGCACCGAAATGTAGAGAATAGTTAGCTCTATAACTGACTAAAATCGCAATCTTTTCCTTTTGATAGTTTAAGAGATATGGAAGGTTAAATTTTCGTGTGGTTGTGAAACATACAGATTTCAAACCTCAATTTCTCTCGTTGTACTGTTCCTATTTTAATCAATTCTGCACCGAAATGTTGAGAATAGTAAGCTCTATAACTGACTAAAATCGCAATCTTTTCCTTTTGATAGTTTAAGAGATATAGAAGGTTACATTTTCGTGTGTTTGTAAAACATACAGATTTCAAATTTCAATTTCTCTCTTTTTATTGTTACTATTTTATTAAATTGTACACCGAAATGTTGAGAATAGTGAGCTGTATAACTGACTAAAATCGCAATCTTTTCCTTTTGATAGTTTAAGAGATATGGAAGGTTACATTTTCGTAGGTTTGTAAAACGTACAGATTTCAAATTTCAATTTCTCTCTTTATATTGTTCCTATTTTATTAAATTGTACACCGAAATGTTGAGAATAGTAAGCTCTATAACTGACTAAAATCGCAATCTTTTCCTTTTGATAGTTTAAGAGATATGGAAGGTTAAATTTTCGTGTGGTTGTGAAACATACAAATTTCAAACCTCAATTTCTCTCTTTATATTGTTCCTATTTTAATGAATTCTACACCGAAATGCTGAGAATAGTACGCTCTATAATTGACATAAATCGCAATGTTTTCGTGTTAATAGTTAGAGAGATATGGAAGGTTAAATTTTCGTGTGTTTGTAAAACATACAGATTTCAAATCTCAATTTCTCTCGTTGTACTGTTCCTATTTTATTCAATTCTACACCGAAATGTTGAGAATAGTAAGCTCTATAACTGACTAAAATCGCAATCTTTTCCTTTTGATAGTTTAAGAGATATGGAAGGTTACATTTTCGTAGGTTTGTAAAACATACAAATTTCAAACCTCTATATTTGTCCATGTATTGTTCCTAGATTGATAAATTCTTCATTGAAATGTACAGAATAGTAAGGTCTATAACTGACAAAAATCGCAATGATTTCGTGTTATTAGTTTAAGAGATATGGAAGGTTAAATTTTCGCGGGTTTGTAAAACGTACAGATTTCTAACCTCAATATCTCTCGTTGTACTGTTCCTATTTTAATCAATTCTACACCGAAATGTTGAGAATAGTAAGCTCTATAACTGACTAAAATCGCAATCTTTTCCTTTTGATAGTTTAAGAGATATGGAAGGTTACATTTTCGTAGGTTTGTAAAACGTACAGATTTCAATCCTCAATTTCTCTCTTTATATTGTTCCTATTTTAATGAGTTCTCCACCGAAATGTATAGAATAGTAAGCTCTATAACTGATATAACTAACAATGTTTTCGTGTTAATAGTTTAAGAGATATGGAAGGTTAAATTTTCGTGTGTTTGTTAAACATACAGATTTCAAACCTCAATATCTCTCGTTGTACTGTTCCTATTTTAATCAATTTTACACCGAAATGTAGAGAATAGTAAGCTCTATAACTGACAGAAGTCGCAATGTTTTCCTGTTAATAGTTAAAGAGATATGGAAGGTTACATTTTCGTAAATTTATTATAACATTCAGATTTCAAAACTCAATTTGTCTCTTTGTATTGTTCCTATTCTAATGAATTCTACACCGAAATGTAGAGAATAGTAAGCTCTATAACAGATATAAGTCGCAATGTTTTCCTGTTAATAGTTTAAGAGATATGGAAGGTTACATTTTCGTAAATTTATTATAACATACAGATTTCAAACCTCAATTTCTCTCTTTGTATTATTCCTATTTTAATCAATTCTACACCGAAATGTAGAGAATAGTAAGCTCTATAACAGATATAAGTCGCAATGTTTTCCTGTTTTTAGTTTAAGTGATATGGAAGGTTACATTTTCGTGTGTTTCTTTAAAACATACAAATTTCAAACCTCTATATTTGTCCATGTATTGTTCCTAGATTGATAAATTCTTCATTGAAATGTACAGAATAGTAAGGTCTATAACTGACATAAATCGCAATGATTTCGTGTTATTAGTTTAAGAGATATGGAAGGTTAAATTTTCGCGGGTTTGTAAAACGTACAGATTTCTAACCTCAATATCTCTCGTTGTACTGTCCCTATTTTAATCAATTCTACACCGAAATGTAGAGAATAGTAAGCTCTATAAGTGACATAAATCGCAATGTTTTCGTGTTAATCGTTTGAGCGATATGGATGGTTAAAATTTCGTGGGTTTGTAAAACGTACAGATTTCTAAGCTCTATATCTTCCTTTGTATTGTTCCTATTTTAATGAATTCTACACCGAAATGCAGAGAATAGTAAGCTCTATATATGTCAGTCCATGGACAGATTTCAGTATCATAGTCTAAATAAGTCATTTATTCTGTAGAGTTTACATCGCTTGACCGTTGATTGAAGAGAATTTGTAGGATTAGTTGGGATCAGATTGTGTTGAAGACAGGTTTTTAATAAGAATTGCAGTTCCTCCTATGGGCAGTATCATCAGGATGATCAGTTTTGTGGATAGTGTTGTCGGTAATGTTGAAATAAGTTCTGTTAGTAAAATTAGTCTCTGTAATGAGTCTTCTGCATTTTGAAGCATTAGTTTATGAAATAAAACCCTTATCATTGTTTTTAATATGCCGTTTTGTTTAACCTTGCGCCAGATATGTTAAGAATGACAGTGAAGTAAGTCACATTTTTACATTTTCTAAAATAATTTAAGATCCTATTACATTCTAGTAAGCAAAAAAAAAAAATTGATTCTATGTAATAAAAATAAAAATAATAAAGCAGAGCAGGGAAGGGATTAGCTATGAGGTTAGCATACTGGACTCCCACGCGGAGGTCCCGGGTTCGAATCCAGCAGCTAGCCCTTAGATTTTCTCTTCCTAGGAGCTTCTTACAGCTCACTGTCCGGTGATGGACAGTGTTGTTTGTAACGAGAGAACACTGTCCGGAGGCCGGCAGTGCACTGAAAAAAGCTCCGGGCGCCAATAACCTTAGATGTTGACGCGCCTTAAATAAAAAAAAAAAATAATAATAATAATAAAGCAGAGCAATACGCAGAAGTCATTTTATCACAAAACTGCTCAAAATGGACTTCACTTTCATTCTCGCCGGCTCAATTATTGAAGACAATCAAAAACCATGTAATTTTTATTAATTGAGATCAATTGCCATTTTGTTTTTAGGTAAAGGAGTAACATTTAATGCTGGTGGTCTACATTTAAAACAATGTCGTGGAATGTCCTTGTTTCGTGGGGATTTGGCCGGAGCTGCTGCCATCGTTGGTATGATAAGAGCAATTGCCCAGTTAAGCTTACCAATCAATGTGACCGCTTTGCTAGCCATGTATGAGAATCTGCCAAGCGGTCTGGCCGTCAAACCGGGTGACGTGGTTATGGCCAGGAATGGAAAGACCATTGTTATCGAAGATACAGACAAAGAAGGGCGTGTAGTCTCCGCAGATATCCTATCACTTATAGCTCAATATTCACCATGTCTAACTGTAAACATTGCAACATCACACAGTAAGTAATTTTCATCAACTGCTAATTTATGTATATCACGGTTCGCCTAGAACGATTTTAATTGAAATGTTCATCAACATGAAAAATTTTTCTTTCTCCTTATTATTTTGGGTCAAAACTAACCAAAATCCACTGAAAACCAAATCGGTTTACGTTGCGGATTTGTTTTTTTTTTAATTTTTCAGGTCAAAAAACAGGAAAAACTGTTTGTTTTTTTTGCATTGTTAAATGGAAAAACAATACAGTTTTTTTGCAAAACCAATGCATGCATTTTGAAGCTGAAGGAATTTTCTGACAGATTGATGTATTTTATAAATGATAAAAATGAAATTTCATTTTGACTTTTCAAAAATTGGAAAAATTCCCATGCCCTTCCACAAAAAAAACGATGATTTATTTGTTAAGTAAGCTTTGAAATGCGAGAAACCCTTGTTTTTGCCATATTTTGCTCAAAAATGTCTTTTTTATTGATTTTGAATGTCGAAATTCCATTTTTATCATTTATAAAATACATCAATCTGTCGGAAATTCCTTCAGCTTCAAAATGCATACATTGGTTTTGCAAAAAACTGTATTGTTTTTCCATTTATTTAGGCTTAACAATGCAAAAAAAGCAGTTTTTCCCGTTTTTTGACCTGAAAAATTAAAAAAAAAATCCGCAACGTAAACCGATTTGGTTTGCAGTGGATTTTGGTTAGTTTTGACCCCAAATAATAAGGAGAAAGAAAAATTTTTCATCTTGGTGAACTTTTCAATTAAAATCGTTCTAGGCGAACCGTGATATATTTTTTTTTTAGAATGTGTACGTGGATCATTTAATGTCCGGAGTCTGTGTGAAATATCAATGAATGCCTCAGCTGGTTTGGTTTTTTCCATTTCTCTTACTAGGTAAGATCGATTCTTACCTCGATTCGATTCTTAATCGATTCTCTTTCAACCTGATTTAATTGCACGTAAGTAGTGGGAAAATGTTTTTTTTTTTTTTTTTTTTTTTTTGAGAGGTTCTCAAGAAACCACAGCTGTATTCATGCTTCTAATGTGTCACTTCAGGGCAAAAACACTTTCCCCGATAAATCAAGGGAAATTTCCCACCAAAATTGGTTTTCTTCTTATTGATCCTGGGACCTTAGTGAAATTGAATTTTCTTTTGGATGAACTTTTACTGCTTTTCCCACTGAGATTACTTAAATTAGGTTTTTTTTTTTTCTTTTTTAAATTCACACTTCTGGAAAGATGTGTAAAAGATGTTCCTCTATTATGTTTACAGTCGGATTACTAAAGAGTTTAGGAAGCCCAGTGAACGCTGTATTTTCTACATCGGATGTCATGTACTGGGAGCTGGAAAGAGCTGGCATGATCTCTGGAGATCGAGTTTGGCGGCTACCTTTTTGGAAGTATTTCAGATCAAGAATAACTGGTGAGTGTATTTTTGGAGAAAAACAAAATTGTAAGAAAATTTTAATATTTAAGAATAATTTTTAAAATGGAACGGTTTGAATCCATCAGAGGTTTGTTGTACTAATGGTTTTCTTAGAGTAGGACTTCCACTAACAAAGGCTTCATCATAAACTTTAGGTAGAAGTAGGTTTTCTGTTTCCCTGGTTTACTGGATCCTGAACGCAGTTCTAGCGCCTCAAGGTACATGAAAAGGTTACCTTGTAGGTTTCGTTGCCTATGGAAGTAAAGGTGACAAATCGTATAATGCAAGTGTTGAAAAATTTGGTTAGTTTGGCTGGATAAAATAATCGATATGTTGGAGTGTCCGGTTTGGGTCAGTGAGGATTTCTTGTAGTATAAGAGATGTGCTTTACAATCTGTTACAGGTGTCTGAGGGCGGGAATTGGGTAAGATATGAGAATGGTTGGAACAAGACGTTCTTTGTAAAACTGCTTGGAACTGCTTGGACAGGAGCGATGACAGCAATCTGTTAATGCATGAGTAAGAGGAAATGGTGGCTCACTTTTGTAGGATGACTGTCCAGGTGATGTGGTTTAAAAACCAGAGTGAGGATGTTTTAGAAAAGATATGTTGGTGAAAGTTAGTCTCAGGGATCTGAGAAGATTATATGGACAGCTTGTGGAGGTTTCAAGTTTAGGCTGTGCTAGGGATTGGGATTAGGGCCATTTTGGGCCAAGATCCACTCGGCGCCCAGCTTGAGTAATGTTAAGATTTTTATAAAATCTTTGGTTCTTTATAAAACTTACAACAGTGTGGACGGAATGGTACAGGACGGATGTTAAAGCCCTTCGGGCTAGTCGGAGTAATGAGAGTAGATTGACGAGCTACATTCCATTGCCCTGAAACGGCGATAGCCATTTCAGAGAATTGGCGGCAGGAATGGAAAGTAGATGAGATGAATACGGAAGTTGTAGCCAGCGATTTCTAGCTTGAGCTCAATAATCTTCAAAGAATTATACTAACCGCAGAGTCATCCCAAACATTTTCTTTTTGATTTGAACAGAAATTGATTTCAGGAATATGATTGAGCTGACGAGTCACCTGTTCAAGACGGAACTGCTTGGACAGGAGCGATGACAGCAATCTGTTAATGAATGAGTAAGAGGAAATGGTGGCTCACTTTTGTAGGATGACTGTCCAGGTGATGTGGTTTAAAAACCAGAGTGAGGATGTTTTAGAAAAGATATGTTGGTGAAAGTTAGTCTCAGGGATCTGAGTAGATTATATGGACAGCTTGTGGAGGTTTCAAGTTTAGGCTGTGCTAGGGATTGGGATTAGGGCCATTTTGGGCCAAGATCCACTCGGCGCCCAGCTTGAGTAATGTTAAGATTTTTATAAAAAAAAAAAAAGGCAGAAGTTTACTTATACACTTATACCAACATCTAAAATATAACTTCTGAATCATCTACATCTACGAACTCTCTTTCTTCGTGGAACCGTTTCATCAAGATGTTACACTCTCCATCCATCATTCATCATTATTATTACATTAATAGACGAATTACCTCTCTTTCAGATTACACCAGCGTAGACGTGGCAAACTCTGGAAAAGGAGTCGGTGGAATGCCTTGCCTAGGAGCCGCCTATCTTCTGGAATTCTCTCCGCCCGATGTAGACTTCATTTATTTAGACATCTCGGCAACTGGACTTGATCATCCCGGCATTGGGATGCCCTATCTGAGGAGACACTGTATGTCCGGACGTCCTGTCAGATTACTAACTCAGTTCCTGTATCAGATTGCCTGTCCTCATGAGAGTGAACCATGTTAAACTAATTATAATGAGTGCACGTTCCTGTATTTTTTTTTTTATTATTTCTTAGGATTTTTGTTAATCATCTGACCAAAAAACTGGGATTGGGTTGGCGTTCAGGTTTATTTAAAGCCATCCTTTCTGCAAGAAGGTGTTGCTCAGGAGAGGATTCAAGATAAGATTTAAGTGCAATAGTAGAGATTTAGAGGGATGTTTACCTCCAACCAAAGCTACATCAGTGGCAGCAAAGAGCTCAGGTTGTAACTACGACCAAACATCCAACTTAGTCTAAAAAAACTTACTTTATTTTAGGAAATTTATTTACAAGATTTTCTTGGTTGTAAGAAAAAGTGGTCTTTGGCCAGTGACAAAAGTCATGCATTCCTCTGGTACGGAATATCCCCAGATTGTATTGGCATCATTCAGTCTTACTACGCGTTCCTCCCAGTTCCATTCCAAATATATACAGGGTGACCAGAGTTATATGCTCCACCCACTTTTTTTTTAAACGGCGGGAAATTTCGAAAAAATAGAAAACACTTATTTAATCATTTTTAGTCTAGTTTATTTTCAGTGTTTGACCCATTTTTTTAAACCCCTGTATCTCGAGATACAGCATCCAACTTTTGTTTTTCAAATGGAACTTTATATTTTTTGTTGCATATTTTAATAGTATTTGGGCTCCTAAAAAAAACAAAAAAAATTTTTTGAAATCGGTTAGGTTTTCCAAAAGTTATGGTAAATTAAAATATGAAAAACAAATTTCAGTTTATTGTCAAAATTACGTTATTTTTTTTCAAAGAATCTGTTCAAACTGGGCACAATCAACGGATCGGCAAGCAAAAACTCTGGACTCCCCACGCTTTGCTTGTAGCAGCACTTATGGTGGCGAAGTCAAGTTCTAGACAGGCTAGAAGTATTCGACGTTCAGGTTGTATTTTCTACAAACGTTTGGTGTGGAGTTTTAGGAAATCAACTAATCGGCCTCATACTTCTACAGAGAGGACTTAACTGGTGAAAGGTATCCAACTTTTTTTTAAGAGACATTTTGCCAGTTCTGCTTGAAGATGTTCATCTACAACGTCGGCTAGATATGTATTTTCAACAAGATGGTTGCCCGGCGAGAGTGGTTCGAGGTTAGCTGGGCAGAAATTTCCATTAAAAGTGCGTAAAGGACTCATTGTCCCATCCAATGGCCACCTCGATCTCCGGACTTAACCCAAATGGACTATTTTTTGTGGGGATATCTAAAAAAAATAAAGTGTAAAGTATCCTTAATCTCGTGGCTTCAGTCGATGATCTGAAACGTCGAATAACTCTAGCCTGCCTGGATCTCGACTTCGTCTCCATAAGTGCTGCTACAAGCAAAGCGTGGGAGTCCAAAGTTTTGGCTTGCCTGTCCGTTGATTGTGCTCAGTTTGAACAGATTCTTTAAAAAAAAAAATAACGTAATTTTGACAGTAAACTGAAATTTGTTTTTCATATTTTAAATTACCATAACTTTTGAAAAACCTAACCGATTTCAAAATTTTTTTTTTGTTTTTTTTAGGAGCTCAAATACTATAAACATATGCAACAAAAAATATAACGTTCCATTTGAAAAAACAAAGTCGGATGCTGTATCTCGAGATACAGGGGTTTAAAAAAATGGGTCAATCACTGAAAATAAACTAGACTAAAAATGATTAAATACGTGTTTTTTATTTTTTTGAAATTTCCCGCCGTTTAAAAAAAAAGTGGGTGGAGCATATAACTCTGGTCGCCCTGTATATACATTTGATATTTGTTTTTACATAAAAAAGTAAAACTGCTTAGATTATTTTTAAATTTGTTACTTAAGAAAAAGAAAGAATTTTAAAAAAAGGTCGGTGTGCGATGGAAACTTTTCCTTTAAATGGTTTTAAAAGCCAGATATTAATTTTGGGGGGGCGCTGTGGGGGCTATAAAAAGGTTATTTTTTATTGATGAATAAATACCCGTCAAAAGAATTGATCCTGCTTGAAAAAGAAAAATATTTTTTGCCTTCAAGTAATGTTGCTGAAAAACCCAACAACGGCCGGCCCTTCGGCTCTAAAAAGGGTGCAGACCTGGTGGCCCTGTTCAGTTCATTATCGGCTAAATTACAAAAAATTTAACCATTTCTGTAAATAATGCCATTATTTACTCGCCGCTCCTTAAAAAGGAAAAAGTATCTCAAATCCTGGTCTCGTTAAAAATAATTGCCTTCGACCACACAGTCCCCAAAAGTCAGAGTTGTGAAACCCCCCGTCTAATTGTAATAATAAAATAAGTGCATGACACCATTTAATTGGCTGAAATGGTCGGACGGACTTACACCCCACCACCCCCCGTCTCACGCTTTCATAAAAAAAATAATAGACACAGAAAGAATAAAAAAATGTGGTAATGTAGGCGAGAGTTTGTTTAAAGAGTGGTGCCACAGTTGAATGGGCGCAGATAATGGGAGGGTCAAGGGACATCTGTAATGGGCACGCGTTTCTGAACCCGGAGAGACTCCACTAACAACCCTTGGGGCGCTTTTGCTTGTCCCCCACCAGCTAAATACAGGATCTGGTGTGGACACTCGCAACACGCACTGCTTGAGTTGTTTTGCCCAAAAACGAATTTTACCTCAGGAAATCTTTGAGGCACATTGGAAAAGCCTGGGAAAAACAAAGAAAAATCCAGTAACTAAATTGAAAAAAAAACAATTTTCGTGACCTCAACACGGATATTTCCTGTTAAAATATCAATCAGCTCGATTGCAGTAACTTCTCTTACTTAGTGTAAGAGCAAGTAAACAAAAAGAACCATTACGCGAAGATGAAGATTGTTTTTTATTAAGTTTTTCCAAATTAAACCTAGTTGGATTACGGTGATTTTAATTTAGGTTAAGCTATAAGGATGGCAGGAGCACAGAGTACTGATCCATCCATTAGTTGTAGTATATGTACAATAAATAGTTGTATATAGTAGAGGGATGAATGTGTGAAGCGAATGCATTTATAAGTAAGAATGGAGAGTGAGTGATATTCCAGTGATAAGCACCTAGACGATGCTGGCTGTATGGCGAAAGCCAATGCCAAAAAAAGAAAACAAAAAACCTAGTTCATTTAATTATAAAAAATATATGTATTAAATAAAAATAATTATATTAAATTAAAAATATATTAGAATACAAACCATAGTTTGTATCAATCAATCTATGGCTAGGAGTCAGACATCACGAAAAGTGTCTGTAGGTATTTTCGCTCTGGATACCCAACTTTAAGTTACACATATTATGAAAATAATTTTCAATGAAAAACTGAAAAATTACCCTGATTGCTATGCTTTCGAGCTGTAAGAAAAGTAAGTAATAATTAAGTCACTCAGTTATCTAGAACAGCGTTTCCCAACCTTTTTTGGGCTTGCGTACCACTTGGTAGTTACATCATGCTAAAAATTGTACCACTTCGTAAAAATGATGGCATTTCGTGCAAATTTGTTATCGCCGAGTGTGTTATTCTATTATTATTATCTTTATTTTGTATAGAGATACCAATGTATCTGATACAAAGGAGTTCCAAGTTCAAGTTCACTTTATAAACTTTGTAAAGTGTAAGATCTTAGTTTTAAAACTTTTTTAAAATAATTAAAAATTGCGTATATATTTCTCTCTTCAAAAATTATTAATTAATTTACAAAGTTCTTCTTTAGAATTACAATATTTGTGCCCAAATCTTCTAAAATTAATTTCTTTTAAGCATTCAACTACCTGTAAGTACCAATTAAATTTAATGTTGCTTGGATAGGAGCTTACTCATTACAATCCAGTCTCTTTAAGCAGATCTTTACATAGTTATCATTTAAGTTCTGTCACATGATAATTCTATTAAATTTTCTTTACCTTTTATTGGATAATCATGCAGCTTTTCCTAAATTTTCTTTATACCGAATTATTTGTGTTTGAGGGTTCTGGGAAAATACACGCATGAAAGACAATTTTAATCCTTGATAAATGTGCTATTATATTTTCTCGTATATCTTGAGACAGACTAACCTTATTATTCTGTACATATTAACAACTTTACTGTATAATATTATTAATTAAAATAATTTTTATGAATTATTGGGAAAAAACGTTTATATTTATATGATTTAATTTTTTATGTCCGCCATTATTGATTATTTTTCGTGTACCACCAACCAGCAACTCGCGTACCACCACAGATTGGGAAACCCTGATCTAGAATAATATATTCAGTTACCTTAAACTGTATCCGAAGTGGCTGAGGTAAGAATGGAAAAACTGTAAGTTGAAACTGAAAACAAGTAAGTTGTAAAGATTTAGTTTATTTGGTAGTAAAGCTGATGCAGATTACTGTTAAGCACCAAAGTGAATGCTAAGTTAGTGACTGAGCAGCTATTCAACACATTAATCAGGTGACCAGAATGCACCTGCAACAGATCAGAATGCACCTGCATTGTATCTCACCTTAATATTGTATTTTCAACATTTGAATAGATTCTTAATAGAGTTTAACAGAACCCAGGCAGCTATTTAACTGACAGGAATATTTCCAGACAAGTGTCTGGAATAGAGAATAGGGTGAACCTGCTGGAATGTACAAAGATACACGGGTACATTTCATTCAGAGATATGGGACTCCATACATTGCGGTAACAATGTGTAATTGTCAGACAATACGCAATAGAGAGTCATGCAGGCGTGACGTCAGACATCTGGCACCAGTAGTTCACTTGTTCTCCCCATGGCCAAATGTTAAAGCGCACAGCCCTTTAGAGAGAGTCACAATAGTGTGTATTTTGATGGTGCTTTAAAAAGCTAGCCTCGTATCTATTGCCGTTGTACTCCGTCACAATCACTTGTTCCCCCCCTTCTGTTCTCCTACTACCACCATCATTTTTGCTCTCTCTGTGTGTGAGTTCGTGACAATGACCCATCCATCATACCTGACAAGATATAACCACTTTACAACCTACACGGCCCTTTGCATTTAAACCTTGGACATCCTCTTGTTGTTTGTTAGTTTTTTTTTATGATTTGGCATCTGTCTCAGTTTTTTAGTGTCTCTCACCCCTAGTAAGAGGAGGTCTGGCGATCGAAAATTTTTGAAATACTCGTTTCGAGGTCACCTTAGTTAGAAAAAGGGGTTTTGGGGAAATGGTCTATGTGTGAATCCTAAGCCTAAACTTTCCCTTAAAAACTGCTACTTCAATATCCTGAAAAACTGGAGATACTCACTGTTTAAACTCGCGCAGTACTCATTCTGACCGAGTTTCCTGTAGAAGTCCCCTAATTAAATAACCCTAACCTGTGGATTTGTGAAGAATAATCTGCCTCCCACAAAAAAACTTCAATATCTCCACAGTTTTGCTTCAACTTAGATCAGGCCTCAGGATCAGGATTACCATGCTGCTCCTTCCAGAGCCAATGCTTAAAAGCTGTTCGCGCGGTACCCTTGATAATATCAAGAACAAAATTCTGGACTAATGAATGCAGTATATGCTCCTATTCCTGGCCAGCCTGGATCTGCAACTTAATTATCCCTGGTGTCAGCAAAGGTGATACAGATTTTAAGACAATGATTGTTGTACCGAGAATGCTGGAAAATTTGAATAATATTAACCTGGATTTTATTCAAAACCCAATGGAGTAGAACTCTTTGTTTAGACCTACTGTACTAAATACTCATGCAAGGATGAACAAGTTCTCACTTGAAATGCTTTTCGTGAAAATATATTAAAACTGTCTGGTAGGGCCAGTTGTACAAGGGTTGATCGTCAAAAAACTGCACGAAAAAGCATAACGTTGAAAAACACCCAACTTTGACAATTTTTTTTCTCTCTTTCTATAAAAGATAAAATTCTCAAATTTCCTTTAAAATGTAGTCAAAAATCCTCCATTATAACTTTAATTTTCTTCCAACAACCCAGATCTGATAGATTTTTGAGAAAAAAAGTTGGTGAAAATGAGCTAAAACGGCTTTTCCATTCAAAAATTAGTCTTGTTACCTTTTTTTTTGTAAACTGCGTAGCGCCTAAACGCGTGAACCGATTTTCATGAATGAGGTGTCATTCGATTCGGAATTTTATGTAGATGTGCCTTTTTGGGGGTCTCGACGCTGTACATTGAATGAGAGAGCAGTTAGCCCCATGTATGTGAGGGCCCCCCTCTAAAATTATAAATTACTAATAACTCTGTAAATCTTAGCCTGATTTTGTTAAAATTTGGCAGGATGAAAGGGTTAGGGCTTCCCCTACATAACATCAAAGCGACGTTCTGCTCTTACATTTTAGAAGAATTCCCTGAGTAAGGGATGGTATTTAGGGTTCATTGAAAACAGGATTTATCTTAGATTCTCTAAAAACTGCATAATATTTGGCAATTGTGTAAACGAAAAAGTTCGAATGCATGGTTTACGTAAAAATTAAATTTACGCTACTGTTCTTAATTTTTTTTGAACATCCATTGAAAACTGAATTGTGGGAAAAAAAATCTACCTTAATACTTCCCTCTTATCCGAGAAAAGAAGACAAGAAAAGAATGGTTATTTCATGGTTTTCAATTCACATTAGACCCAAATAGAGAAGTGACTGTGAAGTATTGGTGTAGAAAGGTAAGTGGTCACGCAATGTGGGATTGGCCGCCTAAAGTGACCATCCCATTTAACAGGCCATACTGAAACTTTAACCTGCACAAATATAGCCTCCTGTAGAGTCCAGCACTTGTCATAAAAACCAACTCCTCCACATTTTCTTTTTAAACACAAAAACATTTACTTTCGCAGATTTACAGCCTTACAAAGGGCGTCAAAAAATAAGAGGATTATTTACCCATAATGCTCTTTCTTGTTATTTACTAGTTTTAGACTATTGTAGAATAACAGTGAATGGGAGGTTACACACTTTTGTTGCTTGTTGTGAAATGTTATACGGTCGGATTTCCATTGTTTGTTTTTTTAAGTGAATACCGTTTTGAACTAAAAGAAAAACAAGTACACTTTTCTTAACAATTTTATTGCCTACTTTTCTACGTAATTACCACTAATATTAAGGCACCCATCGTACCGTACATCCAGCTTCTGAATTCCATTCTCATCGGAGTCTGCATCCTGATTTGACAACTGTACCACATTCTGTTTTTTTACCTTATCATCGTCGTTGTGGCGATGACCACCCAGCTGCTAATACTAATCCACATACAGGTAGGTGATAGTCACTAGACTTGTACATCAAATCTTCCAGAAATGGACTTATGGTCGCCAAATTGGTTCCTCTTTTACCACTCTAAAAGTAGAGTAAAAGTTTGAAATTTTAGGACGACGTATGAATTAAATATGCATGCTGATTTGTTTTCTTCGATATCCACGGAATCGTCCACAAAGTCAATGACAAACGGTCAATCAACACACTTTTACCGAGAGAGGTTCTTGAAAAACTTCTGAAAAAGGGTCATTCGTGTGTGTGACCAAACATCAAGAACAAGTGGGTGTTGCATCACGATAATGCTCCTTGTCACACAGCAATTTCATTAAACCAGAGTTTTTGGCCAGTAAAAACATTCCTGTGGCTCCTCAGCCTCCTTATTCGCTTGACTTGAGTCCTTGTCTCTTCCCGAAGTTGAAAAATCACCTCAAGGTGGAACTCATTTTGGGACAGTTGAAAACATTCAAACGGCTGTAACCGAAACCAGCTGAAGGCTATTCCAGTATCGGAGTTCGAGCACTGCTATGAGGAGTGGTAGAAACGTCTCCAGCGCTGTGTGGCTTCAGAAGGAAGTTATTTTTTGAAGGTGACTGTATAGAATTGTAATTCTTGTTGAATAAAAAAATTTAAAAAAAATCAGTCTCATTACTTAATTTACAGACCTCGTATGTTTGAAGAGAAAGAATTAGAATCTTTAGAAAGTGTGCAGCTGTTTTATTTCAAACAAGTTTTAGATTTTCATCCATCATCAGTTTGGCTAGAGAATGGGTTTTTATTGTTTCTGTACTCGCTCCACTTGCTGACTTATGCAGCAGACAGTGTTGACAAACTTATATACAATAGTTTTGGAGCATTTTTTTCCCCCGAAATTATTGAAATGATATTGAACTCAGAGGTTAGAGTTTCCACATACCCTCCTGTGCACATTCGCCGAAATAAAGAATTGGAGGGAAGACCAAAAAAAAAAAAAAACACTGAACTTGACTAACAGGTTGAGGGACATAAAATATTAAAGTTGGCCAGCCTGGTTGAAGTGCACTTTTTTTTCTGGTTGAAAGCTCTCATATTTTTTTGTTATAAATTTTTTTTAAGTCGACAACCAATATTTATTTCTAAGGGGTGAAGCGAGGTCCTCAGGCCAAATATATTGCGTTGTATTTTTTTTCCCCCAAACTGGTCACTTCCGGACTGGCAGTTCCGAGCGGACGGACAGACCCTCACTGTTAACATCGTGTACATTTTTATAGCACCCAATTTAGAATGAACGTTAACCAACATTTAATTTTCACCCATTTTGTTCATACTTTCAACATACTTCCGGAAGAGATGATACGAACGGGTCAATTTTTTTGGTATTTATTTATTTACATCAACAAAGCCAAAATAGGTGAAGTCTTAATAAAAGAATCATGTCAAGTAAAAACAAGTACTAAAACCAAGAGGAACAGACATAACTGAGTGATTATCACTTCTTTTTTATTTTGTTTTTATTTCCGGCGCTGAATTATTTTAGCTTCTGCAACACCTGATACCAGTTTTTTATTCGCTGCAAGAATGAGGAGTGGCTAACATTTGGACGAGTCAGGAGTCTTGATTGGTAGAACTATTGAAAGTAATGTGGAAATTATACTAAAATGGCACCTTAGAATTAAGCTTAATCCCAACTCACAAAACTACCTTTTAAACGATTAGTTCTGGGTAAACTTTTCAAGTCAAAATTATCGATTTTCATGGATCTATCGAATACAAGATTTAAGAAAATCGTTAGAACTACCTTCGAGAAAAACCAAAAAAAATAAATTAATTTAATTTTAACTTATTGCCATCTTTTGTTTTTAATAGTAAATTTGGTATTGATTCAGAATAATTAAAAATTTTAATAAAATTAATAATACATTAGAATTTATAGTTAATATTTGCAAACAGAAGTTTGATAAAACTTACAAATTATTAATTAAAAATGCAAGCAACAGATTTGTTATGTTTATAAATCTAATTCCAGATTGATTACTAATCGAAAGATAATCGATATTTTTTAAACACTGATGGTAGTACTGTAGTAACCTAACCTGCTCCTATCATTACATTTAACTCTTCTGTGGCCATTTGATCGTACAGAACATAATAAATCCAGTGTAGATAAGATTCTGAAGAGACTTCATGGCCCAATATATTATGTTTTTGTATTGTGTTGTTGAAAAGAGTAAACATCTGTGCTGTGGGTAGAAAATTCAAGGATCATTGAGTCTGCTGGCCACATCAACAGCATTAAAACCACAATCTGTTATTGTTCTCTCTAGTTGTGTGCATTCACAACTCGAGTAGGCTTTAAGTGAGTTACCATTACAACTATTAAAAGCAATCTGCTAGGATCGTAATTCCTACACGAACAATGTAAGTAATTATGATTTAATGCAATATTTATAGCTAAGTTTATAAAGATTGTGAAGCGTTAATAAGTGAATTGATTTTTAGAAAATGTTATTTTTCGTTTTGAACTTTAGAAATTAAATCTTAAGAAAAAGTTTTGCTATGCATATTTTCATAATTGGGAAAATACAATTTCTGAAACGGTACACAAATATGTTGATGAAACGTACAATTTTCTCTTAATTTGCTATCAGATTTAAGCGTCCATTATTCGGCTTATTTTCAGAATAAATGGAATTTTAGTATAGTGTTGGGTTTTCACTTTAAGTATAAACATCTTGTGAAATTAATGCCTCAATTAAAAACAATAAATCGATTTTGTGGCCTTATTTTTGATAATGTTCAAAGAAAATATACCTTGAAAATCGATAGAAGTTTAGTATAGTTCGCCAGATACTAGCGCGTACTGATTACGTATTTTCCGTTGCTAGGTATATTTTTATAACAGGATGTTTGTATGGTACTTTTTTTTTCTATTTGACATGATCAAAGGTTACTAATTGTGTAGTCAAATGGGTACGAAGCTAATTGACTTTCTCAGTGCAGCACTATATTTTTCTTCTGTCAATCTCAGAATTGTTCATCAGTAATTACTCGATTGTTTTTTTTTTTTTCTTCAGAAACGTGTAATTTTGTGCACAGCTGTGTTCACGGGGCTGCATGGAATGGACTGTGAAGCGTTTCAACCGTTCATGTAAACATTACAAATGGCGACCTCGAAAATGAAGACAGAAGCTTGAAGAGGTTATTTTTTTAATTTTAACCCCGTTTATAAGCAGTTATAATAAACTTTATTAATTATTGGTAAAGTTGACTTATATTAAAAATATATAATATATAATTCAATTATTCAATATTTAATTAAAATAATTTGTATGTATTATATGAAAAAAAACGTATCTATGATTTAATTTTTTATGTCCACCATTATTGATTATTTTTCGCGTACCACCACAGGTTGGGGGAACGCTGGTCTATGTGTATTAAGTAGAGATTAGTTCTTATATTGTTTTTGTTATTATATATGTACAAAATAAATAAATAATAAAAAAAATAGACATATTATATTGTTATAGTACTTTTCAAACCACTTTTTTTGTTTTAACAACGTAACTCAATTCAGGTATTTCCAGATTATACTACACATTTTCGAAAACTTAATACAATTGCTTGCTTGCTTGGTGCAACCCTTGACTTTTTTTTCCAAGCTAACAATTTTAATAAACAAGTTTTTAAAGCTTTAGAAGTTCGGTTTCCATGGAGATTTTTAAAAACAATATTACCAACATGCACATGAGAAATATTAAGAATGTTTTTGGTACACGATGTATGTACGTATACATATAGTGGTATGCTTCCGTTTTTGTGGGTGTGTGGAGTAAAACGTGGTGGTTTTTGGTTAGGAGTGAGATAATTGGAAAAGGCCTACCGTTCCCCAAGGAATGAACACCACAACATAACCTCACTTCTCACACTCCAAGACTTGTATAGCCACACCTATAACCTCTCTCTCTTCTCTGTTTGTGTTCACAAAGTTTATTATAAACACAAGCTAGTCGTTTGTATTTTTAACTTTCATATTTATTATGAATTTATAGACTTCCGGTTTGACCAAAAAGTTTTATCTTTATTTATACTCTAAAAGACTGCTTTAATTCTTTTTCTAAATAAAGAGAAAACAGGGCATTTTCATTGTTTTTTCCACTTCTTCTTAAATATCTTAAAAGTCTTGGATTCGAGCTGATTTTCTTTTTTTTATTTAAAAGTTTTCTCCAGTTTCGAAGTCCCTAATTAGGAAAAATTGATTCGATTACTGGCTGAGATCTTGAACAGAAATTAGATTAGATTAGACTAAACTAGGACCCCTTTGGATCTATTGTGGCTCCCACTACTCTAGAAGCTTACCCCACTTGTCCTTTTAATCAAGACTCTTAATGCTGGAGAGTGACTCTTGAGTAAAGCTCACAGGTCTTGGTTTTTCCTCCCCCAAGAAGTAACATCCTTAGCCATACAAGCCACTCACACTGACACAACATGTGCAGTGCCGTTTTCTCCTCCTCCTCCTCTTCCTGACAGAACCTACAAAGGCTAGCCATCTGCCAGACCCCAACGTACTCAAATACTCACAACAATTTGTTAAAAAAAACCTCTGTTTTTCGAACTAAAGTGAATAGTTCCGTTGGGAACGCAAAATTGAATAATATCACGATTTTGTACGTTGAGTGCGAGAAAGCAATTAAACAAACTTTTAGCTTCTTTAGATCAAGTTGGCCTCTTCGTGATGCGTGCATCAACAGGTCAGATACAAACTATCATTGTAGCAACGCCGTGTACTGTTCACCTTGCTACAGGATTTCCGTTAAGTTCGATCGCAGTAGTTCCTCTTGCGAGTAGTTCTTCTTTTGACTAGGGGGGCGATGGAGATGTGCTTCAATATTATTCTGATAATGATACTATGTGCTATAAGCAATTTTCTCGGCTAGGTAAGAGAATTTCCCAGCGCTTACACTTGTTTATCCCTTGGTTTTTTCTCGCTTAAACAGAGACTTTACCAGAATAAACTATTCCCGGGAAAACAGAGAAAAGAGAAAATGCGCGCCCAGTACAAGGGATAAGTGTGCAGCAAATACCTCCCGGCTGTTACAAACTCCAGTAAAAGAATTACATTAGTGTGTGTGTGTCTGTGTGTGGTTGACATAAAGTGTAATTCTTGGACTGGAGGCTGAACTGGAGACCACACCCCTGGGGGCTGTTCCGAGAATGTGGCCCCCATCGCTTTCCTATTACATCGCGCCGTCTACATGCACTATCAGCCGGGGTATCCACCCCCACCCCCCGCGACCTATGGCTACAGTGTGTCTGTATTGCCGCCTCCAAGCTGTTATATACACTTAACTCTACCCCATACAATGGCCCTACTAAACTCCACTATATACATTTACACGCCTCGCAAGATCTTCTTGCAGATGTAAGAAAAGACTGGCCTAGCGTTAGAGAAAATAGAGACATTATTGGCGAAATTTATGTTTTACCAAGTCCTTTCTGCCCCTTATATCTCCGAAGAAAAAAGATAATCTTATAATTCCGGTGGGGTGACCCTAAAAGCCCCTCGAAATTTACAAATTCATTTTCTCGGAATAAATCCAATCAAAGCGATCGAATTGAAAAAAAAATAAGCAAAATTGCACTTCCGGTCACGTCAGTTTTATTAAACTTGGAGTTTCCCTACATCAAGCTCATGCGCACACTCCACGGACAGACCAGACAATTGATAAAACCCATTTTTTATCGGAGCCCGAGCTCATCAAAACGAATATTTAAGGTGACTAACTATTACTCCCAGAAAGCCTACGTGAATACAGGGCAGTGGAGGGGAGGACATTCTCTGCCTATAGGGAGGATAGGTGTTAGGGTTTAGGTCTTACCATACAGGTCGGCTCCTCTCTCTTCTTGCGGGGGGGTTTCCCAGAGAATCTGGATGATTTCCGGGTGTTCCAGGCGGGATGTGTCCTCCTTAGGGAATTCAGGAAGGTTTGGTGCCGGGGATAGATTTATCCCAAATCTACTGCCGGTCATTTTCCTTAGAAAGAAAAGGTGGACGTTTACCAGACTGGGATTTAGGGCCAATCTAGGAATATCTGGGTGGGTTTTGCGCGGGGGATTGTTCACGAGACACCCTGGAGATTGTAACTGGTTTTCTCAAATTGAATATTGGAAAAGATAGGGCTGGTTTTTTTTTTCTACCTATACATTGGTAAATTAAGGCATTGGCAGCCAACAGTAACTGTGCGTACCAATATCTTGGTTTTTACCAGCCCTCATGATAAAAATAATGGTTAATGTGCAAACAAGACCACAAAAACAATAAATAAATAAATGGTTGCCAGTGAGCTTCTCCTCCTAAAACTTTGCTGGAATTCTCTTTGGAGAGCCATCCTTAGAAAATGATATGTTTCTATGACGACGACTATGACAGCACCTGAAGAAGCTGAAGAAGAATGTAATGGCATCTGAGGATTTTCTGTCTCATTGACTGCAATGCCATTTTATTCAAGGAAGATTCCTTAGAAGATAATTTATGATTCTAATAGTGCGGCCCTCAAGACCTACGCCACTGCGACCCCTTTGGATCTATTGTGGCCCTCCAGACCCGTCCGTTTAATCAGACTCTTAATTCTGGGAGAGCGACTCTTGGGTAAAGCTTACAGGCCTTGGTTTTTCCTCCCCGAGAAGTAACATCCTTAGCCATACAAGCTCCTCTCACTGACTCAACACGTGCAGTGCCAGTTTCCTCCTCTTCCTGACAGAACCTACAAAAGGCTATCATCTGCCAGGCCCTTATGCGATGCATGTGTTTTCTGAGCCTGCAGTGGCCGGTTAATAGGCCTACAATTATCCTTATAACCCCACACGGCCTTGACGGATTAATTCTGCAGTCAGCCTTAGGAGAATAGCCCGCTCCTTCGCCTGTCTCTGCCCTGTGGTGGCAAGCCACCACTTCTGAGACCTAGTCTGTACCCATAAGTTAATGGCCGCAGTCTTAAGACACTTGGAGACCCCAAGATAGGGCTCCGGGCCAACGAAGTGTCCCGCAGAGCCTTCCCTGACCAATAAATCTGCCTTCTTCGTTTCCCTTATTACCTGAATGACCAGGCACCCACACTAGAAAGACCTTATTTTGGTCACTAATTTCCTTCAGGGCACCCAGACAGTCCCATACCAGCAGAATCCTTAGAAACTACCTGATGTGCCAGGATTTCTTAGTAAGGGAGCCCAACAGGTCTAAATGGCGCAATGCACGGTCACACCCTGTGGCGGGAAATTAAGGAAAAAACCGGTAAAAACAGGAAATGGAAAATTTGGCACCATCGCTTAGCCTAGTACGGTTGCAGGAAGGTAGAAGCGGAAATAGCAGTAAAATAGAACTCTCTTTATCGAGGTGTGATCATAATGCTAAGGCCACATTCAATAGCCATGAAAGCGGTCTCTACGGGCAGCCGCCGCAGCGCCGGAAGCACCTTACCGACATGTCGTAAAGATGTGATGGAGAAGAGAGAAAAGAAGAAGCTGCTGGAAGGGGGGCCCCCGAACTTACGCCCTTAACAGTTCAGCCTGTTTTATGCTCGTAAAAGAAAAAAAAAATCTTCCAGAGTTCCTGTGTGTGTTTGTGTGTGTGTGTATGGGAATGTCTAAAAAATTTACTCCTGAATTTAGTTTAGGAGTTCTCCCCCTCGGGAGGATAACAGTAACTGGAAGAGCAGGCTCAGAATGGGCAGGTTAGGCTCGTCAGCTGTGCGCGCAGACAGCTTTATCACTATACTATTATTTTAACCAGTCATAACCAATTTGTTAGTGGGAGCTTCATTGCTGCCAACCTGACACAGCCACCATCTGACTTTATGTTATACTCTTAACTTGAATATATATTAGATAAACGACCCTATGAAGTTTTATTGAAATTTATTACCTCACCAGGCTATACAACCTTCCCTTTGAATATCATATTTATTTATTTAGTTTTATTACATAAACGTAAAATTTTATATGTTATTTTACGACATTATTGTTCGTGGCTGCTGAATGCTATCCAGATTATCGTAATAAGATTAATGCAAAAATCGATTATCTCGTTCCCCGTAATATAGGTGCGTCAGTGTTCGTACTTAATACGTGGCAAGGTGAGAAGTTCTTGTTCTTGCTTGCAGATGGCGCTGTTTTCATTATGTGTGTGTTGTGTTGGTACCGCAAAATGTAGTTCAGTTCGACTTTTAAAAGTAGAGCTGTTGTTTTTCATTGAAATGGATGTTTTAGCTGAATATAATTTTCCCATTTTGGTTAGTTCATCGTCTACGAATATTCCACCCGAAGATGGATAAAGAGTTAAGAAATGAGCTTCTTCTCCTTGAAGATATGCCCAACATCTAAAAATGGAGGTCTCAGCGATGAAAGGTGTTAGAAATAGTTGACTCCGTATTATGTTACCGCTGCTGTATTGTCAAAAATTACATACAAAAGATCTTTTTCGTGTAGGGAAATTTAAATGTATTTTTGTGATATAGCCGTGGCAACACTGTTAAGGGAGTGTTGAGAGGGGATGATAGTTTTGACGTGGTGAAAATAAAAAAATAAATTGTAGGGAAATTTAAATGTATTTTTGTGATATAGCCGTGGCAACACTGACAAGGGTATGTTGGAGATAGTCACTCTTTTGCTCATTGCTTAGCATAATCCTTGCAATCCCAAGGCTGGACGGGCTGTAGCTCGCACTGAAGTGTCATTTCCAGGTAAATTGCTGGTTTATAACCTATCTAATGGATAGTCTTTATGTAAACACGTGGTGCTTTATGTTAGTGTTTACGTATTTTTAAGTGAATAAACCGAACGTATTGGTAAACAACTCGTGTTTGATTCAACCATTTAAGATAAGTAATAATCTATTAATTTTTCTCTTAACATTCGCAAGATTATTTCCGCTTTTAATGAATGCTTACCAACCTAATGTCGTAGTAATATTTGGGTCACTCTTTTGCTCATTGCTTAGCATAATCCTTGCAATCCCAAGGCTGGACGGGCTGTAGCTCGCACTGAAGTGTCATTTCCAGGTAAATTGCTGGTTTATAACCTATCTAATGTTAGTAATTATTGATTTAAAAGTTGGCAAAATTGCCAGAGAAAGGAGATGCGAGTGCCGACACCAGGTTCTTCTAGTAGGAAATAAGATAGTTGAGAGCTCCATCGGCCATTTGAGGATGTTGACAGGTGCCAGGAACGTTTTTATTGTACCTGGACTACCTGCTGAGTATGGTCACTGGCCCAAAGGGCAGCCAGTTCATTATCACCCGGGCGCTACCGGCTGTAGGTCCCTACTGGGGAGTACTTATACCCTTTCCTGTCAACGTGTCAATCAATCCTATTTTCCAAGAATTTTCCCGGCGACTCGTATTTCATCGGTGTCAGTTTGTGGGTAGTTGAAAACGAGAAAATGATGTTTTATTCTTGTGACTGCGCGAGTCCATCAAATTGTGACCGGACGCTTAAAATTATCGAAAGTTATGTTCACGTTGGATACCAAAACTATGGTCTGAGGTGTAATCGTGAGGTTGAGGAAGTCGATTTGTTTTTTTTTTTAAGTTCATTAGAAAGTATGAGCAAAGTGTGGAATGTGAGACATTAAAGTTGCATCCGGCTGTAGAACCATACCGACATCCGCTAATATTACCCTATGCTCCGATAAATCACCGAACACTCAGACGCGCGCGTGGCCTGGGAAAATTGAAATATAAAACATGCCGTCCCGGGATAGCAAGGAAGGAGAGGAAAATTTTTGTTTTTTATTTATTTAGTTTTGTTTTTTTGTTCTCCAGTGGGAACAGCATTGTGCTGACGGCAGGAGATGTAGAAGTGCTTGGCCGGGAATCTAATATGCAAGAGGGCATTCCCAGGTCGCGTATAACGCTCCCTCCTGTGCCCTGTATATACCCTGAACTTAGCGACACCAGATTGTGATATACTTCTTAATCCCAGAAGCGTAGCTTGTCCTCTACAACGGACTACCTTGATTTCCCATAATGTGCCACCTGGATGGAGCCCTAGTTTATAAATTCAACTTTATGACCTTTTGAAGATCGTAAAAAAGAAAAAAAAAAAAAAAGTTTCTACACAGACGAACAATGTTGAGTCCATTGCTCGTGTGGTAGTTTCCCCACATTCTTCATAATTGTGGATTATGAGATTAGCTCGAAAATCTTGAACAGGATATATCTCAAACAAAACTCTGTGGTGAAACACACTCGCACGACTTCCGGTTTCCACAATATATCGAAATATCTACTCAGTCTAAAGTTAAGAAACATCACTCTGTCTCTTACTTGAAGCAAAGAACTTATTTCACCGGAAATACTCGTTTTGAGCTCCTCCAAGACCGAAAAAAAATCACCGGAAGTTGAACCTTTATACCTTGTTCCGGTCTCTTCAGGAAATCCGACTCACAACTTAGCGATCAGAATCTGGCTACCGGAATTAGACTCACTTTTCACTAGATTCTCCATAAACTATTTTTTGAGGGGCATTTCTGGGAGTGATTTTATCAGTGTTCGGGTTAAACTGTGTAATGTTATTAAAATAATCGATATGACTCAAAATTCATCGCTAGAAAATACGCATAAATTATAATATTGGCAATAATAGTGAATGAATCGAATGGCCTGCTACAGGTGTTCCGGTTACGTCATTTCCACACCAAGAATTGCACGTATAGGCAGCAGATGATTAAAACAGGCGTAGGAGTTGCGTCTTGCAAAATGAGAACCACCATTACTCTAATAGCATCTTTATCACTTCCACCGGTTGACACATTCATTACTTAAGCTTTGGGTAGCCCGGCCTTATCGCACATAATTCAAATGGGAGAGTGTTGTTTCCGTTTTACTTTGCACGGAACTGGGTAGGCTGGTTTC
Source organism: Rhodnius prolixus (assembly GCF_049639745.1). Lineage (NCBI taxonomy): Eukaryota > Metazoa > Arthropoda > Insecta > Hemiptera > Reduviidae > Rhodnius > Rhodnius prolixus. The sequence goes on along the minus strand of NW_027411636.1, from coordinate 2,325,544 downwards.
AGGCTGGGCTGGGTTCATCTTCGTGGACAACTTAGTGGGAGAACACTCAGGAGGTGTAGGCAGTGTGGTGGTTTCCGTTGGAAGTGAATAGGTAATCTTAAGGGCAGAATTGAAGAGCTTGGTGCAAAAAGGAGTTATCTACAGTTTTTTAAAATTTTTAGTAGGGACAAAAAACTAAATATGCTTTAAGATGTATTCCTTATGTTGTGTCTGCTGTAAGGATTAGTTAATATATTGTGATGGGGTCATTTGGGGCTCAATTTGAACTTTCTAGGGCATTTTTTAAGCTTGCTATAAGCAAAAGTTATTTTGCAGCTAAAACTCTTTTTTGCACCATAATCATAATTTTCAGTAAAACTTGAGTACATATTAAGTACTTTAGTCAACAGATTTCTTGTTTTTGAGCTTTTATGTGTCTTGTCGAAGCGAATGTTAGATATATTATTACGCCTGTCAAAAAATATCTACCTAATATAAACATCTGAGTTAAATCATGTTTGATTGATTGCGTCATCTTTTCTGTTTGGAGCAAAAGTAAGTTATCTGCAGTAGAAAACTCATTTTTGCTCCAAATCTAACCTAGGTTAGAGAATAAGTAATAATAAACGAGTCTGCATAAAGACTCGTTTATGCACCAAAATATGTAGAATTGAACAGACAAAAGGGGGCGCCACTAAACACATTTTCTGGAAAAAAAATGTAGATAACTTCTTTTTGCATCAAGCACTTCAATTCAGCAACCATTTCCATTGTCTTGGACTTCATATTAAAGTTTCAGGAGTTCGCCGTCAGTTCTTCAACTTAATACTTTAAAGTGCAATTCTTACTTGCTTTAAGATCGCTACACCTAGTCACGTAATCCAGCCACTGTTACTGTAGACTTCCGTTTTAACTTTACTTCGCTCGGAATTATAATTTCATCAGAAGATACACTAAAAATTCTGTTTGAGATAGCATTAACAAGTTAGAACTAGATGGATCTGGAGTTACGAGCAACACGTCTGATTGGCTCATTTTATTCGCTTTTCACCTTTAGATAGACCAATAAATCGCTTAATAATGGATTTCACAGTTGGTGCCATTGTTTGAATATCCGGCTTTGTGTTTCCCCTCTGCTCGGCGGTAAAGTGAGAGGAGTTGGCCTCTACCAGGAAGTCAGCAACCTCCCTTGAAAAAAAAAGAAGAAAAGTTTAATCAGATCGGGGGTCTACAAATTTCCCCGGGACCATCCTTCTTCAGGAACCAGCAAGGAGGGAAAGAGAGCGAAAAAAGCGAACCCTAATTAGGAATTATTCTAGGGCGGGCAGGACCCGGCACACGAGCGGAACTGTCAGGAACGGGAGATTTATACAGTTCGTAGCGCCGTCCTTACACAGACAGAGTGCCTCGGCTCTCGGCATGGTCATGGCCGCCTCGCTCAGTTCTACCAACTTACCTTCATACCCTTCAACCTGCTGAACAAATTGCTTTTTTTCCTGCACTTCCTCTTCCCGGCCACCCCCACACCTCCTTCCGTACCCTTATTTCTTCTACGCCATTTTCCACTTTGATACTCCTCACTCTGTCGCATACTTTTATTTTTTTTATAACCTCCACTTCACTTTTCCTAAAAGTAAAAAAAAGAAAAATCCATCTCCATCTTATTCATTGAATGACATCCTGTGCAGGAAACTAGATAATATTACGATTTCCGTTTTACTGCAGCACATTCCAACACCGCCCAACAGAGCAGAAGACTTATTTCTATCTAAAAGTACCAAGCGAGCGAGCACATGTACTAACCGCACCACAAGCTCCGAGCAATTCATGAAATTCGCTCCATCGATTGGTGATATCAATAGAGTGATAAAAAACACATATGTTCTTTCACGAACGAGTTTGTTGAAGAATGCTCTAGCCAGTTTGTATTCAATTTTACTTTTTTTTTTTTTTTCTAAAGTATGGCGACAACAGTTTTAAGAAAGTTCGAGATTTAGATAGGCGGGTCTTAACGTCCAATTACCAATTAGGTGTCGCGGACGGAGGCGACTAGCAAACGTACTTTACTAGAAATTTCTCATATTAACCATTAAATAAAATACAAGACCTAGACCGGGGAATCGAATCCACTAACCAACAATACATCTTAGCTTTGCGGGTCTAGTCTATAACCGCCTAACATACTTTACTATAAATTTCTCATATTAACCATTAAATAAAATCCAAGGCCTAGACCAGGGGAATCGAATCCACTAAACCAACAATACATCTTAGCATTGCGGGTCTAGTCTATAACCGCCTAACATATTTTACTATAAATTTCTCATATTAACCATTAAATAAAATACAAGACCTAGACCGGGAATCGAATCCACTAACCAACAATACATCTTAGCATTGCGGGTCTAGTCTATAACCGCCTAACATACTTTACTATAAATTTCTCATATTAACCATTAAATAAAATACAAGACCTAGACCGGGAATCGAATCCACTAACCAACAATACATCTTAGCATTGCGGGTCTAGTCTATAACCGCCTAACATACTTTACTATAAATTTCTCATATTAACCATTAAATAAAATCCAAGGCCTAGACCAGGGGAATCGAATCCACTAAACCAACAATACATCTTGGCATTGCGGGTCTAGTCTATAACCGCCTAACATATTTTACTATAAATTTCTCATATTAACCATTAAATAAAATACAAGACCTAGACCGGGAATCGAATCCACTAACCAACAATACATCTTAGCATTGCGGGTCTAGTCTATAACCGCCTAACATATTTTACTATAAATTTCTCATATTAACCATTAAATAAAATCCAAGGCCTAGACCAGGGGAATCGAATCCACTAAACCAACAATACATCTTAGCATTGCGGGTCTAGTCTATAACCGCCTAACATATTTTACTATAAATTTCTCATATTAACCATTAAATAAAATACAAGACCTAGACCGGGAATCGAATCCACTAACCAACAATACATCTTAGCATTGCGGGTCTAGTCTATAACCGCCTAACATACTTTACTATAAATTTCTCATATTAACCATTAAATAAAATCCAAAACCTAGGACGGGGAATCGAACCCACTAACCAACAATACATCTTAGCATTGCGGGTCTAGTATCTTAACCGCCAAACATACTTTACTGTAAATTTCTCTTATTAACCAATAAATAAAATACAAGACCTAAACAAGGGGAGTCGAACCCACTAAACCAGCAATACATCTTAGCATTGCGGGTCTAGCCTATAACCGCCTAACATACTTTACTATAAATTTCTCATATTAACCATTAAATAAAATACAAGACCTAGACAAGGGGAGTCGAACCCACTAAACCAGCAATACATCTTAGCAATGCGGGTCTAGTCTCTAACCGCCTAACATACTTTACTATAAATTTCTCATATTAACCATTAAATAAAATACAAGACCTAAACAAGGGGAGTCGAACCCACTAAACCAGCAATACATCTTAGCATTGCGGGTCTAGTCTCTAACCGCCTAACATACTTTACTATAAATTTCTCATATTAACCATTAAATAAAATACAAGACCTAAACAAGGGGAGTCGAACCCACTAACCAACAATACATCTTAGCATTGCGGGTCTAGTCTCTAACCGCCTAACATACTTTACTATAAATTTCTCATATTAACCATTAAATAAAATACAAGACCTAAACAAGGGGAGTCGAACCCACTAAACCAGCAATACATCTTAGCTTTGCGGGTCTAGTCTCTAACCTCCTAACATATTTTACTATGTTATAGTTACTTATATTAACCATTAAATAAAATCCAAGGCCTAGACCAGGGAATCGAACCCACTAACCAACAATACGTCTTAGCTATGCAGGTCTCGAGATTTAGGTAGTTAATAGGATTTACACACAGGATTGTAGAATAAAGATAGTGGGATGGGAACCTGTGCCCCAAGGCACCGCAGCCCAAAAGAGGCTTATTGTGCCAGCCCCTTTTTTGGGATTTAGTAGACGAAACCTTCCTACCAGTTCTTTTTGCGCTACTATCTCCTATTGGTCCTCAAAGTTCCCTCAGAGGCTTCATAGCGTAACCTGACACAATATGCACAACAAATGAGAGGCTATCTCCTCTTCTTCCTGATCAACAATCTGCCCAACGTTTCCGCAAGCTAATAACCCCCCACCCACCCACCCACCTTGAACAGATGCTACCGGAAGTTAGCTCTCAGAAATTCCTCATCCGGAAGTGTTTTCCTCTTTAATGTGTGTTTTTTTTGTATAAATCCTAGAAAACTTGGCACTCACGAAGATCTCTCTAACTTCTCTTCCGGAACTATTTTTTTCCGGAAAAATCAATACTGAGTAGGCTTTCCCCTCTAATGGGGGGTGACACACTCTCAGGTCGATTTTAGGTACTATTTGGGGGGGCGGAGGGAACTTTAGGGCTTTGTAAAGGATATACTTCCGGTGCAAACTAGAAATCGGAAAATTTGACATTCGGTCTTGGTACATCCGGTTCTTCTTTGCTACTAGAGAGAGAGAGAGAGTGACAGAGAGGGAGGAAGAAGGTATTAATGGAAATAAAAGCGGACAGAAACGTGAAATGTTTTGATAGCTCTATAGCTCCTTAATCAAGTTGAGCTCACGAAAGCTATCCCCTTCCCCCACCCCAAACTGGGGAGAGAAAGTAGAGAAAGAGTATGCCCAAGAATTTATAGGCTTGCAATGGGAACTAAAGCACTCTGCCGCTCCCAACCATCACTTCCTCCTCCTGCTCGTGAAGTATGGCGTAAAGTCTGCCGGCCTTATCACTTTATCAAACTGTTCCCTCGTCCACTAATTCCTTTTACGCATTTAAACTCCACTTGTAAGTAGGCTGGGGTCAGGTGGGGAGGGCAAAAAAAAGCTACAGGAAGGAAGACAGGTTGTGTGGTAGAAGAAGTAGCGGGGAGCGAACAAACTTGGAAACATTACTCCCACTTCCGGTTCTCAAGAGGGCAGCCTGCCGTATCCTCTGTATCCTCACTTCCTCTAGCTTCTATCCTCACTTCCTGTCGAATTCTCCCAAAAATTCACTTTTCACCGGAAATACGAGAAGGATCGATTCTTGCAACATTCTAGACTACCCAAAGATCGATTGAAATTATTGAATCAAATCACCCCCCATAAAAAATTTAAATCATAAAAATATCATAGAAACGTTTTTCCCATAATTCATTAAAACTATTTTAAAGTAAAGTTGTTAATATGTACAGTAATAAGGTTAGTCTTTCTCAAGATATACGAGAAAATATAACAGCACATTTATCAAGGATTAAAATTGTCTTTCATGCGAGTATTTTCCCAAAACCCGAAAACACAAATGATAATTCGGATTTCAAACCCTCCTTCTATAAAGAAAATTTCAGAAAAGCTACATCATTATCCAATAAAAGTTAAAGAAAATTTAATAGAATTATCATGTGACAGAACTTAAATGATAACTATGTAAAGATCTGCTTAAAGAGACTGAATTGTAATGAGTAAGCTCTATTCAAGCAACATTGAATTTAATTGGTACTTACAGGTAGTTGGATGCTTAAAAGAACTTAATTTTTAGAAGATTTGGGCACAAATATAATAATCCTAAAGAAGAACTTTGTAAATTAATTAATAATTTTTGAAGAGAGAAATATGTACGCAATTTTTAATTATTTAAAAAAGTATTAAAACTAAGATCTTACACTTTACAAAGTTCATAAAGTGAACTTGAACTTTGAACTCCTTTGTAACAGATACATTGGTATCTCTATACGAATAAAGATGATAATAATAAAATAACACACTCGGGAATAGCAAATTTCACGAAATACAATCATTTTTTACGAAGTGGTAGAATTTAGCATGATGTGGTACTACCAAGTGGTACGCGAGCCAAAAAAAAAGGTTGGGAAACGCTGTCCTAGGGGACAGCCGTTTTTAATTGCCCTCTGCCTGAAGACGCCAAAATGGTTTTTATAAGTTCACGAGTTTATTTTTCAGTTTTAATAGGAAGAAGTGTGAAGAGATAGGAAATGGGAAACTGGTGCGGGGATAGATTTGAATAGAATTAAGGGATTTGTGGCGTCGCCAGGAAGAATCTGGATCAGAGCTTGCCGATTGAAGGTTTCCAATGGAATCTTTTTCGATTAGTTTCTCTTTGCGAAATATTGCAACTCGAACCGACAGTTTTGGTCCACGAGTAAGGAAACACTTCTGCTCTAGTTCCGCGCTCTGTCTTCTTCCGGTTGCCAAAAAAAAAAAATAATAATAATAATAACTATTAAAAGACAATTATTTTTAAAATACAAACCCAACCTGAAACAAAGTGAACAAAATACGCGATCTTTTGTCCCGCAAGTGCGGGCCGGAGAAGCGAAGGATGCTCCTACTTTGGAGTATATCTCAGAACTTTGTATCATCGTTAACTTAAAGAGGGACATCTATGAAGCCGTGGACTTAGGACTTAAAGTTCAGGCGTACTATCGGGCGATAAAGTAAAGTAGTAAAGTAAAGTAATTGGCTATTTTTCGAGGCGGGCTTCACGTCCAAATACCAATTAGGTGTCGCGGACGGAGGCGACTAGCAAACATACTTTACTATAAATCTCTTTTATTAACCATTAAATACAATCCAAGACCTAGACAGGGGAATCGAACCCACTAAACCAACAATACATCTTAGCATTGCGGGTCTAGCCTATAACCGCCTAACTTTACTGTAAATTTCTCATATTAACCATTAAATAAACTCCAAGACCTAGACTGAGGAATCGAATCCACTAACCAACAATATATCTTAGCATTGCGGGTCTAGCCTATAACAGCCTAACATACTTTACTATAAATTTCTCATATTAACCATTAAATAAACTCCAAGACCTAGACTGAGGAATCGAATCCACTAACCAACAATACATCTTAGCATTGCGGGTTTCGCCTATAACCGCCTAACATACTTTACTATAAATTTCTCATATTAACCATTAAATAAAATACAATACCTAGACCAGGGGAATCGAATCCACTAACCAACAATACATCTTAGCATTGCGGGTCTAGCCTATAACCGCCTAACATACTTTACTACAATTTCTCATATTAACCATTAAATAAAATCCAAGACCTAGACTGAGGAATCGAATCCACTAACCAACAATACATCTTAGCATTGCGGGTCTAGCCTATAACCGCCTAACATACTTTACTATAAATTTCTCATATTAACCATTAAATAAACTCCAAGACCTAGACTGAGGAATCGAATCCACTAACCAACAATACATCTTAGCATTGCGGGTTTAGCCTATAACCGCCTAACATACTTTACTACAATTTCTCATATTAACCATTAAATAAACTCCAAGACCTAGACTGAGGAATCGAATCCACTAACTAACAATACATCTTAGCTTTGCAGTCTCGCCTCTTTAGGGCGATAAGTACCGTATATTTTTTGTCCCAATATTTGGTGTTAAGAAGAAATATGTGGGCGATTCATCCTGTTTTTATGAGACATTCAGAGAGGGTTGGTTGGTCGTTGGAGTTGCTCTGAAGTTAAATATAAGCAGTTTTGTTTAAAGGGACTTCTCTTTATGGACGTGCTCATTTTTAAGGAAACGTTAGAAAGACAGTCTTATGGTGCTCTAGTGACACTTAGAGTGCTAGTGAATGTCTTTGAATATAGAGTGGGGTCGCTGGAATCCCTCAGGAACCCTTCAATCACTGTTAAGTCTTTAGGTGGAGGGTGAAAGTTCTCCCTACACCAGGAAGGGTGCTAAAGGTAGTAGGAGCTCGTATCAACAATAGTTTGGAAGTTTGGCGTAATTTTGGGGAAACAACCGACACAGGATAATGTTAGCAGTAGCCCTGTCATCAGGGTAGTGAGCCAAGGGTGTTTCTGTTTGATGGGCGTGGCCAGTCGGCTGGTTTAGAATAAGAGTAAAAAAAAAAATCACTTCTTAGGGGCGTGACCTGTATAGTATGGGCGTGGCTGGCAGGAGTCCAAACTAGGGGACACACCCCCCAAAACAACCTTACTACCGTTAGGGTGGGGAGATGTCTTTTACAAGCCCAACAAAAGCAATATTCTAGACCACGCCCCGCCCTACTTGGTGGTGGAGTAAACACTGTTTTCCCTATGGTGGGGGTAAAATGAGAGAGGGATCCGCCCGTTCGGCCAAAGAGGGCTCCCCCGTGGTCTGGGCCACCAGAGACGTATCCGTGATGCCCTGCTGATATGACCGCTGTCGAGTGCGGTGCTGGTTACGGTTCCAGCTCACCCTGGGCGACGGCCTCGCTGTGCGGGGCGGCCGATCTTGAAGCATGGGGTCGAAAGCTTTATCCAAGTTCGCGTATGTTTTTACAGGACACTCTACACCATCAGCCTAGAGGACCGGTTTCCACGTTAAAGGAGGAACCTTTAGCGCCAAGACCTTGGCCAGTTGATAATTCCAGGTAAGTGCCAAAAAAGGAAATAATTTTTTAGTTATCAATTTATTATCACGCTTGCCATATTTAGAGATCGATAATTCGACATCACACTCACATGACTTCCTTCCGCGGCAATTTTTTTCTTCACTCTCGTGACTCATTTTTTTTTTTTTTTTTTTTTTTCCAGACTTCATCCTTCCGCTAGAGAATCATATTCTCAGTATGATGGGACTTCGCGAAACATCGCGAAACTAAAAATATATTTTACGGGAAAATTCGATGGGGGGGGAAAAAAAGAAAAAAGAAAAGCGAATAAATAATTTCCAAGTAGGGGGTGACTGCCGCGGAAAACTGGAGAAAAATGTTTACTACGAAAAGAAAAAAAAAGCACTTTTCCGGTAAAGTAAATTTATCCTTGTAAGTTCGAATACGTTTAGCAGTTATGGGCGCTTTACGAGAAAAACTATATAAAAAAAAAAATAAATAAATAAAGTATAACAGAGTTTAAGGAAAATCTATTTTGGCACCATTTTAAACGAGAAAAATCTTAGAAACAAAAAATCAGTTAAACTCGAACTTCCGGTAAATTTAAAGTTTGACTTCCGGTAGTATCTTAATTTTGGGGCAGCACCGGAAACGTTAAAGGTTTAAAAAAAAAAAAAATCTTCCAATTTTTATTATCTTTAAAAAAAAATTATAATAATAATTAAAATAATTTACAAATATACATACGATAAGTAAAAAAAATTATACGTGAATATAAAAAATAGTTGCTATTTTTAACAAAGAAATTAAGTTTATTATTTTAGTTTTTAAACGTGTTTTAAATCGACGAAACTATCAGCAGCAATAACAAAAACATTACGGCAACTGCGCATTCTGTCGGCGTTCCAGCCAAGTTTTCGCACAAATCCAAATTGTGAATTTTAATTTAAGGTTATAAAAAAATCCTAGGCCCCTAAAATTTATTACGACGATAATCCTTTAGGATTAAAAAAAATTACTAATATTAATATATAAGGCACTGGGGGAACTAAAAATAACTGGATTTATTTTTTTTATTTTTGATTTTACAACTAAAAATTTACGTATAAAATGCTGTTGTCATTTTTTTGGGGGTTACATTGTTCTTGTTCCCCAAAACATAACTTTTAAAAAATAGTGTATCCGGTAATAAAAAAAACGTGGACAGCCAGAAAGTTGTTCAAGTAATTTTTTTTTGAGCAAATCTACGTATTACTTCCGGTTGATGACGTATTTTGAACGAAATCATTGTTTCGCTTACGTTGTCGTAAATATATCCATGTGAAATTGTAGATATTAGCTAGCCACTTCCGCTTTTTTTTTTTTTCGGTAGATTACAAAAAGTTCATTGAATTCAAATCAAGCTATTTCCGGTGTAAATCTAATTACGCAAATTGGGTAATTATGAATGTACGTGTAATTGTGTTACTTTAATTTATGAATTAGAATTTTTTTCTCTCTCTCTCTCTCTCTCTTTAAACCGGAACTGAAAATCACGAGTAAAATACTGGTAAGGAATATTTTATTTAATCGGAAGTTAGTACTATCGAAAAATGGCCCTTGACATGGGGAAGTCTCGAACTTTAAGGCTACACTCAGGGCTGCCCTAAAATTAAGTCTTCTGGAAAGTGGATACTTCCGTATGTAAAGATTTGATGAATTAGAATTTTTTTTTCTCTCTCTCTCTTTAAACCGGAACTGAAAATCACGAGTAAAATACTGGTAAGGAATATTTTATTTAATCGGAAATTAGTACTATCGAAAAAATGGCCCTTGACATGGGTAAGTCTCGAACTTTAAGGCTACACTCAGAGCTGCCCTTAAAATTCTAAGAGTCGTGAGAAATCTTCTGGAAAGTGGATACTTACGTATCGCTAACTTCCGACTAGATACTAATATTTTTTTGCTTCTTTCGTATTTACGCTGTTCTAAGAAGTTTTGTGGAAACTTTTAGCAAACCATTTTCTCAAATCTTATTTAGCCCGGTACCTCAATATTTCTGATGAAATGAATTAAGTGAAATGATTAAAATAATGTGGGGAAATAATCAAAGATATTCGCTCAGTTTCCGTCATCATCATCATCATCATCATCAAAACTTAACCTTCGCTAAATCTCAATTCAATTCCAGCGCCTGGCAAACTCACCAACTTCATGCTAGCGCTCCTACAGTAAGTCTCTAGCGTTACACACATTGCGCAATCTTAATTTTTTTGGGGGCGATTTTCTTCCACCGGAAATAGGCACCTAATGTTGGTTTGTATGTGTGTGTGTGTGCATGTATATGTGTTCGCGTGTTTGTGTTGACGGAAAATTGTTCGGAAAAACTCAGCTAAAATAAAAAAAAAAAATTAACAAGAAAAGCTCGTGCGAGAGGATGTACTCTTCTCAGATTTCTTTCTGTGTTGCTAAAGCTGTGTGTAGAGAGAGATCTCTGTAGCTTTCAAAACAGATAATGATTGAATTATCTACAACAATAGAGTTGTTGGGAGAACAAGTGCATCTAACGGGAGCAACTGAATGGTTGAATATTGAAGCCATTAGGTGAGGGGTGAGCCAGTGCATTTCATAGTTCATAATGAATACTATTCACACAAAACTTACCATACTAAACGGCTCTTTTGAATGAGCTCACGGCGATCCAGGCACCTGCTGTAAGCTTCTCGCATCAAACGCGCGCGCCCCCCCCACTGGAGGGGGCCATATTCTCCACCCTCCTGAAATATTCACACACATTAAATCCTCTTCTCTCTTGTTCCATTTGTCCCAGACATCACTTTTTGTTATACATCTGGTACGCACCATCTACCATTTGGAAAATTATCTACCAAGTAAATAATGATTTTTCGGGAGCATTCAATTTTTGGAGGGGGGCTCTTATGTTGTTACCAACTTACGAGTGAATATCAGCTTATATGAGCATGATTATTGTCGAAGCATTGTTCTGAAATAAGCTTTACCATCGCTTCTTACTAGGTAAGGAAAGCATTGCGGGATTTGTCAAAATTTTTGATCTCCACTTTTCAACGAAGGTTATATTCTTGTGACGCTAGTATATTTTCGCGTACAACCCCACTTAAACATATGGACGCTATGGATTTCCACAGGGCAGCCAATTCTGGGTCCTATTCTTTACTCCATTTTTCACTTCAGACATAACCAACTGATCCTAAAACTACACTTAGGAAAGGAATGTTAAGGTCACAGTGTGTGTAGTCCAGGTTGGGAGACATAAAATGGAGCGTTTACAAATAGTTCGAAGTATTTTAGATTGAAGGGACTGGAATCCTTTCGGAGACTTGGAAAGTTTGGTTGAACCCCAGATAAGCCCAGATTGGTTTCAAAATAGAAGTATAAATCCAGTCTTTTGTTGTCCAGAGAGACTTCTCACATACGCAGACAATACAGTCCTCTCTAATCATGATCCTGTCATAGCACACAAAAATCTGTAGTCACATCTCTCCTCATTAGAGCAGTGGGTTCAAGAAATGGGCTATTAGAGCTTAATGAAACTAAGTCTCGAAACATCACCTTGAAACTCTTCGTCGCATTACTCTTCCTCCAGTTATCTATAACCTAAACACCTCTACCAGTAAGTGAACGTTGCCCGGCTACCTTGGGCTTTACTTAGACCCGAAGACTTTCTTGGAACCCTCCACACTAGACCTAGAAAGAACAGACGCTATCGACTACTTAATAGACTCTCAAGACGATAGAGCAAAAACTCTCTCTAGACAACAAAAGACTGGATTTATACTTCTATTTTGAAAACCCATCTGGGCGTATGGAATACAGCTGTGGGGTCCAATCAAATGCTCCAAGTCTCCGAAAGGATTCAGTCCCTTCAATCTAAAATACTTCGAACTATAAGTAAACGCTCCACTTTATGTTTCCTGGACTATACACACTGTGACCTTAACATTCCTTTTATCTCCCAAGTTGCTGAAAACACGATACAGAAAACTTCACTTCAGCCTGCAACCTCATTTAAATCTCTCTAGCTCACAAAATCTTTCTTCAAGAACTCTTCCTGAAAACCCGAGACAAGACGTCTTAAAAGACAGTCACCCAAGTTGCTGAAACGAGATACAGAAAACTCCACTTCAGCCTGCAATCTCATATAAATCCCACTAGCTCAAAAAATCTTTCTTCAAGAACTCTTCCTGAAAACCCGAGACAAGACGCCTTAAAAGACAGTCACCCAAGTTGCTGAAAACATGATACAGGAAACTCCTCCACTTCAACCTGCAATCTCATATAAATCCTCTAGCTCAACATCTCTCTTCTAGAACTCTTCCTGATAACCTGGACAAGACGCCTTAAAAGACAGTCACCCAAGTTGCTGAAACGAGATACAGAAAACTCCACTTCAGCCTGCAATCTCATATAAATCCCTCTAGCTCAAAAAATCTTTCTTCAAGAACTCTTTCCTGATAACCTGGACAAGACGCCTTAAAAGACAGTCACCCAAGTTGCTGAAACAAGATACAAGAAACTCCTCCACTTCAGCCTGCAATCTCATATAAATCCCTCTAGCTCAAAAAATCTTTCTTCAAGAACTCTTCCTGAAAACCCGAGACAAGACGCCTTAAAAGACAGTCACCGAAGTTGCTGAAAACACGATACAAGAAACTCCTCCACTTCAGCCTGCAATCTCATATAAATCCCTTTAACTCAAAAAATCTTTCTTCAAGAACTCTTCCTGATAACCTGGACAAGACGCCTTAAAAGACAGTCACCCAAGTTGCTGAAACAAGATACAAGAAACACCTCCACTTCAGCCTGCAATCTCACATAAATCCCTCTAGCTCAAAAAATCTTTCTTCAAGAACTCTTCCTGATAACCCGAGACAAGACGTCTTAAAAGGCAGTGGTGACCTCGTGATCTTCTCTCCAGTGAAGAGAATGACTAACCACCTAATATTTGGGAGTGTTACCACTGGAATAACTTCTCCACTCGTTACCTTATCATTTGTTACTCGGTTATCACTGTTACTTATATCGCTAACGCGCTGATTGTAGCGCAAATAAACGCCCCCCCAAAAAAATAAATAAATAAATACATTTTTATAATATATTTTAAAATTTCCAGATATTTTTTTTGACGAACATATTTGCGTGCGTACTCCATACTTTAGTCTAACTGTAAAGGCATCGTCACATCTAGACTTCCCCCCCTAGACTTTCACAAACAGATTTCGATTGCCGAAATATGAAACTTTAGAAGCTATAGCTGTTTCACAATTCGTACGCTGTCTCAAGTTACATGGATACCATCTGCCATCGTTTCTTGTATTTCGTTCACATTGCATTGTCCAAATTATACTTCGAATCGTTTGAATATGTATCGTTGACCAACATTGTTAGTAATAATTGGTATTGATAAATAGGTAAAAAAAAAAAAAAAATACTTAACATCTGTAAGTAGAGCTTACGTTTGCACAGAATGTAATTAATGAAGTCATATCCTGTTACCAATTATTCAATTATACCAATTATAGTTGAGGAATCACAGTTTTTGAATGGAAGACTGATAAACTAGAGTTCACTTATTACCCAGAAGTGGTATCGATCAACAAAACAGCTACGCAGACTCACGTATGAGTATTTATTGCACAACCTTAAAAAAATAAACAACCAATAATAACGTAATTTATACGTTTAAATATGAACTTTCAGCTTAAGTGTGATTCACCTCACAAATAATAATCGGTTAAAAATCAATTTGTACTTCATAAGCGATAGATATAACATGAAAATATACTTCCAAATTTGACGGTAGCGCAGCTGGGTGGCAGGTAGTTGAAATCCTGCTTGTAATTTATGGCCAAATCTAATCGATATTAATAGTAGAGTGATAGATACGCAGAAACGATTTCAGTATTTTATTGATTACTTAGAAAAAAATTTCGAGATTGTAACTACTTATTTATTTATTTTTTTTTACAAATGTAAACACACTTTAAATCGGTGAGAAGGGGGCCCTTCCCTATAAAAAAAAAAAAATTGGTACAAGTGCTACTTTATTAGTAAGAGAGTACGATAATTTAGTTGCATACATGTCAACACTGGTTCTTGTCTAAAGTGGCCACTTAACACCACTATCTGCTCGGCATTCACAGACACAGTCTGGCCAATTATAACCACATTTATTATTCTTTCTTTTTTTAATCGTATATACATATGTTTATTTATATTTATACTTTTTTTTATACATAAAAAACCATTTGATATTCGCAATTAAAACTTGAACTCAAGTGGTTCACACACAATATCTCTGATAAATGTATTATTTATGATTTTTTCTTCTTTTTTTTGAAAAATAATTTATAGATAAATAGATAGTTTAGTTGCCAGGCGTAACCCAACCAAGTTGGCATCACTGAACTGCACATATCGCCCCCCAGCTAGTATAGAATTTAATGAGGTGATAATGTTTTAAGATAAAACATTGGAGACTGTTTAGTGTTCTATTTGACAATCAAATTACTCTTTTTTGTTGAAGAGATAATATTCTTGAAAATACATTATTATGTGCTTTAATTCAACTTGTTTATAAACGCTGCCATTATCAAAGTTGTAAATAATTTTTTTTTTTTTTATAAATAATGCAAAGATGGCGCCTTTGAGTTTCAGTTGTAATAAAATACTTGAACGTTTTTTTTTTCTCTCTTTTCCGGTTCGTAAAATTCCTCCACCGGAAGTACCACCTTTACCGGAAAAGGTTTTTTTTTTTTAATTTTCTCGGAAATGACAATTTTCTTCTAACATACATTACGATGTAGAACAATAATTTTTATTATAATTATTTTTCCAGCCTTTGGGGGGGGGGGAAGGGGGCATTTTGAGGACGGATGTGGGGGGGGGCTTCCCTTAAAATTTGAACTAATTTTTTTTTAATTTATCGTTTCAACAGCAATCCTTTTCCTTATACAGATCTGGTGCGCTAGGTTGGGCTCTACATAGACAAACGACTCACTTTGGAACCCACACACTAGACTTAAAAGACAAGTCAAATGACGAAACGTGCGAAACTGCTTTACAGACTCCTTTGGGACGATGCTCCAAATTAACCATTGAACTCAAAAAGCTTAATATACAGTACTATTCTCAAACCTATGTGGGACTTACAGGACTAGAGCTGTCTGGGGTTCAGCCAAACCTACAAAACATACGGACTGTAACAGAGACATTTCAGTCAAAACTTCTGCCGACAGATAGCTGGGCGCTCCTTTCTACGGTGACTAACCTCACTCTTCCTCAACGACCTCAACATTCCCAAGATGATATATCAAAAATTCCATATTGCTCTCTCCTCTTGCTCCAATCTTCTAATACAGTCTCTCGCCTCCTCTGACATTCCTGACAATCCTCCTCGCCGACTGAATCGCCAGTGGCCCCGCGACTTCCTCGCAGTCTGAAGGCCTAAAATTAATATCCTGTAGAAAGTGCTACCGCTGGGCAGTTTCTTTCCTCCTGCCTTTCACGCCTCTATACTTCTATCTCCCAATTTACTTATTGTATAATATTTAAAGGGTAGAAGTGACATTTTTGGCTTTAATATCAAAGATAATTTTAATAAAAATTAAAATGTTTTTAAAAATTCTGTTCGAAGAAAGGTATTGAGTTTCGAACCCTAAGAAAGTAATGGAAGAGATTGGGTCTTACCAGATTTTTTTTTTTCTGGTTACCTTAAAAAAGTTTGTGGTCAGTTTTGCGGTAGATTCAGCTTTCACCCTTTTTTAGGGCCAGTGCACTTAAAGTGCAATGTGTTGTTGTTGTTGTTGTTGTGGTGGTGGTGGTGGTTTTCTTCACAGCTAACCCATACCTGCTGTCCCAATCTTGTTTGAACATCAACCAGCTACTTGAATGTTGTATAGTCTGTTGAAATATGAGCTGACAGGAGCTACAAGGAGCTCATTTATGGGTAAATTGCTTACTGTCAATGGCCCGGGGGCTCACATTGTCCAGGATAATCGCATTATAACCAAACCTTTTACTTATTGTTATGGTCTCACCGTAGAGGGAGTTTCATGATTTATTGACATGTGTGACAGGACTATTGAGTCAATATTCTAAGATTTGGTGGGGGGTAGCACATAAGTTGTTTAAAGATTTATGTCGTCATACATTGGTGTACCTTCCTTTTTAGTTACTATAGGGCTCGGCCAAATATACCTAAAATTCCACAGGGGACCCAATAGTTAATGACCCAATCTACGTCACCAACCTTACCCTATGGATCTTCGCGTCATTCCTTTCGAAAAGCCTGGACTTGTAGTAGCAACATCAAGAAACTCCACAGGACAACACAGGACAAATTACTGGAGACTCGCAACAGACTCTCCACGGCGCACTAGTCATTGACTCCACTATACGAGACTCTGCATCCATTATCCCCCCGGTACACTCCTATGTTCCAAAATCGTCTGCTCAAACTCCTTTCCATCCTAGACTGCCATCCTAATTCACTTCTATCGGAACTGACACCAAAATGGGCATCACGTCCAGAGAGCTACCAACGGGTAGATTCCCTGTTCCTGCTTCTCTCGAGTTACAGGATTACCCCCGATTCATCTTATTTAAAATTATTGATCGTAAATTTTGTTGGACCAGGAAGTGATGTTCTGGCCAGATTTTTCCTATAATTTTTTTTTTGTTTTTTTGGTAGACTTGGGGGGGCGTGGAAAATGTGTACTTCCTGTGAAAAGTCCCCGTTTTTTTTTTGAGGTTTTCCGAATTAGAAATAGTGGCTGTGGAGTAAGTTCGTGAGTATGGACGGCGTTAATTAAAAAACGGAATTAGAGTTCTGGAAAATGGTTTTGGAAGCTTGCGACAATAAGTTGTTTTCTTTTTTCTTCCTGTGGAAACACCGGAAGTACACATTTTCCAGGACCCCCCAAAAATTTTTTTTGCTTTTACATGTATTTGAAAGTTGGATTCGGCTCTCTGTTAACTTACACGGCATCACTTTCTCCTCGGTGGAAGTGGCCGGCCGCGGATGTGATTTAGAGAAGGGTATGGATATTAAAGGCCGGTAAGGGGGGGGGGAAGGGAAGTTCAGGGTTCAGTTAAAGGTTAAATCCTGACGACAGACTTCAAGGTGGTTTGGTGGTTTGGGTGGTTAAATGAAGTACACGCTCTACAGGAGCTTTGAGTGTTACTGGAAGACTTGTTGTCTGACTACAAAGAGATGCTGTGACTCTGGAGTTTGTAGACAGAGAGAGACAGAGAGTTGGATGCTGCCTCACCCACCCCCCACCCCCCGCTGGCTCCAGAGAGATTCCAGGAAATTGGTTTCAAGTGGGTTAGTTGCGTAACAAAAGTTATTAACCCAAAACTGGTACAAAGTGAAGCTGCCGCCGTGTGGGAAAGCAAGATCTCTAGATGTAGACGGGTGGGTTTCCATCACAGCCTCAGCTCCTCCTGGACCAGAGCCACCCTTCCGCCAATCATTCCGCCACCGGAAACTGCGCCCCCCGCTTAACTTCCCACCCAAAATCCTTCAGCCAAACAACATCTTCCTCTCCGACAGAACACCCCTAGCCGTTTAACTGAATTTTCTCCTCCTTTGAACCCCCTACATCTTTTTTTGCAATCTAATAATAATAAAGACATTATTTTTATTAGATCGTAATATTGTTATTTAAAAATTTCTGTTACTCTTAAACATTTAAATAACCACAACCATTAAGTAGCAGCTTTAATAAAATAGTAATTGAAAAAATTACGCTTTAACTTCCGATAAGTACTTTCGGAAAATGGTCCTGAAAATTGTCCATTTTAAATTTTCACTGGAAATTCTCCGTTTTTTTTAGGTTTTCCAAATTCGAAATATAGTGGCCCCTGGAGTAAGTTCGTGAGTATGGACGGCGTTAATCAAAAACGGAAGTGGAGTTCTGGAAAATGGTTTTAGATGGCTTGCGACAAGTTGTTTTTTTAGGGCTTTCCTCTAAAGTTGGAAATTTCGTTATAATTTCCAACTTTAGAACAGGAAATCGGCAGAACGGAAGCATTTTATTTTCCGAAAAGGTTTTCGAGGAGTTTATTTTTTTTCTCTCTCTCTTAAAACCTGGTACTTTTCACTTTTACCTTTTCCAGAGTAGTGTACTTTTGGTTTTGCGCAAAAAGTACAATATATTTTCAAAATAGGAAAATCTCTTGGAAAAATCATGCCCCTAACCGGATGTGCCATGGAATTTTCCACGGCAGTTTTGATCGCAGCTTTGAATAGTCCCCCCTCTACTTTCAGCTTGAGCTCTTACTCACTCTTGGGATTGTAACATTTTTCTCAGAGAATAAGATAATTTGAATGAGATTCTGGGGGAAGCTGCGACGTCACAACCAAAATCTCGCAATATACTTATTTAAATTTATTTATTTATTTAAAGATTTGGTTTTTTTAAAGATTCTGTCGTACTTTGTTACAGTATTGGCGTTGGTCGAGCACATTTTGAGAAACAGCCTCCCAGTAATTTGAGAAAATCAAATTTCTTTCATTTTGTGATCGCTCTGTACGATCGTGCCGGACAGCCGATTGAAATCGAACGTACTGCCTTCATTGGATTCATTGAAAAGGATCAGGTAAGATTCAATCTTTGTTTTAATTGTAATTAATGTCTAATAATAATCGATATTTAAATCGAAGTTTTAGAAATATTGAGACGTGTTTTAATCATATTTAATGTCTAATAATCGATTTTTAAATCGAAGTTTTAGAAATATTGGGATGTGTTTTAATCATATTTAATGTCTAATAATCGATATTTAAATCGAAGTTTTAGAAATATTGGGATGTGTTTTAATCATATTTAATGTTTAATAATCGATATTTAAATCGAAGTTTTAGAAATATTGGGATGTGTTTTAATCATATTTAATGATACAGTGAAGTCTCGGTTATCCGTCACCCTTTTATCCGTCTATTCTAATTAACCGTCACTGACCTCAGTATTTAATTTAAGACTAATCTTGACCGTCACTAATGACGGTCACAACCCCGTTCAACGCAGAGTGTGAATATTTTCTTTTGGGATTTTTTCCTTTGTCTTTTAGGCACATACTCGTGTCCATCATTCGACAGTTTGTCGGTTTTTTTTCCTAAAAAGATCACCCACAAAACCGATTAGATGTCGCAGACATTGTATTCATTAATTTTACTACCCAATAGAATGAATTGAATAATGAAAGATAGCTGACCTTTAAGGCTTAAGCGTATAAATGTATAAAATATGTATACCAGTTAATACAAAGTTTTATACACGTTAAACAAAAGAATCTGGAAATTTTCCTGTTTTTTCCCCATTATCCGTCTATTCGACTATCCGTCACGTGTCCGGTCCCGGTCATGACGGATAACCGAGAACTCCACTGTAATCGATATTTAAATCGCGAAGTTTTAGAAATATTGAGACGTGTTTTAATCATATTTAATGTTTAATAATCGATATTTAAATCGAAGTTTTAGAAATATTGAGACGTGATCGAGTTACCTATTAGAATAAGATTTCCGAAGAAACTTCGAGAATTCGCGGCCCGGAAACAGTATTTTAAAAATTGGATTACTTGATAATAAGAGAAAAATTAGATGATTTTTGCCACCCCCTCCCCTCTCCAAAGCAAACTATTGCGTCTTTTAAACAAAAAAAAATTAATAATAATAATAAATACGTAACATTGTTGAATAGACTTTAAAAATATTACGACAGAACAAAAATATAACGCTACAGGTGCGAAGACTCATGAGTCGACTAAATTAGTGACTCTACTACACTAAACATACAGACAAACTAAGTGTGACTCAGTTTTTTTTGTATTCATACAGTTGGATAAAAGGGTGTAAACTGTGGAAAAAAAAAGAAGAGGTTATGTGACTCTTAACAATTTAACAGCTGATAAAGTCAGCTGTTTGTACTTCCATTTAATAACCTTCCCTCTTTAATATTAAGGGAAGGTTTTCTGTTTTCTGATTTAGAGTTTCGAATTCTAGTTTTTCACCTGTATCGTTGATGATGCAAACACCCAAAAAGAGGAATGATGATACGAGTTCCCACTTCTAGGGTGCATAATAGGGTGTTTCAAAAAATGATGTCTTTTAAATTTTAAAGAGCGCCGGGCAGAAAATCGAAAGTTCATTTAAAAACAAAAAGTTTCGTCCATATTAGAGCAAAATCGATTAATACTTAGAGGTCGCTAACATTGATCAGAAAAATTTTTCATAAAAAATCCTTATTAAATGTTTTGTATCTTTTCAAATTATTAGCAAAACATGTAATTGTACAAAGTTTATTTAAATATAATTTGCTTTAAAGACAATGCAGTTGGAATCATTTTAATGGCCATTTTACTTTCAAAGTTATGAATAATTAAAGAAACTGTTAAACTTAGGATGGAAGATTTGCGAGGAATCGGTCTAATAAAACAACTCGTCTCTTTGCCAACGTTTCGACAAATATATATTGTCCTCTTCAGGGCCTGGATACTATACAAATACAAAAACAATTTACAGAGTCAGTACCATAGAAAAAACAGTAAAAATCAGTAACACAAAAATAAACAGTAAAATACAATAAATTCTTTATAATTATTGAAACTTACATGGCTCTGCGGGTCGGTTGAGTTACAGAAAACTAAGAGCCAGAAATGGAGAACAGATATAGCGGGACTTACACGGGGAATTTACTCTGTAAATTGTTTTTGTATTTGTAATATCCTGGCCCTGAAGAGGACAATATATATTTGTCGAAACGTTGGCCAAAAAGACGAGTCGTTTTATTTGACCGATTCCTCGCAAATCTTCCATCCTAAGTTTAACAGTTTGCGGTCACGAAAAGTATATATTCATAAAGAAGCTGTATTTAAAAAAAAAAAAATATTAAGAAAAATATACATTTTTGAAAAATTAATTAATTAATTAATTAACATTAATTAATTAACGTTAAAATCACTTAATTTTTTATGTGTTTCGTACAGAAATTAAAAAACAAATAATTTTGGTTACTGAAGCGTCTAAATTAGGGAATATTCTGCATTTATTGTTATAATTTGGAATTGATTTACTATCAATCAATCAAATAAATCGATCTCTAAATATTAATCGATTTTGCTCTAATATGGACGAAAATGTTTGTTTTTAAATGAACTTTGATTTTCCTCTCGGCGCTCTTCAAAATTTAAAAGTCATCATTTTTTGAAACACCCTAGTGAATAACCTGAATTGAATACTCTCAACCGCGAACCATATAAAGGGTCTCCCTTAACTGGACCTTCATCCCTTTCTGGTGATATGTTTAAATTATTTAAGCAGAGGCAAGTATGATAAGGTGAGAGAGATGATAGTAATTCTGTGGGTATGGCGGAGGATCCCTTGGATATGATTATTAACCAGGGGATCTCTGCACGTAACAGCTGGGAAGTGCCGAGAGTCCTTCACCCCCCCGAGAAGGTGCTCTTCCGCCAACTAGTTCATGACTAGTTTATCTGGAGTGTGATGGCTAGGATCACCTGCTGGCCAACCCCAAGGCGACACTTGTCGAGTATATACCTATCCCCGGGACAATGGCCAAAGAGATAACTGAAACCCTCACATGTTCCATGTTCACAAAATATTAAATTATTTCCACACTTTTGAGCCCATAAATAGTTCGTCTTTGAAGGCCGGAAGAAAGAATTGTTTGTGCGTTTTGTCTGTGTGTGTGAAAAGTTCTGCATTTGATTCGTATTATTTAGGTGGTTACGCAGTAAAATTAACAGTAATGGCGCTTTAGAGGAATTGCTCCCCCACGACTTCCTCTTCCTTAAAAAAAAAAAAACGAAAACATCAATGCTGTAAAGAGGTATTTCCGGTTCGCTAATTTTTTGTCCAAAATCTGGCGCTCTCTGTCCGCATTTAACGGAACTATCTCAGATTACAGATTACAACTGCAGTTTTCTCTGTAAAAAGAAGTGACTGACAGACACACGAACCATCAATTTGTAAAAATACTTTTTTTGTGGGGGGCTAATTTACGCGAAAACAATATCTTCTCCTAGTAGAGTAAGAAAAGGTCCAAAAAAGGTAAAGATCTTAAAGGGATTATGAGCTCTGATGATGGCGGAAACTTTGGCATGGAAAAAAGAAAATCATAAATTTAATAAAAATTTGATACTAAGTGGTTCCGCTAGAGCAAAGAAAAAAATACATTTTCCTCTCTTTTTCCGCCACAAGGGACTTTACTCCGTCGAATTTTCACCACCACTTTTGCCATTGACGGTACTGCACACTTCCTGGGAGAGAGAGTTTCCCTCAGTATGGTTTTACTTTAGGCAAATTTTCCTTCGGTTTTCTTTTTTGCTCCAATCCCTGTGACAGGAGAAAATAGCCAATGAATGTGCTTTTCTGGTTCGAGCCACCATCTTCAAAGAACATAGTGCTTTAAAAGAGGAAGCTACTGCAATATTACCGCCCGGGATCGTCCTGGCTAAAAGACGAATATAGTAAAAGTAAAATGCTCCTAGATGTCATGATGGAAAAACCAAGTTTTACCCACATATTGAATCCAAAATTGAATCTATAAAGGACTCGGAATCGTTCGAAGTTTGATTCATTTACCTCCAATCACACATAGATAAATTGCTCCTGATAGGAGCTACTTCATTTATATAGCGTGATCTCCTCCTTTGTTCTAGTAAAGGTTATGGCAGCTCACATGTTGTGTTGACATTTTAAATGTAATTAACGTTTTATTGATCGATAGATGTCGCCCAACAATGCCTAAACAAAAGGGCCTATCGCCCTTCTAATAGAGCCTAGTATGTTCGAAATTTGCACAAGGAAGGTTGGTTTCAAACCAATCTGTTGTAATTTAATGAATTTGTACGCAGGTTCAGTACGATAAGTGGATAATCTAGGGTTATATTTACCGTTGCGATTCTAAGGGCCCCCCCAAATATAAATTTTTCTTTTGGAGGAAAAGATCGCAGGAAATAAAAATATTTTGTCTTCACAATTTTCCCAATATTAAAATATCTTCCTTCAATTTATTGAAAATAATCGGAATTACTGAGCAATTGATCGATTTGTACAAACGATTTACAGAAGTACATTAGATCGAATCGAATCGATTATCTCCGCTCAATTGACCTGATGCTCTTTTTTTGGGGTGGTTGGACGTGGTGCAGCTACAGGATGTAAATAGTAGCATTGTGAGGAGCCCTTCCTCCCCGCACCATGGTTACCCTCGGCTAGTTGCTCTGCTGGGTAACTCACTATAATATAAAGAGTGCAAGTTCATTTAGTTGGCACCACTGAGTGCTACTATTTGTACAGTCAGCACAATGGCAACACTGTATCAATGTTACTCTTTCCCAGACCAATATCGTTTGTATGCACTTTGACTAATGTACCGGAATGGGCAATCTGTTTCCCCAAGATGTGGCCCAGAACCCCCCGCCCCCACCTCATCCCCGACCGCCACTTATTCCCGCCTTGTTTACAATTTGTAACAATAAAATTTTGTAATTAAGTTCCGCCGTTATTTCCACAATCAAAACAGTCGTAAATTTTGTTCCAGTGACAGATCGGTCCCATCTTCATTTCCTTCCTAGAGTTCTTTCATTTGATTGGGAGCTGGATATCCTGTCTTGTTGTGGAAGTTCCTGCGGGCCAAAAGAGCTCCTGTAGGAAGAAGTCCTCACATTTTCTACCTCGCTGATCTTCTTTTCAATCCAGAAATCATCTACCAATCCTACGCATACCATTAAGAGTATCTATGTCGTCGTAACTGATACAGATCGGGTCCACACTTTTACTGAAGTCAATTTTCCTGAATCTTTTTACCTACTTCCATTTCTTTGCATAGATCTTCTGGGAAAGGGAATGAGGGGACATCGTAAAATATCACTCTTTTTTCCAGTTTGTATACAGGGTGAACCAGTAACTAATGTCCATAGGCCTACTGTGTGAAGTACATCTAAAGTGGAGTTGAATGATGTATTGAACCAACTTCATATTTTCCACTGTTCACTTGAGTGACGTCACTTTAATTTTTTTTTCTAAAATCATTACTTTTTTTTGCAATAAAAATTGCTATTACTCAGAAAGTTTTAGTCTGAATTCGATTCTGATGACACGGTTAGAAAGACAGATAGATTTCCTAAAAATAGATACCATTTCGAAGTATAAGTTATTCTTCAAACAGCCTCAATCTTCCTCCTGGATACTGGAAAAATAAGAGAAATCGAAAATTTTTTGAAGAAAACTCATTAGGCCCTTATGGGAATCATTATCAGACCTAGGTGCTGGCCTTTTTTTAGTAGAAGTTTCCTTGTCTAATGTGGTACTTTCTTAACGGTATATCATTTTCCAGGATTCCTTTTCATCTTCGTATGAGAAATTACGTTTGTTTTTACAAGAAAACGTGTTCACGAGCACAGCGTAATGCCAATTTCAGTCAATTATAAATCAGTCACCCAAAACACTGAACTTGCAGACAAATTTGTAAACTAAAATTTTTCGTACTTTAATCGGATATTTCCGGTATAAAACCGAAATCGAAGATTTACAAGATTCTATTACGAAAGGGAAAATAAAAAATTTCCATTAATTTATACGTTCAATATTTTATGAATGTAAATTAAAAGGGAAAAAAAGAAAAGTTATTGAATGGTTTGAACCCACTACGCTGATACGTAAATAGATAGAACAGGGTAATACATGGCAGAAATTGATATGACGTGGATTCAGCTTGAATAGCAATATGACGTCACAAAGAGATAGGCATGTTTGGTGCGACGGACAGACGCACAAAACGGGATAAACGCACTCACACTAAAACGGAACAAGAAAAACAAAATACACTAACAAACAAACTTGAAAACAAAAAAGGTGGAAGTAGATAAGAGAGTTTGGGGGTGTCGCAACTAATTGGTGAGAGCAGCAAACTTCCGTGTTTGGGGCGGAAGTTCTGTGGCAGTAGCTGGCGGGGGGAGATAGAGCAGAGCCTTCCAGGTGACTGGCCGCTGCTGTAAAACTGTGTGCAGTTTTTTTTTTTAGCTGGAGGATGTTGCAGAACTCTCCGGGCAGTGTTGTCCATCCATGCCCAGAGGAACATGTTGTCTTCCATCAGAATTTCCCTGTGGGAAGGGGTGGGGTGCAGAGTAAAAAAAAGGAAGTTTATAACATGGCTGTCGTGTTGGGTTGCTGGTTTTTCTCTAAACGCTCACGCGAACCTTGGACATGGAAAAAGGGGGGAAAAAAAGGAAAAACCATATAAAGAAAAAACATACTCGCTTAATTCTGTGGAAAATGAATTATTATTCATGGTTTTTCTTTTTTATATAAGACCGGAACTGTTCGGTTTATATAGTGGTAGCGCATGTCCAGGTCTTATTCGGTGGCAATCCTATGAAGGACGCTAGTACCAGAGACTGGGAAACTAAAGATCTTAAAGGAACATAGCACAAGTTGGTCCTCTATAGGTACGGTGACCATTCGTACTGTTTTTGGCAGGACAGTACTGTTTTTTAAGACGCTGTCCTTCTTTTTTTTTTTAAAGCATAAATGTCCTGTTTTTTATTCATTAGTACTGTTTTGTACTGTTTTTCAATGAAATTTTAATTATACTCAATGAAATTAATGAAAATATGAATATTTTTTCGAAGATTTATGTATGATTTTGTTAAGATCTGATCTTCATATTGTGAAAATTAGATATATTTGTATATTATTGTCGTTAGTATAGTTTTAAAGAATGTGACATTAAAACAAAATTTTGTTGTAATTTTAAAAGACTGAATATTTTTTCTATTTACAAGAGTTACTATTTACATTTTGTTACTAATTAACAAGTGTATAGTGCAAGTAGTCGCTCAGTTTCGGCTGAATATGGGCCATATAATATGGCCATTGTTTTGTAATAACCGATCTCGTGTTAATAAACGTATTAATATTTTTTATAGGCTTTTTTTTCCCTCCTTGTCCTGTTTTCTGATACAAAAATAATGGTCACCGTATCTATAGGTGCTCTCCTAGGTAGTATATTGGCGGTAGTGAGTGATCATCCCGGGGACTGCCAGCTTCTCTTGCTTTTCCTGGGTGGCTTCACTGTAGAGCCTCTAAGAGTTGGACGGGGTCACATCCTCCCTAAAAAATATACCCAGATACTTTTTAATTCAGGGTAAACGTTAGAAAAATTTCTAGAGAAGGCTTTGTAAGTTTGTGGTACATTTCGTTGGCACCTAACCGTGACTTCGACTCCTCAGATCTTCTTTGAGCTTGAGATACCTTCGGGATTTACTAGTTATTAGTACAAGAATATACCCGTGTAGAATCATTCCTCTTAGAAAGCGTTAGAGCTTGGGTAGATGCCAGCAATTTGGGACGAGGATGTACCTGGAGCAGTGCGTTGAAGATGAAGTATAAATATGTTATCTTCCACTCTACTCGAGGTTTTCTTTTCTCCTCTGAAGTGCCGATCTAGTTAGCAGCGATGAATGTATATTCCACCCAAGATATATTTTGGAAAACCATTAGATGGGTTGTGTATGTCGTGAACAGAGGCACCACGGTAGCCGAGCGGTTATAGGCTAGACCCACAAAGCTAAGATGTATTGTTGGTTAGTGGATTCGATTCCTCAGTCTAGGTCTTGGATTTTATTTAATGGTTAATATGAGAAATTTGTAGTAAAGTGTGTTAGGCGGTTATAGGCTAGACCCGCAATGCTAAGATGTATTGTTGGTTAGTGGATTCGATTCCCGGTCTAGGTCTTGTATTTTATTTAATGGGTAATATGAGAAATTTGCAGTAAAGTATGTTTGCTAGTCGCCTCCGTCCACGACACCTAATTTGGTTGTTGGACGCAAAGCCCCCCCTGAACAAATAGGCAATTACTTTATTGTGAACAGCGAAGCAGCTATTCCTGACTTCCAATCTTTCTTCGGTTTTCCTTTAGAGCCTGGGTAGATGCGGGTATTGGTATATTGGGGGGATATATCCTATAAGCACGATCTGCAAGGATGCTGTGAGTGTGCCAGATTTAATAAAACTCGTTGGTATCGTTTGTTTTTTTTTTGGATAGAAATCTCCCAAAAAGTTCTCAAGATAAACGGTACTTATAGTCCAAGGACTTCTTTCGCTTTGTTATGGTCAAGTCCCGCGGAAGTGCTCAAACGATTAATGTACCATTTCCTGTAATTCTTCCCACTTAGACTATAGTGTTCCCACATTCAGGCCACTTTTCGGGGGAAACCTTCTTTTCTTCAACCTGTGGGGACCAAAAAATTGCACACGGTCTCAATACTTCCTCATACAACGTAAAACGAAGTGAAAACCCCGCTATTAGTTACGTCCACTTGCGCCACTTATAGCGACAACACTGTAGCCAATCAAAAATCACTCACGGCCACTGAATAATCCACATACTGACAAACAAAAACATGGAAGATCGCTAATTGAAGCCACGATTGGCTAACTCAGGCCAATTAATTGCTCGACCTGAGATGTGTTTAGTTAACAACAACTCTCTCCAGTCCAAAAGGAAAAGCGCCGCCGCCATCTTTGTTATAATTAACAGAAATTAAGGGAAAAAAATATCCTGAAAGACCGGTTAAAGAGGAGAGCTTGTTAAAACTTATTGAAGCGGAAATATTGTTAAATATTTACATTTTCTTTTTTCTTTTTCCGAAAGCTTTTCCTTTAAAAATCAATGTGAGCGTAATTTTTCTAATTCTTCTTTTTTTTTTTTGGTTCAATGAAGAAGGAAATTATTGTTAATTAAGGAAAATTGTTAACAAAGCGGAAGTGGCGAGAGTTCCATGTATGATTAAGTCATGGGGGAAATTGGAACAAAACGGAACCTTTGGGAGTACACGTCATGAAAAAGGGCTGAAGTCTGGCAGTCGGCTAAGTTGTACCGGATATCAGGTCAGCATCTTTGATTCCCTTCGTTGTTTATATTTGACTTCATTTCCTCTCGCATCAGGTTTGATAAAATTAACCAATTAGTTTTTTGTTTTTTTTTTGCCTTTAAAATTCGTTTCCAAACCAGAGCTTAAGGGACCATACGCCTAGATTGTATTAGAAGAGAGGTTCCACCCAAAAAAGGGGGATAGGAACGCTGGCAATCCAGAATGTCCATTGTTTCCCGTCCACAGCTCATAAGAAATACCGGGGGCTTCAAGACCAACAAATCCGGCTAAGAGCTTCCGGATAACAGAGTACAATAAACTTATAAAGTAGTCACAGGACACTAGGGAGCATGGCGATCTCAATTCGCCACAGTGCACTGGAATAAACCTAGAGACTTTAACCAGTTAAGCGGTGGAATTTAGTTTTAAAAAACCTCCCCCCACAGAGTGCGGAATGAAAATCAGACAATGATGTGTCAATACACGTCGAACGCTCAGGGCAAAACAACCAAAAGTTTACAATGTCGTAATCAAGTCACTAGCAGCTTAGAGGTACAACCCTTCGTAACCAAGTTGGAGAATCGGCAGTTGGGGGTGGTTTGGCCACGTCTGCTGAAAGAAATGAAGAGGAGAAGATTAGATGCTTGATGGATGCCAAATCAGAAGGCCGTAGACCAAGAGGCAGGACCAAGATTGGGCTATTTGGAGTACATCGGGCGATCGGCACAAAAGCGAGGTCAGACTAGGGTCTTCTATCCAAAAATTGGCAAACAACAGGGAAGAGAACATCCGTTGGCTCAAGGCCTAAGTTATCTAAAGCTCGACGCTGAAAGGCTTAAGAGCATTGGACAAAGAAGAAGAAGAAGATAATAGTCACTGCAAGCGACTTTTTCTGCAATCTCTCTCTGGGAGCTTGAGATTACCAGAGAGCATTCTGTGCTCTTTCATAAAATCTTGCACCGCTTCTTCACGTATGCATTGCTCTGGTTAACTAGGGATGACGCAAGAGGCTTTTACAAGGAAGAAAAGAGCTTTAAATTCTTGAGCAAAATGAAATCATGCTCGTACTGGAGGTCTGAACCTCTAAGGCAAGAAATGGCATTGCACAAGGGTTGACAGCTTCTATTTGTGTACGTAATTCCCCAATCTCTAATGCGGAGTCCAAACATGTACCAAGCACTTATCATTTGGCTGACTCCCACCAACCTCCTCCGTATAAAATACTTGGCAGTTCTATTGGGTAAGATAAAGGAAACATCCCACCAAATAATATTCTTATTGTATTTTATTAAAATTTGGAGTTTTTTGTAGTAGATGGCAATTTTATATTTTTCACAACGAGTATTCACGTCGAACGTACACCATAATACGAGATTTGATTTGACGTGTAACTGGTTAAGATTACCAGATGCCACAATCTCCGGTAGGGAAACATTTAACCTCCCAGAAGAGGAGGAATCCTAGTTTTAGAACACCATACGCCTGAGTCTTGTCTTTTTTTGAAAAACTTTTGCTGACACCCTGTGTTCCGGATTATGCCAATAAGGGTTTTATATCCGGGTGAAAAAGCGGCTAAGAGCAGTTTAGCTCTTCCCAATCTCATCTCCAGTATTCCAGAATACAGTTTTTCTGCTCCTTGAAATTTGTTTTCGAAGTTCTATGCTGGAGAGTATAAAGAGCTAGGATCAGCTGGGAGGAGTGAAATAGAAATAATTCCAGGAGCAAGAAGAAGTAGGGTAACCAAGTGGAGACTGTAGTAGGGTGCAGCAGCAGCCGCTGCCTTGGGATTTAGTGCGGGGATCTTGGAGAGTGAGAGAGATGATGTAGGGGTTTGCAAGACTCGGAGAAGGGGAAGTTATGTACAGATAATATATGAGTGCTGGTTGTTGGGTATATAATTGTAGCCTTCCTTCCCCTTTAAGACAAAACACCACCGCCACCTAGATATATCAGCCGACTGAGACAGAGAACAGCTATTTCAGTTATCCCCTCCAGGGTTCCTAGCGCCCAGATATAGTCATTTCTTACTCTTATACTTCTAGCACCATCCAAAACACTCCGAAAACCTCTCTACCTGTATCACTTTCCAAGAAAATGATGCTTTAAAAAATCACTCACAGAAAATTCCTGCGGTAGCTCCTGAGAGTCTGTACTCGTATTCTTTTTTTGGATTAGCTTTTAGTTCATTTTAGCCAAAGGAAGTTGGCCTAAGTTTTCGCTTTTTCACCATTGCGATTTTGTAAAATTGCATTCCGCTCTTCATCGGAACTAGATGAAGAACTTTCTGAAGCATTATTACGTTGCATTAATAAATATCCAATTGTTGCCACAAAAGACATTTTAATTTTATTTAAACGTAAATTTTATAAATACTCCACTAAAATGTAATATAAAAAATTGAATTATAGTATATATATTTAATATAAGTCAACTTTACCAATAATTAATAAAGTTTATTATAACTGCATTTAAACGGGGTTAAAATTAAAAAACAACCTCTTCAAGCTTCTA
Organism: Rhodnius prolixus; assembly: GCF_049639745.1. Classification (NCBI taxonomy): domain Eukaryota; kingdom Metazoa; phylum Arthropoda; class Insecta; order Hemiptera; family Reduviidae; genus Rhodnius; species Rhodnius prolixus. The sequence continues at coordinate 2,294,688 of NW_027411636.1, read as the reverse complement.
ACTTATTTTCGAGGTCGCCATTTGTAATGTTTACATGAACGGTTAAAACGCCCCATAGTCCATTCCACTTGGGTTTTCGATTGTAACGTTCGCATGCAAGTGGAACGGACAACGCTTAGTGGCACACACCCTTACTGAAGACTGAAATACTGAAAGCAGATCAGGTTCTACAAACTATTAAAATTAACAGAAAAAATTCAAAGCCAAAGATAATAATTAGAAAAATTGGAAAATTAAACTTTTTCCTAACTAATTTTCTTATTTGTTTAATTGTTTAAAAACGTATTCACTTCCGGTGTCTTTATATTCTGTTCTTATGTTATTTATTACTTTGTGAGATACAGATATTTATAAAAAAATACTCATGTTGCAAATTATTGTTCTGTTTTTATGTTTCAAATTACTGTTCCGATTTCATGTTTTTAATTACTGTTCCGATTTCATGTTTTTAATTACTGTTCCGTTTTCATGTTACAAATTATTGTTCTGTTTTTATGTTTCAAATTACTGTTCCGTTTTCATGTTTTTAATTACTGTTCCGTTCTCATGTTACAAATTATTGTTCCGTTTTCATGTTTTTAATTACTGTTCCGTTTTCATGTTTTTAATTACTGTTCCGTTTTCATGTTTCAAATTATTGTTCTGTTTTTATGTTTCAAATTACTGTTCCGTTTTTATGTTTCAAATTACTGTTCCGTTTTCATGTTTTTAATTACTGTTCCGTTTTCATGTTACAAATTATTGTTCTGTTTTTATGTTTCAAATTACTGTTCCGTTTTCATGTTTTTAATTACTGTTCCGTTTTCATGTTACAAATTATTGTTCTGTTTTTATGTTTCAAATTACTGTTCCGTTTTCATGTTTTTAATTACTGTTCCGTTTTCATGTTTCAAATTATTGTTCTGTTTTTATGTTTCAAATTACTGTTCCGTTTTCTCAGAATGATGATGTTCTTTGAATAATTTTACATTTTATTTTAAACTTCTTTTTGTACATCACTATAGTTCATTAGACGCCTTTTATCAGCGTACTTCCGGGGACTTCCTGTTAGAGTTCTCTCGTTACCAACAAAACTATTTAATCCCCTAATTTAGCTGTAAGGGGAAAAATATGGTCAGTCAAATATTGAATCCGGGATCTACATGTAAGGAGGCCAGTGTTCTGATCATTTCCTGTTTTTTTTTTTTTTATCAGCTGGGATGGTGACGTACATTAACTCTTGTGCAATACTATCAGTAGGAGTTTCCTGTACTAAATCACTGGAATAGCTTTTCTCAGATTACTCTCGCGAGATCACGCAAAATCTCGAAACTATAGCACAATGTTGCCGAACATTGTCCAATTGACAAAGATTAGCGACCAGTCTAATCCTGTTTGGAAATTAACTCCTCTCGCAGGCCTTCCCCCCCCACAGTCAAGCCAAGGGGGGAGCACTTTAGCATTGAACTCGGACAGTGAGTGGGGGGAGAGTTAGCTTAATTAATTAGTTTAATTAATTTATAGTCACTTCCGGTGTGATGATATCGTTGACATATTACTGGACCACACAGTACGGCCATGATGTCATGATGGCTGACGCGTCATGATTGATTGGGGGCTTTGTCTAGAATTCCCGCTCGGCCAATTAGTACCCGTGCTAATATTATTACTATCTAGTGCTAATTGTCTCGCTGTGTAGAAATCGATTTATAAATATATCGTTATTGTTTCTGTGATTAATCAATTATCCAGGGGGAGTTAGGATTTGGCAACACGTTGTGTTTCGGTGTTTCGTCTTGTAAAATCATCTTGTTTCTTCGTGTGGTGGATTAAGATTGCCATGATTTGATGATCAACTAACAAGATGAAAAGCTGAAACAGGAACTTAATTATTGCATGGATGAATGGAATTGATCATTTCACGTAATAGATTTTGAAATTAACGACTTTTCAGTTTCAGTTGTCAAAAACTGTTTCAAGAGAATTCGAACTTTAAACAAAGAAATGTTTCGAAATAAAATTGATACCGGAAAAGGTCGAAATTAAAAATCGATTAAAAAACATATTTTATTACAATTAGTTAAAAATAGTAGTTAATAGGGTTCTATTGTTTCAGGAGAACGAAACCCAGAAGACCAACAATGGTATCCAGTACAGGCTACAGCTGCTCTACGCCAACGGTAAGTTCATTAGTCCATATCCGGTAGTTACGTATCTGGGTAGTTTGCAACACTTCCTGGCCGAACTCGTTTGCCCCAAAAAGTGTGGAATTTGTAGTTTATTTTCTTGCAAAAGATATTATAAATCTAGGATGGGATTACAGTAGGTCTGTACTAGAGATAGGTGCACTTGTTTTGGTGACGTCACTACAAAAAAAATTACGCAATTAGCATTAATTATATTATTAACAGCTGACTTTTTGTTAAGTTGATATACGATGTACGTAAATGCAGTTTTACTTTTCTTTAAAAATATTTTGAAATATTAATATGTGACACCGACCAATTTAGTTGTTTCAAGTTAGATTTCCGGTCAGTGGAGCTTGAAACAAATCCGGTATGACCTTACCACAGCTCACTAGATTCTAACTTGTGCCGAACATATTTGATTTTTACCAACAATTTATTGCTGACAAACCTTGCTTGTGAGGGAAACCTACCCTGCACCACTTCTACATTGAAACCAATTCTTATTGGACACGAAATATTTCAAATAAAAGCTACAGAGATCTACGTATTAAGTACGTTGACAAAAGGAAGTGAATTGAATGGACACCACGGTGACCACCTTTTCTTATTGGGTGCCCTTTACAGAAAAAATAAACACCCCCCCCAAAAAACAATTCTGCAATATGTTATTTCCGGTTAGCCGATTAACGTTGAAATTGCCATTACCCTACTTTAGAGAGGGGCCTTTAAGGTTCCACTCTTATTTGGAAAAACCACGTCCCTTAAAAAAAATCAGTTTTCCCACCGGAAAATGGTTTTAAACTAAAGACTCTTTTGTGCGAGATGGCTTTAAAGAAAAATCATTGGATTTTAAGTCGCATTTCCGGTTTATCTATACGGCGATTTTTCTATTTTAAACTAAAGTTGATTAGTTTTCTTTGTTTTCTTTCCTGTTTGCTGATTTCCAAAGAAAATATCTTGTCTTGAGAAAATTCAATTGGGGAAAAACTTGGTGCCAAATACTTCCGCCCCCCCCCTCTGTACAAATAACAGAGATAAAAACAATTTTCCGGCTTCTTCCCACTAATTTCCATTTCTGACTAGTTAAAATTCGATCAAAATTTCCATTTTTTGTTAGACCCTGGGTCCAATACATGAATACTTATTAGATAACCATCTGGGGAGCCATTATACCAAGGAAATAATCCTGGGTAGCCCGACAGAGAGAGAGAGAGAGAGAGAGGAGATCTCCTCTCTGGAGCTGAAGCTGGATTAGTGAACCGCACCCAATGGACCAGATAGATTATCATCTTAAATATTATTGGCTTTAGATAATCTAGATTTAGCCAATAGTGTTTGTGGTGGAGAAGGGCTGCTTTTGTATTAATTTTAGCATTGTAAAGACATTTAAGGGCTTTTAAGGCGTCTGGTTATTTTAGGGGTGGTTAGGATTATGGTCATCTACAGCGAGAGAGATTTATTTATAGATTATTGCAGCCCTAAAATGATTTAGACACAATCAATTAGCTTTAGGGTTAAGTTAAAAAGATCTTTAACTCATTCTTGTTAAGACCAGAACGAATCTAAGGTTTAAGTTGCAGAATATTTAGGGTAATGGTGGACCATAACTATGGATAAATAGGAAAAGAACTATTACTAGATGAGGTAAACTAATAAAAACCCTAATATATTAAGCTAGATCTATATTTTCACTAAATGTTACAACCAAGCTAAGTGTCTATTGGCTAAACTGTTCATCCGAAGTATATACGTCATTCAATTTATTTGGGGGAATGACCTTTGATGTTAAAAATGTTTAAAAAACAAAAAATATTATAATTATCAATAAGCATAAGCCCTTGAAGATGGTTTAGACCAGGCCTGGGCAACCTACGAAGCCTAAGGGCCGCGAATTCGGCCCGCGAAGACTTTTCCAAAAATCATTGAATCTGGTCTATTAACTCGCATTAAGATAATGTCTGGTAAAGATAATTTTAATAGAGAAATAGGTATTTGAATAGGAAATAGATACATTATAGTCCAATTATACAAACAAGTTAAGGTTCTTATCATTTTTATTTGTCCATATTAATTAAAAGCTCCACCCCTTGCCACGCCCACAAGAAACTATTCTCCAATAATAGTGCGACTAGTACGTAAGTACAAAATTTTTTGCTTTCAAACTCTTATTTTTATACAGCAAATAAAATAATTTGCCAGAATTTCAAAGTCCAATTATACAAACAAGTTATAGTTCTTATCGTTTTTATTTGTTTATATTAATTAAAAGCTCCACCCCCTTGCCACGCCCACAAGAAACTATTCTCCAATAGTAGTGCGATTAGTACGTACATTGATTTGACGATTAAAAAAAAATATATATTTTTTTTGCTATACCTTATATATATCCTTGAAGTACTTGCGGCCTGTGTAATCTTTCTACTTCCCAATCCGGCACATAGTCCTGTGAAGATTGCACATGCCTGCTCTAGATCATAGGTTCAAAGCTTGGTGTAAAATTAGGTTATCTTGAATCAGTCACCAAAAACAAGCAACAATATTCTACAAAAATTTGGATTATACAGGAAGAGCTACATGCATTAACCATTTCTCGGCATTTTGACTGCTGTATTTATAGAGGAAGCGATCTCTCAGTAACCATATTAGTGTTAACGGAAAGCTTATGAACTACGTCCGCAGGAAGTATTATCTTAAGGATTTCGGCGGAAAGTTCCAACTTTACCTGTTTGGTTCAGTTTTAATTTTGGGCACGTTCTACACCGGATGTGCCCTGTTAATTGAAAGCAACATAACATTTCCATTTTTAACAGAGAGAATATAACCATTGTATATTAGAAAATAGTAACCCAGTGGTCAATGAATGGTCCTGATTGTGGTTATTTTGTTACAGGCGTCAGACAGGAACAGGATATCTTCGTTAGACTGATCGATTCAGTCACCAAACAGGTGAGTAAAAGTTCCAAGTTTTTAAAATTAATATTAATGTTACAAATTACGTATTCACATTTTTGTATCATCCGCTGCCTATTCCCTGCGAATATTCCCCGTGATATTGCGATGATCTTGGAGTGTGCATTGTTACAGTGGAATAGCATTTGGGAGTCGTAGACGATCGATCCGTTCATTATATAATCATTGCCATCATAATTATATATAGATAAGACAAGCATCTTATCAGGTGATTAATGGAAGCGTTATGCACAATGCCATTACATGGTGACGTCAATTTTGATACTCCTTCCGGTACGATCAATTGGATTTAGTAACTACGGCTAGAGCACCGAAAGTTCAAGTTCAGCCACTTCCTTTTGCCCATAGGCCGCGAGGTCTCAGTTATTTCAAGGCTAATTAGCCGAAAAAAAAGGAAAATTTATGAAAATCTGGTTCCAACACTCACTAATTGCATTTTCTCGAAACGAAGTCCGGAAAAGTCCACTAAATACCGCCAAACGTATTCCATTGAAATGGTAATTTCGCTCTTTTCAGATACAAAATTTTACTTATTTAATCGCATTTTATGTAATATTACACCAGTTAATGGGGGGGGATCCACACAATAAATGAAACTTCAAAAGGAAAAGCTCCCCTCCAGAACAGATTTAAAATCGATTTTCTTGGGAAACTATTTCTAATAAAAGTAACAGACATGTGTGCTATGGACTACGCCAGGGGTCGGCAACCTATTTTAAGTAGAGAGCCATTTCTCCTTAAATAATTTTAATAAATCTTACCAAGAGCCGCAAGGATGATAGTGTAAACAAACTCTGTAGATCATTTGTATTCACAAATTATTATTTTATGATATTCAATAACATTTAAATGTTTTATATATTTATTTTCACATATTGCAAAGTAAATAAACGAATAAATAATAACTAAACCTGTGTTTGAATGAAAATGGCGGCAGTCCTATATATTACGTACTGTATTTTAATATAATTCTATTCAATTTCAAACCAAATCTCATTTAAAATTCTTTTTGGTAAAAATATCTTTTTTCTGCAACCATGTAGGGAAGTTCTCATTACTCAATTAAAATCAGCTGTGTAATGCCCAACTTTACCTCACTAGTGGGGAAAAATTCCCATTAGTGTCACTTTCCTCACTAGTGAGTGAAAAAACTTTATTGTGCTTCCTTGGTATAAGAAGTTTTGTTATTAAATATTTTCTGTAAAACTTTAATAAGCTTATTTAAATTTATTTTATCTAAATAATTAAAAAACGAATATTAAAAAATAAAATAAAAATTGAAAGGAATATAGAAATAAAAATAATATTTTAATAAATAATTAGATATTTTTAATTATAACAGTTAAAAAGGTTATAGTGTTACCTTACAGAAATTTAAAATGGATACTAGTGATTCCTGTTTAGTTTTTTTTGTTTAGTTAATAACCCTAATGGTTGCAGAAAAAATATAATATTTAACTCGAGTGTAAAGTATTTTCCTCATACGAGGCAGGGTTTGCATGCACGAGCGAGCGAAGCGACTACTTTCCACACTTGTTAAATAAATAAATGAAATTTTCATTTGTTTCAATAAAATTGAAATATACAATTTATTTTGGACAGGCTAAAGAGCCACACAATTTGGATAAAAGAGCCGCAGGTTGCCGACCCCTGGACTACGCGAATGTTAAATGAAAATTGTTGGAGCCATTTTGGGGAAAAACTAAAAAAGAAAAAAAAAATCAAGTGAAAACTCAATTCAGTTCATTTTCTCCTAAAACTTATTGTCTGGTCCCCCATAATGGCGAATCGAAATTTCATATTTGTAAAATCGAATTCAGAAATCGATTTTTTTTCGAATGAAAAAATCGAATTCAGAAATCGATTTATTTCGAATGAAAAACAAAAAATCTTGTAACTTTACTTCCAGTTCAGGAAACAGTTTTTTTACTCTTTGAGGACTTTAAATTATCACCTTTCCCTCCCACCCCACCACCAAATTTTCTCACAACATCCTTCAGAGCCAGGAAACCAAGAACTGGCGTAGCGATACTTAAGAACTGGAAACTACCAGTTGATTAAGTGTGCGTAAGCGAAGTGTACGTAAGTTTGACCACGGAAGTTAAGAAATTAGACTTGGAAATCTGAGAGAGAATTTTTTTTCTCCTCAGCATCCACCTCTCTTCTCTCAGCTTATTCAATCAGGTTATCTATCATCTCTCCTTACTCATATACTTACCTGAATTTTGACTCGTAGTTTTTCACCCATCGAGGCGTGGCCAAACACGTACAGTGGAAGTAGCATTGAAAGTCTGTCCTGTAGTTTGTCTGTAATTTACCCAGTTAACGTTTATATTTGTAACCTTTGCGTTAGAAAGCCAAAATTATCAGACCGGATATCAGGATTGTGCGTATTCCTACGTAACAGGAAGTATTGCTTTGTGACGATTTCCGATTTCAGTATGCGCCGGAAATGTGCTCTTTTTGAGGTTCCAAAAACCTTATTATTATTTTTTTTTTCTTCTTTTTCATTCTTAAGTTGACCTTCTCTTTGATCTTAGCCAAAAGGCTGAGAAGCGATTGTGACCAATAATGGACATATGGAGCAGAGAATTGTGGGACTCCGCCAAACCATCCAACATCCAACCTATCCAATCTTTCCAGTCTAAAGTCCTCCGCCGAGTTCTATTATCGCACCATACTACATATGTCTCCAACCGCACCCTCCATCATGATCTCAATATTCCCTACGTAAATGAGTTAATCCACACACACCCCCAATTCCTGAAATTTCCACAACAAACTCTCTGTGATCACCCACAAATCCTCTGGCTCAATCACTCAACCACATCGTCCCCATCCTGACAATCCTCCACGTCGCTTAAAACGGCGTTGGCCACGTGACCTCATTGCTTCCTAAACCCCAATAAGTTCCTAGAGAGTTCCAGCGCTGGCTGATTTCTCTCATCCCGTCATCCTGGTTGTGGCACTCAGCCAGAGCTCTGTGGCACAATCGAATGTTTATCTGTAAATACATATTTGCTAGATGTACATTTTTTTTTACAGTTGCAAATAAATAAATAAAAGTTGACCTTAAAATGCATATTTCCGGGTGAAATCTCATACTTCCGGATGCTGCACGATTACAACACGTAGCTTCTTGTTAGTAGGGTAAGAGGAAGGAAAAAATTTAAGGGTGGATCATGAGTTTCCGGTGGGGAAAAGTTAACTTTAAATCAAGAGACATCGCAATGATTGCCCATGTGCCCAGCGAGAGAAATGTTTGGCCCACTCATGAGCAGGCTAGTATAAATAAAAATGGAATGAATCTTGAACGGGGTGGCGCAGGAACTGTAATAAAGAATATTTGCTAGTTAACGAATACAGATTGCAAGATGAGAACGTCTAGGCGTTGGGGGCGGTTGAGGAAGGAGGTGGTTCTCCGGTTGTCGGGAGTACATCTGTCATCGGCTACCCGCCGATCGACTGCCACAGCTTCAATTGGTAATTGGAATTCTAGGGTTACTGTGAGAGCGGCTGCTGTAGTCCAACCCCAGCAGTTCTTGTACAGTCCATATCGTACACCCTCACCGCTTCGTCATTCTTCATGCCCATTAAGTGTTACTCGATATGCCTAATTCACTTCTGCTGACGGAGAGGGAGAATTTAAAAAAAAAAAAAAAATTACCTAATTCGACAAGATAATCTGATATTGAGTACTAATATGTCGCAGAGCATGGTAGACCCGGAACGACTACAATGGCAATTCTCAGTTTCGCAGCTAATAGGAGGGTGCCGCACACACTCTGGCGACCAAATCTCTTATGTCCTTTCCTCTTCACCGCTAGTTTACTCATTTTGGAAGTCGGAAGTCCCATGGAAGTCGACGACAGAACATTAACGATCAGAATCTCCTCAACCAGCTAGTGAAAATGGTTCAAAGCTTTTTTCCAGGTGCCTCTGGACATTCTTCACTCTATTCCTTTTTTTTCCCCATCACCGGTACTCAGAGTTCTTTTAGGATCGTGCCTATCCTTTCGGATATACCAGACCTCGCGTGCAAGCACAGGTTTACAAGAGAAGGATGTCTCACTACCACGGCGAGGCTGTTGTGCTAGGCTTCGCCATGGCAGAAGTGCCCATCCAGGGACTCCCCCACTTAGCCCCTATGGGGCTGGTTTGGTTATACGCTCAACCCTCTCGCGTGAAGGCCAACCGTAGTTGGCCAACACTACCAGATCGTAGAGAAAGCCTTCTCTCTACAGAGCCACTCTAGTCTACTTTAGCTCAGGTCGGCCGCACCCCATAGCAAAGGATAGCGGAGCTCTTAGTTAACCAACGGCGACTAAGAGCCCTACCTCAATCGCAAGTAATTGGGCTTGGAAACTGCTGGCCTCTGGACAGTGTTCTCTGTGTTACTGGCCATACTGTCCATCACCAGACCATTAAAAAAAAGAGAAAATCTAAGCGCCAACAGCTGGATTTGAACCCGCGATCTCCGCGTTGGAATCCAGTATACTAACGTTACCCACAGCGATAATCGCTGTTATTATTATAATTTCTTTCTATCCAATTCTATATTTTTTGAATGCACAAATAGCTCTTAAGTTCTAGTTATTCTAGTCATTAATTAAGTCAAATTCAAAGTGTCCTTTTTAAATACTAAGTTCCTAAGTTCAAAGGGAAAGGATTCCAGTCCCTTCAATCTTGAAATACTTCGAACTTTCGTAAACGTCCCAACCTGGACTATACACACTGTGACCTTAACATTCCTTTTATCGCACAAGACGCTGAAAACACGATACAGGAAACTTCTACACTTCAGCCTGCAATCTCATGTAAATCCTCTAGCTCAAAAATCTTTCTCCTAGAACTCTTCCTGATAACCCGGGGACAAGACACCTTAAGAGACAGTGTGGCCTCGTGATCTCCTCTCCAGTGAAGAGAGTGGTACTAAACAGTCTAATGTTTTGAAGTAACTTCTCCACTCGTTTGCTTCATTTGTTACTCTGTTATCACTATTTCTTACAGCGCCAACGCGCTGATTGTAGCACACACAAAAAAAAATCGTTAAGTTCTTAGACCGGAAATCGCACGTAAAACCCAACTTAGCAGGCCTCGCCTCTAACCGCTCATGGCGCCTACTTCCTTGCTAATATAATTATGACTTAAATATATTGCTAGAATCTTTTTTTTGTTTGAGTGAACTCGCTAGACCGGAAATGGGACTGTGGTGCCCACAATCAATTGAACAATTTCCTGTATTCCCTATTTACGTGTTGGATCTACATTTTTTTTTTTGTTTTTTTCAGTTATAATGGCAGAAATAGAAATATAATTGCAATAGAAAAAGGAAATGTAAATAAACATTGATGCAATTGCATAATAAGAGAGATGCAGTAGAAGAAGAGCCACCGATTGTATTGAACGCGTGGTGCAATCATTATTATTAGTTAAGCTAAAAATCGTAACAGGACAATTAAAGTAATTGGAGACAATTTGTACACAGTGTGGCTCTCCATAAATCTAAACGACGGCTTATGGAGCTGGCAGGAGTGTAGTAGAGGGGAGTGAACTGTGGCAGGGGAAAGAGTAGAAGGAGGGGCGGAGGGGCGAGAGAGACAGTTGGGTTTGGGTTTCAGGTTGCAATTAGAGGATGCGTTGTAGGCGATATATCGAACAGAGTGTATCCGTCCGTCCGTCCGTCTATATAAACCAACTAACACACAGGACACATCGAACTGTATATGCATGTACAGACATGCACGTACATGCACACGCACGCAACCGTGTACAACGTTTCACTCACTTATATTATTATGTATAGGATTTAATTTGTTTGAGAGGCCGTGTAGCCTCACTATTCTAGCGGCTCTAAAAAGGTTTCCCCATTTGAATTGCCGGCCTACCCCCCTCCATAGTGCCTCAGAAAATGTTGCCCCACTCTAGTTGCCACACAGAAGAAAATTAAGTTTTCGTATATTTGTTGTTGGTGGTGAACTATTTTACACGTCAATCCCTTACTAAAATTTCACAACGTTTCCGTTAAACTTTTCTAGTTTTTATGAAAATTTGGAGAATTCCGGCGGAAGTTACATTAAAAAAACTTTAATAAAATAATCTCAAGATGGACCTTCATTTGATTTCCGTTTATAGAATCAGGTTAGGTAGAATGTACCATCCCATCTCCTATATCTGGAATAAATCTTATTGGTTCTTTGTCTCCTCTCCAGAGAATAAAAAAAAAACAAAAAAATTGTAGATTCTGGATTTTTGTAAAATACTTCGACTGGATTCCATGTATTTCGTGGACGTGATTATAGACTTGCTGGACAACTCACTGAGCACGATTCGACCAGTTTTATGCTAATCTGTTCTAAATGATCGCCAAATGATTTTTTCCAAAAAGTTTTATTGCATATCAATTAAATGCTAGTAGTTGTACAGTGCATGTTCAGACTGGCTGTAATAATTCCGTTATTGCGTGCCTCGTACAATGATCATGTTATTGCATAAGCAATTGTACTTTTTAGTGTTTTCTATCGAGATAACGGTGACGTTATCACTAGATGGAACAGTCCACTTAAAAAATGTAGGGGTGTGATCTGGACAATTATTATTTCAATATTTTGGTGGCATCCTACTTTCGCTTCAAGTTCATTCATTTATATTTAGTAGTAGTAGTAGTAAGCAGTAGTAATTGCCTATTTTTTCAGACGGGCTTAACGTCCAATACTCAATTAGGTGTCGTGGACGGAGGCGACTAGCAAATATACTTTACTGTAAAGTTCTCATATTAACCATTAAATAAAATTCAAGGTCTAGACTGGGGATCGAACCCACTAAACCAGCAATACACCTTAGCTTTGCGGGTCTAGTATCTTAACCGCTCGGCTACCGCGACACCCATTTATTCATTTATATTTATTTCATTTCATTTTCTGGAAAAGAAAAGTTAACTATTCAGCATGATTCTTTGAACTTGGAAGTATTGATTCAACATTCAATGCTTTCGATCAGCGTTTATACTCAATGGAAAGGCGCAAATAAGTATCTACTTACTGCAAGAATCACTATTACAAAATAATTTAGGCATATTTAAGATATTTAGGCTTATTTTACTAGACATTAGTGATTGAAATTCCATCAGTAATTAGTTAAGGCTTAACACTCTGCCAGGTTCTTGGACGGCATTAAGACAGAAAAATAGGAAGGGTGGTTCGGGCGTTAATCTGAAGTACCATACTTGGTGTTAAGCCTTGGAAACGCGAGTACAGTAACGAAGTAAGCGATCTGAGCAAACCTGAGTCCGAAGCCTGCCAAGAATCATCAGTTACAGATTCATAGTTAGCTCAGACATCTTGGCAGCTCTACAGGAAGTTGTTTTAGGTTAGATCAGTGTGAGATCTCCTGGAGGGGGGGTGGACAGTCCTGGTAATATTTTCTGGATGCCCTGCGTAATCGTTCGTGATTAGCCAATCGTTTAAGTTTTCGGCAAAAAGAGGAGGTTGTTTTATCAACAACTTTTGAATGCGCAATCACATATCTTAAGGAAGGAAGTTTGACGGCCGGTTTTGATTAACGGAAGTGAGAACGTGTAAATACTTCAAAATACCCGAGAGAGTTTGACGCAGTGGCAATCCACCCCGTCAGTCAGACTTTGTTCTGTTGTGTAATTCCTTGTTTAATCCTGGCAGAGGAAATCAACCACTTGGTTGGAAAATAAGGCCGTTCGTATCGTGAAAAGCCAATGATATCGGCTTCACACACCACTTCCTTATCATCACACAGTCGCAGGGGCTTACACACTCGCGTGAGACACTGATGAGAGCATGGGGGCGGTGACAGTGGGTGGTGTAGCTGATAAGGACACGTGTCACACACGTGGACGCCTTTCTCTCTCTCTCTCTAATGTACTTACTCCAACTCTGTACAGAATTATAACAATTCCTCCCGCCAGACTGTGTGTACAAACACTTTTTAATTATTGTTTAACATCCGGTTCTTATTCTCCGCCCTCTCAATACCACCAGATTAAATTCCCAACATCCGGTCGCTCGTCCTGAAATACGCACCCCCCCCCCAGTACGGCGAAATCAGTCTAAATAGTTGTTATTATTCTAAACTGAATAGTTTACAAGCTATAATCTCTGGCCTACCAGCTGACTCATCTGTATATATAGAGGCAGCAGAGAAATCTATTCAATTACGATTCTGCTTGGAGGCTTCTCCATTAACAATTTATAGACCAATCAGTGTGAGCTGCCTCTGGGCCCAATTAATTTATACTTTGGGCTCAGAACTTCATGGAATGTAACCTACTCTCTCAACAATGGTTGGTTAACTTTGTCTTCAGTGAGCTTGCTTCGCTAAAATTTTGAACCTAAAACGATGGTACATGCGTTCAAACGTAGCGTGGTATTTTATTTGGGTTGGCTGTAGCCGTAGTGAATTTTTTTTTTGAGGTAATCACGTGTAGATGTCCTTGAAGTGAGATTACGAGTAGTTCTTTAGTAGTTTAGTGAATGAAGAAATACGGGAATTCTATCCCAGCATCCTTTAACTTTTCGTATCTAATTTAAGGAATATTACAGTGTATATTAATTTATTTAGTATATACATATATACAGGGTGAACCAGTAAGTATTGTCCATAGACCCTACTGTGTGTAGTACATCTAAAGTGGAGTTCAATGGCGTATTGGCCAACTTCATATTTTCCTCTGTTCTTGAGTGACGTCACTTTAAAGTTTTTTTCTAAAATCATTACTTTTTTCCAATAAAAATGTTATTACTCAGAAAGTTTTAGTCCGAATTCGATTCTGATGACACGGTTAGAAAGATAGATAGATTCTCTAAAAATTGACACCATTTTGAAGCATAAATTATTCTCCAAACAGCCTCAATCTTCCTCCTGGATACTGGGAAAATAAAAGTAATAGAAAATTTTTGAAGAAAACTCATTAGGCCCTTATGGGGATCATTATCCGACCTAGGTGCTGGCCACTTTTTAGTAAAAGTTTCCTTGTCTAATGTGGTACTTTCTAACAGTATATCATTTTCCAGGATTCCTTTTATCTTCGTATGAGAAATTACGTTTCTGAGTAATAACATTTTTATTGGAAAAAAAGTAATGAGTTTAGAAATAAAAATTTGAAGTGACGTCACTCAAGTGAACAGAGGAAAATATGAAGTTGGCCAATACGTCATTGAACTCCACTTTAGATGTACTTCACACAGTAGGCCTATGGACAATACTTACTGGTTCACCTTGTATAAGTTTTGACTCCAAAGTAGCTCACTCAATCTAATTCAAAACTAATTGCATATAAAAATGCTCTATATTAAATTAATTTAAACTAAGTAGTACCTTACATGACGGCTCTCTGTCTAGAACTAACTGGACTTCTTGTTTCTACATATTTTCAAAAACTACGCTAGTCAAGTTCACGCCACTACTACTACCCCCTCCAAATTGCCAACTTCAACCGCTATACTCAAGTTCATGTCTTTTTTTTTTGCAAAAAAAGTCTTTATTTTGACTATTTTTATTTTTTTTAAAATTATTTGTTATTCCTAGTATAACTTCTTCGCTTATTACCTTTTTGAGGTTAGGAGAAGTAAATATTTTACTTATTTTATTGATTGTTCGGTTTTATGACGCATGTATTGTTAGTGATAATTAAATAAATAGAAATAGCGATTAAAATAGACCTATCTAGTTATCTGTAATTATTTAAAACCAAGATGAATTGCATTTCTTAACTAGATCGGCTGCACTTGTTTCTATTTTCAAAAACTACGCTAGTCAAGTTCACGCCACTACTACTACCCCCCTTCAAATTGCCAACTTCAACCGCTATACTCAAGTTCATGTCTTTTTTTTTTTTATTTTGACTATTTTGCCTTTTTGAGGTTAACAGAAGTAAATAAGGTGGCATTTTATTGATTTGTTTGGTTTTATTACGCAAGTATTTATTAGTGAGAATTAAATAAATAGAAATAGCGATTATATTACTAGTTATCTGTAATTAGTTACTGCCACGATGAACTGCATTTTTCTTAACTAGATCGCCTGCGCACTTGTTACATATTAATCAGAAAAACAAGAACGATAAATCGTTTCCAGTGTTTTTATTTTTTGTGTGTGTTTATTTTACGAACACCATAGGAACAGACAGGTCTAGACATGTAAAAATATAGGAGGTTATGTTCGTACAAATACATAATGTTTGTACATAATTATTGGTACAGACAGACAAATGTATGTTGTTTAGAGGTTTGATAAACTATTATTGGGTGATGTTTTTGAAATCTTAGATAAATTAACTTCTCACTATATTTAAGTTTTGCTTTTCTTTTTTGTTTTAAGTTTATTTTTGAATTCATTCCATTTCGCTTTTTACCCCCATTATTATTGTATTTCTAAAAATACAAAATAAAAGCAATAGCATTAATAGTTAGTAAGAGTTTTATAAGTAAATTTATGTTGAATTCCCAGGGGAATACAGGGTGAGTGGCCCCTCGGGGTGGAGTATGTGTCCCACGGGGGCCGTGCAGCGGGACCCCAGGGACGAAAGCAACGTCTAGCCGCTGTTAGAGTTGCTCCCTCTCTTGCCAGTACTTCCTTAAACCTTTGTCCCCCACCCGTCCCTCACCACAGTACTCTTCCTCCAATACTTTACACACTCTCACATACATGCACACAAGTACCCAGAGTATAATAGTTCGTCAGTATTCTGTGCAAGAGTATTAGTATCCCTTAACCTTTTCTTGGGAATTACCTTTTTGTTTCTGGAACCGTTTTTACACTGACTTCCTTTTATAAGAAAACTTGGAATTTTACTTAAAAAAGATAGTTGATCTCTATAATTTACTCTCTCCTAAAACTGAGCTACATAAAAGACGTCATAGATTCATGTTTATACAAAGTCAAGTATGAACAAAACAATGGGCAATATGGCGACCAGCGGATGTTGCTTAATTTTTTGTATTCATATCATCACGCCGAACTGTGGTGATTCCGTAACTGCCCTATTTCGTAAGTAAGTCTCTCTCTACTGTTGGACCATATCTCAGGTCATTTCTTTAACCGGTTAACTGTTGATGACGTCATGCGTTTTCACTAGTGCCCATCGGCAGTTAATTTTGCAAATTTTCAGTTAAAACTTTTGGAATATTTTTGAGGCCATCCCGAAATAGAAAAGAACTAATAGATGGATATAGTATGAACTATGTGTCCCTTGTCTTGTATTAGTAATCACTGAATCAATAGCGAATTCACAAGTTGTGTTAGGCTAGCAGGGGTCGGCAACCCGCGGCTCGCGAGCCGCATGCGGCTCTTTTATCCAAATTGTGTGGCTCTTCAGCCTGTCCAAAATATATTGTATATTTTCAATTTTATTGAAACAAAATGAAAATTTCATTTATTAAAGTAAAGATATTTTTACCAAAAAGAATTTTAAATGAGATTTGGTTTGAAATTGAATAGAATTATATTAAAATACAGTACGTAATATATAGGACTGCCGCCATTTTCATTCAAACACAGGTTTAGTTATTATTTATTTGTCTATTTACTTTGCAATAAGTGAAAATAAGTATATAAAACATTTAAATGTTATTGTATATCGTAAAATAATAATTTGTGAATACAAATGATCTACAGAGTTTGTTTACACTATCATCCTTGCGGCTCTTGGTAAGAGTTATTAAAATTATTTAAAGAGAAATGGCTCTCTACCTAAAATAGGTTGCCGACCCCTGGGCTAGACTATGCAGTAAGTGGTGCACCTGGTAATAACAAAACGGGATGAGGATCCTTTTGTTCCCTATTTACCTGTATTCAAGAGGCGGAGCTTTTGGCTCATGAGCGGGGTTCAAGATTTAGCGATCATCCAAATTGCTTGCTAAGTCGTGGGCTACTAATCTGCCAAAATATTTCCCTGCATAATTGTTTGTATTTTATCATCTGTGATCAGGGATTCATTTGTATAAATACCAGTCTGTAATGTTGCGGCGACCTACTCGGGGGATAATTGCAGCGACCCAATTTCATATCAAACATACTCTGGGGTTTGACGAATATATTCGTCAATGGTTTAATTTGTGCGACGCACTTAGGGGACACATTTTCCACCAACAAAGTCGAAACAGTTGACTGGTTAAAGGCAGAGAGGAAGGTCGTGAACTAGTAACCTTACTAGGGCAGGGGGAAGAAACCGGAAGACATCAAAGCTGTAAACAGACCGTTTCCGACCGTTGATTTGGACCAAAAGCTTTTTTTGTTGGGTTCGATGGTGAGAACTTGAACCAAATATGGTAAATTTTGTACACTTGATTTTTCCGAACTTAATTTACCTCAAGACGAGTAACCTGCTGAGAGAAATCTAGAACCTCTTAGCAGAATTAAGCGGAAATGAAAACAAAAATCAGCTGCAAACCATTGAATTAATGTTAAAGAAAATGAATGAATAGAGAATAAAATCAGTGAAGTTTATAAAGGTGTAGTAACCAAACCCAGCTACAATATTGTTAAAATGGTGGCAGCATTGCGGTGGAGGGGATTTAGAGCTTGGAGTGGGGCGCTAGAGAATATTCTTGGCAGGAAGAGAGAGACAATGTGGAAGGTGTTGTTGGCGAAGGTATGCAAATAGAGAGAGGCAAATTTGCCTTTCAAATGGAGTCGCAATGGCAATGTCCGTCTGTCTGTACGTAACTGGAGTAACTTCCGCTCCTTTATTCAGGAAGTGCCTATCACACATATTAAAGCCTTTATAGTCGCACAATTACCCTTCAGCAAGTGGCCAAAAGTGTTTTCCCGCTCTAATCTCTACAGCCGCGTCTCTATTTAGTCAAAAGAAAAACTTCTGCGTAAAGACGTACATTTTTTTTTGGTTTAATGTATCCAACAGTTGGTAATGGTTATGGGTTTTCACATTTCCGCTTAATTCTAAGAGGAAATATGGCGAGTAGGGGGTGAATTTTCCCAAAATACGTTTCCAAGGAAATAGTTTATTTTTTGTGGGAACTAGTAATGGCAAATGTGGTGCGAGTTTTGTAACCGCTAAGGGCTTTTCATAGAACTTTTATTTAAATAATTTTTCTTTTTGTTTTTCTCGCAAAAAACTCTCGAGTTTCGAGAAAATTTTTAAGACGTAAAATTGCGGTAAGAGAAAATCAAGTGCGTGCCGGCTTTGGAGGGAAGCCAGCCCCCCCCCCACCATTCCTTGAACCAGCCCTTAAATAGATTGGGTTCAAGCACAATGTTTTCCTTTACTCTTTTGATCCAAAAGAGTTCATTAAAGTGAGCCTTCCGGTTTTAAGATTCTAGATCTCCAAACTTCCAGTCGGGTTCTTTGAGAGTGCCCGCACTAAAGCTAAACCTTTGAACTTGCCGCGTTTTTTTTCCATTTTTGAACTAGACCAGTGATTCCCAACCACTGTGCCGCGAAAGGTATTGAACTGTGCCGCCCAAATTTTAGAATTGCATACAATAAAAATTATATATTAAAAATGTAGAAGACGATATGAGAGTAGCACTATCATTTATACGACCAAATATAAACTGTAATTATCAAAAAGACATCAAGCTCAAATTTCTCATTAAAAGTATTCTTATTATTAACTTGTAATTAATCCCTTACTTAATCATATACTGTTGTTCTTTGTAGTGCATATTATTTTATTTTATATTGAAAATAAACGTAGACTATTTTACACAGTGAATTATGGGATAAGTAAAATACTTCTAAACTTATCTTATTGTTAGTGAACCGCCAAATTGTGAAATTGTTAAAAATGTGCCGCCGCGACAAAAAGAAAAAGGTTGAGAATCACTGCTTTAGAGAGAGTTCATTTACAATTCTTTCTTGAGGACTACTTTTTTAGATTCACTTATCATGCGCTCAAAGACCTATTAACATCTTAGTAAATAAAAGTAGTAAAGTAATTGCCTATTTTTTTCAGGCGCGCTTTACGTCCAACTACCAAATTAGGTGTTGTGAACGGAGGCGAATAGCAAACATACTTTACTACAAAATGTCTCATATTAAACCTTTAAATAAAATACAAGGTCTAGAGACTGGGGAATCGAATCCACTAACCAACAATACATCTTAGCATTGCGGGTCTAGCCTATAACCGCCTAACACACTTTACTATAAATTTCTCATATTAACCATTAAATAAAATCCAAGGCCTAGACTGGGGAATCGAATCCACTAACCAACAATACATCTTAGCATTGCGGGTCTAGCCTATAACCGCCTAACACACTTTACTATAAATTTCTCATATTAACCATTAAATAAAATCCAAGGCCTAGACTGGGGAATCGAATCCACTAACCAACAACACATCTTAGCATTGCTGGTCTAGCCTATAACCGCTTGGCTACCGTGGCGGATAACATCTTAGTGAATCCTCTATATTGCTATATTGAGAATTGTCTGTATTGCAGTAACTACTCTTTATGAGAAGTAAGAGGAAGTTACAGTGATAAGAAGAACAACCTCTTTTTGTTGTTGTTTTTTCTTAATAATTTACAAAACTAATCCGCCAATCTATTTTGACAAGGAGTAGGCTAACTCCCCTGTTTCAGTAAGGGGACCCAAGAAGTGGTGAAAAGTAAGGTCTAACAGTGAACGAGAAGGGGGAGTGGAGTTGATTCTGTAGAGAAGATCTAGGATTACAAAGTCCTGGACGACGTGTGCTAGTGTGGAAGCTTACAGGCCGGAGTTAAAAAGTCATTGGTTACATCCGAATCCCACCCTTCCGGATATAAGGAATAGGTTTCTACTTACCGTCCTCATGTTCTTCTAGAGGGTCCCGGGGTTCTTTTAGTTAGTTTAGTTAGTCTTTAGCGGAGCACTAATGGACCAGAAGCTTTTTGTGGTGGTTATTAAATAGGGGATTTAGGAAGGGTGGGAAGACAACCAAAAAAGGGGAGGCACTGTTGGGATAGTGGCTGCTACAATAGAAAGGTCTCCCCCAAAGAAGAAGGTGGAGGGTGTCTTCTGTTCGCCGAGCTGCTGGTGGTAACACAGAATTTCGATTATAGATTTAGATATTCAATTAAGCAAGAATAAATCAGTGTCAATGTTTGGAGAAGACCCCCAGGATGGTCCTTGGGCTTTCTGTGAACTGTTAGGCCAATCCCCCCCCAATCCTTATGTATGTAGGGGCTTTTTTTTTTTTTGGAGATCCCTAATCCACCCGGGATCAAATGGTGAATGGTTGGTTTATAAATGACACAAGTTTGGTCTTTCCCTTTTTTGGTGTATGTGAGAGGGGTAGTCTTAGGTCCAGGTTTGGGGGGGGGTGAAGCGGAGGGGATTGGTTGGCATGAAGCTCCAAGCCGGAGTACGTGAACGCAATGGTACAGCAGCTCACGTAGTTTACCACCCGCCCCTCCAATATTTCCATCAAAATGTTTCCAGATCAGAAAGGAAAACAATTAAAACCTCGGAAAAATGAAAGTAAATCACAGAATTTTGGGAAAAGCTAAACCCCATGATTCTAGATACAAGGCCAACCAACAATGGTGGTGATTTAGTGGCGTGTTTTGCATGATTCAACAATCTGGTGTGAACACTCCTGCACGAGCTACTCATATTTAAATAATTTCAATTCCATTGGCTAAGTTTCAAATACCACAGGACGGTTAGTTGTTTGTCATAACTAGATAACACAATAAGCCTGCCATAAATTACTCAGGGGTGACCCCTGCTAATTTTATATGAACAAATATTAGTCATCTAGGCCAGAGGTCGGCAACGTTTTTAATGTAAAGAGTGAAATACTAAATTAAAAATTCATGGCGGGCGCCAACTATTTTTCGAAAAATAGAATTACTGATTCTAACGGTAGAGAATCTTGAAATCTCGACGAAAATTCGATTATTAATGTATCAATGGTTTTTAGTGTCAAATTCATCAACACTCAAATTTAAATTAACTTTCAATTATTCGTTTGACATTTTGAAAGTGAGACAAGGAATTTTTCAACAAATGCGCTTTTAACAATTCCAACTTACATTTGAAAGAATTAACTGCGCTAATCATATCAGCAATACGGGAACTCTTTTTTTCACTCGGCATTGAAATAATAAGTACGTTTTCTTTTCGATGAGTCCATAATAGGGATGGCATAAACCTGTGACAAACTCTCTTGATCTATGCTCTCTTGTGTACTGACTACTACTGACATGATTGCTCAGTTCATTTCAGTTCAACGCGTAAGCGCGTCACCGTTGACGTACAGTAGATTCAAGGAATTTTAAAATTTACGTATTGAATTTCTTGTCTAAATTAACAATAGTTTAAGGGCGCACAGAAATTTATTGAAGGGCGCAGAGGCGCCCGCGGGCGCCGCGTTGCCGACCTCTGATCTAGGCGTTCATGTGCCTCCTGGATCTAGAAAAATAGTTTTAGGTAATCAGCTGTTTTTCAGACATTTTTCGACAATTTCATTTTTTTAAAAAAACATGATTTGATTGTTGTCATTATTATTATTGCTATTTTTAGTAAAGTAAAGTAATTGCCTATTTTTTCAAGCGGGCTTAGGTGTCGTGGACGGAGGCGACTAGCAATCATACTTCACTGTAAAATTCTCATATTAACCATTAGGTAAAATCCAAGACCTAATACAGGGGAATCGAACCCACTAACCAACAATACATCTTAGCATTACGGGTCTAGCCTATAACCGCCTAACATACTTTACTATAAATTTCTCATATTAACCATTAGGTAAAATCCAAGACCTAATACAGGGGAATCGAACCCACTAACCAACAATACATCTTAGCATTACGGGTCTAGCCTATAACCGCCTAACATACTTTACTATAAATTTCTCATATTAACCATTAAATAAAATACAAGACCTAGACCGGGGGAATCGAATCCACTAACCAGCAATACATCATAGCATTGCGGGTCTAGCCTATAACCGCCTAACATACTTTACTATAAATTTCTCATATTAACCATTAAATAAAATCCAAGACCTAGACCGGGGGAATCGAATCCACTAACCAACAATACATCATTGCATTGCGGGTCTAGCCTATAACCGCCTAACATACTTTACTATAAATTTCTCATATTAACCATTAAATAAAATCCAAGACCTAGACCGGGGGAATCGAATCCACTAACCAACAATACATCATAGCATTGCGGGTCTAGCCTATAACCGCCTAACATACTTTACTATAAATTTCTCATATTAACCATTAAATAAAATCCAAGACCTAGACCGGGGGAATCGAATCCACTAACCAACAATACATCATAGCATTGCGGGTCTAGCCTATAACCGCCTAACATACTTTACTATAAATTTCTCATATTAACCATTAAATAAAATCCAAGACCTAGACCGGGGGAATCGAATCCACTAACCAACAATACATCATAGCATTGCGGGTCTAGCCTATAACCGCCTAACATACTTTACTATAAATTTCTCATATTAACCATTAAATAAAATCCAAGACCTAGACCGGGGGAATCGAATCCACTAACCAACAATACATCATAGCATTGCGGGTCTAGCCTATAACCGCCTAACATACTTTACTATAAATTTCTCATATTAACCATTAAATAAAATCCAAGACCTAGACCGGGGGAATCGAATCCACTAACCAACAATACATCATAGCATTGCGGGTCTAGCCTATAACCGCCTAACATACTTTACTATAAATTTCTCATATTAACCATTAAATAAAATCCAAGACCTAGACCGGGGGAATCGAATCCACTAACCAACAATACATCATAGCATTGCGGGTCTAGCCTATAACCGCCTAACATACTTTACTATAAATTTCTCATATTAACCATTAAATAAAATCCAAGACCTAGACCGGGGGAATCGAATCCACTAACCAACAATACATCATAGCATTGCGGGTCTAGCCTATAACCGCCTAACATACTTTACTATAAATTTCTCATATTAACCATTAAATAAAATCCAAGACCTAGACCGGGGGAATCGAATCCACTAACCAACAATACATCATAGCATTGCGGGTCTAGCCTATAACCGCCTAACATACTTTACTATAAATTTCTCATATTAACCATTAAATAAAATCCAAGACCTAGACCGGGGGAATCGAATCCACTAACCAACAATACATCATAGCATTGCGGGTCTAGCCTATAACCGCCTAACATACTTTACTATAAATTTCTCATATTAACCATTAAATAAAATCCAAGACCTAGACCGGGGGAATCGAATCCACTAACCAACAATACATCATAGCATTGCGGGTCTAGCCTATAACCGCCTAACATACTTTACTATAAATTTCTCATATTAACCATTAAATAAAATCCAAGACCTAGACCTGGGGAATAGAACCCACTAAACCAACAATACATCTTAGCTTTGCGGGTCTAGCCTATAACCGCCTAACATACTTTACTATAAATTTCTCATATTAACCATTAAATAAAATCCAAGACCTAGACCGGGGGAATCGAATCCACTAACCAACAATACATCATAGCATTGCGGGTCTAGCCTATAACCGCCTAACATACTTTACTATAAATTTCTCATATTAACCATTAAATAAAATCCAAGACCTAGACCGGGGGAATCGAATCCACTAACCAACAATACATCATAGCATTGCGGGTCTAGCCTATAACCGCCTAACATACTTTACTATAAATTTCTCATATTAACCATACTATAATTATTATTATTATTATTAATATTATTCCTATCTGTGCTTAATAACGTTTAAATAAAAACCTGATTACTATTAGTTCGACACCTCCAATTTCACATCAATGGCGAATACTACTCTTTGTTGAACAGAAGTATTTTATGAATAACAATGGCCAGCGGATGTTACATTAAAAAAATGCCTGAAACTTTTAATAATACCTGCACATAAAGAAGGAAAGCTGGGAAATTCTATATCAGCTGTTCTTAAAAGTGTGTTTTCCATAACTTTTGGAAGAATTAGTGGGGAAATATAGTTTTTTTTTTTTTTTTTCCACAGGCGAAGTTAAAGTACGGAAAAAACCCTCTTAAGAAAAATGGGGCAAGTTTTTCCCGTTTCTGTCTGGCTGAAACTACCAACTAATTTTTGAATGAAATGTTTGAGTACATAATTTGTTGTCTACTTTTTTGATGTTTAATTGACCTTTTTTTTTGTAACTTAATTTTTGTCTTGTTGTTCGTGTCGCTAAAGAAAGAGTGGGGATAAATAATTTTTGTCTTGTTGTTCGTGTCGCTAAAGAAAGAGTGGGGATAAATAATTTTTGTCTTGTTGTTCGTGTCGCTAAAGAAAGAGTGGGGATAAATAATTTTTGTCTTGTTGTTCGTGTCGCTAAAGAAAGAGTGGGGATAAATAATTTTTGTCTTGTTGTTCGTGTCGCTAAAGAAAGAGTGGGGATAAATAATTTTTGTCTTGTTGTTCGTGTCGCTAAAGAAAGAGTGGGGATAAATAATTTTTGTCTTGTTGTTCGTGTCGCTAAAGAAAGAGTGGGGATAAATAATTTTTGTCTTGTTGTTCGTGTCGCTAAAGAAAGAGTGGGGATAAATGGCAGCTGGGATTAAATTTGTATCAGGAAACTAGAAATTTTTCGACAATTAGTGACATCATCTGTTTTCATTGATACTTGCCCTCACCTGGTCTAATACTGATGTCACCGTCACGGCTTGCATTAATGATTCATCATGCCGGCAGAGTGCTCTGTCAACACTGTACTAGCTCTCAACGCTGGCTGGATATATTTTTATTTTCTTATAATTCAATTTACAAAATGGCGTAATTTTATTTTATCTACATTTTTTTTGTATAGAAATATTTATTTATACATGGTCATTTTATTAAATTTTAATAATTTTTGTTTTATGTTTCACAGGCAATCATTTACGAGGGGCAAGACAAAAACCCGGAAATGTGCCGAGTATTACTCACACACGAAGTTATGTGCAGGTGAGCTTAAGTTTTTTTTTTTTAATTATTGCATGTTTATTGGTAGCCCTGACTGGTTTCTAACTTTCATGCATCGTCAGAGGTTTGATTAAACAGTTCATTGTAGAGATCTCGAGAGGGCATTTATTTTTCCTGTCTCCAAGGCCCTGATTTGCGTCACACAAACAGATTAAGGTGCACTTTCCTGTTCACATTTTTTTTTTTTTTTTTTTTTTTTTGGAGACTTCAATGCTTGTTATTCAAAGGTGAACAGGGGGCCATTTCCGCAATTTAGCAGAATCACAGCACTGTCTCGAGCTGGGACCGAGAAAAAAACATCTGATTAAGCTCGAAACCACTCGAAAGTCCCTCCAGCATAGAATGATATACCTTCCAGACTCCAGAATGATATCTAAAAGAACCTATAATTCATCTTAAGCCGACCGTGGACGAACTTATCCGAAGTTATTATCGCGTAATGGTGGTAGACATTCCCCCCCTCCCGTTTAATGCAGTTTCCTTCCAAGTTGCACTTCCACAGAAGTGTCGGCTCTGTCAGGTATTTCCTGTTATCTGTGAAAGAAATTGATTGAGTATCCGTTGGTTTAAGACTGATGTCAGTGGATATGCTAAGGCCGCCTCCTTCTAATGCATATATCTTGTATAGCACTTACTTACCCACCTTCAAGGGCTACAGAGATCTTGATCTGTTTTCTTCCTTTCAAGAACAGTACAACTCTTTTAGAATTGTGACTAGATGGAGATTACCCTTATGGCAGATTTCCTTTTTGATATCCTCTTCTACACCCTACTAGCGTTACAAAAAACATTCTTCTTCTTGGCAAGCTGTACCTTTTGTAACTTGACATTCCATCACTTTGGATGTAGAACAGTGTTTCCCAACCTGTGGTGGTACGCAAGTTGCTGGTTGGTGGTACACGAAAAATAATCAGTAATGGCGGACATAAAAAATTAAAGCATAAAAATATCATAGAAACGTTTTTTCCTATAATTCATAAAAATTATTTTAATTAATAATATTATACAGTAAAGTTGTTAATATGTACAGTAATAAGGTTGGTCTGTCTCAAGATATACGAGAAAATATAATAGCACATTTATCAAGGATTAAAATTGTCTTTCATGGAGTACTTTCCCCAAAACCCGAAAACAGAAATGATAATTCGGATTTCAAACCCCCCTTCTATAAAGAAAATTTAATAGAAATATCATGTGACAGACTATGTAAAAATCTGCTTAAAGAGACTGGATTGTAATGGAGTAAGCTCCTATCCAAGCAACATTAAATTTAATTGGTACTTATAGGGAGTTGAATGCTTAAAATATATTAATTTTGGAAGATTTGGGCACAAATATAATAATCCTAAAGAAGAACTTTGTAAATTAATTAATAATTTTTGAAGAGAGAAATATGTAGGCAATTTTTAATTATTTAAAAAAAGTTTTAAAACTAAGATCTTACACTTTACAAAGTTTAATAAAGTGAACATGAACTTTGAACTCCTTTGTAGCAGATACATTGGTATCTCTATACAGATAAATATGATAATAATAATAATAAAATAACACACTTGGAATAAGAAATTTCATGAAATACAATCATTTTTAAGAAGTGGTAGAATTCTCAGCATGATCTTACTACCAAGTGGTACGCGAGTCAAAAAAAGGTTGGGAAACGCTGCTCTAGACGAACAGCATTTTCCGAAAAAGTGCTTTTGATTTGCTGTTTTTTTCCCCCTGCCACGACCTTTTTTTTTCAACATCTTGCACAGCATCCTCTTATGCAGTTCTTCCAAACTGGGAAGTACAGGACTCATTCTTTCCCTTCCACTGTTTTGGGCAGGAGAACACACTAAAACCCTACAATCCCTCTTAAGTGCGGGAATATAAAAGAAAACTTGGGCTTACCGCTTACTTTGGGCATATCTTAATGATTTGTCAATCTGAAGGGGGCCATCCACAGGGAGTATAATGGGAGGATTCCTTGGGGAATATAACTAAAGAGGACAGAGGGCAGCCGGCCACAGAAATGCTAATAACTTATTTTTTATTTTCTAACCACATGGACGTACGTAACATGTCAATAATCCAAATTAAAAAGGAAACTGGCCCTGGCCGAGTCTAAAAGGAAGGGAGGTGAGCATCTATCGAGCGATATATTTACATACGACTGGGAGAGAGACAACAAGTTTAGCCCTTCGAAGGGTATACGTCAATCATTTGGACAAACACTTGATGAAGTTTCCCTTGATGAAAAGGTCCCTTATAGCACCCCCTCCCCCGGCGCCCTACATCTTTCGAGCATGTCTCAGTCATTTAGGACGTTCTCTGATGGATGGACAATGATTGATAAGGGTTTCCATCAATCTATTTTAAGTATTAACTTTATAAAAAACTTCTTTTTAAGTGAAGACTTCATTTACTTAAATCTGAACTCTGAACTCACTGAATACCTTGATTTCGTAAAAAAACAGCTTCACCGGATATTGGTGCATCTATTGGCTGCACTGCTCCTAGCTCGATGACAGTACTTCCCCTAACAAGCAGCCAGAGGAGGAAGATGGAATTTAAAATACAAAATTATGGATAAACAAGTTATCCGGGAACATAATGTAGGAAGGTTAGGGATATAACCTTCTTCCCCTGTATTATTCACGTACTTATGCGACGTGCTTGCAGCGGGAGACTATATAAGATATCCCACATAAGTGAATATTATGTAATATGACAAACTAGGGAAACTGCTCGTATGAAATATTAAAATCTAAAAACGTACCAAAACAAGAATGTCGTGTATTTATTTAAGACTTTATGTATTATTTATTTATTTATTTTTGAAGAAGGAGGAGGAGGAGGAGAAGGAGCTAACCTGTCTGAACATGTAATATATTTAGCGCCCCCCCCCCAGTGTGGTAGACGGGCACAGTGGTAGCAACTAAAACCTGGGCCTCTTGGCTTGGCTGGACGAAGAGCAGTACCCAGTCTTTCTTGTCTACAAGTCCAGGTTGGCAAGCCTGGCTCAGCCCAAACCACTGCTTGAATATTTCAACCGGTTGTTCCACTCTGTATTTATTATTCAGGCAGATCGGTTTTCAGCCCACTTCCACCACCAGCGACTGGGAAGCAAGAAGGCTTTACTCGCGTTTGCTCTCACAGGAGCAGACCTTTTCACCCATCTTTTCACCAGGACTAAATTGTGCTGTTCAACACTTTTTCTTACACGTCATTAAAGAGGATTAGTTATCCTGTACTTCCTTCGTAATGCGATGAAATGACCAAGGAGCGAACGCGCGCGTGTCTTTCACCAACAATGTGGTAACAGGAAATGCCTGTCTTAACTATTTCCTGTTATCACTAAATATGAACTTAACGTTAAAAATATTGTTATGTACGATTTGTTTATTTTTAACCGTAAATGCCTTGAAGAAGTGGAGAGGGGGGCCCATTTGAACAGAATTTACATTTTCTGTTTACAGAGTGCGCACAGAATCGTATTATTGAACCTTTTTATTTTGTTTTCTACAACTTTCAAGTCTTCTTAACAGTTCTATATCAATAAACAGTTGTGGTACTTTACAATACGTATCTATACTTTTTTAATTTAAAAATTCTGTGTCAAATGTTAATATCTGCCCCACTGGTTGGTGTACCCTTTGAACCCAATATAAAATAGAAAGAAATGTTATTACTTTACTCTGAATCTACCTTCTATCAGTTATTTCTCTCTCACTACTACATTACTCTCTCTTTTAAACCACTGAAATCTAGTTCCATAAAATCGAGAATGACTCAGTTCGGGATGTTGTACCCGAAGTGGTGATGGGTTTAGGGAAGTTTGAACAAAATATTAGGGTTTGTTGCGCTTCTTAATGGTAGCTTCGAACCACTTTCCCCTTCTTTTTAATCACTTTTACTAAAAAGTGGCCAGCACCTAGGTCTGATAATGATCACGTAAGGGCCTAATGAGTTTTCTTCAAAAAATTTCGATTACTTTTATTTTTACTCCAGCATCCAGGAGGAAGATTGAGGCTGTTTGGGAGAATGACTTATGCTTCGAAATGGTATCAATTTTTAGAAAATCTATCTGTCTTTCTAACCATATCATCAGAATCGAATTCGGACTAAAACTTTCTAAGTAATAACATTTTTATTGGAAAAAAAGTAAAGTTTTTAGAGAAAAAAAATTAAAGTGACGTCACTCAAGTGAACAGTGGAAAATATGAAGTTGGCCAATACGTCATTGAACTCCACTTTAGATGTACTACACACAGTAGGGTCCATGGACAATACTTACTGGTTCACCCTGTATAATATATAATATATTTCTGCACAAAAATTTAAGACTCAGACAAACAAACTTAAAAGGAAATAATATTTGTTTCTCTTTCTTTCTGTTACAGTCGGTGTTGCGACAAAAAGAGCTGCGGTAACCGGAACGAAACACCGTCTGATCCGGTGATTATCGATAGGTAAGTGGCATTTTTCGAGTATTTTTTTTGTCTTTAGTTTTAAGGCTGGCCAGCTCAAGTGATAGATCGATTTAGATATCTATCGAACGTTTTGCTACCAATCGCTCCTTAATGCTAACCAAATTCTGAAAAGTGACCAGGTGAAAATTTCTAAATTTTCTTTGAACAGGTTTTAACATGTCTGGTCCAAATAAAAAAAAAAGACGAGTGATGGACAATTAAAATCCAGTTAAAAACTCTTTTACATTGTTCAAACATTTTGTATGTAGTGATTGTGACTCACGATATTGTGGGGATAGTGGGCCGAGGTGTGTCTGGAGTTAAGCCATTACTGGAGGCCGTTCCTCCAGCTCCCTCGGACTGAACTGGTGGGGGGACTCTCAACTCAGCTGAGTTGGGGTGCGCACTTCACAAAATGGTTCCCTCAGGAGAATATAAACTTATTCGCTTGTCCCCAAAACGCATACTCTTTATAAAAACAAAACTTTTTATAAAACTCAATAAAAGCAATGTGGTCGTGTGAGTTTACAGGCTGGGCCCTTTTCCTGTTTTCCTAATTTCGTAGAGGTTCAGGAGAATTTTTCCACAATCGTAAGGATTTTTCCTGGAAAATCACTTTTTGAGATTCTCGGAAGCCAGTTTTTAAGATATCAAGATGTGGCTATTAAATAACGAGACTGATGCTGCTGCAGAAGAACTATGCATACGCCAAATCCTAACGACCGCGACAGCTGTGCAGCGTAAAGCCTTCTCTTTCGATTGTGCAGCGTCTCACGTGTTTGTAGAGAAATCTGTGTCTGACCGGAACCGTCGTTTGTGTAAGAGGTGTTAGTTTCGTTTTGCCGAAAACACGATACTACATATGTAGTAGAGCAACGAATTGAAAAACTTGATAAAACCGCTACTGAAACTCGTCCTTTATTAAAAGAAGTTTGTGGCGATGAATGTTTATCACGTGCGCAAGTTTTTTGAGTGGTTCAAGATGTGTTTCCAAGATGGCCGAGAAGACGTCGGAGTTGATGACTGGCCGGGTCGCCCTTCCACGTCCAAAACGGATGAAAATATCCGATTATAATTAATCAACATCACTACCGTGAGGTGCTTGCGCAACTCCGTGAAGGAGTAAGGAAAAAAAACGACCCGATTTGTGGAAGAACAAGTCAAGTGGGTTCTCCATCAAGACAACCGGCGCCGGCTCACAGTGCATTGTCCGTCGCAAGACGTTTCTAGCCAAGTACAACATCCCAGTTTATAAGGCCATCCGCCTTATTCGCCTGACCTGGCCCCATGTGACTTTTATCTGTTCGCCCAAAGTCAAATCTGCATTAAAAGGAACACGATTTCAGTCCGGTGAAGCTGTGAAAGTAAAAGCGGCGCGCGTCATGCAGGAGCTCACAGAAAAAGACTTCCAGCAATGGTTTCGAACAATGGTAAATTCGCATGGAGCGTTGTAGGGGTTAGGGGAGGGGTGTATATTGAAGGTGATAATAACTAAATATGTATAAATTTAAAATAAAATGTTTTATAGCAATTGTATCGTTATTTAATAGCCACATCTCGTAATTGATCTACGTAAATGGAGATGATATAAAATCGTCTGAACTTTTTCACCAAATTTTTCGTATCATTATCGTCATTTTATACTTTGCTCTCTGCTTCACAAGAGGAACTAGATTTTGAAAAAGGAGTAGTTATTTCATTGTCCAAACATTTTGATAAAGATGTTTTATCTCGTCAGTGGCTCTGTGCCGCCAGGAAGCTGTGGAGGTTACACCAAAGCTGTGGTTAGAATCAGGTGACTGTAATGGCGGCCTGCTTTCAGATCTCTAGTTTAGTTTCCGATGTTTCGAAAACCATAGAACCAGTTGTGCAAAGACTAATTATTAGAGTTCAATCAACAACAAAGCAAAATATCAACCATTATTTCCATGGAAACACAATCGGATCTAACAGTTCATAGTTGGTTTTTAAACAGATGTGCCAGCCACATCAACATGACGAATTCTGTAATACAAACAATCCGCCCACAAATCTGCAGGGAGTCTGCTAATACAGGAGGGGTTCCCCAACTTACCTCGCTAGGTACACCCATCTGGGTGATTCCTGGAGTGATTATCAAGTAGCCCACAGCGGTAGTCCTGGGAGTAAAATAGAGAATATTCATATTACGTATCAATTAGGCCTTTCCTGTTTCAATTAGACAGCCTTCCACATCCGGTATTGTTCTCAGGATTCGTCAAATCTAAGAGCCGTATCAAATTTTATTGATTTTTTTTTCCGCTTTACGGAAGAAATGTTTGTAGCTGATGGAAGTTTGTACGGATTTTCGCAGGAAGTTCCGCCTTTGCAGGACGGTAGGGAAATATCAGGAAATACGAGGTTAAATAACGACGATTAAATAACGAGACTGATGCTATAAAACATTTTATTTTAAATTTATACATATTTAGTAATTATCACGCTCAATATACACCCCTCCCCTATCCCTATAATGCTCCATGCGAATTCACCATTGTTCGAAACAGTGCTGGAAGTCTTTTTCTGTGAGCTCCTGCATGACGCGTGCCGCTTTTTCTTTCAACGGACTGAAATCGTGTTCTCCTTTTAATGCAGATTTGGACTTTGGGGAACAGATAAAAGTCACATGAGGCGGCCAGGTCAGGGCGAATAAGGCGGATGGCCTTATAAACTGGGATGTTGTACTTGGCTAGAAACTTCTTGCGACAGATAATGCAGTATGAGCCGGCGCGTTGCCTTGATGGAGAACCCTGTGACTTGTTCTTCCACAAATCGGGTCGTTTTCTTTCCTTACTCTTTCACTGAGTTGAGCAACTACCTCACGGTAGTAATGTTGATCCATTTTGGACGCGGAAGGACGACCCGGGTGGTCATCATCTCCGACGTCTTCTCGGCCATCTTGGAAACCTCTTGAACCACTCAAAAAACTTGCGCACGTGATACAACATTCATCTCCATAAACCTCTTTTAATAAAAGATCAAGTTTCAGTAGCGGTTTTACCCAAGTTTTCATGTGAAATTTCACGACAATTCGTTGCTCTACTACATGTGTAGTATCATGTTTTTCGGGCAAAACGAAACTAACACCTCTAGTACACAAACGACGGTTCCGGTCAGACAGATTTCTGTACAAACACGTGAGACGCTGTTAAATAGAAAGAGAAGGCTTTACGCTGCACAGCTGTCGGTCGGTCGTTAGGATTTGGCGCATGCATAGTTCTTCGGTAGCAGCATCAGTCTCTCGTTATTTAATAGCCACACCTCGTAGTGCAATCGGATATTCAGATAGAGCTCTGTCGCTTTGGCTTGAAAATGGATTTTAAGTTGGGGTTTTGTGATGTGTTTTGAGTTCTGGAGAACCTTAAAACATTCTTTTGAAAGAAAGAACGCCAAACTTGCTCTGACGATCGTAAAACTACTTACAGAGTAGTGTTGCTCTACAGTATCAGGAGCTTTGGGTGAGCTTTCTCCATCCTTTGAGCAATAACTTGGAAGGCTACACTCAAGACACTGATGCTACCTGGTTTGTTGATAAAAACCAAAGCCTGAATGAGGGGTGTGTGTGGAAAATACTCATATTTGGTGGTAGTGGTTGCAAAGGAGCTGGGTACCTACTTTGCTCGCCAAAACGAGGAACTATAATATACAGTTGTCTTGGAAATGGCCTCCATTGATGTACGATCCAGTAGTATAATAAACAGGATGTGGTTATAAACTTACATCCGGCGGTAACCGGCTTTCTATGTTTTGGTATGACAGAAGGGGTTTTTGGCGGCCCCAGGTTTTGTGCCGCCATTATTATCATCTTTGGCGGTAGAATATTTGGCGGCATCCTGCTAGATTCGTAACTACTACTAAAGATAGAGGAAGGTAGGCACGGGATACACAGTAAGACTGCGGTAGTAAATAATGTCTTACTACAATGCAAACCACTGCCAGCTTTATCTTTAAGGCGCGAACAGCTCTTTCAGTACCTTGTCATCATCCGGTAACGCCTATTTCTCACACTAAGTTTATCTTCATTGCTGGCCGTACCCAGTTAGCTCATCACCAACATATCTGCACAGACACATCTCGCATATTATTCTAAACCCATTCTATGTTTGCTCTTGGTCTTGTCTTGGAACTATCCATTCATTTGTTGCTGCGTTTTGCTACTACTCTCCACGCCCACCCACATCAAGAGTCCAAACACCCCATCCACACAGACTCTCTGTTATCTCTACACCCAAATAAGATATCTACCTCTCTACATACCTCTTCCCTCCACCCAATCTCCTTCTTCATCTCCTTCCTTCAGGAACTGTAGCCTACTCAAATACTCAACCCCCGTGGTGATCTACCTGATCAATCATTTCTGCCTTTACAACATGGAAAACACCTTCCTTTACCTCGCCTTTTCTTTAGCACTTCCTCACACATACACACGCTCATATACTTTTCCACCAAGTTTTCCTCACTTTTAGGAAGCCCTAACCTTGTTTTCCATTTCCCCATTTCTGTCTCTACTCTCTTGATGTTAAGCTAGAGCATTGTGGGGTGATTTTTATGATATTTTTTTTGTTCACTTCCGGTATTATTTTTGTTTGATAAGAAGAAAAGAATAACATATCCTCTTTATATGTACATAAAAAATGTATACACAAATATCTAGCTCCTCTAAAAACACTGTTATGGTTAGAAAAAAAAAAAATTTGGACTTACCACAATCTCATGACGTTTCCTGTCGTCACAGATTACGTAATTACATTTTCTTGAAACTAGGAATTTTTATTGTGACGCAAATATTGTACATGTTCACTTTTAAGGTCACATCCTGTACATTGAAATTCTTTTCCACTGTTCAGTAGTATGATTTCGGGAGTGCTGGGACGAATTTTTGCGCCGGAAGTGATGACGTCATAATGACGTCGTCACAAGACATACCCTTCATCCTAATTTTGTGGTCCAAATGGATGAGGGGGGATAAGGGCGTGACGTCACCACTACGTCACGATGACGTTACAATGATAGCGGTATTTTTCCTTGTAGCGCATCTCCTCTACGTCTCAAGGCGCAAGTCCTACGTCATCATGACGATATACCCCTCATGTGGGTCCAAATGGATGAAGGGGTTAGAAGCATCGCGTACGTACGTCAAGATGACTCAGGTGTATAATATTTTTTGTTACTTATTTAATTTTATAATAATATTTAATGCGTGATTAGATTCAAAGGGGGGCCCCCCTAACATCTGCCCTTTGCAGAACGGCCCTTCCTTCTCTATAATTCATTCTCCCTTAATGTCCTAATTTCTGCAACACATTAAAATTAGCACTAAATTTTATACACGTCATAAAATTACAAAAAAAATTGCGGAAAAGTCGCAAGAAATTCTCATTTCCGTTTAAGTAATTTACTTTTAATCTTAAAAATTTTCGCAACTTAAGTAATCATTATGATCATCCTACTGATGGAACCGGATATGCCCCCGGAAATGACCGTGAAACAGGAAGACTCTCCAATCCCGAAACTGCCGAGGGATGAATTTTTCCTGTAAAACCCTAGTCCTAGTCTGGGGTAGGGGAAATTGTTTTTTCGTTACTTCCGGTTTTGGAAGTCTACTCTCAAGACCTCTAAAATGAAAAAATTCTCATTTTGTGGTAAATTTTTGACGCGAATCTAAAATAAAAGAGAATAAAATTCAAGAAATAAACAGAATTGAATTGATTGAATAAGAGGAAGCAATAATTACGTGTATTGGACAGACATTCATTCAATGCGATTCAATCATGAAAGGGCAATGGAGAGGGGGCAGCAAGGGGGAATATAATTTTATAAATGGATTCAGTTACATAACCTGCAAGGTAATGGAGCCAACTCAATCATTCTCTTCTTTAATACATCTATAAAGGAAACTTTGCTGTTTCATTTTATTTATATTATTACAGGCTGTCCAACCTAGAATGATAAAATCTAAATAATTGAACGAAATCTCAGATTTGAATCGCTTAGCGTAATTTAATTTTTTATTTTTAAATTAAATTTTCTATTTTCTTAAAAAAAAAAAAAATTCGCAATAAAATGATGCTGTTGAAAGATTTAGAGATCACAGTGCCACCTGAATCTAACTAGAATTTATCTCCTCAGAAGAAAATATTCAAATTACTGTGGGTAGCCCAAATTTGGGAAATCAGTTTAAGAGGTTTCCCAAAAACAAAAAATTTACGCAAAATTAGGAAAACTTTTCATGAATTCGGAGTATTGGTGTGTCCCGTTTTTTTCCCAACTGGGTAACTCCTTTAATCCCTGAATAATATTAAGAGTTCATTGTACTAAGATGAAGTATCGATTTCAAAGAAATGATTGTCTAAAACACGGTATTACCGTGATTAAGGATGGACCCTAATCATCAAAACCTTAAAACGTGTATTTACGGTCTAAAACTTGTAAATAGAAAATCTGCGTACTCACAAAAACCTTCGCTGATGATGGCTAAGAAGCGAGAGATTTCTGTACTATTATTATGATTTAGTATCAGGAGTTGTATCAGGAGAAACCATCTTACTGAGTGAACTATTTAGTTTCCTGATTTAGTATCAGGAGTTTTATCAGGAGAAACCACCTTACTGAGTGAACTATTTAGTTTCCTGATTTTGTATCAGAAGAAACCACCTTACTGAGAATCCAATTGAAAGGGCTATTGGTTTCAAAACCTCTTTAATGAGTTTTATGCCAACTAGATGGTGTTTATGGTGTATACTCATCGAAACGCACCGGAATTAATGTAAAGAGAAGTGGGAGAGAAACTTACAAGGGTCTATACATTCGGATGTGCACAGAGTGAGCCAGAATCAACCATATAGTGCTACTAACCAATAGCTATTACACACACACAAACACCAGTAACCAAAACAAAACTTCAATTCCATTAATTGAGTCAGCTGATTCAGATGGCGGTCCACTGCCACCTCTATAGCTGTGGAAATAAAAATAAAGAGAGCAACCCCTTCCCCCGGAAAACACCCCCCAAAACACACACAATCTAACCCCTTCTTTTATCCCGTGTTTTATATTTATTTGTGTTGCATTATTGAATTGGGTTATTTCGCCCAAGACTCCCTACTGCAAATGACACTGTTCGCACCCATTTTCCCGGTTGTGAGTACACCTCATCCTGTCCCACACACGTAGAGGACTCCTGCCAGGAAGGAAGGGGGGAATAAAAGGAAAAGGAAGTAGAAACCACACATTGTCCTGTACAGTAACTGCATCCATTACATCAGCTACATCATCCTGGTTTGGTGGGCTTAACCCCCAACCGGTATAAATACAAAATGTTATTTATTTAAGTTAACTACGTTAATTTGGTGACGAAACACGGAGGCCTTAACCTTCCCCTACCCCAAACAAACTCATTCAAATTTTGTGAATTACCATTCGTCCTGTTTAATGAATGAATGAATGAATGAAGAAGACCTTGTTAAAGATGAACGAGAATGCTTTGCCAGCGATTACTTTAAAAATAATATGACTTTGTTCAGGGAATTTTTAAGGACTTCGTTAAGAATCTGGAGTGAACACACCTGCGCGACTTTCTCGAAGCACTACTATTCAAAGCCTCGAACTTTAGAGTCATACTTGATTCTCATCCCTTTAGGGAGGACTCCAACCTCTCCCCTAACTCGTAGAAGTTACCTTAGTCCGAATTAAAGGTAGGACTCACTAGGTAGTAGTACTTACAACTTAACAAGATATGGGAATCTCAAAATAAATCGATGTCATCTTAATCGATTAGTGATCAACGCTAATCGATAATACTCCACTTACAACTTAACAAGGTGTACTTGTCAATCAATTTCAAAATAAATCGATTTCATCTTAATCGATTAGTGTACATCGCTAATCGATAATACTCCACTTACAACTTAACAAGGTGTCATTGTCAATCAATCTCAAAATAAATCGATTTCATCTTAATCGATTAGGAAACATCGCTAATCGATTTAAAACGATTTCAATTTCCTGGAATAAATCTGATCGAGCTACAATTTATTCAGTGTGTGCTGCAATTTTTTTTTAGAATCAAAAGTTGGGGGTGTGATTTTGCTTAAAAACTTTTCCCGAACCATACATTTGGTTCGGAAGTTGATTTTTCTTTTTTTTATTGGTTAAATTTCTTTTCTCTTTGGAGGCGGCGGCAGTGGAGACGTGATTGCGGCCATTCAGCCACGCTGTAACATCTGGCGGAGAGCTATCCACTAACGAGGCTCCATTCACTTCCTGCGGCGGCTACCCCCCTTCACACCCTTCGAATCTTCGTCGTTACCTCTCCTTCTCACATACCTCTAACCTGAAACATTTAACCTCCCGCTGTTAACCTCATCCACTGTTATCACCTCAAAATAAACTAACCTTTCCCTTTTAAACTTAATAACAATAATTGTATGTGTAAAAAGATTGTTCGAATAGTAAATAAAAATTTGCCATATCACTTAATTAATATTCAAATTTTTAATTTTGTCTTCCGCTTTTACGACTAGAAGAACAGGAAGTTTACTTTTGGTTTTCAGTTTTGAAGTCCTCGAAAGTCCGGAAAAGTGTTTAATTTCCAAATTGGCCTTTCCTATCAAAAGCGGAAATCCGGGCTGGTTCCAAATTCAATATTTTGACTCAACCGGAAGTGCTGGATTTTCTTCACTATGGCTACCAGAATTTCCTGTTTTCCCTTCATGGGCTCTAGATCTATATTCACCGGGGTTTTCCAAGGCAAAACATAGTTCCTTACTTTTCTTCCCGTCGAATCCTCCTCGAACGCTGAGCCGCCAGTGACCTTACGACCATCTGGTCGCACTATAAATAGGGTTCAAGTTATTCAGTAATTGGGACTAGATTAAATTAGACTAGGGCAGCCTCAAGGCCTACGCCACTGCGACCCCTTTGGATCTATTGTGGCTCCTCAACTTTAGAGCTCGCCCTCCAAACCTGTCCCTTTAATCAGACTCTTAATTCTGGGAGAGCGTTCTCTTTGAGTAAAGCTCACAGGCCTTGGTTTTTCCTCCCCGAGAAGTAACACCCTTAGCCAGACTAGCCCCTGACACTGACACAGTACGTGCAGCGCCGTTTCCTCCTCTTCCTGACAGAACCTATAAAGACTATCATCTGATAGGCCCATGCAATGCATCAGTTTCCTGAGCCTGCAGTGGCCTGGTTAATAGTCCTACAATTATCTCTTATAGCCCCACGCGGACCTTGACGGATTAATTCTACAGTCAGCCTTGGCCGAATAGCCTTTAATGAACTCCTTCGCCTGTCTCTGTCCAGTTTGTGACAAGCCACCACTCCTGAGACCTACTCTGCGCCCAATAGGTTAATGGCCGCAGACTTAACGCACTTCGAAACTCCAAAACAGGGCTCCAGGCCAACGAAATGTCCCGCAGAGCCTTTCCGGGCCAATAAATCTGCCACTTCGTTTTTAATTGGGACTAACTGATTTGAAGCAAAAAAAATTTATTAATTCAAAAATGTAAATATTAATGTAAAGGCTCCAATCAGAATGAGGAAGATGATTCATAAAGCTGGCAAGACAGGAAGCAGATGTTATCAGTACTCTGCTCAGTAATAACATTATTTAACATAATCGATTAAACAGATCGATATACTTGAAACTGAATGACCATTTAGTATTTAATTAATTAAAAAAAAGGAGGAAGTAGTTCAGTGGCGGGTCGGAAGATGATGATGATGCTATTACAGACAATAGTTGGAAGCATCTAGGTACCATATGGATAATGGGTCGGAGAACGTGGCCGTAAGCTCCGGATGGACTTATTTAAGTGGTTAAGTCCCGGTACTGTGTAAGAGAAGTGGCTCATGTCACGCACGCGACCCTCTCGACATATGGTCTCCGGCCTAGATTTGCATACTCCATGGTGGAGGTGGTTGGAGGGCGGAACCCTGAAGTCCTCGCTAGAGTGGGTACTCGGCTTGGGTTAAATATACGCTTCGTTCGAGCGTACTCATTCAAGGCGTGGTCTTCTCTATTTTCTTGATCACTGCTCTTCCTTGTTGTTGTCCAGGAATACAAAGGAATGGTTGGCTGTCTCTTTACAGAGATTATTAACGCTTGCGTGCCAATACTGGAGCGCAATTCAAGGTTCTTGTCTGTTTTTTTTTTTTTTTTTAAGGTTAACGCCTATTTGCTCAGCAGGGATAACTTCCTGTGGTGATGTCACCAAGAGGAAGCTGGCATGATTCTTTTACTCTGCTAATTAGTGAAGAGATTCGAATCGTAATTTTAACAAACTGGTCCGTACATGTGTGTAGGCTCAATAACGGTAAGAGACGCAAACCACCAGAGGATGATGCAATAAAGTTTTGACCAAAACTCGGTCCACCAACCGGAAGTGTCGCTTTGCTGAAGTTTGCTGAGTTTCTGATTTACCTTAAATGTGGGCTCATACATTTCAAGTTTAAAAAAAAAAAACATTTATGCTTTAGAACAGAGGTCGCCAAAGTGGTCTATATAAGAACCCCCAGGGGTCTATTTAACAAAAAAAGTAAGGGGTCGATCTGAGCCAAAGGGGGGTGGTCGAAGGAAAAACAAATTTCGAACCCAATATAGCGGAACCTTGCAAAAAGAAACACCATTTCATTAATTAAGAAGCAATACCTGTAGTTACTTTACTTATTTTTATAATTACTTATTATTCACGGAAGGGATTAGCTATGTGGTTAGCGTATTAGATTCCTACGCAGAGGTCCTACGCGGGTTCGAATCCACCTGCTCAAGCTTAGATTTTCTCTTCCTAGGTAGGAGCTTCTTACAGTTCACTTGTCCCGGTGATGGACAGTGTTGTCTGTCTATTAAATTTTCTTTATCTTCATATTGGATAATGATGTAGCTTTTCCTAAATTTTCTTTATACGTAGAAGGGGGGTTTGAAATCCGAATTATCATTTGTGTTTTCGGGTTTTGGGGAAAATACTCGCATGAAAGACAATTTTAATCCTTGATAAATGTGCTATTATATTTTCTCGTATATCTTGAGACAGACTAACCTTATTACTTGTTCATATTAACAACTTTACTGTATAATATTATTAATTAAAATAATTTTTATGAATTATAGGAAAAAACGTTTACATTTATATGATTTAATTTTATATGTCCGCCATTATTGATTATTTTTCGCGTACGACCAACCAGCAACTCGTTTAACGCTGATCTGGACGCGTTTTACGTACTTGTGTGGGTGCTGACGTTGACGGTAAGTCGTGTGAGTGTTCGCGGCAGAGTATTTTATTAAAATCAGGTGGTGGAGGTGTTGAGGGAATGTTGTCCGCCATTTTGTAAATTTTCACTTGCCTTAGAAACAGGGTTGGTGGATGAGCAAAGTGATTTAAGTTGTAAACCAGTTGCATCGTTTTATCAAGTAAGTCTTAAAAAAAAAGAGCATGCAGAAAGCGGAAACGGAATTTTTGGTAGTTCATTTCTCACACCTTTTACCATCGTCGGCAATATGAGAGCTCTTTTTTCTTTTTTTTTTATCTACGAGCTCGCGGAAAACAAGATTCCAGCCGGAGAGTTCTAACTGGATGGAATTTTAAATGGAGGCAAGATGGAGTTTGGAGAGGAAGAAGAAAACAAGTCTTCTGAATAAGTTACCCACTTCCTTTTTACTCCTGGACAGACGAATGAGTATTTGGGGGGGCGAAGTGTGGACCAGCGCGGGAAGGGAGGCGCTGGGAACACGAGAATAGGCAGGAGGTTGTATTCCAGGAATGTTGGCGCTATCAGCAACCCCACCCAAGACTGGTTTTCTTGCGCTTAATTCATAAATAAGTTAATTTTTTTTTTTGGTGAACAGAGTGTGCTGTCTTGGTGAAGATCTAAGAAGTGGGTAGAGGGCCAGGAAAGAATGCAGGGGTTGTGTTTCATCGGCTTGCCGTGTGTCCATGCTGGGGGGCGGCCAGGTGGAGGAGTTCCGTGTGCACAGAATGAATGGAACAGAACCCAGGGGTTAGCCAAGCCTACTACCCAGTGGAGGCTACGACCAGCTAACAGCTATAAACCAAGAAACAAAGGAACTCGTCTAGTTTCCGCCCCCAACCACTGAAGCCAATTTCCGCCAGTTCTCACTTATTCAAAGAGCTGCTCCCAGAGTGAGAGAGACTCTTTTTACTTCTTGGTTTTGTTTGTGCGTGTGTTTTGTTGTATTTCCTGTTCCTTTTCCTACTTCTTCTTCCGGTTTTTGGTAGCACGTGTAAGAAAACTTACTCACTAAAGCTTTCTCTTATGGGCGATCGCTTCCCAGTGATATCGGAAGACACAATTCTCTTTTTTAAGACAGTTTTAGTTCCACAAACTTGCTGATTTTCGTCTTTCGGCTAAAATGATCATTACTCGTTTCCTGCCTACTGTTAAGTACACTTCCGTTCTGAGCCTCCATAACTTCCTTTCAATAAAGATATTTTCTCAGCAACCAATCACACTCAAGACGTCTTAAAAAAAAAAAAAAAAAAATATGGTACCATTATCAAGAAAACTACGAATTGACGTATTTTCCAAATTGACGTATCATTTCCTGTTTCAAAATTTATGATAATAGTTTTCAACTTTTTTTAATTTTAAATCTTTTATTGCAATTTATCACTGCAACGATTGTTGCAACAAGCAAATATGGTAAAAAAAATAAAAGAAAATCATGAGTGGAGAAGGCACCCAGTGGTGGTGTCACTCCAGTAACGTGCTCTCACGATAAGAGTAGATCACGAGAGGCCATCTTCTCTTCAATCTCCTTAGAGGATTACTCTGGTAATGTGGAGGAAGATAGGTTTTCTATGAGAGAGGTTAGGATGAGCTGCTGTAAAGGAAACAAAATTTGAGAAAAACGAGTGTTAGCAAGAACCTGTAATGAAAGGGGTCTTTGAGGTCATTATGGATAGTGTGAGGTTAGATACGTAGAACGGAGCGTTAAGAAGTTTTTTGCGGAGTATTTTTGGACTGTAATGCCTGGAGTTTGAACGCTTAGTCGATCTCCATAGTTCATTTGGCCGAATGACCAAATAGGTCGCAGTAACAGTAGATATAAGAGTCTTTTGTTATGTAGGTTAAGTTTTGAACGTTTGTCAAGTAGTCTGGCGAGAAGTTTTGCTAGCGTTTGGTTAGTTTATTGTCTTTTCATTCCAGTATGGGGGATTCCACGTCAACCGTTTGCTTCTAGATACAGTCCAAGGTAGCGTACTTTATCCACAGTTGGTATAGGAGTTTGTGGTTCAAGATGATAGGAGGTAGGATTTTCCGTCTGGGAGTAAATACTATAAACTTCAACTTAATTTAATTTTACTTCCACCAACCAAATCCATTAACTATATTATAATAATTATTGTTATCGATTAGATATCGACTAGGGAATAAGGTTTGTTAATGTCGTTTAGTGTTGGACACCCGGCGTACTGCCATGCTTCTAGTGACAGTGTTACCAATATTCAACCAATTATATTAGTTTAGATATATATATATATATATGATAATTGTGTTAAACATGTTCCAGCATGCTGGAACATGTTTAACAGCTAGTTGTATATATATGTGACATATAGTGCGTACAATAGTTTGGGGCCGACAGTGTTACTAGATTGGTAATACT
Organism: Rhodnius prolixus; assembly: GCF_049639745.1. Taxonomy (NCBI): domain Eukaryota; kingdom Metazoa; phylum Arthropoda; class Insecta; order Hemiptera; family Reduviidae; genus Rhodnius; species Rhodnius prolixus. The sequence continues at coordinate 2,251,477 of NW_027411636.1, read as the reverse complement.
GTTATAGACTAAATGTGTGTTTGTGATCAAGGGAATCCGTAGCTGAGAGCCGGATAGCTATTGGGGGAATGTATCATTTATTATTTAAGTACAAATATTCTGTACTGGCAGGAGATGTAATATAGTTGGGAGATTTCATTGGAAGAGGGGTGCACGCCCTCTCACTGCTGCATATGGACAGATATGTGCATATGCAGCAGCAAAAAAAAAATTGAAGAAGTGCATTAAACAGAAGGCTCTTTATGTGCGTCTGTAAGTACAAAACAAAACGGGTCAAAAAAAGGGAGAGAGGATAGAAAAATACGGCCTAGTTATGGAAGACTGCGAAATATAAGGGGCAAGGAATAAGCTAATGCAATATAGAAGGGATATGTAGAGCTATTTTACTGGAATACCAGCGGGGAGCCGGCCTACCAACCGTACCCTTTGTAACGAGTGGAGGGACTAGCCCAATATGTCTCTATTACATACACATAATAGCGCATCTGTTCTATCCACAGCTCTAGAAGTGTGCTCTCTCTCAAGTGTACTGGAGAACACAGCAACAGATAGGATACAGACACCACTGGCATGTTTCCCCATTCAACAAACTTCCTGTTGGCTGGAATTAGCGGGGGGCGGTAAGGTTGGTCCAAATTTTCTACCTATGTTCCTTTTGAACGTGATGGTGTCAACCGAAGTCTGGTATCAAGAAGGGCCTATTACTTGGCTTTAAGATTCTAGTCTGGGGAGATCCTCTGACTCGAAGCAAGTACGGGAGAACACCTCCAGTTGTTGTCAGGAATCACCAGAATTGGAAGTTTTTTGGTTAGATATCTCTGTATAATGTTCGGTTACAAACTGTAAGAATTACGTAGGAATCAAACGTTAGGAGTTAGGCGCCACGGTAGCCGAGCGGTTAAGAGGCGAGACCTGCAAAGCTAAGATGTATTGTGGTACTGGATTCGATTCCAGGTCTAGGTCTTGTATTTTATTTAATGATTAATATGAGAAATTTACAGTAAAGTATGTTGGGCGGTTATAGGCTAGACCCGCAATGCTCAGGTGTATTGTTGGTTAGTGGATTCTATTCCTCAGTCTAGGTCTTGGATTTTATTTAATGGTTAATATGAGAAATTTACAGTAAAGTATGTTAGGCGGTTATAGGCTAGACCCGCAATGCTAAGATGTATTGTTGGTTAGTGGATTCGATTCCTCAGTCTAGGTCTTGGATTTTATTTAATGATTAATATGAGAAATTTATATTAAAGTATATTTGCTAGTCGCCTCCGTCTACGACACCTAATTTGGTAGTTGGACGTAAAGCCCCCGCCTGAAAAAATAAGCATTACTTTACTTTTTACGTTACGAGTTTGGAGAAAAGTTAGCCAATTAGAATCTTGGGAATGGTTTTGAAATTATTTCGTAAATTCTTTGTTTCAATTTCATTTTCAAATATACAAGGCTTTAAGGCGAGACCACGTCATGGATTTCATAATCCTCCAGGAAGATTATCTCGTGACCACGTCAAGAATTTCAAACCTATCAAAACTGTCCACTCTCAGTACTCCTTCACTCATTCGCTTATCATCATCATCATCATCTCTGATTAGATTGTGAGCATGTGACGTCACCCAGTCACGTGACACTGATACCATCTTTCTGTACTACTAATGTGGAAAGGGGATGGTATAGTTACTCTGGCTGGCTGGCGCTTCTTTAATGGATCTACCCGGGATTATACAGGGAGTGTAGTAGATGTTGACTGTGCTAGGGGCAGATTGCATCTCCTTGCACTCTGCTGCATACCATCCAGCCGACATTATATTTAGGAGTATATATATACATGTATATATAGTCTCTGTTTAGATGTTGCATCTTCTATTTGGTTTACACGCGCACGCCACTATATACACCCCCCTCCAATGGCGCTGTTATGACTCTATTACCACACGCTTCTTACCTCCGCCTCTATATAAACATGTATACATATTCAATGTACATACATACATACACATAATGGTGTAAGCAAGGCTCCTTTATCTTTTTGATCCTTTTTACATCGTAAAATAGGGAAAATTGTTTGAACTTTCATTTCCATGTTTTGTTTGTTTTGGCAATTCTTCCGCTTATTACGTCATACTTTATACGATATATAATCGCTCTATCTACTCACGTTATTTCTCACGTCTCATGATTATCTACAAAACAAAAATAATCATAATAATAGCAGCATTCCTTCACCTGACTTTCAAGTCAAGACGAAACCGTGAGTCCGACATGAGTGTGCAACAACAGATTCCCTGGCCTACTGGATCCCACGGAAATCTAATAAAAACTCTAAACTTTTGACAGATTTTAAGATCAGAGAATTATACCTAGAATTGAAGTCACTGGTTTGGATTCAGGTTTCTACAATCTATCGTCATAGTAGTCGAGCGGTTAGAGGCTAGACCCGCAATGCTCAGGTGTATTGTTGGTTAGTGGATTCAATTCCCAGTCTAGGCCTTGGATTTTATTTAATGGTTAATATGAGAAATTTATAGTAAAGTATGTAAGGCGGTTATAGGCTAGACCCGCAAAGCTAAGATGTATTGTTGGTTAGTGGATTCGATTCCCCCGGTCTAGGACTTGTATTTTATTTAATGGTTAATATGAGGAATTTATAGTAACGTATGTTTTGCTAGTCGCCTCCGTCCACGACACCTAATTTGCCAACTGGACGTAAAGCTCAACTATGTGCTTTACTAGCAGACATTGTTCGTTTACATTTACACCTTACAATTCCAAAAAAGTCTGATGTGAATCTTATAGTGGGAAATTGAGTTAGTCACTTCTTCAGGGATTTTGCGTCCCTGAGGTTATTCCAGCCTAACTACACAAACAATAATCAATACTCTTAGCTATTTTTTTGGAGAAATAGTGGACAGCTGTTTGAATTAAGCGAACTTACAGACAAGAGAGAGATAGCCCAGTGAAATCCAATCCAAGATTGTCATGCGACTCTGGGGTAAAGGATGCTCATGACGGAGTGACTGTGTCGAGATGGCAATCTCCGTGGCAGGAATTAGCAACCTCTAACTGACTTCCAATCGACTTTCAGAGTGGGACATTTGAGCTTCTCTTAAAACTGTCGGTTCCCCTCATTATCTGTAAAAAATCTTAAAGAATATCGATATGTATCTGCTGAAATCGATGTAAAAAGTCAAGGCCTTGAGAATTGAATAACAGAAGGAAGTCGGGTGAGTGGTTCACACCAGATTTGTATTCTTTAATTTTTAGATGTACTATATTTTTGTCAGTAAACTTTCCTGGTGCTTTTCGTAGGAGGAAAAACCTAGGAGGGGAGTTTTTCCACCCCTCTAAGTGTAGGAATCATACACTCACACTCTGGGTGAGTGCTACATGTTGCCATATCTTGCTGGTACAGACTCTGCCAGTAAAGGAAGGATGTTGAGACCCGCCAGCTAGATAGAAGAACAAGGAAGAGAGTAAAGACTAGGTGAAGAGTGTGGAGGACTGGTAGTTGACTTGCTAGGGATGCAGATAGAAGAGGCAAGAGGGGAAACGGAACAAACTGCAAGATGATGACCAGCAGAGCAATCTTGGTTGCTAGGCAACACCAACATCTCCACACCCTAGTACGAGGCAGGCCATCGACAGACACACAGGGTGTGTACGGCGGCGGTGGCAGAGCTATTGGTACCCCTCCTCAGAGAGGACATCCGCCGACTCCGTATTATTCTTTCCGACTTTTTAGTTACATTGAGGAAAATTCTCTTTATCAAAAACATAATTTTACACACTCTCTTAACTTTGTCCTTGAAGATTCTCCACCTTGAACAAATCACACTTTATTCGATTCACAGGAGTCGATAAGTCGATGTACTTCCGGTGAAGACTAACTTTCACGCGATTGCCATACTTCCACTTACAACTAAGTTAGAGAATGTCAAAATCATCTCCATGATTTTTTCATGTCCAAACATGACGCACTCTATAGTGGAGAGAGGGGGACCCATTTGAACAGAGTTTACATTTTCTGTTTACAGAGTGCGCACAGAATCGTATTATTGAACCTTTTTATTTTGTTTTCTACAACTGTCAAGTCTTCTTAACTAGATCTATATCAATAAACAGTTGTGGTACTTTACGTACGTATCTATACTTTTTAATTTATTAATTTGAGACCTGCAAAGCTAATATGTATTGTGGTACTGGGTTCGATTCCCGGCCTTAGGCCTTGGATTTTATTTAATGGTTAATATGAGAAATTTATAGTAAAGTATGTTAGGCGGTTATAGGCTAGACCCGCAAAGCTAAGATGTATTGTTAGTTTAGTGGATTCAATTCCCAGTCTAGACCTTGGATTTTATTTAATGGTTAATATGAGGAATTTATAGTAACGTATGTTTTGCTAGTCGCCTCCGTCCACGACACCCAATTTGGTAATTGGACGTAAAGCTCAACTATGTGCTTTACTAGCAGACATTGTTCGTTTTTCACTTTACAATTCCAAAAAAGTCTGATGTGAATCTTATAGTGGGAAATTGAGTTAGTCACTTCTTCAGGGATTTTGCGTCCCTGAGGTTATTCCAGCCTAACTACACAAAAAATACTCAATACTCTTAGCTATTTTTTTGGAGAAATAGTGGACAGCTGTTTGAATTAAAATTTATAGTAAAGTATGTTTGCTAGTCGCATCAGTCCACGACTCCTAATTGATAGTTGGACGTTAAGCCCCGCCTGAAAAAATAGGCGATTACCTTTTTTTTTTTACTTTTAATTTAAAATTTTTGGGTCAAATGTTAATATCTGCCCCACTGGCTGGGGTAGCTTTGAACACAATATATAATAGAAAGAATAGTTATTTATTTAACAAGTGTGGAAAGTAGTACTTTTCGTCACACGAGGCAGGGTTTGCACGCACGAGTGAGCGAAGCGAGGCGAGTGCAAGTGCAAATTGCCGAGTGTGAGGAAAATACTTTACACTCGAGTTAAATATTATATTTTTTCTGCAACCATTAGGGTTATTAACTAAACAAAAAAAACTAAACAGGAATCACTAGAATCCATTTTAAATTTCTATAAGGTAACACTATAACCTTTTTAACTGTTATAATTAAAAATATCTAATTATTTATTAAAGTATTATTTTTATTTCTATATTCCTTTCAATTTTTATTCTATTTTTTTAATATTCGTTTTTTAATTATTTAGTTACGTTAAATAAGCTTATTAAAGTTTTACAGAAAATATTTAATAACAAAACTTCTTATATCAAGGAAGCACAATAAAGTTTTTTCACTCACTAGTGAGGAAAGTGACACTAATGGGAATTTTCCCCACTAGTGAGGTAAATTTGGGCATTACACAGCTGATTTTAAAAATGATATTACTTTACTCTGAATCTACCTTCTATCAGTTATTTCTCTCTCGACTACATAACTTTCTCTTTTAAACCACTTGAAATCTAGTTCCATAAAATCGAGAATGACTCAGTTCCGGTTTAGGGAAGTTTGAACAAAAAATATTCGGTTTGTTGCGCTTCTTAATGGTAGTCACAAACTTGCAGTGGTCGGTAGGGCGGCACATTTTAACTGGTGATGTTGAAATGTGTGCCCTCCTCTCCTTCCATAAAAGGAAATATAATATCCAACACTTTTTTGGCAAGCAAATAGACTTTTTGTAAATACTAGGGTTTAAAAATACGAATTCCAAATGTTAATATGGGGACTAACAATACTTACACCTTGTTACACTTCCCAAGGCTGCAACAAAAATTTTTACTTCCACCTTACAAAATTAAAACATTCCTCAATTCTGACTTCTACCAAACAATGAAAACGAAGGGAAACTCTGTCAATTATACAACAGGTCTACCACAACATATGGAGAAAATTACCTATCATAAATGTTTTAAATATTTGACGAGGAATTAAAACTGTTCAAAGGTGCCCCCTCCCCCTACTCTTAACGTAATGTTTTTTTTTTCTTTTCATCTTGATCTAAAGGATCTAGGAACTGTAGTAACGGAATTATCCCTCGCAAGTGTTGCCAACTGTAATTAGATTGTAAAGTGTTGAAATCTCCCTCACTTCAAAGTGCCGACGCTCCCCCTTCCCCTTGAAGTCTACTCAAATAGATAATAGAAATATCGCCTCTCTAAGATCATAGGAAAAAAAAAGCTTTCAAGTTGGATTATGAGTTGTAACCCAAAACGGGCAGTAAGCACAACATGATTAAAGTTTGTTTGTTTTATGACGCAATGCTGTTGACGTCACCACCGTCTGCGTGAATAATCGTAGATTGTGTTTATCGATTATTAAGAGCAGCGATTGATTTGCACAAGATTTGTTTTTTGGTACTCTTCAGACTTCCCCCCCCGCAAAAAAAACCACGTATTTCCGGTGTTTTCAAAAATAAACGCACAAGTACTTCCTGTTAGCTGTAGTAAGAAAAATAAAGCAATTTTCCAGCCTTGGGGTCGGTTTGACCTTGGGAGCATGTTCATCTTGATAAGGAAAAACAAAGGTAGATAAGATACTGGTGAGCACGCTGAAGAAGAGATGAGTGCCAAGGTTGTGTTTGTGCACGTGGATGTACACGTGTAAAGTCACGTGAGTGAGAAGGATCGCCCGGCAGTGAGGAAGTGGGGTGCGGAGGGAAAGAATGCATGCAATAGTTCCACTCTCATGAATTATTTATTCGCCTCTATCCCCGTTTTCCCGGGTATCCTACTTTTTGCTAATTTTCACAATCGTTCTTGTCTTCCCCTCCTCTCGGCGCTCCTCCGGAGGCGCCGACTCTTTCTCTCCATTTCCGCTTTACTCAGCTGTGTATTTCATTCCTACCCCCTCTCTTAGCTGAGCATGTAATACTTCCTGTAATATTCACTAGTATTAGATCTATTCCTGTAAAATAAGACTAGCCTAAGAAGAGTTGATTACGTCGTCTTTCAGTACGCACGTACGAGGTGTGGCTATTAAATAACGAGACTATTGCTGTAAAACATTTTATTTTAAATTTATACATATTTAGTTATTATCACCTCCAATATCCACCCCTCCCCTATCCCTACAACGCTCCATGCGAATTTACCATTGTTCGAAACCATTGCTGGAAGTCTTTTACTGTGAGCTCCTGCATGACGCGTGCCGCTTTTCTCTTTCACAGCTTCAACGGACTGAAATCGTGTTCCTTTTAATGCAGATTTGACTTTGGGCGAACAGATCTAAAGTCACATGGGGCCAGGTCAGGCGAATAAGGCGGATGGCCTTATAAACTGGGATGTTGTACTTGGCTAGAAACGTTTTGCGACAGACAATGCAGTGTGAGTCGGCGCGTTGTCTTTATAGAGAACCCACTTGACACTTGACTTGTTCTTCCTCAAAATCGGGTCGTTTTTTTCCTTACTCTTTCACGGAGTTGAGCAAGCACCTCACGCGGTAGTAATGTTGATCCGTTTTGGACGTGGAAGGGTAACCCGGGCGGACATCATCTCTGACGCCTTCTCGGCCATCTTGGAAACCTCTTGAACCACTCAAAAAACTTGCGCACGTGATACAACATTCATCTCCATAAACCTCTTTTAATGAAAGATCAAGTTTCAGTAGCGGTTTTACCCAAGTTTTGATGTGAAAATTTCACGACAATTCGTTGCTCTGCTACATGTGTAGTATCATGTCATTCGGCAAAACGAAACGTAACACCTCTAGTAAACAAACGACGGTTCCGGTCAGACAGATTTCTCTGCAAAACACGTGAGAGGCTGCACAATCGAAAGAGAAGGCTTTACGCTGCACAGCTGTCGGTCGTTAGGATTTGGCGCATGCATAGTTCTTTCTGTAGCAGCATATGTCTCGTTATTTAATAGCTACACCTCGGTATCTTGATGGACCAAATGTGATTATTCATACGGAAGGAACAGCCTATATTTTAGTTATTACCATGTCCTCCTTAGATACCGGAACTCAATGAGTTTCTCTCTGCCCGTCTTTAAGCTTCCGCCTCCTTAAGGTCACTTTTTTTTTAACCCCATTTTCCTACAGCTTAATTTTTGCACTCTAGTCTTATTCCTACTGATCTAAAAGCTTGATTTAAGATTCAGAGCCAACATATATTTGGTCTTCTTTTTGAACTTTCGATTTATTGTAGGTCTTCAAGTTCTGCAGAGAATGTGCGGTACTAGTTTATAGTTAGATTTTTCTAATTTTTTTTTCCAGATCAGTTTTCCTAAACACGTCTTGTTGTACTTCATGACGTATCTAGTATAAAATTGTAGATGCATTATTTTTTGTTTTTTAATGATTTAAGGCGCGTCAACATCTAAGGTTATTTGGCGCCCAAAGTTTTTTACAGTGCACTGCCAGCCTCCGGACAGTGTTCTCTCTCGTTACAGACAACACTGTCCATTACCGGGACAGTGAGCTGTAAGAAGCTCCTAGGGGAAGAAGAACATCTAAGTGCCAGCAGCCTGGATTCGAACCCGGGGATCTCCGCGTGGGAATCCAATACGCTAATCCCTTCCCTTTTTTGTTGTTGTTGTTGTGCGAGTGGTTATTTTACTAGCGGAAGTAGAATTCGACATATTTTTTGTTAAATATTTGATCTAGCTTACGCTGGACTTGATTATTTATTTAAAACCTTTACATTGTATAATGACGGCGTACAGTGGTTTCCAATGGTGGTTTTTAGTCAAGAATGGGATCACAACGGCGGTTGTGAACGGGTTTGGTAGTGGTAAAATAAAGGGTTTGAGGCGTGACGTAGAGAGATAAGGGCAGCCAACCTAGTGTGCTGTGCTGGGTAACGGTGAACAGCGTCACAGATAAAATAATAAGTCTGATATATAGCCTTACTATCAGTGTTGGCTATCTCTTTTTGGTGTTAGTGTTAGAGCGGCGTTATGTTGGCAGACTTGCCGCCTTTGCTGCAGACAGTACTCGTATCAGCTGGGGCGACCCAAACTGAGTACTGACTGTACGCCGGATATAGTTTACTGTTTCTCCACGAAATAGCTATTGTTTTTGCTTAATCACTATTTTAGTTCAGTCACTAAACTCGTATTACTAGTATCAGTATTGGACAATCCATATCTTTCACAAAGAAAAAATAACTAAAACTCAGTTATTGAAAAAATATGGGTACCCATTATTTCTCCTTTATCTTCGCAGATTTATCATTTCTTGGGTCTAGCTCGATCCAGATATTATGCTCGTTCTAGGAACAGGATCGAATCTTAATAAATTCAATTTTTTTTTTTTTTTTTTTTAATTAAGAATTTCAATTTACTCGACGGAGACATGAATAGAAATAACAGCAATCTTTTTTAAAAATAATTTTTTATAATCAAATTAAGTACAAGGGTTGATTAACCTGCAAAGCTAAGATGTATTGTTGGTTTAGTGGATTCGATTCCCCTGGTCTAGGTCTTGGAGTTTATTTAATGGTTAATATGAGAAATTTACAGTAAAGTATGTTAGGCGGTTATAGGCTAGACCCGCAAAGCTAAGATGTATTGTTGGTTAGTGGATTCGATTCCCCTGGTCTAGGTCTTGGAGTTTATTTAATGGTTAATATGAGAAATTTACAGTAAAGTATGTTAGGCGGTTATAGGCTAGACCCGCAAAGCTAAGGTGTATTGTTGGTTTAGTGGATTCGATTCCCCTGGTCTAGGTCTTGGAGTTTATTTAATGGTTAATATGAGAAATTTACAGTAAAGTAAGTTAGGCGGTTATAGGCTAGACCCGCAAAGCTAAGATGTATTGTTGGTTTAGTGGATTCGATTCCCCTGGTCTAGGTCTTGGAGTTTATTTAATGGTTAATATGAGAAATTTACAGTAAAGTAAGTTAGGCGGTTATAGGCTAGACCCGCAAAGCTAAGGTGTATTGTTGGTTAGTGGATTCGATTCCCCTGGAGTAGGTCTTGGATTTTATTTAACGGTTAATATGAGAAATTTATAGTAAAGTAAGTTAGGCGGTTATAGGCTAGACCCGCAAAGCTAAGGTGTATTGTTGGTTAGTGGGATTTGATTCCCCCGGTCTGGGCCTTGTGTTTTATTTAATTGTTAATATGAGAAATTTATAGTAAAGAATGTTTGCTAGTCGCCTCCGTCCACGACACCTAATTTGGTAGTTGGACGTTAAGCCCCGCCTTAAAAAAATTGGCGATTACTTTACTTTACTTTTACAAGGGTTGATTAATCGATAAAAGGAAAACAAATCAACAAGTACCCAACTTTGAGTTTGATTCGTACTTCATTAAAACTGTTCCGGTAGGACCAGTTGTATAACGGGTTGATCGTCAAAAACAGACCCAAAAAAAGCGTAACGTTGAAAAACACCCCAACTTTGACAATTTTATGAATATACATATTGGTTTCGTGACCGTAAATTATTCAATTAAGGATTCAAAATTAGCGAGGAATCATTGGCGAGGAATTGCCAACGTTTCTGTAACTCAACCAACCCGCATAGGCACGCCCTGAAGAAGACAATACTATATTTGTCGAAACGTTGGCCAAAAAGACCGAGTTATTGTTTTTATTTGGACCGATTCTTTGCCAATTTTGAATCCTTTATTTGACAATTTTTTTTCTATAAAAGATAAAATTCCCAAATTTTCTTTATAATATAGGGGAAATCCTCCTTTATAACTGTAATTTTTTTTTGGCAACCACCCAGATCTAAATAGATTTCGGGAAAAAAGCTGCCGAAAATGGGCTAAAAACGGCATTTTCAGAAAATATTCTTGCTCTTGTTGTTGTTCTTCTTCTTCTTGTTGTTACCTTCTTTGTAAACAACGTAGCGCCTATACTCGCGAACAGATTTTAATGAATTAGGTGTGCCTTTCGATTCAGAATTGATATCATTTAAGTAATTTTACTACTGTAACTTTTCATTAATATTTTTTAGAATTTATTAGATCTCACCAGACCCTTATGATGGCCATTATCATGTATACAATATTTTTCTGTTAAAATAATAATAAAATATGTATAACATCATCATAATTAGTAATAAACTTCATTTTAACTCTATTCCAAATTATTCTAGTGATTTATCTATATTCTGAATAATAATCACCCTCACTGGCACATTAAAAAGAAGTAGGGGAAGTTGGAGTTATCTATTACTGTCGTATCTAATTTGATTTAAGGAGTTAAAACGAAATTTCATTCTTGAAATACGTCTTGCAGCAGAATACGAGAGAACCCAAATTACACACAAATAAGTCAATAACAAATAAATAATACTTGTAATTAGAATTCTGTTCTTTCAAATTCATTCTTCGATTAAATTGTCCAGCAGTTAAACGTTAAAAATAATAGGTAATCTAGTTTGTAATAGAAAAAATGAAAAATTACAAGATCTTCCATTTTAATAATGGCCAAAGAAGGCGTGGCGAGACATACGTAGAGGGTAGGCGTGGCACAACGAACCGTTCTCGCTTATGATTGGCTCTTCAGCCAGCCTACTTTTCACACTTCCATTCATCACCATGATTGGCCAGCTCTTTATTAGTAATTATTTCTATGAAAAATAAATGTTTAATTTTTTTCACTAATTTTTCCTCCGTAGGTATTTGATGAAGAATCAAAATATGCAATAAAAACTTATCTCGATAAAAACATGGAAAATCAAAGATTTTTCCAGCTTAATGCCTTGTTTTCCACACTAATAACGTAAGAGTAAACAGGAAATTGGGAATGATGGGCATTTTCTTGGGAAACTAAGGAAAAAGCAAATTACGGGTCATGTTTCACCTACTTTCCCCAGCCATTTTGAATGTTTATTTGTACAGGGCTGTTATTAATCGATTTTTAAAGATTCAATGATCAATACTTTGATACCATCTATTGCAATCAATGTACGATAAGTTAAAAGAGTGCTACACTTTACTGAACCAATATTTTGTACATGAAAATGGCCAGCATAGGTGGCCTGTGACATCTATTAAATTCTAAACTATAATAATGAAAATTTAATGCAGTAAAATTACTTAAATGATATTTGTTGTCGTAAAAATTTTGATCAAACACATAACATTTTTACAATCGCTTCTAAATGGCTGAAATTACGTGAAGAAATATGAATGCGATTTTTGGGTACTTGCTGATTTGTGAACCTTTTTTAATCGTTTAATACGAAACGAATTTCAATAACTTCCTGGCCACTTCTTCCTGCTAAATTTTATTAAAGTATGGCTAAAAACTCTAAAGATTCAATTAGTAATAATAGTTTTCTAAACGGGGACACCTTACATACATGGGGGCTTACTCCTCTCCTTTTGCGAGCACAGTTTTAAAAGACCTTTCCAAATAGTCACATCTACATGAAATTCCAAATCGAATGACATTTCAATCATGAAAATCGGCACACGCGTTTAGGTGCTACGCGTTGTTTACAAATAAAGGTAACAAGAACAAGAACAAAAAGGCTGTTTTTGTTCATTTTTAGCATTTTGTCCATTTCATTCTTTTTTCTCGAAATCTATTAGATCTGGCTTGTTGCAAAAAAAATTACAGTTATAAAGGAGGATTCGCCTTATATTTTAAAGAAAGTTTGAGAATTTTATCTTTTATAGAAAAAGAGATAAAAATTGTCAAAGTTGGGTGTTTTTCAACGTTACAGATTTTTCGTGCACTTTTGTGACGATCAACCCAGGACCGGATTTAGAAGAAAAGAGGCCCTAATGAGGCCCTTTCACCTCCCATTTTTAAGTTTTTAAATTACATGAGAGATAATAAAATACATCACTAAAACAGTGTATTAGTGTTCACTGTTTTTAGAATAATGTAATTTTAATTTGGCTAACAATTTGAATGTAGGCCCCCTCTTGATCTTGAGGCCCTAGGCTGAAGCCTAGTTAGCCTATAGGAAAATCCGGCCCTGGATCAACCCTTATACAACTGTCCTACCGGAACAGTTTAAATGAAATCACGTGAAAAAAAAAACTCACGTGGAACTTTATCTTTATTTTTTATAATAAAGTGATGTAAGAAATGAGTTAGAGTTCGTGATGCTGTGTTAGGGTGGTTTTGAGAAGTGTGAATTAGCAGGAAGGCGTAGTTAATTTTGAGGAAGTCCAGTTTTTTGCTCATGAGCTATTTTTCAGTGATACTTCCTGTTTCACCGATATTTGTCCAGAATCCGGTTGCCATGGTTCGTGGATTCTTGGTGCTCACCAGGATTGTAGCCGTTGGGTTATATTTGGTTCGGTTCCCTCCAATTAGGAGTGTAGTTCTTTTATTATCATCAGAGAAGGGCTCTCTGTAAGGTTTTTATATATTTTATTGCTGATACTCATCCGCTTGCGTCAACAAATATGGATGCTTGAAGTTGGATATCCGGTGAAACCACTTAATAGATGGTAGCTCTAAAACACTTGCAAGTTTAGTACGTGAAAGTGTAGTTAAACAAATAGATGTGTAAGTTTAATTGTATTGCGTTGGCTGTATGAATGATTAGGGCCGAGTTGCCGAGCTGTTTGGGAGGGTTCTGCGAGGAAGTGGATGGAGGTTAGAGTTGGACTTAATACCGCAGAACAGGATATGGAGCCAGGCCGTGAATATGGGCTGCCTGTTTGCGGTTTACATCCTACATAATTCTCCAAACAGTATAGAGCTCGCTCTAGCCAATTCGGCTACAAAGCAGCACTGTGGGTTTTCCGCTAACCCACCTCCGTGGTTGGTACAAGAAAGGCGGCCTCCTGCCTCCACCAGTCACACATATGAGTTATATTTTAAGGGGGAAAGAGTTCACGATCTTCTTCCACCCTCACCGTCTTCAGGCTCCTGCCCAAAGTAAACCCACGCTGTACCCAGCCAGCCAGTCCGGGCATCTTCTAACACTCCAGAAAGGTTCATCGCTCGTATGCATAGCTTGCGCTAACACTTGCTATACAGTAGTACTTCGGGGTTCACCAGTTTGTGGTTTTACACTTTGCCACCCTAAACCATGCTCAGAACCACAACACCTGGATCCGGCTTCCGCAGTCTTCTTCTTCTTCTCATGACTTCCTTAACTAATGTTTAGCTGGTGTTTACCTCTACCCACGATCTTGCCACCCTAAGACTATGCCATCCTGCTAATTCACACTTCTCAAAACAAACCTAACACAGAATCACGAGCTCTAACTCATTTCTTACATCACTTTATTATAAAAAATAAAAACAAAGTTCCACGTGTATTTATTTTATCACGTGATTTCATTCAAACTGTCCCAGTAGGACAGTTGTATAAGGGTTGATCGTCAAAAACTGCACGAAAAAGCGAAACGTTCAAAAAACACCCAACCTTGACAACTTTTTTCTCTTTTTCTATAAAAGATTAAATTCCCAAATTTTCTTTAAAATAAAGGGCAAATCCTCCTTTATAACCGTTAATTTTTTTTGGCAACAACCCAGATCTAATAGATTTCCAGAAAAAAGTTGCTGAATATGAACAAAAACAGCATTATCAATCACTGTTCTTGTTCTTCTGGTATTGTTCCTATTTTAAAGAATTCCACACCGAAATGTAGAAAATACTAACCTCTAAAACTGACATTAACAGTAATGTTTTCGTCTTAATAGTCAAAGAGATATTAAAGGTTACATTTTCGTGTGTTTGTAAATCGCTAAAATTTCAAACCTCTATATTTCTCTTTGTATTGTTTTTATTATAATGAATTCTACACCGAAATGTAGAGAATAGTAAGCTCTATAACTCACATTATTCGTAATGCTTTCGAGTTAATAGTTAAAGAGATATGGAAGGTCAAAATTTAGTGTGTTTGTAAGTCATTCAAATTTCTAACCCCTATATTTCTCCTTGTATTGTTCCTACTTTAATCAATTCTCCACAGAATTGTAGAGAATAGTTAACTCTATAACTGACATAAATAGTAATGTTTTCGTGTTAATAGTTTATGAGATATTGAAGGTTAAATTTTCGTGTGTTCCTAAATCGCTCAAATTTCAAACCTCTATATTTCTCTCTGTATTGTACCTATTTTAATGAATTCTACACCGAAATGTAGAGAATAGTAAGCTCTATAACTCACATTATTCGTAATGCTTTCGAGTTAATAGTTAAAGAGATATGGAAGGTCAAAATTTCGTGTGTTTGTAAGTCATTCAAATTTCTAACCTCTATATTTCTCCTTGTATTGTTCCTACTTTAATCAATTCTCCACAGAATTGTAGAGAATAGTTAACTCTATAACTGACATAAATAGTAATGTTTTCGTGTTAATAGTTAAAGAGATATGGAAGGTTAAAATTTCGTGTGTTAGTAAGTCATTCAAATTTCTAACCTCTATATTTCTTCTTGTATTGTTCCTACTTTAATCAATTCTCCACAGAATTGTAGAGAATAGTTAACTCTATAACTGACATAAATAGTAATGTTTTCGTGTTAATAGTTTATGAGATATTGAAGGTTAAATTTTCGTGTGTTCCTAAATCGCTCAAATTTCAAACCTCTATATTTCTCTCTGTATTGTACCTATTTTAATCAATTTTAAACCGAAATGTAGAGAATAGTAAGCTCTATAACTGACATAAATACCAATGTTGTAGTGTTAATAGTTTATGAGATGTAGAAGGTTAAATTTTCGTGTGATTCTAAATCGTCCAAATTTAAAACCTCTATATTTCTCTTTGTATTGTTTTTATTATAATGAATTCTACAACGAAAAGTAGACAATAGTAAACTCTATAACTCACATTATTCGTAATGCTTTCGAGTTAATAGTTAAAGAGATATGGAAGGTCAAAATTTCGTGTGTTTCTAAGTCATTCAAATTTCTAACCTCTATATTTCTCCTTGTATTGTTCCTACTTTAATCAATTCTCCACACAATTGTAGAGAATAGTTAGCTCTATAACTGACATAAATAGTAATGTTTTCGTGTTAATAGTTTAAGAGATTTGGAAGGTTAAATTTTCGTGTGTTTGTAAAACGTTCAAATTTCTAAACTCTATATTTCTCCTTGTATTGTTCCTACTTTAATCAATTCTCCTCAGAATTGTATAGAATAGTTAGCTCTATAACTGACATAAATAGTAATGTTTTCGTGTTAATAGTTTAAGTGATTTGGAAGGTTAAATTTTCGTGTGTTTGTAAATCGTTCAAATTTCTAAACTCTATATTTCTCCTTGTATTGTTCCTACTTTAATCAATTCTCCTCAGAATTGTATAGAATAGTTAGCTCTATAACTGACATAAATAGTAATGTTTTCGTGTTAATAGTTTAAGTGATTTGGAAGGTTAAATTTTCGTGTGTTTGTAAATCGTTCAAATTTCTAAACTCTATATTTCTCCTTGTATTGTTCCTACTTTAATCAATTCTCCTCAGAATTGTATAGAATAGTTAGCTCTATAACTGACATAAATAGTAATGTTTTCGTGTTAATAGTTTAAGTGATTTGGAAGGTTAAATTTTCGTGTGTTTGTAAATCGTTCAAATTTCTAAACTCTATATTTCTCCTTGTATTGTTCCTACTTTAATCAATTCTCCTCAGAATTGTATAGAATAGTTAGCTCTATAACTGACATAAATAGTAATGTTTTCGTGTTAATAGTTTAAGAGATATTGAATGTTAAATTTTCGTGTGTTTCTAAATCGCTCAAATTTCAAACCTCTATATTTCTCTTTGTATTGTTCCTATATTAATGAATTCTACACCGAAATGTAGAGAATAGTAAGCTCTATAACTGACATATGTAGTAATGTTTTCGTGTTAATAGTTTAAGAGATATTGAAGGTTAAATTTTCCTGTGTTTCTAAATCGCTCAAATTTCAAACCTCTATATTTCTTCTTGTATTGTTCCTACTTTAATCAATTCTCCACAGAATTGTAGAGAATAGTAAGCTCTATAACTTACATAAATAGTAATGTTTTCGTGTTAATAGTTCAAGAGATTTGGAAGGTTAAATTTTCGAGTGTTTGTAAAACGTTCAAATTTCTAAACTCTATATTTCTCCTTGTATTGTTCCTACTTTAATCAATTCTCCTCAGAATTGTATAGAATAGTTAGCTCTATAACTGACATAAATAGTAACGTTTTCGTGTTAATAGTTTAAGTGATTTGGAAGGTTAAATTTTCGTGTGTTTGTAAAACGTTCAAATTTCTAAACTCTATATTTCTCCTTGTGTTGTTCCTACTTTAATCAATTCTCCTCAGAATTGTATAGAATAGTTAGCTCTATAACTGACATAAATAGTAACGTTTTCGTGTTAATAGTTTAAGTGATTTGGAAGGTTAAATTTTCGTGTGTTTGTAAAACGTTCAAATTTCTAAACTCTATATTTCTCCTTGTATTGTTCCTACTTCAATCAATTCTCCACAGAATTGTAGAGAATAATAAGCTCTATAACTGGCATAAATAGTAATGTTTTCGTGTTAATAGTTCAAGAGATTTGGAAGGTTAAATTTTCGTGTGTTTGTAAAACGTTCAAATTTCAAACCTCTATATTTCTTCTTGTATTGTTCCTACTTTAATCAATTCTCCACAGAATTGTAGAGAATAGTAAGCTCTATAACTTACATAAATAGTAATGTTTTCGTGTTAATAGTTCAAGAGATTTGGAAGGTTAAATTTTCGTGTGATTCTAAATCGTCCAAATTTAAAACCTCTATATTTCTCTTTGTATTGTTTTTATTATAATGAATTCTACAACGAAAAGTAGACAATAGTAAACTCTATAACTCACATTATTCGTAATGCTTTCGAGTTAATAGTTAAAGAGATATGGAAGGTCAAAATTTCGTGTGTTTGTAAGTCATTCAAATTTCTAACCTCTATATTTCTCCTTGTATTGTTCCTACTTTAATCAATTCTCCACAGAATTGTAGAGAATAGTTAACTCTATAACTGACATAAATAGTAATGTTTTCGTGTTAATAGTTAAAGAGATATGGAAGGTTAAAATTTCGTGTGTTAGTAAGTCATTCAAATTTCTAACCTCTATATTTCTTCTTGTATTGTTCCTACTTTAATCAATTCTCCACAGAATTGTAGAGAATAGTTAACTCTATAACTGACATAAATAGTAATGTTTTCGTGTTAATAGTTTAAGAGATTTGGAAGGTTAAATTTTCGTGTGTTTGTAAAACGTTCAAATTTCTAAACTCTATATTTCTCCTTGTATTGTTCCTACATTAATCAATTCTCCTCAGAATTGTATAGAATAGTTAGCTCTATAACTGACATAAATAGTAATGTTTTCGTGTTAATAGTTTAAGAGATATTGAATGTTAAATTTTCGTGTGTTTCTAAATCGCTCAAATTTCAAACCTCTATATTTCTCTTTGTATTGTTCCTATATTAATGAATTCTACACCGAAATGTAGAGAATAGTAAGCTCTATAACTGACATATGTAGTAATGTTTTCGTGTTAATAGTTTAAGAGATATTGAAGGTTAAATTTTCCTGTGTTTCTAAATCGCTCAAATTTCAAACCTCTATATTTCTTCTTGTATTGTTCCTACTTTAATCAATTCTCCACAGAATTGTAGAGAATAGTAAGCTCTATAACTTACATAAATAGTAATGTTTTCGTGTTAATAGTTCAAGAGATTTGGAAGGTTAAATTTTCGAGTGTTTGTAAAACGTTCAAATTTCTAAACTCTATATTTCTCCTTGTATTGTTCCTACTTTAATCAATTCTCCTCAGAATTGTATAGAATAGTTAGCTCTATAACTGACATAAATAGTAACGTTTTCGTGTTAATAGTTTAAGTGATTTGGAAGGTTAAATTTTCGTGTGTTTGTAAAACGTTCAAATTTCTAAACTCTATATTTCTCCTTGTATTGTTCCTACTTCAATCAATTCTCCACAGAATTGTAGAGAATAATAAGCTCTATAACTGGCATAAATAGTAATGTTTTCGTGTTAATAGTTCAAGAGATTTGGAAGGTTAAATTTTCGTGTGTTTGTAAAACGTTCAAATTTCAAACCTCTATATTTCTTCTTGTATTGTTCCTACTTTAATCAATTCTCCACAGAATTGTAGAGAATAGTAAGCTCTATAACTTACATAAATAGTAATGTTTTCGTGTTAATAGTTCAAGAGATTTGGAAGGTTAAATTTTCGTGTGATTCTAAATCGTCCAAATTTAAAACCTCTATATTTCTCTTTGTATTGTTTTTATTATAATGAATTCTACAACGAAAAGTAGACAATAGTAAACTCTATAACTCACATTATTCGTAATGCTTTCGAGTTAATAGTTAAAGAGATATGGAAGGTCAAAATTTCGTGTGTTTGTAAGTCATTCAAATTTCTAACCTCTATATTTCTCCTTGTATTGTTCCTACTTTAATCAATTCTCCACAGAATTGTAGAGAATAGTTAACTCTATAACTGACATAAATAGTAATGTTTTCGTGTTAATAGTTAAAGAGATATGGAAGGTTAAAATTTCGTGTGTTAGTAAGTCATTCAAATTTCTAACCTCTATATTTCTTCTTGTATTGTTCCTACTTTAATCAATTCTCCACAGAATTGTAGAGAATAGTTAACTCTATAACTGACATAAATAGTAATGTTTTCGTGTTAATAGTTTAAGAGATTTGGAAGGTTAAATTTTCGTGTGTTTGTAAAACGTTCAAATTTCTAAACTCTATATTTCTCCTTGTATTGTTCCTACATTAATCAATTCTCCTCAGAATTGTATAGAATAGTTAGCTCTATAACTGACATAAATAGTAATGTTTTCGTGTTAATAGTTTAAGAGATATTGAATGTTAAATTTTTGTGTGTTTCTAAATCGCTCAAATTTCAAACCTCTATATTTCTCTTTGTATTGTTCCTATATTAATGAATTCTACACCGAAATGTAGAGAATAGTAAGCTCTATAACTGACATATGTAGTAATGTTTTCGTGTTAATAGTTTAAGAGATATTGAAGGTTAAATTTTCCTGTGTTTCTAAATCGCTCAAATTTCAAACCTCTATATTTCTTCTTGTATTGTTCCTACTTTAATCAATTCTCCACAGAATTGTAGAGAATAGTAAGCTCTATAACTTACATAAATAGTAATGTTTTCGTGTTAATAGTTCAAGAGATTTGGAAGGTTAAATTTTCGTGTGTTTGTAAAACGTTCAAATTTCTAAACTCTATATTTCTCCTTGTGTTGTTCCTACTTTAATCAATTCTCCTCAGAATTGTATAGAATAGTTAGCTCTATAACTGACATAAATAGTAATGTTTTCGTGTTAATAGTTTAAGTGATTTGGAAGGTTAAATTTTCGTGTGTTTGTAAAACGTTCAAATTTCTAAACTCTATATTTCTCCTTGTATTGTTCCTACTTCAATCAATTCTCCACAGAATTGTAGAGAATAATAAGCTCTATAACTGGCATAAATAGTAATGTTTTCGTGTTAATAGTTCAAGAGATTTGGAAGGTTAAATTTTCGTGTGTTTGTAAAACGTTCAAATTTCAAACCTCTATATTTCTTCTTGTATTGTTCCTACTTTAATCAATTCTCCTCAGAATTGTATAGAATAGTTAGCTCTATAACTGACATAAATAGTAATGTTTTCGTGTTAATAGTTTAAGTGATTTGGAAGGTTAAATTTTCGTGTGTTTGTAAAACGTTCAAATTTCTAAACTCTATATTTCTCCTTGTATTGTTCCTACTTCAATCAATTCTCCACAGAATTGTAGAGAATAATAAGCTCTATAACTGGCATAAATAGTAATGTTTTCGTGTTAATAGTTCAAGAGATTTGGAAGGTTAAATTTTCGTGTGTTTGTAAAACGTTCAAATTTCAAACCTCTATATTTCTTCTTGTATTGTTCCTACATTAATCAATTCTCCACAGAATTGTAGAGAATAGTAAGCTCTATAACTTACATAAATAGTAATGTTTTCGTGTTAATAGTTCAAGAGATTTGGAAGGTTAAATTTTCGTGTGATTCTAAATCGTCCAAATTTAAAACCTCTATATTTCTCTTTGTATTGTTTTTATTATAATGAATTCTACAACGAAAAGTAGACAATAATAAACTCTATAACTCACATTATTCGTAATGCTTTCGAGTTAATAGTTAAAGAGATATGGAAGGTCAAAATTTCGTGTGTTTGTAAGTCATTCAAATTTCTAACCTCTATATTTCTCCTTGTATTGTTCCTACTTTAATCAATTCTCCACAGAATTGTAGAGAATAGTTAACTCTATAACTGACATAAATAGTAATGTTTTCGTGTTAATAGTTAAAGAGATATGGAAGGTTAAAATT
This sequence comes from Rhodnius prolixus, assembly GCF_049639745.1. Classification (NCBI taxonomy): domain Eukaryota; kingdom Metazoa; phylum Arthropoda; class Insecta; order Hemiptera; family Reduviidae; genus Rhodnius; species Rhodnius prolixus. Next base: position 2,230,253 of record NW_027411636.1, on the reverse strand, counting down.
TCGTGTGTTAGTAAGTCATTCAAATTTCTAACCTCTATATTTCTTCTTGTATTGTTCCTACTTTAATCAATTCTCCACAGAATTGTAGAGAATAGTTAACTCTATAACTGACATAAATAGTAATGTTTTCGTGTTAATAGTTTAAGAGATTTGGAAGGTTAAATTTTCGTGTGTTTGTAAAACGTTCAAATTTCTAAACTCTATATTTCTCCTTGTATTGTTCCTACTTTAATCAATTCTCCTCAGAATTGTATAGAATAGTTAGCTCTATAACTGACATAAATAGTAATGTTTTCGTGTTAATAGTTTAAGTGATTTGGAAGGTTAAATTTTCGTGTGTTTCTAAAACGTTCAAATTTCTAAACTCTATATTTCTCCTTGTATTGTTCCTACTTTAATCAATTCTCCTCAGAATTGCATAGAATAGTTAGCTCTATAACTGACATAAATAGTAATGTTTTCGTGTTAATAGTTTAAGTAATATTGAATGTTAAATTTTTGTGTGTTTCTAAATCGCTCAAATTTCAAACCTCTATATTTCTCTTTGTATTGTTCCTATATTAATGAATTCTACACCGAAATGTAGAGAATAGTAGGCTCTATAACTGACATATGTAGTAATGTTTTCGTGTTAATAGTTTAAGAGATATTGAAGGTTAAATTTTCCTGTGTTTCTAAATCGCTCAAATTTCAAACCTCTATATTTCTTCTTGTATTGTTCCTACTTTAATCAATTCTCCTCAGAATTGTATAGAATAGTTAGCTCTATAACTGACATAAATAGTAATGTTTTCGTGTTAATAGTTTAAGTGATTTGGAAGGTTAAATTTTCGTGTGTTTGTAAAACGTTCAAATTTCTAAACTCTATATTTCTCCTTGTATTGTTCCTACTTCAATCAATTCTCCACAGAATTGTAGAGAATAATAAGCTCTATAACTGGCATAAATAGTAATGTTTTCGTGTTAATAGTTCAAGAGATTTGGAAGGTTAAATTTTCGTGTGTTTGTAAAACGTTCAAATTTCAAACCTCTATATTTCTTCTTGTATTGTTCCTACTTTAATCAATTCTCCACAGAATTGTAGAGAATAGTAAGCTCTATAACTTACATAAATAGTAATGTTTTCGTGTTAATAGTTCAAGAGATTTGGAAGGTTAAATTTTCGTGTGATTCTAAATCGTCCAAATTTAAAACCTCTATATTTCTCTTTGTATTGTTTTTATTATAATGAATTCTACAACGAAAAGTAGACAATAGTAAACTCTATAACTCACATTATTCGTAATGCTTTCGAGTTAATAGTTAAAGAGATATGGAAGGTCAAAATTTCGTGTGTTTGTAAGTCATTCAAATTTCTAACCTCTATATTTCTCCTTGTATTGTTCCTACTTTAATCAATTCTCCACAGAATTGTAGAGAATAGTTAACTCTATAACTGACATAAATAGTAATGTTTTCGTGTTAATAGTTAAAGAGATATGGAAGGTTAAAATTTCGTGTGTTAGTAAGTAATTCAAATTTCTAACCTCTATATTTCTTCTTGTATTGTTCCTACTTTAATCAATTCTCCACAGAATTGTAGAGAATAGTTAACTCTATAACTGACATAAATAGTAATGTTTTCGTGTTAATAGTTTAAGAGATTTGGAAGGTTAAATTTTCGTGTGTTTGTAAAACGTTCAAATTTCTAAACTCTATATTTCTCCTTGTATTGTTCCTACTTTAATCAATTCTCCTCAGAATTGTATAGAATAGTTAGCTCTATAACTGACATAAATAGTAATGTTTTCGTGTTAATAGTTTAAGAGATATTGAATGTTAAATTTTTGTGTGTTTCTAAATCGCTCAAATTTCAAACCTCTATATTTCTCTTTGTATTGTTCCTATATTAATGAATTCTACACCGAAATGTAGAGAATAGTAAGCTCTATAACTTACATATGTAGTAATGTTTTCGTGTTAATAGTTTAAGAGATATTGAAGGTTAAATTTTCCTGTGTTTCTAAATCGCTCAAATTTCAAACCTCTATATTTCTTCTTGTATTGTTCCTACTTTAATCAATTCTCCACAGAATTGTAGAGAATAGTAAGCTCTATAACTTACATAAATAGTAATGTTTTCGTGTTAATAGTTCAAGAGATTTGGAAGGTTAAATTTTCGTGTGTTTGTAAAACGTTCAAATTTCTAAACTCTATATTTCTCCTTGTATTGTTCCTACTTTAATCAATTCTCCTCAGAATTGTATAGAATAGTTAGCTCTATAACTGACATAAATAGTAATGTTTTCGTGTTAATAGTTTAAGTGATTTGGAAGGTTAAATTTTCGTGTGTTTGTAAAACGTTCAAATTTCTAAACTCTATATTTCTCCTTGTATTGTTCCTACTTCAATCAATTCTCCACAGAATTGTAGAGAATAATAAGCTCTATAACTGGCATAAATAGTAATGTTTTCGTGTTAATAGTTCAAGAGATTTGGAAGGTTAAATTTTCGTGTGTTTGTAAAACGTTCAAATTTCTAAACTCTATATTTCTCCTTGTATTGTTCCTACTTTAATCAATTCTCCTCAGAATTGTATAGAATAGTTAGCTCTATAACTGACATAAATAGTAATGTTTTCGTGTTAATAGTTTAAGTGATTTGGAAGGTTAAATTTTCGTGTGTTTGTAAAACGTTCAAATTTCTTAACTCTATATTTCTCCTTGTATTGTTCCTACTTCAATCAATTCTCCACAGAATTGTAGAGAATAATAAGCTCTATAACTGACATAAATAGTAATGTTTTCGTGTTAATAGTTTAAGAGATTTGGAAGGTTAAATTTTCGTGAATGTATTTAAAACGTTAAAAATTCATACCACTTTATTTCTCTTTGTATTGTTCCTATTTCAATGAAATCTACACCGAAATGTAGAGAATAGTAAGCTCTATAACTGACATAAATAGTAATGTTTCCGTGTTAATAGTTTAAGAGATTTGGAAGGTTAAATTTTCGTGAATGTATTTAAAACGTTCAAAATTCATACCACTTTATTTCTCTTTGTATTGTTCCTATTTCAATGAAATCTACACCGAAATGTAGAGAATAGTAAGCTCTATAACTGACATAAATAGTAATGTTTCCGTGTTAATAGTTTAAGAGATTTGGAAGGTTAAATTTTCGTGAATGTATTTAAAACGTTAAAAATTCATACCACTTTATTTCTCTTTGTATTGTTCCTATTTCAATGAAATCTACACCGAAATGTAGAGAATAGTAGGCTCTATAACTGGCATAAATAGTAATGTTTTCGTGTTAATAGTTTAAGAGATTTGGAAGGTTAAATTTTCGTGAATGTATTTAAAACGTTAAAAATTCATACCACTTTATTTCTCTTTGTATTGTTCCTATTTCAATGAAATCTACACCGAAATGTAGAGAATAGTAAGCTCTATAACTGACATAAATAGTAATGTTTCCGTGTTAATAGTTTAAGAGATTTGGAAGGTTAAATTTTCGTGAATGTATTTAAAACGTTCAAAATTCATACCACTTTATTTCTCTTTGTATTGTTCTTATTTCAATGAATTCTACACCGAAATGTAGAGAATAGTAAGCTCTATAAATGGCATTAATAGTAATGTTTTCGTCTGAATAGTTAAAGAGATATTGAAGGTTAAATTTTCCTTCGTTTGTAAATTACTCAAATGTTTTCGTCTGAATAGTTAAAGAGATATGGAAATTTAAATTTTCGTAGGCTTGTAAATTGCTCAAATTTCAAACCTCTATATTTCTCTTTGTATTGTTTTTTTGTTAATGAATTCTTCACCGAAATGTAGAGAATAGTAAGCTCTATAACTCACATTATTCGTAATGCTTTCGAGTTAATAGTTAAAGAGATATGGAAGGTCAAAATTTCGTGTGTTTGTAAGTCATTCAAATTTCTAACCTCTATATTTCTCCTTGTATTGTTCCTACTTTAATCAATTCTCCACAGAATTGTAGAGAATAGTTAACTCTATAACTGACATAAATAGTAATGTTTTCGTGTTAATAGTTAAAGAGATATGGAAGGTCAAAATTTCGTGTGTTAGTAAGTCATTCAAATTTCTAACCTCTATATTTCTCCTTGTATTGTTCCTACTTTAATCAATTCTCCACAGAATTGTAGAGAATAGTTAACTCTATAACTGACATAAATAGTAATGTTTTCGTGTTAATAGTTAAAGAGATATGGAAGGTTAAAATTTCGTGTGTTAGTAAGTCATTCAAATTTCTAACCTCTATATTTCTTCTTGTATTGTTCCTACTTTAATCAATTCTCCACAGAATTGTAGAGAATAGTTAACTCTATAACTGACATAAATAGTAATGTTTTCGTGTGAATAGTTTATGAGATAAAGAAGGTTAAAATTTCGTGTGTTTGTAAGCCATTCAAATTTCTCACCTCTATATTTCACCTTGTATTGTTCCTACATTAATCAATTCTCCACAGAAATGTAGAGAATAGTAAGCACTATAAATGACATTAATACTAATATTTTCGTGTTAATAGTTTATGAGGTATTAAAGGTTAAATTTTCGTGTGTTTGAAAAACATTCAAATTTCAAACCTCTTTATCTCTCGTTGTATTGTTCGTATTATAATCAATTTTACACCGAAATGTGGAGAATAGTTAGCTCTATAACTGACATAAATAGCAATGTTTTTTGTTAACAGTTTATGAGATATTGCAGATTATATTTTCGTGTGTTTGTAAATCGCTCAAATTTCAAACATTCTCTTTGTATTGTTCCTATTTTAATGAATTCCTCACCGAAATGTAGAGAATAGTAAGCTCTATAACTGACATTAATAGTAATTTTTTCGTTTAATAGTTAAAGAGATATTGAAAGTTAAATTTTTGTTTGTTTGTGAGTCGCTCAAACTTCAAACCTCAATATTTCTCTTTGTATTGTTCCTATTTCAATGAATTTTACACCGAAATGTAGACAATCGTAAGTTCTATAACTGATATAAATCACAAGGTGTTCCTGTTATTAGTTTATGAGATATGGTAGGTTACATTTTCGTGTATGGTTGTAAAACGTTCAAATTTCAAACCTCTATATCTCTCTTTGTATTTTTCTAATTTTAATGAATACTACACTGAATTGTAGAGAATAGTAAGCTCTATAACTGATATAAATCATTAGGTTTTCCTGTTATCAGTTTCGGTGATATGGAAGGTTTAATTTTCATCAGTTTGTAAAACGTTCAAATTTCAGACCTCTATATTTATCTTTCTATTGCTCCTATTTTAATGAATTTTTCACCGAAATGTAGAGAATAGTTAGCTCTATAACTGACTAAAATCGCCATCTTTTTCTTTTGATAGTTTAAGAGATATGGAAGGTTACATTTTCGTGTGTTTGTAAAACATACAGATTTCAAACCTCAATTTCTCTCGTTGTACTGTTCCTATTTTAATCAATTCTACACCGAAATGTAGAGAATAGTAAGCTCTATAACTGACAAAAATCGCAATATTTTCCTTTTAATAGTTTAAAACATATGGAAGGTTACATTTTCGTAGGTTTGTAAAACGTACAGATTTCATACCTCAATAAATCTCGTTGTACTGTTCCTATTTTAATCAATTCTACACCGAAATGTAGAGAATAGTAAGCTCTATAACTGACAAAAATCGCAATATTTTCCTTTTAATAGTTTAAAACATATGGAAGGTTACATTTTCGTAGGTTTGTAAAACGTACAGATTTCATACCTCAATAAATCTCGTTGTACTGTTCCTATTTTAATCAATTCTACACCGAAATGTAGAGAATAGTAAGCTCTATAACTGACAAAAATCGCAATATTTTCCTTTTAATAGTTTAAAACATATGGAAGGTTACATTTTCGTAGGTTTGTAAAACGTACAGATTTCATACCTCAATAAATCTCGTTGTACTGTTCCTATTTTAATCAATTCTACACCGAAATGTAGAGAATAGTAAGCTCTATAACTGACAAAAATCGCAATATTTTCCTTTTAATAGTTTAAAACATATGGAAGGTTACATTTTCGTAGGTTTGTAAAACGTACAGATTTCATACCTCAATAAATCTCGTTGTACTGTTCCTATTTTAATCAATTCTACACCGAAATGTAGAGAATAGTAAGCTCTATAACTGACAAAAATCGCAATATTTTCCTTTTAATAGTTTAAAACATATGGAAGGTTACATTTTCGTAGGTTTGTAAAACGTACAGATTTCATACCTCAATAAATCTCGTTGTACTGTTCCTATTTTAATCAATTCTACACCGAAATGTAGAGAATAGTAAGCTCTATAACTGACAAAAATCGCAATCTTTTCCTTTTGATAGTTTAAAACATATGGAAGGTTACATTTTCGTAGGTTTGTAAAACGTACAGATTTCATACCTCAATATCTCTCGTTGTACTGTTCCTATTTTAATCAATTCTACACCGAAATGTTGAGAATAGTAAGCTCTATAACTGACAAAAATCGCAATATTTTCCTTTTAATAGTTTAAAACATATGGAAGGTTACATTTTCGTAGGTTTGTAAAACGTACAGATTTCATACCTCAATATCTCTCGTTGTACTGTTCCTATTTTAATCAATTCAACACCGAAATGTAGAGAATAGTAAGCTCTATAACTGACATAAATCGCAATGTTTTCTTGTTAATAGTTTATGAAATATGGAAAGTTACATTTTAGTTGGTTGGTAAAACCTTCAATTTTCAAACTTCTATATTTCTCTTTGTATTGTTCCTATTTTAATGAGTTCTGTACCGGAATGTAGAGAATCGTTAGCTCTATTACTGACATAAATAGCAATGTTTTCGGGTTAATATATAATAAGATATGGTAGGTTAAATTTGCTATTTTAGAGAAATATGATTGTGTGAAAGTTATACTTGTTTTCTTAAAGGTTACCTAAAGATATTTGTTTCTAACACACTGGAGAATAATTAGGTACTTTCCAAGTCTTCATGGGTAGCAAAAAGTTATTGTTGACTAATGAATACGGTAAAGGAAATTGGATTTAACTCAGTACTTGTTTACAGGAAGTGTTTTTTTTTTAAATAAAGTACACAAACACACAATAAAGTTTTGTGGTGTGGGTGATTGCGAAGTACAAAGTACATGATTAGGCTGGTGTTCACTGGTGGGTAACAAGTGTCCGTTTGGGTGTTCCTGGACACGACCCCATAAATCACATAACAAAGGTTAATCTTGGGCCCTTCCCCTTCAAATGGCCAACAGATCACGCCATCTGAATAGACCCATTAATTCCGGCTTGCCCTTAAAGTACTCTAGCCGGGCTTGGGGTTTGAACCTATGGAGTGAGCTCACAATGTATTTTTTTAAATTAGGGGGGGGGCTCTCTGTTTTTGAAGTGGTTCCTTGTCTCTGGGATGTGTAGATGGCTAGAAATTTTCTAAGGGTGTGCCAGATCACCCCTATCTATTCTACTCCCTTATTTAGTTTGGTCCAGCACCATCTGTCATGCGGCCACCGAGAACAATGTTGGGGGCGCGCGGTGTTTGTTTTCAACCAGCTGGCACTGTTTACCTCGCGAACGCCAATCTAGGAAATTCCTAGTGCCCAGGATTCTGGTTTTAAGATCAATTAATTTATGTGCGGTAGAGATTGTTTGTTGTTTACTGAGAGGTACCGGGTCCTGGTTCCAGTAATACAAGCAGACAGGGCTGCCACTACAGTACTACCAACATACAAACAAATATTGCACTAATCCAGTTTTATTTGTGAAGAGCAGCCATCTGTCCTTGGGATTCTTTTTTTGATCGCCACCTTCATCATGCTATTAATTTCCGTTGAAGCACTTGAATATGGAGATCAACTTCATTGATAGTATAATTGCTATTAAACGATCTATCCACTTCTGGTTTTATCCGATCTTCATCGTCCACTTGGAGCTCTTCAGTTTCTCCTCTCAGTCTTTCGGTCTTGGTTCTCTGGATGTCCCTCATTTAAGGCATGTAGAAGGAAGTGTACCGTGATCTTTGGATTCAAACTTAAAATTCCAATTAAATCTACCTTTTTTTGGGGGGCAGGAAATAAAATTGAAGAAACCCAGATTACGTTGGGTGAATAAAAAAAGGAAATGATTTGTGCTTCCTCTTCCCCTAAAAGATGGCAGTTACAGGAAGTACTGTTATCGTGTCAGAGTTCAGATTTCCTGTTTTTTCACCGGAAGTGCCCGTTTTTTAGATCCTCTGAATCTGGAAAAAACTAACATTGCAAGCCAATGCTCTTGATCTGTCTTGTTCGAAACTGTATAGTGCAGTGATGACGAACCTATGACCCGCGCAAGCTTTTTCACTGACCCACACAATTGCTAGGCAACCATTTGTTTGTTTTACGCTGGTTGATTTAGATTTTCTAATTGTGGTGGATAATTTATATTCTATCTGTATTTTTTTCAATCACGCATTGACACAAAAGCAATTTAAAATGCTATCATAACCTTTAGTTTGATCATTACAGTTCTAAAAGCGCAAATGACGACAAATGCTTTTTGTAGTATTTGAAATAAAGCAAAAGTGTTTACAAAATATCAAATAAAATGTATAATTTTACTCATATTTTGTTTGTTACAAAAAAAATCGACAACCCAAAGTAAATAACCATATTTAGATTTTTCTTCAGATAAAACACACTTTTCTAAGGTTTTGTTCAGTTATGTTTGTTGTAAAAAGAGACTTCCATAGCCACTTGTTTCGTCCCCGTTTTACCCAGTTAAGCCAACTGAATTTTAAAGATGTCTAGTTTTGAAAATATATAGTTTAAAAATATTTTTAAACTTAACTCTTGTGCAAATGGGCATTAGTGACCCAAGAGATAGTACTAAAAAAAAAAAATGAACAAAATTTGACCCACGTCTCAAAAAAAGGTTCGCCATCCCTGAGTATAGTGGGATCTTCTTGATGTTTTAGTGCCTGGCTGCAGTTTTGGGCCATTCTTTGTGAGATGGAGCATCTTCAAGAAATCTTAAGAGCTCCTTTGAATTCAGTGGTCCCAATTATTCATTGTTGTAGATGAAGGAGTAAACCTCTTTTGGGTATCGTCAACTATGGATGAATTTCCGTTATCTTCTAGGAACTTTTAAAGATCCACCGACATTCCAATTCATTGATTTCAACGAATCCAATTTAAGAAAAATGTATTCCCCTAGATTAAGTTGGCCATGTAATGTGCATTTTACCAACATAACAGGTAGAAAAATCTTAGTGGATAACAACGTCATTAATTACTGCTCTTAAATTTTTGGTGACTAATTCATAGTTTCAATAGGATGAAAAAAATAACTGCCAGTTTCAGTCATGATATATTTTTATTATGTCGAGCTTTCGACCTAGAGGGACTAGGTCCATCTTCAGGGCTGTGGAACATATTTTACAGTGTGTTAACAATAATTACGAGTATATTACAATGAATCATTCATTAAAATTAAATTAGATTTCATTAGAATTAGAAAAAATCATTTTAATATAATTATTGTTACCACACTGTAGAATATGTTCTACAGCCCTGAAGATGACCTAGTCCTCTAGGTCGAAAGCTCTCGGCATAATAAAAATATACTCGTATCATGACTGAAACTGGCAGTTATTTTTTCATCCTGTTGATACGTCATTAATATTAACTTTAATTGCGGCATTAATTTGTGCCGGAAGTTTGATTAATAAGTACTGTACCGGAAGTGGTCTACTTATCAAGATGTTTTTGTGGTAATAAAGATTGTTGTAAAGTAAAAGGTGTTAAACATTGTGACCGTGAAAAACGTGTCTTTCACGAACAACCCAGCCTTCATCATCTTCTCATAGTAGTTGACGAAGTAGTTGATGGTTGAAAACAAGTGGGCCTGTAAAAACTCTTACAACCATAAACAAGCAAAGTGTGAATGAGCGCGCTGGAAGAGGAAGCCACCGTGGTGGCTGGAGGCGGTTCGCTGGAGAGGGCGGACCGACCCCCTCTCTCCACCCCCGCATAGACCGCTTTAAGAAGTGCTTTAGAGTAGTTACCAGCAGAGAGCCCTCCACAGTCAGCCAGCCTTTTGCTTAACTTGACAAATTACTACGTGCACTCTTCTGCCCATGCTGCCCTTAAAAACTTCCTTCCGCGCCCCTCCCAGCCCGATTTTTTCTCCCCTCTCTCTCTCTACTTCCTCCCATTTCCACTCGTAACACTTAATTACTAACACCCAAAGCTGTTAGTGTACACTTTTTCCTGTTTTTACAAGGTAATTATGTTTGCATCCCGCTGGGACTGTAACACTTTTTTCTTTGTTTCTGTTCCCATTTCCTTGGGGATAAACTTTGGTTTTGTTTGGATAAATGGGGGGGGGCTCTATCCCCCTCCCACCAATCCGCTGCGAGCAGCAGCACCAAAAAATAACAAAGTTTTTTTGATTTATTATCTTCAGGAAGGTTTTAAAAATGTTATAATTACCTTTGCAGGACTAATATCCTAATAGGCGGTCATTAAAGGAAGTGATTGTTTTTGTTTACTTATTCTTACGACCTAAACGGAAGTGCCATATTTTCATTTAAGGATTTTCACCGGAGAGATGTGACTGCAGATTTCTGTGTGCTAGGACTCTCTCTGGACAACAAAAGACTGATTTACACTACTATTTTAAAACCCATCTGGGCGTATGGAACCCCCAGCTGTGGGGTTCAACCAAACGCTCCAATCTCCGAAAGGATTCAATCGCTACAATCTAAAATACTTCGAACTATTGTAAACGCTCCAACCTGGACAATACACACTGTGACCTTCTATCGCACAATTCGCTGAAAACACGATACAGGAAACTCCTCCACTTCAACCTGCACTCTCATATAAATCCTCTAGCTCAACATCTTTCTTCTAGAACTCTTTCTGATAACCCGGGGACAAGACGTCTTAAGAGACAGTGGTGGCCTCATGATCTCCTCTCCAGTGAAGAGAGTGGTACTAAACAGTCTAATGTTTTGGGAGTGTTACCATTGGAGGTAACTTCTCCACTCGTTACCTTATCATTTGTTACTCGGTTATCACTGTTACTTATTGCGCTAACGCGCTGATTGTAGCATAAATAAACGCAACCAAAAAAAGAAGAAGAATATTTACCGGAAATAGGTCTTGAATTTGATTAAAGTGTGTTTTATTTAAATCAATTCCGAGGAAAGTGTGACGTCCCTCGGTTATTCAGATTTTTCACGGACTTAGAATTCCTTTCTTCGTGCTTGATCACGTTTAGAGGGCACTTTAGAGGCATGATTGTTTTGGACATCACACGAGAAAGAGTACCGTATTTAAATTTCCACCGGAAGTGAAGTTCCTCTGAACCAATGGCACGTGTTGCTCATTCAAGTATGCATCAAACCAACTGATTTTATTTGCTCAGACTTTTAGAGTAGTTACCAGTTAGTTAAATTGATACCTGCGCTTTCCGGAAACCGGTTCTGTGGACTTCCAAGTTTTTACGCTTTACTGTGGTGGGGGGGGGTCTTAGAGTGATGGATAGTTTGGTCTTTTAGCCGATTGGTTGCGCTAGTGATGATTTATAACTGAGCAAAACTACTTCATCTGAAATGACGACTCCAATTATAGAAGTTGCATTTGAAGGTTATGTTGCACCACAAAAAGAACCTTCTTCTCCTTCCACTTCTTTAATTTCAGAAACGGCTGCAAGGGGAAGCTGTATTTCACGATCTAACTCGGGATTTTATCTTATAGTTACCAATTCTCACTAACAAAGCGTCTAATTAAAACAGAAAAAGAGTAAAAACAAAACAAAACAGACGACTCAATTAGACGGAACCCAAGATAAGACGTTTCACAATACGAATAAGAAAGGGACAGAATGATTGTGAGGCGAAGATAGAGCGGAATCACCAGCGGGCGGGGCGGACAGTGGTACCAATCCCAGTAACCAAGACTAATTTCCTGCAGATTAACTAATGACCGGAAACCGGGGGGCGTGGCTTTAGCTTGGAAGTTTCCCTTTTTTTTAAATCATGATGATGTCACACTGGTATTTAGTGAATTCGCTACAGATATTAAGGCGCACCCAAAATAGAGGCTCTTATCCCCGCTTAATAGCCCCAGAGGATAGTCTGAGGTCTGATAGGGAAGAGGATTTAGTTGGTTGAAGAGGGGATTAAAGGGGAGCGAATCATTGAATCCCAATCATTTCAGAGGGTTTTTTTAAATACATATTCTAAAATATGTCAGTAAAATCACCATTTTTGCCGCATGACCGGACGTAAGTCGTACTGTGATCCTTCAATTGGTTGATTTTATTACTTGGAATACAAAATAAAAAAGGTGTTTTAAAAGTACGATAATTTATTTAGTCGAATGGGAAAAATGTAAACCCTGTAATTACTACTCATTATTTCAGGTGACTGATTCATTGTTTCAGTAGGATGAAAAAATACTGCCAATTTCAGTAATTATTACTAAAATTATTATTTTTTTTAATGATTTAAGGCGCGTCAACATCTAAGGTTATTGGTGCCTGGAGCTTTTTTCAGTGCACTGCCGGCCTCCGGTCAGTGTTCTCTCGTAACAGACAACACTGTCCATCACCGGAAAATTGAGCTGTAAGAAGCTCCTAGGAAGAGAAAATCTAAGGTGACCCAAATCGTAAGCCATCTTACGTTCCTGGGCCAACAAATCGATGGGGATCACTCCAGCCACCACCAGTGCCGCAGGCTCCGAGACCATTCTGTAGGATGAGGCGATCCTGAACGCTCCTCTTCTTTGTACCGAAGCCATCTGCTTTCGGTACTTTTCCTTTTTTAGCGCGTCGCGTCGGCGCAAACTTTACACCCGTACAGAAGTATGGCGTTTGTTATTGACATCAAAAGTCGCCGCTGACGCAGCTCTGGATTCGAACCCGGGACCTCCGCGTGGGAATCGAGTACGCTAACCACATAGCTAATCCCTCCCCTTATATTATTATTTTTTTTTTATGATTTTTTTTTTTTTTTATGATTTAAGGCGCATCAACATCTAAGGTTATTGGCGCCCGGAGCTTTTTTCAGTGCACTGCCGGCCTCCGGACAGTGTTCTCTCGTTACAGTTAACACTGTCCATCACCGGATAGTGAGCTGTAAGAAGCTCCTAGGAAGAGAAAATCTAAAGGGTCAGCAGCTGGATTCGAACCCGGGACCTCCGCGTGGGAATCGAGTACGCTAACCACATAGCTAATCCCTCCCCTTATATTATTATTTTTTTTTATTATTTTTTTTTTTTATGATTTAAGGCGCATCAACATCTAAGGTTATTGGCGCCCGGAGCTTTTTTCAGTGCACTGCCGGCCTCCGGACAGTGTTCTCTCGTTACAGTTAACACTGTCCATCACCGGATAGCGAGCTGTAAGAAGCTCCTAGGAAGAGAAAATCTAAAGGGTCAGCAGCTGGATTCGAACCCGGGACCTCCGCGTGGGAATCGAGTACGCTAACCACATAGCTAATCCCTCCCCTTATATTATTATTTTTTTTTATTATTTTTTTTTTTTTTATGATTTAAGGCGCATCAACATCTAAGGTTATTGGCGCCCGGAGCTTTTTTCAGTGCACTGCCGGCCTCCGGACAGTGTTCTCTTGTTACAGACAACACTTCCATCACCGGATAGTGAGCTGTAAGAAGCTCCTAGGAAGAGAAAATCTAAAGGGTCAGCAGCTGGGTTCGAACCCGGGACCTCCGCGTGGGAGTCCAGTATGCTAACCTCACAGCTAATCCCTTCCCTCTTATTATTATTATTATTATTATTATTATTATTATTATTATTATTATTATTGTTATGCCGAGCTTTCGACCTTAGGGACTAGGTCATCTTCAGGGGTGTAGAAAGTATTTTACAGTCTGGTAACAATAATTATACTAAAATGAATATGAAAGACTGTACCAACATCTTACCACACTAAACTATAAAATAGAACACAACCGGCTCTTTCTCCTTACTTAGCACAGGAAAATCATCACACTTTCCATTTCCACAAATACAAAGATACTCAAAATCCAGAAACCAACACTCACACAAGAAAAAGGGGAAAGTGCTAGTAATAGATATACATTATCAAAGGCAGAAAACAGTTCTAAATTTCAATAAACTGACACGAACAATTTTGGAACAACATATACTCCCCCAACTTACTATAAAAAAATATTTGTAACAATTGGCAACACTGACTTCCTCACAAATACATAAAACCGATCACACTCAGTCCCATGAGCAGACCACAAGACAGAGAAGACCCACCAACCCCTTTAATAATGTAAAAATATTACATTGTCAATTAGGTAAATAATTTTTTGTAAATTACGTTACATTATACATTATTCATTTTAACAATAATTATTGTTACCACACTGTAAAATATGTGTTCCAACAGCCCTGAAGTCCCTTAGTCAAAAGCTCGGCATAATAAAAATATTATATCATTACAGGGAAGGGAATAGCTATGCGATTAGCGTATTGGATTCCCACGCGGAGGTCCCGGGTTCGAATCCAGCGGCTGACCCTTAGATTTTCTCTTTCCAGGAGCTTCTTACAGCTCACTGACCGGTGATGGACAGTGTTGTCTGTAACGAGAGAAAACTGCCTGGAGGCCGGCAATGCACTGAAAAAAGCTCCGGGTGCCAATAAACTGAAATGTTGACGCGTCTTAAATCATTTTTAAAAAAATTATATCATGACTGAAACTGGCAGTTATTTTTTTCATCCTGCTGAAACAATAATTCCTATTATAACTTTTTCAATTAGACATCATTTCACTTTACTGAATGCAACCAAAAATGTAAACTGAAAACCGGAAACATTGAAAATGGCCAGCAACATACCCAAAGTACATGTTAAGAAAGTAGAAGTAACTTTTAAAAGTTAAAATTAGAAATTATAGCCTGGATAAAGTGGTTTCAGAAAAAGGTTCACGGAAGTCGCATAGACTGTTGGTGTTTATGACGAAAGCGGAAGTAGATGTGAACGTTAAGAAGAGTTGTAGTAAGAAGTGAGAAATTCCAACATCTTTGGTAACACAAAAACATGGTACCTAACTGTAGGAGGTAGGATACAGTTGTCTAAACATAGTGTGGTGGACTAATATATGGGGCACCTCCTCCTCCTCCGCCGGGGTTGCTAATGGGGCTTGGCACACCACCACTGTCCCCGCAGACCCCGCTGAGTGCTTTAAACCAACCCCATAGAGCACTTGCTACTTCTTACTTTAATGAACATAGCTTCCACCTCTATCCACCTCAAAGTCCACTGGTCTCCGTGTGGTAACCACAAATCTGGGAACTACTGGCAAAAAGCGCCCCCCCCCTCCGCGGCGGCTTGCGCACTTCTTGGCAGTAACCCTAATGTTGTCCCCGGATCTCCTCCTCCACCTAATCTCAAGAGTCTGAGACTGGAGTGCTCGCGTGTACTGCATTATTAACTCTTAACAACCACCTCTAGGAATGTCTTAGCGAAGAAGTGTTAACTCGTTAATGGAGAACGCTTGTTCTTACACCAAGTTTACATTTCTTCTGTTTGTAACCATCAGAGAGGACAAAAAACGAGGGGCCAGGCGTTAAACTCATCCTCTGCTGTAGTAGACCATAATTTCTCACGCTAGTAGCAACAAAGCTGCTTTGAACTAAGAATTTTTACCAGGAATAAAGATGGATTTTTGCTCGCCGATTCCCAGGTATTGCTCACACTGGGGCAGTGAGTAAAAAATAGACGATTCCCTCAAATGAGCAACATTAAATTCTTTATTACCTGGCGATCTATGAAGAGTAAGGAGAAGGGAAAGTAAAGTAACGTAAAGTAAAAGTAATTTTTTCAGGCGGGCTTAACGTCCAACTACCAAATTAGGAGGCGACTAGCAAACATACTTTACTATAAATTTCTCATATTAATCATTACATAAAATACAAGTCCTAGACTGGGAATCGAATCCACTAACCAACAATACATCTTAGCTTTGCGGGTCTAGCCTATAACCGCCTAACATACTTTACTATAAATTTCTCATATTAACCATTAAATAAAATACAAGACCTAGACCGGGGGAATCGAATCCACTAAACCAACAATACATCTTAGCATTGCGGGTCTAGCCTATAACCGCCTAACATACTTTACTATAAATTTCTCATATTAACCATTCAATAAAATACAAGACCTAGACTGAGGAATCGAACCCACTAAACCAACAATACATCTTAGCATTGCGGGTCTAGCCTATAACCGCCTAACATACTTTACTATAAATTTCTCATATTAACCATTAAATAAAATACAAGACCTAGACCGGGGGAATCGAATCCACTAAACCAACAATACATCTTAGCATTGCGGGTCTAGCCTATAACCGCCTAACATACTTTACTATAAATTTCTCATATTAACCATTAAATAAAATACAAGACCTAGACCGGGGGAATCGAATCCACTAAACCAACAATACATCTTAGCATTGCGGGTCTAGCCTATAACCGCCTAACATACTTTACTATAAATTTCTCATATTAACCATTAAATAAAATACAAGACCTAGACTGAGGAATCGAACCCACTAAACCAACAATACATCTTAGCATTGCGGGTCTAGCCTATAACCGCATAACATACTTTACTATAAATTTCTCATATTAACCATTAAATAAAATACAAGACCTAGACCGGGGGAATCGAATCCACTAAACCAACAATAAATCTTAGCATTGCGGGTCTAGCCTATAACTGCCTAACATACTTTACTATAAATTTCTCATATTAAACATTAAATAAAATCCAAGGCCTAGACCGGGGGAATCGAATCCACTAACCAACAATACATCTTAGCATTGCGGGTCTAGCCTATAACTGCCTAACATACTTTACTATAAATTTCTCATATTAACCATTAAATAAAATCCAAGGCCTAGACCGAGGGAATCGAATCCACTAAACCAATAATACATCTTAGCTTTGCTGGTCTATTATCTTTAACGCTCGGCTACCGTAGCGCCTGTAAGGATAAGGGAATCGAGCAGATTTTCCCAATTTGGTGGTTTCAACCAGAATATCTACTTTCAGGTCCCATAAGTTAGAGTCTGTCCGTCCCACCTACCCCTACCTTTAAAATGAAACATCGAACAGGAAGTTCAACTTTGATAAGCTTTTACGGCACAACGGAAGTGCCAAATTTTACTGAATAGAGTTTCCAGCATTTTAAGATTTTTTTTTTTCTTAAAACTGTTTCCTCGATTTTTCTTTGCAACTTCATATTCTGTAAGGTTACATTTTCCGAGTTTGAGAAATATTAATGAATATAATTAGAATCTTTAGAATATTAGTAAGAGAATGTTGTGTAATCGTTTCAATAAGAAGAAAAAACTCTAAACATAGAAGTGAAGGTTACATGCTATGAAGGTTAGGCAGGTAATCGAATTTTCTTGAAAAAATCACATCCTCCGCCACTTTCAGGCTAAATTTTCACGTGTTCCTCTCTAGTAAATAAATTAAATAGATACGAAATTTCTCTAGACAGATAATTTCAACTTATTTCTTACCAGTTTTGACTAGGTTCGCGTTTCCTTCTCATTCCTGAGATCGTTTTGATAAAGTTGAGGGTTCAGTCAGGAATTTGGGGGATATTTTATTGAAGAGTGTAGGTTCCTTGCTGCTAATTTTCAGTAAAATATCAGCTAGTAATACGCGGAACTAATCCTGAACGACAGCAATTGGCTTGTCCAAAGAGGATGCAAGGTAGAGTTGGCCTACACTGTGGGCAAGCAAGGCAGAGAAGAGTGGTAAAGTACAAAGAGATACCAAGAGAGGAACTGTACACAGCGTTCTCTCTCTCTCTCAGGAGGAAGTGGATGTAGTAGTAAGTTCCGGTTGGCACTTTCATTTGCCGCCTCCGTCGCCGCCGCCAGAGGGGGATGGGCCAGGGATTTCATTTGTTTTGCTGGCGCTCTCTATTTGTTTACACTTCCCCCACCCTACCCATTGCAGCACACCCCTCCACACTCCACACCGCTTGCTCTATCCCCACTCTGACTACTCGGCATCACCATCAGCTGATCTGTTCTTTTTTTGCCTCCCTGTATTGCACCGTCAGTTTGTTTGGTCCCTGTAACCCTGTATTATTTCTGGTCCCTTCTTGATTGGCACCCTTCTACAAACGAGGTAACTAATTAGAACTGCAGCTGAATAGTGTTTCTATCCTTTTATGTGGTTACTTTCCATGAAACACACACGTCTTAAAGTTCCGAAAAATTATCTATCCCTGCAATTATCCATCACACATCCAGCCCTAACCTCAAAATTACCTGGTGTGCACGACTCACACGACTTCCTGTCGCTAAAACTCCCAAGGTTCGACCTCATTAATATTCCTGGAACCCGCGAATATTTGGCCTACCTTTATTTTTCTCCAACTTAATGTAGTTTCAAAAAAAAAAACAGTACATTATGCCGAAATTTAACTTACCAAGGAACTCTATCCCAACTTTTTTTCCTCTTAACTTTGCCCTTTTGGTCGCATTATCCTGGGATTTTTTTTAAAAAAGAAGTTGTAGTAGTAGTATCATTTCGGGAGTTCTGGGTCAAATTTTTGAGCAAGGCATATGGAGAGAAAGGGTGAGGGGTTGCAGGGGGGGGGGGAATCTCCCCACTCCATGTGCGGTAGACTAGAACAGTGCGTGCGTGTGTTCAAATATGTTTTTTACATACTATTTAAAAGCTATGTTTTTTTACATACCCTCTAGAAAAAGAAGATTAAAAAAACGTAAAAGTCCGTCCTGTAAAGGAATCGTCTTCGAATTTAGAATCGGTTACATATTTCTCATTAATGTTATGTAGGTAATAAGTTTATAAATTCACTGAACAAGCACTTGGGAACACAACTTCAACCTCGAAGGCAATATTTCCTGTTTCCGGTAGTGAGAGGAAATACAAATCGACCGATCAGAACTGTCTTGGCCTTCCGGATCATTTTAAGTCAAAAAGTTGAAATCCAGCCACACATTTAAGTGAAACAGACATTTCTTTCCTTTTACTAGAAAATGAATAAAGCTAAGCTTAAGAAGTTTGAAGTCCCATAAGCCGTAACCGCCGGGACGATAACAATGAAGAAGTAAAATTAGCTTTAAAAAATAACTACTCCCTAATGTCGTTTGACAGTCCCTCACAGATGTCCTAATTACCCGGCGCCAAAGGTTTTTTGGGGGGATGTGGGGTCTAATCTGTCCAAACATCAGGGATGCTGTGCACAGACTCTTTCATCTAGTCTGCTACATAAATCTTATGTTTAACTGGTAGAAGCTTCAATGATGGAAGATTTTCTCCTGCTCTCCCGGCACACGACGTTAAACATTAACACGTGGGTTTTTGTCTGTCTGTCGGTCTGTCTGTCTGTCTAGTCAAGAAAGATATAAATGCTGCGAAATAGACTGGGTTCTGTTTTCTATTGTAAAGTCTCGACACATTTATTGCTTTCAACTTGACTATCCTAATTGCGTGATTTAGGTTTCTAACAAATAGGAAGTAATTGGTCTAATTAAAACAGGTTGTGCAACTGTTGATTTGTTACAAGATATACTAGACGACTTGATTTAACATCGTACGGGAGGGAGTAATTTAAAAAAAAAAATGGTAACGGTAACGACATGACACGCCACTCTTTGATTTGGTGAGGAAACGCGGATCTAGTATTTTAACGGAAAATTGATACCAGATACCAGTTGGTGAAAATCGTCATATTACTGGTCTAGAGCAGAGGTTCCCAACCTGGGGAATTCCACGTTCGTACGATATTCCAAAGGGTGCGAGAAAAAGTCCAGGTTCAATAATAGGATATTAATATTATCCAAAAATATTTTTCATTATTATATTATTATCATGCGCATATTTCAAGAAAATTATTATTTTTTGTAAAGTATACTTTCTTAGTATACTTTACAATCAATGTGTTAGGCACCACGGTAGCCGAGCGGTTATAGGCTAGACCCGCAATGCTAAGATGTATTGTTGGTTAGTGGATTCGATTCCTCAGTCTAGGTCTTGTATTTTATTTAATGGTTAATATGAGAAATTTATAGTAAAGTATGTTAGGCGGTTATAGGCTAGACCCGCAATGCTAAGATGTATTGTTGGTTAGTGGATTCGATTCCTCAGTCTAGGTCTTGGATTTTATTTAATGGTTAATATGAGAAATTTATAGTAAAGTATGTTAGGCGGTTATAGGCTAGACCCGCAATGCTAAGATGTACTGTTGGTTTAGTGGATTCGATTCCCTGGTCTAGGTCTTGTATTTTATTTAATGGTTAATATGAGAAATTTATAGTAAAGTATGTTAGAAGGTTATAGGCTAGACCCGCAAAGCTAAGATGTATTGTTGGTTTAGTGGATTCGATTCCTCAGTCTAGGTCTTGTATTTTATTTAATGGTTAATATGAGAAATTTATAGTAAAGTATGTTAGAAGGTTATAGGCTAGACCCGCAAAGCTAAGATGTATTGTTGGTTTAGTGGATTCGATTCCTCAGTCTAGGTCTTGTATTTTATTTAATGGTTAATATGAGAAATTTATAGTAAAGTATGTTAGAAGGTTATAGGCTAGACCCGCAAAGCTAAGATGTATTGTTGGTTTAGTGGATTCGATTCCTCAGTCTAGGTCTTGTATTTTATTTAATGGTTAATATGAGAAATTTATAGTAAAGTATGTTAGGCGGTTATAGGCTAGACCCGCAATGCTAAGATGTACTGTTGGTTTAGTGGATTCGATTCCTCAGTCTAGGTCTTGTATTTTATTTAATGGTTAATATGAGAAATTTATAGTAAAGTATGTTAGAAGGTTATAGGCTAGACCCGCAAAGCTAAGATGTATTGTTGGTTTAGTGGATTCGATTCCTCAGTCTAGGTCTTGTATTTTATTTAATGGTTAATATGAGAAATTTGGGAGGGGATTAGCTATGAGGTTAGCATGCTGGACTCCCACGCGGAGGTCCCGGGTTCGAGTCCAGCGGCTGACCCTTAGATTTTCTCTTCCTAGGAGCTTCTTACAGCTCACTGTCCGGTGATGGACAGTGTTGTCTGTAACGAGAGAACACTGTCCGGAGGCCGGCAGTACACTGGAGAAAGCTCCGGGCGCTAATAACCTTGGATGTTGACGCGCCTTAAATCATTAAAAAAAAAAAAAAAAAAAAAAATATGAGAAATTTATAGTAAAGTATGTTAGAAGGTTATAGGCTAGACCCGCAAAGCTAAGATGTATTGTTGGTTTAGTGGATTCGATTCCTCAGTCTAGGGCTTGTATTTTATTTAATGGTTAATATGAGAAAATTACAGTAAAGTATGTTTGCTAGACGCCTCCGTCCACGACACCTAATTGGTAGTTGGACGTAAAGCCTGCCTGAAAAAATAGGGATTACCTACTTTACTTTACTTTTTACTCCATGTGTTTGATTCTTTTTTTTGTTATATTTATCCTTGAGCAAAATATAAATTTCAGGGGGTGTCATCTAAGAGTGAAATTCCTTTAGGGATACGGGGTGAAAAAAAAGGTAGGTCTAGATCTAGCAGTTTATCGATTTCAAAAAATTTCTTTCCGGTGAAAACTTTTGGGGAGGGGGAGCCAATTTCCGTCACTTCCTCTTCCTTAGCGCGGCCAAAAGAAAAAAATTAAATAAAATTTTCCTTAGACAAGCTGTGACTTATTTAATAAAATTATAATGTTGTTGATGATTTGGGGGGTGTATCTTAAGTTAATTTGGGGGGGCAAGATCAAAGTTTTTTTTAGCGGCGCTGGACCGCACGCTAAAATACTGGTATTTTCAAAGGGGAGAGACTGGTAGTTGTGGAGGTGTTTGATGTTTTTTTTGGGGGGGGTACTTTAGAGCGTTGGAGGCGGTGGAGGTGTGTACAGAAGGTTTAAGAAAATGGTCCGAGAGTTTCCTTTAACCAAAGCCTTGAAAAGGGTGGGGAAGATCTAGGAGGCGGTGGCTGAAGAAGTTGATGGTCGCGGGCGGGGGAGACTCTTTCATACTTGGTTGTATTCTGCCCCCCCCTTTAAAGAGAGTAAAGAGTAACTCTCTCTCTCTCTCTGGCGAGTGGATGTGCAAGACTCCCCCTCCGAGTGAGGGGGGGAATGTCCCGAGTGTATATTGACTGAGGAAGGCCCATGGGACCAAGTCAATACATACTTCCTCTACTTACTCTCTCTCGCGCCATTCTTACTCCCGCGTGCGCCCCTTCTTCTTTCCTAACCCCCGCGCAAACTGATCTTGGCTCTGCCTCCCCCCCCAGCACTATTTCAATACTAACACAACCAAACCCCGGCTCCCCGGGATTTACTATAATATTTCTTATAAATCATTTTATCTCGCCGACATGTCGTAAATAATGGGTTGGCGGAGAGGTGCAGGCACAGTCAAAGCACTGGCGGCTGGCTGAGTAAGAACTCGCCATCCTCGCCGTCGATACCTGTTCACTTCCGCTCGGCCTTGGCTAATCCCATTACACGAATCAAGAAGGGGGAACACTTCCTGCCAAGTTCGAGACAATCATCTCGCTATCCCCTTACTCTTACTTGCATGCAGATGGTATCAGTGATGAGGAACATTCTCGTGTTTCCTGTTTTCACAAAGGGATATCCTTTTGATTGTGAAAAGTTTTAAAGAATTGTCTTTAATATCTGTTTTTCTGTAAGAGAACCCATAATCCAGAAATTAGGACCCCCGTAATATGTGCAAATTCAATTCTTTAAAACTGTCCAGCAAAGCAGTTGTATAAGGTTTAATCGTCAAAAACTGCACGAATTTCCACTTTAGGTAAGCAACATCGGATGTCACAATAAGGTTTGGGCCTAAATTGGCCTACCGGAAGTACCATTCCACTGAATCCAGTCTTTAAGATTTCCTCTATACTTGGTCCACTAGCAGCATCCATCTAGATCTAGAACTTCTATTTGGAACATTTTTCCAAGAAAATTCCATTAAAGACAGTTCTGGAAGTCAGGTGTGATAAGACATTACTCTACTCGTAAAGTGCCAGTTGGGTGCACATTACTGTTTTACCAACTGTAAAATAATAATAATAGTGACAATAATATGAATTTGTTAATAATTAAAACTGTCCGGTAGGACAGTTGTATAAGGGTTGATCGTCAGAAACTGCACGAAAAAGCGTAACGTTGAAAAACACCCAACTTTGACAATTTTTTTCTATTTTTCTATAGAAGATAAAATTCCCAAATTTTCTTTAAAATAAAGGGCAAACCCTCCTTTATAACTGTAATTTTTTTGCAACCACCCAGATCTAATAGGTTTCGAGAAAAAAGTTGCTAAAAATGAGCAAAAACGACTTTTTCAAAAAATGTTCTTGTTCTTCTTGTTCTTGTTCTTCTTCTTCTTCTTCTTGTTACCTTTTTTGTAAACAACGTAGCGCCTAAACGCGCGAACCGATTTTCATGAATGAGGTATCGTTCGATTCGGAATTTTATGTAGATGTGCCTTTTGGGGGTCTCGACCCTGTACATCGAATGGGAGAGGAGATAGCCCCCTTTATGTAAGGCCCCCTCCAAAATTATTATTACTAATTACTCTGTAAATCTTGGCCCGATTTTGATAAAATTTGGTAGGATGATAGGGTTAGGGCTCCCCTACGTAACATTAAAGCGGCGATCAGCTCTTACACTTGTTAAGGGGAAGTATAGCGATCGTTGCAAATTATCGACACGTGAACCGATTTTCATGAATGAAGTGTCATTCGAATCGAAATTTTGTACAGATTTGCACTTTAAAAGTCTCGATGCCGTGCCTCATAAGGAGGGTATTTGCCCCACCCAAATAAGGCCCTTTCTAAAACTATTATTACCAATATTTCTATAACGCTTAGTCCGATTTTGATAAAATTCAGCTCGAATAAGTGGTTAAAGCTCCTCTACGTTGCTGATGCTCTTGCACCTACTAAGATGAAGTACTGCAATCGTTTAAATTATCAATGAGTGAACCGATTTAAATCAATGAATTGACGTTCGATTAAAAAATCTTTGCCTCTTTGCCTTTTAGGGAGAAGTACTGCAATCGTAGTTTATTTTTCTTACTCCTCTTAAAAGGAAGTACTGAAATCGCAGTTTAATTTTGCTATTTACGTACAAATACCTTCCTATGTTATTCAAAACGCTTTTTCAAAAAAATTGTTATTGAGGATGGATGGGAACGCAACTATAATCATTCTTTAAAAAGATCCCTCCAGTGGTAGTTACGGTTCCGACTTAACAGCTTATCAGATTATAATGATAGAATTGCTTATTCCAAATTTTAAAAAAGTCTGTAAAGATTGCGAAATAGACAAAAAGGAAAATCTATCCAAAAGGTACAAAAATCTCCTTAACAAAAACTTACAGTTTAAAATGTTAAGTATAAGGGTTGATTAAACGCCAAAAGGTATACAAATCAGCGAGTACCGAACATTTCATCAATACTTCATTAATAGTTAAGTAATTCTACTGCATTAATTTTCATTAATAAGTTATTTTTTAGAATTTATTAGATGTCACAGACCCTTATGCTGGCCACTTCATTTATAATATTTTTGTGTTATAATTATGATAAGTCACATATATATGTACATGCATGTTAAAGTAGAAAAAGACAAAGTTAGAGTCGGCTACTGTCTTGAATTCGTCTTACCGAAATATTCGTGAGCACAAATAACACACAGTTATAACAAGTAGATTATTCAACAAAAATTATTCATTTCTCAATTGTAATTTAATTTAGTCCCCCTAATTTTACTTATAGTAAAATACTGGAATAATTAGCTGTCCTAAAAATATGCATATCTTATTTACTTTATATTACATATATACAACATTGTGGGATGAATACCTAGATTGAGAATGTAATTGAAGAAAACTATATTATTTGCGATAAAGCCAGATAATTATTACCTATTATTATAAACGTTTGACTACTTCATAAAATAACAATTGCTTTAATCGAAGAATGAACTTAAACCGACGATTTTTATTTAAAAATAAAAATAAACAAATAAAATAAACAAAATCATTGATGTAAGTTTTTTATAAAAAGAAGTTTTGAATTTTTTAGCCTCATAATTTTTTTATATTTTTTATAACGTTTTTCTTTTTAACCTGTAATTAATAGTTTGATTATTATAAATAACTAGATATTACAGTCAATCTACAGTGCTACTTGAACATATATTTTGTAGACGAAAATGGCCAGCATAAGGGTCTGTGACATCTAATAAATTCTAAAAAATAACTTATTAATGAAAATTAATGCAGTAGAATTACTTAACTATTAATGAAGTATTAATGAAATGTTGGGTACTCGCTGATTTGTGTACCTTTTGGCGTTTAATCAACCCTTATACTTAACATTTTAAACTGTAAGTTTTTGTTAAGGAGTAGGTTTTAAGTAATAGGTAAGCGGAGGTCCCGGGTTCGAATCCAGCTGCTGACCCTTAGATTTTCTCTTTTTAGGAGCTTCTTACAGTTCACTTGACCCGGTGATGGACAGTGTTGTCTGTAACGAGGGAACACTGTCCGGAGGCTGGCAATGCATTGAAAAAAGCTCCGGGCGCCAATAACCTTAGATGTTGACGCGCCTTAAATCATTTTTTTTTTTTTTTTAAATAATAATAATGAGTCCAATGAGGGTATCTAAATTTCCAAAATCCTTGTCAGCTGATTTTAGGTGTAAAAACCAGCTGACAAGGATTTTCTCTTAGTTATTAGATTTTTTTCATTATTTTAGATTTTCCCCATTGAATCATTTCCTGAAAAAGAAAACAGCGATCGATATTGTAGATTTGAAAAACTTCTGTGAATTGGGGGGGGCGGATAGATTCCTTCTAAAATTGCCAATTTTGGTTTAATAATGTATGGGGACCTATTTGTAGTGTATTGTTAAATGGGGGGGGGGGGCTAAAACCGAGAGCTTGAAGACCGGAAGTACCTGCTCTCGATAAGACTATTGTAAGATTTGGTCTAATGCAATTAGTGGGTGACTAAATAGTAAGTAAATTACTAGATCTTCATGTCGAACTCTATTCTCTGTGGACCACAAACTGAAGTACTTCTGGTATCGAATTCTTGAAACGATTCCAGAGCCTCCTGTAAAAACTAAGTAAAAGTGAAAGTTAAACAAGCTGAAACATTCCCCCCCTTCCAGACTACAGCTTATCGTATTTTCTTTCATTTTTCTTCCAAACCCCCTCTCATCTGCACCTACATGAATTATTGAATAAGCATAAGCTTTTATATCTTTAGCTAGAGTAGCTTTGTCAGGCTGAACTTAGTGCCGCCAGAAAGCTTGGCGAGGTGAGGTGAGGAGGTGACATCTAACTTTAAGCTTTCGTATACTTTACTTTGTTAAAGCTAATTTTAAATTCAACAAATTTTATAGCTCACCCACACATACAGACACACAGACACAGTCTCCAGCTCGCTTTATTATCTATTTACTCTCACTAAAACACTTTATTAAATCACAGTCAAGTCTTTTTTATTAATATCTAAATAATTTATTGAGGTTTGAACCCTTTATTTCGTTCAATTTATTGCATTCTCCGGACTAAATTTTATGCTGATCTTTATTTTCTTACATTTATTGCTTAATTCACTTTACCTTGCCTATTTAGACTGTATCCAGCTTAGACCACATCCAGCAAATATTCTGGGAGGAAAAGGAGTTTTTAACAAGCTTCAGGCGGGCTTTACGTCTTACTATCAAATTAGGTGTCGTGAACGGAGGCGACTAGCAAACATACTTTACTATAAATTTCTCATATTAACCATTAAATAAAATACAAGGCCTAGACTCCGGGAATCGAATCCACTAACCAACAATACATCTTAGCTTTGCGGGTCTAGCCTATAACCGCCTAACGTACTTTACTATAAATTTCTCACATTAACCATTAAATAAAGTCCAAGGGCTATACTGGTACCGCAATACATCTTAGCTTTGCGGGTCTAGCCTATAACCGCTCGGCTATCGTGGCGCCTGAGTTTTTAACACGCTTTAGACATTTGATTGATTTATATTTTTCTTACTAAGCGGAAATACTGCAATTACGTCCAATTTAAACGGGATTTAAGCTTCCTGTTACGTGGGACTTTTCCCATTGGCTAAAGGCTACAGCCTCCTGTCCTACGACATATGCGAGTGACGGATACGCAACTTCACAGCTGAGTCATAATAATGAATCTTCCAGCAACTCTAAAATCTGAAAATGCCAGGAATATTGTTGACCACACTTTGTTGTAATCCCATGGGTTCTGTGGGAAAATCCAACAGAATAGGATGATGTTTTTGGTCGAATTGCACAAGCACAGTATTAGTGAAGATTAGTGATAAGATGAGCGCAGAGGGGGGGAAAGCTCCTTTGATGTGCCGAACATACATTCTAACGTGGAAATTATCACTTCGTCCCTTATTGAATATAAAGAAATCTTATTTCCTGTAAAGATATGTGCGCAGCAGCTGTAATGGTACAAAGTAAGGGAAAAGTATTTACCAAAGGGAGTCAATAAGTAATGAAGGACTGGCATGATGTTCAAGATGTCCGCTTTGGGGTGGAGAGGTGAAGAAGCTAGGTGGGATATTTCGGTCGAGCCGATCTTACTTTGGGTAGGGGAGACGAGTATAATACAGGTTGGAGTAGAGGAAAACTTACTGTACAGCTGACTGGCGAAGTAAAAGGCAAGTTCTCTTTGTGTGTGTGTATATAGAAGAGGAATAGTATTGGACGACTTGCCCTAGTGTGTGAGTATTAGGGCTTGCTGCCGTTGTAGCAGAGATATTAAGTTCGCCATGTTTGGTGTGTTAAGGGATGGTTTGCTGGTTGCCTTGGCGACCAACACCCAAGTTCTGTAGCTTGTCGTGTCCCGTAGTTTGGGTTCTCTATGACTTCCGGTATTACACTAGGACCCTCTTTGTTGTTTTACCCAGGGTCTGTGCACTCCCTACAACCTTCTGGTTTGGTGCGTGACTCGTTCTCTGTAGCGGGGAAGCTGTACTCTTACTAGATGCACTTCCGTGATCTCTTTCAGTACTCAGTACTAGACAAGTGAATACATGCAGACGCGCAAAAAGTATGGGAGTTATTTCACTCAATAATTCGGGAAAATAAGATGATAACTAGGGAAAGACTTCACCTTCAGATTCATTGGATCTGCGTGAAAGTAATGGGCGGAACTGATTCATACGATCTCGTCTACCATAGGTTTATAACTTGAGCAATCACAACATTCATTCACTTTAATTGGCTAACTTTATTTTCAGTTCGTAATATTTATTGCATAAGTTCCGCCCAGATTTTCGGCACTTCTACATCGCGAAGTACTCCTCCAAGGTCTTCAATATTGATTTTCCTCTTCAATCGGTTCAATCATTCAGAAGATAAACTCATTCAGGAAAGTTAATGGCCTAAAAATGACGTAAAATTTAAAATTGTATTTATCACTAAGAGAATTCAACAATCGATTAAATTTATATGTTTACAATAGAATTTATACTGATTTTAATTCACTAAATTTCAGTACAATAATGGATCCATTATTCAACGGCTGCAGAAAATAAAAATAATAAAGAAAATCACTGTCTTCTATTTTCCTCCCCATTTCTGTCAGTCAAGTTTCGAAATTGAGCTTTGAGGTGTCCTCTGAATCCGAAAAACCTGTTAACATTATGTCTGATAGACGAAACTAAAATGCTTCCAACCGGAAGTAAGAGATTTGGGGAGGGGAGTGAGGAATGATTTTCTCAAAAATGGTTTCTAGTAATTTTTTTTTGTACCAATGGTGGCAGACGTGTGGATCTATAACTTTTGAGATGAACTATTTTTTAAAATAATTAATTAGTCAAGTAAATTAATTGCCTATTTTTTCAGGCGGAGCTTTACGTCCAACTACCAAATTAGGCGCCCATGGACGGAGGCGACTAGCAAACATACTTCACTATAAATTTCTCTTATTAACGATTAAATAAAATACAAGACCTGAGGAATCGAATCCACTAACCAACAATACACCTTAGCATTGCGGGTCTAGCCTATAACCGCCTAACGTACTTTACTATAAATTTCTCATATTAACCATTAAATAAAATACAAGAACTAGACCGGGGGAATCGAATCCACTAACCAACAATACATCTTAGCATTGCGGGTCTAGCCTATAACCGCTCAACATACTTTACTATAAATTTCTCATATTAACCATTAAATAAAATACAAGACCTAGACCGGGGGAATCGAATCCACTAACCAACAATACATCTTAGCATTGCGGGTCTAGCCTATAACCGCTCAACATACTTTACTATAAATTTCTCATATTAACCATTAAATAAAATACAAGGCCTAGACCGGGGGAATCGAATCCACTAACCAACAATACATCTTAGCATTGCGGGTTTAGTATCTTAACCGCTCGGCTACTACCGTGGCGCCCTAAGTATTTTATTATATAAGAGTAATTTTGGAGAGACTGGGGCTGACTTCCTGCTAAAGTGCCATTTCCAGGTTAATATTCGGTTTTAAGACCACACTGTTAATTTAAAAAAAGATTATGTGACTAAAATTCCAAAATTTGAGGCTAATCGGCTAAAAGTGCCCCTTTACTCGAACGGGAACACTTATGCCTCTTCTATCTCCGTTTGGAAAAAACTTTTTTTTCTTTGTCCAGAGCCAATTTCGATCGTGGGATACAAACTATATGCGCATGCGTTCTATCCACTGATCTTTGTCCTCCCCAAGAAAAGAAGAACCGAAGTAAGGAAGTCTAGTAGTTCCCAAGGGCCAAATTTTGAGACACAAGGGTTTGCCTTAGGGGCGTCATAACTAAAGTAGGTGACAGCTTATGGACTGCCACAACTAAGTACATCTTATCAAGAGAACAGTACAAGAATAACCTGACGTGAAACCAACCTACCGCATAGTGGTTTGTAAATCATAAATGTAGGGTGCAGCAGCAGTGGATCTCCGCAACTTTCCGGCTACAAAAAGTTATTTTCCTGTCTTTCTTTAAAAAGGGGGGAAAAAAATTAAACTTTTCTTCCCTTTTTTCTGTTTTGGTTGTACCTAACTTATCAGCTGTTGTTTTCCACAAGTTGTGCTTGTGAGGGACCACCATTCAGTTCCCTCTTCTTCTCTTGTTGGCACGCTGCTATGTGCTCGCTGCTGATTTTCGTTGGAGTAGTTCCCAGTGGAGACATTTTTACTGGCAGAAAATTCCTACTCGGAAAGAAGCAAGAAGAAGACTAACTTTTTTGCTGGTATCTGTTTTTGACTGGATATCTTTGGAAAGTTTGTATTTATACATTATTAACATTGTTGTCCATATTCGCTGCAGATTTATTTCACTTCCTGTTCGTAAAGAAAAAGGAAAGGAAATATTGTATTCGCAAAGATTTTCCTTTTCTCGAACTTGGGGAACATTGAAAACGATTTTTCCGGTGGAAACATAGGAAATGGTTTTGAAACTAAAGTAATGAATATATGGTTTTGTGACCGTAATTCTAGGTTAAAGCGAGGAATCGGTCCAAATATAAAAAAACAACTCGTCTTTTTTGCCAACGTTTCGACAAATATATTGTCCTCTTCAGGGCCTGGATATTACTTATTATATTATTTTTATATTACTGTTTTTTTTACTGATTTTCTGTGTTACTGAATTGTTTGTAATTGTGTATTTGTAATATCCAGGCCCTGAAGAAGACAATATATTTGTCGAAACGTTGGCAAAAAGACCGAGTTATTGTTTTTTTATTTGACCGATTCCTCGCTAACCTTCCAAGTTTAAAAAACTAAAGTAAGTTTAATTTTGGTACAAAGCTCGTAAAGAGTACGCCTTTGACGTCATTATGAATACATCATAACTGTGCTTTATGTAGCATACTTAAATTGAAAGCCAGCTGCAGATTATGCATTTCTATTTTTATTTTATCATTTATTTAACTGAGGAGTGACTACTTCCGGGAGAGTGTTCTCTCGTCACAGAAAAAAACCTAGTGGGAGCAATTATCCAAAATTCACTGTAATGAAATGAATATAAATGATATCCAGATAGGGATGAAGTATTTAATTGTTGACAAGGTGTAAGTTTGTTCCTGTGTGTCTCTGTGGGCTTGTATGATAAGTCGATTGTTGTGGGGGTGTGACAGGTGTAAATGCGGCCAACTAGGAGATTCATTACACAGACTCACAGCGGCAGCAGGTAATCTAACTGGGCGAGAAAGAGAGGGAGTGAGAAACGGATGTGACGTCACATGGTGCTGAGATTGGCCCGCCTTTTAGCAGCTTGACCCAACTACAGTATCATGTAATCAGTGGTTTGTCCTTTTTAATGATGCCCTAACTATCATCTACACCCTGTTTTTGATAACGACCTCCTGTATTTTCCTTAGCCACCCACATACATAATAAATCAAAATAATAAGGAGCATCTGAAAACAGCTGTGTGTGTAGCTGGAGAATCAGAAGGAAACCTCCTGTTCTACGTAGTTGGAAGAAGGTTATAATGGAGGCGGCTAGAGAAGTAGAAGTCGAGGCTAAAGTCTGGCTGGTTGGTTTTTGGCCACCAGGGACTGTTTATGGGGTATTAACTGGCCCGCAGTGCCCTTTACCACTGCCCCCGAGGGCGGTCCGTTGCCCTCCACCCCCCACTAAAACACATACACACTGACAACGCTGCCCCCAGCCTTGTGTCTGTGTAAACCCTTTTCTTTCCTAGCCGCCAAATTACCTGCGTCATATCCGCCACTTTTACCGTACTTTATCTTTTATTTATTTCCGCCCCAGATTTATCAGTTCCCCTACATAATGGTCCGCTTCTCATCGAGTGCTGTGGATAAGGTTGAGTCCAGGAAATCCAGTGCCTGATGTAAGTTGTGGGGACCACTTTTGAGGGAAGATAACTACCCACTCACTTACACAGAATTGACTATTTTTTTGACAATGTATAGAATTGACGGGTAACAACAAAAATTTTAAAATGCAAGTTATATTTATGCATATAAAAAAAAAAATCAACTCAGACCTGTAATTTCGTTCTTATAGACCAGAGATGGCGAACCTTTTTGAGACGTGGGTCAAATTTTGTTCATTTTTTTTTTTTCTAGTACTAGCTCTTGGGTCACTAATGCCCATTTGCACAAGAGTTAAGTTTAAAAATATTTTAAACTGAATATTTTCAAAACTAAACATCTTTAAAACATCAGTTGGCTTAACTGGGTAAAACGGGACGAAACAAGTGCTATGGAAGTCTCTCTTTTTACAAACATAACCTGAACGAAACCAGAACTAAAGTGTGTTTTATCTGAAGAAAAATCTAAATATGGTTATTTGCTTTGGGTTGTCGATTTTTTTTGTAACTAACAAAATATGAGTAAAATTATAACATTTTATTTGATATTTTGTAAACACTTTTGCTTTATTTCAAATACTACAAAAAGCATTTGTCGTCATTTGCGTTTTAGAACTGTAATGATCACAAACTAAAGGTTGTAGATAGCATTTTAAATTGTTTTTGTGTCAATGCGTGATTGGAAAAAAAATACAGATAGAATATAAATTATCCACAACAATTAGGAAAAATCTAAATCAACCCGCGTAAACAAACAAATGGTTGCCTAGCAATTGTGGGTCAGTGTCTGACCCGCGGGTCATAGGTTCGCCATCACTGGAGTAGGTTCAAAGGCTAGTCCCGCCAAAGCTGTGTGCTACTTGGTTCCTTTTCCGGTCCTAGGATTTCCTTTTCCTTGGATTTCAATTGGAACTCACCATCAAACCCCCCACATGTCAAAAATACATTTTATCGAACTTAAAAGTTCCAATCAAAACTCCAAGTCTATTTCTGTTGGAGAACTTATCATTGTAAGGAGTCGACTTCAATGTGGGTGTATTGTTGAAGGGACAAACCCCATCACCCAGTCTCTCCAGTGACCCTACCCAGGAGACAGGGCTCTCATACTTGAGGGAATCCCCTCAGGGCAAATTCTTGGATATTTCTACCAGTGCTTGTTCTACGTCCTAAATTGTCGCAAAATCAATTACCAACTATTCCTAAACTCATACATATAGATGTGTCACTATGGAATTGGAGGCTTCAACTGAATATGGAAGTGGAATTGGGGATATATTGAGGGTATTATGGGGATGTGAGGATCTGCTGTTGAGGGGTGATAGCGCTAATGTACTTAAGGACATTCAGCAGCTTCCGGGCGAAGACTACTAGCTTGGTTGGTTTACAATAAGATTGTAACCCCGGACCATAGCCTGAGGCAGAGCGTGGTAGCCTAGGCTAATATAGGACTTTGCCTCACACTTCCTCCTCTCGTCCAGTTTTCCTCATATCTCCACCCACCTAACCCATGTACACAATACGCAAGTCAGAGAACGAGAGGACCGGTATATATAGTTATGTCAGCGCCCATGCATGATACGTATGTGCATGTTAATACCGGTGCTTAATATGGAGTAGAGGTACTTAGTGGAGCTTCCTCGCCCATACCACCACTCTAATCTACAGGCACATGCAGGCACACAACACTGGCTAGAAGGAGGAGAAGAGCTTTTTGGCTCGAAGAAACTTCGACAAGTTTAGTGCTTGAAAGTTCTCGCAAAACTTTATCACTTATAATTGCTGCTACATATTAATATAAGTACAACCAACTTATCCGCTGCAGCGACTAATTCTACCAGCTCGTAATCACTCCCGAGATTCACAAATACTAACATAATTATTATCACAATTCAATATACTTAAACTTTAGTTGACAAAATTTGGAGCTGCAATGGGATTAAATGGCTTAACAAAGACAGACAATTTCCTTTTCTCCGTTTAAGGTGGAAGTAATAATAATCAGCTGGATTTACTCTTCCTAGGAGCTTCTTACAGCTCACTGTCCGGTGATGGACAGTGTTGTCTGTAACGAGAGAACGCTGTCCGGAGGCCGGCAGTGCACTGAAAAAAGCTCCGGGCGCCAATAACCTGAGATGTTGACGCGCCTTAAATCTTTTAAAAAAAAATTAAATAAATAATAATAATAATTTATTTAAAAATACAGAAAAAGTGTATTCATGAAACATCATAAAGAAGTAATGAACAGCATGGAACTAGTCCGTCTGCTGGAGTTCGACGTGAAAACAAAATATCTGATTCATGTTCATTATACAATAATAAAACATATACCTACACTATAAATAGATTTTAAAAAAGGTAGAACACAATACAAATAGATTAATAAATGTACAACTAGGAGAAAATAATATAAAACTAAAATTATAATAACTTTTATACATTATAATAAAAGTACAAAAAAGAAATATAATCTTACAATATGAAGTGGTGAAAAGAAAATAAAAAAAAATAAATTGTAGGGAAATTTAATTGTATTTTTGATATAGCCGTGGCAACACTGTTAAGGGTGTGTTGAGAGGGGATGATAGTTTTGATGTGGTGAAAATTAAAAAAAATAAATTGTAGGGAAATTTTAAATGTATTTTTGTGATATAGCCGTGGCAACACTGATAAGGGTATGTTGGAGTAGGGATGATAGTCTTTACTTGTAGCACGTGCCTGTATGTTAGTGTTTACGTATTTTTAAGTAAATAAACCGAACTTATTTTGGTAAACAACTCTTGTGTTTTTAATTCAATCATTTAAAAAAAATAATAATTAATAATTTTTCTCTTTACAACATAAAATAAATAAATGAATAATAATAACAAATATAAATCAGTAGTTGAATTCCAAAACTAACTAGTCTAGAAATTGTGTTATTCCAGCGGAAGGCAGTTTTCTAAGAAATCTGATTTAGAGGTACATGAATTTTTCTCTTAGAAATACGATACACATGTCCGGTGGACAGTCGCTTTACATCCGTTTTCTTAATAATTTGTCAGGAGAATTAAGATTTACACTTTGTTGGTGTAAGATTTGTTTATTTTTTTGGAAACTATAAAGTTATCCCTGGGCAAAGCTTCCTTCCCCCCAAGTAGTTGGGGCAGGTTATAGAGGGAACCACTGAGGGTATTGGGGCTTGTGGTGGTGGGGGGCGCAACAAAACCTCAGCTAAGCTGATAATGAGCCTTGGCTAAGTTCTAAATTATTCAAGGGGCACTCTGGTTCGTATACAGTGTGTGATTACTAATACAGCCACTCCAGGGCGCTGCTGTTGCACGCGCTCGCATACACAGACACGACCGGGGCCGTCTTATGTACTGCCTTCCGGTGGCGGGCGCCTATTAAACAGCTCCAACGCCCCCAACCCCCACCAAATATAGATGGCCTGTTATATTATTTAATAAAACATATAACCTGCTGTATCCTGTGGACGAGCTTCCACATCTTGCTCATTATAACGCTCATCGTTCTAAATTTTACCACGAAGTGCGAGTTATTCTGCCGTAATTATAATAATACCATGAAAAGCTAACCCTAGACTTCAATTTAGTGAAAATAAACTTTTGATTAAAATAAATTAATTAGGTAAGTGAAATAATTTAAATTAATTTTTTGATTAAATAAGATTTTGACTCGCTGCTGCGAAGCTTTCACCACAAACATATGATTTGAGGAAGGAAAAGAAGGGATTTTTTTCACCAATTGATTGGCAGTGGAATCGAATCCACTAAACCAACAATACATCTTAGCATTGCGGGTCTAGCCTATAACTGCCTAACACACTTTACTATAAATTTCTCATATTAACCATTAAATAAAATACAAGGCCTAGACCGTGGGAATCGAATCCACTAACCAACAATACATCTTAGCATTGCGGGTCTAGCCTATAACTGCCTAACACACTTTACTATAAATTTCTCATATTAACCATTAAATAAAATACAAGGCCTAGACCGGGGGAATCGAATCCACTAACCAACAATACATCTTAGCATTGCGGGTCTAGCCTATAACTGCCTAACACACTTTACTATAAATTCCTCATATTAACCATTAAATAAAATACAAGGCCTAGACCGGGGGAATCGAATCCACTAACCAACAATACATCTTAGCATTGCGGGTCTAGCCTATAACCGCCTAACTTACTTTACTATAAATTTCTCATATTAACCATTAAATAAAATACAAGGCCTAAACCGTGGGAATCGAATCCACTAACCAACAATACATCTTAGCTTCGCAGGTCTCGCCTCTAACCGCTCGGCTCCCGTGGCACTTTTTGTCGTGACGTATACCAGTAGACATTCGATTTTCTCTCACATTGCCCTGGAACAGTTCCAAAGATAAAAGCCTTAATTCATAAGAACTTCCTTGTCACATTCTGAGAAGCTCGGAGGCAGTTTGACTTTAAACCACTCACCCACCATCTATAAGCCCAACTTCAAGGGTATATAAACGATTTTTTTTTTTTTTTTACGTGATCAAAAAGGGAATTGTGAAGAGGTTCTTGTTGGCCTATCAGCGTCGGCCATCTGGAATGCAATTCTTGTGTTAACAATATATCGGAGGAGGAGCGACTGGAGGGATGTGTGCGAGGTGTTATAGAACGGTGAGAGACGGTGACTCTCCTCTCCCTGGGAGTTTTGTTATTTACAATGCCTCGGCCAGGCCCCCAGGGCGAGGGCGGCAGCAGAGAGACCAGTTCCATTCAGGTCCACTGGGAGCAGTAAGTTGGCGGCCGGAGGGCCGAGGATTGCACTTTGATTGGATGTACTTTATTTACGTTGAGTCATCAGGATATTTTATAAATGGTTTTAACATCCTAGTATTTTTTACTCTCCACATGATTCTGTACCAATGAATAACTTAGTAAGGTGGTCAGTAATTTCCTTTTTACTTCCTTTGAATTGCAGGAAGTAGTGCAATTGTCCCAAACAGGAAATGCACTTTTTAATTTGTGTGTGGAGGGAGGGGAACTTAATATCTCAAAAATAGGGAAAGCAATCGATAATCAGGAGGCTCAAACGAACTTCGACTTTACTAAAGCGATTCTTCAATGGAAAACTCTTTCAACCAGTTCTCTTTGAACTTTATTTTCATAAAATCGATTATTTTACAAATTTTCTGA
Organism: Rhodnius prolixus; assembly: GCF_049639745.1. NCBI lineage: Eukaryota > Metazoa > Arthropoda > Insecta > Hemiptera > Reduviidae > Rhodnius > Rhodnius prolixus. Next base: position 2,193,191 of record NW_027411636.1, on the reverse strand, counting down.
TGATAACTTATTTTAAAGAAGGGTGAGTTACGTTTTTAGGTATTTAGGTGATTTCTGGTCTTTTTTTTGGCATTGGCTTCCGCCATACAGCCAGCATCGTCTAGGTGCTTATCACTCACTCTCCATTCTTACTTATAAATACATTCGCTTCACTCATTCATCCCTGTACTATATACAACTATTTACATACAAACCTTACAACTAATGGATGGATCAGTACTCTATATTCCTGCCATCCTTATAGCTTAACCTAAAATTAAAATCACCGTAATCCTTCTCTAATCATTTTCTTCCATTCATTCTAATTCGGCTATAACTTTTGAATACATTCATATTTCTGTAGCTAGCTCTGCTATAGATTTAAGCACATAGATGTTGGTGTCTTCGTAGCGAAATGGTGCATCTAAATACCCTGTATATGTCGTCGAAACATTCGTTTCCTTTCCACCACATAACGTCGACATATCCATTATTATAATGTTTGGACAAAAGGTCCTCTCTCCTCTTTGCGTAGATTGCAATGAGGTGGAGGATTTTCTGTCTTAGCCTTGGTTTTTACTAATCTTTTCGGGTAGAAATGAATTTTACAAGTTTTCCGGGTAGGGGGGAGAGGTATTACGGCTTTGACGTGACCATTGTTGCCAAAGTTACACATCTAAGATTCAAGTTGAGTTTCAGTCTTTGACCCCAAGTCAGGAAGATCTTCCTATTCCTCTAAACAGCTTTATTTGAGAGTAATGTAAGCATCTAGTAAGGATTCCATGTTAGAAATTATTTACCAGTCCCAAGATAAGAAATAATTGGAATAACTGAGTACAGAGGATAGCTACACTCTGTTAGCAGTCTACCTCCTGCTCAGTTCTAATAAGTGTTGCTCTCCTGATGTTCTACGTCCCGCTTTTTCTTGCTACACATCACGGCAGGAGCTCTCTCCATGTCTCTTTTAGATGGGTAGGAGATTCTCTCTCTCTCTCTCTCTCTCTCTTTCTCCCGCCCCCCTCCTGCTTAATATTTACCATTAATTTCATGGTCCGCCAATTTTTTTCAGCAAGCAGCCAGCCAGGCTACAGTCGCGTAGTTCGTTACCGAAATACGCACGTCTCTTCCTGCAGAGTATTGTGACGTATGCGTGCTTACAATAGAAGAAAAAAAAAGGCAGGAAAGATATACACATAGTAATATGTATAACGGGCGGAGCTCACTGGTTAAAGCGTCTCACACATACACATAGAAAGCGCTCGGTATTTACAATTTCCATTACACTTCTTCCGGTAACCCATAAGCCCTTAGTGCACACCCTGCCAGGGGGCGTTCTGTTGGCTTACGTACTAAGGATACAATCTTATTTCTCAGTAAATACTACGTATATCCAAGTGGTGTTCGTAAAAAAAAACTTGTGCCAGTACATGTACGAAGGATTCAACATTTAACGACCTTGTACATCCCTTTCTACGAACTTTAGGATGTCAAAGTCGTGCCACTGCGTGAAAGAAATTTCTAAATAAATTTGGCGCCCCTTCTAAATAAAGTGTAAAATTAAGGAATTATTGTACACTTTACATTGTAAGCATGTAAAAAGTTATAAGCTAATTTTTTTTTTTTTGCATTTTCATGAATAGAAAAGTAACTTGATCAAGCCAAATTTCCCATATCAAGTATTCCACGGAAATGTTCGTATTCAAGGCTTCCTGAATCAAAGGAGTGATTTTGAATCGATTCAATGGATCAGAACGGATCAGTTGGTCACCAAACACAGCTGCATATTTGCCTGCTTAGGGAAGGTTTCAAAAAAAAATGTTGGCGCATGCGCTATACATCAAAAACCAAAATTCAAATTGAGTTCAGATCTATACAAGGATCGCGCATGCGTGCTAAATAATTATAAACTAATTTGTCAATTGATCAAAAATTGTAGAACATAGAACAGAATCTATTATTGATGTTAACTGTACCCAGAATTCTAAGTTTGATGTAAAGGTTTTAAAAAAATCTAGAGATCGAAGTCTCCATTTTGTGCCCTACCTTGCCTCCCAAATATCAATTTAATTTTTTTTCCGACATTTCTACCCCCCTCAATGAAAACAAAAAAAAAAAAAAATTTGTAAATTAATAACCAGTCCAATTTTGGTATGTTTTTTTCCTGGAGAAACATTTGCTTCTGGAATTGGGAAATGGTTTCAGTTTGTGATGTTGTTCGGCGACAACAGTTGGGAAGTTATACTGGAGTTTTGTACGACACATCCAGAGTGATCAGCATCCAGCCACAATAAATATATATTGTGGGGAGTTTTGTCCAGGACATGGGGGGGGGGGGTTTGGGATCCTGGTGATGAAAGTCTCCGTTCGAACTCTGGAGTCCATCAGGGGTGAGCGGGGGGGCGTGAGGGGGAGAGGAGGAGAGGCAAGCGCCCAACTTTTCAAATTAAGCGGCGGCCGTTGAAGCCCAAGCAAGGGTTGGTGTGCGACGACAATGGGCTGGGGACGGACAAGTGGGTTTAGTTCTCTGTTCTGGGGCAAACTGTGAATAGGAAATGAAGTCGAGCGACATGTCCATGGAAGGGAACGGAAGCTGTGTGACTCTGTTCATGCATTTTGATTGCAATATACTGCCGCCGCTCAATCATATATACAGTCAGCAGTGGGGTAAAACAAGATACTCTGGTAGAAATTGGCAGATTGGGCGCTACAAGACCTTTGTCATAGCCCATTTCCACAGGGGGGGGATTCCTCTTACTGAACCCCCTACTACTTGGAAAACCCCCAGTGCAACTTAATCACATCGTCTTAGTTTTCCAAATTATTCTCTGGAAGAAATTACTTTCTCCAAAAAAAAGAACAAAACCCATGGGTTCATTCAAAAGAATAAGCACACTAATCCTTTCATTGTCAGTTTTTAACCGAGAACTCACTTGGATTCAATGGTGTTCATCCTAGCCAAGTTTCTCTACGACGAATATTCTAATATAAAAAGCTTTACTGCTTCTCCGAGTAAATTAGAGTAAGCTACATCCTGTCCAAGCCTAAAAGTTTCCATTTTTATGCCAAATTTGGCTGGGAGGGTGGAACTTTTTTTTAGATCGCAAGTTTATTAACCGGAAACTTTCGTTTTGTTTGCAGGTTCTTTCTCAAGTTCTTCCTGAAATGTAACCAGAATTGTCTGAAGAATGCTGGTAACCCGAGAGACATGAGGAGGTTTCAGGTAGGTTTTACTTTTTAATTTTATTTCTTTTATTTACTTTTTATTTTGATGATTTTTTTTTTATTCGTTGTAGCGAGCGAGTATGTTCTTTTTTAGATTCCAGATTGGTTTTTTCAGATTACTACAACAAGGTAGTAATCTAGTTTAGGTTAGAAAACTTGACGTCAAATATGTTTACGTCTCATACTAACTGATTTACTGATATCGTATACAGGGTGAACCAGTAAGTATTGTCCATAGGCCTACTGTGTGTAGTTTAGTACTACAGTTTACTAAATGTAGTAAACTAAAGTGGAGTTCAATGAAGTATTGGCCAACTTCATATTTTCTACTGTTCTTGAGTGATGTCACTTTAATTTTTTTTCTAAAATCATTACTTTTTTCCAATAAAAACATCCAGGAGGAAGATTGAGGCTGTTTGGAGGATAACTTATGCTTCGAAATGGTATCAATTTTTAGAAAATTTATCTGTCTTTCTAACCGTGTTATCAGAATCGAATTCGGACTAAAACTTTCTGAGTAATAACAATTTTATTGGTGAAAAGTAATGATTTTAGGAAAAAAAAAATTAAAGTGACATCATTCAAGTGAACAGTGGAAAATATGAAGTTGGCCAATACGTCATTGAACTCCACTTTAGATGTAAAGATCTGCAACTTTAGAAACAGATAAATTTTGAGTGTGTACCACTTCCTTTTCCAATAAATTACGGCTCCTTAGCAATTTGGCTAAATTAATTTTTTGTGCAAAAGCGATGGACGTTTTAAATGATCTCATTTTGACCTAAATTCAGTGGAACCTCGGCTTTCGAACGACTTGACTTTCGACCAAGAAATTCGAGAAAATATTGCCCTGAAATCCGAACAAACATTTGGAAAACTCGAACACCACCGAGATGAGCCGAATTGTTTTTATATTTACACTTTTAGATCTTATTTCTTGTTTAGATACCTTGTTTTTTACATAAAATATAAGAAATTAGGCCAGTAAAATGGCCTAATATTTCTGGGGCTTAGAAACGAAATAAACTGACATAGTTTACATTATTTCTTATGGGATAAATTGTTTCAGTTCTCGACCGCACTTCCGGAACGAATTGTGGTCGAGAACCAAGGTACCACTGTATAGATGAGTTTCTGGTAAGTATACAGAAGGAGACGAGTCACCCGCTGTTCTAAAGTATTATTTCCGGTAAATTATGCTATTTGAAATTCGGAGTTTGTAGAATATTAGTGGGAGAAAGTCGTGCGAGTGTGCAGGGAGAGATATTATTTAGGAAGCGGTGGGATGTGAGGCAAGCAACACCGGAAGGCTGGTGAAGAGAGAATTGCCCAAGAGATCGCGCTGCCAACTTCCTTTCTATTCTCTCTCTCCCTCTCCACCTCTCTCTCAGTACAATCGCGGTTTTTTTTAATCAGCCGACAAACCCCAGCATCAGCTAGAAGACATTCTGCTAGTACTCGCAAGTAGATCGTGATGGTGGGACGTCAGCGGGCAGGAAGAAGTTATTATGAGAATGGAAGAAGCAGGAATTCTGGTTGAGGAGGCGGGTGGATGCTGTGAATGGAAAAGGGACTAATTTTCCAGACAGTGTTCTCCAGCACGGACTGTGCTCTCCTTCTCCGGATGTGGACAGCCTGTGAGGGAGGGAATCCACTGTTCTTCCTCTGCCCCGCCAACGACGACGACGTAATTGCTTGAAGGGAAAACCTTCAACCAATTTTTAGCCCTCCTACGTCCTCTTATTTCCTTCAGCATCCTTCCCCCGCAGCCTTGATCTGCTCACAAACTCGTCATTACGGGACGTACGTACACAAGACCCAAACTAGCCTGGACTCCCAACAACTAATTGTAACATTGCTATTTAGCTTGTCCCATTCTCCTTCAATCTTTGCTGTAGCCTATTATCTAAAGCCTGCTTTACTCTCTTCCTGTTTTCCTCATTTCCTTCAGGAGGCATGGTCATTGAGGAGGCGGAAGCGGAACTTGCCACATTTCTTTGCCGTGACTTCACAAAAAATTTCCTCCTTCTAACATATGCATATTTCCAGAGACGTGCCTAACCTTGGAGTGGACTAGATTAGCCACTTCTTCAGGAGATCCGGGCGGCATATTGTAGGCCTATTAACTAGGCCACTGCAGGCTCAGAAAACACATGCCTCGCATGGGGGCCTGGCAGATGATAGCCTTTATAGGTTCTGTCAGGAAGAGGAGGAATACGGCACTGCACGTGTTGTGTCAGTGTGAGGTGCTTGTCTGGCTAAGGATGTTACTTCTCGGGGGGAAAAAAACCAAGGCCTGTGAGCTTTAACCAAGAGTCGCTCTCCAGAATTAAGAGCCTGTAAACGGATAGGTCTGGAGGGCGAGCTCTAGAGTGAGGGGAGCCACAATAGCTACAAAAGAGTCTCAGAGGCGTAGGCCTTCAAGTCTGCCCTGCTAGAATCTTACCATCTCTCCTAGTATTAGCTCCTTCGAACACTGAAAACTGTTAGGCTGTACACGATCTTGTAGTTCCAGTGCAGCTTTGACTAGTCTGGCAAAAGAGACATCATCTTGGTTAATGAATGTGCGAATGGTCCAGCCAGAACACCACTTGCCACCACCCTTAATCGAAGCTCGGAATACCTAGGGATAAAGATCCTTTTTGTCTCTATCTAGCCTCCGCTATACTTACAAACTGTCCACTTTAAAAAGCCCCATTTTCCTGTAAAATATATTTGACCCTATAATTCCTGAAAATTAATTATCTCATAAAAAACTTTTTCTTACAAAAATAAACAAAGGAAAAAAGAAAATGGAAAAGTGTTAGTCAAAGTGGAGAAAAGCCTCAAAAACAAAGTGAGGGTTAAAGTACTTTTAAACCTGTTGCCGGGAAATCTGTCCTAAAGGCGAGTGGAAAACTCCTCCTTAAAGTTTTTCTTATTCAAAGGAAACACAAACCGTCTTGTGTGGAAATCTAGAGAGGGTAAATGGGGAGTCAAGGGAAAATGTTTTTTTCAACTTTTTTTTTTTTAAACTACCTAAATTATTTATAAGTTTTTCTTTATTCACTGAAAGAACACCTCGTGGGGGGTTTTTCCTTCTTGATTTCTTTATTAAAGGAAAAACCATTGATTGACTTGTAAAAATATCATTGTGAAGGTAGTGTGTTTGAAATTTTGGGGGAATTCCTGTTACACTTAACCAGATAAGCTCTATTTCGGTGTGTTCTACGTGTATTAGATTAGATTAGATTAAACTAGGGCGGCCTCCAGGCCTACGCCATGCGACCCCTATGGATCTATTGTGGCTCCCACTACTCTAGAGCTCGCCCTCCAGACCCGTCCGTTTAATCAGACTCTTATTTCTGGAGAGCGCCTCTTGGGTAAAGCACACAGGCCTTGGTTTTTCCTCCCCGAGAAGTAACATCCTTAGCTAGGACAAGCCCCTCACACTGACACAACACGTGCAGTGCCCGTTTCCTCCTCTTCCTGACAGAACCTATAAAGGCTATCATCTGCCAGGTCCCCATGCGAGGCATGTGTTTTCTGAGCCTGCAGTGGCCAGTTAATAGGCCTACAATTATCCTTATAGCCCCACGGCCTTGACGGATTATTCTACGTGTATACTCGTTGTGGAAAATATAAAATTGCCATTAACTATAAAAACAGAGAAATTTTAATAGAATACAATAAGAATATTATTTGGTGGGATGTTTCCTTTATCTTACCAATAGAACTGCCAAGTATTTTATACGGCAGGAGGTGGTGGGAGCCAGCCAAATGATAGCCAGTGGTTGGTACATGTTTGGTTTCCGCATTAGAGATTGGGGAATTAGGCACACAAATAAAAGCTCTCAACCCTTGTGTGCAATGCCCGTTTTTTTACCTTTTTAGATAGAGATTCTGAGACCTCAGTACTTAACGCCTGCTCCGCCTGGAGCCTGGACGGGTAAGTAGCAACATCATGCAAACTTCAGATAACCTAAAAGAAATTTCTGGAGACTCGCAACAGACTCTTCACGACGCACTAGTCATTGACTCCACTCCACGGAGATTGTGTCCATTATCCCCCTGGTACACTCCTATGTTCTAAAATCGTCTGCTCAAACTCCTTTCCATCCTAGACTGTCCATCCTAATCCCCTCTGCCACGACATAGCTTCCTACAGATCCTTCTATAACCTACAGGACACAGAAGTCTAAAACATATCCTACTTTAACTCTCTACACTAGCTGCAGGTTTTCCTCTCCTTTTTTCCCTGCATTCCAATCCTCCTCACCTAACTTTTCTCTTACTTCACATAGTTAAGAAGGTTGAAATGTATTATACATTTATACTTATTTATTTATTCTATGTATATATTTATTATAATAAATTTTTTTTTTTTTTTTGCGCATCAACAGCTGAGGTTATTAGCGCCCGGAGCTTTTTCCAGTGCACTGCCGGCCTCCGGACAGTGTTCTCTCGTTACAGACAACACTGTCCATCACCGGACAGAGAGCTGTAAGAAGCTCCTAGGAAGAGAAAATCTAAGGGTCAGCTGCTGGATTCGAACCCGGGACCTCCGCGTGGGAGTCCAGTATGCTAACCTCATAGCTAATCCCTTCCCTTAATAAATATTTATTTATTCTTCTTCTTAAAGACCCTTAGTACGAGCATGATTTCATTTTGTACAGAATTCAGAGAGCTCTTTTCTTCCTTGTAAAAGCTCTTGCGTCCTTAGTTAACTAAGAGCAATGCATACGTGAAGACGGTGCAAGATTTTTGAAAGGGCACATTTTTGAATGCTCTGGTAATCTCAAGACCCCAGAGAGAGATTGCAGAAAAAGTGCTGCTTGCAGTGACTTATTACGAGACGTTGTAAACTTTTGGTTGTTTTGCCCTGAGCGTTCGACGTGTATTGACACGTCCATTGTCTGATTTAAATTCTGCACACCAAGGGGGGGGGGGGGGTTAAATTAAATTCCACCGCTTAACTCTGGTTAAATTATCTAAATTATATTGAGTTTCTAACTCTTTGAACTGTTTGAAATGTTATTTGAACACAGGGGCCTCAAAAATTTTTGATATCTGGCGGAAATTCTGAATAACAGACACGAACCCGGATGTGTGATGTAGTTACAGAATACGTGGTTTTGTGGAAAAATTCAAAAAAATGAATTTAAACAGGAAGGAAGAAATGGCTTCATGAAAAGCATGCTCTTGGGGGGGGGGGGGATATCAAGCTAACCCATGGCTATATAAATCTATCTTCTAGTCTTATCCTTATTACGCGGGGATTATAGGGTTCTGTCGCCCTCTTACTTCCTCTTCCCCTCGTTCGGTTCAGTGTCCCCTCTCCTCCTCTACCTTCGTAGGTAGAAAAAGCTTCTCCGATATCTGTCCCAACTAAATCATAAGGTTATGTGTACGTATGTGTGTTCAACTGGATGTTCTCACGCGCATGCGTACAAATCATTTTCTTCTCTTGTCTCTCTCTCTTCTACTATACGCACCCTCCGATACGTAGAGATCGTCATACGTATCTACCTACATCCAGAGCTAGTGGTGATGCTGGGTCCAGAAATTGCCTTTTATAATTTACAGACTGGTCGGTCTCTCCTGCACTAGAATATTTTCCACCTCTCTCTCTGGAGATAGCACACTATCCTTCTTGTTGGTGGAGGCTGCATCATCAGCAGGCAGAGAGAGAGAGAAGGGTGAGGTGCCGCCTCCACGGTCGAAGTATCCATCCCTTCATCTGGATCTAGTTCAGGGGATGGAATATAGAGAGAGTGTGTGTGTGTGCGGAATATTGGGAAGTCTCCCAGTTAGGTACCGCTTGGTCCAGGACCTGCATCAACTTCACCTCCACATCATCCTCAAATACTCCTTCCTCTCTCCTGCCCCCCCAAAGTCTACAATTTCTCCAGCAAAACCAGCCCTGTTAGTTCCCCCCACCCCACGGGCGCGCGCGCGCTCACACATTTAAGCCCTTATTGCTACTAAATAAATAAATAGCGACTATCTTACGAAGGCCCCAAACTCTCGTCTTACAGTGGAGACCAGTAATATTTGCACATGAGAGCCAATTTTTTTTTTACTTCCTCAAACCACCCAAACATTACAGGAAGTGATGCAGTCGTGCAGATTTACAGTTTCCACCCGCGAAATTTTAGGGGCCCCCCCTGACCTTGGAAACAATTAGGTTCTAAGACAACAACAACAACAACAAATAGGGACCAACAACAAACTTCAGCCCAACTGGAAGTGTAATTTTTCTTTTCGAATTTTCAGTTGTTTTCTTTTAGTTTTTCCTAAAAAAAAAAAAAAACTCTAACTATGGCAGACAGATTATTACAGTAATGATAATGAAGGGAGATTCTATAAAACGCTGGTCCAGCGTTTTCCAACCTGTAGTATGCGAGGTTGGTGGTACGTGAAAAATAATCAATAATGGCGGACATAAAAATTAAATCATAATAATATTATACAGTAAAGTTGTTAATATGTACAGTAGTAATAAGGTTAGTCTGTCTCAAGATATACGAGAAAATATAATAGCACATTTATCAAGGATTAAAATTGTCTTTCATGGAGTATTTTCCCCATAACCCTGAAAACACAAATGATAATTCGGATTTCAACCCCCCCTCTTCTATAAAGAAAATTTAGGGAAAGCTACATCATCATCATCAATATAAGTTAAAGAAAATTTAATAGAATTATCATGTGATAGAACCTAAATGATTACTGTGTAAAGATCTGCTTAAAGAGACTGGATTGTAATGGAGCAAGCTCCTATCCAAGCAACATTAAATTTAATTGGTACTTACAGGTAGTTGGAATGCTTAAAAGAAATTAATTTTGGAAGATTTGGGCACAAATATAATAATCCTAAAGAAGAACTTTGTAAATTAATTAATAATTTTGAAGAGAAAAATATGTACGCAATTTTTAATTATTTAAAAAAAGTTTTAAAACTAAGATCTTACACTTTACAATGTTTATAAAATGAACATGAACTTGGAACTTCTTTGTAACAGATACATTGTATCTCTATACAAATAAAGATAAATTTGCACGAAATACAATCATTTTTACGAAGTGGTACAATTTAGCATGATGTGGTACGCGAGCCAAAAAAAAAACGGTTGGGAAACGCTGACCTAGACAAAACCATGGTTTAAGGGAACTGTCACTGAATAAATGGGTTGTTACGACAATAAGCAGGCTGAGAGAGCGAACCACGCGGTGTGCGTATCGTATCTACACAGGATCAACAAAAAGGTCCTCTCTCTCCTCTTTGCGTAGATTGCAATGAGGAGGAAGATTTCAAGACAATATAATAATAAGGAAACGAATGTTTCGACGACATATACAGGGTATTTAGATGCACCATTTCGCTACGAAGGCACCAACATCTATGCGCTTAAATCTGTAGCAGAGCTAGCTACAGAAATATGAATGTGTATTTAAAAGTTATAGCCGATTAGAATGAATGGAAGAAAATGCTTAGAGAAGGATTACGTGATTTTAATTTCGGTTAAGCTATAAGGATGGCAGGAGCACAGAGTACTGATCCATCCGTTAGTTGTAAGTTTGTATGTAAATAGTTGTATATAGTAGAGGGATGAATGTGTGAAGCGAATGTATTTATAAGTAAGAATGGAGAGTGTGTGATATTCTAGTGATAAGCACCTAGACGATGCTGGCTGTATGCTGTATAACTCTAATCAATTTGGGAATATCTAGTAACATTATTTTATGTAGTTGCATATTCGGTGGTTATGGTTTGACTTAAATCGTACGATTGTTGCATAAAAATGCCTCCATCGCTCCCGCATTTCTAAAAAACCATGTCTTCTTAGTGATTCTGCATCTAAGCATAATGTTTGCCCTTATTGCTCTTCTCTTGTTCCTACAGCTTTTTGCCTTAGCGTCAAAACAACGTCTTCTGGAACAACGGAACAACGTCTTCAGTCCGGAAATCCCCATAAGCTGAGCACAACTAAATTTAAAAACCAAAAAGACTTCCTGTCTATTAAAAAAAAAAAAAAAAAAGTCTAGTGAAAAAATAAAACTTTTCGAACACAATCAACTTCTGAATTTCCGGTGCAAAACTTCCGCTAGAAAATATTCGCCACGATTTTAGTAATGGGTTTAATAATGTAAACAAAACAAAAAAATGCGTTAGAACTAGCGTTGATTATGTGGGAACCGGTAATGAAGTTGGATAAACTAAACCTTATTAGGCGACCCACTAATAGGCTTCCGGTTTCTTAACCAATCAACAGACAGCGCCACTTGTTCCTTCCGCTCTCTACTCACTAGTTCCGCCAACTTGCGTAACGATATTCTCGCTAATAATTTAACTAGTGGAGGTAGAATTTATTTATAGTTATCTATTAACATAATTATAAACAATAATTTTTTTAAAAATACTAAAATGACGTCTTTAAAACAAGCGCTATGTTCGTAAGCTGCGGTTTCCTTCCGCTGAACGATTTTTTTTCCAAGCTCATCAAGAATTCCCATTGGGTCTAGCCAGGAAAGAGGAGAGTAGGACTCTATATGGAGGGGAAACGTTGATCGCTTCCTTTGGATGACGTACTTCCCATGTAGAATCAATTACCCACGACGTCATATTAGGAAATGCTACGTCGTAGCAGAACTGGTGTCGGCTATGTGTCAGGAAAGTCCATCAAACATATGAAGAGAATGGCGGGGGCTGACCATCGTCGGCACGACTATCTAGATCGCTAAAATGGTGTGGTTAAGGTGGTGGTCTTCCAGATTATGGTCTAGGTTACTTAATTTACACTGGAAATAATCCATTTTTACGTTTAATGCGGAAGTATCCGGTTTTTTTTTTGTGTAATTTTATCAAATAGAAGAAAATTTAGAATTTTTCAATCATATAATAATGTACATACCAGATTTTTGTATTATTTATTTGATATAGATCGATTTTAACAAAGCAATTAACCATATGATAAAACTGTCGTAAAAATTGGATGGCCAATAATATGGCTGCCGTAATGTTTATCAAACCTTTGAATGTTTATTAATGGATTACAAACAGAAAGCTTGCACACAGCCAAACTGTAACAGTGTAATAAAATCAAGCAATAAAAACAGCTGTTAAGAGTATTTTTTTAATTGTTAATTGTTATCCATTGACTTTGCCCGGTAATGACTGTAAATGTTTATTGCATCCCCCCTCTTTCCATGAATTATGTTAATTGTTCTGCCAATTAATGCCTTCTAAATAAATATTAAAACGAAGTTATCAATAATATTGGCTTTGATCTTTGTTTTAAGCACTCATTGAATAATAATTGACATTTTTTTTAATAAATTAGGAATTTTTACTGAATCTTGATGTTTTATAATTGGTGGAAAGGCAGCCAATAGATTTGAGACATTTACTAAAGAGCCATTTCAGTATAATGTACGCTCCTATCTCTCAAAACAGTATTATGGAGGTCTTGCTAAAAAAAATAGACAGAGGTGATTGAAAATGCTTAAACCAGAATTAATACTTTATAGAATATGTACATAATAAACTTCTTTGATTGTCATTGTGAAGCACGCTTATACAAACTGCATTAGGCCGCCACGGTGGCCGAGGTGGTTAAGAGGCTAGACCCGCAATGCTAAGATGTATTGTTGGTTTAGTGGGTTCGATTCCCGGGGTCAAAGTCTAGTATTTTATTTAATGGTTAATATGAGAAATTTGCGGTAAAGTATGGTAGGCGGGTATAGGCTAGACCCGCAAAGCTAAGATGTATTGTTGGTTAGTCGATTCGATTCCTGGTGTAGGTCTTGTATTTTATTTAATGGTTAATATGAGGAATTTATAGTAAAGTGTGATAGGCGGTTATAGACTAGACCCGCAATGCTAAGATGTATTGTTAGTTTAGTGGATTCGATTTCTGGTCTAGGTCTTGTATTTTATTTAATGGTTAATATGAGGAATTTACAGTAAAGTACGTTTGCTAGTCGCCTCCGTCTACGAAACCTAATTTGGTAGTTGGACGTAAAGCACGCCTCAAAAAATAGGCAATTACTTTACTTTACTGTACTTATACAAACTGTACAATGTGTGTAAAAACTAAGTTTGTAAGTTTTATAAAAGAAACTTGGGTTGATGCTTATATCATATGTGCATTTCTATCTCGAAGCCATTTTCTTCAGTTCTAATAATATTTTTAGAAGACAATGAAAGTTGAAGAAACAAACTGAATGTTCTTTTAAATCATGAAATGTGCTTAATCCAGAGTAAGAAAGCTGTAACAAGAATAGAAAGAAGAAGCTTTAGTCGTAAATCGGGGGTCTACCTCGGACCCGTTAGAACTGGCTGGTATTGTAAACAGCAGAGTGAGTGTAGGCTGGCTAACTGTATGTATAGCCGGCGCGAGGATTGAGAGTAGAGCAAGACGAACTGGATATTGGAAGTGTATTTTGGAGTGTGTGTGTGTGTGTGTGTGTCCGTTGTCTAGCAGGGTGGGCAAGAAGAAGGAGGAGAAGAAGAAGTCGGCAGGCAATAGGAGGGATGGGTGGAGGAGGAGAAGAAAGAAAGCAAAAAAAAAAAAGAAAGAAAAGTAGTTGCTGGGGACAAGGTTAGAAATCGAAGAGAGCCGAGGGAGCGGGGAAGTGGTCCCCATGGGAACGAAGGCAAGCAGTAGGAGTAGTGGGGCTCGCAAGGGTCCTGCGCCTGGTTATACTCCCCGGGGAGAATCTAACTCCCCCGTTGGATCTGTCTGTCGGTCTCGCTTGCTCCTCTTGTTCTGCGACTAGCTCTCCGCCGTTCTCATCCTCCTGCTCCTCTCCATGTAAGGGCGCCGGGAACAGCCAGCGGGGGTTGGGGGGCAGCCTCTCGCTCGCTCGTACAGGACGCGCGGAGGGAGAGAGAGAGAGAGTTGCTTGTATTATCTGACTACCCCTCTTCAAAATGGTCGTCTACAGAATCGATCTCTGGTTGCAACACCGAGCCCACCACAAGAGCACCATACCAGAACAACCAAACAAGAGCAAAAGTTGTCCTCTTCCCACATCACAGGGTTCACTTTCTCGCTCTCTTTCTATCGCGAGTAAATTCAGGCTATCAAACGGTCCCGCGAGACAACAGTGAAAGGCTACCCACTGGTCTTGTATTCTCTTATCCGAGATTTTTTTTTGGAACCCAATTACTCAGCTGCAAGTATCTGAACAAAACCATCGAAAGATTAGAAAGTTGTCTGTAGATACAGATCTGCAGACGCAGAGAGTGGATATACGAGTATGACACGTGATATACAATGAATGAGCTGATTATCACTGAATATAAAACCCCCACCTGAAAATAGCTGAAATAAAACGAAATATCAAAAACAAAAAAGTTAACACCAAAAAATGTTAAATCAATAATTAAATTAATTCTAAGATATTTGTAACAAAATTATTCAATTGCTAAACCAATAATAATTCATACATCGTCCTAGTTACGTAAACTGTAATCTAAAGATGAAAACAAATATCAGTATAAGATATGCCAAACCTTTACACGCTACTGCAAAATTTTGCTTGTTTATAAAAAAAAACATCTAACTTGATATAAACTTCAAAGTTTTAAATCTAATAGAAAAGGAGATATAAACTGTTTAATTTTCAGAACTTTAAAACTACTTCAAATTTTCTAAGTTGAAATAACTCGCTTTCTAGTACTATGATTGCTTTCAAAATTTTGCTTGATTATAGATAAAGTGAAGGTCTACAAATGACAGAAATGGCACCGTTTTAGATGCAATAGAAAAGGAGATATAAAGTGTTTAATTTTCGGAGATTGTAACCTTCTTCAAATTTTATGTTGGAATACGTATCTCGCTTTCTAGTACTCAGATTGCTTTCGAAAATTTTGCTTGATTATAGACAAAGTGAAGGTCTACAAATGACAGAAATGGCACCGTTTTAGATGCAATAGAAAAGGAGATATAAACTGTTTAATTTTCGGAGATTGTAACCTTCTTTAAATTTTATGTTGGAATACGTATCTCGCTTTCTAGTACTCAGATTGCTTTCGAAAATTTTGCTTGATTATAGACAAAGTGAAGGTCTACAAATGACAGAAATGGCACCGTTTTAGATGCAATAGAAAAGGAGATATAAAGTGTTTAATTTTCGGAGATTGTAACCTTCTTCAAATTTTATGTTGGAATACGTATCTCGCTTTCTAGTACTCAGATTGCTTTCGAAAATTTTGCTTGATTATAGACTAAGTGAAGGTCTACAAATGACAGAAATGGCACCGTTTTAGATGCAATAGAAAAGGAGATATAAACTGTTTAATTTTCGGAGATTGTAACCTTCTTCAAATTTTATGTTGGAATACGTATCTCGCTTTCTAGTACTCAGATTGCTTTCGAAAATTTTGCTTGATTATAGACTAAGTGAAGGTCTACAAATGACAGAAATGGCACCGTTTTAGATGCAATAGAAAAGGAGATATAAACTGTTTAATTTTCGGAGATTGTAACCTTCTTCAAATTTTATGTTGGAATACGTATCTCGCTTTCTAGTACTCAGATTGCTTTCGAAAATTTTGCTTGATTATAGACAAAGTGAAGGTCTACAAATGACAGAAATTTTAATGTTTTTCGATGTCACAGGTGGTTTAATTTTCGGTTTGGTTTCTGATAGTTTTCTTTCATTGGAGATATATGATATTATTCTTAATATTTAGAAATCTGTGACTTTTGCTAATCGCATGAGATGGTGCAACGTGTTTTTAATATAATTGACGGGTCTATTGCTTGAACTGTTTTATTTGTTGTATTAAGGGTTTTTTTATGTTTGGGTTTGATAAAAATGGCGTCATCTTGAAGCTCTTGACTATATACGTAATATGAATCTTTTATTAAACTTGATTGGTCCAAGAGTGTAGCGAGACCTGCAAAGCTAATATGCTAATATAATTTTATTTAATGGTTAATATGAGAAATTTATATTAAAGTATATTAGGCGGTTATAGGCTAGACCCGCAATGCTAAGATGTATTGTTGGTTAGTGGATTCGATTCTAGGTCTAGGTCTTGTATTTTATTTAATAGTTAATATGAGAAATTTATATTAAAGTATGTTTGCTAGTCGCCTCCGTCCACGACTCCTAATTTGGTAGTTGGACGTAAAGCCCTCCCTAAAAAAATAGGCAATTACTTTACTACTTTACTTTGGTCCATGATTGTGTTCGTAGTATATTTTTTCGATTGGTTTGTGATTACGCAACAACATGAGTAATGAATACGTAGTGTTGTCGTCATTAGATTTTGGTAAACAATGACGGAATTAAATATTTTTTGGTTCGTCTCAATCACCGTCCACACTTTTGCAAACTAACTACTAATTGTAAATCGTAATTTAGGCTCATTTTATCTTGGATGTCTTTTAGCTAAGTTTTTAAGCGAACAATTTGGTTTTAAGCTTGCTTAAGTTTAGAAACTTTTAATATATTAAATAAATTTCTGTAACTATTTTGTAGAACGGGGGAAATTTTTTCAATCTAGTCAAATGCGTGGAAAATTCTCTATTTTCATTACGGGGTTTTTCTTTCAAGGTAAATGAGGATGTAGTTCATACCTCTTTGTTAAACAATATTGGAAACTTAAAGCCAAAGAGACTATACAAGTTAATCGAGATGATAGATTGGTACTAGAGAGGTAGGGAGAGTTGATTGTATAGTCATTTGTTGGCGATTGTCAAGTTGTAAGGTTAGCGGTGAAGCGAAGGGCCTTTAAATCGAATTAGATAGCTTGCACACTATCCTCTTCGAGTCGAATGTATATGTGTATGTAGATAGCTGTATGTAGGACACACAGACAGACACAGACACAAAACACAAAATAAGATCACGTACTCTCTCTCTCTCTCTCTCTCTCTCTCTGCTGCAGTTGTCGTGAGGCACGCGAATGACTCACACAGTCACACCCATCATGACAGACTAGATCGACAGATGTGTTCTCTCTCTCCCTCTCCTCCACCCCCTGTCCACGCCTCCCCACAGAACACTAGAAACATTGGCTCTCCGCTAGAGAGAGAGAGAGAGAGAGACAACCTGCAGCTACTCTGTCTGTGAGTAGTTGTTGCTAAATTCTAAACATTTTACACTGAGTATATACTCACGTCAGTCAGTATTTAGGCTACTGTTATCTGTTCGCAGTTTCCTTAGAAGGCTGCTCCAGTTTGATTCACTTAGTAGAAATCCAATTTCGTGTACCCAAAAAAATCGAAACAGTAATAATATCTTTAATATCCTATACATAGTTAATTAATTGAATTTGTTCTTAGCCTGTACAGTTATTTATCCCGGATATTCCCCTGGAATTGATCGTAAATATTGTAATTAAATTCAATTTTCTGGTCCAGCAGCTGGAACACACTGCTAGTCCTTAAAGAGCTGGTAATCTGGACATCCTGCTCTGACAGGAAACATCGTAGCAAATTTTATTCCACCAAATTCGTTATGGGGGCACTTCCGCTGCTGCTTTTGCTTTAAATTTAGATTTTTTTTTTTAAATGATTTAAGACGCGTCAACATCTAAGGTTATTGGCGCCTGGAGCTTTTCTTCAGTGCACGGCCAGTGCCTCCGGACAGTGTTCTCTTCGTTACAGGCAACACTGTCCATTACCGGGGACAGTGAGCTGTAAGAAGCTTCTAGGAACAGAAGATTTTAAGATTTTAAAATGACGGGGCGGGACCCTATCCCGCAGCCACAAGAGGCTTATTGTGCCTTCCCCTTAAACCTAATAGGTGAAACCTTTCCTTCTAAGAAGGATAGAGAGATTTTCCCTACCCAGTTCCTTCTGCGCTATTATCTCCTTTGGCCTCAAAGTTCCAAAGATATTGTAGCGCAGTCTCTCGATTGCAACACAATCGAACAACAGGTGAGAGGCCGTTTCCTCCTCTTCCTGACACAATCTGCACATCGGTTCCGAGCTAACAAGCCCTAACTTGTGCAGGTGCTTTCTGAGAGTAATCTGATTCCTACCCAAACCTAGAGTCACTTTGGTTCTTTGTTTGCACAGCCAAGGGCATAACCCTCTTGCTGTGTTTGACCCCAGGAAGCATCACCCATTACTTTTCATGTTCTCTCTTCAGATCCCAGTCTCTGAGAGCCTCACGAACTGCACCCCTAGTGATCCCCAGGACTGGTTCCGGACCAATGAAAGGAGTATTAGCTCCATTCCTTGCCAACTGATCAGCTATTTCATTCCCCTTGATCCCCATATGGCTAGGAAGAGAAAATCTAATGGTCAGCAGCTCTGGATTCGAACCAGGGACCTCCGCGTAGGAATCCAGTACGCTAACCGCATAGCTAATCCCTTCCCTTATTATTATTATTATTATTATTTCATTTCTGACTCCTTATTAGGGAAATCACTTAGGGGGGTGGACTTTGCCACAACCCCTTATCTAAATTACATAATCTATCTCTCGGAGTTAAAAACTAAATCCAAATAATAACGGGCTGCACACGGCGATTGGCTGTATTGATCTGCTTAATGGGCAGCACTCAGGAACTTTCGAACGATACGGACCGTATCTAGGAGGACTGCCTTCTGCGCCTCTACAACCAGATCAGTGGATAGGACCAACTCATTGACAGCAGTCCACCGTTGTTCTGGGCACGAGTATTATATAAGCGCAATCGTCGTTTTCACCAGGTTGTACATTTCTCTTAGTTGGAAACTAAGGTCCTGGTACTTTCGGATCTTTTCGCCCCTGCTTTTTCTGCATGTTATCATCATTGGGTATGGCGATATCGACGATATGTGCAATTCTACCCTTCCTATCCATAACTAGTATGTCCGGCTTGTTGTTAGCAACACTCCTATCCGTTACTAACTGGGTGTCCCAATATACTTTTGTGTGCGCATTCTGCAGCAGCTTCGGCGGGTTATATTTATAATATGGCACTTCTGTCTTCAGCAGCCGAAACTTTGAGCAAAGTGCTTTATGGATAATTTTAGCCACATTATTGTGCCTGAAAAGGTACTCCTTCGGCGCAAGTACTGAACATCCTGCAACTATGTGCTGTATGCTTTCCGAAATGGAGTTGCACATTCTGCATTTATCGTGCACCTAGACTTTCCCCTAGAACCCATCTTCGTCTTCGTAGCTATTATTATTATTATTATTATTATTATTATTATTATTATTATTATTATTATTTGCTCCCCTAGAACTGCCACCAAAATCCTTTTCCATCTATCCAATGAGTACACGAAGTTTAAAGGAAATTATTGTTAAACTAATTATGAAATTGAAAATATGAAAATTTTAAAATTAAAAACTATAAGTTGGCAACACCTTTTAACTGTTATTTTGAAGGCATTGGCTATACTGTAACCTAAAAGTAACCTTCTTACATAATGTAACATCTGGAGCAAACTACAATAGTAGCTAACTAATCGAAAACAATATTACGAATCACTGGCCAGTTATAGAATCTATTGTAAATACAATAAACATTAATCGATTACAAAAAAAAAAAAATCAAAGATCAACTTGGCAATTTTTAAATGTTTTAAAACTTCTAAAGCTCAAGTTAAAGCGCAATATTCTTGTATACAGTAACCTTCCTGAAATAACCTTCTTTGTTTACATTTTGTGAGTGAAATAATAGTCAAAAAAAAAAAAACTATATTTTTATTTAAAACAATAATCGATTAAATTACCTACAATGTGTTATGTGGTTAATTGTTGCAGGTAGTGATATCTACGCTTATGAGCGTAGAAGGACCACTATTGGCTGTCTCTGACAACATGTTCGTGCACAACAATTCCAAACATGGCCGCCGAGCTAAGAGGATAGACCCTACGGATAATGAGTCAAGTAAGTGGTTTTTGAATTTTTCGTAATTGAATCACTCCTCCTAGACGAATACGATATAACTAATCGATATAACTAATTTATTATAAATAATTATCTTTGCATTTACGTTAAGAAGCTCCTATATTATATAAGAGGTAGGTATTTGCTATTCAGTAACCATCTCTTAGCTATCATTACATATAAAGATAGTCAGGCTACGTGTGTATGTATAACTCCTTACGCGGATGTAATCCCAACTACTCAGCATTATCTCAGGATTAATCAGTGGTGCAATTAGGTGAAGCAAGTGTATTAGGAGACGGCAGACTCTCTGTGGCGGAAGTACTGCCCGAGTTTAAGGTCTTCTCTTTGACACACCGACTCACGCGCACAGGAAGTGGCATACAGGTACTATTGCGATGGCCCAAAAAGAGAATAGGGCACGTAATCTTGTTGACTCTTCCGTACTCACTACGGCCACTTAGATAGAGGGCGCTCTTCCCTCCCACACATACACCCGCACACTGTCACCTCATCTACCCACCTCATACTAACTACCAGAAGTTTATCTTTCCGCCTAATTCTTGTCCAAAGTGTTAAGAGGTTAATTCGGTGACATCACAATAAACTTTTTTGTACACTTTAACATTATCGTTTAATTTCTTTCGTACTAGAAATTTCTTTACCTCTCGTTTAAAAAAAAAAAAATCGTTTAACTCTCCTCGATATCTAAGGATTCAAGATTGGCGAGGAATCGGTCCAAATAAAAAACAACAACTCGTCTCTTTTTTGCCAACGTTTCGACAAATATATTGTCTTCTTCTTCAGGGCCTGGATATTTCCTTTTTTTTTTTTTTTTTATTAAAGGATTCTCCACAAATCGTGGTTCCCTTCAGCCATCGTGAGTAAATGCTTTCTTCCAAGCGACACGATCCTCCACCTGTTCCTCTGTCAGACCATATCCCGGTCATCATCTCCTTCACCTGGTCTCTCCACCCACCATTTTTGAGTCTTCCTCTCTTCCTTCGGCCATCACCTCGCTGTCCATCACCACCTTAGGCAATCTCTCTGGACCCATCCTCCTTACATGGCCTGGATATTACAAATACAAAAAATACAAACAATTTAGAGAATCAGTAACACAGAAAATCAGTAAAAAATCAGTAATATAAAAATAAACAGTAAAATACAATAAATTCTTTATAATTATTGAAACTTACGTGGCTATGCGGGTTGGTTGAGTTACAGAAAACTAGGAGCCAGAAGTGGAGAACAGGTATATATATACACAGATATAGCGGGACTTACACGGGAATTTTGGCACTGACAATGGGACAGATACAATAGACTAATTACAATGTTCAATTTTGACAAAAGAGTAAATAAAAGAGATATTGGGAAATTTCTTTTAATACAAAAAAGCCGGAAAAACCAAAAACCCTTATGAACTAAATAACATAAGAACCAAATGATTAGAAGTAAATTTAAAGAACACAGCAATAATTATGTACAAGAAGTTAGATATCTTCTTATTTTTTAATAATAAAATTGTAGCAATTGGCTAAATTCGATGAGGTCTGTTCTAAAGTTAATTGTGTTGTTTTGTTTCACTATGTGGCACATCCTCGATATCTATTAATACCCTGAATCGAACATTATCAAGAAATGATTTTTTGTGAATATCGAGGTGCGGTCTTAAATAAAAACTATTTTTTGCTTTATACTAACGTTTCGGTAATTTTTACTACCTTCTTCAGGGTATTATTAAAAAACGTTTGTGAAGTTTAATGTAGAGCTACGAGTATATCATCATAACTGCTAACACCAACAGTTATGATGATATACTCGTAGCTCTACATTAAACTTCACAAACGTTTTTTAATAATACCCTGAAGAAGGTAGTAAAAATTACCGAAACGTTGGTATAAAGCAAAAAAGTTGTCTTTATTTAAGACCGCACCTCGATATTCACCAAAAATCATTTATCAACAACGGTCGAAAAAACCAAATCCATCATTATCAAGAAATATTACTTAAGAAAAGTAGCCTACCCTTCCAAAAGTGCTCTTAATCGATTGACCTAGAAAATTCTTCAAAAAAAAAAAACCTATAAACTCTACGATGAGTACAAAGTTAAAAGAAAATCGCTGAAATCATCTCAATAGAAGTGGAAAATTCTTTCAGCGCAGTAGAAAGAATATGGTCGCTCTGCCACAGTTCGCGGTTATATTTGTAATGTTCCTTTGGAGAGGGGGCGTCATAGTCGTGTGAGTGTGCACGTCGATTCAGGTTCAAATCCGGAAATAGGTATTTCCAGTGTGAAGTATTTTGGAACGTTTGACAAAAGTGTTAATAATGAGAGGGGGGATCGCAATTTCAGAAATCAGCGCAATATAAGTTGGCAACAGTGTAATATCAGGTATTCAGTTCCGCGGGGTAAGTCGTATTATATATCTATCTTTCTCCTAGAGACAGAGTATTAAACAAATTCTCTGGCAGAGAGTAGAGGGGATTGCGCTGCTCCTTCACCTTGGCTACAGTCGACTGCTACAATCAGCTAATTTGTATGCGTCTCGCATTGCTACAACTTCTCTCAGGACCCCCCCCCATCCCCTCTCTGTCTACAACTTCCTTCTTCCAGCAAATGGCCAACTCCTTCTGCAAGAGATCTCACCCTCTTCAACCATTTCATACTCCATCAAACAGTCTTCTTAACCTATACTTCCAAATCAGTCTCTTCAACTGATCAAACATCTATATTATTCTGCAGGCAATCCTCAATCTTATGATCGTGGCTTTGAATGTGTGTTTTTTGATTTTTTTTTAAATCTTTTAAGAGGGAAAAAAACTCACAGGATTTTGATCTTCTCTTTGGGGAGATCGCCGGTTCGAATCCCGGGTGTGACAACTTTTTATTTGTTAGAAAAAAATTGTATGTTCTTCCGCCCCCGTCCGCGACACCTAACTGGTAGTTGGACATTAAGCCCCGCCTGAAAAAAAAAACAAAAAAAAAACATGGCGATTGATTTACTTTATCAGAGTCCAAAATGACAATAAATGTTTTCAGACTATGGACCTTTACTTCGATTAGTACACAAACCAGTTACTCTAGTCCAGGGGGTCCCCCAAACTACGGCCCGCGGGCCACATGCGGTCCCCTGAGGCCATTTATCCGGCCCACGCCGCACTTCTTTTCATTGGTGGTCAGTGAGAGGAGCAGCACAATAAGTGGCGGTGCCGCCGCAAAGCGCTGCGTCTTTTCATGTACAGTACTACTTCCGATGACGCGGGACGCACGCGTCACAGCTCCGAAAAATAATAGCAGAAGTAGGAAGAAAGGTAAAGCACTATAACTAAACCGGACATTGGACCATCTCATTAGCCAAAAGCAGGCCCATAGTTCCCACAGAAATACTGGGCAGTTTAGTGATTTAAATTTACTTGTTCTTTATTTTAAATATTCTATTTGTTCCCGTTTTGTTTGCTTTTTTTTTTACTTTAAAATAGTTTTTTTTTTTAATATATTCTGGCCAGGGCCGGATTTCCCTGTAGGCTTCAGCCTAGGGCCTTAAGATCAAGAGGGGCCTACATTCAAATTGTTAGCAAAATTACACTATTCTAAAAACAGTGAACATTAAAACACTGTTTTAGTGATGTATCAAATGTAGTGATGTATTTGATTAACTCTCATGTAATTTAAAAACTTAAAAATGAGAGGTGAAAGGCCCTCATAAGTGGAATAGCCTCGGGCCTCTTTTCATCTAAATCCGGCCCTGATTCTTGGCCTTCCAACGGTCTGAGGGACAGTGAACTGGTGGCCCCCTGTGTAAAAAGTTTGGGGACCCCCTGCTCTAGTCCATGACTTCATAATGCAAGTGATGACTACAACAGTTGAAATAGACGGAAGTAATACGAAGTTACTTTAAAAATAAAATAAAAAAAAAATTAAGGCGCGACATCATCTGACGTCAAGAGCGCCCGAAGCTTTTTTTCAGCAGACTGTCGGTTCTCCGGACGAAGTTACGTAATCCACTTGATCATGGTACTAATAAGCGCAGTGATTAGTTTAGAAAATTCTTAGATGAAGTAAACTTAGTGGCAAAGTGTTGTGAACTGTGGAAGAGGCGGAGAGGAACACCTTGTAAGGAGGCAGTAGTGAGTTAGTTAGCGCCCAGGGTTTATAAATAGGAATGGAATAGCTGCAAGAGCTAAGAAGTGGGGCGGCAGCGGGGGTGGCGCAGAACAAAAACTAGGAACTTCATGCTTGCCGGAGTGGAAAATCATGGAGGTCTTAGAATGCGGCGCTGTTGTAAGTTCAGGGGCCAGCGGGGGTGGCTTTCCGGAGGGATTCTGCCATAATGGCGAACATTGGCCGCAGTTATTTATGACGGTTGACTGTTTCTCTCCGGATTCCTCTTGGAGCATTCTCAGATCCGCTGCCTTCAACGCCACACACATCGCAAACTTGATATTCCTCTTTCTCTTACCGCTTCTTCCAGTGAGATCATGCCAATTATTGATTTGGAACTTTCATACAGAATATGATCATGTGATCAGCCTTACGATCCACCAGAACTACTGCTCCTAGTTCTTCAAGCGTTAGTAGACCAACAATTCCGCTTGTTTCTGGGAAGAAAAATCCTTGTAAGGTGTACAATACTCGAAAGGATGTTCGGCCCCTCCCTGCTTAGAATTTGTCTGTTGGCGCTAACAGCGCATTATTTCCCAGTTGGCAAAACTGCGAATGAAGAAGGAGAGGGGACCGCAGAGAGTATGGAAAGAGTTTTGTGGCCAGTTCGTCCTTTGGGCTTCTCAATAGAAAAGGGGATTGATGACTGACTTGGTCTGTGAGTCCGACATTGCCAGGTTTTTAGCATCTGTCTAGCTGGAACTGTTTTCACCAGGGACTGGACAACCCCTTAGCCGCCCGGTTGAACGATGTACTTTTGTTGTCTTGTGTTATGTCAATTTGTGAGTGTTACAATAAGTCTAGTGAAGTCAAAAAACCTGTAAGTCTAATTAAGTCAGAAAACCTGTAAGTCTAACTAAGTCAGCTTTATGTATTTGTGTCATGATCCGTTTTGTATGTGAGTTCAAAATTGTAAAATAAAGATTTTTATTGTACTTGTCTAAAACGATTTAAGATATTCTGAGTGTTGGTGGCGTCTTGCCATTCCTTTATTTGTGTTGCTCTCCCTAATTGCCTAGGAAAGTCTACCATTGTCCCTTAGTATTTTTCATAAGGAGCACCAATGTGTTCCTGAAAGTGGGTACGAACCCTTCCTTTTAAGAGATGAGCGTAATATCTAACCTCTCTGTTTCAGCACCTCATAGTTAGAAACCCGTCGTAATTATTTATGACATACTCTGGAGCTCGAAACACATCCCAACTTACCATTGTTTCTGCACAAACCTAGGTCTTTCTCTTGGTAGTCTTCTACAGCCTCTTCTGATTGTACCTGAAGGAAACTCAGCTTTTACTTAAAAACTGTTCATGAAATAAAAATTTATGAAAGAATTTTCCGCCCCAGATAAGGGCATCTCTCAAAATGTTCTCTAGTTGTATTGTATCATTGTGACATCTGATTACAAGTGAAGAGTCACTCCGTCTACAGTCTACCCAGATAAAAATTCCAGCTACGCTCCTCTATATAAGATATTCCCAAGATTTAGAGTTTTCCTTCAGTAAAATGTGGTCATCATTTTAGATTGTTTAAATTTTATTAAAATGGGCGCAGAACTGATATGGAAATAGAAGGAAATAATTGGTGACAGAGGAGGATGAAGGTAAACAGATTGTGAAGAAAGCTGCTGGAAGACGCGGAGGAGCAATATAAAGAAGAAGAAGGAGGAGGAGGACGTCACCAGTAAGTCTCGGTGGTGAGCTGCTAGTGAATGAGATTAAACAGCACCAAGCAGGGGAGCCAACCAACTCTTCTTGAAATAGTAATTAAGGCTGGTTGCAGAGGATGGGGCGCAGTGAAGGCAAAGTTGGTATACTTGACAACACCGGCCACCTGCAGAGGAGAGAGCTTCCCCACTTTCTATTAATTATGCCACTCTCTTAACAGCTATAACCTTCCCTACTTTTAATTCTAACCTAATCATTTTTACACCCATAACTCGTTATTGCTTTTTATTAACTACTCACTTCCTTTTTCGCCTTATCTTTTATTCTAGCGATGCTGTTAAATTTGTGATATTCACAAATTTCACTAGAGACCTCTTTTTTGTGGAGATTCCTGACTTCGAAAATAGACTCTTATTTCGAAACTTGATTGTGACAGTTCATTGTAAACAAACATGGCGGCTGACTCGATAACATAACCTGGACATGTACAGTTTTTTAACAAACCCTGGAAGTGAGTGTCACGTTCACCTGATAGACCTGCATCTTTCAAATCACATGTGTTCCTGAAAGTGGGTACGAACCCTTCCTTTTAAGAGATGAGCGTAATATCTAACCTCTCTGTTTCAGCACCTCATAGTTAGAAACCCGTCGTAATTATTTATGACATACTCTGGAGCTCGAAACACATCCCAACTTACCATTGTTTCTGCACAAACCTAGGTCTTTCTCTTGGTAGTCTTCTACAGCCTCTTCTGATTGTACCTGAAGGAAACTCAGCTTTTACTTAAAAACTGTTCATGAAATAAAAATTTATGAAAGAATTTTCCGCCCCAGATAAGGGCATCTCTCAAAATGTTCTCTAGTTGTATTGTATCATTGTGACATCTGATTACAAGTGAAGAGTCACTCCGTCTACAGTCTACCCAGATAAAAATTCCAGCTACGCTCCTCTATATAAGATATTCCCAAGATTTAGAGTTTTCCTTCAGTAAAATGTGGTCATCATTTTAGATTGTTTAAATTTTATTAAAATGGGCGCAGAACTGATATGGAAATAGAAGGAAATAATTGGTGACAGAGGAGGATGAAGGTAAACAGATTGTGAAGAAAGCTGCTGGAAGACGCGGAGGAGCAATATAAAGAAGAAGAAGGAGGAGGAGGACGTCACCAGTAAGTCTCGGTGGTGAGCTGCTAGTGAATGAGATTAAACAGCACCAAGCAGGGGAGCCAACCAACTCTTCTTGAAATAGTAATTAAGGCTGGTTGCAGAGGATGGGGCGCAGTGAAGGCAAAGTTGGTATACTTGACAACACCGGCCACCTGCAGAGGAGAGAGCTTCCCCACTTTCTATTAATTATGCCACTCTCTTAACAGCTATAACCTTCCCTACTTTTAATTCTAACCTAATCATTTTTACACCCATAACTCGTTATTGCTTTTTATTAACTACTCACTTCCTTTTTCGCCTTATCTTTTATTCTAGCGATGCTGTTAAATTTGTGATATTCACAAATTTCACTAGAGACCTCTTTTTTGTGGAGATTCCTGACTTCGAAAATAGACTCTTATTTCGAAACTTGATTGTGACAGTTCATTGTAAACAAACATGGCGGCTGACTCGATAACATAACCTGGACATGTACAGTTTTTTAACAAACCCTGGAAGTGAGTGTCACGTTCACCTGATAGACCTGCATCTTTCAAATCACATCTTCTTGCTGCACCACAACCGGAATCTGAGGAAAATTCCCATCATTTACTACCCAAGAACCGGTCTTCTGGTTTCCGTTATGGAAATTTCCCAAAAAGAAAATGATGTAAAAGAAGCCTTGCGAGTTCTATGAAATACGAAATAAGAAAGACGAATTCTCCAATTTGTTTACAAAACTCGAAATAAATAATCGATTTTTGTTTAACTCCCATCTCGAAAGATAGAAATCAGCTGTAAATATTTCTATATATGTATTTTATTGTAAGTTATATAGGTGGTTGTGGTATTGATGGTTTACAATAATGCTTATATAACAAGAGTAGAGTTATATATATTTATATTTATATAAAAGAGAGAGAAGCTCTGGTATATTGGTGAAGCTGCAGGAGGCCTCGGCTGTTATATTTCACTTAGTAGTTGTGGGGATAAGGTGGCGCATCCACTGACTGCTGTCTGTGTGTATGTGTCGAGGGAAAAGGAAGACTTTTTGTTGAGCCCAAAAAAAAAGAGTTGGTGTGTGAATGTGGATGTACCCCATTCAGAAGGCAGTGGGATACATGTGATACTGAGCACAAGGAAGTCGATGCGAATTGGGTGGGAGTTTGAGAGTAGGGAATTCCACTTCCGTTCTTCTTCTTCTTCTTCTTATAGCCGGGTTGGCTATATCTCGGTGTGTACAAGGAATCCTACAACTACTATCTTCTATCCATTCTGTAGAAGAGTGTGTGTTAGTGACTCTGCGAACACTTCTATTCGCCAACACTAACTCTTAACAAAAAAAAAATAACCTCCACTCCTCTTTACCAAACCTGTACACACTGCTACCAACCTAGCCCTGTTAGAAAAAAAAAACTAGATTTGCCCCCTAAATTTCCCAAGTACTACCACCCCAGGTTGGCCAACAGTTGTTTGTCGCTCGCCATTCCCTTTCTAGTTTTTATACAACAATTTCCGTTTTCTTTTCTTTATATACATATATTTTCCGGTGGAAAGCCAAAAAAAAACAAAAACTTCAATTCCAACTGTTTTATGCTTTTGTCCAAGTCTACACACAAATAAAACTTTTTCTTGGGCAATTACTGTAATTAAGTTATAGCCAGGACATAACCTCAATGTAGTAACATCAAAAAGGCGCCACGGTAGCCGAGCGTTTATAGGCTAGACCCGCAATGCTAAGATGTATTGTTGGTTAGTAGGTTCGATTCCCCTGGTCTAGGTCTTGGATTTTATTTAATGGTTAATATGAGACATTTACAGTAAAGTATGTTAGGCGGTTATAGGCTAGACCCGCAAGGTTAATATGTATTGTTGGTTTAGTGGGTTCGATTCCTCGGTCTAGGCCTTGGATTTTATTTAATGGTTAATATGAGAAATTTATAGTAAAGTATGTTTGGTGGTTATAGACTATAACCGCAAAGCTAAGGTGTATTGTTGGTTAGTGGGTTCGATTCCCTTGGTCTAGGTCTTGTATTTTATTTAATCGTTAATATGAGAAATTTACAGTAAAGTATGTTAGGCGGTTATAGGCTAGACCCGCAATGCTAAGATGTATTGTGGTTTAGTGGGTTCGATTCCTCGGTCTAGGCCTTGGATTTTAGTTAATGGTTAATATGAGAAATTTACAGTAAAGTATGTTAGGCGGTT
The DNA here is from genome assembly GCF_049639745.1 of Rhodnius prolixus. Classification (NCBI taxonomy): domain Eukaryota; kingdom Metazoa; phylum Arthropoda; class Insecta; order Hemiptera; family Reduviidae; genus Rhodnius; species Rhodnius prolixus. The sequence continues at coordinate 2,163,974 of NW_027411636.1, read as the reverse complement.
ATAGGCTAGACCCGCAAGGTTAATATGTATTGTTGGTTTAGTGGATTCGATTCCTCGGTCTAGGCCTTGGATTTTAGTTAATGGTTAATATGAGAAATTTACAGTAAAGTATGTTAGGCGGTTATAGGCTAGACCCGCAAGGTTAATATGTATTGTTGGTTTAGTGGGTTCGATTCCCCTGGTCTAGGACTTGTATTTTATTTAATGGTTAATATGAGAAATTTATAGTAAAGTATGTTAGGCGGTTATAGGCTAGACCCGCAATGCTAAGATGTATTGTGGTTTAGTGGGTTCGATTCCCCTGGTCTAGGTCTTAGATTTTATTTAATAGTTAATATGAGGAGTTTACAGTAAGGTATGTTTGCTAGTCGCCTCCGTCCACGACACCTAATTGGTAGATGGACGTTAAGCCCCGCCTGAAAAAATAGGCGATTACTTACTTTACTTTATTTTACTTTTACCAACATCAAAAGTTAATCTGCAGAACTGATTATTGGAATTATTGCATTATCATGATTTTTTTTATAATTTTTACAGGAAGTGTGAAATAATGGTATATCATCCGGTAATAAAAAATATACACGCAACATCATCTACAATATGCGCTCTCGTATTGCCCACAAATCAGCTAGGGCCTTGTCCATCACTGTTTTCTGGTAAAAGAATGGTTTGTCGTTGGCCAGTCGTTTAGCTGTGGGTGCTTACACTATTTCCAAAATCATTAAATGTGTGGAGAAAACTGTACAGCTGAAGCTGTAAGAGAGACGGAAATCCATGGCGACCAATATCAAGTGGTACAATTGTAAAAGCAGCGCTACAAAAATGGCAGACAGATTACAGTAATGGTAAAAAAGAGAGATTCTATAAAACTATGGCAGATCAGTTTTACCTAGACAACCATGGTTTAAGGGGAACTGTCACTAATAAATGGGGTTGTTACGACAATAAGCAGGCTGAGAGAGCGAACCACGCGGTGTACGGATCCGTATCTTCACAGGATCAACAAAAAGGTCCTCTCTCTCCTCTTTGCGTAGATTGCAATGAGGAGGAAGATTTCAAACATATAATAATAATATGTCCACGTTATGTGGTAGAAAGGAAACGAATGTGTGACGATATATACAGGTATTTAGATGCACCCTTTCGCTACGAAGGCATAATATTCTCCAGCAACATCTATGTGCTTAAATCTGTAGCAGAGCTAGCTACAGAAATATGAATGTATTTAAAAGTTATAGAATGAATGGAAGAAAATGATTAGAGAAGGATTACGGTGATTTTAATTTCGGTTAAGCTATAAGGATGGCAGGAGCACAGAGTGCTGCTCCATCCATTAGTTGTAAGTTTGTATGGTAAATAGTTGTATATAGTAGAGGGATGAATGTGTGAAGCGAATATATTTATAATCAGAGTTGGGCAAAAATTCAATCAATTAAAATTTTTAATCATAACTAAAAATTAAGATTAAAATTAAATAATCAGAATTTTAATTAATTGAATTAAATTCCAAATTTAGTTTTAATCACTTTGGACGATTAAATTTTTTAATTTAATCAAAATTTGAGAGATTAAATTTTTAAAACCAAACATTGCCAATGGTTAAACCAGAATCGGACCAATGCATCTTTATTCCGCCTAGCTGGTGCCTCTTCTCTATCAATATTATCACCTTTTCCAAACTTGGCACCTTCATTCTACCAGTCTGGTGACTCATATATACCATGTTGGTGACTTTCAAGACTTACATAGGACCACCTTACACACACATTTAACCATGTTTACCACTCACTAGACTTAGATAGGACCGCCTCACACTCACATTTGACCATGTTTACCACTCACTATACTTAGATAGGACCACCTTACACTCACATTTAACCATGTTTACCACTCACTAGACTTAGATAGGACCACCTTACACTCACATTTACCCGTGTGCAGTGGTTCATAACCTTTTCATAGACGCGGAACACTAACATTAAATAATTTGAAATTCGGTATTTAGCAAGAACTTAAAATTAAATTCAAATTAAAAAAAAAGGAACAATTTTTTGTTTTCGTATCTTTCCTAAGTTTCTAAATTTCAATACATTTAAAATTGAAACTTCGCGGAACACTTGGACCATATTCGCGGAACACCGGTTAAAAACCACTTCTTTATATATTCTAAAATTATACATCTGTGCATAAAATAACTATAGTTTATAATTGAGAAAAACAAAGTGTACAAGAGGACAAAATTCCATATCAATATGTGGTTCACAGTGGGAGATATAGAACGGCCATAATTTTACAGAATTTCATGACCCAAAAAATTTTCAACCCTTTATATCTTCTACCTTTTTAGATCTGTGCACAAAATAACTATAGTTTATAATTGAGAAAAACAAAGTGTACAAGAGAACAAAATTTCATATGAATACGTGGTTCACAGTCGGAGATATAGAACGGCCATAATTTTACATAATTTCATGACCCACAAAATTTTCAACCGTTTATATCTTCTACATTTATAGATCTGAGCACAAAATAACTATAGTTTATAATTGAGAAAAACAAAGTGTACAAGAGAACAAAATTTCATACAAATACGTGGTTCACAGTCGGAGATATAGAACGGCCATAATCTTACAGAATTTCATGACCCAAAAAATTTTCAACCCTTTATATCTTCTACCTTTTTAGATCTGTGCACAAAATAACTATAGTTTATAATTGAGAAAAACAAAGTGTACAAAGAACAAAATTCCATATGAATACGTGGTTCACAGTCGGAGATATAGAACGGCCTTAATTTTACAGAAATTCATGACCCACAAAATTTATATCTTCTGTGCACAAAATAACTATAGTTTATAATTGAGAAAAACAAAGTGTACAAGAGAACAAAATTTCATACGAATACCTGGTTCACAGTCGGAGATATAGAACGGCCATAATTTTACAGAAGTTCATGACCCACAAAATTTTCAACCCTTTATATCTTCTACCTTTTTAGATCTGTGCACAAAATAACTATAGTTTATAATTGAGAAAAACAAAGTGTACAAGAGAACAAAATTCCATATGACTACGTGGTTCACAGTCGGAGATATAGAACGGCCATAATCTTACAGAATTTCATGACCCAAAAAATTTTCAACCCTTTATATCTTCTACATTTATAGATCTGTGTACAAAATAACTATAGTTTATAATTGAGAAAAACAAAGTGTACAAGAGAACAAAATTCCATATGAATACGTGGTTCACACTGGGAGATATAGAACGGCCATAATCTTACAGAATTTCATGACCCAAAAAATTGTCAACCCTTTATATCTTCTACATTTATAGATCTATGCACAAAATAACTGTAGCTTATAATTGAGAAAAACAAAGTGTACAAGTGAACAAAATTCCATATGAATACGTGGTTCACAGTCGGAGATATAGAACGGCCATAATCTTACAGAATTTCATGACCCAAAAAATTTTCAACCCTTTATATCTTCTACATTTATAGATCTGTGTACAAAATAACTATAGTTTATAATTGAGAGAAACAAAGTGTACATGAGAACAAAATTCCATATGAATACGTGGTTCACACTGGGAGATATAGAACGGCCATAATCTTACAGAATTTCATGACCCAAAAAATTTTCAACCCTTTATATCTTCTACCTTTTTAGATCTGTGCACAAAATAACTATAGTTTATAATTGAGAAAAACAAAGTGTACAAGAGAACAAAATTCCATATGACTACGTGGTTCACACTGGGAGATATAGTACGGCCATAATCTTACAGAATTTCATGACCCAAAAAATTGTCAACCCTTTATATCTTCTACATTTATAGATCTATGCACAAAATAACTATAGCTTATAATTGAGAAAAACAAAGTGTACAAGTGAACAAAATTCCATATGAATACGTGGTTCACAGTCGGAGATATAGAACGGCCATAATCTTACAGAATTTCATGACCCAAAAAATTTTCAACCCTTTATATCTTCTACATTTATAGATCTGTGTACAAAATAACTATAGTTTATAATTGAGAGAAACAAAGTGTACATGAGAACAAAATTCCATATGAATACGTGGTTCACACTGGGAGATATAGAACGGCCATAATCTTACAGAATTTCATGACCCAAAAAATTTTCAACCCTTTATATCTTCTACATTTATAGATCTAGGCACAAAATAACTATAGTTTATAATTGAGAAAAACAAAGTGTACAAGAGAACAAAATTCCATATGAATACGTGGTTCACAGTCGGAGATATAGAACGGCCATAATCTTACAGAATTTCATGACCCAAAAAATTTTCAACCCTTTATATCTTCAACCTTTTTAGATCTGTGCACAAAATAACTATAGTTAATAATTGAGAAAAACAAAGTGTACAAGAGAACAAAATTCCATATCAATACGTGGTTCACACTGGGAGATATAGAACGGCCATAATCTTACAGAATTTCATGACCCAAAAAATTTTCAACCCTTTATATCTTCTACATTTATAGATCTGGGCACAAAATAACTATAGTTTATAATTGAGAAAAACAAAGTGTACAAGAGAACAAAATTCCATATCAATACGTGGTTCACAGTGGGGGATATAGAACGGCCATAATTTTACAAAATTTCATGACCCAAAACATTTTCAACACTTTATATCTTCTACCTTTTTAGATCTGTGCACAAAATAACTATAGTTTATAATTGAGAAAAACAAAGTGTACAAGAGAACAAAATTCCATATCAATACGTGGTTCACAGTGGGAGATATAGAACGGCCATAATTTTACAAAATTTCATGACCCAAAACATTTTCAACACTTTATATCTTCTACCTTTTTAGATCTGTGCACAAAATAACTATAGTTTATAATTGAGAAAAACAAAGTGTACAAGAGAACAAAATTCCATATCAATACGTGGTTCACACTGGGAGATATAGAACGGCCATAATTTTACAAAATTTCATGACCCAAATAAATTTCAACCCTTTATATCATCTACCTTTTTAGATCTGTGCACAAAATAACTATAGTTTATAATTGAGAAAAACAAAGTGTACAAGAGAACAAAATTCCATATCAATACGTGGTTCACACTGGGAGATATAGAACGGCCATAATTTTACAAAATTTCATGACCCAAAAAAATTTCAACCCTTTATATCATCTACCTTTTTAGATCTGTGCACAAAATAACTATAGTTTATAATTGAGAAAAACAAAGTGTACAAGAGAAGAAAATTTCATACGAATACGTGGTTCACAGTCGGAGATATAGAACGGCCTTAATTTTACAGAATTTCATGACCCACAAAATTTTCAACCCTTTATATCTTCTACCTTTTTAGTTCTGAGCACAAAATAACTATAGTTTATAATTGAGAAAAACAAAATGTACAAGAGAACAAAATTCCATATCAATACGTGGTTCACAGTCGGAGATATAGAACGGCCATAATCTTACAGAATTTCATGACCCACAAAATTTTCAACCCTTTATATCTTCTACATTTATAGATCTGAGCACAAAATAACTATAGTCTATAATTGAGAAAAACAAAGTGTACAAGAGAACAAAATTCCATATGAATACGTGGTTCACAGTCGGAGATATAGAACGGTCATAATCTTACAGAATTTCATGCCCCAAAAAATTTTCAACCCTTTATATCTTCTACCTTTTTAGATCTGTGAACAAAATAACTATATTTTATCATTGAGAAAAACAAAGTGTACAAGAGAACAAAATTCCATATCAATACGTGGTTCACACTGGGAGATATAGAACGGCCATAATTTTACAAAATTTCATGACCCACAAAATTTTTCAACCCTTTACATCTTCTATTTTTTTAGATCTGTGCACAAAATAACTATAGTTTATAATTGAGGAAAACAAAGTGTACAAGAGAACAAAATTCCATATCAATACGTGATTCACAGTCGGAGATATAGAATGGCCATAATTTTACAGAATTTCATGACCCACAAAATTTTCAACCCTTTATATCTTCTACATTTATAGATCTGTATACAAAATAACTATAGTTTATAATTGAGAAAAACAAAGTGTACAAGAGAACAAAATTTCATACGAATACGTGGTTCACAGTCGGAGATATAGAACGGTTATAATCTTACAGAATTTCATGACCCACAAAATTTTCAACCCTTTATATCTTCTTCCTTTTTAGTTCTGAGCACAAAATAACTATAGTTTATAATTGAGAAAAACAAAGTGTACAAGAGAACAAAATTCCATATCAATACGTGGTTCACACTGGGAGATATAGAACGGCCTTAATTTTACAAAATTTCATGACCCAAAAAATTTTCAACCCTTTATATCTTCTACCTTTTTAGATCTGGGCACAAAATAACTATAGTTTATAATTGAGAAAAACAAAGTGTACAAGAGAACAAAATTCCATATCAATACGAGGTTCACACTGGGAGATATAGAACGGCCATAATTTTACAAAATTTCATGACCCTAAAACTTTTCAACCCTTTATATCATCTACCTTTTTAGATCTGTGCACAAAATAACTATAGTTTATAATTGAGAAAAACAAAGTGTACTAGAGAACAAAATTTCATACGAATACGTGGATCACAGTCGGAGATATAGAACGGCATTAATCTTACAGAATTTCATGACCCAAAAAATTTTCTACCCTTTATATCTTCTACATTTATAGATCTGAGCACAAAACAACTATAGTTTATAATTGAGAAAAACAAAGTGTACAAGAGAACAAAATTTCATACGATTACGTGGTTCACAGTCGGAGATATAGAACGGCCATAATCTTACAGAATTTCATGACTCAAAAATATTTCAACCCTTTATATCTTCTACCTTTTTAGACCTTTGCTCAAAATAACTATAGTTTATAATTGAGAAAAACAAAATGTACAAGAGAACAAAATTTCATACGAATACGTGGTTCACAGTCGGAGATATAGAACGGCCATAATCTTACAGAATTTCATGACCCAATAAATGTTCAACCCTTTATATCTTCTACATTTATAGATCTGAGCACAAAATAACTATAGTTTATAATTGAGAAAAACAAAGTGTACAAGAGAACAAAATTTCATACGAATACGTGGTTCACAGTCGGAGATATAGAACGGCCATAATCTTACAGAATTTCATGACCCACAAAATTTTCAACCCTGTATATTTTCTACATTTATAGATCTGAGCACAAAATAACTATAGTTTATAATTGAGAAAAACAAAGTGTACAAGGGAACAAAATTCCATATGAATACGTGGTTCACAGTCGGAGATATAGAACGGCCATAATTTTACAGAATTTCATGACCCACAAAATTTTCAACCCTTTATATCTTCTAACTTTTTAGTTCTGAGCACAAAATAACTATAGTTTATAATTGAGAAAAACAAAATGTACAAGAGAACAAAATTCCATATCAATACGTGGTTCACAGTCGGAGATATAGAACGGCCTTAATTTTACAGAATTTCATGACCCACAAAATTTTCAACCCTTTATATCTTCTATCTTTTTAGATCTGTGCACAAAATAACTATAGTCTATAATTGAGAAAAACAAAATGTACAAGAGAACAAAATTCCATATCAATACGTGGTTCACAGTCGGAGGTATAGAACGGCCATAATCTTACAGAATTTCATGACCCACAAAATTTTCAACCCTTTATATCTTCTACATTTATAGATCTGAGCACAAAATAACTATAGTCTATAATTGAGAAAAACAAAGTGTACAAGAGAACAAAATTCCATATGAATACGTGGTTCACAGTCGGAGATATAGAACGGTCATAATCTTACAGAATTTCATGCCCCAAAAAATTTTCAACCCTTTATATCTTCTACCTTTTTAGATCTGTGAACAAAATAACTATATTTTATCATTGAGAAAAACAAAGTGTACAAGAGAACAAAATTCCATATCAATACGTGGTTCACACTGGGAGATATAGAACGGCCATAATTTTACAAAATTTCATGACCCACAAAATTTTTCAACCCTTTACATCTTCTATTTTTTTAGATCTGTGCACAAAATAACTATAGTTTATAATTGAGGAAAACAAAGTGTACAAGAGAACAAAATTCCATATCAATACGTGATTCACAGTCGGAGATATAGAATGGCCATAATTTTACAGAATTTCATGACCCACAAAATTTTCAACCCTTTATATCTTCTACATTTATAGATCTGTATACAAAATAACTATAGTTTATAATTGAGAAAAACAAAGTGTACAAGAGAACAAAATTTCATACGAATACGTGGTTCACAGTCGGAGATATAGAACGGTTATAATCTTGCAGAATTTCATGACCCACAAAATTTTCAACCCTTTATATCTTCTTCCTTTTTAGTTCTGAGCACAAAATAACTATAGTTTATAATTGAGAAAAACAAAGTGTACAAGAGAACAAAATTCCATATCAATACGTGGTTCACACTGGGAGATATAGAACGGCCTTAATTTTACAAAATTTCATGACCCAAAAAATTTTCAACCCTTTATATCTTCTACCTTTTTAGATCTGGGCACAAAATAACTATAGTTTATAATTGAGAAAAACAAAGTGTACAAGAGAACAAAATTCCATATCAATACGAGGTTCACACTGGGAGATATAGAACGGCCATAATTTTACAAAATTTCATGACCCTAAAACTTTTCAACCCTTTATATCATCTACCTTTTTAGATCTGTGCACAAAATAACTATAGTTTATAATTGAGAAAAACAAAGTGTACTAGAGAACAAAATTTCATACGAATACGTGGATCACAGTCGGAGATATAGAACGGCATTAATCTTACAGAATTTCATGACCCAAAAAATTTTCTACCCTTTATATCTTCTACATTTATAGATCTGAGCACAAAACAACTATAGTTTATAATTGAGAAAAACAAAGTGTACAAGAGAACAAAATTTCATACGATTACGTGGTTCACAGTCGGAGATATAGAACGGCCATAATCTTACAGAATTTCATGACTCAAAAATATTTCAACCCTTTATATCTTCTACCTTTTTAGACTTTTGCTCAAAATAACTATAGTTTATAATTGAGAAAAACAAAATGTACAAGAGAACAAAATTTCATACGAATACGTGGTTCACAGTCGGAGATATAGAACGGCCATAATCTTACAGAATTTCATGACCCAAAAAATGTTCAACCCTTTATATCTTCTACATTTATAGATCTGAGCACAAAATAACTATATTTTATAATTGAGAAAAACAAAGTGTACAAGAGAACAAAATTTCATACGAATACGTGGTTCACAGTCGGAGATATAGAACGGCCATAATCTTACAGAATTTCATGACCCACAAAATTTTCAACCCTGTATATTTTCTACATTTATAGATCTGAGCACAAAATAACTATAGTTTATAATTGAGAAAAACAAAGTGTACAAGGGAACAAAATTCCATATGAATACGTGGTTCACAGTCGGAGATATAGAACGGCCATAATTTTACAGAATTTCATGACCCACAAAATTTTCAACCCTTTATATCTTCTAACTTTTTAGTTCTGAGCACAAAATAACTATAGTTTATAATTGAGAAAAACAAAATGTACAAGAGAACAAAATTCCATATCAATACGTGGTTCACAGTCGGAGATATAGAACGGCCTTAATTTTACAGAATTTCATGACCCACAAAATTTATATCTTCTGTGCACAAAATAACTATAGTTTATAATTGAGAAAAACAAAGTGTACAAGAGAACAAAATTTCATACGAATACCTGGTTCACAGTCGGAGATATAGAACGGCCATAATTTTACAGAAGTTCATGACCCACAAAATTTTCAACCCTTTATATCTTCTACCTTTTTAGATCTGTGCACAAAATAACTATAGTTTATAATTGAGAAAAACAAAGTGTACAAGAGAACAAAATTCCATATGACTACGTGGTTCACAGTCGGAGATATAGAACGGCCATAATCTTACAGAATTTCATGACCCAAAAAATTTTCAACCCTTTATATCTTCTACATTTATAGATCTGTGTACAAAATAACTATAGTTTATAATTGAGAAAAACAAAGTGTACAAGAGAACAAAATTCCATATGAATACGTGGTTCACACTGGGAGATATAGAACGGCCATAATCTTACAGAATTTCATGACCCAAAAAATTGTCAACCCTTTATATCTTCTACATTTATAGATCTATGCACAAAATAACTGTAGCTTATAATTGAGAAAAACAAAGTGTACAAGTGAACAAAATTCCATATGAATACGTGGTTCACAGTCGGAGATATAGAACGGCCATAATCTTACAGAATTTCATGACCCAAAAAATTTTCAACCCTTTATATCTTCTACCTTTTTAGTTCTGAGCACAAAATAACTATAGTTTATAATTGAGAAAAACAAAATGTACAAGAGAACAAAATTCCATATCAATACGTGGTTCACAGTCGGAGGTATAGAACGGCCATAATCTTACAGAATTTCATGACCCACAAAATTTTCAACCCTTTATATCTTCTACATTTATAGATCTGAGCACAAAATAACTATAGTCTATAATTGAGAAAAACAAAGTGTACAAGAGAACAAAATTCCATATGAATACGTGGTTCACAGTCGGAGATATAGAACGGCCATAATCTTACAGAATTTCATGACCCAAAAAATTTTCAACCCTTTATATCTTCTACATTTATAGATCTGTGTACAAAATAACTATAGTTTATAATTGAGAAAAACAAAGTGTACAAGAGAACAAAATTCCATATGAATACGTGGTTCACACTGGGAGATATAGAACGGCCATAATCTTACAGAATTTCATGACCCAAAAAATTGTCAACCCTTTATATCTTCTACATTTATAGATCTATGCACAAAATAACTGTAGCTTATAATTGAGAAAAACAAAGTGTACAAGTGAACAAAATTCCATATGAATACGTGGTTCACAGTCGGAGATATAGAACGGCCATAATCTTACAGAATTTCATGACCCAAAAAATTTTCAACCCTTTATATCTTCTACCTTTTTAGTTCTGAGCACAAAATAACTATAGTTTATAATTGAGAAAAACAAAATGTACAAGAGAACAAAATTCCATATCAATACGTGGTTCACAGTCGGAGGTATAGAACGGCCATAATCTTACAGAATTTCATGACCCACAAAATTTTCAACCCTTTATATCTTCTACATTTATAGATCTGAGCACAAAATAACTATAGTCTATAATTGAGAAAAACAAAGTGTACAAGAGAACAAAATTCCATATGAATACGTGGTTCACAGTCGGAGATATAGAACGGTCATAATCTTACAGAATTTCATGACCCAAAAAATTTTCAACCCTTTATATCTTCTACCTTTTTAGATCTGTGCACAAAATAACTATAGTTTATAATTGAGAAAAACAAAGTGTACAAGAGAACAAAATTCCATATCAATACGTGGTTCACACTGGGAGATATAGAACGGCCATAATTTTACAAAATTTCATGACCCAAAAAATTTTCAACCCTTTATATCTTCTACCTTTTTAGATCTGTGAACAAAATAACTATAGTTTATCATTGAGAAAAACAAAGTGTACAAGAGAACAAAATTCCATATCAATACGTGGTTCACAGTCGGAGATATAGAACGGCCATAATTTTACACAATTTCATGACCCACAAAATTTTCAACCCTTTATATCTTCTACATTTATAGATCTGAGCACAAAATAACTATAGTTTATAATTGAGAAAAACAATGTGTACAAGAGAACAAAATTCCATATGAATACGTGGTTCTCAGTCGGAGATATAGAACGGCCATAATCTTACAGAATTTCATGACCCAAAAAATTTTCAATCCTTCATATCTTCTACAATTGTAGATCTGTCTACAAAATAACTATAGTTTATAATTGAGAAAAACAAGTGTACAAGAGAACAAAATTCCATATGAATACGTGGTTCACAGTCGGAGATATAGAACGGCCATAATTTTACACAATTTCATGACCCACAAAATTTTCAACCCTTTATATCTTCTACATTTATAGATCTGAGCACAAAATAACTATAGTTTATAATTGCGAAAAACAAAGTGTAGAAGAGAACAAAATTTCATACGAATACGTGGTTCACAGTCTGAGATATAGAACGGCCATAATCTTACAGAATTTCATGACCCACAAAATTTTCAACCCTGTATATCTTCTACATTTATAGATCTGAGCACAAAATAACTATAGTTTATAATTGAGAAAAACAAAGTGTACAAGAGAACAAAATTCCATATGAATACGTGGTTCACAGTCGGAGATATAGAAAGGCCATAATCTTACAGAATTTTATGACCCAAAAAATTTTCAACCCTTCATATCTTCTACATTTGTAGATCTGTCTACAAAATAACTATAGTTTATAATTGAGAAAAACAAAGTGTACAAGAGAACAAAATTCCATATGAATACGTGGTTCACAGTCGGAGATATAGAACGGCCAAAATTTTACACAATTTCATGACCCACAAAATTTTCAACCCTTCATATCTTCTACATTTATAGATCTGAGCACAAAATAACTATAGTTTATAATTGAGAAAAACAAAGTGTACAAGAGAACAAAATTTCATACGAATACGTGGTTCACAGTCGGAGATATAGAACGGCCATAATCTTACAGAATTTTATGACCCAAAAAATTTTCAACCCTTTATATTTTCTACATTTTTAGATCTGAGCACAAAATAACTATAGTTTATAATTGAGAAAAACAAAGTGTACAAGAGAACAAAATTTCATACGAATACGTGGTTCACAGTGGGAGATATAGAACGGCCATAATCTTACAGAATTTCATGACCCAAAAAATTTTCAACCCTTTATATCTTCTACCTTTTTAGATCTGTGCACAAAATAACTATAGTTTATAATTGAGAAAAACAAAGTGTACAAGAGAACAAAATTCCATACGAATACGTGGTTCACAGTGGGAGATATAGAACGGCCATAATCTTACAGAATTTCATGACCCAAAAAATTTTTAACCCTTTATATCTTCTACATTTATAGATCTGAGCACAAAATAACTATAGTTTATAATTGAGAAAAACAAAGTGTACAAGAGAACAAAATTCCATATGAATACGTGGTTCACAGTCGGAGATATAGAACGGCCATAATTTTACAGAATTTCATGACCCACAAAATTTTCAACCCTTTATATCAGTGGTTCTTAACCTTTTCATAGACGCGAAACCCAATTATATGTATATATTTTTCTGGCGGAACTCTAACATTAAATAATTTGAAATTCGGTATTTATCAAGAACTTAAAATTAAATTCAAATTAAAAAAAAGGAACAATTTTTGGTTTCCGTATCCTTCCTAAGTTTCTAAATTTCAATACATTTAACACTTGGACCATATTCGTGGTACACCGGTTAAGAACTACTGGTCTAGAGACTTGTGAAGTAGTCCAAGTCTAGAAAAATTAACCGAAAAGTATTTATTGAAGACGCTTAGAAAAAGGGCCTTGCCAAAACGTGGTTCGAACCATTGGTTGAAAAGCCATAAAAGTGGATGATTAAATTAGTTTGATTAACGATTAAATCTGAAATTTAATTGATTAAATAATTGTCATATGATTAAAATTACGATTAAATTCGCCGATTAAATTCTGATTAAAATTAAAAATAAATTTAATCAATTAAATTTAGAATTTAATTGTTTTTTTAATCAGTGCCCAACTCTGTTTATAAGTAAGAATGGTGAGTGAGTGATATTCTAGTGATAGGCACCTAGACGATGCTGGCTGTATGGCGGAAGCCAATGCCAAAAAAAGGAAAAAAAAAAAACCCATGGCATTACTACAAGCGGAAGATGACCAACTTTATCGGGTCCACACTGCCTCCATAGCTTCAATTCATCCTACAACTTGAGTTGCTATATTCACACAAAAAAATGAAAGTTTCTGGTCCACCGAACCAACATTTTTGTTTGTAATAAGTTCAGTATTGAATGTTTTAGAAAAGAAAAAAAAACGTCTTAAAAATGGGCCGAAATATTTTTACCAGTTACTTACAGGGTTGAGTGAAAATATAGTCACTCTAAAATGAAATACAAAATAAAAGATGAGAAAAATATTAAAGCTAAAGCACTCGATGGAGAAATAAGAAAAAGTATTTAAAAAATTAAATATGATTATAACGCCCTCTATATCGCTGGGGAGATTACGTTAATAAAGCGAGTGAATTTGTTATAACGACTTCTAGCTGGCAAGTTAGTGACTACGTAGTGGTGGTACTGTGGCGCTATCACTCGGCTCATGAATAAAACAGCACCCCCCACTCCACGACTTTAAATTCATCCCCACCCCGCGTACAATAAGTTAATACAAAAATTTATCAACAAAAATAAAAGGTTATAAAAAGTTGTGTTACAAAATACACTCCGTTTAAGATTTTATACTTCTCTCCTACTTTTTCTTGTGCCTGTTTTGGATTTCCATTTTATTATACTTATATTCTTCACAGTTTACAAGTTTTGGTTGCTAAAATATTTAAGACTTAACTTCTAACTACTTTAATCTATAAGTGTAGTTGTCCTAACTATTCTCACATAGGTAGCGTTCTTTTTGTATAGAATTTGCCAATTGAAATATTTAATATAAAGTCTAAGTTTTTTAAGTTTTACTTTGTTTTTAAATATTACAGCCATTAGTGACACAATATTGTTATTTACTCTTCAAAGCTTGCGATAATTACATACATTATGTTAGAAGTGATAACCCTTACTTGGAGGTAATGATTTTAATTATTTTCTATTACCTAGCTAACAATTTGGCAACAATTCTCTGTGCTTTTCTTACTTTTTTCGATTAACATTTCGTTGTTTGCATCGATTGAGTCATTACAATATAATTTATAGCATCCTGTGCATCAGACTTTATCCTAAAGTGAATGATAGGTAAGATAAACCTAGCTAACTGATTGAAAAGAAGCAAATGATTCTGAATATGTGCATTTTTTTATGATGTTACTTGGTTAAGCAGTTCGATTCAGCCTGACACCAGACATCAGATTATTATAACATCAGATAATTTGGCAACAATTCTCTGTGCTTTTCTTACTTTTTTCGATTAGCATTTCGTTGTTTGCATCGATTGTGTCATTACAATATAATTTATAGCATCCTGTGCATCAGACTTTATCCTAAAGTGAATGATAGGTAAGATAAACCTAGCTAACTGATTGAAAAGAAGCAAATGATTCTGAATATGTGCATTTTTTATGATGTTACTTGGTTAAGCAGTTCGATTCAGCCTGACACCAGACATCAGATTATTATAACATCAGATAATTTGGCAACAATTCTCTGTGCTTTTCTTACTTTTTTCGATTAGCATTTCGTTGTTTGCATCGATTGAGTCATTACAATATAATTTACTCTTTAACAAAAACTTACAGTTTAAAATGTTAAGTATAAGGGTTGATTAAACGCCAAAAGGCACACAAATCAGCTAGTACCCAACATTTCATTGATATTATTTTAAGTAATTTTACTACAATAATTTTCATTAATATTTTTTTGAATTTATTAGATGTTTCACAGACCCTTATGCTGGCCATTTTAATCTACAAAATATTTGTTCAAGTAGAACACCATTTAACTTAGATTGACTGTAATAAGATAAATAAGATATGCATATTTTTATGACAGCTAACATAATTATTCCAGTATTTTACTATAAGTAAAATTAGAGGGACTACATTAAATTACAATTGAGAAATGAATAATTATTGTTGAATAATTTACTTGATATTACCTACGCGTTATTTGTGCTCACAAATACTTCGGAAAGACGAATTCTAGACTGAAATACTGTTTTAAATCCGTGATTCAAATTTAAATAGTAGCCGACTCTGCCTTTGTCTTTTTTTACTTTAACGTGCTTGTACATACATATATGTGACTTCTCAGAATAAAGGGCATAATAAAGATAAATCAGAAGAATAATTTGGAATAAAGCTAAAATAAAGTACCTATTTAATTACGAAAATATAATATACATTTTATCATAATTATAACAAAAAAATAAAATATTATGAATGAACAAAGGGAAGGGATTAGCTATGCGGTTAGCATATTGGATTCCCACGTGGAGGTTCCGGGTTCGAATCCAGCTGCTGACCCTTAGATTTTCTCTTTCTAAGAGCTTCTTACAGCTCACTGTCCGGGTGATGGACAGAGTTGTCTGTAACGAGAGAACACTGTCCGGAGGCCGGCAGTGCACTGAAAAAAGCTCCGGGCGCCAATAACCTTGATGTTGACGCGACTTAAATCATAAAAGAAAAAGAAAATGAATGAACTAGCCAGCATAAGGGTCTGTGAAACATCTAATAAATTCAAAAAAAAATTAATGAAAATTATTGTAGTAAAATTACTTAAAATAATATCAATGAAATGTTGGGTACTAGCTGATTTGTGTACCTTTTGGCGTTTAATCAACCCTTATACTTAACATTTTAAACTGTAAGTTTTTGTTAAAGAGATTTTTGTACCTTTTGGATAGATTTTCTTTTTTGTATGTTTTGCAAAGTTACATATCTGCTTTTCAGATTTTATTAAAATTTGAATAAGCAATTCTATCATTATAACCTGAAAAGGTGTTAAGTCGGAGTTACTACCACTGGACAGATCTTTTTAAAGAATGATTATAGTAGCGGTCCCCAAACCATCCTCAATAATAATTTTTTTGAGAAAGCGTTTTGAATAAAATAGGAAGGTAATTTGTACGTAAATAGCCAAATTAAACTGCGATTTCAGTACTTCCCTTTAAGAGGAGTAAGAAAAATAAACTGCGATTACAGTACTTCTCCCTAAAAGGCAAAGAGGCAAAGATTTTGAATCGAACTACAATTCATTGATGAAAATCGGTTCACTCATTGAAAATTTTAACAGTTGCAAGACTTCCTCTTAGTAGGGGTAAGAGCATGATGGCACTTCACTGCCACGTAGAGGACCTTTAATCACTTCTTCGTGCTAAATTTTATCAAAATCGGACTAAGCGTTATGGAAATATTAATAATAGTTTTAGAAAGGGCTTTACTTGGGTGGGGCTAACTCCCCTCCTTATGAGGCGTAGCGTCGAGACTTTTAAAATGCAAATCTGTACAAAATTTCGATTCGAATGACACTTTATTCATGAAAATCAGTTCACGTGTCGATAATTTGAAACGATTGCTATACTTCCCCTTAACAAGTGTAAGATTAGATCGTCGCTCTAATGTTATGTAGGGGAGCCCTAACCCTGTCTTCCTACCAAATTTTATCAAAATCGGGCTAAGATTTACAGAGTAATTAATGATAATAATTTTGGAGGGGGCCTTACATAAAGGGGGCTAACTCCTCTCCCATTCAATATACAGCATCGCGACCCCCAAAAGGCACATCTACATAAAATTCCGAATCGAATGACACCTCATTCATGAAAATCGGTTCACGCGTTTAGGCGCTACGTTGTTTACAAAAAAGGTAACAACAACAACAAGAAGAACAAGAACATTTTTTGAAAATGCCGTTTTTGCTCATTTTGAGCAACTTTTTTCTCAATATCTATCAAATCTAGGTTGTTGCAAAAAAATTACAGTCATAAAGGAGGGTTTGCCCTATATTTTAAAGAAAATTTGGGAATTTTATCTTTTATAGAAAAAGAGAAAAAAATTGTCAAAGTTGGGTGTTTTTCAACGTTACGCTTTTTCGTGCAGTTTTTGATGATCAACCCTTATACAACTGTCCTACCGGACAGTTTTAATAGCATCCTGTGCATCAGACTTTATCCTTAAGTGAAAAAAAGTGCTCAAACGCCTGAAATCCAGGATTATTGTAAGAACGTAGCGTAGAACAGAAAGGAATAATTATTTTATCTGTTACAGGCCTATATCCCCCACTGCCGGTAGCTACGCCCTGTATAAAAGCAATATCGCCCAGCGAAGGTTGGACTAGTGGTGGATCTACGGTCATCATTATTGGAGATAACTTCTTTGACGGCCTACAAGTGGTTTTTGGAACGATGCTCGTCTGGAGTGAGGTAAGAGGTCCTATATTTACAAGTATTAGCAGATTTGGGTGTTAGATGCAATTTGGGGGATCAAGAAGAATTTTGATCTTTTTTAATGTCATGAACAGTACGTTTTCCCAAAATTGGCCTCTCTGACACGATGCGGCGCGAAGAGGTACCACGTGTAAAGGTTTCCTTTCTTCAACCATACCAGATTCTAGATTCATTACAGAGAGTACAATCTTGGAGGATCTCTCTCTACGACCTGAGCAACAAGCTCAATTCTGAACTGGAAATCATGCCTCCATCCTACCAACTAGAAATCGTAACATATTCTCTCTTTTATTTTTCACAGCTGATCACATCTCATGCAATCAGAGTTCAGACACCGCCCAGACATATTCCCGGCGTGGTAGAAGTTACCCTTTCTTACAAGAGTAAACAGTTCTGTAAGGGAGCTCCCGGTCGATTTGTTTATGTCTGTAAGTATGCACACATCTTGTGTGAATCTTGTTTTTTTACATAATTTATGTAGCACGTTATATTGTTGAACATTTGGTTAGCATATATTTAGAGAACTTTTGGTTTCGTTTGTTTGCAGCTCTGAACGAGCCAACAATAGATTACGGCTTCCAGAGGTTACAGAAACTTATCCCAAGACATCCTGGTGATCCTGAGAAGTTACCAAAAGTAAGTCAACTCAATCCTTTAGTTTAACAGTAGCCAGAAGAAGTGAAGGGCTTGAAATATACTTTAGATAAGTTTACGACCTGATAAAGTGCACTATTCTGCGAAGTGCGATATTCCCTTATTTAGGTTTATGTTCTATTAATTGCAGGAAATCATCCTGAAAAGGGCAGCAGATCTAGCGGAAGCTTTGTACAGTATGCCGAGGAATAACCAACTGGGAGCACCCAGAACTCCGCCTCCGAATAATACGTCGTTCAACTCGTATTCAGGACAGCTGGCCGTCACTGTACATGAAAACAATGGACAGTGGACAGAAGGTAATGCATGCAGTTCATAAACTCCGGAATGCAGATAACAGCGTGCCGCATTAATCGCTGGATTTTCACTGGAAAATGTTTTCTAAAAATGGATTCAAGATTGGCGAGGAATCGTTCAAATTAAAAAAAAACGATTCCTCGCAAATCTTGAATCCTTAGTTTAATAATTTACCTAGATATTCATCCTCGTATTTATATTAAAAGTTTTCATTTAAATAATATTTGGTGGGATAATTCATTTTGGGTATTTTGAGGTGTGATAAAATGTTGCTACAAGTGAACAGCGCAGGGAATTCAGTAATAGAAATTAAGTTATGACATTTTCATACGTTCATTCTCCGCCATTTGCAGGAGATAAGAAATCAAAATGTCTTAGCTTCCAAATTGGTGCTATTTCAATGTGTTTGACAATGTGTATAGAGGAGAATGTTTTGCTTTGGCTGTCCACAGAGGAATATGGCAGAGGACAAGCGGGCAGCGTGTCGCCGCGAGGTTACGGCTCTTCGACGTCCACGCCGCACTCCAGTAACGGTGGCTACAACAGCGCGCCGTCCGCCAATTACCCGCCCACCAGCTCCCAGTCAGCCACGGCCATCTTCAACTCTGCTTCCAGTGAGTCTCCTATATCACATTTAACGACAACCGGATTTATTTAACCGGGTATCCATTCATCTTCTATTCTTATAATATTTTAAATATAATTTAAGACTTGTTAGTTTGTATTTATTAAGATTCTGACTTTTGTTTTGCTTTTTATCTTACAAATTCATATAAGTTGTCTAATGATAAGAGTAGCGCGTGGTGTCTATGAGATGCTTGATACTTAATAGTGCTTGGTGCTTTAAACTTGGAATCGTATCTTGAAGGCTTCAGATTGTCCTGAATCAATTCCAAGGTTTGGAGAAACTCGTTGGGAAACTCGAGAAAAACAAAAAAAAAACTTCTTAGAAACCTAAGGAGAAACCAGTGACCCGAATTTCTTTAGACTTGGAATGGTGGGCAAAAATATTTTTGTAATTCAACATTACTATTTCGATGGTATTGATCTGTAATTTTATAGTAAGATGCAATAAATGTTAGAGGGGAGGTTGCCCATAATATAATATAAACATAGTTTGTTAGGAGAACCGTACATTATACCTTATTGGTTCTTAGGGCATAGGAGCTACCTGAATTTTACCACCCTCTAGACTACCAAGCAGTACTTCTGTCAAGCCTAAATATTACTGAAAACGCATTTTAGAGGTAAGCCTAACGCCATTGATCCGTCTATAAAAATAAATTTTACACACACACGGAAAATAAAATAAAAAATTATTTCAAATTAATTGTGAAATTGAATTTGAGGTGTGACAAAAGTAACAAAGAATTATTTTCCTAACTTCCTCTCGGAGAAGGCTAGTTCCTGCCCGTACAGGATGCTGTCCTCGGCCAATTGGCGAAGAGTGTTTCCGGGGGAAAACGTCAGGTGTTCTTTTCCGCTTAAAACCTTGATTTTACTGGTTACTGCCTATTTATGGCACTAACATATTGATATCAAGTTCTATTAGTTTACTTAATCGATTTCAAAAATGGTCGATTGTCAATTTGCAAATAAATTCTGATCGGGACTTCCCTCGAGTTGCAAAAAAAAATCCTACTTACTGGATTAAGCCACAAAGCATTTGAAACCACAATTGAGACTTAGAATCACTCCTAAATCCTTTCCCTGACCCAAAGCTTCCCCTACCGAAGCTCAGAAACCCTTTCTGTATGTTACGAGGGTCATTCAATAAGTAACGAGACAAATTACTACTGCTCAAAAACAGCTAAATTGATCCGTATGAAACTTTCAGGACATAAAGTTGGCAACCTTGCGATGACATCTGATCAGCTGTTCAATTATATTTTGTAAACATAACCTCAAATTTACTCAGTTAATGATGGCGAGTCCGCTCGAGAATTGCACCGTGGAAGAACAACGTGCCGTGATCAGATTTTTAGTCGCGGAAGGTGAGAAAGGTAGTAAAATCCACAAAAGAATGTTAAAAGTGTACGGAGACAATTGTTTGAATCGTTCGAACGTTTACAAATGGGTAGAACAGTTTCAAAGTGGCCGAACAAAAGTTTCTGACGAGCCACGCAGTGGAGGATCGATCGAAGTTGGGACTTCCTCTCTCGAATCTCGGATTGACGCGTTAATTCGGGACAATAGGCGTATCACCGTTGAGCAATAATAATTTTTCTCGTTACTTATTGAATGACCCTCGTATTATCTCCGATGTCCTAACAGTAAAAGAACTAAAATTAAACCAACAATGGATGTGGTATGTGGTCTACCTTGATGAAAACCTGTCGCTTTCTTTTTCCTAATTCTTTTCGTAAGGAATTGATTTTTTTTAAGTAGAGATCGTACGG
This sequence comes from Rhodnius prolixus, assembly GCF_049639745.1. Lineage (NCBI taxonomy): Eukaryota > Metazoa > Arthropoda > Insecta > Hemiptera > Reduviidae > Rhodnius > Rhodnius prolixus. The sequence goes on along the minus strand of NW_027411636.1, from coordinate 2,142,465 downwards.
AACGATTCATTTCGCTCAAAATACCATCTAACATTTATAAAAATGCTAAATTTGTTAACGACAATCTCCTTATAATCGGTAACTACAGCAACAGCCTTGTCAGTGTTCACACCAATATTCAGGCCAACTGTGAAAAAAAAATTTTTCTTACACCAATTTACAGAAAAATTGCCTCTAATCTGAATTCTGTGTCCTTAAATTGGATATAATAATATTATAAAGATATGTTTTAATATTTTATTTTTCAAAATATTTATTTGCTCTTTTTTTCGCCCACAGGAGTTGGAAGTCTGGTGTCGTCCCCATTCGCCACAATGAATCCATTTGGGTTGCCAAATTGCAACTCCCAGGCGTACAGTCCGTTGGTTGGACCTACCTCCAAATAGATCTGCATACAACTAGCCATTCTCTAGGAACTGCTCTTAATGGCGTTTCCATCAGATCTTTATATATATATATATTTTATTGTAAAATAAGTATAATATTTAAAAAAAAAATGAATAAAATTAAATATAAAGTTGTACAGTGTAAACAATAAACTTAAAATATATATATATATATCTTTCAAAATGATTTTCTTGTAAAAAGAAGCGAAAAATAAAATAATGTTTTCTAGTCAATGAACAAAAAATATACTTTCAGTGTGGAAAATTTTTATTAAAAATTGAAAATGAATTTTTTTTGAAAATTTTAAAATGAGAAAAGTACAAATGAATTCTTAATACAGAAGAGTTGACACTGAAATTACAACGAACATAATTAAAAATTAAAATTACAAGAAAAGATATTAAAGAAAAAGTAGAACTTAGAATTTTCTTTGTTTTTCTTTAAGAACAAAACCAACAAAATCTTTAAATTTAAATTATTTTCTACTACAATGAGAAAAAAAATATAAAAAAATCTAGTTTGTAGCTACAAAATAAAAAAGGTATACAAAGAAACCATATTCAAGTATTAATTTTATACATATTTAAATAAAATTTATAGAAAAAGTGCCATATTTAATGATAAATAACAAAGATAGGGTGATGTTGGATTTAAATAAAAAGGAAAAAAAAAAATGCCCAAAATTATTGAAAATATTTCATTAATACAACTTATTCTGAACTGAATCTCCGTATCTTTATTTGCAAAATATAGGTTAACTTTGAATTTCAGCGAAAACTATTAAGGTTCTAGAAAAGCAGAGATTTTTTTTAATCTAAATTTTGGTTTTTTTGAAAAATTTAATCCTAAAAAAATCTGCGCCTTATGAAAAATTCTATCATCTTATAGTCTTATCTTCTTACCCATCTTGTGGTCCACCTTAGGTGAGGAGGTTGTAAAGTGTAAACCAGCATTGAGAGTATACGTGTATTAGCCAACATTATTCAATCACACACTCCTCTTTCTTGTGTAATATAATGGCCGTATTTGATTTAGTGGGTCTTGAATTTTGAGATTTTTATTTAATAATGGTGGCATTTGCAAAATTTCAAGAAATCTTAACTGAGATACTAAGTTTAAAAACAAAAAAACTTCTTTTATGATTCAACAATTCTTCGTCCTAAAAAAATATTTTTATTTTTTATTGTTTTCATTTTTAAACTTTGTTGAATTTTTGTTATATTATTTATTCTACTGTTCTTTTTATTTTTTAAAAATCTTCATTTATCTGTGAAAGTTTTTTGTAAATACGATAGTAGGGCAATTGTTCGATGTATTGAAGATCGATTTTATCAATAAAATGAATTCACAATTATAAGAACAAGAAATATTTAGAAAATTGAAAAAGACACTTGTCCAGTTTCAAGCAGAAAAATTGTAAATATATTTTGATGAATGCAAAATTTACAAAAAAAAAAAAAATACATATCTTTTTAAATAAAAAGGAAGGCTAAAAAGTGGATGCCTATCTTATTGTATTATATAGAATTTGTATATATTATATAAAAATAAATAAAATCTATATAAATAATTTTAAAAAATCATTTATTGTTAGTAAATAAACAAAAAAAAATGTATTTGTGAACTGGCTGAAGTTTGTTTATTTTTATTGAAACCTCTTAAGTGGTTATCTTCGCTTTATATTCAATACAGAAAAGAGATTGCATTTTCGCTCTATTCAGAGTGACTGCAACACGCTGTGTTCTTGGCATTGCGTTCAGCGCAAGCGTGAAACTCCGCCTCAGCGCCAACATGGCCGTCTATCATTGCGCAAACTTTCCTATGGACAATTACTTTTGTTTCTTTGATCAAGTAGCTGCAAAAAATGTTTGTGAAGGTTTACGATACATTGTTTTATAACTGGATCAATGAGAAGTCTTCTTTACTAGGGTATATAGGAAATAGTAGCTGGTATATAAAGCAAAAGCTTGCGATACGATAAGCCGTCATTGCTTAAACTGCTGAAGAGGATAACCTACATATGTATATCTAAGGAAAGAAATTAAAACTCTTCTTCTTTAGAATCACGGGTTTTACAATAACTCATCCTGTTTACATAAGACATGAATTATATCTGTGATGGAATCTTCTACAGAATAATTCTAAGAACCAGAATCCTTAGCGACGGTTTAGGTAATTGCAAAGAGTGGAGGACCGACAAAAAGATTCCGTGTACAAAGAAGAATGTACGCGAAGGTGAGAGCAGATACCTATAGGTTGACAGAAGCTGATAGCTTTAAGCTAGATGTAGGGGGGGCCTCCTGTACAAGGGATAAATTCTAGAAACAAGTTTAAAAAGTTCTAATCATCACAGAAGCATACATTTAAAAGAAATTGATTTATTGAATAATAATTACAAATTTATCGTTAAATTCAGTTTAATAAATAACATTTATAATTGTCAATACCTTATTTAAATTAGAAATTTTAGACACCTTCATAACCTGAGAGAAGCCTTCCCACTTGGTGGTTCAACTAACCAAGTTTGTGGTGTTTATATTTCTTGGAAAAATAATCTGAAATCTTCAAAAAATGCAATAAATTGCAGAAAAATAATATTTAACGTACAAATATTACGGTAATGTGGAACAAATCAACATCAAGATTAGGTACAGTGCTAGTTAAGAAAACAATGGTAAGTACAATAAACAACATTATACAAAACAAAATTATAAAAACTTAATATATCTAAGTATTTTAACAATTTTAATTTTTTACTCAGCTAAAGCTGCAATTAATTAAAAATTCTAAATTCATTAAACCTACCTAACCTTTAGCATTTTCGTCTAAGATTTGTGTTTATCTTCTAGTTTCCATTTAAAAAAGAAGTATTGCCATATTTCTTTATTTATATATAATTTATAAATGTTTATAGGGCGTTAGTGATGTAACATCATCAGCTGTGAATCCATGCAGTTAATTTGAGATAAGAAAGACGATTCTACTGTTCGCACAGACAGCGGCATAAGTTTCTATCTGTCAAACATCAACGCCATCTGGCAAGTGTTCAATGTGTCCGCGTATAACTCAGGCCAACTAACAATAACACAAAGAGATTGTACCATAACGCTACTGGAAATTCGCCCCAACGATGACGACTAAGCCAGCAAAGACTATAGTATAGGACAAGTAAGGAATCGGTAAGTGGCCTAGCATGTATTCCAAAATCATCCTCCCTGGTGGATGATACACGTGGCCAGAACACGTGTACCATACATACAAGGTCACGTGACCACTTCCTTCCCCTCTCATAAATCCCTCTGCGCTTCTTCTACATTCATACAAAAACCATGTGCGGCGGCCACCTTAATTTGTACGACCGACTGCTAGTCGACAACCTGTTGTCCCTTTTCCCCCTAATTGACTAATTCGTAAAGTATTAGGCCTTCCAGTTCTTCCAACAAAGTGTGCAACCCTCATACTTTTAGTAAATAAAAACACGTATGCCATTTGTGAAAATTTTTTGAATTATTAAATACATAAAATGTGGAAGCAAAAAATACAATATTAAAAGTTCAATCCGTGTTTTTATGAATATTATTAACATAACTAATATTTTTAGCTTCACTCTTCACTAGGGGTAGACAGACATTTGAATGGTAAATTTACATTTTAAGATGCAGACAACGTTTACGCCATTGGGCGATTGCATGGTCAGTTGAACTTAGACATCTGCTGAGATATTCATGACGTATGTATGTAAGTTTTTATTAGAAGACCATGAGATTTTTATTATTTCATACCCTTTCATTAAAGGAAGCATTGCATTCGGCCAGTTTTGGACCATTTTTCAACGGAAATGCTCGTATTATGGCTTCCTGAACAAAGAAAAAGGTGCTGTTTTTTACAGTTGGCCATGTTTTCGTGTAGATGCTGTCAGTACCTTAGTAAGGTTGTGGCCAAAAGCAATCCATGGAAGTGTTTGTTACATTAATGGATTTTTTTTCCAAAAATGGCTTTGATTTTTATCTTAAATCTAAACGTACTCATTGCACTTGTAATGGTAAACATTATATATTACATTTTATTCATTGTTGATTATACCGTGGTGGCCAACTTTTCTGTAAATAAGATCTACTTTTTATCTTTAAAAAGTGTGTCACGATCGACTTGCTGCCTTAGGCGCAGTCTAAGGGGGAAGAAGGGGTGTGAAATGCATACTATGTTTATACACTGTGTTTCAGTATAAGGTGCATTGCAGCGAGCTATGGCTAGATAGGTAAAATATATTATTTTTTAAATCACTTATTAAGTTTTCGAGATGTAGGCTCATAAAGAAAATAGATTTCCACACCCAACTTTTGATAGCAGCATTCCGCAGCATGCGGCACCTAAAATATTCGATTTTCCCACACTTTTTCTAAATAGATTTTATTGAAAGTAGCTGAAGACAGATTTAGAATTTACTTTGTTGCCTTAACATTAATGGGAAGACTGAGTTTGAATGTCTCGCTAACCAAGGAAGGTGTTAATAATTAGGTGTATATCCTGACAAAGATAATAATAAAGAGTCTTCAGCATGGGAATCAGTCAGGACAGACCATTGTTTAGTCTTCATTAGCTTCGAGTATGAAAATGCTGATTCGCATAGGTATGTAGATCCGAAACAAGAATAGATATATTCGCTACATTTGGTGAAACGATGGCGAGCGATCGACGATCGACTAAAACTGCCCTCGCGATCGGCTTGTTGGCCACTCCTGGTATATACTATACAACTTTTGTTCTAAATAATTTCTGAGTACAATTTCAATTTATGAGCATTTTTGGTATAAGATGGCAAAGCTTTCCTGTATAAAGTGCCAATTTATTGTACTGTACCAGTCCGACTACTCATGTAAGAAAGATGAGGTGTAAATGTGTTGAAACATTCCCGAGTTGAAAAGGAAACATCTCGACAAATCATCCATCTTATTTCCTTAAAATGTGTTGTAGGTTAGAAGATTGCATTACTCAGGGATTCATAATTGAGATATAATCGTAATGATAAGCCGGGAGTCCTGACTAAAAGGGTTACAAAGGGTTGATAACTTTACTACAGCTAGCTCGAATTACAAAATGGAAGATACAAAGAGCGCTAGGATGGTTGTGTGTACAACTTGAGAACGTACATATGGGTGGGACATCAAAGGCACTTGGACCGTGAGAAAACTTGGGAAATTAGGAATAAATATTGGCATGTTATCTTCAGATGATCTTAACATCTGTATTTTTATGTCACAATGAAGCTTACCATACTGCATCCAGTCAGTTATCATTACTACAATGTGATCCTTAGCTGTAGTAAACTACAAAGGTGGTGGATTTAGGGTTTATTTCCTTAAGGAGAAGGGTTTTGAAAGTAGAATTCCCGACAAAAATTTTACTTAATCATTTAAGGAATTGTTTTTATTCATTCTGACTCCTGTGGTGAGATCGTTCTCGGAACTTGAATTTAAAGAACACTGTTGAGAAGCTAGGTGTCCTAAATTGAATAGAACGTTTTTTTAATTTAAGATTCAACTATTATAAACACTTTTGTTTCATTGAATAATGATGATTTTCAGAGTGAAATGGAAGTATACCTGCAAAACTATCCATCAAATGAAGTTAAAATGAAAAACAAGCATTAAAAATAGCAGCACCTCTAAACCACTACATAAAACTAAAGTATTTCAGAAAACAGCTAATAGATAGCAGCACCTACTGAACCTCTAGACGTGTTCACTCTAACGGTCGATGTTGTAAGATTCACTGACGTATTAAATTGATTCCTAACAAAAATTGGTTGGTATATTTTCATTCGATGAATGTTTTATAATTCTAAATTAGTAAAATGATTTTTCAAGTCAAGTTTTGGATGTGATTTGTAAACAATCATTTTGCTTTTAAATAATAATTTATTTCATTATCGACTAGTTATCGATCTTCTAGTATTGAGCTCTCAATAGCAGTTTTTTGGTTACTTTTTTAAGTTGAAATTGTCCACATTTTTCCTGCAATTTAGAGAGTGGTAGGTGGATTTTCTCCATGTCTTTAGTCTCAAGAATAGATTGTTGAGAATCGAATAATATTTATTGGCGTACTGCCGGATGTAAGGCCCATAGAGCTAATCATTTCACCAGTCAGCCGGAAGTGTGCACGTGAGACCTACTACCTGCTTTAAAGCTCCCCTGGCGGCTGTTATCCCAACTACACGAAGCTGTATTACGTTCGCTTATATTTTCAGTGTGTACCCATCATCGTAACCTTGGCTATTCGTGGCATGGCCAGGTCGTCGCTAAAGGCACGACATTTTTTAGAGCCGTCTCCCAATTCACTTCAAATGTCTTGTAGTCGGTGGATCTAATTCTCTCATTTTTGAAGCCCATCATCTCGACCTCATCTTTGTATGATGTTCTTCTTTTTTTTTTTACAGCTTCAGCTTATTTACCTGGGCTTTATCAATATCTTCTACCTGAAGGTGCACGTGCTTCCAATACTTTTACGACCCTGCAGCATTATTGTCCCCGCCTCTTGCTCCTAGGATATGCACGATTATTTCTTCTTCTCTTGTCATCATCTCCACATCATCATTCCTACGATATTATTACATCTTCGTATCACTATAATGAAATTTTTATCAGTTGGATGTTCATATTTTTGAGTTGTAAAGGATGATGTTTTAGTTTTACAGCAATTAAGTAAATGGACCGTTTATTTTGAAAGTGGTGTAATTCCATTTTTGAAAAAAAAATGAGATATCACGTAATTCATGCTTCATTTTATTTATAACTAGTCCGTGTTTAATTTCTTAAAAAATTCCCATGTTTTGTAGAATTTAAAATTGGTCGGTAAATGAAATTGCAGAATCATTGGTTATGAAAGTGGTGTAAGTCCAATTGACAGAGGTAGGTGGCTTAGCAGATGGTTGCCCATCAGTAGCCTGCTGTTTTACATTTGTTTTATAGTAAATACTATCAATATCTTGTAATTTTAACAATGTAATTAGCGTCTAAAATCATTATTATTTGTAAACAAAATTGGATTAATATGAAGTATATTATTATTTATTAATATGAAATATTATTATATATTAGTATATTATTATTTGAAAATATATATTATTTGATTTTTCAAAATTGAAATTAAACGATTTTTACAATTGTCTAATTTTGAAAGTCCATTTGCAGCCCGTAAGTGTACATCAGTTTAGTAAAATAAACTATAAACAGTAGAAACATTGCCACACTTCATATAATTAGTCTAAATTTTATAATTAACAGATATGTTAACTTTAAATTTTCACGAAACAAGAGAAAATGGACCTTACATCACTTTCAAAATAAACGGTCCATATGTTAACTTAGAACCAAAATTATAGTAATAATTTTAATAATACTACTAATAAACTAATATTACTTAGTATTAACTACTATACATACGAGAGCCGTACGATATTTGCAGAATGGTGGAGTTCTAAAAATAGTAACCTGGTTAAAAATAACCTTCATGAAATTTACACTTCAGGCTTGTAAACTTTATTTTTTTTTTAGCATACTCGCATATCTGGGAAATAGTTTTAAGATTTTTGTTTTTAAAATATCTTTACTGTTGGCAATTTTGCCAACAATTGGCAGTTTTTCGAATTGAAACTAAATGTTTTTTTTGGGGGGGGGGAATGATTGTGTGACTATTTAGGGTCAGTGTTGCCAATTCTAATTTTTTTTTTTTTTTCAATGAGAGACTTTGCTGTATTGTAAAGTGACCTCCGATTGGAAATCAATTGGAAAAAAAATGAATGATGAACGAAATATAACACGATTAAGCGAGCTGAGTATATTTTTAGTTTTTGAATTTAATCTTTAAATTCTTCTCTTATTTAAGCAAGATTATTGGAGGGGGCGTTTAAATATGAGAAAAACTTTGGGAAATATCAACGCCATAGTTTTTGTACTAAAAACCCCTTTGTCAGTCATTGCCAAAAAAGGTTAGTTTTTACCTTGCCTTTTGTAATTCCTCATAAGAAAGTTTAGTAAAAATTTCCTAATAATTATACAGGGTGTATGCGGAGGAGAGGTCCGAAACTTCGGGAGGTGATTCAGCAGCTCAAATGCCACAAAAAATATTCTCTTCACTTTGGCCCGATTCTCAATAGTGTCCAAGATATTTGCATTTTTAACTTTTCCGTCGATATTAGCGTTTTTCGCACCATGAAAACGGCCGTAACTTTTCTATCCTTTATCCTAAAACAAATCTGCTTATTCCAAAGGAAAGAGCATTAAATTTCCTTTAAATCTGTTCAATACAGAGCCTCAAAATGTTTCTTATAAACAATGAAATTTTTACTTGAATGCCTAAAAAATTCGTTCCCGATGATTTTTGTTAAAATTTTCAACTGTATTTATTCAATGATTAATGAATCAAGGAGTCACATATTTTCAGAAAAAGTTGCGCGCATTTATTGAGCTTCAAGACCATATGGATTTTTTTTGCTTTTTAATAAAACCCTACCCCGAACAGAGGGGTGTAAATGCAGAAAACTGGGACTTAGCGTCACCTATTTTTCACTACTAATTTACTCAAATGTCAATTTTTGGAGAAGGAACAAAAAGAAAAGTAACCATTTTAGTTTTTAACAATCATTATTTAATAAAACGGAAGTAAAAAATAAAAAATTTGCCTCAATTCTTTCCCACTTCCTTGTTTGAATAGTTCGAACAATTTTTGTAGCAATTTTAACTGGACACCTGCCTATTGTACTTTTTCACTTCTGTGTTTTATTGCTACTTTATTTTTTTACTTCCGTTTTATTAAATAATGTCTTTGTATTGAGCAAATTTATAGGAAATTTAATGCTCTTTCGTTTGGAATAATCAGATTTGTTGTAGGATAAAGGATAGAAAAGTTCTGGCCGTTTTTATGGTGCGAAAAACGCGAATATCGACGGAAAAGATAAAAAAAAAATGCAAATATCTTGGACACTATTTAGAATCGGGCCAAAGTGAAGAAAATATTTTTTGTTGCATTTGAGCTGCTGAATCACCACCCGAAGTTTCGCGACCACTCCTCCGTATACACCCTGTATAATTGTTAATAGTTGTCAACAATGTTTTTTAAGTGATACTGAACAGTTCCACTCAGTAGCGAGCTACAACTGGCGACCCACTTCCACGAGCGTAATACAGAAATAGAGTTTCCAATTGGGGTGGAGTTATAATTTCATTTCTACACTAGTAAGTTGTGGAGAGGTTTTTCTACTAAAATATTATTAAGTGGGAGATGTTAACTGAAGAATACATAGCAAGGCATAAGAGGCTAGTTTTATAGTTACGTGTATTTACTATGTAGTAGTATATTTTTACATCATAATAGAAATTATTGTTTTATGTATTAGTGAAGGTTTTTTGGTAAATTTGGGATTACTTGTCCCCCGGCTGTTTGGTAGTATATGCTCCCCACTCTTGTGTACAGGACCACGTGATCCGCTTCGGCCAATCACGGTTCGTCTTGGATATCAACCAGCATTTTAGCTGGCATTTCTTGTGTCTCAGTGAACTGTGCTCATCTCACAGATTCATCTCGCCAACAAATACCTCTCTCCTTCTTCAGGTTCTTTTTTTCTGTAATATAAAGGTAAGTAAAAATAATTATTTTAACAAAAATAATCTTAAAAACAGAATAGATTAATTTCTTGTAAAAAAAAAATAATATTTATTTAAAATTTTATACTCGCTTTTAGGCTATCATGTTTTTTTTAAAAGCCTATTATAATGCATAAAATATATTAAAATTAAACGCATTATATATTGCATTACACAATACTATTAATATTCTATTATTACAAAAAAAAAATTAGCTTATTCTAAAACTTAATATAGACCGATCTAAAAATAGTCTGTATTGAAATTAAGTTGGCAGCCCTACATTCACCAGCTCCGATTTCTATTATTGTTCTATTTCTGTACTTTTAATTTTACTGAATTTTTCTTTTAAACAAATTTATCAAGGCTAATTAGTTTAATTTTATATTTCTTGCAAAAATATTAAATCCAAAAAAGACAAATTTTTGCAAACGCTCATACAGCTGTAAAACAACAAAACTTTTGCTGTATATAAGGTTACCTTTAATTTCATAAGGTGAGAAATTTAAAAATGGATTCAGTCGAACTACCGCTCGTGAATACTCTAAAAATTACTTTTTACGGAATAATTATTTTTTTTCAATCATAGGGAAAGGATTTCATTAGTAAAAAAAGTAAAGTAATTGCCTATTTTTTTCAGGCCGGCTTTACGTCCAACTACCAAATTAGGTGTCATGCACGAAGACGACTAGCAAACATACTTTACTACTAAATTTCTCATATTAACCAATTAAATAAAATCCAAGGCCTAAAACCGGGGGAATCGAACCCACTAACCAACAATACATCTTAGCTTTACAGCCTCTCGCCTCTAAAGATTTCATTTAGTATTTGTACTCTATTAAAATAAAATTTTCACAAAACCTTTATTGAAGGAAAACTGATTCCAACCCTTACATATTTAGTATTTTCCAGTTTAGCGACTTTTTCCAGTTAGAATCGTGAAAACTAAAATCCAGTTTGGTATTGTACTAATTCATACAATTCATTCTTCTCCAGTACCTTCAAGGTCGAATGTGACAAATTTTGTTCAAATTCTGAATTTCAAACATGTAAAATTTGTAAAAACGTACTTTAAACAGAAATGAGTCTTTAGAGGGAAGTGTCTCTCTTACACAGAGCGACTTTTCCCAGCTGTTTTTCAACAATTCCAAGATTAGAAAGCTATTTCCTAGCGTTGGTACTCTCGAGCCTCAAATGCTTTCCTGATAATCATTATTATCTTCCTACAATTTTACATTTTCTTTAATGATGCTGTAATGACGTTTTATCACAGCCATAGATTTAAAACATGTTATGGAAAGTGAAAAATCGATGTACAGAACATACGATTATGGAGTTCCCGAACTGTAAGGATTGTAGTAAAGGATTTTTAATGCGTTTACTTGGAACCTCGTAGTTTTAATGTGGCCAAATTGGTATTGGTGGAGGGGGGTATAAAATTCTTGGAAGTTAGGTTTTGAGTTTCTAGTTTCTAGCGTCGATTACCAATCTTGTTGGGAGATTCCATGCCAATCAGCCTTTCAAGATAAAACGCTTTGTCTAAACTCGTGCCCTTTTTGTTGTTGATGAAGATGTTTCTAGGCGGAACTTGAATTCTGTATTTTTATTCTGCTTAGTTCTGTACAAGACTTGAAAAACTCGTCTTCATTTACCAAAACTTCCGGCACGGAATAAGCTTTAACGGGGCAATCAAGCTAATTAGTCTTGCTGCCCAAAACTGATATTTCCGGCGAAAAACTGGATTTGGCCATTTTGCCAGAATCGCGGTACTTCCTCTTACGTCACGACGTAAAGAGGAAGTAAAAAAGAGCTTTTTGCACTGCGAATGCAGAAATTCCACTAAGTATTGGAAACAATTCTCCTTATTAATGAAAGTCAAAGACCTGAACCACACACACAACAAATAGGGTGCAACAAACAATACAGCCTTGTGTACACACTTAGCATATCTCGCAACATTTAGAGAGAGAATCGAACAACACGTAAAGACTTGGGCAACAGGAAAGCTTAGTAATTCGCGTCACCGCACTCAAGATTATCAACACCTGCCCTAGTTTTATGGATTACAGCTGATTCATGTAGATTCAAAGTTTTGATCCGCCATTTATTATGATAGGTCTACAGTTGGTTGTTACAAGATTGTATCGGTTTTGCAATATTATCCGCAAATAGAGGTTAGGATAGCATTATCCACAAAGCATACTTGCCTGGCATTGCAAGCTATGCACAAGATGAAGAAGCAGGATGCAAGATATTTCCCTGGAGATCACTGGTTTCGAAGTCTGCTGCCCCAAAAGTTAGACCTAAAATATTTGGCGGGAGTTTTGAACGGAAATTAAGCGTAAAATACTTTATTACCCAATAGTGGTAAAATTCGTCATTTTGTAATCTTTTTATATATATCTTCGTACTTCCGGTAAGAGGGTATTGAGACATTCTATGCTGAGCTTCCACCGGAAAGGGTTTAAGGTCTCTTGCTCCAGATTCTGGTTTTTCCAAGAAAATTGATTTAAAGTCATTGTTGCAGTAGGAGAGGGCACAAATTGTCACAAATATAGTATCAACGCGCCTTGATTGATTCGACAAATGTGGGTACTTTCCCGTACGATTTTTCTAGCGCTCCTGGTTTCCCAGTTCGTCTGGAAACAGTCTAAAAGGAACATCCCAGTGGTCAATTACAGAACTCAAGGTGCCTGTTCTTTTTCAAGAAATGCTAGAGATATGCCAAGTACCGAACTTGAGATTAGAGAAGAGCTTCTGTCCCTTAGAACTGCCTAAGTGAAGTTTCTAAATGGTTGCAACGATCTACAGCATCCAAGGTTAAAGGAGATGCTTGTAGAGCAGCCTGCCGCCTGCACCAAATTCGAAGAAAGTGAGACAACAGAAAGTTCTGCTGTACTGAATAGATCTCTATTACTTCCTCTTACGTCACGACGTAAAGAGGAAGTCCCGCGATTCTGGCAAAATGGCCGAAGCCAGTTTTTCGCCGGGGATATCCGTTTTGGGCAGCATGTCTAATTAGCTTGATTGCCCCGTTGAAGCTTATTCTATTAGCTCCTGTTAGTTCCGTTTGGCATGAAGTCAATGCCTCTGCCCATTTTGCCCCTAGGATTGTCTTAGTCATACTATTCTCTCTCTTGACCTTCCCAGCCTCTCTGCGACTCTCTAGACCAATCTTGAGCCTGCATCCTAACGGCTTCATGCAGTGCTTTAGGCTTTCCATGTGTTGGCCATTCTGCACACTTGATGCTTCTTTGTCATTACTCTTTCTTTGTCCATGTATGCGGAGTCCCTCTCTCTCTCTGACGGTTTTAGTTCCAGATCTTGCCATATCTACTCTTTCGCTAAAATATTATTGACGCAACAATCCCTTTTTTTGCAGACATCAGTGCAAAAAATGCACCAGCACTCGAACCCATACCCCTATGTATATTGGCTCGTATTCAAATTTAGAAGATATGCAGCTTGGCATTGGTACTGGATTTTCTGTGCGCAAAACACAATATTCGCCAAGCACATTGTTCTTTCAGAACTTTATTGTCCCATTCCTCGAGATAGATAGGCATGCCTAAAATTACCAAACTGGTCGACCTGTTTTGTGTTTGACTTAGCTATTACACTCCATTATGAATCTCTTCTATGTTCGTTCGTCCATCTTTTTTTTTACTTTTACTAGATTTAGTGAACAGTTCTTCACTCTCCCTTCCGCATTGATGTTGGATTGGATCGTCCTCCAATGTTCGCCATGAGTACAACTTATTTATAAGCAACTGTCTTAACAACAACTCGAGAATGGCAGTCGCATGAGCCAGATTATTGTATTCTAAGCCAGAATTCACAGTTCAGTTCAAAATGTATCAAAATAATACAATTTTAGAAGTTACTACCAGTTTTACTTAATAAACAAAATGGTTTCTCAATTTTAAGACTCAACTTGTTATTAAATTAAGTTTTTAACAAATAATTATAAAACCAAGTGAAGACAAAGTGCTTTGGAGAGAAATATTACTAAAATTCTTTTAAAATAATGCAATAAATGAAATCGCAGTTTAAAATTACAGCTTACAATAAAAATAAAGATTTGAAGATGGCCCTAACGATCATAAAATGTAAACATTTTACCTAATAATCAAAAATTTGTGCCTATACAGTGTTGTTTTTTGAAGAATGCATGCAGGTGTAATTTAATATCTTTACAGTGAAGGTTATTAGATTGTTTGCAAAAAATGTATTATGTTGGGTAAAAGTTTGGATTTATGCCCTGCGAGTATTGTATTGTATAAATTTTAAACTTTATTATTTTATTAAGCGAAAAACTAAAAGTACATATCTTCATATATTTTAATGAAATAAAATGTGTAAGATAATAACGGCTGTACACGACGAGGGACAGAGCAGTGGGCCCGTCCTGAAATAAAAATGCCCGACCAGTGACGTCTGCTCTAAAATAGATCTCGCTGCTTGCCTAGCCTCCAAACCTAATTTGGCCTCCTTTATATTTTTTTCACAACTGTTAACATTACACTCATATCTTATTTATTGGAAATAAAAAAGGGAAAATATTTTCCCTTTCTCTTTATATTAGATTGCAATCGATATTACAGATTAATCGATTTTTGGTTTTCACTAAGAAAGAAATTGATTATTAGTAAATATAAATGTCGTGTCCATTTGTCTGCCTTATTAACCCTAAGCAACACTCAAAAACGAAAAATCAGCTCATGTTCAAAGTTAATTTAACTCAGGCGCCATCAGCAAATGCCACCATAAGTTCTTGTTCAGAAGCGGTCAGCTGGACGTACGTACTATCATTTTTCTGGATCAGTTTTTGGAAATTTTCTCGATAATGGATCTATAAGTTCTATTAGAAACGTTTCCCCCCAAAAAAGAATGTGATTTGGGAGAGAGAGGTAATTTTAGGGGCCCCTCCTAAAAGTACTATTATTGTACAGTGTAACCACAAGAATAGCATTAATCGATGTGAAATTGAATTCCCCCCCCCCCCGCAGGGAATAGAATTTTAAGATTTTCTCGCAAACGGCTCCTATGATCTTATTTAAATATTTTGGAGTTTTTACAAGCACATTAATTTACAAAATTTACCTGAAATAGTTTTACACGAAAATTCAATTAAAGATAATTAAGAAGAAAGAATAACTTCATCACTGTCTTCTAAAGGGTTGAGAATTAAATACTTGAAAGTCGTTTCTGCTGACTGTCACGCTTGCCAACCCCTTTTCGGTCCTTACTTATTTTTTTTTCATGTTAATGTCAATTTATATTAAATCACGGTCACAAGCTGACTGAATTTTTTTACCCCTTACTGTTAATTTTTTTTTTTTTGAACTAGGATCATTTTCGTGTAGTGTTATATCTTCTATTATTTTTCCTATTTCTTCTGCACCTTAATAGTGTGGGGCTAAAATTAGCGAGGCCAAGTTACCACCATTAGAATGGAGGTTGGTTACAATGAATCGAGTTTTTATTTTTCGAAAATGTTTTACTTAATAATTGTAGTTTAATTTTCTTGTTTTGTCAAGTGACATTTTTATTAGCGACAGATTACATGAAATGATGTTTCATCAGGATAAACACATAAATATTTTATTTTACATTAACTAATAATCCCATTAATTTTTCTTTTATTTTGTTTCAGTTAGTGTAAGCCGTTAAGGAAAACACACAACAATGGCGGATGAAGAGGTAACTAAAGTTTTTTTTTGATTTCAACTTTCTTAAACTGTGCGTCAAAGCCGCGAAATGAACGACTGTAACTTTATAACCTTCCTCGAAGGTTGTAATTATTTAGATTCTTTACCAAACTTAACTTTTTGTGGGAATTAAACACATATTCTTTTTTGGCTAGTGTCTAATTTATTATGGTTACTTAATTTGCTGGTCAAATGGGGTTTATTACTGTTAGTGGTAATAACCAATATTGGTGATAAACAATTAGGGCGATCTTACTGCACACCAAAATGGTATTTCTGTATTTATTCTCCGTTTACATTTTGATACACCATCCGGTAAACGTGAAGTATCCAAAGAAGACGGAGATAGAGAGAGCTCTGAAGAGGACGAAACTTCAGGTAAATTTGTTTCGACAGTCATTTCGTCGAAAAGTCTCAATATCCTTTTTTCTCTCTCTCTTTATTCAGTCGAATACTTTTTCCTGAGAAACTGTGATCCTATTTCTGCAGAACACCACCTCTATTATGTTTGTGGATACAAGTCTATCCCTTAACACTGAGTAGGAAGAATTACATTAAACGGAATTGCAAACAAAAGAACATTTTGTCACCAAGAGACATTTTTAAAAACTTGGTCATAACGTTTGATCATTATGGTTTAGTAGGTTTTTGTTTTATGTGAAATATTGATTTTGTTTTGGGTCTAAATTAAGCTGTGTGGTCACGCCCCTTCAACTATAACTTCTTTTAGAGTTATCTAACTGATATGTTTATTACGTTGATATTATCTGGACAGAATTAATGTACAGATATCTAAAAATAATAACAAAATACTTCTAACTTTTTCACTTGTTTACTGAAGATGGTAGGTAAGAGGTTAGATTTTAGTACAATTACAGTTTCCCGACTTATACAGGTATTTAGATGCACCCTTTCGCTACGAAGACATTATATTTTCCAGCAACATCTATGTGCTTAAATCTGTAGCAGAGCTAGCTACAGAAATATGAATGTATTTAAAAGTTATTGCCGATTAGAATGAATGGAAGAAAATGATTAGAGAAGGATTACGGTGATTTTAATTTCGGTTAAGCTATAAGGATGGCAGGAATATAGAGTACTGATCCATCCATTAGCTGTAAGTTTGTATGTAAATAGTTGTATACAGTAGAGGGATGAATGTGTGAAGCGAATGTATTTATAAGTAAGAATGGAGAGTGAGTGATATTCTAGTGATAATGGCCTACCCATGTGTATAATGTATATAGTGAATAGTGTAAATACGTATGTATAGATGTAGAAATGGTCGTGCTTACTTAGTTGTACATAGCTTCTAGTTGCAGTGATTAGGATGAATGTAATTTATTGAGAGAATGTGTTCGAGTAAGGTTTGTAAGCACCTAGTTCAGCGGTTCCCAACCTGGGGTACGCGAAAGATTGTTTAGGGGTACGCAAAAAAAAAGTTAATATGGCGGAAGATATAAAAATTATACAGATATATTATTAATGAGAAAAAAATTATATAATAAATGATTCCTACAACTTAATTACAAAATTATTGTA
The DNA here is from genome assembly GCF_049639745.1 of Rhodnius prolixus. Taxonomy (NCBI): domain Eukaryota; kingdom Metazoa; phylum Arthropoda; class Insecta; order Hemiptera; family Reduviidae; genus Rhodnius; species Rhodnius prolixus. Next base: position 2,125,181 of record NW_027411636.1, on the reverse strand, counting down.
ATAAAACTGAATAACATATAAATTGACAAGAATTAAGTACTCATTCGATACTGCAGTATTTTTTCTAAAAGTAAATATATTTGTATATCAAAAATTATCAAATGATTTCATGAAAATGTAAAAATTGCGAAAAAATGCTGCTTTAGTTTAGACTAATATAATATATTAGACATGGCCCGCATATAATTTACTTCTCCTTTATTAACGTTTTGCTGTTTCTATTTACGACCCCTGCAATAGTTATTGGTTTGAAATGTTTACCTATACATAAATGTGATTTTTTTAATAGGAACATATCATATGTACATGTTCTTTACAAGACACATTATATTCAAATTGTTTTGCTGTTAATTTAAAGTTACAATACGTAAAATCAAGAATACGATTATTTATTTTATATATGTGTATATATATGTATGTATATATTAGGGGTACACACTGAGGAAACAATCAGGTAAAGGGGTACACTATTGAAGAAAGATTGGGAACCGCTGACCTAGATGATGCTGGCTGTATGGCGAAAGCCAATCCCCCCCCAAAAAAAAAAATTATAGTTCACTAATTGAATGCAGTGTAGCCAACATAAGAGTCCATGTTTTGTTTATTTTTTTAGGCGAAGAAGGCAAAGCAGGCGGAGATTGAGAGGAAGCGTGCCGAAGTGCGCAAGCGCATGGAGGAAGCTTCCAAAGCTAAGAAGGCCAAGAAAGGTTTCATGACCCCAGACAGGAAGAAGAAACTTCGTGTAAGTATTTATTTTTTAAAAACTAAATAAATTAATCGATATTTATATAAGTAAATCAATTTAGTTGTATTCATGATGAAGATAACATTATTCGATCTCAACAGCTTCTGCTGAGGAAGAAAGCCGCTGAAGAACTGAAGAAGGAGCAGGAGCGTAAAGCCGCTGAAAGGAGAAGGATCATTGAAGAGAGGTGTGGACATTGTTGTGATGTTGACAACGCCAATGAAGGTCTGTATTCGCCATCATTACCTTACCTTCACCATAAATCACTTGTTACATTTTTAATTTACTACATACATATTTTTGGAAAAAATAGATTATTACAATTCTATGTTGATCTGTTTTGATAGTATCTAAATCTATTTCTACAGCTATACCTTTAATCTAAAATTGGTTTACAGAAGACGTGTCACATTTTCTTTTTTTAGACACAAAAAAAATGAAATGAAATATTTGGCCAGATCGAGCTAATTCACACGTTGCTTCTTAGACCAAACTTCTAATTATTTGTATTTATTTCCAAAACAAAAATGTCGTATCTATTTACATTTTCTATATTTGAAATTGCATTTTTAATTTTGTTTTTATTTATGAATTACTTATTTATATATGTTGTTACCAATGTGGGAATCATTCTTCAACTTATTTTTCCGTAGATTTAGATAATTTTTTTCTCAATCAGCTGTTATTTAGATCTCTGAACAAGATTTTTTTTCTATATCAGCTTCAGTTTGCGACTTCCATTGACAATGTGACGAGGTGGATGGCTAGAGAATGTTTGGGGTGTTCAGTGCCGGATTTAGATGAAAAGAGGCCCTAGGCTATTCCACTTATGAGGCCCTTTCACCTCCCATTTTTAAGTTTGTAAATTACATGAGAGATAATAATATACATCACTACTGTGATATACTCGTATATCAGTATGTTAAATGAAACATGTTGTTTCAAGTTTCATGATGAAACATTGTACCAGAGCTTACTTAGTAGCATAAGGCACGTCCAATATTTGCCATAGCAATCAGTGAACGTATGAACAATGGTGCAACTTAGTATATAAACAAACGAACAGACCCAATGAGCCGAACGCGTTCATCTTAACCAATACATTTTTATGTTTGTTTATTAGTCATTTGCGTAGAATTTCTCCTTTAAAACAGTGTTTTAGTGTTCACTGTTTTTAGAATAGTGTAATTTGAATGTAGGCCCCCCCCTCTTGATCTTGAGGCCCTTGGCTGAAGCCTAGTTAGCCTATAGGTAAATCCGGCCCTGGCGGGTGTTCCTGATCTTTGGGCACGAATCTGATGTTTTTTTAAAGATCTTCTTTTTATGTTTTTTTGTTTTGTTTCTTTTCTCGATGTGAGAGTAATAGTACGTATATCCATCAAGGCTGATATTACCACGAACCCTGTAGAAATGGCTAATTCTCAATTGAAGAAACCTGAGGCCTAAATTGTTTTCGCTAGATTCTCGTTTTTTAGCCTTGCTTCAATTTGTGTCTTTGACTAGTGGGGGGGATATCTTGAGAACCTTTCACCGACAAATGCCCTTTAGTTGAGGCCAAAGGGCACACCAGAAGGCTGAAGGTACTTCTTCCTTTCCATGTCCCCCGGGTATTAACCCGCACTTGTTCCAACTACTTTGGATCATAATGGATTTTATCTGGATTCAGTTTGGTATTGTGATAAAGCAATTGATTGCACGATTAAGAGCGAATGCTTGGGTATCCAATGAATTGCCCACATCTTAGCTGGTCCACAGAAGCACTTTTTTTGCGCTTAATCCATCTTGGACAGGTAGCGAAGTTCTTCATACTGTTAAGCTGAGTTATTTAAAAGTCTTAAAAGAAGAGTTTTAACCTCCTCCATCTACGAGGTTGGGAATTAGCTGATTGAGTGAAAAATTTGACAGAAAATATATTCATATATTTTCTTTAATTTTTCGTAAACTGTTCCTACCATACTAAACAACATATATAAAGAAAAAAAATATTTTATATTTATAAAATTACCAATTACAGACAAAAATCCAAATAAATAAAACTGAAAAATTCTAATATATATATATATATCTCGAAATACACGTCATACGTCATGTGCCAACAGAGAAGCTGAAGAAAATCGCCAAAGACTATCACTCTCGTATCGCCCGTTTAGAAGATGAGAAATACGATCTGGAATATGTCGTTAAAAAGAAAGACTTTGAGGTAGAATTTCCTTTGGAAATGAAAGAAAGACATGCGAAATTGAAAAATCAAAATAAACCAAAAACATTTAAAAAATGAAATTAATAATTTTTTTTTTTTTTTTTTAAATATAATTTAAAAAATAAAAAATGTTCTAATAAAACTAAAATTTGGATTAAAAATAAAAATAAAAATTTATAAATGGGTGAGTTTATAACAATCGATGGAAGACATCTTTAGAAACTTGTTAGGCTGATATTTTAGGTACAAGAGGCCTCCAAGGAAGAGATTAGCTCAGTGGGTAGCGCGTCCCAACGCGGGTCCCAATACAGCTGCTGCTCCTTAGAGTTTTTCTTCCTGAGAGCTTCTTTCAGCCCAGAGCCCGGGGGAATGAGAATCCTGTTTCAAGGAATTGCAGAACTACATCAGTTTATAATTAGTTTTTAGAAATACTTGTATTTGATAAAAGTTTAGTACAAAACAAGAGACCAATTCTTACGTGGCAGACAACTGTTTCTTAATAAACAGTTGTGATTATAAATGGTAATATTTCTTTAAACGTTTTGTTCTTCTTCTTCTTCTTCTTCTTAACTAGCGCTACAACTCATGCAGAGTCTTGGCCTCCTCAAGACGTCTCTTTCCTGCGCAACCGCCCTCCACTTGCGCGGTAATCCTAACATAGGAGAAAAGTAAAGTAAAGTAAGGTAATCGCCTATTTTTTTCCAGGCGGGGCTTTACGTCCAACTACCAATTAGAGGTGTCGTGGACGGAGGCAAACGTACTTTACTATTTCTCATTTAACCATTAAATAAAATCCCAAGGCCTAGACCTGGGGAATCGTACCCAGTACCACAATGCATATTAGCTTTGCAGGTCTCGCCTCTTAACCCGGTCGGCTACCGTGACGCCTTCCTAACATAGAAGCAGCATCCTTTGCCACCGCTATCCTGGTCTGCCTACCCTCCTGGATATCTTCCTGCCAATACCTTCCTAGGAATCTCATCTTCACTCGAACCTAGCTACATGTCCTGGGCCCTATCAGGATCCAGCTTTTATTATTTTCACTATATCAGGATCCTCCGTGAACAGAGAGTGTAGAATTCCTGATTTTTTTTTTCCTACTTCTCCAATTCGGTCCTTCGCGTGTTGAACCATAGATTCTGCAGGAGTACCTTCCGTTCAAAAAAAAACGAAAGGACTCCTTTTATCTTAACGTTTTGTTCTTCTTCTTCTTAACAGGCTTCTACAACTCATGTGGAGTCTTGGCCTCCTCAAGACGTCTCTTTCCTACGCAGCCGCCCTCCAGTTTCGGAATCCTAACATAGATGCAGCATCCTTGGCCACACTATCCTCCCAGCGCAGCTTAGGTCTGCCTACGCCCCTGGATCCTTGCGTGTTTCCTTCCACCACTTTCTTAGAAATCTAATCTTCACTCGAACCTAGCTACATGTCCTGGGCCCCATCATAGTCTACCAAGCTTTTATTCTTTTTCACTATATCAGGATCCTCCGTGAACAGAGAGTGTAGAATTCCTGATTTCCCCCCCCCTACTTCTCCAATTCAGTTTATCGCATGTTGGACCATAGATTCTGCAGGAGTACTTTCCGTTCAAAAAGCTAAAGGACCCCCGTTTATCTAAACCTTTTGTTCATTTAACCCTTTTGTGCAGTATTGCTGGTGAGCGTGTTGTCGTCTAACTTAAATTACTTCCCAGTAAGTGTTAATCATTTCGTGCCAGTTAGTATGATTGGAGGATTCGTTCCAAGATAACAGGGATTATCTTTCCCATCTATTCCTAGTTTCAAACTAGGCTTATGAACATTTTTTTAAAAAAAAAAAAAATGATAGCATGGTAATCCATCTGTAGGGCAAAAACAAGGTCACGACGTGGAACTACGCACAGAATCTACACATTTTTACGCCCTATATACGATTAGTAATAAAATTCCCATTCTTTCTCCAATCTGTACGATAGCAAAGCGTTCAAAGTATCCCGTTTAAAATCAGAAAGCTATGCGTCTTAAACATCCTAAAACTTTTCCTTGTTACGAAGTAAATAAAGAAGTTATAATTCTGTTACAATTGTAAAGTAGATTGAATTAAAATCGATAAAATCGATAAATTAAAAAAATCGATTTTTTTTTTTTCTTACTTAAAATATATTTTCTACACAAGTCTCTAAAGTTTATTTGTTATAAATTACCCATGTATAAATTATGAAGTAAAAATTATGATAAATGATGTTTGCCTTCTTCTTAATGAAAGCTAAATAATAATAATTGGTGAGGCTGTGGTAACTTTTTCACCAAACAGCATTTTTTACTTGTGTGGCGCCTCATTCGATAATTTTTTTTTAATAATTCCTGCCCCCCAAAAAATGCAACTTTTTTTTTTGTTTAAACGCTTTTTTTTATTTCCTTTCAACACTTCTACTTCATGGGATGAAAACACATAATATTTTTATTTAAAAAAAATCAGTGTTGTAACTACTATAATGATTTCAATTTAATTATTTTTTCCGTTAAAAGAATGTAGCACTATATATATATATACATATTTTTTTTACTTTTGGTGTTTTAACATATATTTTTTTGTTATGCAACAATTTCAAAGGCTTTTGAATGTTTAATTTTTTTATTTTATTTTAATTTTTTAATTTTTATATCTCTGTACGAGCTACTACAACTGTACTAGTACAACCTTTACGTAACCTTCCAGTTTTTTCTTTTTGTGGAAGCCGTTCAGGTTATATCGCGTCTATATTTTGTGAGAAACACATCGTTTACGGTATCTGTTTTATTTTAATTTTTTGTTTTCTTTTTTTAAAAATGACTAAATTCAAGGCTAAAAAAGTTTATGAATCTGGATTTTACCTATATTTTATTGAGGTAATGATGTTAATAATTTATTAAATTTTTAACCATTTCAGTGTTTTCTATACTCCATGGTTCATATTGATTTATTACAGTATTATTTTCTTTACTCTTTTATGTTCATATAAGAACAAATTTTATGGTTTTTCCTAGAAAAAGTGGGGGGGAAAAACAGCATGTCGGGACAACCATTCCCTGGATGCCAGTTGATTCAATTCTTTTCTATTGTCATTCTTGGAATTTCTGGATCTTTCTGTATTGTCCACCTCTCTCAACCTGGACATAGTGTTTCTCTATATAGTCTACTGCTAAGAGCAAATTACCTTGGCCGGGACTTTGAAGATGGATAAATTATCATATTTAGCTCCAAAGTATGAAGGTTAGGCTATTACTTTTACCATTTTATTTGTGTTGTGCTATGTAGATTAGATTAGACTAGGGCCGGACTCAAGGCCTACGCCACTGCGACCCCTTTGGATCTATTGTGGCTCCCCTCACTCTAAAGCTCACCCTCCCAGACCTATCCTTTTAATCAAGACTCTTAATGCTGGAGAGTGACTCTTGAGTAAAGCTCACAGGTCTTGGTTTTTCCTCCCCGAGAAGTAACATCCTTAGCTAGGACGAGCCCCTCACACTGACACAACACAGTGCAGTGCCGTTTCCTCCTCCCCCTTCTCCTGACAGAACCTACAAAAGGCTATCATCTGCCAGGCCCATGCGATGCATGTGTTTTCTAAGTCTGCAGTGGCCAGTTAATAGGCCTAATTCTGCAGTCAGCCTTGGCGAATAGCCTTTTTATAAACTCCTTCGCCTGTCTCTGCCCAGTGGTGGCAAGCCACCACTCCTGAGACCTACTCTGCACCCATAAATTAAAAGGTCGCAGTCTAAACACACTTTGGAACCACCCCCAAAACAGGGCTCCGGGCCAACGAAGTGTCCCGGCAGAGTCTTCCCGGGCCAATAAATCTGCCGCTTCGTTTCCCATATGTCCTGAATGACCAGATACCCAGACCAGAAAGACACCATATTTTGGTCAGTAATTTCCTTCAGGGCACCCAGACCAGTCCCTGAACCAGCCTTGAGTTGACCTGGTAGGGAACTAATAGCTTGTAAGAGCTTACCTGACTATCCGAGAAAATTACGTCCTTAGAATCAATAATTCTTCGCCCATGAATCTCGGTAGCGTAGAACCTAATTAACAGCTAGCTCAGCCTGAAAAACTGTAGCTAGTTTCCCTAGGCTAACAGAAAAGCTACATTTCGGCTTCACCCCGTACACTCCCGCTCCCACCCCCCTGCTCCGTCTTGGAGCCATCAGTGTACTGTTGTGCTATGTAAGTGCGCGGCATTTCAAACAGTTTTTCTTGTAGTGAAAATAAGCAAATAAGGGTGTGATTTCAAAGAAGTTTGTTGCAGCCGATGTTTATAAAAGTGTTTAAAAATGTCCTGTAAAAGGTAGTTTTCTTTCGGATGTCATGCCGTTCGGGTAATCGTCTAATTGGCCAAGTTGTACTCCTGGACGAACGGCAGCTTAAAATCAAATTTGCCCAATTTTGCTTGTTAGTCCATGTAGCCCATATAATTTGTTCTTTTTTTCTTCTGATGAACCTATAAGAGATAGAAAAATATTGTCGAACCAATGTATATGAATTATCAAATATTTTCATTAATATTTATATAAATATTTACTACATATAACTTTAAAAATAATATTATTAATGAAAACCAAAAACAACCTAAATTTTATATATATATATATATTTAATACGCTAAAAGAGCACCTGTAACTGCTTCTAATATAGCGACTCTCAAGAAAATCTGCCATGACTATCATAAGCGTATCGACCAATTGGAGCGCAGTAAAATTGACATCGAATTCGAAGTGGAGAGAAGGGATCTTGAGGTTAGGACACAAAAAAAAATCCAAAATACAAACAACACAAACAAAAGAAAAACTAAAAAACACCAACTTCCGCAAAACCTTTTTCCAAGTTTATAACCTTCCTTTTTTTTTTTTTTAGTTCGTAAACAAAAATCCCCAACAACAATCTGGCCAACCTTTAAAATATGGGGAAAAAAAAAATCCCTTTTTTTTTTTTTAACAATTCACAATTATTGTGTGATATTTAATATTTATCTTAGCGTATTTTTGGTCACATGGATGGCTGTTATTTTCTGTAGATGTATTTTTTTTTTGTTTTTTGTAAGTAGATTATTCTTCTTCTTTTTTTATATATAATTTTTGTAGTGTAGTTTAGATTCTTATTTTTCTTAATACAAGTATTAAATTTCTCCGTAGATTATTTTGTAGATTCCATCCATGTGATTGTTTTTTGTTTATAGTAAATTTTAGAGGAAAAAAAGAAAAATTGAATTTGGTTTACGCTTATTATCGCTTATTACGTTATTTTTCATACTTTTTTTTTAAAATATTAGAATTAATGATGTTCTAAATCTTCGCTTCTAGATTACCTCTTCTATCTTGGTTTTTGGAACTAAGCCTTCTTAATCGTCTTTGTCCAGCTTTTTCAATTGTCCCGTCCTATATGTTCTATATTTGTATTTATTTTGTTCTCTTATGTATTTTCTTGATTGTAGATTATGAGACCTACGAGGCTTAGCACCCATCATTTGAATTTTTAAACACATTTTCAACTTTATTATAAAAAAAAAAATTGTACAGGAGCTTTGGGGGCTTTCTCTGACCCCCCGACTTTTCTTGTGAAGCTCTTCTCTTCACCTAGCCATTGCCACCATTAAGGCATAATTACGGGGCTCCTAATGGCCATACTTAGTACGCAAAGCAAAGCCATATCCGGATCTACAATCTACACTTCCAGCTCATGAATTAAGCTACCATATTGCATCTCTTCTAGACCAGCGTTTCCCAAACTTTTTTGACCGCGGCCCGGTACGAGATTTTAAATTTTTTCGCGACTTATAAAAAAAAAAAATTTATTTACAAAACAACTATTGTCAAATAAAATAGGTAACAAAAATTCAAACATAACCTTGTTTTGATACACGTGAGTTTACGGCGCATGTACCGGAGTAGGCACTGAATGACGAATCGAAATCAGCCCAATCAGAGCATCCGAAATTTAAAAGGGTCCGGTAGGAAACGATGGTAAAGGGTTGCCACCTGCAGTACTTGAAATAGTTTCGAAAAATATTAAATTTAGAGCAAAATGTTATACGATTTTTTTTTTGTGTTTTTACAATTTTTGCCACGACCCAGCTGTGAATTTTTCAGCGACCCACACTTTGAGAAACGCTGCTCTAGACTATAACAAATATCTGCAAAGTTGGCCCAAATCTTTTTATATAGATCCGACTGTCCAGGATAAGCCCCCCCTCCCACACAAGTCAAAACTCTTAAGTGAATTTTTGGTTTTTATCTTTCGACTTCTCCTTTCTGATGATGATTTTGTTGCTAGTTTCTGTTTGCTGAAGCTTTTTGTTTCAAAAAACTGTTAACAATTTTTTTTTGGGGGGGGGAACTTGGGACTCTTGGATTTAATGGTTTTTTTCCGAAACCTGGACATGTCCTTCCTTTAGATTTGAATTCGGTTTTTTGGTTGATCCTTCGGGCGTCTATCTTCTTCAGTTAGGAAGTAGGGTAGAGAGTGATCTAGTGCAAATAATTGCACGCCCTGAGTCAGTGAAGGGAGAAAAGGAAGTGGCTCAATCTGAAAAATTAAACTCAAAATAAAGGCTTAGTTAAACCGTCAAAAAAATGTTCACTGCTTTTATTCTTGATGATAATGATGTAGTTTTTGTGATGTTTGTTTCCTTGCTGAAAAGTGGCTAAAAAACGAATGTTTCAGCTGACCTGCAGACCATATGTACACAATATCACAATAAAATTAGCAGACTTGAGGGTGACAAATACGACCTTGAATGGGCCATTAATATGAAAGCATTTGAGGTGAAATAACCCTAAATTGAACAAAAAAAAAATAAAATCTTTGTAGACAAAGCGTTTTTTATTTTTTTATTTTTTATTGTTATTTTTGTTAGCAATAATTGTCTGATATGAATCAGAGCATAAATAAAATATATGTAAACAAAGAAAATACAAATATGATTCTGATTCTGATTCCAGTAGGATAAAAAGAAGAAGTTTTTTGATTCCTTTTGGTTTTCATTTTTTAATTTATTTATTTTTTGGTTACTGATGGGGGTAAAACTGTGCAGAAAAAGTTCCCCATTTCCGCTGCTTTTTTTAAAACAATTTTTTTTGTTTTTGGCCGCCATTTTTTTTTTTGTAACTTTTTTCTTATTTTTTGGGTGGCAGCATTGCTTTTGTTTCCTCTCAAAAAACCTTTTACCTTTTTGCTTTCCCCCCCCCCCGCAAAAATAAAGTACGTTGTTCCTAGTTCCTATCACGTAATGAAATAGCTTTTAATTTATTTTTTTTGTTTTAACATTTTTTGCTTTTTTTTACGATGTAAAAAAATTGAACGAGTAAACTAAATTAAAATCCTTCTTATTATTATTATTTAGAGTCTATATAGGTGGTATTAATTTAGTAATATAATTCGGCTATTTTTGTGGGCGGGGCTTAAGGGGACCCAACCGCCAATTAGGTGTGGTGACCGCGGCAGCTCACGCTTCCATTATTAATTGTTGTTCATTCTTTTTTGGTGACTGATTCATAGTTTCAATAGGATGAAAAAAATTAACGTGAGGCTGTGTGTCATGGACCACGGCCGTGTGTTGTACGTGAATACGTTTACCGTAACGGGTTACATTTTTTATATATATGTATTTAGGATGAAATCAAGGAAACAAATCGACCATCGAACACAAATCTATGTCTATGCAGTCCGTTGTCGATGTAGTAAGCGATTTCATCATCCACTTGCCATAATTTCAACCGGCCCCAGGTGCAGATGTACTGACATCGTCACGTTACGTTCCCGGTACAGCTTGACTCGGTCATATGGTGTTTTATTATTACCATTCGATTGTTCTTGTGAAGCCCTTTCCAACCGTATACCGATCTCTGTATTTCGTTTTGGCTTTTCGACGCGTATAGGCGCCGACATTATATATTTTTGATATTTTTTTATTCTAACACCTTATTATATTAACTGTCACTATTTTACACTAATGTTTTATATGCAATCGATAGATTGTGACGACAGCTGACGATTAAAACTTAAACGAACATCGTAGCTTCTCCGAGTCAAAAGTTATACTAATTGCAAATCTCGATACGCAGCAAAATGATCTCAAAATGGCGCGGCGCTTCCCCCCTCCACCGCGCGCAATGCATCACAGTCCTCGCTTATCGTAATGAATTCTTTGATCCTTTCAGCTATCCAGTGTTGTCTAATTTAATTTTGGATGTAGACGATAGATTCGAAACTATAATGCCAAACTGTATCCCCTCGATTTTGTTATCATTAGGTTTTTTGGATTGCCACCATATGATTCAAATTTAAAGACGTATTCACGTCAAAAAATAATTGCCATTTCAGTCGTGGATACATTTATTCTGCCGAGAGCTTTCCGACCTAGGAACTAGGTCACATATTCAGGGCTAGTTTAGAAAGGAATATTTTTTACATTACAGGTTTGGGTGTGTCTTCTGTCTTGTCTGTTCATGGACGGTCCAAGAGACAGAAGACTGAAATGGCAATTATTTCCCCATCCTCTTGGAACTATTAACTTTCGTTTTCTTGCAGATAAAAAGATGCTTAACGTGGGATTTGGAAACGGTGAGAATATCCCACTTAAAAATCCTCACTTCATAACCAGCACCGACTGGGATTCGAAATGCCATTGATTTTGCAGGGGGGTCTTATACGCGATCCATTTTTTTTTTTCCCCTCCAATGCATCCGCTGCGTCTTCACGTCTGACACCACTCAGTTTCCTTTAAATTCTGGACTTCCTAATAATACATTTAACCGGTTATAATAAATTTGATTGAATTTAATGCATCATGTGAAATGTATAAACAATTTAATATAGTTGCGACATTCGACCAAAAATAATGTTTGGAATTTAATATAAAATAATTCGAATTATTACCAAGATGGCAAACTAAGATGTTAGTCTTTTTGGCATCTGCCAGGGTTTCTAAGGGAAATATGTTTTGTTGGCTGAGAATTGTTAGTTTAATTGCCAAAAATAGAGCAGATAACTGAACGCTGCATTTATAGTGTACTTTGTGTTGAATGCTATTTTTAAAAAAACCTCGCCAACATTTATCGATTTTGATTTCTCAAATCGAGGTTCCACAGTTAGACTTCCTGAAGCTTAACAATATCGATTATGTAGAAATCTCTGTTGTAAGTTATGAAAACTATAGGCTTCCATCTTTTTACAATATTATTGCTTTCACCACTCACTATATAGACTCTAAAAATAAAAATAATCTACAATCTATTAAAAATTAGTTATAATCGTAATTTAAAGAAAAGGTATTTGTGATAATACACTTGGCTTACAGCTGCACTGCAGACCATGTGCACTCAACTATGGGATCGGGTGTGCATTCTTGAGGCGCAACTCTATGACATTGAAAGATTATACATTGATAGGGAAATCGAGGTAGTATAATATTGGAAAAGCACAAATGAAAAAACTATAAGGAATACTATTTTACATAGTTTCTACAGCTGGCATTGTCTCTCGGCCATTATAATGTTACAATCTTTGAAAAGGATACATCATCTCCTGGCATACGCCGCACAAAAACATGCTCCATTTACCTGCTGGGAAAATCCTAGATGGTATCTCTGGCTTAGTTAGGAAGGGGTTTGATTTAAAAAAAAAAAAAAAGGGTGTTGAAAGCTAGAGCAAAGATCGAGGCACCAATGCCAGTTGCAGTTGCCAGATTGCTGTGCATGTTGCCCGCCATTGTAGCTTACTGGCATTTCCGGGGGGAAAAAAAACTGCAGTGTTTTCCGGGGTGAAAAAGAATCTTAAACTTCTCCACAGAAAGGTACCACCTTGCCGCCGATGTCTATGGGGGATCTGGAGTTTAATGAGATGTTGTAAGCATGTTTCCAGGTGCTTCGTTGATTACATTGACTTTGGAAGTTTTTTTGTTTGGACTTACGTGAGGGTCCAGATTAGGGTTTTGGGACAGCCTGGAGTTTTAATTTTCCTCATGAAGTAATGCTTACCCTTAAACATATGGGAGAGGTTATGTCGAAAGTTATGTCCAACCACCTTTAATTTGGTTAGCCTTTATCTAAAAGTAAAATCTCTTGACAACAACAAGTACAATGTCAGCTGTAGATGCTTCTTTGTCTTCCTTAAGAAAGAGAAATTCATTTTTTTTCATAGAAGTGACGTAGACTATATGATTTAACAGAATTTCTATCAATATTTTTTATATTATTAATATTCAATTGAATAATATTCCTTGGAATGCTCATCATTTTTATTTCTCCTATTTTATTCAATAAACCATTTAATATTGTAGAATAATAATACTAGAATACAATAGGATTAGGAGGTGCGCAGATCAAGAAAAATAATTTGTTATGCGCACCTTCTGGTCATGCGCAGTGTAATTATTGCTAGTTTTTTCTACTTCTAGAAGTTACGTTTTTTAAGTTTTACATATTCAATTTTTTTCTTTTAAAATCTTGTTTTTCATTATAAAAAAGAATACTACTTCAGCTGTGGTTCGATATAATTTTTTTTAATTTTATTTTTTTTCTTTTACAACACAAAAATTGTACTGACTAACCTGCTCTTGTGAAACCTAAATTTAATGTACTTAGATGATCTTCACGAAGTATTGCAACACTACCATGATAGAGTATATATATGCGAAGGCCAGAAATGGGATCTGGAGCATGATGTTCGTAAACGAGATTGGGAGGTTAGAACTACAACTCAGAAATCTGCAGAAAAAAAAAAAAAATGACAAAATTTTTATGGATGAATGTTGTTTAAATTAGTTTCCACATCCTTTGTCCATGTTTTTTTTTTTTTTACGTATGTACATTTAGTTCACTGTCCTTTATCACCTTCTTCGTGTTTATCGTATTTTCTGCTTCATTGTCTCGCCGTTGCTTAGCACAGTGGAAGGTACAGTTAGTTTTGAGGGGACAAAGAAAAGAAGAAAAGATATTACAACCAGCTTTCCCGTCCTGTGTACCTTGTGTACTCTCAAACTTGCTTGAATTATAACTTTGTATTTGCGGCAGGAAACAATGCAGTCTATTTTCACGCAGCTCAGGTCACCTTGACTCATGCGCCGTTCTATTTGCGCAGGTTGCAACCTCAACGTAGGTTACAAACCGCAAACGCGTAAAAAAAAGAAACACCAGAACTATGTGTATAATATTTACTTATTCAACAATAGTTTGGATATCCACCTTTCTCATATCAAGTGTTTAAGTGAAAATATTGGACTGAAGAATAATGTACCCAACTTTTTTGTTGTACATCTAACCGGAAAAATAAAAGTAAGTTTTCTGCACATTTCTTCCGACATGACTATTTTAGGGTCTAAAATTAGCTCCCAAGTTAATTACCTCCTGGATATACAGTGTACTTTTCGTTAATTTAAAATAACCTAAAATCGGGAAATAATTGTTTAATAAAATTTTTAATGAAAAGGAAAACCTAAGGCCTATTTTTTCGTTCTTCCCTAAAAATAACTACGTGAAAAATAAGTTAAAGGAAAATTTATAGAAAATGACAGCGGAAGTTTTGAGATGAAGTGAAAAATCATGCATCATCCTTTAAAGAAACGTGTCCATGTTTTACCCCAAATTGTATAACTCATCCATGAGTTACAATTTTTCCCCCATTTGAGATGATGAGGCAAAATACTGATAAAAGAAGTTTCATTAAAATTTTTAGTTTTTATAGTTAAAAGTTGTCTCTAATCAAGTAATTACTTTTTTTCATGCATCACGTGATATTTATAGTGCATTAGAAGAGAAACCAAAGATGAGTTTTAGCAAAGATTTAGAGTTTGTTTTTTATTTCTTTAGTGCCTAGGTTGTAGAATTTAGAGATCAATGTTATGAGAACAAAATATGGGATTGAATTAACTTATGTCGTAATTTATTGGGAGTGTAAAAGGATTTGAGTACACTCTTAACTTAGTTATGGCATCTCAATTCTAAGCCCTGCTTTGTCTGGTGGCTTAGAGTTCCCCCTTTCAGCTGTCATAACTTAATGCTCTGAGAGAACTCAATTTCTTCATCTTACCCTTGATGTACTTAAGCCACGCCTAATAACTGAACAATGAATTTTTAAGTTTTAAAAAGTTATTTTACATAACTTTGCTAGTTGTGGTTAGGAGCCTCCTTAGATTAGATAAAAAGTATAGAGGTGTTCTACCCAGGCATTGTAGACAAAAGAGGCTAATTATTGCTGTTCATTATTTTTGGTGACTAATTCATAGTTTCAATAGGATGCCAGTTTTCAGTCGTGGATACATTTATTCTGCCGAGCTTTTCGACCTAGGGACTAGGTCACATCTTCAGGGCTAGTTTTTTCAAAGTAATATTTTTACATTACAGGGTTGGTGTGTCTTCTTTCTTGTCTGTTCATGGACTCCATCCATGCCGAAAGCTAGGCAGAATAAAAGTATCACAACTGAAAACTAGCATTTATTTTATTTTTTTTTTTTTCATCCTATTGAGGCTAATTATGGTGTCTTCTCGTTCTAGAAGGAGAAACTTATCATGTTTACAAGATCCATCCAAATTCCACCAGTCGTTAGGGTTTATCATATATCTGATCTATCTACCAAGTATCAGTGCACACATATCGCATTACAGCGAACCGCTAACTTGAACAGGCTGAGAGAAAGACTTCAAAGTTTTCTTTCCTGACACCACAGCCCGCACTTGGAGTTGGTACCACCCTGTGCAGGGTATTTTTTTTTTTTTTTTTTACAGAATTTCGGCCAATTAAGTGACCTACGGGCAGTTTACCAGCGGGGACGCTGTTAAGTGGTGTCACATTTACAAAAGGTAGGCCAGCCAGAGGCTCTAGGTAGCCGCAAGCTGGTCCTAACTCCAATGGCGGCTCCAATGGCGTTCCACTAAGCGACCACAACGATCAAAACATACCTTCAGGCGTTCCACTTGGCGACCGCGGTCGTTGTGGTCGTGGCGAAAACGTCACTAATGACGTCACTATTTTCGCTCACGCGAAGCCCACAACGCCCCATCTATAGAGCTGGGTCGAAGTGGGCGTTCAGAAATATGGCGACCGAAAAAATGTATCTCATGTAAATAATAGAATGTGTTTCTCGAAAGTCTACAAAAAATAAATAAATAAATAATTACTTATTCCTTTACATACTAAATCACTGAATAATACAAAATCATTTACCTGAAATAACTTTTAAATTCTTCATCTGAATAAAGATCAATTACACTGATGGCTAATAATACGTGGCCTAAGTTTTCGCTTTTTACCATTGCGATTTTGTAAAATTGCATTCCACTCTACATCGCAACTAGATGAAGAACTTTCTAAAGCATTATTAATAAATATCCAACTGTTGCCACAAAAGACATTTTAATTTTATTTGAACGTAAATTTTATAAATGCTCCACTAAAATGTAATATAAAAAATTGAATTATATATATTTTTAAAATAAGTCAACTTTACCAATAATTAATAAAGTTTGTTATAACTGCTTATAAACGGGGTTAAAATTAAAAAATAACCTCTTCAAGCTTCTGACTTATTTTCGAGGTCACCATTTGTAATGTTTACATGAACGGTTGAAACGCTCTGCAGTTCATTCCACTTGGATTTTCGATTGCAACGCTCGCAAGCAAATGGAACGGGCAAAATCGCGCGGTCGTGAGCGTGGTCGTTGTGATCGCTTAGTGGGAACGCACCCTATGTGCACAAGGCGTGGCTTAATTCAATTTAGAAGTACACGAGGCATCATTTTATTGTAAGATGAATTATAAACACTTCTTTTTTGGCCGTCAAATCATTCGAATGGCTAATTCTTTGTAAAGTAGACCACCATATGGTCCATTATTTTGTATCTTAAAAATCAATTTCTACATCCTATTGGCTAACAAAATGTAGTAAACCGAGTATGAAGGTGGCTTTATTTATTTTTCCCTTCAAAAAAAAAAAACTTGTATGTACAACCTTTTATAATTTTGTATTTTGTATTTTATGTAATATTTTGTAAATTTTGTACAATGAGCATTACCAAGGATTTTAAAAGATTTTATTCATTTATAACTATTTATTTTTTTTGGTTGAACAAGTACGGTTTTTGAACATTGTTTTTTTTTAAGAGGTTATGTTTTTACATGCATCAAGATGCCCCTTGACCCCCCCTCCTTTTTTTTAAATTTTGTACGAGAATGAACTATTTGCATTTCTTTCACAGATTGGTTGGTAACACTGTTTTTTTTTGTTTTTTTTTTATCGATTGCATCTTCCTTAACCTTGTTTTATAACAATTCAATTACCTCCAGCCTTCTTTTATTTACCCTGTTAGTACATTTATTGCGTATTAATTGTTGAATAATCCCACAGTTTAGTTTAACAATTGAAAAATCAAAAACTATTGGAATGATTTTTGCATTTTGACTCCAATAGAGTTTTTTCAGTCCTGAAAAATTTAAAAACGAAAATTGAAAATAATAAGTCAATTTTTTATTTTTATATTTTTTGGTAACATTGCTTTTTCATACACTAAAAGTTCTATATTCTGCTTTAAAAGTAGTATAAGGTACGCTTTCATGTGGCAAATAGTAAAATAAACAAGTTTTTTAAAAAGCTTTTTAGACTCCCAAAGTCCTGATTATCTTTTTTTTTGGGGGGGGAACTTTGCCGTAAATAAAGGGGAAAAAATAAAAGAAATTCCCAGTTGTGATAGTTTTGGGGGAGCGATTCCCTGTGAACTCCCTGTATCTGTTTGAATTGATCCTATGGTGCCTACACTGTCCAAGGGAAGATCAACAACATCTTCAGCTTGGGAAATCTTTAGAGAACTAGAAGAAAGGGGGGGGCTTTCAAATCTGAATTTTCTGTCCAAAGACAATAGAAATGGCTCTTACTTGCAACAGTCTGATCAAACAGTACTGATGATGCCTACAAATTATGTGCACAAGAAGAAAAAACCTCCTTATAGTGCAGGAATGGCGAACTTTTATTGAGACGTGGGTTAAATTTTGTTCTTTTTTTTTTTCCTTTTAGTACATAGCTCTTGGGGTCATGACTATTCTCTCGACATGACTATTTTAGGGTCTAAAATTAGCTCCCAAGTTAATTACCTCCTGGATATACAGTGTACTTTTCGTTAATTTAAAATAACCTAAAATCGGGAAATAATTGTTTAATAAAATTTTTAATGAGAAGGAAAACTGTGAACTCCCTGTATCGATGGGCATTCAGCACAAGAGTTAAGTTTAAAATTTTTCAAAAATAAACATCTTTAAAAATTCAGTTGGCTTAACGGGGGTAAAACTGGGACGAAACAAGTGGACTATGGACAAGTCTCTCTTTTTACAAACATTCCAAACTTGCAAAACTGGGTGACCAAAAGGTACAGCCCTTAAAACGCGATTAAGTACCTTACAGCAAAGAAGAATATTAAGGGTCACATGTTAGAAAAACTACAAGAGATGCTGAAAAGGGAAAGCGGACGGTCAAAATCTGGGGCTCATTGTTAAATCCGGCGGCAGATCGTGTGTCCCCCCCCCAAAAAAAAACCTTCCACGTAGGACAGAGGTGGCGTTGTTTTGGATGAAAACGGGGCCATGACTATTATACAGTCCCATTTACATCGTATTGGTGTTGCTGGATTACCAATATGCCCAGTTATGCAGTTTAAAAATTATGACTGGCCTCGCATTTAGACGACTCCATATCACTGCAGGATTTACGAAGCAGCAACTGTTGCAAATCTGATTTATATTGGGCTGCACGCAATGGCCGAAGTAGCTAGCGACCATGGCGTAGGATAAAAAAACAAACAAGCATAACCTGAACGAAAGTGGGCGTTTTATCTGAAGAAAAATCTAAATATGGTTATTTGCTTTGGGTTGTCGATTTTTTTTGTAACAAACAAAATACGAGTAAAATTATACATTTTATTTGATATTTTGTAAACACTTTTGCTTTATTTCAAATACTATAAAAAGCATTTGTCGTCATTTGCCTTTTTTAGAACTGTAATGATCACAAACTAAAGGTTATAGATAGCAATTTAAATTGCTTTTGTGTCAATGCGTGATTGAAAAAAATGCAGATAGAATATAAATTATCCACCACAATTAGGAAAAATCTAAATCAACACGCGTAAAACAAAACAAATGGTTGCCTAGCAACTGTGGATCAGTGAAAAAGCTTGCGGCGGGTCATAGGTTCCACCATCACTGCCATGTCCATGGCGGCTCCTGGTGTTTGATCCAGAAAACTGCTAAGGAGGAAATATCCTCCTAATCCCAATAAGTGTTCTTAAATCAGATTATCCTGGATAAATTGTATCAAAATAGAAGCTAGATCTGCTTTAATGTGCGCTAAGTAATTTTTTTTCTATAAAATTTTACAGAAATAAATTTCCGGTTGACACCTATTTTACCGGAAAACCCCAAAATTGTGGCGAGCTTTAACCGGGTTATACATTTGAACTTCCTGTGATGGACACGTGACCCTCAAAATGGGTATTTCCGGCAGAGAGAGAGAGAGAGAGTGAGAGAGAGAAAAAAAAAATCCCCAAATCGAAAATCTGCACCACCAACCACCACGCCTCCATTATCTTAACTGCCGTCTTCAAGTTTGCAT
Source organism: Rhodnius prolixus (assembly GCF_049639745.1). Classification (NCBI taxonomy): domain Eukaryota; kingdom Metazoa; phylum Arthropoda; class Insecta; order Hemiptera; family Reduviidae; genus Rhodnius; species Rhodnius prolixus. Next base: position 2,105,627 of record NW_027411636.1, on the reverse strand, counting down.
GAAAAGTCACATGAAAATCTACCTTTATCTTGAAAAATGAATTTTTTGAGTCCTTTTTCTATTTTCTTTTTCAACCTTTTATCCCCCCCCCCAAATTAAAAACGTTTTGCACAGATTTGTCGTGTTTTTTATCGATTAAGAAAAACATATTTCATATTTGCATAGTTTTTTATTGATCATCATTTTTGATTATTTCTTACTGATGCGTGCTTATTTTTGCGTTTTGATTTTTGTACTTTTTCTTCTCTTTTCGTAGTCAATGTTATTTTTAGTCAGTTTTTAATGAGAAAAAAAACAAACAGGTATCTCTTGTTTGTCCTAAAGTTACCTTTCATTCAAACAGGTATATCTTTTTTTTTTTTGCATATCTTGTTTTTCAAGAATTCTTGTTCTGCCTCCATCATTTTCCTCCATTTTTATGTCTCCTTAATCTTTACTTCCAATTTCGTTTTACGACTAAGACGTTTACAAGAGAAAAAAAAAAAATCCAAAATATTATGAATACTTAAGGGGTTATACGAGAGGAGGGTCGTTTGAAAAGTCCTTGCAAAAATAAAAACTACTTAATTTTTTGGGGTAAACCTTTTTTATTTTTCAACATAGTCTCCTTTTAGGCTTATACACTTCGTCCAACGCTGCTCTAGTTAGTTGATACCTTCCGAATAATAGGATTTGTCCAAGTCTGAAAAATAGCCATTCGTTTCTGCAATTACCTCCTCGTTTGAATAAAATCTTTTTCCCGCCAGCCATTTCTTCATATTGGGGAACAAATTGTAGTCCGAGGGAGCCAAGTCTGGAGAATAGGGGGGGATGTGAAACGAGTTGGAACCCTATTTCCATTAATTTTGCGACCACAACTGCTGAGGTGTGAGCTGGTGCGTTGTCGTGATGGAAAAGGACTTTTTTGTGGGCCAATCGTGGGCGTTTTTCTTGCAGCTCGGTTTTCAAACGGTCCAATAACGATGAATAATATGCACCTGTAATAGTTTTACCCTTTTCCAGATAGTCGATGAGGATTATTCCTTGCGAATCCCAAAAGACAGTCGCCATAATGTTTCCGGCCGAAGGAACGGTCTTCGCCTTTTTTTGGCGCAGATTCCCCCTTGGTAACCCATTGTTTAGATTGTTCTCTGGTCTCAGGAGTGTAGTGATGTATCCATGTTTCATCCACAGTGACGAAACGACGCTTAAAGTCCTGCGGATTCTTCTGGAACAGCTGCAAACCGTCCTTGCAACACTTCGCACGATTTCGTTTTTGGTCAAGCGTGAGCAATCACGGCACCCATCTTGCGGATAGCTTTGTCATATCCAAATGTTGATGCAAAATATTATGTACCCGTTCATTCGAGATGCCCACAGCACTAGCAATCTCACTCACCTTCACTCTTCTGTCATCCATCACCATATCATGGATTTTATCAATGATTTCTGGAGTAGTAACCTCAACAGGGCGTCCAGAACGTTCAGCGTCACTTGTGCCCATATGGCCACTCCGAAAATTTTGAAACCACTTATAAACTGTTCTAATCGAAGGTGCAGAGTCACCATAATGTTTATCAAGCTTCTCTTAAGTCTCCTGAGGCGTTTTGCCTTTCATAAAGTAGTGTTTAATCAACACACGAAATTCTTTTTCGTCCATTTTTTGAAAATCACTCGACTTCCTCGATTCAAACGAATGCCAAACACAAAGAAATAGACCGATCTGGCTGAAACGAGGTGTGTGTTCTTCCAAGAGATGCTACTAACTAAACATAACCTCGATACGCGCCAGTAGTGGTGCTATCTCTCTGACTTTGCACGGACTTTTCAAACGAGCCTCGTATATAAAATCGATTTTTTCAAATTTCTGACTGCCTATAACCCCTTAAGACAACGTTACAGATGACTGGTGGAATTTTACTTGGTATTCCCTTTCCCTAATACTAACTTTTAGACTTTTTAAAATTATTTAAAAGAAAATCCTTTTTAGAATAACTTAGCAAAATGAAAATTATTAATAAAGAAGTTAAGAGATGTAGGTTAATACAGTTCATTAGAAATTTGCAGTGTGCTATTAGCAATCACTCTAGAGTTGTCAATAAAACAAATTAAATTAAATATTAGCAAAAATATAATAATTAAATTAATTTTTAAAACATAAAAATTATACTTTTTGAAATAAAATTTTGACTAAAGTTGTAGTTTGCTCGAATTTAAATTTATTCGATTATATTTCTTGGGATATTTATTCGATCATAAATAAATATATTTGTTTTCTAAATGATTCTCGAATGATTTCAGTGTAATCAAGAGTTTTAATTTCACCAATGATTTTTTTAAATTGTTGGCGTATCTGCAATTGTGTAAATTCTTCTTCTTCTTAACTGGCGCTACAACTCATGCAGAGTCTTGGCCTCCTCAAGACGTGCCCGCCAGGCGTCTCTTTGCTGCGCAGCCGCCCTCCAGTTTCGGAATCTTAGCAAAGATGCAGCAGCATCCTTTGCCACACTATCCTCCCAGCGCAGCTTTGGCCTGCCTACCCTCCTGGATCCCTGCATGTTTCCTTCCAGCACTTTTCTTAGGAATCTCATCTTCACTCATCCTAGCTATGTGTCCTGCCCATCGCAGTCTACCAAGCTTTATCACTTTTACTATATCAGGATCCGGTGAAGAGAGTGTACAATTCCTGATTTTTTCCTAATTCTCCAATTCGGCCCGTCGCGTGTAGGACCATAGATTCTACGGAGCACCTTCCGTTCAAAGAGCGAAAGGGCCCGTTCATCTGCCTTGGTCATTGCCCACGCTTCGGAACCATAACTCAGCACTGGTCGGATGAGGGTTTTAGTAGAGAAGGGCTTTTGTGTCCCGAGAGATGAGTTTACTTTTTACATGCCTTACTAGGCCAAAGTAACATTTGTTAGCGGCCATGATCCTCTTTTTTATTTCTGAACCAGCAATTGTGTAAATTGCTGCTTTTAATAAGGGTCCGATATGTCCAAGTGTACCTAGATCGTTATTATGGCTTAGCCAACAGCAACAAAAAAATCTCAAGTTATGACTAAAGACAAACTCGAAGCCCAATACAAATTGCTTTTGGTACAATTTTTGACATATAATGGCAAAAAAAAAGACAATTGCAGACTTTCGAGTCTGTAAATAATATATTTCATTCAACTTATATTTTTAATAATTAAAGGACTTCTAGAAGTTCAGAGCAGAGGACACTCGCCTCAACGCATCATTGAAGTTTCCAGCCAATTTGCTTAATTAATAAGGGCTGATCACCTGGAATTCCAAAGAGTACACTTACCTCTGTTTCATGTGTTTGACAATATGTTCTGCAACAAACCCACCAAAGTGTGTTATCACTTGAAACCAATTTGAAAATGGATATCGCTCTCTGTGATTTGTACCTGAAGCAATGATTCTGCACAGTCTCTTAAGAAAGTTCATTCTAGTAAGTTGCAGATAGCTATTAGCCCCCCCGGGGGGGATGTTTTTTGTGCACCAGGAACGCACAAGTGTTCTCCTCCGTTCATCAGGAGGAAGATTTCCCACTTTTTTCCCGAATTTTCAGAAGTTGGTAGTATCTGGTTTATTGGAACTGTGAACGTGGGCTCCATTACAGAGATTCAGAATCGTTCCTTATTCTCTGTAAACCCTGCACTTCAGCTGGACGTCTGATAGTATTATACAGGACCCTCTGCTTTCACCAGCATTCCACAGGATTCTAGCCTTGTTTTGAATCACAAATAAGTAGTTGATATTCATAAGCAACCATCATTTCTGTTTTTCCAATATCACCCCCCCGAAGGCCTAACATTTTCTCAGCTGCTGCCCTCCCGCCCCACCCACAAACACTTGATGAACCCCTCCCCCCACACAAATAAAAACTAAACATTGATGACGCTCCGGAAACCGGGCAGAAAGGAAACAATTTATGGTCGTTTAAAATCTCCGAGATAATATTTTCTCTGTATGTATTGCATGCCTACCTCTTTTTAATGTTAAACTTTTTAAAGTTAACCCCAAAAACAAAAAAATACCTTAAAACATTTTTGTGCTGTTTTGTTTGTCATGTTGTGACATGTCTATGCATGTTTGAGCTGATGTGTTGTCGTGTGTTATTCGAGTTTTGTTATTATAATGTTAATTTATTTTTTAGAAACAAAATTTATATTGTAAAAATTTCCTTTATTTTTTAAACAAATTCAATTCTTAAAAATAATTCAATCAATTCATTTTCTTCATTATAAATTTTTTAAATATTGAATATAATAATGATATTCTAGATTTTTAAATTGAATTTTAATATTTAAATTTTAATTCAGATTATTTTTTGAATAGTTTTCATACAATTAAAACAGTTTAAAAATTTTGATATACTATATATTTTTTTAAATCAAAAATCTTACAAAATGTTTAATAATTTTTTTTGTTTTTGTTTTTCAAATTCTATTTGACTAGATTGCAGACCTCAACAGCCAGGTTAATGATCTACGTGGAAAATTGTAAGTGGTTTTTCATTTGGTGATCTCTCTCTTTCTCTCTCTAATTCTGGGTCAGTGGCACTTTTGGATACAAAATTAGCATGAGAAAGGCGATTACAGCTGATATTGGTGGATATTGTTGTGTATCTGTAATTAACATGAAATGGAACCTGCGGGAATATGTTAATTGTTTGGATAACCCTTTTGTAGCTCAACGATGGTAGAGGAGGACCTCTTTTTTTTTTTCCAATGAACTCCCGAACTCTCCATGTCCTGAGCGAACTTCTTGCAAAGACTCCATGCTGTTTACCCTGGAAATACAAGCTCCCACATATTTGTAGAGTCTGTAAAACAAATACAAAGAAGCGATACAAAGTTTAGAAAATTTTAAGTGAAACGTCATGTGAATTTGTATCCAAAATGTCACTAAGATCCTAATCTTACAATTGAATTTAATTGAATTTTAATGAAAATTTACTCTTTATTTGCTTTTTCTTCTGTAAAATTCAGCGTAAAACCAACCCTCAAGAAAGTTTCCAAATATGAAAATAAATTTGCTAAATTGCAAAAGAAAGCCGCTGAATTCAACTTCAGGAACCAGTTGAAGGTTGTCAAAAAGAAGGAGTTCACCCTGGAAGAAGAAGACAAGGAGGTGTGTAAAGCTTTCTGTTTATTTGTTTTTTATTATTATTCATAATGTAGGCGCCACGATAGCCGAGTGGTTAAGATACTAGACCCGCAATGCTAATGTATTGTTGGTTTAGTGGGTTCGATTCCCGGTCTCTAGCCCTTGAATTTTTATTTAATGGTTAATAAAAGAAATTTACAGTATGTTTGCTTGTCGCCTCCGTCCACGACACCTATTTGGTGGTTGGACGTGAAGCCCCGCCTAATAAAAATAGGCATTAATTTATTTATAATAAATTTGGAGAAAATAAAGCGTTAATTAATGCTTGCAAAGCTTCGAAGCAATTAAATATTGCGGATTTATTGTTGGGAGGAGTCATTTCTTTAAATCAACTTTATTTATTTTTAATTAATTAAATAACTCAAAACCCTGAAATGCAATAAATTTTTCGTTAGCGATATTTAATTGCTAAAAAAGAAATACTAGAGTTCAAAGTATTTTATAAAATGAAATAATTATTTTATTTTACCACAATTTAATTCTTCTTTGTATTTTTAGAAAGGTAATTGTTTTATTCTACTAGCGCCTAAGTTGTTCATGTAATTAAGGAACTCAAAATGGTGGAATTTGAGGAAGTGAGTTGAAAAAAGGCTGGAACCGATAAAGTTGTGTTTAGTTCGCAAAGCTATTGATACCCACCAGACCGTGCTTGTTATTAGTATTGACCAAATTCGGGGAAATTACCTTGAAACGTCTTGCAAGCGGTCATCGCAGACTAACGCAGGAAGTTACATAGGGTCCTGACAGATAGCCAGACAAGCAGGGCTTGTAGCTGTTCGGTGTCGGAAAGCTGAACGCCTTCAAACTTTCTCTCCCCTCTGGTGAAGTAGTCGAAGCCGTTTAACCAGCCTACAGCATGTTTAATCAGCGTTAACTGATTTTCCAAGCCCACTGTGATTGTGGCAACACTGTGACGCTCTGGAATCTATCTGCAAAGAACAGGAAAAGACATGAATGGTGTCTCGCGTCCTTAAGGTCCAGTAAAATACCTCAGTGAGCTCTAATCGCCAGCATCAGTACCAAAAACAAGATCTAAAAGTCGATCTTTCTGTGGTTGCCAGCTCAATACTTCCTTAAATATCTCACCATAGTTTACTGATTTTTTTTATTAATTGTTAGATAGTTCTTTGTTTTAGGTAAATTATATTATAGGTACTTTTATTATTTTTAAATTCCTTGGCATACTGACAGTATTTTTTTTATAATTATTGTAAAACAGCCGAAGAAATCAGAAAAGGCAGAATGGCAGAAGAAATGAGAAACTTCTTTTTATAAAAATCTTCTCAACACACAATAAAATCATTTTAAAAATTTACACTTCTTAAAATCAAAACCCAATCAAATTACACAATTGTTATTATTATTATAAAAAATCCCTTCATTATTCCTTTATTTTATTTATTGAATGTTATTTATTTATTTTTTTTATATAAATTATCTGTTGTTTTTATCGTCAGAATTCTCCTCCTTCTCTAATATTTATAATAACCAATTAAATGTTTATATTATTAATAAATAAAATTGCAATAAAATAAATATAAATCATGTTAAAATAAATAATAATAATATAATAAAGTTACATAATATTTGTGTGACTTTTTTTATGGTAATGCTTTCATTTATTTTTGGGCAGCTCCAAACATTTCTGTCTTTTTTTGAAACTCACATTTTTTGTGTTTTGAAACCAATGTTCTTCCCATTTTTTTGGTGTTTTAATTTTTTTGTTTTTTTTAAAAAAAAAAGTTATTCATAGCCGCGTAATACTATGGGGAATCATGTTGAGATTGTATTGGGTTGAACTTTATAATTCCAAAATTGTATTAATTCATTAGGCGCCACGGTAGCCGAGCGGTTAAGAGGCGAGACTGTGAAGCTAATATGTATTGTGTGGTACTGGGTTCGATTCCCCGGTCTGAGGCCTTGGATTTTTTATTTAATGGTTAATATGAAAAATTTATAGTAAAGGCGGTTATAGGCTAGACCCGCAATGCTAAGATGTATTGTTGGTTTAGTGGATTCGATTCCCCGGTCTAGGTCTTGTATTTTATTTAATGGTTAATATGAGAAATTTACAGTAAAGTATGTTAGGCGGTTATAGGCTAGACCCACAATGCTAAGATGTATTGTTGGTTAGTGGATTCGATTCCCCTGGTCTTAGGTCTTGTATTTTATTTAATGGTTAATATGAGAAATTTATAGTAAAGTATGTTTGGTAGTCGTCTCCGTCCACGACACCTAATTTGTTAGTTGGGCGTAAAGCCCGCCTGAAAAAATAGGCAATTACTTTACTTTACTTATAATTCCAAATTGTCATTTTCTGTAATTGTTGGAAGAGCATATGTAAACTTCTTCTTGTGTTATCTGGGTATAGAAGAGGATGGGTTTTTACGATGATGTGGTTTAAGAAAGAAGTATGAGGATTGAACTCTTGGTTATCCTCTTGAACAGTCAGGCTGTGTTTAAAAGCAATTTTGAACCCTCAACCGGGAGTTGACTGGGAAAACCTATCCCTAAGCAGTCTGGAGAGTTCCGGGACATTTGGGTTCCCATTAATGAGGACTAAATAGTGGGTCCAAGGCAAGCAGGCTACGCCTTTATGAATGAACTCGGTTAAGAGTCTGAAAGTTGCTGGAATGAGACAATCCTGACCAGGGCAGAAATTGGATTGGGGTTTCCTGGTGGCTTTAAACGTTTTCTTCTATGCGATGGGATTTCTGTTAGAACAGAACTACTTCTTAGAATCTGTGGCGATAAAAGAATTAAACTCACAATGAAGATTTTTTTTTTTTTGTTGTTTTTTGGCATCTGCGAGGAATTTAGGTCGGGATTTCACGGGCGGAACAAAGGCTATTCCTGGAACTATTTATCCCTTAGTGTCCGTTTCGCCCAAGGTGGAATTTGGTCCGCAAGCTTACTTAGTTAAGATTTTGTACTTAGATGCAATCTCAATGTGGGATATAAAAATAAGAGCTTCAATGAATTGGGAAAAACATATTCAATTTTTTTTTCTTTTTTCTATATCATTTTGTTAGAGAAGTACGGATGGACATCCGTTCATCTTCCGAGAAACTATTGCTCATTTTTTTGGGGCGTTCTTAATCTTTTTTTTTTTTTTTTTTTAATAATCCTGAATTTTTTATTTTCAAATAATTATATAGGGGATCCCTAAAATCCTTCTTTTATCTAAATACAATTTCATAAAATTTAGTCAGATATTAGGTGCCAAGATACCGAGGTGAGAGTTTTCAAATATCACACCCTGCTAACCACATTTTCTACTATATATATATATAGTTTTTAAAAAACGTTGTTCACCACCTTAACCATTGATTAGTGTAGTAGTAGTTTTCCCGTTTTTTTGGTTTAGTTTAATTTTCCTTCTGTAGTGTAAATATATTTGTAGATTACAGATTTTTTGAGACAATTTCGTAGTGAATAGTAGTGATCTCTTATTAATTTTCATTTTTTTCAATTTCCTCTAAAATATTGCATGCTGTAAGAAAATATAATAATGATGATTTAGTAGTTAGTAGTTTCCCTTTTTATCTCTAAAGTGTAAGTACTTCCTTTCTTTTTTGGTGTTATCCAGAATATCCCCGTATTAACCCGTATTATTTTGTTTACTTAGTCAACATATTTAGATTCAAGCCCTGGTTTATATTTCGGGATTGCTTAGTAAATACTGTTTGCAGCCTCTGAGAACAATTCCACATCCATCTATAAGTTTGATCTGTCCGAGCTATTTTTAGAGAGCTACCAGCACTTAAATCCTGTAACAGTTTTGCTCCCCCCCCCCCAAAAAACCCTCTATGGGGCTCCTCCAGATCCTTGTAAAAAGGGAGTTGTGCCCAAAGAAGGTTTTAGGTAACATGTAAAATGATAAATGGTTTCTTTTAGGGCACTTAATTGCATATTTTTGGGAAAGTCCTTGGATAAGAAGAATTTACCTCCATTTATGGGGATAGATAGATAGATTAAACTAGGGCGGCCCCTTTGGATCTATTGTGGGCTCCCCTCACTCTAAAGTTCACCCTCCAGACCTGTCCTTTTGATCAGACTCTTAATTCTGGAGAGCGCGGCTCCTTGGGTAAAGCTCACCCAGGCCTTGGTTTTTCCTCCCCCCAAGGAGTAACATCCTTAGCCCCAGACAAACCCCCTCACACTGACACAACACGTGTATTGCTCCGTTTCCTCCTCCACTTCCTGACAGAAAACCTACAGAGGCTATCATCTGCTAGGCCACCATGCGATGCATGTGTTTTCTGAGCCTTCAGTGGCCACAGTTAATAGGGCCTACAATCATCCTTATAGCCCCACGCGGCCTTTGACAGATTAATTCTGCAGTCAGCCTTGGCGAATAGCCTTTAATAAACTCCTTCGCCTGTCTCTCTGCCCAGTGGTAGCAAGCTATCACTCCTGAGACCTACTCTGCACCCATAACTTAATTGGTCGCAGTCTTAACACACTTCGAAACCTTCAAAACAGGGCTACGGGCCAACGAAGTGTCCCGCAGAGCCTTCACGGGCAAATAAATCTGCCGCTTCGTTCCCCCTTATGTCCTGAATGGCCAGGTACCCAGACCAGAAAGACCTTAATTTGGTCAATAATTTCCTTCAGCGCACCCAGACAGTCCCAAACTAGTTTTGAGTTAACCTGGTAGGAACTAATTGCCCGATCAAACCCATAAAACTCCCTTTTTCATCTCTCCTCTTTTTTCTATGATCCCAACGTAAACCAGGACTTGCCAATATATCTTTAGGAAGTCGTAGATTACTCTTACCACCAACTTCTGTAGCGTTTTCTTATGCCAGTCTTTCTTCTTAACTTCTTGTGTTTGCCTCTGTGTTCGACCCTTAGTGACTATTGTGTACAGATACCCAGCTATGTCTAAATTTTGGTTCTTCCTGTGTTTAAGTATCCCGATTTTTTGTCAACCCTCAACCTCCCTCCAAAAACAATGTTCACCCTCACCTCTCGTAAAAAAACCATTTTCCTATATGTATATAATTTTAAAAAACAATAATATATACATAAACAAATTTTAAAAAACACAACTTCTCTTTCACCAGATCTTTTCAGCTTATTTGCACCTCTACTTTTTTTTTTATTTTGGTTTTCTTCAAATCGATTAATTTGATTTTGATGTACAATTTAAAAAAATAAATAAATAAATCGATTTATATTTACTATTTTATGTACAAAATATTATGTTTGCCAATTTTTATTTTTTATTTAATTTGTGCAGAAAAACATTTTACATGAGCACAACGCTGTACAATATTTGCTTATTTCAACTAATTTTAAGTTGGTATTGTGATAAGTATTTTTTTTCTTTATCGATTATCAGTCCCATGCCAACTGGATAATGAATAATGAGTCAGCTGTATTGAATGTTTAAAAGTTTAAAAGATTCATACTGTAATCGTTTTATATTATAAGGGAGAACAGCAGAATTTAAAGAAATATTTTTAGTAAAACTTCTTTTTAAAAAGAGTGTACACAGTTAAAAAAAATAACCCTAGGACTCCTTATATTATTGTGGTTCTAGATTTAAACAAAAAAATACAGGAGAAAATCTTTTTAATTTTAATAATTTTAAGGGATATAACTAACCCTAGACTACAATGCTGCAACATTCTTATACTCTATAGAAGTGATGGTGAACCTATGACCCGCGCAAGCTTTTTCACTGACCCACAGTTGCTAGGCAACCATTTGTTTTGTTTTACGCGTGTTGATTTAGATTTTTCTAATTGTGGTGGATAATTTATATTCTATCTGTATTTTTTTTGTTTTCAATCACGCATTGACACAAAAGCAATTTAAAATGCTATCTATAACCTTTAGTTTGTGATCATTACAGTTCTAAAAAAGGCAAATGACGACAAAAATGCTACTTGTAGTATTTGAAATAAAGTCAAAAAGTGTTTAAAAAAATATCAAATAAAATGTTGTAATTTTACTCATATTTTGTTTGTTACCAAAAAAAAAATCGTTAACCCAAAGCAAATAACCATATTTAGAATTTTTCTTCAGATAAAACACACTTTTGTTCAGGTTATGTTTGTAAAAAGAGAGACTTCCATAGCCACTTGTTTCGTCCCAGTTTTACCCAGTTAAGCCAACTGAATTTTTAAAGATGTTTATTTTTGAAAATTTTTAAACTTAACTCTTGTGTGCAAATGGGTGCATTACTGACCCAAGAGCTAGTACTAAAAAAAAAAAAATGAACAAAATTTGACCAACGTCTCAAAAAGGTTCGCCACACCTGCTCAACAGGATCGCACGGTGCTCAACTTCTATCTGTATTTATTAGAAAGAAACTTAAGATTTACTGTTGTCGCATCTTTTTTGGTTACTGAAAGTTATTTGTTTTTTTTTTTTACTGCCGATCTTTCTACCTGGCTTTCGAGGGTCATCTGCTGGGCTCTGTCACCAAATTAATGTAAATAATTATCTTTTTCTATAAAATATGTTCCTCAGCCCTGAAGTTGACCTAGTTGCTGAGTTCCGAAAGGTTGGCCTTAAATACAATTGCTTTAAAAAAAACACTGAAATTGCCAACAATCATTCTTCTCTCAAAAAAAATGATGAAATTTTGCCTAATTTCGCCTGCATTAATGAAATTGCTAAAAAAAACATTCAATACAGTTGAAAGACATAATTTTAATTAAGATTTTCTTTCGAGAAAATGCCTGAACAATTTATAATATTTTAAAAAAGTAATTTTAAAAACTAAGTGAGGTCGAATGAAGTCGACTTCTATTCAATAATCTGTCAAGCAATCTTTTTTTCTTTTGCGATTGATTTGAGGCATTTCTAAAATAGTCGAAACAAACAAAACAAAAATTGCAAAATTAATATATTTCTTGATAAAAGTAAAAAATTAATCTTAAATAATGTTGTTACAGAAAAAGGGAATTGTGGACTGGTCGAAGAAAGACGAAGAAAAGAAAAAGGTAGAAGCCGCCTAAATAAATCGATAAAATTTACCACTGATAACTATTATTATATACATAATATTTACGTATATACGTAAATGTACATTGAACTGCTCTGGAGAATACAAGTCATCCAAGTGTTTAAAATAAAATAAAAAAAAGTAACTATGCGAGCAAAAACAAAGATGAAGCAAGAAGATAGCTAAAATTTATCGAATTCAACAAAAAAATAATAATAAATACAGGTTATGTAAAGTATTTGTAAATTGTCACAACCCCATGATGTTAACAATGTCACCCATATTTTGTTTAATGTCTTTTCTTTTTTCTCCTTACATCTGCAAGCAAAAGTGAATGTTTATTACAAAATAAATGAAAATTACACCTGCATCAAATATTTGTTTTGTCCAATATTCTTTCCTTTGTGGCATGAAAATATATGTACGTTTTGGATTTAAATAAAGGTTGTTATAATAATCATTTTATTATTATACATTACCAAATAATATTTTATTAATATAAAATACTTTAATTTTTATTAATCTATGAAACCTCCCATATTTATGTGATTGTAATTAAAAAAAAGGAAGGTAATTATAACCTAAAATAAATATACTGTCGTCTTCTGTGTGATGTTTATTTAAACCTGCAGTTACCTTTTTGTCCGTTTCGATTTATGTTGTACTTTTTTTGTTTCCTCTCTTCAGGTTTATTATTTTTTGGATTGTTTGTTTTGTTTTATTTTATTTTATAGATTAGACTTTTCTGTGAGCTCGCTACACCATTCTTGTCACATTCCTTATTCTATTCATCAACAGCCGTGTATATTAGTATATATGACTTTACAATATAACTTAAATAATCGATAGGTAATAATCGATATGCTGTTTATTTAGCCTCTGTTTTCCAATTGGAGATATCGTGATTCAAATGTAGCTGCCGGTCCTAGAATTTTACAGCTCATTTACCTAGTGAAATTTCTTAGTTTGGAAACTGATTAGAGGCACTTGAAAACGTTAAAAATGTGTTATGATTAGAGTCAACCTATTTCTAGAAATAATACCTTCAATGAAAGCTCGTACCGGGTAATTTGTTTTAATCTTTACGGAAGAGATTTTTATTTTTTAATATGATTTTCACGAAAAAAAGTTACAACAGTTTTTCTTAAAAAAAAAAGTCATTTTTTCATTAATACACGGAAACCCTTCATTTTCATTTAAAATTCCAGCCCGAAAAACTGGGGGATGTATTAGAGACCTAAAGATTTTGTGAAGATAATATTCTTTCGTGAATGTTTAATTGTACTTGTGTATTCCCCTGTGTAAATAAACGTAATGAAATGCGTTTGCATTGATAAGATGTTAATGAATGGTTTAGCTGCTGCACACCCTTGTGTTTTGTCAATGGCCTATTTAATGCAGAAGTAATTGCAGTATCGCATATATCAGGTAAGTGAATGCAATGATCATATTTTTTACAAGAAAAAAAAAAATAGTTTTAAGATGTTTTAAAATCAAAACTAAGAGGTAATTTCCAAATTTTGAATCTCATCCAAGAGTCAGATTAGATTAAGAGTACGCAAAGGGGTAGACCGGACTGACTACGCCACAGCGACAAAGGAAATCTCTTGGCTGGCTTACGCAGTTCCTTCAGTCATATCATTTGATTATGTTTGAGAGTCTGGAGAGGGGCTCCCAACTTTCAGCCATTCAAGTACTTAACCTCATATTCCCGTAAACAAATTGAGGCTATCCCATGTCAAATATATGTGCGTTTCCTCAATCTGAATACTCATTAGAAAGGCTTGGAAAAATCTAAATGGCCATATTGGGCAATACGAGATCACGCGCAGTCAGATTCTTAGGCGAATTACCACCTTTACAGCAGATCGAACCAATTCTTCTGGGATTTTGACGTCCTTGAGGGTGTCCCAGTCTAACAACACTCAACAGTGGCACCCCAACTTTTAGAAAATTTAATAAAAAAATCAAATTTTCTTAGCAAACTAGTTAACCCATTATCTCCTACTTACCAATCTTGTGACTAATCGGTGCCGCTCCTTTTTCCAATTTTCTGAATGTCTTGGTTTGGCTGCCAGTATCTTTAGAATACCAAAATTGTTCCACACTAACCGGGAGTTCAACGCGTAGGATTAGTTAGCCTCCTAGTACATAAGTCTAAGGACATATTTTGCTCATTTTACAAAAATATTACATAATTATGTTAAAAAAATCAAAAAACTGAAATAAGTCTTTCCGCCTGTTTGTAAGAAAAGTGCTTCAGTAAAGCATATTTCATTTATGTAAATTTGATGTAAACGTTTTTGCTCAAATAAGAAAAACGAGTCATTCTAGACTAAAAATTTACAATAAAATGGGTGCTGCCCAAATAGATTGTTGCCAGCATACCAATCAATCAATAACGATATAGATTCATTAAAAATAGGAACTATTCAGAATGAATAAAATAGAAATTTATTGTGCGATCTATAATTTCAGATAGACTTCCTTGCTTTCAAAATGAACTTAAATTAAGTTCGAAACGTTTCATGTTATGTACAATAATTTATGAGGCTGTACTTACGGCTAAATTTTGCATTACTTTAAAACGAACATCCAATTTCAAAATTTTGATAGCTAAAAAATTTGTATTCGTGTCAATAAACATTGCAGCAAGAAGAAAGTAATCAAGATGAGGAAGAAGAAGATGTAGAACCAAGCAAAGGTTCTAGCAGACCAGTGACTCCAAGTCAAGAAGGTGATCTCCGTTCTGAAGTGAGTGAACTTCCTCATGATGAAGCTCCTCCCCAGGAATCTGAAGTTCCACCAGAACCAGAAGTTCCGCCACCACCTCCAAAGACAGAAGATGGTAAGAAATTATCCATTATTGGAAAATAGGTACTACTGTTTCTGTTATTTATTAAATATCTGCTTTATTTATTTTTTTTTTTTTCTTTAACAGATCTATGGTTATTCTTAAGAGAAGCGGTTACCGCCGCAAATCCTTTGAGTGTTGACGAATTAGTTCACAAACTCCTAGATACAGTTAGTGCGGTACCACAAGATTTCCTGGAGCCAGTAGTAGAGGCTTCTATAAAGAGATCTCAGAGCATGGATCTGTCTAATATAGGTAGGTTTAATTTTTTTAAAACATAGTTACTTGTACTAAGTCAAAGTGATATATTTAAATTGTTGATCACTGATCCACACTGAAGCCAATAATATTATTTGCTTGAATGTGTTGTAACTTTGATAGTTTTCTAGTCCTTAGTAAATTAATGGACCAATTTGTGAATTTTTCTTAACTTTGAAACAATTAAGCATAATTTTTTTTTTTTCTTAATTTATTATTATTTTTAAGTATGTTGCTGTTCATTGACTCAGTATTTTTATTGTTTTATTTATTTGTTCATATGTTCCAAGAAACCTTTTGTTTTTTCAAAAAATAGAAGGTTTCGAAAAAAACCTCTTGCCTCAAATGATTTTGGTACAGGCAAAAACAAAAATAGCGCACAAAGCAATCTGGTTTTATTGGCACAATACAAAAATATTTAATAAATAACTATTTAATACAAACAAAAATGTAATATCTCATTAACTTGTCCAAAACATTATTTATAATTATTTATTGTTTTAAGAAATCGCAATTGATCTGGCTTTATATTCATGCTTACATAGATTTTTCGCAAACTGGAACTGTGCTAACGTTTGGATAATACTTTCGCAGCCCATATGTTCATCGAGAGGCAGAAAATTGTCATATTTATTTACTGGCTAAAATTGTTACAGAATCACTACCTGGCGACACTCCAGCTGGAGAAGGAAAAGAAGCTGCTGGAGAAGCAGGCGCAGAAGGTGAGATTTTAAATGTTTTATCTAATTACTATACTACTATAGTAGTAGTATAGTACCCTGCGGTTTATTAGTGATGTCAGAATTTTGCACTGCTATAGGCATCCACTCTACAAACTCTTTAGCCTCTTTAATTATTTGACTTTAGGTAAGCCAGCTGAAGGTGAAGCTAAACCAACTGAAGGTGAAACCAAACCTGCAGAAGGTGAAGCTAAGCCAGCTGAAGGTGAAGCAAAACCTGCGGAAGGTGAAGCCAAACCTCCTGCCGAAGGTGAAGCTAAGCCAGCTGAAGGTGAAGCTAAGCCAGCTGAAGGTGAAGCTAAGCCAGCTGAAGGTGAAGCTAAACCTGCAGAAGGTGAAGCTAAACCTGCAGAAGGTGAAGCAAAATCTGCAGAAGCAACTCCGGCTGCTGAAGCCGCTCCTGCGGAAACTCCAGTTCCAGCTGCACCACCAGCTGAAACTCCAGTAGTACCACCACCGGCTGAAGCACCGCCCACACAACCGCCAGTAGTCCAAGGTGTGTATCCTATTTCAGTTCCTTTCAATTCAGTCGCATGTTTTACTTTTATTTTCACTACATTTAATTTTTAAAAAAAAAAAAATAAAAAAAACTAATGTTACAGCCGCTGCTTGAAGAATTAAAAAAAAAGTAATTGAAGCTTGAAGAAAAGGGTGAAAAGTTTGGGAAAAACTTCATATTTAATTTTCAAAATACAATTTTATTCGCATAATAAACACAGAAATTATGATTTTCCAAGAATTGTTTTCTTGTGTGAAAACGCAAATTTAAATTATTGAATTATATATATTTATATTTTTTAATCTCAATCAAAATTTTCTCTGTATCTGTAAATAAAGTGCATTTCATAAGAATTACTGATTTCTTTGTTCCATACCATTGAATATCCTTCTTCCATTCTTGTTTATACAGCTTCTGCTCTTGCCTCCATTTGATTCCACCAGATGATTTATCGAGGAGGCATTACAGATAGAAGCTTCTAGAACATCTCATTAACACGTTTATTAAATAGTATTAAAATAATAGTGGTATTTGTAAATATTAACTTTTTGTTTGTGTTGTTAACTGTCAAAATAAACTGCTGTGTTAATCATATACTGTATTAAGAGCCCTAAACTGATTCATCACTGCTAAATTGAAAAAAAAAAAAATCTAAACTCTGAAATATTTGAGAAAATGTCAGGAAATATTTTAAACAAGTACTATTTTTATAAACAAGAATTCTTATAGTTTGTATTTATTCCAAATTACAATTTCACTCACAACTGCAGTGTTGAAAAAGAAAAGAATGTGAATAAACCTTAACAACTCTTTTTTTGGGGGGGGGAAGTGCAATTTGTAACCTTTGACTTCCTTATTTTAAGACAATCTACTTAAAAAATTGATTACTGGCACATCTAAAAGAGTTTTCAATGAATTAAACCTACTTGATAAATTAACACTGTTGAGTGCACCTGAACACGTTTTCTTGCAAAACAAACGTAATTTCTCGTACGAAGATAAAAGGAATCCTGGAAAATGATATACCGTTAGAAAGTACCACATTAGACAAGGAAACTTTTACTAAAAAGTGGCCAGCACCTAGGTCTGATAATGATCCCCATAAGGGCCGAATGAGTTTTCTTCAAAAATTTCGATTACTTTTATTTTCCCAGTATCCAGGAGGAAGATTGAGGCTGTTTGGAGAATAACTTATGCTTTAAAATGGTATCAATTTTTAGAAAATGTATCTGTCTTTCTAACCGTGTCATCAGAATCGAATTCAGACTAAAACTTTCTGAGTAATAACATTTTTATTGGAAAAAAGTAATGATTTTAGAAAAAAAAAAAAAAATTAAAATGTCGTCACTCAAGTGAACAGTGGAAAATATGAAGTTGGCCAATACGTCATTGAACTCCATTTTAGATGTACTACACACAGTAGGCCCTATGGACAATACTTACTGGTTCACCCTGTATAGAAACGTGAAATTAGTCAACTTGTTCCTTTAAGTTTACAAAAATGGCCAAATAGTTGTACTAGACCATTACTGTTACGGAATATTAAGGACGTTTTCAATTTTTCATCAATTTACAAGTAAGATTTCCATAATCAATGGTAACCATAATTTAAATTTACAATTGTAAGTGTACGAATCCTTTCAAATTAGAATCCTTTACAAATTATTAAACGTATCTGACCCACAACCTATTATAGTTTTAGCTTCAACCGATAGATAGCATTTCACGAGCCAAGCCGATTACAGTCTGAAGTTGTGTTATAATGCAGGTTATAAACTATAGTGGAAGTGTTCCTATCTCACAGATTGAAGGTTAACTTGTTTTAGTTGACTAAATTACATTTTATTAGTATAATATTAAAGTTCATTTTATTAGTTTAAAAGTGATCAAAAAGTGCTAATGAATTATTTCTTGAAGAAACCTCACATATAGTGAGGCCCATGTTTTTATTCCGTTACTATGGAGATGATGGTTTGATGTATACGTATAAATCTGTCTGCAGTTTAAAACAATTTCTTCAAAAAGGGTAATAATTTCTTTACAAATTATTACTTTGTTCTCTTTACCTGACTTAGTTAAAGATGTTTCAGTAAAAGGGCAAAAATATAATCTGAAAATTCTCTACTTATTTTTATTAATATTACATATTACTTTTACTGCTCAGAACAATTTACAAGGGGTATTTTTGATTAATGTATGCAAAGTACCAGTGAAAATACGATAGGGTGTTGTTGACTGCTCTTTTTCATACAGAAAATCCATCATTTTGTTAGTTAATACCCATAAAGATCCGTTTTTATCAATTCTAATGTCTGCCGGATAAGACAATGGTTCATTAAATTCATTTATAATTCCTTGATTTTGTGGATTTATATTGTCACCTCTGAAAAATAAATTTTCTTTAACGTTAAGGAATTCTGAAGTTTGGATATCTTATTTCAAATAAGAAAAGATATTTTTACCTAAAAGAATTCCAACATGCGATACCATTTTTGATCACAGTTGTATAAAAGAGTGTTCCAGTATTCTGATCAAAGATGCTGGCACTAGATTGCATATTGTCTCCTCTGTTGCCAAGTAAATATGTATGCTTGTAACATTCAGCCGGCATGGATTTATTTTGTAATATACGCGTAGATATTCTGTACACTAAAATACCGGCCAGTGGTTGAAAAAACAATTCCCGATGTCCTTCTTGGTTTGGCATACTCAATGCCATTCCTAGCACGCCATCATTCAGTTGGTATAAATTACCAGTGCTTGTCCTAAAACTGCCCCAGATAGGTTCAAATGAAAAATAATTATTACTAATTTTGTGTGATTCATTCGTATACCATCTGTAAACAAGCAATCCATGTTGGGTGTCAGCTAAATAGGCAAAAGCGTTTTCACAATTCCCTGGAGTCACGTCTACAACTATATTTCGAAATTTTGAATCTCTGTAAAATTGTTCATCTACAAGTATATACTTTCGTACAAGTGATCTATCAATTAGATTGTAGACAAATAAACTTGGCAAATTCTCTTCACGATTTGTGTTCAGTTCATCTGATAAACCTGAATCTATTGCCCAAAGTCTGTTGCACACATCTACTCTTAAACTATGGACGGATGTCATACCTTGTTTTTTGGCAGTATTATTAAAATAGTTTGCTTCCCAGGATGGATAAGGTTTTAATATTGGTGATTTCATCGGGTCTGAAAAACATTAAAAAATTAAATATTTCAAATACATATTTTTATACATTCGCCTGTATTCTATGGACAAACGAAAATACATTTGGTATGCATCGCTTGATTCATTAAAGAATTCAGAATTGACATTTCTAGTCTCCACAACTGTGCTCATAGTATTTAGTCAATTTTAGTCTATTACAAAAAACGCTGGCTCATAATGGAGAAATAATTAATATGCTAAATTCAGCAATTATGGTTGTCTACAACACCCTTTAAAAAAACTGCATCAACTAAGGTATAAATCGCTTCAAACAGAGCAGATGATGTATTCATCTTGTATGATGAATGCTGTTTTATTAAGCGATTCGCCAATCACTGTTTTGCGAAAACCCTGGGTAAAATGTTTTCTCACTTCCAAATAAAACCTTCTGTGGAAATATTGTTACTTTACAGAAGCACTGTAGATCTTTAAGGTCTCACTGTATCCTGACATGAATCCTATAGGTAGATAATCAATCCATATGATCGTGGATCCAAAGCTACTAAGTCTTCCTTGCAGGAAGATAGCTGTAATCGTCTTTTAGAATGTTCTGAAATCCATTTTGGGATGGAATATTGATGCACAGAATATGCAAGTATAAGTAGAGTATGTTGGCCTCTTATAAACTTAAGAGAATGGCCAAATCCCTGGTTAGAAAAAAGAAATGGACCTTATTGAAGTACAAGTTTGGAATCTGTTTTTTACAAGTAACTATTCTTTCCATGAATTAGGATAAGCCCGGATAAGATAAGTCAGTGCATGCTGGTTTGTTTCCAAACAGAATCCCCGTCACTGTTAAGGAAGAAATCTTTATCTAGATCTAAGTAAGGGGAAGGAAGAATCTCTATACATCTCGAACATTTCTTAATTCAGGTTAAGAAACCTGAGAACGTATTGTCGGGACATGGACGAGAAAATGTGTGCTATATAATTCATCTCTGCGGAATAGTCTTTTAGCAGCTTATGAACTACCTTATTACTAGCGTTTACAGTATTACCTGAAATATTGATGTAGTTCAACGTAGACGGCACTCCAGGTTTCATCCTAGGAACTGCAAGATATAAGAAGTCACCCCATAGGTCTATACTTGATATAAAACTGTTGCCAGGTTTGTATAAACCCTCTGCTTCGGCCTTAGCCCTTTCTTCCAGAGATGGAAATTCATAATCAATTATTTCCCAACTGTATTTCTCTTTAAATCTATTATCGGCTGCATTCTTGCTCATTAAAACGTAAGTAAGAAGGAATAATCCTTTAAAAGGGGGAAAATAATTAAAATATTACTTACGTAATTTTGTAAAAAATGTAAAACATATATAATAAATTAAATATATTACCTAAAACTCTCATGTTAAAATGCAGGAGATGTTTATGCTACAATTTTGTTTAAAAAAGTGTTAACACTGAAATGTTGATGTTTCTATTATAGTTTTCCTGTAGTTACGTTTCCGTTTTAAAATTGATTAATTATAACCTTTCAGTTGATACTTTGTTTGAGTCAACAATAGTGGAATTGTACTCGTAAAATTATTATTGTTTGTTAACTATTTATTTATATATTTTTTCCAGACAATGAATGTTGTGAAAAAGAATGAATTCCTGGTTGAAAATGAGGAGCACAATTTTCAAGATTGGACAGTACGTTATAAAAGCAGCCATATATTACCATCAAAGTGTACAGAGAAATGTGAAAACGATGAATTCTGTTCATATTGCATGTAAATTAAGTTTTTTTTTATTTCTATTTAGAAATTTATAATAAATTATACTGTAAATAAGATGTTAACAGTTCTTTTTTCTGTAGTTTCTTGAGTTTTGGACAGTTTATAAAGAAAAAATGGTTTACATCTTCTTTTCGAACTATATTTATTTCACTTCAGAGGTAAACAAGCAAAAAAGAGAGTTTTGGTTGTTTACAAATTCACTATGGAGACTTAAGACATGGTTCACAATTCGATTTAAAAATAATTTTTGCAATATATTTGCACATAGATACTAATCAAAAATCTAAGGTAAATCGATACTAGAAATACACATATATAACATTAGCATACACCTAAACAATAACACCAAAAAAAAAATGTCAATGAGATTTAAAAAACATTAACAATTTTTTAATTAATTTTCATAGTTTTTATTATTTTAATATTATTTGGAACCAAAATTATGATTAATGTGAGAGCCCATGATTAATTTGTTAACACCTAGATCTCACGTTAATGTTAATGTTGTCCTGAAGATGAACTAAATATAATTCGAAACGTTGGTGTAAAGATTTTTTTTATATTTATAATTGGACCAAAGCATTAGATTGTCTTGAAACAGTAAACTGTATATGTTTTGCTGAAATAGAGAAATTTAAATACTCGATACTTAATAAATCGATTTAAATATTGAAATTGAACTATGCGATTAAAATGCTTTTCGTATTCTTTAAGATTTTTTTTTTTTTTTTTGGCACATCAACTGCCAAGAATTATTAGCAGTTTTTGTACATTGTTTTATCATTATTAAATTTAGGAGAGAATTTATTTAAATTAACAAAAACAAAGATGTTTTATCCATACATCAGAAATATACTTAGTTTACCTGTTTCATTGTGGTTACATCAATGTTAACTCTGAAGTGATTATATGTGGTAATCTTAAAAAAAAAAAAAACTTAAATTTTTTGTTTTCTTTCAGATATGAAAAAGAATTACATATTCCACATCTACCAGAGATGGTATTTCCAAACAATAGTCTAGAAATTGTACATAAAAGTGGTTGCAGTATTGAATTTAATGCGTTGGATGCATTGAAATTAGTGAAAAATGAAAATCAAAGTGTAAAAATTGCTTGTTCAGAAAGCTGGAAAAAAGCTAGGTGAAAAATTAATAATATATTTTCTCTTTGTGTCACAGTGTATTTTCAGTTTGAAAAATAGTTCAGTATGGCATAAAAAGTAAGGTTATGATTTCACATAACTTGTAAAGCTAACTCCATGGCTAAGTAAAGTACAACTTGATTCTTTTAATAATCGACCCAAGGACAACACCGTTGATCACTTTCGTGTCTGCACTTGATGGCATATAATTAAAACTAAATAGTGATAAATATGATTTCTAGCTAGTGTTGCTAAGTCTCGTGTTTTGTGAGATAATGGAATGAAATTCTCTTTATTTTTTTTACGGATTCCCAGTTGTGAGGTAATCAGTTTCTTCATGATCAGCGATTGAAGAACTTAGGCTATTTCCTTCTAAACTATTGATCAGTCTAATGTCAATCTGGAATCCTGGATTTTAGATATTTTTATCATAAGCCAGATATTTTGATGTTTTTTTTTAAACCAGAGAAGCTTTTTCTAACCATAATCATGCATTTAAATTTTTGGTAATAATACTTTTTCTCTAAAATTTTTCAGACAAGAATCAGGTTTAGTCAACAAAACGATTGGTGATTTTGATTGGACGTTCAAGACTAACTATATTGGTACTTATAAAGATTGGGGTACCCGTGAACTTACCGATCTAACAATAGATAAAAATAAATTGATGCAAAGAGAAAAGATTTTATTGTATAGAAAGTTGATTTTATTTGAAGATGAACTTCATGATAATGGCACGTCTTTTTGTTCAGTCCGAATTGTAAGTTGTTTATTTTCTTTTAATTTAGCATAGATTTATTTATTAAAATGTATAGTACAGGAATTTCATATGTAAAGATATGGGGGATTTGAATATAACATTGTGAGATGAATAAGACAATCATCTCAGAAATCGGCGCTGTACTAGAGCACTCGGTTTGACTGAGTCAGGCAATAGATACATTTACTAGATAAGGTCTAATGAGAGAATTGAACAGTATTTAGTTAGTATATAAGTCAACAAATTGCTCGAGTATTATAAAAAATAAATACTACAAGTGATTAACAAGGTTTTGGCATTAATTTATAATTATATACTTACAGTGCCGAACAGAAGTCTGCATACACCCGGAAAAATTGTCTTTTATCTCGGTGGGAAAGGATATCTCGCGTGGCTTCTTTGAATAATGTTTGCAATGTTATGATATGAAAATCCTTGATTATTTAATTTAACTATTAATCTGCGTTCTGACACAGGAATTTCCTTTCTTTGGTGAACCATTTTAAATAATAATAAATTCTTAACTAACTCAGATCCGCCTATATTCACGTTTCAACTAAAATTAATAAATTTGTAAATATTAAGATTTACCCTAACAAGTAAGTATTATTACAATATTGAATTTATCAATTCTGTATGTGGACTTTTGTTCAGGCCTGAACTCCGATCTTTTTATTTATATGCAATAGGAGATGGCAGAGGTCTTTTCATCTCTCAAATATATATGTATTTAGTAACAATAATTACAACTTTTTTTTGCGTTTATTGTGCTACAATCAGCGCGTTAGCGCTATAAATAACAATGATACAATGGAGCAATAAATGATAAGGTAACGAGTGGAGAATTTACCCAGTGGTAACACTCCAAAACATTAGATTGTTAGTACCACTCTCTTCAATGGAGAGATCACGAGGCCACACTGTCTCTTAAGGCGGCTTGTCCGCGGGTTATCAGGAAGAGTTCTAGAAGAAAGATTTTGGAGCTTGAGGATTTATATGAGATTGCAGGCTGAAGTGGAGTTTTCTGTACACGTGTTTTCAGCGACTTGGGTGACAAAAGGAATGGTAAGGTCACAGTGTGTATATTCCAGGTTGGGAGACATAAAATGGAGCGTTTACAAATAGTTTGAAGTATTTTAGATTGAAAAGATTGAATCTTTAGGAGATTGGAGCGTTTGGTTGAACCCCACAGCTCTATTCCATATGCCCAGATGGGTTTCAAAATAGAAGTATAAATTAAATGTTTAACTTTTTGCGGCTAGGTGGGTTAAAAACTGTCCCACCTTTTGCTGAGCTTTTGCTGCATGGTGGGATATATTTTAACCCACCTCGAAAAGTTAAAGTTATTCATACATACAGCTTAATAAGTTATTTATAGTTTTTCATTTAGTTGGCAGTGCTATGCACCAATGGTAAATGCGTAAATAAGTGAAAAACAAAATGTATATCAATTATAAACTTGACCGATAGTAAAAAATGGTGGCACCGCATACTGTTCTATTATTTGGATGCAGCTGTTGTTAAATCATATTTGTTTATAAAAAATTGGGTCAAAACTTGGAACTTAAACATTTCAAGGAACAGTGCGCTGAAGGACAGTGCTGTACTGTCTGCAAAGTTCCCGCTTTGTTTTGGTAAAAAGTTGTGTTTGAACGAACATCATATAAAGCATTAGTTGCATAGTGGTATTATACAATACCAGTGTCCCACACTAAAAAAGGACTATTGAAATGGTATTAATTTTTTCTTTTCTTTTTTTCGTATTTCGAGAGTAATGGCTATTTGAGAGGGATGATTACATATGGAAAATAATGGAAATGAATGTTTATTTCCATTTTTTGTATAATAAAAGAAATTCTGTGCAACTAGGGCTTTTATTTTCTTTAAAATCGTGCGCCTCAAAGAGTTAAACCACATTTTTTACTCTAATAATTCTTTATTTTGAAAATTCCCGAAATATTGTGGTGTACTTTTGTTCGGCACTGTATATTTGTTCTCTGAAATTAAGCTTTCCGATCAAATGGGTTACTAGGCTATTATTTTTAACAGCACATCGTACTTTTTTTTTTATTTTAAATAAGGTTTGCACATCATTTACTAGAGTTTATTACTGTATCATTGTCTGGACAACATTCTTAAGAGTTAAGGAGGAGTAATTACTTAAAAGAGAAGTAATATCAACGTGTATGTAAACCCAAGAAAAGAGGAGATAGCTTTCAACGTTAACCTCAGAACGTTAATGAATAGAAGAAATGTGTTAGTAGACCCGAAATGAGGGCTCGGCCAGTCATCTAATTGGCTTAACTTTTTAGTTATATGTAAATCATTCTTATTTACATCTTGAACCTTATCTGTTGAACTTAAAACAAATTAAGAAATCAATGTCAGAGTGGCTGGACGTTTGAAGCTTACCTACAAGAATACTGAAGCTTTGACCAAAGTCTGTGTTAATAAATTATAATTATAGTTTTTAAAAAATATGTAAACATTTTATTTATTTATTTTTTTCAGAGAGTTATGCCATCTAGTTTTTTTATACTATTACGTTATTTCTTAAGAGTGGACGGTGTAATTGTTAGCGTTAATGATGCTAGAATCTATCATGAGTTCAGTAATGACTATGTGATTGTGGAGTCGTCGCAAAGAGAAGGGAAATTACAGGAATTACAGGTTAGTCTGGACCATTGGTTACTAAGTAGTACATTTATTTATTTCATGTAGTGGATTATTTATGTTCGGCAGAATTTTGTCGATAAAAAAAAAAAAACTCGTAATTTTTTGACATCGTTTCAACAGATATATTTATTCTATGGAGCGTTTTTGTGTGAGTTTGTTAATAAACTATTTTGAAAAAAATAATATTATACATATAATATATACAGTAGTATTGTAATTCACGACCAACTCTAAATAACGCCCTAAGGAAGACAAAAGTAAAGTAATCGCCTATTTTTTCTGACGGGGCTTGACATCCAATTACCAATTAGGTGTAGTGGACGGAGGCGACTAGCAAGCATACTTTACTGTAAATTTCTTTTGTTAACCATTAAATAAAGTCCAAGGCATAGACCGGGAGTCGAACCCAGTACCACAATACATATTAGTTTGCAGGTCTCGCTTCTAACCGCTCGGCTACCGTGGCGCTCCTAAGAAAGACAATAAATCTGTCAAAACGGCACCAAAATTACAAGTTCTTTTATTGAACAAATCTTAAAAAACATAATCCAGAATATACAATATTTTTACGATCAGGAAGAAACAATTACAAAATAAAAAAATCTGGATTATTTATTGCATTTGGGCGTTAAAGATACAGAACACCTTATACACCAAGTGGTAGTACTTATTTAAAGGGCCTTCATTAAAACCTTTTATCAATGTAACAGCAGGGATTTTGGGGGATAAACCGGTTCCCTCAGGATGTCCCGATACTTCTTGTGTGTTTAAAAAATAAAATCTGAATAAAATGAATTTGCTTCATAATAGATACCATATCCTCTTCCTTGGAGCGTAAACAGTACTGTTCGGGTGTCTTTCTCGATGTGGCTCAGGCCTTTGATCGGGTCTGGCACTCGGGCTTACTGCACAAACTTAAAAATCATCTTCCTTTCACCTACTATCTGATCTTAAAATCTTACTTAACCGATCGGTACTGCCGCGTTCGTCAAGGGCAGGCCCTCTCATCCTTTATACCCATAAAAGCTGGAGTCCCTCAAGGAAGCATTCTAGGCCCTTTCCTTTTTCAAATATATATTGCTGACTTACCTCTTTCCCAAAATACAATAGTTTCAACATTCGCTGACGATACTGCTGTTCTTACATCCCACTCCGATCCGGTACAAGCAAGTCAGAACATTCAAATCCATTTAAATCTTCTCGAAACCTGGTTCCGAAAATGGAAAATGAAAATTAATGAACAAAAATCTGTGCACATTACGTTTACTTTACGAAAATCTGCAAGTCCACCAGTTCAACTGAACGGTGTAACGATTCCTCCAGCTGACGTAGTACGATACCTAGGACTGTACATTGACAAGAGACTCACCTGGAACCCACATACTCGACTGAAACGACAAGACGTGAACAGACGCTACAAGCTACTTACTAGACTACTTGACCGCAGATCCAAACTCGACTTGAATCACAAACTGACAATTTACAAGACACTGTTAAGACCCATATGGACATACGGAGCAGAAGTGTGGGGCTCAACCAAACCTTCTAACTCCAAACGCCTGCAGACACTACAGTCTAAAATCCTACGGAAAATCCTGAATGCTCCATTCTACATCTCTAACCTTACAATACACACTGACCTTCTCATCCCTTTCGTCACTGACCTAATAAAGTCTCGCTACCGCAAATTTCACAGCCTCCTAGCTCTCCATCCTAATCCTCTTGTCCAACAACTCTCCTCTCCTCACCTTCACGACAATCCTCCTCGTCGCTTAAAGCGAAAATGGCCTAGAGATCTGTTGTGATTAATCATTGTGAAAGAGTTTCACCAGTGGGTGATTGCTCTAACCATGTCATTACAAGAGAACTTAACCAGTAAGATCAAATTTACCTGATGCAACAATTGTTGCAGTTGTAAATATACAAATAAAGTGAAAAAAAAAAAAAGTAAAGGTACCGTTATGTACTGTAATATTTATTTTTTGGTTTTTTGAGATTAAAACTTGACGCAGTTTTAAAATTTCTACATTTTATTTAAATTTCACATTTATAAAGCTGCTTATATGGATAATGAATGAACAAAGCAAAAAGTGAAATAAAAACTTCGTTTATTCCAGTAAAGCACCATTGTTTTGTTGTTGTTATAAAATAATACGACACAACTGTTGGAATTCAAACATTTTTTTGTACAGCATGAAACAACTTGTAAGACAGGCTTCTTATTTTGAAGTAACGAGAGAACAGCGTCCGAAGTCTGGCAGAGCTCTGGACGCCAGTAACCTCAGCTGTTGTTGACTTGCTTTAAATTCAAAAAAAACTGAAATACTTTTTTTTTCTATATAATTATTGTAAATGTTATTACAGATTCCTTTGGCATTGATGAACGATCCTGATGAAGTCGCTAATTTGATACCATTAATCGAGATGAAATGTGAAAAGTTATCCCTTCCAACTTAATTTTTGTAAATAAATGGAAATATATATATATATTTTTTTTTTCTTCCACAATAAAATTAAAAATTTCTTATAATTTAAATTATAAATGTAAATTAAACATTTTGATTTTTTTTTTTGTTTTTAGGCTTTTCAAGTCTGATTCTATCCTGCTGTATATTTGCATGTAATGTTTTCAGTTTGAAACATCGATACTGGTCTCTAATTGAATATCAGGGCTTTCATGCCCGGATAACACTTGGAACACAAAACACTCTTTAAAAGTTAACACTACAGTATTAATATTATTAACCCAAAGTTAGTAACTGTGAAGAACGATTTAGATGGAATATATTCTCAGAAAACCTCTACGAGGGTCGTTTGAAAAGTCCGTGCAAAGTCAGAGAGATAGCACCACTGGCGCGTATCGAGGTTATGTTTAGTTAGTAGCATCTCTTGGAAGAACACACACCAAGTTTCAGCCAGATCGGTCTATTTCTTTGTGTTTGGCATTCGTTTGAATCGAGGAAGTCGAGTGATTTTCAAAAAATGGACGAAAAAGAATTTCGTGTGTTGATTAAACACTACTTTATGAAAGGCAAAACGCCTCAGGAGACTAAAGTGAAGCTTGATAAACATTATGGTGACTCTGCACCTTCGATTAGAACAGTTTATAAGTGGTTTCAAAATTTTTGGAGTGGCCATATGGGCACAAGTGACGCTGAACGTTCTGGACGCCCTGTTGAGGTTACTACACCAGAAATCATTGATAAAATCCATGATATGGTGATGGATGACAGAAGAGTGAAGGTGCGTGAGATTGCTAGTGTTGTGGGCATCTCGAATGAACGGGTACATAATATTTTGCATCAACATTTGGACATGAAAAAAGCTATCCGCAAGATGGATGCCGCGATTGCTCACGCTTGACCAAAAACGAAATCGTGTGAAGTGTTGCAAGGACGGTTTGCAGCTGTTCCAGAAGAATCCGCAGGACTTTAAGCGTCGTTTCGTCACTGTGGATGAAACATGGATACTCCTGAGACCAAAGAACAATCTAAACAATGGGTTACCAAGGGGGAATCTGCGCCAAAAAAGGTGAAGACCGTTCCTTCGGCCGGAAAGATTATGGCGACTGTCTTTTGGGATTCGCAAGGAATAATCCTCATCGACTATCTGGAAAAGGGTAAAACTAATACAGGTGCATATTATTCATCGTTATTGGACCGTTTGAAAACCGAGCTGCAAGAAAAACGCCCACGATTGGCCCACAAAAAAGTCCTTTTCCATCACGACAACGCACCAGCTCACACCTCAGCAGTTGTGGTCGCAAAATTAATGGAAATAGGGTTCCAACTCGTTTCACATCCCCCCCTATTCTCCAGACTTGGCTCCCTCGGACTACTATTTGTTCCCCAATATGAAGAAATGGCTGGCGGGAAAAAGATTTTATTCAAACGAGGAAGTGATTGCAGAAACGAATGGCTGTTTTTCAGACTTGACAAATCTTATTATTCGGAAGGGATCAACAAACTAGAGCAGCGTTGGACGAAGTGTATAAGCCTAAAAGGAGACTATGTTGAAAAATAAAAAAGGTTTACCCCAAAAAATTAAGTAGTTTTTATTTTTGCACGGACTTTTCAAACGACCCTCGTAGTTCTAGTTCATTATAACATTCGCGCTCAATACGGAAAATAAAATCAAAATATAAGGTTATAACTTCGATTTTGAGATATATTCTCAAAAAAAAAAATCGATAAAAACTCGATATTGCAAATTTGATCATATTTTTTTTAACCTAGTAAGATAAATTGATGTGTTTATAATTTGAAGCCTACCCACTTTCCTTTCGTAGCTGCCCTTAAAACGAATTTTCTTTGAAAAATTATACAAATGTATTAATGTGTTTTCCCAGTTTAAAGAAAATCGTAAGAATGTTTTTTTTGCTTCCTTTTTTTTTAAAATTATTTTTCAGGAATTTACCTTTAAATTGAGCTTTGAGTTGTTTTACAGAAATGTCACCTTTTTTTCAACCCAGGGACCTTAAAACAGTTTCCATGTTTTTTTTACAATTTCCGTCGTATATTAAGAAATATTTTAAGCAAAAGTGGTGAGGGGGGAATTCTTTTTTTTTTATCTTCAAGAATTATGTTTACATTGTTATAACAATTGTAATATTTATTACAATTATAATGTTTACGTATAACCATTTAATATGTCAAATGTTTTGTCAGTAATCTTGTCGTTTTGTTAAACTTAATGGGATATTGTTTCAGGTGAAGGATATTCAGTGTTGTTCTCCTCGTCAGTCAGTTCTGATAAATTCGTTTCATCTGGTATCTCTTCTTGCGTTATTTCTAATGCGCTTGTTATTCTTTGGGGGGGTGCCGAGGCAGTTCCACTCATTAATGACTCTGGAAAAAAAAAAACTCTAAATTTATAAATCTTTTCTGTAATATATTGCTATTTCCTTTTTCTAAAGATTAGCTCAGCCCAAAAACGAAATATCACAGGAAACTTAATTGTTTTTTTTTATCATGTTTGGTCGAGACCAAGGATCATCCCCTAAATTTCACTATATTTTCGAAAATGTGATGGATTCAGTGTTTTTCAAGAAGTAGTTTGCATAAAAATAGATGTTTATTTAAAAATGCCGTGGTAAGTTATCAGAATTTCATATTTTAATCTTTTGAGTAAGGTTATACGAAGGTGTAATGGTTACAAAGTTGTTCGTCTAAGAATTTTAATTTTACTTGTTTCTAAATTCTTTAAATCTAACAATTTCGCAATTTATATGAAATTAGCATTCATATTTCGTAAAAAAAAGACGTGCTTTTTAAGAAAATTAGACAAGAATGATCCACCATACAAATTTTTCAAGGGTGCTCCCTCCTGTACTTCTGGTAATTATAACTATCAAAATCAATGTCTAGCAAAAAACGTAAAACTTACCAACTGTTTTCTTGCGTAAAGATTTTTTCCCGGACCCATTTTCTGGATCAAAGTAAATGCTCACACTAACTAATGGTTCCTTTTCTTTAGCTATCACTGTGAAATCTTTTTCATCTTTTGTCAACCATGCTTTCACAATTTTAGTCCGTTTTTTTACAACCATTTCTTCTTTTAGTTTAGCTGTAGCCTCTAAAGCCAGTACACATTCATCGTTCATTCGTAGACCATCTTCGGTAAACCAAGAATTTTTTATTAATTCAGAAACTTCAATTCTTTTACGAAAATCTGGTTCTAATAGATTTGTAACTAGATTTTTTGCTGTAGTAGATAATACTGGTTCAACTTTGGAACGGAATTTCCATTTTTTCCCTATCTGTTGTTTATATAACGCTTTAACATTTGCATCATGAAACGGCATACATTTATTTAACATTATATATAGTACAATACCAAGTGACCAAATATCTGAACATTTCGGAAAATAGGATCTTCCGCGTAAAATCTCTGGCGATGCGTAGGCTAATGAACCACAATAAGTGGTACTGAGTATGTTTTTACCGTTAGCGTCGGCCACATATCTAGCAAAACCAAAATCAGCTAGTTTAACATTGTAATTGCGTGTTATCAGAATGTTCTCACATTTTATATCACGATGTGCAATATTTAAAAAATGTAGATAGTAAATGGCGCAGGACAGCTGATGGAACCATACTTTGCACATTTTTTCTGGTAGTTCACCTTTTGCTACCACGTAGTCAAGTAGATCTCCCATTTCAGCGTATCTGCAATTTTTTTTGATAGATATCATTTCTTTTCATTATTTTAATCTTTAAAAAAAAAGGCGTGTTTGAATTATGTTTCAAAAGAATATTTTAAGGAAGATAAGAAAAAACAATTTCTAGCTAAGTTTTATTTAAAAGCTCGACACCAAAAGGCAATAATCTATGATTTTATAATTGACTTTTTCACTTTAGACATTTTATAAAACGTATACAAGTCTATTTAAGCATAAATTACCTAATGTCGGCGATATATTTTAGGTACAAAATTTGATCTAATTACTACGATGTTCAGAAAAATTAGTTGGAGACTTCTGAGAGGGAGGTAATGATATGGTTTCCTCTGAAGCACCATTTTAGGATAATATACTGTACTATAATCTTATATATTGTTGTTGAGGATTATACATGTTGCTCAAGTTCGAGTTGAATGAACATTTCACAATCGTAAGTATTACTTTGCGGAATGAATGATTTGTTGTATTGGCACCAGTGTTGGTCTACAATTTTTATTTGAGAAATGTTTTTTTCTCAGAACGATTCGATTAAGTGATTCGATTCGTATGATTCAATTTAAAGTATCTTTTTCCAGTAAGAAGATTTATTGTTCTGTTTGTTTCTTATATTAATAGAGAAAAATTCTTAAAAAACGTGAGATATCATTTTAGTCAAGGGATAATTTTTTAAAATTCTCACGATTTTTTGTGAAATTTCCTATGTAGATACAAAAAAAGAAAATTTTATTTGTATAATGTTTAAGGTAAACACTGCATTTTGGAGATTTTGAGTGAGTTAATGTGTTTACTAAAAGTCACATCATCACTGTTTCTTCTTGTTCTGTGTTGTTCGCGTGCTTAAAAGCTCTAATGTTGGTCTGTGTTATATTGTTGTAAAGTCTAATTTATTTCCTTTGATTTAAAACTTTAATTAACCACACTACTTTATAAAACTATGAAATCGAACATTTTTACAATTCATCCATTTTATTGCATTAAGCTAATTTACGATTAATACGACTTAATGCTAAATTTAAAAAAAAAAAAACAAATTTCTCTTACCTCATGAAGATCAGATAGTTAAACGTTTTGTGGTATATAGTGTACACATGAACTATGTAAGGATGGGTAATTTTACTGAGAATATCAATTTCTCTGGGTAGAAACTTTACAATAAATTCTCTGGGCGCCATTTTCGTATTGATTATTTTGCATGCTAAATTCGTTTCCGGTTTTCCTTCTTTTCTTAGTGTAGCAAGATACACTTTTGCGTATGATCCTTCCCCTTCAGCCATAAAGAACAAAACAAAGTTTAAGTTTGGCATAATCAAGTACTTGGTGAATAATGATTTAGTTGATTAAAGAATATAAATATACTGTATTTGTGTGAGTATATAATGTAACATATATGAAATTTTGGACAAATCGTTGGGGAAGATCTCAATTCTATCAAGTGATAAGACTGTACATTATAATGGCAATGGTACGTTAGAGGAATGTTTACCCTCGCCCATTTTCTGAAGGAGCCTCTTTAGTGGCATTTTCTACAAACAAAATATATTTCAAATTGAAAGTTGTACACGTTAACGATGATTTATTAAAGATCAATACTTGTTCATAGTAAATTTTCGTCATTAATTAAACAGGAAATTGTGGTGAATTATCTAAAGTTATCAGTGATTGGTAGATTGAAATGTTGGACACTAGTAATGGTGAGTTTAAACGATTACAGTATAATACTTTTCTGAGTCAATTAATGTAAATAATTAACGAAAAGAATATAATGTGTCCATTAAAATTGAAGAAAATTAAAGAAACATTTTTTTAAATTTTAAAATTGGGATTAATACAGTAAAATAGAGTACTAAAAAGTTGGCAATACTTTCTGTATTTCGATATAGAGCAAATATCGATATTAGTCCATTACTATTTAATCATGGCAGAGTGTAGTAGAAGTTTGACATCTCACTATAAGCTAATTGAAATGGACATAAAATTACGGCTAATCTTTAGAATAGCGCCCCAGAGGCGTGGCCTGTTTATTTTTAGGGGGTGGAAAGTACAGCGCACCTACCGGGGAAAATTAAAACTACCTCCCGCCAATGTGCGGATGGTGCGAATTTCGTAGCGCTTATGTTTAGCGCGCATGCGCAGTACACATACTGCATAGCAACTGCTTCCTGTTTAATGTATTAATAGTTCCCGCGAGTGTTCTGTATGTGACCGGAGGTGCCGTTTTTTTGTAACTTTATCAGTATGAGCGTTTTAAATTTGCGGGTTGTTTTAAATTAAAGCATGATTGTAGTGTGAGTAAGAATGGAGTTCGACAAGTATACCCTCCTCTGGAAAAGGACTCCACAGAATAAGGTAGTTTCTTTTTTGTTGTTCTGTGTAATTATTGTAATGAATGGTGTGACACAAATTAAAAAATTGAGGGTGATTAGGTAGGTTAGGAGGGGGGTATGGGGGCGAAGCCCCCCAAAAAGAAAAAATCAGGGGGTGTGGGGGGCGAAGCCCCCCATTAAGAAATAAATAAAGAATTCGAAGTTATTCTAATTCGCTGTTACCATATAACCCGCTAGATTTAAGTGTAAATATAAAATAAAGAAATAGTTTTATATTTATATTTGAATATGGCGGGTTCTATAGTAACAGCGAATCAGAATCACTTCGAATTAGGCCACGCCTCTGGGGAGCTATTCTAAAGATTTACCTAATACTTTTCTGAGTCAATTAATGTAAATAATTAACGAAAAGAATATAATGTGTCAATTAAAATTGAAGAAAATTAAAGAAACATTTTTTTAAATTTTAAAATTGGGATTAATACAGTAAAATAGAGTACTAAAAAGTTGGCAATACTTTCTGTATTTCGATATAGAGCAAATATCGATATTAGTCCATTACTATTTAATCATCTCAGAGTGTAGTAGAAGTTTGACATCTCACTATAAGCTAATTGAAATGGACATAAAATTACTAACAACATAATGGAGTTATGACGTTGACACCTACCTAGCTTACGATTGAATGTATAGCCACGATCCTTCAGTAGAACTTCTTCAGATTTTGACAGATAGTTGAGCTCGTTTTTAGCTTCACTTACGTCAACGTCACTCATATTTTTCGTAACATAATGTTCTGTTCTTTGGTTTATTCTATGGAGAAGTTTGGTTTTAAAAATTGGCATTAAATTTTTTTAAAAAAAAGTAAAATGGTGTCTATGTTATATGTGTAGGATTTAAAATCTTTGAATTTTCTACCATCATAACGTCTAATTTATGGATATTGTACCAATTACTAATTAACATTTTTTTTTTTTTATTGTGTTAGTGCGTTTCTATGGAAATTGCTGGTGTATGTGTTTTTCCCCTCTTAAAATAAATTTAAGTAAATATAACTTAGAACCTTATTTAACTTTCTATTGTCCTTCTCAGTTATATGTGAGACATTTCTTTAACCTGTACGTGAACCAAATATTTATCCAAAAGTGGAGTACTGTAATATTTAAAGTTTTGAACATTTTTTATCGTTTGTAGACTTGAAACTGGGCAGGTTATATAAATTGATTCAATAATCGACCTCCCAGACACACTACTATCCTTATTGTGGCAGCCCCCTTTTGGTAATTTGAACACAGAACGAGTAAAATTTTTAACTAGTTTTTCTGACTCAGAAGACATGGAATTTTCTGTCTTTACTGGTAGGCTTTGACGAAGCTATTCATTGGATGAGAATTTTCCTGGTTAAATAAATTATGAAGTGAAGCAGAAATTAAATTTTGACAGCTTTATTGGAGTATCCTACTAGCAAAAAAATTCACATTTTTCTTGAATGTCCCCCTCCCCCCAAAAAAATGGGAAATTGGAACAAAGATACATGTAAGTAATTTATCAGCCATTCCCAATATCACTTTCCTCTGATTTTTCATAAAATTCGTTCAACATAATTTTCTCAAAGATTTTTTCACTCCTTTGTCCAAAAATTTCAGCACGAACAGTGTTCAAATGTTTATCTTTCAGTTCTAGTTTGATCTTCTTTCTTTTTGTATTGAACATTTCTTTGAGTTGGCAGGCTTGTAAGAAGGCTGCTTTTTCTGTTTGCGATAGATAAACTAATCTTGGATCCATGCGCATCCAGGTTGATCGAAAGATCTGTTCAAGTGGAATTCTTTCATGACAAACTGGTTCCAACATCATGGCCACAATGTTGATTACATCTTCAGAGATTTTTTTCCTAATTTTCTGTCTAAATTTGTAAGATTTAGATGTCTGGGCAAACCACAGTTTGGTAATGTTGTCCGTATTGAACGGCATCACTTGGTTCAACATTATGAACAGCACCACGCCCAGTGACCATATATCTGCCAGTTTAGGATTATATGGGATGCCGCGTATAACTTCCGGTGCAGCGTAAGCCAACGAACCACAATAAGTTGTACTGAACACTGGACGGCCTCGTTTATTTGTGGCAAATCTGGAGAAACCAAAATCAGCTAATTTCAGATTGTGATTCACCGTTACCAATATGTTTTCACATTTGACGTCACGATGAGCGATATTCAGTGAATGTAGATACATGAGCGCTAAGAGTAATTGTCGTAACCAGTATCTAGCTTGTGGTTCCTTGACTGGGCCGTGTTGCATTAGAAAATCACACAAGTTTCCATATTCAGCGTGCCTAGAAATAAAACAGGCAATCAGCGGTATCTTATATTTAGGAAAGATAAACTGTTTTAGTCCGTAGTTAGTTGAGAAGCAAAAACAAAAGAAAAACATCGCTTTTCAAATATTTGTATTCAACAATATGTAGAAGGCAGCAAATAATTCAGTTCAAGGTAGTTTGCAACCGATTTTGCATTTTGAACAATAAAAAAATCTTAGCATTTTTTTAAATTTCAAAATCGGAATTTTAAAACATTTTATTTTCACTTTAATATTAATGTTTGTGTTTTCTAAAACGGTTTATAGTATGTCAAAAAAAAAAATATCTCAAAAATTGAAAAAGTGATGTAATGCAAAAACATCAGTGATGCAAACTGAAAAAAAAATCGTTACAGCTGGAAATGTCTCTTTAATGAAGAAAAAATTTTTCAATTTTTTAAAAATGACTAAGGATTTTTTTTTTGCTTTTTAAATTCCATTAAAATATTTCTGAGCGAGAAGGGGTGGGCTTACTTCTAAAAACAAAACCACTTCAATATAACAGTGTTGTCAAATGTTATGAAGGATAAGTGATTACCTAGAATTCAGTGGTAAGTATTTTGAACTCTCTTTCATGAAAAAGAACTTATATTTCTACAATTTTTCAAGGGAAATTTATTTTAAAGCATTTCTGCAATAAGGATGGCAGTTAGTTTTGCTCTAAATGTCATTTCAGTGTAATGTACGGTCTTGTATATGTTGGAATCTGGACAAATATAACAAGAGAAAAGTCAGGTGAATACATAATTTTTGTTTACCAACATCCTGCGATTTTTTTTGTTTTGATATTTTAAGTTTACAAACATAGAAAAAAGAAACTATTTTTTCGGGCTGAAACGACCTCAAATCATAAGGAATATTTTCGTATACAAATTTATATAGGTTAATCATTTTATAAATGATAATTACTCACCTCATGAATACCATAATCTTAGTA
Source organism: Rhodnius prolixus (assembly GCF_049639745.1). Lineage (NCBI taxonomy): Eukaryota > Metazoa > Arthropoda > Insecta > Hemiptera > Reduviidae > Rhodnius > Rhodnius prolixus. The sequence goes on along the minus strand of NW_027411636.1, from coordinate 2,067,839 downwards.
CCTTTCTGTAGTATACTGTGAATGTGAATTATATGAGGATGGCTTATCTTTGACAATATATCCAATTCTCTTTGTAAAAATTTCAATACAAAATCTTTTGGCGCTTTATTACAATCGATCACTTTACAAGCTAAATCGATTGGTAGGTTTTTAGGATATACTAACTCTTCTGGATCAACATATTTTGATAAATAAATTTTCGAACAAGAACCTTCAGCTAATAGTCTTAATATTTGATATCCTTTTTCCAGTAATGCGACCTTATCCTGTTCGTCAAGTTTTATTTCAATCATTGTGATATTTGAGGTTTTTTTTTTTTTTTTTTGTATGTTTTCTAAATGCGTGATTTAGGATAGCGTTTGGAAGAAGCAGATCCAACTTGTAATTTGTCTCATCCTCGCTTGATGATATTCAGATTGAAATGGTCTTTTCAAGTCAGTGTGAAGTTTAAAGTCATTCGGAATCATAAGAAAAAATAATTATAATTTTGTATTTTATTTAATATAAAATGCTTTTAGGGAATTAATCTGGCTGTATCTATGGAAATAGTAAAGCTACTATTCTCAAACATTTTCAATAAATATTTTGTTTTTACTTACAAGTACATTTTGGGATTTATTTTTTTTTTTAATTAAAACTCTAGTGTTACATATTCTATGTTTGTCTTTTTTAAATTTAAATTCGCAATTATAATATACGTTTTTAAAATGCAGATAAATAGGTTCAGTGGGCTGTGTAGCCGCAATGTTTATCCTATAAACGTGTTAGAAGCATCTCTAGAAGATGAGAAGTTATTTACTGGCAATGAAAGAATGTTTGATTGTGGAGTGCCATTACAACAATGTAAGTACTTCTTTAGTATTATTGTGATATGAAAATAAGTGTTGAAAAATAGGCGATTCTATAATCCGAGCGTTTACGTGTCGAGATCAGCTGATCTTGTTTGTTTAAATATTAAGAACTGTTTCCGAAGAATCGTACAAATTCGCTGCATAAATAATACACAATTGAATATATAGTTTTTATCTTTTCTAGGAACTAATTTTAAACAATTGTAATTTAAAAACAAAATGGCACAAAATGCAGCCATACATAAAAACAATAAAATACATACATTTCTCTACAAGAAAAAGGAAATTTTTAATAATGAAAATATTAAAAATACATTTAAGCATACATTTGTTTTTTCATTATATACATTTTAACAATTTATTCAACACAAAATATATTTCGATCCTCTTTAAAGAGGTTAACCTCACTTTTGATCGTTGTAGTGAATTTCTTTTCCTTCACTGAGGGCTGTAACAATAAAGAGTGAACAAGATTATAATTGCTTCTTATAAATTATATTATTTTCTAAATTTGGATTAAATTATGTTGTGAAAAACAAGGGTAGGGAATATCAGCTACACATCTGATTAAGTCTTTCACTTTCTAGAAGCATCTGATAGCTCACAGTGTGGCGATGAATGTTGCCTGTAGTTTACAGATCCGGAATACAGTCCGGAGGCCGGCTATGCGTTCAATAATCTTAGAAGTAAGTAAAAAAAACAAAAAATTCTATCTTTACATTATTACAAATAAAATGTATTACTTACACAAAATCTGTCGTAAAAATGTATTTGTATTATTTCCACTTGCTTCCTAACTTGTCTGGATAAGAGCTATCCTAGTGGACATTTCTTCACTCTCTAGACAATTAATAAAATATAATTAATAAAACCAAAGTAATGATAAAAAAAAAAAAAGAAATAAGTCTGGGACATTGTAGGTCAGCTTTTGAGTGTTAGAGGGCCACATATTCGGCACCCTTGTGTGTGAATCGATGAGTATCAGTCGATTATATGCGATAAATATTACACGAGAAGCTCCTAGGATGAGAAAAAGCTGAGTGCCAGCAGCTGAATTCGAACCCGGGCATCCGGTACACACTAACTAGGGGAGCTAATCCCTGCCAAGGTAGTACAATCATTATTTTAAATAAATGCGAGTAAAACAAAATAAAGAAAAAAGTACCTGGATGATTATATTGAAATTTTTCTTTTTTCCAGTGTCTAGCGTTGAAGAGGACAAATATGCCGATGACCAGAAAGAAAAGCAGACATGCAGCAATGGCCGACACAATGGCCACGGCTTGCCAATCCCAGACCAACCTTTCGGCGGCCGTAAATGGAAGTGATCCAATCTCCTCGGGCGCGCCATCCTTAACTATAGGCACCACACTGAATTTAGCCTTTTCATAGATTATTTTCCTGCCCATTTCCTCTTTGATAACCTCTTGTGGATCTTTGATGTGCCTTCCATCTGAGGGTGCACCAAGATACATACGATGTGCTGGGGTAACCACAGTTTTGTAATGTAATGATTGATCCTTTTTATTGGACATCAGCGTGGCTAACTCCATTTCTTGGCTTTCTTCATCTTTTATCAATTCTTTAAATAAGTCCATTTCAGATTCTTTATGCTTTTTAGGTACTTTAGATTTTTCATCGATTTTCGTGTTGTACTTTATAGTCTCCTCAAATTTATTGTTAGCACTCGACAGTGGATAGTTCAATTTTATTCGATTATCATTCTCATAGGAGTCCATTTGTTGTTGTTCTTCTTTCAAAGTCTTCAATAGATTATCTTTTCTATCTTTAAATTGTTTTTTCGACTGTACTAACCATTCTTCGAGTTTTTTCTCATCTTCCAGTTGGGCTAAACGTGCCGCATTCTCTTTGTGTTTAGCAATTTTATGCAATTTATAACTGTTCCATTTTTTCTTATTCCAAAAAGATTTAGCATGTTTATCCAATATTCTGTCTAGATTCTCATCCTTATCACTGTCTTCTTGTTCTTCTGAAGAATCTAGGTTATTATTGTTGTGATGTTGATGTTGTTGATGATGATGATGATGGTGGTGGTCTTTGTGGTGATGATTTGGTTTTGATAGCTGATGTTGTTTAGTGCCGTGTTTTTTCATTTCGTAAAGATCCTCCCAATCACCTCTTCTTACATTGTTATCCTCATCTTTCTTCTCATGCTTATCATCACCATCATCGTCGTTGGCCCATTTTAAAAACTTACAGTTTTTTCGTTGTTTCTTTTTGTCCTCATCATCTTTATGTTTATCACTATGCACATCATCATGTTTAATAGCCAACTCTAGAGCTGGATAGTTCAACGTATTATCTAAAATATCATCGAAATGATGTAGTTTACTTTCTACAAAATGATGATTTCTTTTGTTCCATTTCTCTTGATGATGATCCAGACTGTTATCATCCAACAACAGCTTCCCAGCGCTTGAAGCACATATAGTATCTCTATGCGCCTGACAAGGACTTATAAGTATTTCATCCGGTTTACACTGTGTACACTTCAAACATAGCCGGGTAAACGTTGACTGGTATCTGCCCGTAAGACAAGGGCTCTCGCCGTAGCTGATGGGCAACAGTAATAGTAACACGATTAACTTCATCTAAAACAGAAAGTAAATAAAACCAAATCAGATTTTCTTAAAAAAAAAAAAAAACTGCCATTTTATTAACTTTTAATATTTTTGTTCTGTGGCAAAAGAGACCCAATGTGCCCGATCCCTAGCAGGGAGAAACGTCGCTCTCTTTTCTGCAAGGTGTAGAAAGAGGGAGTCAGTTTTATTTTTGGGGGGGAATAACCCTCTTCTGGTCACAAACTACGAGATTTAAACACGATCTGACAGGATTTAAGAGACATGTCTTGTTTTCCATTACAGACTTGAGCTACAAGCAAGAGGCTGAACCCATCTTCGAGTGGCAATCTCTTTCCTTTTTGAGTAGGCATAAGCAGGGCCGGATTTAGATGAAAAGAGGTCCTAGGCTATTCCCACTTATGAGGCCCTTTCACCTCCCATTTCTAAGTTTGTATTTACATGAGAGATAATAAAATACATCACTACTGTGATACATCACTAAAACAGTGAACAATTAGTGTTCACTGTTTTTAGAATAGTGTAACGTTAATTTTGCTAACAATTTGAATGTAGGCCCCCCTCTTGATCTTGAGGCCCTAGGCTGAAGCATAGATAGCCTATAGGGAAATCCGGCCCTGGGCATCAGGACATATCAGATACTCTGGTGGATTCGGGCTACTTCTCTAGGAGGTATGCTGTTTTTTCTTGACCTGCCTCTGCAGCCGCTGTTTATGGTAAGAGTTCTTAATGCGAATTAAGTTTTACCCCCCAAGCACGATATCTAATTTAATCGAAACATATGAATTTAATCGGACTGATCAATTGAATTTTTTTTTTTTTTTTAAATCGATGAAGACATTAAATCGTCAATATTAAAAATATTTACTGCTTTCGATTAAGATTAGTTTAGACAGGGGTCGGCAACCCGCGGCTCGCGAGCCTGCCCAAAATATATTGTATAGTTTAATTTTATTGAAACAAATGGAAATTCCATTTATTGAAGGTATTTTTTCAAAAAATAATTTTAAATGTGATAGGTTAGAAATTGAATAGAATTATACAATATTAAAATAAAGTACTTGATTTATATTGTAAGACTGCCGCCTTTTCAATCGTTAAGTGAAAATAAATATATAAAACATTTAAATGTCATTGAAAATCATAAAATAATAATTTGCGAATACAAATTATCTACAGAGTTTTTTAGACACTATCATCCTTGCGGCTCTTGGTAAGATTTATTAAAATTATTTAAGGAGAAATGGCTCTCTACTTAAAATAGTTTGCCGACCCTTGGTTTAGACTACATCCCAATAATCGAAAAGCAAGAAAATGTTTTTCTTTCAGACAAAAGGAAATTGAAAAAGATATTGAGGCACTAATGTAATTAAATTCAGCCAAATTAAAGGGGATAAACCCAAATCATGGTGTCTTTACAGGTAAAAAATTAAATGCACAATCCCAGATAATTGTATTAAAATGCAAGCCAGTATTTAATTTGATATAAATCAAAATTATAACAGTTCTCTGGAACTGGGAATAATTGGCTAATTCACTTTCACAAATTATTTCAAGGATTTTTACCGCCCTAACTGAAAATGTATTTTTCTGGTAGATATTTTACTTTTAATTCCTTTAAGATATCTTAAAACTTCATTAAAGTTTAGCAAGTTAATTTTATAAAAGAAAAATCCACCTGCTTACGCTACCGTTAAAGTTTCTGTTGGCAATAAAAGCAATTTTCCTTACGACTAAATAACTATTTAGAGAATTTTATATTCAGAAAAATAAGAAATAATTAATTACTTACGTTTTTTTTCCTCGCTTAAAGTTTGTTTACATTAACTTAAGCTTCATTTATTTTATATTTTTTATAAAAAAAATGCATTTAAGGGTTATGCAATGTCATGAAACCTTGTGAAATGCATTTTCCCCTTTTTTTTGTCAAGACAAAAAAAGGTAATAGAATAGTTATTCAACACATTTTAGTTTTTTTAAAAAAAGTTTTCTCTTTAAAAAGTAAAAATAATCAATATATGTAATTTATCACAAAAAGAAATGCTGTCAGAATGCAATCTTAAATGTTTGTTCACACTAAGCACCTGTATAACACGACGGACCAAAGTATCCTCCTACAACGCAACCAACCATACTTTTATATTTTTCAATATGGCCCCACCGCTCACTGGTCATGACGTCATCTTACAAAAATTTCCTGGAAAAGGTGAAATTACGGGGGGCCCCCCACCTCCTCATGGTTTAATTATATTCAACTCTCAAGAAACGTAATAAACAATTGATGACACATTAGATTCAATGAACTTAATTTGTATAAATATTTACATATCTTGGAAACTGCTACAAAGAAACGTGAGATATTTGTAAATTTGCTATATACCAACATTACATGTTTTTTTTAGAGGATAAGCCAAAATAGGAACAGTTAATTCACACGATATTTCTATTACATCAATTAATTTTTCATTGTCAAATTGACAAAAATATGGCAATTTAGTATCAGCAAATATAAAAATTTTTAGCAACACATTTCATGCCAGCAACAATACATTAGAGGTATATTTTATTATTATTTTTTTTTTTTTTTTTTTTTTTTTTTTTTTTTTTTTTTTTTGGCGCATCAACATCTGAGGTTATTAGCGCACGGAGCTTTTTCCAGTGCACTGCCGGCCTCCGGACAGTGTTCTCTCGTTACAGACAACACTGTCCATCACCGGACAGTGAGCTGTAAGAAGCTCCTAGGAAGAGAAAATCTAAGGGTCAGCTGCTGGATTCGAACCCATTTTATTATTATTATTATTAATTTACTTTCCTTTAAGACCTAAGCCTTTTACAAACGGAGTGTCAATAAACAAATTTCATACATAATAAATATAATAATTAAATTAAATGATCAAACATTATAATAAAAGTAAAATAAAAAACAATATCATTAATAAAATTAAAATAAACAAACAAAAAAGTAATAAAAATAGTAAAATAATATTTATAGATTCTGTCTAAAGGAAACAAAAGTTATAAAACCTGTTTAATACACAAAAACAAAACTTTAATTAGTGAAATTATTCATTTAGTAAAAAAGACCTTAACTTTATAAATAATAAGTAATTTTACTTTTTCACAACTATACATTAATTCTAATAAATCTCTTTGTACATCAGAGGACGGATTACTATTGAAATAATGAAGCCTTATTGAGGCATATAGTGGACAAACAACAAGAAGTCCTCCTCAACATGCATATCACAAAAACTGTACACATAGAGGTATATAAAAAGAAAAGACTAGCAGATTTTTCATCTTATGAAAGAAATACTAATATTGGAGATAAAATAGTGGATTGGATATAAGATGTCGAAATTTCAAGGATCTCATATTTAAAATAAACAATATCTCAGTCTTCGTAATGTTCAAAACTCAATGCTAAATCTACAGTTTTGGTAATATCAACATCGGAGATACAATAATGGATGAGATACTGAGTCTGGAAAGTTGAAGCTTTCATATTGCAATCTATTTTAGATGATTTGCTTTAAAAGGCGATAATTTTTTTTTTAATTGATAATAACATATTATTGGTGAATAGATATGGTAAATTTAAATTTCCCTATCGAAAAATGGCACCTAATAAAAAATCTTAATGTAATGTTCATAACAGCGTGGAATTTTAATAAAATGAAATATCACCTCTCTAGCTTCACAATTTAAAGAAATTTCAACATTAGTATAACAATATTTACAAAAATCTTGTTTGAATAAATTATTTTTTAAAACCTAGAATAACCTTCAAGTTTTTAGTGTAGCAAAAGTTTGTTGGAGAAAGTTAATAAAAAATGAATATTATGTATGATTTTGATTATCTTTGCGGACCGTGAACATCAGGTGTGTGGCCAGCGAGTGTAAACAATTTTGTCGAACGAGATATTATTGTATAGAAAAGTATTAAGAGAAAAATCAAAATTTAAGATGATTTTTTTTTTTTTTGACCCACTAATTCGAAAAGTTGTAAGTTTTTGAATAAAAGCAAACAAGGAATAATAAATATTTGTAACTATCTTCTTTCAATATAAAACGCTTGCGCTGCTCAAAAAATGCTGAAACGTTTATCTTCTCTTAAAGTTTTTGTTTTAAGGGGCATTTTGTAGGAATTCATCTATAAACATCTCCTCTTTTCTGAATTCTCCCCTTTCATCCTCACCAACAATCGACCATAAAGAAACTGTCGTACTTGAACAGTGCAAGTAAACAAAATATAGGTTTTGGGTGTTTTACCCGACAATACCATTTACAACATTTTTTTCTTAATAATTTTTTATTTTTGTTCTTGTCTTTGTTTTCTGTTCTATTTTTTAATATTATTCTATAATATTAAATATTATATAGTAAATATTAAATAATATTGTTGCTGATAACTGGTTCTGTTCAGTTAAGCTGGTCGATAAATATAGGAAAACTAAATTTGTCTTACTCGGGGACATTACGAAAAAATATTAAAAAAGAAAACCCCTCTTATATTATTCAAAAAAAAAAAAAAAAAAAAAACTACCGTCGGAACTTCTTTGTTTTGATTTTACTGGCAACAAAACGTTGGTTTCTTGTACCAAAACAAAACAAGTGTGTTATACTCGCATCATGATAATTCAGTACTTGCAGAATTAGGTAAAAAAAATATCTTTTTTCTTTATTATCTTATCTTTTCTTGGAATGAACATCTAACTTTAAGAAAATAACGTTTTTCAGTAAATATTTTTTTTTTTTGGAACTTAAAAATAATGTAAAAAAAAATACAACTTTTGTAATTTTTTGTTTTGTTTTTCTAAATTTTATGAAACAAATTTAACAATATATTCATCATTTTCGTTTGATAAATAAATTTTCAAACAAAAAACTAAATCGATTTTAATTATATCGATGACCTTTTAAAAAAGTAATGTGCATTTAAAGTTTCGGGTCAAAGCTGATCCGATGATACCAGTTGGAAGTTTTTGCGATTTTGAGGATACCAGTTAAGGGTTAATTTAGAGTTTTATTAATTTCCATTTTTTTTTTTTTTTTTTTCTTAATACAAGAAAGTGATGTTTACAAATTGGTATGTTATGAATATCATGTTATACTTATGTGTAGGTTTAAGCTGACAAGATTTAGAGAAAGCAGAAGAACGGGTCATTTAGAATAAATCATAACTTCCAGTGAATTATTTCTTTCACAGTTCCGCCCAAGTAAAGTTACTATTACGTCTCAAATTATTAGCTGAAGAAGAGATGATGGTGCGATTTATTTCTTTTGCTACTAGAAAGGAGCGTGATAAATTTTGGAAATCGTATATTTAGAATTTTCGATTTAAGTAGAAAAAAAGAAATTGGGTGCCAAGTTTGTATGTAAGTTTAATAATAGAAGTTTATTGTCTAGCTCTAAACAATGATCATCTCTTCTCTATTGCTTATTTTTGCATTTAACAATGTACGATTTCATTAATTTAAATTGTAAACATTTATAGCACCCATTTCTTTCTAGATTAAATTAAATAGAGTAATGGGTGCACAGCTACAACTCTGCTCTCTGTTACAGAATTTTTAAATTTGTAGAGACCACCTTTATTGGATCTGTTTAGGGGCCTCAAGTAAATGTGTGCTTATATTTAATAAGTATCTACATTCTATACTCCATTTGTATCGCTTAATACTTATTTTAGATTCTTATCTTTCGTTATAATTAAGAACTAAGGTAAAAAAGATTGATATACTATCGATTGTAATATTACCATCGATGGTGTATGATAACCTTTCTAACTGTAAATATTGGCGCAAAGTTTTGGAAGTTATGAACGGTTACAATTAATTTCGAACAGGCTATAGTTTTTTTTTTTTTTATTCATCATGATATATCATTTAACAGAACATTTTTTGTGATAACTATTTTAAAACTATTTCTTTGCAGTTTTATTTGTTTTGTTAGTGTGGATTCTCGGTTGAACTGGAAACAAAACCTAATTTAATTTTTATGCTTTTGTTGAAACAGCGCAACTAAAATTTATCTTCCTGGTATTTGTTCTTTTGATGAAGCAGAAGATGAATATAGATGTGATGCAATCCATACCAAATGTTTTAGTTAATATTTTAAAAAAAACAGGATCACCGCATACTTTTTCAAATGAATCGTTTCAGTGGATGTCCTCTATTGAAGAATTAAATAATTTTTTTGATTGGTTTTGTCATTCAATTACTGAGGAAAATTTTGTGACTGATGATGAATTGCGATGGTAAGTTGGGAAAAATATATTTAAAAATAAAGTAAGGTGATATTTCTATTTTTAAGCAGTAATTTTTTATTATTATTATTAACTTGGTGCAATTTCTCTTTATATTTTTAAGTTACAATCATTTAATGAAAAATGGTAAGCTTCTAAGTGAAAATCAATTAGATTTGAAAATTAACAGTTATTTAAGCTGTGATTCAGATGATCTATTACATGAAACTAGTATAGATGGCCTAAAAGATGTGATTCAAACGAAGGAGAAAGTACTTAACAATTTAAAGAAACTTAAAAATTTGATCTAGTAAGTGTTTTCTATTATATTTTATTCTTTTAATTTGAATTCATTTCAGAATCGGTGCTATGTCGGCCATAGGGCAGTGTTTAGCTACAAAGAGAATTGAAATTCTTGTCTATCGTAAAGATCTTGTTATTCTTCTGATATTTAATAAATAAAATTCTTTTCGTGAAAGGAGACTTTAAAAAAAAAGGTTTCTAGACGTAACATTCAGAAGTTTTTAATTATTTTATTTTACTCGTCTTAAGAGGAAACATTGTAATCGGGTCATTTTGAGGTTTAAAACGAAGTATTCGTTTTGATATTCCCTGAGAAGTAAAATGTGGTTTTTACAAGTTTAATTTTAAATGGAAATCTTAACTTCACTCTTACTTCCATTAATATTTTATTCTAGTGTACATTACACATGTGGAATTCGTTTAAAACTCTTATGTTCCAAGAAACTTTATTGTACTTAAATTGTGGCCAGTGAAACTCGTCGTGTGTTTCCTCACCATATATTTTTTTTTAATATTACAAAATTTCATTTTACAGCAAAGAACTTAACGTTCGTGAAACTGAAAAATGCAATCCTGTCGTTGAACGAATTCTTCAGCAAGAGATTAATGAGATGAATCTAGCGCTTCAACGATACAAGACACAGTTCCAGGCTTTAGTCAACAAAGTGGACACTCTTTATGAAAATATTGCTGCTTTAGGGACTGTTGTAAGTTTTTTTGGTATTTTGCTGCTTATCTTTCAATTTTAAGGCAAATTTATATTTCATTATTTTTACTGATTGATGTCTTTTATTCATTTCCACCCAAAAAAAAGTAAACTTAGGAAATCATGCAGTGTCTAAAACCATGTATCCACTGGTTGCAAGTTGCAATATTGTTACACCGTATCCACATCATTCCATGATACAAACTATGCACAGTTTGGTCTTGTATCAAGAACTGCACGGTACAGGTGTACAAGATGCCTGTTTGGTGCAAGTGTACATTTGGCCATTACCATTTTTAACCCACATTTTCATAAAAACATCAAAAAACAATAATATAATGCAATCATCAGCATAGTCATTACTGATGCTGCAGTTCACTTCTCGACGCTCTCTTTTCTTCTAGATTTCGTGATAGCGATTTTTTTTAAGAAGAATGGTTTAAATAATAATGCAATAAAAATAATTTAACATAAAACGAATTATACATACAAGAAAGAGACTAAACAATGAAGTGTAGCCAGATTGTAGAAGTTATAATTATTATGGAAAAATGATAAAAATAAATTCTGTGGGGTAGAATTTACAAAAAACCCGTCCACCACATTCGTCTCGTTGCCTTTTAAGCCAACTTGCTTGTATTTCTACCATAATTTGATTCACTTCCATTTTGCATCATATTAAATCACACTTAACTTTAATATTCACAGGTCAAGGATCCATTATATATCTGTCAACAAAATTTAAAACAATACACTACAGAGTACGCAAATTTAGGAATAATTATAGCAATTTTAAAGAAAAAAATATTCGAAGATGTAAGTATCTTATTACAAAAATTAAGTTTTGTTTCGTTTTAAGAGCTGTAAAGAAGTACGACAGTTATAATTTTTAACCTTTTACTTTGTTTTACTTTCTCTTGCTATATTAGTGAGATTTGACAATCGATAGTAAAAATCGAAAAATCGATATATCATTTTTATGGTCCCCTGTATTCGAAAATATGTTTTTCATACATAGCAATGAAATTAGTTTGTGTGTGTGTGTGTATTAATCTGAAGTAAGTGAAAAAATGGATAATCGCAGAATGATGAAATTTATTATACATATTTATTATTTATTTATAATTATAATTCTTAGGCATCACCAGAGAGGTGACTACAATGAAGTTTTGGTCTGAATTTTTTTTTTTTTTTTTTTTTAGAAAAGATCCCAAACTATGGAGAACAACTTATTGTACCTTCCGATATCTGATGATGATGTCATGAATTATCTATACAATTGGTAAAGTATAACTTGTGATATATAGTGTGCTTTAGATGGTATGTTTACATTAATTGGTCGAGAAAGTGATTGTGTGAAAGTGTTCCAATTCGAAATTGAGGGTTTGCGTAGTGGGTAGTTTGCAGTCTAAGTGGGATTGGGAAGCTTTTAGTAAAAAGGGTTATTTGTTTTAATTTTTAAAAGTAATTTGTTTATTCTAAATATTTTTTTTTTTTATTCTAGGATAAGTGCAGAAGAATTTAAAATTGGATTATATAAATCTGAGATACATATTGCAAACGAAATAATGAGATATTTGTCAGATTGTGAAAGAAACATTGAAAACTCCTACTTCCTCTTTACGTGGAATGAGTAATACTTATTATTATTATTATTATTATTAATTTTAAAGTACCGGAAGCAGATGGCTTCGGTACAAAGAAGAGGAGCGTTCAGGATCGTCCCTTCCTATCGAACGATCTCGGAGCCTGCGGCACTAGTGGTGGCTGGAGTGATCCCTATCGATTTGATGGCCCAAGAACGTAAGATGGCTTACGATCTAAAGGAAGTCCTCGGAAGATCGGAGGCGTAAGTGGTGGCCATGGATTCGCTCAATTCGGTCCTGGCATGAAAGGTGGCGGACCGGACACCCGAGGCAGATGGACTGCACGGCTCATTGGCAACCCTTCTGTGTGGGCCGGAAGAAAGCATGGCGAGGTCGTCTACTACCTCACCCAGTTTATTACAGGGCACGGGGTGTTTCACCTCGTACCTGTAAAGGATGGGGGAAAGTTGGAGACCCTGTCATGTATCTTCAAGAGACTCTGACCTCGATGACGCGCCCATCATACATTCTTTATGTGTGATAGATGGGTGCCGGTGAGGGAGAGCTTGGAGGGAGAGATCGGGAGAATCACGCCCGAGAACATAGTAGCGATTTTGCTCTCCCATAGAGACTGCTGGGAGAGCAAAGGTAGTATTAAAAAGAAAGAAACAGGAGCTAGACTTCCGTCTGCTGCTGTCGTAATAGAGGATCGTATAAAGGCCGGTAGGAGCTCGCATGAGCTATTGTGACCTTGCACCACCTTGCAATCAAGTAATGCGTTAGTGATTCCAAGGTGGGTTGCAGTGCCTCTAGGGGAGGTGGGTTTTTTAGTGGGTGAGTGTCCCACATACCGTGGGCATTTCCCCACGATGATGCATAATGCACTTTTCCCCCTCCATAAAAAAAAAGAAAAAGATTTTTGGGGAATAACTGAGATGCGGTCAATAAATTCACAAACAAATTTTGTTTCTTCATATCCAACGTTTCGGTTAATAACCTTCTTCAGGGCATTGTAAAATTTGTGGAGTTTAATGTTGAGCTACATCATCATAACTGTTGCTTGTTGTAGCTTGTCATTTAGTTAAGATTTTCCTGAATGTTTAAAGTAGACGGAACTTCAAGAGGTTTTTTTAATTTATTATTTCCTTTTCCAGCAACAACTTCGATGATGATGATTGCCCTGTCTGTGATGAAGAAGAACTGAGAGATGCTTGTGATCAATATGTAGAAGATATTATTCGTGGTGTACAGTTGAATATTTGCAGAGAACGATTGAAAAAGAGGAAAAACAAGCTATCTATCTTGGATACATTTGGTAATATTTGCAGAACTAGGAAATTATGCAATGAGTGTCTACATTTTCTGTTGATGAACGATTGGAAGATGATCAGAACGTCTGTATCGTTACTGCAAGATATACACGATTGTTGGCAATTTAATATTGCTGAATCTAAAAAAAAAATGGTAAATACTTTTTTTGTTTTTCTATAATTGTAATGTTGTGGATTGAGTTAATGCAACTTTGATTGGATTATCTGTTCTGATCCTGAAACGTAGATCAGAGATCAACGGAAGGATGAAACGAAGATTTAGACGAAAAACCATAGAATTACGCATCCAAAGAGATATCTATTTAAATCGAATCTTTTAAATATCAAAATTCAAAGTAACAATTTCAGATGTGTAATTTTTTAAATACTTTTTTATTTTTAATCTTTTATTGGAATTTACCACTGCAACGGTTGTTGCAACAAGCAAATATGGTAAAAAATAAAAATAAAAGAAAATCAAGAGTGGAGAAGGCACCCAATGGTGTCACTCCAGTGCTTTGCTCTCACGATAAGAGTAGATCACGGAGGCCATCTTCTCTTCAATCTCCTTAGAGGATTACCTCTGGTAATGTGGGAGGAAGATAGGTGTTCTATGAGAGAGTTAGGATGAGCTGCTGTAGAGGAATAAAATTTAAGAGAACGAGTGTTAGCAAGATCTTGGAATGAAAGGGAGATTTTGAGGTCATTATGGATAGTGAGGTTAGATACATAGAACGGAGCGTTAAGAAGTTTTCGTTGTATTTTTTTGACTCTAATGTCTGGAGGCGTAGTGAGTTGGAACGCTTAGTCGATCCCCCATACTTCGATGGGCCATATGACCAAATATGTAGCAGTAACAGAAGATAGAGTCTTTTGTTATGTAGGTTAAGTTTGGAACGTTTGTCAAGTAGTTCTGGCGAGAAGTTTTGTAGCGTTGGTTAGTTTCTTGTCTTTTCAGTCCAGTATGGGCGATTCCATGTCCAACCGTTTGCTTCTAGGTACAGTCCAAGGTAGCGTACTTTGTCCACAGTTGGTATAGGAGTTTGTGGTTCAAGATGATGGAAGGTAGGATTTTAAATACCAAATCTGATTTGCGCTCAAGCAGAAAATGTGGCCTGATTCATTTATTGCCCCAATCTCCACTATCTTCTACAATATAATTAATATAATTTACTCTCTTGGCCATTTTATAACCAAAATTTTTCTTTCCTTTAAAAAAAAAAAAAAATTACTTTTCAGGCCTGGATGAAACGACGTGCGATTAGACAACAGATTCCGAGGACCATAGCTGATGATGCCGGTACAGAATTGACAATTGCTGTTTGCAGTACTCTGACATTGAGTCCGAATGCAACATTACTGGATGTGGACGATTCTTGTATAGAAAGACTTAATAGAGGTGTCCAGCATCATAAAGACAGTATCACCAGCGATTTTCAACATTTTTCTAGAGGTTTAAGAGGAATGTAAGTATTTTATTTATTTTTAAAGAGGATTTCTAAAGGAATTCACGTTTTTAATTAAAAATGTTTTATTATTATTATTTTTAAATGATTTAAGGCGCGTCAACATCTAAGGTTATTGGCGCCCGGAGCTTTTTTTCAGTGCACTGCCGACCTCCGGACAGTGTTCTCCTCGTTACAGACTACATCACCGGACAGTGAGCTGTAAGAAGCTCCTAGGAAGAGAAAATTTAAGGGTCAGCAGCTGGATTCGAATCCGGGACCTCCGCGTGGGGAGTCCAGTACGCTAACCGCATAGCTAACCCCATCCTTTTTTTTTTCATTACGTATAATGCATTTGTTTACCAACTCTTCTTGACAGAGGAACATCTTTACTCCGTGGTGGATACCACCACGAATCCGATAGCGAACAAAATCTCTCTAATGGAACTGGCTCTTTTTACTTTTAACATAACTGTTATTTGTTCCTTTAAAAATTCGATTGTGTGTGGTCCATCTCTTGTCCTAGAGTTGGGGTATTAAAATCCCCTGAAATCCCCATTTTATTGTTATATACAATCCCATACACTAGATTTTTTTACTAAATCCTTATCCACTGACCAAAAAAAAAATTGGTTGGAAAGTGGTCCTCAACAACTTGGAAATAAAATTGTCAAACCTGGAATGGTTTGGAATGGCCGTCCTGTAACACAATAATAGACTGTACCTTGATTGCTGAAATTTTTATTTAAAGAGCTCTTGATGGATGATTAATTAATCAGTTAGATAATTGAATTTTATATCCATTTTCATTAGTTTAGCGTAATAATTCTATCTATTTTGTTAAATTTCATATAATTTAATTTCTAGATTGTCAGAGGTGAAAAAAATCGATGAATTCCTGTTCGATGGGCCAACTAGGGTGGTAAATTATAATAAAGAAATTATTGAAAGTATTAGAGAGATTGATCGAATTGTGAAATCGACTTCAATAAGCGATCTACAACTAGAATATGAAGAACATCAGGTAAGCTTACTTTGTTTTGAATATTTTGGTCGTGATTTAAAAATTTTTTCTTTTCGGTCTAGCCTATCATAGAAATTTGGTTTTCAACTTATGAGGTCTGTAAATTAAGTAATGAGACTGATTTTTTTATTCAAAAAGAATTACAATTCTATATTGTCACCTTCAAAAATAACTTCCTTCTGAAGCCACACAACGCTGGAGACGTTTCTTCCACTCCTCATAGCAGTGCTCGAACTCCGATACTGGAATTAGCCTTCAGCTGGTCTCGATTACAGCCGTTTGAATGTTTTCTACTGTCCCAAAATGAGTTCCACCTTGAGGTGATTTTTTTCAACTTCAGGAAGAGAAAAAAAAGTCACAAGGACTTGAAGTCAGGCTGAGGAGCCACAGGAATGTTTTTACTGGCCAAAAACTCCAAAAAAGAAAGGTTTCATCTCATCCCCAATCCATTGGTAGGGATTAAAATTTTGATGAACGGTGGTGTGAGTAAAAATTTAACTCTTCCCCGATCATTCTGACTGTCTGACCGACGATCTGAACGCACAAGATCCCGGATTCTGTCGACATTTTCTTGGGTTATTGAAGATGAAGGCCTTCCGCTTCGTCGTGGTTCATCTTCAATCGACTCTCTTCTCCTTCTGAAAATGCCTTAAACCACCGAAAAACCTGGGCTCTTGACAAAACACTATCTCCGTGTAGGCCTGCTGAAGTTTAGCAAGAGTTTCCGTTGCACACTGTGCCCAAATCTGAAGCCCAACTCATTTTGGGACAGTCGGAAAACATTCAAACGGCTGTAACCGAGACCAGCTGAAGGCTATTCCGGTATCGGAGTTCGAACCACTGCTATGAGGAGTGGAAGAAACGTCTCCAGCGCTGTGTGGCGGCTTCAGAAGGAAGTTATTTTGAAGGTGACAATATAGAATTGTAATTCTTTTTGAATAAAAAAAATCAGTCTCATTACTTAATTTACAGACCTCGTATCGCAATAATGCACTTGAATGATTAACTTGATATTTCTAATACAATTTTCGATTTAATTGACGATTTCCTGTTACTTGGCGTAATAATTGTACCGTTGTAGATCTATAACTTATCCAAATTTCCGGTAAAATTCAATTAAAGTACTTCCCGGAAAGAGGGAAGTAAGATCTCTCTCTAAAGTGTCGTATTTTGCCCAATATAAGAGCGAATGCCATGTTTCACGATGATGACAATCAACGCGCTCAATCAATCCAGCAAACTTTGTTGAACTCTTGCCGCCATCTCTCAATCTATCCGTCCCCAGTTAATTTTTACAATGAGTTTTTTTTTTTTTTTTTGAAAAGAATTTGTGGTGGTGAACAAAAACGCCTCTACTAACCCTGAGAATCATGATCTATTTTTCACAGAAATGGCTGGAGAGAAATAAGAGTTTACTTCATATGATGTGGTATGAATGGAACAGAAATCCATTTGATGTTATACAAACTATACTAAAATTGGAAGAAAAGGCCAAAGTTCAGAAACGAAGAAAGAGCATCTTGATTGCACAACAATTGTCTTCAGTAGAATTTCAAGAATATTGTAGATTTTAAAAGATATATTTTTGTTTATCATTTCCATTTTTTTCAAAAGATTGTACATAATTATTATTATTTTTATTTATTTTTTTTTTTCTGGCGCATCGACGTCTGTGGCCATTAGCGCCTATACATAATTATTATTATTATATATAGTGCCTGTAAAGTGAAAACCCCTGGTTTTATATATATAATAATCTCTTCCAGAGATTTAGGCAAACTTAGTATAAAAACACACGTCCAACTTTACAATTCTAAAAACATTTACATACGCTCCAAAACATATAGAACCCTTAAAATATCGCCAAGAATGTATGGAGAAAACTAGAAACGATATGACCAGAAGTTTCAAAGATAAAAAACTGATGGATATAGAATTAGAATTAAAGAAATCTTTGAACTATATCTAGATTGTAATCTATTAGCTTAAATATTCAAGTTTTACTTTTTGTACATGTTTATTTTAGAAAATTAATATAGGCATTATTTTTAATTCAATTTTATTAAGAAATACCACTAATTATTTAAAGAACAATACAAAATATATCAAAAAAATAATCACAATTGTTTAATTTATTTAATTCCCAATAACATAAAACTTGCAGAATGGTTCATTTTGTTTGAAGAAATTTAGGCTTATTCTTACGATATTTTTTTGGAAATTTATTTCTACTTAAATAATATAGATGGGAGGCCTAATTTGAAAGTTTGTTCCTAATTTAACGTAAAAAGAAAAAGAAAAAACAGCTTTAAAGGTAATAACTTCGCTAAAAAATAGGTGACAGCCATTTTACAAACATTTTTTGTACTTCATTGGTTTTTTTTGTTATTTATCCTGTGCCCTAAACTTTTTTTTAATTAAAAAAATTATAATTAGATGGTATTATGTTGTTGCTAGTAGTGTCAATTATAATTAATCTGAAATAAATTGTATTCGCTGTGGAAAAAAGTAATAAATGAATGTTCCTTCCTTAGAGGCCATATTAACATTGCTTCTAAATAGGTGAGTTGAATTTGCAGTGTCACTGACTTTTTAGTAATCTTTGTAACACAGATAACATTTACCATATTTACAATTTCTTACTTTTTCTTATTAATAAATACGGGTTTTCCACAACTCGCGGTTCCCTTCAGCTATCAGAGGAGAGTAAATGCTTTCTTCCAAATAACTCGATCCACGCCTGTCCTCCTCCGTCGGACCCCCATTCTGCTATCATTAATTACTTCACCTAATCCCTCCACCCATTTCTGGGGTCTTCCTTATATTTTGAAATATGATACGACATATTTGAAAAAAAAAACATTCAATATAATTGAAGAGACCGACGACAGAACAACCTACTCCCCTAATCTCCTGGATCGTACTGAAGATACTTTTTGGTTACAGTTCTATATATGTACTATATAGTAGTCCAGGTAGTGTTACTCTCTGGTGGCGCTTTTTGGAACTAAAATATTTGGCGTGAAGTTGTTGCAATTCTACATGTATCTAGTTAGTGTTGCTATCTAGTGTCAAATACTTCAACTGCGGCTAAATGCTTTCTCCAAGTAAGTGCTGCTACCTGGTGATCATTTCTGAAAGTATTTTTAATTCTTTTACTATTTTTAAGCATTTATATTGTTTATTTTAGTGTTTTTTTTAAAAAATTACAGACTTTTCTTCACATGCGAATGACTATTACTTTTTTACTGTTATATTGCTATAATAATAGTTAAAGTACTTCTTATTGTTTTTCGGATGTTAAATCAGGTTTAAACTAATACAAAATTGAACATTGTTTCACCAAGTACCCTAGAATCGGTTGGAATCCATCTCAAATTAATCTTTTTTGTCTATTTAATTGCCGCTGATAACAATAACAAACACTGCTTCCTAAGACTATGCTGCGTAAAGACTCACCCATATTTTTTTATCTTTACCTTGTAGTGTATTGTTCATCGACAGAGAAGGATACCAACCTTTAATGTTGATGATGTAAAAAAACAAATTAAGGCTGATTCCTTTATAAAAATGAGTGAAAGATTATTGCTAATTTGTCTAAATTTTTCATTTATTTTTTTTTTGCCAAACTTTCCCAAACCTTTGAACTATAGGTCATTTGCAGAACTTTATACTAAATATTAAAGATTACAAATTTGTTTTAACTCGTTAAGATTAAAAGGTTGGTACGCCCTCTGTCTCCTGAATGTTTGCAGTATCTACACTATCAGGTTTGGAAGACCTTTGATGTGGATCGCTAAACCAGCCAGTGCTTAGGTTTGAGAACGAAACAACAGTGTTTGTTGCGTCAACAGTGTAAAAACAAATTATAATCATTTATTAAGTATAAAGTCCTGAAGATGATCTAGACCAGGGGTCGGCAACCCGCGGCTCTTTTATCCAAATTGTGTGGCTCTTCAGCCTGTCCAAAATAATATTGTATATTTCAATTTTATTGAAACAAATTAAAATTTCATTTATTAAAAGTAAAGATATTTTTTCAAAAAGAATTTTAAATGAGATTTGGTTTGGTAATTATATTAAAATACAGTACGTAATTATATAGGACTGCCGCCATTTTCATTCAAACACAGGTTTAGTTATTATTTATTTCTTTATTTACTTTGCAATATGTGAAAATATATAAAACATTTAAATGTTATTGAATATCATAAAATAATAAATTGTGAATACAAATGATCTACAGAATTTTGTACACTATCATCCTTGCTGCTCTTGGTAAGATTTATTAAAATTATTTAAGGCTGGAAACATAGTGGAGCGGCGAGCAAAGCGGCGAAATCAAACACAACATATGGGGAGCAAAGCGAAGATAGAGCAACGCTATCTATAGAGAGTAGAGCGAAGCGTTATGACATGTTTGATTTCTTCGCTCTTATCGCGCTCAATTTTTAAAGGTTATTGCTCGCAGGTTATAGATATTGATATATTTATTGGTTTAGTTTGTTTAAAGAAACCTCTGTGGGACCATAATATTGTATTTGCGAAGCTACAATAGTTTTTAATAATTAATAGTTAAAATTAATTAACAAGTAGTTAATGGAGAATTCAGGTAATATTTGCTACATTTAATTGGTTCTCAATCCCTTAATGCTAACTTTCATCTAAATACTAGGCAAAATTAAATTACTTTTTCACGTCCTACTACTTCTGATCAGAACGAATTCTCCAATCCTTCTGTAGCGTCGTACTACTCCAGTTTTTCAGATGAACAACATTAATTTACGACAAATCATGGTGTAGTGATTTAATAAAATTATTGTTTTTTTTTAATTGACTAATTTCTTTTTATCTGTATATATTTCTATTTTTTTATTTATTTTTTTCTAACCTTAAAGTAACTGCTAAGTAACTTAATGGGGTTACACAGATTTGTATTTAGTTAATTTTTCTATATTGTGCCTAACTTTTGTTAGGTTCTTCGTATGAAACTTACTATAAACGTAGTTCCACAGCCTTGATGTCATACTGCATCTTGATCTTGTATTCACAAAATTTGTTATAGATAAAAAAAAAGAGAAAGGGAAGAATAAGACTTAGATTTTTGGGTCAAATAAATTAATCAATAACAGTTAAGACAATCTTTACTTAAGTAAGACACGCCTAAGTTTCTTTAATACATACGTAAGACTATCTTATTTTATTATTACTTTTACAAAAAAATATCATAATTATTAGGTACTAATGCTGTTATAGTTTTTTGTACAAGAATTAACTTCTTTTTTGTATTTTTGTAAAACAATATCTAAAAATAGAATAAATATTTAAAGTATTGTAATTGAATGGTTTTTTCTTTTTAATACTCAAGGTAAAATAACTGTGGTAAAGGAGAACGTGATCCTCTCTCTCCCCATGATAAGTAAGTTTCTGGTACTTCTTCAATCCTCTTCTTCTATAGGTGGAGTCTTCTTCCTTGTGACCAGGTACTCTACTCCCCATAGAGTTATCGTGCACACGGACATAAAGTTAATTAAATGTATACAGATGTTATAGTTGCCATATGTATCTCGTACGTAACCTGTGTGTAACCATGGAAACAATAAAATTAATATCAAAGAGGTTAGTTTTTCTTTTTTCAGTCAAATAATTCTTAAAAATCGTGGTGTGAACCCTGACTAACACTTACTGTAATTCTAGTTGTTTTAACATGTACATTTCTCAAAAAATTGCTTATTGTAAAACATAGTTAATTATAACTAACATTTTCTAAATTTTATAGGGGTGAACCAGTAAGTATTGTCCATTACGCCTACTTGTGTGTAGTACATCTAAAGTGGACTTCAATGACGTATTGGCCAACTTCATATTTTCCACTGTTCACTTGAGTGACGTCACTTTAATTTTTTTTCTCTAAAATCATCACTTTTTTCCAATAAATATTTTTTATTACTCAGAAAGTTTTAGTCCGAATTCGAATCTGATGACACGGTTAGAAAGATAGATAGATTTCCTAAAAATTGATACCATTTCGAAGCATAAGTTATTCTCCAAACAGCCTCAATCTTCCTCCTGGATGCTGGGAAAATAAAAGTAATCGAAATTTTTTGAAGAAAACTCATTAGGCCCTTATGTGTGATCAGATCATTATCAGACCTCAGTGCCAGGCACTTTTTAGTAAAAGTTTCCTTGTCTAATGTGGTACTTTCTAACGTGGTATATCACTTTTCCAGGATTCCTTTTCATCTGCGTAAAAGTGAAATTACGTTTGTTTTTACAAGAAAACGTGTTCACGAGCACTTAAACAGTGTTAAGTTTGTCAAGTTGTTGTTATTCATTGAAAACTCTTTTAGATGGACCAGTAGACCAATTTTTAAAGTAGATTGTCTTAAAATAGGGAAATCAAAGGTTACATTCTGCACTTGGAAAAAAAAAATAATAATAAGCATAACTTATGCTTCGAAATGGAATCAGAAAATTTATCTATCTTTCTAACCGTGTCACCAGAATCGAATTCGGACTAAAACTTTCTGAGTAATAACATTTTTATTGCAAAAAAAGGTAATGATTTTAGGGGAAAAAAAATTAAAGTGACGTCACTCAAGTTAACAGAGGAAAATATGAAGTTGGCCAATATACGTCATTGAACTCTACTTTAGATGTACTACACACAGTAGGCCTATGGACATTACTTACTGGTTCACCCCTATAACTGGATATTCTACCGAAATAACACGTTGGAGCAAATCTCTCAGTAAAATTGGAAATAATACATTCAATAAAGTGGTAGATTTCTGTGGAGAGTTTCGATATTGCTATGTAACAATCGAGTAATCGATTTTTAAATTTTTCTTTTTCAAAAAATAGGAATTTCAATAGTATACAAAAAAATTCTTTACCTACCCACAATGGGTCCAAAGCCCATGAGAAAGATGCCGTTGAGCACAGTCTGAAGACCTGAAGCTGAAGGCAGTTTCTCCAGTGGTACATGATTCGGTATGACCAGCGTCATGTAGACTGTACGGAATCCTTTTGCAAGACCAAGCGCCACGCATACCACTAACATTTTCTTATAATTGTACACAAATGTTAGCGCTGTAAAAAAGAAAAAGAAGAGGAAAAATGATCCATCATGGGATTATCATAGGGTTAAAGAGTTTGATCAGCATGCCGAGGAAACGTTCTTAAATTTGGGAAAAAGAAGTAAGAAATAACAGAGGAGTTTTTTTTAAGTCTATTTAATTTAGGGAGCCTCAACATTATTTGTTAGCGCTTCGAGTATTTTTAGTACACTGCCATCCTCCGGCAGAGTTCTCTGCGTAACAGACAATACTGTAAAGTAATAGCCTATTTTTTAAGGCAGGCTTAATGTCCAACTGCCAATTAGGTGTCGTGGACGGAGGCGACTAGCAAACATACTTTACTGTAAATTACTCATATTAACCATTAAATAAAATAGAAGGCCTAAGACCGGGGAATCGAATCTAGTACCACAATACACCTTAGCTTTGCGGGTCTAGTCTACTTAACCGATCGGCTACCGTGGCGCCCTTCCTCTCTCTCTCTATATATATATATATATTTATATATATATATTTATATATATATATTTATATATATATATATATAAATATATATATATACATTATCTTCAAGGTAACCTATCAACAAAACGTTGAACATTTGATTTTACCTAGCTTAGGTATGTCCAGAAGGATACTTTAATAAGTTTTATGTCAAAATTAACCAAGCAAAAGTTTCCCGAATACTGTTCCAACGATATCCTTCAAACTTACGGAACAAATTGTACAGGTGTAGAATCTAGAATTTTTATTTGAAAGATTTTTCCTGGACAACTCGATTACGAGCAGTTCCGGAAGTGAAGGGTGCTTTAGGCTTTTCTCTAAAATGTTAATTTTGTAGATTTTTCCTGTTTTACTATCTTTAGAACCAAATTTCACATTAGCTTAGCTGGTCTAGCCTCTTAACCGCTCGGCTACCGTGGCGCCTAACAGACAAAACTGTAGGAAGCTTCTAGGAAAGTGAAAATCTAAGGACCACCAGCGGGATTCGAACCCAGGGATCTCCATGTGGGAATCCAGTTCATCTAATCCACTCAGATAATCCCTACAATGACTCATACTTGAGGATCTATCCACTTAAAACTAAATAGATAAAACAGAAGATATTTACAAAATCTTGCGATCACCAGCAACACCAAACTCAACATGTACATATAACGAGGCGTAATCTTCATTCTATCACCAATGAACGGTGCCAAGAATCTAAAGATAATGTCAGCGGTAGCGATCACAGACATGAGCGTGGCCGTTTCTTCAATGTTGAAATTTCTATCGCCTAATATCAACGGCGTCATCAGCGAGAAGTTGATTTCTCCGGTGAATGCTAAAGACATGCCCAGCCAGATGTTTCTGTAGACACCATCTTTCAGGAGATCTAGATCGAAGAACTTGACCACCTTCATGTACCATCTCTTTTTCTTCTTTTTCTTCTCTTTTTCTGGAACGGCTATAGTCACCACCGAGGGTTCTTCAGACTGTAGGCGCCTGTAAGCATAGATTAGAGTTAGATACATTTTTTTTTTAAGAAAGGTGAAATATACGTAAAACAAAACAAAGCCAGCCAGTCTATAATCATAAATTGGAAATGTTAAATTTACCTCAAGAGTTTGTCGCAGGTTTCATGTTCAATATTATTGCTTTCTCTACTCCACCATTTTGAGTCTGGTTCCAGTAAATTCTCACATTTCTCGTGGATGGAGGTTCTCGAATGTGTTACACTAAGGCGCCTTCCTTCCTGTCAAAAAGTATTTTTTTATGCTTCACATTTCCCCCAAAAATAGAAATAAATAATATAATTAAAAAAAAAAAAATCTAACAAGTAGGAATTCTTACTAAATTTGTTACTTGCTTTAAATTTGCACGAATGAAAAACAATATAGCTACGCCATTAAGTCTTACGCCATAAATCTTAGGAATAGACTTTTCAAATTACGGGTATGGCAAGTTTTCAGAAAAATTGTATTGATCCCAATTGGGAAAAAATGGTATGGATGGTGCCTCCTCTAGCTCGCAAGCCCCCAGGTTAGCCAGGAGGCTATCCAACTGCTCTCTGTATCTGAGGAGGCACCTTTGAAGGCACAGTACATGCTGCACAAGCTGCGTAAAGTGCATTGTTTGATAAATTAAGGAATAAGTTTGACCCCTTTACATGAAAGATATTGATCACTTAAACATAGGGCAGGAGGTTTCCAATTTTTTTGGTAATTAAAACGCAACTATCCCAAAATTATCAAATAATTATTAAACCTTTTTGTTTGTAACAGATGTAAAATTAATTTTTAGCCATTTTGTGCATGCTTGAGAACATCTCAAGCTCTTAACATTTGATTTTTCTTAGAAAAATTACTCGGAAAACGACTTATTTCCCGATATTACGAAAAACTCTAGCTTTACTGCCTTGACAATATTTTCAGTAGAAAGGGGATGAAAAAATACATCAAAATGACCTATCGCGAGCTCTTCTTTCTCTTTGATAACAAGTTAAATAATCAAATTTGGAAATGGCCTAGCACCTTCAATTTTGAAGATATGGAATTGCGGTTTCTGGTTTCTTTCATAACATTTTATACTCTTTAAAACTGAGTATATGAAAATGGAGGTCAACTGCGAACCCTCACTTTTGGTCGCGCGTTAGCCGCGTACGCGATCAGTAATCTAAACTCAAGTCACATATTCTGAAACTAGAGGTGTCGGGCAACAAATTTTTCCTCTACCATGTTTTGCTCAGATTAACCGTTTAAACATGAAATGCATTTGAGCCGTCTTAAAATGAACACCCTGTATATATCGCAAAAAGCTCAAGATATCCCTCTGGAAATTCACATTTTTCTATCGTGCTAATTTCCTTCAACTTAGTATTTTCATAATTAAATTATTTATGTTTTTTTACGGCACTATAGAGGGAAACTTACCCTAACTTCACCTTAAATTACATTATCATGGGGAAATGACCCAAATAACAGTTACCAACTGTACATTGTGCAATAAATATGGAAATTAAAGTATTTCTAGTAAACGTTCAAAATAAAATCAGCGCGATAGTAATAGTTCTAATGATGGTGAACAAATAATAAAATTAAAAGTAATTAAAATAAATTAACTTATAAACCCACCTGCTTCGGTTAATTTCTTTGGAATTATAACATTTTCCAATCCATGGACAGAGTGGCTATCCACGTCATAACGTGGCTCTGGACTTTCCGGCGGTGTTAACGATTCCAGCTGTGGCTCTTTCTCTTGATTGTCATTGATTTCTTTTGCTTCATTGTTCTCTTTTGGCGGATTCAATTGTTCAATTTCTTTTCCGTCTAGTAATTCAACATCTAGAACAGAGATTATTGTTTTATTGCTGGTTGATGAGTGTTGATGATCATTCTCTTATCTTGGAACATTTTAGAACAAAGAAGAATGATTGTTACCTAATTTTTGTTTTAATACGAGGATTAACAAAGTATTCGTAAAAGGAGCTTTTGAAATGAAAGAAATTTTAAGGTTTGTTGATCAAAAGTCTGTTAGAATTTGAAAACTACTGTCAAGGTTTTGGCCAGTGTTACAACATTTTAATACAGAGGAATGACATAGAAGTTGACGTGATGGTGGCTACACGCATCTATTGAGTTAAGCTTTAAAGCTGGATTAGTGTGAGCACTATCATATTAATTGTCTCTAAATTTAAATTTCCAACTATTAGACATAGTTTTTACCAAGTGGTTGTCGATAGTGCCACTTCACAGGCTGAAGTAATTGTGCCGCTAGGAATGCGTGCAAAGTTAGGGCGGCTAAAATCAACGCCGTACCTCTGACCCCGTAAATATCCAGGAATGCACTAATCATCTGCAAAGGAACATACAAAAAAATTGGCATGTGCAAACTACTATAAAAAAAAATTCTTACTATGATATAAAATTTTACTATCAATACATACCAAAGGCATCAAAACTGGCCCCAATCCAGTAATTGTTATACAAATACCCGTTGCCATGCTTCGTTTTTTGTTGAAGTAAGTATTCAATGCCAAACTAAACGCTGACATTGATGTGCTAAAACCAATGGCTAGAAAACAAAATATAATCATTGATGGATATATTAATGTAAATGAAGCACTTTTTAATTATAGGATTCCACTCCAGATTATGCTTACATGCAGTCTTAACTGCAGTGGATTGGAGCAGAACGGAATACGCGAAGTCATTGGGCTAGGTACAGGCACAAAGAGAGATATATCCATACAATCTGGAAGCAACTGACTATCATAATTGACTATAATAATGGAGACAGATTAAGGAAAAAAAGGCCTAGAAAAATTTGTGACATTATACAAGTTCCTAGACTTTATCCGGCGGTGTCTGGATACCGTAAGGAAATAAGGGATGTAAAAGAGAAAAACTAAGAAACACTTACAGTTAATGATTCCGTAATAGATGATGAACTCATAAAATGTGTACGCTTGACTAGTCAAGGTAAATCCAACGAATAGAAAAATTGATCCAAGTATTGCTACTTTTCTATAACCAAATTTTTTTAATAATGGTCCATTCCATAGACCTGTAATTTATAAAAAAAACAATGAGTATCCAAAAAATCAAAAATTACTTAACAGTTCACATTAAAAATTTATTACTAACCCAGTAATAATCCGAATGCTGAATTAACATTTATTATTGTACTTATATCTACTGCTGACATTTTCAATTCTGTAAAAACATTTCTGAAGAGTAGACCAAAACTTTGTAATATTGGTATTGTAATTATCTGAAATTAATAATTTTCTTTTTAATTACTATAAAATCAAGATAATGGAAAAATAAAATGGTATATAACTTTCTTTCTATTCGGAAACAAGCTCAAAACACCTTTCAAATAAAAGAAAAGTTCAAATCTCTACATTTACTTAAGAATAAGATATAACCTGCCCTCTTGACCTAACATTTTTAACACTTGGATGATGTGTTACTGTTCAGAATATCCTTTATGAGTTTACTGTAATTTTTCCGACATCGCCAAAGGTTTTCATTATAAAATTTGACTTAACACGTTAATTATAATAACTTACCATCTTTTTGGCTCAAATTCTGCATTTAGATAAAAATTAAATTAAGTAAATTGCTGTAAGAAAACTCGCACAAAAAAACTGAGTAGTTGTACCATTTTACGTAATTTGACATAGGATTGCACAGGATGACTTACGTTTGAGACAGCGAACGCTAGTACAATGATCCAACCGTAACCTCCGTCCGGCGCCAGATGTTTCTTACTTTGGTCTGCCATTTCGTAGCACTGTCTAAATAGAATTTTTGCATTTTTAAAAATAGAAAATAATATACATATTTCTGAAAATACAATTAACTATAATACCTACCAACTGAAGCTTATCCAATTATAATAAAACTTCATCACTTAAAGAAAAATTGTTAATTTGTATTTTTTGTTTTTAGCACGATACAATTAATAACTATCGATTAAACATTCAACAAACAAGTAATTAACACAAAAATAATCAAATTGCAAATATCTCGGAAAATTGAATGGATTCTTTAATTTATTAAAAAAGGTTTGTAATAAAATTTTAAAATACTTGTTCTCTTATCAGAACGGCAAAAAAAATAATAAAACTAGAACTTCTGACAAATTTCGAGAGCGTTATCTTGGTCACTGATATAGATAACAACAGCGAATAAGAGGCGTATACTACTAATGTGTCATTTCTGGCATTAATCTGTCTTCCTTCATCTTCATTCACATTCCGTTCACAAAACCACTACAACAGATAGTTATTAAAATTAATTAATAATAAAATAAACTAAATAAAATAAAGGTATTAAATAACTATGTATATACAATTAATCAATCAGTGGTTATGTGTGTTTGCCGTGTGGAAAACACATTCGCTGGTCAAAAAAATTCATATAGGTTTTTTCTTTTTGAC
This sequence comes from Rhodnius prolixus, assembly GCF_049639745.1. Classification (NCBI taxonomy): domain Eukaryota; kingdom Metazoa; phylum Arthropoda; class Insecta; order Hemiptera; family Reduviidae; genus Rhodnius; species Rhodnius prolixus. Next base: position 2,038,762 of record NW_027411636.1, on the reverse strand, counting down.
AATTTTCATCCTGTCTAGTTTAAAGTAGAATTGAAAAAAGGAAGTATCCATCGGATTATCTCGTTTTAAATACCAAAAAAATTTTGTGTGATCGATCTCTTATACATGAGATCGATCTCTCTACTAAACCGCAGTTGAGGTAATTTAGATTTCTTCAAACTTATGATTTTTTTTACTACAACGTAGATTACTTCAATGTTCCTTGCGTTCACTTCACGTTGAATTCTTTTAATGTTTATACGAGGGTCGTTTGAAAAGTCCGTGCAAAGTCAGAGAGATAGCATCACTGGCGCGTATCGAGGTTATGTTAAGTTAGTAGCATCTCTTGGAAGAACACACACCAAGTTTCAGCCAGATCGGTCTATTTCTTTGTGTTTGGCATTCGTTTGAATCGAGGAAGTCGAGTGATTTTCAAAAAATGGACGAAAAAGAATTTCGTGTGTTGATTAAACACTACTTTATGAAAGGCAAAACGCCTCAGGAGACTAAAGAGAAGCTTGATAAACATTATGGTGACTCTGCACCTTCGATTAGAACAGTTTATAAGTGGTTTCAAAATTTTCGGAGTGGCCATATGGGCACAAGTGACGCTGAACGTTCTGGACGGTTACTACTCCAGAAATCATTGATAAAATCCATGATATGGTGATGGATGACAGAAGAGTGAAGGTGCGTGAGATTGCTAGTGCTGTGGGCATCTCGAATGAACGGGTACATAATATTTTGCATCAACATTTGGACATGACAAAGCTATCCGCAAGATGGGTGCCGCGATTGCTCACGCTTGACCAAAAACGAAATCGTGTGAAGTGTTGCAAGGACGGTTTGCAGCTGTTCCAGAAGAATCCGCAGGACTTTAAGCGTTGTTTCGTCACTGTGGATGAAACATGGATACATCACTACACTCCTGAGACCAAAGAACAATCTAAACAATGGGTTACCAAGGGGGAATCTGCGCCAAAAAAGGCAAAGACCGTTCCTTCGGCCGGAAAGATTATGGCGACTGTCTTTTGGGATTCGCAAGGAATAATCCTCATCGACTATCTCGAAAAGGGTAAAACTATTACAGGTGCATATTATTCATCGTTATTGGACCGTTTGAAAACCAAGCTGCAAGAAAAACTCCCACGATTGGCCCACAAAAAAGTCCTTTTCCATCACGACAACGCACCAGCTCACACCTCAGCAGTTGTGGTCGCAAAATTAATGAAAATAGGGTTCCAACTCGTTTCACATCCCCCCTATTCTCCAGACTTGGCTCCCTCGGACTACTATTTGTTCCCCAATATGAAGAAATGGCTGGCGGGAAAAAGATTTTATTCAAACGAGGAGGTGATTGCAGAAACGAATGGCTATTTTTCAGACTTGGACAAATCCTATTATTCGGAAGGGATCAACAAACTAGAGCAGCGTTGGACGAAGTGTACAAGCCTAAAAGGAGACTATGTTGAAAAATAAAAAAGGTTTACCCCAAAAAATTAAGTAGTTTTTATTTTTGCACGGACTTTTCAAACGACCCTCGTACAACTGACAGGACTAGTATAAAGATATAAAATTGCCACTTAAAATGAAAGCCTCAACTTTGCTTACTTCCCGGAACATCTCTCAATCAAATTAGTTACGGTGGATATCACAACCGACACAAAGACCAATTTGTTTTAAACATCATTCATGAATCGATTTCAAAATAGATATTTCTGGTAAGAAATCGAAATCGAAACTTTTTACGATTATAAAACCTCGCACTAGTTGAGTAAAAGAAATTAAAAAGTAGTATCAGTGATGCAATAGCTCCACTGAAGTGTCATGTCATTGAATATATTTAAACGATTGATTAGCATATCTAGCTTATGCTTCTACAGTTATCTTTGTTTCTTAAAATTATTAAATATTCAAATTACTAAAAAATGGCGTTAAAAATCAGACAAAAATCCAGTCGATTTTTTTTCTTTCAGTAATTGTTGGTATAATTTTATATTGTTTATAATTTAACCAGATTACATTTTTTTTGGTTGAGCCAACGAAGGGTCTTCAACATCCAGCATCGGACAATTCCCCTAACTCTGATTCTAATAATAGAAAGTTGTGTGTTCACCATTTTTTTTTAAACAAAACCTAATTTCAATCAACTTCTTAGCATTTAACTTGTCGATTTAACAAATCGATTATTTTTACTACTAAAAGTGTTTTTTTTTTCTCAAATTTTATCGTCATATTGTGAAATATTTTCTGAAATAAATCAAAACCACAACAATTAATTTACATCAACTAGGTAGATGACATGACTGATGTTTTTATTGTCTACTGTGACAAAGAGATAATTGTTTGATTTTAATCAAGGTTATACTGGCAGTAATAGTACATAATTTTGATTAATAACCTGTAGTCCAGTAAACTACACGTTTGGTGAAAATTTTATTTATTCATTTATCCAATAATTCTATTGTTTATTTCTTTTGTTCGGGTAAATTAATCACTTGAAAGTACCATATTGTCAGTAATTATGGAAGGGGATGGCCATTAAACTAAATTTACAGCAATCTAAAAAGATCTAATCAATCTAAAAATTGTGCTTTGATCTGTAAAGTGTACAATAATTGTAATAGAAATCGCTAAAGCATTCCACGAGGAAATATCAAAAAGTTGAAAAAAAATAAAATAAAACGTAACATTGACATTGTATTTTGATCGATTACTTTTTGTAAATCGCCATGTAAGTATCCAAAAGAACTTCAAAGTAAACATTTTCGAGCTCAGAAAATCTATCGATTCAACTCGATATTTGACCTTTCTTTTCCATTAGCGTAAGTAAAATATACATGAGGATGATCACCTCACTAGCTACATTTGAAATACAATACGAAGATAATACGATTGTAATACCAATATTTTAAGATTTTGTTGACAACTAGGTGTGCAATAAACGTTGTACCAGATATATTGATTGCGATTGATTTCCAAAACCACTTTGCTAATCCATAAGTTTAAATTGCAATTAAAATAAATCGAACCAATTAACAGAAGTAGTAATGGGGAAGTACTTAGTAATATGCGGTTTTAAAATAGAGGAGAAGTTTGCCAATAAATTGACTAGCCTCGGTACAGTTTAATGAGCAGCTCGCCAACAATAATTGATGTGTTTAACTTTAATTCTGAGTAAGACAACATAACAATTGAAATTAATTAGAGTTAATTGTTGGGTGACCAATTTTTTGGTATTTATTTTTTTTTTTTTATTGAGAGATCAGTTTTTGTTGATCTAAAAAAAACTGGTGACCTAAATTATTAGAAAAAACTGCCAAAAAACAAATTTTTCTGCGACTTTTCTTTTTCGATAAAACTTAATATCGATTAATTGAATGATCGGAATATTTTCCTCTTACTGGCCGTAAGAGTAAGTAAAAATCTAAACAAGTTTATTTACCGCTTTTAATATCACTTTTATTATTTTTATCAGCACTGCAGACTGTTATTTTCAAGATTAGTAAACACAGAATCGACCTATTGTGCAACTTTCTACTGTATTTTATCACAAGTTTTCGGTATTCTTTTTTTTAAAGTGAATTGTTTTAAAGTTTTGTACCGCTTTTGCAAAAACAAAAAAAAATTATTAATTTTTCCCTTTCACTGTAACTAATGAAAAAGATTGATTACTGCAAATGAATAGATAACCAACTATTTTGCGATTTCTTTGTCATGACTGCGGATAGGAATGTGGAAAATCCAGTAAATAAAAGAATCTTTAATGAAAAGGATGGGAAACAAGGAACATGAGGATTATGGCGAGAGGAGGAAGAAGGGTCATGGAATTATCAGTTGTATATTTTGTAAGGGAAGGGATGATTGTATTAAAAGGGCGGCTCCCCACCAAAAAGGGCAGGCAATCCAGAATGCCCATTGTTCCCCATCCGGGGCTTCAAGACCAACAAATCCGGCTAAAGTTTGCCGGATAACAGTATAATGAACTAATAAAGTAGCAACAGGACACTAGGTATCATGACGATCTCAAATCGCCACAGTACACTGAATAAACCTAGAGAGTTCTGGTAAAGATTACCAGATGCCACAATCTCCGGCAGGGAGACGTTTAACCTCCCGAAGACGAGAAATCCTAGCTTTAGAATAAACTGGACACACCTGTACAAAGTGCCGCACAGTTTCCATTGGACTCACCACAGCCAGCGCAAATTGGCAGCTACTGGGTAAGACCTCAACTAAAAAAGATGGTACGCTAAATTCGCATGTCCACTCAACTGGTGGATCCGGAACCTGGTGAAGCTAACCATAGCCGTTTTAGGCAGGCCAAGATTTCCTTAGCCTGTTGGCTAAAGAAAAGGAATACTGATATGATCGATTCTAATTTACTTGCATTTATTTCGTTTTTTCCTCTTTTTAAACAAGATTTCTATTTCTATTAGATGGCTCTAAGGATTCTATGGGAAAAGTTAGTATCAGGATGAGACAGGAGGACAGCATTACAGTATCATCTGCGCAGAATAAAAGAATTTTGGTGGTTCAAAAATTCAGACAAACACACACGTCCATTACCCCCACCACTTTGAGATCCCACAAATGATTTTGCCCAAACCCATGGAACATTTATCCAGGAAACTTTGATTCAAGGCATTTCCGGTAGAGCGAGTGCGTGTGAGTGTTAATTACACACACATCCATCTAGAACTTTACTTGAACTAACGGTATATATTGACCCTTCGTTTTAGGGTAGTTGGAAAAAAGGGGATTTTAGTTGTGCAGTCAGTTTTTTTTTAAAAAAATTTAACTTTGAATAATATTTATTTTTAAAACCTTGACAACTCGAGGTGATACAAAGTGTTATGAGTTTCCACTCTACATTTTTATTTTTGTCTAAATAAATTTCAATTGACCTTGTTTAAATCTAGGTGTGCCACCATTTTAGACTTGTCTTTGTTGTACATCTACCGGGGGGAATGATCATTCCTTAACAGAAACCTTAATTAATGTTATAATAAGTCTATAATGGTGGCATTGACAATGACTTTAAAGATTTTCAGAGAACTCTTATGTTTTTGTCCTTGCTATGGAAACTATATAAAATCATTTCCTGTTTCAATCGTGACTTGCAAGTTTATCTTTATTTTGAAGCAGGTTGTCATTAAACGAACTTCCTCTATCGGAATTTAAATAGCCTAATTTCTATGAAACTCAAAATGTTTACTCTATACGAACACTTTGTTTGCTTTCAATATTTTGTAGATTCATCTTAATAACATGCAGAATGAGGATTGCGGAAGGTCTTTCACCCAGCATCCTTGACAAGAGAGTTTAATCTCCTCCATCGCCAGGAATCATGCAGACCTTCTGAGGAACTCGGATGCGCACACCAGCCTACATTGATTAACTACTTAGCAACTGTGTGTGAATGCGCAGTCAGCTTGTTTATTAGGCTGGGATACCCATTGGGACGCCTGGATCTCTGAAGGAATGGTTAAACTATCTACCTGCACAGGCAATAAAAGAAAAAAAATCTTTTTCGAAGGGTACTAACCCCATTTCCTTACAAAGAGTCCAATACAGACCACTTCTTCCAGTACCATAATTGAAAAATGCGAACATCTATTCAGGATCCATTACCTCTCCTGCGACGATTAGGGGTTCTTCCAGTACCAGTGCAAAAGATACAGGAAATTCAAGATCGCAAATTTTCCTCAGAACAGTTAAGTAAATACGAAAATTCTACACAAATTTTTTTTTGTAGCTGTCATATAGAATAAAAATTGAACACTTAAATCAACAATATGGCGAAATATTAGTACATTTAATAATTTATTTATACAACAAACAATCCTTGACCATGTTTGTCTTCAGTCTATGTAAACAGATCTATTTGATGGCCACTACTAATTCCTTTCTCGACATTTTTTTAAATTTATAACAATTAAATTGTGTAACCTCCACACAATAACAATAAAACGTTCTGTCAGTCTTTCTGATTGACATCGCGCAATCACACGTCATTTAATAAAAATTTACTGTTACGAAAATTAGCTATCAATATATCAATCATGGCCGCCCTATATACAAACATAATGATGTCTTTCGATTTCCATTTTCTAATCAGTTAATGGGGGGCCTCTTCTTACATATTTCTTTCATTTATCAGTGTTAGCGTGAAAAAAAACTCGGTAAGTTCTTTATATTTTGCAATTTTACTATCTCTCTTTGTACATAGAAGAATTTTAATCTTGCAGAATTTCGTCTTGGAGAATTCAAGTTTAGTCTTTTCGGCGAACCCAAGAGGATGCTACAATAAGATTTTTTTGTCAAAATCGGTTATCCGAAAGAATCACTTCCAAGAAATGTTTTTCCAGGTTTTTCTTGAAAATGGATTGCAACAATTTTCTTTTAAGCTGGAGAAATATTCAAATAAAAAACTTTCTGTAAATTTAGTAATTCTAGTAAGGGATTTTAGCACCAAATTATGTCCATTGGTGGTACTGAAAGTGTGTTCTTTCATTTATGCAATGTTTCTTTACATAATGCACACACCCTGGCTATTTTCTATTAAACACATTTAATGAATATTATATATTTAGGAATTCCTACAATCTATATTATATTCAAACTAAAATTGAGCGTTCTTTATCAAAACGTGCGATTTGATTGTGCTAGTCGAATGTGATTAGATATTCTGAATTCACGCCTGTTGCCATATCTCTTTTTTTACATTTGATATTTTTATCTTTGTTCTGTTTCTATGTTAGAATGATTAATATTGAACATTAATAACATATCTTGTAGCTATTTAATGGAGTAAAACGTAAAACTACTCATGCAAGATGGTACTTACCAGTTTGCTAGCTGAGAAAGACACATAACTGTTCGATCAGAAGTACGGAGACACTCTGAGATGTGTATTACGTGCACTGACGAACAAACTGTGCTATCCAAGGCCATTACACATCCACACTCTAGAGGCAGATTGCCAAGTACAAATACTGGTTTGTTATGCAACGGAATACTTTAAAACTTAACATATTCTTGAAAAAATCTATTTTAAAAAGTTTTTGTTTTTTATAATGTATTTTTATCTCAAAATATTTTCGTAACACACGCCGATGGAAGTGGATTTATAAATATACCAAGTACATTGAATTCAATAAGGTATTTGGGAGCAGCGTAATAATCGCCGAATAAAATTAGCAATCGAATTAATCGATTGGGAGGTTATAATCAGTTTAATCGTTTTTTTTGTGTTGTGAACAAAAACAAGGATTGCATAAAAAGCCATTGACGTTGCTTTTTAACTACCACACGCTTATTAAACTCGCAATTCTTTACATTGATCTAATACACTCACACTCACAGATACGCAACTTAAATCAATGGCGAATCCAAAACGCCCGTTTGGTGGGGGGTGCGAAGAATCTTCCAAGACAGCTGGTTGCAGGTACAGTAAGCGAAATTCACTTCACAGCCAATGTCCAGGGTTATTGCCTGTTTCAATCGTTTGTTTTTATTTAGTTTAATGCCAAAAATTTTTCGATTTAGGTAGTTGGCCACCTTCAGGGTTTACAGAAACTGATTTTAAAAAGTTTACACCAATTATTCACTATTTTTTTGAAAAACTACACGTTCTTTATCAAAACGTGTGATTTGATTGTGGTAGTAGAATGTGATTAGATATTCTAAATTCACGCCTGTTGCCATATCTCTTTTTTTCATTTGATCATCAAATTATTGGATATTGTAATCTGCTTCAGGAAATATGTTGAGTTATTGTTGTTGCACTGAAGATGACCTTGTCTCTAGGTCAAAAGCTAGACATTCAAACAAATTATTAACAAAAAATTACTGAAGTTGGCAAACATTCTTCTTCCTCTGGAATTTAATGAACACTCACCAAAAAAAAAAGATGAACATTGTGCAATAATATTAAAATATGAAATTAACGTTGATCAATTCTATTGAATCTAAATAAAGATAATGTTGAAAATAAGTTAGATCCTTTAGATGTGATTAGAAGGAAATCCTGTTTAGAGTGCAGGGGAATTATTGCAATCAGGCAGCGTTCCCCGGAGTACGTGGTGATCCCTGAGCACAAAAATTGGTTTTTACAAGAAATGCTCAGTTGATAAGTCATAAAGGAAATATTGCATACAGTTCAAGGTCGCGGCAGTAAGATTTTAGTCAAAAATTGTCAAAATTATATCAGTTATTTTCACTTTTTGAAAATTGGGTCAATAGATTTTATTTTAGTGAGGATTCTAGAAGAGCTTCAGGTGGTTTAATCGAAAGTAAGATTCTTTTTTATTCATCCAAATGATGTCCGAAAAAAAATCGCAATAAAGATATTTTATATAGTACTAATTTTAAATATTTTATTAAAAAGATTGGATGGATGTAATCTATCATGATTTACAGTAATCCCTTTGCGAGCTTATCTCTCCCTGGTGGGATTTTCTGAAAGTGCCCAATTTAGCGCGAAGAGCACACACGTGTGATGTTAATAACCTTTAGTCAGCTGATGCAATCAAATTTCATGTTTCAATGTGCTCTCATGTTTATGTTCGTTGACTAACTGGTTTTTATGGTTTGTTTTAAAAATGAAAACAGCGGTGTTAGAGGATTAGAATTGGGCGCCAAGATGGCCACTGGTCAGGCCTATTAGAGAAAGGAGAACTAATGGGTCGTTCTATTCTTGAACAGGTAGCAATAGACTCTTGCTGGTACTTGTTATTCTACAGCTGGCTCCAACACCATCTACTGGCAAGCGGTGCGGTCATGTCATTGTCACTCGACTATTCACCCCAGACTCATCGGCAGCCATAAACTCAACTTCAGTAAACAATCCGGGGTTAAATCGCCGCATTCAACTTTTCTCATAATCCTGTAATTGGAATTAAAAAACCTTTTTTATCGTCTGAAATTAAGGATTCAGATCTGATTTAAAGACTTGGGAGACGACTTCACTATTAAATTTTTTTCCTTGCTATTTACCAAAGCATCAGGGTCAAAACTGGTATTACATCTCACCAATGAACAGATGAACTCTGAATCAAAATGAAAGATGATGTAAAAATCTAAATCCAGTGCCTATTATTGCACTAGTGTATCACGGGATAGGTCCATAACCATGGGCGGCCATTGGCGTTGTAACAATGCTGTAACCTCAAGCAGCAAAACTGAATTTATCCAAGAACTATTTCACACCACGCTTCAGCAGACAAATACAGTGTTTGGCAATAAAAAACATTTTAGTCTCATTGGTTAGTCTAGCAAGGTTTAGCTTTCTCATGAAATCGTGGAAATGTTAGGCTTTGGCATGGCCGCAGAAGTTGGAGACTAAAAGACGCTCTACGACGATAAACTGTTTGCTTGGACACCATAATCTTAACTCATTTATGCAAAAACTTACTTACTTCGATGGCTCTACAACTCGTGGTGAGTCCTGGCCTCCCCTATGAGCATCTGCCAACCAGCTCTGTCCTGTGCTGCCGCCCTCCACTCAGAGACTCGCAACAGGCTCCCAGCGTCCGCCCTCACACCGTCTGCCCACCTCAGCCTCGGCCTACCAGCTCTCCGAGTTCGCGGAACAAGATCTCATCCAGAGTTTTCCTAGGCAGGCATCTTGGACTCGTCCATTCTTGCTAGGTGGCCCGCCCAGCTAAACCTACTTAATTTAATTATTTTTATAACATCCGCCTCCGCATATAGCTCGCTAAGCTATCTATTTTTTCGGATCCTCCAGACCTCTCCATCTTTGACTGGTCCAAATATCCTGCGGAGAATCTTTCTTTCGCAGATTAGTAGCTCCCTCTCATCCTGCTTGTTTATTGTCCAAGTCTGGATGCATATGTTAATATTATGCAAAACCAGCTTAATCTTAACTCAGCAACCTTCGGGGTGATTTAATTTCCAAGAGCATCCATTGCAGAACAACCCTTCCTCAGTACAGGATCGCCGTACTCGAAGCACGGAAGAATAGTTTCGTCCATACGATGCGCTGTTTCTTGGAAGGAGATTGTTTGTTTTGGAAATCAGCAATACTTCGACAATGTTTGGCATTGTGCAAGTTCAAGGTGCTACTTTCTTATAAAAACTAGGCTAGAAATGGATTTAGTATTTTATGGAATAAAATTAATTTTCTACCGATATTACTTTTTACCCGAAAAATTCTTCTTTAATTGCTATTATTTTTCTCAAATTGAGAAAAATAATTATTATTTAGGTTAATGAAAAAAAAAACTGTAAAATGTTCATCTTCGTGAATTACTTCTCCTAAAGAGTGCAATTCCTTTTTCGTAAGTAGTTGTTCTAGTGGTATTGTACAAGAGATGGGTAGGTAATGGAGCCGTTTTAGGTTACCCGGATCTGGCTTTCTTTAGAGGTTATCAATTAGAATTTTAATAATGATAGAAATAGAGAGGAGTCGTGTGAGTGTATACGATGTTTAATTCTCTACTAAGAAAAGTTCACGATTCTGTAGTTTAAATTCTAAAACGATTACCTCACAGTCTGTATTGGTGACGTGTTCAGACCACAAATAATAAGCGTATAGAACCAGCATAGACATGAATGAATTTTATATATATGGGAGAGGGTGGTAGTGAATAGCAGATCTCATCCTTGGGGAGGCTAGTCACCCACATTCTTGGAACCTTAAATACATTCGTGCCAACCACATGCAAGAAACTAGATTCTTTAAAAATACACTGGTTACTTAATATCTTTTTTTATTTTCTCTCAATCTTAGTTACGCGAAATGTTTCAATATTGCGGATATTTTAAATCAAAATCAATCAACCGAAAATGTGGCTTGATTGAATTGAGTTTCATATTTTTTTTTTTGAAATAAAAGAACTATTTAAAGACCTAAACTTGCTGTGCACGTAAGCAGTAACCCACAAAAAATATGTTTGCTCAATTTTATGGGAGCTAAGTAAAATTAGATAAGATTAGATACTACGGGAGTTAGCCAGAAATCCTGCGCCAAGGCAATTGGTTGGAGCACTCATCCCAGTTCTGTTTGTCTATTAAGGAGTCTGGTGGGGATGCTTCTGGCTACATCTTGAAGGCATCGCTGTGTCTTTATTTATGTTAATTTACATCAGTAAACAACTACAACCCAAAATAAATGTACAAATAAGATACATCGAGTCAATAAGCAGTGCACAAAAGAGAAAAACTGTTCGTTTTGAAGTGATTACTACGTGAAAGAAGTGTTTTTTATATAATTATTTATAAAAATGGCTAATCTCTTTATCTGATTCAAACATACCCAGCACTAAACAAATAACACTGAACTGTTCCTGCTGTCTAACACTTTTTATTTCCTGAATATGCAATGGAAACTTCAGGGGTGTTAAATATTTGGGACACGTCTGGGTCTGGTAAAGATAGAATCTCTCTTTAAACATTTTCACACAATTTAACATATAAAAAGTAGATCATACCTCAGTAGCCTGACCTCTAGGGATTCCAAATTCTCATCGTTATTTTGCAATGCCTTGTGAAAATAGACTAATTTCTTTTGTAGATTTCTACCTGCTCTATTTCACTTGCAGTGTACGGATTCCAAACAATGGAGGCCAATTCAAGTGTAGGCGTTGTCAGACAGAAAACATGATGAATTTAAGATTTTTGGAATTCTTAATATTCCTACAATGCCCAAGTATAAACTCAATAGATTCAGCTGCCTTCTTATTCATCAATATGTTCTTCATTTGATCTCTGTAGGCTCGTAAATGTGTGTTTTTTATTATTCTCAACGTGACACCAAGAGCATGATTAAGGATAATACACTGCTCAACTTCTTGAAATTTTAATTTCATAACATCAGTAAAATAAAATTAAAGCTTGTTCATAAATCATTATAAAATACAACATTAAATAAAATATATATATTCATTAAAACTATTAACCTTGAGACTTTTTCTTGTGTAAACAGTACAAGTGTGCTATCTGGTTCTAAGATAATGATGTTGGGATTTGTAATTATTCAGGAGAAAATAATGCACAATTTATCTGGCTAACCGTGACATACAAATCTCCTGCGTATAATTTATACTGTCTGTCTTATGAGGAAAAGTAAACAAGATTAAGACAACTTGTATACTAAAATGTACACTGAGATTTATTTTTCTTTTGAAATTATGGATAAACAACCTACTGGAAAAGAATATTGTATGCGCATGCGTACAAAGTATGTCCTGTAATTAATTGCAGGGTTATCTCCTAAGGGAGGTTTGTTTACAGTATTAACGTTACCTATTGTGACGCCTGTAAAGATCTAATGTAGTAAACAAATAACAGTAACTGCTTACTTAAAATTCTGTTAATACAATTTACTGCATGTTTAAAGACGATTATGTTGATGCATAAATTCACGTCGTACTTTTTTGTAGGACAGTGTTGACGTTGCAGTTGAATAGTTGTGTTTAAAAATATAAGCTAGTACTACAGTTGATAAAAATAATATTGTTTCCTGATTTTGGCTATAAGATTTTTTTGTCTTTTTACAAGCCCTGAAAATGGAATGCCAAGATTTCTTTCTGTTTTGATTTTAACTAGAGTATTTTTTTTTTTTTTAGAGATACGCAGAAGCTACTCGACAAATTAGGGATGGCCCAAATCACCTGAAAATCTACAGTGAACTGATGCTAAATGTTAAGTTGACAACATTGTATTAATATTTTAATTTCAAAGTTAAAACTTTCTTTAGAATTCATATTTGGCGAAAATATTATTATTTCTGTAAACGTTTTTTTCTCCATAAGAGTCTTAGTGATCAACGTCAGCATCTTTCAAGTCAGGTATTAATTTTGAATCCCATAATTAGTGACTCCTGCAGGTTCATTCATTAAAAAAAAAAAAAAAAAAAAATGAAAACCAATCGAAAGATTTACTAAAAAACATCTTTACGAAAATAGAATTTAAACATAAGATCTTTAGTTAATAAAAACTTGAGGTAAGCTTTCTAGAATACAGTAAGCTCAGGCTGAAATCCAGAAAAGCTGCCCTTAAATTTCTCTGTTTAGGAGCCTAAACAGCCCATTAACAGTGATGTATTTTTTTTACGTAGCGAGAGAATAACTGGAGATTTCCGGGCGTCCATATCATTAGATGCGCATTAAATGAAAAATAATAATAATAATAACAGTAAGCTACAACAATAATAAATATATAAACAAAAGAATATGTAATAAAATAATAAACAGTAAGCTGAAAATCAAGCTACCTTGTATTTGAATCTTCGCCCTGCAACAGATATTTTATTTTGATGAATTCTCATCATTAAATGAATTCTGCATATTAAAGTAGTTCTGCAGCAAAATAAATAAATATAAATAAGAATTAGGCTTATTATAAAAAAAAAAAAAAGGAATAAGTTCTTACAATCCAGATTTCGTTTTTAGATGGAAGGTGGCCCATTGCAACTACTTAATGCAATTTAGCGTCACATTATATTCATTTTTAACAAAACAAAATTGAATGGTTCTAAAGTGTAAAGACAATTCAACGTAGGCAAATTGGAATTTTTTTCTGATTGAAGTCGAGAATAAAAAGTAAGTTAAAAGCATTTTAATATTTTTTTCCTTACTTTATTCAGTAAATAAGTCTTATAATGGAGATTAGAATAAATAATAGCAATTACAACAATTTTTACGCGGAATATCAGAAGTTTGAAAATGATTTATTACTTAATTATTTACGGTTGTCTAAGAATAAAAATATTTACTGTAACATTAACAATGGATCAAGGTAATAAAATTTTATAGCTAAAATACAATTAACGTATTTGCACAAAAGAACATATAGATAGCACACAAATATAGCGTAGTATAATTTCGATAAAATCGATTATTTCGATTATAAAAATATAGGAATCATACTAATTCACTAATACTAGAAATTATTTTAGATCAGTACATCGTGCTAATATATCCAATTTTTAACAATTTAAGATCATATTTTAGTCTAACTTGAAAAAAAATTTATTGACAATTGTTTGTGTGGTTCGTGGTGTAAAACTTAACTAATGATTGAAATGTCTGAATTAATAAAATTCAAAATGTTTGTGAAAAGGTTATAATTACCAGAAAAAAGAGGCGTTTTTTTTGAGACTATAGACAAGTTTTTTTCCCTTATATTATTGATTTTTCGAAACAAATTTATTTTCAAATTATTATTATTATTTTTAGGGATTTTTTCGAATGGATTTCGAAATTTCAGATAGCTAGTAAACAAGAATTCTAAAAAGTGGAAGTCAAATTATATTCATTAACCTCATAAAACTACAATAGGCAAAAAAGTATTTGCACACCCTGTTATTTTAAGGTTTCATATAAAAAAAAATTCGCTTTTTTACCCAAATTACGTTTATTTAACTTCTTAAATCAAGCACTATAAGATGATAAATAAAAATATGCAAAAGAGTCAAATAAATTAAGTATAAAGAACATAATGTTATTTTATACTGCAAAAAAAGTATTTGCACACCTAGTTAAACATTTCAAAAAATAATTTGGTTGACCCATAACCAATCATAACATTGTCCTTAATATTTAGTGTGCATCCCTTTAGCTTCAATTACGGCTTGTAACGCCTTGGCATTGATTCAACTAAATTTCTTGTCACCTCATCTGATAAATTGTTCCAGGAATTAACTGACACTTGTCTTAAGTGCTCCTTACTTGTAATAGAGGTCTGGCGGACTTTCCTGTCCAAAATATGCCACAGATTTTCAATTGGGTTCAGGTCTGGTGATTGAGGTGGGTTCAGTAATTTTCTTGGGGCATTATAAAGGAGCCATTCTTTTGTAATGTTGGCCGTATGTTCTGGATGGTTATCCTGCTGGAAATGAAAATCGTTCTCCAAACATAATTTTACAGCACTTGCCTTCAAGTTGCCTCGCAACACCTCCAAATAAGACCGAGCTGTTATTATGCCCTCAATAACTTCTAAATTACCCACCCCAGAGTAAGCCATACAGCCCCAAACCAAGATATATCCTCCTCCATGCTTAACAGTTTTTAATATATTTTTTGTATTCAAACCAGTTTTATTTCTTCTCCAGATTGTTATTATATTTTGTGGTTTAAAAACCTCAATCTTGCTTCCATCAGAAAAAAATAATTTTTTCCCGAAATTCAACAGGTTTTTTAACAAATTCTTTGGCGAACTCAAGACGTTTTTTCCTATTAACCTCACTAATAAATGGCTTTTTTAAGGGTCGCCTGCCTCGTATGCCTTTATTGTGAAGGACGTTTCTTATTGTTTGAGGTGTAACCGTCTTTCCTGAACAAGACGCCAGGTCATGGGCAAGTTTTTGAGCGCTGTGAGTTGGTTTCCTCAGCGTGTCTTTGACGACCTACCTCCTCTCCCGTTCATTTAAGGCTCTTGGTCGACCTGTTCGCTGTTTATTTTCTGTTGTTCCTCTTTTAATGATATACCTCACTGTTAAAAACGATAAATTTACTTTATTTCCGATGTCTCTATTACTGTTTCCAGCACGATGTAATATAAGCACTTCCTGTTTCACACTCACAGGAATTTTTCTAGATTTTGGAGCCATCTCAATGCACTAGTTGAAAACACAATTAAAACTAATGAATCTAATAAAGGGAGTATAGACAGTACCAAAGGTGACGTTAATCCTCTTTTGTTAGGGCATTTGTTTTATTTACATGTCAAGAGATCCCAAATTACAGCTGTGCAAATACTTTTTTTGCAGTATAAAATAACATTATGTTCTTTATACTTAATTTATTTGACTCTTTTGCATATTTTTATTTATCATCTTATAGTGCTTGATTTAAGAAGTTAAATAAACGTAATTTGGGTAAAAAAGCGATTTTTTTTTATATGAAACCTTGAAATAACAGGGTGTGCAAATACTTTTTTTGCCTATTGTATATCTCAAGATAACATGCAAATCCAAACCTAATAAATAAAGATTATGACTTTATAAGCTCCAAAACTGATTTAACCTCTTACTCGTTAAAGTCAACTTAAGTTTTTTTTTTTGTTTCTTTTTCACAACTCAATCAAAGAAAGAAAGTAATTAAAAATATAACAAAATTTTAATGATCAAATACGATCTATGTTATCTATTATCAAATACCTGACTATTATTATGTACATACATAAATAAAAATGTTATGTTTGGATCAGAAAAGGTTATAGTGACAGATGGGTGATCAGTATTTGTTGGTACCTTAAGCATCTGACATCTAGTGGTTATTCTCGTAACTAGTACTTAAACTAGGTAATCAATCTACTTTCAGAGTTTAAAAATAATAAATATATTTTATTTATAATGTTTTATTATATAAATTTATAATTGCAGTGTATTGAAGCCTTAACCTTCCTCTTTGTTAGCGGTAGTGCCTGATAAGTTTTCTAGATTAAGATTCTGTCAGAAATACATGTTTTAAGGTAACCAGGTTAGTTTTGAAGCGAGAGTTTTCTTTGAATGCTATTTTAGTGCATTCTTAACTCCTTAAAAATATAATATAAATATAATAATTATTTATATGGCTTCAAAATTACAATTTGGAGTCCGAAATGTCCAAACGTTTCACTCTATATAATATAGGCGCTTATATGAGCACTCTCTAAAGGAGGTTACTTGATTGTTTATACAACCAATTATATTTATATTCAATTTAAGTTCATATATTTTTTTCCTTAAAAATATTAATTTGAATACAAATTTGGTTTTGATTAAATTGTAATTATTATATTTCATAAATATAAAATTTCATAAATTAACATAAAACGGCTGTCCGCCTATTATTTACAGCCTCTTCGATTGTTATTACTATAGTATTTCAGCATATACCTTTTATCATTTTTTGCTATCTGTAGATCATACTGGCAAGGTAGAAGAGAACCTCACTTTAAGATATGGACAAAATTTATTAACCTTGGTGTCGTGTTCAATATCTCAAGTAAAAACCATCAGTTTCACAACTTTCTTTTGCTATAATTCCTGTTGAAATTTACTATTTTTGTTGTAAACTTAGTATTTTACGAAAAATAATAAAATAGATTAAAATGATAACGAAACTTTAGATTTAGAAAAATGTCCCTAGAAAGAAGGCCAAAGATGGTGATCCAGCAGGAAATTTGAAGATTTAGAAGACCTCAACGTTGGAGGTGTGACTTGGTTAGAGAATTTGGAAGATTAGATCTGAGGGAAACTAGCAAAAAGAGGAGAAGTAAAGTAAGTGAACATTACTAAATGTTAAGTTGTGCTTCTTGGAAGGTCAATGAACATATCCTGGGGCCATCCTCGAACTAAATACGAAGAAAAAGGTAAAATAAAGTAGCAGAAGACTGTATTAGAAATTTAAAAAAAACCATAGTCATTTCATTACTCCGAACATATGTAAGTAAATACGTAGAGGATCTTGTGCACCTAGTCTAACTTCATTTTAGCTGACAGTTTTCGTCGACCTTGATTGTTTTTCTTGATAAAAACATTATAAAATGAATGTTATTGTTTTATTTTTTTTTGGAGAGGACTAGAAATTCACATTTATTATCAGCTGATGAAGAACATAAATTGGGATTTATTTTTTATTCTTTTGAATCTTAATAAATGTTAACATCAAAAAAAGAAACATACTTGACTGGATCGATAAACATAGTTTTTAGTATCGATTCTGATCGTAGGTTTAATTCAAATTCAATGATTTCAAATTGTTTCACCAGTTACTTTGGGGGTCTTCAGTTTATTTTGAGTTGTGAAGTAAACATTTTAAATTTTATAAGGTTCTCCTTAGTAAATGATTCAATCACTGGATATCTTTTCCTTTAAAACCGTGCTAGTCGGAACTCTTACCTGGAATACCGTCAGTTAGGATACACATATCCTAAATTCACTCTAGTAGGCAGAACCGTATGATTTTTCTTGAAAGCGGAAGGTGATGATTGCAATTTAAGTAATTTATGAGTATTGAGTATATATACGTACGATGTGCACTTCCTGTAAAATTATATTTCAAAAATTTGGCACGTCTGCTAGACTTCCCCTAGAGTAGTATGATACTATCTCTTCCTTTTCATTCGCAACAAGTTTTATTAGATAAGATTTTTTAGATTAAATTAAAAAGAAAAAGTTATTGTTTGTACGATTAATCGAATAGAAGTTGATAGAGAAACCTTATCATCGAATAATAGACAGATAAACATAGAACTGACCTGATTAAACTTAGATGGATAACATATATGTGAAACTGGGTAATGAGTATTTTTGTTAAAACTATGTCCAACGAGTTCTATTAACTAATTGGTTCCAAGGCTCTGATATTCACGTTTATTTAGAAAGCGACGAATTAACTTCCTGAATTTGGGCAATTGATAAGAAGAAAATTAATGAATACGACAAAAATTGCCTACAACGGCTCCAGAAGAAAAATAATAACAAACCTTATCAGCGTAAACACAAAAAGTTCAGATTTGAACTTTGGTATTTATCCTTCTTAACATCAGTAAACTGGAGTTAATTAATTTATTAATAGATTGTTCAGTATTTGGAAATCTTCTAGAAAACAACTACCACAGCTTTTAGATAATAGAAATCCAATATGTAGGGGATATCTGACTGATTAGCGTACTTTATTACTACGCGGAGATCCGAGGCGCTTCTCACTGTTGCACTGTACTTGATGAACAGTGTTGCCTGTAACAAGATAACACGTTCTGCGGCCGGTAGTTCATTAAAAAAAAAGTTCCGGGGGTGTCAATGAACTCAATCTGCGTTAAGTGAAAGTCATGTCAATATTCACACAAAATACAATTTTTTGGGGGCATTTTGATAACATCAGTATTCTTTAAACTTCTTTTATCTAACCTCTTAAGTTTTTAAAGGGAAATTTTGTTAGTTAAAATGATATCTTTATGATTTCTATAAAATCTTCTCCATAATCCTGCAATAGGGATTAACGAACGGAAGGGGGCTGCCCTTAGATTTACAACTAACCTATTTATAACTAGTCACTTCCAAAACCAATAAAAATACTGATAAAAAAAAAACTGATCTTTAAAACCATTAAGAAGGTTATTTTATTTATTTATTTATTTTTAATAGATAAAATTTTAGAAAACGGCGTAGTATTTTTAGATAATTTATTGGTCCAACTTTGACAGGGTTGAACTATTTTCTGAGTTGAAATGAATATATTAAAAAAAACAAGGTCTTGAAATCTTAATACCAAATTTATTTGTTTAAACTTTTTTTTCGATTTAAATCTTTGGATTTCTTTGGTACTCTTCGTAGCCTTTTTTAAAAAAATGCATTTTCGGCCTCTAGACAGTGTTCTCTCGTTACAGACAACACTGTCTGTGGGGCAATGAGTTTTGGAAGCTCATAGAAAGAGAAAATCTATGGCCAGCTGGTAGATTCGAACCCTGTGATCTCCGCGTAACAATCCAGTACACCTGAGCTAACCCCCTTCCCTTTATTTTAAAAGAGGTTTTTTGGGCTTAAAAAATTCTAACTTTCAAGAAACTGCTGTCATGAGAGTGTTTACATCAAATTTTTAGTAAATTAAATCTTAGAAGTAGAGACACTTCTTCTTTTTTTTTTTTTTTTATAGTAAACCAAGCTTGAAGCAAAACATTGTAAGTTGGCAACATTGGAAGTGGAAGATATTTTTATGTTTATATTATAAGCTAATTCGTCCAAGTAAATATACATTTGTTTTATATTTGTTTAGTTATATAGAGTTATTTCTAAAAAGTATAAAATTACATTTTTATAGAGATGACATCATATAAGGCAGTAAAAATGTAATCTGGTGCATCTGGAATTCCATGATTGAATGATATCACTTAAATAATCTTTTTTAAAGTTTTATATTTTTTTTCCCCCATTATTGTTTGTTAAAAAATTAGTTTAAACGAAACAATAAACCTTGTTACCTACTTGCCATGTACCAGGTCCTACAGCATATACTTAAACTACCAATTACAGAACATAAAACTAGTCAGTTTCTCACTCACTAAATTTACAATTTAGATTCTTCTCATAAATGTTTAAAGGAATTATTCAAATGGGTTCGATTAAACTAATGTGAACATTTAAAAGACATTCTCCTACTATTTAAGATTATACTAGCGAGGATTCGGTCGAAATAAAAAACAGTAACTCAAGTTTTTACGCCGTTTCGAACAATTTATTGTGTTCCTCAGGGAGTTGTTATGTGAGTTGCCAAAACTTCTTCTGTTAGTAGACGTAATTTTTTGAAAGTAAAGAAAAAATGGTTGGATTTTGCCTTGCTACAGTGTGAATGTTCATATCAGATTTTTTTAGTACACATTTTGAACGAGGGGGTACAAAATACCTGCAAATTACTTCTATTTCTATCCAGTTTGCATAAGAATTTCAGTAATTTGGTGAAAATGCCTAACTTAATGCATAAAGTTACTAAAATTTAAGGATTTGGAATGTAAATAAAAAGAATAATAATTAACTTTTAGAAAATAGACTTCTGTTTGCAATTTGCATACATTTTTTACGGTAGAAATAATCGTACGAATTAGTGATATCAAAAATAAAATAAATAAAATGCTTGGATGCCAAAATAAATTATAATAATTAGTTTTAAATCAATGGAACATTTTACAAGGCAATTTTCTTAAAATCATGGGAACTGGAAACATCTATTATCGTTTAAGCAGAAAAAAAAGTTCCAAATTATCGAAGGTCATGTTAGCAATACTCCATAGTAGTGATGGGCAGAACGAGTCCGTCTTTGGACTCGTTGGATTTGAATCAGTTCCAGGGTTGGAATCGATTCCAACAACTCGTTCACCGATTCCGGTCTCTGTACTTACCCTATGCATTAGTAAAAATGTCACGCAATTCATTAAAAAATATCATTAAATGTTAGCTTTCCCAGTTAATAACAAAACTATATTTCTTTAACACACATTGAGTACTATCCCTAATTTCCAATTGCACTGATAAATATAAAATTAACAACGTAACACAAAAATTAACATAAAAATAGACTAGTCAATTATAAAAATTAAAGCAATGATGTTTAGTCATTATCTAGCTTGACCACTGGAAAACTGGAGTTAACGTGCTTCAAGAGGATCCAAGGTAGAGAAACGGAAATGGGTAGGAAATTATTCCCATAAAAAAAATTCTAACCCTTCAAGCAAAATGATAATTACTCATAAATAAAGAAATATTTATTTACTAGGACTTGTATATCAAGCTTTAAAAATATTATCTTACGAAAAGAAAAAGCTGTGTGCTTAATCTCTAACATAGCGCTGGACACTCTTATTCTTATCTTCATTGGGTAAGTTTAACCGTGTACATGACCGTGAGACAGTCAAAGTAACACTGAGCCAAAATTTAGTATTACCTAATTGGTTTACTTACTGCAGTATCCCTCCCACTCTATCACCAATTTCACAAACATTCATCGATTGGAAATAATTTTTAGTTAAATATTCGTTTTATTTGAATACAAAAAACATTATAACGCTTTCTTAAGATGATTTTAATTTTTAAAATTTGTTTTTGTCCATTACTCTTATATAATACGAAGAATTTCAAATAAAATATAATATACAAACACAATGATCTAGTATGCAGGTGGAGTCAGTCCTCGTTACCATAGCAATGGAACCGTTAAACAACTCCGGTTCCAGCTCCAGCAATTTCTATTGGCTAGATTCAGTGAACGAAAAAATGGAACGAGTCCGGTTTCAAAAGGATTTAAATCACTCCGGATTCGACTCCACCAACTCCAGTGGATTTAACCAATGAAAATGCTAGAGCTGGGCCGGAGTCGTTTAACGGTTCCGTTGTCATGGTAACTACGACTGACTCCACCTGCACACTAGATCATTCTGTGTTTGTATATTACATTTTATTTGAAATTCTTCGTATTTTATAAGAGTAATGGACAAAAACAAATTTTAAAAATTCAAATCATCTTAAGAAAGCGTTATAATGTTTTTTGTATTCCAATGAAACGAATATTTAACTAAAAAATATTTTCAATCGATGAATGTTTGTGAAATAGGTGATAGAGTGGGAGGGATACTACACTAAGTAAACCAGTTAGGTAATACTAAATTTTGGCCCAGTTTTACTTTGACCGTCTAGCTGACATGTACACGTTCAAGCTTACGCCAATGAAGATGAGAGTAAGAGTGTCCAGCGCTAAGTTTAAGATTAAGCACACAGCTTTTTCTTTTTGTAAAACAATAAGATAATATTTTAAAAGCTTGATATTCAATTCTTAGTTAATAAATATTATGAGTAATTATAATTTTGAAGGGTTAGAATTTTTATGGAATAATTTCCTACCCATTTCCGTTTCTCTACCTTGAATACTCTTGAAGTAAGTTAACTCCAGTCTTCTAGTGGTCAAGCTAGATAATGACAAAACTGCATTGCTTTAATTTATATTTGACTAGCCTATTTTTGTGTTAATATTTGTATTACGTTGTTAATTTTATATTTATCAGAGCAATTGGAAATTAGGGATAGTACTCAATGTGTGTTAAAGAAATATAGTTTTGTTATTAACTGGGAAAGCTAACATTTAATGATATAATAATATAATAAATTGCGTGACATTTGTTCTTATGTTTAATCGTTCCAAACCTTCTGCTGCCTCATTTTCATTTTTATTTGCCTAAATTTTTTGGGGCGGGGCGGAATCACTTTTTTTAAAAATAGGGATTTGAATCAACTCGTTCCACCATCGGACTCGTTCCAATGGAACGAGTCCGCTCAAATAGCCCATCACTACTCCATAGTACGGTCACCAACCTGCCATGTGCAAACCTTCTCTCTTCAATAAATATGTTTTTTCAAGAACCAATTGCTACTTTAGTAATAATCATCGAATGACGAATGTGTTTTATTTTGCAAATATTTATTACACTTGCTAGAATTAATCCCATTGTTGAAATCTAAATCCTGTTTATCTTTTATTTACATGCATATTTGTAATTGTTTAAACAGTATTATGAAGATAGTAATCAGTCACGCCAATTATTTCCTATCTTTTCGACCCATATTTGCTGATAATTTTACTTTCTGTTATTAGTGGTAATTATTACAATTTCCTACTTTTTTTTATGTTTTCCCTATTATTAAAAAAGTGATATTTCTAAATTTGCATGCGACATTCATTAACGAAAAATTGCTGGAAGTTAATATTGATAATTCGTTTTGGTGCCAAGAAGCACCATAAGAATTTGATCAGATTTTACAGAATCAATTTAAAGTTTCAGACGTGGCATACTCATTGCATATAAAAGAATCTACAACTTTTTTTTTTTAAATATTTTCATTAATAATAATAAATAGTTCATTTTAGGGCATTTACATTGACATTTTCGTCAATTGAATCAAAATTGAATTGATAAGTGAATGTTGAAAGGAATTTTTTCGGTTAAACAAGCCAGCCTATATTTTTAAGCTTCGTAATTACATAAAGGGCTATAAATTTTCTTTGGATTTTTTGTTTTTCAGGAAAATTCATTTTAAGGAAGATCATGTGACAGATAAGACTGCCTCTAAAGTGAAAAGTGAATTATGTCTTGGAACAATTCTGCTTTCGAAGAATTCCGATTCAGCAAGAAGAGTGAATCTCGAACGATATAACAACCCTTCTGGTTCGAGATGATTTTAACTAAGGCTGCTACTACTACAGATTCAACTAGCTTCCTTCAGAACACGTTTTCTTTTATTGGAGACTTGAACTTACAAAAAAAAAAGAGAAAAAAAAGTAAGTCACTTGGTCAGTCATTTCAGGTGGCCTAATTGATTTGAGAACAGTTTTCAGCTGCCTTCACAGAGTAAATCTTAACATTGTTTCTTGAGCAATATCGTCTCAGGGTTGTTCAGCCATGTGAATTATCACCACTAAGAAGAAACTGATAGTAATTAAGAAGTTCTGTTACTTCAGGGTTAACTTAGTTCGTGGGTATATTCATACAATGCCAGGGATATTCCCTTGGGTATTTGCTAAATTCCCGTGTGAATTACATTTTGTTCGATAATTATTTTTGGTGACTTTAGATTTGAGAGCCCTTGATTTAAGTACGCCCTAAGCGTGCCGGAAATCCACAAAAGTCACGCATTTCTAATATTAACTATTTATTTAAAGTTAACATTGGTAAAAAGTACTTTTAAAAAAAACATTGATTTTATAGAGTCCGTAATTTTTTTTTTTATTGAATACTTATTTGTTCAACTGGTCATCTTTCATTAAATATGTATATAACATTTATTAAAAATTCGCGTTGTTTAAACAGCTGGTTTTGGGTGAAATTGCTTTTTGAAGCCTTGGCTATTTTCTTTTATTAATTAATGTTTTACGTTTTCTTAAAAAGTAGATTTGCTTCCAGCATTAAGAATAATACTTCCACGTAAGGAAGGCGGTTAGCCCACGGACTCCCACGCGGAGGTCCTGGGTTCGAATCCAGCTGCTGACCCTTAGATTTTCTTTTCCTAGGAACTTCTTGCAGTTCACTTGTCCCGGTGATAGAAAAGTGCTGTCTGTAACGAGAGAACACTGACCGTAGGCCGCCAGTGCACTGAAAAAATCTCCGGGCGCCAATAACCTTAGATGTTGACGCGCCTCAAATAAAAAAAAAATAATGGCGGACATAAAAAATTTAAAAAAAAAATACTGTAAAAATATCATAGAAACGTTTTCTCCCAATAATACATAAAAATTATTTTATTTAATAATATTGTACAGTAAAGTTGTTAATATGTACAGAGTAATAAGGTTAGTCTGTCTCAAGATATACGAGAAAATATAATAGCACATTTATCAAGGATTAAAATTGCCTTTCATGGAGTATTTTCCCAAAACCCGAAAACACAAATGATAATTGGATTTCAAACCTCTTCTATAAAGAAAATTTAGGGAAAGCTACATCATCATCATCAATATAAGATAAAGAAAATTTAATAGAATTATCATGTGACAGAAGAACTTAAATGATAACTATGTGAAAAATCTGCTTAAAGAGACTGGATTGTAATGGAGTAAGCTCCTATCCAAGCAACATTGAATTTAATTGGTACTTACAGGTAGTTGAATGCTTAAAAGAAATTAATTTTTAGAAGATTTGGGCACAAATATAATAATCCTAAAGAAGAACTTTGTAAATTAATTAATAATTTTTGAAGAGAAAAATATGAAGGCAATTTTGCATTATTTTAAAAAAAAGTTTATAAAGTGAACATGAACTTGGAACTCCTTTGTAACAGATACATTGGTATCTCTATACAAATAAAGATAATAATAATGAAATAACACACTTTGAATAACAAATTTGCACGAAATACCATCATTTTTACGAAGTGGTGCATTTTAGTATGATGTACTACCAAGTGGTACGCGAGCCGTAAAAAGGTTGGGAAATGCTGCCTTATACCATAAAGATACCTCGATGATTTCCCCAAAATCATACGTAAATTTAATAATGTTGGTTAAAAAATAATTATGAAGGAATTCCTACTATCATTTAATAGTAGGAAAAAAGTGGTGTGGATTTTTTGAGAATCTCTCCTGATTACTGAATCTTTGACGCATTTTGGGGGCAGAGGATTCTTCCCTCAAGTTATTAATTACAGTAAACTGAAATTTAAGCAAACAACACTTAAGCGGAAGGAAGAGTTGTGGTATAAAAAAGCAGTCATCGATCCATCATTCATGAAACTTTTCGATTAATTGATGACATTCTTATTATTGTTGGTATTCATTGAGTTTTTTTAATTTTATTTATGTTATTGTTTAGATTATCAATTAAGATGCTGATAATTGACCTAAATATTGCGTACATTATGTGTTAGCAGGGAGAGCGCGTCATGCTGGTCGTTTAGAGCGCTATCTACGTACAGCTGTTCGTAACCCAAATGTGCCGAGAAGTCTGGCCATGAAACGTTCAAACCAGTCAACAATGAGACACGGTCGCCGGCAGAAGTCTCAAACACCCGTACCGAGTAAGTGTTGGCTAATTTTTTTGTTTTTTTATATTCTTAGTTATACGTATCTTCTTGTGATGATGTCGATTCCTTTTCTCACTTTCTCTTTCTCCAAGGACTAAACCCTTTCTTAACCCAGAAACTTATACTCATTAAAATAATTTCAAAGAGTTTTATGTCATTGAAAATATGGTGTAGTTCGCAGTACTGGATATTCGCCTGTATAAACATGCATGCTTATCCCTTTCCGGCTCCACTCTACACTTGCTGACTCGTATTTACTAATTCTCTACACCAAACTAATGGAACCTACCTCTGATGGTGGATGTATGTCCGAAAGTGGTCAGGGTTGCCAAAATTAAAAAAAATAATAACAGGACGGATAAAAATCAGCGATATATTGTGTAATATTGCATAAGGTTTTTGGAGAAATAACAATAATCCTACGTACGTAAATTCTCTTATCATTTCTTGAATTAAGACTTATATAAATTGATTTCTATGGGTGCCCCCCTACGTAAAACACGGAAAATAAAAAAAACTTTAAATTTGTTTTGTTTTTTTGGCGCTAAGTGACGAATAAGGTTTTTTTTTTGTTACATTGTTTCCTTTAAACTAGAAATACTTCTTTGCACTTTGGTTTTGCAAAGCGGTGTCGGAAAAGGGTTCCCCCCCCGGCAAGTTTTTCTAACTAGTTTTCTGATGAAAAGTTTTGGCTTCAAGAATTGCTGAGCTTTTTTTGGGCGCCACGGTTGCCGAACGGATAGAGGCGAGACCTGTAAAGCTAATATGTATTGTTGGTTTAGTGGGTTCGATTCCTGATCTCTAGGCCTTGGATTTTATTTAAAGGTTAATAATGAGAAATTTACAGTAAAGTATGTTTGCCAGTCGCCTCCGTCCACGATACCTAATTTGGTAGTTGGCCGTTAAGCCCCGCCTCAAAAAATAGGCGATTACTTTACTTTACTACTTTACTTTACAAATAACGAGCTTTTTGATAAAATACAAAAATTGAAAAGTTCTATTTTGCCCTTGATTGTGATTTTAAACTCTCCACCCCGCCATTAAAATTTAAGGAGTTTCTCTGACAACATTAGAGGTAGGTCATTGACCCCTAGAGCGTTTTTCGGTGCTCGGCCGGCTTCAAAGTTTTAAATTCAATAAAAAATCGTTAATATGTTAAACTTTTTAAAAATATAAAAGTCTATTTCTAATTTCGATTCATCGATTTGTTAAGCCTTTCCCAAGTAATTCCTATTGAAGACACTTCCGGCGATGCTAGAGTTAGGTTTCCTCCCACTGAATTCCATTGTTTGATGAAATTCTGTTGAAAAGAGGTTCCATTTTGTTGTTTAGATTTTTCAATCTTTTGTAACTTTGTATACTAGGTAGTTCAGGTCTGGGACTAGATTTTCATCTTAGGTCAGCTGTTGCTTTGCTCTAGAGTAGCGTGATGGAGCCTCAGTAGCTTTGGATATCCGTAGTGTTTCCTCCTCCTACTGACGAAAATATGGCGTGAACACTCCAACGACTTTATATTGCTGCACTAATTATGAATTAATAGTGTTCATTCATTTCCTGGATGGAGCAGTAGACCTACCTTACATCCAGGTGTAATTGAATGTAATTTATGTACTGCCCCGCCACAAGGCAACCACCAACATCCTGAGATATCTGGTTTCAGTTTTGAAGTTGAGTCAAACCCCAGAACTCCTCTTGAAACAACTTTTAATGTACGAGGTGTGGCTATTAAATAACCAGATTGATGCTGCTACAGAAGAACTATGCATGCGCCCAAATCCTAAAGACCGCAACAGCTGTGCCTTCTCTTTCGATTGCAGCAGCGTCTCACGTGTTTGTAAAGAACTCTGTCTAACTGAAACCGTCGTTTGTGTAAGAGATGTTAGTTTCGTTTTGCCCAAAACATCGATACTACACATGTAGTAGAGCAACGAATTGTCGTGAAATTTCACATCAAAACTTGGTGAAACCGCTACTGAAACTAGATCTTTTCATTAAAAGAAGTTTATGGCGATGAATGTTTATGACGTGCGCAAGTTTTTTGAGTGGTCCAAGAGGTTTCCAAGATGGCCGAGAAGACGTCGGAGATGATGACCGCCCAGGTCGCCCTACCACGTCCAAAACTGATGAAAATATCCGTTTATAATTAATCAACATTACTACCGTGAGGTGCTTGCTCAACTCCGTGAAAGAGTGAGAAAAAAAAACGGATCCGATTTGTGGAAGAACCAGTCACGGGGTTCTCCATCAAGACAACACTGCATTGTCTGTCGCAAGACGACGCTGTGAAGCTGTGAAAGAAAAAGCGGCACGCGTCATGCAGGAGCTCAGACAGAAAAAGACTTGCAGCACTGTTTCTGAACAATGGTAAATCCCGCGTGGAGCGTTGTAGGGATAGGAGAGTGGTGTATATTGAAGGCGATAATAACTAAATATGTATAAATTTAAAATAAAATGTTTTATAGCATCTGTCTCGTTATTTAATAGCCACCACCTCGTACATTCTCAATCTTTAAATTTCCAAAAGAGAATTCTTTTACGTTATTTTTACGTTCGTATTTTTTTTATTTTAAACAAATTTAGCTGATAATTCGCCTTATCATGTATTCTCATCGAAGAAAAACATTTTTTGAAATAAAAGCATTCTGCATACTTTATCTTTTATGTAACCCCATTTCTTTTATGTATATCGTACATATAATTTTCTAATATTTTTTCCTTAAATGTTTGATTCTGTTCTTTTCAAAATTTATTTCATCTGTGAACTGTAGTATTGTAGTATTTTTTACATTCTAAACTGATTTCACAAAATAAATACAAATGTTTTTTTGTTCTTGTTGTTAAGATCATCTTTCAAATCGATTACAATTTTATTGAATGTGCAATAATCTCTTTAATTAACGATTTAAAAAAATAATAATTATTTGTATATTTAACTGTTAATAAAAACCATACTATTGTTCAATGTTACAACTGAAAGTGATTGATTATAACATCATAATCAGTACACAAATTTTAATATAAATAGTTGATGTTTATTCGTGAAAAATGATGTAGTTCCGTGAAAAACCCTTTACAAACTCAATTTTCCGTAAAAAAAAAAGTTTCAAAAAAACATTATAGTGCTTTATTGAGCAGTATAATTGAGTTTTTCCAAAGTTATTGAGTTTACAAAGAATAAAGAAAAATCATTGAATTGACGTAAGATTAGTGCTTCAATAAATAGAACTTTTAGTTGAAGGAGTTTGGTGAAGACCTTGTTATCCAAAGCTGACTAGATAAATACGCAGTACTACCAACTCAATATTTACGGTTTGACAAAATACTTTCTTTTTTTTTAATTTAAGGTGCGTCAATATCAGAGGTCATTGTATGCTTTTTTAAGTGCACTGCCGGCCTTCAGGCAGTATTCTCTTGTTAAAGACAACAGTATAACCGTTCATCACCGGACAGTGAGCTATAAGAAGCTCGTATCTATGAGCTAGCAGCTTGGATTTGAACCTGAGATACTTGAAAGAATTTTTGGTCATACACTCACATCTCCAGTGAAAAATTAATCTTGAACGTTTGAAACAATGGCAATACTGCAGCCTACCTAGGGTTATACCGACTCTATAAAGTTCCAAAAAAGGACACCCTAAAAAAAATTTAGGTATATTCAGGGTCGTCGACAGGATTTTGGGGCCCAGGAATGAGTGTAATGGTTTTTTTAGGTGTTCATGCAGAGACTCCGGCCCCGGGCCCCGGGAAAAAGTCCCTTCTCTCCCATCCTGGGTACATTTATATCTTTCATACTTATTCATGAAAAGTTCATCGTTACATCAATAACCTGTTTGACCTATTCAGATCAGTTAGAACAGAAAAAACAACACGCCAAAAGAAGAAGTCTCAGAAGTCTGAACTTAAATCAAAAATACAATAAAATAAATTAGATTTGTGTGAATAATATCTGAAAAAAAAGGACAAAAGGCGTCCTTTCCTAATTTAAGAAAGGACAAGGACAACCAGGTGTTAAAAAAGGACTGTCCTTTTCAAAAAAAAAAAAAGGGCAGTTGGCAACCCTAAGCCTACCAGAAAAATGCTTTGTTTTTATGTTACAGATTTATGTTGAGACTATTTTGCATTTCTCCTTGCTATTGTACAGCGATAAATATGAAAATTCTGCAAGAAATTGTAAACATTCTATTTAAAACTTATTTTGTTTAAAAAGCCTTCCTGACGTAAAAAAACAGTTCTAATGATAGTATCCAGTATTGATAATTAAGAAAATTAAGCCGCCCAGTCTAGAGTCGGGTTATTGATAAACACAATAACACATAGTTCTTTCCCCCCCCCACCCACCCACTCCCAACGCATTAAATAGTAAACTAGGACGATGTAATCTTAAAACAAAAAACAATAACAATATAAAAACCTCCACATTATTTGTTGCAAATATTTTGACATTGTAATTATTCAGCCAACACATTTTTTATTTAAATGGTCTGCCAATATTTTATTATTTGACTATTCGAGGTGAAGGCCCCCTGCGTTCTGCGAAATTACCAGCTTGAGGGCGCCAAAACCAGTTTTTTTTTTGTAACCTACTTCAGTTTTATAAAATACATGGTCAAATTATTTCGTGCGAACAGTTTACGTATGCAATGTTCTTGACTAATTTTCATTTTAGTTTAGTTTAGTAATAGATTTTAGAAACATAACTGAAGTATCAAGATATGTACATCTTCGGACACTTTTTTTTTTAAAGATAGTTGTTTAGACCCCTCGTATAGTTTTTTTTAAAACCTTCTTTATCAGACTCGTGCCTTAAAATTAGACAGAATCACAATTTCTTCCTTACCAGCTCTTGAAAGCACATTATTGCGGAACTATTAGAGGCTTATCCTGGATTTTCACCCAAGCCTTGCAGCCGTATTTTGCTAGATATTAACCTGTCTACTCATATTTTGGTGCCACTTACTTTTCAAGATCTTTATAATGCCAGAGTGTTGGTCTCATACTACAAGAAAAAAGTATCAGTATAAAAGAATTTAAAAGTTGTAAGTAAAGGATAAAAAAACGATCATTTTTTTTAATTAATGATGCATTATTTTTGGTGACTGAATCATATTTTCAATAGGATGAAAAATGAATGCCAGTTTCAGTCATGAAAAAACTTTATTATGACGAGCTTTCAACCTAAGGGACTAGGTCATCTTCAGAGCTAATTTACAATATACTGTTTTACGAGGGTCGTTTGAAAAGTCCGTGCAAAAATAAAAACTACTTAATTTTTTGGGGTAAACCTTTTTTATTTTTCAACATAGTCCCCTTTTAGGCTTATACACTTCGTCCAACGCTGCTCTAGTTTGTTGATCCCTTCCGAATAATAGGATTTGTCCCAGTCTGAAAAATAGCCATTCGTTTCTGCAATCACCTCCTCGTTTGAATAAAATCTTTTACCCGCCAGCCATTTCTTCATATTGGGGAACAAATAGTAGTCCGAGGGAGCCAAGTCTGGAGAATAGGGGGGGATGTGAAACGAGTTGGAACCCTATTTCCATTAATTTTGCGACCACAACTGCTGAGGTGTGAGCTGGTGCGTTGTCGTGATGGAAAAGGACCTTTTTGTGGGCCAATCGTGGGCGTTTTTCTTGCAGCTCGGTTTTCAAATGGTCCAATAACCGTTTGCACCTGTAAATAGTTTTACCCTTTTCCAGATAGTCGATGAGGATTATTCTTTGCGAATCCCAAAAGACAGTCGCCACAATCTTTCCGGCCGAAGGAACGGTCTTCGCCTTTTTTGGCGCAGATTCCCCCTTGGTAACCCATTGTTTAGATTGTTCTTTGGTCTCAGGAGTGTAGTGATGTATCCATGTTTCATCCACAGTGACGAAACGACGCTTAAAGTCCTGCGGATTCTTCTGGAACAGCTGCAAACCGTCCTTGCAACACTTCACACGATTTCGTTTTTGGTCAAGCGTGAGCAATCGCGGCACCTATCTTGCGGATAGCTTTGTCAGGTCCAAATGTTGATGCAAAATTTTATGTACCCGTTCATTCGAGATGCCCACAGCACTAGCAATCTCACGCACCTTCACTCTTCTGTCATCCATCACCATATCATGGAGTTTATCAATGATTTCTGGAGTAGTAACCTCAACAGGGCGTCCAGAACGTTCAGCGTCACTTGTGCCCATATGGCCACTCCGAAAATTTTGAAACCACTTATAAACTGTTCTAATCGAAGGTGCAGAGTCACCATAATGTTTATCAAGCTTCTCTTTAGTCTCCTGAGGCGTTTTGCCTTTCATAAAGTAGTGTTTAATCAACACACGAAATTCTTTTTCGTCCATTTTTTGAAAATCACTCGACTTCCTCGATTCAAACGAATGCCAAACACAAAGAAATAGACCGATCTGGCTGAAACTTGGTGTGTGTTCTTCCAAGAGATGCTACTAACTAAACATAACCTCGATACGCGCCAGTGGTGCTATCTCTCTGACTTTGCATGGACTTTTCAAACGACCCTCGTACATCATTAGAGGGATAGGTGTGTCTACTGTCTTGTCTGCTCATGGACTCATGAAGTCGAAAGCTCGGCATAATAAAGTTTAATCATGACTGAAACTGGCATTAATTTTTCATCCTATCATTTTTTAAGGAAAAAATTAATAAAATAAAATCCACACCTAAGGAAACAGGATAATCTTCCTGAATAACCTGTTTTTTGTGAATTCATTAGTGAATTGATCAATATATCAAGGCTATTCAGTTTTAAATAAATTGAATGCCCAATAAATCACCATTATTACAGTGTGTATTCATCATAAATGAAGTGTCAATTTAGTCGTCATTCATCGAAAATCACAACTTTTGAGTAAATTGTAGTGATCCATTACTATTTACATTAAACGTTTATATTAATTGATTAAATTAAAATTCAAAAAAGCAGTACTCAATCATAATTGCATTTCGCTTTTATGTTTTTATTGCGGAATACTAACAACAACAATATTACTAACACTAAATGTAAAGTTTTATGCATTTTAAAAAACTTCTAAAATACCATATTTCTTAAGTTAATATTTTGGTCAAAGAATATAACGAGAATGGTCTTCTTTTGTACCAAAATTCGTTCTCAGGCATGTACAATAGGAATTGAAATATTGTGAATTAAATTTTTAGCGCTTTTAAGTTTGAAAACGTTTCGAAATACTCATGAATTTCAGTGTTTCTGAGGTTGATATCTTGCTTTATCACAATTGAATCAGCAAATTCTGCATTAAACTTTCAATTGCAATACTCGGGTTCATCTTGTTACATTGCTTTTTTTTTATTTATTTATTGTATTTTCAAGATCTGAGATATTTTTTTTTGTGCTGATCATTAAGAATTCTTATATGTAGCTATTTATAACCTTTATTTTGCTGTTACCCTACTTCTACTGTTTACGTTGTACATTATTACAAAGTTCTTTACACACTTTACAAATTTGCAGATCTTTCATTTCCAGACATCCGATAGCCATAATGACGGCAATGATGAAGACTGTGCCACCGGATGGGGGCTGGGCTTGGGCAGTTGTAGTAGGCGCTGTTATTATCAATGTAATTTTTTGTTATTATTAATTTTATTATTAAATATTAAAAGTATTTGTTTAGTTACAGTTTTTTTGTTTTCTATTAAAAAAGACTGAAGTATACCTTTTCAATTTCATTTGATCAGATGTCGGGACGATCGTTGGAACCGTCTTTTGGCCTGCTGTTCGGTGATCTGCTTAAGAAACTTCATGTAGAGACTACCGGAGCTGCCATCGTGCTCAGCACTATGGATGCTGTGATCAATTTTTCAGGTAATTTTTCACTTCATCGTAAGCGAAATTCTAAATTGTTTTTTGCTAGGCAGATACTCATGATCTGGTCTTAAGCAAAATAATATTAAAATGTTTGGTCTCACTTGTTCTTAGTTCGCGAACAATACGCTCTAACATCTGGTATGAATCCTCACAACTTTATTTTTCCAATTCTCATGGTCCTACCTGAGGAAGGAAATTTCCTTCCTCAAGTTCGAATTTCAAAATATATTTAATGTTCACAAAAATTGTTTTCAAAACCGTACATTATGCTGAATTGAGAATTTAGTAAGGCGCATACCATTGCAATCAGCCAGAACGTACGCTGTTCTTATCATTCTTATCAATCAGTGATTTGGTCATTTCATAAAATTGCAAGAACTGTTAGGTGTATTACACTAAATTTTTCTTAGTAATAACTTGAAGAAAAATAAATTTTACTCTATTAACACACTTTGATTGTGTTTATAGAATTTATCCTCTGTATTGAAACTGTCGCGGTAGGACAGCTGTACAAAGGCATAATCTTCAAAAAGGCACGAAAGAGCGTAACGTTGAAAAACACCCAACTTTGACAATTTTTGCCTCTTTTTCTATAAAAGATAAAATTCCCAAATTTTCTTTAAAATATAGAGAAAATTCTCCTTTTTAACTGTAATTTTTTTTTTGCAACAACCCAGAGCTAATAGGTTTCGAGAAAAAAGTTGCCGAAAATGAGCAAAAACGGCATTTTTTCAGAAATTGTTCTTGTTTTTCTTCTTGTTGTTACCTTTTTTTGTAAACAAAGTAGCGCTTAAACGCGTGAACCAATTTTCATGAATGAGGTGTCATTCGATTCGGAATTTTATGTAGATATGCCTTTTGGGAGGTCTCGACGCTGTACATCGAATGGGAGAGGAGTTAGCCCCACGTATGTGAGGCCCACTCCAAAATAATTATTACTAATAACTCTGTAAATCTTAGCCCAATTGAGATGAAATTTGGTAGGATGAAAGGGTTGAGGCTTCCCTACGTACCATTAAAGCGACGGTCTGCTCTTAAACCTGTTAAGGAGAAGTATAGCAATCGTTTCAAATTTTCGTCACACGATCCGATTTTTCATGAATGAAATGTTATTCGAATCGAAATTTTGTACAGATTTGCACTTTAAAAGTCTCGACGCTGTACCACGTAAGAAGTGGAGTTTGCCCCACGCAAGTAAGGCCCACTCTAAAACTATTGTTACTAATATATCTATAACGCTTAGTCCGATTTGATAAAATTTAGCACGAAGAAGTGGTTAAAGCTTCCCTACGTGACTCTAGATTGCCATTATGCTCTTACACCTTACTAATAGGAAAAATTGCAATCGTTTAATTTATCGACGCATGAACTGATTTTGATTTACGTCAATGAATTGTCATTCGAGTCGATATTTTATGTGGATAGAGGTTTTGTGGATATTGAGTTTTCAACATTAGAAACGGAATTTACACCACTTAAGTAAGGCCCGCCTAATTAATCAATAACTAAGACCAATTTTGATAAATTTTAACAGGAAGAAGTTGTTCTTGTTTTACTGCGTGATATTAAGGTGCCATCCTACTTTTACACTTACTAAATGGAAGTATTGCAATCGTGCATATTTGAAGCTTTAGATTTGCATTTGTTTCAGGCTTACTGGTAGGACCTCTGGTGAAACGACTGACCTATCGGAAAGTGGCAATCGGCGGCTGTTTGCTAAGTTCTCTTGGACTAATGGTCACCTCAACGGCAGCCAGTGTCACACATATAATTATTACCTACAGTATTATCACAGGTAGGCATTTGGGAATTACTGATTGAATTTACTAATTTTAATTTAATTTTTCTCAAAGAACTACGAGTTTATTTTTTTTTTTCGCTAAAATAGAGCATTACTTCAGGTTTAGGTATAGGACTGATGATAGCGTGTACGTACGTGGGTTTACATATCTATTTCGACAAGAAGAAGGGCCAAGCTGTCGGTCTGGCCATGGCAGGCACCGCACTTGGCTATATGGCCATGCCTCAGATTGTCAGGTATTTCTTTTATAGTAATTATATTACATCATTCAATATTTCGTATCAATAAAGAAATTTGTTACTTTCAAGTAGTTTTAAAAATTTCTATGAACCGGGTATTCACTGTTTTAAACGAAACCAAAATTCCAGGCATTCAACCAACCACCTTTTATAAAATATAAACTCGCAGAGCCGTTCATTATTCCCAAATAGTACACTGGAGGAAAGAATACCCAAATACAGATCCATATACAGATGAAATATTATCAAAATCTATCGAGTAGTTTTCGAGATATTTAAAGTTAAAGATTTCACTGTTTTAAACGAAACCAAAATTTAACTCTAAATATCTCGTTTTCTACTGGACAGATTTTTACGAAATTTCATACAATTATAGACAATATACGTCTCCATATACAGATGGAATATTATCAAAATCTATCGAGTAGTTTTCGAGATATTTAATGTTAAAGATTTCACTGTTTTAAACGAAACCAAAATTTAACTCTAAATATCTCGTTTTCTACTGGACAGATTTTTACGAAATTTCATACAATTATAGACAATATACGTCTCCATATACAGATGAAATATTATCAAAATCTATCGAGTAGTTTTCGAGATATTTAAAGTTAAAGATTTCACTGTTTTAAACGAAACCAAAATTTAACTCTAAATATCTCGTTTTCTACTGGACAGATTTTTACGAAATTTCATACAATTATAGACAATATACGTCTCCATATACAGATGAAATATTATCAAAATCTAACGAGTAGTTTTCGAGATATTTAAAGTTAAAGATTTCACTGTTTTAAACGAAACCAAAATTTAACTCTAAATATCTCGTTTTCTACTGAACAGATTTTTACGAAATTTCATACAATTATAGACAATATACGTCTCCATATACAGATGAAATATTATCAAAATCTATCGAGTAGTTTTCGAGATATTTAATGTTAAAGATTTCACTGTTTTAAACGAAACCAAAATTTAACTCTAAATATCTCGTTTTCTACTGGACAGATTTTTACGAAATTTCATACAATTATAGACAATATACGTCTCCATATACAGATGAAATATTATCAAAATCTATCGAGTAGTTTTCGAGATATTTAAAGTTAAAGATTTCACTGTTTTAAACGAAACCAAAATTTAACTCTAAATATCTCGTTTTCTACTGGACAGATTTTTACGAAATTTCATACAATTATAGACAATATACGTCTCCATATACAGATGAAATATTATCAAAATCTAACGAGTAGTTTTCGAGATATTTAAAGTTAAAGATTTCACTGTTTTAAACGAAACCAAAATTTAACTCTAAATATCTCGTTTTCTACTGGACAGATTTTTACGAAATTTCATATAATTATAGACAATATACGTCTCCATATACAGATGAAATATTATCAAAATCTAACGAGTAGTTTTCGAGATATTTAAAGTTAAAGATTTCACTGTTTTAAACGAAACCAAAATTTAACTCTAAATATCTCGTTTCCTACACAACAGATTTTCACGAAATTTAATACAATTATAGACAATATACGTCTCCATATACAGATGAAATATTATCCAAATCTAACGAGTACTTTTCGAGATATTTAAAGTTAAAGATTTCACTGTTTAAAACGAAACCAAAATTTAACTCTAAATATCTCGTTTTCTACTGGACAGATTTTTACGAAATTTCATACAATTATAGACAATATACGTCTCCATATACAGATGAAATATTATCAAAATCTATCGAGTAGTTTTCGAGATATTTAATGTTAAAGATTTCACTGTTTTAAACGAAACCAAAATTTAACTCTAAATATCTCGTTTTCTACTGGACAGATTTTTACGAAATTTCATACAATTATAGACAATATACGTCTCCATATACAGATGAAATATTATCAAAATCTAACGAGTAGTTTTCGAGATATTTAAAGTTAAAGATTTCACTGTTTTAAACGAAACCAAAATTTAACTCTAAATATCTCGTTTTCTACTGGACAGATTTTTACGAAATTTCACACAATTATAGACAATAAACGTCTCCATATACAGATGAAATATTATCAAAATCTATCGAGTAGTTTTCGAGATATTTAAAGTTAAAGATTTCACTGTTTTAAACGAAACCAAAATTTAACTTTAAATATCTCGTTTTCTACTCGACAGATTTTTACGAAATTTCATACAATTATAGACAATATACGTCTCCATATACAGATGAAATATTATCAAAATCTATCGAGTAGTTTTCGAGATATTTAATGTTAAAGATTTCACTGTTTTAAACGAAACCAAAATTTAACTCTAAATATCTCGTTTTCTACTGGACAGATTTTTACGAAATTTCATACAATTATAGACAATATACGTCTCCATATACAGATGAAATATTATCAAAATCTAACGAGTAGTTTTCGAGATATTTAAAGTTAAAGATTTCACTGTTTTAAACGAAACCAAAATTTAACTCTAAATATCTCGTTTTCTACTGGACAGATTTTTACGAAATTTCACACAATTATAGACAATAAACGTCTCCATATACAGATGAAATATTATCAAAATCTATCGAGTAGTTTTCGAGATATTTAAAGTTAAAGATTTCACTGTTTTAAACGAAACCAAAATTTAACTTTAAATATCTCGTTTTCTACTCGACAGATTTTTACGAAATTTCATACAATTATAGACAATATACGTCTCCATATACAGATGAAATATTATCAAAATCTATCGAGTAGTTTTCGAGATATTTAAAGTTAAAGATTTCACTGTTTTAAACGAAACCAAATTTTAACTCTAAATATCTCGTTTTCTACTCGACAGATTTTCACGAAATTTAATACAATTATAGACAATATACGTCTCCATATACAGATGAAATATAAAGAAAATCTGTAGAGTAGTTTTCGAGTAATTTAAAGTTAAAGATTTCACTGTTTTAAACGAAACCAAAATTTAACTCTAAATATCTCGTTTTCTACTAGACAGATTTTCACGAAATTTAATACAATTATAGACAATATACGTCTCCATATACAGATAAAATATTATCAAGATCTATCGAGTAGTTTTCGAGATATTTAAAGTTAAAGATTTCACTGTTTTAAACGAATCCAAAATTTAACTCTAAATATCTCGTTTTCTACTCGACAGATTTTCACGAAATTTAATACAATTATAGACAATATACGTCTCCATATACAGATGAAATATTATCAAAATCTATCGAGTAGTTTTCGAGATATTTAAAGTTAAAGATTTCACTGTTTTAAACGAAACCAAAATTTAACTCTAAATATCTCGTTTTCTACTGGACAGATTTTTACGAAATTTCATATAATTATAGACAATATACGTCTCCATATACAGATGAAATATTATCAAAATCTAACGAGTAGTTTTCGAGATATTTAAAGTTAAAGATTTCACTGTTTTAAACGAAACCAAAATTTAACTCTAAATATCTCGTTTTCTACTGGACAGATTTTTACGAAATTTCATACAATTATAGACAATATACGTCTCCATATACAGATGAAATATTATCAAAATCTAACGAGTAGTTTTCGAGATATTTAAAGTTAAAGATTTCACTGTTTTAAACGAAACCAAAATTTAACTCTAAATATCTCGTTTTCTACTGGACAGATTTTTACGAAATTTTACCCAATTATAGACAATATACGTCTCCATATACAGATGAAATATTATCAAAATCTATCGAGTAGTTTTCGAGATATTTAAAGTTAAAGATATCACTGTTTTAAACGAAACCAAAATTTAACTTTAAATATCTCGTTTTCTACTCGACAGATTTTTACGAAATTTCATACAATTATAGACAATATACGTCTCCATATACAGATGAAATATTATCAAAATCTATCGAGTAGTTTTCGAGATATTTAAAGTTAAAGATTTCACTGTTTTAAACGAAACCAAATTTTAACTCTAAATATCTCGTTTTCTACTCGACAGATTTTCACGAAATTTAATACAATTATAGACAATATACGTCTCCATATACAGATGAAATATAAAGAAAATCTGTAGAGTAGTTTTCGAGTAATTTAAAGTTAAAGATATCACTGTTTTAAACGAAACCAAAATTTAACTCTAAATATCTCTTTTTCTACTAGACAGATTTTCACGAAATTTAATACAATTATAGACAATATACGTCTCCATATACAGATAAAATATTATCAAGATGTATCGAGTAGTTTTCGAGATATTTAAAGTTAAAGATTTCACTGTTTAAAACGAAACCAAAATTTAACTCTAAATATCTCGTTTTCTACTCGACAGATTTTCACGAAATTTAATACAATTATAGACAATATACGTCTCCATATACAGATGAAATATTATCAAAATCTATCGAGTAGTTTTCGAGATATTTAAAGTTAAAGATTTCACTGTTTTAAACGAAACTAAAATTTAACTCTAAATATCTCGTTTTCTACTCGACAGATTTTCACGAAATTTCATACAATTATAGACAATATTGGGCTCCAAATATAGATGAAATATTATCAAAATCTATGGAGTAGTTTTCGAGATATTTAAAGTTAAAGATTTCACTGTTTTAAACGAAACCAAAATTTAACTCTAAATATCTCGTTTTCTACTCGACAGATTTTTACGAAATTTAATACAATTATAGACAATATACGTCTCCATTTAAAGATGAAATATTATCAAAATCTATCGAGTAGTTTTCGAGATATTTAAAGTTAAAGATTTCACTGTTTTAAACGAAACCAAAATTTAACTCTAAATATCTCGTTTTCTACTGGACAGATTTTTACGAAATTTAATACAATTATAGACAATATACGTCTCCATATACAGATGAAATATAATCAAAATCTATCGAGTAGTTTTCGAGATATTTAAAGTTAAAGATTTCACTGTTTTAAACGAAACCAAAATTTAACTCTAAATATCTCGTTTTCTACTGGACAGATTTTTACGAAATTTAATACAATTATAGACAATATACGTCTCCATATACAGATGAAATATTATCAAAATCTATCGAGTAGTTTTCGAGATATTTAAAGTTAAAGATTTCACTGTTTTAAACGAAACCAAAATTTAACTCTAAATATCTCGTTTTCTACTGGACAGATTTTTACGAAATTTTACCCAATTATAGACAATATACGTCTCCATATACAGATGAAATATTATCAAAATCTATCGAGTAGTTTTCGAGATATTTAAAGTTAAAGATTTCACTGTTTTAAACGAAACCAAAATTTAACTCTAAATATCTCGTTTTCTACACGACAGATTTTTACGAAATTTCATATAATTATAGACAATATACGTCTCCATATACAGATGAAATATTATCAAAATCTAACGAGTAGTTTTCGAGATATTTAAAGTTAAAGATTTCACTGTTTTAAACGAAACCAAAATTTAACTCTAAATATCTCGTTTTCTACTCGACAGATTTTTACGAAATTTAATACAATTATAGACAATATACGTCTCCATATACAGATGAAATATTATCAAAATCTATCGAGTAGTTTTCGAGATATTTAAAGTTAAAGATTTCACTGTTTTAAACGAAAC
This sequence comes from Rhodnius prolixus, assembly GCF_049639745.1. Lineage (NCBI taxonomy): Eukaryota > Metazoa > Arthropoda > Insecta > Hemiptera > Reduviidae > Rhodnius > Rhodnius prolixus. Next base: position 1,997,309 of record NW_027411636.1, on the reverse strand, counting down.
CAAAATTTAACTCTAAATATCTCGTTTTCTACTGGACAGATTTTTACGAAATTTCATATAATTATAGACAATATACGTCTCCATATACAGATGAAATATTATCAAAATCTAACGAGTAGTTTTCGAGATATTTAAAGTTAAAGATTTCACTGTTTTAAACGAAACCAAAATTTAACTCTAAATATCTCGTTTTCTACTCGACAGATTTTCACGAAATTTCATACAATTATAGACAATATTGGGCTCCAAATAAAGATGAAATATTATCAAAATCTATCGAGTAGTTTTCGAGATATTTAAAGTTAAAGATTTCACTGTTTTAAACGAAACCAAAATTTAACTCTAAATATCTCGTTTTCTACTCGACAGATTTTTACGAAATTTAATACAATTATAGACAATATACGTCTCCATATACAGATGAAATATTATCAAAATCTATCGAGTAGTTTTCGAGATATTTAAAGTTAAAGATTTCACTGTTTTAAACGAAACCAAAATTTAACTCTAAATATCTCGTTTTCTACTCGACAGATTTTTACGAAATTTAATACAATTATAGACAATATACGTCTCCATATACAGATGAAATATTATCGAAATCTATCGAGTAGTTTTCGAGATATTTAAAGTTAAAGATTTCACTGTTTTAAACGAAACCAAAATTTAACTCTAAATATCTCGTTTTCTACTGGACAGATTTTTACGAAATTTCATATAATTATAGACAATATACGTCTCCATATACAGATGAAATATTATCAAAATCTAACGAGTAGTTTTCGAGATATTTAAAGTTAAAGATTTCACTGTTTTAAACGAAACCAAAATTTAACTCTATATATCTCGTTTTCTACTCGACAGATTTTCACGAAATTTCATACAATTATAGACAATATTGGGCTACAAATAAAGATGAAATATTATCAAAATCTATCGAGTAGTTTTCGAGATATTTAAAGTTAAAGATTTCACTGTTTTAAACGAAACCAAAATTTAACTCTAAATATCTCGTTTTCTACTCGACAGATTTTTACGAAATTTAATACAATTATAGACAATATACGTCTCCATATACAGATGAAATATTATCAAAATCTATCGAGTAGTTTTCGAGATATTTAAAGTTAAAGATTTCACTGTTTTAAACGAAACCAAAATTTAACTCTAAATATCTCGTTTTCTACTCGACAGATTTTTACGAAATTTCATACAATTATAGACAATATACGTCTCCATATACAGATGAAATATTATCAAAATCTAACGAGTAGTTTTCGAGATATTTAAAGTTAAAGATTTCACTGTTTTAAACGAAACCAAAATTTAACTCTAAATATCTCGTTTTCTACTGGACAGATTTTTACGAAATTTCATACAATTATAGACAATAAACGTCTCCATATACAGATGAAATATTATCAAAATCTATCGAGTAGTTTTCGAGATATTTAAAGTTAAAGATTTCACTGTTTTAAACGAAACCAAAATTTAACTCTAAATATCTCGTTTTCTACTCGACAGATTTTTACGAAATTTCATACAATTATAGACAATAAACGTCTCCATATACAGATGAAATATTATCAAAATCTATCGAGTAGTTTTCGAGATATTTAAAGTTAAAGATTTCACTGTTTTAAACGAAACCAAAATTTAACTCTAAATATCTCGTTTTCTACTGGACAGATTTTTACGAAATTTCATATAATTATAGACAATATACGTCTCCATATACAGATGAAATATTATCAAAATCTATCGAGTAGTTTTCGAGATATTTAAAGTTAAAGATTTCACTGTTTTAAACGAAACCAAAATTTAACTCTAAATATCTCGTTTTCTACACGACAGATTTTTACGAAATTTCATATAATTATAGACAATATACGTCTCCATATACAGATGAAATATTATCAAAATCTAACGAGTAGTTTTCGAGATATTTAAAGTTAAAGATTTCACTGTTTTAAACGAAACCAAATTTTAACTCTAAATATCTCGTTTTCTACTCGACAGATTTTCACGAAATTTAATACAATTATAGACAATATACGTCTCCATATACAGATGAAATATAAAGAAAATCTGTAGAGTAGTTTTCGAGTAATTTAAAGTTAAAGATTTCACTGTTTTAAACGAAACCAAAATTTAACTCTAAATATCTCGTTTTCTACTAGACAGATTTTCACGAAATTTAATACAATTATAGACAATATACGTCTCCATATACAGATAAAATATTATCAAGATCTATCGAGTAGTTTTCGAGATATTTAAAGTTAAAGATTTCACTGTTTTAAACGAAACCAAAATTTAACTCTAAATATCTCGTTTTCTACTCGACAGATTTTTACGAAATTTAATACAATTATAGACAATATACGTCTCCATATACAGATGAAATATTATCAAAATCTATCGAGTAGTTTTCGAGATATTTAAAGTTAAAGATTTCACTGTTTTAAACGAAACCAAAATTTAACTCTAAATATCTCGTTTTCTACTGGACAGATTTTTACGAAATTTAATACAATTATAGACAATATACTGTGGCTACAAAAAGTATTTGCACACCTACGATTTTTGTTATTTCCAAAAGGCAAATGAAATAAATTATATCGTACTGTCTTATATCTTTTTATTAATCATTTTTGATACATATTTTATAGAAAAAATTATTTAATTATATTTATGTTTGCCAAAAAAAATTAAAAACTACATTTTAAAACACAAAAAGTATTTGCACACATCTTGATTCTATATAAAATTTAATAAAAAATTAATTTTAATATTTAGTATTTAATCCCTGGGCTTCTATTATAGCCTTGAGTCTGTTAGGCATCGAACAAATTAATGGTTTAATATCATCAAGGCTTATTTTATCCCATTCCTCTAGTAAAGCCTTTTTCAGTGAATCTTTATTAGAAATTGTATGTTTTCGTATTCTAACGTGTAGCATTTGCCAAATATGTTCAATGATGTTCACATCTGGAGATTGAGGAGGTGTGTGAAGTCTCCTTGGCACATTATAGAGCATCCACTCCTCTGTAACTCTCGCTGTGTGTTTCGGATCATTGTCGTGTTGGAATAAAAATGAATTTTCCATACCCAACTTACGAACACTTTGGCCCAAATTTTGGCGCAGAATATCTACATACATTCGAGCATTCATATTTTTTTCAATAAACACAAGTTTACCCACACCTTTTGCAGAAACACAGCCCCAAACCATCACGTTGCCTCCCCCATGTTTCACTGTCGGAATTATATTTTGATTTTTAAATTCCTCATTTACCTTTCGCCAAACATATTGCCGGCCATCACTTCCAAAAATGTTATATTTACTTTCGTCAGTGAAGAGCACATTCTCCCAAAATTCTATTGACTTGCCTGAATATTTCTTTGCGAACTCTAGTCTTTTTTTTCTATTCTTCTCACTAATGAATGGCTTTTTCCTAGCAGTTCTACCGTAATAATTTGTCAAGTGCAAAACATTCCTTATAGTGCTTTCACTCACTCGCTGAGATGTTGTCGCGACCATATTCGCCAACTCGCCCGCACTTGTGAATGGATTGGCCCTTACCTGACGAACAATGCCTCTTCTTTGTCTTTCATTTAACACTTTAGGTCTACCGGTTCTTCGTTTATTTTCAATAGTTCCCCTATCTTCGTACCTTTTAATGATGTATCGCACCGTGGACATGTTCATATTTAAGATACTAGCGATTTGCCGATAACTTTTTTTGTTATTCCGCAATTTAATTACCTTAAAGCGAATTGTGTTTGAAATTTCTGCTGTTTTTGCCATGTTAATCTTGCTAACAACTGAATTGGAACCAAAACATAATTATTTCTAATTTAAAATTTTAAATCAACCTTTGAACGGATTTATTAATTAAACAAACAAGAATATTGTTTGGTGTGCAAATACTTTTTGTGTTTTAAAATGTAGTTTTTAATTTTTTTTGGCAAACATAAATATAATTAAATAATTTTTTCTATAAAATATGTATCTAAAATAACTAACAAAAAAATATAAGACAGTACGATATAATTTATTTCATTTGCCTTTTGGAAATAACAAAAATCGTAGGTGTGCAAATACTTTTTGTAGCCACTGTACTTCTCCATATACAGATGAAATATTATCAAAATCTATCGAGTAGTTTTCGAGATATTTAAAGTTAAAGATTTCACTGTTTTAAACGAAACCAAAATTTAACTCTAAATATCTCGTTTTCTACTGGACAGATTTTTACGAAATTTTACCCAATTATAGACAATATACGTCTCCATATACAGATGAAATATTATCAAAATCTATCGAGTAGTTTTCGAGATATTTAAAGTTAAAGATTTCACTGTTTTAAACGAAACCAAAATTTAACTCTAAATATCTCGTTTTCTACACGACAGATTTTTACGAAATTTCATATAATTATAGACAATATACGTCTCTATATACAGATGAAATATTATCAAAATCTAACGAGTAGTTTTCGAGATATTTAAAGTTAAAGATTTCACTGTTTTAAACGAAACCAAAATTTAACTCTAAATATCTCGTTTTCTACTCGACAGATTTTTACGAAATTTAATACAATTATAGACAATATACGTCTCCATATACAGATGAAATATTATCAAAATCTATCGAGTAGTTTTCGAGATATTTAAAGTTAAAGATTTCACTGTTTTAAACGAAACCAAAATTTAACTCTAAATATCTCGTTTTCTACTGGACAGATTTTTACGAAATTTCATATAATTATAGACAATATACGTCTCCATATACAGATGAAATATTATCAAAATCTAACGAGTAGTTTTCGAGATATTTAAAGTTAAAGATTTCACTGTTTTAAACGAAACCAAAATTTAACTCTAAATATCTCGTTTTCTACTCGACAGATTTTTACGAAATTTAATACAATTATAGACAATATACGTCTCCATATACAGATGAAATATTATCAAAATCTATCGAGTAGTTTTCGAGATATTTAAAGTTAAAGATTTCACTGTTTTAAACGAAACCAAAATTTAACTCTAAATATCTCGTTTTCTACTCGACAGATTTTTACGAAATTTAATACAATTATAGACAATATACGTCTCCATATACAGATGAAATATTATCAAAATCTATCGAGTAGTTTTCGAGATATTTAAAGTTAAAGATTTCACTGTTTTAAACGAAACCAAAATTTAACTCTAAATATCTCGTTTTCTACTCGACAGATTTTTACGAAATTTAATACAATTATAGACAATATACGTCTCCATATACAGATGAAATATTATCAAAATCTATCGAGTAGTTTTCGAGATATTTAAAGTTAAAGATTTCACTGTTTTAAACGAAACCAAAATTTAACTCTAAATATCTCGTTTTCTACTGGACAGATTTTTACGAAATTTCATATAATTATAGACAATATACGTCTCCATATACAGATGAAATATTATCAAAATCTAACGAGTAGTTTTCGAGATATTTAAAGTTAAAGATTTCACTGTTTTAAACGAAACCAAAATTTAACTCTAAATATCTCGTTTTCTACTCGACAGATTTTTACGAAATTTAATACAATTATAGACAATATACGTCTCCATATACAGATGAAATATTATCAAAATCTATCGAGTAGTTTTCGAGATATTTAAAGTTAAAGATTTCATTGTTTTAAACGAAACCAAAATTTAACTCTAAATATCTCGTTTTCTACTGGACAGATTTTTACGAAATTTCATATAATTATAGACAATATACGTCTCCATATACAGATGAAATATTATCAAAATCTAACGAGTAGTTTTCGAGATATTTAAAGTTAAAGATTTCACTGTTTTAAACGAAACCAAAATTTAACTCTAAATATCTCGTTTTCTACTGGACAGATTTTCACGAAATTTCATACAATTATAGACAATATTGGGCTCCAAATATAGATGAAATATTATCAAAATCTATCGAGTAGTTTTCGAGATATTTAAAGTTAAAGATTTCACTGTTTTAAACGAAACCAAAATTTAACTCTAAATATCTCGTTTTCTACTCGACAGATTTTTACGAAATTTAATACAATTATAGACAATATACGTCTCCATATACAGATGAAATATTATCAAAATCTATCGAGTAGTTTTCGAGATATTTAAAGTTAAAGATTTCACTGTTTTAAACGAAACCAAAATTTAACTCTAAATATCTCGTTTTCTACTGGACAGATTTTTACGAAATTTAATACAATTATAGACAATATACGTCTCCATATACAGATGAAATATTATCAAAATCTATCGAGTAGTTTTCGAGATATTTAAAGTTAAAGATTTCACTGTTTTAAACGAAACCAAAATTTAACTCTAAATATCTCGTTTTCTACTGGACAGATTTTTACGAAATTTTACCCAATTATAGACAATATACGTCTCCATATACAGATGAAATATTATCAAAATCTATCGAGTAGTTTTCGAGATATTTAAAGTTAAAGATTTCACTGTTTTAAACGAAACCAAAATTTAACTCTAAATATCTCGTTTTCTACACGACAGATTTTTACGAAATTTCATATAATTATAGACAATATACGTCTCCATATACAGATGAAATATTATCAAAATCTAACGAGTAGTTTTCGAGATATTTAAAGTTAAAGATTTCACTGTTTTAAACGAAACCAAAATTTAACTCTAAATATCTCGTTTTCTACTCGACAGATTTTTACGAAATTTAATACAATTATAGACAATATACGTCTCCATATACAGATGAAATATTATCAAAATCTATCGAGTAGTTTTCGAGATATTTAAAGTTAAAGATTTCACTGTTTTAAACGAAACCAAAATTTAACTCTAAATATCTCGATTTCTACTGGACAGATTTTTACGAAATTTCATATAATTATAGACAATATACGTCTCCATATACAGATGTAATATTATCAAAATCTAACGAGTAGTTTTCGAGATATTTAAAGTTAAAGATTTCACTGTTTTAAACGAAACCAAAATTTAACTCTAAATATCTCGTTTTCTACTCGACAGATTTTCACGAAATTTCATACAATTATAGACAATATTGGGCTCCAAATAAAGATGAAATATTATCAAAATCTATCGAGTAGTTTTCGAGATATTTAAAGTTAAAGATTTCACTGTTTTAAACGAAACCAAAATTTAACTCTAAATATCTCGTTTTCTACTCGACAGATTTTTACGAAATTTAATACAATTATAGACAATATACGTCTCCATATACAGATGAAATATTATCAAAATCTATCGAGTAGTTTTCGAGATATTTAAAGTTAAAGATTTCACTGTTTTAAACGAAACCAAAATTTAACTCTAAATATCTCGTTTTCTACTCGACAGATTTTTACGAAATTTAATACAATTATAGACAATATACGTCTCCATATACAGATGAAATATTATCAAAATCTATCGAGTAGTTTTCGAGATATTTAAAGTTAAAGATTTCACTGTTTTAAACGAAACCAAAATTTAACTCTAAATATCTCGTTTTCTACTGGACAGATTTTTACGAAATTTCATATAATTATAGACAATATACGTCTCCATATACAGATGAAATATTATCAAAATCTAACGAGTAGTTTTCGAGATATTTAAAGTTAAAGATTTCACTGTTTTAAACGAAACCAAAATTTAACTCTAAATATCTCGTTTTCTACTGGACAGATTTTTACGAAATTTCATACAATTATAGACAATATACGTCTCCATATACAGATGAAATATTATCAAAATCTAACGAGTAGTTTTCGAGATATTTAAAGTTAAAGATTTCACTGTTTTAAACGAAACCAAAATTTAACTCTAAATATCTCGTTTTCTACTGGACAGATTTTTACGAAATTTAATACAATTATAGACAATATACGTCTTCATATACAGATGAAATATTATCAAAATCTATCGAGTAGTTTTCGAGATATTTAAAGTTAAAGATTTCACTGTTTTAAACGAAACCAAAATTTAACTCTAAATATCTCGTTTTCTACTGGACAGATTTTTACGAAATTTCATATAATTATAGACAATATACGTCTCCATATACAGATGAAATATTATCAAAATCTAACGAGTAGTTTTCGAGATATTTAAAGTTAAAGATTTCACTGTTTTAAACGAAACCAAAATTTAACTCTAAATATCTCGTTTTCTACTGGACAGATTTTTACGAAATTTCATACAATTATAGACAATATACGTCTCCATATACAGATGAAATATTATCAAAATCTAACGAGTAGTTTTCGAGATATTTAAAGTTAAAGATTTCACTGTTTTAAACGAAACCAAAATTTAACTCTAAATATCTCGTTTTCTACTGGACAGATTTTTACGAAATTTTACCCAATTATAGACAATATACGTCTCCATATACAGATGAAATATTATCAAAATCTATCGAGTAGTTTTCGAGATATTTAAAGTTAAAGATATCACTGTTTTAAACGAAACCAAAATTTAACTCTAAATATCTCGTTTTCTACTCGACAGATTTTCACGAAATTTCATACAATTATAGACAATATACGTCTCCATATACAGATGAAATATAAAGAAAATCTGTAGAGTAGTTTTCGAGATATTTAAAGTTAAAGATTTCACTGTTTTAAACGAAACTAAAGTTTAACTCTAAATAACCTTAAATATAGTGCTGAATTTTGCCTACAATTTGTTAGTGATTGCTTTGAAATCTGATATTTAGGGAATGAGATATTAAGGGTGGAAATTTTACGGGTTTTGAAAACCTTCAAGTTTCAATTCTTTATATCTCTTGTTATATTGCTTAGAATTTACCTATTTCTTTACGGAAATGTAGTGAAACTTTTGCTGTATAATTTTGGATCCTTGCAGATTTGTGTACCTTTTGGCGTTCAATGAATCCCTTACACTTAACTATTTTAAACTGTAAGGTTTTGTTAAAGTGATCAAATAAAATTTGTAGAGCGACACCTGTGCAATGAGAATGAAAAGTTTAAAGCTTATAGTGCGATTTTTAAGAAAATCTCCAGGAAGTAAGTAATCCAGTCAGTAAAAATGGTACTTCCGGTTGAGAGGTTTTGAGGTCATATTTCCGGTAAAGTCTTATTTATATATGAAATATCAGCTTTCTGTGATATTTTATTTATTTATAATTATTTTTTTTTTTCCATTTTCTCAAAACTACATTCTCAGATTCGGGTAACCCTTAATACGGAAATTTGCTGTGAAAATTTGTTATCAAAAATTAGATACGATCTCAATACTTCCCTTAGCTAGTGAGAGAAAGTAAAAATTTGGTTATTTATAAATCATAATTGTGAAATTTTGTTTCGATTGTTTCATTTGTGTTTCACTGATTTTATTTTGTTCTTTTCTTTCTGCAGTTTTCTTCTGATGCGCTACGACTTCCAGGAGACATTGCTTATTCTTAGTGCTCTTGGATTACATTCAGTAGTGGGTAGCTCATTATTCCAGCCTGTAAAATGGCATTTAAAGCAAAAAGAAGTCCCGGAAATCAAAGAAGAAATAATACAGGTCGATTTCTTTTTAATTACAATTATAATAAGTCGAAATTTTCTCACATTGTTTTTTAAAGAAAGCAACTTTTTTTTTTTCTTTTTCCCCTACAGATTCCCGAAGAGAAAGTAGTGAATAATGGTGAACACTTAGAGGAAAAGGATCAGGTTAGCCAAACATTGCTGGGCGTGAAACTATCCATTAGCAAGGAGAACAACACTGTTCGATTGTCGGACAGAGATCAAGTGAAAAGGAAGTGTTCAGTGCCGATCGGACCATATCGTAAAGCTACCGTAATAGCGGGTGTGCCAAAAGTGAAAAGTTTATCAGATTGTACCCAGCATGGTAATTGTACGAATAAAAATCTGCACCAAGTATCTTCGGCAGTCATGCTGAGAAAATCTTCCATGGTGTCGAATGTTTCCAATATGGACTTCATTGGAAGCGCTATGCATATTGCTTATGTAAGTAATTCAAAAAAATTTCATTTAAGCACTCACACTACTTTCTTGTACTTCTACTTAGTGCAGCTCCTTCCAAAGAAACTCTTGCATCTCACATTGCCAAATGAACAAACTTGGCGACATTTTTTGCGTCTTCACAGGTTCCCATTCATTTTTCAAATCAATTTCGCTAATGGCATCCAATGATATTGAATCCACTAAATTTAAGATAGCATTTCTATACTAATTATGTATTATTATTTTTTTAATGATTTAAGGCGCGTCAACATCTAAGGTTATTGGCGCCCGAAGTTTTTTTTCAGTGCACTGCCGGCCTCCGGACAGTGTTCTCTCGTTAAAGACACTGTCCATCACCGGGACAGTGAGCTGTAAGAAGCTCCTAGGATAGAAAATCTAAGGGTCAGCAGCTGAATATTTTTTTTTTTTTTTTGGCGCATCAACAGCTGAGGTCATTAGCGCCCGGAGCTTTTTCCAGTGCACTGCCGGCCTCCGGACAGTGTTCTCTCGTTACAGACAACACTGTCCATCACCGGAACAGTGAGCTGTAAGAAGCTCCTAGGAAGAGAAAATCTAAGGGTCAGCTGCTGGATTCGAACCCGGGACCTCCGCGTGGGAGTCCAGTATGCTAACCTCATAGCTAATCCCTTCCCTTATTATTACTATTATTATTATTATTATTACTATTATTATTACTACTATTATTATTAAGTGGCAAGAAGAATGGGAGTCCTGTAGCAAGAAGGCAGCATGGACAAGAGTGTTGATTCCTAGGATTGAAGGATGGTATGATAGGAGACATGGTCAAGTAAATTTGCTACTTGACTCAGTTTCTATCAGGTCATGGCTGCTTCAGGAAGTATCTGAACACCATGAGAAAAGTAGAGAGCCCTTGGTGTGTTTATTGTAAGGAAGTTCAGGACGATGCAAGGGTACACATTCATCGAGTGAAAGAGATGGGACCAAGAAAGAATGCAACTTGAAGTTGGAGGTGCATTACTCCAGAGAATATCGTGGGCAAAATGTTAAGCCAAGAGGTCCTAGTTGGACTAAGGTAGACCAAGACCGGTCAGCGATATTTTTGTAAAGGAAGAAAGCTGAAGAGGAATACTTCAGCTGAAATGATGGAAAAATGACGGAGTGTATAGTGTTGTTCCTAGTCCAGCCAGAAGTAATGTAATAAACGCTCCCGAGCTGGGGAGGATAAATCTCTTACAGATGAGATTTCTTGTATGTTTACTGAAACTCTAGAATTATAAATGAAATTTTATCTAAAGTTATAGCTCTTTCAATTTTAATTCAATTTTATCTCAAAACCTGTTCCAAAAAAAAGTTCTCGAACGCATGCTTTAAAAGATTACAGTTCACAGAGAATTCCCATCGAATGATCAGGTTTTTTTTTCCATTTGAAGAATGAAGATATAAGTGGGTTGGTCTTTTAAGTAAGTTTTCTTCCTCTTCTGTTTGCGCCCTGGAGATACATATTTACCCACCAAGTTCTACAACCTTATTCATCAAAGCCCTAAATAAAGTACTATCTACAACAAGTAAATGTAATGTAATTTTTTATTTGTATATTTTATCGTAGGAAGCTGACGATGAAATAGGATTAGAAATAAATTTCAATAAAAAAGAAAACAGTAAAAAGAACAAATTATTTAAGAACGCCAACACGTCATGTTGGTCATCGTTCTTGAAGATTATGGGTTTTGATCTACTTGGTGATAAGGTAAATATTATTTTCTGTATTTATTTATTTATTGTAGTATATCATTCTATGGAGGTAATTACTCTTTCTAAAGCCTCTTAGGATCCATGTAGAGGCTTAGTTAGTTGTCTGTTTACACGAAGTTGTTGGGTAACAATGGTATTGTGAAAGAACCAACTCTAGCTTTAACATTGTAATCTAAAAATTATTCTACCTGAAGATCCTAGTATCCTTCAGATCCTAGTATCCTTTAGATCCTAGTATCCTTCAGATCCTAGTATCCTTTAGATCCTAGTATCCTTTAGATCCTAGTATCCTTCAGATCCTAGTATCCTTTGGATCCTAGTATCCTTTAGATCCTAGTATCCTTCAGATCCTAGTATCCTTCAGATCCTAGTATCCTTTGGATCCTAGTATCCTTTAGATCCTAGTATCCTTCAGATCCTAGTATCCTTTGGATCCTAGTATCCTTCAGATCCTAGTATCCTTCAGATCCTAGTATCCTTCAGATCCTAGTATCCTTCAGATCCTAGTATCCTTCAGATCCTAGTATCCTTTGGATCCTAGTATCCTTCAGATCCTAGTATCCTTTGGATCCTAGTATCCTTCAGATCCTAGTATCCTTTAGATCCTAGTATCCTTCAGATCCTAGTATCCTTTGGATCCTAGTATCCTTTAGATCCTAGTATCCTTCAGATCCTAGTATCCTTCAGATCCTAGTATCCTTTGGATCCTAGTATCCTTTAGATCCTAGTATCCTTCAGATCCTAGTATCCTTCAGATCCTAGTATCCTTCAGATCCTAGTATCCTTCAGATCCTAGTATCCTTCAGATCCTAGTATCCTTCAGATCCTAGTATCCTTTGGATCCTAGTATCCTTTAGATCCTAGTATCCTTCAGATCCTAGTATCCTTCAGATCCTAGTATCCTTTAGATCCTAGTATCCTTCAGATCCTAGGATCCTTCAGAAATATCTGTGTAAAACTCGAATAACATTTCACTAATAATTCTGTTCTGATTCTTAAGAGTGCATTTTAGAAAAGACAACAGCAGGTTTAGTAAGTCTCGTATTTTGAACAGCCTCTGTATAGTTCTCATTTTATTTATTTATTTTTTTTTTTTTGAAATCCTAACATGATATGTTATTCAATAATCAATAATAGAAAAATTCTCGCTAGTGTATACAAAAAAAAAAAAAAAATGAGAACTATACAGAGGCTGTTCAAAATACGAGACTCCTAAACCGGCTGTTGTCTTTTCTAAAATGCACTCTTAAGAATCAGAACAGAATTATTAGTGAAATGTTATTCGAATCTTACACAGATATTTCTGAAGGATCCTAGGATACTAGGATCTGAAGGTTACGTCTATATTCACGTTTCAACTAAAACTAATAAATTTGTAAATATTAAGATTTACCTTAAATAGTAAGTATTATTATAATATTGAATTTATCAATTCTGTACATGGACTTTTGTTCAGACATGAACTCCGATCTTTTTATTTATATGCAATGGGAGATGGCAGAGCTCTTTTCATCTCTCAGATATATATTTAGTAACAATAGTTAGAAATGTTTAAATCACATTTTTTACTCTAATAATTCTTTATTTTGAAAATTCCCGAAATATTGTGGTGTATGTAGACTTTTGTTCGACACTGTACCTTGACCTGTCAAAGCAAGCAATCAGAGGTTAAAGTTCATCAAGAGAATTCCAAAAATGATCTGTCTCAAAAGTCCAATATCTAAACTTGTAGCAAGCAATTAGGTTGCCTACAATTTCTTCTCAAATTCAAATTTTTTTCAAATTATTTATTAATTATATGAACCTGAGACCATCCTTTAGCGATTCTTATGTTTTTCCACAGAATTCTAAGAATTTTCTTTTCTTTTCTTTTTTTTTACCAAATTAAGCGTTTTTCTTTCTTTTTTCTTGTTTACTTTGTAGGTGTACCTGAACATAGTTTTTGGAATTGCACTAATTTTTGTGTCAGATCTACATTTTCGTATGATAATGCCGTTTTATATGTTACATATGGAATATACAAAACAAGAAGTAGCTAGCGTATTATCTTCTATGGCGATTGCGGATATAGTATCTAGAATTATTATGCCATTAATATTAGATTGGCTGCCATGTTCCAGGCGATTAACATTATTAATATGTTGCATATTGGTAGCCATTTTTAGATCAAGTAAATATTGTTTATAATACAATTTATTTAAAGTTTGTACTTAATTTGTATTTATATTTCTTTTTTTGTAATAAACTTTTCGATTTTTTTGTTTATTGTACGTGCTACAGTACTTGCACTTCAAGAACAGATGGTACCATTCATTATTGTTGCTATTGTCAACGGGTACATCCGTGGTTTGATGTTAATTAACATTCCATTAGTGTTATCTGAATATGCAACCAAAGATAATTTCCCATCAGTATTAGGTCTGTCCATGGTTGTCAGAGGTATTTTCATCGTAATCTTAGGACCATTGGGCGGTAAGTAGAAAATGTTTTTAGTACTCATAGTTATATGTTCCGCTTAGTTGCATTAAATTAACCAGTTAAGCGGTGGAATTTAGTTTTTTTTTTAAAAAAAAAAAAGCCCCCCACAGTGTGCGGAATTAAAATCACGACAATGACGTGTCAATACACGTGTCGAACGCAGGAGGCAATACAACCAAAACTTTACAATAGTCGTAATCAAGTCACTGCAAGCGACTTTTTCTGCAATCTCTTTTGGGGCTTTACAGAGCATTCTGCTGTGCTCATTCCAAAATCTTGCACCGCTTTTTCACGTATACATTTTGCTCTAGTTAACTAGGGACGCCTAGGAGCTTTTACTAGGAAGAAAAGAGCTTTAAATTCTGTGCAAAATGAAATCATGCTCTGACACTGAGGTCTGAATCTCTATCTAAGAGGTAAAAAACGGGCATTGCACACGGGTTGAGAGCTTCTATTTGTGTGCGTAATTCCCCAATCTCTAATGCGGAGACCAAACATGTACCTACCACTTATCATTTGGCTGACCCCGTCCACCCCCTTCGTACAAAATACTTGGCAGTTCTATTGGTAAGATAAAGGAAACATCCCCACCAAATAATATTCTTATTGTATTTTATTAAAATTTCTCTGTTTTTATAGTTAATGGTAATTTTATATTGTTTCACAATGAGTGTACACGTCGAACGTGCACCGTAATAGAGATTTGATTTGACGTGTATACACACGTCAAACACGCTTAACTGGTTGAATAATAATTATTTAAATCCTGAATAGTATTTAAAGAGACATTAATTGAAATAATTTTGGCCCAAATCTAGCATACCTGTGTAAACGCATGCTTTATAATAACCAACCAGACTCAGCTCTATTAACCAAAAAAATATCTATTTTCTGCAACCATGTAGGAATGTTCTCATTACTCAATTAAAATCAGCTGTGTAATGCCCAACTTTACCTTACTAGTGGGGGAAAATTCCCATTAGTGTCACTTTCCTCACTAGTGAGTGGAAAAACTTTATTGTGCTTCCTTGATATAAGAAGTTTTGTTAAATATTTTCTATAAAACTTTAATAAGCTTATTTAAATTTATTTTATCTAAATAATTAAAAAACGAATATTAAAAAAATAAAATAAAAATTGAAAGGAATATAGAAATAAAAATAATACTTTAATAAATAATTAGATATTTTTAATTATAACAGTTAAAAAGGTTATAGTGTTACCTTATAGAAATTTAAAATGGATTCTAGTGATTCCTGTTCAGTTTTTTTTTTTTTGTTTTCTAGTTAATAACCCTAATGGTTGCAGAAAAAATATAATATTTAACTCGAGTGTAAAGTATTTTCCACACACTCGGCAATTTGCGCTTGCACTTGCCTCGCTTCGCTTCGCTCGTGCGTGCAAACCCTGCCTCGTGGTGAGGAAAAGTACTACTTTACGCACTTGTTAAATAAATAACTATTGATGATGATGCTACTCAATTCCTTGATCGCGCTTAAAGTGTACAGATGTTCAGAACTTCATTCCGGGACGCTTTCAAGCCTAAATAAACGACTGAGAATTACAAAATAAGTGCGATTAAAGTGCTATAACTCGATAGTTGTACAAATAAGGCCCATATCTAATAACTAAAATTCGCAAAATTGATAAATAACATGCAAAATTACTCAATATTTTTTACTTTTTTCAGTCACTAGGGTGCGCTAATGTATTTCTCTTCATATTTTTAATATTGAAGAGTTCTTATTTCTTTCCATTTAATATACGAGGGTCGTTTGAAAAGTCCGTGCAAAAATAAAAACTACTTAATTTTTTGGGGTAAACCTTTTTTATTTTTCAACATAGTCTCCTTTTAGGTTTATACACTTCGTCCAACGCTGCTCTAGTTTGTTGATCCCTTCCGAATAATAGGATTTGTCCAAGTCTGAAAAATAGCCATTCGTTTCTGCAATCACCTCCTCGTTTGAATAAAATCTTTTTCCCACCAGCCATTTCTTCATATTGGGGAACAAATAGTAGTCCGAGGGAGCCAAGTCTGGAGAATAGGGGGGATGTGAAACGAGTTGGAACCCTATTTCCATTAATTTTGCGACCACAACTGCTGAGGTGTGAGCTGGTGCGTTGTCGTGATGGAAAAGGACTTTTTTGTGGGCCAATCGTGGGCGTTTTTCTTGCAGCTTGGTTTTCAAACGGTCCAATAACGATGAATAATATGCACCTGTAATAGTTTTACCCTTTTCCAGATAGTCGATGAGGATTATTCCTTGCGAATCCCAAAAGACAGTCGCCATAATCTTTCCGGCCGAAGGAACGGTCTTCGCCTTTTTTGGCGCAGATTCCCCCTTGGTAACCAATTGTTTAGATTGTTCTTTGGTCTCAGGATTGTAGTGATGTATCCATGTTTCATCCACAGTGACGAAACGACGCTTAAAGTCCTGCGGATTCTTCTGGAACAGCTGCAAACCGTCCTTGCAACACTTCACACGATTTCGTTTTTGGTCAAGCGTGAGCAATCGCGGCACCCATCTTGCGGATAGCTTTGTCATGTCCAAATGTTGATGCAAAATATTCGAGATGCCCACAACACTAGCAATCTCACGCACCTTCACTCTTCTGTCATCCATCACCATATCATGGATTTTATCAATGATTTCTGGAGTAGTAACCTCAACAGGGCGTTCAGAACGTTCAGCGTCACTTGTGCCCATATGGCCACTCCGAAAATTTTTGAAACCACTTATAAACTGTTCTAATCGAAGGTGCAGAGTCACCATAATGTTTATCAAGCTTCTCTTTAGTCTCCTGAGGCGTTTTGCCTTTCATAAAGTAGTGTTTAATCAACACACGAAATTCTTTTTCGTCCATTTTTTGAAAATCACTCGACTTCCTCGATTCAAACGAATGCCAAACACAAAGAAATAGACCGATCTGGCTGAAACTTGGTGTGTGTTCTTCCAAGAGATGCTACTAACTAAACATAACCTCGATACGCGCCAGTGGTGCTATCTCTCTGACTTTGCACGGACTTTTCAAACGACCCTCGTAATTATATTATTATTTGTTTTTATTTATTATAACCTTCTTCACAGGTTATATCCGAGACTATACGAACAGTTATCCAATCTGTATACACACCCAATCTGTATTGGTTCTGATATGCGTGCTAGCTTGGTCAATAGAATATTTAATTAAAAGAAGATTTCATTAAAACTTTTAAATTGTTCATCAATCAAAAATAATTTTTTAAAAAAAAATTGTGAATAATGAATTTTTTATAGCGGGTGAGAAAAAAAAACAAAAAAAATTACAATTATTTATTTATTTATTTTGTTTTTTAGTTTTCTATTTTATAAGGAAAAAAAACTTGAAATAAAACATATGTTTTAAAAAATAGTGTGTTTAAGTTTATTTATTTTTAAAATACTGAAAGCCAGATTATATATATTTCAATTTAGTTTTCGTTTCTTAGTTATTATTTCTTTTCATTTTTGTGAAAAATAAAATTTTGTTTATAAATTGAGCTTTTTCTTTCTATAGCTGCTAAATTTATTTTAAAAATATATAATCCTAACTTATAATTAATACATTTTTTTATTTTAGTTTTTAATTAATTTATTTTATAGCTATACAAATGGTAAAAGTAGTAAACTGCATTATTATATTTAAAGTATTGTACATTTTTGAAAATCTACATTTAATTACATGTGCACTAAGGTAAGTACATTGATAAATTTTATTACCTTCCTAGAAGTAAATTGTTTTAAAATGTAAAAAAAAAAAAAAGTCTTCATAAATGAATTTAAGTTCGTGATGATCTTAATAAATGGGTTATTACGACAATAAGCAGGCTGAGGAGAGCGAACCACGCGATATGTGTGAATACGTATCTACACAGGATCAACAAAAAGGTCCTCTCTCTCCTCTTTGCGTAGATTGCATTGAGGAGGAAGATTTCAAGACAATATAATAATGGATATGTCCACGTTATGTGGTAGAAAGGAAACGAATGTTTCGACGACATATACAGGGTATTTAGATGCACCATTTCGCTACGAAGGCATAATATTCACCAACAATATATGTGCTTAAATCTGTAGCAGAGCTAGCTACAGAAATATGAATGTATTTAAAAGTTATAGCCGATTAGAATGAATGGAAGAAAATGATTAGAGAAGGATTACGGTGATTTTAATTTCGGTTAAGCTATAAAGATGGCAGGAATATAGAGTACTGATCCATCCATTAGTTGGTAAGTTTGTATTTAAATAGTTGTATATAGTAGAGGGATGAATGAGTGAAGCGAATGTATTTATAAGTAAGAATGGAGAGTGAGTGATAAGCACCTAGATGATGCTGGCTGTATGGCGAAAGCCAATGCCAAAAAAAGAAAACGAAAAAAATGTTCTTATCCTGAGTACACTTTCAATTGTACCATTTTTTTTTTGGGTTATTAACTCTGATGTAACTAAGTTTCGACTCAAAAGGACGTCAGAAAAGAATCGCGCTTTGGCCTGTAACGGATTTATTATGAACTTATGGAGAAACAATGGTAATGGAGTTCTTGAATCTTGAATAAGAAGATGGACGGGGCATTGGAGTTAAAAGCACAAATATCTGCATGCTTCACAGCATTTTCATTTTTTTTAAAGAAAACAACCAGCGAGATGCTGTCTGTAGCTACTTATTTTTGGTGTGTCTGAAACTGTCAATCATCTTTAGAAGTTGATTTACCAGAGAGTTTAACTTCTACTTATAAAGCTTCATCGCACCAAGCATTTGCTGACTCTTAAGTCAAGAAAGGAAGCTTTGTAAGGGTGAAAAATCAAACCCTACAAATCAATTAACTGAAGATGGATTAAATTCCAGAAAAAGTAATAAAATAATATTACGTAATAAAGATTATAGAAAGAATAAGAAATACTAAGTCAGATAAAGTTACTGTATTTTCCAGAACTCCTGGAATGAAAACAATTCGTAGGATCTGTTTAAAACAAATGTTTTTGTTGTATTTTTACAATTCTAAAAGAAGACTCGAACATTTTATTAACTTGTTCCAATCAACAGAAAAACCTCGCATACGCTACAAAAATATGTCTTGGTAAAGATTATAGAAAATGTTGACATTTTGTACTCACCTTATTTTTTATACCGTAATTCAAATCAAGGCAAAATATTAAGTCGTCCTAAAGGCTGATAAAAATTCTGAACAATATGGAGGAGGGTAATTATTAGAATAAAAGATGTTATTAGTAAGTTCTGACAAAATATATTGCAAAGATTTCCGTGTCATTTTTCATAAAGATTTTTTTTTTATTTTTCCAGTAAAAGGAATGTTAAAAAAAATTATTTTTTACCCGCTGTCGTAGAATTTGAAATAAAAGGAAATTCATTGGTAAGAAAAAAAATATATATTAAGCTTCTATCTAATTAGATTATGTTAATTAAAATGAAAAAATAATTTTGTAAACAAATTGAAACCATAAGTTCTAATAATTAATTGTTGACAGGTGAGTTTTCACCTAAGGCTGGAAACATAGTGGAGCGGCGAGCAAAGCGGCGATGATAGCGAAGAGCAAAGCGGCAAAAACAAAAACTAGAAATAGATTGAGTTGCTCTATCTTCGCTTTGCTCGCCACTATGCGCGGTCCCATATGTTAACTTGTGTTTGATTTCGCCGCTTCGCTCTTCGCTATCATCGCCGCTCCACTATGTTTCCAGCCTAACTCAATCACAATGAGAACGCGTATTACTGATCTACCAAAATAAGTGTGGTTACCTTTTTGGTAGGTTTAACTAGAATAAATGTCAGGTTAGGTTTTGTTTTGCGGAAAAAGCAACAATCTTTCCTAAACGAGTCCTGAGCCTAAAAATCAATCTACAGTTATGTGCTCCTAACTTGGGAAGTAACTCTGGTTGCGGGTTACAGCCAGAAATAACCTCCTCTGCGCCTCAAGATATTTTTTTTTTTTTTTTTTAACATTTTTGACTTGCCTTCTTGATTTAGGGGACATTGTTACCAGGGAATTCTAGTACTATCTGAGTTCCGGGTTCTCAGAGGTGTTAAGTTAGTTTTGCATCCTTTTAGAACGCCTTCTCCTTCCTATATTCCCAAGATTCCTTTTCTCCTTTAGCAGAAAGTATTCTTCAGAAATCGGCCAAGCATTATCTTCGCTGAAAAATTCACCCCCAGGGCTTAGCCCCATGGTTGGACTTTTTGCAGCTTCTTTGAAACCAATTACCATTTATCATTACAGAAGTATATTCCCGCCGCGGATACTCCTAACAAGCTTTCCTCAAAAAGTAATTCCTGATTCAAGACACATTATTTAGTTTTCCACCTAAAGGCAAGTCCTCGCCATTGGTCAACCAATCCCGAATGTTCCTCCTTCCTCCTTTAAAAAAAATCTCTGACAGTCTAAGTGTTTATATTATCTATAAAATAAAGATTTAGAAAAAATTCATACTCAGAGAGCTCTTTATCCTCCACAGGGCCTCAAAACTTGGAAGAAACACCATACATAGCTGGGAGACATAGTAGCTCCCAGGGATTGTGAACCAATAGTGTCCACAATACCACCCAGAAATCACTCAAGCTAGCCATCTGACCAAAAAATTGGGTAAAATTCTTGACGCCTGTTTCGCAGAACCAAAGAAATTTGCCTCTAGGGAACCTCAACCCTCAATAACCCCTGGACTTCTTTTTCCTGATACACACTTGGATTTGTAAAAAAAGAGGTTTCAAGTGTGGATGTATGGAGGAAGTAATGTGACGTATAATGATGATGTCATGCAGCGTAAACTTCAATAGAAGATTATGCCTTGTATGTATGAGTTATTAACGAACAAAACTTTCTTAGTGCACTGCCGGCCTCAGTAAAAGGTTCTCTCTCGCTACGGTACATAAAAAATAAACCATTTTAAGTAAATATCTTACTATGTACAGTTAAATTAAAATTTATTTACATTTCCACATTATTTTGAATATCTTGATTTTAGGTATGGTTACCATTTAAAACAGAGGAGAATGAATCAAATCTAGATCATATTTTACATTCAGTTTATTTAACTAAAAATGGCAAAAAAAGAAGACATTTAGGCGAGGATGCAAGTTTTGTTAGTGGAGTACTTTCTTGTGGTAATAACACTGGAACTATTGAACCAGACTTAATATACGATGATGAAGATGACTATGAAAGCGTTGAAAGCACCACAATGATTAATAACATGACCGATGTAAATGTTGAAAGAATGAGTAACGGTACGACAACGGCAATATCTAATGTGACAAGCAGAACAAGCGAAATGGGAACTCATTCTGGTAGAACAAATAAATTGGGCACTGTTTCTGGCGCAAGAACTGAAATGACAACTTCATTGAACAAAACAAGTGTAAAAATAACGCATACAACCATGCCTGTAAAGATATCGATTGATGAATGTACAACTAATGCAATGGTTCCTCCAACTCCTACAATTGTACCTGTGGTCAATTCTCTAGAACCAGCCACAAAAGAGGTGACAGATGAATGTTTCATATCTCTTGAAGAATATTTTACACTACCTCAGATAATTACGCCGCCAAGTCCACTTCCACCATTAGATCTAGATTTCCTCCCTTGTGACCATATTCACAGTACAATAAAGAAGATAAAAGAAAGTGAAATGTCAACCAAAAGTCAAGAATATAATAATAATACAAGTCCGACTAAACAATATTCTAAGGAAGGTATAAAAACAACAACGGAAATTGAAAACATAGAAAAAACAATAACAATGTTATCACTTCCTACTAAAAAACCTGAACAAAAGGAAAAGACCACAGAATTGCCGCAAAAAAGTATTCTTCCTGGCGAGGAACACATTGAATCAAGTACTGAACATGGGAAAAACCAAACAGAAGAATTTTCCGCAACAACTCTATCAAACTTGGAAATACTTTTTCCACCTTTAAGAAAATGGCATCATCATCAGAAAACTACTGAAAAATTTTCAACTACAACTTCAAAAAAAAAACTCGAAACTACAACTTCAAAAATAAAGCACAAAACTACAACTTCAAAAAGAAAGCACAAAACTACAACTTCAAAAAGAAAGCACAAAACTACCACTTCAAAAAGAAAGCACAAAACTACAACTTCAAAGTTTAAACATTATACTTCAGCTGCTACAAAGCATATAAAAACTATTGAAACGACTACATCAGCTGATAAAAAAACTAAGCAAGATACTAAAACTTCTACAAAAAAGAAAAAAACATCAACAGTCCATAAGACTATACATGCAAAAATGCAGCCAATCACTGCTGATGAAGTAACAGATGAGCATATTTCGTCCACAGAATTGACAGAAACATACGATGGGGAGCTAATTTTTCCATTACAAAAATATCTTATGAATGATGATGATAGCCTAAAAGAGCAAACAAAATTTCC
The DNA here is from genome assembly GCF_049639745.1 of Rhodnius prolixus. NCBI lineage: Eukaryota > Metazoa > Arthropoda > Insecta > Hemiptera > Reduviidae > Rhodnius > Rhodnius prolixus. The sequence goes on along the minus strand of NW_027411636.1, from coordinate 1,974,655 downwards.
TTCACCATCGCCTTTAAATATGGATAATGATTATAACAAAATGTTGATTGAAGAAATACTTAAAAATCAGCCTGCAAATAATTTGCAAGAGACAATTATGTCAAATTATCATGAGAAATTTTTACCACAAGTCAACATTAGAATGCCATCTATTCTAAGCAATACATCAGTTATTACTGACAAAGATCCTGAAACAGCAGCTTTTTCCCCATTGGCTATCTCTACTGAAGATAATAATCAAGTTTTATTACCTATAGAATATCCACTTTTTTGGCCAATATTAAGTAACCTACCATACGACAGTTATATTTCAACCTCCCAAGACAATCCTATAGATATACTCTTAAAAACTAAAGATTCAAATGAATTAGATAACACACCAGATTTAAATTCTGAACTAAACTTCAATCCTTATAGTATTTGGCCCTTCATTGTATCTTCAAATGAAAAGCCAATAACATCTAGTAAATATTCCATAATTTCAAAATATAATTTCTTATATCCTCAAAATGATCATAAACTGAGAAGAAAACGCAAGATTTCAAGAAATCAATAAGTTGTAAAATTGAATAACTAATAAAACTTACAATATGCGCATTATTAATAAGAGAAATAAAGGATGTTGAACGTGTAATTTGAAAGAATTTTCATATTATTCTTGGAGCTATCTCTTAAATACAATCCCAACATTCAATCATATTCTATGCTTGAATTGCTAATGCTTTCCATTTTAAGTCAGCCATTATCCACAAGTTTTTAAAAGAGATATCTATAATCAACAGTGATGTACCTGGAACAAATTGTAAAATTTTAAAATAAATTAGTCAACAAAAATAATTGTTTGTTTTTTTTTGTTAATAGTGTTTATAATATTTCGTATTTATCTTATTTTCAAGCAGTTTTAGTGTTCAGATTTTTCAAAGCAATTTTAATTAGATAATTGTTAAAATAAACCTGCAGTGAGAGTCATTTTCACAGGATTTTAATGTTTTTATTGGCATTTTTCTTTTTTTAAATCAAGGGAATAGAATTTCCTTAATTTCAAATTGGCAAAATAGCATCATCGTTATGAGAAAATTTCACATAAATATGGTAGGCATAACAGAAATTAGGTAATGGAGAGGAATATTCTCTCCTTGGCAAATCTAGGAAATGGCTATCCTTTTACCAGTTTCCTGTCTTACCTAAGAATTCCATTGAGAGCTAGTGCAATTCTAGTGTAAACACTCCAACATTTTTAAAACAGGATATATCTTTGGGAACATAGGGGCACGTTGACATCAGAGTGGTTATTTGATTTCTCCTGTTCTCTGAAGAACCTGGTTTTGTTAATCGACGAGAACCGCCCTCAGAACTGCTGTAGATGGCGTGCGGGGGCGTTAGGGAGTGGATACCATTGCCATCTCCTCACTTTCTTAGAGAGCCAAGTAGAAAGTAACTGGTTTAGCAAAAACTAATCAAGAAGCACCTTTTTATTTTATTAAATTTCCAGGGGCTATAAAAACATGACACTGTTAAGGAAGAGTGTAGATATTCAAAGTTTAAGAGGAATCTTGAGTTATTTTGGTAGTTCATGCTTTGAAGACAATTGGACACTGAGAAATTAATAATGTCACTAATTATCATTAATTTTCGTCTTAATGTTCAGTTGCAAAATTTGAGTGTTACTTTACTTTGACATGTCTTAGAAACATTATTTCTTTTATAGTGCCTTTTTACTTAAGAATTTTACAGTTCAACTTCACACCATCTAACTTGATTAGATAGAATACGAGTACAAATTTGCACTTACCTTACTCATAGTATAATAAATGAAGGTATTTTTAGCAGAGTCCTATAAATTACAACTTAGATCACTCAAAAATGATTTAAGCCTACTCATAAAAGTAATGAGATAACCTCACTTTTTTTTCGGAGGATCCGCTATAAATTTTGAATTATTATTGCATTAAGCATTCATTAAAATTAATCAACATTTTCAAAAGATTAAAATTCATTGTGCTATAGAATTATAAAAATGTACTACTTATTAATATGGAAATTTGTAACTCACCAAAAATGTATATTTTACAAAATTTGTTCTACATTGTTTTATTTTAATGCAAATCATATACTAATATATAATTTAATTTCTATTTCTTTAAAATGAAATATTTTTTTAGTAATTTAAGGTTGAAGTAATACTTTGCACTTTTTTTCTTTTCTCTTTTTTTTCAGGTTCCTGGCAACACTGCATGGAGTTTTTGTTGCTTGTGTACGATTCATACGATTCTTTCAAGTCTATGTCATCAAAGTGAGGGTGAGTGAGTTACGATAACAGCAAAAACCGTATTTTATGAATTGGTAATAAATAAACTGCAGAAAATGTTCCTCTAATGTGAAATATTTATCGAATACCCCCCTCTTCATCATTCAACTATGCAGCCAAGCTAACTTGGCTTCATATATTATAAAGTGTAGTGATCAATTGTGTTAAATCAACTGAAACCAAAATTTGATGGAAGTTGAGTTATTCTTTTTCATTTAAAAAATATAAACCCTCAAATGTTTTTATAAACATTTAACACTCTGTAAAAGATGATGAAGTTGGTGGTAAATGGGTTTTTAAAATGGTGATTTCCAAATGGTGGAATTTACATTTGTAAAAATTCGTAAGCCAAAATGAGCGCCAAAGTAGGAAAGCATGAACATATTTATAATGAGGAATCAATTTCGACAGATGAATTAGAATTTAGAAGGAATCTTTATCCAGGTAAATATTTTAATTTTTTGTGAAGAAAAAGAATTTAAATTTAAAAATCGAAAATACTCTGCCAAAAAAAAGACATCTCTGTTTTAGTGTAAAGTTAATACTGAAAAAAATGAAATATTAATGTACCATAATAATCTGGAAGTTTATCTGACAGACACAGCAGTAAATCGGGCCGCCTTTCGTGTGTTCGTGGTTAAAAGACAAACTTAGTTGTTTATACTTTTCAAATATAACAGAAACTATCGACCTAATAGTTTTACCATCTTAATCGGAACGACATTCGTGGACATGACATACACAACCCCCTAATCTAAGTGTTCTTGTATATATTTATTTTAGAAGTTTCTGTGATCGAAGGAAGAAGAGTTCAATGTTCAGTTTGTTTGAAAGATATTAAACATATTATTCTCTACAAAAGAAAAGCTTATGTTCATAAACATTTGAAAGTTTTACTGTGCAAGGTGAATTTTTTTTATATATTTTTTTCCCTAAAATAATTCAAAATTATTTCATTTTGCCACAGACTTTTATTACTATTTATTATTATTTTAGGATTGTCATCATTTTTATGATGATGGAGAATTTTCTGTAGATGAAGATGGTTTAGACAAATATTGCAGATGGTGTGGCCAAGGAGGTCAATTGTATATGTGCAGTGATTGCCCATGCGCATTTTGCAAGGTACATAGATTTATTGCTTTGGGAGAAAACCAATAATCTCATGTTAATGATAAGCAGCATTTCTAGAACTGTTGATTGGTAAACGGAAGTATCAATTCAGTGTCTTCAATTTGAAGGCAGATTTCTTTACTTTAAATGTGGAAACCATTAATAATTTTTTCATTTATTTTTCGGAAGCTTTTGGTAAAAGAAAATATTTTTCAATAGACCTGTAAAAACAAAATTCAGTCTATCTTAGATAGGTTTTTCTTGAAATTGGACTTACACGATTCGAGATCTTTGAGAACAGTTTTTGTAGAAATAAAATATGTGATCATTCCTCAGCATTTTTCTTTTCTGGTTTTTATCGCTCCTTAGATTGATCTCAAAAATTGTGAGAGGGAAACAGCGCTTAATTCGTTTAGCTTAGGTTATTAACGGTTGAACTTTTGTGAGTTAAACTTGCTTATAATTGAAGTCAAGACCACAGAAGGTGATTGACCGAGGTTCTGTGGAGCTGAATACCTGGCGATGATACTGTAAATTGTTGGAGAGAACAATTTTTCTGCCTTACTAGTAGGGGAAAAATTAGCTAATATCAGAAGAGAATTATTTAACTAGTAATACTAATAATTATTTGAATCCAGTGTAACGAGATAAGATCTGTATAGAACAACGCTCAACTATTGAATATTTTGTCTGATTAGTATAGTTAGTGATAATGCTGGGGTTGCCTTCAAAGATAAGGTCAATGAGGTATCTTTCCTTAATTTCAGTCGAGTGACAGACTAAGTCAAGGCTGGTCCTTGGAATCTTCATCTTATATACGCTTATCCTCCCTTTCCTGGCATGTGGATGCAAAATTTGGGCCTTGACTATGACGAACAAAAAACGGCTTTATGTTTTTGAAAGGCTAATTTCTCCCCGCAGAATCTACTGTCCAGTCAGCAAAAGAACGTTTTGGTGACATAGGTCGATTGTGAGGAGCAGTGCAAGAGCCGTACATTGCGGCCTGGTAGAGAATGAGCTAGTTGAAGTAGGCTGGTAACCCTAGCTAGAAAGAATCCCAGTCCCATTTAGGTGAACTTCTCGATAGAAAGAGCTTACAGGGCCAAGATAGAGTTACAGATTCGGTAGCCATGTACGCTAGGCAGTTATTTGATTCTAATACTTAATGGTGACTTCTTGGTATAAAAAAGTATGTGGAAATTTATTGAGCAAGTCAGGATTCGCACCCTGGTTTGTAGCGCCTTTTGATGGAAAGAGAGAATAATGTGACATAGAATCCTGGTGATTTAATTTATCCTTAGGTAATATTCGAGCGAAGCATCAGCTTCATCATCGCAAAAGAAGATGAGGTCGTTGGGAACATTTTGTTATCACTAAATTTCTCTCTCTCCATGTTCAAAATGTAGTGATATCATCAATCGAATTTTCTACGTTTTCATTTTAGGAGGATGTAACCAATAATTCGTAGCAAGTTACCTTACTACTTAATAAATATCTCAAAATACACGGCTTAAGAACTAAATTGTGAGCATGTAGAATCTTGCTAGTAAATTTCGCTTACTCCCGTAAACTTATAGTGGAAAATCTTATAAAGTATTTGTTATAACTTTAATTATATTTTCAATAATATGTTTTACACACTCTATACTTTGCTGTCCTGTGTTCTAGAAATGTATAAAACAAAATCTGGCCAGAAGAGTATTGAACGAGATTGAAGATGATGATTGGAAATGTTTTATGTGCGTCAAGAAACCATTGTTTGAACTTAGGGCTTTATGTTGGGCAGTTGTAGAGCATATATCTAATAAGTAAGTTTATATTTAATTGTTTCAGGACACTGTTTTGCAACTAATAGTTAAACAAAAAACTTTCCTCTTTTTTTGTCTAAATGTAGAATATCAATGGGTCGTGAGACAAAAATAACATTTCTTATATCTTAGAATTAATTCCACAATAGTTATACTAATTATAAATATAGTGATAGTCATAATTATCTCTATACTGAAGATTTTATAATGCCTGCTGCAAATTAACTTGCGTTTGCTGACAAATTTTGCATTATTCAGATGAATCCGTCAGTCTCATTGATCACATAATTGAAAAATTATTCCGTCTACAGCCAAATTTAAATGAAGTATGTATCCTTAACATGAATTAGCTACGCTACTGCTGCACAAGTGCAACAGGACTAGATGATAAAACAAGCCAAAAAGCTCTCAATGATAAAAACAATAAAAGCAGTTGATAAGTTTAATATATGTACATTAAATTGCACAATCGGCTGTTAAAATAAATAATTTAATCTGTTTCTGCTCGGTTTCGAATTTTCATCTCTCTTCAGATGTTAATTCTTCATTATGTTACAGAGAATTAGACCTCCATTACTTTTGTATCATTTACTACTTGCTAATAATTAGATTAGATTCTATAAGGATTGGCTAGAAAGCCTACGCGACCGCATTTTGTGGCACCCACTCCAGTTCTGGCTGTTTAATTAGAATTAGGAATTAGGTGAGAGGCTCCCTGGACAAAGTATGGATGAAGGAGTGGATTTTTCTTCTCCGAAGAGCCCAAACCCTGGAGCTAAACTAAACCCTTCACACTGACAGAATTCAATTCCAAAACCAGCCAAAAAGAAAGAAAAAAAATATGCATGCTACAACGGATAAAATTTCGAACTGCAGACCCAACCACATTTTCAAAAAAAAAAATTAAAGTGTCTGAGAGTGCTTACTAAGAAATGCAGAGATTTTACTCGTAATATCTTACATTTTGAAGAAGTATAAAGATTTTAAGAAGATCACTTTTTCAGTTTCAAAGAAAATTATTTTTCTAATAATGAAAGGAAAAATTATTTTACTTTTTTCTATTAGCTGTAACCGATCACAATTGTATTCAAAAATGTTACCATATTTGTTGGACCAAATAAAACTGCTAACAGATAATAAATAATTAAAATTGTCTGGGGTTGATTATTTTAGTAATTTATTTATCACAATAATCCATAAATTAAATGTTTTCTTCTTTTTACAGAAAGAAGATTTTAAGCAAGAAAGCAGTTAAGTCTAAAGAGGTAAGATTATTTTTATTGCATTTCTAGTCAATTGGACGCTAGCGATTTCGCAGAGTGGGTGAAAGAAATGGGCATAAAACGTTTACCACGTAGGCTTTCTTTCTTGTTGCCCCAAAATATTGCCTACCAGTCCTGATGTCTGACATAATTAGGAGATCCATCTCTCAGTCTCAGCGGACTATAGTTTTACGAACTGCTTCAGAGTGATGTCTATTATGAAAACTCTACTCTCTTCTTTGTCGGGATCACAAAAGTTGGCAGCCTTATAATCAAGATCCATTGAGGCCAATTAGATCTATTGCGCTTCCATCGGTGCCAGCTGAGAGACTCCAGCACTCATGCTTATAACTTATCTCAGATGATAGTACCAAGTTTCAGAAAACTTGGGAAGCTGGAAATCTGGAAGAACGGCTTTTTGTAGTCTACACACGTTCCGTACCCACAACGCCCATCGCAGATATTCCAAAAAAATGCCACAAATTAAGTACGTGCATCAGCAGTTCACAGATGTTCTGAGTTTAACTTCATAAAACCCTGGTCATCAAGATCACAAAGAAAATTATCTAATTTAATTCATCATTGTAATTAGATAAAGAAATGTGAAATAAAAAAAAAATAGTTCAACTCGCTTAATGATTTTTATGTGATTAAGTGGCACCAATGAGTTTGAAACTGAACTTACTATAAAAGTTTTTGCGTTTATTCATATTCAGTTCCATCTATAGTTTAATTTTTTCTTTTTATGGTTTTTTCCTTTTTTTGGCATTGGCTTTCGCCATACAGCCAGCATCGTCTAGTTGCTTATCACTAGAATATCACTCACTCTCCATTCTTACTTATAAATACATTCGCTTCACACATTCATCCCTCTACTATATACAAATATTTATTGTACATATACTACAACTAATTGATGGATCAGTACTCTGTGCTCCTGCCATCCTTATAGCTTAACCGAAATTAAAATCACCGTAATCCTTCTCTAATCATTTTCTTGCGTTCATTCTTTTAAATACATTCATATTTCATTGCTAGCTCTGCTATAGACTTTAGCACATAGATGTTGGTAGAGAATATTATGTCTTCGTAGCGAAATGGTGCAACTAAACCTGTATACTCGTATGTCGTCAAACATTCGTTTCCTTTCTAGTTCAAGACATGGACATATCATTATTATATGTTTGAAATTCTCCTCTTCATTGCAATCTACGCAAAGACAATTTTTTCTTCGATAAAATTTAAAATTGATATTACAATATCTTATAAAGTTTTAGCCTTCATTTCAAACATACTGCTTTAATTTAGATATTATATTAAAAAGAAAAGTAACAAATGAAAAATAATTTAGTGTAGAGTTCCCGCGAAAGCTAGGAGCTGATTTGCTAAAAATTTGATATTTTAAAGAAATATATAAATTAATTAAGATTTACTAATTTTTATCATCATTTTTTCTTTTTTTCAGGCTAGGAGAGGTACATCAATTGAAGATTTCTGTAAGCAGTTGCCAACTCGTCACTTCAGATCGAAGCAATTACTCATAAAAGGCAAAAATTGGCTTAAAGAATTTCGTAGTGATATTAGTTATTTTGGTACAACGTTAACAAAACGTATAGATACATCCGTAAAAAGTCATTCCAAACTTGAAAATCTTAGCGATGTAAATACAACGATAAAAGATTATATCAGAGTAATTGAACAGTCATTAGAAACGTTTAATGAATTTAATAAATCTTTATTAAATTTCCAAAAAAATTGGGAAAAACTATTGAAAGAAGCTGTTCAAAAACATACAATAGAAAAAAATATTGAAGTAATAAATGTTGACGATGATGTTAATACAGAGAGTGCTAGTGAAAATTGTGATGCTGTTGGTGAAATCCGTGTAAATTGTAACGGTTTGCAAGAGGCTTCACTAAAATCTTACACAAATACCAAGTCAAAAATAAAAACTAAAACAAAAGATGTTGATAGATCTGTGGTAACGGCAAGTGTTAATACTGTAGAAGTTCCTAAACCTGAGACCGCACAATCTGGCAAAAGTAGTCCTGAAAGTGATAAGCGTGTATTAGATGAAGAAAAAGCAATAACAGAAACCATTAAACCTTTGAAACCATTATTACGAATAAAAAATGTCGATGAATTGAATGATATTTCAAAATCTGTTGTAACACCAGACAAAGATTCTAGTATTGTTAGTGAAGATAATAATACTGATAAGTTAGATGATTCTGTTTCAATAATACCCGCTAGCGATAGTGAGAATGAAAGCAGTACTGTAAAAGAAAAGGAATCAAAACCACCAGATAAAGTAGGCAATAACGAAGTCATAAATAATAGCGTTAAATCTACTGAGAAAAAAGACTCTAACGATGGTATAGTGTTTGATGGTGTACTTAATCCTTCTGAAGAACCTCTAGCGCTTACTTGTGAAAGTGATAATAGTCTTTCAGAAAAGGAAGGTAGAGAGTCAGCAACGGATCATTTAGAGAATGTTACTGTAAGAAAAGCCAAAAAAATAGATACAGTCGAACCAAACGATAAAATCATTAATTCTGATACGGAAATGGATTCTAGAGCTGCTGAAGATGCAAATACTAAATCAATAACTAAGAACGAATCTTCCGGTAGCAAGAACAAAGAAGTACAGCAAGAATCATCTAGCGACTCCAGCGACGAAACTCTGGTATGTTCCTCTTTTAATTCATTAGATTTAGTTGTAGAATTGTTGCTAATTTTATTGACAAAAATTGTTGGTTAAAGAGTTTCATGTAAAATAAGTATTATTATTCAACTATATGGAAGCCCTACGCTATACAAAGCCATTTCGGACCCATGTGGAACAAAGAATGGGCTAGAACAGCCCTCAAGCCGAATCTAGAACAGAAGACCAATTTCACAGTTCAGCCTTCAAAGATCTGATTGTCCGAATAAATCTGAACAATGAAGACAAGCCTAATCTGTTCTAATGGTGGATTCCCACTGAGTTCTTTTATATATTATACAGTATATATATTTTGTTTATCTCACAAACCGCCTCTGCATTAATAGTCACTATCATTGACACAATAAATTCCAATAAGTTTGATCTCATATGATGTCAATAAAATGAAGTCCTTCCTATAATGGCTTAATTCCTTATAGGAAGGGCATCGTTGATTCGTTGGATATCTGAAAATAAACTTTTACTTTTAGGTTTTTTGGTAGAAAAAGCTTGCGATGAGGCCACATTGGGCCAATCATTTATGCCAATGCCATCACCTAACTGAATAAATATAATTTCTAGTTTTCCTGGTTTTAATCTTGGGAGTCTTCTCCTTTAGACTTAAGAAATACCAAGTTGCTTAATCTAAGCAAAATAAAAACGTTTCACCTGATTTTTATAAAAATTTAACTTACTATCCCTCACTATCGCAATACCCCTCAATAGTTCGGTGTATAAATATGAAATATTGTTTTTATTATACTTTTCGATGAACTTTAAAGTAGTTGAGGTCTATTTTATCTTTCCAATGTCAAAATTGAGGACTTTTTGCATTTCTGTCCCCATTTTTGTTTTTGTAGATGAAAAGAAGTTTAAGTTCTTATCGAAATAACCTAAAAAAATAATAGTATCGATAACAATTATCGATTCGCCCTCGTTTTATATTTTTTACATTGAAAACACAACATACAGGAAATTATATTCTGGGAAGTGTCATTTATATTTTTTTAAATTTGTTTTTGTTTTGTTTTGTTTCCTTCTTCATTGTATTTGGAATTGTAAAGTTTAGGAAAAAGAGGTCTTCATGCGCGTACTTCTTGCCAGGTTAGGCTTCTATTTTGTTGTTGAAAAGTCAAAGGAAATTAATTACTGCTTTGTTTTTGCCTAGTAATTTGATAATAATAATCAATCGTGCTCAATTCTTTTTTTCACTGATTAATTGTACTTTTTAGTTTTCTTCAGATTCTTCGGAAGATATAAAAGCTGTGAAGAAACGTACACCTGGTAAAAGAAAACGGCTGACTTCTGATGTAAGTGGATCTATACGTGCACAATTTTTCATTATATGATAAATTATTGTTTCCTGTTTCTGTAATTATATATATATATATATTTTTGTTTACAGTCTTCTTCTAGTGAAACAAAGAAGGTAACAACTCGTCCCAAGAAGTCTTTGGATATATTTAATGAGGTAATTTCTAGGTGTTTTGTTTCTTTGTCGCAGACTTAGATTTTAAATTTCTTCTAATTTAACTTAAAATTTTAGCGCCAAAAGTTGTCAATAACGAATTAATTACAAATTTTGTAGCAAATTTCGTCAACAAGAAATAACTGTTAATATATATCTTCTTTATTTACGTTAATCATGTATAATTTAATTTTTTCTGATTTAAGATGTTTTAATGAAATTCGAATTCTTGACCTTAAACAGGTCAGGGTCACCTGACTACGGAAAAAAGCTATTAGCGTTTTTGTTTAAAGCTAATTTTATTATTTATTGTTTGTTATTTCACAAAATGTTTCAGTTGATCATAAATGAACTTTTTCTGTTTTTTACAGAATAATAAACAAAATTATAATTACGCTTTAAACTGGGGGGAAAAAATGCATCTGGTATTAATGTAGAATATTTTAAAACTGGTCTTCAAATTCTTTTTCACCAGAAAAATTGAGACTAATTGAATAGCTTTGCTGTAAAGCCTAATCAATTTTATTTCGTCATTTGTTAGTATTGCAAGTATGTCCAAAGAATGATATCAACTAAATTGTCCAAATGCTTTAATAGGCGGGTGGTAAAGCTTTGTGATTTGAGATCCTGATGATAATGATCCTCATCATGCTGTAGGTGTCATTGAAAAAAAATTGAGAGATAATGGTCCTAGATATTTTACAATTAGAAAAATCCTCGCTGAAAATTCATCGGAAGCTGGAAACAAGTACATACTATAAAGGAAGTAATACGTATATGTATGAATAGTACACACACAATACATACTTATTGCGTATATTTGCATCCTGCAGCACAATGCAATTCTAAGATTGCTCCGCAAACCTTTTTTTGTTAGCTGGTCGGCTTACTGTTGGGAAAATTAGATTTTTATCACGTTTATTCTTGAAATAGAATAGATTAGAATATATTATATATTGCCTGTACATATGTTTCACATACAATCGGTTCGTCATAATAATCATAATAAACTAGTTATAATAAACTTTGGACTGATCCGTCAAATGTCCAGTACAATTAACTTTGAAGTGAGTAACATTCCATCTACTGGTCAAGAAGTCTGTATTTCTTATTGATTGAGAAATTTTGTTGGAACATCCTGACACAATAATGTTGGCTATTATGATACGTATAGATGAGATGGTGTTCATTGTTTCAGTCCTCTTCAGATACATCATTTTCTTTGAGTTTCGTGAAAAAAGAAAAACGAGTTAATAAGATGAAAGATAAGAAAGATAAAGTTGAGGACAGCGATGAGCAGACAGAGAAAGCAGCTGCAGAACCACAAACATTTTTTAGCGATTCTGAAGATGATTTGAGAAAGTAAGTATTATCATTTCGATTATCTGATAATTCTAGTTTGGAGTGATAATTATCATTTAGGAACATATCCGGCGGAACTGTTCAAGATTTGAATATTTCGGAACGAAAAAAAAAGTGTTTTACGTAACGCTATTATTATTATTTTCTTTTCTTTTATTTTTATTTTAGGTTACTTGATTTAAATAGTTTAAATAAAAAAAGGAAACACAGCAATTCTGAATCTGATACTTCAGGAACCCGAAGCAAAGAGAATGCTGCAAAAAATAAGAGACAACCAAAATTGTCTAAGAAAGAATTATCTTTACTAGACTGTCTAGAAGGCTCAGATGGTGAAGATAATAAAGGCAAGTGTTTTAAATATTTCCTGTTTAAAGTCATTAGAAGTTTTGTGACGATCTTAACGGGGGGGGGGGGTGCAGATTTTATGAGCATCTATTTTAAATGAATTTTTTTTAAAAAATTTAATATTCATCAAATCTGAGGTTATTTATTGGCCTTTTTGGTGCTGGAGCCTTTTTTCAGTGCACTGCCGGCTTCCAGACAGTGTTCTCTTGGAACAGACAACACTGTACTTCACCGGACAGTGACCTGTTAGAGGCTGCTAGTGAAAGGAAATCTTAGCGCAGGTTCTCCGGAGAATCTATATATATTTTGGTTAACTGGGTGAACTTTTTATTAATTTACTAATTATAGTAAGAATAATAAAAGAAGCGTCTATTATGTTTAACAAGGAAAAAAAAATGCTGTTTATGTTTCAGTTGAATCTTGTAACATGGAAAATTTGCAGCTGCCATCTTTACGGTTGAAGTACAATGATTTCAGCCTTGCCAGAGATCTGCTGGATAACATGTCACATTCTGATGGTAAGATTAAAGATAAAAAATAATAGCTCCAACTTGAATTTTTTGAATTTGGTTCAATAATTATATAAAGCAATGTGTTATGCCTACTTTTTATGGACGGAGGCCCTAGAAAACGCAATTTGCTTATAATTTCTCTCATTTTCACTAGATACTAATATTTTTTTTTTCTTTTTTTAAATAATTTAAGGCGCGTCAACATCTAAGGTTATTGGCGCCCAGAGCTTTTTTCAGTCCACTGCTGGCCTCCGGACAGTGTTCTCTCTCGTTACACACCAAACACTGTCCATCACCGGGCAGTGAGCTGTAAGAAGCTCCTAGGAAGAGAAAATCCTAAGGGTCAGCTGCCTGGATTCGAATCCAATACGCTAACCGTATAGCTAATCCCTTCCCTGATACTAATAATATTTACTGGCTACATCGTTTTTCGGCTCTCTTTTTAGAAGTGCCACAAATCAACTTCCATTTGTATTTTCAACTTCCCTTATGCAAGTTCCGATACAACTTCACACAAAATGCCGATCTTCAACCATTAGTACTCTCAAGCTCATATTACTTTTTTTTTCAGCATTTTCCCCAACATATTTTATAAATAACGTGACCCTGTTCTGATTCATAACACACTTTATATTGTAGATGATCTATGTAATATGACTTTAAGTGTTTCGAGTTTAAGCGAGGACTCAAAACCTTAGCAGAAAAAAAAAAAAAAAAACAGTCACAGTTGGTTTATTGTCGTAGATTTTATCTAGCATTAACTCTTTTGTGTGTGCGTGTTTGTGTTATTGCTTACAGCGGAAATTAACAACTCTTCGGAGTCAACAGTGCTCGTGGAAGATGATACTGAAAAACCAGCAAAGAAAAAGTATACAAAGAAGAAGAGCAATTCTGATGATAATGCTGAAACAGTAAGTCTTCAATTTTTATTTGTAACATTTATTTTGCCATAAAAATTCTATTTGAGGGATAATGGTTGTGATTCAGTTTACCTCTAATTGATTTTGCATGACTTTTGGTTTAAAGTAGATAAGTTTTGGATTGTCAAAAGTACTTTTTTTTCTTTTACGACGAACCTACGTGGAAACTAACTACGATTTTAGTAAAAGTTGTTTGCATTTTGATAGATAATACCTTTTGTTTTTGTTTTTGGTTTCTCCAGAAATCCTCAAGCGCTAACCGACTGAAACGAGATAAATTACTAAATATGAAGTTAACGGAGACTGATTCCAGTGAAGCGGAAGAAAGATGGAGGAAACACAAGCAAAGAGAAGAAGCTAAAAAATCGGAAGAGTAAGTTTCAGTTTTTTTTTACAGACCTATCATATTTTCTTTTTAACTGAATTTCCGTTGATTTGGTTTTATTTTCTTTCCACTTCCCTTTACCTCTGAGAGCAAAATGAAATGTTCTCGGATTTCCACGGCTATGAAATCTACTTTCGTATACAGCTTCGTTGCTTTTTAGATTGATGTTTCTGACGTGTAATGGTGGTGTGTGGTTTTTCTACATTAACAAATCAGCGCACAAAATCAATTGTGATTCTTTTTAAAACGTTTCAACCATTATACAGAAAAACGGTACTTATCTTGCATTAAGTTTTCATTTAATTTAATTATTGTACTGCCCACTGTCTTCAGATATGCGTACGATGTCAGCTAATCTCATTCACGTGTGCAGTTGTTGTTTTTTCTTGGACCGTCCTTAAGTCGGCTTATACCCAGCAAAACTAGTTCAGATTTTCTTTTGAGTTCAACCGCTGTTTTCTTTATTAACTTCGGATGAGTTTTCGACAAACCATCCAAAACGGATAATTTTTTAACTTCACTATTGCCAGTTTTTGTCCATTTCAAAGAAATACTACTAAAATACTATTCTATCCAGTTGGCCATTAGGGGTACGTTCACAACGGAACTGTGAGTATAGATGATAGTAGAGATGATAACAGAGTAAAATATAATCGCTGATTAGTGTGCACAACGGAGCTGTGATACATGCAACATGTTGAGTAGTGAAGAAGCAACAAAATGGTATATTTTAAAGAAAAAACGCTTTAGAAAATATCATGTATCATCCCATAAATAAAAAACGAAGTACTTTGGGTGAATTTCACTATTTATATAAGGAACTTAGAAATTATCCGGATCGTTTTTTTGAATATGTGAGGATGGGTCCACCCACATTCGACTATATTTTAGAAAAAATAAGGTCAAAATTAAGGAAACGTTGGAAAAATTGTCATGAAAAACCTATAACCAGAGAAGAAAAGCTAGTGACTTCTCTTGGGTAAGTAATGGTTTTATTGAGAAAAAACAAATAAATACACATTTAAAATAAATGTAAGCACGATTTAAAAAACAAAATATTGTTTAAAAGTAAATAATAAAATAATAACAAAAAATAATGAGTAAAGACAGCACTAATTAATTTTTCTACGTCCATTTTGAAGCTCCGATACTGGGAGTTCAGCTAGCAGAAAAATGAAATATTTAATTCTATCATCTACGCTCGTTTATAGCAGCGCGTATGAGTCACTAGTCGCAGCTTCGTTGTGCACGCTCACATTCAAATGTATTATGTTTTTCTTTAAGCGCTGATGCATCACTCCTATCATCTACGCTCAGAGCACCGTTGTGAACGTAGCCTAAGGTACGATTGTAGGTGATGCACCATCATATGAATAAAGAAAATTACATCGATAGGAAAATCGATTTCTGGTTCGACCGAGAACTTTTCACTTTGTTTTACTTTGAAGTAATATTATTATATATTTTCCCCCCGGATGTGATTGTTTTTTTTTTTTCAATTTCTTTGTTTTACTATAAGTGAAAATTGTTTTGAAATAATTTTTTTTTTTAAATAATCTATTTATCTTGTAGATCTAATAATAGTGGAATTGATGAGAAATGCGGAAAGTTGTAAGTTAATACCCAACCTAAATTCTAGTGGCTAGAGCATGAACATTAAATGTTTCATGTTTCTCTTTAAGCAAATATTTCTTCTTCTTCTTTGCTCTCTATTTAGCCCAGTTAATCCGCTTTATTTCACCTTTCACCTTTTTCTCTTTCTTATCTACTAATAGAAGTAAGAAAGTGACATTTTCTTTTGGTATTCGAACAGATGGTTTCAATCTCAGGATAGATACTTTACAAAATAATTTGGCCAAACACCTAGTAAAATGTAAAAGGGTTTAAAGTAGTTTATGCATTGTAGAGATTGGAGGTTGTTATTTGTATAGAAATAGATTTTGTATACATTTGTGGTTTCTTTGTAGTTGTTATCCCTTGGTTTCATTAGATGGTCGACGTTGGTCAAAAAAGAAATTCAAGCTTTTCTTACAGAATAAAAAAAAATTATTGCTTAAGGGAAGTTTCAGTCCTTACTTAGGAGCGGCTGTATTGATGATGATGGCGTGTATACAGGGTGTCCCAAGCTATATGGATAACGACTTTTTCTCGCAAACTAAGATAGCTAGAAAAAAACTAAAAAATACGTGTTCCCTTAATTTTTTGTTAGGAATCCAAATTTACTTTGTAAATTTTTTTCGGTACTTCCAGAAGCGAGATACAGGCACCAACTTCATTTTTTAAAATGGGAAGGTGCGGTTTTTCCTCTATTTTTTTTAAAGAAAAATTTACTTGAACGGTTTTTTTCTGTGAGCGATATTTTAGAAGTTATGAATGAAAACATGATTCTTATAAGAAATGTCAAAATGATAATATTATAACGGTTTTTTGATTGAATAAGAAGAAAAGTACTATTTTATTATAAATTTTACTCCTCATTAATATTACAGATCATGCTCGAAATGGCCTCCACTATTAGAGATGCATAGACATGCACTTTCCTGCCAAAGAAATAGATTCGGCTTTAACCGACTTACACGTATCTATTATTCTCTGCTTTAGTTCATCTACAGATGCCATCCTGGCTTGATTCTGATGCACCTAGATTTAGAAATGCTTTTAGGTAAGCAGAAATAAGGAAAAAAGAAAAAAGTTATGAATAATCACCTTGTTTTTCTGGTATCCCCAAAGGAAATAGTCCGTAGGTGTCAAACCCAGTGAGAGAGGTGGCCACTGAATCGCCCCCCGTGTCGATATAACATGCCCATCAAATTGCCTACCGAGATATCTCTTTACATGCCTGATGGTGTTATATCGACACGGGGGGAATTCAGTGGCCACCTCGTTCACAGGACTTGACACCTATGGACTATTTCCTTTGGGGATACCTGAAAAACAAGGTGATTATTCATAACTTTTTTCTTTCTTTTCTTATTTCTGCTTATCTAAAAGCATTTCTAAATCTAGGTGTATCAGAATCCAGTCGGGATGCCTGTAAGTCGGTTAAAGCCGAATCTATTTCTTTGGCAGTAAGGGGCAATTGGCAGGAAAGTGCATGTCTATGCATCTCTAATGGTGGTGGCCATTTCGAGCATGATCTGTAATATTAATGAGGAGTAAAATTTATAATAAAATAGTACTTTTCTTCTTATTCAATCAAAAAACGGTTATATCATTTTGACATTTCTTATAAGAATCATGTTTTCATTCATAACTTGTAAAATATCGTTCACAGAAAAAAACCGTTCAAGTAAATTTTTCTTTAATAAAATAGAGGAATCTATTTCTGAAATAAAAACCGCACCTTCCCATTTTAAAAAATGAAGTTGGTGCCTGTATCTCGCTTCTGGAAGTACCGAAAAAAATTTACAAAGTAAATTTGGATTCCTAACAAAAAACTAAGGGAACACGTATTTTTTAGTTTTTTTCTAGCTATCTTAGTTTCCGAGAAAAAGTCGTTATCCATATAGCTTGGGACACCCTGTATTTAATGAAGGTATTATGTTAGGTTAGTATGTAATATGTTGAATTCATTAAACCTTCATGTTCTGGTGGGTAAAAAATGGTCTAATTTCTAAAAAGGGCCTCACTTACGTGGTGTTTAGAGTCGTAGCACTACTCCCACGTAGAAGGCAGGGGTCGGGCTGTCAACTCAATCCCAATCCAACAAAATTGGGGTGGTTTCCTCTGAAAATATAGTTGGTTTAAACATTTTACTGTACTAGTCGCCCTATACATGGTCAAAAGTTAAGCTATCTAGTAGTATTAACCATGATTGCATTTTGTAGATTGTTGATACTAAGTATATTCCAACCGAATTTCTGACTAGATTGTGATTGTAGTGAGCATGCCCTTTGAAAGGATAGCGGTTCCAATCAAATTCAAGTCTGTCTACAAATATTAGTTGCTTCAAACTTCGTTTTCAACTCTTTTGTGATCGTTTATAGCAGTTAGTTCATTTGCTGCTGTACGGAGTTTATTTCTAAAGAAAATTTTGTGGGTTTGGCTGTCGCAAGTTTTCCAAAACAGAACTCAGATTCTCAAATTGAATTCAAACCAAGATTGTGTGCATGCACGCTAAATAATCAAAAACTGATTTGACATCTAACCACATGATGGGGAAAAAAGTAAAGCTGGTTTAAAAAGCATGAAAATCATCTATGACCTATGTTGAGCAAAAATACAATTAATAAAACCATGTATTATAAGATTATTCTTTATTCTGTGATAGAAATAAATTAAACTAGCATGATTTTTTTGGCTCAAATTTTACTAATAATTTAAGCATGGATAGTACTATAGACAGATGTTTTGCATGTTCATTATACAAGATTTTTCATTTCGTAGTATCTCGTAGAGTTTGTACCAATTGGTTAATTCTAGTTCATTTTATTCTATAAGTTCGACAGCTGATTGCTGGTTTTTAAACAGTATGGAAAAAATTGATGCGAAAGTAAATTAGCATCTTCTTTCTAAAAGTCTGGAGAAATGGTGCTATATTTGCTTACAATATTGCACGAATCTGCTTGGCTTTATTTTTTATGTCTTCATTGACACCCAGTTGTTTTCTTCTCCTGTTTGTAAAGCCGAAGACAATTGGAAGTCACTTTACAGAATGTATAATTCAAATATGCAGTTTTCTAATTTTTGTACATAATGAATTCTATAATTTATACATACGAGCCATTTATTTTGAAAGTGGCCTAACTCCATTTATCTTCAAATCGAGATATTTAAGGGTTTGCGTTTCAATGAATTTAAAAATATACGTATAGGATACTAATGAGTCATACTGCTTGTATCTAAGGGTGTTAAATTTATAGTTCCTATTAAAATAATGGCAATTATTAAGTGAATAATATGCGTTTTCTTATCAAGAAAGGAGTTAAGCAACTTTCAAAATTAACATCCAGATTCATTATAAAATTTGAAGGTGCCCAAGTCCATTCAACATAATTTAAGATGCTTCAAATTGAAAAAAAAACATACTTAATTTATTTTACATATCTTTAAAACTAATGGTCTTTTTCTGTTCTTCCCCATGGGTGAAATAAATTCCAAAATTTAATATTAAATTTTAAGTTTTATATTAATTAAACGTACTGGTTATTCAACTAACGCAATTGTCCAAAAACGGAGGTTAACTTGTTAAATACTAATTAATTAAAATTACTGCCTTCAGACATTATCAATAATATATTATTATCTTTATTTAAGTATAAATGGAGTTAGGGCCACTTTCAAACTATACGGTTCAATTATTGAACTAACTCTGAAAACTTATGTGTCAAGAATTTATCGTATTTGCTCGGAATATGAGCAACCTGAAATGCTTTACTGATAAATAACAGGAAGTTGTACCTGTAACCATGGCAACCGGAAAAAATTGACAAATGGAGTTAGGCCACTTTCAAAATAAACGGCTCATATTTAAAAAAAAAATTGATAATATCTTTTTAATTGAATAAATACTTCTTTCTAAAATATGGCTATAATAATTAGCTTTTAACCACATTATAAAACTATGAATTTTTGTGCTACAATTCAGAAGGCGTTCAAAAAAAAACAAACATTTTAAGATGTTCTTCAATCCTTAACAGTTAATCTTAAATAACTATCTCCTTAGCAAAAACTTACAGTTTAAAATGTTAAGTATAAGGGTTGATTAAACGCCAAAATGCACACAAATCAGCAGGTAACCAACATTTCATTCATACTTCATTGATATTATTTAAGTAATTTTACTGCATTAACTTTTTATTAAATTTTTTAGAATTTATTAGATGTCACAGACCCTTATGCTGGCCATTTCATTCATTATAAGTTTTTTGATATAATAATAAAAGGTGAGTAATATCAACATAATTAGTTATAAAAATTTAAGTAATTTTACTGCATTAACTTTTCCTTCACATTTTTAGAATTTATTAGATGTCACATATTATGAATGAAATGGCCAGCATAAGGGTCTGTGACATCTAATAAATTCTAAAAAATTTAATAAAAAGTTAATGCAGTAAAATTACTTAAATAATATCAATGAAGTATGAATGAAATGTTGGTTACCTGCTGATTTGTGTGCATTTTGGCGTTTAATCAACCCTTATACTTAACATTTTAAACTGTAAGTTTTTGTTAAGGAGATTTTTGTACCTTTTGGATAGATTTTTCTTTTTGTCTATTATTTGGGTGGGGCAAACTCCCCTCCTTATGAGGCATAGCGTCGAGACTTTTAAAATACAAGTCTGAACAAAATTTCGATTTGAATGACACTTCATTCATGAAAATCGGTTCACGTCTCGATAATTTGAAACGATTGCTATACTTCCTCTTAACAAGTGTAAGAGCAGAATGTCGTTTTAATGTTACGTAGGGAAGCCATAACCCTGTGATCCTACCAAATTTTATCAAAATCGGGCCAAGATTTACAGAGTAATTAGTAATAATAATTTTGGAGGGGGCCTTACATAAAGGGGGCTAACTCCTCTCCCATTCGATGTACAGCGTCGAGACCCCCATAAGGCACATCTACATAAAATTCCGAATCGAATGACACCTCATTCATGAAAATCGGTTCACGCGTTTAGGCGCTACGCAGTTTACAAAAAAGGTAACAACAACAACAAGAAGAACACAACCATTTTTGAAAATGCCTTTTTTGCTCATTTTCAGCAACTTTTTTCTCGAAATCTATTATATCTATGTTGTTGCAAAAAAATTACAGATGTAAAGGAGGATTTGCCCTACATTTTAAAGAAAATTTGGGAATTTTATCTTTTATAGAAAAAAAAGAAAAAAATTGTCAAAGTTGGGAGTTTTTCAACGTTACGCTTTTTCGTGCAGTTTTTGATGATCAACCCTTATACAACTGTCCTACCGGACAGTTTTAATAAGTCTAGTATAATTGAAAACAAAGTGCTGGATACCATTAAACATAAATGTGTTGGCGGAAAATATTGTTGACTTAAAATATTTTCTCCTGATTGTAACATTTGTTTTCCCATGTAAAAGCAAATTAAACTATACAGGTAGGACAGTTGTATGAGTTGTTCGTAAAAAAAAAAAAAAAAAAACCTGCACAGAAAAGCAGATACTTTGAAAATTTTATACTCTTTTTATTTTAAAAGAAATTTTGACTCTCAGGATTTAATGATAAAACAGAAATAACCTTACTTGTAGATAACAGTTTTATGGAGACAGGTTTATCTTGTTGTGCACGTTTTCGAAGTAGCATTGTTTATTTTTATGTTGTATTTTGTTTTTTTAGAAGAATGATTAGGTAAAATTAATGTTATATTGTCAAAATTAAGTTGTAATAGAGATAAAATGGAATCAATGAAACATTTTTAACGACTAATTTCTGTTATTTCATAATCTATGTCGTATTTTGCAACATTTCGGCTATTCAAATTCAAGTTTAGGCTCTTTTTCCTTTATTTATTCCTTTTAAAATCTATTTTAATAATTTTTAGGGTTAATAAGAAAAAAACGTATAGAAAAACAGCAAAGTTGTTTACTTCTGATTCATCTGATGATTGTGTTATTGAAGGAAACTCAATAGAGGAAGATGTACAGGATGATAAAACGGAGAGTGATATTGAAAAAACACCTCCAAATAAAAACAGGTAATTTTATTTTTATTTTTTAATGTGATATAAGAACGGCCTGTTATCGACTAAAAACCTACAAAGAAACTTGAATCTTGACAAAAACAAAATTCAATGTAATTTTTGTATTAAAGTACTTACATCCCGGATCAAGTATATAATTTCTTCGGATTAAACTTCAGTGTTGACGACCCTACATTTGAAATTACCCTACTTATGAATTTTTTTTTTTTTAAGGAGACGGAGACGAATAAAAACTCAATCGTCAACTAGTTCTGGCTCTGATGATGACAAAGAAGGAACAAAGGTATTTATTTTTATCAGTTTTCAATAAAAATAAAGGTATCATACGAGAAAAAAAAATTAATAAATGAGTCAGGTTGGTAGCCCTTTTGATGTGTGGTTTTTGTTTGAAAACACACTGTAATAGGCTAGTAGAGTTTTGGAATCGTGTTTTTGTAAAAATTTATTTAGTATTATAAGTTTAGGGCCGCTCTAAGTAATTGATATATTATTTATTTTTTAAAGTTTTACGTCATTTAAGTGGGGATACCTACTCCAACCAAAACTCGGAGATCTCTTCTTAAGAGATCTTCTTCTTATCGTGTCACTCTCATCTAAATGGAAATCTTTGCATAAATTTTCATTATTATCATTTCTTCAGGTCACAGATTCAGCTGGAAAAGGGAGAAAAAATATTAGAAAGGTATTGAAAGAAGAGAATTTAAAGGAAAGTACACAGAACGCTTTAAAAGAAGAACAAGAAAGAAAGAAGCGTATAATGGAAAAGCAGACACTGGTTAATATCTCGTTTTTCTTTATTCTCGTGTTATCTCTCCTTTCTTCACAGTGTTCTTCATGCATTTCCTTCTGTGTTGGTAACAGTACAATCAGTTCGTGAGTAAAGCAGAAGATGTCGGCGAAGTGAAAGCTATAGAGGAAGTAGTTTTAGATTACGAGCCGAAAACTAAGAAAACATTACTAGCATTAGATAAGAATCTAGTCAAAAAATTAAAACCTCATCAGGTAAATTATAACTGGTAGTAAAATCACTAACTAAATGATATTTCTGCTTTATAACTAAGAAATGACCAATATTATTTTCCTTAAAAAATAAATACAGGCAGAAGGCATAAAATTTATGTGGGATTCCTGTTTTGAATCTTTGGAGGATGCAAAGAAAAAAAGGGGTTCAGGATGTATTCTAGCACATTGCATGGGTTTGGGCAAATCGTTGCAGGTATTATTTTACCAATTACTTTTTTGCTTATATGATTTAAGGCGCGTTAACATCTAAGGTTATTGGCGCCCGGAGCTTTTTACAGTGCACTGCCGGCCTCCGGACAGTGTTCTCCTCGTTGCAGACAACACTGTCCATTACCGGGACACAGTGAGCTGTAAGAAGCTCCTAGGAAGAGAAAATCTGATGGGTCAGCAGTTGTGGATTCGAACCACGGGACCTCCGCGTGGGAGTCCAGTTTGCTAACCTCGTAGCTAATCCCTTCCCTACCAATTACTATTATTATTACTTTAATTAGTGGCCATCATTGTTGGCAATAACATGTGTATAGATAGAAAATTGAATGAATAACCAAAAACTGAAAACATTAAGGAGTTTGTCATTTCTTTTTAAATTACTTTTAATTTTTTTTTTTTTTGATTAGGGATTATTTTGTTTGTTTTAATTTGAAAGTGATTCAGCTTCTAAGGTCATGGTGCCCCGCAGCACCATGCAGTTGCTTAATAAATAATTTATTTATTTTTTTTTTTACATCAAATCCATTGATTTTCCAGGTTGTATCTTTATTGCATGCGCTGTTAACTAATGAAGATACTGATATAAAGACTGCCTTAGTCGTGTGTCCAGTGTCAACAGTATTAAATTGGGTAAATGAATTTGATAAATGGTTGAAAGATGTTGGTTCCGGACAAGATATCGAAGTTTATCATATGGCCAAGTAAGTTTCAATTAATGGAATAATATAATACTAAAATAAATACAAATCGATTTGTTTGTCTGTTTTGAGACTAATTTTGTTTAGAATATAGATTTTATTTAATTTTTATCAGAAATTTCTCCACTAATATCTTTTTGTGTGAAAGCCCTCAGTAGTATGCTAGCCAAGGCGCTTTCTCTTAAGCCAACATCCAGCCGTCGATGTATTCGATAATGGTTTTTGCCTAGCGAAGTTGCCCTTGGATCATTGCCCATTCGAGATTGCCTCTTCGTTTTCCTGTGCTGGCTACAATTCTAAGAATCTACTTTTCTACGGAGATGGTCTTACCATTGCAGTCTCTTTTTCCACATATATCTTCTGGTATCTCCACCGTCTCCCTTGTCATTACTTGCTTCCTACAGAAATGACTTCCTGGCAAATCAACGCCAGGTGTCCTTCTCTACCTCTCGCAATTTTCTTCACTCCTCAGTGCTGATAGTCCAGATTTCGCTATGGCTATGCTTGTGGTTATTTTTTCGAGTAGTTGCCTTTCAGATTGGTAATAAGCTATCTGGGCTCTAAGGGCTTTGGATGGCACAGGGTTCATTTACGAACACGATTCCCATGCTGAGAACCCTGATTCGAATCTAGGCGGCCCTAGGTGGTTTTCTCTTCCCAGGAGTTTCTTATATCCCACTGCCCAGAGGTGGAAGAGTTGTCATATCCGGATATAAATCAAAATACATTATTCATATTGTCAAAATTGTATTATAGATAGCTTAGATCATACTTTTCTTAATAAATATTGATCTCTTATACATCCAGTATCTGTTCACAGAACTCAAACTAGCTACCGCGTATTTCAACTGAAAGATTGGCAAAAGTCTGGCGGAATCATGATACTTGGATATAATCTATACAGAATTTTAGCAAATGAAAAAATCAAAGTAAAAGCTTCAGCTAAAGCTGTTTACCGACAAACGCTTGTAGATCCAGGTAGATAAAAACTTTTCTCTGTTGAATTAAAGAATTTTTTTGTTTGTCTTGGCCCATCTGTTTTTACAGCAACTTTACCGAGTGTTGAGCTGTAGAAATTAAGATCCTAAAAAAAAAAGTTGGTCTAACTTCCACAGTGTACAATTTTCAGGCCCAGATATTGTAATTTGCGACGAAGGACATCTTTTAAAAAATGAAGCTACCGCCCTTTCCGTGGCCATGAACAAGATAAAAACAAGAAGACGGATCGTATTAACTGGAACCCCACTTCAAAATAATCTTGTCGAATGTGAGCAGTTTCTTTGTTATCATTTTATGTAATTTATAAAGGCGAAGTTGTCAAGGTAAACAAAAAAAGAGAAGGAAATCATAGGTATATTTTTTTTATATATTTAATATTTAACTGTGTTCAGGCAGCTTTATAATACAGTCGACTCTCGATAATTCGAAACTCGATAATTCGAACTCTACAGCTGCTAACTTCGGTAAATCGAAAAAATGCAGTGTATTTAGATACGCTCGATAATTCGAAATCCTTTTCTTAACAACAGGAGGAGAGAACGCTCTATAATTCGAACGAGGCCGCTTCCCCTCTTTATAATTCGAATTTTCCCTAGTAATGTTTACTTCTCATTTTCCGCTTATTGTTCATTTCCTGCGTAATGTTTCCCTCCTTCCAGCCCAGTTTAACTTTCCAATTCTCTTTCTTAGTTTGTCACGATGGGAAGTACGTCTCCCTTACTGTGTCCGATAAAAAAGAAAAATTATCGCGGCCGTGAAAAGTGGTTCGAAAAAAAAAAGATATCGCCAAAACTTCCAATATTCCACCATCAACGCTTTCTACAATTCTAAGTCACTTGACTAAGTCAAGCCACATTGAAACAAAAATCTGTTCATTTTTTTAATTAGGTACATATGTATATTATTATTTATTGAAATGTTAATACATATTCAATTTTTTTGTCGTTTCCATTATTTTTACTTTTTTACTTGAGGCTATATATGTCTAAAACTTAGGTAAGCTCATACGTATTTTCAATTTACGTATGTCCATAATATATACATAATAAAAACTCTTAATAATTCGATTTTTTCCCCTCTTCTTGATAATTCGAAGTCTCGATAATTCGAATTTTTCTTGTAGTCCCTTGGATTTCGATTTATCGAGAGTCGACTGTAAATAATAAAATGACAGTTTTGTGGAAAACCTACCCGACCGAAGATTAAAAAAACATGTTTTTAATTATTGGAAAATTTAATATAAAAGGAACAAAACCAGTATAAACATAAAAAAAAATACTTTTTTTAATTTGTCCTGTAAAAAAATTACAAGTTCAAAAATCAATACAGACAAGATAAAATACACATTATAACACATAATAGAGGTTACAGCAAAATATATCGAAAAGCTATATAGAATCGATATTGACAATTTTTTTTGAAATACGTGTCAATTATTTACAATTTGTTTTTAGTACTCGTAAGTTTAATGATGTCCTTTAAGAGTAAGTTCCAAAAAAAAAAATGAAAAATCTTTTTCAGTGGTACATTCAGTTGTTGATATTGATGAAAATCGTCAGGTCCTTTGGGCTGCATCTTACCAGATATCGCAATTGAATATCGTCGATTTTATCTGCCGTAGTGCGCATATCACATTTGAATTCTTTGAACTAAGAACGTCCACTTTCCGTTATAAATCTCAAAATTAACATTTTTTAAGTTTGCAATACTGCCTAAGAAGGCTTAGAACAAGTGAAAGTAATCGTCCATTTTTCAGACAGGGCCAATTATAATGCTTCAAATTTATTCTCAGTGTTAACGTATGTTAGTTTTTTTTAAGCAAGGTTCTAGCAATTCTCTTTTTTTTTCAGTTTGTTGTATAGTTTTTCACGTATATTAGAATCATTTTTGCAGGGAAATACATTTTCGTTAGTATAGCGTGAAATTCTAGCATTAGGGTTCAACCTAATTTTGAGTAATTTTATGGTTCCAAACGATTAAGTAATTTACTTTAGGTTGAAGCTAACCGTTTTATTGTACTAATTATTTATTAATTTGTTATATGTAGATTATTATTTATATTATTTTGCATAATTCTATTGTAATTTTTGTTTTTAATTTTAGATCATTGCATGGTACAGTTTGTTAAACCAAATCTATTGGGAACAAAAAAAGAATTTAAAAATAGATTTGTTAACCCAATCCAGAATGGTCAATTTGAAGATTCAACAACGCATGATGTAAAATTAATGAAACGTCGTGCGCACGTATTGCATACAATGTTGGATGGAATTGTTCAGGTATTTTCAATTTTGTGTGTGTGTATGTCTTATTTTATTATATTTAATTAAAAAATAATAATAATTTAATATTAAATTAATTAATTATTTATTGCAGCGCAAGGATTACAGTGTGCTCACACCATATCTACCGCCAAAATTTGAATACGTAATACATTTGAAAATGTCTGATCTACAGTGTACCTTATATCAACACTATTTGGATAATGAAGCAAAAAGGAAATTATTTGTTGATTTTCAGTCGTTAATGAGAATTTGTATACATCCTCAAGCGCTTCTTATGAAAAGTGAAAAAGATCAATTGAAAGAGGAGGTAATCTTAGATTTGACTAAAATTGATTGCTCTATATTTTTCCCCAAATCTTAAGATATTTTCCACATTTTTCTTTAATTCCGGAGTATGAGAATATCATTTATAGTTGTAGGTGGCAGTTTTTTCTTCCGATTGTATTCTATGCAAGGAAGAGTAACTTTATAATAATATTAAAAATCAGACCTTAAGAAAACCTAATGCGATTATACTATTCATATAAACTTAATAATCAGTATAAAAGCGACGAAGTTATTTATTTATTTACGAGGGTCGTTTGAAAAGTCCGTGCAAAAATAAAAACTACTTAATTTTTTGGGGTAAACCTTTTTTATTTTTCAACATAGTCTCCTTTTAGGCTTATACACTTCGTCCAACGCTGCTCTAGTTTGTTGATCCCTTCCGAAAAATAGGATTTGTCCAAGTCTGAAAAATAGCCATTCGTTTCTGCAATCACCTCCTCGTTTGAATAAAATCTTTTTCCCGCCAGCCATTTCTTCATATTGGGGAACAAATAGTAGTCCGAGGGAGCCAAGTCTGGAGAATAGGGGGGATGTGAAACGAGTTGGAACCCTATTTCCATTAATTTTGCGACCACAACTGCTGAGGTGTGAGCTGGTGCGTTGTCGTGATGGAAAAGGACTTTTTTGTGGGCCAATCGTGGGCGTTTTTCTTGCAGCTCGGTTTTCAAACGGTCCAATAACGATGAATAATATGCACCTGTAATAGTTTTACCCTTTTCCAGATAGTCGATGAGGATTATTCCTTGCGAATCCCAAAAGACAGTCGCCATAATCTTTCCGGTCGAAGGAACGGTCTTCGCCTTTTTTTGGCGCAGATTCCCCCTTGGTAACCCATTGTTTAGATTGTTCTTTGGTCTCAGGAGTGTAGTGATGTATCCATGTTTCATCCACAGTGACGAAACGACGCTTAAAGTCCTGCGGATTCTTCCGGAACAGCTGCAAACCGTCCTTGCAACACTTCACACGATTTCGTTTTTGGTCAAGCTAATCTTATTATTAATATTAAATTTAAATAAATTGGTTAAAAATAGAATTAATAAAACTTACAACTAAATGATGCTCACGTTTCTTGAGAAACTATGTGTTTGAAGAAAAAAAGATTTATACGTTGCTATAGGCTATTAATCTAGAAAATATACTCGTACTAATAAGGAGATAAATTGCGACCACGCCATATTTGTGAAATGATGTTTTCTCCATAAATATCCATTTTGAGATCTTTGGAGTCTGGAAAAAAAAGTAGCTCTAAGTAAAACGTGTGTAAAGGGTAATTTTGATAATAATAATTGATTACTATCTGATAATTGATCTGAGTTCGGAAAACTTTAGTAAGTTAGCAGCTGCAACATTAACAGTAATAGAAGAAGGTCGTATGGGTGTTAACACCTTTTTATTTTTAATTTTTTTGTTTTTCAGATAGAGGCAGAAGAGTCGGAAGGTTCTTTGAAAGATTTTATTGATGATGGTAGTGATAAAGGTAGCGAAACTTCCAGTAGTTCTTCTTTAGCTTCATCAAATTCTGATTCAGATACAAGCATCAAGGAGGACACCACTTCTAGACGAAGAACAAGAAATTCTGGTTGGTTTTTTATTATAATTATAGTGCGTTTTATTATTAATAATTATATGATGATAAATTATAAAATTAAGAGACCAAAAGGGTTTATATAAATACAAATAGTTGGTCGATTCTACATCTTCTTTTTTTTGGTCGAAGTGGGAATACAGAGCGGGACATTTGAGGAAAGAACAATTTTTTTTATCAGTTTGTTCCTCCTGAAACACTAATAATGAATAGTTTTACGTAAATATGAACTCAGTGAGGCTTCAGGGCTGCCTGGCTATCCTAGAAGAACGTAATATCACAGTAAATGCCCTTTCTACGGGATAAAATTGTTGCCATATCAATATTGATCAATGCTGACGCGTTCTCATTTTACTCCCAAATGATGTACTACATACACAATCCACCCACCCATTTCTAACAGAACCGCACTTATCGTCGTTCCTCAGGATTGCCTGTGTTCACTACCAATCGTTCAAATATGTATAACTTCCGCATTCTTTACATGTTTTTACTGGTTAATCATTATCAATCAATCAATCCGGTAATCAATTTCATTTTTTTAGGCCCATATTGGAACTACCTTCTTATTTAATTCACTAGGTAACCTAAACTAACCTCACCTAACCCAACCAAACCTAACCTATCCTAACCTCACCTAACCCAACCAAACCTAACCTCACCTAACCCAACCAAACCTAACCTAACCTAACCTAACCTAACCTCACCTAACCCAACCAAACCTAACCAAACCAAACCAAACCTAACCTAACTTATCTTTATTTAACCTTACAGATCTAAATAATTATTATAAGTAGAATATTGAAACATATAATAGTTAATAGAACTTACCTTTCACCACAATACGGTGAGGATATTATTGAAATCTGATAAACACGAAGAGAGATAATGAATAGAAAGATTAATATGCATCCAATCATCAAATCAATTCCTTAGCGATGATCTCCTCCGGGGTGGATCGCGATCCTCAGTTTTTCATTATTTATTTATTTTTTTAAACTTTTCACACCAGAATTTTTACTTTTTATATTATTTCAGCACAGGCCGACGAAGTTGAAGAGCCAGAAGCACAGCAAAAGAAGATTGAATGGTGGACAGAATTGGTAGACGAAGAGCAATTGGAAGATATTCGGCAAGGAACTAAGATATTCCTATTTTTTGTAATATTAAAATTTTGTGAAGAGATTGGTGATAAATTGTAAGTATTTTTTTTTTTGTCAAAAATTCAAGTTAAAAACTAGTTTTAACACACTGAACTCAAAATATTGTAGTGCAGAAATTACCCATTTTTAGCAAGCCGCTTTGGGTACTGTTGTTTACTTGTAGAAAAAAGTAAATTCTTGAACTAAAGCTGTGATACCGGTAGTAAAGAACTCATTGAATGGAAATATTGATGGTTCGAGAATATTAGTAATATCAGTTTGTCAGATACCCCCAGTATTCAGGTTTTTCGATTGTCGTAATACTTATAATTTTGGTCATTTTTTTTTATAATGTTAGGTTGCCTCCTAGGAAGAACTGGTATTAAACAATGGGTCCTTTTTTTGAGAAATACCTGATTATTTATCAACGGGACTGCTTTATAAACTCAAACGCCTACTGTCTTCTACCTTTTACCTCATTCTTAAGTCTTATCTCTCCGACCGTTTCTTCTAAGTCAAACAAGGATCTTCTTCTTCTCTTATCCTTCCAATACTCGCTGGAGTCCCTCAAGGAAGCGTTCTAGCTCCCTTACTTTATATTCTCTATACTGCTGACTTACCAACTCACCCGACTACAATTACTTTCACTTTCGCCGACGACACTGCAATTCTTTCTCCTCATCTAGATCCTGTTATAGCATGCCGTGCACTCCAAACTCACCTCAATCTTCTCGAACCTTGGCTGCAAAAGTGGAGAATCAAAGTGAACGAATTGAAATCTAAATACATAGTATTCACTCTAAACAAGAAAACTCTCCCTCCTCTCTCCTTCCACAATACTTCTATACCAATCACTAACCAAGTACGATATCTCGGACTACATCTTGACAAACGACTAACGTGGAACCCCCACACGAGACTCAAACGAACTGACCTCAATCTGAGGTATAAAATGTTGAAAAGACTACTCAACAAACGATCAAAACTGACCCTGACGAACAAACGAACACTATATACCGCTCTACTTGCCCCAATATGGACGTACAGAATACAGCTCTACGGAAGCGCCAAAAAATCTAACATCAACCGACTCCAAACCTTACAGTCTAAAATCTTGAGAACAATAGTTAACGCTCCCTTCTACGTCTCCAATCATACTATACACTCTGATCTCAACATTCCTCTCGTTTCTGAAATAGCCCAAACTCGATACACAAAACTCCATTCAAATCTACACGATCACTACAACCCTCTGATCCACAACATGTCTACCACAACACTTCCTTCTAATCCTAATCGCAGACTAAAGCGGCGGTGGCCACGCGACCATCTCAACACAACGTCGACCTCCTAGGATGGTTGCTGTGTAAGCTTGCCAATCTGGCGAACTAACGGCTTCCATCACTGGATGGTCGTCGTTCACTCCAATCACGCCCTTGGCGCACATGCATGTGCGCGTATGTGTATGGATATGCATATGCGTGCATGTGTAATTGCGCCATCCATATCACTCATCTCTTTTGCTTATTGTACTGCATACAGTTGCAAAATAAATAAACAAATAAAAAAAAAAAAAAAAAGATTATTTATCAGGTGTCATATGGATAATTGCAGGATATTTCCCCTTTTTTTTTTCCCTGCATTTAGTTTCAATTCTTGAATATTTTAATACTGCGTCACAAATTTTCCTGGATGCTTCTTTGCAGTATTTTTTTCTTCGTCTTAAGCCATGGATCTCGTCTTATTGGTATTGGGAATTTACTGATACAGAACGAATAAATGTAAAACAATAAAAGATTAAAAGAAAATCGTATCAAAAATAAAGGAATAAATAATATTATCGGTTAATATTAAGTAAATATAGTTCAGAACTCTCCCAGCTTACGTTTATTGATTTGAGCATTGATAATAAATGTTGTTTTCTTGAACGTTTTCAGATTAGTATTCAGTCAATCATTGTTCACGTTGGATATTATTGAATACTTTTTAAATAAAATTGATGATAATTCGCAAAAATCTGACCCAGATCCAAATTTATCACAATTTGGTGGATCTTGGGCAAAAGGATTGGATTATTTCCGTATGGATGGCGGCTCTTCGTTTGATCATCGACATGCATGGTGTAAAGCGTTCAACAATGAACGTAACTCAAGGTATGGGCAGAAAGAAACATATTTTTTTGTATTTACATTTTCTTAGTAGGAAAAGTAAGATGTATTGGGTGATAGAAATTTTCTTTATGAAGTTTTTCACCAGACAGTTACAGAAAGGAGTTTTTCAAAATTAAATTTTCTGAAAACTACCGGTGTATGACGATTTTAGTTAATTTATTTCCATCTTTTCCAGGGGACGATTATTTTTAATCTCAACAAGAGCTGGTGGTCTTGGTATTAATTTAACCGGCGCGAACAGAGTAATCATATTTGACGCATCATGGAATCCTTCGTACGATGTACAAAGTTTGTTCAGGGTATATCGTTTTGGGCAGACAAAACCTTGCTATATCTACAGATTTTTGTCAAAGGTAAAAGAAGAAGAAGAAGTAGACAATTTTGTTTAACTAATATCATTATTGATTTTCTTTTTTTTAAAAAAAAAATCTTTTTAATTTTCAAATTTTCAGGGAACAATGGAAGAGAAAATTTATGAACGTCAAGTTGCCAAACTTTCTACAGCTTTGAGAGTTATTGATGAACATCAAATTGATCGCCATTTTTCACATTCTGCGTTGGCCGAGTTGTATACTTTTGATCCTGAAGGATCTGAACTTAGAGCAACGCCTGTATTGCCAAAGGTTTTTTTGCTAAAAAATTATTAAGCAAATCTTATTTGTAACAACAATAACTTGAAAGGGAAGGGATTAGCTATGGCGGTTAGCGTACTGGACTCCCACGCGGAGGTCCCGGGTTCGAATCCAGCTGCTGACCCTTAGATTTTCTCTTGCTAGGAGCTTCTTACAGCTCACTGACCGGTGATGTACAGTGTTGTCTGTGTTGGCTCCGGGCGCCAATAAACTTAGATGTTGACGCGCCTTAAATCATTAAAAAAATAAAAAAAATAACTTGAAAATAAAATAGATCAGGACTATAAATAAAAATGTCGGTCTATAGCTCTTTAAAGCATGCTTTATTCTCCTTGGCGAATTATTCATGGAGTTCAGTTCGAAACAGAACATTATTACGACTGTGGCTCACCGTTTCTTAGGCTATTCTGATTGGAATTTTATTTTTCTACCAATAAGTGGTAAATTACTGGTTTTCTTACAGCCAAGGCTTCCACATTTTGCCTTTTGCCGCTTTTAAATCTTTTTTCTTTCATTTTTATTGAAGATAGGCGGACAAATAATTGTTTTTTACTTTTTTTAAAGAGGTATGAGTTGGAAGGTTGGACTGTACTTGATGCAGCAGCAGCCTTCGTTTGCCCAGGCAATCGGTTTATACGTCTCCGAAGATCCTAAATTATCCTGACATCCATTGCAGTCCTTGAATATCTTGCTAAGTATGTTAGGAATAAAATTCGTGAAAAATAAATTCAGTAGATTGTCATTTGACTCTAATGGCCATATAGGATAATAGAAAGACATTCGATGAAAATGACAAATTTCAGCACTTTAGCTAAGTTATTAGACGGCTCTTTGCTTGCAAAACATCATCTCGCCATCAAAATCTATAGCCTAAAATTGCTGGCTCCGTTTAGTATTGTACAATAAACCACCTGTGTGTCTACATGATACAGCCAGATCTACGAGTTACTTTATCTTGATAGATGATGTCACCATGGCAACCAATCCTTGGTCCAGTTTCTCAAGTTTTTTTTTTGTTTTATTTGTTTTCAAATAAAGGACAGATTAATGGCGGAGTTATTGCAATCTCATGGCGATATAATTCTTTCATACCATCAACATGATTCTTTGCTGGAAAATCAGGAAGATCAAGAATTAACAGAAGAAGAACGTAAAGCTGCTTGGGCAGAATTTGAAAATGAAAAGAAACCACAACCACGTCAGTTTATTTATTTAATAATTTTTTACATATTTTTGATCATTTATTTTTTTCGTAGTGTCTCAACAATTAATTTGGTTATTTTCTCATTCACAGAATGGCCAAATATGATTTTATTGCAAGATGTTGAACAAAGAATGAAAGTACAGGTATGTATGTTGTATTTGATTTTGTACTTTTAAAAATTTCAAACAAAAAAACTGTTTTAATTTCAAGAAATTGTTTTTCAATAGCTGAATTTCAGTGTTCACAAGGGTGTTAGAGGTTGTAGGGTCATTCTATGTAGACTGAGAAGCATAAATTGCTTGTTGGTATTTTAGTCTATATAGGTTTCGTCTGGAAGAAGTGGTTGTAATATAATTTACAAAAAGAAGAGTAATTTTGCTTTTGCTATTTTTCTCAAAAGTTGACCTTTTTTTTTCTAAAAGATTTTCTTTAAATTTCGTCCCCTTACACAATGGCTAATCTTTTGTTTCATTAAAAGCTTCTGAAGTCTTAAGATATTTTGGAGGGCCCTAAAGTGAGGCGACGTATAATAAGCTTCCCTTCGAAAGATCATCCAATATTAAGGAATTTCTTCGTGATCTTATAATAATTAATTTACTTAAAAGCTGGGAACTGACTTATTAGTAAAACCGGTGTAAAATTGGCTTTTAACTATGTTCTGAGAGTTCTAATTCAGAGTTATTAAAAGAAATTTTAATTAACTAATGGTAGTTATTGCAGAAAGAGAGGCCATGAGAGTGTTTTATTGATATTTTTATCAGTGATGTGGTTAAAATTATTGTTTATTTTTACTGAATGAACTAACGCAGGTTCAGCCAAAAATTAAAAGTAAATCTCTATATTCATACCGTTCAGTCATTGAGCCTAATAAATTTTATTTCTTATATTACGCTACATTCCATTCGTTCAACTTAATCAAATTCTACAAATTACCATCAACACTTCTGTAGCCAACAAGAAACAAGTCGATTTGTCGTTACAGTGTCAAAAAATCATTCAAAAAGATTAGAATTTATTGTGCCCGAATCTTGTTTATCGCAACGACCAGTTTTAACAGCGATTTCTTCTGTAAAATATAACGATAAATGTTCTCAGATCATCTGCTATAACTATATAAGCTTTGATAGCCAGCCTTAGTAAGAATATGGTTTAGAAATACTCTACAATGTCTGTAAATACGTAAGAACGATTGCTAGTGAAAGCAGTATCAGATTTTGCAGATGGGTTTTGGATTGTTTATTTGTTTTTGTTTTTAAGGAGACTGAAAGGCAGCTCTATCTGCTATAATTATGGCTTTTAACGAGTTCTTTATTATTATTTTGAAATAATGATTTTTACAGAATCCAGCTTTGACTGATGAGGAATGCAAGCAACGTGCTTTAGAAGTATTCCAAAAGTATCAACTGTTGCAGCAACAACAACTGCAGCAGAAGTTCCTACAAATGACACAACATATGCAGCAGGTAATTATTATTATTTTTTTATAATCAAATAAAACTTAGGTTTTATTGCGATGGTGTCAAATTTTCATTATTCAGTTGGCACTGGAAACCCACAATTTTTTTTGTTATTGGTCGAAATCCATATATTATAATCCATATATGGAGTAAGCAAATCCAGTATGCATGTTATTTGAATTGAATTAAAGTATTAGGGTGCTTAGTTTTTTACAATAAAATGACAGTGTGCTTCAGTTTTATGGCCTAACTGTCCAGGTCAGATGTGTTTGTTCTAATTAAATCTATTTTCTTAGAATATGGCACAACAGTCTACAACTACTGGACAAATTAGGCCATTACAAAATTGGAGTTTCCCAAATTTCACACTACAGCAACAGCAACAACAAGCAACAACGACAACAAATGCAACAACAGGCGCCATTTTCAGCAACAATTACCAACCGTATCGTTTTCCACAAGGAATATTAGATAAGAAGCTACAACAGCAACCATATCCTACGCAACAAATCAACACTCAAACATTTGTTGTTAACCCCAAGGGTAATTAAGTGTTTTTTATGGTTTTTTCTTTCACATTATCTATACTTCCATATATTTACCTCCCTAATTCCATAACTGGGTCCTAACTATAATCAACATAACAACTACCTAATATGTGGTGAGTTTTATCAGAACATCTGTTTTATATCGTTCAATAATGATTTCTATAACAAATGATCAGTTGCATTTAACATGAGCAACGCCATTGCTCATTGTAGTACCCATATACGTGTGTTTAGACCCCTTCATTTAAGGATAGTTTAAAAGAATAATGAAGTGTTAAATGTAATCTTATAAGTAATAGAATCATATAACCTAAAGTTATCAACAATTACAAGATTTAACTTCGTTTGAAATGCCAAGAATATGTCAAGAAAAACTAGTTAACCATTTCGGAGAAGTAAAGGAAAAGAATTGATTTCTAAGAAAACGAAAAGTGACCTATTTAGATTCTGGTCTGCGGTTTAGCAAAAGACAATTGGTTTTTCCTCCCTAATTAGAGAGTGTATTAATAAAAAAATGTCTTGGATTTGATCAGAAACAACCTACCATCAGATGATAGCACAATGTTAGTGTCAAAAGCTGCAAAAAACGTAAGTTCGCAGACTATTTAAAATGGGCAGGCATGCTTTAAAAAGAACGGGAGAATGTTTCTAAAAAATATTTCGGACGCCTTCCTCGAAGATGTTTGTATTTTAAGTCGGCAACTTGTGCAAGATTATAGGAGATAAGAGGAGAAATGGTCTGCAACAGTGCTGATATCATTTAACGAGAGTGACCAGATGTAAATAAGTGCGCCAAGAACTATTGGGAAGGGGAGGAAGAGGATTTCCTGTATGACGCAATGATGAACTCTTCTCTCTTTACATTTTCCGGGAAGTTTTTCTCAACACCTTACAGACTAGTCTAGGGCAGCTTGAAGAACCTGCGGCGAAATTAGCAACCAAAATAAGGTATTTCTCGTTTGGGTGCCCAAAAAAAAAAAACAATCGTAGAAGAGGATTGCCTGTGTTGGTTTTGACTGAAAGAAGGAGAAAGCAACACTATCGTGAATCAGTGCCTTCGCAGTAGAGCTAATTTGACTCCTCGGGAGTTCGGGAATTCTCCAGAGAAGAAATATACTGATGCTGTCGAATCTTAGCTAAGAGCGTCTTTCAGCTAAAACTAATTAAAAAAACAGATGCAGGTGCTATAAAACAAGTGGATGCCTCAATGAACCGCTGTTATAACTCGTTTTGGCGATGTCTTTTGGGCCACCACCCCTTTGGAAATGTTTATTATTCTTTGTAGCACAGTATGATTAGAATTAGTGATGGGGGCCTTGCAAACGTACGTGTATTATTTACATCTCCAAAAAGCCATTTTAGGCTATCCCTAATTTCACTCGTATTGAAGATCTATTTTTAAAATGCACCAATTTATTTTTTACCTATATGGTTATATTACCTAGAATTTAAATATATATAAAAAAAATAAAATATTATTTAGCTACAGCGGCCGCCAGAAGTGGATTGTTAGGTGATAAAGATGCATCAAGACTAGCCAATAATCATCAGATACTGAAAGCACCACCGGAGATGTCAGCCAATAAGCCAACTAATAGCGAACCTATTGTATTAAATGATGATTGAAAGGAAATAAGGTAAATTGGTCGTACAAATGTAAAAAATATATGATTTTAGGGGAATTTTTGGTACTGTTGTTTTCTTTTCTAAGAATAGTCAGTAAAATATTGGTCTCAATGATGTTTTTTTTTTTGTATATAGTACAAAATTTATACTTTTTTCGATAATTTAATAGAATTTTTATATAAAAAAACATTCAAGTATATCTATGTACTATTTTATATATATATATATGTGTGTGTGTAATCTTTATTTTAGATTTGTTTTGTTTTGTCTTGTTTTTTCTATTTTTTTGAATGTAATAAACGTATTTGAGTAAGAGATAACAACTATACATCTTCTCTTTTGTTGTTGATGTTTATAAATTAAGGTATTAATTAAATTAAAAATATATATATATATATTCTAAATCGAAATAAATATTTGTTATGATAGAGTAAATTTTTTTTTTATTTAAATGTTCAAATGATAAATCCATTATTTTTTCAGAATTAGGCGGAAGATTATACAATGCTGGATCTTGTCGTGGGAGTATTAGCACAAAAACTAAAACTGTTCTTAAAAAAACAAAAAAAAACAGTAAAAACAGAGACTGGTCGATAATACGAACAAAAATAAGGCCATCTATTGCTAAACAAAAAATGATTGCCTAAATATAGCTTTACAATTTTATCCTATATCATCTTTACCTCTCTGGAAGCCATCATGTATAAAAAAAAAAACATCCAGTAGCATTGTTGTCGAGGTACTTGGTTTCAATTTTACGTTGGTTTTTGCACAGCTTTAGTCGGTTAAAATGCTTTATATAAACCTGATTATAAACTCATTACAAGCTAATCGATTGTTTATAAACCAATCTTTGATGTAATTTATAAACCAATCGATTGCTTATAAACCAATCTTTGAAGGAATTTATTAGATGTAAAACAACAAAATATTCACAGTACTAACCTGTACTATAGAAAAACAGAACTAATAATTTAAAAAAATAATTTTTATGATGAAAGTATTATTCTCTTAAAGTTTGCAATCAAAATATTTTATTATTCTAGCATAGTTTTCAATCAATTTACTAAACCAAATAGTGATGAATTAAGGTAAGGTTAGGTTCGATCAAAAACTTGATCAGAGTTGAGGGGAGTAAATGTGAAATGCTATAACAAATTGGGTCACTAAAAACTAACATAATGTATTTTGTGTTTTTTTAAAATTTCATTTAAATTATTGAACGGAAAAAAAAATTGTGATAATACTAAAAATAATATTTTTTAAAAAAGTGATCAATTTAATTTTAAGGTTATTTTTCCTTTTTTTTCTGATAAAAAAAAAACTTATTTTATTTAAACCAACATAAGTTCTGATCAATAGTTAATTATAGGAAACCTGGTTTCATCGAGTGTGAAGCAGGCTTTCTTTGTCAGTAGTGTATTATCCTGAATTTTGACCTAAGGCCTCACAGTATGCTTTACACAGATTTAACTATTTAATTATATTTTAACAGCATTTAATCTCCTTATAATGTAAAGGCACGTTCTGCAATAGATCCAAGAACAAAAACTGGTCCACAAAATGTGGAAGATTACGATCCGTACTTTTCGTTCGTCAAAAATTACACCAAATTATGGGATCTATTCTTAAAAAATAATTAAAATGACTTCAAATCTTGTTTAGCCTCCTAGGATTTAAAATATTTTCACATGGAGCCAGTTGCATTGTGCTGTTATCTTCTTCAGAACAATTATTAACTTTTCAACAAAGGACGGCACCGTAAATTGTTACCATATTACCTGCCATTGCTCAATATTTCGTTTGCTATTATAATGCAAACATTCCTTTAAAAATACTAATATTAATACGTCGTTCTGGGAAGTAGATTTAGAAGATTCTGTAGAGATTAAAATTTTTCTGCGAACTTTGAAGCAATACTACATCCAATCAATTCTTTGTAAGGCCACTGCCATACGTATGAACTGAATCTGTAATGTGACAAAAAACAAAGTGACATAGTTGGTAATACATACATACATACACTGGGCCAAAAAAGTCTGTGAACACTAACCTAAATTTTATTACTTTTATTATTATCTTATTAGAAACTTCTTTTATTTTCAAATGAAATATACTATTCGATAGAGAGAAACCAGAATTTTTCATTTTATATTCAATCTTTTATTTTTGTTCAACAGGAATATCACAATTAAATGTTTAACAAAACAACACCCCAAACGAATGCAAAAAAAGTCTGTGAACACTTTGCAGAAATAAATCATTCTTACACATTGTACGTGAATTATAAATTTTAAAAACTTGTAGGACCTCCTATGTTCCTAATCACTTCCAACAAGCGAGCTTTCATCGATCCTAATAATTTTGTGGTCGTCAATGTTGGAATTTTATCCCACTCTTCTAAAATAGCGTTTTTTAGTTGTTCACGGTTTCTTATTCCTCGTTTATTTATTTCGCGGCTGATTTCATCCCACAAATGTTCTATTGGGTTAAGGTCTGGCAATTGTGGAGGGGTGTTTAGGCGCCAGAGTGTATTATTTAAAAGCCATTCCCGAGTTTTTAGTGCGGTATGTTTCGGGTCATTGTCTTGTTGGAAGACAAACGTTCCCTCCAACCCTAATTTTTTTGAATTTTCTTTTAAATTGCGTCTTAATATATCCACATACACATATTGGTCCATCATACCATTAATTAGATCTAACTTGCCCACTCCTTTAGCACTCATGCACCCCACACCAGAATGTTGCCTCCCCCATGCTTAAAAGTAGGCTTCATATTTTTCATTTTCATAGCTTCATTTCTTTTTCGCCACACTTTTTGTCGTCAATCAGACCCACATACATTGAATTTCGACTCATCTGAAAAGATTACGGTTTCCCAGAAACTAGAAAGCTTAGAAACATATTCTTTCGCGAAATCCAATCGGCGGTTACTATTTATTTTATTGATTAAAGGTTTTTTCCTCGGGACTCGACCGCAATAATCGTATTCATGTAATTTATTTCTAATTGTCTGTGGTGTTACGCTTACACATAACCACTTGATAATTCTTGACTGATTTTTTGAGCGCTTGTCCTGGGTTCTTCTCGAACAGACTTCAGAATTTGCAGTTTATGAAAGGAATTAAGTTTTGGTGGCCGTCCACTGCGTGGCCTACTAATCACATTTCCGTACTTTTTAATTATATTATGCACCGTTGAAGGGTTTTTTTGAACTATCTTCCCTATTTCTCGAATACTTTTTCTTTCATTTCGCAACGTCACAATAAGTTCTCGAATTGGTCTGGGAACTTCCATATTAGTGGTTAAATATGTACTAATTAGATTATTTATTCACAAAACTGACTGTAGTGGTTTCTACAATACAATAGAGAACTTTGAAACTTTATTCAATCGTTTTTCTGTTTGTTATCTTAATGTTTTTACATATTTATACAGCTGTTCACAGACTTTTTTTGCATTCGTTTGGGGTGTTGTTTTGTTAAACATTTAATTGTGATATTCCTGCTGAACAAAAATAAAAGATTGAATATAAAATGAAAAACTCTGGTTTCTGTCTATCGAATAGTATATTTCATTTGAAAATAAAAGAAGTTTCTAATAAGATAATAATAAAAGTAATAAAATTTAGGTTAGTGTTCACAGACTTTTTTGGCCCAGTGTATGTATGTAGTTAGGTTTTATTGCCCGTAAAGTTGTTTATAGCTTTTCTAAAATAATAATAATAATTTTTTAGGAAATATTTCAATTTTGTTAGAAAAAAGTTAAATTCTATTGAAAGGTTTTGTAAATTTCGAATATTGCTAAAACCACAAAAGCGAGAAAAAAAAACTACTAAAACATGTTTAGTTGTCAATCCCTTAAAAAGTACTAAATTTAAAAATAAATTTTCACAATTTTTTCACCAAATATCTTCAAGCGTAAACTAATATTAATTTATCTTAAAATAGGTTAACATTGAACAAATGTAAATTGTTGTGAATTTATTGAATTTAGATTGAAATATATGGAATCACCTCTCTTATCTGGAAATATTTTTCAACCAGTTTTTCAAAACTTGTTTTTGGTTGTTTACATCAATCTAAGATTGATATTTAAAAGTCGCAATTCACTGGGTTTAACCAGCCTTCATAAAAGCATACCAATATTCTACTGTTGAAGTTCTATTTCAAAATGATGAATTTTATGAGAGAAGAATATTATCGGATGTTTTGATTAAAGATGGTTCTCTTACTGGTAGAAAGATTAGGAAGACTTTTGAAAAAGGTATTATTGCTTGAAGTTTCAGATACAACTAACTGTGTGCTTCATCAAGAAATGCTGAAAAGTTTTTATTTCTTAGTTTTTCTGAAAGTAGTTTTGTAACCATGTTCTGATACCCATTAAAATGAATTAAAAAAAATTAAAGGGTATCTGTCGGCAAACGTGTGCACATGAAGTGTTTGATCCTACATTAAGAACGATTAATGGAAGTACACAAAACGCTGGTCTGTTTTTGTCTTTACAGATTTTCTTTAATATTCGTAAAATTCATTAATCTATCGAACATAAAACATTTTCGTGGTTTAGAGGGAAAGGACCAGCTTATAGCTCACTGATTAGCATAAGGAATTTTCCTAGTTCCAAGATTAGATTTTCTCTTCCTAAAAGCTACCTTACGGCTCATAGTGCAGTAATGGACATTATCTTTAAGGAAACACACGGACTGTTCCGGAGAGTAGATGAGCATTGAAATAGGCTTCGGGTGCTACTGACGTCAGACGCACCATAAATTGAAAACATGTTTGAGTTAGCTGAAATGCAAGAACTGAAGAAATGGTGAGCGATTTCATGGATATTATAGATGTGTATAATATAAATTTAATTTGTTCTGAAATTTTGAAGATAATTTGTCACAATTACGAGAATAGTAGAGAAAGAATTGAGTAAAACTTTGATCATTAAAAAATAAAAAATATTAATAAAATAGTAAACCCGTCTCTTTCATTTGATGAAATGTAATGAAAACAGTTGAACATCCCATTCCACATATTATATTACCTTAGATTCTAGGACAAACCATGACCATCTCACCACTTAAGACACGACCTTGCTAGCTAACCAGTTTGGCCTGTCATAGAGCTCGCAGTCAGCCAGTTGTTTGTTTTTATTTGGTTCTAGTGACAGATGACTTAATGTTTACCACAAACAGCTGATCGATATCAATAGAAGTTACCTGTTTGCTTTAAACTAATATTAATTATTCTTTATTAAATATTTATTATATATTAATCAGAATAAATTACAACAATTCTATATAATCCGTGGTTTCTGTTAGCTTTTTTCTCTTCTAATAATTTTTTTTACAATAAATAAAAATGATAGTAAATTGATATCTGCAGTTGAATGATGTAATTGGGGGGTCGGTGAACAGCTGGCTGTCAAGTAAAATGTTGCAATGACAGTTTATTTGCGTCTTAATATTAGTTGATTTTTTTTTTTGTTTTAAAAGGGCATTATTAGTTTGATTAAAAGTAAACAAAAGTTTTATTAGTTATTTTTATATAAAATTGCCATCAACATTCGATTCTTGTGTTGGCCATTTTCTTTTCTTTTTGTTAGTTGTAATTTCTGTGTATAAAGGAATAGGTGAACACTTTATATATTCGTACACAATGGTGCTTTAGGTTGTTGTTTTTTTACTTTATTCCATCACAGAATATCAAGGTCAGTCTTTTCTTTTTATTTACGTTACCTTTTACTTTATATATCTTGTTTAAATTTAGTTGATTTTTTATATTTATTTATTTAATATTTTACTGAGGGTGAGTATTCGATAATTATTTTTTAATTCTTTATGAGTCGTAAGAGTAGGTACCTGATATTGGTGGAACTTCAAAATGTCAGCTGATCTCTCAAGAAAACAGTCAAGTAGAGGATCTAATGGTCAAACAATACTTCCACAAGCTGTTGGTAATCCTTCAATAATTGAAAGTGTTGCTGGTTTTATTCATGAAGTAGTGCCACAGGTAAAAAAAATAAAATTCCACCTGTTTGAAATTTACTTACAAAGAAAAAAAAGAGTTTCTAATAAAAATTTGAAATTGCTTAATTCGAAGGCATATTCGAGTGTATTACCTGGTGAGACTCGAGAAAGCGTTAGTTGGGCAAGATTTGAAGTAACTGATTATAACGATCCAGAAAATTATTCACAAGTATCTGAATGCGAAAGCGAATCCACACCACCACTTCTTCTGGTACTAGGCTACAGTACAGGTGTCCAGGTAGGTTACATTTACTT
This sequence comes from Rhodnius prolixus, assembly GCF_049639745.1. Classification (NCBI taxonomy): domain Eukaryota; kingdom Metazoa; phylum Arthropoda; class Insecta; order Hemiptera; family Reduviidae; genus Rhodnius; species Rhodnius prolixus. The sequence continues at coordinate 1,930,612 of NW_027411636.1, read as the reverse complement.
TTTCATTTTTATTTTTAGCTGAATAGTGAATGCAATTAGCCCAAAGAAAAACAGCAATTCAACACAAATGTGAGGCAAAAAGTTAAACCAAACTTGAGCCATTCAAGAATCACAATAGTTCAGGACAATCAAAAACACGAAAGAGGAAATATCATCTTTTTTGGAAGCCTTGGAATAAATGTTCGGAAGTTGATCATAGCAGTCGGAGCGCCTTAAAGTAAAAAAAAAGTTTTACAAATTTACTAACATGGTTAATGATTAATGAATATGTATTCTTTTAAACAGGTATGGAGTATAAATGGTGGTGGAGACGCTACCGAACTTCTTTCTTGGTCTCAAGGGGCTGTACGAACATTGAGGCTACTTGACAGACCCAAGGATGGTGCGGATCTATTTATCAACAAACGGCCACTTGTGGCAGTGGTCGACAGTTCTGGACCTGGGCCTCAATTTTGTACTGTTAATTTTGTCTCGTTAAAAACTGCCGAAGTAGTTAGTATTTTTATAAATTGATTTATTTATTTTCTATCTTTAATTTCTCTACGTCTTAGGTAGTAGATAACCCTGTAGGTAGGCATCTCAGCCAAACCACCCAAACAAAATATTGACACCTAAACCTGATTCAAACAAGGTGTGAAAACAAATGTGTTTAAGGAAACCTTGAAGCAAACTCTAGATTCAGACTAATTGAAGAAGAAGATAGGAAGAAGTTAGAAAGTTCCCTAGAAATCCTGCGCAGTTACCAGGTTTTAGAGAAGATATACCCTCTCTTTTGGGTGGTTGGAGAGTTTTATTTCTTTCTAGAACCTTCTCAATTTTTGTATTTAGAGTGTCTCTTTGAAGAGCCTCGGGTGGGCGTCACCAGGAGAAGTTCAGTTGTAAACCACGGAGTGGCTATACCGGACTTAACAGCTAACCTAACTTTCTAGAACTTCTTAGAAGAGCTTAGTACCCTGAACCTTCTCGGATCATCCAGAGGAAAGCTTGAGGGTGATTAGATTGGCTTGCATTTCACCATAAAGTGGTTATCGCACAAATTGTGAACGCGGGATCTCCGCGTGGAATTAAGCATGCTAACCACTGAACTCTCTCCTTAGTTATTACAATTATTAAAGGTTCAGAAATTTTTGTTAGGTATCAAAAAGAGAGGATACTGGATATATTGGTCTTGTTCCACAATTCGGCCGACTAAACAATGTCTCCCCTACATTTTGTATAACCTTGTAAATTAACAAGGCTGTTAGAGATAATCCTCGAAGTTTCTTATTTAGTTTCTACCTCCATATCGATTATATCTCCCCCAGTCCCACTTATATCTTTTATTACAAGCGCAGATTTAGTTGGCTGTGGGACACATAAGGCTCATTACCTTGAACTAGGGAAGGATCTTCATCTTGATGATATGTCTTTGTTGTTATTATTATTTGTAAATTATTTTTTTTTTAAATTCCATTATTTTTTTTTTTTCTTTTAGATCAAAAGTATTAAGTTTAAAACGCCCATATGTGATATCCATTGTAACAAAAAAAGTGTTGTCATAACGTTTACGGAAAAAATTGCTGTCTTTGATGTGGGAACCTTAGAAGATAGACTGACGGTTACTACGTGTTATCCAAGTCCTGGAACTTGTATAAATCCAGTAGCTTTGGGTTCCAGGTAAGGCTTGCAAGTGTTTTTTTTATTTATTTATTTTTGTTTTATATACTAGAAGTGGTTATTCATAAACCATTAGCAGCTAGTAAATTCTTGCAATTTTTATTTATTTTTGTTTTATATACTAGAAGTGGTTATTCATAAACCATTAGCAGCTAGTAAATTCTTGCAATTTTTATTTATTTTTGTTTTATATACTAGAAGTGGTTATTCATAAACCATTAGCAGCTAGTAAATTCTTGCAATTTTTATTTATTTTTGTTTTATATACTAGAAGTGGTTATTCATAAACCATTAGCAGCTAGTAAATTCTTGCAATTTTTATTTATTTTTGTTTTATATACTAGAAGTGGTTATTCATAAACCATTAGCAGCTAGTAAATTCTTGCAATTTTTATTTATTTTTGTTTTATATACTAGAAGTGGTTATTCATAAACCATTAGTAGCTAGTAAATTCTTGCAATTTTTATTTATTTTTGTTTTATATACTAGAAGTGGTTATTCATAAACCATTAGTAGCTAGTAAATTCTTGCAATTTTTATTTATTTTTGTTTTATATACTAGAAGTGGTTATTCATAAACCATTAGCAGCTAGTAAATTCTTGCAATTTTTATTTATTTTTGTTTTATATACTAGAAGTGGTTATTCATAAACCATTAGTAGCTAGTAAATTCTTGCAATTTTTATTTATTTTTGTTTTATATACTAGAAGTGGTTATTCATAAACCATTAGCAGCTAGTAAATTCTTGCAATTTTTATTTATTTTTGTTTTATATACTAGAAGTGGTTATTCATAAACCATTAGCAGCTAGTAAATTCTTGCAATTTTTATTTATTTTTGTTTTATATACTAGAAGTGGTTATTCATAAACCATTAGCAGCTAGTAAATTCTTGCAATTTTTATTTATTTTTGTTTTATATACTAGAAGTGGTTATTCATAAACCATTAGCAGCTAGTAAATTCTTGCAATTTTTATTTATTTTTGTTTTATATACTAGAAGTGGTTATTCATAAACCATTAGTAGCTAGTAAATTCTTGCAATTTTTATTTATTTTTGTTTTATATACTAGAAGTGGTTATTCATAAACCATTAGCAGCTAGTAAATTCTTGCAATTTTTATTTATTTTTGTTTTATATACTAGAAGTGGTTATTCATAAACCATTAGCAGCTAGTAAATTCTTGCAATTTTTATTTATTTTTGTTTTATATACTAGAAGTGGTTATTCATAAACCATTAGCAGCTAGTAAATTCTTGCAATTTTTATTTATTTTTGTTTTATATACTAGAAGTGGTTATTCATAAACCATTAGTAGCTAGTAAATTCTTGCAATTTTTATTTATTTTTGTTTTATATACTAGAAGTGGTTATTCATAAACCATTAGCAGCTAGTAAATTCTTGCAATTTTTATTTATTTTTGTTTTATATACTAGAAGTGGTTATTCATAAACCATTAGCAGCTAGTAAATTCTTGCAATTTTTATTTATTTTTGTTTTATATACTAGAAGTGGTTATTCATAAACCATTAGTAGCTAGTAAATTCTTGCAATTTTTATTTATTTTTGTTTTATATACTAGAAGTGGTTATTCATAAACCATTAGTAGCTAGTAAATTCTTGCAATTTTTATTTATTTTTGTTTTATATACTAGAAGTGGTTATTCATAAACCATTAGCAGCTAGTAAATTCTTGCAATTTTTATTTATTTTTGTTTTATATACTAGAAGTGGTTATTCATAAACCATTAGCAGCTAGTAAATTCTTGCAATTTTTATTTATTTTTGTTTTATATACTAGAAGTGGTTATTCATAAACCATTAGCAGCTAGTAAATTCTTGCAATTTTTATTTATTTTTGTTTTATATACTAGAAGTGGTTATTCATAAACCATTAGCAGCTAGTAAATTCTTGCAATTTTTATTTATTTTTGTTTTATATACTAGAAGTGGTTATTCATAAACCATTAGCAGCTAGTAAATTCTTGCAATTTTTATTTATTTTTGTTTTATATACTAGAAGTGGTTATTCATAAACCATTAGCAGCTAGTAAATTCTTGCAATTTTTATTTATTTTTGTTTTATATACTAGAAGTGGTTATTCATAAACCATTAGCAGCTAGTAAATTCTTGCAATTTTTATTTATTTTTGTTTTATATACTAGAAGTGGTTATTCATAAACCATTAGCAGCTAATAAATTCTTGCAATTTTTATTTATTTTTTTGTTTATACACCTTCAGATGGCTAGCTTATGCTGAAAAACGGCTGACCACCTGGCAGAGAAGTTCTGGTGGCTGTGAAAGCGATGGATCTCAATCATACACAGCAACTGTAATTCATGCTGCAAAGTTAGTAGTTATTTATTTATTTATTTATAATTTTCACGTTAATAGCTTAAATCTTCTAGAAACATGTTTGACTATAATAAAAAAAAAGTACCTAAATCCTTTTGGCTGTAACATTTTGCCTAAAATTTGTGCCTACTTCTCCCAAGATGGGATTTTTAGATGTACTTCTACTCGTGCAAATACCAATATTATTACCTAGGTTGTTGGTATTTGCGAGTATAGCACATTCATTTTTTTGAGTTTGCTGCCTATGGAGTATGGCTCATCCAGTGTTCCTATGGGTGATTTCACCTCATTTCTACTGGTTCCAGAATTTCTGTAGCAGATCACTTGACAGTTTTTCAGTTGGTGAATGAGTAACTGGGTTATATTTATATTTTCTCACACTGTAAAGATTCCAGACCTACCGACTTCCACACAGGTTCGTTATCTAGGGCTTTACCTAGACAGCCGTCTAATCTAGCTCTGTGGACAGATATTTAAGAGAGGCACAATAAATATTGTTTAGGTTGTTATAGATACAGCTTGCGTTAAGCCATCTCATCTCTTTTCAATTTCTCAAATAAAAGAGATGATGAGATCTACATAGAATGTCATTACTTCTATAATCCCTTGAATAAAAAAATATTTATTTTATAATTTAGATCGTTGAGCAAAGGCTTACGTGATCTCAGTGGCAGTTTAACAGGTAGTTCACCATCTACCACAAACAATAATGCCGCTCATGCTGGTATAGTTACTATTATAGATATTGAGGTAATACTATATGTTTTGAATTATTCTAAAACTTTTTTTTTTATTTCATTGACAATTATTTTTTTTATTTATTTTTACTCCACAGTTAAAACCAACAAAAGAAGATGATCCAGAGAATCTAATATGCCATTTTGTTGGCCACGTTGGACCAATAGTAGCAATGACTTTTGATCCATCTGGATTGTTGTTGGTTACAGCTGATAAACATGGCCATAGATTTCATGTTTATAGAATACAACCGCATCCATGTTGTGCTCAGTTAGCCGCTGTACACCATTTGTACATATTGCACAGGTAAAGTGTTACAGTGATTTTTATAACTGTTTACTATCATTAATGTGCATCCTTTTTGATTGAATAATACATTTCGACTGATAATTGAAGTTTAGGTTAGGAACTGAATATGAGATTACCTAATTCATAATCATATTTCTTAATTCTATCAGTGGATTATTTTATATCAAAAACTATTAAAATAAATGAGATAAAATTCTCTACAAGAAAATGACGAAACCGAAAGAACAGATAAATGATCTTTTCATCTAGCATTGATGATCAATTAACCTAATTAAAATAAGATTTTCAATTGTTGTTAGCTATGTGAAAATTCAAGTGGAATAGTGATTTAAAAATATGGGAACAAATTCTTGATAAACTACTGTTTCTGAGATCTAGTATTTATCTAAAAATATCATCCATGTAAATGGTAAAATCTTACATTTCCTAGTTAGTGAAATTTCGCTTTCAACTACCGGTTTGTAATTGAGAGAATTTTGGTTTGAAGAAACAAATTAAGTGACTTATGTCCGATTTTATTAATTACACTTAAAGATGAAATCAGTGACCAACTTGGTTAAGAAATCTTTCGTGTAAAACTTCTCATACAGAAGGTAGGTAAGTAAAGGGTTATTAGGTGTTGCGTGACCAATATTACATCTCAACTTTTTGTTTTTTGAAAATCAATTACACATTTCTGTAAATGATTTCTATTTTATGTTTAATAGGGGTGAGACGACTGCCAGAGTACAAGATATTACAGTATCCCTAGATTCTAGATGGGTTGCCGTGAGTTCAGTAAGAGGTACAACCCATGTATTCCCAATAACACCTTATGGAGGACCGGTTACCGTTAGAACCCATACTACGCCACATGTTGTCAACAGATTATCTAGGTATTTTTTTAAATGTAGCAAAAAAAAAAGTAATGGTTAGTTATTTGATTGCTTTAGAACAATAATATTTATTTGTCACTTAACTTATTACAGGTTCGAAAGAAGTGCTGGACTGTCCGACGGTCGAGGCAGTCCACTACCAGAAGTACCCTGTCAACCGTCAACTCCTCGTTTACCACCATATCCAGTACCCTGTGTACTACTTCCGTTAGCACAAATTAGAAGAACGGATGAATCACCGTTGGCGGCTATGTTTGCAGTTCCTCGAGCATGGCTACCAGGACAGCCTGTGAGACAGGGTAAACGCTCCTTGTTGGACTCGTTGTTTGTTATTTCGTCTGGAGGTTCTTTAATACAATATGATCTTGATCCGAGACCTACACCAGGTTAGTACAGTTTATGTTTTTACTTGAAAAAAATAAAATAAATATACGAGTATAAACCCATTTTTGATTAAGATTTAATGATCTGATATATTTGTTTGCCACTAAAATCCATGTAAATTAACCAATTTTCCACCTCATTTTTGCGTATTCTTAAAGAATAATCATATTAAGTTGGTTGTTACTCATGTTTTACAGAAGGCTTAACTCAGATTAACTCAGCATTCGCTCTGGACTTGCTGTACCCTGTTAAATTTTCCTCCTCTTTGAATCTTTTACAGTTTAATGTACAATAGTTGGAATAGTGCATAAACTTTCCTTTACTTTCAATGATTCCGAGGGTGCTTCAATTAGCAACCTCTTGGATTTTATTATTAGTGTATAAAGAACGGTTTTGAATTTCCATTTAAATTTAGAGATTTGTACATCAGGATGACGCCAGTTACAGGGATTTCCATGGTCATTATTTAATATAATGAAATGTTTTAAAGAATTATTTTGAGTTTTCCCATAAAAACCGTTAATATTATTCTGTTAATGAAGAACCATGTAATAATAATGTTCTAATTATTTAGGCGTAGCCAAAGACAAAATAAGTTATGACACAGGCATAGAATTGGGCGTTGACGCGAAAGCTGAGTGGCCATTGTTAAAAGCACCATACTCAAGCTCGCTGCAACCTCCGCTTCCAGTAAACAATCCTCTGCTAGCCACATCTATGTCAGAACAACATACACCTGATCCTAGAACTGTGGATGACAGGTGGATGTCGCAGGTATTAATTTTTTACGTTTTTAAAGTGTTGATTCATTTCATTAACTTTAGAAGACTAGAAGAATATTTATTTTGAATGAATAATGTGAAATGTGATTTCTTTTTGTCTGGAATATTCCAATTCCAGCACCCTTTTATAAATCGTAAATTTTCCAGGTAGAAATAGTAACTCACACTGGACCACATAGAAGACTTTGGATGGGTCCTCAGTTTTCCTTTAAATCCATGGATCCATTAGCGCCCAGGTCAGACAGAATATTTGTTCACAAATAAAAGTTTAAATCAAACTGATACATCTAATTAATTAATTAATGTAATTTTTAATTTTGCTAATTTCAGTGTATTTGAGATAAATCCTCAAAATGATAATATGAAACCAAACAGATCGAATCCAGTTAATATGCCTCATCGGCCATTTCTTCTCGTAGAAACCGGTTCAGGTAAATTAATTGTTTTATAAATCAATCTTATCACGATTTGATTGTAATACCTATAACTTCAGGATTTACAGCTGGAGTAAGTCGCTGCCACCTTTCAGTTGTACAAAAAAAAAAAAAAAAAAAAAATACCCTTTAATTGAAATAGTTATTTATTTAACAAGTGCGGAAAGTACTTTACTCGAGTTAAATGTTATATTTTTTCTGCAACCATTAGGGTTATTTACTAGAAAACAAAAAAAAAAAAAACTGAACAGGAATCACTAGAATCCATTTTAAATTTCTATAAGGTAACACTATAACCTTTTTAACTGTTATAATTAAAAATATCTAATTATTTATTAAAATATTATTTTTATTTCTATATTCCTTTCAATTTGTATTTAGTTACGTTAAATAAGCTTATTAAAGTTTTACAGAAAATATTTAATAACAAAACTTCTTATATCAAGGAAGCACAATAAAGTTTTTCCACTCACCAGTGAGGAAAGTGACACTAATGGGAATTTTTCCCCACAAGTGAGGTAAAGTTGGGCATTACACAGCTGATTTTAATTGAGTAATGAGAACATTCCTACATGGTTGCAGAAAAAAGAAACATTTTTTATGAAATAGTATGTAGAAAACAATTGAAGTGAAACCCATTTGGTTGTTTTACCTATCTTGCTTGTAATATGTAATAGTTTTTAATATTTACTTTAGGTCGAATTTATTTGTTTTTATTGTATATCGAAGGCACATTTTGACGAGCCTATTGTATGTAGAAATCTAATGTTCAGGCAAATATCTATACTTTATACTCAATACTCTATGTTCTGTACTTTATGCTCTATAAATTAAGCTAAAGATCTTAGGCTCAGCTATTTAGTTTCAGTTTAAGGATTAAGAAAACGTTGAATTTTATCTTCTTTCTGCCAATTTGTCCAAGTTGATATTCTGCCATTTTTGGAGTCTCTTCTGTTTTGTATGCTTACATTACTCTCATACACATAATGGATCTGCAAAAGTAATTTGTCCTTGCTGTTCAGTCCCATTTATGGAACAGTTTTTTTTAGAAAATCTAGATTAAAATTCATTCTATTTTCTTACCAACTTTTTCATCATTTTTACCATTGTGTATGTCACATTATTATAATACATTTTTGTATTTTGTCCCCCCAAAATCAGGTGGTAGTGTGGAATCTCCTCATTTAACGGATTATGGTAGTAGCAGTGAAGATGTACAACATGGTGAATCAAGACTACGTGAAGATCTAGCAGACGCTATGCTTGAAACAGCAGCAAATAGTTCAGGTAAGAATTTTATATTCAAAATTATATTCTAAAAAAAAAAAGAAGCAAATTTTTAAGTATACTTGGGAATCCCAACTAATGTGCAACTCCTCTTTATCTTTTGTCTCACATTAAAGTTGTAAATTGTGTGTACTTGGGAGGGGTTAATGTAATGTATTCACAGAGTAGCTAACTTTTATTTTTTTTAAAGCAAACGCCCAACTTTCTACAGTTTGTGCTTACAGTAGACATTTAGGTCATGGAAATCGGGACAAGTTGTAGTTCTAGAGAAATGAATTGTGAACACCAGAAATATCCATTTTGTTGTGGTCCCTTGAGTAGGAAATTGTGGATTCTATAAAATAGTTCTATGTAATCCACCCTAACTCAAAATCAAATAATGGAAGAAACTTTAAGTATTAGATTTGGCTCAGGTACCATCAGTGATTGGCCACTATAAGGTTTTAGTGAAGATCGCGTCAACCAGGAAAAAAAAACACTTGTTTTTTAACTTTTATTTGAAAACAGCCCTAACGATGTTCTCTAAAGTTGGTTTACAAAATGTATAATAGATCTAAATATAATAAAAAAGTTCTAGAACTGTAACTATTATTTGTAAGCTTTTTTTTTCAAAAAAGGGCACTTCTTAAAATGGAAGGGTAGATTGTCAGACTTTCCTCTAACGTGTCACAGTTGAATATTGTACTGTCTTACCACTTATATTAAGAATTAAAAGCAGTACCAAAATTTCTTTAAAAGTAACTCAATTGATAGGAAGTCCCCTTAAAGTACGAGTTATAGATCGTAATAGATTGTTCAGCATTTTGAGGATTTTTTTTTCTTGATACTACTAACAAGTGAGCAACAACTTAACTAATTTTCATTTTGTTGCGTCCATTTTTCAGAAATAATGGTATCCTTAATGATCAAAATTTTAAAAAAATTGTGATTTCCATTTAAAATAAACGAAAATTATCACCGATTTAGGGCACTCATTCATATTCTGTAATCTCCTCCCATCTCTCCAAATACCGATCATCATTTCCATTTTAGTTTCATCTTTAATGCAAAAAACAGAAGATAAGTTGTGGGCGAAGGTTTAAGTGATGCACTCATTACTTGGAGACTCCCCTGTAATCGTATATTATAAACACACTATCTTCGCAATATTTTCGTAGTGATATGCAATACACATATAACACATGATAAAACATAATATTTCAATTTAACTTAAGGTAATTAACAAACAAAAGTTCAGCTTTATATAATTATAAAAGATAAGAATCTTATTTAATTTTATTGTTTTAAAGTTTGTTTTTTTTGTTTGCCTATATAACCTCAACCAAGACGTAGTTTTGATGTTTTAAATGTGCAAAATACTGAGTATTATTTTTTGTTTATTTAATACCTAATATATTTAAAAGTAACAAATATAAAAGAAGGACTGTAAAGATATTAAAATTTTTACTTTTTTTTTTTTTTTTGTAAGCGCATGTTGATTTCTGCCCTTGGTGTGAGATCTTAATGGCATTGGTGAAGGTCAACATTGAGTTTAAAATTCCCTCCCTCCTCCTCATCCTCCTCCTCCAAAAATAACTCAGAACACGCTTCATTCAAAACTTAAGCCTTATCACTTTTATTTTTGTAATATTTTTCCAGTAGAAGAGAGCTAGGTTTTCATTGGATCATCAGCAGTGAAGAAATGCTACTTCAAATAAATTGAACTATTGCTGGAATTCCAGATTTTCAAAAAAAATTCCATTCTTCTGGGGCCCCCTCCCCCCCCCCCCAAAAGTGGTCTTTGATGCGCGTGAGGAAAAAAAATTATTTCAAATACGAAAACTTCACCAGCAAACACCTCACTGTGTTCGTTTATTTAGTAGAATTCGTCAAAACATGGAAATATCACTTTATTGAATTAGAATTTTGTGATTTAAAAAGAAAAAGAAAATTAAATAAATAATAATAAAAAGTCACTAATTACTTCAAACTTTTGTACAAATAATTTCACAGATGTAAATATAGTATACTACAACCTTAGCTATAACTATAACAGGTTATAACCTTTATTAGAAACATCCTGGAATTTTAAGGCCGAATTCGATAATAAATTCCCTGTATTTTTATCAAATCTTCATTTGCAATTAAAATAATAATAAAAATGAGAAACTAATCTCTACAGTCCTTTCTTTATAAATAACCCACATTTATGTGCCATATTGATCTTGCCTGTAACTTCCATTTAATTCACCACCTATGAGCGCACCTTTTCTAATTTTGTATATTTTTTTTAATTTATCGATTTTTTAAATTTTTTTGTTTTTCTAAGGTTTCTTTTTTGATATTTTTATTAATATTTATATATTTTTTTTTATTGCCTTTATATTATTCATATATATATTTCAGATAATAAATTTAAATGTTTTGTTATCTGTGTACTACTTTCTTATTTTTATTTTTTTTTCTTGTTAAATGAAAATATAGAGTCACTACTAAAACTTTAAATAAGGCTAGCCAAAAAAATACATTAAATATGAAATTAATATTTTTTTTTTTGTTCAAATTTAAATAAAAATTATTAGCGGCACACACTTTTCCTTTTCACTTTTTTTTTCTTTCTATTTTTTTTATTTATTTATCTTTTTTGTTAATAAAAACTTTATTTCTGAAAGTTCTCGAAGTATGAATATTTGTTATTGTACTCACGACGATTAGTAAGCGTGTTTTTGTTTTGTCTTTTTTTAAAAATGGTTATCGTATTGCCAACTTAAAAAAAAAAAATTCTTTCATGGGTGGATGAATATAAATGGTATAAAATTATTTTACACTTTTTAAAATTTTATTATTGTTGCTTCTAATATTATATTTATTTATTTTATTTTTTTAATTTTCCTTGACATACTCGCCTACAAAAAGGCAAATAACCTCCCAAAAAAACTTGTAAAAAAATATATATATTTTATAATATACATTTGCACTGCATGGCTTTCTATATAGTGATATACTTGCTATGATTTTTAACTATTTTTGTTTTCTACCTAATGTATGCCTAATTCAAGCAATTAATATTAAAAAAATAACAGGTGTGTGTCGCATTATTATTTTTTAACATAATTTCTTCTTTTTTTTTAATTAAAAATAAATAAAAGTTCTCTTCCTTTTAGCAAAAATAATAAACTCTTTTTTGTTGATTAGAAATCAACTTTCCAATCACTGAAATAATTATGAAACTAGTTGAAAAAAAAAAAAAAAAAAATTAATGGCATTACATGTTTTCCTTATTTTCCATTTTTGGCTAGATTTTTTTTAGTGACTCTGTGTTTTCTTGTATGCCCCACCAGGTGTATTGGTGGGGGCGGTTGGCGGCGGTGAAGGTGGCACCACTGTGAGTGGAGGTCGACTGAGAGCGGCCGTATTGGAAAGACAAGTGAACCCATTGGGTACGGTGATTACTTTACCAGCCGCCGGTGGACAAGACCCGCATTCTACCATGATTTCCATAGAACAACGTCGTCATCAACACCAACAATTGTATCAACAAGTTTTACCAACGTCTTCTTCACATCATGTAGTACATCATAGAACTGTTGTTGAAAAACAGCAACAAGAATTGCACCAGAAGTCACCAGCAGCAATGTTGTCAAACGTTGTTTTAGGGAAGAAAGAAGAAGGAGAAAAAGTTACGTTGAAAACCACCTGCGCTGAAGTGCAGACCATGCCGCTTCCTATTGAAACTAAAGCACCAAATGCAACGAAATCCATTCAAACAACTACTGCAGAAAAGAAAATCGCCAAGGGAGAACAGAAAGTTAAAAGCAAAGGTAAGAAGAAATCTTCCACAAGCGCTGCTCTGGGTGAACCAAACATCTCTACTAGCAAAACAACAGAAAATATTGTAGAACAACCATCAAGTGCAGTAGATGCACAAGAACATGAAGTGGAAAAGCTGGAAATAAAAAGTGCTCATCAGATGAAAATCCAATATGTTGTTTCTGATGTTACCAAGGTTGATCCAGAAGAACGGAAAGTTGGTGAAGATACAAAGCGTGAAACGGGATTGTTTGAAGAAGATCAAAAAGAAGTAGAATCGATCAGTTATGCTTTGGCAGGTTCTGTGGCTGATAACAAAAAAAATACAGACAAGGAATCAGCTGAACTACCTGAACCAGCACCAGAACTCTCTAATCAGCCTGATGAAGAAACGCTTTTAAAATTTGAACCATTAATTGATCCACTTTTGGAAACTAAATCAGAAAAACAGTTCGAAAGGCTAGAGAGCAGCTGTTTAGGTTTAGTAATTGATGTAGAGCCTTTAAAGGGAATTTGTGAAACAAATATATTGACTGGTGATTTATGTTTGACTTCATCAGAGAAAACCGAATCAATTGAAGAATCAGTGAACGCTTGCAGCAGTGCTGTTGAAGGAAAAGTAAGCTGTGAAGATATTGATCGGACTAAGGACGAGCCCTCTACTTCGGCAGCAGATGACGCCAATGACTTGCAACATGTTGATGATGATCAAGATCATGAAACTTTAGCTACTAGTTCTAGCAATCTACTGGAAGAGAATCTACCCAGACCAAATCTGGTGGAGTTTGTGGATGATGGCAAAAGTGATATAATCAGTTCATTGGAGAAAAGCAATGAATCGGCTGGTGGACAAATATTGAATTATGAAGTGGATATAGAGTCCGGTGAATCCAGTTCACAGAAAGAAGAATCCTCTGTGACTGGTAATGATGATTTGGTCACTGATTCATCGGATGATAGGAAATTTAGAAAAGAATTATCTAGAAAGGCGGCTAGAGCGCAGGAAGTGGAAACTGTTAAAGATCCAAATGAAACTAAAAAACTTTCAACATCACCGACAAAACTTGAATCAGCAAAAGATGATACAGAGTCAAGTGATGAACCGACAAGTAGTAAAACATCCGATTCCAAGACTAACACTCTAAAACAGATTAAACGTAAAAAAAGTGGTAAAAAATCTAGTGAACATACAAGTGGAACATCGTTGGCTGTGGGTGATGATGAATCATCCTCTACTTCTGTAGATATTGCTACGAAATTGAAATCAAAATGCCATTCAGAAAGTACACTTGACGTGGAGAAATCTGATTATGAGACCTGCTCTGAAAAGAAATCTGACAGTTCGATTGAATCATTTCCAGAATATAAGAAAAAAATGGATGAAGATAAAACTGTCATTATGAGTGAAACAAAATCTTGGAGTTCAGTTGTGAAGAGAAACACAACGGCTACAAATGATAAAGAGCCATTACGTCCGTCGAACAGCGCTGAAGATCGTGATTCAGTTTATGAATCGTGTAATGATGAAGATTTCCCAACACTAGAAGTTGTGTTCGCCAAACCAGTTGAACAACAAACAGCGCTCGAGTGCAGTAAGGATGAAGTATTCGAAGAACCTAAATTAGATATAACCAAAATGGAATCCGGTAGTAGTAATACTGAGGAGAAAACAGATTCTGGTGAACGTGACATGTTTACCTCGATTAAGAATTTGAAAAAAGTTAAAAAACAAAAGAAAAGGAAAAGATGATGTCATCATGATGACGATGTGGGCGGCGGAAGTGTTTATTCAAACACATTTTCATTATATTATCGTAATTGTGTTGTCTCAGTTTTATTTTATTTAAGAAACTTTTTCTAAAACACAGAACAAAAAAAAGAACGCAAAAGTTTATTTTTAAAAGTTATTAATTTAATTTTAATTTTTTTGTGTGTGTGTAATGCTTGACGTAAAAGAAGAAAAAAACTGTTTAAAAATCATACGTATCTTATAATTACGTATTTTGTAAACTCGAAAACGTAAATTGAAAAACTTAGAAAAAAATCTTGGTACATTACGTTAAACGAAAACCATATTTACGAGAAAAAAAAAAAATCTATAATGCAAAAGGTTGTAAAAATTATAAGTTTATACTAGTTGAAACTATTAATTAATATTAATATATCATTGGAATAAAATTTGTGAAAAAAATAGCATTAAACTACGCGCGAAGTTAAGAAAACCTAGAAGAATGAAATCAAGTCTCTCTCACTTCTTAAGTATATCTCAATTATTAGGGAAATCTTTATATTTTCTACACTCCAAGTTATTGTGGTTCTTGCTTGTTCAATTAATTGTTGGGTGATTATGAATAAAGATTGAGTGAACCCCGAAATTTGACAGTATTGACCCAATTAGATTTATTGATCTTTGGCGCTACTAGGATAACGCCATTGGAAATCTCTTTGTTTTAGTTTTAACCCCATTTAGTACTTGCCACCGCTAAGTGACGTAACATCTTATCTCAAAGAAGCAGCTCACTGACACTTCTGGCCACATTGAGGGCATGGGTTTAGTAGATCATCCCACTTTCTGGACCACTCTTATTCTGAAAAAAAAACCCTTAATTTTCTTCTTTTCTTTTTTTTTTTTTGCCAATTCGCGAGTGTCTTGGTCGTGGATATTTTATGGATAAGATCCACGACTGTTACGGCATGACCAGAGCGTGGAGTTAGCAGTCAGTGATTACTAAATTGCACCTTTGGTACCGATCAAAAGCACTCTTTGTGACAAAACAAGAGCTTTCTCTAGTCATACACGTCCCAATTTGATCGAGTAATGACTAAGGTTTCTTTCTGCTTGTAAATACAGGATTTAAGATCCGTATTTCAGGACAAACTTTCAGCCACAACTTAATAAGATTTATACAGGTATCTTAGCTACCTTTCGTTTTGTTCCTATGTCCACAAATACGGGCCACTCTTATCTTCCTAATAGAATGTGTTCTGCTAAAAGAAGTATACGATACAAGCATCTACGCCATAACAACGTAGTTGACGTACGGCACCCTATTACAGCTTTTTTTTAACCTTCCATCTGCTAAAAACAAGCATTTTTTGACCTTCACGCGAGGTATGCTTACCATTTGTAAATAATCTGGACTGCCTTAGACAGATTCTTATCTATACTAGCTTGAATCAATGCTTTTCTACAATATATAAGTACTACTGGATCCCCTTTCGTAAGCATTTTTCATATTTGAATACATGAACTCATTTTTATTTATATCACCCATTTGCTTATTTTTTTTTATTATTTCCAACTATAATAATTATTTAAATGTTTTTGTTCTTTGTTTTTTAATTGTATTAATCTATTTTTTTTGTTTTTAAAATTTGGTGACACTATTACTTTGTTTCTTAAATTGTTGATTTTATTAAGCTCCCATTTTCTGTGATTTCTCTTTGTTTTGGGTTTTTTAATAGAAATAGAAATGAAATTAAA
The DNA here is from genome assembly GCF_049639745.1 of Rhodnius prolixus. Classification (NCBI taxonomy): domain Eukaryota; kingdom Metazoa; phylum Arthropoda; class Insecta; order Hemiptera; family Reduviidae; genus Rhodnius; species Rhodnius prolixus. Next base: position 1,914,514 of record NW_027411636.1, on the reverse strand, counting down.
ATTATTATGATTTTTTGTTCCAAAAATCGGACCTGCCTGATTTTTGGAACAAAAATCAATTTGTGTATATATAATACTATTATATCGTATAGAAACCATTAAAAAAAGAAAGATAAAAAAAAAATATCGTATTTGTAAATGTACATAATTATGTAAATTCAACTGATATCTGTATATATTTGTATTTATTATTTTCTCATTCACAACAATCAAGACTCTTTTTGGAAAACAAAAAGCAAAAACAATTTTATAAAAATTATTAAAAACAAAAAGGACAGTGATTTCTGTGTAAAACATACCATATGTACAAAGATTGATTATTTTACAGAATAATTGTTAAATAGTAACAAGTTGGAGGTTCTATTATTTAAACAAAATAACCTTCACAGTTTACTTTTTCGTTTATTTGAAAGATATAAACAAGGTGCTCAATTTTTGTTTTTGTTTTATTTACTATTGAATTCGGAGGGGGGTAATTTATTATTTTGTAATTGTTAAATAATGTTTTGTTTGTTTGTAAGAATGTCCTCAATAGTGTTTTTAATTTTTGATTCTAAAAATAATGGAGTCTTTCGAAATTTTGCGCATAAACATTGAAATTGGTTTCTACACTAGTTTTGGAGAGAAAAAAAACCCTGATTCTCGAAGATTTTAAGTATTTCTATGTTTCCTAAATTGTAAACTTAATTCGTTAGAAGTGCATTTTGATATCACCCGAGTGTGGTGATAACCTGGATGTTCATTGTTTTTCCTCTAGTTCAATGAGTATTAACTTATTAAAATATTTGTAAGTTTAACTAAATTTCTCTATCTTGGGAGTAAGACATGAGAACTTGGAATTCATTAAATTAATTTAATTCGTAAGTATTGGCCATTTATTATGTAGAAATAGCGTGATTCAGATTGTAAAATGGTTTGTGAAAAACGTACATTGAGCGAATGGTGTATCAATAAATTTCCAAAACCCAGTTTAAAATTTATTAATAGGATATTCTTCTAGTGATGGATGCTTCAGCTCCAAGAAACGAGAAGATAAATTTGGTTGGGCTAAAATTAGACGCCAATTTTCCCGTAAATTTCTATCCGAACTTGATGTTAGCGTGTCTTTAGGATGCATGACATTTATACAATGGGGGGAGGATTTGATTCTTCCCAGACTCGATTTTCAGAGTTCAAGGAAACAATCTTGGTATTTACCTCATGACTGATTTTGTTGGGGGTATGAAATAAGATTCAACCTTTTTTAGATAAGCGAATCATTGTTCTTACGTTGAATATTGCATTCATAAATCTTCTAAAAAACATTCCAAATATTATACAATGGAAGTTTCGCTTTTTTTTTTTAACGTTTAGGTTTGTTTTTTTTTATATATATAACTGGCAGCGTTTATTAGAGTATTATACACTTTTAGATTTGTGATTTTGGCTAGATATCGTATTTTCTTTTGGCCATTTGTCGTTTTTTTTTTATCGAGCTTTTAAGTGGAAATCAAATAATCGTAATTTTTTCGGTGGATTCCTTGAAACCATTTTCTTTGTCAAATGCGCTTTTTTCAAGAATAATATTGTGTTCAAATTGTGTATGTAAATTAGCTTGAAGATATGTTTGTTATTTGTCATTGTTATTGTTTGATTTTTTTAAACATAGAATATGATTTTTTTTCTTTCTTTTTTTGCGATGTGATTTTAATAACTACTAGTGGAAGTGCATTTTGCGCCTTTAAAGTTTATTTATCAGCTGTTCGAAGTGGATATGAGGGGGAGCAGATGTTTAGACACCAGAGAGAGGTTATCCCAATTTTGGGTCTTCCCTAGAGTACCTAGGCATTGCGGGATTCATTCTCCTTGGTAGTGGGGACTGGGAATGGACTAGTCTTCTTGCTCCTGTGAGATTTCCTTGGATAATCCAGGTGGTTATCTTATCGTTGGAGAGGTACATACTCTCCAGAACTTTCCAATCCCTGTAGTTATGAAATGTAACTGAACGTTCCTCAAAAATTCTATAAAGAAAGGAAGTTGTCAATGAAATTTTACTTTTTTTCTGTGAGAGAAGGTTATGGGAGGGTTATACAACTATTTTTTTAATTTGCTAAAAAACAAAAAAAAAAAAATCATATTCTATGCAGTGTTGTTTTTTCATGAAAACTGCCATTTTGATTTAATTGTTAACACTTGATAGCGAGTAGATTGTACTGATTTCAAAGATATTATAATTAAAATCAACTCTTCGAAGCACCTAAAATAGTTTATTTACAAATATTTATGTATATATATAAACAAGAATCACTTAAAAAAAAAAAAAAGAAGAAGCAAAAATGAAAGAGAAGTATGTGGAAGTAAATATAACAAAATGTGCCTAAAAAATACAAAAAATAAATAAAAAATAAAATAATCAATTTTATCTGAAGTTTTTTATAGTTTAACAATAATAATAATTTTTAAAAAAAAAGACCATTTAGTGCATTTTACGTGCGGCTCTCTTAAAATAAAAAAAAAATTAATGTAGTTGCATAAATATGTGATTTTTTTCTTAATTTTTGATTCTCTCGAGTGTTTTTAAATGTTCGATGTTTTCTATGTATTTTCATTTTTACCTAAACAGTACCAAAAAAAAAAAAAGTATAAATCATAAAATTGGAAAAAAAAAATTTATAATGATCCATAAAAAGTATATTAAAGAAAAAAAAAATTATATCTTGTGATTTAGATTGTAGGCTTAAAAGTAAAAAAAAAAATAAAATGAAATAAAATTATTTTTTATATTTTTTTTATCCTCTCTAAGAAAGTAAAGGTGTATAGCAACCTGACTGCTTCAAAACATTTATTGAATAACGAAGTGGCAATAATAAAAATATTATTTTTATTTTTTCTATGGCAACCAATAAATATTCTATGGCAACCAATAAATATTATTGGTTGCCGTGGGTTATTTATTGGTTGCCATGGGTTATTTATTGGTTGCTGTGGGTTATTTATTGGTTGCCATGGGTTATTTATTGGTTGCTATGGGTTATTTATTGGTTGTCATGGGTTACTTATTGGTTGCTATGGGTTATTTATTGGTTGCCATGGGTTATTTATTGGTTGCTATGGGTTATTTATTGGTTGTCATGGGTTACTTATTGGTTGCTATGGGTTATTTATTGGTTGCCATGGGTTATTTATTGGTTGCTATGGGTTATTTATTGGTTGTCATGGGTTACTTATTGGTTGCTATGGGTTATTTATTGGTTGCCATGGGTTATTTATTGGTTGCCTTGGGTTATTTATAATTTAAGCAACGTTGACTAAACCCCCAGGGATCTAATTATTAATCAAGAAGATCAATTTCTTACTAAGCTTTATATAAACCTAAGAAAAATTCATATCAGGAATTACTACCATAACAAAAATTTAAAAAGAGATTTATGTTTTGTTAATTTGAAAGTTAGTGGTATAAGAGGAGGAAGTATTTTGACCACTGGCTAGAATAATGAACAGAAAGTTCGTTTTTTTTTTACAAAACCTTTTTTTATTGGTGCTCTGTGTTTCATTTTGCATGTTTTGTTTTAAGTTTTACTGCAAAGTAGGGCGCATCAATGATACGTTTCAAACGTTGAGCATCAATAAAATGTAAGTTTTAAGTAAAAATAAGGCTTTCACAGATCCATTACAGAACCGAACGTTCTCAAAACGAAATTTAATTTTTGAATGATAAAAAGCTACGAAATTAGTGCAATAGTGTATGAACATTTATGTGTACCCAAAGAAGTAATTACATAAAGTTTATAATTACATAGATAATACAATATTTGTTTTCAAGGAAAAGCCTAGAACAGGGTAGAGTGACGTACTTAATTAGAAAAATCATGAAAATGTTGTATTTGAAGAAAATGGTAACATTTATGCCATTTTTTATTAAGAAAACGAACAACTGTGTGACCATTTTAGTTCATACCTAGAATTTGTTCAATATCCTAAAATATATGTTGTTCTTTTGCACAGGAGGTGGCCGTTGCAGGACCAGCGTTGACGAAGAACTCAGTAGTAGCAGTTTCAGTTCAGCCAGTCGTTGCAGTCCGACGCCATCCTGTAATATGGACAACATGCTATTGTTTCCAACTGATTCTACTTGACCATCATTGTAGCCATTAATTTCAAAAGTTTATTACTACTTTTTACAACTATTACCATTACTATATTTACGTAATATAGATATATTCCAAGGTAAATCATATTATCATACAATATTATGATAGTGAGGAATTTAATTTTTTTTTTTAATTTGTAATTTATTATAATAAAGCCAGGCTTAGCTAGGGTAATTTTTGATTATTTTATTTTATTTTTGTGATGGAAACATTTTTTCTTTTTGAGGCTTCACCCAATCCCATTTTTGGGTAAAAAAAATTATAGGTTTGTTCCAAGCAAAGCCCCATTACTACTCTTGGATTTGAATTTGTGAGAAGTGCTACAAAAAAAAAAAAGAGTGTGGGGGGCTTTAGGTTAGATTTTAATTTAAAAAATTAATAAACTATCGAAATGGCATTCCAAAATTCAACTTAAATTCAAATTTTATTTTTTATTTAAAAAAAAAAAAATCAGAAATAGACTGAGCAGAGACCTGTAATAATTGAGCACAAATCAACTGCTTAGCAAAACGGAATCCATTTCATATTGGAACAAACCTTCATTTAATCAAACGTTGTATATAATCATTATTCAAATTTAATAATAATATGATCCAGCGAGATTATGAAATTTGAAAAATTAGTTTTTCTTTTCTAATATTGGAATTAATAATTAAATAAATCAAATAAAAAAAATATATTAAACAATTAGTTAAATTGTGATTACTTAATTATTTTGAAAAAATTGGCTTTTGTAATATTTACAAGCATCTTATAAAAATAGTGGAGAAGTGGTAATTTTTGTTTTGGTTTTACTTTTTAAATTGTATGCGCTGGAGTCTGTCCTTTGGGCATTATTTTTTGGAATATCAAGTTTCAATATGTAATGTATGTATATCTCCATGCTCTAGAATATAGATTTTTTTTTTTTTGAACCACAATAGCCGGACTGAGATAATGCTTAGACAGAGAGGGAGAGCTGTTTTCTTTTTCTTTTTTTTTTTTCTTAAAAAGTACGTAAAACAAATAAAAGCAAAAATTTCTGTGCAATTTTTCAAAGAAGGTTCGATTATATCATTATTATCGATTATCATCGAATAATTATTTTCGATTATCATCGATTCATTATTTTCCAATATAGACAGTGTTGCCATAATATCTAACTATATCTGAATCAATTTACAAAGTTTTGCCTATTTAATCATTGGATTCGAAATTTTCCCAAACAGTTTTGAGTAACACCAGCTCTTTCTGCATTATTAACATAGTTAATAATAATAATTATTTTTTTTTTTTTAAGGGTTTCAATTTTTTTTTTCCTCAATTTATTAAAATGAAGAATTTTGTTAAAAAAGAAAAAGAGACTTAGACTTTTATTACTGTATTATTATTATTTTTGTTTTAAATTTAAATGTTAAAGAAAATAAACATTTTGGTTCATCTCATCAAATCAAGAAAAGAACAATGATTTCAAAGCTAAACAAAATTGTACAAATGTGATCAGCAATCTCCTGTTTGTAAGCAAACGTACCTGAATTTTTGGCATTCTTGTGCCATTTTTCTAATAATTAATAATAATAAAAAAAAATTTCTTTTTTTTTAAATACTAATAATGGATAAACATGGTATTTGTTTGTTTTTTCTTTTTCTTAATTTTTATATAAGTATATTACGTAAATACGAGAAAAATAGTGATATGTGATTCGTCATTCTCTTTATAACTTAATATTTTTTTCCCCTGTAATTCTTTTGTAACAACAAAAAGACTGATTTTTATTCTCACCGCCCCCCCCCCAAAAAATGAGATTTTCTTTTCCTTTTTTTAAGTTTTTATTGAAGAAGCTTTTATTGAGGAATAGTTTTTCAATCATTTCCATAAATTTTACTACTATTTATTACTAATATTATAACTATTTTCCATGCTTAAAAACATTTTCCAAAACTATTGAATTAAAGTTAATGAATTTAAATATTTTATCATTCTATTATAATCTTTGGATGGACTCCTTTGGGTTCTGTGTGTAATTTATTTTTTTAAGAACCATAATTTTTTACTTTCTTTTTACCGGTATAAGTAAAGTAAATAAGAAATAAAAAGATTTGTGAGTGTCAAATTTTTTTGTCGTAATTGAGTTTTTTGTTTTGTTTTGATGGCGAAAAATACAAGTTTTTTTTTTTTAAATAACTCTCTGAAGTGTTTAACTCAGGGGCACCCCCCAATCATGATTTTGGTAAACTTATTTTTTTTTTATAGACAAAAAACTAACAATTCACTAAAGCCCGAAATCCAATATTTCCCCGTTATCCTTTTCAACTTCTGCAGGATCCATTCCTTCAAGCTGCTAAACGAGAGAATTCCTCCAAACCACTCCTTATATCCCCAAGGAATGAAATTAATTTTTTTTTTTTAATGATTTAAGGTGCGTCAACAAAACTAAGGTTATTGGCGCCCGGAGCTTTTTTCCAGTGCACTGCCGGCCTCCGGACAGTGTTCTCTCGTTACAGACCAAACACTGTCCATCACCGGGACAGTGAACTGTAAGAAGCTCTCAATCATAATCTGTAAGAAGCCTGGATTCGAACCCGGGACCTCCACGTGGGAGTCCAGTACACTAACCGCATAGCTAATCCCTTTCCTACTGAAATTAATAATCTCCTTTTTTTTTTCTTTTTTTTTGCCTAAAATCAAAAGACGAACATTTTCAGTTCATGGATTACCATTAATAACTTTTTTAAAAATGGCCACTGAAACATTTTCGTCTATTAGGTACATTCTGTAATTTCATTAAACAATAGTTATTTATTTAACAAGTGAGGAAAATACTTTACACTCGAGTTAAATATTATATTTTTTCTGCAACCATTAGGGTTATTAACTAAAAAAAAAACTGAACAGGAATCACTAGAATCCATTTTAAATTTCTATAAGGTAACACTATAACCTTTTTAACTGTTATAATTAAAAATATTAAAATATAATTTTTGATTTTTTTAATATTCGATTTTTAATTATTTAGATAAAATAAATTTAAATAAGCTTATTTCTGTAAAGTTTTACAGAAAATATTTAATAACAAAACTTCTTATATCAAGGAAGCACAATAAAGTTTTTCCACTCACCAGTGAGGAAAGTGACACTAATGGGAATTTTTCCCCACTAGTGAGGTAAAGTTGGGCATTACACAGCTGATTTTAATTGAGTAATGAGAACATTCCTACATGGTTGCAGAAAAAAATGTATTCTTGCTATTGGATTAGGTTTTTCCTGCATAAGACTACATAAAAATTAGTGAATCTTGAAAACTTAGAACAAGAAATGCCTGATCAGTTGGTCAAAATATTATTTCCAGATATTTGGGAAAATCAACAATCAAAATAAATTTTTATTCTTTAGTTTTTTTGCAAATATTAGTATCTCAGTAATGGATCGATCTTAATGCGGAGAACCCAGGTTCGAATCTAAGATATTGGCCTGTTGATTTTTTTCTTGAAACTGAAGGAGCTTATCACGTAATTTTGCCACTTATTTAATTTCCTTTTTAAATAACTCTCAAACACGGCAAAAAAAAAAAATCAATTTCAAAACTTACAATTTTTAATTATCTTCATGATTCCACAAGAAATACCAAATGAAGTGTGTCCACCTTGAAGAAAAAAGAAAACTGCTTTTTAGATTGCAATCTCCTTACATAGGTTAATATCATATTAACCCTTAAGAGGTTAGTAGTGGAGAGGGGGTAAACATGTGTTTGCAAAAAATTCAGTCTGCATAAAATTTGGCACAGCTGTTAGAAGTGTTTGGCAGAACGTGAAAGTTTAGTGAGTTTTTTTTTTCACGATTTTTAATTTTGATTTTTTAATTAATTGTAATCTTACAATTTTGTTTTTCTTAAGTTCAAAAAGATCGTTACCTTTTCATTTACTCTGTAAACAAACTGAAGTAATCAGGATTAAATGTTAAATTTTAATTTGGTTTTTTATCATTTTCTTATTCTTAGAATTATAAAAAAAAAAAAAGTGCGTAGACCAAAAATTATTTCTTTGTTTTCATGCTTAAGTAGCATGAGCTCAGATTTTAGAACTTAGCTACAATTATAAAATTACTTACTAGTTTACCTGTGAGAATTGAGAATTTCCTTGTACTTCAAGGAACGAGCATGTTTTCATAAATTTCTTGTTGAAAACGGCCGCAGCTCTAAAGGTTGCATTATTTTGAAATATCATTTCTTATATAAAAGTGCATTTTCTATTAAACTTAATGTTATCAACAACTACTTTTGCCAAAAATTTTGAAAGTCCATTAAAATTGTCGTATCTAGTCGTTCAAAAATAAGGAGAAGAAGAATTTCATTGTAGGCTTTCTGCAAGCACTCCTTTACTTAAGTTATGTATGTATAAAATCAACGCCAATGCCAGCTGAAGGACGAAACTTCTGCGTTAAACTCGATTTGTTGCATGTGACACCTTTGCGTTGATTACGTATCATTGCGGAAGTCAATAAATAAATAATTAAACAGGTGTTTTATTGTTCTTATTCTTCTTCCAAGACCTCTTTTTTTCATAAAATAAAATCTTATTTCTCTTTGGTCTACGCATTGCTCAAAATAGAAATTCTTAATTATTAATTTAATTTAATGTATTTATTTATTAATTTTTTTTTTAAATGAAGGTTCTTGTTTTTTTGTTTTTTTTTGTTTGAGAAATTAGTCTTGTCCAACAAACATTTAGTATTTTTTTCTTCAAACTTTTTGAAAACTTATTATATAAAAAATAAAAATATTAAATACCTATTATCTTTGCAAGCTATATTTATTCAGCTGTCTTTCTTCGAAGATAAAGCAAAAATGAAAAAACAAAAACAATAAATACATATAAATAGCAGATTTTATAAATAAAGTTTATATTTAGAAGTTACATTTTTATGTAATGTTAAAAACATTAAAAAAATACAATAGTAAAAAGCAATCAATAAATCGATAGTGCTGTACTAAAGAAGAGATAAACCATCGAATCAATTGTGACCAATTAAAAAATGTAAGTGTGAACAAAATTGGTGAAACAATGATGTGTAGTTTGTGTTAAAAAAAACTTACTTACTTTTTTAAAGTACGAAATAACTACATGGAAATTTTAATAAAGGCAATGTCTTCCAAAAAAATGAGTTTTGATTATAGTTATTATTATTATAAAGAAAAATTAGTTTAATACTTGTAAAATCCATTTTCATCTTTTTTTTAAAGATCTCGTTTATCTTTTTCTTTTTTTTACTATATCCAGTAAAAAGAAACTATAACCTTGTTTCAAGTTATTAATATTTATTTTACTTTTGACATTAAAATTATATTTCAACACAATTTGTTTCTAGCACAAGGTTCCTAAGTTTTGAGAAGAGGAAAGAAAAGTATATTAAACTAATTGCTGCCTCAAAGCGTCGACACTAAACAGTGGACCTAAAAAAATTCATTTTAAAACAGCCTCTGTACCGCGATGTTTAATAAAGACTAACAGCCGTCTTTCTACGATCAAGTAATTTGCGGCTAACAACATTTCACTTCTATCAACAGCTGATGGACAAATTTGCACCGTTTGTACGATTCTTATTGGCTGGCTTGGTTAACCATTTCCAGGTTAACCAACCTCTCCAACACAATCGACCCTAGCGGCCAGAAGCGGAACTTCAGAAATGGATTTGTTTACTTTTCTTTTGTTCTTTTCCCACTTTTTTCCCCTTTATTTCTGAAACTAGATAATTTTAAAAATAAAGGAACACATATATTATATGATCGTACACACACTCATGGCATGTTTGGAAATTGAATATTGGCCGACGTATTCTATTTCTGAGGTACACAAATGTGCACTATGTTCGTAACTCGGCATTGGCTGGAGTTAATGTACCAAGTGGACCGCCTACATTTCACATCTCTAATCCGCCAATGAGACTAGCCAATTCATTTTGCTAAATATTTCCAGGAAAAATACGATTTTGATTTTTTTTACTAATTTTTCCCCCAAAGGTATTTGATAAATTATCTGATTATGCAATAAAAAGTTAACGTCATAAAAACACGAAAAACAAAGATTATTCCTGCATGATCTTTCCCCTATTGTACTTCTAATGTAATCCACAATCAATAACGTTCATAATAATATAGATAAATAAACCATATAGATAGAAATATAAAAGTAAGGTACCACATTTCTCTCGCTGGCTAACTCTGCTTTGATTGGTTCGAGAGTGGCTTACTTCTTGACGACGTCATCAGCTGACAATACCAAGGGACCGCCTACATTTCACACCTCTAATCCGCCAATGAGACTAGCCAATTCTCTTTGCTAAATATTTCCAGGAAAAATACGATTTTGATTTTTTTTACTAATTTTTCCCCCATAGGTATTTGATAAATTATCTGATTATGCAATAAAAACTTAACGTCATAAAAACACGAAAAACAAAGATTATTCCTGCATGATCTTTCCCCTATTGTACTTCTAATGTAATCCACAATCAATAACGTTCATAATAATGTAGATAAATAAACCATATAGATAGAAATATAAAAGTAAGGTACCACATTTCTCTCGCTGGCTAACTCTGCTTTGATTGGTCCGGGAGTGGCTTATTTCATGACGACGTCATCAGCTGACAATACCAAGAGACCGCCTACATTTCACACCTCTAATCCGCCAATGAGACTAGCCAATTCTTTTTGCTAAATATTTCCAGGAAAAATACGATTTTGATTTTTTTTACTAATTTTTCCCCCATAGGTATTTGATAAAATATCTGATTATGCAATAAAAAGTTAACGTCATAAAAACACGAAAAACAAAGATTATTCCTGCATGATCTTTCCCCTATTGTACTTCTAATGTAATCCACAATCAATAACGTTCATAATAATATAGATAAATAAACCATATAGATAGAAATATAAAAGTAAGGTACCACGTTTCTTTCGCTGGCTAACACTGCTTTGATTGGTCCGGGAGTGGCTTACTTCTTGACGACGTCATCAGCTGACAATACCAAGAGACCGCCTACATTTCACACCTCTAATCCGCCAGTGAGACTAGCCAATTCTTTTTGCTAAATATTTCCAGGAAAAATACGATTTTGATTTTTTTTACTAATTTTTCCCCCATAGGTATTTGATAAATTATCTGATTATGCAATAAAAAGTTAACGTCATAAAAACACGAAAAACAAGGATTATTCCTGCATGATCTTTCCCCTATTGTACTTCTAATGTAATCCACAATCAATAACGTTCATAATAATGTACATAAATAAACCATATAGATAGAAATATAAAAGTAAGGTACCACATTTCTCTCGCTGGCTAACTCTGCTCTGATTGGTCCGGGAGTGGCTTATTTCATGACGACGTCATCAGCTGACAATACCAAGAGACCGCCTACATTTCACACCTCTAATCCGCCAATGAGACTAGCCAATTCTTTTTGCTAAATATTTCCAGGAAAAATACGATTTTGATTTTTTTTACTAATTTTTCCCCCATAGGTATTTGATAAATTATCTGATTATGCAATAAAAAGTTAACGTCATAAAAACACGAAAAACAAAGATTATTCCTGCATGATCTTTCCCCTAAGAGTACTTCTAATGTAATCCACAATCAATAACGTTCATAATAATATAGATAAATAAACCATATAGATAGAAATATAAAAATAAGGTACCACATTTCTTTCGCTGGCTAACTCTGCTTTGATTGGTCCGGGAGTGGCTTATTTCATGACGACGTCATCAGCTGACAATACCAAGAGACCGCCTACATTTCACACCTCTAATCCACCAATGAGACTAGCCAATTCTTTTTGCTAAATATTTTCAGGAAAAATACGATTTTAATTTTTTTTACTAATTTTTCCCCCATAGGTATTTGATAAATTATCTGATTATGCAATAAAAAGTTAACGTCATAAAAACACGAAAAACAAATATTATTCCTGCATGATCTTTCCCCTATTGTACTTCTAATGTAATCCACAATCAATAACGTTCATAATAATGTAGATAAATAAACCATATAGATAGAAATATAAAAGTAAGGTACCACATTTCTCTCGCTGGCTAACTCTGCTTTGATTGGTCCGGGAGTGGCTTATTTCATGACGACGTCATCAGCTGACAATGCCAAGTGACCGCCTACATTTCACACCTCTAATCCGCCAATGAGACTAGCCAATTCTTTTTGCTAAATATTTCCAGGAAAAATACGATTTTGATTTTTTTTACTAATTTTTCCCCCATAGGTATTTGATAAATTATCTGATTATGCAATAAAAAGTTAACGTCATAAAAACACGAAAAACAAAGATTATTCCTGCATGATCTTTCCCCTAAGAGTACTTCTAATGTAATCCACAATCAATAACGTTCAAAATAATATAGATAAATAAACCATATAGAAAGAAATATAAAAGTAAGGTACCACATTTCTCTCGCTGGCTAACTCTGCTTTGATTGGTCCGGGAGTGGCTTATTTCATGACGACGTCATCAGCTGACAATGCCAAGAGACCGCCTACATTTCACACCTCTAATCCGCCAATGAGACTAGCCAATTCTTTTTGCTAAATATTTCCAGGAAAAATACGATTTTGATTTTTTTTACTAATTTTTCCCCCATAGGTATTTGATAAATTATCTGATTATGCAATAAAAAGTTAACGTCATAAAAACACGAAAAACAAAGATTATTCCTGCATGATCTTTCCCCTAAGAGTACTTCTAATGTAATCCACAATCAATAACGTTCATAATAATATAGATAAATAAACCATATAGATAGAAATATAAAAGTAAGGTACCACATTTCTCTCGCTGGCTAACTCTGCTTTGATTGGTCCGGGAGTGGCTTATTTCATGACGACGTCATCAGCTGACAATACCAAGAGACCGCCTACATTTCACACCTCTAATCCGCCAATGAGACTAGCCAATTCTTTTTGCTAAATATTTCCAGGAAAAATACGATTTTGATTTTTTTTACTAATTTTTCCCCCATAGGTATTTGATAAATTATCTGATTATGCAATAAAAAGTTAACGTCATAAAAACACGAAAAACAAAGATTATTCCTGCATGATCTTTCCCCTAAGAGTACTTCTAATGTAATCCACAATCAATAACGTTCATAATAATATAGATAGAAATATAAAAGTAAGGTACCACATTTCTCTCGCTGGCTAACTCTGCTTTGATTGGTCCGGGAGTGGCTTATTTCATGACGACGTCATCAGCTGACAATGCCAAGAGACCGCCTACATTTCACACCTCTAATCCGCCAATGAGACTAGCCAATTCTTTTTGCTAAATATTTCCAGGAAAAATACGATTTTGATTTTTTTTACTAATTTTTCCCCCATAGGTATTTGATAAATTATCTGATTATGCAATAAAAAGTTAACGTCATAAAAACACGAAAAACAAAGATTATTCCTGCATGATCTTTCCCCTATTGTACTTCTAATGTAATCCACAATCAATAACGTTCATAATAATGTACATAAATAAACCATATAGATAGAAATATAAAAGTAAGGTACCACATTTCTCTCGCTGGCTAACTCTGCTCTGATTGGTCCGGGAGTGGCTTACTTCTTGACGACGTCATCAGCTGACAATACCAAGAGACCGCCTACATTTCACACTTCTTCACTTAATTGTAACACTGTATTCAGATCTACATGAAGCATCTATTTTCAACTTCAGGTCAACACTTTATTGATCAAATAATCGTGTGCCAGAACACGGATTACCTTGTATGACTGACTATTCACAATAGAATTTAAGTATTTCAGCATTTTCTGTACATTTACGATGATGTGTTCTGCAATCCAACAGCAGATACAATAACTGTTATATTTTTTCTTTTAAGAAGGTACACGTGCACCAAGGAACTTTTAGACAAGTGTAATTGCCTTTATAGTCAATCATACAGTTTGGCCATATTAAATAGGGTATCTAATCCCACATAAGTCCAGATAATAATGAAAAAACTCAGCTAAGATACTTAGTACCAAAAGAAAAAAAAGGGAATACTGAATTAAAAGACTTAATTTGTTCATTATGTTACATATTTACATTAAATTTTTTATTAATATTATAATAACAAATAAATTACACTATTTAAATTGTTATTTTGTACAAAATAATTTATAAAAATTGCGCCATCGGATCATCTTCTCGTTTTCTTTTCATATAATATGCTTCCATTTCTAAATCTGTTGGCTTTTGTATCTCCACCATACTGTTGTATGCTCTTTTACGTTCATCCATTTTGGATAGTTTATCACCTTCCACTTGGGACTTTTCTTCCTTTAATAATGCCTGAAAATATAAAAAAAGAAAGAAAACAATTGTAAACATTAAATTATACCTTGAAGAAACAATAACAAAAAAATAAGTCAATTACAAGTCTTACTTCTTTCAATTTTTCCTCTTCAGTCTTTTTAGCGTCTTTATCAAGTTTCAATTTATTTCTCTTATTCTCCTTTCTGGCCTTCTTCTTCAATTTCTTTTTAGCTTTACGCTTCTCTTTGGCAACCTTACTTTCATCCTGTAATCAAAAAAACAAACAAAATTACAAACTCAGGTTGGTTCAGCATTTCTGGACAATATTAATGATATCGTCATAAGCGTGCTTGTTTCCTTTCATATTGACCAGTTTTTGGATTCCCATTCAATTCCAGATATTCGTAAATCCAGGGGAGTTAAATTTAGCAGTATTTACTTTAATTAAATTTAGAAAATTGCTTAGAATATTTGCAGTAAATTATATTGCAATCAACATTATACTGCTTTTACGTTATGTGACTAGCTTTTGTTACAGGTTTTTTTATTCGTAACTTCACTATTATGAACTCCTAAATTTGTATAATTATTCTGCCGTTCAGTGGGCCACAACCTTCTTTCCTAGAAGCGGACTCAAACTAATCCAGAAAATATTTTAATAAACACGTCAAATCGGTACGTTTTGTGAAACATGCAAATAATATTTGATGCAGAGACTTAAGGAGACCACACTTGGTAATGTTATGGAAATCATTTTTCCATAAGATTTTATCTTAATATATATGAGGAATATGCTTTCTTACATCACTGGACGATGAGGACGAAGAAGACGATGACGATTCAGACTCCGTCGAAGAAGTGGAAGAATTCTGTTTATCATCATCTGCAGACTCTATGGTTTCAGCGGTTGATGGCGGCAGATTGGAAGGTCCTTTAATTGGTGCTTCACCATTTAGACTGGCAGCTAGTCGACCAGCTTCGCCAGTGCAATAAGAACCCTGAAAATAGTTTTCAAATTTTTTAAAAACTTATCACAATAGAATGATAGAATTATCTATATGAACTGGACTATTTCACGGTTACCTTCACAAAGGAATGACAACATTTGTATCCCCAGCGGCCATTGTGCCAGTATGAGCCCCAAACAGTAGTATGATTGTTTGGATATAAATCTTCTTCATATTTAGATCGAACTATTTGCTTTTCTTGACCCTGTGGATATTGAAAGCGTATAAATGATCA
This sequence comes from Rhodnius prolixus, assembly GCF_049639745.1. NCBI lineage: Eukaryota > Metazoa > Arthropoda > Insecta > Hemiptera > Reduviidae > Rhodnius > Rhodnius prolixus. The sequence continues at coordinate 1,898,840 of NW_027411636.1, read as the reverse complement.
ACACATTATCATAAATGAAGTAGGTGGAATTAATCATGAACTTTTCAAACACTGAAAAGGATGTTTAGAAAAAAAAAAAAGTTTTATTTAAAAAAAAAAGATGATAATATTAACAAACTACTGAAAAATTTATATATGAAATTCTTAAATTATGAAGGCGTCTTAATAGTAATGCAAAGTGATTGCTTGTCACATAACCTAAAATTCTGACAGAATTACTATTTTATGTTACCGAATTAATATTTTTGGTTAATTGTAACACTATATTCAGATCTACATGAAGTATCTATTTTCAACTACAGGTCAACACTTTATTGATCAAATAATCGTATGCCAGATCACGGATTACCTCGTATTACAACTCACAATAGAATTTAAGCGTACTGATGGATACACATTAAATATTATTTCTAAGTTTTTCTAATCCCTACTCCTTACCTTAAAATATATTTTCCCGGGTAGGCATTTGAAAGAAAGTTATATATTATATATGAGCATTTAAAGTGTGTTTTTCTGTATTATTTGATTTTGGATATTGCGTTTTCACAAATTACACAAACACAAGAAAATCGGACAAAGTCCCATTAAAACTAACCGAATTTTAAGATAAAATGATCTAACTATGAAAATGGAATAACGACTGCAGAAACAACAACATACATTTCTTAACCTCTATTAATTTTGCACGCTCAGCTTGTGTACGTCACTCGCAGCACAGATCTGATACAGAATGGGAATCTTTCCATATCTATATTTTCCAAACTTATATTTTCGATTAAAACACAACCTATAATCACTAAGTTTTTACTTTTGCAAAGTAAGAGAAAGAAATAGTTAAAAAAAAATACATAAAATATTTTTTGTATTTTGTCTTTCGACGGTTTTCAAAATTACTGCAGAAAAAGAAGTCGTAAAAGTTGTGACTATACAAGGTAATGAAGGAGAAATGTCTGAGTAAGCCCTGTAATTTCACTGACAGTAAAATTCCTATATTTGTTAGCAAAAACAATACCTTAATTATGGTTCCATGTCTGGTGTATTCGGCATAATGTTCCGTTTGTGCCAATAGTAGATCTTTTGGTGGAACATTTAAATGTTCTTCACCTCCATACCTTAGAAATAACAAGAAAAGATCATTTATTTGCAACATTTTAATTATTACCAAATATTTATTAATTCCAAAAGTAAGAATAAATGTTTTTACATACTTTTCAAGTATATCCAACTGGCCTTTCTTCTTGAACTCATCCTTCTTTTCATCGTATTGTTTCCTTAGAATTTCCAACTTTGTGGGTTCACCAAGCGGATGTACATCCACACCCTTTTCATGTGCTTCCCAAGCAAACAATTGTACTTTTGCATGGTTTATCGTATCGCCAGTGAATCGTACGAAATTTTCACCAGCGTAATCAACACTAAAAATCATAAATAAATAAATAAACAGGAGGAAATTATTAAAATTGTCTGGCTAGGCAGTTGTATAAAGGGTTAATCGTCAAAAACGGCACGAAAAAGCGTAACTTTCAAAAACGCCCCAATTTGGCATTTTTTCCTCCTTTCCTTTAAAAGATTATTATATCTCTTTTCCTATTGTTCACAATTCAATGGATTCTGTACCAAATTGTAGAGAAAGTTAGCTCTATAACTGGTAGAAATAGCAATGTTCCAGTGATAATAGTTACTGAAATATAGAAGGTTAAATTTTACAAGTTTTCAAAATCTTTCAAACTTCATATCTTTTTTCATACTGATCAGAATTCAATGAATTCTTTATCAAATAGTGGAGAAAAGTTAGCTCTATAACTGATATAAATAGGAATGTTTTAGTGATAATAGTTATGGAGATATTGAAGGTTAAAGTTTGGAGGTTTCCTAAAAATTTCAAACCTCTATATCTCTCTTTCTGTTGTTCCGATTTTAATGAATCCTTTTCCAAATTGTAGAGAAATATTAGCTCTATAACTGATGTAAATAGCAATGTTCTAGTGATAATAGTTTAGGAGTTATGGAAGGTTAAATTTTAGAGATTTTCAAAATCCTTCAAACTTGAAACCTTTATATCTCTTTTCATATTTTTCAGGATACAATGAATTCTGTACCAAATTGTAGAGAAATACTAGCTCTATAGCCAGTAGAAATCGCAATGTTCCAGTGATAATAGTTTAACAGATATAGAAGAAATTTTAGAGGTTTTCAAAATCCTTCAAACTGACGGATTAGCATCGTTGACTGTCTGGTTCTGAATGAGGATACGCCAAAGAAAATTTAAAGCTGAGTTTACACAGCGCTTTTGTGTTGGTGGAGCGGGGGGTTACTGAATGGGACCACAGAATAGTGTCGACTTCGATATTTTTCCATAGCAGCAAAAGAAAATAGGAAAAATTATACTTACTCAGCTTTTCCAGCGTATGGATTATCTCTCATTGACCTCGTTTTCGGATCGTAGTAAGCGGAAGATGGATCTAGATTTCTAAGATATTTAGCAGTATCTTCTCTAATTCTAAGATTTCTAACAGTGATTCTTTGTTTAGAATCAACTTTTGTACCAGGCATGTCAACTGAATCTACATATTTATCATCATCACCATCCACATCAGTTCGTGCATCGTCTATTTCGTCCTATTAATTAAAGCAAACAGTTTGGTTAATATGGTTAAAACTTATGAACATCAGTGTGATGAAGAATTGGTTAATTACCGTCTGTTCTTCGCCATCAGTTGCAGTTTTAAGTTTTTCAGCTCTTAATAGTCTTTTAGCTTCATCAACTTTAGCATAATGTTCCACCACGGCTTTATGTTGAGTAGGATCATAGCCTGCCCACCTATCTCTTTTACCTGGAAGAATTTAGCAAAGTAACTTAGTAACTATTATATCCAGAAATAACTGTTTCGTAGTATTAACCTAGTGAGAGTAATATTGCAGGAGGTAATATTACTTGAAAACAGAGTAGTGATTTCAGTTCAGTGAAACGTCAGACCAGTTCAGATTTACAAAATTAAACCGCCTTTCTACTTGATAACGCATATTCATTTAAAAAAAAGAGAGTAAAATTAAAGTAGTTTAATGTTTCAATTACCCAGTGCTTCAATTATTGAAATGTATGTAAGTTAATTCAATTGTGATAAATTGTTTTCCCCAATATGTCTACATAAACGTATTTTGTTTAGAAAAGCTAAGGTCGGCACTCTTGGCGCTGTAAATCGTAGCGCCGTTCTTCTTGATACCAGAAACTGAAGGATAGTGACATAATGTAAACAAAATATAACCCTCCTGGTTTACAAGGAAGTAGACAAGTATTATGTTCCAATGAATAAGTAGTCATAGATCTATATTTTCAGTTCAATTAAAAAAAGTAACTTTTTTTATTACAAACCATCATAATCTCTTTCTAATACAGGCTGAATAAATTCATCAGGGGCTATCTTAGCTCCAGAGAATTTAGCACCAACTTTTCTAGGTCTTTCCATACAGTCCTTTTTCTTGTGAGTCATAGCTCCGCAATTTTCACAGGCTCCTTTCCTAAATTTTGTTGCCACTGAAGTCTTTTAAAAGAAAAACACACATTTAGGTATTAGGTGAACTTTTTTTTAACCATGTATTTTTTTTATTAATTATTTAAGATAACTTACTGAATCAACTCCTCTTTTATACCATTCATCGATTCCAGAATACTTTTTTACGGTTTCTGGTTGTATCCGTTGATGTTTTAACGTAGGTCCTTTCGAACTGTAATACCATGGTGCAGCAGATATATACTGAGGAATATGAGGGTTGATATCTTTTCCTTCCTCATCAACAGCAGCAGGAGCAGTACCTGCCTAAACAGAAACATTAAAAAAAAAAATATATATATATAGCTAACCTTTATTCCAGAAAAATTCTTATTCAAATTTTATTTTGTAAACACCTATACCTTTCTAGCTTCTTCTAATTCTTTTGCTTTTCTCCAATCTTCTCTGGATTTCTTTTTCGGTTCATCAGAATCAGTACTGCTTCTTAGTATTTCAGAAACTGGTAAGTTAGTTGATGCTGCCATTTGGTTAAATTAAAACAAACAAATGAGACGAATTCCACAAAGAATATCTTGCATTTCTTATTGTTCACTTGTCCTTAAATCTAGCAAAAACAAAACTACGTAATACAAACCAAGTGTAACCTCTCTCACGAAGCCCAAAGCGTATAATAATAATCGATTATTTAAGTTAATGTGAATTGAAAAATTTGTAGGGATTATAGTTATGGTTTATTCATAAAGCAAATATTGCTTTATATTTAATTGTACATTAGCCTTAATTTATGTATTTTTGTTCTATAATTTAAAGACTTGTATAAAAATTGTAATAAATTTCCTTTCCTAAGTATTACTCAGATTAGTTATCGATACTAAAATGATTTTTTTCTACAACTTTGTTAGTAGTAGTTCAGCTTTCAGCGGCCATTTTCGTAGTTTCAGGTTTAGTGAGCGTGGTTAAAGTGGAAGATTGTTTCGTGCCTAGAAAAAGTTATTTATTTGGAAGGGAACTTATATTTGCAGTTTAAATAAGAGGTTTGCATTTATATATTACTGTTGCATATATTTAACCTGCTATAAGCATTTATTAGATATTATAATTGATAAACGGATATTTACGTTTAGGGTAGATCATGGCTGATTCTAGAAGAATTGTCAAAGAAGACCTTTCTTATGTGGAATTTGAAACCAGTGAAAATGTCGAGGTTATCCCATCGTTTCAAGCAATGGGACTCAGAGAAGATCTTTTAAGAGGTATATATGCTTACGGATTTGAAAAACCATCAGCTATACAACAGAGATCTATTTTACCAATAATAAAAGGCCGTGATGTTATCGCACAAGCGCAGTCTGGGACAGGCAAAACTGCTACATTTGCTATCTCAATATTGCAAACTCTAGACACCACCATTCGTGATACACAAGTTCTTTGTTTGTCGCCTACAAGAGAGTTGGCCGTACAAATACAGAAAGTTATACTAGCACTTGGTGATTTGATGAACGTTCAGTGTCACGCTTGTATTGGAGGAACCAGTCTTGGTGAGGATATAAGAAAGTTGGATTTTGGACAACATGTTGTTTCAGGTACTCCCGGAAGGGTATTTGATATGATAAAACGTAGAACATTGAGAACAAGATCTATTAAAGTTTTAGTACTTGACGAAGCAGATGAAATGTTGAATAAAGGTTTCAAAGAGCAAATTTACGATGTTTATCGTTTTTTGCCACCAGCCACACAAGTTGTGCTAATTTCTGCAACACTTCCTCACGAAATTCTGGAAATGACGAGTAAATTTATGACAGATCCAATCCGTATACTCGTGAAACGTGATGAATTGACACTTGAAGGAATAAAACAATTTTTCGTTGCCGTTGAAAGAGAAGAATGGAAATTTGATACTCTTTGTGATTTATATGACACGTTGACAATTACACAAGCTGTAATTTTCTGCAATACCAGAAGGAAGGTGGACTGGTTGACAGATAAAATGAGAGAAGCAAATTTTACTGTATGTTCAATGCACGGTGATATGCCACAGAAAGAAAGAGACGCTATCATGAAAGAATTTCGAGCTGGAAAAAGCCGAGTACTCATTACCACTGATGTATGGGCAAGAGGTATTGATGTACAACAAGTGTCGTTGGTTATAAATTATGATCTACCAAACAATCGTGAATTGTATATCCATAGAATTGGTAGATCCGGCAGATTTGGTAGGAAAGGTGTGGCTATAAATTTTGTCAAAAGTGATGATATTAGAATTCTTCGTGATATTGAACAATACTACAGTACACAGATTGATGAGATGCCAATGAATGTGGCAGATTTAATCTAAAAAATTTTTAATTGTAATAATTTTTCATCTTTTATTTTAATAAAATTATTTTTTGAAAAATGTATTAAGTTGGTGGAATGATGTTTCACAAATTGTGTACCTGTTCACGTCTAATCCTTGAATAAATAAATTCCAGGTACTTGTAATTAATTATAATTATTGTGTTAGATAACATAATAGATTTAAAGTGTTTAATAAAGTTACTTATTTTGAAGTTTTATTATTTTTATAATCCATTTTGGTGCTTCTTATAATTTTTAAGCACACCCGAAAATAAGTGAAACTTGCTATTTTATTAGTTTTCTTCTTTAACTAAAGCAATTTTGAAACCACAATACTAATGTACAGTTTTTGATAAGAAACTAGTTGCTGGTCATAAATTAAGTTTACAAAATGTACAGTTTTAATTTTAATAAATTAATTCTAAAATTCCAGAATTTTTTAACCCTTAATTTGATTGCTACATTTTAGGGACATTTTTTTTTAAGTTGGTATTCATGGTTACCGAAAATTCTTGAAGAGTTCCTGATTGATTTTTTTTTAAATTATTTGCAAATATGGTTTATTTAGATCCTGTGTATTTCAAAAACCATTTTCAAAATATCGTATGTTTTAAATTATTTCTGCTATTATCTCTTCTAGCCATACTTTGTTTCTCTTTGATGAAATTTTGATCATGGAAAAAATTAGAATCACGCAGGTTCTAACTAAGGTTAATTGGTACTTTTCCGTTAGCCGGGCGCAAATGTCGCCAATTGTGAACCAAACGCGTGCCAAGTCAACGGAATAAAATTCGAAAACGTTCAACTATAAACAAATATTAATTAATAGTAAGCAAAACAAGTTCAACTATAAACAAATATTAATTAATTGTAAAGAAAACAGTTTTACCCAAAACTGTTTTTCACTTGCGCCCGGCTAACGGAAAAGTACCGGTAAATTTTATTTTGATTATAAGAAAATTAAATTTTTATTCTGTAACAGGGAATTAACTCGATAAATAACTCTCATACCATTGTTGACAGTAGAAATCAGCAAGTAAGTTGAGATTTTTAACAGTATTTTAACGAAAGAATTTTGATTTTTGCAAAACCTACATTAAACTGTTTTATAAGAATTAATTTGGTTATGTAAACTCGCATTACTGCATCCACAAGATACTGTTACCAAAATCTATGGTGTTTCTTTAACCTGCCTTATAAGTTTCTCTATTGGCAAAAACTTGAAAGTATCAGTTTTTTTTTTATCCACAGCTGAACTCTCAAACTTAAGATTTTTGTTGTTTTCTAAATCTTCATATTCCCCAAGAAACTAAACTCATTCTTGAGCTTTTACTACTTCGCATTATCTGCATTAGCTCTACTTTACAGCTGTTCTTTCATAATTTTTTTTTTAAATTGAGAAAATGTCTTTCTAATTATATCTATTTTGGCTTTTATAAATATTTTAAGACATGAAAATGGTTGAAAAGGGTCAAAACAATAAAAGTTTACAAATAAAAATGGTTTATATTTCCTTTTTTTAAAAAATTTACTAACGAAATAAATAGTTTCCAGGTGCCAACGATTCAGATGATGACGCTCCTTAATTTAAAAAAAAAAAAAATTGCACTTGAAAGTATACGAAAATATTTATGTACATTTAAATTAATAAGTAGTTATATAAAAGTTCAATATACATAGTATCCAACAGGATTTACTGGGAACGATTTCTAAATCAGCTAGTTAATACAAATTTTAGTTTTACGCCCTCTTGTACTGGAAGTATGGCTAATGTACACTAAATATATTAAGAACAATACAAAAACCATAAGTAACTATTTCATTATATAAACAATAACTATTATTATACATTATTACAATTCATTGGCTAAGTATTAGAATTTCTTTGGCGCACATCCAATATGTTTACAAAGTTGCTTGATGATCTCATCACCAGTTTTGTAAACATCACTGGGAAAAAAAATAAACAAATAAATAGAATTATTACGATAAAATACTCACTTAACAAACACAGTTTATTTCAAACTGGTAGTTTTTCATTAATATTAAGAGCGGCACCCTAACCTAAAGACGCGCACTTAGTGCCTCTGGCTATTTTCTTCCCCTATCACTATCTCAACACTTCAAAAGATAAGCGCGCCTACTTCTCTCGAGACGGCATCCTGAGAAGAAGGTCGAATCACGAACTAGGAATTAGTTCATAATGAGGGAGGAAAGTTTTAAAGTTTAATAAACTTGACTTATTAAAGTTTTGAATTTAAATTAGATTGTTTAACGTTAATAATATTTTGATATGATGAGAGAAGACAGTGTTGCCATTTTAGAGGTAAGCACGTCTAAAGCCTTCCCCTAAAAAAATTTCATATACCAAGTTTAAAGATAATTTTTTTTGTAGAAACCCCCGTCCAAATTTTCAAAATTTTGAAAACAAGCTTATTGACTGATCCCGATGGAGGAGTATAATCTAAATCCAAGAGTGGGAGAGAACAATTTTTAAAACCCATTTTTTCGATAACCTCAAATAACAGATAACCTCAAAACAATAAAATCTAAAATGATTGCAAAACTTCCTCTTAAGACGTACAAAAGGAAGTGGTAAAAAGTGTACTTACATCATTTCAGAAGTTTCTGCAAAGAAATTACTATCTTGAAGTGATATGTTACTCTTGTCTATATTATTAAAATGTTTAATACAAGCATACGCGTTGTGTACACAATCTTCAAATTGATCCCTTTTTAAAATTGTTTTCGCACAATGAGCCAATGTATACAGTAAACTTAAACAACCTAACAGATATATACCATCCTAGAAAGATAAGAAACAATAATATTAATAGTTAAATAAATTTTTTAAAACATTAATAAATAATCCAATAAATTTACCTGTTTGTTAAGTGTAATATGTTCATTAAGACTTTTTAAAATTTGATCAGTAATTTTTCCACCTTTTTTAATAAAGAATTTCATTATTGTGGATACCATCATTGGATGATCGTCTAATTTTGTATATGGAGTAAATTCGTTCTCCTACAACAATAAATGAACTCGATAGAAATTTGGTATCATCGTAATAACTTTCTTTACTATAATTAAAAGCAATTCTAAACGATCAATTTTTTTTTTAAAACAACGTAAGAATGATTATCACGAAACGAAATTGAGATTCAAAAATTTGAATGTAAACTAAGATCGGTAAATTTAAACATCCAACTTTCTCCACCACTGTAGCTCAAATTATTTAATTTTAAAGTTAACAATAGCCTTTAATTGAGCAAAACATTCAAAAGTTTAGTACCCTGGTTAAAGCTATTTAAATTACAGGTCCTGGGGATCACTAGGGGTGCAGTTCGTGAGGCTTTCAGTGATAGGATCTGGAGAGAACATGATAGGTGATGTGTCCTGGGGGTCAATCACAGCAAGAGGGTTATGGCCCTTGTTGTGCAAACAAAGAACCAAAGTGACTTCTGGGCTTGGACAGAAATCAGATTACTCTGATCACGGGCTTATTCACAGGGCACGGAAGGTTCAGAAAGCACCTGCAACAAGATAGGGCTTATTAGATTGGAACCGTTGTGCAGATTGTGCTAGGAAAAGGAGGAGACGGCCTCTCACCTGTTATTCGATTGCAATCGAGAGACTGCGCTACAGATATCTTTGGTATACCTTGAGACCAAAGGAGATTATAGCGCAGAAGGAACTGGAATGGGAAAGCCCTCAACCTTCTTAGAAGGGGAGGTTTCAGCTACTAGACTCAAAAAAGGGGAAGACACAATAAACCTCTGGTGACTGCGGTGCCGTGGGGCATGGGTCCCGTCCCGCCTTTCAAAATCTAAAAATCTAAATTACAGGAATAAAGTACATATATTGAAATTTATAATCCCTAAAATTTAAGTCTTAACATCTCGCTTCTTAATGGTCTGAAATTCTGCAGAATTAAATAAAACGCCTATTTGGAATTCGTGAATACTGGAATGAAAAACATGATAATCTGATGCTGAAACAAAATTGCTTTCAGAATCTACAGACTTTACATCCTGCTGATGATGAGAGGAAATAGTCCTCACCTCTAAGAAGAAATAGATAATCATGTAAGTAATTATAATAATAATAGAAAATATTATTACCTCTGAAATTTTGGTAACAATCATCTCAATACAAGAATAGATAAAAAAATTGAAAACCTTATTAAAATCAGTACTATTAGGCCATGAACATCTTTCTATTATTGTCAGGCATTTAAATAAAGATAATTTCATTTGTCTGTAATCCTAGAACATAAATTGATCGATATGATAGATCGATCGATTATCGAATTAGTTACTTCAAATGTTTAGTTAAATTATCTTTCTAGTATGTAGAAAGTCCCAGTAAGTTTAAAGAAACTTGAATATAAACTACTATTAAAAAAAAATCTATCAGTGTTCCCATCTGCATTTTTTATTATTTAAATTGAATATACAGTTAAAACAATTGTTATTTATTTAACAAGTGTGGAAAGTAGTACTTTTCCTCACACTAGGCAGGGTTTGCACGCACAAGCGAGCGAAGCGAGGCGAGTGCAAGTGCAAATTGCCGAGTGTGAGGAAAATACTTTACACTCGAGTTAAATATTGTTTTTTCTGCAACCATTAGGGTTATTAACTAAAAAAAAAAATCAAGAAACACTAGAATCCATTTTAAATTTCTATAAGGTAACACTATAACCTTTTTAACTGTTATAATTAAAAATATCTATTTATTTATTAAAATATTATTTTTATTTCTATATTCCTTTCAATTTTTATTTTATTTTTTTAATATTTGTTTTTTAATTATTTAGATAAAATAAATTTAAATAAGCTTATTAAAGTTTTACAGAAAATATTTAATAACAAAACTTCTTATATCAAGGAAGCACAATAAAGTTTTTCCACTCACCAGTGAGGAAAGTGACACTAATGGGAATTTTCCCCACTAGTGAGGTAAAGTTGGGCATTACACAGCTGATTTTAATTGAGTAACGAGAACATTCCTACATGGTTGCAGAAAAATTTAATATTTCTTGAATAAGTTAATTAAATTATTTATTTTCAAAAAGTAGCTTTACACTACAAACAAATAAATAAAAGTGTAATTTACTCACATTTGTATAGACAGTTATATTCTGTGGTGTCAACTTAATATGAGCTATAGTCTCCAATATTCTGCTTAGTAATGAAGGTAATACCATTTTAAATAGATTCCATTCATCATTAGGTGTATACGTTTGTGCATGTTCAGCTAGGGAAACAGCTGTATCTATTGATTTCTCAAGGAAGTAGGGGCTCCATTCTAAAAAAATTAAAAATTATTTTGGAGTGAATACAATTAATGCAAACTCCAACTTAACCTAACCTAACCTAACAACTATATAAATCTAGACGGTGGGGTGGACTAAAAGTTACATTGTGGCCAGATTAAATTCGCAAGGAACACCCGACTGGGTGTTCTAACTATAGACTAGAAAGTAGAACTTTCCAGGAAATAAAACAAGTGCCACGATTTGATCCGTTTACTTCAAACACATTTCTTTAATAGATACTCGTGTTATCCAAGAATGCCGCTCACGTTATTTAGTTTCGAATTCAGGTTATTCAGGTGCAGGTTATTTGAACTAGAGAAATAAGTCTCTGACAATACTTAACAGTATAGAAATTCTAAAAAGCTGTAGACTACGCTTTAAGTTTGATAAACAAACAAACCCGGGGAAAAATCGCAACCAATAAATGGAGTTCATTCGCAGTGAGCTTCATTTTTCGTAAATAAGAAATCTTAAAACTTATATTTATGTCAAAATATAAAAAATAAAATAAAAAAGAAGTGGGGGGGAAAACTCATTTCTATGTCTCACCTGTTCCAAGCAAGTTTATAGCAAAAATGGCCACAGCTTTTGCGAATAAAATGTCTGCTAGATTCAAACTAATGGTCATGTTGGCTGTGGTGAGAACTAGTAGTAGACATTTAACACAAAACGGGATATCTTCTTCTTCCTGTTCATCATCTTCCTCTCCATCTTTTTCTGAAGCTCTTTTTTGTGGCAGATAGTTCATTAAACTTCTAAAACCATAAACAAGTTGATTTCTATAAGTATTGCACTTGGATAGGATTTCTTTTTTTCTTTTAATTGCAAATAGTAAACACTATAAATAAATAATAACACTGTACATTGCTGAAGGGAAGACGCACACAAATAAAGAAAGTGGACAAGACAGCTTTACTTATTGATATGGAATTCACCATCCAGATAGTCGCAAATGAGATGTCAGACATTTACAGTTATCTGCCATTTAAGCACTTAAGTTTGGAAGTGAATAGATAAGCATCTACATTCTTTTTTTTCGATCCGCTTGCTTTCCTAGAAGCTTTTTAAAAGTTTAAGCTGCCACCTACCTTGCTAATGCTAACGACACCTACGTGCTAAACACATGTAGGCATGTAATATTCACATATGCACATTAGAGCACATATATAAATTATTACATTTTCATAATGAACATACAAAAATATACAGAAATTATACGCTTACTGATGTGAAAAATTGTATAGATTCAGTTCTAAAATGATTATTTGATTTTTTTGACGTGAATACGTCTTTAAATTTGCTATCATATCGAGGCAATCCAAAAAACCTAATGATAACAAAATTGGGGGATACATTTTGGCATTACAGTTTCGAATCTATCGTCTACAACGCATCGCGCGCGGTGGAGGGAGAAGCGCTGCCACTTTGAGATCATTTTGCTGCGTATCGAGATTTGCAATTAGTAACAACTTTTGACTCGGAGAAGCTACGATGTTTGTTTAAGTTTTAATCGTCAGCTGTCGTCACAATCTATCGATTGTATATAAAATATTAGTGTAAAATAGTGACAATGAATATAATAAGGTGTTAAAATAAAAAAATATATAATGTCGGCCTATACGCCGAAAAACCAAAACCAAATACAGAGAGAGATCGTATACGGTTGGAAAGAGCTTCTCAAGAACAATCGAATGGTAATAATAAAACACCATATGACCGAGTCAAGCTGTGCCGCGAACGTAAAAGAATGAATGCGGCCGAGCGGATCAACGACGGTGTCAGTACATCTGCAGCTGGGGCGGTTGAAATTATGCAAGTGGATGATGAAATCGCTTCTACATCGACAACGCACTGTATACGCATACATTGTGTTAGATTGTCGATTTGTTTCCTTGATTTCATCCTAAATACATAAATAAAAATATTTTATATAAAAAATGTAACCCGTTAAGTAAACGTATTCACGTACAACACACGGCCGTGTCCATGACACAGACACAGTTTTTTTTTCTACGAAAAATTTGTTTTAGGGCTCTCCAGGGTTGCGGGAGGCTGGATAAGCCTTCCTCTAAAATGATCCTATTCGACTTAACTCGAAGTACATTAATATGAACAGCTGTAACTAAACATGTCTTATCTTCGAAGTACTCATAATAAACGTTCTTGCTCATATATTCCTTACCCAGCAACCCATGTAAGATGTTCAATACACTCTTTAGCAGCAATGACAGCATCCGTAGATTCTCCAGTCGTAGAAATAAAAGACGCAGAATCTGGTGGCTGTTGTGGCCGATGAAGGCATGATGGCAACAATAGATAGCGCTTATAACAACCATATAACACTTCATCGGTCAGTAGATCATCAAAAGGAGCTCCACGGGATAAACGTTTCTCCAAAAGTGCCTACAAAAAAAGAGTGTAATAAATTAAGAATATTATTTATTCAAACAAAATAGAATAAAAATTATGCACTAAAGTTTCACCCACACTGAACTTTTCAAAATTGGCTTTTCCTAATCAAATTTTCGCACTATTTATGTGTATTTATTGAGCATACAGTTTAAAATACACTTGTTCAATTTTTTTTAGAGACATTAACAAATATTAAACAAAAATCCTGTTGAAACTTGAACAAACTGTAAATGTTGCCTCGTTGAAGGAAGCTCAAATTTTCTCCACAACCTCACTTTCACTTTCCGGAAGTACATCCCAAAAAAGTGATCTTTCTGAACAAGTGTGTTTAGTTGCCCAAGAAGCATTTTTTTTTTTTTTTTTCTTGTTTTTCTTTAAATCGGAGCTATTTTTCAGGAAATTAAAAATATACTGAATGGCTAATTTAAACTGAAATTTTGGCATTTTCTTACCTTAATTCTATCCAAAAATTTGTAGAGCTCGTATATACAATTATAGTTTTTCTCAAGGAGTCGCCTTTCGTTTACAGAATTATCTAACAGGCAATCTAACAATCTAACAGCTAGCATAGGTTTTCCAATAACCGGTTTAAATCTCACTTTTCTAGGCCTACGAGTTTTCCTCTAAGATAAGAAAATTTTAATTACAATAAATAAATAATGGTATATAAGTATAAAATAAATGAAAGTTTTTAACATTTTTAAATATATTTACCACTGGTACAATACTTTCACTTAGGTCGTGCAGTCCAAATCCATAGTTAAGCCATTCTACAGCTAAATCAATCACTTCATTACCCCTGTTCCAAGCGCATAATGAAAATATTAGACATTTTAGCACATCTTCTGGAGTTTCTTCGGTCATCTAAAATTTTTATTTATCTGTTTCAATTAGTAATTATAATAAATTTGGGCGGAAACAGAAAAATTGAAAGAATAAAATTTTTAGCAAGTTTATTAGGGACATCTTTTAATTTTTATTTAATATATTCTCATACTCTTACCTCTTTTAACTCAGAAATGCAGGCTCCAGCCACTGTGCTCACTGGTGCTAAAATATTTATTGGTATAAGAGATGCTAAATTGATCACAGCGTAGTATACAAGTGTATTCTGGAATACAAAAAATTTAATTTATTACCTAGAGTAGTAATAATGGTCTTTATTTAATTTGTGAAAACAATAGATAATGTATGTATTGATAATACGTATATTACCTAAAACTCAGACAAAGATAAGATGGACTATTCAAGGTTTAGAAAAGTTTTAGGTTTTTTTTAATTAAGGTTCTATGATGCACTTGTCAAGGTGCAAAGGATGAGCTCGAAGAAATGGCCTAAAAAGAAGTGTGATTTGGGGTCTACCCGAACCGAATGAATATGATTCTGAGGAAGGAGTAGAAGAATTTCCAGAGTGGGTCAGCGACTACAGAGAAGAAGCAAATTGGAATAAGAATCTTGAAAGAAAATAGTAATCTAAAAGTAAGTAAAGTAAAGTAAAGTAAAAAGTAAATTAATCGCCTATTTTTTCAGGCTGGGCTTAACGTCCAACTACCATTTACTAGGTGTCGTGGACGGTGGCGACTAGCAAACGTATTTCACTATTACTCATTTAACTATAGAAAAATAAAATCCAAAGCCAAGACCGGGAATCGAACCCAGTACTACACAATGCGTATTTAATCTAAAAGTAGAAAGCGGAGAAAGAATTCGATTAATACATGAATTCGTCGTACCGTATTTTCCAAGATTTATATATTTTTTAGGATAATATTTGACTTTTCAGATAATCAGTAGAGTTCATGAAAATGTAGCTAGTACCGTATTAATATTCTAAATCACGTTAATTTGTGTGATTTAATTTGGCCATGTAGACGCTCTTTCAGTTACAATCACAGAACTTAATGATTTAGATATACAGTTGTAAAAGTTGAACTTTCATATAAAATTGTTTATCTGAAATGTAAACAGAACAATGCCAAATAATAAATCCTGAAATCAGAACGTCAAAAATTTATGCATCAATCTTATAGCATGAAAACAGATCCAGCTTATTTCGATCTGAGTACACTAAATCTATTTTTATAGTTTGCTTAAGTTTGGAAAACATCCTGAAAACAATGTTGAAAAAAAAATTAAGCTCACAAAATTAAACAAAAGAGATGAATATTTAAGGAAATTTCCTTCAATTATATAACTCATGGAAAAATTTAATGAATAAAAATTTAACAGGTTCTTACCTTAAAATTTAAAAGGAAAAATGGTATAAACTCATTTCCTAAAATATACAATGCATCCAAATATTTTTTATGCTGCAATTCTGTTGAGAACACTGCCCACAGTGTTGACGCACCGGAAATCAAAGCTACAACATTTCTACCAAAAGAAATATGATATTATTGTTTAAATTATAAAGTATAAACAAAGTTTAAGGTTAATTTATCTAATAAAACAAAATAACTTTTACTTAACACGGTAACCGCGTTGCAAACTCCCGCGAATATATAATACTGACTGCGGGACGATTTTTTCAAGGAAAGATGCGTGAATGAAGTTAATTCATTTTGTTCAAACAAATGAAAAAATGTGCTGGTAATTTTCAAAATAAATTCCTATTAACTACAAGTTAGGTTAGGATTTTATTTTTTGATCATACATAATTATTTTAATTTTTTTTTAATTGTTATTATTATTATTTGTATTTTTCTTTGTATACATATATTTGTCCTTATACAGTGGGTCAAAAAAGTATTCATACACTAAGTTTTTTTTACTTTATCTACTGAACTTTTGTTTCTAGGATGACTACTTGTTCAGCACTGAAATCGAAGATAGTAAAAATGAATTTAATGCACTCAATTTCTTATATAAACATAAAGAATTGATTAAAAAGCCGAAAAATAATTTATTGTGTGCAAAATAAGTATTCATACACTAAGTTTTTTTTACTTTATCTACTGAACTTTTGTTTCTAGGATGACTACTTGTTCAGCACTGAAATCGAAGATAGTAAAAATGAATTTAATGCACTCAATTTCTTATATAAACATAAAGAATTGATTAAAAAGCCGAAAAATAATTTACTGTATGCAAAATAAGTATTCATACACTAAGTTTTCTTACTTTATCTACTGAACTTTTGTTTCTAGGATGACTACTTGTTCAGCACTGAAATCGAAGATAGTAACAATGAATTTAATGCACTCAATTTCTTATATAAACATAAAGAATTGATTAAAAAGCCGAAAAATAATTTACTGTATGCAAAATAAGTATTCATACACTAAGTTTTCTTACTTTATCTACTGAACTTTTGTTTCTAGGATGACTACTTGTTCAGCACTGAAATCGAAGATAGTAACAATGAATTTAATGCACTCAATTTCTTATATAAACATAAAGAATTGATTAAAAAGCCGAAAAATAATTTATTGTGTGCAAAATAAGTATTCATACACTAAGTTTTTTTTACTTTATCTACTGAACTTTTGTTTCTAGGATGACTACTTGTTCAGCACTGAAATCGAAGATAGTAAAAATGAATTTAATGCACTCAATTTCTTATATAAACATAAAGAATTGATTAAAAAGCCGAAAAATAATTTACTGTATGCAAAATAAGTATTCATACACTAAGTTTTCTTACTTTATCTACTGAACTTTTGTTTCTAGGATGACTACTTGTTCAGCACTGAAATCGAAGATAGTAACAATGAATTTAATGCACTCAATTTCTTATATAAACATAAAGAATTGATTAAAAAGCCGAAAAATAATTTATTGTGTGCAAAATAAGTATTCATACACTAAGTTTTTTTTACTTTATCTACTGAACTTTTGTTTCTAGGATGACTACTTGTTCAGCACTGAAATCGAAGATAGTAAAAATGAATTTAATGCACTCAATTTCTTATATAAACATAAAGAATTGATTAAAAAGCCGAAAAATAATTTACTGTATGCAAAATAAGTATTCATACACTAAGTTTTTTTACTTTATCTACTGAACTTTTGTTTCTAGGATGACTACTTGTTCAGCACTGAAATCGAAGATAGTAAAAATGAATTTAATGCACTCAATTTCTTATATAAACATAAAGAATTGATTAAAAAGCCGAAAAATAATTTACTGTATGCAAAATAAGTATTCATACACTAAGTTTTCTTACTTTATCTACTGAACTTTTGTTTCTAGGATGACTACTTGTTCAGCACTGAAATCGAAGATAGTAACAATGAATTTAATGCACTCAATTTCTTATATAAACATAAAGAATTGATTAAAAAGCCGAAAAATAATTTACTGTATGCAAAATAAGTATTCATACACTAAGTTTTCTTACTTTATCTACTGAACTTTTGTTTCTAGGATGACTACTTGTTCAGCACTGAAATCGAAGATAGTAACAATGAATTTAATGCACTCAATTTCTTATATAAACATAAAGAATTGATTAAAAAGCCGAAAAATAATTTACTGTATGCAAAATAAGTATTCATACACTAAGTTTTCTTACTTTATCTACTGAACTTTTGTTTCTAGGATGACTACTTGTTCAGCACTGAAATCGAAGATAGTAACAATGAATTTAATGCACTCAATTTCTTATATAAACATAAAGAATTGATTAAAAAGCCGAAAAATAATTTACTGTGTGCAAAATAAGTATTCATACACTAAGTTTTCTTACTTTATCTACTGAACTTTTGTTTCTAGGATGACTACTTGTTCAGCACTGAAATCGAAGATAGTAACAATGAATTTAATGCACTCAATTTCTTATATAAACATAAAGAATTGATTAAAAAGCCGAAAAATAATTTATTGTGTGCAAAATAAGTATTCATACACTAAGTTTTTTTTACTTTATCTACTGAACTTTTGTTTCTAGGATGACTACTTGTTCAGCACTGAAATCGAAGATAGTAACAATGAATTTAATACTCTCATTTTCTTATATAAACATAAAGAATTGATTAAAAAGCCGAAAAATAATTTATTGTGTGCAAAATAAGTATTCATACAGCTGATGATTTTGAATTTAAGCTTTATTTATTATGTACATATTTTAGATACTGGGAGGCTAGCGTCCAAATTGATGTTAGGAAGCTCGTATTGGGATAAATACTGGTTCTTATTATCAATTGATTGAGATTGGGGCGAAAATCAGCCTAATCAACTTCCGTGATTAAAGATAAAATTGAGGCGGTATTTCAGCAAGGGTTTAGTTATGGCAACGTAGGGAGGAAACTTACATTATCTCATGCGATCGTCCTGTATATAATTAAAAAGTTTAAGACAAGTTCTACTGATATCGCAAGACGTTCTGGGAGGCCGAGAAAAGTTTCTGTGAGAGGAACGCGCGATCTGGTGCGGCAAGTTTCCAGTAATTCCGTGATAAGTGCACGCCAACTCTTGGAAAGCCTCGCGTCAACTTCAGGGACCCTTGTTACGCCATAGACATCCGAAATCGCCTATCTGCAGCGGGCTACTGAAGTAGAAATGCAAGGAAGAAACCATTCATTATTGAAATCAGTAGGATGAAGAGACTGGATTTCGCTCGGAAGTTAGCCAATAAGCCGCTGGAATTTTGGAAAAATATAATCTACTCTGATGAGAGCTAATTCAATATTTTTGAACCTTATGGACGAAAGTTTGTTAGGAGAAGGCGTAATAGGGAACTTGAAACAAAAAACATAGTAAAAACTGTACAGCACCGAGGAGGCTGTGTGATGGTAGGGGGCTGCATAAGTGCTGTGGGAGGGGGAGAACTTGTCGTCATCGATGGTACTCTTAACGCTGAAAGGTACGTGGACATGTTCCGCCATAATTTAATGTAATTAGGGGATCGAAAGCGCATACTTCTTTCAGCAGGATAACGATCATACAGCCTCAAAAACGAAGGAATGGCTGCTTTATAATGCCCGGAGACAACTTGTCACCCCTCCACAGTCTCCGTATATAAACCCTAATGAAAATTAAAGTCTTATTTGGGACGGAAAATTTGAAAATTGAAATGTTTTTCCAGAGAAGAGCTGAATTGGTTATGAAACCAATTCAAACAAATCATGGGAAGAAATCACGTCTCAAGAGACACTAAACCTGGTGGAATCTGTGCCAAGGGGGCTTCAAGCAATAACAAATGCAAAGGGATTGCTTACAGAATATTAGGTCTTTAGTTATGCGTTAATTATAACATTCAGACTGAGTGTATGAATACTTATTTTGCATACAATAAATTATTTTTCTGCTTTTTAATCAATTCTTTATGTTTACATAAGAAAATGAGAGTATTAAATTCATTGTTACTAACTTCGATTTCAGTGCTGAACAAGTAGTCATCCTTGAATCAAAAGTTCAGTAGATAAAGTAAAAAAACTTAGTGTATGAATACTTTTTTGACCCACTGTACATCGTGAACTATCGGGTCTATGCTGCGCTATGTACCATATTGGATACTTAAGGACTACACAGGTCCTAGTGTTGCACCATAACAACTACTTCTGGAGTTTTTTTAGTAATGTGCGTAGCTGTTATTGACAAAAAGTCGAACAAAAACATTTGTATCGTACATCAGTGAAAGTCAACTATCCCGGGAACAAAGTACCCAATAAATGTGATGCGGAAAAAAAACACGTCACGAGAAAAATTGATTGCAAACAAGCCAAACATTCCAAAATTGTTTTCCGCTGGAATTTTTTCAAATACAAAGAAAAAAAATAAATAA
Source organism: Rhodnius prolixus (assembly GCF_049639745.1). NCBI lineage: Eukaryota > Metazoa > Arthropoda > Insecta > Hemiptera > Reduviidae > Rhodnius > Rhodnius prolixus. The sequence continues at coordinate 1,878,534 of NW_027411636.1, read as the reverse complement.
AACATCTATTCCCGTTAAAAATGCTACTTTCAAAAATTTTGTTACATCATACTTTGTTTATAGTCTTATTTGGGACGGAAAATTTGAAAATTGAAATGTTTTTCCAGAGAAGAGCTGAATTGGTTATGAAACCAATTCAAACAAATCATGGGAAGAAATCACGTCTCAAGAGACACTAGTCTCAAAGTTTAAAGAACAATGTTTATCTTAAAGAAAGAATTATCCACGTGTGCGATTTACAACCTAATCAAAAAAAAAAAAGATCTTTCATTGTTATTGACTTGACCTTATTTCTACTCCTCACCTATGATTATCAATAAGTCGTTCTTCAGTTTGGCCAGCTGGAGGACTTGAATCACTTCCTTCATTTTCAGTGTTCCCACCTGCAATGTGAAATATAATTTAAAATATAATTGACAGGATTTTCCAGGTAAGCGTAACCTCTTAGAACCTCTCCTTAAAACAAAACAAAAAAATGTTCATAAAAAGATCTATTAAAAACATGATCATGCAGTATTGAATAAGGAAAAAGTATAAAATGAACACCATTGTTTGATACATCCTGAAGTACTTTTTTATGCCTTTTCCGGGAAGAATTTGAGTTCTGAGACGTGGTCAAGTTCTCACTTTCTACTTTTTCTTTCAGCCTTTTCCTTAATGTTCCCAAAATAGATACTATTATCTAAAAAAAAAAAAAAATGCATAAAATTGTTTATTGAATCTCAAAGAAACAGCTGTTACCTAAAAACACGTAAAACTCCTAAATACCTCATAAGCTTCCACAGGTTTTAGAACATTTTCTGAATATTTAAATAATTTCACAACTCCTCGTGGGTTTATAGAAATAATTTTAATCAAATGTTTTATAGTTTTCTCAACTGATTGTCCCTTGGTGTAAACATCCCTTATTAACAGCTTAACTATTTCCTCACCAACTACGTCATTCTCTTCCTTAAAATAAAATTAACCAAGACATTAAGTTAATGAATTTAAAATAAAATGAATTCTGGATTTGTGTGTTCTATGTGGTGAAATCAACACTTTATGTATACTTATATGAACAGAATAAAATATTTAACTATTGTTCTATTTCAGGACTTATCGCACGATTTAAAAAGAAAAAAAAACACAAGACATATGTAAGCAATGAATTATAAACCCAAAATTACAAACTAAACATTTCGAAAATAAATTAAAAAACCAAAGCATTACAAAATTACTTACACATAATCTGGCTATAAGATGTTCCAATGGTACAGCTTCCCAATAGCAAACATTTATATCTTCTGACTTTTCGTTCAATTTTAATAATACTTTCACAAATGCTTTCCTTACCTAGAAATAATTTTTTGTGAAAAAAAATTTAAAATTATTTAAAATATTCATATTGAGGAAAAAATGCGTAACTTTCTTTTCAATTCCAACTCTGCCTGTAGCGGTATCCCAGACAAACCATTAAATTTGATACCATTAAAACCCATCCAATAAACACAGGACCAGCAGAGATAGTTAACGTATTTGTTAAGTGAGCTCATCATAACACACTCCTTGCTTACACATAATAACACTTTTTAACCAGCCAACCCACATAATCACATACTTGAAAAACCTATACCGGCTTCATCACTCGTTTCTAATCAAATAGATCCCATAGTGGATTTCGTTGCGTGCAACTATATTTGGGTTAGCTTAACTATCATAATTCATTTACTATGAACTGTAAAATCAATTAAAATTTAACTTAACAGATATCTACTCTGAATATACAAAAACTTGTCACCGATATTGACAATGATACGTGAAGAACAGATCTTTTAGATCGCAATAAATAGATTTGGCTTTAAAACTGTTCCCAACATTCCCAACGTCTAAAGCTACGTTTACATCAAACAAAATGGAGCCTAAAACCAAAATAAAGAACTGTATTTCGTATTTGTTTGGTTAAAACGGCATTCTTTTAATTGTTCTTAGAACGTTTTTGTTGCGCTTGCTCTTGCGATCTACGCTGCTTTCACAAAAAGAACATTTTTCTGTACAGAACAGTTCCACCCTTCCAACACTGCCAACTATGTTACCTAAAAACACGTAAAACTCCTAAATACCTCATAAGGTATATCTAGGGTTGTATATCTAGGTGTATATCTAGTCTAGGTGTATATCTACTAAGTAATATATTCCACTTAGTAAAAAAAAAAAAGTTACTTTTTTAGACTTTAGAACATTAGAGGGAAGCCTTACTACAAAAGCCCTCCTACTTAGCACCCTTAATCGAGTTTTACTTGATAAAAGTTCCAAACACAAGTTACAGACCTTCAAAAGTAGAATGTCAACTTAAAAAAAAACTGTAAAAACCACGTTAACGGTAAATATTGCAGGTTGCAATATTAAAGTTATAAATTACCTTCTCATTTTCATCGTGTAAATGTAAATGCATGTGCGGCAGGATACTGGCAACAAGCGAAGCAGAATGTGGTTTCAACATCATGAGTTCCAAACCTTCGAACACAGCGGTTCGCACTTGGAAAGAGCTACCATCTGAAGCCAACTTGTCTGTAATGATTTGTAATAACTGTTTTACGTCGCCCACTGTTAGACAGTCAATTGAATTGCAAAGATGGCGGCATACACCCTAAAAAAACAATTTTTTTTTTTTGTAATCAAGACACTTAGCATTACGATCTAATAGATTTATTCTGCCCTCCAATGACACCAAGAAATGGTACAGGTTTCAGCCTCTGGTATATGATTTACCTTCACAGTTATGGCTCTAACTAGATGGCAATCGTCAAGCATCAAAGCTTGCATTTCTTTTAATTGTTTTTTTAGAAATTCAGAATTTACAACAACCCCGCCATACGGTTTTTCCAAAGGAAATACATCCAAGAAAACTTGCGCTGCATTACATCTTACCAACGGATGATCACTCTAAAATCAAACAAAATAAAAAATAAAAAACTATTTTATTATGAAGTAAATTTCAGGAAACTTAATCAAACCTTAACAATGACTAGAACTATAAATTAAACCAAAAAGTACTAACCCTTAAATATCGCCAAATTAATGGTGCATATAGTTCAGTAATTTTATCACTAAATTTGTGTAATCTCCGAGATGAATGTAAAGATGATAAAATCATCAATACTCTTACGCCAATTTTTCCCATTTCTAAACCGTGTCTGTTTAATGTAAACACCCTTTCCATTAAGTCTTGTATACAGCACTCTTCAATTTCCTGAGAATAGATGATCATAAAGTAATAATGTATTTATACTGTAATACTTCTTGCTTTTTAATTTATAGAATTAAAAGAACAATTAATTTAATTAAAAATTAAAAGCAAATTGTACTCACTTTTTGAACATTCGGTTTCGCCATATTCCAGGCATTAAAATAGACTTCGCCATAATAGGCAGCCTGATTTTTCGTAAGTTCGGGTAGATATTGTCTTATAATTTCTTGAATTGGTTTTACTAAGGTAACATCTTTTGAAAGGACAGATGCAATATGTAGTCTTCCTTCACGAGTATTCAAGTATGTTAAAGATGTTACACATTCAAGCAGTAAATTTTTTGTATTCTCCAAAACAGGATTTAATATGCATAAGGAAATGATGAATCCTTTCAAGTCCCATACACGTTTTATGTCCGCTTTGGTGACTGGTTTTTTAGATTTTTTCCCTAATGTCAATTCTAAAAGAAAATTTACAGTACAAACACCAACTTCATTGTTATCACTTGAACCACGTCCAGAGACTTTTAAAAATTTTTCACATAACTGACAAGCTTGATTCTGTACAGTTAGATCAAAATCTTGCAAAGTCAATAAATATGATAACGTTGTGACCAATGTTTGAAAAATAAACTTCTCTGAATATTTTTTATCATCTACTAAAGCTTTCAATAAAGAAATACAAGATTTTAAAATTTTGTAAAATTTCTCTTTGTCCACGTTCTCGCCAGTTTCAATCGCTTGTTTTGTTAGATGTTTTACAAATTCCTTCAATTCTTTTAACATCCCTTCGATTTCCTTAATATCATTTGTCTTGAGATCATTCTGTAAGAAAATTTAATGAATGAAATTAAATCATTTTTCATTAAACAAATTATAACTTGGATTGTGTAGAATAAGATATTTTATATTCAAGTAAGAAGTATATGTTTTAGATAAATTATTTGGTTTAATGAGAGTTCACAAATATAACTAAATAGCGCTGGCTGGATAGCAAAAGCAGCTGCAAAAACATGAAAACAAATTTAACTTTCAAACCTAAATCAAAGTGTGTAATGGATTCGTCACCGCCTAAGTTCACAGTTTTTAAGGAAATTAGATGTTCCTGGTGGGATATTTGCTTATTGCCCTTGTAAACATAAAACATGAAAGTTTTAGAGCAATTTCTCTCCAAAACGGTAACATATAAAAAAAAAAGTTAAGTTTACTATTTGTAAAACATTTGCATGCAAATAATCCAGCTGAAACTTACATTTTTTTCCAACAGTTCTCTTGTTTTCTCTGGTAAGTCAGGACATTCAAGCAATGTTTTGATACAATCTTCAGTCAAAATAGGTGTATTATCCTTTCCTTTAGGCTGTTGCTGAGGCGTTTCCATTATAAATACTTTTAGAACAAAAGAATGATAGTGAAATAATTATTTAAGCAAAACAAAATAAAATTCCACATACTAATTATTCAATCAGTAACAACCTAGTTTCATAGATTACATTTGTAACTGACCGCGGCAATTGAAATCAAATACTAATGAAAGGCGCCAAAGTTGGATTTATCTCGTTTCAGTGTTGCCACAACTAGAAATATCTGCGAATAATTGTCGTATGAAAATAATAGCTTAAGTAATAAAAAAATTATTCATAATTCATTAAATAAATTAGGTTAATCTATATATATAAAAATGAATGTGTGTCTGGTTGTTTGTACTCGATAGATTCAAAAACCATACATCCAATCGCCGTGAAAATTTGGGAAATTATTAGGTATATCCCCGGGTAGGTTTTTGCAATTTTTTTTAAAAATCAGAGTTGGGGCTCTAGGTGCTCCCGAACAAATATCCCAAAAATATCAAAATAACATTTAATTAGTAATATTTGTTAAAAGTGTAACCATGAAAAACAGTTTTTTGCAATTATTAATACGAGAATAAATTATACCGAAGATGGTGGAAAATCCATTAAACTAAAAGAACTCAACAATACTATTGATGTTGATAATCGTTGGGTAGTACCATATTCTCCATTACTATTAAAAACGTATAACGCACACATAAATGCTGAGTACTGCAATTCAGTGAAAGCGATAAAATATATTTGCAAATATGTGAACAAAGGAAGCGATATGGCAGTGTTTGGAGTGGAAAATACAACTGCATATAACGATGTAGTCACCCAATATCAACTGGAACGCTACATAAGTAGCAATGAGGCCGTATGGCGTATTTTATCATTTTCCATTCATGAGCGATATCCAACGGTTGTTCATTTAGCAGAAAATGGACATCGTGTGTACATTACATCAGAAAATGTGCGTGCAAGGAGGTGGTCACCACCTCCAACAACATTAACTGAATTTTTCACATTATGTAGAAATGCTACCTTTGCAAGGACACTACTGTACTCTGAAGTAGGGATAATTTTATTGTTAATTTTCATTTCGATGTATTGTATACATTTGATCATTAATAAATTATGTTTGAGGTATCAAAACTGCCTTTTTGTTAAACACAGCAACGTGTGAACGGGTACAGCTAGTTAACAAATAAATCTTAAATTAAAAAAAGTTAGGTTTACATTTTTTTAAAACTTTCTGTTATTAGCTCTTCTTATTTTAGCCAGTCCAATTTGTGAAATTAAGTGTTCCACAGGTAAGACACCATTTAAGCAAAAAAATGTGGTTTTTTACTAAAATCTTTTTAGTAAATAGATCTGTTGCACGAGAAAGCTTTAATTAATGCTGTTTTATTCCTTATTTTATGCAACGTTCCAGTTAGCCTAAAACTTACTAGGTATTACATTTAATAAAAACGTATATTCTGTAAGACTCAATGTAAAAATGAGACCTGAATATGAAGACGTGATGCTAAAAGTACATGTTTCTTCTTCAATTAATTTTCCAGTTCAAACAATAGCTGAACTGAAAATAACTTGAACATGCTATCCACAGCTAAAACAAATAAAAGAGGAATGTAAACAGTCTGGGGCTTATCTGCGACGGAAAAATTGAAAAAAACACACATTTTTTAAATATTTTTACTTTATAAATAATATTTACACACAAGCTTGAAATATAATAACATAAATTTATATTCATAATTTAATTATAATACATAAGTGGATATTTCAAAGCAATCCGCCTTTTTTTCCCTTTATTTCATTTGCAAAATAAATTTACATATATTTTTAAAAAATATATAAATATATAATAATAAAATACATACGATTAAGCTACATTTTCTTTACAAATATAATTTCAATAAAATAATTGAATTCATTTAAAAGTTCACTTTTTTTCTATCACATGAAACGTTAATGTTGAAGCATAAAAAGGTATTAAATTTCAAAAATTACACCATTTTACGATATTTATGTTGACAACAAATATAATTTTTCCATTTGTGGCTACAAAATGTATACTAGGTAATAATTATTTATGTATAATGTATTGATTTCTTGAATATCAGGGTATCAGGTTACCTGACTGTTACAACAGCTCGGTTAACTTTGCTCATGAAATGTTTAAAAACAATGGGATTTGCTTTTAGTACAGAATACGTACCTGCTTTGTAAATTTTGAGCCAATGAAGAGTGGGCGTTGAGTACCAAGGAGTACGTCAATAGCTATAATTCTAGCGGCTGTTCCAATAGAAATACTTATACCTAAAGAGGCCACTCTTGAAACTTTTAAGCTGACTTTTTAACTTTTTGACTAAGTTAACTTTTTGGCGAAGTAATTCCTAAGGGACAACGAGCAATATCCTGCGAACTGTTATTGAACAAAGAAAATGGCCAACATCCGAGATCCTCTCAAAGCCAAGACCAACCAAGTTCAGTAGAACACCAAAACATGCAGAACCCTTAAATACGAGCTAGTTTTCTTAAATGATATTTTTTTTTCTTTACAAAAAATGTTTCACAATTTACACTTTGAGTAACCCACATAATAACCATAATATAACCTCCTTTTTCACTCTTGTCAGCAAGTATAGTGTAAAACATAAATTTATTTTCCCTACACCAGGGCAGGAATATTAAAAAATATGCGTGCAACTGTGGATAAAACTGCGAAAAAATAAGATAACCGTAAGATAACTCTACTGTTGTATAAATTATAATTTAATAATTACGTTTTGAACAATTTTATGCTTAAATATTTAGTATTGAATCGTTTTTTAAATTATTAAGTTTAATTGTGATTTTTTTAAAGCCTGAAACCAATACTGTATCAAGATCTTTGAAGAACTGAACACTATTTGATGTGTATAACAATACATAAATCTCTTAGGGAGCGTTCCACTAAGCGTTCACAACGATCATGCTCACGACCGCGCGGTTTTGCCCGTTCCAATTGCTGGCGAGTGTTACAATCTAAAACTCAAGTGGAATGGACTATGGGGCGTTTCAACCGTTCATGTAAACATTACAAATGGCGACCTCGAAAATAAGTCAGAAGATTGAAGAGGTTGTTTTTTTAATTTTAACCCCGTTTATATGCAGTTTTTTTTCCGGCGCATCGACTGCTGAGGTCATTAGCACCCTTTATATGCAGTTATAATAAACTTTATTACTTATTGGTAAAGTTGACTTATATTATATTTTCGTGGAGTATTTATAAAATTTACGTTTAAATAAAATTAAAATGTCTTTTGTGGCAACAGTTGGATATTTATTAATGCAACGTAATGATGCTTTAGAAAGTTCTTCATCTAGTTCCGATGAAGAGTGGAATGCAATTTTACAAAATCGCAATGGTGAAAACTTAGGCCACGTATTATTAACTATCAAAGTGTAATTGATCGTTATTCAGTGATTTAGTTTTTAAAGGGATAAGTAATTTTTCATTTTATGATACTTTCATTTACATGATATAATTTTTTCGGTCGCCATCTTTGCTTTTAAAAATTGCGCCAAATTTCTGAACGCCCACTTCGACCCAGCTCTTAAGGTGGGGGGGGGGGGCGTTGTGAGCTTCGCGAGAGCAGAAAATAATAACGTCATTAGTGACGTTTTCACTACGACCACAACGACCGCGCGGTCGTCACGTTGAACGGCTGAAGGTACATTTTGATCGTTGTGAGCGCTTAGTGGAAAGCACCCTAAGAGATTTATGTATTGTTATACACATCAAATAGTGTTCAGTTCTTTTCAAAGATCTTGATACAGTATTGGTTTCAGGCTTTATAGACAAAAACAAAGACACTAAAATTAAACGCAAAGAAATTAATAAATACGCATGCAGAAGGCACTTATTGGATATTAATTAATAACTAGTAAAATAAAAAGATACCACTGTGTACTAAATAAATAAAAAATTAAATAACTCCTTACACAATGTAAGGATGAAATAAATATTCTGAACTGTAGCCACAAAATAGAATTCTGTTTCCAATATATATATATATGTGTGTGTGTGTGTGTGTGATGAAAGCGGAAGGCCCCCCCAACAATCAATTAGCTGCAGTCATCTTCAACAACTTTATCTGCACTCTTAGATCGATACAAGCATCACATTCAGCCGATATGCTTTCAATTAAAGATTTCTTCTGCAACTGCAAATTAGAATCATGAAAATTATTTAAAAATATTGCAATACTGGGGTGGGGGAACTAAGATGCTGATAAAATAATACTAATACGTGTGATACGTGATAAGAGCTCGACAAAAATCACACTCCTAACGCAGAGCATTTGAATGATACTACTAAGGGAACAGATTATTTTAGTTAGAAGCACGTTGAACTGGCCCAAGCCGGGGAATCCTGACGGCTTCAAATCCACTTAGATTTTCTCTTCCCAGGAGCTCTACAATTCATTGTCCAAGAGCCCAGCTTTGAGAAGACTCTAAGCGCTTAATGACTTTCTATGTAAATATGTTTAAATAAAAAATATTTTAAAAAAAATTACTTGTAATCTTTTTGTTTCCACTTTAGCATCCTGTTTCCTTTTCCATAAACCATTTTGTTCATTATTTGGGGGTTCGTTTTCATCTTCAGAACTGTCAGAGAATGTTCCCCTAAAACAGATTTAGGGTATTATAGATTTTTTTTTTTTATAACATATGTAAGACGTTTTTTTTTTAAAACAGATTTTATTATTCTGTAAAGAATAACTAAATTACTAGTTTATATGTCACCGTCCTCGTTAAACACTATGAAAACACTCTTCGTAAATGTAAACACTCTAAAGTGGCGCTAAATCTTCCCAGACTATAACCTAACATTCAGGTTGTGTCGCGTTGTCGTCAGCACCCTCTGATGGCAATTTTACACATAAAATTTGGGTTGATGCATAAATTCTGGCCATTTTGTTTCATGATTTATTTTGAAGTATTTTATTGACGATTAAGATATACAGTTGTATATAAAATTGTCGCCAGTACAATTATCTATATTAAGTGTGATTTAACCAATTAACTGTTTTGTTGGTGGAAAATGTGTCCCCTAAGTGCGTCGCACAAATTAAACCATTGACGAATATATTCGTCAAACCCAGAGTATGTTTGATATGAAATTGGGTTACTGCAATTATCCCCCGAGTAGGTCGCCGCAACATTACAGACTGGTATTTATACAAATGAATCCCTGATCACAGATGATAAAATACAAACAATTATGCAGGGAAATATTTTGGCAGATTAGTAGCCCACGACTTAGCAAGCAATTTGGATGATTGCTAAATCTTGAACCCCCGCACATGAGCCAAAAAAAAAAGCTTCGCCCCTTGAATACAGGTAAATAGGGAACAAAAGGATCCTCATCGCGTTTTTTTTTAGTACCAGGAGCGTCACTTACAGCATAGTCTAGCCCTAGCCTAACACAACTTGTGAATTCGCTATTGATTCAGTGATGACTAATAAAAGACAAGGATACATTTACGAAGACTAATTCATACTATATCTATCTATTAGTTCTATTTATTAAAAAATTATTTATTGAGGCCTCAAAATATTCCAAACTTCTTGCAGTTTACGAATATATTTTTAGTTTTAATTAAAATTTGCAAAATTAACCGCCGATGGCCACTAACTGAAAACGCATGACGAATATATACTCGTCATAACCCAAAAATTTTACACTTTTTTTCATGACGTCGATAAACAGTTAACTGGTTAAAAGTTTGCGTGATTGCAGCATCTGACAATATGGAATGTTAAGAGTTCACTTCAACTTCTCTCCGCCCAACGTCTAGCTTCTATTGGATTTTCTCTCCCATCGTGTGCTATTCAACTAATTCGTATAGATTACAGCAGAAGGAAAACCCTAATGTAGTGTTTAACCAATCAGAGAGGGCTTAACTGGAAAATTCTTTACATAAACAAATAGCATTCCAAATTTAACAAAATAATTCTGTGTGGAGCCACTTTTAGAGAAAAGAAATTATAAAAACTCAAAAACTTTTTCTTCAACTAGAAAACTTTTATTATAACAGTGATATATGTTTAGGCGGGGAAATGGTACAGTTACTTAGAAAAAAAAAAAAAGTGACATTTTTGACAGGAAATGACAAATTTTGCTTACGTAAAGCGTCACTTTCAGTTAACAGATTTCAAGGTCAAATCTTTAAAACAGCTGGCAGCGAAAAAAATAATATCAAATGGGTGAAAGTACAGTAAAAAAATTTTACTCACCAAGTATCAGGTATACCACCCAAACTGTGTATACTTTCTTTGATTCGTCTAACCTCATTTCGTTCATGTTCACAGTCAGCTTTCAATTTATTGATCACATTCATTAATTCTTCTGTTTCGAACAATGCTTTCTGCATTTTCTCCGCTTTTTCTGTGGTTTCTCTATTTATATCTTGTACTTCTAAAGATTCTGCGGTTGGTACTGAAATGGAAATAATAAAAAAAATTGTACATATGGTTTGCTCGTTCTAAAAATAGGCACATAACATTAAAAATACTCAATTCAGAGAGAGAAAAAAAGAAAATTAAAAAAATTGAAGAAATGAGTTTCAAATTTATTAATCTATAACCAATTTACTAAGAAAAAATGACTATTTTGAAACTTCTTTTAAAAAAGTGTTACTTTTAGGTTATAAAAGGAAGTAAGTTATTAGAGTATTTATCCTTATTGTATTATTTATACAATACGTTCATACAATTTAAGGTAGTAGCGGTTGCAGAAAATAAATTAATATTTAACAAGTGAGTTTAATATTTTTCATCGTGCAAAAATTTAATGATTTTTTTTGCTCACTTGCCAAATAAACATCGATCTTTAAAAAGCAAATATAATAATAATAATAATAATAAACAAATTAGGTTCACAACATCGATATGTAATAAAGCATGCTGAGTATTCACCCCTCAAATACAGCTGATTATTAGATTCTCTTGAAATACCAATCGCTTCTATTTGCAGGATTATTTTGGTTAATTTTTATTTTTTTTATAAACAAAAAGAACAGAAAAAAATGAATTAAAAAAGTAGAAATCTTTTCTATATATTTTTAATAACTGTATTGGTAAAATTTCAATTTCAAGGAGGAGAAAAAAAGGTTCAACTATAAGATGAGAGTGTTTCGTTATTTCATCGACATTTGGAAAAATAGATAATTATTTATCAAAATATTATTTACATTAGTTGTTTAATAATGCTCTCAGTGTGGCAAGTAAATAACTGAAGCGTAAGAACTACAGTGTTGGAGTCTACGAAAGGTTTAAGTATAGCGACCCTTTTGGAAAATGGACGGATAAAGGCCGACGGGAAAGTAATTACAGCATCAAAAAGCTACCAAATATTATCAAAATCTATCGAGTAGTTTTCCAGATAATTGAAGTTAAAGATTTTACTGTTTCAAACGAAACGAAACTTTAACTCTAAATATCTCGTTTCCTACTCCACAGATTTCTACGAAATTTTACACAATTATAGACAATATACGTCTCCATATACAGGTGAAATATTATCAAAATCTATCGAGTAGTTTTCCAGATAATTGAAGTTAAAGATTTTACTGTTTCAAACGAAACGAAACTTTAACTCTAAATATCTCGTTTCCTACTCCACAGATTTCTACGAAATTTTACACAATTATAGACAATATACGTCTCCATATACAGGTGAAATATTATCAAAATCTATCGTGTAGTTTTGCAGATATTTGAAGTTATAGATTTCACTGTTTCAAACGAAACGAAACTTCACACAATTATAGACAATATACGTCTCCATATACAGGTGAAATATTATCAAAATCTATCAAGTAGTTTTACAGATATTTGAAGTTAAAGATTTCACTGTTTCAAACGAAACGAAACTTCAACTCTAAATATCTCGTTTCCTACTCGACCGATTTCTACGAAATTTTACACAATATACGTCTCCATATACAGGTGAAATATTATCAAAATCTATCGAGTAGTTTTGCCGATATTTGAAGTTAAAGATTTCACTGTTTCAAACGAAACGAAACTTCAACTCTAAATATCTCGTTTCCTACTCGACAGATTTCTACGAAATTTTAGACAATTATAGACAATATACGTCTCCATATACAGGAGAAATATTATCAAAATCTATTGAGTAGTTTTGCAGATATTTGAAGTTAAAGATTTCACTGTTTCAAACGAAACGAAACTTCAACTCTAAATATCTCGTTTCCTACTCGACAGATTTCTACAAAATGTTACACAATTATAGACAATATACGTCTCCATATACAGGTGAAATATTATCAAAATCTATCGAGTAGTTTTGCAGATATTTGAAGTTAAAGATTTCACTGTTTCAAACGAAACGAAACTTCAACTCTAAATATCTCGTTTCCTACTCGACAGATTTCTACGAAATTTTTACACAATTATAGACAATATACGTCTCCATATACAGGTGAAATATTATCAAAATCTATCGAGTAGTTTTGCAGATATTTGAAGTTAAAGATTTCACAGTTTCAAACGAAACGAAACTTCAACTCTAAATATCTCGTTTCCTACTCCACAGATTTCTACGAAATTTTACACAATTATAGACAATATACGTCTCCATATAAAGGTGAAATATTATCAAAATCTATCGAGTAGTTTTTCAGATATTTGAAGTTAAAGATTCCACTGTTTCAAACGAAACGAAACTTCAACTCTAAATATCTCGTTTCCTACTCGACAGATTTCTACAAAATGTTACACAATTATAGACAATATACGTCTCCATATACAGGTGAAATATTATCAAAATCTATCGAGTAGTTTTGAAGATATTTGAAGTTAAAGATTTCACTGTTTCAAACGAAACGAAACATCAACTCTAAATATCTCGTTTCCTACTCCACAGATTTCTACAAAATTTTACACAATTATAGACAATATACGTCTCCATATACAGGTGAAATATTATCAAAATCTATCGAGTAGTTTTGCAGATATTTAAAGTTAAAGATTTCACAGTTTCAAACGAAACGAAACTTCAACTCTAAATATCTCGTTTCCTACTCGACAGATTTCTACGAAATTTTCCACAATTATAGACAATATACGCCTCCATATACAGGTGAAATATTATCAAAATCTATCGAGTAGTTTTCTCGATATTTGAAGTTAAAGATATCACTGTTTCAAACGAAACGAAACTTCAACTATAAATATCTCGGTTCCTACTCGACAGATTTCTATGAAATTTTACACAATTATAGACAATATACGCCTCCATATACAGGTGAAATATTATCAAAATCTAAAGAGTAGTTTTGCAGATATTTGAAGTTAAAGATTTCACTGTTTCAAACGAAACGAAACTTCACACAATTATAGACAATATACGTCTCCATGTGCAGGTGAAATAATATCAAAATCTATCGAGTAGTTTTGCAGATATTTGAAGTTAAATATTTCACTGTTTCAAACGAAACGAAACTTCAACTCTAAATATCTCGTTTCCTACACGACAGATTTCTACGAAATTTTACACAATTATAGACAATATACGTCTCCATATACAGGTGAAATATTATCAAAATCTATCGAGTAGTTTTGCAGATATTTGAAGTTAAATATTTCACTGTTTCAAACGAAACGAAACTTTAATTCTAAATATCTCGTTCCCTACTCGACAGATTTCTACGAAATTTTACACAATTATAGACAATATACGTCTCCGTATACAGGTGAAATATTATCAAAATCTATCGAGTAGTTTTGCAGATATTTGAAGTTAAAGATTTCACTGTTTCAAACGAAACGAAACTTCACACAATTACAGACAAAATAAGTCTCCATATACAAGTGAAATATTATCAAAATCTATCAAATAGTTTTCCAGATATTTGAAGTTAAAGATTTCACTGTTTCAAACGAAACGAAACTTCAACTCTAAATATCTCGTTTCCTACTCGACAGATTTCTACGAAATTTTACACAATTCTAGACAATGTACGTCTCCATATACAGGTGAAATATTATCAAAATCTATCGAGTAGTTTTCCAGATATTTGAAGTTAAAGATTTCACGGTTTCAAACGAAACGAAAGTTCAACTCTAAATATCTCGTTCCCTACTCGACAGATTTCTACGAAATTTTACACAATTATAGAGAATATACGTCTCCATATACAGGTGAAATATTATCAAAATCTATCGAGTAGTTTTGCAGATATTTGAAGTTAAAGATTTCACTGTTTCAAACGAAACGAAACTTTAACTCTATATATCTCGTTTCCTACTCGACAGATTTCTATGAAATGTTACACAATTATAGACAATATACGTCTCCATGTACAGGTGAAATATTATCAAAATCTATCGAGTAGTTTTCCAGATATTTGAAGTTAAAGATTTCACTGTTTCAAACGAAACGAAACTTCACACAATTATAGACAAAATAAGTCTCCATATACAAGTGAAATATTATCAAAATCTATGAAATAGTTTTCCAGATATTTGAAGTTAAAGATTTCACTGTTTCAAACGAAACGAAACTTTAATTCTAAATATCTCGTTCCCTATTCGATAGATTTCTACGAAATTTTACACAATTATAGATAATGTACGTCTACATATGCAGGTGAAATATTATCAAAATCTATCGAGTAGTTTTGCAGATATTTGAAGTTAAAGATTTCACTGTTTAAAACGGAACGAAACTTTACCTCTATATATATCGTTTCCTACTCGACAGATTTCTATGAAATGTTACACAATTATAGACAATATACGTCTCCATATACAGGTGAAATATTATCAAAATCTATCGAGTAGTTCTCCAGATATTTGAAGTTAAAGATTTCACTGTTTCAAACGAAACGAAAGTTCAACTCTAAATATCTCGTTCCCTACTCGACAGATTTCTACGAAATTTTACACAATTATAGACAATATACGTCTCCATATACAGGTGAAATATTATCAAAATCTATCGAGTAGTTTTGCAGATATTTGAAGTTAAAGATTTCACTGTTTCAAACGAAACGAAACTTCACACAATTACAGACAAAATAAGTCTCCATATACAAGTGAAATATTATCAAAATCTATCAAATAGTTTTCCAGATATTTGAAGTTAAAGATTTCACTGTTTGAAACGAAACGAAACTTCAACTCTAAATATCTCGTTTCCTACTCAACAGATTTCTACGAAATTTTACACAATTCTAGACAATGTACGTCTACATATACAGGTGAAATATTATCAAAATCTATCGAGTAGTTTTGCAGATATTTGAAGTTAAAGATTTCACTGTTTCAAACGAAACGAAAATTTAACTCTATATATCTCGTTTCCTACTCGACAGATTTCTATGAAATGTTACACAATTATAGACAATATACGTCTCCATATACAGGTGAAATATTATCAAAATCTATCGAGTAGTTTTCCAGATATTTGAAGTTAAAGATTTCACTGTTTCAAACGAAACGAAAGTTCAACTCGAAATATCTCGTTCCCTACTCGACAGATTTCTACGAAATTTTCCACAATTATAGACAATATACGCCTCCATATACAGGTGAAATATTATCAAAATCTATCGAGTAGTTTTCTCGATATTTGAAGTTAAAGATATCACTGTTTCAAACGAAACGAAACTTCAACTATAAATATCTCGGTTCCTACTCGACAGATTTCTATGAAATTTTACACAATTATAGACAATATACGCCTCCATATACAGGTGAAATATTATCAAAATCTAAAGAGTAGTTTTGCAGATATTTGAAGTTAAAGATTTCACTGTTTCAAACGAAACGAAACTTCACACAATTATAGACAATATACGTCTCCATGTACAGGTGAAATAATATCAAAATCTATCGAGTAGTTTTGCAGATATTTGAAGTTAAATATTTCACTGTTTCAAACGAAACGAAACTTCAACTCTAAATATCTCGTTTCCTACACGACAGATTTCTACGAAATTTTACACAATTATAGACAATATACGTCTCCATATACAGGTGAAATATTATCAAAATCTATCGAGTAGTTTTGCAGATATTTGAAGTTAAATATTTCACTGTTTCAAACGAAACGAAACTTTAATTCTAAATATCTCGTTCCCTACTCGACAGATTTCTACGAAATTTTACACAATTATAGACAATATACGTCTCCGTATACAGGTGAAATATTATCAAAATCTATCGAGTAGTTTTGCAGATATTTGAAGTTAAAGATTTCACTGTTTCAAACGAAACGAAACTTCACACAATTACAGACAAAATAAGTCTCCATATACAAGTGAAATATTATCAAAATCTATCAAATAGTTTTCCAGATATTTGAAGTTAAAGATTTCACTGTTTCAAACGAAACGAAACTTCAACTCTAAATATCTCGTTTCCTACTCGACAGATTTCTATGAAATGTTACACAATTATAGACAATATACGTCTCCATGTACAGGTGAAATAATATCAAAATCTATCGAGTAGTTTTCCAGATATTTGAAGTTAAAGATTTCACTGTTTCAAACGAAACGAAACTTCACACAATTATAGACAAAATAAGTCTCCATATACAAGTGAAATATTATCAAAATCTATGAAATAGTTTTCCAGATATTTGAAGTTAAAGATTTCACTGTTTCAAACGAAACGAAACTTTAATTCTAAATATCTCGTTCCCTATTCGATAGATTTCTACGAAATTTTACCCAATTATAGAAAATAAACGTCTCCATACACAGGTGAAATATTATCAAAATCTTTCGAGTAGTTTTCCAGATATTTAAAGTTAAAGATTTCACTGTTTCAAACGAAACGAAACTTCACACAATTACAGACAAAATAAGTCTCCATATACAAGTGAAATATTATCAAAATCTATCAAGTAGTTTTCCAGATATTTGAAGTTAAAGATTTCACTGTTTGAAACGAAACGAAACTTCAACTCTAAATATCTCGTTTCCTACTCGACAGATGTCTACGAAATTTTACACAATTATAGATAATGTACGTCTACATATGCAGGTGAAATATTATCAAAATCTCGAGTAGTTTTGCAGATATTTGAAGTTAAAGATTTCACTGTTTAAAACGGAACGAAACTTTACCTCTATATATATCGTTTCCTACTCGACAGATTTCTATGAAATGTTACACAATTATAGACAATATACGTCTCCATATACAGGTGAAATATTATCAAAATCTATCGAGTAGTTCTCCAGATATTTGAAGTTAAAGATTTCACAGTTTCAAACGAAACGAAAGTTCAACTCTAAATATCTCGTTCCCTACTCGACAGATTTCTACGAAATTTTACACAATTATAGACAATATACGTCTCCATATACAGGTGAAATATTATCAAAATCTATCGAGTAGTTTTGCAGATATTTGAAGTTAAAGATTTCACTGTTTCAAACGAAACGAAACTTTAATTCTAAATATCTCGTTCCCTACTCGACAGATTTCTACGAAATTTTACACAATTATAGACAATATACGTCTCCATATACAGGTGAAATATTATCAAAATCTATCGAGTAGTTTTCCAGATATTTGAAGTTAAAGATTTCACTGTTTCAAACGAAACGAAAGTTCAACTCGAAATATCTCGTTCCCTACTCGACAGATTTCTACGAAATTTTACACAATTATAGAGAATATACGTCTCCATATACAGGTGAAATATTATCAAAATCTATCGAGTAGTTTTGCAGATATTTGAAGTTAAAGATTTCACTGTTTCAAACGAAACGAAACTTTAACTCTATATATCTCGTTTCCTACTCGACAGATTTCTATGAAATGTTACACAATTATAGACAATATACGTCTCCATATACAGGTGAAATATTATCAAAATCTATCGAGTAGTTTTCCAGATATTTGAAGTTAAAGATTTCACTGTTTCAAACGAAACGAAACTTCACACAATTATAGACAAAATAAGTCTCCATATACAAGTGAAATATTATCAAAATCTATGAAATACTTTTCCAGATATTTGAAGTTAAAGATTTCACTGTTTCAAACGAAACGAAAATTCAACTCTAAATATCTCGTTTCCTACTCGACAGATTTCTACGAAATTTTACACAATTATAGACAATATACGTCTCCATATACCGGTGAAATATTATCAAAATCTATCGAGTAGTTTTGCAGATATTTGAAGTTAAATATTTCACTGTTTCAAACGAAACGAAAATTTAACTCTAAATATCTCGTTTCCTATTCGATAGATTTCTTCGAAATTTTACCCAATTATAGACAATAAACGTCTCCATACACAGGTGAAATATTATCAAAATCTATCGAGTAGTTTTCCAGATATTTAAAGTTAAATATTTCACTGTTTCAAACGAAACGAAACTTCACACAATTAGAGACAAAATAAGTCTCCATATACAAGTGAAATATTATCAAAATCTATCAAATAGTTTTCCAGATATTTGAAGTTAAAGATTTCACTGTTTGAAACGAAACGAAACTTCAACTCTAAATATCTCGTTTCCTACTCGACAGATTTCTATGAAATGTTACACAATTATAGACAATATACGTCTCCATATACAGGTGAAATATTATCAAAATCTATCGAGTAGTTATGCAGATATTTGAAGTTAAAGATTTCATTGTTTCAAACGAAACGAAACTTCAACTCTAAATATCTCGTTTCCTACTCGACAGATTTCTACGAAATTTTACACAATTATAGACAATATACGTCTCCATATACAGGTGAAATATTATCAAAATCTATCGAGTTGTTTTTCAGATATTTGAAGTTAAAGATTTCACTGTTTCAACCGTAACGAAACTTCACACAATTATAGACAATATACGTCTCCATATACAAGTGAAATATTATCAAAATCTATCAAATAGTTTTCCAGATATTTGAAGTTAAAGATTTCACTGTTTCAAACGAAACGATACTTCAACTCTAAATATCTCGTTCCCTTCTCGACAGACTTCAACGAAATTTTACACAATTATAGACAATATACGTCTCCATATACAGGTGAAATATTATCAAAATCTATCGAGTAGTTTTGCAGATATTTGAAGTTAAATATTTCACTGTTTCAAACGAAACGAAACTTCACACAATTACAGACAAAATAAGTCTCCAAATACAAGTGAAATATTATCAAAATCTATCAAATAGTTTTCCAGATATTTGAAGTTAAATATTTCACTGTTTGAAACGAAACGAAACTTCAACTCTAAATATCTCGTTTCCTACTCGACAGATTTCTACGAAATTTTACACAATTCTAGACAATGTACATCTACATATGCAGGTGAAATATTATCAAAATCTATCGAGTAGTTCTCCAGATATTTGAAGTTAAAGATTTCACTGTTTCAAACGAAACGAAAGTTCAACTCTAAATATCTCGTTCCCTACTCGACAGATTTCTACGAAATTTTACACAATTATAGACAATATACGTCTCCATATACAGGTGAAATATTATCAAAATCTATCGAGCAGTTTTGCAGATATTTGAAGTTAAAGATTTCACTGTTTCAAACGAAACGAAACTTCACACAATTACAGACAAAATAAGTCTCCATATACAAGTGAAATATTATCAAAATCTATCAAATAGTTTTCCAGATATTTGAAGTTAAAGATTTCACTGTTTGAAACGAAACGAAACTTCAACTCTAAATATCTCGTTTCCTACTCAACAGATTTCTACGAAATTTTACACAATTCTAGACAATGTACGTCTACATATACAGGTGAAACATTATCAAAATCTATCGAGTAGTTTTGCAGATATTTGAAGTTAAAGATTTCACTGTTTCCAACGAAACGAAAATTTAACTCTATATATCTCGTTTCCTACTCGACAGATTTCTATGAAATGTTACACATTTATAGACAATATACGTCTCCATATACAGGTGAAATATTATCAAAATCTATCGAGTAGTTTTCCAGATATTTGAAGTTAAAGATTTCACTGTTTCAAACGAAACGAAAGTTCAACTCTAAATATCTCGTTCCCTACTCGACAGATTTCTACGAAATTTTACACAATTATAGACAATATACGTCTCCATATACAGGTGAAATATTATCAAAATCTATCGAGTAGTTTTGCAGATATTTGAAGTTAAAGATTTCACTGTTTCACACGAAACGAAACTTTAACTCTATATATCTCGTTTCCTACTCGACAGATTTCTATGAAATGTTACACAATTATAGACAATATACGTCTCCATATACAGGTGAAATATTATCAAAATCTATCGAGTAGTTTTCCAGATATTTGAAGTTAAAGATTTCACTGTTTCAAACGAAACGAAACTTCACACAATTATAGACAAAATAAGTCTCCATATACAAGTGAAATATTATCAAAATCTATGAAATAGTTTTCCAGATATTTGAAGTTAAAGATTTCACTGTTTCAAACGAAACGAAAATTCAACTCTAAATATCTCGTTTCCTACTCGACAGATTTCTACGAAATTTTACACAATTATAGACAATATACGTCTCCATACACAGGTGAAATATTATCAAAATCTATCGAGTAGTTTTGCAGATATTTGAAGTTAAATATTTCACTGTTTCAAACGAAACGAAACTTTAACTCTAAATATCTCGTTTCCTATTCGATAGATTTCTTCGAAATTTTACCCAATTATAGACAATAAACGTCTCCATACACAGGTGAAATATTATCAAAATCTATCGAGTAGTTTTCCAGATATTTAAAGTTAAATATTTCACTGTTTCAAACGAAACGAAACTTCACACAATTAGAGACAAAATAAGTCTCCACATACAAGTGAAATATTATCAAAATCTATCAAATAGTTTTCCAGATATTTGAAGTTAAAGATTTCACTGTTTGAAACGAAACGAAACTTCAACTATAAATATCTCGTTTCCTACTCGACAGATTTCTATGAAATGTTACACAATTATAGACAATATACGTCTCCATATACAGGTGAAATATTATCAAAATCTATCGAGTAGTTATGCAGATATTTGAAGTTAAAGATTTCACTGTTTCAAACGAAACGAAACTTCAACTCTAAATATCTCGTTTCCTACTTGACAGATTTCTACGAAATTTTACACAATTATAGACAATATACGTCTCCATATACAGGTGAAATATTATCAAAATCTATCGAGTAGTTTTGCAAATATTTGAAGTTAAATATTTCACTGTTTCAAACGAAACGAAACTTTAACTCTAAATATCTCGTTTCCTACTCGACAGATTTCTATGAAATGTTACACAATTATAGACAATATACGTCTCCATATACAGGTGAAATATTATCAAAATCTATCGAGTAGTTTTCCAGATATTTGAAGTTAAATATTTCACTGTTTCAAACGAAACGAAACTTTAACTCTAAATATCTCGTTTCCTACTCGACAGATTTCTATGAAATGTTACACAATTATAGACAATATACGTCTCCATATACAGGTGAAATAATATCAAAATCTATCGAGTAGTTTTCCAGATATTTGAAGTTAAATATTTCACTGTTTCAAACGAAACGAAACTTTAACTCTAAATATCTCGTTTCCTACTCGACAGATTTCTATGAAATGTTACACAATTATAGACAATATACGTCTCCATATACAGGTGAAATATTATCAAAATCTATCGAGTAGTTTTGCAGATATTTGAAGTTAAAGATTTCACTGTTTCAAACTAAACGAAACTTCAACTCTAAATATCTCGTTTCCTACTCGACAGATTTCTATGAAATGTTACACAATTATAGACAATATACGTCTCCATATACAGGTGAAATATTATCAAAATCTATCGAGTAGTTTTCCAGATATTTGAAGTTAAAGATTTCACTGTTTCAAACGAAACGAAACTTCACACAATTATAGACAAAATAAGTCTCCATATACAAGTGAAATATTATCAAAATCTATGAAATAGTTTTCCAGATATTTGAAGTTAAAGATTTCACTGTTTCAAACGAAACGAAAATTCAACTCTAAATATCTCGTTTCCTACTCGACAGATTTCTACGAAATTTTACACAATTATAGACAATATACGTCTCCATACACAGGTGAAATATTATCAAAATCTATCGAGTAGTTTTGCAGATATTTGAAGTTAAATATTTCACTGTTTCAAACGAAACGAAACTTTAACTCTAAATATCTCGTTTCCTATTCGATAGATTTCTTCGAAATTTTACCCAATTATAGACAATAAACGTCTCCATACACAGGTGAAATATTATCAAAATCTATCGAGTAGTTTTCCAGATATTTAAAGTTAAATATTTCACTGTTTCAAACGAAACGAAACTTCACACAATTAGAGACAAAATAAGTCTCCATATACAAGTGAAATATTATCAAAATCTATCAAATAGTTTTCCAGATATTTGAAGTTAAAGATTTCACTGTTTGAAACGAAACGAAACTTCAACTCTAAATATCTCGTTTCCTACTCGACAGATTTCTATGAAATGTTACACAATTATAGACAATATACGTCTCCATATACAGGTGAAATATTATCAAAATCTATCGAGTAGTTATGCAGATATTTGAAGTTAAAGATTTCACTGTTTCAAACGAAACGAAAATTCAACTCTAAATATCTCGTTTCCTACTCGACAGATTTCTACGAAATTTTACACAATTATAGACAATATACGTCTCCATATACAGGTGAAATATTATCAAAATCTATCGAGTAGTTTTGCAAATATTTGAAGTTAAATATTTCACTGTTTCAAACGAAACGAAACTTTAACTCTAAATATCTCGTTTCCTACTCGACAGATTTCTATGAAATGTTACACAATTATAGACAATATACGTCTCCATATACAGGTGAAATATTATCAAAATCTATCGAGTAGTTATGCAGATATTTGAAGTTAAAGATTTCACTGTTTCAAACGAAACGAAACTTCACACAATTATAGACAATATACGTCTCCATATACAAGTGAAATATTATCAAAATCTATCAAATAGTTTTCCAGATATTTGAAGTTAAAGATTTCACTGTTTCAAACGAAACGAAACTTCAACTCTAAATATCTCGTTCCCTTCTCGACAGACTTCAACGAAATTTTACACAATTATAGACAATATACGTCTCCATAAACAGGTGAAATATTATCAAAATCTATCGAGTTGTTTTTCAGATATTTGAAGTTAAAGATTTCACTGTTTCAAACGAAACGAAACTTCACACAATTATAGACAATATACGTCTCCATATACAAGTGAAATATTATCAAAATCTATCAAATAGTTTTCCAGATATTTGAAGTTAAAGATTTCACTGTTTCAAACGAAACGATACTTCAACTCTAAATATCTCGTTCCCTTCTCGACAGACTTCAATGAAATTTTACACAATTATAGACAATATACGTCTCCATATACAGGTGAAATATTATCAAAATCTATCGAGTAGTTTTGCAGATATTTGAAGTTAAAGATTTCACTGTTTCAAACGGAACGAAACTTTAACTCTATATATCCCGTTTACTACTCGACAGATTTCTATGAAATGTTACACAATTATAGACAATATACGTCTCCATATACAGGTGAAATATTATCAAAATCTATCGAGTAGTTTTCCAGATATTTGAAGTTAAAGATTTCACTGTTTCAAACGAAACGAAAGTTCAACTCTAAATATCTCGTTCCCTACTCGACAGATTTCTACCAAATTTTACACAATTATAGACAATATACGTTTCCATATACAGGTGAAATATTATCAAAATCTATCGAGTAGTTTTGCAGATTTTGAAGTTAAAGATTTAACTGTTTCAAACGATACGAAACTTCACACAATTACAGACAAAATAAGTCTCCATATACAAGTGAAATATTATCAAAATCTATCAAATAGTTTTCCAGATATTTGAAGTTAAATATTTCACTGTTTGAAACGAAACGAAACTTCAACTCTAAATATCTCGTTTCCTACTCGACAGATTTCTACGAAATTTTACATAATTCTAGACAATGTACGTCAACATATGCAGGTGAAATATTATCAAAATCTATCGAGTAGTTTTGCAGATATTTGAAGTTAAAGATTTCACTGTTTCAAACGAAACGAATCTTTAACTCTATATATCTCGTTTCCTACTCGACAGATTTCTACGAAATTTTACCCAATTATAGACAATAAACGTCTCCATAAACAGGTGATATATTATCAAAATCTATCGAGTAGTTTTGCAAATATTTGAAGTTAAATATTTCACTGTTTCAAACGAAACGAAACTTTAACTCTAAATATCTCGTTTCCTACTCGACAGATTTCTATGAAATGTTACACAATTATAGACAATATACGTCTCCATATACAGGTGAAATATTATCAAAATCTATCGAGTAGTTATGCAGATATTTGAAGTTAAAGATTTCACTGTTTCAAACGAAACGAAACTTCACACAATTATAGAGAATATACGTCTCCATATACAGGTGAAATATTATCAAAATCTATCGAGTAGTTTTGCAGATATTTGAAGTTAAAGATTTCACTGTTTCAAACGAAACGAAACTTTAACTCTATATATCTCGTTTCCTACTCGACAGATTTCTATGAAATGTTACACAATTATAGACAATATACGTCTCCATATACAGGTGAAATATTATCAAAATCTATCGAGTAGTTTTCCAGATATTTGAAGTTAAAGATTTCACTGTTTCAAACGAAACGAAACTTCACACAATTATAGACAAAATAAGTCTCCATATACAAGTGAAATATTATCAAAATCTATGAAATAGTTTTCCAGATATTTGAAGTTAAAGATTTCACTGTTTCAAACGAAACGAAAATTCAACTCTAAATATCTCGTTTCCTACTCGACAGATTTCTACGAAATTTTACACAATTATAGACAATATACGTCTCCATACACAGGTGAAATATTATCAAAATCTATCGAGTAGTTTTGCAGATATTTGAAGTTAAATATTTCACTGTTTCAAACGAAACGAAACTTTAACTCTAAATATCTCGTTTCCTATTCGATAGATTTCTTCGAAATTTTACCCAATTATAGACAATAAACGTCTCCATACACAGGTGAAATATTATCAAAATCTATCGAGTAGTTTTCCAGATATTTAAAGTTAAATATTTCACTGTTTCAAACGAAACGAAACTTCACACAATTAGAGAGAAAATAAGTCTCCATATACAAGTGAAATATTATCAAAATCTATCAAATAGTTTTCCAGATATTTGAAGTTAAAGATTTCACTGTTTGAAACGAAACGAAACTTCAACTCTAAATATCTCGTTTCCTACTCGACAGATTTCTATGAAATGTTACACAATTATAGACAATATACGTCTCCATATACAGGTGAAATATTATCAAAATCTATCGAGTAGTTATGCAGATATTTGAAGTTAAAGATTTCACTGTTTCAAACGAAACGAAACTTCAACTCTAAATATCTCGTTTCCTACTCGACAGATTTCTACGAAATTTTACACAATTATAGACAATATACGTCTCCATATACAGGTGAAATATTATCAAAATCTATCGAGTAGTTTTGCAAATATTTGAAGTTAAATATTTCACTGTTTCAAACGAAACGAAACTTTAACTCTAAATATCTCGTTTCCTACTCGACAGATTTCTATGAAATGTTACACAATTATAGACAATATACGTCTCCATATACAGGTGAAATATTATCAAAATCTATCGAGTAGTTATGCAGATATTTGAAGTTAAAGATTTCACTGTTTCAAACGAAACGAAACTTCACACAATTATAGACAATATACGTCTCCATATACAAGTGAAATATTATCAAAATCTATCAAATAGTTTTCCAGATATTTGAAGTTAAAGATTTCACTGTTTCAAACGAAACGAAACTTCAACTCTAAATATCTCGTTCCCTTCTCGACAGACTTCAACGAAATTTTACACAATTATAGACAATATACGTCTCCATAAACAGGTGAAATATTATCAAAATCTATCGAGTTGTTTTTCAGATATTTGAAGTTAAAGATTTCACTGTTTCAAACGAAACGAAACTTCACACAATTATAGACAATATACGTCTCCATATACAAGTGAAATATTATCAAAATCTATCAAATAGTTTTCCAGATATTTGAAGTTAAAGATTTCACTGTTTCAAACGAAACGATACTTCAACTCTAAATATCTCGTTCCCTTCTCGACAGACTTCAATGAAATTTTACACAATTAGAGACAATATACGTCTCCATATACAGGTGAAATATTATCAAAATCTATCGAGTAGTTTTGCAGATATTTGAAGTTAAAGATTTCACTGTTTCAAACGGAACGAAACTTTAACTCTATATATCCCGTTTACTACTCGACAGATTTCTATGAAATGTTACACAATTATAGACAATATACGTCTCCATATACAGGTGAAATATTATCAAAATCTATCGAGTAGTTTTCCAGATATTTGAAGTTAAAGATTTCACTGTTTCAAACGAAACGAAAGTTCAACTCTAAATATCTCGTTCCCTACTCGACAGATTTCTACCAAATTTTACACAATTATAGACAATATACGTCTCCATAAACAGGTGAAATATTATCAAAATCTATCGAGTTGTTTTTCAGATATTTGAAGTTAAAGATTTCACTGTTTCAAACGAAACGAAACTTCACACAATTATAGACAATATACGTCTCCATATACAAGTGAAATATTATCAAAATCTATCAAATAGTTTTCCAGATATTTGAAGTTAAAGATTTCACTGTTTCAAACGAAACGATACTTCAACTCTAAATATCTCGTTTCCTACTCGACAGATTTCTATGAAATGTTACACAATTATAGACAATATACGTCTCCATATACAGGTGAAATATTATCAAAATCTATCGAGTAGTTATGCAGATATTTGAAGTTAAAGATTTCACTGTTTCAAACGAAACGAAACTTCACACAATTATAGACAATATACGTCTCCATATACAAGTGAAATATTATCAAAATCTATCAAATAGTTTTCCAGATATTTGAAGTTAAAGATTTCACTGTTTCAAACGAAACGAAACTTCAACTCTAAATATCTCGTTCCCTTCTCGACAGACTTCAACGAAATTTTACACAATTATAGACAATATACGTCTCCATAAACAGGTGAAATATTATCAAAATCTATCGAGTTGTTTTTCAGATATTTGAAGTTAAAGATTTCACTGTTTCAAACGAAACGAAACTTCACACAATTATAGACAATATACGTCTCCATATACAAGTGAAATATTATCAAAATCTATCAAATAGTTTTCCAGATATTTGAAGTTAAAGATTTCACTGTTTCAAACGAAACGATACTTCAACTCTAAATATCTCGTTCCCTTCTCGACAGACGTCAATGAAATTTTACACAATTATAGACAATATACGTCTCCATATACAGGTGAAATATTATCAAAATCTATCGAGTAGTTTTGCAGATATTTGAAGTTAAAGATTTCACTGTTTCAAACGGAACGAAACTTTAACTCTATATATCCCGTTTACTACTCGACAGATTTCTATGAAATGTTACACAATTATAGACAATATACGTCTCCATATACAGGTGAAATATTATCAAAATCTATCGAGTAGTTTTCCAGATATTTGAAGTTAAAGATTTCACTGTTTCAAACGAAACGAAAGTTCAACTCTAAATATCTCGTTCCCTACTCGACAGATTTCTACCAAATTTTACACAATTATAGACAATATACGTTTCCATATACAGGTGAAATATTATCAAAATCTATCGAGTAGTTTTGCAGATTTTGAAGTTAAAGATTTAACTGTTTCAAACGATACGAAACTTCACACAATTACAGACAAAATAAGTCTCCATATACAAGTGAAATATTATCAAAATCTATCAAATAGTTTTCCAGATATTTGAAGTTAAATATTTCACTGTTTGAAACGAAACGAAACTTCAACTCTAAATATCTCGTTTCCTACTCGACAGATTTCTACGAAATTTTACATAATTCTAGACAATGTACGTCAACATATGCAGGTGAAATATTATCAAAATCTATCGAGTAGTTTTGCAGATATTTGAAGTTAAAGATTTCACTGTTTCAAACGAAACGAATCTTTAACTCTATATATCTCGTTTCCTACTCGACAGATTTCTACGAAATTTTACCCAATTATAGACAATAAACGTCTCCATAAACAGGTGATATATTATCAAAATCTATCGAGTAGTTTTGCAAATATTTGAAGTTAAATATTTCACTGTTTCAAACGAAACGAAACTTTAACTCTAAATATCTCGTTTCCTACTCGACAGATTTCTATGAAATGTTACACAATTATAGACAATATACGTCTCCATATACAGGTGAAATATTATCAAAATCTATCGAGTAGTTATGCAGATATTTGAAGTTAAAGATTTCACTGTTTCAAACGAAACGAAACTTCACACAATTATAGAGAATATACGTCTCCATATACAGGTGAAATATTATCAAAATCTATCGAGTAGTTTTGCAGATATTTGAAGTTAAAGATTTCACTGTTTCAAACGAAACGAAACTTTAACTCTATATATCTCGTTTCCTACTCGACAGATTTCTATGAAATGTTACACAATTATAGACAATATACGTCTCCATATACAGGTGAAATATTATCAAAATCTATCGAGTAGTTTTCCAGATATTTGAAGTTAAAGATTTCACTGTTTCAAACGAAACGAAACTTCACACAATTATAGACAAAATAAGTCTCCATATACAAGTGAAATATTATCAAAATCTATGAAATAGTTTTCCAGATATTTGAAGTTAAAGATTTCACTGTTTCAAACGAAACGAAAATTCAACTCTAAATATCTCGTTTCCTACTCGACAGATTTCTACGAAATTTTACACAATTATAGACAATATACGTCTCCATACACAGGTGAAATATTATCAAAATCTATCGAGTAGTTTTGCAGATATTTGAAGTTAAATATTTCACTGTTTCAAACGAAACGAAACTTTAACTCTAAATATCTCGTTTCCTATTCGATAGATTTCTTCGAAATTTTACCCAATTATAGACAATAAACGTCTCCATACACAGGTGAAATATTATCAAAATCTATCGAGTAGTTTTCCAGATATTTAAAGTTAAATATTTCACTGTTTCAAACGAAACGAAACTTCACACAATTAGAGACAAAATAAGTCTCCATATACAAGTGAAATATTATCAAAATCTATCAAATAGTTTTCCAGATATTTGAAGTTAAAGATTTCACTGTTTGAAACGAAACGAAACTTCAACTCTAAATATCTCGTTTCCTACTCGACAGATTTCTATGAAATGTTACACAATTATAGACAATATACGTCTCCATATACAGGTGAAATATTATCAAAATCTATCGAGTAGTTATGCAGATATTTGAAGTTAAAGATTTCACTGTTTCAAACGAAACGAAACTTCAACTCTAAATATCTCGTTTCCTACTCGACAGATTTCTACGAAATTTTACACAATTATAGACAATATACGTCTCCATATACAGGTGAAATATTATCAAAATCTATCGAGTAGTTTTGCAAATATTTGAAGTTAAATATTTCACTGTTTCAAACGAAACGAAACTTTAACTCTAAATATCTCGTTTCCTACTCGACAGATTTCTATGAAATGTTACACAATTATAGACAATATACGTCTCCATATACAGGTGAAATATTATCAAAATCTATCGAGTAGTTATGCAGATATTTGAAGTTAAAGATTTCACTGTTTCAAACGAAACGAAACTTCACACAATTATAGACAATATACGTCTCCATATACAAGTGAAATATTATCAAAATCTATCAAATAGTTTTCCAGATATTTGAAGTTAAAGATTTCACTGTTTCAAACGAAACGAAACTTCAACTCTAAATATCTCGTTCCCTTCTCGACAGACTTCAACGAAATTTTACACAATTATAGACAATATACGTCTCCATAAACAGGTGAAATATTATCAAAATCTATCGAGTTGTTTTTCAGATATTAGAAGTTAAAGATTTCACTGTTTCAAACGAAACGAAACTTCACACAATTATAGACAATATACGTCTCCATATACAAGTGAAATATTATCAAAATCTATCAAATAGTTTTCCAGATATTTGAAGTTAAAGATTTCACTGTTTCAAACGAAACGATACTTCAACTCTAAATATCTCGTTCCCTTCTCGACAGACTTCAATGAAATTTTACACAATTATAGACAATATACGTCTCCATATACAGGTGAAATATTATCAAAATCTATCGAGTAGTTTTGCAGATATTTGAAGTTAAAGATTTCACTGTTTCAAACGGAACGAAACTTTAACTCTATATATCCCGTTTACTACTCGACAGATTTCTATGAAATGTTACACAATTATAGACAATATACGTCTCCATATACAGGTGAAATATTATCAAAATCTATCGAGTAGTTTTCCAGATATTTGAAGTTAAAGATTTCACTGTTTCAAACGAAACGAAAGTTCAACTCTAAATATCTCGTTCCCTACTCGACAGATTTCTACCAAATTTTACACAATTATAGACAATATACGTTTCCATATACAGGTGAAATATTATCAAAATCTATCGAGTAGTTTTGCAGATTTTGAAGTTAAAGATTTAACTGTTTCAAACGATACGAAACTTCACACAATTACAGACAAAATAAGTCTCCATATACAAGTGAAATATTATCAAAATCTATCAAATAGTTTTCCAGATATTTGAAGTTAAATATTTCACTGTTTGAAACGAAACGAAACTTCAACTCTAAATATCTCGTTTCCTACTCGACAGATTTCTACGAAATTTTACATAATTCTAGACAATGTACGTCAACATATGCAGGTGAAATATTATCAAAATCTATCGAGTAGTTTTGCAGATATTTGAAGTTAAAGATTTCACTGTTTCAAACGAAACGAATCTTTAACTCTATATATCTCGTTTCCTACTCGACAGATTTCTACGAAATTTTACCCAATTATAGACAATAAACGTCTCCATAAACAGGTGATATATTATCAAAATCTATCGAGTAGTTTTCGAGATATTTGAAGTTAAAGATTTCACTGTTTCAAACGAAACGAAACTTCAACTCTAAATATCTCGTTTCCTACTCGACAGATTTCTACGAAATTTTACATAATTCTAGACAATGTACGTCTACATATGCAGGTGGAATATTATCAAAATCTATCGAGTAGTTTTGCAGATATTTGAAGTTAAAGATTTCACTGTTTCAAACGGAACGAAACTTTACCTCTATATATATCGTTTCCTACTCGACAGATTTCTATGTAATGTTACACAATTATAGACAATATACGCCTCCATATACAGGTGAAATATTATCAAAATCTATCGAGTAGTTCTCCAGATATTTGAAGTTAAAGATTTCACTGTTTCAAACGAAACGAAAGTTCAACTCTAAATATCTCGTTCCCTACTCGACAGATTTCTACGAAACTTCACACAATTACAGACAAAATAAGTCTCCATATACAAGTGAAATATTATCAAAATCTATCAAATAGTTTTCCAGATATTTGAAGTTAAAGATTTCACTGTTTGAAACGAAACGAAACTTCAACTCTAAATATCTCGTTTCCTAATCGACAGATTTCTACGAAATTTTACACAATTCTAGACAATGTACGTCTACATATACAGGTGAAATATTATCAAAATCTATTAAATAGTTTTCCAGATATTTGAAGTTAAAGATTTCACTGTTTCAAACGAAACGAAAGTTCAACTCTAAATATCTCGTTCCCTACACGACAGATTTCTACGAAATTTTACACAATTATAGAGAATATACGTCTCCATATACAGGTGAAATATTATCAAAATCTATCGAGTAGTTTTGCAGATATTTGAAGTTAAAGATTTCACTGTTTCAAACGAAACGAAACTTTAACTCTATATATCCCGTTTCCTACTCGACAGATTTCTATGAAATGTTACACAATTATAGACAATATACGTCTCCATATACAGGTGAAATATTATCAAAATCTATCGAGTAGTTTTCCAGATATTTGAAGTTAAAGATTTCACTGTTTCAAACGAAACGAAACTTCACACAATTATAGACAAAATAAGTCTCCATATACAAGTGAAATATTATCAAAATCTATCAAATAGTTTTCCAGATATTTGAAGTTAAAGATTTCACTGTTTCAAACGAAACGAAAATTCAACTCTAAATATCTCGTTTCCTACTCGACAGATTTCTACGAAATTTTACACAATTATAGACAATATACGTCTCCATATACAGGTGAAATATTATCAAAATCTATCGAGTAGTTTTGCAGATATTTGAAGTTAAATATTTCACTGTTTCAAACGAAACGAAACTTTAACTCTAAATATCTCGTTTCCTATTCGATAGATTTCTACGAAATTTTACCCAATTATAGACAATAAACGTCTCCATACACAGGTGAAATATTATCAAAATCTATCGAGTAGTTTTTCAGATATTTAAAGTTAAATATTTCACTGTTTCAAACGAAACGAAACTTCACACAATTATAGACAAAATAAGTCTCCATATACAAGTGAAATATTATCAAAATCTATCAAATAGTTTTCCAGATATTTGAAGTTAAAGATTTCACTGTTTGAAACGAAACGAAACTTCAACTCTAAATATCTCGTTTCCTACTCGACAGATTTCTACGAAATTTGACACAATTATAGACAATGTACGTCTACATATGCAGGTGAAATATTATCAAAATCTATCGAGTAGTTTTGCAGATATTTGAAGTTAAAGATTTCACTGTTTCAAACGAAACGAAACTTCAACTCTAAATATCTCGTTTCCTACTCGACAGATTTCTATGAAATGTTACACAATTATAGACAATATACGTCTCCATATACAGGTGAAATATTATCAAATTCTATCGAGTAGTTTTCCAGATATTTGAAGTTAAAGATTTCACTGTTTCAAACGAAACGAAACTTCACACAATTAGAGACAAAATAAGTCTCCATATACAAGTGAAATATTATCAAAATCTATCAAATAGTTTTGCAGATATTTGAAGTTAAAGATTTCACTGTTTCAAACGAAACGAAACTTCAACTCTAAATATCTCGTTTCCTACTCGACAGATTTCTATGAAATGTTACACAATTATAGACAATAAACGTTTCCATATACAGGTGAAATATTATCAAATTCTATCGAGTAGTTTTCCAGATATTTGAAGTTAAAGATTTCACTGTTTCAAACGAAACGAAACTTCACACAATTAGAGACAAAATAAGTCTCCATATACAAGTGAAATATTATCAAAATCTATCAAATAGTTTTGCAGATATTTGAAGTTAAAGATTTCACTGTTTCAAACGAAACGAAAATTTAACTCTATATATCTCGTTTCCTACTCGACAGATTTCTATGAAATGTTACACAATTATAGACAATATACGTCTCCATATACAGGAGAAATATTATCAAAATCTATCGAGTAGTTTTCCAGATATTTGAAGTTAAAGATTTCACTGTTTCAAACGAAACGAAAGTTCAACTCTAAATATCTCGTTCCCTACTCGACAGACTTCTACGAAATTTTACACAATTATAGACAATATACGTCTCCATATACAGGTGAAATATTATCAAAATCTATCGAGTAGTTTTGCAGATATATGAAGTTAAAGATTTCACTGTTTACAACGAAACGAAACTTTAAGTCTAAATATCTCGTTTCCTATTCGATAGATTTCTACGAAATTTTACCCAATTATAGACAATAAACGTCTCCATAAACAGGTGATATATTATCAAAATCTATCGAGTAGTTTTCGAGATATTTGAAGTTAAAGATTTCACTGTTTCAAACGAAACGATACTTCACACAATTATAGACAAAATAAGTCTCCATATACAAGTGAAATATTATCAAAATCTATGAAATAGTTTTCCAGATATTTGAAGTTAAAGATTTCACTGTTTCAAACGAAACGAAAATTCAACTCTAAATATCTCATTTCCTACTCGACAGATTTCTACGAAATTTTACACAATTATAGACAATATACGTCTCCATATACAGGTGAAATATTATCAAAATCTATCGAGTAGTTTTGCAGATATTTGAAGTTAAATATTTCACTGTTTCAAACGAAACGAAACTTTAACTCTATATATCTCGTTTCCTACTCGACAGATTTCTATGAAATGTTACACAATTATAGACATTATACGTCTCCATATACAGGAGAAATATTATCAAAATCTATTTAGTAGTTTTGCAGATATTTGAAGTTAAAGATTTCACTGTTTCAAACGAAACGAAACTTTAACTCTATATATCACGTTTCCTACTCGACAGATTTCTATGAAATGTTACACAATTATAGACAATATGCGTCTCCATATACAGGTGAAATATTATCAAAATCTATTGAGTAGTTTTGCAGATATTTGAAGTTTAGGATTTCACTGTTTCAAACGAAACGAAACTTCAACTCTAAATATCTCGTTTCCTAGTCTACAGATTTCTACGAAATTTTAAACAATTATAGACAATATACGCCTCCATATACAGGTGAAATATTATCAAAATCTATCGAGTAGTTTTCCAGATATTTGAAGTTTTAAGATTTCACTGTTTGAAGCGAAACGAAACTTCAACTCTAAATATCTCGTTTCCTACTCGACAGATTTCTACAAAATTTTACACAATTATAGACAATAAACGTCTCCATATACAGGTGAAATATTATCAAATTCTATCGAGTAGTTTTCCAGATATTTGAAGTTAAAGATTTCACTGTTTCAAACGAAACGAAACTTCAACTCTAAATATCTCGTTTCCTATTCGATAGATTTCTACGAAATTTTACCCAATTATAGACAATATATGTCTCCATAAACAGGTGAAATATTATCAAAATCTATCGAGTAGTTTTGCAGATATTTGAAGTTAAAGATTTCACTGTTTGAAACGAAACGAAACTTCAACTCTAAATATCTCGTTTCCTACTCGACAGATTTCAACGAAATTTTACACAATTATAGATAATATACGTCGCCATATGCAGGTGAAATATCAAAATTTATGGAGTAGTTTTGCAGATATTTGAAGTTAAAGATTTCACTGTTTCAAACGAAACGAAAATTCACACAATTACAGACAAAATAAGTCTCCATATACAAGTGAAATATTATCAAAATCTATCAAATAGTTTTCCAGATATTTGAAGTTAAAGATTTCACTGTTTGAAACGAAACGAAACTTCAACTCTAAATATCTCGTTTCCTACTCGACAGATTTTTACGAAATTTTACACAATTCTAGACAATGTACGTCTACATATGCAGGTGAAATATTATCAAAATCTATTGAGTAGTTTTGCCGATATTTGAAGTTAAAGATTTCACTGTTTCAAACGGAAAGAAACTTTAACTCTATATATCTCGTTTCCTACTCGACAGATTTCTATGAAATGTTACACAATTATAGACAATATACGTCTCCATATACAGGTGAAATATTATCAAAATCTATCAAGTAGTTTTCCAGATATTTGAAGTTAAAGATTTCACTGTTTCAAACGAAACGAAAGTTCAACTCTAAATATCTCGTTCCCTACTCGACAGATTTCTACGAAAATTTACACAATTATAGACAATATACGTCTCCATATACAGGTGAAATATTATCAAAATCTATCGAGTAGTTTTGCAGATATTTGAAGTTAAAGATTTCACTGTTTCAAACGAAACGAAACTTCACACAATTACAGACAAAATAAGTCTCCATATAGAAGTGAAATATTATCAAAATCTATCAAATAGTTTTCCAGATATTTGAAGTTAAAGATTTCACTGTTTCAAACGAAACGAAACTTTAACTCTATATATCTCGTTTCCTACTCGACAGATTTCTATGAAATGTTACACAATTATAGACAATATACGTCTCCATATACAGGTGAAATATTATCAAAATCTATCGAGTAGTTTTCCAGATATTTGAAGTTAAAGATTTCACTGATTCAAACGAAACGAAAGTTCAACTCTAAATATCTCGTTCCCTACTCGACAGATTTCTACGAAATTTTACACAATTATAGACAATATACGTCTCCATATACAGGTGAAATATTATCAAAATCTATCGAGTAGTTTTCCAGATATTTGAAGTTAAAGATTTCACTGTTTCAAACGAAACGAAAGTTCAACTCTAAATATCTCGTTCCCTACTCGACAGATTTCTACGAAATTTTACACAATTATAGACAATATACGTCTCCATATACAGGTGAAATATTATCAAAATCTATCGAGTAGTTTTGCAGATATTTGAAGTTAAAGATTTCACTGTTTACAACGAAACGAAACTTTAAGTCTAAATATCTCGTTTCCTATTCGATAGATTTCTACGAAATTTTACCCAATTATAGACAATAAACGTCTCCATAAACAGGTGATATATTATCAAAATCTATCGAGTAGTTTTCGAGATATTTGAAGTTAAAGATTTCACTGTTTCAAACGAAACGAAACTTCACACAATTATAGACAAAATAAGTCTCCATATACAGGTGAAATATTATCAAAATCTATCGAGTAGTTTTCGAGATATTTGAAGTTAAAGATTTCACTGTTTCAAACGAAACGAAACTTCACACAATTATAGACAAAATAAGTCTCCATATACAGGTGAAATATTATCAAAATCTAGCGAGTAGTTTTGCAGATATTTGGAGTTAAAGATTTCACTGTTTCAAACGAAGCGAAACTTCAACTCTAAATATCTCGTTTCCTATTCGATAGATTTCTACGAAATTTTACCCAATTATAGACAATAAACGTCCCCGTATACAGGTGAAATATTATCAAAATCTATCGAGTAGTTTTCCAGGTATTTGAAGTTAAAGATTTCACTGTTTCAAACGAAACGAAGCTTCACACAATTAGAGACAAAATAAGTCTCCATATACAAGTGAAATATTATCAAAATCTATCAAATAGTTTTGCAGATATTTGAAGTTAAAGATTTCACTGTTTCAAACGAAACGAAACTTCAACTCTAAATATCTCGTTTCCTAGTCTACAGATTTCTACGAAATTTTAAACAATTATAGACAATATACGCCTCCATATACAGGTGAAATATTATCAAAATCTATCGAGTAGTTTTCCAGATATTTGAAGTTTTAAGATTTCACTGTTTGAAGCGAAACGAAACTTCAACTCTAAATATCTCGTTTCCTACTCGACAGATTTCTACAAAATTTTACACAATTATAGACAATAAACGTCTCCATATACAGGTGAAATATTATCAAATTCTATCGAGTAGTTTTCCAGATATTTGAAGTTAAAGATTTCACTGTTTCAAACGAAACGAAACTTCAACTCTAAATATCTCGTTTCCTATTCGATAGATTTCTACGAAATTTTACCCAATTATAGACAATATATGTCTCCATAAACAGGTGAAATATTATCAAAATCTATCGAGTAGTTTTGCAGATATTTGAAGTTAAAGATTTCACTGTTTGAAACGAAACGAAACTTCAACTCTAAATATCTCGTTTCCTACTCGACAGATTTCAACGAAATTTTACACAATTATAGATAATATACGTCGCCATATGCAGGTGAAATATCAAAATTTATGGAGTAGTTTTGCAGATATTTGAAGTTAAAGATTTCACTGTTTCAAACGAAACGAAAATTCACACAATTACAGACAAAATAAGTCTCCATATACAAGTGAAATATTATCAAAATCTATCAAATAGTTTTCCAGATATTTGAAGTTAAAGATTTCACTGTTTGAAACGAAACGAAACTTCAACTCTAAATATCTCGTTTCCTACTCGACAGATTTTTACGAAATTTTACACAATTCTAGACAATGTACGTCTACATATGCAGGTGAAATATTATCAAAATCTATTGAGTAGTTTTGCCGATATTTGAAGTTAAAGATTTCACTGTTTCAAACGGAAAGAAACTTTAACTCTATATATCTCGTTTCCTACTCGACAGATTTCTATGAAATGTTACACAATTATAGACAATATACGTCTCCATATACAGGTGAAATATTATCAAAATCTATCAAGTAGTTTTCCAGATATTTGAAGTTAAAGATTTCACTGTTTCAAACGAAACGAAAGTTCAACTCTAAATATCTCGTTCCCTACTCGACAGATTTCTACGAAATTTTACACAATTATAGACAATATACGTCTCCATATACAGGTGAAATATTATCAAAATCTATCGAGTAGTTTTGCAGATATTTGAAGTTAAAGATTTCACTGTTTCAAACGAAACGAAACTTCACACAATTACAGACAAAATAAGTCTCCATATACAAGTGAAATATTATCAAAATCTATCAAATAGTTTTCCAGATATTTGAAGTTAAAGATTTCACTGTTTCAAACGAAACGAAACTTTAACTCTATATATCTCGTTTCCTACTCGACAGATTTCTATGAAATGTTACACAATTATAGACAATATACGTCTCCATATACAGGTGAAATATTATCAAAATCTATCGAGTAGTTTTCCAGATATTTGAAGTTAAAGATTTCACTGTTTCAAACGAAACGAAAGTTCAACTCTAAATATCTCGTTCCCTACTCGACAGATTTCTACGAAATTTTACACAATTATAGACAATATACGTCTCCATATACAGGTGAAATATTATCAAAATCTATCGAGTAGTTTTCCAGATATTTGAAGTTAAAGATTTCACTGTTTCAAACGAAACGAAAGTTCAACTCTAAATATCTCGTTCCCTACTCGACAGATTTCTACGAAATTTTACACAATTATAGACAATATACGTCTCCATATACAGGTGAAATATTATCAAAATCTATCGAGTAGTTTTGCAGATATTTGAAGTTAAAGATTTCACTGTTTACAA
This sequence comes from Rhodnius prolixus, assembly GCF_049639745.1. Classification (NCBI taxonomy): domain Eukaryota; kingdom Metazoa; phylum Arthropoda; class Insecta; order Hemiptera; family Reduviidae; genus Rhodnius; species Rhodnius prolixus. The sequence continues at coordinate 1,838,914 of NW_027411636.1, read as the reverse complement.
CGAAACGAAACTTTAAGTCTAAATATCTCGTTTCCTATTCGATAGATTTCTACGAAATTTTACCCAATTATAGACAATAAACGTCTCCATAAACAGGTGATATATTATCAAAATCTATCGAGTAGTTTTCGAGATATTTGAAGTTAAAGATTTCACTGTTTCAAACGAAACGAAACTTCACACAATTATAGACAAAATAAGTCTCCATATACAGGTGAAATATTATCAAAATCTATCGAGTAGTTTTCGAGATATTTGAAGTTAAAGATTTCACTGTTTCAAACGAAACGAAACTTCTCACAATTATAGACAAAATAAGTCTCCATATACAGGTGAAATATTATCAAAATCTAGCGAGTAGTTTTGCAGATATTTGGAGTTAAAGATTTCACTGTTTCAAACGAAGCGAAACTTCAACTCTAAATATCTCGTTTCCTATTCGATAGATTTCTACGAAATTTTACCCAATTATAGACAATAAACGTCCCCGTATACAGGTGAAATATTATCAAAATCTATCGAGTAGTTTTCCAGGTATTTGAAGTTAAAGATTTCACTGTTTCAAACGAAACGAAGCTTCACACAATTAGAGACAAAATAAGTCTCCATATACAAGTGAAATATTATCAAAATCTATCAAATAGTTTTGCAGATATTTGAAGTTAAAGATTTCACTGTTTCAAACGAAACGAAACTTCAACTCTAAATATCTCGTTTCCTACTCGACAGATTTCTATGAAATGTTACACAATTATAGACAATATACGTCTCCATATACAGGTGAAATATTATCAAATTCTATCGAGTAGTTTTCCAGATATTTGAAGTTAAAGATTTCACTGTTTCAAACGAAACGAAACTTCACACAATTAGAGACAAAATAAGTCTCCATATACAAGTGAAATATTATCAAAATCTATCAAATAGTTTTGCAGATATTTGAAGTTAAAGATTTCACTGTTTCAAACGAAACGAAACTTCAACTCTAAATATCTCGTTTCCTACTCGACAGATTTCAACGAAATTTTACACAATTATAGACAATATACGTCGCCATATGCAGGTGAAATATCAAAATTTATCGAGTAGTTTTCCAGATATTTGAAGTTAAAGATTTCACTGTTTCAAACGAAACGAAAATTCACACAATTACAGACAAAATAAGTCTCCATATACAAGTGAAATATTATCAAAATCTATCAAATAGTTTTCCAGATATTTGAAGTTAAAGATTTCACTGTTTGAAACGAAACGAAACTTCAACTCTAAATATCTCGTTTCCTACTCGACAGATTTTTACGAAATTTTACACAATTATAGACAATAAACGTCTACATATGGAGGTGAAATATTATCAAAATCTATTGAGTAGTTTTGCCGATATTTGAAGTTAAAGATTTCACTGTTTCAAACGGAAAGAAACTTTAACTCTATATATCTCGTTTCCTACTCGACAGATTTCTATGAAATGTTACACAATTACAGACAATATACGTCTCCATATACAGGTGAAATATTATCAAAATCTATCAAGTAGTTTTCCAGATATTTGGAGTTAAAGATTTCACTGTTTCAAACGAAACGAAAGTTCAACTCTAAATATCTCGTTCCCTACTCGACAGATTTCTACGAAATTTTACACAATTATAGACAATATACGTCTCCATATACAGGTGAAATATTATCAAAATCTATCGAGTAGTTTTGCAGATATTTGAAGTTAAAGATTTCACTGTTTCAAACGAAACGAAACTTCACACAATTACAGACAAAATAAGTCTCCATATACAAGTGAAATATTATCAAAATCTATCAAATAGTTTTCCAGATATTTGAAGTTAAAGATTTCACTGTTTCAAACGAAACGAAACTTTAACTCTATATATCTCGTTTCCTACTCGACAGATTTCTATGAAATGTTACACAATTATAGACAATATACGTCTCCATATACAGGTGAAATATTATCAAAATCTATCGAGTAGTTTTCCAGATATTTGAAGTTAAAGATTTCACTGTTTCAAACGAAACGAAAGTTCAACTCTAAATATCTCGTTCCCTACTCGACAGATTTCTACGAAATTTTACACAATTATAGACAATATACGTCTCCATATACAGGTGAAATATTATCAAAATCTATCGAGTAGTTTTCCAGATATTTGAAGTTAAAGATTTCACTGTTTCAAACGAAACGAAAGTTCAACTCTAAATATCTCGTTCCCTACTCGACAGATTTCTACGAAATTTTACACAATTATAGACAATATACGTCTCCATATACAGGTGAAATATTATCAAAATCTATCGAGTAGTTTTGCAGATATTTGAAGTTAAAGATTTCACTGTTTACAACGAAACGAAACTTTAAGTCTAAATATCTCGTTTCCTATTCGATAGATTTCTACGAAATTTTACCCAATTATAGACAATAAACGTCTCCATAAACAGGTGATATATTATCAAAATCTATCGAGTAGTTTTCGAGATATTTGAAGTTAAAGATTTCACTGTTTCAAACGAAACGAAACTTCACACAATTATAGACAAAATAAGTCTCCATATACAGGTGAAATATTATCAAAATCTATCGAGTAGTTTTCGAGATATTTGAAGTTAAAGATTTCACTGTTTCAAACGAAACGAAACTTCACACAATTATAGACAAAATAAGTCTCCATATACAGGTGAAATATTATCAAAATCTAGCGAGTAGTTTTGCAGATATTTGGAGTTAAAGATTTCACTGTTTCAAACGAAGCGAAACTTCAACTCTAAATATCTCGTTTCCTATTCGATAGATTTCTACGAAATTTTACCCAATTATAGACAATAAACGTCCCCGTATACAGGTGAAATATTATCAAAATCTATCGAGTAGTTTTCCAGATATTTGAAGTTAAAGATTTCACTGTTTCAAACGAAACGAAGCTTCACACAATTAGAGACAAAATAAGTCTCCATATACAAGTGAAATATTATCAAAATCTATCAAATAGTTTTGCAGATATTTTAAGTTAAAGATTTCACTGTTTCAAACGAAACGAAACTTCAACTCTAAATATCTCGTTTCCTATTCGATAGATTTCTACGAAATTTTACCCAATTATAAACAATAAACGTCCCCGTATACAGGTGAAATATTATCAAAATCTATCGAGTAGTTTTCCAGATATTTGAAGTTAAATATTTCACTTTTTCAAACGAAACGAAACTACAACTCTAAATATCTCGTTTCCTACTCGACAGATTTCTACGAAATTTTCCACAATTATAGACGATATACGTCTCCATATAAAGGTGAAATATTATCAAAATCTATCGAGTAGTTTTGCAGATATTTGAAGTTAAAGATTTCACTGTTTCAAACGAAACGAAACTTCACACAATTACAGACAAAATAAGTCTCCATATACAAGTGAAATATTATCAAAATCTATCAAATAGTTTTCCAGATATTTGAAGTTAAAGATTTCACTGTTTGAAACGAAAGGAAACTTCAACTCTAAATATCTCGTTTCCTACTCGACAGATTTCTACGAAATTTTACACAATTATAGACAATATACGTCTCCATATACAGGTGAAATATTATCAAAATCTATCGAGTAGTTTTGCAGATATTTGAAGTTAAAGATTTCACTGTTTCAAACGAAACGAAACTTCACACAATTACAGACAAAATAAGTCTCCATATACAAGTGAAATATTATCAAAATCTATCAAATAGTTTTCCAGATATTTGAAGTTAAAGATTTCACTGTTTGAAACGAAACGAAACTTCAACTATAAATATCTCGTTTCCTACTCGACAGATTTCTATGAAATGTTACACAATTATAGACAATATACGTCTCCATATACAGGTGAAATATTATCAAATTCTATCGAGTAGTTTTCCAGATATTTGAAGTTAAAGATTTCACTGTTTCAAACGAAACGAAACTTCACACAATTAGAGACAAAATAAGTCTCCATATACAAGTGAAATATTATCAAAATCTATCAAATAGTTTTGCAGATATTTGAAGTTAAAGATTTCACTGTTTCAAACGAAACGAAACTTCAATTCTAAATATCTCGTTTCCTACTCGACAGATTTCTATGAAATGTTACACAATTATAGACAATATACGTCTCCATATACAGGTGAAATATTATCAAAATCTATCGAGTAGTTTTCCAGATATTTGAAGTTAAAGATTTCACTGTTTCAAACGAAACGAAAGTTCAACTCTAAATATCTCGTTCCCTACTCGACAGACTTCTACGAAATTTTACACAATTATAGACAATATACGTCTCCATATACAGGTGAATTATTATCAAAATCTATCGAGTAGTTTTGCAGATATATGAAGTTAAAGATTTCACTGTTTACAACGAAACGAAACTTTAAGTCTAAATATCTCGTTTCCTATTCGATAGATTTCTACGAAATTTTACCCAATTATAGACAATAAACGTCTCCATAAACAGGTGATATATTATCAAAATCTATCGAGTAGTTTTCGAGATATTTGAAGTTAAAGATTTCACTGTTTCAAACGAAACGAAACTTCACACAATTATAGACAAAATAAGTCTCCATATACAAGTGAAATATTATCAAAATCTATGAAATAGTTTTCCAGATATTTGAAGTTAAAGATTTCACTGTTTCAAACGAAACGAAAATTCAACTCTAAATATCTCGTTTCCTACTCGACAGATTTCTACGAAATTTTACACAATTATAGACAATATACGTCTCCATATACAGGTGAAATATTATCAAAATCTATCGAGTAGTTTTGCAGATATTTGAAGTTAAATATTTCACTGTTTCAAACGAAACGAAACTTTAACTCTATATATCTCGTTTCCTACTCGACAGATTTCTATGAAATGTTACACAATTATAGACATTATACGTCTCCATATACAGGAGAAATATTATCAAAATCTATCTAGTAGTTTTGCAGATATTTGAAGTTAAAGATTTCACTGTTTCAAACGAAACGAAACTTTAACTCTATATATCTCGTTTCCTACTCGACAGATTTCTATGAAATGTTACACAATTATAGACAATATACGTCTCCATATACAGGTGAAATATTATCAAAATCTATTGAGTAGTTTTGCAGATATTTGAAGTTTAGGATTTCACTGTTTCAAACGAAACGAAACTTCAACTCTAAATATCTCGTTTCCTAGTCGACAGATTTCTACGAAATTTTAAACAATTATAGACAATATACGCCTCCATATACAGGTGAAATATTATCAAAATCTATCGAGTAGTTTTCCAGATATTTGAAGTTTTAAGATTTCACTGTTTGAAGCGAAACGAAACTTCAACTCTAAATATCTCGTTTCCTACTCGACAGATTTCTACGAAATTTTACACAATTATAGACAATATACTTCTCCATATACAAGTGAAATATTATCAAAATCTATCAAATAGTTTTCCAGATATTTTAAGTTAAAGATTTCACTGCTTCAAACGAAACGAAACTTCAACTCTAAATATCTCGTTTCCTACTCGACAGATTTCAACGAAATTTTACACAATTATAGATAATATACGTCGCCATATGCAGGTGAAATATTATCAAAATTTATCGAGTAGTTTTGCAGATATTTGAAGTTAAAGATTTCACTGTTTCAAACGAAACGAAACTTCATCTCTAAATATCTCGTTTCCTATTCGATAGATTTCTACGAAATTTTACCCAATTATAGACAATATATGTCTCCATAAACAGGTGAAATATTATCAAAATCTATCGAGTAGTTTTGCAGATATTTGAAGTTAAAGATTTCACTGTTTGAAACGAAACGAAACTTCAACTCTAAATATCTCGTTTCCTACTCGACAGATTTCAACGAAATTTTACACAATTATAGATAATATACGTCGCCATATGCAGGTGAAATATCAAAATTTATCGAGTAGTTTTGCAGATATTTGAAGTTAAAGATTTCACTGTTTCAAACGAAACGAAAATTCACACAATTACAGACCAAATAAGTCTCCATATACAAGTGAAATATTATCAAAATCTATCAAATAGTTTTCCAGATATTTGAAGTTAAACATTTCACTGTTTGAAACGAAACGAAACTTCAACTCTAAATATCTCGTTTCCTACTCGACAGATTTTTACGAAATTTTACACAATTCTAGACAATGTACGTCTACATATGCAGGTGAAATATTATCAAAATCTATCGAGTAGTTTTGCCGATATTTGAAGTTAAAGATTTCACTGTTTCAAACGGAAAGAAACTTTAACTCTATATATCTCGTTTCCTACTCGACAGATTTCTATGAAATGTTACACAATTATAGACAATATACGTCTCCATATACAGGTGAAATATTATCAAAATCTATCGAGTAGTTTTCCAGATATTTGAAGTTAAAGATTTCACTGTTTCAAACGAAACGAAAGTTCAACTCTAAATATCTCGTTCCCTACTCGACAGATTTCTACGAAATTTTACACAATTATAGACAATATACGTCTCCATATACAGGTGAAATATTATCAAAATCTATCGAGTAGTTTTGCAGATATTTGAAGTTAAAGATTTCACTGTTTCAAACGAAACGAAACTTCACACAATTACAGACAAAATAAGTCTCCATATACAAGTGAAATATTATCAAAATCTATCGAGTAGTTTTGCAGATATTTGAAGTTAAAGATTTCACTGTTTGAAACGAAACGAAACTTCAACTCTAAATATCTCGTTTCCTACTCGACAGATTTCAACGAAATTTTACACAATTATAGATAATATACGTCGCCATATGCAGGTGAAATATCAAAATTTATCGAGTAGTTTTGCAGATATTTGAAGTTAAACATTTCACTGTTTGAAACGAAACGAAACTTCACACAATTACAGACAAAATAAGTCTCCATATACAGGTGAAATATTATCAAAATCTATCGAGTAGTTTTGCAGATATTTGAAGTTAAAGATTTCACTGTTTGAAACGAAACGAAACTTCAACTCTAAATATCTCGTTTCCTACTCGACAGATTTCAACGAAATTTTACACAATTATAGATAATATACGTCGCCATATGCAGGTGAAATATCAAAATTTATCGAGTAGTTTTGCAGATATTTGAAGTTAAAGATTTCACTGTTTCAAACGAAACGAAAATTCACACAATTACAGACAAAATAAGTCTCCATATACAAGTGAAATATTATCAAAATCAATCGAGTAGTTTTCCAGATATTTGAAGTTAAACATTTCACTGTTTGAAACGAAACGAAACTTCATTTCTAAATATCTCGTTTCCTACTCGACAGATTTTTACGAAATTTTACACAATTCTAGACAATATACGTCTACATATGCAGGTGAAATATTATCAAAATCTATCGAGTAGTTTTGCCGATATTTGAAGTTAAATATTTCACTGTTTCAAACGGAAAGAAACTTTAACTCTATATATCTCGTTTCCTACTCGACAGATTTCTATGAAATGTTACACAATTATAGACAATATACGTCTCCATATACAGGTGAAATATTATCAAAATCTATCGAGTAGTTTTCCAGATATTTGAAGTTAAAGATTTCACTGTTTCAAACGAAACGAAAGTTCAACTCTAAATATCTCGTTCCCTACTCGACAGATTTCTACGAAATTTTACACAATTATAGACAATATACGTCTCCATATACAGGTGAAATATTATCAAAATCTATCGAGTAGTTTTGCAGATATTTGAAGTTAAAGATTTCACTGTTTCAAACGAAACGAAACTTCACACAATTACAGACAAAATAAGTCTCCATATACAAGTGAAATATTATCAAAATCTATCAAATAGTTTTCCAGATATTAGAAGTTAAAGATTTCACTGTTTCAAACGAAACGAAACTTTAACTCTATATATCTCGTTTCCTACTCGACAGATTTCTATGAAATGTTACACAATTATAGACAATATACGTCTCCATATACAGGTGAAATATTATCAAAATCTATCGAGTAGTTTTCCAGATATTTGAAGTTAAAGATTTCACTGTTTCAAACGAAACGAAAGTTCAACTCTAAATATCTCGTTTCCTACTCGACAGATTTCTATGAAATGTTACACAATTATAGACAAAATAAGTCTCCATATACAGGTGAAATATTATCAAAATCTATCGAGTAGTTTTCCAGATATTTGAAGTTAAAGATTTCACTGTTTCAAACGAATCGAAACTTTAACTCTATATATCTCGTTTCCTACTCGACAGATTTCTATGAAATGTTACACAATTATAGACAAAATAAGTCTCCATATACAGGTGAAATATTATCAAAATCTATCGAGTAGTTTTCCAGATATTTGAAGTTAAAGATTTCACTGTTTCAAACGAAACGAAAGTTCAACTCTAAATATCTCGTTCCCTACTCGACAGATTTCTACGAAATTTTACACAATTATAGACAATATACGTCTCCATATACAGGTGAAATATTATCAAAATCTATCGAGTAGTTTTCCAGATATTTGAAGTTAAAGATTTCACTGTTTCAAACGAAACGAAAGTTCAACTCTAAATATCTCGTTCCCTACTCGACAGATTTCTACGAAATTTTACACAATTATAGACAATATACGTCTCCATATACAGGTGAAATATTATCAAAATCTATCGAGTAGTTTTGCAGATATTTGAAGTTAAAGATTTCACTGTTTACAACGAAACGAAACTTTAAGTCTAAATATCTCGTTTCCTATTCGATAGATTTCTACGAAATTTTACCCAATTATAGACAATAAACGTCTCCATAAACAGGTGATATATTATCAAAATCTATCGAGTAGTTTTCGAGATATTTGAAGTTAAAGATTTCACTGTTTCAAACGAAACGAAACTTCACACAATTATAGACAAAATAAGTCTCCATATACAGGTGAAATATTATCAAAATCTAGCGAGTAGTTTTGCAGATATTTGGAGTTAAAGATTTCACTGTTTCAAACGAAGCGAAACTTCAACTCTAAATATCTCGTTTCCTATTCGATAGATTTCTACGAAATTTTACCCAATTATAGACAATAAACGTCCCCGTATACAGGTGAAATATTATCAAAATCTATCGAGTAGTTTTCCAGATATTTGAAGTTAAAGATTTCACTGTTTCAAACGAAACGAAGCTTCACACAATTAGAGACAAAATAAGTCTCCATATACAAGTGAAATATTATCAAAATCTATCAAATAGTTTTGCAGATATTTTAAGTTAAAGATTTCACTGTTTCAAACGAAACGAAACTTCAACTCTAAATATCTCGTTTCCTATTCGATAGATTTCTACGAAATTTTACCCAATTATAAACAATAAACGTCCCCGTATACAGGTGAAATATTATCAAAATCTATCGAGTAGTTTTCCAGATATTTGAAGTTAAATATTTCACTTTTTCAAACGAAACGAAACTACAACTCTAAATATCTCGTTTCCTACTCGACAGATTTCTACGAAATTTTCCACAATTATAGACGATATACGTCTCCATATAAAGGTGAAATATTATCAAAATCTATCGAGTAGTTTTGCAGATATTTGATGTTAATGATTTCACTGTTTCAAACGAAACGAAACTTCAACTCTAAATATCTCGTTTCCTGCTCGACAGATTTCTACGAAATTTTGCACAATTATAGACAATATACGTCTCCATATACAGTTGTAATGTTATCAAAATCTATCGAGTAGTTTTGCAGATATTTGAACTTAAATATTTCACTGTTTTAAGTAAAAATACTGGCGGATCTTTGGCAAACTCAGAAATTCTCGCCATATATGTAATATACATGATAATTTACATAACTGTATGACTCCTTTGGAAAGAAACGGGCAAAAACTAGTTTGGTAAAGAGATCGTTATTTATCGGGTCCCCTTATAACTTAACCAATTAAATAATCAGGATTTTTTGCTCAGACCATACATAGACTGGAAAAAAAACTCTTAAACAATACTTTCTAATGCGTGAAGTAAGAACAAAGAAAATCACTAAAAATAGAATCAGAGTAAAATCCACATGTCGATGAAATAAGAACGTAGTGACAAAAAACCAAGCTATAAAACGGGGGTTTTTTCCCCCTACACTTAGCAAGCAATGATAAACTAACCTTTATGAGGAGTACTGAACGCTGAAGAAGGTTCTGGTGGTTTCTTAATAGAAACTGGTGAACCTTCTGCGGATACTGGTTTCTTAAAAGCAAACTCAACATTGCTGTTTATGCTGGCTTCTTCTAGTCGCAAGGATGTGTCTCCTTCGTCAAGACTACGCTGGCCACTGGTTCTCTCTAATGCTCGCAATTTTCTCTGTAGGATGGGGGAAAAAAATTACCTTTTTTCAGGGAGTAGAAGATCCAGCAAATTAATTTTAAAACAAACATAATACAAGAATTAATTATTTACGATATATCATTTAAATTAATTACAAAACAAAGAACAATAGACAGATACATTGGCCACGCAGAATAATAGATTAAATTAGATTAGACTAGGGCGGCCTCAAGGCCTCCGCCACTGCGACCCATTTTGGTCTATTGTGGCTCCCCTCACTTTAAAGCTCACCCTCCAGACCTGTTTTTTTAATCAGACTCTTAATGCTGGAGAGCGGTCTCTTGGGTAAAGCTCACAGGCTTTGGTTTTTCCTTCCCGAGAAGTAACATCCTTAGCCCCTCACACTGACACAATATGTGCAGTGCCGTTTCCTCCTCCTTCTGACAGAACCTACAGAGGCTATCATCTGCCAGGCCTATGCGATGCATGTGTTTTCTGAGCCTGCAGTGGCCAGTTAATAGGCCTACAATCATCCTTATAGCCCCACTGCCTTGACGGATTAATTCTGCAGTCTCGGCGAATAGCCTTTAATAAACTCCTTCGCCTGCCTCTGCCCAGTGGTGTCAAGCCACCTCTCCTGAGACCTACTCTGCACCAATAAGTTAATGGTCGCAGTCTTAACACACTTCGGAACCCCAAAACAGGGCTCCGGGCCAACGAAGTGTCCCACAGAGCCTTCCCGGGCCAATAAATCTGTCGCTTCGTTTCCCTTATACGCAGGATAATAACTTTGACTACGTTCGTAACACCATACTTCCGCTTCCTACCCTTTAATTTGACTACTTTCGAGCATACAACCATCTTCAGAGCTTACTTCAAAAACTCGTGAAAAGAATTGGTGTTATACACAGAATAGATGAACGTTTCATTTAATGCACAAATAACAAATTCAATCGGTGCTACGGTTCAATCATGTCAACTTCAACTTAATGAACAACTTCTACTTAAAATGTTCACCTACTTTAAGTTGTGTGATAATCCTCTGCACTTCCCACAGTTGTTCTTCTCTTCCTCTACTGACGAGTCCTTGATTCATTTCTTTGTGTAGTTGAGAAAGTAAGGATTCTTGTTTGGCTAGTTCAACTGCAATACCTTCTGATGAATCAGGTAAACCAGGGCTGACTGAGCTCAACGGAGGTACATATCTTTTTTTTAAAAAATAAAAAAACAAATAATAACAATATTTGCACTAAATACGGAACATATGTTTTAAAATAATTTCAGCAGAAAAGATTTAAGTTCGAGAAAAATTATCTACCTTATATATGTACATAGAGTTTCAAGATTTCAATACTTACTTATTTAAACAGACATCTTGAAACAGATCTGAGACATGACATAAGAGGGCGCTTAATAGACGTTGACTAGTTTGTAGTAATGGACTTAAAGTGACTGAAATATTCTGAGCGTTCATCTTGTTGTGTTTCTCCTGTAGAAAAAAAAAAAAGTCAGATATACTGTTTTAATTAAAAATGTTTCCTAATTTTAGTTTTCTTTTAAGATTGCATATCCTGCCTTAAAGGGTAGTAAAGCATTTCTTAGAGATGTTCACATAGGTGTTTTCATGTACCACTGTCTATAATAAACCTACACCATGAATACTTTTGAGAACAATCTTATTCTTACATGTTCTGCAACTGAGTCCAAATGTTTCAATAACCATCCCAATAAAGCTCGATTACATGAAGGTAACTGATCAACCAACTCCTTAAGTAGTGTACCACGAGTTGTAACATCTTTGGCAGCGGCGGCTTCTTCAAATTTTGCCAGTAAATCTGTGGTCAACACTGGTTCTGGTAGTTCTCTATTAAAAAAAATACACATAAACGATGGAAGAATATTATCTTATCTGTGGCTTTTTATTTTCTCTTTCTTATATGTAAGGAAAACAAAAAAGATCATGTGAAATTTTCAAAATAAGAAAGTTTTAAACAGAAATATACATTTTGAGGAGGCTGAAAATAGAAACAAAAACGTTTTTTTATACAGAAGAATGAGCAAAACATCTCAAATACTAATCATCTCAGATTGCTCAATCTTAATACTTCATTTTAATCCCATTTAGAGCTTCTAACACAAATATTTTGGAGAAACCTGTCAATTCTGAGGTTTTTTTTGGGCGACTTTCTCGAAAATGGCTCCAAACATTTTCTTTAAAAGAAACTTTGTATTTAATAAGTTCTTAATGTCTTAAAATCTCTTAATATATAATTTATTCAACCACATAAATGCCAATGGTTTAATTTAAAACGCCTGGAGAATATTGCTTTGTTAAGTTAAACAAAGTGCCTCGTCAAAACAATTTATTATTTCATCACAAATATTGTATCAAGAACATAAAAAAACATGCCATGTTTTTCTTAAAATTGGGAATTATAAGTGACCACATATACACAAAAACCAATAATTTTTATTTTAAATTTTTGTACGCCCCCCCAAAAAAAATTAAAATTAAAATTTACCTTACCTTAGAAACTGTTTAAGTAGACTAGTAGCAACTGGTAGATCGAAGTCTCCCATACAAACAGGTTCATGGTTGTTATACATTCTTCTAACCTGTTGTACACGAGATTTGATTCCAGAAACTTTATATACATTTTCGGCCAATAGACCTAAGAAGAAGAAGGAAAAATAATAATTCTACATTCAGCACCAACTTTTCTGATTAATACTTTCTTTATTAAACAAAAATTACAAACCTGTTTCCTGAACATAGTCAATGCAGTTCCTGATGACAAGAGGGATATCAACGCCATCATGACACTTACTCCTTTCCACAGCAACTGATAGTGGTACTCCAAAAATTGGTAAGTCTTCTACAAAATAAGGAAAAATACAAAAATTTAGAGAGAAAACTTACAAGACTTTGATTATAATTCTCAAAAGTTTTCCAGCTACATAAAAATTTTCACTAAATGCTGGTTGGTTTCAATAAAATAAAAATTGATACTAGTTTTAATGGAGAATTTACTGTAACAAAATGGCTTTCGAAGCTAGCATGATTTTCCAGAAACACTCCTTAAAATCAAATTTTCTTGAAGAGAATTTCGAACAATGAAAGTAGACTCTGAGGAGTACACGAAATCGTTCAAGAGATTCAAACTCCTGAGGGAAAAAATTTTCCTTCAAAACTCAGTATTTTTGTTAATTTTCACGAGTACTAGGTATATAAAAGGTATACAACAGACACTTCAGTGAAACGTAATCTTAGAAGGAAACCTACCTTCACCCTTATCCCAGAACTAACCTAAATGAAAACCATTATAAACATAAGTTTAATACGAAGGCCTAGAGTACGAAGATTTAAAAATATAATAAAAACTGAAAGACCTGATTTGGTTGCACGGGTATTTATTACCGAAAGCTCTGAATTTAAGGTAGACATTAGCGGCACGACATAATTGAGAAAAGAAAATCTCTCGTGTCTAATCGAAGTACTGAAACGAAGTATAGAGCTTAAATTTCCAGCCATTTTTCACCTTTAAACTGCAATGTTCACATAAATACATATGAACTTCACTTCATCTTAAAAAAATGTACTTCCCTTGAAAAATCAATACCAAAAATTTAAAATTATTTACTAAAAATTATAATAAAAATATCCATTACCACTGATGTCTATAAGTTCTTCATTATGCTTAGGTTTTTTCTTCTCTTTGAGTTTTAATTTAGATTTAGCTTCTTTCTTCTTCTCCTTTTCTTTATCATCTGACTTCTTTTTATCTTTGTCACTTTCTTTATCCTTACATTCCTTTTCCCGTGATTTTTCTCGTTTTTCCTTTTTCGATGGAAATTTAAATGGTTTGGATTTTTTATACTTTGAAGGACTCCTAGAATAATTATTGGACAACATGGTTAGACTAGATTAGTAAATTCACTGATAAGAATATTGCTACAGCTAATTTTTAAGCATGTTGTAATGTTTTTCAGAAAAAAAGAAGAGTATATCGTCAAAGTGCAGAAGGAAGCATTAAGCGTGAAAATAACAAAAAAAATCAAATATTAATTTTTATATACAATTTTTGCTTCACTTTACTTAATATCGGCATCTTCCTCTGGTGAACTTTCTCCTTCTAATGTAGCATATCCTCGATCCTTTTTATCTTTTTTATCTTTACGTTTGCCAATAAGTAAATCTTTTTTCGATATTTTATCGTGGCTTTCATCACTAACTAAAATTTAGTAAACAACATTAAAAGAGTTGACATTAAAAATTAATAAACTATGCAACATGCTGATATTGAACCTTACAATCACTTTCGTTGCTTTTTTTGCCAGCCTCCGATGCGTATAATCCTGGAAAATCTCGTTCCACGTCTGGACTTTCAAATTCCATATTTAAGTAAAATTACACACCTAAATTCTATCATTTTTCTTACATTTAGTTTGTATTTACAATCTTCAAAAAATAAAAATACTGAATAGTACACATAATCACATAACCTTAAAGATATGTAACCAAGAAGTAGGTTACGTAAATTACTCATGATTCATGATCCCCCATATCGAACTCGGACATAATACGAGAAAACAAAAATGTTCTAAAGTTTATTTTAAGGGGACATCAATAATGAAGCTGATTTTACTGGCTATTCCCTAGATTGAATTCCAAGTTCCACAACCATTCAATTTAGACTGAAGGGAAAATTAGCAATACTTCCCTATACGAGAATATAAATTTGTCGTAAATGAATTAATCTGTTTTATAGAACCAATTATTAATGCATGCACAAAACAGACAAAAATCTGATATTAATATTTTTATGATGAGTACATATATTTCTAGGAAATAGTGGTGGCGAAGTTGAAATATATGTAGATCTTGATAAGAAATTTAAACAGCTGGTTACAGGAATACTGTAGTGAGTGTAGACTGCACCAATGCGTGGGTTGTATCAGGTTCATTGGAAGAGTTGGAGTTTTAGTTATTGATGTGACGATATGATGCGTGGGGATTTACTTTATACTAGCAATAGTTTCCTTAAAATGACCTACCAATACGTGAGTTTTTATGTAACATTCTGTCGTTAGGATCGTGCAAAGCTGTTATCAATGTGACCTAGTTTTCGTACATTGCGCTTTAACCCCCATTAAATTCGTTTGACTGTATATTTTTTTAAAGTACTATAACAGATGGATGTTGCAAAATCACTGTTTGGAGCTCGCCCACACGATGGATACAGTGGAAAGGAGGATTATAATGTAAAACTATTTGTTTGGTTACAGTTTAAAGTGTTTAGTCTTAATTTAGATCACTTTTTTATTTTTATTTTATTTAAATCGTTAATCATTGTTTCCATAGGTTAAGGTCGAAACAGCATTATCTGATGATGAAGACGTAGTAGATGGATTAAATACTACGGAACCATGCGATGGTCCATTCGCCGAAGGATTTATACCAACACCTGGTGGTCCATTTTCCGCTTTAACACCATCAATGTGGCCCCAGGATATCCTTTCTAAACTTGGACAAGTACCTGATGATCCAAATTCACAGCCTGAATACAGGCATGTAAAAGTTTCTACATCAGTAAATAAGAAAAAGGGATTTTTTTTGGCTGTCCATTTTTTTTAAGATAGTTAAAGTAGATGTACATTCCATTTTATCATTTTCCGTATGTTTCACGAAAAATTCTCCAATTGATTTATCTAGTCAGTTACTCTTACCTAAGTAACCATTGTATAAAGAGAATATTTGTGTCGGTATTTTAAAGATCTCTTGTTTATTCATGTTGCTTAAAGCACGTTGTACTATTATGTAAATTTAACTCACTCTTCAGGACCCTGTGGTATTAGTATTGAGTCAGTTTTAGTGTTTGTAAAGGAACTGCGTCCGCAACCTCAATATACTGGAAGTATTTGCTACTCATTTTTGCTCTTTTTTAACTTTCTCTCGCTCCATGATTCGTTATGAAACATTTGACAATTGTTTAAACTCTAAAAATTTTAATTGGTTTGTAGTAATATTTGTTATACAGTAAAACTGTAGAATACACATAAATGGCCGTTCAAATAACTTAGATGACAAATACATAACTGTATGCTAGGCTATCCTTAGATAAACAAACAAAAAAATAAATAAATTTGCGTAAATACGAAATAGAAATAGATTCCATGTTTTGCCAGCCTCGAATATTTAATAGTCAAATATTGACATTGGATATTTCAGCCAAATATTATAAGTATATACAAGAAAAGGACACTATTAAAAAAGTTGTTTGTAGTGTTTAAATATTTTTTATTTATTTATCAGATTTGACGAGTTTGGATTTCGTGTGGAAGAAGAAGATGGACCAGAACAGAATTCTAATAAATTATTGGGTGTACCATTAATGGAAGATGCCCAAGATAGGTATACATATGGTTCCATATGTCTGCGTAGTCTTTTTTTTTAAACAATTTTTTCTCCCTAAATATAATGATTTCTTTCAGATTGAAATGGCTAGCACACTTAGAATTTAGTCACAATAATGAATCCAGTGATCTAACATGGGAAAAAGTAGAACTTAGACTTCCTAGAACGGATAAACTCTGTCAGATGGTAAGAGATGGCATCCCGCACTCACTGAGACCTCAATTATGGATGAGGCTTTCTGGTAAATTTTTCTGATTAAAAAAAAACAAAAAAAAAACACTGAACTTTTATCTTTTTCTAATTGTTAGGCAGGCTAAGAAAATTGAAAAATTTTACTTGGAATTAAAGTAATGGCATGCAAAGGTATCCTCAAACTATAAGATTTAGATCTTATATTCTTCTTCTTAGGTTCCTCTTTAGGTCTTCTTTCTCTTAGGTTCCTCGTTTTCTGGCAAATGGAGGGGAAAAAAAGGAGTGCTACTGTGAAATTATTTAAATTTGGTTAATCATAGAAAAGAGAGTTTTGATTTTTTTGCAAACAATTTGTAAACAGCAGCATCTACGGATAAAAATTGACATGTTGCCTTTTTCAGCACTCAAAAACACAAACTATCGTTAATATGCTATAAAAAAAAGAAAAAAAGAAGTTCATTTCTTTCATAATTAGGAACAAGTTTTTGAGTATATGCAATTCTCGGTATCAAGTTTGAACTAGAAATAAACATTTTTGAGCCAAAAAAATAAATTATTTTATAGAAAAGTTTTAGCACATCATTGTTTACTTTATATTAAGTCGCTAAACTTCTGAATAAAATCGACCGCAAATCTGGGAAAAAATTCCTTTTCCCGATTTCCGTATTGTCTTTATGCAATTACAATATCTGTTGTACGTCTTTGTTTGTTTATAAGTCTACGTGAAAATTGATTTTACGGTAAGGTTATGGAATGTAATGCTACCTTTTATTGTAATTATGTCGGTATTGTAGCTAATTAATATTCATTAAAATTTCGAAATAGGATGAAAACCTTGAGGCTAAGAGAAATTTGTAAGTCTTCTTTATTTATACGTGTCCTGTATTTAGTTTTAAGGAAGCTTATTATCTCGTAAACATTTATTCTGAAATGAGTCATCTAATTTCGATATGAAAATCGATATAATAGATAAAAATAATTGAAAGATATCGAAGTTGTTAGATAACCGTTTTATTAAAAAACTTTTTACTTCAGTTTGGTGTTACAATAGAAATAATCTAAATGCAAAAAAGATGGAAAATAATGTTTTGTGATGCTTACATTATTATAATTTAAAAACGTTTTTACAAAAATAGCAAAATAAAAAAAAAAATTAACCTTTCACCTGAAGAAAAATAATTGTTGCAGCTTTTTTAAATTAAATTTTATAATTAAGTTATTTGCTGGTACCAGCAATTTTTAACAATTACTTATCTCAACAGCGATAACGATAAGCAACAGGAAATAGTGGTTGTAGAATAAACTTTGTTTCATCTATGCACAAAAACTAATCGCTGCTAAATACGACGAAGAAGTTGTCTTTAGTTTAAAGATATACCTACTACTTGTTCTTTTTTTTTCCCTTGTACTGAAATATATACGAATAAAGACAATAATAATAATGATAATCGCTACTAAATGGTTACAATTGCGGAAATCATGGAATTGTATAACAACTGTACAGTGAAACTTCCTACAAAGTGCACATAAAAAAAAAAAAGTCAGGTTTTTTTCATAACTCGGGTCGCGAAGTTGGGAAGTCTCGAATTTGATTCATGCTACTTAACAATGTATAGATACATAAAATTTTTTTTTGTAATAAACGTTATTCATAACATTGTTATGAATATGGTAATTAGTGCAACGCGATATGTATTATGTTTTACAATTATTTATGTTGGCAATATTGTTCTGCTTAACGAATGTTATGGGTTATGTGTGTAGAACGAAGTTTTACGAAGATTTTGGAGCGAATTATGCATTTATAAATTGGTGTTTCACAGTATTCCTAAAAAATAGAACTTTTTTTTTGCTGTGTAGAATTTTTCTGAATTGTAAGTGGAATAATAAATTGTTCTTAAATAAATAATTATCGGAGAGTAACACCATGAATTCAGCAATGTACTAGTTAATCCTGTTCAAGCTTGCGGCAAATATCTGAGCGTATTTATTTTTGTATGACCGTACTTATAAGAAGAATGTTTATCATTGAAGCACTTTTAACATTTTAAGTTTACGTTTTTAGGTCTCAAGAGTACGAAACAGGCTTTGTGTGTGACTGATTTTTTTTTATTTTATTTACCTATTTAGAGTTAAATGAGTTGCTAAAATTAAGAGTTCAAATAAAATTCCTGAAATAGGAGTAATCATCGTTGGAGCCATTTACGAGAAAATATTTATTTTAAAAAAACCTGATCGATTCAGTAAAATGAAACAGTTGGCTGATTTTGCCTAAAAGCTTATCAGATTCGATAATAGAATTAGAACCAAATATCAAATACGATTTTTATCGATTGTTTAGTTAAGCTGACGTCACACTCTACAGAAAAAAAACACGTACAGACTTAAAAAAACAATTTCTCTCTCTCTCTCTTACTGAGTGCGCTTGTCGGATATTTTCAGTAAAAGCCGTATGTTAAAATATATAACGATCTTATTTAGTATAGTAAGAGAAAGTGACTATGGATTTATTTATTTATTTCTCCTCCCCCTTCAGGTGGTCTGGAGAAAAAAGTCAACAGCGAAATGAGCTACAGAGATATAGTAAAAGTATCGAGTAACGATGCGCTGGCAACCAGTAAACAAATAGAGAAAGATCTTTTAAGAACGATGCCTGGCAATGCATGTTTTAGTAGTATGAATAGTACTGGTGTCCCACGTTTAAGAAGACTTCTTAGAGCTTTAGCATGGCTATATCCGGACATTGGGTATGGTGGAAACTTTTTATTGATACTTGCGAGTTGTTGAACACTTTTCTCTCTCTTTCAAACTCAATTTTCCAAATTTTTCTCGATTTTAGATACTGCCAAGGAACTGGCATGATGGCTGCATCCTTATTACTACTTATGGAGGAAGAAGATTCTTTTTGGATGATGTGCACGATCGTAGAAGATCTATTGCCAGCTTCTTATTATTCATCATCTTTAATAGGTTACTACAATTTTTAAAATTCTTTATAGCAGAACTACATTGTTACTTGGGAGAGCTCTAAAATTTTTGGATAATTATAGATGATACTATATATTTTATACATCTTAGAATACGAATATTCTTAAATTCTGACTGGCATACACTTATCTTGTATTTCAGAATACTTAAAATGGAATTCAGATTTTCTTGAATATCAAAATCAATTTCTCGAAAATGATCAAGAGATGAAAAAATAAAAATATTTTGAAGTAAAAAAATCAACATTATTTTGTTCGCTACTAAATTCTATTTTAATTAATCCAGGTATCCAGGCAGATCAACGTGTTTTAAGAACTCTAATATGCAGCTTTCTACCGGATGTTGATGTTACACTTAAACAACATGATATTGAACTCTCATTGATTACGTTACATTGGTTTTTAACAATTTTTGCTTCCGTAGTTCATATGAAAATATTATTAAGAATATGGGATATGTTCTTCTTTGATGGATCTATTGTTCTGTTTCAAATAACGCTAGGAATGTTAAAAATTAAAGGTAATTTAAAAAAATAAATAATCATGAGTTAATAAAAATAAATGGTGTATTAATAAATATAAAAAAACATATTTATAGAGCCAACATTAAGAGGATTGGAAAATTCTGCCCAGATTTTCAATGCATTGTCCGACATTCCAGGAGAAATCGATGATGTTGAACAACTTCTTCAGGTTAATTTATGTTTACGACAAAAATGTTCTCTTGAATCATGTCATGTTACAATTTACACCTACGTGAAAGCTAAAAAATCAGTAAATATCCGATATTTAAATATTTTTGAGGGGGCAAAACTATTTTTTCTCTATTTTCTTATTACAGGTATCATTAGAAGTAGGCAGTTCGTTGACTGATGTTGTCATAGAAACACACCGACGAAGACATTTAGCATATTTAATGACTGATCAAGGCGCACTAGTCGGAAATCCAGAATCAGCACCTAATCTACCAAAACAACATCTGACCAGGTTAGCCACAGCGATTGTACGGGCAATCTATAAAGCACTGAGATATGCTCTCAGTTGTATATTATTGAAACCTGGTACATTAGATTAGTCTTTTTGTTTTTTATTTTTAATTTGATTTTAAAATTAGTCTTATTTTCTTTTGTTTTTGTTTTCTTGGATGGTTTCAATTTTTTTTCATTAGTCATTTTATAAAATTATAATTGTAATTTATAATTATAATTATAATATAATATAAGACTAATAGAGATTAGAAGTAAAAACAGAAAAGTAAGGTAGAAAAAGTTAATTTAATTTTATTTTTAAAAAAAAACTTACTGCTTTTTCCCCTTAAAATGGAAACGCCTGTAATTTTGCGTTTTCTAGAAAACCGTTCGTAGTCTCAGCGAATATCAGTAACCTTTGTTACTGTTACCTTCTCTAACATGGCCTTATTTAGGAAATCCCGTCTATAAAAGCCAAAATTACCGGAAGAATTGCTACTTAAAGAGGAAAGGTGGTTGTATTTCTAAGCATTGCATTGGTTCTAGTTTTTTTTCTTTGCATGGGAATACTCATCCTGATCCTGCACTTGCGTTATTATAATAATTTTTTTGCTTGCTTGTTAAATTTTAGTGCCTTCTTGATCAGATTTCTGACCATTTATAAGTCCATTCCAGAAAACGCTTGAACCAAAATGGATTTTTTTCCTCACATAGCTTTAAATAGTTGCAATGAAATAAATCAGAATCATCACATTTTTTTTTATTATGAGAGGAATATAAGTCATGAAGATTCCAAGTATGTAAATAAAGCGTAATTGATCACGTTATAAGCTCGACTACTTTTGAGACGTAATTTAATTGGTAAATAAGTAATTTGAAATTATTGAAATAGTAATTGTTTAAGTTCAAAAGAATAGAAATAGAACCAGGTAACAACATTTCGTTAAATTAATATTACAATAAAGAAGAGGACAACACATAAAAATAACCTTAATCTAGATAATACACAAATATCGATTTACTACCCTAATGCTTTCACATCGATTTGAAATAAATATGATTAGATCTATTTTTGTCAAAATAAACTTCCTGTCGCAAAAAAAAAAAATTACGTATGGTAAACTTACCCTCGTTAAAACCTTAAAATCTGGAAAAGTATTCAAAATAAAAATAACAGTTGTATGAGTACGTAATTTATTTACAATGTGCAGTGTAAATCGTTACAGCCATTTTGTTTTTTAATTAATTTAATTTAACGTACCCACCCCTCTCACAAAAGTGCTCTTAATAGAATTTTCTTGAAAATAATAAAATTAGGATTAAATCTGACATTAATCTGGAACCATAACTATGTAGTTGATATAACACATTAAATGAAAATTGTAAAGTCATTTTTCCAGAAGTTAAATGCGTAAAACATTATATGGCCTTCGGTTTGATGTTTACGTATTGAAGTTGTGAAGTTTTTAGATTTTATAAGTTACCAATTTGTTTTTTAATACCAAACGTACTGCCACTAATTTTGACAAAAACAGTATTTGATTAGGAATCTCATTAGCTTTATTTTTTATTTTTATAACACCAACTAAAGTGAAGTAATGCCTATTTTTTTTAAGGAAATCAAATAAATTATTCAATAGTTAATACAATAATTTATTTTTTTAGAGCCTATTTATATTAACCTCTAAAAATAACCTATGTAGGTACAAGCACGTAGATTTGAGCTTAGTTATTTTAGACTTTATTACATTATAAAAAATAAATACTGTATTTATTTCTAGATGTTAATTTTATCAAATTTATTGTAAACAAAAATGTAATATATTATGATTTTAAAACAGTTTTATTATTTCCATTTAATTTTTGCATGTTTTTTTTTATCCCTACTTTGTATTTACTTAAGTCTTGTTTGCTTTCTTTTCCAATTTACACATTAATTTGCTTTTATCATTACTTTTATTCTAAACGTTTTTGGGTTCCTAGTGCTTGTTATTTATTTATAGAAAAAGTGCATGTGCTTTAAATGGTTGTTTCGTCTTAAGTCGAAAAATTTTGTTGTTTTGAAAAACTTCAAGAAGATTCAAGTAAGTTGTTATTAAAATATTTAATTATTAATTTTTCTCTCTTTACCTTTTTCTTTTTTCCTATCATGAAAATGTATTTGTAATAATAAGATTATATTTATTTTAATTTCAGGCGACAAGTTAAAAAATCGAAATCTGTTATACAGTTAATACTGTTTGGAGACGAAATCACAGAAGATGACATAAAATCAAAGAATATCAGACAGACAGGTGAGAAGGGTTTTTTTAAAAAAAATTTTGTTGAGGACCTTGTTAAAGGTGAGTCTGTTTGGTGGTTACCGGTATAGTTCTTTAAAGACTAGAATTGTATTGTTTGGATCTCAGCCTAAAGGGTCTCGATGGAACCAGATGCTTTTTATAGAATCTGATTGGGGAGGAAACAGCCATTTTATCTTATGACCATTTTTTCTTTGGGTTTCATCGTGTGAGATATGTTATAAGATCTTAGGTGGCCGTACACCGTAAGTAGATTTTAGGAACGAGTCCTAAACTCGCTCTTTAGGGTAGCTGAAAGGACCAAGAATGGTTTTTGGAATAGCGTAGGGCAGGAATGAGCAACACGCGGCCCGCCAAGCATTTCTAAAATTGAATTTATTTT
The DNA here is from genome assembly GCF_049639745.1 of Rhodnius prolixus. Classification (NCBI taxonomy): domain Eukaryota; kingdom Metazoa; phylum Arthropoda; class Insecta; order Hemiptera; family Reduviidae; genus Rhodnius; species Rhodnius prolixus. The sequence goes on along the minus strand of NW_027411636.1, from coordinate 1,815,359 downwards.
ATCGACTTTCTCCCATCAATATATTGTTATAAAATTAATTATAATAAAATTGGTAGTACATACTAATCCGAAATATTTTTTTATGGCGAGTTACTTGTCGACGACGTTTTTAAACATGCAATACGAACTCGCCGCGTCTGCGCGATTTTTTTGTGACGAGATACACACTTGTCGGTGACTTGTTCAAACATGCAATACGGAAGTTTCGTAAATTATTAGTAAGAGTTAATCTATGTGCGGCCCGCAAAAAAAAATTTAAATTTAAATTGGCCCATTGATTAAAAAGGTTGCTCACCCCTGGCGTAGGGTCCTTGATTCCTTCCAATAGACGAATAATAAAGAAGTTTTTCGATTTTTGATTGGGAATCTTTTATGGAGATTTTAGAATTTGGGTCACACTTAAGTATATAATAAATGTTTCTAATTTAAGTTTAAGTTCAAATTTTTAATTTCTTTTTGATGATTAAAAATAAGATTTTGGTCAAATTCTGAAAATTTTGAATCAACGATTTTTAAAATTTTTTTCCGTAAAGAGTCACTTCATAAATAGAGTGGAGGTGCTTGTGTGAAAAGCTGATGTTTTGCATATATCTAAATTGCTATTTCAATATATCGAAGTGAGACATATCGATCAATTTTTACAAATCATGATTAATCACCTTTAAGGTTCTCTTAATGTGTATTTTGCTAACCAAACCTAAGTAGGCAACCTTCACGTTGGTTATAAGTTTTTTTTTTCTAAAGTATATTGAGGTATAAAGTTATACTTTATTATAACTTATTAATTAATCTTTCTTTTCTTTTTCTTTGCTTTTTTTTTTAATCTTTTAGAGTTATTAGTTGACTTAAGGGAATCAATTTTACAAGTTGCACGCCATTTTTTGACCACAGAACCAAAATTGTGTAAAGATACCGCCTTGATCGCTGATTATAGTATTGAAAGTCATACTAAAGATCACGAACAGTATTTAAATGTTTCTCGAACGAGAAATAGGAGAGCTAAAGCTCTATTAGGTAAGAAATTTAAACTTTTCAAAGAGTTAAATTCGTATTTCCGTTTTACGTTGTTAATAAGCTACTGTATAGCATAAATTTTCAGTTCATTCTTCAAAAATTAATCATCTTTTGTTGAACAATAAAGATTTCCTTCTTCTTTTTCCCACCCCCCCCTAAATACATAATTATGTATTACTTCTTTAATGATGCAGATTTTGAGAGGAATGATGATGACGAACTTGGATTTAGAAAGAATGACGTAATCACAATAATAAGCCAAAATGATGAGCATTGCTGGGTGGGAGAATTGAACGGTCTTAGAGGTAAGCTCCGTCATTGTCTATAAAATTAATTTTACATAATATAGAAGTTTATTTATTAATGAGTTTCACTACATGCCTAGGTTATGTATATTATATATTAATTTGAGATTGGGGGAGGAATTTTCTAGGCACAGCCAATAAGCCGATTGCTTTCTTGTATCATAAAGCTTCTTATAGTGCAGAATTTACTCCTTTGGGTCACCATTGATTTCAATTCATGGTGAATCTGCTGGAAGAGAAATAGCATTTACTGGCAAAAAGATTGGTTGAAGTAATTAATAACAATATATTTTACTTGAAAGAATTAACTTTTAATACAATTTTTAATAATCATTTGAAGTAAAACAGCTAAAAAACTAGTAATACCGCTGGACTTCATATTATTTCCCAATACTTAATTGGTCTTTTATCACACTTAATGAACGAAATGTTCAGTGCATTATATATATATCTGTAATATTACGTTGAACAATGTTTATGAATTGATTATGGTCTTGAAATATTGCTTTTATGTTATTGCCAAAAGTTTCGGCTATTTTGAAAAACCTTCACCCAACAAAACAATGAAAAAATATAACAATTAGAAAGATCAATAAGTAATCATCTAATTATATTTGTCGTTAAGAATAGAATAGAATAAATATTGATTTCAATTAAAATATATACAAAAAATAAGTAAACGGAGGGTAATGTACAAAACATTGTAACCTTCATAACAGTACTAATTGGAAAGGTTATGATGAGCAGGATAAGAATGCAGGGAAAAAGTGGAAAGGAAAAACCTGCAGTTAACATAGTTTACTATTACAATGACTAAAACGTGTTGCTAAAAAAAAAAAATATATCTAGATTTAAACGTATAATATTTTAATAATTTTCCTTTTCTTGTATTGAATGAAATAATTTTTATAGGATGGTTTCCAGCAAAATTTGTTGAAGTATTGGATGAAAGGAGTAAACAATACTCGTGTGCAGGTGATGATTCTGTGAGCGAGGCGATTACAGATCTAGTAAGAGGTACACTATGTCCGGCTATGAAACAAGTACTTGAACATGGAATGAAGAGACCTCATTTTCTAGGTAAATAGTCGAATTGTCCAGTTCTGTTGTAGACTACTTTTACATTACACTTAGTGGTATACTGATTTCAGTTGTAGAAGAATTTTATTACAAAAAAGAAAAGGTAATAATTGTTAAACAAACGTATTAATCTTTTATAAGATAATCAGTTTGTCTAGAATTTTATGAGACAAAGTAGAGAATTGGAATTCTTCTATGACTGGAATGGCCAGAAGGTAGCGTAAAAAGCATCTTAATCTACTTTGAAAGGTGAACAATTTTAAGACAAAAGTTTACCTCGTGTTGCGATGTTTTGACTCTTCACTCCTGCTGGTTGTATGGAAGCTGCCACTCTTTCCAGAACGTAAGGCAGAAAATCTCCAACAGGACAACCAACAAGACACAATCTTTTGTGTGCAGTCCCGTTTAGTTTGTGGTAAATTGATTTGAACAATCCGAATTTAAGGGTTTTGTAATTGAGTTTGTGATTTTACGCCTTATGTATTGGGCGGGCCTCTGATCATGATCCAAAGTAGATTCAATTGATGAACATCGACGAGATCATAAGCCTCTTGGTCAACATTGTTAAAAAAAACAAAATAATGCTGATGCTGATGCCTCCTGCCAACAAGACAATGGCCGACCAAGACAATAGCTAGAATTCGACACACATCTTTCTTTTGTTGACAACTTTTCAGGTAGAAATATTTTCTCTTGTCCAGCTTGGTTTTCCCATTTGAAATTTAACAGAACATCGGCGCTTAAGATGTTTACCTCAATTAACAAATAACATAGGTGCCTCTAGCAAGTCTAGGATGAGATGTCACTGATATGGACTGCAAAATTCACCATCAAAGGTCTTGTTAATCTAGGTAACGCACTATTTAACTTCTTACTCAAATTTTTGTCTTGTTTTCCTTCATTGAAATCCCTTTAATACACAGGATAATGGGGGGGGGGGAACGCTTCAAGTTTTAAGCCTAAAACTTTTGGGTGATATTCAATGTTTAGGAGGACCTTGTCATCCATGGTTGTTCATTGAAGAAGCTGCTACCAGGGAAGTTGAAAGAGATTTCAATTCAGTGTATAGCAGACTTGTTCTTTGTAAGACTTATAGGCTTGATGAAGACGGCAAAGTGTTGACTCCCGAAGAGGTATTAATTATGCAACTATTTGTTTGTTTTATGCCTTATATTAAGTTAAAAAAAAGTGAAATAAAAAGATCTTAAGTCCAAAGAAGAGAAGTCAGCTGTTTGGGTACAAGAAAAATTAGGCCAATAGAAAGTTAAAACGATTTAAAAACGCTCAACCAGAAGATCAAGCGCAAGAACCAGAATCCTCTAAAGAAGTAGCTAGTCTAGTTTCCCCTGACGAAAATTGGTCAATCATAAAAACAGAAATTGCCATTAAAATTTATATATTTTCTAGAAAGGACCTTTATTTATTGTTTCACAAGTTGAGTAAAGTGCATTATTTGATAAATTAAGGAATAAATTTGATCCTTTACATGAAACGTATTGATCACTTAAATATGGTGGCAGGAGGTTTCCAATTTTTGTTGGTAATTAAACGCAACTCTCCCAAAATTACCAAATAATTATTAAACCTTCTTGTTTGTAACAGATGTAAAATTAATTTTTAGCCATTTTGTGTATACTTGAGAACATCTAAAGCTCTTAACATTTGATTTTTCTTAGAAAAAATCACTCGGAAAACGACTTATTTCCCGATAATAAGAAAAATACTAGCTTTACTGCCTTGGCAATATTTTTAATAGAAAGGGGATGAAAAAATACAATAAAAATGACCTATCGCGTGCTCTACTTTCTCTTTGATGACAAGTTAAACAAATTGAAATATGATTAATAAATATCAGATTTTGAAATTGCCTAGCACCTTTAATTTTAAAGATATCGAATTGCGGTTTCCGATTTCTTTCATACTTTTTATACTCTTTAAAAGTGTGTATATGAAAATGGGGAAGAACTGCGAACCCTCACTTTTGGTCGCGCGTCAGCCGCATATGCGGGTAGGAATCTAAAATCAAGCCACATATTCTGAAACTAGAGGTGACGGTCTACAAATTTTTCCTCTACCATTTTTTGCTCAGATTAACCGTTTAAGCATGAAATGCATTTGAGCCGTCTTAAAATGAACACCCAGTATATGAATGTAAAAATCGGGTTAGAAATCAGTAATTTAAATGAACATTCATTCAAGAATCCAAGTTTTAAGAAATAATTCAATCATTCAAGCTACGAGAAGAGCATGAAAGAGAAATTCAGTGATTATTTTTTTTTAGAAAAATATTTGTTTAATACTTTATCTTTTGTATTATTATCATTATTTTCATCCAATTATCACATATATCATTTATTATTTGGAACAAATGTTTAATGCAGAGAAAGTGTTCCCAGTTGTTGTACAGGTGCGTACAAGCGGTGAATCTTACGCATGATAATGCTCATGCACAGATGGATGTGAAACTGCGTAGTTTAATTTGTCTTGGACTAAATGAACAAGTATTACATCTATGGTTAGAGGTGCTGTGTTCTTGTTTGGAGGTTGTACAAAAATGGTAAATAAATTTTCATGTTTTCTTTTTTTATTAAAGATTTGTTGGTATAGAGTTTTGGTTAGTGTATGTTATACTCGCATAAAAAAATAGGTAAGAAAAGGATCTCATCATTTTTTCTTTGTCCAGGTATCATCCATGGAGTTTTGTAAGCAGCCCTGGATGGGTACAGGTAAAATGTGAATTAAGGATACTCTCACAGTTTGCTTTTAATCTTAATCCAGATTGGGAACTACCAGCTAAAAAACAACCCTCTCAACCTCTTAAAGATGGTGTACGTGATATGTTGGTTAAACATCACCTTTTCAGCTGGGATTTATAATTAAAAAAAAAAAAAAAAAAATTAAATTACAAAAAAATCGCGTTACCAAACTTTGGTCAATTTTTATTTCACAATGTAAATAAAACACAATAAACATTCCTTATGTTTAATTTCTAAAATAATAAAATTTATCCAATTTAACATCGTTAAAAAAAATAACATGCCTAATTCTATGAATTAAATGTTATTGTTTACGACTATTCAGTCAGCTGTTTAATTAATTATTTAAAAATCATGTGTAAGCGTATAAGGGGCTCATTTAGCTAGGATAAACAAAAAAGTATTGTACAGATATTTTATATATTGTTCAAGAAAGAAAAATGAACAGAAAACAAAATATAGTTTAAATTATTATGAATGTATATAAAAATTAAATTGTAGCGTTTTGAAAATATGATGAAAAAGCGAAAAATATAGAACACCGAATTCCGTCTCTGTAAAAGTATTTTTAGGAATCTATAGTTTTATTATTATTATTGTCCCTTAGTTTTTTGTGTACCTTTTTTACAAAAAATCTTATCTTTAAAATTCATTTTTTATTTATCAGTTAAAAAAAGATAGTAAACGTTGAAAATAAATCCTGTATAATTTTTAGGGGTTGTTCAAATTGAGTAGGCAAATTGATCTCTGCGTGGTAGAGCTTCTACTTGGATTTTAATGAAATAATAATGTGTTTTCCTTTTTGAAGAAGATTTAAACAGAAATGGCCAAGTTAGCGAATATATTTTTGCTACTGTTTTGTAGCAAATCAGAAATATGTACATCTTGTGAGTGGCAGCTTAATTTGCTACCAAAGTGTTTGTGACAGCTTTGAGGAACTTTTCAATTATAATGAAGTGGCAGAATTATATTTTTTTTTCCAGGTACTTGATGCTTTTTTGTGCCTTTAATTTAAACAATTTTTTTTTTTTTTTTTTTTAAGAAAAGGCTAAAATTAACCAATGTTAGGTTAGGTTTTCGTGCAATTTATTCCTTTATAAAAGTATGTTATTACTTTCTCAACATTCCTTAAATTTGTTATCTATTTATTATTTTTTGAATTTTATTTATTTTTATAAATTAAATGATCATTTTAATGTTGTACTTAATGTATGAAAAATAATATACATATACATTCATGCTGTCTGGCAAAGTTTGGATTCATTTTCTTTTACATATTATTTACTAAAGAAAAAAACGTAACTGGTGGTTATTAAGTATTCGAAACGGTAAATCTTATCCAATAATCAAATAATTTAGTCAGAATTGATTGAATCCTACCACAATGAAACTCCTAAACTATAGGAAAACATTACAACAAGAAGGTAACAGGGATCTTTGACGTAATTGGGTGGATTTTAATTAAAGTAATTGGTAGATTTGGCAGAAATTTGGGTATAAAATACAAAATAATCGATTAATTTGTTTGGATTCATGCTAGATCTTTCATGCGTTAACCTTTTGCGCTATTTTGGCGTGCAATTCACGTCTTTGATAATTTTCTCCTATACTGAAAATAACGTGCATCGCACGTCTACTAAATTTTCTGAGATACTGGTACTACTTCATACATTTTATTATTTTTCGTGTTGGCAATGCTGTACTTAACCTTTTAACTAACACCGTTATTCAAATGTGAAATTAGTGCAATGACACAGAACTGTCTTTTTTATTTAGTCGTACATATTAGATTTATAAAGATGTAATAAATTAAAACCTGGCCAGTATAATAATAGTTTCATTATTATTTTTAGTAAGTATTATCCTTATTCAGATCCCTAAAATGGTAGTGAAGGTAAGCGATATCATTCGACCTCTCGCAAAAAGAAAACGAGCGAGGATGAGGAGATTGGTAGTGAATCTAGCGATATTGTTTGTTCATTTCGGAAAAAAACGAGAATTTCAGACGAAGAAGATGGAACTGTTTGGGCGTGGAAAAATGAACCAAATAATTTGGTCAAAAAAAGTTTGGCATTTCTTGAGAATTTTCGGTCTAGAGAAATCAACGCTTGAAGTTATGGGACAAAATGTTACACCGTTACAAGTAATCAATGCTATATTGAAAGCATATATTGCTTTTTTTCTGCTTCTAAACATTGCCAATGGCTAATTTTTGCTTATTCTCTAGAAATATCCGTTCTAATGGTCCTCCGAGTAAAGTAAAAAAAAAAAAGGTTTCACAAATCTGTTTCCGGTCAGTGTCAGCTTATCTTTAAAAAAAAAACAAACAGGAAATTACGATAAGATTAAAATTTAATGTTACCATCTGGGCTTCCATAGCAGTTGGCAATTACCATTGTTAACAATTAGTCCACTGAGGAAACCATTTTATGAAAAAATACGATTTTTTAGGTATTTGCGTAATTAATGGAAAACAGTTTCGAAAACTTTTCTTTAAATGTTGTGTGCTCGTCGCAATATGTGATTTTTTATTTGAAACAACTTTCGAGGAAAATACTTCTGAATGAGGTTTCACGGTAACATTAACTATGTAAAGTTCTATTAGGAATTCAATGTGTGAGTAGAATTGTAATTTTGAATAGAATTAGATTAATGAATTAACTAAATAAATCCGGTTTTAATGATATATTCTTGCAAGTGTTAATTTGAAAGTAAGCGGAAAATGAGTGAAGTAAACTTATCTAAAAATATTATCAATGATATATCTTGTTCTGGTAATGTGTACTGTCAGATTATCTGTTCTTCGGACAGCTCATTGCAGATAAGCAAAAACGAGTTACTAGGTAAACAAAGGGGAATTTGATTACAATAATGATACAAATACAATGATAGTACAGCGCTCTGAGTGAGCAAAACTAGATTCACGGTGTTAGTGTGTTAGTTGTATATGTGTATAAACACAGCAATGGAAAAATGACCTTGAAGGTAGAGAAGAAACACGTCATAACTTAGTTGAATCGAACGATCAACCGAACTGGGTACACCTATCAAGTGATATGAGCTATTTAGCTCAACATAGTATTATAATTTGTTAGTATATCAGAAAATAATTTGAATTAATGTTGTAAGTTTATTGTAGGAGTTTTAAAGTGTATGTGTTCAGTTAATTAGATATATAACGCTATTAATTGCTCAGAAGAATGCTCATTTATTATTTAAGTTTAAATACTTCAATTTTATTGTCAATAACATTAATCAAGGAAGTATAATTAGCGTAGTTTTATGGCAACATAACAGTTTTCAAAAGTGTCTTTTCTTTTTCAAATTCAAGAAATCACGTCAATTTGGAATCATAAACGTAACCTCCCGCCAGGATGTATAGAATTCATAAGAAGGGACTTGTTTCCTAACTTTGCAAGTCGTAACCTGCAATATTGTTTTTTTTTATTTATATTATTTTTGTTCATTATTGTGTAGCGCTTACCTACTCTAAAAAAAAAAAACTAGCAGAGTAGTAAGTTATTGACGGTAAGTTATTTTAACCAGTGAAATGGTAGTTAATGTAAAACCAGTATTGTTTGTAAACATGACAAAGTAACGGTTGAAAATATGTTGACAAAATGTAAATACATTGTATTTTTAATAATACTAGTTTCATGCGCTTCATTAACAATTTCAACGAATAATGAAGCTGAACAAATTGGACAGTTACCATTTTGTGAAACTGAAAACAGTATTCAAGAAATCAAGAGGTAGGTGTTTTTTATTTTTTGCAGCAGAACAGCTTAGATATTTTTTTTAAAATAAATAATTTCCATCTTTGCTTTAGATTAGTTTTTGTGAGCACCCTAGATGGTAAGCTCTCTGCTTTGAACATTGATGACGGAGGTACAGAAAAATGGAGTGTAGCAACGGGTCCAGGGCCTATGCTTTCGTCAAGCATCCATCGGCTTGAAGTAAATAATTTATTGATTCAAATATTAGTCATAGTACTTTTTGGTAATATTTAATATATGGCTAATTCGAATATTGTTGAAACTTGAATGATATTTTTTCTAGTTAACCAACAATGGACAATGGGTTCGAATGATACCTTCGTTAAGCGGAGCGCTTTATAAATTCAATGGAGAACACATAGAAGCTGTACCAATTACTGCTGATAATTTACTGAAATCCTCATTTCGTTATTCTGATGAACTTGTTATTTCTGGTAAGTAGCGATTGCTGTCTTAAGATATTTTGGACATTTGAATTGTTCATCTTGCGTAACTGAACGATTACAAAATTCTATAAATATACAAAAAAAATCCTTTCTGGATCCTTAGATCGTCTATTTCCTATGGAAGATCGATTTAAATAATTTTACGTGATTGAAATACGTCTTCTTTCTAGTGTAAGATCGATTTAAATAATTTTACGTGATTGAAATACGTCTTCTTTCTATTGTAATAGAAATAAATTACGCTCAATTTTAATTTTATTTTTCTTCTTTTTAAGGAGGCAAAGAAAGTAGAACGTACGGAGTTGACATAACTACAGGACGTGTATTGTACGAATGCACAATGAACAGATGTGATAATATAACGGAAGATGAAAAAGTACCTGGAGATGTAGTTTTGGTACAGCGACTAACACAAACCGTTCGAGCCGTGGAACCTAGATCTGGAATTGAAAGGTAAAAATTATACTTACCTTACAGTTTTTCAGTGTTATTTTATCGTATTTTAGAAATTGTATGTAACTCTTTGAAAGAAATATAATGAAATACCTAAAACATTTCTTATAAGGGATATAAAGAATTTTAAATTTAAAAGAATGTTGGAAAACATTCTTTTAAATTTCTCAAATAATGGATTAAGAGAAAACCATCGATCAATGTTTCGATATGTTTTTTATCGACTCAAATAAATTTGGAGATTTACTGTACTGTTAGCAAAATTAAATATTTATAACAATTATGATAATTATTCCAAAGTGAATTATACAATACAACTTCTGATTAATATTTTATTGAAACATGATCGTGCTGTGTCAGAATAATTTATTCATAAGATTGCAAGGTTTTTTCCTAGTATTTAAACTTTTTTTTTTATTATTTCGCAGATGGAACTTTAGTGTAGGACAGCATGATGTGAAAATTGCTTCAGATCCTACAGCTAGCTGCCATGAAACTACTTCAGCCGATCCATCTTCGGATCTTCTGCTGAAAGTAATTGTACCAGACGGTCTCGTGTGTGCGTTAAGCAGATCCAAACCAGGAGTTGTAATATGGAAACATAAGGTCATAATATGTGTATATTATTTCAGTTTTGCTTTTAATTCTTATCAATCTATTACGTCATTTCCTATTTCGTATTCTCTTATTCCATTTCTCAAAATCTTCTTAGCTTATGCTGCCATAACCTAATAAACAATATTTAGTGTCTTTGGAGTCCGAAAATACAACTCATTGACCAGTCTATACCCATTAACCTTAACCTCTCAACGGTTATTATATTTTGTGAGACGGAAAACGTCTCTCTCCAGTGGAGGTGAGACTTCCCCCCCAACTTAGTCATTCTTTTAAATATTGATATTAATGGTATATTGCAGCTAAAACACATCGATACTAACACCCCAAAATCTAATCGTTCTTCATTATATATTATCAATATTTAATAAAAATCGTTCTTTTATTATTGCTTATATTTTATACAGTTTGAATTTCCTGTTGTAAGCGCTTGGCATGTTGTAAAAGGTGAATTAAAATGGGTCGACTTGTTTGGTGGAAATAAATTGCCGGAAGAGAAAAGTTATATTCCGGAATCACCTGTACTTTATGTTGGAATGCATAATAAGCAGGTATTATGTTGTCCTAAAATAGTTGGAAATAGATTTTATTCTTTAAACTGTTGTAAAAAAAAGATGTAAATGATAAATTTTATTTTCTTTTTAGCTTTATATACAAGAAAGTGTGCGCTTGCAGCATAAAATCATTGAAAGCAGTAACATGAGATTGCAGCAGCATCTAATTACAGATGAATCTTTTTTGCCTAGGATACCGTGGCGTCCTGTACCTGGTATAACATTAGCCTAACAGTATTATAGCAATATTTATTTATATTATTACTTTATTACAATTATAGCTAAGTAATTCATGATAATATTTTCTTTTAGCTGGCCTGCTTGGAATTGCTGGGTCTACAGAGCCCATACTCCAGATTACCGATGAAACCTCTCAGGTGGCAACCACAGCACTATCAGTCCTTTACGGATCGGAGTATGTCAATGGTGAGTGGTTATTAACAGTTGTGTACTAGCAAGTATCCAAAAGATTGGTGTAATTCCAAAAAAAAATTCTGCCAATAGCAGCAATTCTTTTATGCTTACGACGCACTGCGGAGCCAGTTTCTAAAATGATATCGCAGCCGGAGGAAGAATTGGTGTGTTCCGTTTTAATATTTTTGGAAATTGGTAATCGCAGTGTAGCGTAGGATAAGGAATAAGTAGCTTAGAGACTGGGCGCTAATAACCTTTGATAATAGTATTTGATGCGCCCGAGAGAAAAGAGTAACTGAGAGATTAGTGAGAACTGTTCTCACTTGTGTAGATTTCAGTTGCCTTAGAGAATATTCTCTTTTTATAAGGCTCTAATAGCTCATTGCTTTCTGTAAAGAAAGAACATAGTACGGACGGACTGTCCGGAGCTGGCTGAACTTGAAAAAGAGTGAAACCTTTTGGCAAAGTACCAGCAAATCAATTGGCTGAAGCCAGCATAGAATCGGGAATATCAAAGCCTAGAGTGTGGAAGCCGTTGCAAAGGCCGTTGTGCCGTTAAACGTTCAAATTGCCGGCGTCATACGTAAAATTTATTACAAAAATAAGAGGTCGTCCAGAACTTAAACTTCAGTATCCAGTTTTCAACATACTGGTGGATACCATTTGGAAGATTAAATTGAAGCTGGCTCGAAACATAAGCTGGTACTTTAATCACAAATTCTTTTTTTCCTACTGCGATGATGCCCACACAGAAACTGGCCTTGCATCGTTGCGGTAAGGATAGCCGTACCGTGTACACTAGGTAGAATTACATTTTCTACTAATTTTGGAACTGCACCAAATCATTTTTGGCCAGCTTCACAAAGAGAGCATACTTAATATGACTCTTGTTTTATTTTAGGCAATGGTTTCTATCTTTATGATACGGTAAACAAAGAGAATAAAGAGCTTTGCGTAAAAGAGAAAATCAATATAACTATCACCGGTTTTGAATCAGAAGATGATGATAGTCTAGTTGAAGATGATGATTATTTTGATGTTAAAGAAGAGATTGGTGATTCACCTGTGCAGGTTATATCGTTTTGGGCTTGGTGGTGAGTATACTCATGTTCTGTTATCCAATTAAAGATGTGTTTCAGCGTACTATCTGGAAGCTGTAAAAGAAATCAAATTAAAAGACGATCCAAAAAAAAAAAAAGAAGAATTTAATTAGTTGTACAATTTTGCTAAGAGGTTCAGAAATAGTGACCAAACTTAAACTAGTAAATGCTAAGAACATGCATGCCCAAATATGCGCAAGAAAAGAAGGCAACTGGGCCACAAATTTATATTGGTAGTTTAGTTTCAAAATCCCCAAAAGTGCGTATTAAAAGAGTAAATGCTGCTCTACAAACTGTTATTGCCAAATTTTAATTCATTTCCGACGAATTATGTTTGATCTTAATTGATCAGAAAAATATGCGAATTCATTCACAAACTTGTTGTGTTGAGTGCAAGCTTTTTCAACTAATTAGCCATCAAGTCGATGTCCCTAAAGTCTTCCCTTTAATGTATATACGCGGAATTATGTCAAGTATGGACGGGAACTGGATAGAAGATATTTTTTTCCCCCAAAGTACATATAGCATTAGTTATAATAAATTAGTGGGCAGTTATCTCTATAATTTTTTTTTTTTTTTAATAGAAATTTGGTTGCATTTATATCGTTGAAATGTCGACCGGTTATAAAGTTCTAACAATATAATAATATCGTTTTCTACTCTTTCATTTTCTAAAATGACGAAACAGGCAAGTATTTAAATATGGTTGTACTTATTTTGAAGCTGATCCTAAGACCTGAAGGTCTTAACCACCCTATTTTACGACGCATTTACCGACAACTAGACCGTAGGGTAAATCAATCTTCTGGGCCGTAGAATTTACGATGCCTTATTTTGGCCCTGGCGTAAGAAAGAGAAAATTAAGCTGGAATTTTTATTTATTTATTTATTTTTACAGGATAGAAGTTTTGGTAACCAGTATAACGTTGGCTATTTTTGTAAACCTTATCATCCAACGGCGATTAATAAGGTTACTGTATTCAGGAAGAACATTAAACGAGGTAAGAGGCACAAATCTAAAAAAAAAAAAAACTAAAATCTTGAGCATAATAACTGGCGAATATTGTACCAGCTGTAGTTTGAATAGATGAGTTTAATAGGATCATGAGTTTCAAGATGACTGAAAGAGAAGTAATAGTTCAAGAAAAACGAATTAACTAACTTTTGCTCTTTCTAAATAAATGTAATCACTAGGGAACGGATTCGTATGTATTTACATATTTTTTTCTAGGCAATTTACAGACGTTTTTCAACTAGAAGTATTCATTCTTAAAGACACTCTTTAAGCCGTTTGAGCCTACTTTTATTTCACATATTTCCACATATTTGGATGTTATCGCATATTTATACATATTTGATTAAAATAAATAAATATTTCTACATATTTAATCAAAATATGTACATATTTTTCATTTTGGGCATATTTTCATAATTGGGAGGTGGTTGACAGGAACTGTGAACCACAGACTGTTAATCACAGTGGTTAAAAAAGTGTTTTTAAAAGCACCAAGTCGCATTAAAATGCTAAAAGATTTCTATCCAGACTTGTGCCTTCCACCAGAACCAATATTGACAAGATGGGGTACTTGGCTGGAAGCAGCTCAGTATTACTATGAAAACTACAATAAAATCAAGAATGTCCTTTCACATCTCGAAGACGAAGCAGTAGCGATAAATACAGCCAAGTCTTTATTCGAGAAACCTAATTTAAGGAACGACCTTGCATTCATTTCTGACAATTGTGTATTTCTTGCACAAGCCATTACCCAACTTGAGTCCCAAAATGTTCGACTGACAGAAAACGTGTCCAACGTTAAAAAAGTCATGGAAAAGGTGGAAGGAATACCTGGGAGTAAGGGAGATCTGATCAGATCAAAACTGGTAGAAGTACTGAGCAAGAACAAAGGGTGGGAGACCATCTGCCAGATTTCTGATATCAGTGGAACAGAAGTCACCTCAGAACATCGTGTACCCTTTACAACCAACGAGATAACTTCTTTCAGCAAGGCACCTATAACATCTGTAGATGTTGAACGATCTTTTAGTCGTTACAAGTCCATCTTAAGCCCAGATCGTCGTCACTTTACGTTCCAACATTTGAAATTTCATGTGGTTGCAAACAATTTCGAAGAGTGAAGTTTTCAAAATTGAAAATTTAACACATCTTTTTATAAATAGTAAAAATGTTCTTTGTTGAATAAATCATAACTTGTAAAAACAAATTATTTTGTTCCTAATAAATTATTACAAATTGTAAAAATGTTCTTTTCCTGTATAAATAATTATAACTTCCCCCCCCCCAAAAAAAAAATCCATTTTCATAAAAAAAAGTCCATTTTACTTAAATATTCCAGAAAATATTTTAAGAAAATCACATATTTTCCACATAATTGCCGAAAATAAATGCATATTTTAGTTAAATATTTGGCATTTTTAAATACATAAAAATCCGTTCCTTAGTAATCACCATTAACAAATTAGGCGTATTAGATTGTGTTTCTAATATTCGTTAAATTAACTTATCAAATGAACCGTGAATCTCTCTGGCCGAGAATTGCGAGAATTTCTGTACAACCAGCTGTTCATTAGGTACGAATACATTTAGACTCTTCTGATCATTTCGACAACCTTTTCTTCTACGGCGAAGAGATTTCCCCTATTAAGGAAAATGTTCTACAAAAAATTAAGCTAATTCTGGAGCTACTCATTATATAAACAACGTCCTCATACTTAGATACATGTTCTCAGCTAGAGGGTTTTATCAGAAATGGTGGATCTAGATCAGCTGGCCCGTGTGGTGACATAAATAATCTGTACGCTTCTGATCTTTAATAATCTTTTTTTTTTTTTTTCTGGATTGTGAAATATTTCCTGAGGTAATAGAGAGTTTAAGTCTTCATTTCCTAGTTGCTAGATCATTCCAACATCCTTAGCTGATAGGTCATCTATAAATCTGTATGTCTTCTTGTCCAAAAAGTCTTTTATCATTGGTATTTCATTCTACCTGTTGATTTGTTCATTGCACACGTACTACGGTAGTTCCCAAGGCAGTATATACTTTGTTCTGAGAGATTAGTAATTGTTTAATGGCTTTCTTACTGTCCATATTCAGACTGTTCTGTGATATGTCATTAAAGATCTAATATAAAGTTGTCAAGAATATGATAGTTTCAAGAGAAGGCCGGTCAATTAGAGGGTAGAGCTGTTTTTAAAGGGTAAGATAGACGTTTCTTAAACTCTTGGAAGTTTAAAATTCTTCAGAGCAGCCATGATACTTTATCATTTAAATGATTGAATTATTTATTTATTTTCATAGGAGCGGACAGAAGAAATAATTCCAGAACCAAATGTACCACAAAACTTAAATTCAACCAATGGTGGTACGAATTCACCACAAGAATTTATTTCAAGATATTTGACTGATTTTGAGCCAATCACTTGCCTTGGAAAAGGTGGTTTTGGAGTAGTGTTTGAGGCGAAAAATAAGATTGATGATTGTAATTATGCTGTGAAAAGGATACCATTGCCTCATAAGTAAGATTTTTTTTTTTCATTTTCTTCCGTTTACGAAGTATGTCTCTTTGAAAGACGTAAGCACATACATTGAAGTATTTTTGGCGAATTATTGCTTTTTTCACGCAAAATTTAGAGCGGAAAATTGCAGCTGTTCGCATAAAGTACTCTTTTTAGATTGGATAGACTACATTTTCATTTTAAAAAGAGTTCTATGAAAAAGTGATCATATCCCTAATCCGGAGAATGGACGACTAGAGTTCTGGTAGATCAATCAGTAGTGTAATTTCCTGAGCAGTTCTCATTTGAACTTGGACAAAAAGTTTGTTATTGCTGATTTTATCTATTGTATAGTTAATCATTGAATGATCAACCCCTGATGAAGAATGATAACTATTGCAGCAATATGGTCTTTCTTGTCCAGCGTACTGCTTGTTACCGAATTAATACAGCAAGCTAGGGAAGGGATTAGCTTTGCGGTTAGCGTATTGGATTCCCATGCGGAGGTCCCGAGTTTGAATCCAGCTGCTGACCCTTAGATTTTCTCTTCCTAGGAGCTTCTTACAGCTCACTGTCCGGTGATGGACAGTGTTGTCTGTAACGAGAGAACACTTTCCAGAGGCCGGCAGTGCACTGAAAAAAGCTCCGGGCGCCAATAACCTTAGATGTTGTCGCGCCTTAAATCATTTTTTTAAAAAAATACTGCAAGCTACCTAAAAAGAGCTTTGCCTGAGCTTTTAGAGTGCAACTAAATAGATGACCTTCCGTAATAAACTGAGTAATCCTTGATCGAGTTTACATGTGTCGATTAGATTTACTCCATTAATCAGTATATTTAATTAATTGAGTATAAATTTCAGAGAAGAGTCGCATGACAGGATGAAACGAGAAGTGAAAGCACTCGCTAAATTAGATCATCAGAATATTGTCAGATATTTCAACTCTTGGGTAGAGGATCCGCCTCCAAATTGGCAAGAGTCACAAGACAAGATGTGGGCTAAACAACATGGGTATATATCTTAGTTTTATTTAATATAGAAAAATACAAGGTATAGTAGACAGAAACAAAGCGAATATTGGTTATGTCTTACTACGGGAGTCCTTTTTATAAGTTTTTTGAAAAAAATTAATAAAACTTTGTAAAAAGTACTGTTTTAACACCAGGTTTTTCAACTATCTATTTGCTAAATAGAGATTCACGAGATTAGAATTGTTTTCTAATGAATTTTCTCTCGATATATATATATATAGGAATGGAGGAGGCAGTGATGTGATGGTAGACCTTACTGGACAAGTAACTCCAGTCAGCGAGACTCCTAGTACACCGTTAAGACGTAAAAATATAATGAAGTCCTTATGGGAAAAAGCAAGTAATTTCTACGCCAGCAATGGACGGATAGAGAAATCAATAGCCACCTCTCCAATATTACCGAGGATTGTTGACGATACAAGCGATGCGTCATATATTGTTTTTGAGGGGTAAGTAGCATTTATTTTTAATTTCTTTCATAGATTAAATATCGTAGAATAATATTTCTAGATTGGCTTATGTTGTAAGAGACTCTTACCTCTTCATTGGTTCTGAATGTGTAATGGAAAGACACTTCCTGTACGGTCTTAAGCCATTCTTGAAGGATCCAGAAAGAGTTGCGTAAGTGGTTTTCCGACTAATGTTAGTCCACCGCAAACCTTAAATATTTATAAAAGATTACTCAAATGTTCCTACAATTCAGAGATTGAACCTTGAACCTTGATTGAACTAAACTTTGAGATCTTAAGAGAAGATCACGTGAGTGTTCATATTAAAGAAGTATTATTTTCGGTTCTAATGTTTATGGGTGTCGAATCGAGCGACCATATATTTTCCAACGATCACCCGATGGCTCACAGTTCACAAGCTAAAGCCCTCATAGGAGTCACGTTCGTCCGAATAGCTCATCGTCTTGTACGTTCAATTGCCCAGAGTAAGGAATCGCACTTCTGCTAGGTGTGCAATGGCCAAGAATTAGAGCAATGTCCTTTTCTCAGTCTTGTAAAACCTACTGTGCTCTTTTAGAATCCAAATTAAGCAGATCCGGCGTAAATTTTAGCTGAGATACTGGAATAAACTCTTGCTTGTCATTTGTAGTAACTTGATGTACAAATGTTTAAATATTAAATGTGGGTTCATAAAATAAGATAAGCAAAATCCTTATTATACACTAATATATTGCAGATCTAAAAAAGAATCAGTAGCTGGCGGCGATACAGGAGACTGTCCAGCAATCACCGAAGATAATACTCAACATTCTGAATCGTTAAACGAGAATAGTTGCTTGAAGAAACGGCCTAACTCACTTAATATAACGCCTGGTATCAGCACTTCTTCGCCATCTGTGGGTCCAAGAAATCGTAAATATCTGTACATACAGATGCAACTATGTCGTCGAGATACGCTTAAAGATTGGCTAAGGGCTAATCCTAAAAGAGATAAAGAACAAGTTTTGGACATTTTTAATCAAATCGTCAGAGCTGTGGAATATGTTCACCTTAAGGGCCTTATTCATAGAGACTTAAAAGTAAGTTCAGGACCATAGGTTGTAGCTGTATTTAAAGGTTCAGTGACCATAGATCTTTATTGTTTATTTTTCCCACAGCCTTCGAATATATTTTTCTCACTTGATGGTCAAGTGAAAATTGGTGATTTCGGTCTGGTTACTGCCATGATTGAAGACAATACAGAGGAGTTTACTAGTCCTGTCCTGGGAAAGAGAATCTTTGATGAAAGACATACTGCAAGAGTGGGTACGCAGCTGTACATGTCACCTGAACAGGTAATTGCCGTTCTTCATTTTGATTTATTTCTCTTACTGCCTGCAAGTGAGAAGCAGTGCAATCGTGTACAATTTTTTTTTAATTTGAATGGACTTGTTGGTGGAATGATGGCTTCAAATATTCTTTTCTCTTCGACTCAATAGGAACAGTGGTTCCCATATCTCATCTACATTTTATCTATTATTTACATTTTGTATCATCTCCATTTTATTTTCAAACCATCTAACGCCAGGTTATTTTTATTATTTGCAGGTGTCTGGCAAACAGTACGACTATAAAGTGGACATATATTCACTTGGAGTGATCTTATTTGAATTATTAATAAATTTCACTACTGAAATGGAAAGATATAAGACTTTAAGTTTGGTGACAAAAAATCAGTTCCCGCCGGGTTTCAGCGATAATTATCCGAACGAGGTATGTACGCTAATTTTGATAATTTATTTAGAGGAAATCAATTAAGCATCTTAAATTTAACTAAAGATATCTCTCGTACATTCTGTACTCATATTCCCTACTACGAGTACATTTTCTATAACATCTGATCCTATGTTGTGGCTAGTTCTAAGCCGAGCGTGCTTATTATTGATATAAACATTAATAATGGGTAAAATCAGGATTCGTTTAAATTAAGAAACCTGTAGACGACAATGGCAACTTCTTGAATCAAAAAATGGTTTACTAAAAAAGAACCTGATTACCTTTGAAACCTCCTGAAAGTATTCTTAATATACGGTGTAGACATTCCTTCTAGGCAAGCTGTGCTTCCCGATTCTGAGGTCTTCAACTTCGCTAGACGAGCTTGAGCGAATTTTTATTTTAGGGTCTATTAATTATAATTTTACTGTGCATGAAAGAAAGAATAAAGATATGGATAAACGACTGATGCCATGTTCTGAGAAATGAAGATTACAGTACTGTCAAAAAAATATTCAATTCAATAGGAGATCTGAAGAGGGAAGATCCTTAGATTTGTTTCCTACTGCCGAAACTTAACATCCTCCATTTCGAACGCTTTCTGGGCCCCAAAATTGGTTGTACAGACAAACTTAACCCACATTGAACTGAAAGTGAAGGATCTTTTTCTTTATTCTTAATTTCATTTAATCTTTTTTTTTTGTTTAATTTAAAATTATATGTTCTTAAGTCCAAGTCTTTTGCAAGTATCAGTGATGCTGGCTCTACCACAGGTGTTAGTTATTGCGTCATTAGTAAGTTATTAGTTCAGGGGTGAAAGAATTATTATATATTAAACTAAAGATACATTTTATAAATACATAACAATTTCATTAATAAGAACCTAACAATTCCTTAGTAGTCCTTTTTAATTTAAAATTATCCCCCTAAGAAATGAATTGGTAAGGGGAGTATCCACTATTCCTACCTTTTCATGTAGAACAACCAAATTTTAATGTTCAAAACTTGAGAGAAGAATTTTCGTATGTTCTCCTTCATTCAACACATAATAATAATAATAATAAATCAACACACATTTCTTACTGGTTAATAAATAACTGTTTCAATCTTGTCTAGTCGCGAAACATCTTTTACGCCCTTGTAGAACCCTTAATGTTAATTCTGTTGAAAGGCGGCCAATCCTCGGTAAGTTTTTTACATAATAATCCTTTGTAGTAAGGAATGATATTAGAAGAGAAATGAAAGCTCCCTTTTATGTACTCGTATTGAATTTCGTCTTTTCACAAAATAAATGTCCAAATTAGCAGCAAAAAAAAACAAAATTCAAATGACGTATCTTTTGCTTTTTTCTGTCTCTCTATTCTAGTACAAACTTTTACAAATGATGTTATCAGAAAATCCAAAATCACGACCAACGACCATCGGTGTTAGATCTAGAGAACCATTACGTAGGTTTCAATCTGAATCTGGTGATCATGTCCTACATTCTGATCAATGGCATTTCCAATTGCCTCATCGACATCGTGATTCATCTTTTAGCAAGTCATCGTCAAGAGATGAGTCCTCTTCATCATCTTGACAAACTTCATTATATCATTCCGCGTGTATACATTCTTATTGGTGAAAAATTTTGATAGCTTTTTTTTTCTTCTTCTTCTTTTTTTGTATTGTATATAATTATAATCAGAAATTATTTTTTTTTTGTAAATATTTTGATCAAAAGACAGCAAAAAAAAAAATGAAAAAAAAGTATGATCAGAAGTTTGGAGAGAGAGAGAGAGATCAGTTTTGTTCCAGAAGTGCCTTATTCGTAAAAAAAATGTTTATTTTGTGCAAGATTATATTGTATTTATAAACTATTATATTTTTTAGCTAAAACAAGTTCTCATAAAAAAAAATGACATTTTACGCTATTTACTCGTCCAATGAAAGTTTATCATTTGTAAATAATTATTATATTTACTTGTAATTTTGTTTTCGTTTTTAACTATTTCTTTTTTGTTTCTTCTCTTATAAATATTGTAAAAAAAGAAAATACAACAACAATAAAAACATCGTTTTATTGTAAAGGAATAGTATGAGAAGGTTATAAGGGGAAGGTTTCCTTGCGTAATTTGTGATATGAATTTATATTTTGTAAGTAGTTTTTAAAATATTTAAATCTTATGGCTTTATTGTATATTTTGTTTTTTTTAAATTTAAAGAAAAATAGTTATTTAAAAATAACTTTGTATAGCCCCTCGAGGAAACAAGTCATTTAACGATTGAATTTATCCTAGCTTTATTTTTAAAAAACTTGGATAATTTATTATTGTATTTATTTTTTGTTTTTGTTTAAATAAATAGCAACTTATTAAATAATTGTTTGAACATTTTTAAGATACGATATTTAAAATACTGTTGAAATAGAAAGGTATTTATTTGAACATCTTACAAAAGGTACTTAAAATAGAAAGTTGATGTTTTGCTTGAAAGTACTTGAAGGTCTTTCAAAAATAAGGCTGTTCATATAGTACAAGCAAAAGATCGTGTTATTCGTTTACTTTGCATAGATCTAAATTAAGAAATTTCTTATCACATTTAAATATAATGGATCAATTAACTTAGAAAAATTACATTAAAGGAGGTCCTAAAGACCTGTTCGGAAGTATCAATTTAAAGAAAACAATATAGCCCTACCACAGAAACAAGTCCGCTTGCTCTTTATTAGAGTCTAGATCTAGGAGGCATTGAGTAAAGTTTTAATAATTACATCACAGTTTTTTAATTATTAAATAAGTTGCTGTTACATGTTATATATTTTCATTATTATTATTATAAGAAAAACAAGCGCCAAATTTTGTGCGAAATTGTTCCTAAATGTTCAAAACGGTCATCGTTAGCTTTTGTAGTTTTTTTTCAGTTTTTCTTGTATATTAACTACACATACACGATGCTCATTATTAAATGTAGCAAATAATCAATCGAACCATCACTCTTATTTTAAAAAATAGGATTTGCTGTCTATTATTAATACTATTTACTTATAAAAATGGAATTTTATCAATGGTGAGAATAACAATTAATGAAAAATTTGGTTTAAAAGGCAGGAGAAATAAATAACTATTATAACTGTTTGAACTTTTGAGTAAAAGAGAGAAAATATATCTGAGCGTTCCTTTTTTTGGACATTTGATTGAAACAATTATTTAAAAAATTGTATTTTTATATTTTTTTTCCAAAATTGTTATAACATTCCAAAATTTTCATTATGGCCCAATTTTGAAAAAAAAGAAGGTAATTTGTAATTGATTCCATGGATGGGGGTGGGGGGTTGTGTGCTTGAGGTGTGAGAACTTCCTCGGTAAATCTTGGAAAGTAGTAACGTAACCCGAGAATCCGAAATTAGCAGCTTGAT
The DNA here is from genome assembly GCF_049639745.1 of Rhodnius prolixus. Taxonomy (NCBI): domain Eukaryota; kingdom Metazoa; phylum Arthropoda; class Insecta; order Hemiptera; family Reduviidae; genus Rhodnius; species Rhodnius prolixus. The sequence continues at coordinate 1,792,705 of NW_027411636.1, read as the reverse complement.
GTCGAAGGTTTGCCGTGTATTAGGAGTTGTATTTGAGTGTCTACTATTTCCTTCCTCACAGAATCTGCAGGAGCGCCATCACTTTCTGGGATAATTTTTTTTTTTTTTCCCATTGAGTTTCCACTGAGTCTACAAACTGTTGCTGACACCGAGTGTCACACTACATTCTCTAGTTAAACTGATGCTGACTTACTTTGCCCTCCCACATCTCACGCACCAACTAAAAGAGATATAAGGATAAGAATTTACCTCTTGTCTCTTAAGAACATTAAAAAAATGTTTAAGGAGCTCTTTTTTTTTATTGGTTGGTAGACCTAAAACCCAAGGGCATCTCCTCTAGCTTTTTGCCTTGTAACCAAAGTTTTGAAATCAAGCATTTTGAATATGAAATCGACTTAAAAATCCTTCACCTTTTAGACACCATTCCCTGCGGTGTCATGCAAATGCCTAATTGTAGACACTTCTAATCTGCATGTTTTCGTTGTTCCAGTTTTTTTCTAGCGCTTGTTCGAGGATCAGTTCTCTCTTGTAACAATTTCAAGGACTCCGTTTGGTAGCGATCAATTTAATCAATTTAACTTATGACTTTTGTTAGTTACTGACTTCTCCTTTCCAGATATAGTTGAAGAAAAAATCAGTGGCAGATATTGACCTTTAACCTTACTAAAACCTTTAAAGACAGAGTGGGTATAGGCCTCGAAATACCCATCATGTACTCAAGCACTAAACCTTGACTTTTATACAACTAAATTTTTTGTTTTAGAAGTACTTAATTTAAGTTTTCAAGGCCTACTAATGAAAGACTTGTTTAAAAAGAGAGCTCTTACTTATTTGTTATTATTAAATGGCCAAATAACAAGTAAATTTATTTTTGGAATATTAATAAATAAACATAAAAATTGATCTCATTATTAAAACTAAAATAAAAAAAATTGTAAAAGTTAAAGTTTGAACTTAAAAAAAAAATATAAAGAATTCTTCGTAACTAGAAAAACATCGTTTATTCACCATTGTTCCTATTAGTTCGTAAACTAAAAAAAATTGTGTTGTCACTAAAATTTCACCATTTATATTTAAATTGCACTCACAATATGGACAAACCAAAAAAAAAAAAAAACCTCTGATACTTTTATGCATTAAAAAAATAATATGTTTATTATGTTACCACTCGATATTTGCATCGATTTCCTTGCATCGATACATGCATAACTGAGTTTTTTGTAACATTCTAATTTAGTAAACATTATTTTTTTTTCTTTTTTATCAGCTGTATGGGTAGAAAGATATTATTGATAAACTTATTTTATCCTCTGTGAATTTATCGAATAAATGAATCTTACCTTTAAGTAATAGAGTGACATTCTTTAAAACAATACCAAGAGTGAATAATAATTTAGAAAGGATATTAGAAAATAAGAGATTAAAAAGTATGAAGTATTTGCTAATTATATTGTTTAAACTGTTTATGTTACAAAAAAAACAACAAATATTTTTTAATAGAAAGTGTAATTGCATTTATTTCAGGTACCAAAATAAAATTAATGTTTTACCTGATACTTTGTTTATCTTAAACTTCTTTCTGTTTTTTTTTTATTTCTTAATCCTTCTAGCTGAATTTCACGTCGGATCTTTAGAGATATTCAGGAACACCAAAGAAGCTATCAGAATATTATGGTACATGATTTACCTCAATTTTTCTCTTTACGGTCCCATATTTCTTGTAGCATTCATGCAAATGTTTAGGAATTCGTATTGGAAGGGCTCCGCGTTTGAGGATGTGTACTCTAAAGTGTCCTCCTAATGGAATCATACCTCGAAGCTCAAAAAGAGTTTTTGAAGTATTCGCTTTTAATAAAATTCTCAATAGAGAAAAAACTAAATTCTCATAGCACTTCAGAGGCAATCGTGCCTTATCTATCTCTTAGAACCTACCTTAATCGAATTTTGCTTGTAAAATAGATGAAAGTATTATGTCTTTTAAGCAGATAATTGAGCGAAATTTGGTGAAATTCATTCGGACAGTTATCAAGTACAAAAGAGAAAATAGATGTGTATCTTGTACACCAAATTGTATTCCTGATAATAATGGGAAGAAGGAAGTAATTATATATAAACAGAATTTGAGAGTAGCTTTAACCTGAAATATTCATAGACCTGAAATGTAACTCTAAACAAACTTACTTGACTACTGTCCCTGTAACGTCTTCCAAGATATTAGTCATGGAATACAGGGAAAAAATTGGCCATTGTCGGAAATGGGAACCATCCATTATTGGTAATTATTCTCTGCGCTTAACAAACAACTTCAAAAAAAAGAAGAAGATAAATCTCTGCAGTATTTATCTAGCAATGTATTTATCTAAATATGACCCACAAGTTTTACAGATTCGTAAATATTTTTCTAAAACGACAAAACCAGTTTTGTTTTACCTTCTTTATTAGAACATTCGATTTTTAATAAATATATACATTTATAATTATTAGTATCAATATTACCAACTAAAATAAATAAAAGACCAATATAGAAAATAGATCATATGCAAGAATTATCATTATTTTGGATAATATCAATTTGTGAATCAATAATTCCTATTTCTTCCAAAATTTTACAATATTCTTCAACAGTATTGTGCGATTTAGATGTAAGTTGGTTTATCTTTAACTTCATTTCTTGCCCAGCTAATATATAATCATCATATTTCCTTCCATTTATCTCCATTTCATTCAGTTCTATAAGTATTTCTGGATGGAACAAGGTACAAGTTTCTAGTAGTATCTTTGTGATATCATCTGGAAACGGAAACGTTCATAAATGGTTATTAAATAATAAATAAAGAAATTTTAAGAAATGTAATATTTTTATACAAATTGTTCTAATGATAGGTTAGTTCCATCAGAAGACTGACTGGGACGTAATTGCAATGTGTTCGTGCAGTGAGACTTTGGTTATGTTATTTGGAGAATTCAAATCTATTTCAAATTATTCATCCACTATTTTTAAGAACCCAAACCAACTTCAAAATGATTTTTAATCAATAAGAACTGTCAATACATTACTGATTGTAGCACGCACGGTTTTTTGTATGCCTGACCGGTTTCAGTCTTTGATCTATCATTAGAGGTGTTTAAAAAGAATCGTTTACCAAAACCTTAGCAATAAAAAAGAAATCGCCTGAATTAGCCTTTCTCCAAAATGAATTTCTGTATTAGAAGAAGAAAAACTAAATATTAACGATTATTATTGTTATCATAGAGTTTGTCTTCTTCTCAAAACTTTAAATCAATGAAACCGGTTAAAAAGATGTCAAAATGTGCAAAAAAAAATTGACCGGATATTTTTAGTATCTCTGAATCAGCAAAACGTCTAAAACGTTTTTTAAAGAAATCATGTTATAAATCATTAGCTCAATTTGTATCCTTTATCCAATAACAAGAATAGGAAAAATTAGCTTGCTTTGATGTTAAAGTTAATGCTATATATAAAACTTACAGTGCATTACTGTTACTTTTTCTAATAATTCCTGCACTTTAACCATATTTTCATCAATATATGCTATGAAATCATTAAAATAAGTGTTCAGCTCCATTATGAAATATTATTTGTTTTTTAGTTAAACAAGAAAACTAATTTGAATTAAGTGAACTATGACTAAACGATACCGACAGCGGTCAAGTTAGATTTTTAAGTTTTTTACACTGCATGATGATGAAGTAATTTTATTGAGAAATAAAAATTGGATTGATTATTTTTTAAATCAATAAATAAAATCGTAGATGATTTATACATTTTGTATATATTTGAATAGAAAAAATGTTAAAATAGTAAGTTTTTTTATGCTTGTAACAGCTGTGGGTTGGGCCAGCTGTAGTTGAAGCTGATAACTAAGGTTGGGGTTTTATGTGTACAGGTGACGGCGTGAGAAGTGCTGCAAGGTTTGTGCAAATATTATTTAAAATTATTTACCAACGCAATTTTATTTTAAGCCTATTATTTATAATAAAAGAATTGTTTTTTAATTTATGTGCCCATAAATGTACTAAACCTGTGTTTATGAATTTTTCCTGGCCCATTACCAATCCCCACTTTTTCCAGTAGGTCCAGAGATTGATAATAATAGACTTGCTGGATCAAATTCAAAACTTCTGGGCTATTCAGTTGCCCTCCCCCAAAGAAAAATAAAGCAAATTATTATTATTTTTTTTTTTAGGAAAGCATTTAATTTTTTTCAAATTCGAAACTATTTCAAACTATGTGAAAGAAGATCCTTCTTTTTTAAAAAAAAAAAAAAAAACAATAAAAACGATTGGATTTAAAATAGTGTTTAAAGTAAAATTTATGTTTGATTATAATTTATTAAAATATACATTCGATTATGTTTATTTTATTATTAAGGGCAAGAAATGAGCGAAACACAGCAGCAGTTTTGTTTAAGGTGGCATAATTATCAGAACAGTTTGCTGTCCAGTCTTCCACAACTTTTGGATTGGGACGATCTCACCGATGTCACATTGTATGCCGGAGGATGTAGCATTAAAGCACACAGAATTGTACTTTCAGCATGTAGCCAGTACTTTAAAAGTATCTTTAAGGTAGGCAAATTTTTTATTTTCTCGTTTTTTTCTGTCTTTTTTTTATCTACAATTTTTTTTTGGTTTAATTGCTGTTTTGAAGTGCATTTTTTTTTCTTTTAAAATGTGTAGTTTTTGTGTTTAAAATTCAAACAGTAAAGGTACTGTTCTGGTACAAGCTTTTCGATTCAACTTAAAATGGTGATAAGAAAAATTTGAGTACCTGCCATAGTTTTCATTTATAAATCATTTTTTTTATGTGACATAAACTAGTGCCTTACACAATTGATTAGTAAACACTTAAATTTTGCTAAAGATTTGAAGATTTTATTTAAGATAAATAATTTAGAATGGGAAGAATTTAATTTTCAGTCATTTAAATATAAGAATAGCCATTACAATTAATCTAAATTAAAAGTTTGTATTGCCACACCCACTTCCTGTATTTTCTTTTGAAGTATATTCCAGTGGTGATGGAGATCTTTTGTAAAAAAAAAAAAATCGTAATGTTTGGAGGTTAAACAATTATCATTGGATAAAATTGGATATATAAAGAGTAGTTATACTAATATATTAAACAACGAAAACTGAATCAAAGGAACTTTTAAATTGACAATGATCTAGTGAATAAGAATACTATCTCGTGAACTTGTAAAATTTCCCAAACTCGACGTTTAATGGTAAATAAATATGTCTGACTTTCTCTGACTTTTAATTAACGCAAAGGCAGATCCTGAGAGTCCTTTTAGAGAAAAAAAATAAATCCACTATAATATCGGGTTGTCCACGAATGTTCTTATATTGAAGATAAAGCTATGGTATTGAAATAAAGTTCGAAGTAGTGATAATTTGTTGGCATTATTAAAGAAGTATTGGTGTTTGGAACAAAATATTGAATGTTGCGTAAAATCATACGTGTTTTCTTAGAGTAAACCTAATAAATAGTGTGACCCGCAAATTCTATGAAACGTCTGAGTGGCTAGTAGTATAAAAAATGAACTAAAATCAGAAGAAAAATACTTGTATCTTCTTTCTTAAGGTATATTTCTTAATTTAAACAAAATATATACATATATCTTAAGAAACAGTTGAAGCTAATTGAGAGCTTCATAAACCAAACAATTGAAGTTAAAACGTAGAGGACAGAGCTGTTGGCGTTTTAGAGCATTTTAACCTTCTAAACAACAATGGCTGAACCTTTGTTTTTTGTTTTTTTTTTTAGAATAACATGACTTTACTTATAAAAGTCGTACCAAATGTAGCAAACGTTGATTTTATACTTTATTAATTATTATTAATTTATTTTTAGGAGCTACAACCAATGCAACATCCTGTGATAGTAGTACCTGGCGCTGAATTTTCCGATCTTAGCGCATTGGTCACTTTCATGTACAACGGTGAAGTCAACATCTATCAACATCAACTGCCAAGCCTTATTGCCCTTGCAGACACTCTACACATCAAGGGTCTAGCACAATTTACTTCCGTAAGGTTCATTCTTTATTGAAATAAATGTTACTTTTTTTTTTTATAACCTGCTTTTCGTGGAGGTTTTCTACTATGAAATATCCGATTTGAGACTCACAAAAAGGAAATTCTGTCAAATTGGTCTCTGTGTTGGGATAGGGGAGGGACGCATTACTCTTAACACGAAAATTCTAATTTGATAATTGGTTAGATTCACCATCAGGGGACTTGATGGTAAATTTATTATAGATTGTAGTATTTTGAGTTATATTTCGAAAATACGAGGGGCACTAAGACTAATATTTTGAGCCTTGGCAACACTGAGTATTGTCAGGTGCTATCTGACGTTTCCACTTGAAAGTTTGACATTTTTGACCATAACCTTCTTCAGAACGTTTTGTTATTTGAGCGCGATTTGTGTTGTTTACAGTCACTTGAAAATTGTGTCTCAGCGAAAAAAAATGGAATTAACTCGTGAAAATTTTCGTGCAATGATTTATTGCAACGACTTTCGACGTGGATTATCAAGACAGGAGTGCATCGATCAACTTACTTCCACTTTTGGCGATAAAGCCCCATCCTTTGCCACTGTGTGAAACGCTGGTATAACGAATTCAATCGTATTCGTCGTTCGCTCACCGAAGAAAGTCGTGAAGGTCGTCCAAAATCAGTTGTTGTGTCAGAAAACATTGATGCTGTGTAAAAACTAATAATGCAAGATCGTCATGTGACATACTGTGAGATTAAGGCAACCTTAGGCATTAGTTCCACCAGCATGTATAAAATATTGCATGATCATTTAGATTAGACTAGGGTGGCCACAAGGCCTACGCCACTGCGACCCCTTTGGATCTATTGTGGCTCCCCTCACTTTAAAGCTCACCCTCCAGACCTGTCCTTTTAATCAGACTCTTAATGCTGGAGAGCGACTCTTGGGTAAAGCTCACAGGCCTTGGCTTTTCCTCCCCGAGAAGTAACATCCTTAGCCACACGAGCCCCTCACACTGACACAACACGTGCAGTGCCGTTTCCTCCTCTTCCTGACAGAACCTACATAGGCTGTCATCTGCCAGGCCCATGCGATGCATGTGTTTCCTGAGCCTACAGTGGCCAGTTAATAGGCCTACAAACATCCTTATAGCCCCACGGCCTTGACGGATTAATTCTGCAGTCAGCCTCGGCGAATAGCCTTTAATAAACTCCTTCGCCTGTATCTGCCCAGTGGTGGCAAGCCACCACTCCTGAGACCTACTCTGCACCCATAAGTTAATGGTCGCAGCCTTAACACACTTCGGAACCCCAAAACAGGGCTCCCGGCCAACGAAGCGTCTCGCAGAGCCTTCCCGGGCCAATAAATCTGCCGCTTCGTTTCCTTTATGTCCTGAATGACCAGGTACCCAGACCAGAAAGACCTTATTTTGGTCACTAATTTCCTTCAGGGCACCCAGACAGCCCCAAACCAGCCTTGAGTTGACCTGGTAGGAACTAATTGCCCGTAGAGCAGCCTGACTATCCGAGAAAATTACGACCTTGGAATTAATAATTCCTCGCCCTTTAATCTCGGCAGCACAGAACCTAATTGCAGCTAGCTCAGCCTGAATGCATGATCATTTAGCCGTGAAAAAGGTTTGTTCTCGTTTGCTAAGCTCAGATGTATTCTGGTTACTGGGTTCGATTCCTGGTATAGGGCTTGGGCTTTATCTATTGGCTTATAAAGGTATTTATGGTAAAGGATGTTTGTTAGTCGCCTCTGTCACATCTAATTTGGTGGTAGCTAGAAAGCCTTTACTTTACTTTTTTCTTTATATTATTTGTAAATTATAGTTGTTTTGTTCTTACAGGGAAAATACGAAGATGAAAGAAGATGGGGCGAGAGTGGCAATGAATCTTGGGGCGGTGCACGATCTAAGAGATCAAGACCGTCGGAGAATGAGGAAACCAACGGTAGCATTGAAAAAGCGATAATACCGTCTCCAAACAAAAGTATGTATGTAAAGAAATCCAGACCCAGATTGCGAACAGCTAGTCCCACAGTGTCCTTACAACAACAACAACAATCTCAACAACTGCCGCCGCCGCAGGAGATACTTCCGCCGCAACATCTACCACAGCCGCCAGCATTAGAAGCGGAAGATCTTACCAAGAAAGAAAGACCAGTGTCTCCAACAACATCTTTACTCAGTGCTCCAAGTGTGAAAGGTAAAGCGATCTGTTAAATTTACTGTTTCTTCTGAGTCGGGGCTTATTGAATCGGTTGCCAGCTTGAAATTTTAAATTGATATATCTTGCATTTGTGAGATTGAAGATTTGTTATAGAAAACATAGCTAATTTTTGGCTAGAAAAAAAAAAAGAAGCTTTGGATATCTCGCTTAAACCCTCCTCTGGCTCGCAAGCCAGGTTAGCCAGGAGGTTATCAACTGCTCTCTGTATCTGAGGAGGCACCTTTGAAGGCACAGTACATGCTTCACAAGTCGAGTAAAGTGCATTATTTGAAAAAGTAAGGAATAAGTTTGATCCTTTACATGAAAGATATTGATCACTTAAATATGGGACAGGAGGTTACCAATTTTTTTGGTAATTAAACGCAACTCTCCCGAAATTACCAAATAATTATTAAACCTTCTTGTTTGTAACAGATGTAAAATATTTTTTATGTATGCTTGAGAACATCTAAAGCTCTTAACATTTGATTTTTCTTAGAAAATCACACGGAAAACTACTTATTTCCTGATATTAAGAAAAATACTGGCTTTACTGCCTTGGCAATATTTTTAGTAGAATGGGGATGAAAAAATACATAAAAATGACCTATCGCGAGCTCTTCTTTCTCTTTGATAACAAGTTAAAAAATTGAAATATGATTAATAAATACCAGATTTTGAAATGGTCTAGCACTTTTTAATTTTGAAGATATCGAATTGCGGTTTCCAGTTTCTTTCATAACTTTTTTGTACTCTTTAAAACTGTGTATATGGAAATGGGGGTCAACTGCGAACCCTCACTTTTGGTCGCGCGTTAGCCGCGTATGCGGCCAGGAATCCTAAAATCAAGTCACATATTCGGAAACTAGAGATGACAGGCAACAAATTTTTCCTCTACCAATTTTTTGCTCAGATCACAACCGTTTAAGCATGAAATGCATTTGAGCCGTCTTAAAATGAACACCCATGTATAATAATATGTGTGGATACAATCATTAAATTAAATGTTTGCAAGTATTTATTGTGCGTGGACTGGGCACAAGGCCCTCATTAGAAACAAAATACTATTCTTTGTTGCTCACTCTGTTATTAAAATTTCCAGAAGAGACTAACGGAGGAAATGGCAGCGGAGGAGGAGGAGGAGGCGGCGGCGGCGGTGGTGGTGGTGGAGGCGGAACTGGAAGTGGCTCAACAAGCAGTGGACGTAGTCCATCCTCGTCAAAATTATACGCTACGTGTATAGTGTGCGGCAAACAGCTTAGCAATCAGTACAATCTACGCGTCCATATGGAAACCCATAGAAATGCCCATTATGCATGTTCATCGTGTTCGCATGTATCACGTTCACGGGATGCTCTAAGGAAACATGTTTCCTATCGACATCCGGCCAGTTCTACCAATCCTATTACTACCACTACTAGTACTTCTACATTGTCTAACACTTCCTCAACAGCCAGTACGCCACCTACAGTTGTACAACAAACGCCACAATCTTCTGTGACTACTTTACAATCATCACCAGACGACACCAATATACATCAGTCTAATTATTTCTAGTCCGCGCGGGGTAAAATTAATTCTTTTTAACTAGGTGAAATTTTATAATTACTATATATTTTTCTAAGGGTTAAAAAATAGGAAAATAAACAGTTAAAGTAAAAACTAAATTTGAAAATTAAGAATTGATATCATTAAAAAAATGAATTTCCAAAAGAATTTGAAAGAAATTTTACGTGCCTTCTGTAAACTTTAAAAACAAAGAAAAGTATACAGAATCTCTCTCACAATATGCCTTTTTCCATTTCAAAGCAAGTTTTAACTCGTCATAATATAACAAGCTTTATTTTCTAATTTGAGAGATTTTTTTTTAGTGGGTTTGGAGGAAACGGAAGGAATAGAATCGGAACTGAAAACCCTTTTTTCATAGTTACCAATTATTTTAAATAAAATCTATTCGAGTGTTTTAATTTTGTTTACTATATCGAAGTGAGATAATGTAATGTTAAAATATTTTGTTTTGTTTCCAAAGACATTTCGTTAAAATTTCTTAATAAGAGTTTATTATGGTTATAGTTATTACTATTATTACGTAGGATTATTGTTAAAAATATTATTAATTTTTTTTTTTTTTTTTGATAAGCTATGGACTGAGTGGAGGGGAAAAACCCTGATGTTTACATTAAAATGGTATATTAGGGTTTAAAATTTTACTTTTAGAATGGCCTCTTTGAGGGTTGATGCACTTAGGTAAACAAAGAAAATAGATAAATTTTTGTCACCTTAATTCTATTTAATTGGCCACAGCATTCAAGAGACACCTTGATCTTTTGTTTCTCGCCTCAAATCTTAGTTATCATCTTTACGAACCTTCTTTTATTTAAAAAAAAAAAACGAGCAGTAAACACGGAACCCAAGTTCATACGTCTTAAAAACGTCACCGTTTTGTACTTTTTTCACTTTAATGATTATTATAAAAAACAAAAATATTATCTTAATAATTTTTCCCTAAACATTCCTGAAACTCAAGTCCCATGTTGATTGATATCTACTTAAACGTCGGCTCCAGTTGTTTTCCGCTACAAATGGGTTCGTTCCCTAAACATTTTATTGCATAAAATGCATCCAGTTAAAAAAAAAAAACTTAACTATTCTGTTTACTTTTTCAAACTACAATCGACTCTCGATATAAATCGAAATCCAAGGGACTACAAGAAAAATTCGATTTATCGAAACTTTCGATTTATCGAAGTTTGAATTATCAAGAGGGGGGAAAAAAATCGAATTATTAAGAGTTTTTATTATGTATATATATTACGGTTCGCCTAGAACGATTTTAATTGAAAAGTTCACCAACATTAAAAAAAAAATTTTCTCCTTATTATTTGGGGTCAAAACTAACCAAAATCCGCTGAAAACCAAATCGGTTTACGTTGCGGATTTTTTTTTTTCAATTTTTCAGGTCAAAAAACGGGAAAAACGTCTTTCTTTTTTTCATTGTTAAGCCTAAATAAATGGAAAAACAATACAGTTTTTTGGCAAAACCAATGTATGCATTTTGAAGCTGAGGGAATTTCCGACAGATTGATTGGTGTATTTTATAAATGATAAAAAAATGAAATTTCGACATTCAAAATAACCAATAGCAACGTAAACTGATTTGGTTTTCTGTACTGATGTTGGTGAACTTTTTCAATTAAAATCGTTCTAGGCAAACCGTGATATACATACATATCGTACATTGAAAATACGGATGAGCTTACCTAAATTTTAGACATATATATCCTCAAGTAAAAAAGTCAAAAATAATGAAAACGACAAATAAGAACAAGAAAATTACATATTGTATTAACATTTCAAATTAAATTAATGAAGAACAGTTTTTTTTGTTTCAATGTGGCTTGACTTAGTCAAGTGACTTAGTGAATTGTTGAAAGCGTTGATGGTGGGAATATTGAAAGTTTTGGCGATATCTTCTTTCTTCGAACCACTTTTCACGGCCGCGATAATATTTTTTTTTTTTTGTGTGTGTCGGACACAGTAAGGGTGACGTACTTCCCCCTTTGCACTCATCGTGACGAAACTAAGAAAGAGAATTGGAAAGAAATGGATTTCGAGTTATCGAGCGTACACACGAAATACACTGCATTTTTTCGATTTTTTTTTCGAAGTTAATAGAGTTTGAATTATCGAAAAATTCAAATTATCGAGAGTCGACTGTAGTTTCATCACCTTATATCAGAGATATCTTGGCTTACATGATCAATATTTGTTGTAAGTAGGTTTCTAAAGACTTGACACAAAATCTATTTTTCTTCAGTGCAATATAATGTTAGTTAAAGATACCCGGTTGTATGTTACAAAAAGTAGTGAAATTAAGTACGGAACAACTTCGCTGAATTTTACTAAGCGTGAAGTCTATAAATAATTTTTAAAGAGAATTAAAAGTTGCATCAAATTTTTTTCCCCCCTCAATCTTTGTCCGATTTCTTATCCAATTTTATTTATTTATTTTTTTTGGTTATAAGAACACGAAACTTTTGTTAGAATTTTCCCATTTTCTTATAAAAGTGAAAGGGAAAAACCATAAGTTCGTTTTCATTGTTAAATTTTGTTTTTTATATTATATATATTTAATGGTGGGTGAGTGGAATGAAGTATGAAAAAATATAATTTTCTGTTCGTTTGTGGTCCTTGTCCTATCTTATACATAAACTGTAGGGAAATTTTTTAGCTAATTATTATCAAAAACACTACGTTACCTTAAAAGTACAAAAAAAAAAAAAAAAAAATGGAAAAAAAAACTAACGCTATTATTTTTCTTTTTATTTTATTTTATCTTATTTTTGTTTCGTTCTTTATTAGTGAGATAGTTTAATTGTAATTATTACAATTTGTTGATTATACATAAACAAAAGTGCCCTATTTTGTATATAACTTTTGAAAATGGCTGTATAGGTGCCTTATAGTTCCTAGGATTTTAAATATAATAACAAAAAAAAATTAATTATTATATAAAAAATTTAAGAGATAAAACTACAAAAAAAAAAAAAACACACATATAGATATCTAGTCCCAAATTTGGTAAAAGTACTTAAAATGTTACCATTAATTTTTTTCTTTTTTTGTTAACCAACACAAAGTCCATGTGTGCCTTTCGCAAAAAATTGAAAAAAAAAAAAGGGAAATAACTATTTTCTCATAATTTCCTTGTGCCTTTTATTATATAGTTTGTTTTTTTTAAATTTAAAAAAAAAACAGGTTTTGGGATTGTTAAAAGGAAAAAAAAAGTGTAGATCTAAAGTTGAAGTGCACTCTTGGACAATTTTTTTTTATTTTTTAGCAATGAATTTTTGGTTTGTGAGCAATAATCGCAAAGAATCTGGATGTTTTGTTGTTTGGCCTTATTTTACCACCGAACATTCTGGGTCGTTTTCAGGATTTTTGGTTGGCACCAAAAAAAAAATTAGTTGCTGTGAAATTTCACAAGAAAGCTAAAAAAAAAAACAAAAAAACTCAAGTCTCCATACCCTAAAAAGGCATCTCTTACCTGAAAAAGGTGTCACACGGTCGCCTGTACACAAATGCAAATGTTGTTTTCAATTTCTTCAATAGGATGAAAATAAATAAATGCCAGTTTTTTTCTAGTCGTGATACATTTATTATGGCCAAGCTTTCGACCACCTAGGGACTAGGTCCATTTTCAGGGCTAGTTTATACAAAGTAAAATATTTTTACATTACAGGGTTGGTGTGTCTTCTGACACACTCAGTCCATGACATACCAACCCTGTAATGTAAAAATATTTTACTTTGTATAAACTAGCCCTGAAGATGGACCTAGTCCCTAGGTGGTCGAAAGCTCGGCCATAATAAATGTATCACGACTAGAAAAAAACTGGCATTTATTTATTTATTTCCATCCTATTGAAACTATAAATCAGTCACACCAAAAAATAATGAACAACTATTTCAATTTCTTGTTCCCAAGTTTTACTACCCTAAAACGCGCTTCTACTAACGGGGTGCATTCGTTGTTGTTTTTGTAGTTTTTCTGTACTCACAGTAGTTCCACAAGTTTGAATCAGAATTAAGGGGAATTTTGCGAGGGTATGAGGAGGGGGGGACAAATAAATATAAAAAAATACAACGTGCATAAGCCTTTATTATCTGCCCACTGCTTTGAAAAACTAATCTGTAGATAATCTAGACTCTGGAGCGTGTGCCTTCCAAAAAATAAATCCTTTTCTATTTCTTCAAAATTTGTGTTGAAGCCTTCTGTCTAATTTTTAGACCATTTTTCAACTCATTTCTTTTTTGTCCAAGGGTGTAATTTTAATATACTTTAAATCAAATTACTTCATATTTATGAAAACACAAATTTTTCAAATTGTATATTTAAAAAAAACTACAAAAATTCAAATTCCCTTAATTTTGTCTTTTGAGTTTTTTTTAAATTTACTTAAAAAAAATAATAATAATAAATATGGTTGTGAAGGAAAGTTATTATTATTTTGTTATTTGTTATTTATTGTTAAGTAAAAACATTTATTTAAAAAATATTTTTTTTTGTTACTTACCTGATTGTTGTTGAAAAAAAATTATATATTTTATGTTTTTGTTTCCTTATTTTGCCCAGAATATTTGTTTATAAACAAAAAAAAGGAAACCTTTTTAAAGGTTATAAAAAAAAGCAAAACTTAATCTGTGGTATTGTTATATTTAAATAAAAATAAAAATGCACATGAAATAAAAAATAGTGACTTTTATAAACATTAATAGTTTATTTATTTTTTAAATCTATAAATAAATCCTTCTAATTTATTTTTAATTTTTTTCTGTCTAAATTTTAAATTTATACAAAAAATTCCTTGAGGTATTATAAAATATTTTCTGACAAAAAAATATTTTTTACTTAAATTATTTTCTGTTTTCATTTTTTTTTTTCCCCCACATTTGAACTGTAAAAATTGGCAGTAAAAGTACTTAATTTATCTTCGTGTATTTTTTGTTTTTAAATAGATTTTTTTTGATTGGCTTTGATCATCTATAACCAGGCAGGAAAACTCCTCACTTAACGACCTAACTGACGACAGTTTTAACTTAAGTTCTAATTTTTTGTTTTTGTTTACTTCTTCAGTACTCTCCGTTATTAGGTAAGAAATGTGATTCGAGATAATGTCAAATTCTGGATGCTGTATCTTGAATTATAGCTTTAATCGTGCCCAAAACCCCCCCAAAAAAATATTTTGATTAAAAAAAAATTATTTAATTTTTTTTTGTTTAAATGGTCTTTAAAAGTGATCAATACAGGTCAAAAATAGAATATCACAATTTGGGTACCCCCCAACAGGAATTGGCAGTAGTTTAGTGGCCGAAGTCTCTCAAATCGGAAATACCACTGAACGATTATTACGTCTTTTTTTTTTTTTTCATCTCAAAAACGTCTCGTAACGTATTTAAATTTTTCGGTATTCTATTTTCTTTCACATATTTCGTCACCATGGAGTTCGTATTGCCACATTATAACGTTAATCGTTAGACTAATTTGCTTACATAAAGGATTGGCTACCTGGTTTTCTGATAAATAAAGTGAGTTGCATTCAATTAAATAATAAATATAAGCATTTTTCAGTTTTTTAATTTTGTTATTTAATATGCATTTTCAGACTTCATTAGATACCAAATTTATTTCTTTTTACATGTAATTTGTAGTAAATGTAGGTACAATGGTTAATGGACGAGAAGTAATTGGAAACTAATTCAAACGAAGTGGCCCTTATTTTGCCCTTCAGTTTAGTTTACCATTTTCAAAGATGTATTTGAAGATTTATTAATTCTAATCTAGAAGTTCATTTTAGTATAGTTTCACCAGAACGAAATTTTGATCATTAAGTGAGAAGTTATTACTCTTTTAATATTACCATTAATATTAAATACGAACAAGGAACTGAACAGTGTTAAAAAAAAATAAAATAACTTTTAATAATAATAACTTAAAAAATGAAAATATTAAATAATATATAAATTATAAATGCTCTCTGATTTTGTTTCCTTCTCAATTTGTTGTTTAATGGTAATCGATATTCAATAATCACAAGATTACGATGTCCATCGTTTCAAACTTCTATCTTCCATTATTATTATTTAATTGTTAAAAAAAAATTTTGCTTTTTAAAATGCTGTCTGGTGTTCAATTTTTTACTTTTATTTATTTTTTTTTTAAGAGATAGGACTGATAGACCATATTTTCGTGTTACAGTCTTGACCCACGGACACTAATGTTTCGTCGTCTAACCAGACTAGTCTTGTTATTTGGCTTTGTGGATGGGCATCTGGAACAAAAAAAAAAAAAAAAATAAATAAATAATCGATACCAAAAAACATGGAACATAGAACAATAAACTAAATCACAATCTTTAAATTAAAATTCAATAATCGATTAAACTTCTTCTATTATAATTAAAAACTCACTTTTAATTATCGTATGTTTGGCCGGATGTAGTACACTCCATATAATGATCGTAGTATCTAGACTTCCACTGGCGACTTGTTGTGAATTTGGCGACCATGCTACACAGTTCACTCGAGCATTGTGGAAACCCCATTCTTTGTTGTGTGCAAGCTGGAAGTTAAACAAATTAATTACTAGCTAACTATAAAAACACGCTATTTGCCCAAAAAAAAGAACTTTCTATTTATGCCAAACAAAATATAGAAAAAGTGTTTCAATGTGTGAAGTTTGTGCAATAAAAGAAAACATCTTCGTGGTACAATTTTTCTTACGTGTTTAACACACGTATTTACAGGTTGGACGTATTTCAATAAATTATTAGAATCAACAAGAGTGTTTCTTCAATTTCTTAGGCTTGTTTACGTTGTTAATTGATTTTTTTTTTATTATTATTAATATTACTTTCCATCCATGAAATAAACACACCACTAGTTGCTTATTTCCATTTAATATAAGAATAAGGTATTATTAATATTATTTAAAGAAAATAAAAATTGTTTATGTCATGCCACCACTGATATATTAAACATGCTTATTGTAGGAGTGATCAAGGAAAGTAAGAATAATAAGTGAATATTTAGAAGTACTTACAGTCTAGAAATGTATCCATGGTAACCACAGAAAGGTTATAAGTAAACAGAAAACAAAAACGCTGGTTAGTTTAAAAATTATAGAAAAACAAACAGATTTATTGGTTATTGAAAATTAAAATGCTAATGATCTTTTAAAATGATTTAATCGTAAAAATATTTCACTTCTTTTTATTTTTATTTCGTTAAACGTATCTCCTGTAATAACGATCATCGTAATTTTACCATTGAATTGATTCTTAATAATTAATATAAATTAATTATTTTACATTATTTTTTATATAACAGAATTATTATCTTTTGTTAAATAAACTGAAATTAACCCGATTACCCACCACAAAAACTCGCTGCACAAGAACGCGAAAAACAACTTCATTAAAATCGCACTTTCGGCTAGATTAAAACCTCAGTACCGGAAACACAATTAAGACGAAGGAAGAAATTAGGGAATCAGAATCTTGAAAAATGTACTTACGGTGGAAACTGTCTTTTTTAAAAAAAAAACTTTTTACGAATATTTCAGAATTACACCCAGGAACGTTTAAATTTATAGAATTTATAGGAAAGATAGAAAAGAGTATCTCAAAGTACGAACTTCCATAACATAAAAAAACAATTCTCACAATTAATCCCATTCCCGTCAAAGTCCCCCAGCACTGAATTCACTAATAAATCAAACACCGTTGGATAAATTTCTGAAACTTATCCATGTAATAAACGGGGGGAAAAACATGCGAAATAATGAATAAATCAACGTTATCTTCCAGCTCTACGAATCGTATCCAAAGGTTCAAAAAAAAGCAATGCCACCTAGATTCAGATTTTCGCTTTTTTAACTAAATACTGCCGGTACCTGCATAATTTATTACTATTGTCCAAACTACACATATAAAATTTTTGTTAATAATTGACGAACAAAAATAATTCCTTTTAATATCAGAGAAAAATTTAGTAATTTTACCAAAATAAAATACAACTATTCGTTTCCATACCTTTTTCTTTAATTCCTGATAGATATTTACGATTAGATCACTTTAAAAGAAATAACCACATTTTTAATATGTACATAGTATTTATTTATTTTTTTTTTTTTTTAAACAAAGAACCAAAGTAGTGCAATAAAACATAAAACTTGTGCAATTATACAATCATAAATAGACACAGTTCAGGTTATAACCTTACCCTTACCATAAATCATATATGTAACTTATCGTAATTTCAAAACAAACTATAATATAAAGAAATATTTGTTTCAAAAAAACGATATAAATATTTCGCAAATAATAAACCAACTTTAATATTAGTGATGTCATAAAAATCATAAGAGTTAAAATATAACTTCAATTTGAACACTCTTGGAAAACAATAATGTTGAAGGCATCGAAGAAATGACATGTGGTCTTCCTTTAGGTCAATTTTATGCACATCCTGTCTTTGAATACTGACTTTTTATTAGTTAAAAAAAAAAGAGTTAATAATGAAGAATCAATTTTCTGCTTCCACTCAAAACTCCTAAAGTTCTTGGGCGTTAAACCTTGCCCGACGTGATTTATTTACTATTAACTACATACTTACTGCAGCTATCTATACGAATATATGTAAAATCACATTTATAAAATAATCTTTTCCAATCCTTGTATGAGATTATATTAGTCTTTATGACAATGTAGAATGTCAAATTACGTTAAAAAGTGAAAATTAATTTAAAAATAAATTGTACAGAGTGCTGCTCCATCCATTAGCAGTAGTTTATGTAAATAGCGGTATATAGTAGAATGATGAATGTGTGAAGCGAATGTATTTGTAGGTAAGAATGGTGATAAGCACCTAGACGATGCTGGCTGTTTACATAGACGATGCTGGCTGTATGGCGGAAGCCAATGCCAAAAAAAGCAAAAAAAAAAAAATTGTAAATCATACTTTTAAAGCGAAGAGAACACGAAATTTAAATTAATTCAAACCACTTAAAAAACTGAATAACAATAATAAGGTCTTACCTGGAATTCCGGGACTTTGTATAGAATAACCTTCCTATTAGAATCACATGCGACTAGATACTGTCCATCTGGTGAAAAACTGCAATCAGTTAATTGTCCTAAATGTTCGCAAACACATTTCTCAGACAGGGTTGTACCGTTTAGATTGTAAATGTGCACCTGTGCATTAAACGTAAATTAATATAGGTTATGTTAAATAAATGTTTATACATAATTCTGGTAAGATTGTAAAATTTGAAAATTAGTAGTGGTCACCCTTCAAAGATTTCTGGATAAAATAGATAAAACAAAACATCTGGCGAGATACAAACATACACACAGTCTATTATTTCAATGTCCGTAGATTTCATCACTCTGAATTTTTATTACATTTAAGTTAGCTTCAATATTTTTTACCGAGGGAAGTGTTCTAAATCGTCATCTGCAAGATTGCATAACTTTCTCTTAAGAAAAAGTAAATACTGCTCACTTACACATTAATATTACACAAAAGATTCTAACAACCATTTATTTCTTATGTTCAACTCGAAGATGTTTCAAGCTAAACATAATTTACATAAATTTAACAAATTATCACATTACTAAATTAAATCCAAGGCTAAGAATATGAATCACAAACCTAGTAAAAAAAAATATCTAAAAACCATTGTATCTCTACAAACTCTACCTTGTTATCCATCGCACCTCCGACCGCTACAAATGGTTCTTCGCTATTGATAGCTACACAAGATGGTTCATAATTGACTGGTAGACTATTAATCTTCATATTATTCTGGAGCACGATCACCTGGAAGAACGGCTAATGGTTTATTTTAAAACTTAAGCAACCCTGAAGCCTGGAATTTAAAATTCGGATAAGCTGAGGTGAATATTCCACAGTATTTTCCAAGCGAAGCTATGTAATATTTCTAAGCCCTTATGACATTTATTATGGAAATATCACTATAAAGAGGATTATGGGTGAAGGTGTAATAGCCCTTGATACCAGAGTAAAAGTGAGATAGCAGAGGAGTAATCCTAGTAAGTTCAAATAAATTTGTTTACCAGCCTCTCTATGGTGACTCTAGGACTGAAATGAATCAAGGAATCTGAAACCTGTAGAAGCCCGGCTGAGATTGTGAAGGAGTTCATTTGGGGTTGGGGTCTTTGCAAACCTAACAACAGAGTCCTGACAGACAGCCAATGGCTATGTCAGCTATTACTTTTGTTAAATTCTTTCTTTATATACAATCTATGGTGTAAATAAAAGTTTATCTATCTATCTAACGACAGAGTTAGCTTAATCTGAGTGAGAGGCATTGCCATCTTAAGTTGTTTGCTGATCGAGCACTGCAGGCTTAGGAAGCTTAAGTACCTTTTTAAGACTTAAAATTAGAAGAAGTTGCAGATGTTTTGCTAGAAATAATACGTGAATTCTCGCTTCATGTCCTCTAACCACTTCCGAGAGTTGAGTAAGAGGTGAAATACCCAAAAACCAGCCTCTCAGCTTTAAGGGCATATGGCTAGCGCATTTTCTTTGAGTCAATGATTTTTTCTCTGAGGACGCTCTTTTAACAGTGGAACGTCACAACACAACGAATGAAATGAAGCTGGGGAGGATTGCCCACGATGTCCCATTTTCTTAATTCTATTTTATCTGGATTGTTAACTGGATTACACACTTTCATCCTAAAAGGAACATCCTAACCTCTTTAACAGTGGCAGCCACGATGACATCGCCCTTGAGATCCATGCCACGAGGTTGTGCACCAAGTTTCACATCAATGCCAGTATAGGAGTTGGTAGTAGTGTTCACCTGCTTCAAGGCATCATCAATACCGCAAGTGTAAAGGAAGTTGTCGACACTTTTCATACCATTGATTTGGTTCCCGTGGCCAACTCCATCAATACGATTATTTTCTCCTGCGGGAGGTAAAGTGCTCAATTAATAACAATAATAATAATAAAGTAACTTTATTTCCTTGAATAAGTAATCAAATGTATATAATATAAATAAGACTTTCTGCCATGATCAGTGACTGGGCTGTCTCACATATTACTTTTCTTCTCCAAACGCAATGAACTCAGCCATCTCCTCAGATAGCTTCCCTCGGAGGGAAGAGTTCTTAACAAGTGTATTTTTCCTCTTTTAGCATGCATTACCACTCAATGGGCTGCCTATACACTTTCAGCATTTGAATTCATCCAAGGGACAAGGTTTTTAACGTTCACTAATAATTTTGTATCCTTTATTACAGCGTAATTACGGCAATCAAGAGTTTTATTCACAAACGGAATAAGCTTCTTCAACATCTCTCTCTCTTGCCTTTCGAGAAACACGAATATGCTCAATTCCGGCTTCCGCTAACTGCTGAAGATTTCGCTTGTAAACCAAGACGCCCTACTTTGAATATATTATACTATCCCTGTACATTATCTTATCTCTGTTGTGGCACTTTAAGCCCAATTATAACGTTTTCCTCGAAAGTTTCATAAGATTTTTATTCTAAGTTTCCTCAATATTACAAATTAATGAAATTCTTTTTTTCTTATTCAATTTTATAAATTATAATATAAAAAAAATTCTTACCAGTACTCGCATCCCAGGCTGTGATAAAGCCATCATGAGACCCTGTATAAATTGTTTGTCTATCTGGGCTTAATGTAAGCACTGTTATAGGTTTATTGTGACCCTTAAAAAAAAAAGAATTCTAAAATTATTGTTTTATATTAACTCAAATAATATGCAAATTATTGTTTTTTTAATTGGTATGTTAAAAATTTAAAACTCTACCGTAATAATTAATACTTATATATGATCTGAATGCTAATAAAGACTAAACAATATTTTGGTTTATTCATTTAAATGAAAAACTCTTTTGACAAAAGATTAATTGAGGTCTCTCATCACCCTGGACAAACCCGTATTCTACAGCCTCCTTACCGCTACATCGGACTCATGGAACATAGACGTTCAGTAACGGCTAAACAGGGACGTTTTCAATTTTTATAAGTTCTTTTTATAAGTCTAAGCAAACAGAGATATAAATTTAATCCATCCTCTCTATAAAAAAATAAAATAAACTGTATAAAATTTACCTTTATAACCCTAATTGGTTTATTAGGATCATTAACGTCCAGGTATGTAATAAATCCGGACAATGATACAGACAGAAGATGTTGTCCTTGCCACAGACAGGACACTTGTTGATCTTCCACTTGGTTGCCCATAATGAACTCTGAGACTACAGTTTTAGTTTCAACATCCCACAGTCTACAGGTTTTATCTCCTGAGGATGTCAGTAACTGGGTACCATCTGGTTTCCAGGCTACCTGTAAAAGTTTAAAGTAGTTTTTTTTTTTAATCTGATTAGAAACAGTTATTATATCTTTCTTCAATATCCTCCAGAACTTAGTCTTAACTTGGACTTTCATAGGAAAAATGGATCAAATAAAAGAATGGATCTTAAATTGTGGTTCCAATTAAAAGAAAACCTATTTTCCAGTTACTTTTTGGTCCAAAAGCTTATTACCGAGTCCCATGCTGGTAGGTACCAAGTCCGAGATATCAATAGAACTGTTCGCCATTTTCCGTTTTTGAGTAATGCTGAGACAGCACAAACACATACAGACACGAAAGAGATTAATTTGTAATGGTTACTTCTTAAAAACAGGGATCTCTAAATAATTATTTCCTCTCTTTGTAAGAAGTAAACAAAATACAAAATAAATAAATAATAATTATAACCAATAATATCATAATTACATTTTATACTTAATATTCTAGTTCATATTAATTAGTAACCATTCGTAAATAACCAACGAGCTAATTTAAAATCAGAATATCGGGATTGTTTTTGTGTATATGATGATACAGTTGAATTCCGTTGTTACCAACACAGTTACATAAATCTGCATCCGTTTTGTATACAATTATCAGTCATCCGTACGTTTGTACATTCACCAAATGGTAAAACGTTTTGCCGGAAACTTTATTTATACCTATGTACTCTCAGCAAAAAGGTAAAGTTAATCGCCAAAATTACGTCCACAGGAAGTGCAACCATGCAGAATGGCGTTTATCGAGATTTCTCCAATTTTCTAATCAATAGCCAAATAGTTTTACCAGAATTTAGATAATTTATATTTTTAGGCTTCTCTTTTATTTTATTTTTAATTTTTCTCAGGAAATATTAATTTTACTGGAGTTCTGGGAAAGCTGAATCATCACGCAATCCTTAATCGGATCATTTTATTACGTTGCAATAAGTTTCTAACTTAGGAATAAGCGAGCTTACGTATATAAACCTAATCCATTTGGACTAGGTTAACTACTATTCTTACCCCGTAAACACCTCCTTTATGAGCTGGTGCGCCCATTTCTGAAATGAGATCAGCTGTTGTACCATCATAGAGAAACACTTTGCCATCAAAACCAGCTGAAGCAAATAGATTTCCACTGGGTGAATATCTTACAGCTTGTACAAATCTAGAATGATCCTGTAAACAGAAAGAGAGTACAAATTTTATTTTACACAGAAAGATGTTAATTTGATGACTGGAAGCCATATGCTATGTTTACACCAAAACAGATAATTTAGAAAACATAAAAACAAGACTCAGTTTATCAATTATTCAAATCGATTTTTTTTTGCCATAAATGTATAATTTTAAAATTAAATAGTTTTTTTAATCGATGAATTTCGATTAAACAAACCTGGTCCGATTCATAAAACATTCGATTCTTCTTAACATTATACAGTTTATAAAAATCGTATATTACTCTTACAATTAATTCAACTGAAAGTCTACTCTAATCCTTCCCCAGAACAGCCACAAATCAAAATTTCTTAGAAAAATGATACAGAGCTTTTAGATCTCTGTTTAAAATTATAGAAATTATCATATACATCGTCAAGAAGTGTTACGTCCAATTTAGGGATTTTGACATGTTCAGAGGACAGCTGGCTCCTCCTAGGACCTAGAGCATTAAAAATAACTAATAATAATAAATAAAAAACTATGAAAAAAAGCTTTAACATAAAAAATCTGTTATTGCTTGATATTTAAGATGTTGTAATTGTACTAGATTCGGCACCTAACGAATATATAAGTCTTTTGCATTGGACCTGTACTACAGATGAGAAACATTGCACTACCAAGAAGGAATAAATTTATAGACATGAAAGAAACTATCGATAATTTTTTAGGTTCAATGAAAATGATCGATGATTAGCGTTTACAGCAGGGGCGATAAATACAACCATTCATCCCTAGTTAAGTCTTTCAACAGTCTAAGAAGGATCACAATATACTAAGAAGCACTATAGAGGATCTTTAAACATACTGGCTATTATGTGTCAACATAAAAAAATTGTTTTTGAAAAACTATACAACTATAAAAAGTATACTTTAAAATTTTCCATGAACCTAAGAATTATTACAAAATTACTTTTTTATGAACATTAATGTTATTTCTGTTTTGGTTTTTTATTCAAGTTTTTGCCCTATCTGGCGATGTTTAAGGTATGATTCATCCAAAAGAAATGTAACCTCCCTCGTTTTTTTGGTTTACATTTTCAAACAATATTTCATTCTCCCAGAAACCTTAAAAGCTGCATCAGTAGAAACTCGCTAAAGAAAATGTGTCACGATTGCTTCACTATACAATCACCAATAATAAGAAAGCAAAATAGAAAATATAAATTATGAAGATGTAGAAAATAAAATATGAGCAAAAAAAAAAAAATAAACGCTTTCCACTCTTGCGTTACAAATTACTTTTTCTTTAAAATGAGATTCATAAAGATACACATTGGCTACGTTCCAAAAGAAAGAATTTAGTTCATTCATTGTATATTTAGTTTTTTGATGTAAATTTACATTTTAGAATTAAACATTTATCAAAGGTGGAAAAAAAAGGGTGCACTTTATTGCTTATATTTAATCATTAAATTACTTTTTTCAACGAAATTTTGTTGGCGTAAGAAAAAAAAAAGTTTATGATGATTTAAAAAATTTAAATTATCTGTTTTTAAATCTTTATTGCAGTTGATAAGTTCTTATTACATCCACATGAATCACCCAGTTAATGCATTGTTTTTTTCTATATTTAAAATAGAAATTCCTCTTTTATAAATGTTTATTACGAAAAGTTGATTAGATTGAAATGTTTATCTTTCCTCTTGTATTTTGTATCTACGTCCGAAATACCCATGATATTTATTTTTATCTGTGTATGTTATGTACTGAGATTCTAGACCAGGATGTACGAACACGATTTTACTCATATAACTCATATATTACTTATGAACTGGACTAATGAATTAATCATAAATGTAAACAATGATTTTTTTAAAATGATAATGATTGTAAATATACAAAAAAATTAATTAAATAACAAACATTTGAGTATGTTTGCTCAATTTCTGTTTTTTTTTGAACTTATTAATATTTAACTGAAAATAGAAATAATATATAACAATTACTAGCCTGTTTGGTCATTTTAAATTTAAATGGAGGCCCTTCAAAGACTCCGATAGTATTATCTTCAGAGCCAGTAATAATTCTAAATGGACGCGCTGGCCTAAAATCACATGAATTGATTGGTTTCGATTGTCCAGCAATTTCACCAACTGATGTGCCAGTTTCTGCCATAAATACATGTCCAAATCTAAAAATAAAAATTGTATAAAATTTTTTATGTTAGAATTTACAATTTACTTTCCTTTATACTTACATTTTGAACTGGTTTCTTACTTGAATAAGAAATTTATTACGAGAAATGTATATAATACTAATCAAAAAATAAAAGCTAATGAATTGATTTCATTAAGGAGTTTTTACTTTTATTTAAAAAATTACCTTTCTCGACCTTCACCGACGACAACCATTCGTTGGCTGTCTGGAGACCAGGAAATATCCTTAATTGGACCACCAATTGGTTGAAATTCATTTTTCAAAAGATGTTCTTTATTTACAGTATCCCAAATCCTAACTCTTCCCGATTGATCTGAACATTTAAAAATGGTGACTTAAAAAAAAATATATGTTTCCATTTTACAAGATAAATGTTTCTAAGTAAATAATGACAACAAACCTCCTGATGCTATATAAAATCCACTTGGAGAGTACTTAGCTACATTTACTGGTACAGAATGTTCTGTATATATATCCGATATTGCAGGATTCTGCAATAAACGAGTAAAATTTTAAAAATAATATTCTAGAACACAAAATGTGAAAATACAATTTTAAAATTTCTCTCATATTTACATCGATGTTTCTAATAATAACGCTATTTCCATTGGTATAAAGGAAATTTTTGCCTTTAGGGTCGCCACCAAGTACTATAGGAGTACCTCTTTGTGTTCTTGGTAAAGTAGAATAAATATATTCTGTAAGCACAAATTTAGTCAAATGATTATTTACCGCATTTTATGTTCAGCTAAAGTAATTTTATTAATCTGTAGTCAAATATTGCAATGTTACACCCGGCATTGGTTGAGTAACACAGAGGATCACTCAGGTTATAAATAAACCTTTAAAACATCACATAAATATTATTCAATTAAAATAAAACTCACTTGATGAATATGACATGATCAACAATTCAGCTTGAGTACATTCAGGAAAATTAGACTACTTAATTTAAAAAAATTATTTGGTAGAGTAAAACACTCAAAAGATAACAGCCTAAACACCCAACTCGAAGTAGAATCTGTTTCCCCCTTCCCTTATTTGGAAAGGAGTAGAATTTCTTTGCCTGATGATTAACGACCTACGTTAACTTTGCTAGAGTGACTAAAGCATTGAAATCTTATGAAATTTGAAAAACTAATTATATATATACTTAGATATGTACATTTTATTATACATTATTAATCAATAATTCTATTTTTAATAAAAAAAAAAGTTGCTGGAAGTTATATAAGAAGTAATTGAATACTTGTTTTATCTATTAAAAAGCCGTACCAAAAAATAAGAAAAATAAAATTCTAAATCTTATTTAATTTTTACGTTTAAACAATTTGAACCCAAATAATAATGAATAAAATAAAAACCCTAATCTAAATACAAAACAAAAATGATAAGGTAGGTAACAACTCGTGTTATAAGTACAACTAGGAGGGTAAAGTTTATTTTGAAATTGTAAGTAATTTTTCCTATACATTTGGATTTTATATTCTGTGAAATCATTTTTTAATATCTAAACGAATTTTTTGCTATAATTTTTACAGTAGTAAAATTTTTTTTTATTGGGAAAAACGGTAAAATAAATAAATAAATCATGAGAGAAGTCTGTATGGATGAATGGTACCTGACCTGTTATGCTTTTGATATTAATAAAAATCTAAAAGAAAGAGAATTATTTGGAAGGAAAATACAATTTCAGAGTCCTCAGGTATGTTATTTTAAATTTGTTAGCTTAATGTTACTATTTTTTATCCTGAAATGGTTAATAGAAGATTTAGCCAGTGGATGGTTTATAGAAAAGATTATTCTTTCATTAAAATTTTATTGCTTTATAAAAAAAAAAAGTTAATGCTGAATTATTTAGCTTATATGCCCAGCTATCTTAACCATCTTTCGGCGACAGCGATAATTTGAAGTATTAGATTGATTTCATCTTTGTTGGGAATTCACCTCTCTTTTGATGAGGTTGATGATGAGGACATTCTATCATTAGGAGATCTGTTGTTATTGTAGTAGATAAAAATGTTGCAGCTAATAGAATTAGAATTACACTAGTCGTAACAGTTGTCTAGGGATAAGAAGTATAACTTTTCTTTTAAAAGTTCGTGTTTCCGATATGTACTACTTCAGGAACTAGTGAGGAGAGTGGCTGTGGAGTTATAAAAGTTGAAAGCTTCTCTTTCCCATTTCCTAAAAGCGGGCACCAGTGGTTTTGAAAAGTTAAACTTTCAAATTGGCCCTAGCCAACCGTTACATCTTGTATAAAAATATTTATTTTTTTTGGAAATTAATTTCCTGATCCCCCCTTTTTTTGTAGCTGAAATATAGAACTAAACTACTTGATTGGTTGAAATCTGTGGCAGAAAGATTAACACTATCTAACGTTACCGTACATCTAGGCATATTTTTAATAGATAAATTTATGGACAATCACAATATAGTAATAAATCGTCTTGCTTCAGTTGCACTAGTTTGTTTATTGATTGCTGGTAAGTGATTTTGCAAATGAAGAATAATTTTGTTTTTTCAAACTGTACCAAGGTGCGAAAAAAAAATGAAGAATTACCTTGAATCTGTCATTATTGCTCGGATTAGATATTATATAGTATTGATCTGCCAATCACTTCTTCATGTGATGAATAAAAATAAACCAAGATATTTTTCAAAAATTATTATACCGATATTTCAAATAATCAAGGTGACTCTTTCATTTTGCACTTGAGTATTTATATCAATAATAATTATACTAAAATATTTCTACTTTTTTGTTTAATGATGTAGCCAAATTCGAAGAACTTGATAGTCGAATTCCAAAGCTTACTGACTTACCAGCACTAGTGGGATACGAGATGAGCTTAGCTGAATTTGTACAGCTCGAAATCTTTGTACTAAATTCATTTAATTGGAGAATTTCCTGGCCAACACCAGCACATTTTGCAGAGTTTTATTCACTTTGTGCGGTGAATGCTGGTGATCGTGATTATAATTGTACTCCACATCATCATCTCAGCGATTTGATTACTTCATCTTTAAGGGATTTTCTTGATGTTACTCTCTCTGGTAAGTTTTGGATTCTTTTTTTGTTTAATGTACTTTCTCTTAGCTCTTTTAAGAAGCTGATCGGGAATCGTATGTTTTTTTGTGGCAAAATTCATTCAAGATCTCTTAAGTTGTAAATTTTGAAAGCAAGAAGAAGAAAAGAGTGATCTGTGCGTGCGTATGATCAGAATAAATCCACAACGGAAAATGGCAGCTAGTTCAAATTTCATATTACGATATTCGACATTACCCTATTTATCAGGTTTTGGTCAAAATCCAGAAATACCGCTTCCTTATTTAGTTTTTTTAATGAGATTTTTCAAAAAAAAAAAAATGACTCCTAACTAAACTTGGTCAATTAATTAACATACATGTAGAGTTTTTTGATTTTTTAGATTTTATTTCAAACATTTTCCAAGCTTAATTCATGTTGTGATGGATGATAATTTCGCTTCCATCTAAGAGGCATTTAAAATGAATAGTTCGGTACTAACTTACATAAATATTAATGAGGATTTAATTGGTTTGTAAAAACTCCAGGTTTTAAGAAAAATAACATGATTGGAAGTACAAATGAAGATATTTTTCCGTACATGTTTACTTAGGTAAAGTCTAAAACTTTTCTTACGCTTTATTTTTTTTTTGTTTTAAAATTTATAATATTTGTTAAAAAAAAATATGTTATTTCTGGTAACGGGAATGCAATGGCTATTTTTCTAAATTACTATTTCAGCATTAAGTATAATTATGAGCATATAATCAACGTAGTAAACTCTGGCAGACGGCATTTTGCCATGCTTTTAATACTTGTTCATCTTTTTCAGCTTTGTTTTTTCTTTACTTAAGTTTTATTTCATTGTTAATTTATTGTTTGTACATTTAAAAAAATAATAATTGTTATTATTATTATGAGCTATAGATCACTTGAATGTTTGGCTTAATTTCAGACTTTAAAGAATTCTTCTACTTTCTTCTACTAGTAAAACTTCACAGATTGGGTTTTTTTTTTAAAAAAAACTTATCCCGTTGAATTTCTTTAGAAAAAGCAAAAAACACAATTTTAGGGCTGTTCTGGAGAATTGGTGAAAGTAGGATTCCCTCTAAAATGTAATTATTCAGTATTATTTACGGTTATACAAGCGGGTATTAATCTTAGTAAGTAGTAAATATTTTTTTAAAATTACAAAGTTTGAAGAGAAAAGTATGAGTTGGTACCTTGTGAACGAGAGATAGCAGAGTGAGGTGATTCTTATTAAACAGAAATTAAAAATAAAAAACATTTTCTTTAAAATCTGTTGCTTATTTCTGTGTGTTTTTTCTTTCTTTTGACTACAGACGTTACATTATTAGAATATCGATCTTCAGAAGTGGCTGCAGCATGTTTATTGGCTGCTCGTGTAGAGCATGGACTACGACCACTTTGGCCAGAAATGTTGGAGACAATCACTGGTTATACTATTTTGCAACTTCAACCTGTCTTCAATGTAATCATTGAGTAAGTGAGTTTTTATCTCTGGAATCTGAAAAAAACACAAAATGTTGGAATTAATGTATTTCATATTGGGAACATACTCTCCTTGGAGACCTCCGAAGCTAATACATGTAAATTGTTGGTTTAGTGGGTTCGATTCCCGGTCTAGAGGCCTTGGATTTTATTTTTAATGGTTAATATGAGAAATTTACAGTAAAATATGTTTGCTAGTTGCCTCCGTCCGCTACACCTAATTTGGTAATTAGACGTTAAGCCCCGCCTGAAAAAATAGGCAATTACTTCACTTCACTCCCCTTCATCTGTGAGAATTTCGTCATTGGTGCAAGGTGCCTTTTTTTTTTTAGAAAACCTTTGGAGCTAAATTCTTCCCCCTTAATATTTGAGAGATATTATTCCAGCTTTTTAAAAGCAAAAAAAATAAATCCAGGAACACAATTTTTTTATAAATTGAAATCTCTTAACAAAATTTGCAACATCTGTATTCGATGGCAGATTTCATAATTAAATGGTTTAATTTTTTTCAAGAATAATGAAAAAATATAATAGTAGAAATGATATTTTTATTTTTTGCAGAACAAATTTATGTGAAGAACAAAATCTACTTTTTTTGCAAAGGTATTTTTGTGTTAAGAAATTCGTATTTTTTTTTTTTTTTTTTTGAATGCTCGCGCAGTATCTTTATAAAGGGAAATTTTGTATTTAAGTTGGTATCATTGCTTTTGATGAGAAAACAAGTTTCTTATTAACTTTAATCTGATTTAGTAATCAATATTTTTTTTTTTTTTATTAAATATTGATTATATATGCTTATTTATATATTTTTATTTAATTTTTTTACTTTTAGCGCTGACATAAGCCATGGACGTAAAAGGAAATTCGATGAAACACATGAATCAGGTTATGAATCTTCTAGTCCAGAATGTTCGAAACATAAAGCTAAGTTATTGAAAGAATTATGAATTGATTTATTTAATAATTCTCAACTCCAAAAATGAAAAGAAAAAGTATACTAATAAAGAAAATTGTAGTTATGTTCAAATAGGTACAAGAAAAAGATTGAATCTGTGATATAGTTAATTATTAAAATGTTTAGGATAAAAAAGTTATAAAGATCGATAACTCGATTGGTAAAAGCAAAGAAGAGAAACAAGCCAAAGATCTTTAGTTCACTTTGTAATCATATTTTTTGTAATAATTTTAAAGTGAAAAAAACAAAATAATAATATTAATAAAAACAATTCTGTACAAGAAATGAAATTTATTTAAGAATATTGCATACATATATGAATGAATATTGTAAAAGAAATAATATTATGTATTTATAGTTATTTTTTTGGAGATAGGCTTTAATTTTACTTATTTATTTATTTATTTATAGATGTGTAAGAAAATTGAATTTGAAGACTGACTAAATACAAATCTAAGAAGCTTTTGTGAAAATTAACAACTTAGAAGACTGTCCTACTTAATTAAAAAAAAAAAAAATAAGTAGAAAATATAAGGTTTATTTTTTATTTAGTCTTGGGAGAATAAAAATAAAGTGAGATTATGTAATAAAGTTAATTTATGATTAAATTAATTTAAAAGTTATGCGTACAAATTACAATTAGTTACGAATTAATTTTTTGTAGAATAAGGTTATTTTTGCCCACTAAGTTATTGTGCCATCTAAATATGAACCATTACATCAACATTGGTTCAATGATGAGAAATGAATTTGTTATAATTCTCTTGTGGTTTAGGGGCATCATAGGACGCATATTGTTGAAGGAATTTTTTTTTTTTTTGTAGTAAAGTTCATATTTCTGGAATCTGGTAATAGATGAGGCAATATTTTAAAAGCGACTTCACTTCATGCAAAAAAAACAACTTACCCAATAATTTATTAATTTGTTTTAATAAATTTTAAATTAGTGTCAATGCTTTACAATAGATCGTCATCTTCCAAAAGTCGGCTAATAGGCTTCCTGTCTTTAAAGATGCTCATACTCGGCAAAGTACCGCGGTTTATTTAGTACTTTTTTAAAAGTAAATTACTTGAATTAAAATGTTTTACACAAAGATCTTAGTCTATTCTAAAAAAAAAAAAAAAAAAAAATATCCCTTAAACTGATAGCACAACACACCTGTTTAGTTCAATTTACATCTTGCATTATCAGAATTCTGAAAGAACTAGAAAATGCATGAATCTACAATAACTTGGTGGGCAACCCAAAATAAGAATTGATTAATACTAGTCTTCTATGATATACGAATCGATTAAATACTTCGATAAATTGAAAATTGAATGTTTTTGTATAGAAATGAATTGTTTTCATTAACCTAAAAATGTCTTGTTATGTTATATTTTTTTCCACCTAAAAATGAGTAATATTGGTTTAATTGGAAATTCTAGTTGAGTACAAAACGTTGTGTTTTTGTAAATGTTTGTAGATTTATTTTTCTATTGAATTTGGTAAAAAAAAAAATTATGCAATAATAAAATTATAAAAGGAATAGTGGAGTTTGTTTTTTCTCCTCTCTAGAGAAAGCTCTTCCTGACCAAGCTTCGATCTAATTAATAACAACAAAAAAAGTTTTGAACCTAAGGAAGGACTTGGTTTAGTTGTGCCGCTTCCAAATACAAAAAAATTATATAAAAAAATGGTGTTATATGAGTTCCACTTCAGAAAGCTGAACGTATTTAAAGTGGATTAGTTTTGGCCAGCTTTGAAGGTAGATAAATCTTTTTGTTTATTATTATTGATTGATAAGTTAGTTTTTAATATATACAGTATGTACCAAAAGTCCCATTACCCCACATCTAACTGTGTGCTATATGATGTTTTGTGTTCCCGGAGATATTGGGTTGTTAAAAGAATGTCTGACGAATCAAATTATACCCTTGAGGAAAGATTCGTCATGAGTACCTGGGCTCATGAACCAACTAACACTGGGATAACATTGAGTGTAATCCAAAATAATTTTAACGTTAGATTTAATAGGGCAGCACCTCCGAAACCAACAATTTTACATTGGGAGAAGAAGCTATTTGAAACTGGTTCCATTAAAAACAGACCGCGTTCTGAAAGACCATCAACCATTCCGAAGACCCCGAGACTCATGAGACCGTGTAAGTGAATCAGCACAGTTATCTCGCCATGCTACGCGACTTGTTTGTAATGGTTTGTACCGCAATTGGAACGTTTTGGACTTAGTGATCGAATCTGGTTTCAACAAGATGGGGCGCTAGCTCATTTCGCAATACGTGTGTGGGAATACCTAAACGAAATGTTCAGAGGTAGATGGATAGGAAGAGGATCGCCAACATTACCGGCACCTCTGAAATGGCCATCACGAAGTCACCACTGATCTGGCATACCGTGATAACGCATTATGGGGATACATCAAACAAAAAGTCGCCCAGAATCGTTATCAGACAACTAAAGACCTCAAAGACGCTGTTCGGAATGCACTTGCTTCCCATCACTCTAGCAATGCTGTGGCGCATTTCACATCGCTACTGGAGGCGACTAATGACGGTGTGCACACTCAACGCCTGGAGTAAATGATGATTTACTTGTTGTAATTTGTTTACGCTACTTAAAAGCTTCTCTCAACATACACATGCTGTTAAAAGAACCTCTTTGCACGGATGTTTGTAGGGGGGTAATGGGGCCTTTTGGAATATACTTTAGAAATGGAATTAGTACGTGCACAAAATCGCCTATCACATCTACTTAAATAATGAATTAATGACTCATATTTAAGAAGCCAGCGTTAGCTGAAATTACGAGAAGTAAATGTTGGTTAGTACCTGCTGATTTAGTACTGGCGTAAGTAGCTGTTGTCATTACCGTAAAACAACCTTTTCCAGGAAAACCTCCAAATTTTTCCCCTTGTTTTAAATAATAAGTGAAAGAAAAAGATCTATCTTAAATCTTTCTATTAAGTTTAAATGAACTCTTAATCAGTCTGTGATGGTTTCTGTATCCGATGAAATCTCTTACTTCAAAAAAGGTTGGAATGCTTTCTTTAACTTATTAACTAAGAGAAAATTACAAAAAAGGAAAAAAAATAAAATATATTAGAAAAACAATAAACGCTTTAATATAAACAACACATGTATCTACAGATAATATTTACATTATTATGATAGTTATTTTTACATACTTTTCAATAAAAAAAAAAAAATCTATCTAAATCTATCTCACATAAATGATTTCTTTTAGTCGTTAAATATGCATGTTTCTAAGTAGTTCACATTTTCTGTATAATTTTTAATATTTTCTTTCAAAAGTCAGCTGTTTGTATAATTGTTAGAACGTGTATAAACAAGATATTTGTGGCCATTTTAAAATGATTCTTTCAGTGATGCAAAATTATAATAGTTGTTTATTTATGTTTTTAACAACGGTTTTGGTTTTCATAAATAAATATCTTGAAAAAATAATTTAACACGAAATAGAAACTGTTGTGCCGCCTGAGATCAGTGAAACCTACACTGGGCCAAAAAAGTCTGTGAACACTAACCTAAATTTTATTACTTTTATTATTATCTTATTAGAAACTTCTTTTATTTTCAAATGAAATATACTATTCGATAAAGAGAAACCAGAGTTTTTCATTTTATATTCAATCTTTTATTTTTGTTCAACAGGAATATCACAATTA
Organism: Rhodnius prolixus; assembly: GCF_049639745.1. Classification (NCBI taxonomy): domain Eukaryota; kingdom Metazoa; phylum Arthropoda; class Insecta; order Hemiptera; family Reduviidae; genus Rhodnius; species Rhodnius prolixus. Next base: position 1,758,011 of record NW_027411636.1, on the reverse strand, counting down.
AATGTTTAACAAAACAACACCCCAAACGAATGCAAAAAAAGTCTGTGAACACTTTGCAGAAATAAATCATTCTTACACATTGTACGTGAATTATAAATTTTAAAAACTTGTAGGACCTCCTATGTTCCTAATCACTTCCAACAAGCGAGCTTTCATCGATCCTAATAATTTTGTGGTCGTCAATGTTGGAATTTTATCCCACTCTTCTAAAATAGCGTTTTTTAGTTGTTCACGGTTTCTTATTCCTCGTTTATTTATTTGGCGGCTGATTTCATCCCACAAATGTTCTATTGGGTTAAGGTCTGGCAATTGTGGAGGGGTGTTTAGGCGCCAGAGTGTATTATTTAAAAGCCATTCCCGAGTTTTTAGTGCGGTATGTTTCGGGTCATTGTCTTGTTGGAAGACAAACGTTCCCTCCAACCCTAATTTTTTTGAATTTTTTTTTAAATTGCGTCTTAATATATCCACATACACATATTGGTCCATCATACCATTAATTTGATCTAACTTGCCCACTCCTTTAGCACTCATGCACCCCACACCAGAATGTTGCCTCCCCCATGCTTAAAAGTAGGCTTCATATTTTTCATTTTCATAGCTTCATTTCTTTTTCGCCACACTTTTTGTCGTCAATCAGACCCACATACATTGAATTTCGACTCATCTGAAAAGATTACGGTTTCCCAGAAACTAGAAGGCTTAGAAACATATTCTTTCGCGAAATCCAATCGGCGGTTACGATTTATTTTATTGATTAAAGGTTTTTTCCTCGGGACTCGACCGCAATAATCGTATTCATGTAATTTATTTCTAATTGTCTGCGGTGTTACGCTTACACATAACCACTTGATAATTCTTGACTGATTTTTTGAGCGCTTGTCCTGGGTTCTTCTCGAACAGACTTCAGAATTTGCCGTTTATGAAAGGAATTAAGTTTTGGTGGCCGTCCACTGCGTGGCCTACTAATCACATTTCCGTACTTTTTAATAATATTATGCACCGTTGAAGGGTTTTTTTGAACTATCTTCCCTATTTCTCGAATACTTTTTCTTTCATTTCGCAACCTCACAATAAGTTCTCGAATTGGTCTGGGAACTTCCATATTAGTGGTTAAATATGTACTAATTAGATTATTTATTCACAAAACTGACTGTAGTGGTTTCTACAATACAATAGAGAACTTTGAAACTTTATTCAATCGTTTTTCTGTTTGTTATCTTAATGTTTTTACATATTTATACAGCTGTTCACAGACTTTTTTTGCATTCGTTTGGGGTGTTGTTTTGTTAAACATTTAATTGTGATATTCCTGTTGAACAAAAATAAAAGATTGAATATAAAATGAAAAACTCTGGTTTCTCTCTATCGAATAGTATATTTCATTTGAAAATAAATGAAGTTTCTAATAAGATAATAATAAAAGTAATAAAATTTAGGTTAGTGTTCACAGACTTTTTTGGCCCAGTGTATATCACATTCTTATGATATTAAAGAATAATTTCCTTGTTTGGCAATCAGTAAATATACTTACGTACTTACTTTTTCATTAAATGAAAAATCATGTTACCATCTTTGACTTAGTGCAATGGTGACTCAGTTTTTCCTTTCCTAGAAAAACAATCGAAGTTTCAATTTCCATTTACAAAGCGTTTTGCAATCCGTAAACTTTTAGAAGCTCTGCAAGCGGAAATTGTTGACAATGATTTTTAGCATTTATCAGAAATATTTTTCAAAATAAAAAAGATAATTTAGTTAATATTAGTTTTATATAACTACTTCTTAGCACTAATGCAACGTTTGTCAGATACATGTCCCACTTTAAAGAAGATAAAATTTAAAGAAGCTGTACCCGTTTACTAACTACACCCAAGTGCCAGGGTTACCAACTTTATTCTCTCAAGTTGGGAAGGAAATAGTTCAACAGCCAAAAAGGCAAAAGAGTTAAACTTAATCTTTCTTTAAGAAAACTTGTCGTAACTCTCAAATTTACAAGTCTTATGAATTCCTATCTCGATATTGAAAAAAAAAAAATTATTATTTACCTTCAGATGAACATCTATTAAATAGTGTCCATAAGAAAGATTTATTGGGTGACGTCAAGAGAATTAAAGCCTTCCCATAACCTGGGATATGCCACTATATCCAACATCTGTGGTTGTTCTTGTTCAACGTACAAAAACTGAAATGAATGAATGTGGTTCAAACCAGGATCTGGATTGTCCTAGACAACATTCTACCTGAATGTCGCGAGTACATTTGGTTTGAGTGACTGTTTTTTTGTAAGGGGCATCTATTGGGCCTACAATGTCTTTGTCTCTCCCTACTGACAAATAATAATAAATAATATATTTTAAAAATAAATAAATGAATACAATTTATGGAAACTGCTTCCAAAAATTTCTCCTAATAATACATATCCAGTCATTAAGTATGATCTTATGACGATCAGTTCATTTCAGGTACTATACACTCTTCTAAAGTAAATACTTGGTCATACCAATTTACGCGCTTACTTTTTGCTCCGCTTTAATCGATTAGTTTGTATCGAATAATCAGCGAAGTAGGATTGTTTTTTTTTTCCAGATGATTTAGACAACGGAAGTACCATTCTGCTTATGATGCTCCTTATTGTGAATACTGTCGTTGGAGAGCGTTGCGTTGATAATAGCGTTGCCAGTTGCCGCAGTGTTACCACCGGACTGCCTACCAGAATTGGCGCAATCGAAAGAAGTCAGCGTGGTGAGTACAGAACCCCGACTGGCACACTGGCGCGGTCCACGGCCTCCTTCAGCGCCGCCCCCACAGCCAGCTCCTGCGCCCACCGTGCCCTTGTACCTGGCCGCACGCTCTGAACATACACCGTACCTGGAGCATCAACACATCTTCATTCACCTGTACAACCAGTCTTTTATAATTAGCATACATGTTTTTTAGTTCGTGCAACAACAAGGAATAATGGCAACTTCCTCCTCTCTTACGGATAGCCTGAGCCGGCCCAGAACATCTGTTAGCAAGAACTGGGTTTGATATGGTATAGTCTCGTAATAAAACTGAAAAGATTTAGTTGTGACCACTCACACGACTTCCTCTTACTGCAGTTTAGTAATTAAATTTTCCTAAACTTGGAATTTTTACAAAGGAAGTAAATGACTTTACTTGTTCACTATGACGGAATAAAATGAAACGGTAAAAAGAAGCGTGACTACGTCACAATTCCGGTGAAAATCCGTCTAACCCGGAAACTGTGTAAAGTCTATTCAAATTGACCTTTAGAGGATGTTTAAGTTCTCGCCTCCTTAAGAGGTTTCTGCTTCCACTTTTTCGTGTTCGAAGTAATCCCCTTAAACATTGTATTTCCGGTTTAATTCCTACTGTAAAAATTGACCAGCAGTAAGAGAGAGTTGGATCATTGTCAAGAGTACATGAAATATGGTAGGATTACTTTAAGAACTACAAATTTCCATTCCACAAACTCATACCTGCTTAGTAGTATGAATACATCTCTTCTGTACTGATGTGTTAGCAATGCGTATAAATATGGATTAGCGCATGAATTTAGCGGATAGAAGAATACTATCAATATTTTAGTATTAGTGACATCAATCAACGGATATCCGGCCAGTGCGGTCAATCCAAAGAATGCTATGGGCGCCCAGCAGGCAAAATCTGTGAACACTAAAAGTGCCATCCTCTTAGCCACGGTCATGTCAGAATGCATCAAAGCGGCGCCTTGTTCACGTCCTCTCTTAATCGAACAATACATCCTGGAATAGCACAGACAGATCAGCCAGAAAGCAAAGCCGTTGAAGGTTAACAAGGTTGTCAGGTAGGTTACATCCACTGCTGAGGAGTTTTCCATCGGTAAGCAAATGCTGTAAAAGAAATTTAAAATTGAGTTAAAATTTTTATAGAAGAAGTAGAATTCAATGATTTTTTTAAGAAGTAAGAAGCTCCTAGGAAGAGAAAAATCTATGGGTCAGCAGTTGGATTCGAACCCGGGACCTCCGTGTGAGAATCCAATAACCGCATAGCTAATCCCTTCCCTATTGTGATGTTATCTATCACTGGACAATCTAGGATCAAATCCTCTCCCTAACTAGACAGGACAATCTATTATTTGATTAAAATAAAGAAGACAAGTTCACAGTTTTATTGGATCTCATTCAACAGCGGTTTACTTTCAAATAGTTTAGACTTCTACCTTGACACTGCAGCCAAAAAAAAGGGTTTTCTCAACCATTACTTCTTTTTTTGACGGAAAAGGAGCCGTTTTTGCGAATTACGGCCCCTCCCCAAATGGCAAGAGTCATTAAACCAGCGACTAAATTCAAGCTACAGAAGAACTCATTCTCAATCCATCCATTATAGGCCATTCTGGGTCGTGTTACCTGAGCCAATAAGAAGGCATAAGGCTCGATTATAAGTCAGCATGGGCACCGGACTGGTTAACGGGTATTTTAACAGGATGAAAAATTAATGCCATTTTCAGTCATGAAAAACTTTATTATGCCGAGCTTTCCGACCTAGGGACTAGGTCATCTTCAGGGCTGTGGAACATATTTACAATGTGTTATCAATTATATTACAATGAATGTGTATAATGTAACGAAATTTACAAAAATATTTACCCAATTTACAAAGTTTACAATGTTTTACATTATTGGTTGGTGTGTCCTTTGTCTTGTCTGTTCTTGGACTGAATGTGATCGGTCGGTGTGTTATATGTGTTTGGCTGTGTGGAAGTCAGTGTTGCCAATTGTCAAGTATTTTGTAGTAGGTTAGCGTATATATTGTTAAAATTATTGGGTATTTTAACAAATACCCACTTTCTTCAAAGTCATAAAAACGAAAGATAATAAATCTAATCTCCCTTTGAGGCAGGGGTAGTCAATATTTGTAAACTTTGCGGTAACCATATCATTTGATATTTCTCTAGCGATAATATTTCACAGCTTAAAGAGGCTTTGATGCGAATGTCACAAAATATTTCCAAAAAAAAAGTTTTATACTGTATTTCGGTCAGAATGTTCAAAAATGTTATTTAGATCTGACCTCCATTAATGGGAATTGGAAAGACACGACAACCCGAAATTCAGTGTACGTATTTCACGTGTAGCAGCGAAAGTGCGAACCACTTCTTATCCAGAGGAAGAAGCAGACTTTGAAAGAAAACCTGTACAGCTTACTAGTAACTACCACTTACCTAGTCTTATAGTAACCGCTGACGCCAACCAGGGGCAATAAGGCCATTATAATGGCGTATATCCAACCGGCTGCCATTATCTTAACGGCCGTTGATAGTTTCAACCTTTTATTCATGTGAATTGCATAGGTAATTGTGTACCATCTTTCGCAGGTGATGACGGTCAAGGTGAGTATTGACAGCTCGCTGGAGAATACAGTCAGGAAACCTGCGATCTGACATCCTAGTCCTGGTAAGAACATATCCTCTGTAGTAAAATTCACTGACAAGACTTAATCTTCAAATATTCCAATTATAAAAGTTTAATAAAGTAATGCTTAATATTAACTATATATTATCTACTTAGTCCTACATCTTTTGAAAGGAAAAGAAAATTACATTGATTTTTCAACTTTCTATCCAATCCTGCACAACTATTGAACTCTAATAATAGTAAAACAAATTATACTAACCACTCTGCCAATCAATGGCATAGTTGAAATAATCGCCAATCGATTTAGCATCCATGATGGCTATCATGATTAGATATAAGCCCATACATAGATCAGCTATTGCCAAATTGCACATCAAAAATTTGGGTACAGTCATTCTGAATCTTGAACTGAGAAGTACCAGCAATACGGCAGTGTTACCTTTCAAGAACAAAAATACACACAATTTTACGCAAAACAAAATTTAAGAAATCAAGAAAAAAAATAACATCACTGAAAATTGAAGACGTTTAATTACAAAAATTTTTGTTTTAACTTCAGATAAAGAGGTAAAAACAAGTGTGTTCTGGTTCATAATTTGGCACGCTTTACAAGAAGAAGAATGGCCAGAGAAGTACTTACTTACCTATTTTTGGCCATCCTACAAGAGCTTGGATGCCTTCTAGAGAGAACTGGTTGGTGATAGGTACTCAAGAATGATTCCCTTTTATTTACCACAGGAACGTCTAAGACAGCAGACTGTTTTGACCCTAGAGACCCACCTTTGTCAGGGTCTCATTGTCTTCCAAACTGAGTATTTTTTTTATATGCTACTCTTACATTGGGGGTAAGGAACTTAACTGATAAGAGATTGATAACGGCGTGAATAGTCACGCTTAATTATGGGCATTGCAATTCTTTTAGTGCATCTCTCCTACATCTCAGGCCGTTTTGGGAATTCGCTTATTAACCAGTAAACTGTTTCGACCTTGTTGGAAAATGTATTCCGTACGTACGTCGTACGAAAATAAGCGATGACGAATATATTCGTCAAACCCAGAGTATCTTTGATATGAAATTGGGTTGCGATTAAATGACTTTTATATTTTTTTATCGTTATTTATTTCATGTACATTCATTCATTTATTTATATTAACATAAATAGGAACCAAAAACATCCAAAATATAAATTTCGTTGCACTCGAATATACTATTGTTGTTGACCTGGGGTAACAGCTTGCTACACACTGATTTACTTTCTTCGATCAGACTAAAATATTTTTTCTAAATTACCTTATTATCTCAAATACGCATTCAAATGATAAAGTGTTACGGAGGAAATCCGACAAAGAATCACAAAAACTTGGAAAAACCTGGTGCCACTATGTAAACAGCTTACTCAATACTCTCCTTGCATAAATACCAAATTACAAAGAATGCACACCGCTGCAATTATCCAACCCGAGTAGGTCGCAACATTACAGACTGGTATTTATGGAAATGAATCCCTGGACCAGATGATAAAAATACAAACAATTATGCAGGGAAATTTCTTGGCAGGTTAGTGTAGCCCACGACTCAGCAATATGGATGATCCCTAAATCTTGAACCCCGCACATGAGCAAAAGCTCCGCCTCTTGAATACAGGTAGATAGGGAACAAAAGGATCCTCATCCCGTCTTTTATTACCAGGCGCTCCACTTACTGCATAGTCTAGCCTAACACAACTTGTGAGTTCGTTATTGATTCAGTAATGACTAATAAAAGACTACTAATTCATACTATATCTTACATTAGTTCTTTTTATTCCGAGATGGCCTCAAAATATTCCAAACTTCTTGCAGTTTACGAATATATTTTAATTTTAACTAAAATTGCAAAATTAACTGCCGATGGTCACTACTGAAAATGCATGACGAATATACTCGTCATAACACAAAATTTTACACTTTTTTCATGACAAATGTCTTCGTCATAAACAGTTAACTGGTTAAGGAGGTTAGCCAAAATATCATAACGAAATTAAGTGTGCCTCTGTTACTCCCCTCCTTACTGCCGATGGAATGACAATTTCAAGGAATTCCCGCAGAAAACAGGAGGTTCATGCAGTACAGAATAAAGAGCGCAGTGAGTCTTTGAAGTTCACCGTTTCAATTATAAATAACCTGCATATAACCTTTCAAAAAAAAAAAAACATCGCTAAGGGTGAAGTGTATCTGTCACAGAATGCCAACTTAACTGGAAAGAAGCAAAAAATAATTGTCATCTATAAACATCACACGTATTTCATATTGAATTCGCCCCCTCCCCATATTACCAAGAATATAATAGGTCTCGGATGGAAGGTTACATTTTTTTTTTTATCTTTTTCCCTACATATAAAGCACAAGAGGTTTGAACCTCAATACACAACAATTTGATTTCCGGTCACGTATTTCATGAAATATTTTTTTCCAACGTTTACTTCTTTTTATGTGATTTCTTTAATAAAAGTAGCAATTTAAATATTGAGCCCTTCTTAAATACTGATACGAGCTAAAAATCTGGTTTAAACAAAATTATTTCAAATAGAAGTTACACTGATCAGATTAACCAGGTTTGTTAATTATCTTCTAGAGGAGGTAAAACCGTTTATGATTCAAAATTGGCACTTTAGGAATGCGCTTAAAGGATGTTCGGCAATAAAGTCCAGGCAAAAAAGTTGGCCAAGTCAAATTGGGTAAAAAAAAAGTCTGATCCTTGAGAGATTTTAGGTGACTTAGGATGGTACCTAGGAGGGCAGCTACGGCTACAATCCAGACGGCCACACGTAACGTCCAATTGCCCATCAGATCTTCGCATGGATTGAACGCATCTGGTTCCGGTATACATTCCACTTTTCTGAAGTCTTTCGAAAGATTGCCACACTCAGCTGTCATCCTTTTACCAGGTTCCAGGGTCACTCCTGAAAAAAAAAACAACAAAAAAATTATCCTTTTATATATCGCAATAAACTGTGACTTTTTATTGGTTGATTAATTCGCCGGAAGTGAAGGCCAAAGAGGTGGCTAGGATACCTGGTTTTAAATTTGGGTTTTAGTATGGGGCGCCTAATACCCCTAACTTTGAGTCTGGACCTCTTCTATGGTCGTTGGGTTTCCCTCGCATTCTGATCCAAAAACAAACATTCGGCAGCAGTCGACAGATACACTTACGCTCTAATGAGCCTGAAAAGATACAGCAGTGTTCCCCTTAATATTTTTTTCCGTTTTTCCAGAGACAAAACAACAAAAAAGACGGCGATAACCTTCCCTCAGTATATTCGTAGTTATAAATATGAGGTGTGGCTATTAAATAACGCGATTGATGCTGCTACAGAAGAACTATGCATGCGTCAAATCTTAACGACCGACAGCTGTGCAGCGTAAAGCCTTCTATTTGGATTGTAGCATCTCACGTTTTTGTAGAGAAGTCTGTCTGACCGGAACCGTCGTTTGTGTAATATTCGTAGTTATTAAAACTGTCCGGTAGGACAGTTGTATAAGGGTTGATCGTCAAAAACTGCACGAAAAAGCGTAACGTTGAAAAACACCCAACTTTGACAATTTTTTTCTCTTTTTCTATAAAAGATAAAATTCCCAAATTTTCTTTAAAATAAAGGGCAAACCCTCCTTTATGACTGTAATTTTTTTGCAACAACCCAGATCTAATAGGTTTTGAGAAAAAAGTTGCCGAAATTGAGCAAAAACGGCATTTTCAAAAAATGTTGTTGTTCTTGTTGTTGTTGTTGTTGTTGTTGTTGTTGTTGTTACCTTTTTTGTAAACAACGTAGCGCCTAAACGCGTAAACCGGTTTTCATGAATGAGGTGTCATTCGATTCGGAATTTTATGTAGATGTGCCTTTTGGGGGTCTCGATCCTATACATCGAATGGGAGAGGAGTTAGCCCCCTTTATGTAAGGCCCCCTCCAAAATTATTACTAATTACTCTGTAAATCTCCAGCAATGGTTTCGAACAATGGCATGGAGTGTTGTAGGGTTAGGGGAGGGGTGTATATTGAAGGTGATTATAACTAAGTATGTATAAATTTAAAATAAAAAACAAAACCTACCTTCCTGATGGAACGTGCCGTCCGGGAAATAGTGTGGGCTGATGTCCGGCTGTGGAGGACTTTCCCAGCTCCTTCGCGAGCGGCGGCTGCATTTGCTTTGTATCGTCCGCAGGAATTCCTGTACAGAATCACACAATACAATAAACTTACGTTCTTTCCCTTACTTGTTGCGATCAAGTCTCCTTCTCGCAGCACTTTCAATATTTTGAAGTATTCTTAGTTTTGTTGATAGCTACAAGGATGTTTGGACTTCTATTGAGGCTCTGTTATTGTGCTACATATGTGTGGTAGTAGGAGATTGGCCATACTGACACTTAATAATGGCCGCCGATGAAATGCGTTGAGATGATTGGAAGTTATTTTAATTGGTGTAAATTTAATTTATTTGTGCCTGTATTTCAATTTAATTGGCAGCTCTTATTCAGTGGATTATATTTTTGTTATTTAACAGCTGTTAGTGTTACCTAGATTACCTGAATTCCATTAGGTAGGGCCGGATTTTCCTATAGGCTAACTAGGCTTCAGCCTAGGGCCTCAAAATCAAGAGAGGCCTACATTCAAATTGTTAGCAACATTAAAATTACTCTATTCTAAAAACAGTGAACACTAATACACTGTTTTAGTGATGTATCACAGTAGTGATGTATTTTATTATCTCTCATGTAATTTACAAACTTAAAAATGGGAGGTGAAAGGGCCTCATAAGTGGAATAGCCTAGGGGCCTCTTTTCATCTAAATCCCGCCCTGGTCAGTACGCTGCAAAGTTTACAGTATGTACAGTTCGTACTCTTGTCTGTACTAAGTCTCAACATAATCCAGATTAGGCCTGTGGGCTCAATAGGAGTTTGATGTACGAGTATTGTCAAGACTTGCCAAGTCTTGTTAGGAGGAGGAAAGTTACTTAGTTTGTCAAGAGTTTGTGGCAAGTTATTTAATAAGATACAGCGCTTGGCGGCTGAGATGTCAAACTGAGAGGAGATGAAAAGTTTAGGATCGCATTTCGGCCAGATCGATCAGATCCAGTGAAATTTTTTCTAATAAAATTATTTATCATTCAAATTTAAACGTCAGTTAAAGGATCTTTTCGCCATCAATCGACAATCAAGATTTGTGGTACAAATTATTCTTCAGCAACTTCACAGTGTTTAAGGGGTGAAACTGAAGAATTACCAGAATTAGCGCTTTAGAGGGGATCCTAAATGACTCACTCACCTTGAAACCCTGCTACCTAAATCATTGTTTATAAAAGACGTTTCAAACAAAACTGACAAATCCAAAATACCAAATTGCACTTCCGGAAAATGATCATCAAGTATTAGAAAAGTGTAAAATCCATTTTAGTAACATCCGGTTAAAATTCAGTAGCAAAAAATGATAGATCTCGCTTTACTTCTCTTGAAGTGAAGTGCTCTACTTTTGCATCTAGTCCTGCATTCCTTAATTATATTACGTACCAAAGTGAACATTAATGATCTACACAAATTAGGGTTCTTCATTTAAATTATTATTATTTTTTTTATTAGAAATAATATTTTCAATTCAAGAACTTAACCTACAAAAAACAGAAAACATAAATTAAATTATAATGTTGGCAACACTGTCAACCTTAATTGGCCTGTGGTGGCACTACTGTGTACTGTAAAACGTAATCTAATCTCCCCCAACAGCTAACAATACATTAAGTCTACCTCTACACCCCTCCTCTACTGTTGGCATCTAGTTTGTTTACTTTTATCACCAACAAAGAACAAACTAACCTACTATTTACCTTGGAGGAGGTTATATTTTCATTAGCGTTTAAAATAACTTTTCAAGTCTTTGGTGTTTGTGTTTTGTTGGAAGTTAACACTTAAGGTTATTATATTTATTTTCATAAAACCATGGGGTTTTCTCTCTACATTCATATGAACAATAATGTGTGTACAACTCTGCAAAACTTCTATCTGTATCTTATAAAACTCTCTCCAATAATTATTAAAATCTATCAAAACAATTCATCAAACAAAAATAACGCCCCTACTTTTTTACAAACGTAGACTCATTCTAAATAGACATAATTAGCTTTTAGACGAAAATCAGACAAACCAGATTGTGACTCTCTAAATGGATAAACTTTTCGATCGTACTCTAAACTTGGTATCTGAATCAAACATAGTTGAACATAATATGGCGAATTTTCCACCTTGACTTAGTGACCTACAAAACACACACGGAAAATACGAGATTAACAATTTAGACTCGATATCAATACTTCTTAATAAGGGGGAGCAAGAGAAAATTTGTTCAGCTGAAATCAGTTATCTGGATGAAATTCACATAGAAATTAGTTATTTCTTGAATCTTATTACAAATCTGTGACAATAAAGCCTAATTAAAGCTAATCCTGAATTTACATAATCAATATCAGACTCATTACAAGATCATTGTTTGTGATGAACAGTGATGGGTGAATCTCAAATTTTAATTAGGGATCAGAGATTGAGTTTTGAGGTAAGAGAGAGCTGGTAAGCTGGAAGAATTATGTGAGAGGACGGGAAACAGGGATCGACCTGGGTAAGGCTGTAATTAGCAAGCTAATGGCGTCCGTCCTGTAATCAAGAGAAGATCCTAGTTACCACGTAATCAGGACACCATCGTCATGAAGCTTTAGCCTGGAGGCAGACATTTCGAAGAACAATATGCTACTATTAATTAGCGAGTACGTGTACTGTGATTGGATTTCATTTAAAGTCACCGTGATTATCGTGTTGGCATGATGAATCATGATCTAGTTCTCTAAACTTCCACTCATCAGATGGTAAAAGTATTTTTTGGTGGGGGAAAGGAGGAATTTTGGAATTGATTGGAAAACAAAGACCTGAGTAGACTGAATGGGATGATGTGGAGATTATGATTAAAGTTGATGAGATGATTATGTCCAAATGGCAGAGCCGGATTTAGATGAAAAGAGGCCCTAGGCTATTCCATTTATGAGGCCCTTTCACCTCCCATTTTTAAGTTTGTTAATTACATGAGAGATAATAAAATACATTACTACTGTGATACATTACTAAAACAGTGTATTAGTGTTCACTGTTTTTAGAATAGAGTAATTTTAATTTTGCTAACAATTTGAATGTAGGACCCTCTTGATCTTGAGGCCATAGGCTGAAGCCTAGTTAGCCTATAGGAAAATCCGGCCCTAACCCCAATCATTACGATATTCTGTATCGTACAAATAATACTTCCAACATCGGTTCAACATTGGAGCCACAAATCGTTCGTTCCAGGATTATGTTGAACACTTCTTGTCTTTCTCCAACCAAGTTCTAAACTCTTGTGGCACAGAATTCAGCCACAAAATCCACTGGGAAATGCCACTAAAGTCAATAACCTCCATGAAATCAACAACCAGCTAAAAAAAAGAAGGCAAAGAAGTAAAGCGGATATCGAATCAATACTTACATGGTGTTTGGCATAGCGAGCCGGATCATGTCTGCCGGGGAAGTGGAAAGCGCAGCAATGGTAGGCGTACGTCAGCGACACCTTCCGGATGTACTGGAACAGAAACAGTCGTGCCAAATTCAACTCATACACTTCCCTCTTTTGTAATACTACTGATAAATTCGAATTCACTTTAAATTTAGGAACAGGAAAGCCTCAGGAACAGTGATCCTGAGTTGATACTCTGCTGTTCCACCGTTAAGAGGAAGTGATTGCAGTTGTGCCAATTTATTTTTAATATTTAGTGTTCATACGATTTCCGGTTTTCAGTTTTCGAAAAATCATAAAATTACAATTTTTCGTATTAAAGGCAGTCATAAAAAGCAAACTCAGGTCACCAGTTAGTAGGCTTCAATTTCAGTTATCTCAAGGGGAGAAGCGGCTATAACATTCCTTTTCTCCTGGTTGAGTGAACGGGAAACCTAATCACAGTCCTCTGAAAGAAGTACGAGTGTGTCACCAGAATTTTTTGGTTAAAACAGTTAGTTTTATTGGTTGCAAATAATAGTACATTATTTTACAGAGCGTTTTATCATTAAACATGGCGACCCCTAGGAGTCACCATCAGCAATTAACACGCTTCAACTGATTGGACTAATTTCCAGGCCCTGCTCATAGATGGCACTAGTATGTACATCACGCGCTATCGTCAAAATGTCTTAACCACGACGACAAACTTGCTCATTAGAATTTTGATTTAAATAAAAGGGGTACAAATTACTTTGCCCAGCTACTGTAAAAGCGGACCACAGTAGATTAGCCACTTAACCTTGACCAAATAGGTCCACCTCAAAGGAGACGATGCCCACAACAATTTGCGGTAGTCCAACCAGCGGTTGAACTTAATTTACATGTTTATAGTTTAGGTTAAACTAGGTAATTAACCGGTTTAAAAAACATCTGTTGCCAGACCGTGATTTAATCGCTTAATTCTTGAATATTGTGCAAATTACGCTGCAAGTTGAAGAGATTTAAATTTTGTATCTTTTAAGCCTACGCGATTAATTTGTTATTTTTTAGACAGTCTGACGCGAAATGGGTGGATATACTGTAAAATAATTTTTTTCCTGTCTAAGAGGTATTTTGGACCATATGGACTCCATGAGACTGCGCTGCGATGATCATATTAGACGCACCGCCATCGGAAATCAAATCGAAATATATTTTTTCTTCAAAGTTCTTACACTAAATACTAGACTTTGTGTACAGTAGAGTGTTTCAAAAGATGATGACTTTTAAAATTTTTGTAGAGCGCCGGGCGGAAAATCAAAGTTCATTTAAAAACAAAACGTTTCGTCCATATTAGAGCAAAAGCGATTAATATTTAGAGATCGATTTATTTGATTGATTGCTAGTAAATTAATTTCAAATTATAACAATAAATGCAAAATATTCCCTAATTTAGACGTTTCAGTAACCAAAATTATTTGTTTTTTAAATTCTGTACGAAACACATAAAAAATGAAGTGATTTTAACGTTAATTATTCAAAAATTTTCAAAAATGTATATTTTTCTTAATATATATTTTTTTTTCCCTAAATACAGCTTCTTTAATTATTCATAACTTTGAAAATAAAATGGCCATTAAAATGAATCCAACTGCTTTGACTTTATAGCAAATTGTATTTAAATAAACTTTGTACAATTACATGTTTTGCTAATAATTTGAAAAGATACAAAACATTAATAAGGATTAAAGGATTGAAGGATTAAAAAAAAAAAGCAAAACAAAAATTTTTTGATCAATGGTATCGACCTCTAAATATTAATCGATTTTGCTCTACTACGGACGAAACTTTTTGCTTTTAAATGAACTTTGATTTTCCGCCTGGCGCTCTTTAAAATTTAAAAGTCAACATTTTTTGAAACACCCTAGTGTACAGCTTAGTATTTTTTTTTTTTAAACTGAAGTTTAAATGTCACTGACAAAGTTTTAAAAACATGGTTTACTAAATTAATACTAAATTTATCATATTCTAGAAAAAAACCGATATCTGATCTTTTCAGTTTTTACCAGGTGAAACTGGAAACAGATATCTGTCGAGAAAGAGCCTTGTGGGTGGGGGTAGCAGGTAAATAAATGATATGAACAGATGATAAGGTAGCTTGGGTTGCTCAAGGTGGACTATCCGTATTCAAATATATGGGGTGGTCGATACTCATTGGGTCTGGCCAAGGACAAAGAACTCTACAGGCTGCTCCAAAGTACAATATCCGCAGGAAAGAATGGGTGAGGACACACTACACTGTGATCCTTATTTCCGTCCTAAACTACAGACAGACATACACATCACTGACGTAAGAAAAAAACAAATCTGGCATGAATCACTCCTACGACTTCCTTTGACTCCAAAATTCTCACCATGGTAAATGAGAAAATAACCTCCCGAGGGGTTTAGTGTGCCCGGGAAAAAAAAAAACGTACGGACGAGGTGGGAAGTATGCAGGGGTTGCAGAATAAAGGTACCAATGTTTATTGCACAGCGAGCTAGCTGTCAATAACACGCTGCCTAAATACAGGAGAACATAGACTCCCAACAATATGGGCTCGCTAACCCTTTGATTCTCATGCCCTTGCCCATACCCTATTTTCTACCTTCTCATTGTTTTCATCTGTGCTTCTAGTTTTGGACCGTTCACTAGGAGTATAACTGAATAAAGTTTATGAAAGCAATGTATTGGATAGATTTAAGTTGACAATAGCGTAACACATTATTTGTTATTTTAACAAAATTGATTTGATGCCTTCTCAGGCTCAGAGCAAGGCCGATCATTTTTCATCTTGCTCTGAGCACACCTGAAGTCAGGTACCTTGGAATTAGTGGCCGATCTGATGGTTCTGACGCATAATAATCCGTTAAGTGCTCCAAAAACAAATCAGTATCAAATTAATCCCGTCCTAGATTGAAACTGACCAATCCAATTCATTATAAGTTTTGTTATGACGAGCCATTACAAAAGAAACCTAGCGAACAACACTCTATAAAGGAAAATTACATCCTGAGCAGAAGTTCCTGGATTACATCGAACTTGAAAGACATCCAGATAAGATAGTTAGGGATCAACAATGAGAAAGTTTGTAAATAGAGTTGTTGGACAGATAATTCCGTGTTCTTCCCTTAATGACAGTTCTACTTCCCAACTACAAGTGGTTCCAGGTTTCCTGGACAAAGGAACACGAATACCTCGTTCTCTTGCTGCCCACTAATTCAAATATTTTCTCCAAAACCTAGACTTTTTAATTAATTTACCAAAACATAGATTCCACGTCAATATTATAAATGGCGTCGAAATAAAATAGCCCCACCGCAGAAGTAAGCTGGTCACAGCTGACTCTATTGCACTATATTTATAAAAATTATAATTTATTAAATAAACACGGCCTCTTGGAGCGCCACTGGTCGAACTAGAAAACCCGCGGTCAAAATGGTGACGTGGAAGCAACACTTACTGTAGTATTGCATCATGCTCTTGGCACAAACGCGACATACGTCATCAAAAATGATTTACTTTGCTGTAAATGAGATTTTTATTTGCAAAATTTTGTTGTTTTTTTCTAAGGAGCAATGAGAGATCTGATCTCGAATGCAATATACAAACAAAAAATAATAT
Organism: Rhodnius prolixus; assembly: GCF_049639745.1. Lineage (NCBI taxonomy): Eukaryota > Metazoa > Arthropoda > Insecta > Hemiptera > Reduviidae > Rhodnius > Rhodnius prolixus. The sequence continues at coordinate 1,741,430 of NW_027411636.1, read as the reverse complement.
GTTCCCTGCATTATATATTTTTTATCGAATTTATGATCGATTTTAGTGTGTGAATATTTTTGTTGAGCACGTTGGGTGGGGGGCGTACCAACTTTTGTGATTCCTCAGGCTGCAATAAGTAGGACGATTTCTGCACGCTCCTCTCAGCACACGCTTCTCTCTCTAACTAGCAGTTACACGGTTCCACGTAGCGTACGTGCTCTAAATTTAACCACGGCACATGTGAGTTGGTAGAAAAGTACTTAGAAAGAGTCTGTAATTCAGACTCACCAATTACATAAAATAAATTTGGCGCCAACCACATATCCTCTATCTTACGTTTTTCAAGGTTTTTAACTTTTACACTTTATTACAAACCACAAACTTCAGGGCCATCTTTAGGTCTCAGCAATTCGTTAGAAAAGCTAGCGAACATGTAGAGTTGTAGAATTTCTTGCTAATGCTTCCAGGGCAATTAGTTTGAGGTACCCGTGGGATTGGAAAGAGAGATAGAAATCCTTCTAAAGTAGGATTTCAAGGGAACGGTACGGTCTTACGAATATTTTTTGTCGTAATTTAAGGCGCATCCATCATCTGAGCTTTTATCAATGCGCTGCCAGCTTCCGGACAGTGTTCTCTCGTTACAAATAGCATTGCCTGTTAGATTAGATTAGACTAGGGCGGCCTCAAGGCCTACGCCACTGCGACCCCTTTGGATCTATTGTGGCTTTCCTCACTCTAAAGCTCACCCACCAGACCTGTCCTTTTAATCAGACTCTTAATGCTGGAGAGCGGTCTCTTGGGTAAAGCTCCACAGGCCTTGGTTTTTCCTCCCCGAGAAGTATCATCCTTAGCCACACGAGCGCCTCACACTGACACAACACGTGCAGTGTCCGTTTCCTCCTCTTCCTGACAGAACCTACAGACAGAGGCTATCATCTGCCAGGCGCCCATGCGATGCATGTGTTTTCTGAGTCTGCAGTTGCCCAGTTAATAGGTCTACAATTATCTTTTATAGCCCCACGGCCTTGACGGATTAATTCTGCAGTCAGCCTCGGCGAATAGCCTTTAATAAACTCCTTCGCCTGTCTCTGCCCAGTGGTGGCAAGCCACCACTCCTGAGATCTACTCTGCACCCATAAGTTAATGGCCGCAGTCTTAACACACTTCGGAACCCATTGCCTGTTACCAGAGAGTGTGCTGTAAGGGCCAGCTGCTAGATTCAAATCTGGGATCTCCGCTTTCGAATCCAGTACAAGCTAACGCCTTCCCTTAAAAACAGTAAGAATTAAATGATTTTTCGAATTAGAGGATTCTCTAAAAGTTCGAACCTTGAGAATGGTTGTAGTTAGAGGAAGACGTGTTGGTGTTGCCATCAAGTTTGTTATACATAATCTCTGATCTATCTCATGGTGTTCCGCCCAAAAAAGTCTTCAAACACTTAAATCTGTAAGTTGTAAAAAGCAGGGGAATATTTTTAAAGAGTTCCACTTTTATGTAACACTGCTGGTGGTGGCGTGCTTAGAGGAGTAACGCGGAGGAAACTGCGGTAGCCATCTTCCACAGTTAATGCGGGAAACTCTACTGGAGAGCGAGACTGAAGTTGTTAAAATAAGCCCACTTTTCATCTCGCTGCTAAGTAGCGACTTAAACTTTGAATATAAAGCACTGACGACGGGCCTTTGCTATTCTTCATTTCTTCTTATCAACGCTCTCTTCAAATCTGGAAAACAGTAAGCTTCCTTTTGGAAAAAAACTTGGGCAACTTTTCATTTGATTTCCTAATTCTTATTTATATAATATTATTTTTTTATTCTTTATCTCAGATTCTTATTTGAAAAGAAAAAAGGTCAATAGAAAGTAAAAATAAGAAACTCAGACGACTTCCTCTAACCACGGTTTGTGCATCAAAGGTGACTTCCGGTAGATTGTTTCCTCCAGAAACTTATCTGCAAGAAGCACCTATCTCAAATGGGAACCTTCAGCGATATTTTCGAGTCATGCTGTTCGCATGCAGACAAATTCTTATTTGACCCCTAATTTCCGGTGTACACTTGAAATAGATAAGTTTGACACGATCACTTCCTCTCATCTAAGCAGAGTAAGAGAAAGTAAAAATATGGTGAAAAAAACTCATTTTCTCTTACTGCTGTAGAAAAAGTACTAAACTTTTTCAGTAATCTTTGGATACTTAATACTTAATAGCAAGTTAGTAGCTTCAATATTATCGAGCGAGAGAGACGAAGGACAAGAAAAAAGAAATTAAACTTTATTACGCTCTTGGACTTATCGCCCCCCTCCCAGCCCAAAATCTCTCTAGGCTAAGAAGAAAAACATGAAATAAATTTTTAATTGTTTACAAAATAGAATAAAATAAAGATACTTTCTTAGAACCAGTTTTTCTTATTGAGGGAACCTCAGTTGGCTAATCCGGAGAAAACTCTGTAACAGAAATACGATTGCAATACTTCTTCTTACCATTGTAAGAGAAAGTAAAGTAATGTTTCTTTTTTCAGGTGAGGTTTACGTCCAATTGGTGTCGTGTGGCTCCGGGCGCCAATAACCATAGATGTTGACGCGCCTTAAATCATAAAAAAAAAAAAAAAAAAAAAAAAAAAAAAAAAAAAAAAAAAAAAAAAAAAAAGAACTAGACCTGGGATCGAACCCACTAAACCAACAATACATCTTAGCTTTGAGGGTCTAGTCTCCTAACCGCTCGGCTACCGCGTGGCGCCTGTAAGTTGAATGTAAAATAAACATGTTTATGTAATTAGACGGGCAATACAAATCAAGTAACAAGTTTCACTAAGTTTGTTACTGTCGTGTGATATGAAATCACAAATATAGTTTTGCGTACTATATATTTGATTACGCTTCTTGGGATCCGTTGTAAAAGGCAGGAAGTTAACTTTGACAAACATATTTAACCTGTCAGAGTCTCTTTGCTATTAATAGAACTATAAATGAGTTGATCAATAAACTGGCAGGAAATTGGAATTGAACATGTCAAAACTTGTTGATCTATAAACGGCCTTCATATTTCATTGATGTCTCATTCAAGAAATGTTTTCTAATAAGGGCAAAGTCTCGAAACTATTTTTTTTTTTTTTAAAAAAAACAAAGATTACTGTTACGGTGTTAGAATTCTGTTGTAACATTGATGAACTTCTAAGAGTAAAAACCTTGTCGAACTTCTTTACAAAGAAAAAACAAGTTCAAACGATAAAACTAGTTGGTGTCATTGTTCAGGAAATTGCGGAAAATTTGTGGAAAAACAATTATTTTTTCCCCGTTTAATGGATTTAACTCGCGTTTATTTTGGTGCAGAACAAAATAAAGGATGAAAAGTAAGTAAAAAAGTAAATTAATCGCCTATTTTTTCAGGCGAGGCTTAACGTCCAACTACCAATTAGGTGTCGTGGACGGAGGCGACTAGCAAACATACTTTACTGTAAATTTCTTTTATTAACCATTAAATAAAGTACAAGGCCTACAGACCGGGAATCGAACCCACTAAACCAACAATACGTATTAGCAGGTCTCGGCTCTAATCGCTCGGCAACCGTGGCGCCTATAAAGTATGTTTTTGTTGTAATTTTATTGTTATGTGCCTTCTTCAGTGGCTCCAGGATTAATATAAACGGGGATGTATGCAGTGCTGTAAGGTTGTAGATGTTCCAAACAGGTGCTTGCAGTGACTGCAAGGAGGTATTGTGGGAAGATGTGATGGGACGCCAGGTAGATAATACTGATACTGATTCCTCCTCTTTCATCCTCCAACTCCCCTGGAAAGCCTTGGTTCCCTTTGACATGTGGAGGCCATCCGTGGTGTGTGTAGCGTGAATGTAGGAGCCCCCAAAAGTATTATAATAAGGTTTACTGGTTTGCTTGGACATTGTCGACTCAGCGATCATCTAGATCTAGAACGTGAATGCGGCACCTGCTCCATTCTGTGGGGTGAGGGATGAAACTCCAGTACTTCTCCGAACTGATTACAGTGCAATCATTTGAAGAAGAGATACAAGACATATAAACTGGGAAATTGACAGGCCATGTAGAAGAATAAATCGTCCCCTAGATGCCCTCTCAGGCTCTCGAGATCTCTTGGGCGACTGGAGTCCCTCACAACAGAATGGGCATATTAGATCTTGTAGGTTACAGTGCATCATTATTTATCCGAATAAAATGTATACTCGTGAGTTACTTACCTGAAAATTATAAATTGAAGGGAATATCTTCAAGGTCCTGACATTCTGCAGCTGTAGTTCTTCAAGATTGTGCAATCCAGCCGTGGGCAACTTAATTATCGCAGTTTCCGACAGATCTCTGAAACAATATACAAACAAAATTTTTACATCATTGACGATCATCTTAATGCGCTACTGAACCTTTTGCAGCAATGGACTTCCCTGCCCTTTCTGAAGGGGAGCTAATTCTTCTGAGTTCAGTAGGCTAAATAAGTGCCCTTAAAGATTAATAAACATTCTTGGGAATTGTATGGATTAAGAATAAACGTGCTAAGTTTCTAACAAAAGAGAAAAGAAACATCCAAAGAAATGATCTCGAACATTCCGTAACCAGCCACTTCCGGCAGAAGAAATTTCTTCGCTAAGTTAGATCCCATGGCGCATTCGAAATACGAAGTCTTAACTTCTTGCGAGTTTTCCATCTTCATGCTAGGGTTCACTTACTCTAACATATAACAGCAGATATATTTTTGGAAATACACTTTTTTGGACCCATGGGGCACCTGTATTTCCTGTTAAAAACCTGTATTCCCCCCCCCAAGTTAAATAAATTACAAAAGCTGATTCTTGAAGTAATAAATATTTTATTAATAGTAATGTTTGAGAGTTATGATTAGATTCTTGATAAACCAATAACAATTTCTTGGAAACATCAATTCTATTTATTAATAAGTCGAGTAGGGTAATGAGATATAGATTGGCCGATCGATGTTAAGACCGACCACAGCTTCACCTGATGTCTGCAAGCTCTTAAAAATATTCATTTTTTTACCATCACCCATCTTATCTACCTTCTATAATTTTTTTACCAAAGTGCAAGAGAGAGACTTAATTGATCTCCAGTTATTGACAGAAGATGTTTACAACGTCAGAGTAAACAGTCATTAGATTGTCGTCACTGTCCGGTAAACAGGAAGTGGCACTTGGGCGTTTAAACGGACTACCCCCACCCCCACATTGTACTTCCGCCTTACTCAAAGTATTGTGATCACCGGAAGTATACGTTTCGAAGATATCCGGTTAGCTGCAACATCAAAATCAGGCAACCGGAAATACCTTTGCTGAATACGAGGTGTGGCTATTAAACAACCAGACTGATGCTGCAAAACATTTTATTTTAAATTTATACATATTTAGTTATTATCACCTTCAACATACACCACTCTCCTATCTCTACAACGCTCCATGCGAATTTACCATTGTTCGAAACAGTGCTGGAAGTCTTTTTCTGTGAGCTCCTGCATGACGCGTGCCGCTTTTTCTTTCACAGCTTCAACGGACTGAAATCGTGTTCCTTTTATTGCAGATTTGACTTTTGGGGAACAGATAAAAGTCACATGGGGCCAGCCAGGTGAGGCGAATAAGGCGGATGGCCTAAAACTGGGATGTTGTACTTTTGGCTAGAAACGTCTTGACAGACAGACAATGCAGTGTGAGCCGGCGCGTTGTCTTGATGGAGAACCCCGTGACTTGTTCTTCCTCAAGATCGGGTCTTTTTTCTTTACTCTTTCACGGAGTTGAGCAAGCACCTCACGGTAGTAATGTTGATTAATTATAAACGGATATTTTCATCCGTTTTGGACGAGGAAGGGCGACTAGGGCGGTCATCACCTCCGACGTCTTCTCGGCCATCTTGGAAACCACTTGAACCACTCAAAAAACTTGCGCACGTGATACAACATTCATCGCCATAAACTTCTTTCTAATAAAAGATCAAGTTTCAGTAGCGGTTTTACCCAAGTTTTGATGTGAAATTTCACGGCAATTCGTTGCTCTACTACATGTGTAGTATCATGTTTTCGGCAAAACGAAACTAACACCTCTAGTTACACAAACGACGATTCCGGTCAGACAGATTTCTCCTCAAAACACGTGAGACGCTGCACAATTGAAAGAGAAGGCTTTACCGCTGCACAGCTGTCGTGGTCGTTACGAGATTTGGCGCATGCATAGTTCTTCTGTAGCAGCATCAGTCTCGTTATTTAATAGCCACACCTCGTACACTTCAGTTTTTTTCAATATTTTTCTTTAAAACAGCTCCTTCGATCTTGGTTGCACTCATAGTATATAATATATAGATCCAGAACCTTTATTTGAAACATTTCCCTGGACAGATTCGATTGCTCTACGGTCACTTCTGGGAGAAGGAATGGATAGATTTCCTATAAAAAAGCCATTTTTGTGAAACTTTTTTGGGCACCCTCAATCGAGAAAATTCCAAGTGTTAAGCCGGAAGTAGATATTTAATCAATGGATTGTTCACTTCCTCGTAAATGACTCCTAGAATTTTTATGTAACCTCATACACAGTATGATATTCGCCTGACCTGGCCCCATGTGACTTTTATCTGTTCCCCAAAGTCCAAATCTGCATTAAAAGGAACACGATTTCAGTCCGTTGAAGCTGTGAAAGAAAAAGCGGCACGCGTCTTGCAGGAGCTCACAGAAAAAGACTTCCAGCACTGTTTCGAACAATGGTAAATTCGCATGGAGCGTTTTAGGGATAGGGGAGGGGTGTATATTGAAGGTGATAATAACTGAACAGTACACATACATTTATTTTTTATTTCTCTTTTTTAGCATTTTTCTAGAGAAAAATTTTAATTTTCTAATGGGTTTGGAGGCAGGTTTATTATGAGTTACCTTTCAGCGTAATTTACGTGAGTTTTCCAAACTGAGTTATGTTGGTAATAATTTAATGTGACTTGAAATGTTCAAAGTTAGGAAAATCTTTTGTGACTTATAGCCCACAGAAGAGTGGTTCAGAAAGTCGTAAGAGGCTTTACACCAGATTTTTGGTGAGGTTCTAATGTGGTGAACGTGTCTTAATGCTACAGTACTATTAGAGCAAAAACTCCAAGTGACAGGTAAATCCAATTACTTACACAGCGATAAGTTAAAAGTTTTGCAAATGTGTACAACATAATTTTGGTCTGTCGTAATGAATTCCAAAAATTTCAGACCAACTGCTAAATAATTTTGAATGCCATTTTGTATTTTTCCATCATGTTCTGTGGTAGTCCAGAGTGGGGAAAAGTGATTGCAAATTAACTCGCGACATATCCCACGCTAAATGACTAATGACCGTATAATGGGGGAAGTATGACGTTGTTGGTATAATAGAGAGCTATGACGTCGTTGGATAGCATTAACAAAATTTTCTGCATAAATAGTAGATGAGATGTACAGTGGGTCAAAAAAAGTATTCATACACTAAGTTTTCTTACTTTATCTACTGAACTATTATTTCTAGGATGACTATTTCTTCAGCACTGAAATCGAAGTTTAGTAACAATGAATTTAATGCTCTCATTTTCTTTTATAAACATAAAGAATTGAGTAAAAAGCAGAAAAATAATTTATTGTTTGCAAAATAAGTATTCATACACTCAGTCTGAATGTTATAATTAACGCATAACTAAAGACCTAATATTTTGTAAGCAATCCCTTTGCATTTGTTATTGCCTGAAGCCGCCTCCTTGGCATAGATTCATGATGGTCTGTGGCGTAACAAGGGTCCCTAAAGTTGACGCGAGGCTTTCCGAGAGTTGGCGTACTCATCGAAAGCACATACTTCTTTCAACAGGATAACGATCCCAAACATACAACCCAAAAATACTAAGGAATGGCAGCTTTATAATGCCCGGAAACAACTTCTCACCCCTCCACAGTCTCTGGGAATAACCCCTATTGAAAATTTATAGTCTTATTTAGGACGGAAAATTTGAAAATTGAAATGTTCTTCCAGAAAAGAGCTCATAACCAATTTAAAGAAATCATGGACAGAAATCACATCTCAAGAGACACTAAACCTGGTGGAATCTATGCCAAGGAGGCTTCAGGCAATAACAAATGCAAAGGGATTGCTTACAGAATATTAGGTCTTTAGTTATGCGTTAATTATAACATTCAGACTGAGTGTATGAATACTTATTTTGCATACAATAAATTATTTTTCTGCTTTTTAATCAATTCTTTGTTTATATAAGAAAATGAGAGCATTAAATTCATTGTTACTATCTTCGATTTCAGTGCTGAAGAAATAGTCATCCTAGAAACAATAGTTCAGTAGATAAAGTAAGAAAACTTAGTGTATGAATACTTTTTTTGACCACTGTAAGTCCCTGTTGAAATACGTAACAGTTGGCTAGTAAAGTGCTTGGAATTTTAGAGATCTGTTATATCCGCCCTTCTTAGAAATGGACCCTTTCTACGTTGCCCAAGTCTAGGGATGAGAAGTGGGCAGAGCGTTACGCAACCACATCCTGGAAACTCATTTCTTAACGTCTTCCGTTTCACAATCCTTCCAGTTCTTCATCGCTGACAGCCAACTTATTGGATTAATATCAAACGATTTTCCGCGCCAAAATACACCTGAGCTGAATAATTAATTTTCACGAGAAATTCATTAAAACAGGTATGGTTCATAATTTGAATTTATTTGGTCAATTAATTTGAAGAGTATCAAAGTATATTTCTCTTGAAAACTTGGATGTTTTATTAAATTTCTGTTGGTTCCTAGAAAATTAATGATCTCTTGTACCTTACTCAAAAGAAAAGCGAGGAGAATTACTCATTTCCCCCAGAATTTATCTCTAAATTTGCTTTTCCTCATCAAATGTATTTTAAAGAACCAATCTACTTAAGATCTTAGAGGAGTTCTCCTCTGATACTTGGAGCAGAACTGACTTTCTCTGGTCCATTTTCACAGCATCAGCATCTCACCTCTGTAAGGCCATTCTCTCTCTTGTGTGGGTAACAAACATTACCCCACTTACGCCAACATCTCCATTTTATTTTTTCTTCGGAAGTTGGCTTCACCTGGATGACACCTAATATAACCAACAAGCTTTTTCTTTCCGTTTGTACAGGCTAGCCGAAATAAATCTATAATTGCCTTGCACGCTTCTTCAGTCGTACACAGCTCTACTTGGCGGCCCTTATAACTTTCCCGCCATGCTTTTTCCCGCGCGTCTGGTTCCCGCCAAAACTTCGGTAGCCTCGCATCTTATAACCTTTGCTGTGTTTTCATTTCTGAGTTCTTTCCCAGGCTACAGTGCATCTCGTTCATCGGCAAGAAGAAGTAGCAACAACCAACCGCATTCCTGTATCCTTTACATTACACATACTTCTCTTCAGCATCACATTTTCTCCATCTTCATCTGCAGGGGTTGTCTCGGTGTCTTTTGTTTGCCCTCTTTATGGCCCTGGCCCTGCCGCCTTGGACCCCCACCTGGCGTCCAACCTTTTTCGAGGTGGTGGGCACTAAGGGCACTGCAGATTAACCCTCTCTAAAACTCACGCGTTTTCCGCTTCTGGGTGTAGGCGTCTTCGCGCGCCTACACTGCTGTAGCGTAAGGTGATGGTGCAATGCTTTGTGACACAGTCTGTGGTCTATCTTTTAGATTCACTGGTCCCTGTGGGTACGCCAGTATACCTACCTGTGAAGATTTCTGGTGTTGGGAAGATTTCAATTAGCTAGTGTCAGAAGTTACGCGATGCTCTGAACGAAGCCTGTTCGAAGTTTCAAGGGTAAACACAAACTGTCTGCAACAATGTGTTAACCACATGCACGAAGTATGAGGTGTGGCTATTAAATAACGAGACTGATGCTGCTATAGAAGAACTATGTATGCGCCAAATCCTAACGACCGCGACAGCTGTGCAGCGTAAAGCCTTCTCTTTCGATTGTGCAGCGTCTCACGTCCTTTGCAGAGAAATCTGTCTGACCGGAACCATCGCTTGTGTACTAGAGGTGTTCAGTTTCGTTTTACCCGAAAACATGATACTACACATGTAGTAGAGCAACGAATTGTCGTGAAATTTCACATCAAAACTTGGGTAAAACCGCTACTGAAACTTGATCTTTTATTAAAAGAAGTTTTTGGCGATGAATGTTAATCACGTGCGCAAGTTTTTTGAGTGGTTCAAGAGGTTTCCAAGATGGCCGAGAAGACGTCGGAGATGATGACCACCTGGCTCGCCCTTCCACGTCCAAAACGGATGAAAATATCCGTTTATAATTAATCAACATTACTACCGTGAAGTGCTTGCTCAACTCCGTGAAAGAGTAAGGAAAAAAAAAGCGACCCGATTTGTGGAAGAACAATTCCTCAGGGTTCTCTCCATCAAGACAACGCGCCGGCTCACACTGCATTGTCTGTCTGTCAAGACGACATTTCTAGCCAAGTACAACATCCCAGTTTTTTTGGCCATCCGCCTTATTCGCCTGACCTGGCCGCCCCATGTGACTTTAGATCTGTTCCCCAAAGTCAAATCTACGACATTAAAAGGGAACACGATTTCAGTCCTCTGAAGCTGTGAAAGAAAAAGTGGTAAGCTTCATGAAGGTTCCCAGAAAAAGACTTCCAGCACTGTTTCAGTACAATGGTAAATTCGCATGGAGCGTTGTAGGGATAGAGAAGGGGTGTATATTGAAGGTTATAATAACTAAATATGTATAAATTTGTAATAAAATGTTTTATAGCAATAGTCTCGTTACTTAATTAGTCACACCTCGTATATACACTACGTTGATAATATATCATTACGTCACGTGCAACATTTTTCCCTGATGAACGTAACTGCAGAATTAATGAAAGTAAATTAAGGCTATTAAAATTTATTTTTATTAGAAAGGTCTTTTATTAATTTTAAGTTAGAAAAATAAAGTTCTGAAGTTGGTATAAAATCTTGCTCGCTAAACATGATGGGAGAAACAAAATATTGAATTACAAAGAAGATAAGAGTTAATAACAAAAGAAAAAACTTACGAAAAATAAAGCAAAACAAAAAAAATAAAGTGGAAGCTAAAAGAGCTATAAATAAACAAATAAAATGACAATAAAAAAGTTAATTGGTGAAGACTTTAGGGGAAAAGTTTTGTATTAAACCAATAAAATCTCATTTAAAAAAAAGGGGACACCATTGGTTAGGGCGAGCGTAAACAAAGCCAACGGTGATGGTGGAGGGGGATTACACAGCAACTACTAGCGCACTCTATACAGTCCAGTTAGACTGGCGAACAGCTGACTTACAGCTGTCTGAGGCTCTTGATGCCCTCGAAGCTGTCCGGATGAAGTACTCTCAGCTCTTTGTTGCCCCGCAGACTTCTGCAAACAATACAAACATTTAATGAAGCTGCCTTTTTTTTTTTACTAGCAAATCACAGACAAAAATAATAATACTTTTCTTTTCATCTCTTCTTTACTCTTTTTTGGTTCCAATTCTTATAAATTACTCAACAGGGCCATTTTCATAGTAATTGTACAGTTTCAAAAATTATGTTAGAATTAATTTTTTGACGTGAATACGTCTTTAAATTTGCTATCATATGGAGGCAATCAAAAAAAAAAACCTAATAACAAAATCGGGGGATACAGTTTGGCATTATAGTCTACGAATCTATCGTCTACATCCAAAATTAAATTAGACCACGGGATAGCTAAAAGATCAAAGAATTCATTACGATAAGCGAAGACTGTGACGCATCGCGCGCGCTAGACGGGAAAGCGCCGCCATTTTGCTGCGTATCAAGATTTGCAATTACTATAAATTTTGACTCGGAGAAGCTACGATGTTCGTTTAAGTTTTAATCGTCAGCTGTCGTCACAATCTATCGATTGCATATAAAACATTAGTGTAAAATAGTGGCAGTGAATAAAATAAAGGTGTTAGAATAAAAAAGTATCAAAAATATATAATGTCGGCCTATACGCGTCGAAAAGCCAAAACCAAATACAGAGATCGTATACGGTTGGAAAGGGCTTTTCAAGAACAATCGAATGGTAATAATAAAACACCATATGACCGAGTCAAGCTGTGCCGGGAACGTAACGTGACGATGTCAGTACATCTGCAGCTGGGGCCGGTTGAAATTATGCAAATGGATGATGAAATCGCTGCTACATCGACTATAGCGGACTGTATAGGCATAGAATGTGTTCGATCGTCGATTTGTTTCCTTGATTTCATCCTAAATACATAAATAAAAATATTTTATATAAAAAATATAACCCGTTACGGTAAACGTATTCACGTACGACACAAGCCACACGTTAATTTTATTTTTAACTTGGAATTTGAACTTAGTTTTGAATGCGGAAGTTTAGAACTTAGAGAACTGTAATAAGAGGAAGTAAAGGATTTAAAATACTGTTTTGTTTTTGTTTTTACTGTCAAGAAGGCATTTGTGGACCCTTCTATTCCTGCAGGAACATTCAAGAGAAATCATCTACTTTTGATATTAACCAAACTATCAAAATAATTATATTATCCTGGTAAATTCCATTACCTTCCCAATTTGAAAAGGTTTCACACTGTGAATTAAATAATTAATATTGGTAGAAATAATACGTATATACAGGAACTTACAGCTTCTCAATCTGCGATCCATGAAAGGCCCTCCTTTCCACTTCCGCTATCTGATTGTAGTTCAACAATCTGTAATTATATTTGTAAACTCAATAACCCAAAATAGTGGAATGGTAAAATATTTTAAGGTTTTAGAAGCCCACTTAGAAGTAGACTCTCCAAGCAGATCGTCAGCCCTAAGTGACCAGGTATTCCAGTTCTTCTCCAAAATGTTTCCTGGTTGAATATAATGTAGATCTAAAACTTTTATTTGGAATATGTGTACACTGGTGTGCTGTCAACTGGAGATGAAGTGGATGTAGTCACGAAAAAGAGATTTAAGTGGCTATTGATTTACAGGCACGAGCGGAATATTGGGATTTGTTTGGGGAGGCTGAAGGGGGCTGTAATGGAATAAAAGACAAAGAAGGGTGTAGTGGCTAGCATCAACACTAACTTAGGGCACGAACTTGAATTACAATAACTAACTGGGCTAAACTATTTCACAAGAGAATTGACCTAAACTAAGTGACTCTGAGATGCTAGGTCCAGCTTCTATTCTTCTCAGCTCACCTGACCCTTTTCAAACACCTCAATTTCCAAATTCTATGACAGTACTTTAGCAACAAATTGAACAATGAACAGTGCAGGTAACCGTTTTTGGTAACTGAATTCTTAAATCCAGAAGGAAAATTTTGGACCTATAATTTAATTTCTCCCTAGTCCCTGGTCTCACAAGTCGACAGTTTGGGAAAGTAAAGAATAAAAAATGGAAATTGGTAACATTCTTTCTTTCTTCCATGTACAGTACATTAGGCTAAAGAAAAATTGGCTTTCCCCTAAAGGAAAACTTGCCACTTCTCTTGCCGAAGTGACCTGCATAGAATTCTCCTGGATAACGAAGTAAATAAAAGTTGAACCAAGCTAGATGCTCCGAGTTCTTGTGTACATAACATATGTTTATATTCGTGTAGCTTGGTTTCCTGTTTGGTTCACCGCATCCATTCGTATTAATTGGGCGTATCTTTTCAATTATTACTTATACCTAGGTATATAGAAATGATATTTGCTATTTAAGTAAAAGCTGCATACTTACAACTGGTCGGCTGTAACTTGGAAGTTTCTCTCCCTAATCACGTTGAGCATATTGTTCTCCAGGTCCCTGCAACGTTCAAGCGGAAATGGTATTACTCCAAGAGAGAGGATACTTCCTCTTACCTCTTCCCCCCTCCCCCCCCAAAAGAGTGTATTGCAATCATGCAGAGTTTTGACCATAAATACTGAGAGACCTCATGAGTAGAAAGTAGGAGTGGTATTCATAGATATAAATGTGTTCAGGGAGTATCTGTCTAAATGGTTGCCCCAGAACAGGAGGGGGCAGGCTCGGCCCCCCCACTCCGCAGAGGATACGATTTTTTGCTGTTAATTTGTCAATTATTCAATATTTTTCAAAAAAAAAAAAAATCTGTCAAATATACGTACACAAAAACATCAACTACGATGGCCCCCAGCGATTTGATGATCTAAAGTTGGCAGAAATATAGTTAGTACGAGGCGCCACGGTAGCCGAGCGGTTAGAGGCGAGACCTGTGAAGCCAATATGTATTGTGGTACTGGGTTCGATTCCCAGTCTATAGAGGCCTTAGTTTTTATTTAATGTTTAATAAAAGAAATTTACAGTAAAGTATGTTTGTTAGTCGCCTCCGTCCACGACACCTAATTTGGTAGTTGGACGTTAAGCCCCCGCCTGAAAAAATAGACGATTACTTTACTTTACTTTACTGTGGTAAGTACGTTCTTCGAGAATGTTTGCATAAACTGAGTAAAGAATGTTCTGCTTTCTAAATTGCAATAAGATCAAATTTGATATTCGATTTTAGGTACGGTGGCCTAGGAACCCGACCATGAGCTTATAAAGAAAAGCTATTAAATGAGTTTTTCTGAGGAAATGTTTCAAAATAAAATGTAAACATCTTTTTACATGAATCGAAGGAAATAAGTTACAAGTAAGCAAGTCTCAGAATAAATTCTGGGACTTATGTATGTTTACGACGACATTTTATATAATATTAACAATGGTGAGTTAAATGCTTGAGTTAAATTCAAAATATGATGGAAATCTGTTGGGCGGAAGTGACAGTATGTTACGTACATCCGGTTCTTTTTTTCTCAAGTTTTTGATTAATTTACAGACAAACCGGATACGGAGGAAGAAGTACAAACACATGATGCGAAGAACCATACTGTCGTATTTTCCTTCGGGTTTACCATTTGAAAAGCTATTAATCACACGCACTAAGCATGTGTAGTGAGATATTCAGTTTAAATTAGACTTACATATTTATGATTTATTGCCGGTCACAAAGACTGCCAAATCTGGGAGGTCTTTTGACATTTCCGCCTCTACACCACCCACACTCAAACTCATAATCAAATTATGCATATTTAAAGATACATGCAAATGTATGCGCTCAAGTATCGCTCTGCTTCCTTAATCAAGTAAACATTCAGCTAAGCATTCCTTTGATTGCTTAATTCAGAAACCTAGCGTCTTGTAAAGAGCGAACACAAAATTTTCTTAACTGAAAATCAAGAAAATGGTTAGGGGGATGGAAATTAATATTTCATTCATGTTGGATAAACAAGAACGACTTTCTGCTGGAAATGGAAAACCTTAGGGTTTTTGGGTTTAGAAATGGTAGTCCGTTTTTTCCAGCGATTTAATTTCCATAAGAGCGCTTTTAAGAAAACATCTCTTACACCTTTTCATCGCAGCAACCAGTTTCTTTAGTTGGGAGACAAAGATTTTTTTCCACCTTCAAGAGGCTGGAGTGTCATCCAGAGAAGGAAGATCTTAACTCTCTCTCTTACTCTGCACATCACAGAGGAAAGCATTGCAGTTCGTGTAGATTTTGGATGCTGCGTTTTAAATGGTATGGGAAAAACAGGGCTTTTCCGCGAATTGGTCTGCGGCCAATATGTGATCATGTTCATGATCCGAAGGCTAAACCAACCATCCTCCCCCCACACAAATAGACCAGAGGGACTCTACCATCATTATTGCAATGCCTCGACCACCTCGAAACCTTTCCTCAACTCTGGTGAGCCTGGGAGACAGTACTCCAGCGGGCTGTGGCTCACGATCCCTTTGACTTCTTTCGTAGAGAGACTAGATTAGATTAGATTAGAAAAGCCGGGACGGGACCTATACCCCACGGCACCGCAGCCACAAGAGGCTTATTGTGCCTTCCCTCTAAGTCTAGTAGACAAAACCTCCCCTTCTAAAAAGGTTGAGGGCTTTCCCTGCCAGTTCCTTCTGCGCTATTATCTCCTTTGGCCTCAAAGTTCCAAAGATATGGACTATGTCACCTACTTAAGGCCTAGAATGGTCACTGGCCCAGTCATGGATTCCATGACTTACGGATTTTCCGCACCCTCCTGGTGTCAGCTTGAACTTTCTACACCATTCCAGGTGAGGATGGTATTCCCCATACGCGTCCCCTAGTAGTCGCCTGTTACCACAGGCAGGAGATACTTTGCGACCATTCTTACCCGGTCCCAAACGGAGGCCAATATGTGATCAGCACAACTCAAAAACGGAATACTGCTGTGCAGTTCAAATTTGATATTTCAAAAATTGTTGCCACGATAGGTTCCGCTAAAAAAAAAAAAACCGCCAACCGGAAATGATTATTGATTAAATTTAAATCAATTCCACTGATTGCTTCTTTTAAGGCAGTTTCAGGGAAAAGGCGGAATTAAACCTCTTCCTAGTGTGCAATGTGCGAACTCATTAATTCTAAATTAACAGAAATGGCGGGGGAAAAAACTCGCAGACAGGAAGGAAATTCTCCAACTTACCACTTCCGGAGTTCCTCCACTCACGCTCGAGATCAAAATCAATGAATAAAATGAATTTTAAACAAATTTCAAGTATTGAAACTTGATAGCTCGTAGCAAGGAAACTACGTGACTTGGTAACAATCAGATTTTTCTAATTGAAGTGAAAATGACAAGTTGAGAGATGCCATAGAAGATTAATTGAAAATGTGAAGAAGAAATGAAACCAAGTTTATTGCAGTGTGGCCTTGAATCTGGTTATTTCCTTTTCCTTTATCCTGTTGCGTCATTAGATAGACGCAGTGATTGGACTTCAATAGAATGATTGGTTGTAAGGAAAACGTACAAAAGAAAAAGAAAATCGTTACAATTTAATTTTCTTCAGATTCTTTTTAAATATGTAAATTATCTGGTGTGGAAAAGGTAGGAAAAGATGACTTCCTGATGAGTCAATTCAACAGGTGTACAAACAAATGACAGGAAATTGAATTTAGCTCTGTTCACTCAATATAAAAGAGGATTTCCCAGTTCTAAGGAATCCATACAGACGAACATCCTGTCTCCATTGTTGAGACTTTATAACTAGTCTAGTCATTGGCTTGTAACAGCCATTCAATTAATTAAACCGGAAACACCTCCTATCCTACCTCTCCCCCCAGAAAAGCCTTTAATCGAATTTTCCGGGATATTGTTACAAATCCCCTGCATACCCCCAAAAAGTTTACGAAAGTAATTTTTTATTAAACTCACCCCGTACATCGGTTTTTGAAAAAGGCTGATGATACTTTTTCGATCAGAAATCGATGAAAAACTATCGAGTGCTAAAGAAGGTTATAAGGCTGGTTATGCGACTATTTTAAAACCAAGTACATTATAAAGTATAGTAATGCCTATTTTTTCAGCCAGGTTTTACATACAACTACCAGATTAGGTGTCGCGGACGGAGGCGACTAGCAAACCAACTTTACTATAAATCTCCTTAACAAAAACTTACAGTTTAAAATGTTAAGTATAAGGGTTGATTAAACGCCAAAAGGTACACAAATCAGCGAGTACCCAACATTTCATTAATACTTCATTAATAGTTAAGTAATTCTACTGCATTAATTTTCATTAATGTTATTTTTTAGAATTTATTAGATGTCACAGACCCTTATGCTGGCCATTTTCGTCTACAAAATATATATGTTCAAGTAGCACTGTAGATTGACTGTAATATCTATTAATCAATAATAATCAAACTATTAATTACAGGTTGAAAAAAAAAACGTTATAAAAAATATAAAAAAAATTATGAGGCTAAAAAATTCAAAACTTTTTTTTAAAAGAAACTTCACCAACATACATCAATGATTTTCAAAAATCGTCGGTTTAAGTTCATTCTTCGATTAAAGTAATTGTTATTTTATGTTGTAGTCAAACGTTTATAATAATAGGTAATAACTATCTGGCTTTATCGCAAATAATACAGTTTCAATTACATTCTCAATCTAGGTATTCATCCCACAATGTTGTAATATATGTAATATAAAATAAATAAGATATGCATATTTTTAGGGCAGCTAATTATACCAGTATTTTACTATAAGTAAAATTAGGGGGACTACATTAAATTACAATAGAGAAATCAATAATTGTTGTTGAATAATCTACTTGTTATAACTGGGTGTTATTTGTGCTCACGAATATTTCGGTAAGACGAATTCAAGACAGTAGCCTACTCTAACTTTGTCTTTTTCTACTTTAACACACATGTACGTCTATGTGATTTATCATAATTATAACAAAAAAATATTATGAATGAAGTGGCCAGCATAAGGGTCTGTGACATCTAATAAATTCTAAAAAATATTAATGAATATTAATGCAGTAAAATTACTTAAATATTAATGAAATGTTGGGTACTAGATGATTTGTGTACCTTTTGGCGTTTAATCAACCCTTATACTTAACATTTTAAACTGTAAGTTTTTGTTAAGGAGATTTTTGTACCTTTTGGATAGATTTTCCTTTTTGTCTATTTTGCAAAATTACATATCTGCTTTACAGATTTTTTTAAAATTTGGAATAAGCAATTCTATCAGTATAACCTGATAAGGTGTTAATTCGGAACCGTAACTACCACTGGAGAGATCTTTTTAAAGAATGATTATAGTTGCGGTCCCCCAAACCATGCTCAATAACAATTTTTTTTAATAAAAACGTTTTGAATAAAATAGGAAGGTATTTGTACGTAAATAGCAAAATTAAACTGCGATTTCAGTACTTCCTTTTAAGAGGAGAAAGAAAAATAAACTGCGATTGCAGTACTAGGCAAAGAGGCAAAGATTTTGAATCGAACGACAATTCATTGATTTAAATCGGTTCACTCATTGATAATTTTAACGATTGCAGTACTTCCTCTTAGTAGGTGTAAGAGCGTAATGGCACTTCGCAGCCACGTAGAGGAGCTTTAACCACTTATTCGAGCTGAATTTTATCAAAATCGGACTAAGCGTTATAGAAATATTGGTAATAATAGTTTTAGAAAGGGCCTTACTTGGGTGGGGCAAACTCCCCTCCTTATGAGGCACGGCGTCGAGACTTTTAAAGTGCAAATCTGTACAAAATTTCGATTCGAATGACACTTCATTCATAAAAATCGGTTCACGTGTCGATAATTTGAAACGATCGCTATACTTTCCCTTAACAAGTGTAAGAGCTGATCGCCGCTTTAATGTTACGTACGAGAGCCCTAACTCTATCATCCTACCAAATTTTATCAAAATCGGGGCAAGATTTACAGAGTAATTAGTAATAATAATTTTGAAGTGGGCCTTACATAAAGGGGGCTAACTCCTTTCCCATTCGATATACAGGGTCGAGACCCCCAAAAGGCACATCTACATAAAATTCTGAATTGAATGACATCTCATCCATGAAAATCGGTTCGCGTGTTTAGGCGCTACGTTGTTTACAAAAAAGGTAACAAGAAGAACAAGAACATTTTTTGAAAAAGCCGTTTTCGCTCATTTTCGGCAACTTTTTTCTCGAAACCTATTAGATCTGGGTGGTTGCAAAAAAATTACAGCTATAAAGGAGGATTTGCCCTATATTATGAAGAAAATTTGGGAATTTTATCTTTTATAGAAAAAGAGAAAAAAATTGTCAAAGTTGGGTGTTTTTCAACGTTACGCTTTTTCGTGCAGTTTTTGATGGTCAACCCTTATACAACTGTCCTACCGGACAGTTTTAATTTCTCATATTAACCATTAAATAAAATCCAAGGTCTAGACCAGGGGAATCGAACCCACTAAACCAACAATACATCTTAAGCATTGCGGGTCAAGTATCTTAACCGCTCGGCTACCGTGGCGCCTACATTCATTCAAACAATTCATTTAACTAAATAAAAAGGAGACGCCGACTTATGAAACAACGTATTACTTTATTCTGAAGCATCAACGAATTTTCGTAAGTATAAATTTAAAAAAAATGTCGTATGGTTCAAATAAATAATAAGAAAAGCACAATGGATGAAAACTGAGAGGCTATTTATTGATGGAAAACTGCCAGCTGTAAGGACTAAACGTAGGGGAGCTCCAGCAACAAGGACAGCTTGATGAGGTGCAGGCTTTTCCGATAGGTTCACCCTCGGCTGAACTTCAGGCTTATCTTGCCTGAGGGAAGCTTGACCTTATCCCTGCCACAGACAACCCTACTCCCACTTCGCACACTACGACAAGCCAATAACTGTGATGCAAGAATTCATATCTACACCAACACACAAACACTTACACGCTAATAAAATACCCAGCCTGCCAGATCTTGGGAAAACAAATGGCCAGAGAATAATACAATATCTACTGTAATAATAACTACTTTAGGAGAGAGAGCACATTCTTTACTGTAAATTATTAGCTGTAAGAAACACCAGCGTGTTCTATAAAAACATGCCAGAACATGTCCCGTTGCCTGGCAACTGTTTATTTTGTAGTTTCTCACAAAGCATAATATTGCTGTTTCGTGCTTGCAACCAAAACAAAAACAGAACATAAAAAACCGGCCGTAAAGCGTCACAAGCCCTGCGCAGTGCCTTTTACGGAAGGTACGTATGAGGAGTACGAGAGGAACTAAAATAAACCATTTTAATGGCAAAGTTAGGGACGTTTCTAGGTTTGATGAAATGGCCAAGAGGACGAGTTTTAGAAAGTCAGGAACAGGAAATAGGCGTCACGGGTCCAGGCACCCTTGGAAAGCACTAAAATGGTCATTAAGGAGGCAGCACTTTCACTGAAACATTCATACATCCAGGTAGGAGAGGCGGGAAAGCCTAAGAGGTGAAGGCGGAGCCACCATGGGGCTGTAAGTCTTCTCGCAAATATGTTCTCCTGGGTCGCACCCTCTCACAGACGAACAGAGAGTTTAGGAGCCATCCATACACAAACACTATCATTTCACTTGGGGTGAAGTTGAAGTGGCTTTCCTCTAATGTACCTTTTTTTGGGCCCAAATTACGGTCTTACCACTTACGTAATATTAAGTGACTGGCTACCATTCCGGGTATGAAGAAAATTATACTTCCGGAAGTAAGAAATGTTTCTTAGTTAACCACGTTTGCGTGTGAAAATACTTCCTGAAATCTGATTTTTTAGCAAGATTTCCGGGTGAGAGAAGTTATTTGAGCTTGCCTCTAACGTGCTTTCAGGAAATGATACAGTTTCATTACCTACTTATATAGTAACAACTAACTTCCTTGCTAGAATCTTTTTATCAAGGATAAGAGAAAATTGCGGAAGTGCTTCGCACGGGGACCTCAAAGAAATGTATTTCCGGTGAAAACCTCTACAAATTATCGACACAATCGTGATAGTACTCGGAAAGTAAATAAAGTAAAGTAATTGTCTATTTTTTCAGGCGGGGCTTAACGACCAACTACCAATTAGGTGTCGTGGACGGAGGCGATTAGCAAACGTACTTTACTATTTCTCATTTAACCGTTAAATAAAATCCAAGGCCAAGACCGGCAATCGAACCCAGTATCACAATGCACATTAGCTTTGTAGGTCTCGCCTCTTAACCCGCTCGGCTACCGTGGCGCCTCGGAAAGTAAATAAATTCTCGTATTAATATTTCACATTAAATGTGGTATATTTAGAAGTGTTTGAGAACACAAATAAGTTTAAACATCGTCGAATAATCACAACTCGACAAATATTTATTTCTGAGTGTGTGAACAGGAAATGGCTGGAAGGAAAATCATTGGCCGAATGCAGAGCAAAGGAAAAATCTATTTCCAAAATAAATATTTTCACAAGTGCCCTATCACACTGAGTTTTTCCTATTGGACGAGTAAATATTATATTTTATATAGAGAGCCAGTGATAACGCCTCTAACTGTCTATTTACTACCTCAGCATAACTTCCTCTCGTCCACACTCCAGGCTTCCGGTAAGGCCGACTGTCTATTCTCTGTCCTAAAGGCGACCATTTTTTTTTGACTGCTGATCTTATGCGCCCGTAGCACGCACGTTTATTGTAGCCCTGACCGGTTTCACACTTCCATCCATCATTAGAGGTAGGAAGAATACAACAAAAATACGAGCTGCTAAGTACGAACGATACTTCTCAGCACTGCGGACTTAGACTCATTTTCGACATTCTGTTTTGTTTGTTCCAGAGAAATACATTTTTTCTCTTTATCTTATCTCTCGTAAAAGGAGGAAATGTAATGGACCGGATGTTTTATTTGATGTTTTTACCGGAAATGCCCTTGTTGAGGTCATGTGGAGGGAGAGGAAATTGTTTTGACCAAATGGTCCATGAGTGGTTGGGAGTCTGTCTGTTTGTCTTTCTGTTTCCCCCCAAAAAAGAAGAAAAATCCCTGAAAGCTCTTAATTGATATCTCACTTCGAGGACTTCAAGATCGCTCAATCGGAAGTGCCCCCCCACTGCTACAAAGATTTTCTCGGAAACGGCTCCTGTGATTTCATTTCCGTTCAATAAGAGAGACGTAACTGATGATCAACACAGAATGCGCTGCCGGGCGAATATTATTAGTAAGGATTAATATTATAAAGCCAAATAGAATTACCAGGACTAGCAGCTCTCTATCTCTGTCTCTCAGCTTTATTTGGAAATTCAATTTAATAGCATTATTTATTCAAAGGGATGTCATTAAGTGGGGAATTGCGGCAGCGATCCCAGGAGTACACACCCTGGGCCCAGCAGACCTCCAGGAGCAGCACTCCCCTAGATCCTCTCCGTTATGCGCTCGCTCCTAGTTGCTATAAGGAATAATCCCAGTTAATTCAATACCCAGATCCTGTCGAGTGGATAATTATTTGAATTAATCTACTTCGGGCCATTTTATCCTAAATAATGAGTCTGCAATGGTCTTAGCCGAATAAACCAGCCAGCGGTTCTTGTGCAGCTGTTCATGAACTCTGTTGGTCGGTGATGCAAAGAAAGAAAACTCTATAAGTTTCGAACGTTTCGAACTGTGTTTAGTTTTTCAACTATAAATTGTGTTCAATAAAACAAAATAACGAAGAATGCGATAGAGATAATATAATAATATGGGAATCTTTCGTTATTCACTGCACTGGCAGAAAATAGATTTAGGAAGGGAAGGGACTAGCGCAGAGGTTACCGTGAACAGCATCCCGACATGGAGATCTTAGGATCAAATCCAGCTGCTGGCCCTTAGATTATCTCTTCCTAGGAGCTTCTTGCAGCACACGGGTCCGTTGATGAACTGTATTTTTTTTTTTTTTTTTTTGGCGCTTCAACATCTAAGGTTATTGGCGCCCGGAGCTTTTTTCAGTGCACTGCCGGCCTCCGGACAGCGCTCTCTCGCCACAGACAACACTGTCCATCACCGGGACACAGTGAGCTGTAAGAAGCTCCTAGGAAGAGAATAAATCTAAAGGTCAGCAGCTGGACTCGAACCCGGGACCTCCGTGTGGGAGTCCAGTACGCTAACCGCATAGCTAATCCCTTCCCTGATGAACTGTATTGTGTTGAAACAAGAGAACACAGTCCGGAGGCCGGCAGTGCAATGCAACACGTCAAGTCGTACACTGTAAATGGTACTAATCCGCCAATAAAAGTGGTCGCGACCATCACTAGTGCAATGAAGATAAGATGTTTACAGAAAATCGAAATGGAGCCATTTCGAAGGCCAAACTCGAAAAAGCGAAAAGTCGATTCAGTAAGTGGTACTTCCGGTTCAGAGATTTTCGATCGCCATATTGCTATCAGGATCTCAGGTTGGTCCAATTTGAATATTTATTGATTTAAGAGCTTTTTTTTTTTTTTGGGAGACCACAAAAAAGTCCTAAAAACGGACATTCCCGGCGAAAAACGTGAAATCTAGAATGATCGCAACAGTTTCCTCAGCTAGTAAAAGGAATAAAATGTGTTGGAAATGTCTAGGTCTGTTCTAACAGGTTTATACTTGTACGGTGCGTGCGCAATGAGATTACGGTATATTCCACTAGAATTCCAATATTTAGTTGACTGTTGTAACAAAACCAGAACATTTTTTCTTTTATTGTTTTGCGTTTATCGTGCTACAATCAGCGCGTTAGCGCTATAAGTAACAGTGGTAAGGTAACGAGTGGAGAAGTTACCCAGTGATAACACTCCAAAACATTATATGGTTAGTCACTCTCTTCACTGGAGAGGAGATCACGAGGGCCACTGTCTTTTAAGGCGTCCTGTCCGGGTTACCAAGAAGAGTTCTAGAAGAAAGATTTTGGGCTAGAGGATTTATATGAGATTGCAGGCTGAAGTGGAATTTTCTGTATCGTGTTTTCAGCAACTTGGGTGATAAAAGGAATGTTAAGGTCACAGTGTGTATAGTCCAGGTTGGGAGACATAAAATGGAGCGTTTACGATAGTTCGAAGTATTTTAGATTGTAGCGATTGAATCCTTACGGAGATTGGAGCGTTTGGTTGAACCCCACAGATTGGTTCATAAGCCCAGATTGGTTTCAAAATAGAAGTATAAATCAGTCTTTTGCTGTTTTGATCTATCGTCTAAGAGTCTTTCAAGTAGTCGATAGCGTCTGTTTAGTTCTGTTCTTTTAAAGTCTAGTGTGGGGATTCCAAGAAAGTCTTCGGTCTGAGTAAAGCCCAAGGTAGCGGACAACGTTCACTACTGGGTAGAGGTGTTTAGGTTATATAAGGCTGGAAACATAGTGGAGCGGCGAGCAAAGCGGCGATGATAGCGAAGAGCAAAGCGGCGATGATAGCGAAGAGCAAAGCGGCGAAATCAAACACAAGTAAACATATGGGACCGCGCATAGTGGCGAGCAAAGCGAAGATAGAGCAACGCTATCTATAGAGAGTGGAGCGAAGCGTTATGACATGTTTGATTTCTTCGCTCTCATCGCGCTCAATTTGTAAAGGTTATTTTTCAAAGGTTACGGATATTGATACATTATTGGTTTAGTTTGTTTAAAGAAACCTCTGTGGGGCCATAGTATTTGTGAAGCTACAATAGTTTTTAATAATTAATAGTTTAAATTAATTAACAATTAGTAGTTAATGGAGAATTCAGGTAATTTTTGCTACATTTAATTTGGTTCTCAATCCCTTAATGCTAACTTTCATCTAAATACTAGACAAAATTAAATTACATTTTCACGTCCTACTACTTCTGATCAGGACGAATTCTCCAGTCCTTCTTCTGTAGCGTCGTACAACTCCAGTTTTTCAGATGAACAACATTAATTTACGACAAATCATGGTGTAGTGATTTAATAAAATTATTGTGTTTTTTTAATTGACTAATTTCTTTTTATCTGCATATATTTCTATTTTATTTTTATTTATTTTGATTTTCTTATCTTAAAGTAACTGCTAGGATTAATGGGGTTACACAGATTTGTATTTAGTTAATAACCTAAATAGTTAATTTTTCTATATTGTGCCTAACTCTTGTTATGAGTTGTATTACTCAAAAACAATAAAATTTGATTTTGATTAATGGGGTTACACTGGGCTAGTATATAATCAAATGTTGATAAGACATTCGAAAATACGCATGAAATTGCCAGGATGCTCCCGAAGTTCTTGGTACAAGTGATGAAATTCACCCAAGTTCATTTCTAGACTTATTTATGTCATGTACACTGCAGCTCCTACTCCTAAGCTGCTGCTAATACCAAAGTTTCAACGAAGAATTTTCATATAAAAATAGTTCCTCCATCTTGTTTTGTCAAAAGGAGAACGCGACTAAATTCGTCACTATGTGCATGCGAATCTTTGCTCGCTGCTCGTCGCTCTCTTTGATTTGAAGCAGCTATCATCGCCGCTTTGCTCGCCGCGCCACTATGTTTCCAGCCTAAGACTCTGGAGGAAGAGTAATGCGACGTAGATGCGAAGGTGATGTTTCGAGACTTAGTTTCATTAAGCTCTGATAGCCCATCTCTTGCACCCACTGTACTAATGAGGAGAGATGAGATGGCAGATTTCTGTGAGCAAGTACAGGATCATGATTAGTAGACAATAAGGCGGTGTCGTCTGCGTAAAACCAGAACTAATTTCAAACTGATTTGTGATGGATTAGAGCAGTCAGAGAAGGAAACCAAGGGGTATACGAACAGTTTGGCGCATGCGCAGTAGGCTGCTTGATTTGCCCGCTTTGGGAAGGTTTCAAAAAAGGTTTCTTTATCAGTCATGCGTAAAACAATTAAATAAATAACATTTAAAAGTACTTACATTAAACTGAAATGTGTTTTGGTTGGAATTAATTTGATTGGTGGTAGATTTTCTAGCCCACAATGCACTATTCTCCTGTAAAATCGAAAAAATAACAAAAAGGTTAATAATTTTTGAAAGATTCAATCAAACTTTTTAATAGAGACAAAGTGAAAACTGATGTTAAAGTTAAACAAGAAAAAAGAAAGTTAAAATGTGATAAAAGTTTATAATAAAAGCTTTTTAAGGGTAATGGATTAATTGATGAGGCTACTTCTGTTTGGGGCTATAATGTGGCAGAAGTAACTTCCAAACTAGAGGTCACAGTTCGCTAGTGTCACTGGATAAGACAGTAAGTCGATAGTTGTCACTTTTCACAGTGTGGTGCGCTTCCTTTTAGACAAAGTTTCCTTGTTTATCTCTCTCTGTCTCTTTTAGGCAAAGTGACAATAGATACTTTATCAAAAAAGAGTTTGGTTATAAAAAATATATACTTTATAGAACAGCTGTAAGAGAAAGAGTGTCAGATCATCACTTAAGAAGTTTGCATCCAAATGTTTTCTTCAACGTCACGCCCTTTCTGTTTGAGTTTAGGTGAACATGATGGCAAGTTTTAGACGCTTTTTCTTTCTATGTGCTCCCAGAAGTCGTTTCTTTTTCAGCCCATTTTCGGACTCAACAGTGCAAATAGGCTGCAATCCCAAATGACTTTAAAATGCTTCAAAGTGCATATATAATCGTAGGTGTTAATGTGCAATCGTTGAAACCAACTTGGAGAGAATCTCATCAGGTAAATAATTCATTTTGTGTAAGGTGATACTACTTACGGAAGTGAAATTTTCTACAAAGTCGAAATTTTAGCCCTGCTAGTAGTTTTGGTTAATCAAACTTTTGGCTGATAACCTTTTTTATAGGTTCCTAGGAACGAAATTTACAAATTGAACTACCTGCAAAATTTACAAAATGATTGTGAAATAGAGAGAGCATCCTGAATTTCCACTATTTTCGGACTCAGGAGCCAAAAATTAGGCATTTCCGATGTAAACGAATATCGGCACAAGCATTTAAGAGAAAATTTAAATAAAATCTATAATAAAACTGGTAAAGCGCTATAACAAATATTGCCATGTGAATCAAAGCGAGATGAAAAAGTGAACGAATCATCAACTGGAAATATAATTGTATTACGACATCAAGATAACTAAAGTAAAAGAAAAAAATAAATCGATTGATTACATAATGAGACAGTTTCGCCATCTTTGTCAGTTTTCATCTGAATCAAACTAGATGCGCAGAAATCTCAAAACTGGTAATAAATTTCAAATTGAATCGTTAATCAAACTAAAAAAAAAAAATTGATTAGATCTGAGAATTTAATTGAACTTTAATTTTAATCATCGAATTAATTTAATTTCAATCGATAATCAAATTGATTCACTCACTATATGACTTATCAACTAATGGTTCGAACCACGTTTTGGCGAGGCCACCTTTCTCAAGCATTTCCAACCAAAACTTTTCGATTAATTTTTTACCGACTTGGACTTCAAAAGCAATCGATTCATTAAACCAACATAGGTTCGCCCTTACATTCACATTTAACTATCGTGTTGGTGACTTACTAGACCTACATAGCACCATCGTGAATTCTCATTTTAGGAGAGGTTAAATAAGGTTTTTCTAAATTTCCATTTTGCCTGATACTGAAGCACTTTCATTGTTATTGTTTTTTTTTAAATTTAAATGACTTTTTGAAAAAAACATTAAAATGGAAATTTTTATTCTTCAAGTATTATAAAATTATAAAATTTCTTTACAAGTATTCATTTGTATTGGGACTGCATTTATCAAAAGTAATAGAAAGTAAAAAATACAGATCTTCCATTTTATTACGGGCCAAAGGAGGGCGTGGTGACATATGTGAGTGTAGGCGTGGTTTAACAAAACGTTCTCGCTTCTGATTGGCTCTTCAACCAACCTACTTTTCACACTTCCATTCTTCACTGTGATTGGCCAGATCTTTATTGGTAATTATTTCTATTAAAAATAATAGTTTAAATTTTTTCACTGATTTTTCCCCCGTAGGTATTTGATGAAGAAGCAAAATATGCAATAAAATCTTATCTCGATAAAAACATGAAAAATAAAAGATTTTTCCAGCTTAATGCCTTGTTTTCCACACTAATAGTGTAAGAGTAAACAGGAAATTGGAAAAAATGGGTATTTTGTTGTGAAAATAAGGGAAAAGCAAATTGCTGGTCATGTTTC
The DNA here is from genome assembly GCF_049639745.1 of Rhodnius prolixus. NCBI lineage: Eukaryota > Metazoa > Arthropoda > Insecta > Hemiptera > Reduviidae > Rhodnius > Rhodnius prolixus. Next base: position 1,713,058 of record NW_027411636.1, on the reverse strand, counting down.
ACCTACTATTCACAGCCATTTTGAACGTCACATTGGGCGGTTATTAATCGATATTTAAAGATTATATGATTAATAGTATGATACCTTGTATGACAATCAATATAAGTTAATTGGGTGCTACACTTTGCTGAACATACACGTTGTATAAGAAAATGACCCAGTATAAGGGTCTGTCTGTAAAACATCTAATAACTTCTAAACAATATTAATGAAAATTAAATGCAGTAAAATTACTAATAGTTATAGAATTTGACTGAAACATATAAGCTTTTTGCGTACATTTCTAAATGGCTGACATTATGAGCTGCAGTGTGAATGAAATGTTGGGTACTAGCTGGTTTGTGTACCTTTTGTCGTTAAATCAACCTTTATACTTAACTTTTTAAACTGTAGGTTTTTGTTTAAGGGGAGATTTTTTTACTCTTTGTTCCTTGATTTCAACATCTTGTTTAAGTCTACTTTGGTTGGTCACTTTTTTCATAATCTCAAAAACGGCAATGATTCGTAGGAAAATTCTATTCTCTCACCGCTTTCCTCTAGAGCAGTGCTTCCCAACCTTTTATCTGGTCATGGCACAGTAGTCAGAAGATACCAAACAGTAGACGGCACACCGGAACTGAAATGCTCCCATTTCATTTTAAGATGACATATTATGCTCAACTAGTGCTGTAATAGCAACACTATTACAATCCTACAAAAATACCAAGTTTTCGTGGCAGGCTGTTAACATTATTAACAAACCCAATCATTACCGTTCTCTGTCAATACAATTAACTACAAGTTGTATACAGTAGCAATGAATCTTAATTTTTTGCCATGGGCACACTTCTACGTAGGGAAGCACTGCTCTAGAGTATCACTACAGTATTATGTACGGTTTATAGAAATTGTTTGTAGTGAATAAGAAGTAAATACATATAATTAAAGGAATCCATATTTGATGAAATTGTATAAGTTAGAACTACGAGAACTATGATAAATGGAAGTTGTTCGAAATCACCCAGCTGGTCTCTAGTTCTTCGTTTCTGCGCATCTAGAATTCACCCACTAAACCAGAGTGGAATATTTCATAATCATTATAAATGTGCGGTTAACGCCATTGAATAGCATCAATTCTGTGCCCTTTATCACACAATCTACATTAAATTACATCTCCACGTGTAAGATTTCACCACAAACTAAATTACATTTCTCTTTTATACAATAAACATCAGTCTTATGATTTACACTTGTACGATTGCCAACGTTTACTCCATTATTAGCTACCGCTACTTTAGAGCAAGAGATACCAATTAGTTTGCCCCTATCCTTTTCGCAAACATCAATATTCTAAAAAATGGTGGAGGAAAAAATATTTTGCTGTACCCTCACACGACTTTTTCCCACTCCAATTTACAAAGTTCTAACTCATTCTCTTAAAAACTCTTAATTTTAAAATATAAGCGTAATGCTGAACTGGTACTGTACTTAGAAGGAGCTCGATCACATTACTTCTCAGAACTGATATTCTAAGGATTCCATTAACGAATAAACTATTAGCCATTACGTTTTATCTGTAATTTAATCGAATAAAAATTTATAGGTTATCTGTTTTGAATGATCAACTGTTAAGTTATCAAAGCTATACGAATTAATCGCGATTTTTACTTACTATTTAAGTTTTATTAACAGCACTCTGCCTCTACCCACTCTCCTATTGCGTCACCCACAATTCATTATAAAAAATCTGTTTGGATGATCCTGATTAAATTGAAATATTTATAAATAAAAATAATTAATAAACACTAATTAAAACAAGAGAAAATAACAATGTAACATAAACTATAACTTTGAAGGTTAACATAGCTCCTATTGTTTTTGTCTCAAGTAACAGGACTGCCAACTGTTTCATTGTAAATCAAATTAATAACAACAAAGTTTGTATAACCTAATTAATATAAGCTAGAATGTTGAAAATCTATTTAACTGAATAACAGCTAATTTATTTAAAATGATTCTATCTAATACACTCTTACAGCTTTGATTTCCAATAATAAATAAAAATATAAGTAATTAATTCCAAAACGTTCTAATGGTCTCAGAAACAATAAGTACCTTGAGGTTCCTAAAAGAGCCGACATGATTGTCAGCGCTCTTTCCCACCATCAGTACATAAAATTATAACCACAAAAAAAAGAACATGTCAAAAAATAAACTTCCCTAGAAAAATTTGTAAAACAAAACTTGTCAAACTATATATGTTGATAAGATGTAGGAAAATAGCTGCAAACCATTTTAGGAAAAAATAATTCAAAAAACCGATATAGATTTTCACAGTTAATATAGATTTTCATAGTTCATATAGCATCGATTTTCATAGTTAATATAATATCGATTTTCATAGTTAATATAATATCGATTTTCATAGTTAATATAATATCGATTTTCATAGTTAATATAATATCGATTTTCATAGTTAATATAATATCGATTTTCATAGTTAATATAAAATCGATTTTCATAGTTTTAAACATGCTCCAAATTTAAGTTCCAACTTCTCCTTTCGCACTCATCAAATCATTATGAAATTTTAAACATCTGTAAACAATAACATTCTCTATATACCAGAAAATAAGTGGTAAATAAGTCGAAAGATAATTACTACTAGTAATACTTACAGAACTCTGAGTCGAGGAAGATCCACTTGGAACAACTCATCTTCCAGATATTTTAATTTGGGAGCGTGGAATATGTATCTGTAAATGAGGAATATTGTATTAATTAACATAGTTACATGGAATGCCTGCTGGGGAATATTAATGTTGGACGATGCGGTCAATGGCAACTATTTCATTGATCTTGGCATGCTTATGGCTTCGAATTATCATATCTTCAATGTTTGTGAAATCAAATTTGATTAGTATTTACGTATATATCAAATAGTTACCATAGCACTGATGGTGTAGCACTGACAATGGACGAATATTGGAAACCGATTAGAACGAAAGAAAACACTGTTTTTTTTTTTTAGAATGAAGTCGTTATCTTGAAGTTCGCTTCAAGAAAAGATCACTACCTCTCTCACGCTATTAAGCGGAAGTATTGCGTTTCATTACCAATTGAGTGCCACCGGAAATACTAGTTTTCTGTTCATGGACTCCGAAGAAATGTTTTTCAGCTGATTAGAGAGAATTTCTTGAGAATGGAAATCGGAGAAAGCTCGACCAGGTCAAAAAAGTCCCACATCGCCGCGTCTAATTATTACTTAGGTTATCAAAAAACTAAGTTTTATGAAAGTAAGATTTAAATTTTCTTCAAAATTTTTCCATCGAATTGGTTGAATCTTCTTATAATTTTCCGATTTCCTTTTAGGGAGGAAGTAGAGCAGCCATTTGTTCTGAGGGAACAAGGCGTCTCGTTGTGGATATCCCAGCTTCACAACTTCATACCCATACCATCTAAAAAGCAGTCTACAGGGATTCTTGACAATGCAGGGAATTATTTGGTGTTCCACGAACCCACCAGCAAAACTTTTGGTTTTAAGGAAATTCTGTAGATTAAAATTATAATAAAGTATTAGCAGTTATTGTGATTCTAATTGTGGAAGTTGTGCGCGTGTATTATCCAACCACATTGTTTGTTCCTGCTTCCTTCCTTTCGCCACCGTGAGAAGAGCTCAGGAAGTAGGTGGCATGTTGAGAATTCATTAGCGACCTTGCTCGCAATATAGAGGGGGGGATGCAGAAATTACAGCAGCACGTTTCCCTTAAAAGCTTTCAAGCTTCGCCAACAGCTGCCGCCTCTAAAGTACTAAGCACACATCCTAGCTCAGTCTCTTGCTTAGCTCCAGGTAGATCAACAATGCTCGTGTCACTACATAACGTCTGCAGTTAATAAACTACGTGTTCTGTATGCTAAATTTATCCATGATCTGATAACAGCGCCTGGATATTTATGCGATATAGACATATTCAGAACAACCTGGCGATACACCTGGGTGTTGGTATTGAATTTTATTCACTGCATCTATCAGAATGGCTCTAAATCTTCAACTAACCAAATGAATCGGACATTGTCTGAGACAGCGCCCTCTCTCGATTACGTGTTCACATTGTGATCTAAGATTTGTTCCATGAAATTCTGGGGCGCCACAATAGCCGAATGGTTAGAGGTGAGGCCCGCTACGATGTATTGTGGAACGGGTTCGATACCCCAGTCTAGATCTTGGGACTCTATTTAATGTTTTTAATTGGTAGTCGCCTTTGCCCGTGACACCTAATTTGGTAGTAGCCTTGAAAAAAATACATTTTTCTCAACTTTTTTGTACTAGGAACATGTGAAGATTCCATCTAAAAGAAAAGATACATAAATCTTTTTGAGTCTGTAGGAGACTGTGAAGCGAGAAGTCCAGTGTACAGCTTGCTGTTGGTTAGAAGAATAAAATAGTAGTGACACGAACATCATGTAACAGTAATGGCTTTTACAGGAAGTCGAATCCAACAATGAGCGGTAGTGGAAAAGTGGCTGGGTCCATTACAGGAAGAGAAGAAAAGGAGATGCTCTGGAACTCCTGACTGGACGAGCCGGCTGGAAAATTGATGCTTCTCTTAAAGGAATGCACGCGTGCCTTCTCATTGATCAAACTTTCACAATTCTCTTCGATAAATCAGCTGAAGGAAGTAGTGTAGACACCACAAGAGTAAATATGGAGGGCAAGTGTAAAAGACTTGCTGTAGTTCCGGTAAGGTCATTTTTCTTCGATCTCGGTGTTTTAACGATTCATTTAAGTCTGTTTAAGTGCTAGAACTGTACATTTACACCAAAATGGCAACAATATGTATAGCCAAGTTTGTAGAAAATTAGGAGGAGCCATCTAGAAGAAACTCTCTTTAAAAAATGGAAGACAAAATTTTTTGTAAAGGGAGGGGGTACTTCCTGTTTAGCTGCCTAAAAGCTCATCCTGCACAACGCGATACACACAGACAAATTTGTAAACAAAAAGAAAACCCGTTTGTTGAATGGAAATGATAAACCTTTGACCCAAGCCAATCCCGCTTACCTAGGTCAGGTTAGAAATAGCAACCCCCCACCACATTTGGACCCGTTACTTCACCCCCACTACCTGTAATATACATGTGTGTGGACAGTTTGAAAAAGATGGTTTTTGAAACAGGCTTTATTATTCTGAAAAGATTACAATTTTGTATTATTATTATTTATTATTTTATTTTACATCTATAGAAATACACATTTGTACATATAGATGGTGAGTGGTAATGTGATTTGCATTTCTGCTTAAACTACATGCAAAAGTAATAATATTAATATTTACAAATTTAATATTTGATAATAATAGAACAGATAAAAATCTAAACATCACTGTAAAGTTCAAAAAATAAAAATACTTCAAACTAAAAAACAAACTAAAACAAATTATTCTTTTTTTTTAAAATGAAAATAAAACAGAACTAGACGTCTAACAAAGATTTCCTTAAATCTAGACAAGCAATAATAAATTTATAGACATTTATACTATGAGATTTGTTTTTAAAAATTAGTACATTTTCGGCAGTTAGTGGAAAATATTTGGAAAGGTATTTTTGCCTCATTACAATGTAGCCCGGACAGTTGATAAAAATATGAGCCAAGTTCTCTTTTTCGTAGTTACACACTGGACAAAGTTCAAGACAGTTAATTTCATAACGGTTCCCTTTAGTGTAGATACGAGGGTCGTTTGAAAAGTCCGTGCAAAAATAAAAACTACTTAATTTTTTGGGGTAAACTTTTTTTATTTTTCAACATAGTCTCCTTTTAGGCTTATACACTTCGTCCAACGCTGCTCTAGTTTGTTGATCCCTTCCGAATAATAGGATTTGTCCAAGTCTGAAAAATAGCCATTCGTTTCTGCAATCACCTGCTCGTTTGAATAAAATCTTTTTCCCGTCAGCCATTTCTTCATATTGGGGAACAAATAGTAGTCCGAGGGAGCCAAGTCTGGAGAATAGGGGGGATGTGAAACGAGTTGGAACCCTATTTCCATTAATTTTGCGACCACAACTGCTGAGGTGTGAGCTGGTGCGTTGTCGTGATGGAAAAGGACTTTTTTTTGTGGGCCAATCGTGGGCGTTTTTCTTGCAGCTCGGTTTTCAAACGGTCCAATAACGATGAATAATATGCACCTGTAATAGTTTTACCCTTTTCCAGATAGTCGATGAGGATTATTCCTTGCGAATCCCAAAAGACAGTCGCCATAATCTTTCCAGCCGAAGGAACGGTCTTTGCCTTTTTTGGCGCAGATTCCCCCTTGGTAACCCATTGTTTAGATTGTTCTTTGGTCTCAGGAGTGTAGTGATGTATCCATGTTTCATCCACAGTGACGAAACGACGCTTAAAGTCCTGCGGATTCTTCTGGAACAGCTGCAAACCGTCCTTGCAACACTTCACACGATTTCGTTTTTGGTCAAGCGTGAGCAATCGCGGCACCCATCTTGCGGATAGCTTTGTCATGTCCGAATGTTGATGCAAAATATTATGTACCCGTTCATTCGAGATGCCCACAGCACTAGCAATCTCACGCACCTTCATTCTTCTGTCATCCATCACCATATCATGGATTTTATCAATGATTTCTGGAGTAGTAACCTCAACAGGGCGTCCAGAACGTTCAGCGTCACTTGTGCCCATATGGCCACTCCGAAAATTTTGAAACCACTTATAAACTGTTCTAATCGAAGGTGCAGAGTCACCATAATGTTTATCAAGCTTCTCTTTAGTCTCCTGAGGCGTTTTGCCTTTCATAAAGTAGTGTTTAATCAACACACGAAATTCTTTTTCGTCCATTTGTTGAAAATCACTCGACTTCCTCGATTCAAACGAATGCCAAACACAAAGAAATAGACCGATCTGGCTGAAACTTGGTGTGTGTTCTTCCAAGAGATGCTACTAACTAAACATAACCTCGATACGCGCCAGTGGTGCTATCTCTCTGACTTTGCACGGACTTTTCAAACGACGCTCGTAACACACAAGTTGTCTGAAGCCATTCTAACTTGACTGATTGCCCTTGTAATTTCAAATGAAACATTGACCCTCAAATATAAATTAAAATTTTGATCAGCTATCAAACTGTAAACTGAACTATAAGTAGAATTATTAATTCTAACCAAATCGTCAGTAATTAAATGTTGCTCCAGGTCGCACAGTATTTTTTCTTTAAATTTTTCTATTAAACTGGCATCCTGTTTGTACCACAACCATTCATAACCGAGGTTAAAAAAGTAATTCTTGATCTGGGATACCCAGTTATATTTTACAATGTTAGCATTTGAACTGTCCAATTATAATAATTTATTATAACAGAGTTTCGGTAGCCTGTCTCTAAGCATACCTAACAGCTTGATCAACCAGTTCAGCGCACGTTTAAAAACAAAATACTTTAATTTGACTCTTTCAGTCTCTATTCTGACCATATAACCTGGAGTATTACGTTGCCAAAAGAACAATGACTTGATGAGCTTTGTCTGTACCACCTCAATCTGGTCAGTGTACCTAAGCGCCCAGATTTCACTACCATAGAGCAGTACAGAACAAATGCAGCTATCAAAAACCTTTTGTTAATTTACAATTTTGTAAATTAATACAAAAATATCCAACCATCTTTGCGTAGATTGCAATGAGGAGGAAGATTTCAAACATATAATAATGATATATCCACGTTATGTAGTAGAAAGGAAACGAATGTTTGACGATATATACAGGTATTTAGATGCACCATTTCGCTACGAAGACATAATTTTCTCCACCGACATCTATGTGCTTAAATCTGTAGCAGAGCTAGCTACAGAAATATGAATGTATTTAAAAGCTATAGCCGAATTAGAATGAATGGAAGAAAATGCTTAGAGAAGGATTGCGGTGATTTTAATTTTGGTTAAGCTATAAGGATGGCAGGAGCACAGAGTGCTGCTCCATCCATTAGCAGTAGTTTATGTAAATAGCGGTATATAGTAGAACGATGAATGTGTGAAGCGAATGCATTTATAAGTTAGAATGGAGAGTGAGTGATATTCTAGTGATAAGCACCTAGACGATGCTGGCTGTATGGCGGAAGCCGATGCCAGAAAAAGAAAAAAAAAAAACTATACAAAGAAATACAATATGGTACATAAATAATTAGAACAATATATTACTTGAAAAGAATAATTAAATTACTAGGTTAATATGTAACCGTCTCAGAACACTACGTAAGTACTCAAACGAACTAAGTAATGTAAACACTCCAAACACATGCAGAACCTTCCCAGACTGTAACCTAACCCTAACATTCAGGTTGTATAGAGTTGTCGTCAGCACCCTCTGTTGGCACTTTTACATAATATTATTTAATAATATAGCATCAACAACTTGGAAAACATTACTTGTGTTGATGGTTGGGACGAGGGTGGATGGGGGGAAATGTGACGTCACAAAGTCACGTCCATGTTTATTATCTAAAGTTTTGAGATTATTGTGAGAGGTTATTTTGAGGTTATGCTTTGTTTTGAGCAGAAAGATGGATGGACATTTTACGATCATCTCATCCCAACTTTTGACCTCCCAACTTTTGATCCTTCAACTCTTTCTCGAGCTACCCACACACTTCTTGTGCAACTTTTAGTATCTGTGCAGTCTCTTCTAAGATTAGTATCATCAAGGTGGGTTTTTCCCCCCTATTCTTTGACCTCAATTAAATGAAAAAAAAAACAAAAGGTTAGGCTCCCCTCCAGAAGTCCATCCATTACGGCAAGCTCATATTAAAGCCAAGCAAGAAGTCGTGAGACTAAGTCACGCAAGTTTTCTTCCCCTACTACTTGGGGAAAGCAGAAGACCAACAATTACTTTATGATAATGATTTTAATATTAAGTGATTTCCTCTGTTCTAGAATCTTCTTTCTGTCTGCAACGAGAGATCGCACTGCCCGGAAACCGCAGCGCACTGGATAAAAAAAGGCTCCGGGCGCCAATGACGCATCTTAAATTTAAAAAATATATATATAAATAATATTTACTGACATTGTAGAAAGAGTTGGCATGTCTCGAAACACAGCGGACTCGAAACCCTCCAGCTCGTTGTTGTTCATCAGTGTGCTGCAAAAAAACAACAAACCAATATTACTACCATACGGTCAGCTGCGAGATTCTACAAACTAATCATGTCCATAATCATATGTTTAGAAATTCCAAGTCTGCAGCCAGAGAGTTACAATAACCCTCTTTTCATAGTCTTTACTCTGTTCGGCGCTTGCCACTTTAAACAATGCAAAAAAAAAGTTATACTAATTGCAAATCTCGATACGCAGCAAAATGATCTCAAAATGGCGGCGCTTCCCCCTCCAACGCACGCGATGCGTCACAGTTCTCGCTTATCGTAATTAATTCTTTGATCCTTTCAGCTATCCAGTGGTCTAATTTAATTTTGGATGTAGACGATAGATTCGAAACTATAATGCCAAACTGTATCATTAGGTTTTTTGCATTGCCTCCATATGATAGCAAATTTAAAGACGTATTTACGTCAAAAGTTATTCTTAATTCTCTCGCATTCTATTACGTAGCCCATTCTTGCCTGGTTACCAAACACGAGGTAACCACCAATTCGCTGTACATTCTTGAGACGAAACAAACCGCTCAGTTCCGCCCGTCTTACAAGACTCCTACCACCAGAGCACTAAGGTTGCTCCCGTCTCAGTTCAGGACATATACCCGCAACTCCACCAAGTTTCCCTGCAATGTGAGATTCCCACAGATAAGTTTCTAGTTCCCCAAGGATAATCTAACTAAGTATTTGGCCAGCCACCCAACAGCTTTTGAGCAATGTCTGTCTCTGGCTAGCTCAATGAATATTGTTTGAGAAGTTCAAACCAGATTAATTTCCTTAATGGACTGCCATATGCATGTAATTGGAAAATGGTGAATTTTGTAGCTTGAATATCAAACACAATTTTCCTTCCAAGGTTTTCTTAAAACTAATCAATATATTTCAAGCTTTTCCGGTCAAGTTCACATTTAGTAGTAAACACAAACCAACTGTGGCTGCATCAAGGACACGGCCGTGTGTTGTACGTGAATACGTAACGGGTTATATTTTTTATCCTAAAATATTTTTATTTATGTATTTAGGATGAAATCAAGGAAACAAATCGACCATCGAACACAAATCTATGTCTATGCAGTCCGTTATCGATGTAGTAAGCGATTTCATCATCCACTTGCCATAATTTCAACCGGCCCCAGGTGCAGATGTGACTCTGACACCGACGTCGTTGATCCGCTCGGCCGCATTCATTCTTTTACGTTCCTAGGCACAGCTTGACTCGGTCATATGGTGTTTTTATTATTACCATTCGATTGTTCTTGAGAAGCCCTTTCCAACCGTATACGATCTCTGTATTTGGTTTTGGCTTTTCGACGCGTATAGGCCGACATTATATATTTTTGATAATATTTTTTTATTCTAACACCTTATTAAAACTGTCCGGTAGGACAGTTGTATAAGGGTTGATCGTCAAAAACTGCACGAAAAAGTGTAACGTTGAAAAACACCCAACTTTGACAATTTTTTTCTCTTTTTCTATAAAAGATAAAATTCCCAAATTTTCTTTAAAATGTAGGGCAAACCCTCCTTTATAACTGGAATTTTTTGCAACAACCCAGATCTAATAGATTTCGAGAAAAAAGTGACCGTAAATGAGCAAAAACGGCTTTTTCAGAAATTGTTGTTGTTCTTCTTCTTCTTCTTCTTCTTGTTGTTGTTACCTTTTTTGTAAACTGCGTAGCGCCTAAACGCGAGAACCGATTTTCATGAATGAGGTGTCATTCGATTCGGAATTTTATGTAGATGTGCCTTTTGGGGGTCTCGATGCTGCACATCGAATAGGAGAGGAGATAGCCCCCTTTATGTAAGGCCCCCTCTAAAATTATTATTACTAATTACTCTGTAAATCTTGGCCCGATTTTGATAAAATTTGGTAGGATGATAGGGTTATGGCTTTCCTACGTAACATTAAAGCGACGATCTGCTCTTACACTTGTTAAGGGGAAGTATAGCAATCGTTTCAAATTATCGACACGTGAAGCTATTTTCATGAATGAAGTGTCATTCGAATCGAAATTTTGTACAGATTTGCACTTTAAAAGTCTCGACGCTATGCCTCATAAGGAGGGGAGTTTGCCCCACCCAGGTAAGGCCCTTTCTAAAACTATTATTACCAATATTTCTATAACGCTTAGTTCGATTTTGATAAAGTTCAGCTCGAATAAGTGGTTAAAGCTCCTTTACATGGCTGTGAAGTGCCATCATGCACTTGCACCTACTAAGAGGAAGTACTGCAATCGTTTAAATGATCAATGAGTGAACCGATTTAAATCAATAAATTGTCGTTCGATTAAAAAATCTTTGCCTCTTTGCCTAGAAGTACTGCAATCGCAGTTTATTTTTCTTACTCCTCTTAAAAGGAATTACTGAAATCGCAGTTTAATTTTGCTATTTACGTACAAATACCTTCCTATGTTATTCAAAACGCTTTTTCAAAATAATTGTTATTGTGGATGGTTTAGGGACTGTAACTATAATCATTATTTAAAAAGATCTCTCCAGTGGTAGTTACGGTTCCGACTTAACACCTTATCAGGTTATAATGATAGAATTGCTTATTCCAAATTTTAAAAAAATCTGTAAAGCAGATATGTAACTTTACAAAATAGACAAAAAGGAAAATCTATCCAAAAGGTACAAAAATCTCCTTAACAAAAACTTACAGTTTAAAATGTTAAGTATAAGGGTTGATTAAACGCCAAAAGGTACACAAATCAGCAAGCACCCAACATTTCATTAATTCTTCATTAATATTTAAGTAATTTTACTGCATTGATTTTCATTAATATTTTTTAGAATTTATTAGATGTCACAGACCCTTATGCTGGCCACTTCATTTATAATATTTTTTGTTATAATTATGATAAATCACATATAATATGTACATGCATGTTAAAGTAAAGACAAAGTTAGAGTCGGCTCCTGTCTTGAATTCGTCTTACCGAAATATTCGTGAGCACAAATAACACACAGTTATAACAAGTAGATTATTCAACAACAATTATTGATTTCTCAATTGTAATTTAATTTAGTCCCCCTAATTTTACTTATAGTAAAATACTGGAATAATTAGCTGTCCTAAAAATATGCATCTTATTTATTTTATATTTCATATATACAACATTGTGGGATGAATACCTAGATTGAGAATGTAATTGAAGAAAACTATATTATTTGCGATAAAGCCAGATAATTATTACCTATTAAAACTGTCCGGTAGGACAGTTGTATAAGGGTTGACCATCAAAAACTGCACGAAAAAGCGTAACGTTGAAAAACACCCAACTTTGACAATTTTTTTCTCTTTTTCTATAAAAGATAAAATTCCCAAATTTTCTTTAAATCTTACTCCAAACCCTCCTTCATAACTGTAATTTTTTTGCAACCACCCAGATCTAATAGGTTTCGAGAAAAAAGTTGCCGAAAATGAGCAAAAACCGCTTTTTCAAAAAATGTTCTTGTTCTTGTTCTTCTTCTTGTTGTTCTTGTTGTTCTTGTTGTTACCTTTTTTGTAAACAACGTAGCGCCTAAACGCGTGAACCGATTTTCATGAATGAGGTGTCATTCGATTGGGAATTTTATGTAGATGTGCCTTTTGGGGGTCTCGGCCCTGTGCATCGAATGGGAGAGGAGTTAGCCCCCTTTATGTAAGGCCCCCTCCAAAATTATTATTACTAATTACTCTGTAAATCTTGGCCCGATTTTGATAAAATTTGGTAGGATGATAGGGTTAGGGCTCCCCTACCTAACAATAAAGCGACGATCTGCTCTTACACTTGTTAAGGGGAAGTATAGCAATCGTTTCAAATTATCGACACGTGAACCGATTTTCATGAATGAAGTGTCATTCGAATCGAAATTTTGTACAGATTTGCACTTTAAAAGTCTCGACGCTATGCCTCATAAGGAGGGGAGTTCGCCCCACCCAAATAAGGCCCTTTCTAAAACTATTATTACCAATATTTCTACAAAGCTTAGTCCGATTTTGATAAAATTTAGCACGAAGAAGTGATTAAAGCTCCTCTACGTGGCTGTGAAGTGCCATCATGCTCTTACACCTACTAAGAGGAAGTACTGCAATCGTTAAAATTATCAATGAGTGAACCGATTTACATCAATGAATTGTCGTTCGATTCAAAATCTTTGCCTTTTAGGGAGAAGTACTGTAATCGCAGTTTATTTTTCTTGCTCCTCTTAAAAGGAAGTACTGAAATCGCAGTTTAATTTTGCTATTTACGTACAAATACCTTCCTATTTTATTCAAAACGCTTTCTCAAAAAAATGGTTATTGAGGATGGTTTGGGGACCGCAACTATAATCATTCTTTAAAAAGATCTCTCCAGTGGTAGTTACGGTTCCGATTTAACACCTTATCAGGTTATAATGATAGAATAGCTTATTCCAAATTTTAAAAGATCTGTAAAGCAGACGTAACTTTGCAAATAGACAAAAAGGAAAATCTATCCAAAAGGTACAAAAATCTCCTTAACAAAAACTTACAGTTTTAAAAGTTAAGTATAAGGGTTGATTAAACGCCAAAAGGTACACAAATCAGCAGTTCCCAACATTTCATTAATACTTCATTGATATAATTTAAGTAATTTTACTGCATTAACTTTTCCTTCACATTTTTTAGAATTTATTAGATGTCACAGACCCTTATGCTGGCCAGTTCATTCATAATATTTTTTTATTATAATTATGATAAAATGAGTGATGAATTATTCTGAGTAGTCACATATACATGCATGTTAAAGTAGAAAAAAACAAAGTTAGAGTCGGCCACTTTTTAAATTTCAATCACGGAAGATTCAAAACAATATTTCAGTCTTGAATTCGTCTTACCGAAATATTCGTGAGCACAAATAACATACAGTTAATAACAAGTAGATTATTCAACAATATTTACTCATTTCTCAATTGTAATTTAATTTAGTCCCCCTAATTTTACTTATGGTAAAATACTGGAATGATTAGCTGTCCTAAAAATATGCATATCTTTATTTTCTTTATTTTATATTACATATATATAACATTGTGGGAAGAACACCTAGATTGAGAATGTAATTGAAGAAAACTATATTATTTGCGATAAAGCCAGATTATTTATTACTTATTATTACAAACGTTTGACTACAACATAAAATAACAATTACTTTAATCGAAGAATGAACTTAAACCAATGATTTTTATTTAAAAATAAAAATAAATGCATAAAATCATTGATGTAAAAAAAGTTTAAGAACTTTTTAGCCTCTTATTTTTTTTATATTTTTTATAACGTTTTTTTTTTCACCTGTGATTAATAGTTTGATTATTATAGATAAATAGATATTACAGTCAATCTAAGTTAAATGGTGTGCTACTTGAGTAAATATTTTGTAGACGAAAATGGCCAGCATAAGGGTCTGTGACATCTAATAAATTCTAAAAAATGTGAAGGAAAAGTTAATGCAGTAAAATTACTTAAATTATATCAATGAAGTATTAATGAAATGTTGGGAACTGCTGATTTGTGTACCTTTTGGCGTTTAATCAACCCTTATACTTAACTTTTAAAACTGTAAGTTTTTGTTAAGGAGTTATTATAAACGTTTGACTACTTCATACAATAACAATTACTTTAATCGAAGAATGAACTTAAACCGACGATTTTTATTTAAAAATAAAATAAACAAAATCGTTGATGTATGTTGGTGTTTTTTTTAAAAAAAAAGGTTTTGAATTTTTTAGCCTCATAATTTTTTTTAATTTTTTATGACGTTTTTCTTTTTAACCTGTAATTAATAGTTTGATTATTATAAATAACTAGATATTACAGTCAATCTACAGTGCTACTTGAACATATATTTTGTAGATGAAAATGGCCAGCATAAGGGTCTGTGACATCTAATAAATTCTAAAAAATGTGAAGGAAAAGTTAATGCAGCAAAATTACTTAAATTATATCCACTAAGCATGAATGAAATATTGGGTTCTAGCTGATTTGTGTACCTTTTGGCGTTTAAACAACCCTTATACTTAACATTTTAAACTGTAAGTTTTTGTTAAGGAGATTATATTCACAGTCACTATTTTACACTAATACAATCCATAGATTGTGACCACAGCTGACGATTAAAACTTAAACGAACATCGTAGCTTCTCCGAGTCAAAAGTTATACTAATTGCAAATCTCGATACACAGCAAAATGATCTCAAAATGGCGCGGCGCTTCCCCCCTCCACCGTGCGCGATGCGTCACAGTCCTCGCTTATCGTAATGAATTCTTTGACCCTTTAGCTATCCAGTGGTCTAATTTAATTTTGGATGTAGACGATAGATTCGAAACTATAATGCCAAACTGTATCCCCCCGATTTTGTTATCATTAGGTTTTTTTGGATTGCCTCCGTATGATAGCAAATTTAAAGACGTATTCACGTCAAAACACAATGGCGTTTCAATTTCATTTTGTTATCTTTCGAAGCCATTATTGTGGAGGGTCGTGGTTGATTTTTTTCTAGTTTCACTTGTAATGAGATAGTAAAGTAATCGTGCTAAAGTTTCTTAATTGAGCTGCAAAATGTGTTCTGTGAATTTGAGTCCAGAAAAGTTATTTTCATTTCATTTTTTTGTTTTTAAACTGTCAAAGTAATTATTAGTTGAATAATTATTAGTGGAGCACCTGTAGACAGGAGACCAAAAACTGTTTAATTACTCCGTGTAAATGAACTCATACCATGGACAACAAAAACATCTTTACCAAAATGGTAACCGAACTGCTAGAAGGGATAATTAGTTGACGATAAACTTCAAACTTTAAATAACTTGCTCTAACTTACCAAAGGGAAACTGTTCGTCGGGAAATCATAATCTCCCACCACACTCACATTAGAATTGGTAAAGTTGGCCCAATGAAAATGTTGGAAAATGTGTTTAATTCTATGGCTGAAATTATTTTTAGAATTTCGCGAACCACTTGATCAGTTTCTAACTGAATTATGCTTTCTTTCTTTTTTCGTTCTGGGTAACTGTCAGCATGTCTAAAGAAGTTTAGTGCATAAATCTTCTAGATCAGTGGTTCATAACCTTTTCATAGACGCGGAACACAATTATATGTATATATTTTTCTCGCGGAACACTAACATTAAATAATTTGAAATTCGGTATTTAGCAAGAACATAAAATTAAATTCAAATTAAAAAAAAGGAGCGATTTTTTGCTTTCGTATCTTTCCTAAGTTTCTAAATTTCAAAACATTTAAAATTGAAATTTCGCGGAACACTTGGACCATATTCGCAGAACACCGGTTAAGAACCACTGCTTTATATCTTCTACCTTTTTAGATCTGTGCACAAAATAACTATAGTTTATAATTGAGAAAAACAAAGTGTACAAGAGAACAAAATTTCATACGAATACGTGGTTCAAAGTGGGAGATATAGAACGGCCATAATTTTACAGAATTTCATGACCCAAAAAATTTTCAACCCTTTATATCTCCTACCTTTTTAGATCTGTGCACAAAATAACTATAGTTTATAATTGAGAAAAACAAAGTGTACAAGAGAACAAAATTTCATACGAATACGTGGTTCAAAGTGGGAGATATAGAACGGCCATAATTTTACAGAATTTCATGACCCAAAAAATTTTCAACCCTTTATATCTCCTACATTTATAGATCTGTGCACAAAATAACTATAGTTTATAATTGAGAAAAACAAAGTGTACAAGAGAACAAAATTTCATACGAATACGTGGTTCAAAGTGGGAGATATAGAACGGCCATAATTTTACAGAATTTCATGACCCAAAAAATTTTCAACCCTTTATATCTTCTACATTTATAGATCTATGCACAAAATAACTATAGTTTATAATTGAGAAAAACAAAGTGTACAAGAGAACAAAATTTCATACGAATACGTGGTTCAAAGTGGGAGATATAGAACGGCCATAATTTTACAGAATTTCATGACCCGAAAAATTTTCAACCCTTTATATCTTCTACATTTATAGATCTATGCACAAAATAACTATAGTTTATAATTGAGAAAAACAAAAGTGTACAAGAGAACAAAATTTCATACGAATACGTGGTTCAAAGTGGGAGATATAGAACGGCCATAATTTTACAGAATTTCATGACCCAAAAAATTTTCAACCCTTTATATCTTCTACATTTATAGATCTGTGCACAAAATAACTATAGTTTATAATTGAGAAAAACAAAGTGTACAAGAGAACAAAATTTCATACGAATACGTCGTTCAAAGTGGGAGATATAGAACGGCCATAATTTTACAGAATTTCATGACCCAAAAAATTTTCAACCCTTTATATCTTCTACATTTATAGATCTGTGCACAAAATAACTATAGTTTATAATTGAGAAAAACAAAGTGTACAAGAGAACAAAATTTCATACGAATACGCGGTTCAAAGTGGGAGATATAGAAAGGCCATAATTTTACAGAATTTCATGACCCAAAAAATTTTCAACCCTTTATATCTTCTACATTTATAGATCTGTGCACAAAATAACTATAGTTTATAATTGAGAAAAACAAAGTGTACAAGAGAACAAAATTTCATACGAATACGTGGTTCAAAGTGGGAGATATAGAACGGCCATAATTTTACAGAATTTCATGACCCAAAAAATTTTCAACCCTTTATATCTTCTACATTTATAGATCTATGCACAAAATAAATATAGTTTATAATTGAGAAAAACAAAGTGTACAAGAGAACAAAATTTCATACGAATACGTGGTTCAAAGTGGGAGATATAGAACGGCCATAATTTTACAGAATTTCATGACCCAAAAAATTTTCAACCCTTTATATCTTCTACATTTATAGATCTGTGCACAAAATAATTATAGCTTATAATTGAGAAATACAAAGTGTACAAGAGAACAAAATTTCATACGAATACGTGGTTCACGGTGGGAGATATAGGACGGCCATAATTTTACAGAATTTCATGATCCAAAAAATTTTCAACCCTTTACATCTTCTACCTTTTTAGATCAGTGCACAAAATAACTATAGTTTATAATTGAGAAAAACAAACTGTACAAGAGAACAAAATTTCATACGAATACGTGGTTCAAAGTGGGAGATATAGAACGGCCATAATTTTACAGAATTTCATGACCCAAAAATTTTTCAACCCTTTACATCTTCTACCTTTTTAGATCTGTGCACAAAATAAGTATAGTTTATAATTGAGAAAAACAAAGTGTACAAGAGAACAAAATTTCATACGAATACGTGGTACACGGTGGGAGATATAGAGCGGCCATAATTTTACAGAATTTCATGACCCAAAAAATTTTCAACCCTTTATATCTTCTACCTTTTTAGATCTGTGCACAAAATAACTATAGTTTATAATTGAGAAAAACAAAGTGTACAAGAGAACAAAATTTCATACGAATACGTGGTACACGGTGGGAGATATAGAGCGGCCATAATTTTACAGAATTTCATGACCCAAAAAATTTTCAACCATTTATATCTTCTAAAATTATAGATCTGTGCACAAAATAACTATAGTTTATTATTGAGAAAAACAAAGTGTACAAGAGAACAAAATTTCATACGAATACGTGGTTCACGGTGGGAGATATAGAACGGCCATACTTTTACAGAATTTCATGACCCAAAAAATTTTCAACCCTTTATATCTTCTACCTTTTTAGATCTGTGCACAAAATAACTATAGTTTATAATTGAGAAAAACAAAGTGTACAAGAGAACAAAATTTCATACGAATACGTGGTACACGGTGGGAGATATAGAGCGGCCATAATTTTACAGAATTTCATGACCCAAAAAATTTTCAACCCTTTATATCTTCTACCTTTTTAGATCTGTGCACAAAATAACTATAGTTTATTATTGAGAAAATCAAAGTGTACAAGAGAACAAAATTTCATACGAATACGTGGTTCACGGTGGGAGATATAGAACGGCCATAATTTTACAGAATTTCATGACCCAAAAAATTTTCAACCCTTTATATCTTCTACCTTTTTAGATTTGTGCACAAAATAACTATAGTTTATAATTGAGAAAAACAAAGTGTACAAGAGAACAAAATTTCATACGAATACGTGGTTCACGGTGGGAGATATAGAACGGCCATAATTTTACAGAATTTCATGACCCAAAAAATATTCACCCCTTAATATCTTCTACCTTTTTAGATCTGTGCACAAAATAACTATAGTTTATAATTGAGAAAAACAAAGTGTACAAGAGAACAAAATTTCATACGAATATGTGGTTCACGGTGGGAGATATAGAACGGCCATAATTTTACAGAATTTCATGACCCAAAAAATTTTCAACCCTTTATATCATCTACCTTTTTAGATCTGTGCACAAAATAACTATAGTTTATAATTGAAAAAAACAAAGTGTATAAGAGAAAAAAATTCGATATCAATACGTGGTTCACAGTGGGAGATATAGAACGGCCATAATTTTATAGAATTTCATGACCCAAAAAATTTTCAACCCTTTATATCTTCTACCTTTTTAGATCTGTGCACAAAATAACTATAGTTTATAATTGAGAAAAATAAAGTGAACCAGAGAACAAAATTTCATACGAATACGTGGTTCACGGTGGGAGATATAGAAGGGCTATAATTTTACAGAATTTCATGACCCAAAAAATTTTCAACCATTTATATCTTCTAAAATTATAGATCTGTGCACAAAATAACTATAGTTTATTATTGAGAAAAACAAAGTGTACAAGAGAACAAAATTTCATACGAATACGTGGTTCACGGTGGGAGTTATAGAACGGCCATAATTTTACAGAATTTCATGACCCAAAAAATTTTCAACCCTTTATATCTACTACCTTTTTAGATCTTTGCAGAAAATAACTATAGTTTATAATTGAGAAAAACAAAGTGTACAAGAGAACAAAATTTCATACGAATACGTGGTTCACGGTGGGGATATAGAACGGCCATAATTTTACAGAATTTCATGACCCAAAAAATTTTCAACCCTTTATATCTTCTACCTTTTTAGATTTGTGCACAAAATAACTATAGTTTATAATTGAGAAAAACAAAGTGTACAAGAGAACAAAATTTCATACGAATACGTGGTTCACGGTGGGAGATATAGAACGGCCATAATTTTACAGAATTTCATGACCCAAAAAATATTCACCCCTTAATATCTTCTACCTTTTTAGATCTGTGCACAAAATAACTATAGTTTATAATTGAGAAAAACAAAGTGTACAAGAGAACAAAATTTCATACGAATACGTGGTTCACGGTGTGAGATATAGAACGGCCATAATTTTACAGAATTTCATGACCCAAAATATTTTCAACCATTTATATCTTCTAAAACTATAGATCTGTGCACAAAATAAATATAGTTTATAATTGAGAAAAACAAAGTGTACAAGAGAACAAAATTTCATACGAATATGTGGTTCACGGTGGGAGATATAGAACGGCCATAATTTTCACAGAATTACATGACCCAATAAATTTTCAACCCTTTATATCTTCTACCTTTGTAGATCTGTGCACAAAATAACTATAGTTTATAATTGAGAAAAACAAAGTGTACAAGAGAACAAAATTTCATAAGAATACGTGGTTCACGGTGGGAGATATAGAACGGCCATAATTTTACAGAATTTCATGACCCAAAAAATATTCACCCCTTAATATCTTCTACCTTTTTAGATCTGTGCACAAAATAACTATAGTTTATAATTGAGAAAAACAAAGTGTACAAGAGAACAAAATTTCATACGAATACGTGGTTCACGGTGTGAGATATAGAACGGCCATAATTTTACAGAATTTCATGACCCAAAATATTTTCAACCATTTATATCTTCTAAAACTATAGATCTGTGCACAAAATAAATATAGTTTATAATTGAGAAAAACAAAGTGTACAAGAGAACAAAATTTCATACGAATATGTGGTTCACGGTGGGAGATATAGAACGGCCATAATTTTCACAGAATTACATGACCCAATAAATTTTCAACCCTTTATATCTTCTACCTTTGTAGATCTGTGCACAAAATAACTATAGTTTATAATTGAGAAAAACAAAGTGTACAAGAGAACAAAATTTCATAAGAATACGTGGTTCACGGTGGGAGATATAGAACGGCCATAATTTTACAGAATTTCATGACCCAAAAAATATTCACCCCTTAATATCTTCTACCTTTTTAGATCTGTGCACAAAATAACTATAGTTTATAATTGAGAAAAACAAAGTGTACAAGAGAACAAAATTTCATAAGAATACGTGGTTCACGGTGGGAGATATAGAACGGCCATAATTTTACAGAATTTCATGACCCAAAAAATATTCACCCCTTAATATCTTCTACCTTTTTAGATCTGTGCACAAAATAACTATAGTTTATAATTGAGAAAAACAAAGTGTAGAAGAGAAAAAAATTCCATACCAATACGTGCTTCACAGTGGGAGATATAGAACGGCCATAATTTTACAGAATTTCATGACCCAAAAAATTTTCAACCATTTATATCTTCTAAAATTATAGATCTGTGCACAAAATAACTATAGTTTATTATTGAGAAAAACAAAGTGTACAAGAGAACAAAATTTCATACGAATACGTGGTTCACGGTGGGAGATATAGAACGGCCATAATTTTACAGAATTTCATGACCCAAAAAATTTTCAACCCTTTATATCTTCTACCTTTCTAGATTTGTACACAAAATAACTATAGTTTATAATTGAGAAAAACAAAGTGTACAAGAGAAAAAAATGTCATACCAATACGTGCTTCACAGTGGGAGATATAGAACAGCCATAATTTTACAGAATTTCATGACCCAAAATATTTTCAACCATTTATATCTTCTAAAACTATAGATCTGTGCACAAAATAACTATAGTTTATAATTGAGAAAAACAAAGTGTACAAGAGAACAAAATTTCATACGAATACGTGGTTCACGGTGGGAGATATAGAACGGCAATAATTTTACAAAATTTCATGACCCAAAAAATTTTCAACCCTCTATATCTTCTACCTTTCTAGATCTGTACACAAAATAACTATAGTTTATAATTGAGAAAAACAAAGTGTACAAGAGAACAAAATTTCATTCGAATACGTGGTTCACGGTGGGAGATATAGAACGGCCATACTTTTACAGAATTTCATGACCCAAAAAATTTTCAACCCTTTATATCTTCTACCTTTTTAGATCTGTGCACAAAATAACTATAGTTTATAATTGAGAAAAACAAAGTGTACAAGAGAACAAAATTTCATACGAATACGTGGTACACGGTGGGAGATATAGAGCGGCCATAATTTTACAGAATTTCATGACCCAAAAAATTTTCAACCCTTTATATCTTCTACCTTTGTAGATCTGTGCACAAAATAACTATAGTTTATAATTGAGAAAAACAAAGTGTACAAGAGAACAAAATTTCATAAGAATACGTGGTTCACGGTGGGAGATATAGAACGGCCATAATTTTACAGAATTTCATGACCCAAAAAATATTCACCCCTTAATATCTTCTACCTTTTTAGATCTGTGCACAAAATAACTATAGTTTATAATTGAGAAAAACAAAGTGTACAAGAGAACAAAATTTCATACGAATACGTGGTTCACGGTGTGAGATATAGAACGGCCATAATTTTACAGAATTTCATGACCCAAAATATTTTCAACCATTTATATCTTCTAAAACTATAGATCTGTGCACAAAATAAATATAGTTTATAATTGAGAAAAACAAAGTGTACAAGAGAACAAAATTTCATACGAATATGTGGTTCACGGTGGGAGATATAGAACGGCCATAATTTTCACAGAATTACATGACCCAATAAATTTTCAACCCTTTATATCTTCTACCTTTGTAGATCTGTGCACAAAATAACTATAGTTTATAATTGAGAAAAACAAAGTGTACAAGAGAACAAAATTTCATAAGAATACGTGGTTCACGGTGGGAGATATAGAACGGCCATAATTTTACAGAATTTCATGACCCAAAAAATATTCACCCCTTAATATCTTCTACCTTTTTAGATCTGTGCACAAAATAACTATAGTTTATAATTGAGAAAAACAAAGTGTACAAGAGAACAAAATTTCATAAGAATACGTGGTTCACGGTGGGAGATATAGAACGGCCATAATTTTACAGAATTTCATGACCCAAAAAATATTCACCCCTTAATATCTTCTACCTTTTTAGATCTGTGCACAAAATAACTATAGTTTATAATTGAGAAAAACAAAGTGTAGAAGAGAAAAAAATTCCATACCAATACGTGCTTCACAGTGGGAGATATAGAACGGCCATAATTTTACAGAATTTCATGACCCAAAAAATTTTCAACCATTTATATCTTCTAAAATTATAGATCTGTGCACAAAATAACTATAGTTTATTATTGAGAAAAACAAAGTGTACAAGAGAACAAAATTTCATACGAATACGTGGTTCACGGTGGGAGATATAGAACGGCCATAATTTTACAGAATTTCATGACCCAAAAAATTTTCAACCCTTTATATCTTCTACCTTTCTAGATTTGTACACAAAATAACTATAGTTTATAATTGAGAAAAACAAAGTGTACAAGAGAAAAAAATGTCATACCAATACGTGCTTCACAGTGGGAGATATAGAACAGCCATAATTTTACAGAATTTCATGACCCAAAATATTTTCAACCATTTATATCTTCTAAAACTATAGATCTGTGCACAAAATAACTATAGTTTATAATTGAGAAAAACAAAGTGTACAAGAGAACAAAATTTCATACGAATACGTGGTTCACGGTGGGAGATATAGAACGGCAATAATTTTACAAAATTTCATGACCCAAAAAATTTTCAACCCTCTATATCTTCTACCTTTCTAGATCTGTACACAAAATAACTATAGTTTATAATTGAGAAAAACAAAGTGTACAAGAGAACAAAATTTCATTCGAATACGTGGTTCACGGTGGGAGATATAGAACGGCCATACTTTTACAGAATTTCATGACCCAAAAAATTTTCAACCCTTTATATCTTCTACCTTTTTAGATCTGTGCACAAAATAACTATAGTTTATAATTGAGAAAAACAAAGTGTACAAGAGAACAAAATTTCATACGAATACGTGGTACACGGTGGGAGATATAGAGCGGCCATAATTTTACAGAATTTCATGACCCAAAAAATTTTCAACCCTTTATATCTTCTACCTTTTTAGATCTGTGCACAAAATAACTATAGTTTATAATTTAGAAAAACAAAGTGTACAAGAGAACAAAATTTCATACGAATATGTGGTTCAAAGTGGGAGATATAGAACGACCATAATTTTACAGAATTTCATGACCCAAAAATTTTTCAACCCTTTATATCAGTGGTTCTTAACCTTTTCATAGATGCGGAACACAATTATATGTATATGTTTTTCTCGCAGAACACTAACATTAAATAATTTGAAATTCGGTATTTAGCAAGAACTTAAAATTAAATTCAAATTAAAAAAAAGGAACAATTTTTTGTTTTCGTATCTTTCCTAAGTTTCTAAATTTCAATACACTTAAAATTGAAATTTCGCGGAACACTTGGACCATATTCGCGGAACACCGGTTAAGAACCACTGTTCTAGATCAGTGATTCTCAACCTTTAGTTTTGTCGCGGCGGTACACTAATTTTAACAATTTCACAATTTGGCGGTACACTAACAATAAGATAAGTTTAAAAGTCTTTTACTTATCCCCATAATACACTGCGTAAAATAGTTTGTTTATTTTCAATATAAAATAAAATAATATGTGTTACAAAAAACAACAGTACATGTTTAGTAAGGGATTAATTACAAGTTAAAACTTTTAATGAGAAATTTGAGTTTTTTGATTATTACAGTTTATACGAGTTTTTGGTCGTACTAATCAGCGTTTCCCAACCTGTGGTGATAGACGAGTTGCTGGCTGGTGGTACGCGAAAAATAATCAATAATAGCGGACCTAAAAAAATTAAAGCATAAAAATATCATAGAAACGATTTTTCCCTTTTAATTCATAAAAATTATTATAATTAATAATATTATACAGTAAAGTTGTTAATATGTAAAGTTGTCTCAAGATGTACGAGAAAATATAATAGCACATTGATCAAGAATTAAAATTGTCTTTCATGCGAGTATTTTCCCAAAACCCGAAAACACAAATGATAATTCGGATTTCAAACCCCCTTCTATAAAGAAAATTTAGGAAAAGCTACATCATTATCAAGAAAATTTAATAGAATTATCATGTGACAGAACTTAAATGATAACTATGTGAAAAATCTGCTTAAAGAGACTGGATTTTAATGGAGTAAGCTCTATCCAAGCAACATTAAATTTTAATTGGTACTTACAGGTAGTTGGAATGCTTAAAAGAAATTAATTTTAGAAGATTTGGGCACAAATATAATAATCCTAAAGAAGAACTTTGTAAATTAATTAATAATTTTTGAAGAGTACACAATTTTTAATTATAAAAAAAAAAAGTTTTAAAACTAAGATCTTACACTTTACAAAGTTTATAAAGTGAAGATGAACTTGGAACTCCTTTGTATCAGATACATTGGTATCTCTATACATAATAAAGATGATAATAATGAAATAACACACTCGGAATACACAAATTTGCACGAAATACAATCATTTTTATGAAGTGGTACAATTTTAGGCATGAATGTGGTACTACCAAGTGGTACGTGAGCCAAAAAAAAAGGTTGGGAAACGCTGGTATAAATGATAATGCTACTCTAATATCGTCTTCTATATTTTTAGTATATAATTTTTACTGTATGCATAATAATTGTAGAAAATATATAATATTTTCACATTGAACAAACACTTCTCTGTTTATCAACGTGATATTAAAGATTCTGTTAAAAGTGTATTATTATTATTTTTTTTTTAAACCATTCAGTTAGCAAAGTTTAAACAATTGGGAAGGTTATCTCGTGTTACCCAAACTATCAAGAAGTTCTGCACGTTGTAAAGGAAGCATTACGTACGCAGATCGACTGCAACGATAACAAACACCAACAATGTGCGATCAACCCAATTTGATCGCAATCGCTGTTAGCAGCAAGCACCTGGATTTCCACTTTTATTAAACTTCTTACTAGATTATAAAACCCCCAACTCTACGCCCGTCTTTTTTGGTTTGCTGATTATACTATAGTTTTCTATCTCGGATCTTCCTACAACTGCAGTTCTAGATTATTTTACAACAGATTACTGGAATAGTTATCGTATCCTCTGCTAGTGGCTGAGATTTTAACAAAACTATCTGCAATAAACTATCTCTCAAGATCTGCAATACACAATTCATTCTTATTTTTTAAAATTTAAATCAATAGGCAACTACAATTAATTGGCGACATTTCACCATGAAAAGGTTAGTAAAAGAATGTCGAATAATGTGTTCACACCACAGTTTGATAGTTAAAAATTAGAATTAATAGTCTAAAAATTGGTTAAACTAAATCTATTTAAAATTCTAGGTTGACTAGATTATGGATACAATTAAATTGAACAGGCTGACGTCACATGTCAAGCAGTGTTACAATGTTAATGCAGCAGAGCTCTCTGTAGGTGAGCTAGCCTAACTATGTGCACGTTACTAGTATTGCATAAAATATATGTCCCGTATTTTCCTCTCTAAACTGTAAATGGCATTTCATTTCGTTTGCATTAATTAGTAGCCTGTGATATTCCAGTAACTGTCAATTATTGAACTATAAAATCAGTGAAATTGAAGGAATAAAAAAAATATCTGATAAGTTGATTCCCGTTAAGTTCATTCTCACAGCTGATTCTAATTATTATTTAAAAAAAAAAAAAAAAAAAAGATGGCGTCAACACCACAAACATATACACTTATGTGGCAAAAAATATTTCATTTTTTTTAACACATACTTCACTTGGCAAACTATTTATAACAGCGGTTCCCAATCTTTCTTCATTAGTGTACCCCTTTACCTGATTGTTTCCTCAGTGTGTACCCCTAATATATATTTTTTCTGCAACCATGTAGGGAAGTTCTCATTACTCAATTAAAATCAGCTGTGTAATGCCCAACTTCCCATACTAGTTAGGGGGAAATTCCCATTAGTGTCACTTTCCGCACAAGTGAGTGGAAAAACTTTATTGTGCTTCCTTGATATAAGAAGTTTTGTTATTAACATAAATATTTTCTGTAAAACTTTAATAAGCTTATTTAACGTAACTAAATAATTAAAAAACGAATATTAAAAAATAAAATAAAAATTGAAAGGAATATAGAAATAAAAATAATACTTTAATAAATAATTAGATATTTTTAATTATAACAGTTAAAAAGGTTATAGTGTTACCTTATAGAAATTTAAAATGGATTCTAGTGATGCCTGTTTAGAAAACACTCCTCCATCAATAAAAGAAACAGCAGAAAATGTAATAAGTAATGTAAATAATTGTAATATAACAATAAATGTTTATAATAAATAAATTACTTTTTGTAGACTGTAAAAATGAAATTTTTAATTTTATTAGTTAATAAATGGTTGCAGAAAAAATATACCTAATATTTAACTCTAGTGTAAAGTATTTTCCACACTTGTTAAATAAATAACTATTTATATATATATATATATATATATTAAATAATCGTATTATTGATTTTACGTATTGTAACTTTAAATTAACAGCAAAACAATCTGAATATAATGTGTCTTGTAAAGAACGTATGATAAAGACGTATGAACATATGATATGTTCCTATTAAAAAAATCATTTATGAATAGGTAAACAATTCAAACCAATAACTATTGCAGGGGTCATAAATTGAAACAGCAAAACGTTAATAAAGGAGAAGTAAATTATATGCGGGCCATGTCTAATATTAGTCAAAACTAAAGCAACATTTTTTCGCAATTTTTACATTTTCAAGAAATCATTTAATAATTTTTGATGTACAAATATATTTACTTTTACAAAAAATACTGCAGTATCGAATGAGTACTTAATTCTTGTCAATTTATATGTTATTCAGTTTTATTATAATAATTTTGTAATTAAGTTGTAGGAATCATTTATTTGTATAATTTTATTTCTCATTAATAATATATTTATATAATTTTTATATCTTCCGCCATAATAACTTTTTTTTTTGCGAACCCCTAAACAATCTTTCGCGTACCCCAGGTTGGGAACCGCTGATTTATAAGAACAAAATATCGTATCAGTCTATCAGTGGCAACACTGCTCTTTATTAAATAAAACTGCCCGGTAAGGATAGTCATTCTCAGATTTACCCTGAAATGAATTTTCAAAAATATTGTTCTAATAAAGGTTTTAGATTAGAACAATACGTTCCACAATTAATACACCAACTTTTGAACGAAATTTCGTTTTTAGCAGTTGAATATAAACTTTGTTTTTGTTTTGTTTGTTTTAAACAAAGAAAAGAAAAGTTATTTTGTTATTCTTATCTCTCTCATTATTATTCAATATTTTTTTTTCTTTCTAGGTTTACATTTTGTTTGTTTCCGTTAATACTTTATAATGAAGTTTTTTGTTTTGTTTTTTTTTTAAGTAAGAAATCATTGAGCAATTTCTTTTCATCATATTAAGTAATTCCCTTTTTAATCAACGTGCCTTGAAGTAAGATTATTGCTTCATTCTAAACAGTCAAAATCAATACTTCCGCTTTGAGAGGCTTTGATCCTTCACGTGTACTTCCGGTGTAAACATAATTTCGAAAGGTAGGACGTATCACTTACATACTCACAAGACTTCCTCTACTAATAACTTAGTATTTTTTTCACACTTGGAATCTTTACTAAATAAAATTATGTACACAATACTTCATATGTTCACAGCACTAAAATGTTTCACGTTGGAGGTTGTAGGACTTCACAGCTCCCGCAGGAATATCACCAAAAAAGTAAACATTCTCTAAGAAATAGTTTTGAAACCTTTTTTTTAATCATTTATTTAGTTACAATCAACGCATTTTGCGTTATAAGCAACAATGATAACAATAAATAACAGAATAAAAGAGTGGAGAAGTTACCCAGCGGTAACACTCCAAAAACATTTTACTTTCTACTGACTCTCTTCATCAGAGAGGAGTACGCGAGGCCACCGTCTTTTAAGACTGTCCTGGAAGTGTTCTTGAAGATAGATGTTGTACCAGTAGATTGTGATGTGTTTGAATGTTAAGATGGAAATTTCTGTAACGTGTTTTTGCAACTTGTGTGACGAAAGGAATGTTCAAGTCTGTGTGAATGGTTTGATTGGTGACGTAGAAAGGAGCGTTTACTATAGAGCGAAGAATTTTAGATTGCAAGGACTGGATCCTTTGCAGATTTGAGCGTTTGGTTGAACCCCACAGTTCGATGCCGTAAGCCCAGACTGGCTTTAGTGTACTTACATATATTAGTCTTTTGTTGTCCAGAGTGAGTTTTGATCTGTTGTCGAGTAGTCTTTTCAGTTGTCGGAAGCGTCTGTTAAGTTCTGTTCTCTTAAGTCGAGTATGAGGGTTCCATGTGAGTCTTCTGTCAAGGTAAAGCCCAAGGTAGCGGACTACGTTGACACAGGTAAAGGAATAAGATTGTAAAAGACAGGAGGAAGAGTGATGCGTCGAAGAGTGAAGGTGATATTTTGAGATTTAGTTTCGTTCAGTTTGATAGCCCATTTTTTGAACCAATTTTCTAAGGAGGTGAGGTGAGTCTGAAGGTTTCTATGAGCTATTATTGGGTCTTTGTCAGTAGATAAGATGGCAGTATCGTCAGCATAGGTGAGAAGAGTAGTTTGAGGATGAGTAGGTATGTCTGAGGAGTAGATTGTGTACAGAATGGAGCCTAGTATGCTGCCTTGCGGAACTCCAGCGTCAGCATGGCTGAATGGAGAAAGAATAGTTCCTACCTTCACTCTAAAATGTCTGTCAGTCAAGTAAGATTTCAAAATGAGGAAATAGATGGCTGGAAGGATGGTCTTGAGCTTCCAGAGAAGTCCAGTGTGCCACACCCGATCGAAAGCCTGCTTCACATCAAGGAACACCCCAGAACAACACTCCTTCTTCTCAAGGGAGGTGGAGATTACATCTACAACTCGATGGCACTGCTGTATGGTGGAGTGCTGTCGCCTGAATCCAAATTGGTGATCCGGGAGAATGTCATTAGATTCAATTAATGGAAGAATACGTTTTAGCAGGAGTTTTTCAAGAATTTTTCCTAGCCCTGACAGTAAGCTAATGGGACGATGTGACGTCGGGAGTTTTTGAAACCTAAGTAAAAAAATTAAACCCCCTAGCAGAAGAAGAAGTTTTTCCAACTGAGAAAACTAGATGTGTAAACAAGTTGAAAGGAAATCATCTTGAAGCAGTTTTTGGAAAATATTAAATTTAATAAATAGAAAAGTTCAATACATTGGGACTTCAAGCTGAATGATTTTGGTCAAAACATTGCGCTAGTTTCCCTGTCAACTAAAAACTATCTAACTATAACTTTCGAGTTCGTTCTTCAGTTTATCAATTACAGTAAACACATTTACACAATGACGTCATTTTATAAAAACAACTTTTCGAGGTTTTTTTTGTGAAAGTATTTTTACAAGTTGGTCTGTGAGTTTGTGTAAGATAAAAGGCATCAGGCTAATTTAGAGGCTAAGCCCCTGAGCCCTCCTCAAGATCGGCCTTTAACTACGGAAGTGGGGCTTAGTTGGCTTAGTGGTCAAGAGCGTGGCTTTGTAACTAGGGAGATCCACAGTTTTTTTTTTTTTTCTTCTTTTTTTGGCATTGGCTTCCGCCATACAGCCAGCATCGTCTAAGTGCTTATCACTAGAATATCACTCACTCTCCATTCTTACTGATAAATACATTCGCTTCACTCATTCATCCCTCTGCTATATACAACTATTTACATACAAACTTACAGCTAATGGATGGACCAGTACTCCTATATTCCTGCCATCCTTATAGCTTAACCTAAATTAAAATCACCGTAATCCTTCTCTAATCATTTTCTTCCATTCATTCTATAACTTTTAAATACACTCATTATTTCTCAGCTAGCTCTACTACAGATTTAAACACATAGATGTTGGTGGAGAATATAATGTCTTCGTAACTAAATGGTGCATCTAAATACCTGTATATGCCGTCAAACATTCGTTTCCTTTCTACCAAATAACGTGGACATATCCATTATTATATGTTTGAAATCCTCCTCCTCATTGCAATCTACGCAAAGAAGAGAGGACCTTTTGTTGATCCTGTGAAGATACGATCCCCAGTTCGAATCCCGTGTATGAGTACTTATTATTTGTTAGACAAAAATTGTTTATAGTAAAGTATTAGGTTCTGACACCTAATTGGTAGTAGTTGGACGTGTTAAGCCCCGCCTGAAAGAAATAGATCATTACTTTACTTTTCAACTGGTACCATATGATGCAGAGAAAATAATTCAACTACAATTAGAAAAAAAAAACATTTAAAAAATCGATACCTGCAATCAATGTAATCGCAAATGTTAAACCAATTAAAAACCAATTTAAAAAAAGTGACCAATCAAACAATTTCCACATTATTATTTACAACTTACAGTCAAATTAACGATTCGCCTCCAACCTTAATCAATTGAAATCTAAAGCCAGTAATTGGTTTAATAGGAAGTAATTACAGACGTGGGCCAAATTACTACAATTACAGTTTGCTTTTGCAAAGTGGACCCCCCCTCTTACGTATATTTGAAATCCAACTCAAGCTTGTAAATATTAGTTTATTAATGAACATTTATAGATATAGTTATATTTAAATAAAAATGGTTCTAGAAACAATGTTCAAAAATTGATGGTGTGGTGCCGCACATTTTGAATTGTAGCAGTAAAAATCGGATTCACGCCTGATTTAAAATATCGATTTAAAAAAAAAATTAAAATATCGATTGTAGCGTACTTTTGGGTTTTGCACTAGCGTTGGCTGTGGTTTAATAACTGCGATACCATTAAACGACCATTTTACTACAGTTCAAGGAATATGTTAATGTAATAATAATAGTGACTGACGTATTTCCAGAACATGACTGCCACATTATCGCCTTGTATTTAATATTAAATGTAAAGGAATGATGTAGAGGGTAGATATATATATAGGGTCTCTACAGGGAATATGTTCCTTCGGTCATTAAACAATCAAGCACAGGATGTCCCCGATCTGAGAGAGTGCTCTTGGGATAGCTGTAGCCCAGACCTGGGAATGTCTAATCAAACCTGCATAAACCAAGTGAAGGGTGAATTGTTGAAAGGTGAATGTGTTTGTAGAAATAGTTAATGTGGGTGGACAAGTAACTTGACACCTTTATAAAGTGCAATTGTGTAATTTATGTAATAATAGATCGTGTATGTAACTTTACATTTACAATATTAATTAAAATAAAACAAATTAAGAGAATAAAAATGAAATCCCACGTTTTAAAGATAAATCACATTAAAAATAAATACTCTTTAAAACAACATAACCTTTTTGATGGCAACACTGCTAAGTAAACATTGTTTTCCACAGGGATTGAAGGAGGTTATATTTCTGCTACTTTGTACAGTTTTATTACAGGCTACACTCTTGCAATCAGAAAGTTATCGTTTCAGTGAATGTTCAAGAACAATTCATAATCTTTGGTGTGTTTGAATAATTCTGGTTTGATCGTGTGCGTATAAACTTATATGTAACAGATATATTGATCATTTTTTGTATAACTATAGTTTGAAAATATATAGTTATTTATTTAACAAGTGTGGAAAGTAGTACTTTTCCTCACGCGAGGCAGGGTTTGCACGCACGAGCGAGCGAAGCGAGGCGAATGCAAGTGCAAATTGCCGAGTGTGAGGAAAATACTTGACACTCGAGTTAAATATTATATTTTTTCTGCAACCATTAGATTTA
Source organism: Rhodnius prolixus (assembly GCF_049639745.1). Lineage (NCBI taxonomy): Eukaryota > Metazoa > Arthropoda > Insecta > Hemiptera > Reduviidae > Rhodnius > Rhodnius prolixus. The sequence goes on along the minus strand of NW_027411636.1, from coordinate 1,679,954 downwards.
TTAACTAAAAAAATTAAAAATTTCATTTTTACAGTCTACAAAAAGTAATTTATTTATTATAAACATTTATTGTTATATTACAATTATTTACATTACTTATTACATTTTCTGCTGTTTCTTTTATTGATGGAGGAGTGTTTTCTAAACAGGCATCACTAGAATCCATTTTAAATTTCTATAAGGTAACACTATAACCTTTTTAACTGTTATAATTAAAAATATCTAATCATTTATTAAAATATTATTTTCATTTCTGTATTCCTTTCAATTTTTATTTTATTTTTTAATATTCGTTTTTTAATTATTTAGTTACGTTAAATAAGCTTATTAAAGTTTTACAGAAAATATTTATGTTAATAACAAAACTTCTTATATCAAGGAAGCACAATAAAGTTTTTCCACTCACTAGTGCGGAAAGTGACACTAATGGGAATTTTTCCCCACTAGTGAGGTAAAGTTGGGCATTACACAGCTGTTTTTAATTGAGTAATGAGAACTTCCCTACATGGTTGCAGAAAAAGAATATTTTTAAGGAACTATTATTTCAAGTCGATTACCTTAAAGTGAGTACTTAATACTTGTAACAACTAACAAGGCAATAACCTACCAACTAACCAGAAACTGTCAAATGTAATCAGCTAAATAATTTTAAGCCTTGTTAGTTTAAATTACTTATCTGCTCTACACAAACTAACTCAGTACAAAACACTTCTCGAGATCGATCTGGACTTTTGGGCTCCGAAATTCTAGGGCTGCGACTAAACTTTCAACATTCAGAGAATCCCAATCCCTTCTCTCCAATTTAATGCAAATTTCTCGCCAACTGACTATATTCTCCGTTCAATTTTATACAAATAGAGTGACTGAATTTTAGGCAACATGCTGCCATAAGTAGGCATTAAATATTAAAACTGTTTCCGGTAGGACCAGTTGTATAAGGGTTGATCGTCAAAAACTGAACGAAAAAGCGAAACGTTGAAAAACACCCAACTTTGACAATTTTTTTCTCTTTTTCTCTAAAAGATAAAATTCCCAAATTTTTTTACAATAAAGGGCAAATCCTCCTTTATGACTGTAATTTTTTGCAACAACACAGATCGAATAGATTTTGAGAAAAAAGTTGCTGAAAATGAGCAAAAACGGCATTTTCAAAAATTCTTCTTCTTCTTGTTACCTTTTTTGTGAACAACGTACCGCCTAAACGCGTGAACCGATTTTCATGAATGAGGTGTCAATCGATTCGGAATTTTATTTAGAATTGATTTTGGGGGGTCTCGACGCTGTACATCAAATGGGAGAGGAGTTAGCCCCCTTTATGTAAGGCCCCCTCCAAAATTATTACTAATTACTCTGTAAATCTTGGCCCGATTATGATAAAATTTGGTAGGATGATAGGGTTAGGGCTCCCCTACGTAACATTAAAGCGGCGATCAGCTCTTACACTTGTTAAGGGGAAGTATAGCAATCGTTTCAAATTATCAAATGGTCTGGCTGTGTGTGTGTGTATGAAGGGGCACACATTTTCTTAGAAAAGACTTTCCGAGTGTTTACTTTCTTCAAACAAGGACATTTTATTGCACAATAGATTAAGCCAGTGGTCGGCAATGGGCGGCTCCAGAGCCGCATGTGGCTCTTTGGCTCCTTAAGTGCGGCTCTGGCACAAATATCCACGGAAGGCGCAATAATATTTTCATTTTAAAAAAAACTTGGTAAGAAAAAAATTACATCTTATTTTGATAAATTAAAATTCTTCTATAAATCGAGAACATGTATAATTTTTTGTTTAAGTTAAAAGATAGATAGTTAATTAAAATTTTATATTGTTGTAAAAATACGTAACGAACATCGAGTTTAATTTTATTAGTTTTCGTAAACGTAAACACAAACCATGTACAAGCTACCGGCTGAAATTGTTCGTATGTTATAGAAGGTTTCAGGAATTCAAAAACAGCAGAGCAACTTTAGCATTTGTCAAAAATCCTCTTAATGCTACGATAACCGAGTTGAAATTTTCTCCTTTTGAAATTGACATTGGTAGCTTTGAAATACAATTGCTGGATTGAAAAAAACAAGGAGATATGGCGCTCTAAATTCGAACGTCTTTGTGTTGAATTGGAAATATTGGAGAAGAAAAAATGTGATCTTAGTTCACAACACAAGTGGTCTGCTTTGAATGACCTGGAGAAGGAAGACATGATCATTTTCAAAGTTTGGGAATAGTATTCCTGACTCTTACGATCAGCTGAAAAAGCTCGCGTTTGCTGTTCTTTCCCTTTTCGGTTCTACATATATATGCGAACAATCTTTTTCAAGCATGAACATTATCATGAGTAAACTGAGAAGTGGTCTTATTGATGAGAACTTGGAATCATGCCTAAAATTAAAAACAACAACATACAAACCTGACTTACTCAAACTTTCCAAGGCAGATGCAAGCACATTGTTCGCATTAATAAATATTTATTAAGTATGAAATTTAGTATTATTTAGTGTACTACTTATTTAGTGTAATAAAAGGTTACTAAACAAGCAGATTTGGCTCCCATTTTTTTTTAAAAATCGTTGTAATGTTCATATTTGCCTCTTTGGCTAATAAGTTTGCCGACCACTGGATTAAGCTATTTACAAGAAATTAAGCTAATTTCTGGAAAACTTAAACAGGAAATTCGAATAAGCGTACACAGAAGTAATTCTAAAGTTATTAGAATTAAATATAACAAACGTGCCAAGTTTGTAGAATATTTGTGAGCTTAATTTAAAGAATAATATTAAGAGGAAGTCGTGAGAGTGTTCCTACCAGATTTTTTTTTCCATAGAAATTATAATTTCTGAGAAAATCTCATTCCAAAAGTTGCGATGAGAGAACTTCATCAGTTAAAACTGTTTGAATTATTAATTAGTATTTGTGGCGATAAGACAGAGTGAATAATAATAAAGTTTTCTATAATTTAATGAACCATGAAGAAATGTCTTCATAGAAACATTCAGAAATAATATCCGTGACTAATCCCCAACTTGATGAAATAAATTCTTTTAGACTTTACTCTTTCCACCTGAATTAGTAAACAATAGACATGGTTATGGTTTTAATTTAATAGACTTCAAACTTATGGTGACGTATTTCCCCCTCCTTTATCTTTTGAACGCACTATAAAATCGAAATAATTACATATTTAATCTAATTCAAACGTCTTTTGACATTCGTAGAAGAAGTGATAGTTATTTTTTCTATTTGTGATAGCTATTAAACTATGTATTTGTTGATAACTTCATACATCCGTGTACCTTTTGGCGTGTTTAATCAACCTTTATACTTAACTTTTTAAACTGTAAGTTTTTATTAAGGAGATAATGATAGGATTTCATGCACTGCCGGTAACCTAGATATTTGGTAAACTGCATTCTGTATATGTAGATGAAAATGCCCAATTCTTAAAAATAAAATAGTCCCCCATTGCTGGACGGATAAATCAATATTATGATATCCGGACAACACTGCAGAAAAGTTGAACGCATACAAACTTAAAAGGATTGGTATAATGTAAGTGTGGCGGCAAAAAGGAAGAGGTAGAGGCGGAAGGAAGAGGACAATAAACGTTTGTGCTTACAGCCTACAGAGCGCATTAGTGTCAGCTTGTCTTAGAGCACACATGACAGTGATGGCGCGAGGAGGACGAGTAGGAATGGTTTGGCGCGACAGATTGTGCTCATGTCATTTGGTGACGTACGTCACCACATATTACTCCCACCACTCATTACAGCTCCTTTCAAAACTTGCCTCCTATATATATATATATTTTTTTTTCTATTTTTAACACAAAGCACCCCACAGGAAATCTGCCATTAACAAAACGGAATCTGGATGAAAGCAGTTTTTTTTTTCTTAATGTTTGTCGCTTCTCATACTCTGACCCGGACCTTGTGGTTTACGTCACTTCCGATTGTGTCACATTAATATTAAATTCTTTTCGTAAAAGCTACATGAGAGAGAAAAAATAATAAAAGTATAAAAAGCTTCGTCATTAGCATATTTTAACTTGCTTTTCAATATTCCAAATGAATCGGTCGGAATGCAAATGATTCAGCCTTACATTTACTGAATCTTTTTTTAGCTTCTAACCATGATGGAACCATACACTATACAGTATACAAAACTAAAATATGTGTAAAAATGAGAAAATTGCAAAAAAAAAAAAGTCCTCTACTTGAGTAAATTGTACTTTTGGAGATCTTTAGTGCTGTGTGGTGATGCTGAGGGCGAATCGAGAGTCCGTTCATGGGCAAAAGACTCACTCTAGACGGAAGAGGATTCAAGTTAACCGGAAATTCGATCCGTGAGTTTGATATCACACCGCCGTTTCTTGTAAAACATTTTTTTCTGCAAAAATTTGTTTAAGGCTGGTGTGTTTTACGATAACTCGAACTTCTTGAAATCATACTTCTCGTTTCTGCTACCAGGGGCGCTACAACTAGCCACTATCCCTTTTCAAGCTGAATAATTTTTGGCCTGTCTTAAACAAGCGGTCAGTTAAGAACAATTACAGAGATGTTGAATTTTATTACAAAAAATTTTCAATTAAATTGTAATCACACAATTTCGGCAGATTTTTACTTCCTATTTCCCAACACACCAGGAAGTAGTGCAATCTTTCCGGTTTTTGAGTTCAACTGTTCACCGGAAGTAACTATTTTTGAGTTCCGAAAAATTGGGTTTTTCCTCTCTCTCGCTCTCTAGGCATAAGATGTAGGCCTCTTTGTCAGTTCTGAGGTAGAAACTTTTAGATTTAAAAACCTTTATGGGAGTTGCCACGCTATTGCCTCCTGCAATTGTTTTACTACAGTTCATCAACATGTATAAACTTTCAATATTCCTTCTCACGCAGACTATAAGGTCTGCGGCCGAATTCTCCTGACCTGACCCTTGGCATTGTGCTTGACCTGGAGCAGCAGGTTGCCAGTGGTGACCTTTAAAACTGTGCCATTGTAAGATCCAATAAGCTCTAAATATAGTATGACCCACGGAGCTATATTACTACTGAATGAAAGTTCATGACCCTGAAGGATTAACTCACTGTGTACTTCGTATATCCGGCAAACTGCAGTACCAAGGGAAAAAAAAAATCCCTATGGAAATTTTTATATTTTCTTTCAGACATCCCCCCAGATACTGCCAGTTCAACCTTTACTTATTTCCAAATTATTTAAGAGTTAGGCGCCACGGTAGCCGAGCGGTTAAGAGGCTAGACCCGCAATGCTAAGATGTATGGTTAGTGGATTCGATTCCTCAGCCTAGGTCTTGTATTTTATTTAATGGTTAATATGAGAAATTTATAGTAAAGTATGTTTGCTAGTAGCCTCCGTCCACGACACCTAATTGGTAGTTGGACGTAAAGCCCCGCCTGGAAAAATAGGGAGATTATGTGTACGCTTTTTTCCCCCTATTTTTATCCTTTACTGTATCATTATAATTAATTTAAAATAAACAATATTCTAATATATTGCGTAAAAAGTAATAAAATCTCTGTTGCAGGAAGATGACGCCACTCTGCTCCATCAGGTTACTAGTGATCATTATTTTTGCAGCCCTAACTAGGTAACTCGATCAGCTGTGGCCCCTTCAAGCAGTTCTGCCAACCTGGTCATTTGTTTTCTACCCTAATTACTGAACACAGGACCTATTCTCGTCACAGTATACGTAATTACCCATCCATTATTACCTGAGACCTGTGGACCACCTGTTCGCCGAGTTCTTAATTAATCGATTACTGAACAAAATGGTTTTCCGGCCACAGGATGCCATATCATGTCAGTGTGATAACATTGACAAAAAAAAAAATCTGGAGGGGGCCCCACCCGAGGCTATGTAATTCGATTTTCTTAAAAACTTGGAATTTTTACTAAAAAGAAAGTTGATTTCTAATATTTTATCCGTCATAGCACACGCACCTGTTTCGAACCATCATTAGAGTTGGCTTCAGTAGGACGCAGAGATTTCAGCTTCACTTATGTTACCGCGTCCACTTACACTTGCTGACTATGTGAAGGAAGGTTACATGGGGGTTATACGAGGTGCGGCTATTAAATAACAAGACTGATGCTGCTCCAGAACAACTATGCATGCACCAAATCCTAACGACCGCGACAGCTGTGCAGCGTAAAGCCTTCTCTTTTGATTGTGCAGCGTCTCAGGTGTTTGTAGAGAAATCTGTCCCAACCGGAACTGTCGTTTGAGTAAGAGGTGTTAGTTTCGTTTTGCCCGAAAACATGATACTACACATTGTAGCAGAGCAACGAATTGTCGTGAAATTTCACATCAAAACTTGATAAAACCGCTACTGAAACTTGATCTTTTATTAAAAGAAGTTTATGGCAAGGAATGTTGTGTAACGTGCGCCTTGTTTTTGAGTGGTTCAAGCGTTTCCAAGATGACCAAGAAGAGGTCGGAGATGATGACCGCCCGGGTCACCCTTCCAAGTCCAAAACGGATGAAAATAACAATTATAATTAATCAACATTACTACCGTGAGGTGCTTGCTTAACTCCGACCCGATTTGTGGAAGAACAAGTCACGGGGTTCTCCATGAAGACAACGCGCCGGCTCACACTGCATTGTCTGTCTGTCAAGACGTTTCTAGCCAAGTAGAACATCCCACTAGTTTTAGGCCATCCGCCTTATTCGCCTGACCTCATGGCCCCATGTGACTTTTATCTGTTCCCCCAAAATCAAATCTGCATTAAAAGGAACACGATTTCAGTCCGTTGAAGCTGTGAAAGAAAAAGCGGCACGCGTCATGCAGGAGCTAATACAGAAAAGGACTTCCAGCAATGGTTTCGAACAATGGTAAATTCGCATGGAGCGTTGTAGGGATAGGGGAGGGGTGTATATTGAAGGTGATAATAACTAAATATGTTTAAATTTAAAATAAAATGTTTTACAGCAATAGTCTCGTTATTTAATGGCCACACCTCGTATGTGTGTTTCACAATATGTGTTAATGAATCATTAAACATTGTGTTAAAATAATGAAATAAAAACTAAAGAATCCTAATACTTATCTAAGAGCTCTTTTAAGCTAGTGAATTCGAAATTCTACACCAATCTTATTAATTTACCTCTGACAATGGATGAAAGACTGAATCCGATCAGACATGCGCACAACGATGGATAAAATCATAAATGTTGCCCAGCACTGTGGACCACTGTGCGTTTATAGTGGAATCATTTACGATAAAATGGAAATGCTATAAACTAAGTACCTATTCAGCTAAGTACTAATTCCGGTAGGCAGTTTTTCGACTAAATTGTAAAGTATCAAAGTCCCCTTGGTACCAGCAAAATTTGGACTTCTTAAGGTTCTTTGTTTTTGAGGTAAGATGTAAACACACACATAGAGATCTATTTAGAGAAAAATACCTTTTTCTTTACTCGTCTAATATTTGGTTTACAAGACCACTATAACAATAAATAAATAAATAAATAAATATTTGGTTTAATTTTTTTCATCAAAAAGGAAGCAATTTATTTGTTGATTAGACAGGAAGTGGATTTGTGTGTAGACTTGGATTTGTCGTGTTGTCAGATACTGTTGTTGTCTTGAGAATATACAAAATAAAAAGTTTACAGTAAAAAACAAAAAATACGTTGAAAAAGTTCGAATAAGTTTTAATGATTGTGCGAAAATGGCGATGCAAAACAGTTTCTCGATTTAAAGGTTTCAACCCCTCCACATTATTTTGTGACCACATGCCACTGCCATCTTTTGAGAGATTAATGTATCGTCGTATTTAAAATGACACACCTATAGAAATAGGAGGAATAATAATAAATTCAGTCCCCCTTCATAACCTCTCCCATGTTTATAAACATGCATATGCATTCTCTGCCTAGAATAGAGAATGATTTAATCAAATTCATTTAGGCTGAATTAACCTTTAATTTACCAAAGCGGTGTTGATGAATACAGAAAGCAGTAAATTACTATTTTTATTGGTTGTCAGCCTTCCCCCACCACTACACAATTGACCAACCGTCTGGCTCATCATACTAACAAATTATTGGTTGAGAGGGGGAAGGTCTCTAGTTGGGTGCGGGCGCGATAAATGCAATAATAAACAGCTGGTCACGTATCATCGGTAGACAGTGCTGACCTCTGTTGTCATCTTATGGAAATTTTATTTAACAATCATTTAACCTGCATGAAATTTCTCTTTTAATTATCAAATTTAACTGTGGGGGGGATGGGGGACTTTGTTCATGTCAGAATTTCAAGTTTACTTTGAAAATTTTCTACAAAAATATGTAGTCTAAATATTATTTTCCTCAGTTGTGATTTGATTTCGTCCAGCTCATCAAAAAACCATTTTCGTATCAGCTTAAATCTAAATCGCAGGCAGATAACATCCTTTCTAGGCATGTGTAGCTGTGCGTCTAAGACAACGTTTCCCCAACCATTTTTTGGCTCGCGTATCACTTAGTAGTACCACATCATGTTAAATTGTACGTACCACTTCGTAAAAATGATTGTATTTCGTGAACTATGTTATTCCGAGTGTGTTATTTTTGTTATTATTACCTCTATTTGTATAGAGATACAATGTATCTGTTACAAAGGAGTCCAAAGTTCATATTCACTTTATAAACTTTGTAAACTGTAAGATCTTAGTTTTAAAACTTAGAACAAAATATGATTCCGGATCATCAATTCGGATTTCGGAGACATCACTCAACTTCTCACCAGGTGCTTCGCGTTGTAGACACTATTGCTACCCCCCTCGAGCGAAAGCAGTATTGCCCGAGTGTTTTCCTTGACGTCGCTCAGGCGTTCGACAGGGTGTGGCACGAGGGACTACTGTTTAAACTGAGGGAGATTCTTCCTCATACTTACTACCTCATCCTCAAATCTTACTTAAAAGATCGATATTTCAGAGTAAACTGTGGAGCAGCAGACTCTGATATCCGTCTAGCTCGAGCTGGTGTTCCTCAGGGCAGTGTCTTAGGTCCTATTCTTTACTCCTTGTATGCAGCAGACATACCTCAACATCTAAATACTATCCTTTCCACCTTTGCTGACGATACTGCTATCTTATCTCCACATTCCGATCCTCTTATCGCTACACGAACTCCACAAACACACATCAATCACCTACGGGACTGGCTTTTCAAATGGAGAATCAAAACCAACGTTACGAAGTCTAAGTTTATAATATTTACTCTCAGACGGAAAATCCTACCTCCTGTCATCTTGAACCCAACTCCTGTACCAACTGTGGACAAAGTACGCTACCTTGGACTGCACCTAGAAGACAAACGGTTGACATGGAATCCCCCCATACTAGACTGAAAAAACAAGAAACTAACCAGCGCTACAAACTTCTCGCCAGACTACTTGACAAACGATCGAAACTTAACCTAGATAACAAAAGACTCTTATATCTAATGTTACTGCGACCCATTTGGTCTTACGGCATCGAAGTATGGGGATCGACTAAGCGTTCCAACTCACTACGCCTCCAGGCATTACAGTCAAAAATATTTTGAAAACTTCTTAACGCTCCGTTCTATGTATCTAACCTCACTATCCATAATGACCTCAAAATTCCTTTCATTACAGATCTTGCTAACACTCGTTTCTTCAAATTTCATTCCTCTACAGCAGCTCATCTCTAACCCTCTCTTAGAACAACCAATCTTCCTCTACCATTACCAGGTAATCCTCTAACGAGATTGAAGAGAAGATGGCCTCGTGATCTACTCTTATCGTGAGAGCAGTGTAGCTGAGCACGTTACTGGATTGACACCACTGGGTGCCTTCTCCACTTGTGATTTCCTGTTATTTCTTTTCTCTTTCACCATATTTGCTTGTTGCAACAACTGTTGCAGTGGTAAATTACAATAAAAGATTTTTTAAAAAAAAATTGCGTACATATTTTTCTCTTCAAAAATTATTAAATTAATTTACAAAGTTCTTCCTTTAGGATTATTATATTTTACTGGGCAGCTGATAAACAGGTGAATTAATGTTTCCGGCTCGTTCTTATTACACATTAAACAATGATCTTTGGGCTTTGATTGTACAAAATTACATTATTGATTTTAAATTTAATAACGTAAGGGGCCACCCCAATCTTAATTCAGAAAGAATTCTTATAACTTGAAAAGAAATGAACATCTTGTAATAAATTGTTGAGAATTCCAAAATATATTAAACATATTGTTATTTACTTTATTTAAATCAGTTAAGTGTAAATATACCTGTCTAAAATTATAGAAATATTAGGTTTGTGATATAAGCATTCTAATGAGCCCAAATCTTCCAAAATTAATGTCTTTTAAGCATTCAACTACCTGTACCAATTAAATTTAATGTTGCTTGGATACAGCTTAACTCCATTTCAATCCAGTCTCTTTAAGCAGATTTTTTACATAGTTATCATTTAAGTTCTGTCACATGATAATTCTATTAAATTTTCTCGATAATGATGTAGCTTTTCCTAAATTTTCTTTATAGAAGGGGGGTTTGAAATCCAATTATCATTTGTGTTTTCGGGTTTTGGGGAAAGTACTCCATGAAAGACAATTTTAATCTTGTTAAATGTGCTGTTATATTTTCTCGTATATCTTGAGACAGGCCAACCTGTTTATATTTAACTTACTTATAATTTACTTACTGTAAATATTAACAACTTTACTGTATAATATTATTAATTAAAATAATCTTTATGTATTATTGGGAGAAAACGTTTCTATGATATTTTTATAATTTATTTATTTATTTTAATGTCCGCCATTATTGATTATTTTTCGCGTACCACAGGTTGGGAAACGCTGATCTAAGCGAATGGCTTTATGACGATTCTATCATCTCAAGGGCATTGTCCCAGATCCTAGTGTCTAACTGGGTTTCTCCTGAGGCTAATTGGACTTATTCACTGAGCGAAAGCATGAAATTTCAGTCTCGCCTTGCTGCACATCCCAAACCCTGTCATTAGGACCAGCTTTCATCTTTGACACTCCCAGACTACCCCCGACCGTGTTGAAGATGGCCAATAATTGATTCATTGTAGAGAGAGAGGGTAGCAACTTCTTTCTCACATCTACGTCTTTGCAGCAGCCTCTGAAGTTTTAAATTTAAAAAAAGTTATTTAGAAGAAAACAAAACAGATTCTAAACACCTTAAAAGTCAAGAAGGAAATTCAATTTATTTAATTTCCTGTTTTATTATCATCAAGTTTTGTCAATATATTATTTAGACGTTAACAAAGATATTGATCTGCATTGAGTTCCTTCCTTCCTAGAACAAAAATTAAATATTTTCTTGTTCTTGTAGACAGATTTCCTTTAAAGCAGTTTGCTGATTGGTAATCCCTTCATTTTTTTGAGAATAAATTGTTAACCAGTTAAGCATGAATTAAAATCAGAAAATGACGTGTATACACGTCGAACGCAGGGCAAAACAACTAAAACATCGTAATAGTCACTGCAAGCTACTTTTTCTGCGATCTCTCTGGGGCCTCTTGATATTACCAGAGCATTCTATGCTCATTCAAAAATCTTGCACCGCTTCACGTATGCATTGCTCTAGTTAAGTAGGGGCGCCTAGAGCTTTTACAAGGAAGAAAAGAGCTTTGAATTCTGTGCCAAAATGAAATCATGCTCGTACTGTGAGGCCTGAATCTCTATCTAAAAGGTAAAAACGGCATTGCACAAGGGTTGAGAGCTTCTATTTGTGTGAGGTAATTCCCAATCTCTAATGCGGAGACCAAACATGTACCAACCACTCATCATTTGGCTGGCTCCCTCCACCCCCCTCCGTATAAAATACTTGGCAGTTCTATTGGTAACCACCAAATAATATTCTTATTGAATTTTATTAAAATTTCTCTGTTTTTATAGTTAATGGCAATTTTATATTGTTTCACAATGAGTGTACACGTCGTACGCATCGTAATAGAGATTTGGTTTGACGTGTATATACATGTCAAACACGCTTAACTGGTTAATTTATTCGCAACAAAAATTACCAACCATCAAACTGCTGAAATTAATTAAAAAAATAAAACAAATTGAATTTATGCCACAAAAATTTTGATCTAAATTCCAGTCGTAAATGAAAATGGTAAATGCCAGCTGATGATGGACCAGCTGATTTAATAAACAAATAAAAGACAGCTACGGAATGTTAGAGTGGGGGGGATTTAATTTCCTTCCAGTGGTCCAATGGAAATCTAGAATGGCCGGAAGTGTTCAAGTGGACGAACATTATTGTGGCCTTTTTCTTTTATTTTTATGGCAACCACTATTTTGACGTCATCATGTGGGAAAAGTTTATTGCCAAACCACAATTTAATTACTCTACTGAAACCTTAAGGGGAGGTAATATGTTGCTAAAAATCGATTTTGACGAAAACATAATTACCATTTTCACCTATTGACATCGAAGCGAAATATCAAATCTTGTACTTCATTGCGATTTTTTTGTTTTTGGAGTTACATTGTGGATAAAGCAGTCAAACATACGCCATGTTGTTAAAAAAAAAAAGCACTTTTTCTGACTCAGGGGACCTCAGATCGGATGCTTCCTTGAGAAAACCCAACATCAGAAATCTGCACGATTACAGTACTTCCTCTTAGTACTGTAGAATAACGAAAAGTAAGAAAATCATGCTTTGTTATTGCTGGGTTCACTTATTAATTAATGGTCTTTACTGAAACGATAATTTCTGTTTGTATGTTTGTGGTAGTTTGGTGTGAAAAGAATAGCTCCAGCTTACGAGAGGAGAGACGAACAACAGAACACTGCCATCCACTAATCACTGGACCAGTTTCTGCGATCAGTAAAAACACAGTAGCGACGACATTGGTATGGAACACTGTGTCGTCATCCAGAAGGCCCTCCAGAGAGCTCATTGTGATTGTTATACCAGCCCAACCTGTAAACTAATAACCCTCCCAACTGTAACTTTACTCACCCAATCACTATTAAGTAAAATATTAAACTTCAATTAACTTAAAGTGAAATTACAGTTAGAATAACAGTCTCTAAAGTCTGAGTAACTCCATTTATTGATTTCAAACTACAAATTATTCTCCACAAAAATGTATATATGTGGAATAGAAATCAGTGGAGGCACCCCCTGATAAATTTATTTCATTTAAAATACTATTTTATGGAAATATTTATATTGATGGCCGTGGCGACTACATTCCTTTGTCTATATTAATTTCAAGGCGTGAAATATATTAGAATTAATGTGAGTTTAAGACGGAAAAGGTGTAAAGGCGAGAAAATATAGTATCATCAGTGATTCCTTGTTTTACTTTCTTTTTTTCTTGTTAATTATTATCTACTCTCTTCTTTCCTACATTTATAAGTATATACGAGGGTCGTTTGAAAAGTCCGTGCAAAAATAAAAACTACTTAATTTTTTGGGGTAAACCTTTTTTATTTTTCAACATAGTCTCCTTTTAGGCTTATACACTTCGTCCAACGCTGCTCTAGTTTGTTGATCCCTTCCGAATAATAGGATTTGTCCAAGCTCTGAAAAATAGCCATTCGTTTCTGCAATCACCTCCTCGTTTGAATAAAATCTTTTTCCCGCCAGCCATTTCTTCATATTGGGGAACAAATAGTAGTCCGAGGGAGCCAAGTCTGGAGAATAGGGGGGATGTGAAACGAGTTGGAACCCTATTTCCATTAATTTTGCGACCACAACTGCTGAGGTGTGAGCTGGTGCGTTGTCGTGATGGAAAAGGACTTTTTTGTGGGCCAATCGTGGGCGTTTTTCTTGCAGCTCGGTTTTCAAACGGTCCAATAACGATAAATAATATGCACCTGTAATAGTTTTACCCTTTTCCAGATAGTCGATGAGGATTATTCCTTGCGAATCCCAAAAGACAGTCGCCATAATCTTTCCGGCCGAAGGAACGGTCTTCGCCTTTTTTGGGCGCAGATTCCCCCCTTGGTAACCCATTGTTTAGATTGTTCTTTGGTCTCAGGAGTGTAGAGATGTATCCATGTTTCATCCACAGTGACGATACGACGCTTAAAGTCCTGCGGATTCTTCTGGAACAGCTGCAAACCGTCCTTGCAACACTTCACACGATTTCGTTTTTGGTCAAGCGTGAGCAATCGCGGCACCCATCTTGCGGATAGCTTTGTCATGTCCAAATGTTGATGCAAAATATTATGTACCCGTTCATTCGAGATGCCCACAGCACTAGCAATCTCACGCACCTTCACTCTTCTCAGTCATCCATCACCATATCATGGATTTTGTCAATGATTTCTGGAGTTGTAACCTCAACAGGGCGTCCAGAACGTTCAGCGTCACTTGTGCCCATATGGCCACTCCGAAAATTTTGAAACCACTTATAAACTGTTCTAATCGAAGGTGCAGAGTCACCATAATGTTTATCAAGCTTCTCTTTAGTATCTTGAGGCGTTTTGCCTTTCATAAAGTAGTGTTTAATCAACACACGAAATTATTTTTCGTCCATTTTTTGAAAATCACTCGACTTTCTCGATTCAAACGAATGCCAAACACAAAGAAATAGACCGATCTGGCTGAAACTTGGTGTGTGTTCTTCCAAGAGATGCTACTAACTAAATATAACCTCGATACGCGCCAGAGGTGCTATCTCTCTGACTTTGCACGGACTTTTCAAACGACCCTCGTATATATATTTTTTAAAAAAAAAAAATGATTTAAAGCGCGTCAACATCTAAGGTTATTGGCGCCCGGAGCTTTTTTCAGTGCACTGCCGGCCTCCGGACAGTGTTCTCTGGTTACAGACAACACTGTCCATCACCGGACAGTGAACTGTAAGTAGCTCCTAGGAAGAGAAAAAAATCTAAGGGTCAGCAGCTGGATTCTAACCCGGGACCTCCGCGTGGGAGTCCAGTATGCTAACCTCATAGCTAATCCCTTCCCTATTGTTTTTTTTTTTTTCTAATCCAGGTAAAAGGAAGAATAATATAATAATATGCTTTATTAATTTTTTTTTTTTTAAATTTACAAAAAAAAATTTAATTTTAATCTAAAGCAGCTACTGCTTGGATCGAAGTCCGTCAGCAGAAGTTTACTCCAGCTATATTATTAAAACATGTATATTTCATGTGTACATCACCCAATAATAATTTATGTAACTAAATACTAAATAAATTACAAAATTAAATTCCTTAATTAAAAAAATGTCTGTATTTGCCAGCTGTTATATTATATTTGTCCAGTTTCTCCCAGTTATGACCGTTCATATAGCGAATAAATTCATTTCTTTCTAATACGCCTTTACCAAAAAATGTCTTTCTGAACTCAGGCAACACTGCTATATAATGAAAAAATATCTTCTAGTTCATGCAAAATGCACAATGAACATATCTGAGCTTCTTCGGTAATAGGAAGAATTTATGGGCTATTTCATTGTATTTAATATAGTATTAGAGCTGGTTAATATCTTGAGCACACATATTTATTGTGGTATCCCTGGCTGGTTTTGAATCATCAAAATAGTGTAGAGATTACGATTTCACTTCTCTTGCACTATACTTGCTGACCCTGAGTCGAAATTGATACACCTCACATTTTCTCGAAATTTTGATACCTGGTGCAGTAATGATCCGATTAAAATAAACTTTGGCACAATTATAGACAATTTCAGTCTCTACGTATGTATACTGTAACGAAGTTGACCTGGGCAGAAAAGAAAGGCCTAAATTGTTCTAGGGGTTGAGCGACCAAAGTCGGTAACATGCCGCCACTGTGTGAACAAAAGGCCGGTCTCTACCTGAGCAGAAAAAGAAAGGCCTAGATTGTTCTAGGGGTTAAGCGACCAAAGTCGGTAACAGGCCGACACTGTGTAAACAAAAGGCCGGTCTCTACCTGAGCCAGAGGAGAAAGGGCTAGATTGTTGTAGGAGTTTAGTGACCGTAGCCTGTAACGGACCTGTGTAAAAGCCAGCTAAGAGAAAGGCTCCAGTTGGGATGGTGGCAGTATGTGTTTTCCCAGCCAGTAATTGACAGGTAGGAGTGAGACAGACAATTGGAGGAGGCGGCCCCAGTTGGGGTGGTGGCAGTATGTGTTTTCCAGCCAATGAGCGGCAGGTGGGAGCAAGACAGACGGAGTTGGAGTGTGACAGAAGGTTGGAGGAGGGCGGCCCCAGTTTGGGTGGTGGCAGCATGTGTTTTCCTCAGCCAGTGAGCGGCCGGTGGGCGTGATACAGACGGAGTGGGGCAGTCGCAGTTAAAGGGAGGCAGACACAGCTGGAGAAGTCAGTTTTGCAGTTGATAGTTTTTAGACAGAGTTTTTAGTCAGGAGTTTTAATCAAGTTTTCAGTTAGTTTTGGAGTTAGTCTTGGAGAGTCAGTGTTGCGGAGTGCTTCAGTGGTAGCTAGTTGGGCAATTAGTCAGTTGATGAGTAGAGCTGTGTTAGTGCAGCTGAGACTATTGCAATTCGGTGCAGTGCGGACCAGGGGTCAGTCGTGGAACAGTTTTGTGGCGTTACGTAGTGAGTAAGTAACAGTAAACTGTTGAGACTGTTGTAAATGGTAACTGTAATGAATAGCGTTAGTTACTAGTAAATGTTAATGTTAGTAAAGGTAATGTGTGAATAAATCAGGTTATTACTTACAACTTTAGCAAGTTTTATTATTTAATCAAACCCACATATTTAAATTAACTAGTGGCAGGCATTAGTTATAGTTGTGAAGTTTTTAGTAAAAGGTAGAAAAACTTTACGATACAAATTATAAGTTGAACAATAACTGTACTTACAATTCTTTTAAGGTATCTCTGTAAGCAGTCAGGGAATCATTGTAGATGGTTTTGATGCCAGAATTTTGGATTGTCCTGTAACAATCAAATATGTTAAAATAGATTTATACATAAGAAAATGGAAGAAAATTAACCTAGCATCTGTTTTAGAAAAGAAAATTTGGAAAAGAGAAAAATCCGTACAGCATATGGATTTTTTTTAATTTCTGCTAATAATATGGTATATAAGACACTGGTTCGTGCATTTAGAGAAAAGAAATTGTAATTTTAAAAAACTGTAGATCTACATGAATCTAAAATATCAAAAAAAAGTGTAATTTTTCTCTGCTAAATTACTACTTACTGTTGATGAATTTTTATCGCTGAATTCTATTTAGATTCTCTGTTGAGAACAAATCGAAATAAAGGTTTATTTTTTCAACACTTTTTGATTTTTGAGATTATTTCTTCACACAGGTAACATTTACTAAAAATAACCTTTTTTTTCGTGCTTAATGCATCTTAAAACATAAATGTAATCCAGTAAAAAACTAGTATTTGCATTTGATAGAATAACAAGTAATGAATATTAATAGTCTAATGTAATAAATATTAAAACCATACATTTTAAGAGAGTTTAATGTAAACAAAAAACAATTTCACCGCATATTAAATTAAGTTCAAGACAATACAGGAGCAAAAACAACTAAAGGTCTGCATTTACTGTGGGAACAATTACATCCCAGCTGACGAGAATTGAACCTAATAACAAGATAGCCAACTTTACTTCCCAGACCCAAAAAACTCTTACTGCAACAATAATATTTATATTAAATTTCTTTAAAGCATAATTATTGACTACGTCTTATCGCTTGTAAGAAGGTAATATTGAAGGTTAACAATTTTTCTTTTTCTTTATTTAGGGTTTCTCTTGCAATACACTTTTCTCAAGCTCTCTGAGTGTAGGCGCGCGTGGCCGCCTACACCCAAATGCCAAGGTGCCCAAGTGGGCGCTGTACGAAATAATAGTAGACAAAGAAGAATAGAAAAAATAAAGAGAAATAAAAGAAAAAGGGGAAGGTACTTACCCTTTGCAAGGAGCGATGTGCGTGAGGTATGTTGATAATCTGCCTGAGAAGCGATGAGAGGAAAGGAAGCTGTGGAGCGGAAGTGTGTATATGTTTATGTAAATGTGTGTGTGTGTGTGTTGAGCTCTGAGAAAGGGAGGCAATATTTGGGCTCAGGCTCAGAGAAGCGTAGCGGAAGTGGAAATGAGGTAAGCGGAAGAGTAAAGGGGGAATAGTGCAATAAGTGTACTATAAGCGGTGGAATATGCGTGAAGCGATATTCGGGAGAGGCGTTTAGATGCGGATGATGCGTACTGTTAGGTGTCAGCGGAAGTGAAGCGGGCTGAGATGCGTTAAGAGTTGCTAAAGCGTGAGCCGAGAGGCGTCTTGAGCAAGGACTAGCAGGGAACTGCACAGACTAGAGAGGTGACCACATGGTTCAAAGGAAGTAGTGGGGCAAAGGGTTTAGAATATAGAAAAACAAATAAAGGAAATAGAAGCGGAAACAACAAGTTAATATAGAAAGTTTGAGAGGATAAAAAAGGTGCAAAATAATAACATAATAATGAGCGATAAGAAATATGTAGGAAGCAGGAAATTAAGGCGGATGTGTACATTAGTACGCGCGCGGGCGCGAGGCTGACTCGCGAGAGACGGAAGTTAGCCAAACTGGCCGAATGTTCTCGGTCACGACCGAACACTGAGCAAGAAAAAATTAGTTTCTATTAATTGGACTGTGCATGAAAAGGTCATGTCTTCGATGTAGAGTTAAAAAAAAAATTAAATAAGAAAAAAACAAAGAGGTAAATCATGGATAATTTTATTTCAATTTCCTATTTTGTTTTTCAACAAATCTAATTTACAGCCTGAGCTTAATCGTACACATTAGGTCGAGAACATTTGAAAAGGAAAGAAAAAAGGAAAAAATGAAAAACCGCTTGTACGTTTACTAGAAATCATCCATTTTCTAATTCGAAGTTTCTACTTTAATACCCGGGTTCGAGTGTACACTGCAAGTAACCAAGTTATAGATCAAGATACTCAAAAAAAAGGCAAAACAGATAAGTAATCGCTTACTTTACTATAAATTCCTCGTTTCTCATTACGCTAATTCTATTCACAGAACAAGGATTTATCAGTCACATATGTAAATTCGCCTAACTTTATCAAAGCAAATTCAGATAAAAAAAAAAGGATAAATTATAAATTATTGGTAGTTTTAAATTATATACTTCATTTTGTCGTTCAAACATACTATTTTTAGACCTTAAAAGATATACGACGACAGCCTAGCCTCAGTTGCGCTGTTTTCCAGAGAAATAGGAAAACATTTCTCGTTCTCTCATTTCCTACTCAAAAGATTTGTACGAAATTTTACAAAATTACAGACAATAGATATCTCCATATACAAGTAAAATATAAACAAAATCTATCGAGTAGTTTTAGAGATATTTGAAGTTAAAGATTTCACTTTGTAGAACGGAAACAAAAATTAACTCACAACATCTCGTATTCTGCTACATAGATATTTACTAAATTTCACACAATTATAGAAAATAGTAGTCTCCATATACAGGTAAAATATGAACAAAATCTATCGAGTAGTTTTCGAGATATTTGAAGTTAAAGTTTTCATTTTATAAAACAAAAACAAATTTTAACTCAAAATATCTCGTCTTCTGCTCGATAGATTGTTACTAAATATTACACAATTATAGACAACAGTAGTCTCCACATACAGGTAAAATATAAACAAAATCTATCGAGTAGTTTTCGAGATATTTGAAGTTAAATATTTCCACTGTTTCAAACAGAAACAAATTTTAACTCAAAATATCTAGTTTTCTACTCGATAGATTGTTACTAAATATTACACAATTATAGACAACAGTAGTCTCCATATACAGGTAAAATATAAACAAAATCTATCGAGTAGTTTTCGAGATATTTAAAGTTAAAGTTTTCATTTTATAAAACAGAAACAAATGTTTAACTCAAAATATCTCGTCTTCTGCTCGATAGATTGTTACTAAATATTACACAATTATAGACAACAGTAGTCTCCACATACAGGTAAAATATAAACAAAATCTATCGAGTAGTTTTCGAGATATTTGAAGTTAAATATTTCCACTGTTTCAAACAGAAACAAATTTTAACTCAAAATATCTCGTTTCCTACTCGATAGATTGTTACTAAATATTACACAATTATAGACAACAGTAGTCTCCATATACAAGTAAAATATAAACAAAATCTATCGAGTAGTTTTAGAGATATTTGAAGTTAAAGATTTCACTTTGTAGAACGGAAACAAAAATTAACTCACAACATCTCGTATTCTGCTACATAGATATTTACTAAATTTCACACAATTATAGAAAATAGTAGTCTCCATATACAGGTAAAATATGAACAAAATCTATCGAGTAGTTTTCGAGATATTTGAAGTTAAAGTTTTCATTTTATAAAACAAAAACAAATTTTAACTAAAAATATCTCGTCTTCTGCTCGATAGATTGTTACTAAATATTACACAATTATAGACAACAGTAGTCTCCACATACAGGTAAAATATAAACAAAATCTATCGAGTAGGAAACGAGATATTTGAAGTTAAATATTTCCACTGTTTCAAACAGAAACAAATTTTAACTCAAAATATCTCGTTTCCTACTCGATAGATTGTTACTAAATATTACACAATTATAGACAACAGTAGTCTCCATATACAGGTAAAATATAAACAAAATCTATCGAGTAGTTTTCGAGATATTTGAAGTTAAATATTTCCACTGTTTCAAACAGAAACAAATTTTAACTCAAAATATCTCGTTTCCTACTCGATAGATTGTTACTAAATATTACACAATTATAGACAACAGTAGTCTCCATATACAGGTAAAATATAAACAAAATCTATCGAGTAGTTTTCGAGATATTTAAAGTTAAAGTTTTCATTTTATAAAACAGAAACAAATGTTTAACTCAAAATATCTAGTTTTCTACTCGATAGATTGTTACTAAATATTACACAATTATAGACAACAGTAGTCTCCATATACAGGTAAAATATAAACAAAATCTATCGAGTAGTTTTCGAGATATTTGAAGTTAAATATTTCCACTGTTTCAAACAGAAACAAATTTTAACTCAAAATATCTCGTTTCCTACTCGATAGATTGTTACTAAATATTACACAATTATAGACAACAGTAGTCTCCATATACAGGTAAAATATAAACAAAATCTATCGAGTAGTTTTCGAGATATTTAAAGTTAAAGTTTTCATTTTATAAAACAGAAACAAATGTTTAACTCAAAATATCTAGTTTTCTACTCGATAGATTTTTACTAAATTTTACACAATTATGGACAACAGTAGTCTCCACATACAGGTAAAATATAAACAAAATCTATCGAGTAGTTTTCGAGATATTCGAAGTTAAAGTTTTCATTTTATAAAACAGAAACAAATGTTTAACTCAAAATATCTAGTTTTCTACTCGATAGATTTTTACTAAATTTTACACAATTATGGACAACAGTAGTCTCCACATACAGGTAAAATATAAACAAAATCTATCGAGTAGTTTTCGAGATATTCGAAGTTAAAGTTTTCATTTTATAAAACAAAAACAAATTTTAACTCAAAATATCTCGTTTTCTGCTCGATAGATTGTTACTAAATATTACACAATTATAGACAACAGTAGTCTCCATATACAGGTAAAATATAAACAAAATCTATCGAGTAGTTTTCGAGATATTCGAAGTTAAAGTTTTCATTTTATAGAACAGAAACAAACTTTAACTAAAAGTCTTCTGCTCGATATATTGTTACTAAATGTTACAATTACGGACAACAGTAGTCTCCACATACAGGTAAAATATAAACAAAATCTATCGAGTAGTTTTCGAGATTTTTGATATTAAGTTTTCATTTTATAAAACAGAAACAAACATTAACAGTACTCTGTTTATATTTGATAATTTTTTTTTTTTCAATAAAAAAATGGGACGTAGAATCTTGGAAATAGTATGTAGATATAAAGATAAAGAATAAATAACTAAACTTACAATCTGAGAATATGTTTGGTCAGATTGGCGGGAATGAAGGTTAGCTGATCACCTTGACACTGACATTCAGCGTTGTAGCGGGGCTCGTCCCAGCATGTGCAGAGACTATTCTCACCTTCTTCCACCACCAGTGGCATCAGGTCGGTCAGATTCTCGGTTCTGCATCCTCTGCAACAAAGCAGGCAAAATCAATCATACACATTCAATCTCAACACTATTGCAAGGATACAAAATGGATCTTGCAAGAAATAGTTGTGATATGTGCAAGCAATTTTTTATGTGTAGAAAAATTCATGGAAGCTATCTCACGCTGAACCAGTGCTGAAGGATGTGGGTTATGCAGAGGCGGCCATTTTGGTGCGTCTCGTGGATCGTAAGAAATCGTTCCACTTCTAGACGCAGAAACAGACAATTAAGGGATGGTAGAAGACGGTTGTACCAAAAGAAGATGATGTTCTCTTTATCTACCGGGAAGATAATGCTGTTTTGTGGATTGCAAACCGGATTCAGGTAAAGGTTACTTGCAAAGGTTACACTTGAACTCATTAGCATAACATCAGTAGTACACCTGTCAGCTAACATGGCACCTAACTGGAGGGCAGCCCTCTCCAAGATTGCCATAAAATAGAAAATATTATGAAACTAAAACGTAAGTAAAAGTAATCAGAAGCGAAGAGTACTTATTTCCGGACAGCAATAAACACTCAGATCTGGCGGAAATCTTAGTAATTTCCTTCCTTTATTCTCGATCTCGATTTCTTAATCTATAGAAACAGTCTATAGTAAACCATAGAGTAGATTATATTGCCAAATCCTTTATCTGAATCCCTTAACATACAATACGCAAAGAGATATTGTAAGCCCACAAATATCTCTTTTCTAAATCCTGCCGTAGGTAGATATCTAAATTCACCTGATTGATGGATACATTACACTGTATTGTACAAAACAAGACATGGAGAAGGGCCATATTTGATCAACTGTTGTACTGATTGTACGGCCCCCTCCTACATCTAATCTCGCTGTATACTACAAATATAATATTATTCTGCATTATTCAACAACATGGCTGCCTCAATAAATCAATTCGAACTGTAATATACGATACTTGCCTCTTCATCCAGATCTTATTTTATTTATTTATTTAAATTTCCTACTTTGTTTTTACAGCCAAAATATTCTTATTCAAATTTTTTTAAACCGCTAAACGCTTTATAAGTTCATCCATGATCGAAAAATTTGGCACCCAACATTCCATCGAACAATTCTCAAAGTACCAGTTCACAAGTTCGACTTTCTTCTCAGACACCATGCTTTTATTAACATTAAATGCTTTACAGATTACTACAGTAGACTAAATAATCTGGTATGAATATTGCACTATATTGCTTTTGTCGAAAAAAAATCGATAATAACTAAGATCGATACAGAAAAATAGCACTTTCGGTACAGGTTATTATTTTTCAAGTTTGACATTTTGAGTACATATTTAATCCTCATTAATGCGAAACTCAATGTATAAATTTTTACTCAATATTTTATAAATAGAACTTCCGAGAACAAATGAATCATAACCTCATAACGTCAGCTGATGCAGTGAGTACAAAAATTTTATGTTATTTACGTTTTTTTTTTTTATTAACCTGCAAATTTAATATAATGAAATCCCAGCCATTCTGAATTTTATAAATACTTTGAAGATATGAAAAGGAAATTTTCCAGTTAAATAGGATTCTTATTTTCGTAAATGTTACGAAATTAAAAGGAAACATTCGTCCAAAATCAGAAAAAACTAAATACTTCTTGTATGTATATTTGAAAAGCGTTCTTATATTCTTGATTTATCTCTTTAATATGATAATAATGAATATAAATTTGCTAATTTTAAATTGAAAACAATCTCACTTAAATTTGAGTACTTTTTGTATTTCAAGCGTAACAAAGTGAAAACAATAGAGACAATCTTTTACAAATAAAATCAATAGTTCTGCTACGTAAATTAAAAGCCGACATTTTTTATAATTAGCATGAACGTACATTAAGCGCATTTCAAGTTGAAAGAAAATCTTAGATGTTATTTTCGAGAAAACACTAAAAAAAAACTCTTTTAAAATAAAGACCAAAACTTTATTGTTACATCGTCTGATGGCCCTTAAGCTGTAAATATCAAATTTCAACTTCTTAAATTCTTCGTCTTTGAGGTGGGATACACATAGATCAATTTTTAAAAACACTTTCGTATTCTGGGGACCTCACTACATACATATGTATGTATATTTTCAGTGAAATTTCAAAATCTAAAATCTGCACAATCGCTTATTAGAGTTAGAAAAAGTAAATTTTACATTTTAAAACATAAAAAGAAGAAAAGTGTTTTATTAATCTTCAATTTACGGACCGCTAATTACATTTATTGTTCACCATTAATTATTTTTAGAAAAGTTGTTAAGAGTAAAGTCTAGTATAATAATTAACAAAATTTGTGTGAATAAATAATACATCCTTTAATTGTTTTAAATTAACTTTTTGAAATTTTTAATTAAAAAAGTTGAGAAATGTTTCTTATTCAAAAAATTATGAAGTTTTTTTATTTATTTAAATGTTTAAAGTAAAATATTTAATTAAAATGTTTGTTTGAATGAGGACCAGTAAAACAGAATTTAATTTATTTCTCTATGTACATTTTAAAGTTTTATGAAGTAAACAACTATAGAAATTTTATTCAGTATAATAAACCTGTTGTAGGCAACCCTGGAAACGAAGAAGGTTACATTTCGATACATAGAGACAATGAGAAGATTTCAGTTACAGGTTATGAATGCGCCTAGTTTTTAT
Source organism: Rhodnius prolixus (assembly GCF_049639745.1). Lineage (NCBI taxonomy): Eukaryota > Metazoa > Arthropoda > Insecta > Hemiptera > Reduviidae > Rhodnius > Rhodnius prolixus. The sequence goes on along the minus strand of NW_027411636.1, from coordinate 1,655,223 downwards.
CGTATGGCTTACCATACTGAAATCTTAATTTCAGTTACCCTGGTAACAAAGAAGGTTACATTTCGATACTTTTAGAGACATATTGAGAAGAATTCAGTTACAGGTTATGAATGTGCCTTGTTTTTATCGTAAGGTAAGATTTGTTTTTCTATCGTAATTGTTATTATCACTAGATTCTTTACATGTGACTTTATTTAACTTGGATCTACCCTGCTCAGGAATGAATTTCTGCTAGGTCAATGCTTCAAATACTAGTTAAAATGTACTTACTATATATTCACAACAGACTCCCTGGGGTCGCGGTGGCGTGGACTACATAATATACATATGTATGTATCTACATCGACATGTATCCAATGAGTTTATTTTGTAAAAACTAATCATTTTTAAGAAAATCTGCTTTGAAAACTTATCTTACCACAATTTACGTACTAAAATTTTCTGCGAAACTTACAATTTGTGAAATATTTCACTTTATCGATTAGCTAATTTTCTCCAGATTTGAAACTTTTGTTTTTCCAAATTCGAATCTTTATTTTTATTATAATTGAATAGCGTATTGAAATTACGCTGAACTGAGACTTTAGAATAAAGCCAAATATCCCCCCTTGCCTAAAAGTGGCAGAACTACTTACACGCAACATGCAAACAAAAATTTAAATAAAATCATCTGGGCCGTTTTTGAAAAAGTTTCAAACGAATTCTACAAAATCGATTTTTTAAAGTGGCGCTTGCGGTTGGCTGATTTGGTACGAAAGCTTATTGTATGTTCCCATAGTGCCACCTAATATTGAATTTTCTGCGAACTTTTGTTTTTTAAGTTATGTTGAGCATAAATTCCACAGACAAACCAATTTTATTGGGCTCTTAAGACAGCATAATGGATTTTTTCCGGTGAAAAAATATCGAAAATCGATAATTTTACACTATCGATACTACGTCATACCGAATGTAGTAGAATACGCTGTGTAAATCTTTACCCTAACCTTATTCATGTTTTCGGGCAGTGAAACAACAAATTAGAATTCTGTGCAATTCTTTTCTTTTTGTCGTAGACCCTCGCTAACTATATCTCCAGGAAGGTAAATTAAAATGATAATATTTCTGAACGTAGGGAATAAAATGTCGACCATCATGTTTAAATTTATTTCCATTACGTGGATTGCTTTTTATTTTTAAGAATCTCTTTAGAGTTTATTTAATTTCTTTTATTTACCACCGTCTCTCGCCGAGGAGAGAGAATAAAAAATTAATATCGTGATTTATTTTCACCCGTTTTTCACGAAATAAGAAGCGCTTTTTCCACTACCGCATTTTCTTTTTTCCACCAAATTAAAATGAACACTGCAAGATATTTCAATAGGATTATTTTACCTTTTGTATCAGATTTCCTTTTTAGTTACAGAAACACTATCTCGTGGAAATGCGGGCAAGCCACACCCACTCTCTTGCCATGGAATAAGAAACATCCGTTGGAAAATACAAGTATTTACGTACATCTAATGTTGCGAACAGTAAGTAAAACCTCTTTGTATTTGGTTTACTAACACGACTATTGCTTTCTGGTAATCATGTCAATACAGTTACAAGTTGGAGACTTTTTTACTTTATGAGTCTGTTTAATTTGCACTTCACAACGACTTTTTTTTTTCTTTTTTTTTGAAGAGAATGTTCAGCTTGAGGACAACAATGTGGGTGACTTAGCAGTGATGCGGTGCGCTATTCTGAGGGAAATTTTGTTCTAAACTAAGTGAGTGGAACCTCTGCTTTATGATCTAGTAAGGCCATCAGTTTTGGTAAATAGCTTGTTTTATTAAGTTCCCTTGGTGACACAGTAAAAGATTTACAAATTAGTGCGCACGTGTGACTACGAGGGTCGTTTGAAAAGTCCGTGCAAAGTCAGAGAGATAGCACCACTGGCGCGTATCGAGGTTATGTTTAGTTAGTAGCATCTCTTGGAAGAACACAGACTTGAAAGAAACCAAGTTTCAGCCAGATCGGTCTATTTCTTGGTGTTTGGCATTCGTTTGAATCGAGAAAGTCTAATGATTTTCAAAAAATGGACGAAAAAGAATTTCGTGTGTTGATTAAACACTACTTTATGAAAGGCAAAACGCCTCAGGAGACTAAAGAGAAGCTTGATAAACATTATGGTGACTCTGCACCTTCGATTAGAACAGTTTATAAGTGGTTTTAAAATTTTCGGAATGGCCATATGGGCACAAGTGACGCTGAACGTTCTGGACGCCCTGTTGAGGTTACTACGCCAGAAATCATTGATAAAATCCATGATATGGTGATGGATGACAGAAGTGTGAAGGTGCGTGAGATTGCTAGTGCTGTGGGCATCTCGAATGAACGGGTACATAATATTTTGCATCAACATTTGGACATGACAAAGCTATCCGCAAGATGGATGCCGCGATTGCTCACGCTTGACCAAAAACGAAATCGTGTGAAGTGTTGCAAGGACGGTTTGCAGCTGTTCCAGAAGAATCCGCAGGACTTTAATCGTGGTTTCGTCACTGTGGATGAAACATGGATACATCACTACACTCCTGAGACCAAAGAACAATCTAAACAATGGGTTACCAAGGGGGAATCTGCGCCAAAAAAGGCGAAGACCGTTCCTTCCGCCGGAAAGATTATGGCGACTGTCTTTGGGGATTCGCAAGGAATAATCCTCATCGACTATCTGGAAAAGGGTAAAACTATTACAGGTGCATATTATTCATCGTTATTGGACCGTTTGAAAACCGAGCTGCAAGAAAAACGCCCACGATTGGCCCACAAAAAAGTCCTTTTCCATCACGACAACGCACCAGCTCACACCTCAGCAGTTGTGGTCGCAAAATTAATGGAAATAGGGTTCCAACTCGTTTCACATCCCCCCTATTCTCCAGACTTGGCTCCCTCGGACTACTATTTGTTCCCCAATATGAAGAAATGGCTGGCGGGAAAAAGATTTTATTCAAACGAGGAGGTGATTGCAGAAACGAATGGCTATTTTTCAGACTTGGAAAAATCCTATTATTCGGAAGGGATCAACAAACTAGAGCAGCGTTGGACGAAGTGTGTAAGCCTAAAAGGAGACTATGTTGAAAAATAAAAAAGGTTTTTAAATTTAAATTTTTGCACGGACTTTTCAAACGACCCTCGTATGTATCCAATGTAACTCGAAAAGGAAGTATTGCATAAAATTTATGGTTTCGCTCACAGCTGGGAATGGCGAATCAGGTTTGAAGGTGCTCAGTGATAAGGAGGTTCAGTTTGAGGTTTTCTCCTCACCGCTTTTCTTGAAGTTTTCTGTACTTAATGCTATAGCTTTCAATTGTAACATTTTCCTTACCAAAGTACCATTAAGGGCATTTCTAGTCCGAGGAGGCGGTTGGTCATGGCGACCAGTATTCTTACGGGCTTATTCTTCTTCTTCTTCTTCCCATGAAGTGCTACAGTCCTGTAGTAGAACCTGGACCTCATTCAAGAGAGAGTGCCACTCTTCCCTGTTTTCGGCTTTCAGGCGCCAACTTCTAACACCCACACCTTTCGCAGATCTCTTTCTACGTTATCCAACCATCATTATCCTGGGACTGCCTCTACGTCTTGCGGCCCCCGGGTGTCCGGGAACTCGATGATGGGGCATCCGTTCAACATGGCCGAGCCACCACCTCAGCCTGCTTTTCTTTTATACAGCAGACTTTATTTTTCGCCCCTCCCACAAAAACAAAAAAAAAAAACTAAGAACATAAAAGTGGTTTTAATTTCCTTAAAAACAAAACAAATCGATCGATTATTTCATTTTGTCCAGTTTTTTTTTTTTTGTGGAGGGGGCAGTAAATATTTCTTTGAACGAATCCTTTGCCAATTAATGGAGAGATATTTAACTGATAAAAAGAATCGATTATGAAGAAGCACCTCTCGCTTACATCTCAGCCAAGTGGGAAGAAGAGTAAATTGTGATTTTGAGAGGGGGGGGGGCTGATTTTTGCTCCTCTGTTAGTTGCTTTTTATTTTTCCTCTCGCGAGTTTATTACTTGGATTCATAATATCAAGGAAACATTACAAGGCATTGTGCAGGTATGAAGTTAATTAGTAACCGGCAGGTATTATGCTGCAAAATAACCTAAAGGTGTTTCCAAGAAGAATTAATTGTAACGAAGTGAGAGGTAACCAACTGTTCCTCCCTCTCTCTCTTCCTTCTCCTCCTTCCGCCCTAGAACCGGAAATTATTGCCATGTTATTTTTTTTATTAATAAAAAGACCAGAGTATCTTTTCCTTTATCATTTTTCCTTAAATGAGATTTATTTTCCACTTTCCTTGTTAACGATTATTTATTAGTATTATATTGTGAATATCTACGAGTATTTATTTTTATTCTAAGAAGACCAGGTACATACGCAGCAGTGCTGCATTAGACATAATACAGGGATCAGAGGGAAGTAGAGGCTGAGTGGCTAGCGAATACTGGATTACGATGCGAAGATCCCGGGTTCAAATCCAGCTGCTGGACCTTAGATTGTTCTCTTCCTAAGGAGCTTCTTATAGTCCTATAATAAGAGAACACTGTACGGAGACCGGTAAATAAAAGTTCTAGATCAGCTGTGTACAATTAGCATATTAAGTTTATAGAAAAATCGATAGAGCCATTTTTCGAGAAAAATCGATAAAATGAATACTCGAGTACAGTGATTTGATGTATTGATCGATTTTTTTTTTTGATCAAATAACCTTATTGCATCATTCTGTGGTGGCGCTTAAGCTGAACGTCAAGTTTAAACTTATCTGTGCCATGGTACTAATTTTATCGTAGGTTCAGTTATTTGATTTCAGTTCAGCTGATTTTGATTTATTCAACATCAACACGATTGAATTTAAACGTTTTTTAAATAACTTGATTTTGCAATGATTAGTACTAAGGAATTCTGCATACCAAATAATTGTGACATCATTAAAAAAAATTAAAATTTATTAATTAAGCAAAGTATATCTATTTTTAAAGTATATATTTTAAAGCATATTAATTAAGTAAAGTATGTCTATATTTTATTTCTATTTCAATATACGTATATGTATATTCTATAAATTATTATATGTTACGTTATTATTAAATGTTACTTTAAATTATATTTCATTGTAACTGGGTGATCGCCCGTTTTGTAAATAAATAAATCTGTGATTTTTGTTTTTTTGGTTTACAGTAAATAAGGACACACATCCCATTTAAAAAAAAATAAAAAAAAAGGGATGACTTAAGGGACTTAAAAAAAAGGGATGTTTTCGTGGAAAAATTAAAAAATCTGAAATCTACACGATTAAATCAAAAATTAGAAGAATGCAAAAATTGCATTAAAGTATCTTTATTAGTCTCGAGGCAGATCTTACAAGTTATCTTTAGCGTTGAAAATGAAATTTTGTCGAACTCAGTTACCATTCTTATCGAGGCAAAGCTTATTTGTACTGAAACAAGGAATTTTAGCCATTTGCACAAGTTCAATACAATATTGTGTAATTTTTTAGATAAAATTACTCAAAAATAAAGTAATAGGTAAAGGGATTATGTTCAAAACCAAAAGTTCGAGTCTTCTCTCATTTGAATGCCTGTTTTTTTCTAATCATTAAATTTATTTTTAATTGTAGATAGATCATGTGGTAGACATCTTCCGGCGCTGATTGTTGAAAGATAATATTCAAGTTCTGGGGCCCTTGTTACAGGGAAATGAAAGGAAAATCATTTAGATCTTTCAAGTGCAAAAAGCAAAGTTTACGAATTCTCGCTGTGGTATGGACAGTAACCTTAGCAACCAATTCAGCATGCGCTTTATGATCTGTTTCAGTCGAGGTAACGCTAGAATTGTTTAAAAAAAAATACAAAAAATTAAATAACATCAAGATAAATTAATATATTCAGCAATTGGAAACAATTAGATACTTGTGAATCGAAAAGTTCTTTGCTATTGTTATCGTAATTGTTCAAAGATCATTTTTCTTCTTTTTTTTAAGAGCGAAAATGGAAATGGGAAATGCGAAGCTTTACTGATCGATAAAACAATGATCTGACAATGTTGGACTGTGGGCAAACCCTGGGTTTTTCCAGCGTTAGCTACAAGGGGATTGTCAATAATGGCCTTTATCTTCATCAGAAAGGTTTGATGAACCTACTGGTGCTGATGGACGTGACAGGAAGAGGAGGAAACAGGAAAGATAGGAGATTGCAAATCCTGGAGCTCGTAAAGTGGAATCAGCTTGATCCTCTAGACCTTCTAAAGGAATCGTAACCATAATCCTCTTAGGCCGTGGGCCACCCGCCCCTGTTCAAACACTTCAACTCAGTGCACTTAGCTCGACAGCGCAGACTCTACAAGTTTATTTTAATAAAGTTTTGATATAAATCAGACGAATATGCATGTTGTATTCACTCTATTAAACCATAACTTTTTATGTTGTACTTTACGATGATAACATGGCTGGCAAAGTTATGAGGCATGTAACAATATGCAACATCTGTAATTTAGGTACAACTTCTCAAGAGTACTGGGAATCCATTTCAGAGATTTAATACGTCATCAACGCTTTTTACAACTTCTTGCAGTTTCCTAAATATCCACCAGATAGTTGTATCACGGAGAGGTTACCATGCCACCACATGTAGGCCAATAGGAGCGCTGTTCTCTCTAACCAAGAGCACACTAAACGGGTCTTCTCGAAAGAATCGCCAATCTTTAAACGTCAATCAACCCACTAATTTGTCCATCTACAATTAAACTAATACGAGTCAATATCCCTGCTTGAGTTACGTCTCCGTTCTTGCTCTTAGTATCAATAGTTCTAAAGATGAGTATCAGACTAATTTAATTATATCTAACAGAAACGTAAGAAAAAAATATTGTTCACGAACTGTATTTTTGTTTTATCTTTTGGCAAGAAATTTACTATTCAAGTTCCACGAGTATTATAAAAAATAAAATAGAAAAATAGGTTTTTACAGCTTTGGATGTATCTGTCTGATGTTAACATAATCCTCACGCGTAGTATTCTTATACACTCCACTACACGAGATAAATTAGACGTCATTGCCGTCAGCTGATCCAGGCGCAAATTCCTATAAGCTAGCTTTTCATAACACAGATCACTTTCCTTGCCACGTTCACTCATCAACTACAGCAAGAACTTGTAAGCTTCAATTAGTCCGAACCGATTGTTCCAATCATATCTCTAGGAACAATTACTGTAGCACAGTTAATCGGAAGCATTTCTGCTTGGCATGAAGTACTGATGGCCAGCGAACTCTACCTCCTCTCACTGGAAGTTACAAGCGACCTTGATAACACGAGATTCAATAAAATAGATATTAAATCCAATTAGGTTGGACATTTTGTTCTCCATATGAGAGAGCACGTTATCAAAGTGGACACACATATTCGTGTTGTCAACACTGATAAACAACTTACTGATTTTTTACTAAGCCCTGCTGTAATGTCTGTCTATCTATATTAAGCTCTTTTAGTAAATTGAAAGAGCAGCTTTCGATTTTATTGAACTAAAAATCTGGGACATATCCACATAACTGTACCTTTCTGTAATTAAGTAAACACTATGTGTACTACCTTCCAATCTGTTACAATTTTCCTAGGTTATAAATCGATCAGGCCTATTGTAAGTAGCAAATAAAGAAACGGAGTAGTTACACCATCTGCCGCCGTTTAATTGTTCCAAAGTATGTTTTCAAATTATATTTTCCCAAAAAAGCAAAAATAAATTATTATATGTATGTTTTGTTTTTTATCACGTAAACATTTAGCATTCAAAGTTCAGTAATTATCGACAGATACATTATCGATTTAATGTGCCATTTCAGTTTAATGTATGGACTACATAAAAGTCACCTATTAAATATTAATAGGGATGAAATATGTCACAAAAATTATAAATTTAGAGAAAAACTGGCTGACCCACAAAACAATTTATTGATTTTTGCGATTATTTTTTTTTGTTTTCGAAAAATGGAACCTTCAAAGAGGTTATAATATTAAAGACATCAACTTTTTAATAAAAAGTTGATATGTTTAAGGAAAATTAATTACGTAAACTGTGGCAAGGAAGTCTCGTGAGTGGGTAGACCAGATTCCTTTCAGACCAGGGCTCCTCAAACATTTTTTTTTAAACCGATCTTCCTGTTACTTTGAGTAAACACTAGAAACAAGAGGAAGTAAAATAAGCTCAATCTTTTGGGTTTCATATTACAAAGGAAGGTTAAATGAGTTGCTAATAGAAACCCATTTTGAAGCTTCCACAACAGGGAGTACTACGGAGATTTATTTTCAAAATGTCTCCAACGTCTATCTCTAAACTTCGATCATGCAGTACAAGCGTGACTTTTATTAGCATAAGTTTTGCTGGGAATTTTTTTTTTACCGCGCTGTATAATTTCAGAAATAATTAATTAAGGTTTTCCAATTCACAATTATAAAAAGCCACTGAAGAGTCCTTGGAAGAGATCAAATAAAATAAAATAAAAAGGGAAGGGTGGGGACGCCACCGACACTCAGAATATCTTAAATGATTGAGACAAATACAATAAAATTTTATATATTTACCAAGTAAGATACAAATTATACAAGGTCCTAGAGTCTAAATAATATATCATGGTCATGACCAGAGTAGACTTTAGAGGCACAAAATCTCACTAGACACATGCGCCTGCCGACGTGCCACAAGACAAAAGATGGCTGAACTGCAGACAAGACTGATAATGCATATACGTCCCTATACTCTCCTGAGAAGCCCAAGGGCAACTGGCTCGAGCTCCCAGGCACACGCTGGAGTCCCCTCTCCGTTGTCTTCTCCAGTGCTGCCAACCGGACAATGCTGTGCCAAAAGATAAATTCTAGGCCGGGGGGCCGCACATCCCTTCGAGGATCGAACAGCCACGAAAGCAAAAGAAAGTTGTTTATCAATTTTAAGAGTGTTTTTGGGGGTAGTCCTGGAGTTTCTGTGACATTGAGTTCAAAACCCTTTGGAGGCAAAACCTGTGCGACCTATGGATCACTGGCTGGACATATTCTTGAAATGGTCAAACCTCAAAAACGGAAACCCCTACTCCCCCAATCTACCCATAGTGCCCAACTAACTCCCAGCTTCCTGCTTTTAAGTGTTTCGCATGTAAGTTAATTATGATTTGGTTTCCCCTTTCTATCGCCTATAATAAGAGACCCTTTACAGGCTCCATACCTTACTTAAATTGTTCACTTCCTTCCGCAACGTGTTCTACGTCAAGTTGGTTTACATAGTTAGAAAGTGATATCGTATCTTCGGAAAGGAAGTCCAGAACTTCTACTACAGCCATAATGATCGAATAATGAACGTTGCTAATATAATATCATATTTTCACTGATGCCCACTCTTTTTTGAGTACACCAAACTTCTGATGTCACATAGTATTAAATTATATTATAAAAAAGAAAATAGTGGATATAAAACATTTGTGAGTAGTTGTAAATTATTTTAGATAGTATCAAAAAGATTGTTTATAACTGTAGAATATTGTTCATTGTTGTTTTTGGTGGCAGATTCATTAATCTAGAAGAAAGAAAGAATATTGCTAATAACAGTCATTACTTTTTATTTTTGCCGAGCTTTCGACCTAGAAATTAGGTCATCTTTAGAGCTGTGGAATATATCTAATCTACAAAATATAAATTAGGGTAATCACAAAAAATAGTATATAGGAGAAACATCAAAAAAGATTGTACTAACAAACACTCTTACCACGCAAAACTAAAAAAGAACACCACAGCACTTTTCTTACGTTGCACAGAAAATCATCATAGTTTCAATTTCCAAAACACAAAGATACTAAAAACCTGAGACAAACGTACAAAAAAAAAAGGAAAAATAGTTTAAATTTCAAAACTAATGCGAATAATCTAAGCAACAGATACGCCACAAACACGAAAACCGTTTTTTGATAACTGGCAACACTGACTTGTTCACAAACCAGTGCATTTAAAACCTACCACACTCAGTTTTTGTAATCATGTTGGACAGGAGGTACGTCAGCTTTACATATAACAATGTAATAAGGTAATTAATTTTTTTAAACTAATTTTTAAATAAAATCAATGTGCATAGTAATGATGTTGCTATAAAATATGTTCCATAGCCCTGAAGATGACTTAGTCCCTAGGTTGAAAGCTCGGCAAAAATACAAAATAGATTCTGAAATTTGGCAATATTCTTTATTCCTTCATTATTAATAACATTTTGCAAAAACAAAACAAAAAAACATGGGTTCTTACTATTATTAGGCGAAGTCTGAAAACCGGTACTTGAAGAGCGATAATTGCAAGCTCTTTCCTTCTAGATTTAATCAAATAACATTCTAACCAGATTGAAGACCAGGAAAATAGGCCAAAATAGCTTGACGGGGAAATATCCAATACTAGTAGCTTGGTATAAACGGAGACTAGCTAGCAATTCCGATTGAATTATTGGAAAGTTCCAATTATTTGAATGAATTCTTAATTTGTTTCTTCACACACAAAAGATCTTTTCTCTTCTGTGTTGAGGATTATGTAGAAATCCTTGGATAAGGGGGAACCACTTTTTTGGCAGAGTGCAACAGTATTATATCGAGTCGTTAGCGGGAACAGGAAATTCTAATGAAAATTTTCCTTCCCTCACATCAGAATTTTGTGGTTACGCTTTCGTGTTGTGAAAATCGATTAAATTAGAATTGTGAAGAAAACAACAAGTTAACTGTTTGTAGAAATCAAAACAATTTCAGCGAAAACATCATTTGAGACTTATTTTTCAGAAATAAATTCAAAACATACAAACAGAAAACAGAAAGGTTATAATAATTGGTTTATCTCCAGGTTAACCAGGTGTCTGAAGCAATAACTTAATTTGTGATTGCTCGTGCGTGCGTGTGTTTGCAGAGAGAAATATAATTCTTAGTATTCCAGTGCTATCTAAATCATCATATTGTGGCTTTTATGGGAAATATTGAGTAGAAAATTTAACTATCATGTTCTGTGAACTCGCTGAGGCGTACACGTATGTATATCTCGTGAGTTATGCGCGTTTGCATGAATGGTTGGTTAGGTTTTGATTGGTGCCTGGGCTGGATCAGGTTGCTTTACAAGAAAATTAAATTATTTCCTTACAAACATACGATTGAATAATAAAGAAAGATATCAAATAATATTTAGTCAGCTGTTTTCACTTTCGCTTTCTTAATGTTAAAGAAAGTATTAAGATCAGTTTTCTCAGAATAGTCTGTTGAAGAAATCTGAATTTAAAAAAAAATTGGTGATAAAAAACAACTGTTCTCTGTTTCAAGGACAGATCTACCATAAAATATCTCTTTGCGGAAACGGGCGATTCTGGATTCCGGGAATTCTGGATCACAGGAAGTTCTACGTAACTTAACAGATTTTTTTAGGATTTTTGGGAACATGTCTGCAATGATGATTGAAGGTTATGAAATGTGTAACCAAGAGTAGGAACCGAATTTACCGGAAGGAAATGACTTTTTTTTTGGTTTCCTGTTGTTTTTTTTTAAGCCGATCGCTTAAAAAAAGGGACTTACGGACACGTTTCCGGTGACAATTTGATATCGAAAATTTGTTATCATTGAAACAGAATTTAGAAAATGAAAATATTCTCTTTTGAATGAAATAAAACTAACTGTAATCAGAGGGGGGTTCCCCCCACCATAGAATTGTTCTCCTTTACCTTTCTCCCACCCACGACAAGGAGACCTTATTGGTCCCAATAGGGTGGTGGGGAGGTTCCAAGCAATTAAGGGGAATTCAAGTATTAATAATTACCAATACGGCCGGGTGGGGCGCCACTGAATTAATGCACTTGTCTTAACAGAAAAAGGGAAAACTTCTTAATTGATTAATCAACCTTGTTGCAAAGGTTAAATATTTGGCCCTACCAGTTGATCTTTAATTAAGAAATTCCTTCTTCATAGAATACGAAGCGGGCGGGTCCCTCCAGCACAATGGAATACCACTACGATTATTTATCAGAATACCAATTTCAATAATAATTTTTCTAACTAGGTATTTTTATTTCAAAATATCTATCAGATTTGCGATTTAGTGTTTACAGCGGGTAACATCTATTCTGAGATTCTCTGAGTTCGAAAAAAATTGATCCACCGGAACTCGTAAAACTACGTTCAACATAAATTATTTACTTTAGTTAATCACAGAGGAGGTTGCAGCAATAAGGTTTCGGCCAAAATCAGCCAATCAAGAAGTATCACTTTTGAACAGTTCCTACAAGATTTACGTTGCTAATAGCAACGGATCTATAACTTTTAAATAAAAAAAATCCGATTTAGATTCTGGGAGAAGGGATGGTTAAGCATTTTACTGAAGTGAAGATATTTTTTAGTTTTTAGGTTAGGATGGCCTCAGAACTGTCTTTTCCGGTAAAATATCAGATTTATTTATTTGTTTACATTACGTACAATCACCCAGTTACAATGAAATATAATTATTAGAAATTATTATTAAAGATTAGGAAATCTGTGCATTTCATCCACATTTAATCGTATGTTTCTCTTACTAAAATAGAAAATTAAACACCAAGCATACAAAATAATAATAATTATTAATTAATTTCTACTGAATTAATTAAATCTAAGTAATGAAACACTGCCTTAGAGGAAAGCGAAACATATCATCAGCTGTTCCACCCTTAAAATGAGTAGAAATGTACAAACATAATGTTTTTATGTAACAGGTGAACTGTAAGAATTGTATTAACTAATAAAACAGGCAGTGAGAAAATCATGTTTAGTCATAAAGGCTGTGTCTTGTCCGATCGTTAGCTTTTTATGGCGAACAGATAAAAACGTTATCTAACTAATATTTCACCCTAGTTAATAAAAACCAAAGAGTACTCTTTCCAATGATTATTGACACATGTTTTATTTTAAATTAATGAATTTTCACCATTTTCTCTCGCTGGTAATAAAAGGAAGTTCAACTTGAATTTCTTGATATTAAAAATTTGAATTTGAATTAAGAAGTGATTTTTTTTTCTTTTCTAGATTCTATGGTCAGTAAATAGTAAAACAAAAAAAGAAATAAGATTTCACGCAAACATCAACTTGTAATGTGCACCTGGAAGAATTGGGCTTCTACTGCTGACAGCATCATCGATTCCGCGAACTGGACCGAAGGAACAGATTAGGTGCTCTCCTGACAAATTGGGCTTCCATGCGCTCTCTGTTAACCAGTTTCTACGTTCCAAATACTTGTAATCTTTATAGTAAGTCCTTTAGCCAGCGATAAAAGAAAAAAACAAATTTTTACGTCTCGCTACATCACCAATAACCCTTCCCGTCGCAGAATAGCCATCAGCTGTACATCTTGGAACATACACTACTTCAAAATTCACCAAATTAAGGGAAAATGTAAAATATGTCCTACAAATCGGTGAGAAGACCGGAAGCCATGTCACTCCAAGCGGAAGGTAGTCAATTCAGCGGTCATCACTGCCTTATATTTTAAAAAAATTCATGTGAATACAGTATCACCAATATCTTACAACTGGAGCTAGCATATTCACGAAAACACAATGTTGCCGATGAAGAAAGCGCCACATCAAAGTTCCCCGTAAATCTTTTCCTGAGATTAAGCTTGACTTTAATGGAAGGACTCCGGCTTTAATGCATTAAAATTGATACCTTCGGATGCTGTAACTAAAACATCGTCTCTTATAGTATCCTCAACCTGTTTTCGTAGTAGAGCCATTAAATGTTTTTCAAAAATTTAAAATTTTAATTTGTAGGTAAATTTAAATGTATTTTAGATATAGGAGTGGCAACACTGTTGAGGGTGAGTGTGAGAGGGGATGATAGTTTGGAATGGTGAGAGAGTCTATACGTAACAAGTGATGCTTTAAGGTTATGTTATGCCTTGTGTTATCGTTTTAGTATTATGTCATGTGTTAAGTGAATAAACCAAACTTATGTTTAATTGTGTTTAATTCAACTCTTAAGAAAAGTATTTAAACGTATAATTTTTTGTTTTTCTCTCATTTTTACAAATTTTTCTTTTTACTTAAAAACTAAAACGTTTTCTCCCAATCGAGTCGCGGACGCCCAGAAAGAACTGTAGACTTATTCACTTTATTATTTATTTACAAGCAAACATATAACATAAATTCTAAACAGAGTTACTGGCTTTGATCTCAGCCGTCTGCCAAGAGTTGCCTTTTAACATAGATCATACAAAATCAATAAAACCAGAACTGTTCAGCTTTCAAACAATAAAATTTAATGGAGTAAATATAAAGTAAGTTAAGGTAAAAAATAAAATTTATCTCCTACTCGATGGTATTAACTTCTTATTAACCTAGGTGCTCTTTCATTAAACGCTTTAGACTGGGGCAGTGCCTAAGAGCTAGCAATGGACTTTACATAAATTCCAGTCGCAAAGTGCGTAAGTAAAAATTTGGTCAGTTTTCCAAGGCTGTAATCCTTGGAAATTTAAAGCACGAGCGGAACATCTGAATCAAAATTACCTATCTTAGCAGGGAAGGGATTAGCTATGAGGTTAGCATACTGGACTCCCACGCGGAGGTCCCGGGTTCGAATCTAGCTGCTGACCCTTAGATTTTCTCTTCCTAGGAGCTTCTTACAGCTCACTGTCCGGTGATGGACAGTGTTGTCTGTAACGAGAGAACACTGTCCGGAGGCCGGCAGTGCACTGAAAAAAGCTCCGGGCGCCAATAACCTTAGATGTTGACGCGCCTTAAATCATAAAAAAAAAAAAAAAAAAAACCTATCTTAGCACAATGTCTGCGACTTTGCTCCAGTTTAGCTCGCTCCTCTTGTATGACTGGACTCCTATCAGGCCATTATAGGATAAAGAAACACGCATCGCATACGCCTGGCGAAAGTTAGCTTGAGTAGGTACTTTCAGAAGGCACCAGGTTGGAAGAGATGCTCTAAGGCAGGGATGGCGAACCGTTTTGAGACGTGGGTCAAATTTTGTTCATTTTTTTTTCTAGTACTAGCTCTTGGATCACTAATGCCCATTTGCACAAAAGGTAAGTTTAAATATTTTAAACTGATTATTTTCAAAACTAAATCTCTTTAAAAATTCAGTTGGCTTAACTGGGTAAAACGGGACGAAACAAGTGCTATGGAAGTCTCTTTTTACAACAAACATAACTGAACAAAAGTGTGTTTTATCTGAAGAAAAATCTAAATATGGTTATTTGCTTTGGGTTGTCGATTTTTTGTAACAAACAAAATATGAGTAAAATTATACATTTTATTTGATATTTTGTAAACACTTTGGCTTTAATTCAAATACTACAAAAGCATTTGTCGTCATTTGCGTTTTAGAACTGTAATGATCACAAACTAAAAGGTTATAGATAGCATTTAAATTGCTTTTGCGTCAATGCGTGATTGAAAAAAAGTTCAGATAGAATATAAATTATCCACCACAATTAGGAAATCTACTCGCGTAAAACAAAACAAATGGTTGCCTAGCAATTGTGGATCAGTGAAAAAGCTTGCGCGGGTCAGTGTCTGACCCGCGGGTCATAGGTTCGCCATCACTGCTCTAGAGGATGAGGTTCCTTAGAGAGAGGACAGAGCGTTGAAGATGTGCAGCTTCCATTCCTTTACTCTTTGTTCTACACTGGCACGGCAGCACTGCTCTAGAGGATGAGGTTCCTTAGAGAGAGGACAGAGCGTTGAAGATGTGCAGCTTCCATTCCTTTACTCTTTGTTCTACACTGGCACGGCAGCACTGCTCTAGAGGATGAGGTTCCTTAGAGAGAGGACAGAGCGTTGAAGATGTGCAGCTTCCATTCCTTTACTCTTTGTTCTACACTGGCACGGCAGCACTGCTCTAGAGGATGAGGTTCCTTAGAGAGAGGACAGAGCGTTGAAGATGTGCAGCTTCCATTCCTTTACTCTTTGTTCTACACTGGCACGGCAGCACTGCTCTAGAGGATGAGGTTCCTTAGAGAGAGGACAGAGCGTTGAAGATGTGCAGCTTCCATTCCTTTACTCTTTGTTCTACACTGGCACGGCAGCACTGCTCTAGAGGATGAGGTTCCTTAGAGAGAGGACAGAGCGTTGAAGATGTGCAGCTTCCATTCCTTTACTCTTTGTTCTACACTGGCACGGCAGCACTGCTCTAGAGGATGAGGTTCCTTAGAGAGAGGACAGAGCGTTGAAGATGTGCAGCTTCCATTCCTTTACTCTTTGTTCTACACTGGCACGGCAGCACTGCTCTAGAGGATGAGGTTCCTTAGAGAGAGGACAGAGCGTTGAAGATGTGCAGCTTCCATTCCTTTACTCTTTGTTCTACACTGGCACGGTAGCACTGCTCTAGAGGATGAGGTTCCTTAGAGAGAGGACAGAGCGTTGAAGATGTGCAGCTTCCATTCCTTTACTCTTTGTTCTACACTGGCACGGCAGCACTGCTCTAGAGGATGAGGTTCCTTAGAGAGAGGACAGAGCGTTGAAGATGTGCAGCTTCCATTCCTTTACTCTTTGTTCTACACTGGCACGGCAGCACTGCTCTAGAGGATGAGGTTCCTTAGAGAGAGGACAGAGCGTTGAAGATGTGCAGCTTCCATTCCTTTACTCTTTGTTCTACACTGGCACGGCAGCACTGCTCTAGAGGATGAGGTTCCTTAGAGAGAGGACAGAGCGTTGAAGATGTGCAGCTTCCATTCCTTTACTCTTTGTTCTACACTGGCACGGCAGCACTGCTCTAGAGGATGAGGTTCCTTAGAGAGAGGACAGAGCGTTGAAGATGTGCAGCTTCCATTCCTTTACTCTTTGTTCTACACTGGCACGGCAGCACTGCTCTAGAGGATGAGGTTCCTTAGAGAGAGGACAGAGCGTTGAAGATGTGCAGCTTCCATTCCTTTACTCTTTGTTCTACACTGGCACGGCAGCACTGCTCTAGAGGATGAGGTTCCTTAGAGAGAGGACAGAGCGTTGAAGATGTGCAGCTTCCATTCCTTTACTCTTTGTTCTACACTGGCACGGCAGCACTGCTCTAGAGGATGAGGTTCCTTAGAGAGAGGACAGAGCGTTGAAGATGTGCAGCTTCCATTCCTTTACTCTTTGTTCTACACTGGCACGGCAGCACTGCTCTAGAGGATGAGGTTCCTTAGAGAGAGGACAGAGCGTTGAAGATGTGCAGCTTCCATTCCTTTACTCTTTGTTCTACACTGGCACGGCAGCACTGCTCTAGAGGATGAGGTTCCTTAGAGAGAGGACAGAGCGTTGAAGATGTGCAGCTTCCATTCCTTTACTCTTTGTTCTACACTGGCACGGCAGCACTGCTCTAGAGGATGAGGTTCCTTAGAGAGAGGACAGAGCGTTGAAGATGTGCAGCTTCCATTCCTTTACTCTTTGTTCTACACTGGCACGGCAGCACTGCTCTAGAGGATGAGGTTCCTTAGAGAGAGGACAGAGCGTTGAAGATGTGCAGCTTCCATTCCTTTACTCTTTGTTCTACACTGGCACGGCAGCACTGCTCTAGAGGATGAGGTTCCTTAGAGAGAGGACAGAGCGTTGAAGATGTGCAGCTTCCATTCCTTTACTCTTTGTTCTACACTGGCACGGCAGCACTGCTCTAGAGGATGAGGTTCCTTAGAGAGAGGACAGAGCGTTGAAGATGTGCAGCTTCCATTCCTTTACTCTTTGTTCTACACTGGCACGGCAGCACTGCTCTAGAGGATGAGGTTCCTTAGAGAGAGGACAGAGCGTTGAAGATGTGCAGCTTCCATTCCTTTACTCTTTGTTCTACACTGGCACGGCAGCACTGCTCTAGAGGATGAGGTTCCTTAGAGAGAGGACAGAGCGTTGAAGATGTGCAGCTTCCATTCCTTTACTCTTTGTTCTACACTGGCACGGCAGCACTGCTCTAGAGGATGAGGTTCCTTAGAGAGAGGACAGAGCGTTGAAGATGTGCAGCTTCCATTCCTTTACTCTTTGTTCTACACTGGCACGGCAGCACTGCTCTAGAGGATGAGGTTCCTTAGAGAGAGGACAGAGCGTTGAAGATGTGCAGCTTCCATTCCTTTACTCTTTGTTCTACACTGGCACGGCAGCACTGCTCTAGAGGATGAGGTTCCTTAGAGAGAGGACAGAGCGTTGAAGATGTGCAGCTTCCATTCCTTTACTCTTTGTTCTACACTGGCACGGCAGCACTGCTCTAGAGGATGAGGTTCCTTAGAGAGAGGACAGAGCGTTGAAGATGTGCAGCTTCCATTCCTTTACTCTTTGTTCTACACTGGCACGGCAGCACTGCTCTAGAGGATGAGGTTCCTTAGAGAGAGGACAGAGCGTTGAAGATGTGCAGCTTCCATTCCTTTACTCTTTGTTCTACACTGGCACGGCAGCACTGCTCTAGAGGATGAGGTTCCTTAGAGAGAGGACAGAGCGTTGAAGATGTGCAGCTTCCATTCCTTTACTCTTTGTTCTACACTGGCACGGCAGCACTGCTCTAGAGGATGAGGTTCCTTAGAGAGAGGACAGAGCGTTGAAGATGTGCAGCTTCCATTCCTTTACTCTTTGTTCTACACTGGCACGGCAGCACTGCTCTAGAGGATGAGGTTCCTTAGAGAGAGGACAGAGCGTTGAAGATGTGCAGCTTCCATTCCTTTACTCTTTGTTCTACACTGGCACGGCAGCACTGCTCTAGAGGATGAGGTTCCTTAGAGAGAGGACAGAGCGTTGAAGATGTGCAGCTTCCATTCCTTTACTCTTTGTTCTACACTGGCACGGCAGCACTGCTCTAGAGGATGAGGTTCCTTAGAGAGAGGACAGAGCGTTGAAGATGTGCAGCTTCCATTCCTTTACTCTTTGTTCTACACTGGCACGGCAGCACTGCTCTAGAGGATGAGGTTCCTTAGAGAGAGGACAGAGCGTTGAAGATGTGCAGCTTCCATTCCTTTACTCTTTGTTCTACACTGGCACGGCAGCACTGCTCTAGAGGATGAGGTTCCTTAGAGAGAGGACAGAGCGTTGAAGATGTGCAGCTTCCATTCCTTTACTCTTTGTTCTACACTGGCACGGCAGCACTGCTCTAGAGGATGAGGTTCCTTAGAGAGAGGACAGAGCGTTGAAGATGTGCAGCTTCCATTCCTTTACTCTTTGTTCTACACTGGCACGGCAGCACTGCTCTAGAGGATGAGGTTCCTTAGAGAGAGGACAGAGCGTTGAAGATGTGCAGCTTCCATTCCTTTACTCTTTGTTCTACACTGGCACGGCAGCACTGCTCTAGAGGATGAGGTTCCTTAGAGAGAGGACAGAGCGTTGAAGATGTGCAGCTTCCATTCCTTTACTCTTTGTTCTACACTGGCACGGCAGCACTGCTCTAGAGGATGAGGTTCCTTAGAGAGAGGACAGAGCGTTGAAGATGTGCAGCTTCCATTCCTTTACTCTTTGTTCTACACTGGCACGGCAGCACTGCTCTAGAGGATGAGGTTCCTTAGAGAGAGGACAGAGCGTTGAAGATGTGCAGCTTCCATTCCTTTACTCTTTGTTCTACACTGGCACGGCAGCACTGCTCTAGAGGATGAGGTTCCTTAGAGAGAGGACAGAGCGTTGAAGATGTGCAGCTTCCATTCCTTTACTCTTTGTTCTACACTGGCACGGCAGCACTGCTCTAGAGGATGAGGTTCCTTAGAGAGAGGACAGAGCGTTGAAGATGTGCAGCTTCCATTCCTTTACTCTTTGTTCTACACTGGCACGGCAGCACTGCTCTAGAGGATGAGGTTCCTTAGAGAGAGGACAGAGCGTTGAAGATGTGCAGCTTCCATTCCTTTACTCTTTGTTCTACACTGGCACGGCAGCACTGCTCTAGAGGATGAGGTTCCTTAGAGAGAGGACAGAGCGTTGAAGATGTGCAGCTTCCATTCCTTTACTCTTTGTTCTACACTGGCACGGCAGCACTGCTCTAGAGGATGAGGTTCCTTAGAGAGAGGACAGAGCGTTGAAGATGTGCAGCTTCCATTCCTTTACTCTTTGTTCTACACTGGCACGGCAGCACTGCTCTAGAGGATGAGGTTCCTTAGAGAGAGGACAGAGCGTTGAAGATGTGCAGCTTCCATTCCTTTACTCTTTGTTCTACACTGGCACGGCAGCACTGCTCTAGAGGATGAGGTTCCTTAGAGAGAGGACAGAGCGTTGAAGATGTGCAGCTTCCATTCCTTTACTCTTTGTTCTACACTGGCACGGCAGCACTGCTCTAGAGGATGAGGTTCCTTAGAGAGAGGACAGAGCGTTGAAGATGTGCAGCTTCCATTCCTTTACTCTTTGTTCTACACTGGCACGGCAGCACTGCTCTAGAGGATGAGGTTCCTTAGAGAGAGGACAGAGCGTTGAAGATGTGCAGCTTCCATTCCTTTACTCTTTGTTCTACACTGGCACGGCAGCACTGCTCTAGAGGATGAGGTTCCTTAGAGAGAGGACAGAGCGTTGAAGATGTGCAGCTTCCATTCCTTTACTCTTTGTTCTACACTGGCACGGCAGCACTGCTCTAGAGGATGAGGTTCCTTAGAGAGAGGACAGAGCGTTGAAGATGTGCAGCTTCCATTCCTTTACTCTTTGTTCTACACTGGCACGGCAGCACTGCTCTAGAGGATGAGGTTCCTTAGAGAGAGGACAGAGCGTTGAAGATGTGCAGCTTCCATTCCTTTACTCTTTGTTCTACACTGGCACGGCAGCACTGCTCTAGAGGATGAGGTTCCTTAGAGAGAGGACAGAGCGTTGAAGATGTGCAGCTTCCATTCCTTTACTCTTTGTTCTACACTGGCACGGCAGCACTGCTCTAGAGGATGAGGTTCCTTAGAGAGAGGACAGAGCGTTGAAGATGTGCAGCTTCCATTCCTTTACTCTTTGTTCTACACTGGCACGGCAGCACTGCTCTAGAGGATGAGGTTCCTTAGAGAGAGGACAGAGCGTTGAAGATGTGCAGCTTCCATTCCTTTACTCTTTGTTCTACACTGGCACGGCAGCACTGCTCTAGAGGATGAGGTTCCTTAGAGAGAGGACAGAGCGTTGAAGATGTGCAGCTTCCATTCCTTTACTCTTTGTTCTACACTGGCACGGCAGCACTGCTCTAGAGGATGAGGTTCCTTAGAGAGAGGACAGAGCGTTGAAGATGTGCAGCTTCCATTCCTTTACTCTTTGTTCTACACTGGCACGGCAGCACTGCTCTAGAGGATGAGGTTCCTTAGAGAGAGGACAGAGCGTTGAAGATGTGCAGCTTCCATTCCTTTACTCTTTGTTCTACACTGGCACGGCAGCACTGCTCTAGAGGATGAGGTTCCTTAGAGAGAGGACAGAGCGTTGAAGATGTGCAGCTTCCATTCCTTTACTCTTTGTTCTACACTGGCACGGCAGCACTGCTCTAGAGGATGAGGTTCCTTAGAGAGAGGACAGAGCGTTGAAGATGTGCAGCTTCCATTCCTTTACTCTTTGTTCTACACTGGCACGGCAGCACTGCTCTAGAGGATGAGGTTCCTTAGAGAGAGGACAGAGCGTTGAAGATGTGCAGCTTCCATTCCTTTACTCTTTGTTCTACACTGGCACGGCAGCACTGCTCTAGAGGATGAGGTTCCTTAGAGAGAGGACAGAGCGTTGAAGATGTGCAGCTTCCATTCCTTTACTCTTTGTTCTACACTGGCACGGCAGCACTGCTCTAGAGGATGAGGTTCCGCAGCTTCATTCTCAGGGTGATGTGGCTCATTTTTACTCTTTGTTCTACACTGGGCACCGGCAGCACTGCTCTAGAGGATGAGGTTCCTTAGAGAGAGGACAGAGCGTTGAAGATGTGCAGCTTCCATTCCTTTACTCTTTGTTCTACACTGGCACGGCAGCACTGCTCTAGAGGATGAGGTTCCTTAGAGAGGAGGACAGAGCGTTGAAGATGGGCAGCTTCCATTCCTTTACTCTTTGTTCTACACTGTGCACGCGCAGCACTGCTCTAGAGGATGAGGTTCCTTAGAGAGAGGACAGAGCGTTGAAGATGTGCAGCTTCCATTCCTTTACTCTTTGTTCTACACTGGCACGGCAGCACTGCTCTAGAGGGATGAGGTTCCTTAGAGAGAGGACAGAGCGTTGAAGATGTGCAGCTTCCATTCCTTTACTCTTTGTTCTACACTGGCACGGCAGCACTGCTCTAGAGGATGAGGTTCCTTAGAGAGAGGACAGAGCGTTGAAGATGTGCAGCTTCCATTCCTTTACTCTTTGTTCTACACTGGCACGGCAAGCACTGCTCTAGAGGATGAGGTTCCTTAGAGAGAGGACAGAGCGTTGAAGATGTGCAGCTTCCATTCCTTTACTCTTTGTTCTACACTGGCACGGCAGCACTGCTCTAGAGGATGAGGTTCCTTAGAGAGAGGACAGAGCGTTGAAGATGTGCAGCTTCCATTCCTTTACTCTTTGTTCTACACTGGCACGGCAGCACTGCTCTAGAGGATGAGGTTCCTTAGAGAGAGGACAGAGCGTTGAAGATGTGCAGCTTCCATTCCTTTACTCTTTGTTCTACACTGGCACGGCAGCACTGCTCTAGAGGATGAGGTTCCTTAGAGAGAGGACAGAGCGTTGAAGATGTGCAGCTTCCATTCCTTTACTCTTTGTTCTACACTGGCACGGCAGCACTGCTCTAGAGGATGAGGTTCCTTAGAGAGAGGACAGAGCGTTGAAGATGTGCAGCTTCCATTCCTTTACTCTTTGTTCTACACTGGCACGGCAGCACTGCTCTAGAGGATGAGGTTCCTTAGAGAGAGGACAGAGCGTTGAAGATGTGCAGCTTCCATTCCTTTACTCTTTGTTCTACACTGGCACGGCAGCACTGCTCTAGAGGATGAGGTTCCTTAGAGAGAGGACAGAGCGTTGAAGATGTGCAGCTTCCATTCCTTTACTCTTTGTTCTACACTGGCACGGCAGCACTGCTCTAGAGGATGAGGTTCCTTAGAGAGAGGACAGAGCGTTGAAGATGTGCAGCTTCCATTCCTTTACTCTTTGTTCTACACTGGCACGGCAGCACTGCTCTAGAGGATGAGGTTCCTTAGAGAGAGGACAGAGCGTTGAAGATGTGCAGCTTCCATTCCTTTACTCTTTGTTCTACACTGGCACGGCAGCACTGCTCTAGAGGATGAGGTTCCTTAGAGAGAGGACAGAGCGTTGAAGATGTGCAGCTTCCATTCCTTTTACTCTTTGTTCTACACTGGCACGGCAGCACTGCTCTAGAGGATGAGGTTCCTTAGAGAGAGGACAGAGCGTTGAAGATGTGCAGCTTCCATTCCTTTACTCTTTGTTCTACACTGGCACGGCAGCACTGCTCTAGAGGATGAGGTTCCTTAGAGAGAGGACAGAGCGTTGAAGATGTGCAGCTTCCATTCCTTTACTCTTTGTTCTACACTGGCACGGCAGCACTGCTCTAGAGGATGAGGTTCCTTAGAGAGAGGACAGAGCGTTGAAGATGTGCAGCTTCCATTCCTTTACTCTTTGTTCTACACTGGCACGGCAGCACTGCTCTAGAGGATGAGGTTCCTTAGAGAGAGGACAGAGCGTTGAAGATGTGCAGCTTCCATTCCTTTACTCTTTGTTCTACACTGGCACGGCAGCACTGCTCTAGAGGATGAGGTTCCTTAGAGAGAGGACAGAGCGTTGAAGATGTGCAGCTTCCATTCCTTTACTCTTTGTTCTACACTGGCACGGCAGCACCTGCTCTAGAGGATGAGGTTCCTTAGAGAGAGGACAGAGCGTTGAAGATGTGCAGCTTCCATTCCTTTACTCTTTGTTCTACACTGGCACGGCAGCACTGCTCTAGAGGATGAGGTTTCCTTAGAGAGAGGACAGAGCGTTGAAGATGTGCAGCTTCCATTCCTTTACTCTTTGTTCTACACTGGCACGGCCAGCACTGCTCTAGAGGATGAGGTTCCTTAGAGAGAGGACAGAGCGTTGAACATGTGCAGCTTCCATTCCTTTACTCTTTGTTCTACACTGGCACGGCAGCACTGCTCTAGAGGATGAGGTTCCTTAGAGAGAGGACAGAGCGTTGAAGATGTGCAGCTTCCATTCCTTTACTCTTTGTTCTACACTGGCACGGCAGCACTGCTCTAGAGGATGAGGTTCCTTAGAGAGAGGACAGAGCGTTGAAGATGTGCAGCTTCCATTCCTTTACTCTTTGTTCTACACTGGCGCGGCAGCACTGCTCTAGAGGATGAGGTTCCTTAGAGAGAGGACAGAGCGTTGAAGATGTGCAGCTTCCATTCCTTTACTCTTTGTTCTACACTGGCACGGCAGCACTGCTCTAGAGGATGAGGTTCCTTAGAGAGAGGACAGAGCGTTGAAGATGTGCAGCTTCCATTCCTTTACTCTTTGTTCTACACTGGCACGGCAGCACTGCTCTAGAGGATGAGGTTCCTTAGAGAGAGGACAGAGCGTTGAAGATGTGCAGCTTCCATTCCTTTACTCTTTGTTCTACACTGGCACGGCAGCACTGCTCTAGAGGATGAGGTTCCTTAGAGAGAGGACAGAGCGTTGAAGATGTGCAGCTTCCATTCCTTTACTCTTTGTTCTACACTGGCACGGCAGCACTGCTCTAGAGGATGAGGTTCCTTAGAGATAGGACAGAGCGTTGAAGATGTGCAGCTTCCCATTCCTTTACTCTTTGTTCTACACTGGCACGGCAGCACTGCTCTAGAGGATGAGGTTCCTTAGAGAGAGGACAGAGCGTTGAAGATGTGCAGCTTCCATTCCTTTACTCTTTGTTCTACACTGGCACGGCAGCACTGCTCTAGAGGATGAGGTTCCTTAGAGAGAGGACAGAGCGTTGAAGATGTGCAGCTTCCATTCCTTTACTCTTTGTTCTACACTGGCACGGCAGCACTGCTCTAGAGGATGAGGTTCCTTAGAGAGAGGACAGAGCGTTGAAGATGTGCAGCTTCCATTCCTTTACTCTTTGTTCTACACTGGCACGGCAGCACTGCTCTAGAGGATGAGGTTCCTTAGAGAGAGGACAGAGCGTTGAAGATGTGCAGCTTCCATTCCTTTACTCTTTGTTCTACACTGGCACGGCAGCACTGCTCTAGAGGTTGAGGTTCCTTAGAGGGAGGACAGAGCGTTGAAGATGTGCAGCTTCCATTCCTTTACTCTTTGTTCTACACTGGCACGGCAGCACTGCTCTAGAGGATGAGGTTCCTTAGAGAGAGGACAGAGCGTTGAAGATGTGCAGCTTCCATTCCTTTACTCTTTGTTCTACACTGGCACGGCAGCACTGCTCTAGAGGATGAGGTTCCTTAGAGAGAGGACAGAGCGTTGAAGATGTGCAGCTTCCATTCCTTTACTCTTTGTTCTACACTGGCACGGCAGCACTGCTCTAGAGGATGAGGTTCCTTAGAGAGAGGACAGAGCGTTGAAGATGTGCAGCTTCCATTCCTTTACTCTTTGTTCTACACTGGCGCGGCAGCACTGCTCTAGAGGATGAGGTTCCTTAGAGAGAGGACAGAGCGTTGAAGATGTGCAGCTTCCATTCCTTTACTCTTTGTTCTACACTGGCACGGCAGCACTGCTCTAGAGGATGAGGTTCCTTAGAGAGAGGACAGAGCGTTGAAGATGTGCAGCTTCCATTCCTTTACTCTTTGTTCTACACTGGCACGGCAGCACTGCTCTAGAGGATGAGGTTCCTTAGAGAGAGGACAGAGCGTTGAAGATGTGCAGCTTCCATTCCTTTACTCTTTGTTCTACACTGGCACGGCAGCACTGCTCTAGAGGATGAGGTTCCTTAGAGAGAGGACAGAGCGTTGAAGATGTGCAGCTTCCATTCCTTTACTCTTTGTTCTACACTGGCACGGCAGCACTGCTCTAGAGGATGAGGTTCCTTAGAGAGAGGACAGAGCGTTGAAGATGTGCAGCTTCCATTCCTTTACTCTTTGTTCTACACTGGCACGGCAGCACTGCTCTAGAGGATGAGGTTCCTTAGAGAGAGGACAGAGCGTTGAAGATGTGCAGCTTCCATTCCTTTACTCTTTGTTCTACACTGGCACGGCAGCACTGCTCTAGAGGATGAGGTTCCTTAGAGAGAGGACAGAGCGTTGAAGATGTGCAGCTTCCATTCCTTTACTCTTTGTTCTACACTGGCACGGCAGCACTGCTCTAGAGGATGAGGTTCCTTAGAGAGAGGACAGAGCGTTGAAGATGTGCAGCTTCCATTCCTTTACTCTTTGTTCTACACTGGCGCGGCAGCACTGCTCTAGAGGATGAGGTTCCTTAGAGAGAGGACAGAGCGTTGAAGATGTGCAGCTTCCATTCCTTTACTCTTTGTTCTACACTGGCACGGCAGCACTGCTCTAGAGGATGAGGTTCCTTAGAGAGAGGACAGAGCGTTGAAGATGTGCAGCTTCCATTCCTTTACTCTTTGTTCTACACTGGCACGGCAGCACTGCTCTAGAGGATGAGGTTCCTTAGAGAGAGGACAGAGCGTTGAAGATGTGCAGCTTCCATTCCTTTACTCTTTGTTCTACACTGGCACGGCAGCACTGGTAGTTCTCTTTTCCAGATTCGGTAAGGTTTTTCCTGATCCATTGCACCACTACTGCTTTTAAAATTAGGTATATGGTCTTCTGCTGTTTCCAGCTCTTCTCTGGACACGTGAACTTATTCCACCTCTTTCTATTGGAGACCTTGCTTTGCTCTCCAGTTCTGCGCACCATTATCAGTAATAAGAGATTTTCCGCTGGATTAGCAATTTGCACGATAACGTCAGCATTGCTATTCAATTTGGTATAAACGTATTTTAGAGAGAGATGGAATTAATACAAACAAGTTTGTGTAAATTATGTTTCTCTGGTCTATAGTATCAATAAATATACCAGCACTATTAGAGATTGGTGCACTGCACGTGTTGTGTCAGTGTGAGGGGCTTGTATGGCTAAGGATGTTACTTCTCGGGGAGGAAAAACCAAGGCCTGAGAGCTTTACCCAGGAGTCACTCTCCAGAATTAAGAGTCTAATTAAACGGACGGGTCTGGAGGGTGAGCTCTAAAGTCGGGGAGCCACAATAGATCCAAAGGGGTCGCAGTGGCGTAGGCCTTGAGGCCGCCCTAATTTAATCTTATCTTATTAGAGATTGGTATAGTTTCAATAAATTTAATCATGTAGCCTCCATTAATGTGAACGCGTGTTTGTGAGGATGATGCTGTGGCGGCTGAAATGAGATGGTTGACCTTTCTCTCTTTATCCTGCGGCACACGAGCGCCATGTTTGTGAGTGGTAGTAGACTGCAATTAACTGGCAGACCCACAGATAGGTGGCAGGGTTTATTAGTTTAGTAAACACATCATCATTGGTTTAACGCATTGAAATAACAATAATGTCCCATGTCCAACACCTCAGTGTAATCGTATTAGCGTCAAAGCACCAGGTTGGTCCGGATCCACCAGGATCGCTCTTTAGTCAAGAAAGAATACAAACATCAAATTCACAAATTCGCAGATAAAAATTTAGGCGCGGCTTTGATCCTTAAAACCTCTTTCCCCATACCAAAGTCTCATTTCCAAGATGGCGCCTAGTTGTCATGAGGAGGAAGCAGCAACTAGTTTCCTGCTCGTTTTGAAGAATCATGCAGATTTCCTGTATTCAGCCATCTCCGGAATACCAGGTTTGAGGTTCTCTATCAGTTGCAAAATCCACTCTCTTGATGTTCCCCCGGACTACATCTCCTGGGAGCTGGCTACCAAAATTGGATACGAGGACTTGTCCTACAGCCGGGACCGAGGTAATCCTCTTCACCTAGTAGACAAGGAGAGCCATCCTCAGACGAAATGAGACTGGTAGTTATCAGTTGTTGGCGAAAGGGAAGGAATCCCTGGTTGGGAAATAGATTTTTTGTCATCAAGGGGTAGTTATCTTTCTTTTCTTGGAGATTCCCAAAGTGCTTAGGCGAGTTACCAGAATGTAATAGAGGGTTTTATCTTTTCCCGGACGACTATGGATGGGATCAGCGAGTCTTTAACTCTGGCGCCCTTTTATCTACCATAGATTTCCTACAAAGTCTGGTTGGTGAAAAGACGAACCCCTCCATAGAAAATCCCAAATTCTTAATTAGGGATATTATCTTTGAAATCTGGGTAGGAATAAAAAAAAATGAAGAAATTAAAACCTCGTTGGAATTAGAAAACGGAAGTCATGTGAGTGTTCACCCAGATCGAACTCCGGGGACTTGAAAACCTTTACTTCCTGTGACAACTCAAAAATCACTCAAATCAAACACCATAAAGACGCCATAATATTATTATCAATTAAATTAGTTACAAGGAAGTTGTAGATAAATTAATCATTGGGTCTTCTCACAGTATTGATTCCCGTCGTAAGTACGTCAAGATGAGGTTGTGGTGATCGTCACTTAATGGCCGCTCTCTTTCTAAGTTGCTCTTTTAACTCAAACTACAGCTCTGACGACGACCTTCTAACAAAGACAAGATTGATTAGGTTTACGCCTGAACTGAGCGGTGTTTTGTTGTCTGCCAGCCAAAGGCTACACAATCGCTAGTATAGAATTACTTTTCTTGGTTAAGTAATACTTGGCATTAAATTGACCTTGCTTTTATAACTCGTTCCAAGTGACAGCGTGCTTTGAAAGGGCGGCTTAATTAGGAAAAAGCTCGTATTATTTCCAGAGAGTCAAAAGCCAACTTTATAACCTGATCTTTTTCAAAAGAGCAGAACATGGTCTCATTGCTCACTAGTAGTGTTAGACGAATACATACTTAGGACCACTTAGGAGGAAAAGAAGTAATTATAGAAATTTACATGGGCGTCGTCAGCCATTAAACTGGGGGGCAGATAAAAAATTAGCCAGGGCTTTTCCAAAAAAGGAAACAGACAGAATTAGTGTTGAAAAGGAAATGATAGAAACAAGTTAGATTCAACGAAAATGTGAAAATGTTTAAATCAAGTAATCTTACTAGTTAATCACAACTTGTCTATGTTTGCAGCACTGCTGGAAGTTTGCTTAGCGCACTGTTTCATAATATGCTGTTTGCAGTCTGCAGAAAGAGCGCTCTACTTTGCTGGAGGTACATGGCTGGACGATCAGCGCCATGTCGTCAACACAGCTCTTCTAGGTCCTCCAATTGGTGAAAACTACAGAAAACTGTGTGCCAAAATAATTGCACCACCTAGAAGGAGTAGTGAAAAAGGAGTACATTCTTAGACCCAGCTTTGAATGAGGAAATCGATGACCTTTCATGGCTTCTGCTCCCTACAGCCCAACACAGTTGAAAGGCAAAACGTCTGTCTAAACTCATTTTTCGGAGGTATTCATCTCGGCTTTGAAGGATGACTTCTTCCGGAAGAATGGTTGCTGTTCAAACATTATCCCAATTTCTCGGAATCTAGATTTCTCTTTCATGCAACTGACAATTCTTTCCATTTCCAAATAGTTTAAATTCCGGCAAAACTATAGACCATTCTTTTGGCTCAGTCACAGTCAATGCTCAAGTCTATCCTTTAAGACTTACTTTATTGAATAAAATTGCCGTCAGAGTATGAGAATAGGTACAAATTTATTAAATTCCAACAGCCCCAGCACTCTTTAACTTCCTCCATTATCAAATCTTTATTTTCGCGCTTGTTCTAGGCTTAATTGTTTTCCTGATAAATTCTTCACTTTGCTTTTATTATTACTTTGTCTAAAGCTCTAGGGGAAGGCTACCCCAAAGCCTTCCCTGACGACGCCCAAGGGAGGTTGAACAAAGCATGTATGGAAAAAAGATCAATGCATATTTTCGGTTTAAAGTGATATTGGTCCGACCAGCGCTGTTCACTCCATGAGTGGGTGTTATAGTGTAACAGATCTGGTGTGGGGAAAATTGAATGTGCTTCTTTATTGAAGAAAAATGCTGGAAAATTTTGAGTAATATAAAGAGAACTTTTACTCTGTGCATCCATTTTTAATCACGCCGTAACCATGGTGAATATATGCACCAACCTCCCAAAGTTATCATGGTTGTTTATTAATTTAATGATTAAAAGACCTTCAAAAGACAGTTGATTATGTTTTGTAGATCCACACCAAAGAGGATAGTATTAGACACTTCTTTGTTTTGGTTCTTATTTTTCATCTATACAAAAGACTTGCAATAATAATAACTCTTCAATGTGGTAAATCTGATGTATAATATATGTTTACGCACATAACCTCTGATGTTGACATTCCTTAAAATAATAATATTTGGCCCTTTACAAAAAAGTAGAGGGATGAATTTTCCTGGATTTACAATATTCCATTCTTTTCCCAGCAAAGGGCTCTTAATGTTACTTAATAAGCTCTTTAGATTATATTAAGAACAGAGTTCGCTCTCTTTAATTAACGCTCGGTACTTCAACTTCAATTTTATATACTATTCTCTACAGTACTTTCTTACTATATTTTCTAAAAAAAATTTATTAACCTCAATTTAAAGAACAAAAAACTTCTTTGATGTACCAAAGTTTATTTATTATTTAAAGCATCCGTGTTGCTAATTAACTTTTACTGAATTTAGTAATGTCGTATACAATTTTTTTATATTTATCTAGTGAAACATAAAAAAAGTAACTGTTATTTTCTAAACCAGTAAAAGTCGTACGAACTTATGATCGATCAGAGTATCGATTTTGAGTGATTTTTTTTTCGATAATACTAATTGTGTATGTGAGTATTCATAACTTAAAACATGAAAATTTTAGAAGTTGAAATTTTGATATTTTGAGTCACAGCAACCAAATGATCCAGTAATTCGAGATTTTTGAGATTCTGGGACTCTCAAATCATGAGAAAATATATGAAAGAAAACAACAATCTCTTTTGTTTCGAAGAGAAAGGTAAAATTTGTTTCCAGCGTTTGATTAAAAAACTCGAAAGATTAAGAATGACGTAGAAGTAAGCTTAGGAGGAAAGCAATAACAAAAGCCGGAAACATTAACTTAATCCTTCATTAACCTGTAATCCTGCAACCTCCTTACAAGTCCATGAGAAACTACCCCGCTTTCATGAATTGTGTTTTTCATGAATCATCCTCTTTTTAACCTTTTAAACTTGTAAAATCAGTACTACGGGTCCAACAATACACTAAATTTAGTGAAAAAGTGTGCCAATCAACCACTATTTTATGGAAGTACTGCTGTGAACACTTAATATTTTTGAAATAATCGCACGAAATTATCTGTTGTGAACTCACTAATTTGAATTTTCTCGTGAAAAAATTAAGGTCCGTACAGATCTACAAGACTTCGCAGTCTTTGGTGTGCATTATAAAATTCAGGTCTCTATTATTCCTGTTGCATAAAAATAAAAATGATTAATGTAACAAAAATAAGCAATCGTACGTCGAAAATGATTATAAAACACTAATCATATTTTCTATACTGTAAACATGTTAACATTGGGAATGGAAAAGGTTTAAATATTACCTAAAATAAATAAAACTTTCAATTGTGTTATTAATTAATTATGTATGTAAACAAAACCTTGACAATGGAAACCTTCATAAACAATACATACATACATACATATGTTCCGTATTTTTAGAGTAACTGTAAACAAACATCAATTAGACAATAGAATAACAAAGTGCAATAGCACTCATTCCCGGATTTTATGTTATGATTTCGACTTAATAATAGAAAATAAAGCTATTCAATT
The DNA here is from genome assembly GCF_049639745.1 of Rhodnius prolixus. NCBI lineage: Eukaryota > Metazoa > Arthropoda > Insecta > Hemiptera > Reduviidae > Rhodnius > Rhodnius prolixus. The sequence goes on along the minus strand of NW_027411636.1, from coordinate 1,623,519 downwards.
ATTATATTGCAATGTGAGCACTACTTTCGCAGGATTATATGGTTTTTGGTCTTATTATTACAGTAGCCATTATCTTCGTATGTTATTAAGGAGTATAGCAATCGAATAGATTTTGTACAAAATTGTCAGTATGTACATACATACACTGGGCCAAAAAAGTCTGTGAACACTAACCTAAATTTTATTACTTTTATTATTATCTTATTAGAAACTTCTTTTATTTTCAAATGAAATATACTATTCGATAGACAGAAACCAGAGTTTTTCATTTTATATTCAATCTTTTATTTTTGTTCAGCAGGAATATCACAATTAAATGTTTAACAAAACAACACCCCAAACGAATGCAAAAAAAGTCTGTGAACAGCTGTATAAATATGTAAAAACATTAAGATAACAAACAGAAAAACGATTGAATAAAGTTTCAAAGTTCTCTATTGTATTGTAGAAACCACTACAGTCAGTTTTGTGAATAAATAATCTAATTAGTACATATTTAACCACTAATATGGAAGTTCCCAGACCAATTCGAGAACTTATTGTGACGTTGCGAAATGAAAGAAAAAGTATTCGAGAAATAGGGAAGATAGTTCAAAAAAACCCTTCAACGGTGCATAATATAATTAAAAAGTACGGAAATGTGATTAGTAGGCCACGCAGTGGACGGCCACCAAAACTTAATTCCTTTCATAAACTGCAAATTCTGAAGTCTGTTCGAGAAGAACCCAGGACAAGCGCTCAAAAATCAGTCAAGAATTATCAAGTGGTTATGTGTAAGCGTAACACCACAGACAATTAGAAATAAATTACATGAATACGATTATTGCGGTCGAGTCCCGAGGAAAAAACCTTTAATCAATAAAATAAATAGTAACCGCCGATTGGATTTCGCGAAAGAATATGTTTCTAAGCTTTCTAGTTTCTGGGAAACCGTAATCTTTTCAGATGAGTCGAAATTCAATGTATGTGGGTCTGATTGACGACAAAAAGTGTGGCGAAAAAGAAATGAAGCTATGAAAATGAAAAATATGAAGCCTACTTTTAAGCATGGGGGAGGCAACATTCTGGTGTGGGGTGCATGAGTGCTAAAGGAGTGGGCAAGTTAGATCAAATTAATGGTAAGATGGACCAATATATGTATGTGGATATATTAAGACGCAATTTAAGAGAAAGTTCAAAAAAATTAGGGTTGGAGGGAACGTTTGTCTTCCAACAAGACAATGACCCGAAACATACCGCACTAAAAACTCGGGAATGGCTTTTATATAATACACCCCGGCGCCTAAACACCCCTCCACAATCGCCAGACCTTAACCCAATTGAACATTTGTGGGATGAAATCAGCCGCCAAATAAATAAAAGAGAAATAATAAACCGGGAACAATTAAAAAACGCTATTTTAGAAGAATGGGATAAAATTTCGTCATTGACGACCACAAAATTAGTAGGATCGATGAAAGCTCGATTGTTGGAAGTGATTAGGAACAAAGGAGGTCCTACAAGTTATTAAAATCTATAATACACGTACAATGTGCAAGAATGATTTATTATCTGCAAAGTGTTCACAGACTTTTTTTGCATTCGTATGTGGGGTTGTTTTGTTAAACATTTAATTGTGATATTCCTGTTGAACAGAAATAAAAGATTGAATATAAAATGAAAAACTCTGGTTTCCCTCTATCGAATAGTATATTTCATTTGAAAATAAAAGAAGTTACTACTAAGATAATAATAAAAGTAATAAAATTTAGGTTAGTGTTCACAGACTTTTTTGGCCCAGTGTACATATGTGCAAAGTGGACAGCTTAACTCAAAATCATGAAATTGTTGTGTGCCTTAATAGGGTTTAATCATAATATTAAAAACTAAAAACATCGAACCGATAATAGTACTCTACTTAATCGATTTTCCTTACTGACCAGTTTTTCGAGATTTTCACAAAAATGGCTACAACAGTTTTCTTGGAAATTAGCTTCTTCCATTTTTAGGACTAAAACTTGTATTTAAAGGGGAAATTCTATTATAAACTGAGTATGGAAAGATTTATTAGGGTTAGGGAAGAGTCCAGCAACCGGCCGTTGCTAACGTCGTTTATTTAGCAGGATAGCAATAGCAAAGCTTCTAAGAAGAATCGAGGAAGTGATGCGCTACATGATGAAGAATTCACTTAAATTGAAAGTGGGTGTTGCTTGCGAATTCAACATATGGCCTGAAGTAATCACATAACTGGAGATTGGTTAAAGTTAAATTGAAAACAAACAGGATATTACTGCTGAGAAACTGTTAAGTCTCCTGGTGCTGAGCAGGCAATTCTTCTATAATTCCACCTTCCACAAACAATCACTCCGGTAAGATAATGGATGCTGTAAGAAAATAAAAGTAAGCTTTTCCAATGTGAGCCGGCAATCTTATTTATAAGTAAAGTTCTTATTTGCCGACTAAATTTGGTAATGAATATTGCAATGCCTGTTTCACAGCCATACAGCTGTTTAAATATATATACAGGTTGTGCAACTTGGAAACATTTAAAAAATAATCCGGTGTTAATGTTCATATGACTTTTTCGCGCTATATATTATTTAAAGTAAAAACTTATTTACTTCTAACTCCGTATATTAGTGACAACTTTAATTCTTGTTAACGTAAAAGAACCCAAAACGTTATAAAAAGGCTTAACTTCCTTCGGTTTTAAATTTTATGAGATATTTCATTCTCACTTGCGGCCACAGACCTTTGTCTAAAAACTACTTTTTTTCAGACTCGGGCCGGAGGGGCCTCTGTTACACGGATATTTTCAATGATAACACGATGTAGAATCAGTAATGATTGCAATACTTCCCCTTCAAAACCTAGTGGAGGTTTTACAAACTATAGTTGGTAATAATTAAATATTTTACAAAAATTCTTGAATAGTTGTAAGAATAGTTGTTTGAGTGTCTCAACAGATTTTCTATTTATAAATTTATTTGTAACTATTGATTATTGTTTAGGGATGATAAATAGGGAAATAGATATCACTTAAAAGATGGTTGAACCCGAGTTTGACCTTAGCTGACCTTGAATAAATAAGTGCAAGAATAAGTTTAGCGTTTGTGTGAGTTAGCGAGTTGGGAGAAATAAGCGTTCAGTGCCAAGTCCCCATTTCAGGTGATATCTATGTGACCGTGTATTAGTGGCAGGCAATCAAACAGGTGGTCGTAATAGAGTAGAACCCCACCAGAGAGGGCTTGCGTGCGGTGTCGGTGTGACGTTTAAAGGTATACACAAACACACACCTATACAATACGAACAGACTGATACACTAAATAAACAATATGGTGTAAAAACACCATTTTGTACACTATACAAGTACGGCCTTTGTGTTCAAGTGTGGTCGCTTGGACTAAACAGTTTTGCACAACAACATAAAAAGGGGATCAAAATAAAGTAAGTAAATCATACGATAGGTAGTTGGTTGCTAGGCGACCGAACCATTTTATACACAGACAGGTTCATGTGATAAAAGGAGGAAGGTTTGGTTACTTTTGCAGCCATCAAAACCAGCCACATTCTCAACAACTTACTTTTCTCTAAAACCTTAACATTATATATATACGTACATCAAACACACATCCAGTTTTCTACAACAAAGAAAATAGTAAAATGTAGAAGTACTTCCATGTTTAACTTGTTCGCCGTAAACTTTTGCTTTACATTTTTGGAAAAAAAAATAACAATGGCGGCAATCTATCTGTGTAACGCTGAAAAATATCTAGCATAAATACTTAAAAACAACTAGGTCTTTCTACAATACACAAAACTTTCCTTAAATATCATACTTTTTTACTAAATATTTCTTAACTTTAATTTTAATTTGGCCTCACTTTAAGGAAGCTTAACATCCTAGAATTCTTCCTTAAAAACAGTTCAGATCAGAAGAATGTTTGAACAATACTAAGTGGTTATCTGATTTATGGAAGTTGGAAGGAACTAATTCAAAAGAATTTATTTATTTTAATGTTTTAATAATTAAGAGTTAAATTTGTTATGATAGTAAAATGGAAGATATTATTAGGGTGTCATTTATTATACGATAATAATTATAATTGGAATCACGAGATTCACGGGAAATCTTATGGTACTGTGTTTTTGTGGTACGGCATCACTGTTCAACTGTAGGGCAAACATTCTAACCTTCTCTTTACCTGCAACCTTTCCTAAATGTTATCTCTCAAATTTATACTTCAGTAATTATATCAATTTATAGCTTGAGTCAGAAAGTCATTGTGACTGTTCATCTACATTTTTTTTTCGAAAATGGTTTCAATGATTTTATTTTAAACTTAATTTTTCAGATCAATCTTTTACTTTTATTTGAAACATTCTTTCTGGTAACGTCATTCATGTGGGGAGTTTTCAGAGACGGTGAAACACTTCTCTAAGTGCTATTTCAGTATATTGCGGTTCCAAACAACTGTACCTCCAATATTTATGAATATAGCTTTACGAGTTACTCCTGAAGGGGATAGCGCTTTACAGGAGTTTATTACCTTCCGCTATGGTTGCAGTTTATTAATAATTTACGTGAAACTTACTTCTTCAAATGTGATGAGATGCTACTTAAGTTGATGCATACTTTTTACAACTTTGTGTAGTATGATTATTTTACTAATTATTTGCTCGGTAAATACTTAAATTGTTTGTTTAATTATCCCTGATTGTATGGATAGTATAATCTTAATTCGCTACAATTTTCGTGCAATAATCTAATCAGTGGCATTAATAAATATTAAAAAGACAGCGTAGATTATTAAATGGAACTTTTATTTCGTTCACATAGTAAATAAGAACATATTTTTTAAATAAATAAAAATAATTATGTTATTATTGTTCAAATTTATAATTTTTTTTAAATTTATTTGCTATTCACAATCTACAAAGAATAAAATGTAATAAGTGAATATGATGAAAGAAGACTTCATGACTGGATCAGCTTGAGGAGAGAAGCTGCCCAGCGGCAACACTCTCGCTGGAGTTTCTTGTACTATTGAAGCTGGTCACGAGGCCAACAGCGTTTCAATCGTCGTGGAGGACGATCTGGAATCGCTTTGGAGGCGAGATTTAGAACAAGAGGATTGGTACAGAATGGGGAGAGAGTCAAAGAATTTTCTATATTTAGATTTAGATTCGTCAGTTACGTATGAGATCTTGAGGTCGTTATGGAGGGTGGAGTTAGAGACATAAAATGGAGAATTCGTAATCTGACGGAGTATTTTGGATTGGAAGGACTGGATCTTTTGTGAATTAGAAAGTTTGGCTGAACCCCCATAAGTCCAGATCGGTTTGAGTACGCTGCTGTATATTAGTCTTTTATGTTCCAGTGGCAGCTTAGATTGTCTGCCAATTAGTCGCAGTAGTAATTTGTTTCGTCGGTTGAGTTCAAGTCTTTTCAGTTTAGTGTGCGGATTCCACGTTAGTCTTTTGTCGATGTACATCCCAAGGTAGCGAACTAAATTAGCAGAAGGAAGTGGAATTGAGTTAAAACTTATAGAGGGACAAGAATTACGACGCAGAGTAAAAGTTATCTGTTCGCACTTTTGAGTATTGAATTTGACTCTCCACTTTTTGGCCCAGGGTTCTAGTTTGTGTAGATGAGATTGCATATGACATGAAGTGAAGCTGTTGTGGCGTCTGAGTTAGAAAAGAGAGAATGGCAGTATCGTCAGCGTAAGTGCAGAGCAGTATGTTCTGAGTCAGATGTGTACACAGTATAGAGAAGCGGTCCGAGAATACTAACTTGAGGTACACCAGACCGTGCCAGAGAGTCAAATTTATAATGAAATTAATAGCCAACTTACGTTTACTGAATGCTTACAAACTGTGGATACTGACTGATTAATTTTATTTAGATCATTTTTGGATGGGATAAGCTTCGGTCTGGTGTTTTTTCAGTCTTACAAACTAACAAAGATAATAAATTACTAAAATTAAAATAGGCACGTTTTTGAATTTGAATTTTAAAGGAAAATAGATAAATGAAAGTCAAGATTAATAGTTCTTTTTTATATTGTATTCGATAAATTAGTATTACATTTAGAGAATTACATGTAAAGGTGGTTGTGCAATCGTGATAAATCACTGGACTGAGCAACTGAACACACTGCTCGCTTGGGAAATACTTCTACAAATTCTCAACCTCGCGTAAATATTTCATCCTCATGTTTTCGGTTCATTCACTTCCTACACCAGTCGATAAACCACAAATCCCCATACTCCTATATAGCAACCATAGTAATTTGTAAACAATGTTTTAAACTTTCATGATCCTTCCATTTCTAACCTTACTTAATATAACCTTCCCATGTTATTTTTACTGTTATTATTTTGTATCAATAGAATATGGACATACATTTTATTGAGTTCAATTTTTTTTTAATACTATTCTAAATATGTTAGCTTAATACTTTAAGGAATAATAGTGAGTTTGTTTTTTTAGTTTATTCTAAAATATTTACTTTAAAAAAATGGTCATTTCCAGAGTTTGTAAGGTTATAGAATTCTTGTTATTTTCGTAAGTAGTAAAAATATCAGTATATATTTAATTTAGTTCAAATGTGCAGGGGTGAGAGGTATTTATGCTTGCCTCTAAGAGTGCTATTTCTTGGCACTGCGTGATTTTTACTGGATATTTACGTGGATTATGTCCGAGTATGCAGTAATGTTCAGAATGTTGTTACTTACAACATACTAATCGATATAAGAGAAAGTGCTGTGAGTGTGTCATCCTACAGATGTTTTATTTGTAGTCAGTCAGGGAGGGTCCCTTCCTGGGACAGTTTTATTGTGTGCTTGTGTTTTGCTTTGTACTTTACTACGTATGCACCGACGGCGATACTTCAAAGGGACACTAAATGATCAATTCGGTCAAGGGCGATTTTATACAATATATACACTTTGCAGTTGTTGCCTCTCTGTTGGAATCTGGGCCAGAATTTCCACCCTGCCTACAAAGTGACCATTATGTAAATCACCAAATATTTTTGGTTATCACATTTCTGTAATTAAATTTATTAATTAAATTTATTATTTGGTTATAGAACCTACCCATCACAAAGGTTATAGTAATCCTCAAACAGATTAAATAAAATCGATTTAAATATTCTGACATCATGAAATAAAAAAATAAATATTCTGTTTACTCTCCTGCGATTTACTCTGCTCAATTTCCACAGCTGTGCCAGATAAGCTTCTTCTGATGGAATGTTTTCCAGTTCACCGAATTATTCATGTAATCTTTTCAGATTTGACGAGTATCCCACAGGTTGGGAACCACAGTAATAAAGGATATAAATTTAAGCACTGTTTGTGAAAAATTTCTTTTCATCTCCTCTTAGTTTTGGGGTAAGGGAAATGACAAATTTTCCATTTTGAATTTTTACCAGAAATATGAGTTTTGCTATCTCCTGAGTCTACGTCTACTTCCGGTGGAGATCCAATTTAGAAACTTGAGATGATTGTTGTACTTACTGTAGCATGAAAGTATAGAGAACATAATAAAGTTACTAACTTGCTTGCTAAGTTATGGTTTTGGCGATATATTAGTTTAAGGTCAAATACTAAGGTATTCTCCGTCTTTCAGAACATTCACCATTGGGGCACATTTATTTTATTTCACACTCAACCAGCGGCACCCACAGATGGTCGGCTTGAATGTGCCGCTCGCTATCTGGGACCCATAAATATTCCTTTCTTCTTGGGGTCCATATATCTTAGTCTAAATTGTGGTGCCTGCGGCTGGCGGAAATGGACCATTCCTACCACAGTGAGTACTTCGCATCAAGTTCACTCCCACTTACGCGCACACTTCCGCCGCGTTTTAACCCTATTGCTATGAATTCATGGGAAAACTAACGTACATCCGCAAACTGTGCAGCTACATTTAATGCTTAATCATTTATCTTACTTTTTAGAAACAGCTCCCTGCTGTAGGTCAGTTATTAATTTACACGCCAATCAGTAAGTGTCGATGGAGTTATTTCAATTTCTAAATTATCTTTATTTACCCAATAACTTATCAAATTGGTGACTAAGATCCAGTAAAAATTCGTAGTTTTTAAGTAGATTTTATAGATTTTGTTTTTAAAAATAATTTATGTTACAGAAAGTTGTGAATTTAGAATACAACTTTAGAAAACATGACCATGAGTGGTAACAATGTGTTGGCCAGTGCTCATCCATCAATTCAGATCTAACACGTCACGTGTGGAAATACATCATAATTGTGACGTCATATGTCAATGGGAAGTGCATCCTTTGCTATCAGCCTTTCTCTCGTACTAATGGACTCAGCTGTGCGTGAGATTCGAATCGTGTTATCTCCACTTGAAGTCAAGAGTTTATTACCATTACATCAAAACCATTTTCTAGCAAAAATGTTCTACCAAAATGTTATTTTTGGTTTAGCTGTTTTTAAACATTAATTTTCTGTTTTGCGACGTTCAGTTTTTGGTGACATGCTGCCCCTCCTCTACCCTTTTGGACACTTCCATTCATAAAAACCATCGTTCACACCCACAGAGGCCCCCCCCTAAAAAAAAAATAATATTAGAATTTTCTCTCAGTGGCAGAAACAGATGTTCAGTTTTCTCGTTCACAGCCGTAGACCATGGAGCATGCGCATAATAGCGGCAAGGTACCTAAAAGAGATTCAATTATGTAAAACTTGATGCTAGAATACACCTGGGTAAATGCCCTGGAGAGACATGCGACTTCTCTTCAAGAACAAGCGATTGAAAGATATTGACAAAATATAATATATTGACCTGAAAAATGTCCGCCAGAATGCGCTCGCTTAGTCTTTCAGCGCACTGATTATATTTCTTTAAAAGAAATTTTCGGGCATGCGCAATTTAATTCTTATAAAAAGTTAGTATACAACTACAGGAATCGAATTCAAATCGAATCGAAACTATATGTCGCTAAATAATCGTAAATAACTAAACAAGTAATATTTGTTTACGAATGTTGACATTGATTTTTTTTTCTTGAATTATTAAAAGTAAGAAGGATAATTTGTTTTTTAAACGTTCAGATTTCAGAGATAAAATATCTCAGGTCAAAGGGATCATTTAAGAGCTGTTGATTTTGTAAGGGAGCCTTTTACACTAATTACACTTTGTAAAGGGTTAAACATTGAGGGATTCAACTTGGTGGTTTCAAGGCCGTATCGATCTTTCTCCAATTTTCTTTTATAGCACTTTTTAAGCTTTCCTTGCTATTAATTGGTCTTTTCCCTTAACTGAAGTTTAAAAAAAATGTTACCAATTCTTTAATTCAATTACTTTATTATTAATTGTTGCGACGTTTCTGATAGTAAATATAACTAATAATTTTTTTCCGCCCATTGCTTTAATAAAATATTTTTCAAAATATCTCCGGCGGATGTTTCTACCTCTGAGAGAACTTAGTTTGATCATTTTGGGCGCTTATTTTTTGTTTGATAATTTATTCATATCGTGTCCGTGATTTAAAAAAATTACCATTATCAGCGAGTGTAGGCGAGATAGCAGCTGATGTAAGCACTCTACTGCTTCATATGGTCTAATTAGCAAGATAACAGGTAGGGTTGTCCGGGTGACTCTAATGAACAGTGGGAGTCAGGCGTACTCAGGAGCCTTTGCTCACAGAACCCCCACACTTCGCAACTTCCTAATAAATTTATTACCACATTATTATTATGTGGAGCTTTATTCTTTTTGTCAACGTGGCTTAATTTTTTGCTTTCGCTCACTTTGTAAGAACCTAATCCTTGAAATCGTACAGATTTTGGATTTCCTATTTTACGGTTGATGTTGTACCTTTTGTGGTACTTAGATTGTAGCAATCCTGTTTCTCTTCTTCTTTGGTTCGTAAGAAGAAAGGAGAGCATCTTTTGAAAAGCCAAACGTGTAACTTGCATCTACGCGCTCTTTTGAATTCAAAAAAGATTCTAGTAACCCTTTTTTTTAAATCTTTTTCTAAATTGCACTAACCATAGCTTTTTTTTTTTAAAGCAATTTGAAGCTCGGTGTGGGTTACTGTGAGATAAGGTAAGTGAAGAGTGTCGCTGCAAGGGAAACCCTGCTGAGTAGACTTCCCTGGTTTACTGGTTGCTAATCAGGAATAATTATCAATACCTGACCCGAACATAATCAAACATGTCTCATCCTGCCTTTCCACTGTTTATACAAGTTTAGCTAGACGATTCCAAAAAATTCCCCAGATAGATTTCAAATAGTGGTTGTTCGATCCTCGAAGGGAGGTGCGGCCCCCCCTGCCTAGAATTTGTCTTTTGGCGCTAATAGCGCATCATTGCCCAGTTGGCAGAACTGGAGAAATGGAAGGAGAGGGGGCTCCAGCTTGTGCCTGGGAGTTCGAGCCAGTTGCCCGGGGGCTTCTCATGGGGAAAGTCCGCTCTTTGGGCTACTCAACAGAACTGCAGGCTGTGTCACCTTGTATGTCAGTTGCCGCCAAGTCTAGCCATGATCAAGATGTCGTCCTACTACACCGGCGTGTAGGTCCCCTGCCCTGTCTCTCCTTAAGGACTTTAATATAAATATTTAGTGGCCATTAATGTCGCGAAGTCTATGTCTATTGTGTCAAGGTGTGAATTAATGTCGTAATTGCGAGGGAACATGAATTGTAATAAGAAGCCAAGCACGTGCTAAATGTAATTGTATGTCTCGTAAGGTACCAAATTGTAAGTCCTTTTAAGTATATATTTTGTAAGGTCTAGACCACATTGTGTGTGTTTTGTACAGCTGAATTATCTAAAAATATATGATCATTTTCTAGCCAATCTCTGTTAGTATTCTGGCGTCCCCCACCCTTCCCAACCTTATTAATTGGTGGTAATTCTCCTTTTCCCAATCGCTCTCCCGATTTCTTTCCTTTTAATATCTTTTTCCCCTCATTCCAGCTATTTTTCAGTGGTTATAATCACAAGCAAATGTGAACCTGGTAAAGGGAATGCTCGAGAAGATGTGCAACTATTTCCTTCTGAAGACAGTTCTGAGAGAAATATGCGTATACGCCTTCCTCTAAGGTGGCATGGGAGTATAACTTACGGACCTATCACCTTTACAGCGCCAGTAGGAATTCAATTTATAATTATAATTAAAAATTTGAAGAAAATCTGTACTAATTTTCTGAATAAATTTTGTTATTTTTTAGCAATTTTATTTTACAAGACATTTTCAAAAAGTTTCACTTAATAAATTGCAGTAAAAAGGAAATCATGTGAGTGTTGCATTTCTGTAAGTTAAATCAAAACGTACTCCTAGCAGATTGGTGTTCGCTGGAAATACTACCAACTTCTATAGTAGGGAGTCTAGAACTAGCAAGGATCACGGAATTTCCGCTAGCATTACGTCAGACGCTACCTAGTAACTAACACTAACACACATTCTCGAGTATGAACGAATGGTTTCGTCCATCTGTGGGGACAGTCAAGTTAGAGTATTGGTGATTGTATCTTTGACTTCCAAGGACCTAGAATTTTCCTGCTATTCCAATAAAATATTTTCTTCGAATTCAAATTATTAACACCACACGACAATAAACTTCACCAAGAAAACAGTCATAAAGAAGCAGACAATCTGGTGGACTTACGCCACTGTCATTCTCAACAGGATGAGCTTTTGATTAAGTACTAAAAACTTTGTGCTTCTCCTGATGGCCAATAAGTGCACTAAGAACTTAGTGCATTGTCACTCTAAACAAAACAGTTGTTGTAGAATACAAAGCTGTCGTTACCTTGATTTCAATAAAAAATGGACTTACGCCACTTTCATTCTCACCGGGACACATTTGAGAAACTATAGATTTCCCATACACAGCTTCGCCACAGAATTCAAACTCATAGATCATCTTCCTCTAGTCATTTTCTCGTGTACATTGACATTTAGTGATGATACCACTAGATGAAGTTAAGTTTAAAACCAAAACCTAAATTCAATTCATTACCTTCCTTCAAATAGTTTTTACTAACTAAACCCTCAACAAAACTTGATTGGTAACCATGGTTACCCTTAAAAATAAATCCAAACACGAAGGTTATGACTGAGGTTAGAATGAAGGTAATAATTTTTAAGATAAGTGAATTTACAGTTCATCAAGGAAAACTCCGGAATTATTTTTGGATAGTGAAGTTCTTGCAATCAACTGACACGTGACTTGAACAAGTTTTATTCCATTAACCAACTTCTCTGTGGGTAAGTCGAAGTAGTTTTGACTATTTGCTGAGGATATCTTGTAAAGTTCTATTATCTGGCATGTCCACTGGTACATTCTATTAAACTAAGCCAATTTAGCACAATATATTTCAGATTTGTTTGTATATAATCCCAAAAAAATCAGTAGATTAAACGAAATAATAACTTGATTTAAGTAAATTTTATGTGTTAAAATTTTATTCGTACTCGTTAACGGATACATTTAATAGCCTTGAATTTCCGAGATGACGTTTGGAAGTACGCTGAACATACATTTCATGCCGAATTACTTTTTCTATCTGTACTAGGTGAGAGAGAACGTATTGCAATCGAGTCAAATTTACGAAATACAAGTTTTCTCCGCAAATAGCCTGTGTTTTATAAGATTGTTTCTCTTTTTGCTGGGCAGCATTAATTAGAAGATGAAAAAATTACTGGAATTTCTATTTTAATGTCTAATTGAATGCAACTATGGATCCTAGAATTAGGTTTTTGGATGAATTCAGCTAACTGAGGGGCCACTACTGAATCAGTCGCAGTCTGCCAAGGTTCATTGGATTTATTTATTAACTTGGTATTCTATCCTACAGTTACGTTAGTAAGAATTCTAACAGAGGACTCACTTCTGGGCGAGAGTGAGCTAATTTGGCTGTTCTCTCAATTCCCATTTCAAGGTAATCTATGGACTCATCACTAATTAGAGGATAATTAAGGACTAAATATGTAACCGAAATTCCAAATGTGGAAGAATGGCGACGTAAGTACATTTCACTGAATCGATTTTTGTAGTTGTTTCACAACTTTTCAGAAATGAGTGTCTTTAAAGTGTTGCATGTATAATTTTTTAGATCAACTTAGTACAAACTCCATGTTTAAAGTAAATTGAATCCACTGTATGAGAAAATCGGGTGTGTTCATAATAGATTTTTGTGGCAGTATAGTTACGACTTCGTAGATGAATTGTTGTACTTAAAAATTTAGCTGCACCGCAAGTTTCTATAACTTGTAGTAGTTTCACCCGGTGTTTAAAAAAATCTTTTTTTTTTATTCAGAGGACCAGAAAACGGATTTTTCCCGGTGACGTCATACTTGAAAATTTACGTAAAAGTGTTCAGAGAAAAGAGAATCAAAAAATAATAAACTCTTGATGGTATCTGTATTTATTTTGATGTGGTTTACTTATTGTGGTACACCTGGGATTACTTTGTACAGTGCACCTTTCTGGTCCTTTTCCTAACCACAATCTGCCACCATAATTTTATCACCTTGTTCAACTTACTTTATTTCACTTTTATCTATTATCCACAAATTATCTGTATTCACGCTTATCAAGTCTGTGATGAGCAGCTGTGTAATTAGGAGGTATCGATTTTTGTTTACATTTTCTCGCTAAAAGTCTGGTATGGAATACTCCATGCTCACGATTATAGCTTACAACTTTTTTTTTTAAAAAAAAAAAACTTCGTTAGCGAACAACTGCCACAAATAAGAGCATTTAACTTTGTTATTGGGCCAATTTTGTAGCTGTAAGTGAAAAGTGGATCTACTACAAAACAAACGCTACAAACAAAACTGCAATCAATGCAATGGTTTTCAGCCAGTGGTTATACACCAAAAATGAGAAAGTCGATTTCATCTGCCGGAAACGTCAAAAGCCAGCTGCTTTCTGAGACGCAATTTCATTATTCGATACCTTCTCTCTTACTAAGAAAGGGAAGTTATTGCGATTAGGTCAAATTTTCGTATTACAGTTTTCAAACTGCAATTTTTGTAAAAAGTAAACTGTTTCCAAATTTGCAGTTAGTAAAAATGCATGATTTAGACCAGAGGTCCCCAAACTACGGCCCGCGAGTCGCATGCGGCCCCCTGAGGCCATCTATCCGGCCCCCGCCGCACTTCCGGCAGGGGCATCTCTTTGCATTGGTGGTCAGCGAGAGGAGGAGCACTATATGTGGCGGTGCCGCAACTGCGTCGCTCATGAACAGTACCACTTCCGGTAATGCGGGACGCACGCGTCACGGCTCCGAAAACAGTGTGCAAAATAACAGCCAGAAGTTGGAAGAAAGGCAAAGCACTATAACTAAACCGGACATTGGACCATCTCATTAGCTAAAAGCAGGTCCATAATTCCCACAGAAATACTGGGCAGTTTGGCTATTTAAATTTACTTGTTCTTTATTTGAAATATTCTATTTGTTCCCGTTTTTTTTTACTTTAAAATAACTCCAACGGTCTGAGGGACAAGTGAATTGTGGCCCCCTGGGTAAAAAGTTTGGGGACCCCTGATTTAGACTGTAGACAATAAGACTAAGTCGTATGAATATTTAGACCAGATTTTTAAAATATATTTTTTCCAGATTGTCTTCCAAAGAGTAGAACACCGACAGTCTTCTGGGCCAGCTGAAAGAAATTCTTCTTGAGAAGAAGTCGAGAAGGGAGAAAATAATATTTTATCAAGATACTGCTCGCATAAACGTGGTGTGCATCAACGGAAAAACGATGGACAAAATGCATTTGACTAGAAAGGAAGTCAATTTTGAAGACAAAATGGTTGATCAATTTTTCGATTTCCTCTTTTTTTTTTTTTTTATGATTTAAGGCGCGGCAACATCTAGGGTTGTTGGCGCCCGGAGCTTTTTTCAGTGTACTGCCGGCCTCTGGATAGTGTCCTCTCGTTACAGACAACATTGTCCATCACCGGACAGTGAGCTGTAAGAAGCTCCTAGGAAGAGAAAATCTAAGGGTCAGCTGCTGGATTCGAACCCGGGACCTCCGCGTGGGAGTCCAGTATGCTAACTTCATAGCTAATCCCTTCCCTACCCTTTCCTCTTATCCCAATTTACGTAAGTAAGTATTCTTGAAACTTTAACTTGTACTAAGAAAGATAGTTGTCTTTAATATAATGCAATAGTACTGTTGCTTGAAGTAACAGTCACCTGAAACCCCAAAGAATCAATATTCCTTGAGGGAAAAGTTGCCAACCAACAGTGATTCTCAAGTTCCGAAGAGGAATACTTCGGCCAGAAAATCCACAAGATAACTAGAAAAAATTCTTACTGAACAGAGCCCACTTCTGTAGAGTGTTTCTCTTCTAAATTTTGTGATTATTTTATACTCATATTTATTTTAAACTCGAAGCCGCTGATATGCGATAGGAAACCCTGGATTCCCCTCACAACACTTCCGTTCAATTTTCGCGCCCTGGTAAAGCTTCAACCTCCCAGACTCTTTATTGTTATTGTTATTGTTTGCAAGACCAAGTGTATAAAGACAGAATTACTCTGCAAAACACATTCATGTAATTACGTATGCAAAAGAAATCCCCTTCAATAGGGGGTACTAATTGAAATACTCTACTCTAACTAATCTTTACCCTATAGATATTGTGAGCGCCGAATTACCTTCAAGTTGATTAAGTAGCAAGCTACTGGTGCATTTCCGATCATCAGCGCCACTAAGTTCCTTAAATAGTTTCTAATTCTTTTAATAAACTTTAAGGAATCATTAGGTTCTTGACGTTCTGACTAAATTTCTTCGCTTAAGGAAAAATTAATCGCCATAAATATTATACTGGTTATTTGAGCACAATGAAAGAGCATTTCATTTGAGAGCTTAACTTCGCTGGGCCTAGGAAGCACTGGGATGAAATTCCCTGAGACAATGCTGGCATTCCTCCTAAAAAGAGGAAGTACTGCAATTGTCCCTGTCCTTTTTGAAATCCTCCCGGATTTTAAGAAAATTGGACATTTTTTAGTACAAATTACAAGTTTTCCCTTATTACTTCTGCCTAGAAAAGCGCTTGAAACTTTAAACGATAGTTCCGGCTAACAGGTTAGTTGCAGCTTACAATATTCATTGTATTAAATTTACTATAGAATAATGATCAAAATTAGAGCTAGATATTTCAAGAATGAATTTTCTCATTATTACAAAAACATTGTATGAGAAAGTTGGATGATTCAAAGTTAAGTTGTATTTCGCCCACAACTTTGTTAAAAGTAATTTTCCAAACAACAAGTTTCTGGAAGTATCCAGAATGTTTAGTAATAAAATTAAATTTTCTAAAAGTAAGTTATTACATAATCATGAATACAAGGGCATTAATTAGCTATCTTTTCTGTTGTTTATTTTCACTTTGGGAAAATGAAAACTCGATAACCGTGAAAATTTCTCGTGATTTGTTTTTATCGCAAACGAACGATTCTACAATTGTATTCTAACTAAATAATCGATATATTTGTAAAACAAATTTTGTATAAAAACAAAATTTTTGCTTTAACTAATTACTGTTGGAGATTCTTAGTAAAAAGAAATCTCTCTGTGAAAATCCGTATCATTTCCTCTTCCGCACAGTTTCAGCTCTTTTACCACTCACACGACTTTCTCTAATAGCAGTTTACGTCATTAATTCCTCAGAACCTTCTTAAGATTTCCGAGTAAACAACACGGTACCTTCTTGCTAACTTTTTCCCCAAGCAAATTGTAGGTTATAATAAAATTTTTATTACTTAATTATTGCAGTAATAATGCAGCAAGTTGTGTTAGGATTTAACCCCAATATTTATTTTTTATTTTTGTAAATATTTTTTGGAATGTGTTAAATAAAAGGTAGTTTATATTTTCTTATATTTATATATAACCTCTAATCAAACTGCAGTATCAAATATTTATGTAAAGAGAGACTCTTATTTTAAGCAATTGTTTTGTACCTAGATGTATATGTGTCAAAAGTTCAGAAAACTTGACTATTTAAATTTCAGTATCATTTTTTTTTTTAATCGATTACAATGCTGGAAACAGGTATGTATCTATTAAACTTTACAGCAGTGGTGCCCAAAATAATCGAGTTGAGGATTTAATTGATATTTTCTTGAGAGTATTTACACACACACACACACACACACAAATTAAAACGAGAAATAAACAATTTAATATTCATTAAATATTAAACGATGAAAGAATATCTATGTATCTTTGTATTTTTTTTTTGTATCTGTTTACCTGATCAGTATTGTGAGCAAATACGTAACGATGTGAGTGGCGAACATCGTGACAGTCATCCGTGGACGAACATTAGAGGCACACTGAATCCATTGGTAAGTTCACTTCAGGCGCCACAGTCGACTTGCCGCCAAACACTGCCACCTACAAAGGGGGTGGTTACTCCCCTTTTTTAGTTAAGTGGGTGATGATTATGGAGACTAGAGAGTTCAATTGGTATACTATAATATCATGAATAGAATTAAATTGAGAAATTACAAACGTAATGTAAACACTCACATGGTTTACTGTAATGGCAGTTTTTGTTCGTTTTTTTTTTCAAACATGGAAGTTCTTTTGAAACGCTGATTGTGCACTTTAATTAAAGGATAATTTAGAGGAAGCGTGATTTCATGGTACAAACCAAAGTGATTCGCCTAAACCAGCTAGCTTAACCAGGTTCAAAGTTTGGCTACTGCTAGTATCAAGATACTAACTCACAGCTGGTACATTAATTAAATATAATTTGCATGAAAGGCTACGACCCCCCACACAATCGAAAACATTGCAATTTATACCAGTTTTAGAGCAATATTTCCTCTACAATTCAGTTGAGAATTATTTTAATTCTAAAGAGTACGAAGGGAGAAATAAAGGAATGAAATTGGAACGATTTACAAACCCACAAAAATTTAACTTTCAACATCTCAATAGCTCAATTTATACCAGTTGCAGTGCTAACTTTTGTCTACAATTTAGTAAAAAATCATCGAATTCTCATGGTCATGAAAAGGGCCATAAAGGTTTCAAGTTTCAAAGATTTACAAACCCACCAAAATTAACCCTTCCATATCTCATTAACTATAAATAGCAACACACTGCAATTTTTACCAGGGTCAGTACTAACTATTGTCTACAATTTAGTAAAGAAATCATCGAATTCTCGTGGTCATGAAAAGGGCCATAAAGGTTTCAAGTTTCAATGATTTACAAACCCACCAAAATTAACCCTTCCATATCTCAATAACTATAAATAGCAAAACATAGCAATTTTTAACAGGGTCAGTACTAACTTTTGTCTACAATATAGTAAGGAAATTCTTCGAATTCTCATGTACATGAAAAGGGCCATAAAGGTTTCAAGTTTCAATGATTTACAAATCCACCAAAATTAACCCTTCCACATCTCATTAACTATGAATAGCAACACACTGCAAATTTTACCAGGGTCAGTACTAACTATTGTCTACAATTTAGTAAGGAAATCACCGAATTCTCGTGGTCATGAAAAGGGCCATAAAGGTTTCAAGTTTCAATGATTTACAAACACACCAAAATTAACCCTTCCATATCTCAATAACTATAAATAGCAAAACATAGCAATTTTTAACAGGGTCAGTACTAACTTTTGTCCACAATATAGTAAGGAAATCATCGAATTCTCATGTTCATGAAAAGGGCCATAAAGGTTTCAAGTTTCAATGATTTACAAACCCACCAAAATTTAACCTTCCATATCTCAATAACTATAAATAGCAAAACATAGCATTTTTTTTACCAGTGTTAGTACTAACTTTTGTTTACAATTTAGTAAAAAATCATCGAATTCTCATGGTCATGAAAAGGGCCATAAAGGTTTCAAGTTTCAACGATTTACAAACCCACCAAAATTAACCCTTACATATCTCAATAACTGTAAATACCAAAACAAAGCAATTTATACCAGTTGCAGTGCTAACTTTTGTCTAAAATTTGGTAAAGAAATCATCCAATTCTTATGGTCATGAAAAGGGCCATAAAGGTTTCAAGTTTCAACGATTTACAAACCTACCAAAATTAAACCTTACATATCTCAATAACTGTAAATACCAAAACATAGCAATTTATACCAGTTGCAGTGCTAACTTTTGTCTACAATTTAGTAAGGAAATCATCGAATTCTCATGTTCATGAAAAGGGCCATAAAGGTTTCAAGTTTCAATGATTTACAAACCCACCAAATGGACAGTGTTGTCTGTAACGAGAGAACACTGTCCGGAGGCCGGCAGTGCACTGTTAAAAGCTCCGGGCGCTAATAACCTCAGCAGTTGATGCGCCAAAAAAAAGAAAGAAAGAAACCCACCAAAATTAACCCTTCCGTATCTCAATAACTATAAATAGCAAAACATAGCAAATTTTACCAGGGTCAGTACTAATTTGTCTACAATTTAGTAAGGAAATTATCGAATTCTCATGGTCATGAAAAGGGCCATAAAGGTTTCAAGTTTCAACGATTTACAAACCCACCAAAATTAACCCTTACATATCTCAATAACTGTAAATACCAAAACATAGCAATTTTTAACAGGGTCAGTACTAACTTTTGTCCACAATATAGTAAGGAAATCATCGAATTCTCATGGTCATGAAAAGGGCCATAAAGGTTTCAAGTTTCAACGATTTACAAGCCCACCAAAATTAACCCTTACATATCTCAATAACTGTAAATACCAAAACATAGCAATTTTTAACAGGGTCAGTACTAACTTTTGTCCACAATATAGTAAGGAAATCATCGAATTCTCATGGTCATGAAAAGGGCCATAAAGGTTTCAAGTTTCAACGATTTACAAGCCCACCAAAATTAAACCTTCCATATCTCAATAACTATAAATAGCAAAAAATAGCAATTTTTACCAGGGTCAGTACTAACAATTGTCTACAATTTAGTAAGGAAATCATCGAATTCTCATGGTCATGAAAAGGGCCATAAAGGTTTCAAGTTTCAACGATTTACAAACCCACCAAAATTAACCCTTCCACATCTCAATAACTATAAATAGCAAAACATAGCAATTTTTAACATGGTCAGTACTAACTTTTGTCCACAATATAGTAAGGAAATCATCGAATTCTCATGTTCATGAAAAGGGCCATAAAGGTTTCAAGTTTCAACGATTTACAAACCCACCAAAATTAACCCTTTCAAATCTCAATAACTGTAAATAGCAAAACATAGCAATTTTTACCAGTGTTAGTACTAACTTTTGTTTACAATTTAGTAAAAAATCATCGAATTCTCATGGTCATGAAAAGGGCCATAATGGTTTCAAGTTTCAACGATTTACAAACCCACCAAAATTAACCCTTCCACATCTCAATAACTATAAATAGCAAAACATAGCAATTTTTAACATGGTCAGTACTAACTTTTGTCCACAATATAGTAAGGAAATCATCGAATTCTCATGTTCATGAAAAGGGCCATAAAGGTTTCAAGTTTCAACGATTTACAAACCCACCAAAATTAACCCTTTCAAATCTCAATAACTGTAAATAGCAAAACATAGCAATTTTTACCAGTGTTAGTACTAACTTTTGTTTACAATTTAGTAAAAAATCATCGAATTCTCATGGTCATGAAAAGGGCCATAAAGGTTTCAAGTTTCAACGATTTACAAACCCACCAAAATTAACCCTTACATATCTCAATAACTGTAAATACCAAAACATAGCAATTTTTAACAGGGTCAGTACTAACTTTTGTCCACAATATAGTAAGGAAATCATCGAATTCTCATGGTCATGAAAAGGGCCATAAAGGTTTCAAGTTTCAACGATTTACAAGCCCACCAAAATTAACCCTTACATATCTCAATAACTGTAAATACCAAAACATAGCAATTTTTAACAGGGTCAGTACTAACTTTTGTCTAAAATTTGGTAAAGAAATCATCCAATTCTTATGGTCATGAAAAGGGCCATAAAGGTTTCAAGTTTCAACGATTTACAAACCTACCAAAATTAAACCTTCCATATCTCAATAACTATAAATAGCAAAAAATAGCAATTTTTACCAGGGTCAGTACTAACAATTGTCCACAATATAGTAAGGAAATCATCGAATTCTCATGGTCATGAAAAGGGCCATAAAGGTTTCAAGTTTCAACGATTTACAAGCCCACCAAAATTAACCCTTACATATCTCAATAACTGTAAATACCAAAACATAACAATTTTTAACAGGGTCAGTACTAACTTTTGTCCACAATATAGTAAGAAAATCATCGAATTCTCATGGTCATGAAAAGGGCCATAAAGGTTTCAAGTTTCAACGATTTACAAGCCCACCAAAATTAACCCTTACATATCTCAATAACTGTAAATACCAAAACATAGCAATTTATACCAGTTGCAGTGCTAACTTTTGTCTAAAATTTAGTAAGGAAATCATCGAATTCTCATGGTCATGAAAAGGGCCATAAAGGTTTCAAGTTTCAACGATTTACAAACCCACCAAAATTAACCCTTCCACATCTCAATAACTATAAATAGCAAAACATAGCAATTTTTAACATGGTCAGTACTAACTTTTGTCCACAATATAGTAAGGTAATCATCGAATTCTCATGTTCATGAAAAGGGCCATAAAGGTTTCAAGTTTCAACGATTTACAAACCCACCAAAATTAACCCTTTCAAATCTCAATAACTGTAAATAGCAAAACATAGCAATTTTTACCAGTGTTAGTACTAACTTTTGTTTACAATTTAGTAAAAAATCATCGAATTCTCATGGTCATGAAAAGGGCCATAAAGGTTTCAAGTTTCAACGATTTACAAACCCACCAAAATTAACCCTTACATATCTCAATAACTGTAAATACCAAAACAAAGCAATTTATACCAGTTGCAGTGCTAACTTTTGTCTAAAATTTGGTAAAGAAATCATCCAATTCTTATGGTCATGAAAAGGGCCATAAAGGTTTCAAGTTTCAACGATTTACAAACCTACCAAAATTAAACCTTACATTTCTCAATAACTGTAAATACCAAAACATAGCAATTTATACCAGTTGCAGTGCTAATTTTTGTCTACAATTTAGTAAAGAAATCATCCAATTCTCATGGGCTTGAAACAAGCCATAAAGGTTTCAAGTTTCAACGATTTACAAACCCACCAAAATTAACCCTTCCATATCTCAATAACTATAAATAGCAAAACATAGCAAATTTTACCAGGGTCAGTACTAACTTTTGTCTACAATTTAGTAAGGAAATCATCGAATTCTCATGTTCATGAAAAGGGCCATAAAGGTTTCAAGTTTCAACGATTTACAAACCCACCAAAATTATCCCTTTCAAATCTCAATAACTGTAAATAGCAAAACATAGCAATTTTTACCAGTGTTAGTACTAACTTTTGTTTACAATTTAGTAAAAAATCATCGAATTCTCATGGTCATGAAAAGGGCCATAAAGGTTTCAAGTTTCAACGATTTACAAACCCACCAAAATTAACCCTTACATATCTCAATAACTGTAAATACCAAAACATAGCAATTTATACCAGTTGCAGTGCTAACTTTTGTCTAAAATTTGGTAAAGAAATCATCCAATTCTTATGGTCATGAAAAGGGCCATAAAGGTTTCAAGTTTCAACGATTTACAAACCTACCAAAATTAAACCTTACATATCTCAATAACTGTAAATACCAAAACATAGCAATTTATACCAGTTGCAGTGCTAATTTTTGTCTACAATTTAGTAAAGAAATCATCCAATTCTCATGGGCTTGAAACAAGCCATAAAGGTTTCAAGTTTCAACGATTTACAAACCCACCAAAATTAACCCTTCCATATCTCAATAACTATAAATAGCAAAACATAGCAAATTTTACCAGGGTCAGTACTAACTTTTGTTTACAATTTAGTAAAAAATCATCGAATTCTCATGGTCATGAAAAGGGCCATAAAGGTTTCAAGTTTCAACGATTTACAAACCCACCAAAATTAACCCTTTCAAATCTCAATAACTGTAAATAGCAAAACATAGCAATTTTTACCAGTGTTAGTACTAACTTTTGTTTACAATTTAGTAAAAAATCATCGAATTCTCATGGTCATGAAAAGGGCCATAAAGGTTTCAAGTTTCAACGATTTACAAACCCACCAAAATTAACCCTTACATATCTCAATAACTGTAAATACCAAAACATAGCAATTTTTAACAGGGTCAGTACTAACTTTTGTCCACAATATAGTAAGGAAATCATCGAATTCTCATGGTCATGAAAAGGGCCATAAAGGTTTCAAGTTTCAACGATTTACAAGCCCACCAAAATTAACCCTTACATATCTCAATAACTGTAAATACCAAAACATAGCAATTTTTAACAGGGTCAGTACTAACTTTTGTCTAAAATTTGGTAAAGAAATCATCCAATTCTTATGGTCATGAAAAGGGCCATAAAGGTTTCAAGTTTCAACGATTTACAAACCTACCAAAATTAAACCTTCCATATCTCAATAACTATAAATAGCAAAAAATAGCAATTTTTACCAGGGTCAGTACTAACAATTGTCCACAATATAGTAAGGAAATCATCGAATTCTCATGGTCATGAAAAGGGCCATAAAGGTTTCAAGTTTCAACGATTTACAAGCCCACCAAAATTAACCCTTACATATCTCAATAACTGTAAATACCAAAACATAGCAATTTATACCAGTTGCAGTGCTAACTTTTGTCTAAAATTTAGTAAGGAAATCATCGAATTCTCATGGTCATGAAAAGGGCCATAAAGGTTTCAAGTTTCAACGATTTACAAACCCACCAAAATTAACCCTTCCACATCTCAATAACTATAAATAGCAAAACATAGCAATTTTTAACATGGTCAGTACTAACTTTTGTCCACAATATAGTAAGGTAATCATCGAATTCTCATGTTCATGAAAAGGGCCATAAAGGTTTCAAGTTTCAACGATTTACAAACCCACCAAAATTAACCCTTTCAAATCTCAATAACTGTAAATAGCAAAACATAGCAATTTTTACCAGTGTTAGTACTAACTTTTGTTTACAATTTAGTAAAAAATCATCGAATTCTCATGGTCATGAAAAGGGCCATAAAGGTTTCAAGTTTCAACGATTTACAAACCCACCAAAATTAACCCTTACATATCTCAATAACTGTAAATACCAAAACAAAGCAATTTATACCAGTTGCAGTGCTAACTTTTGTCTAAAATTTGGTAAAGAAATCATCCAATTCTTATGGTCATGAAAAGGGCCATAAAGGTTTCAAGTTTCAACGATTTACAAACCTACCAAAATTAAACCTTACATTTCTCAATAACTGTAAATACCAAAACATAGCAATTTATACCAGTTGCAGTGCTAATTTTTGTCTACAATTTAGTAAAGAAATCATCCAATTCTCATGGGCTTGAAACAAGCCATAAAGGTTTCAAGTTTCAACGATTTACAAACCCACCAAAATTAACCCTTCCATATCTCAATAACTATAAATAGCAAAACATAGCAAATTTTACCAGGGTCAGTACTAACTTTTGTCTACAATTTAGTAAGGAAATCATCGAATTCTCATGTTC
The DNA here is from genome assembly GCF_049639745.1 of Rhodnius prolixus. Classification (NCBI taxonomy): domain Eukaryota; kingdom Metazoa; phylum Arthropoda; class Insecta; order Hemiptera; family Reduviidae; genus Rhodnius; species Rhodnius prolixus. The sequence continues at coordinate 1,598,932 of NW_027411636.1, read as the reverse complement.
ATGAAAAGGGCCATAAAGGTTTCAAGTTTCAACGATTTACAAACCCACCAAAATTAACCCTTTCAAATCTCAATAACTGTAAATAGCAAAACATAGCAATTTTTACCAGTGTTAGTACTAACTTTTGTTTACAATTTAGTAAAAAATCATCGAATTCTCATGGTCATGAAAAGGGCCATAAAGGTTTCAAGTTTCAACGATTTACAAACCCACCAAAATTAACCCTTACATATCTCAATAACTGTAAATACCAAAACATAGCAATTTATACCAGTTGCAGTGCTAACTTTTGTCTAAAATTTGGTAAAGAAATCATCCAATTCTTATGGTCATGAAAAGGGCCATAAAGGTTTCAAGTTTCAACGATTTACAAACCTACCAAAATTAAACCTTACATATCTCAATAACTGTAAATACCAAAACATAGCAATTTATACCAGTTGCAGTGCTAATTTTTGTCTACAATTTAGTAAAGAAATCATCCAATTCTCATGGGCTTGAAACAAGCCATAAAGGTTTCAAGTTTCAACGATTTACAAACCCACCAAAATTAACCCTTCCATATCTCAATAACTATAAATAGCAAAACATAGCAAATTTTACCAGGGTCAGTACTAACTTTTGTCTACAATTTAGTAAGGAAATCATCGAATTCTCATGTTCATGAAAAGGGCCATAAATGTTTCAAGTTTCAATGATTTACAAACCCACCAAAATTAACCCTTACATATCTCAATAACTGTAAATACCAAAATATAGCAATTTTTAACAGGGTCAGTACTAACTTTTGTCCACAATATAGTAAGGAAATAATCGAATTCTCATGGTCATGAAAAGGGCCATAAAGGTTTCAAGTTTCAACGATTTACAAGCACACCAAAATTAACCCTTACATATCTCAATAACTGTAAATACCAAAACATAGCAATTTATACCAGTTGCAGTGCTAACTTTTGTCTAAAATTTGGTAAAGAAATCATCCAATTCTTATGGTCATGAAAAGGGCCATAAAGGTTTCAAGTTTCAACGATTTACAAACCTACCAAAATTAAACCTTCCATATCTCAATAACTATAAATAGCAAAAAATAGCAATTTTTACCAGGGTCAGTACTAACAATTGTCTACAATTTAGTAAGGAAATCATCGAATTCTCATGGTCATGAAAAGGGCCATAAAGGTTTCAAGTTTCAACGATTTACAAACCCACCAAAATTAACCCTTCCATATCTCAATAACTATAAATAGCAAAACATAGCAAATTTTACCAGGGTCAGTACTAACTTTTGTCTACAATTTAGTAAGGAAATCATCGAATTCTCATGTTCATGAAAAGGGCCATGAAGGTTTCAAGTTTCAACGATTTACAAACCCACCAAAATTAACCCTTTCAAATCTCAATAACTGTAAATAGCAAAACATAGCAATTTTTACCAGTGTTAGTACTAACTTTTGTTTACAATTTAGTAAAAAATCATCGAATTCTCATGGTCATGAAAAGGGCCATAAAGGTTTCAAGTTTCAACGATTTACAAACCCACCAAAATTAACCCTTACATATCTCAATAACTGTAAATACCAAAACATAGCAATTTATACCAGTTGCAGTGCTAACTTTTGTCTAAAATTTGGTAAAGAAATCATCCAATTCTTATGGTCATGAAAAGGGCCATAAAGGTTTCAAGTTTCAACGATTTACAAACCTACCAAAATTAAACCTTACATATCTCAATAACTGTAAATACCAAAACATAGCAATTTATACCAGTTGCAGTGCTAATTTTTGTCTACAATTTAGTAAAGAAATCATCGAATTCTCATGGTCATGAAAAGGGCCATAAAGGTTTCAAGTTTCAACGATTTACAAACCCACCAAAATTAACCCTTCCACATCTCAATAACTATAAATAGCAAAACATAGCAATTTTTAACATGGTTAGTACTAACTTTTGTCCACAATATAGTAAGGAAATCATCGAATTCTCATGTTCATGAAAAGGGCCATAAAGGTTTCAAGTTTCAACGATTTACAAACCCACCAAAATTAACCCTTTCAAATCTCAATAACTGTAAATAGCAAAACATAGCAATTTTTACCAGGGTCAGTACTAACAATTGTCTACAATTTAGTAAGGAAATCATCGAATTCTCATGGTCATGAAAAGGGCCATAAAGGTTTCAAGTTTCAACGATTTACAAACCCACCAAAATTAACCCTTCCACATCTCAATAACTATAAATAGCAAAACATAGCAATTTTTAACATGGTCAGTACTAACTTTTGTCCACAATATAGTAAGGAAATCATCGAATTCTCATGTTCATGAAAAGGGCCATAAAGGTTTCAAGTTTCAACGATTTACAAACCCACAAAAATTAACCCTTTCAAATCTCAATAACTGTAAATAGCAAAACATAGCAATTTTTACCAGTGTTAGTACTAATTTTTGTCTACAATTTAGTAAAGAAATCATCCAATTCTCATGGGCTTGAAACAAGCCATAAAGGTTTCAAGTTTCAACGATTTACAAGCCCACCAAAATTAACCCTTACATATCTCAATAACTGTAAATACCAAAACATAGCAATTTTTAACAGGGTCAGTACTAACTTTTGTCCACAATATAGTAAGGAAATCATCGAATTCTCATGGTCATGAAAAGGGCCATAAAGGTTTCAAGTTTCAACGATTTACAAACCCACCAAAATTAACCCTTCCACATCTCAATAACTATAAATAGCAAAACATAGCAATTTTTAACAGGGTCAGTACTAACTTTTGTCCACAATATAGTAAGGAAATCATCGAATTCTCATGGTCATGAAAAGGGCCATAAAGGTTTCAAGTTTCAACGATTTACAAACCCACCAAAATTTAACCTTCCATATCTCAATAACTATAAATAGCAAAACATAGCATTTTTTTTACCAGTGTTAGTACTAACTTTTGTCTACAATTTAGTAAAGAAATCATCCAATTCTTATGGTCATGAAAAGAGCCATAAAGGTTTCAAGTTTCAACGATTTATAAGCCCACCAAAATTAACCCTTCCATATCTCAATGTTTGGTAAATACCAAAACTTAGCAATTTATACCAGTTGCAGTGCTAACTTTTGTCTACAATTTAGTAAAGAAATCATCCAATTCTTATGGTCATGAAAAGGGCCATAAAGGTTTCAAGTTTCAACGATTTACAAACCCACCAAAATTAACCCTTCCACATCTCAATAACTATAAATAGCAAAACATAGCAATTTTTAACAGGGTCAGTACTAACTTTTGTCCACAATATAGTAAGGAAATCATCGAATTCTCATGGTCATGAAAAGGGCCATAAAGGTTTCAAGTTTCAACGATTTACAAACCCACCAAAATTTAACCTTCAATATCTCAATAACTATAAATAGCAATACATAGCATTTTTTTTACCAGTGTTAGTACTAACTTTTGTCTACAATTTAGTAAAGAAATCATCCAATTCTTATGGTCATGAAATGAGCCATAAAGGTTTCAAGTTTCAACGATTTATAAGCCCACCAAAATTAACCCTTCCATATCTCAATGTTTGGTAAATACCAAAACTTAGCAATTTATACCAGTTGCAGTGCTAACTTTTGTCTACAATTTAGTAAAGAAATCATCCAATTCTTATGGTCATGAAAAGGGCCATAAAGGTTTCAAGTTTCAACGATTTACAAACCCACCAAAATTAACTCTTCCATATCTCAATAACTGTAAATACTAAAACATAGCAATTTATACCAGTTGCAGTGCTAACTTTTGTCTACAATTTAGTAAAGAAATCATCCAATTCTTATGGTCATGAAAAGAGCCATAAAGGTTTCAAGTTTCAACGATTTACAAACCTACCAAAATTAAACCTTACATATCTCAATAACTGTAAATACCAAAACATAGCAATTTATACCAGTTGCAGTGCTAACTTTTGTCTACAATTTAGCAAAGAAATCATCCAATTCTTATGGTCATGAAAAGGGCCATAAAGGTTTCAAGTTTCAACGATTTACAAACCCACCAAAATTAACTCTTCCATATCTCAATAACTGTAAATACTAAAACATAGCAATTTATACCAGTTGCAGTGCTAACTTTTGTCTACAATTTAGTAAGGAAATCATCCAATTCTTATGGTCATGAAAAGAGCCATAAAGGTTTCAAGTTTCAACGATTTACAAACCCACCAAAATTAAACCTTACATATCTCAATAACTGTAAATACCAAAACATAGCAATTTATACCAGTTGCAGTGCTAACTTTTGTCTACAATTTAGCAAAGAAATCATCCAATTCTCATGGGCTTGAAAAGGGCCATAAAGGTTTCAAGTTTGAAGGATTCACAAACCCACCAAAATTTAACCTTCCATATCTCAATAACTGTAAATACCAAAACATTTCAATTTATACCAGTTTTAGGGGAACCTTTCCTCTAAAATTCGGTAAAGAATTCATTGAATTCTTGAAGATAGGATTGAATTCTTGATTCTTGATGGGAGATATGAAGGTTTTAAATTTGAACGTTTTACAAAACCAACAAAATATAACCTTGGATATCTCATTAACTATTTATCACTAAAATATTGCAATTTATACTAGTTATAGAGTTCACTTTTCTGTAGTTGTAAAATTAATTGAATTTTTAACTGTACAAAGGGAGATTGATTTAAAGGTTTGAAATTAGTAAATTTTTCCCATACAGTTTTTTTAACCAGGTCAAGTGTCATTTAGATTTTAGCCTCACCTATACTGATTGGAATATTTAATGAAGAATTAAATTTCATAATAATCTGTTGAGCACGAGTTCTGCTTTACTCCGATTTAAGGAGGAGTTAATGTGCTGGTAACACCAGTTTCTCATGCTATCTTGTGGTTATTTTTGGAACTAATTTCAATTTTTGTTTTCTACAAATTCTGTAATTGTATTCAATATTATGTTTCTTATGTAAAATTAGCTTTTAGTCTTATTAATCCTTTTCTCAAATTAGACATCAAATTTTAATTTACTGCTATGTTTAGTTTTTTGCTTTGTTTTGAGTAATGATTGATAAAAGCACACCAATTAGTAAAAACCTCGTGTTTTAGAATTCAGTTCTGTGCTTCATAGATTCTGATTCAGTAATGGTTTTTAGATTTGTTTTTTCTTAAGCTGCAGGCTTGCCAATGGTTGGTAATAGGATGTGGAATAATAATAAATCGAGTTGGGGGTTTAATTTAGAAAAAATACAAAGTTTTTTAAAAAACTGTTTATTTACAAAAAAAAGAGAAAAATCAAAAGCAAGCAATTAAAGATTTTTAAAAATCTTTCGTTTTTTTCAGCTTTATTGTTTCAGTAATTTTCGTTGATTTAAAATAATAATAATAATAAGTACAACAATGTATATTTTATATTTACAATATACAATAAGAAGTTCATACATTATAAATAAAACTACACAAACCACTTGTATAGTTGTTATTGGCAACAAATTTATTTATACCTAAACAATTAGTCATTTTAATATTAAATTTATTCATATATATATGTGTGTGTATACATGTTTGTAATACTTCGTAAATTAATGGCAGCATTTTAAAACAAGAAATTGTTTTTTTCCCTTCCTTTTTTGTACATTAAAAAAATGTTTGGGGAAAAACCTAACAAAAACCTTCCTCGCAACAAGAGTTAGTTTTTCGATATAAATTCGTATCTATACACAATATCATTCTTAGAATCTAAAATTGTTTAATTAAATACTACACGGCAATCATTTCTATCGTTAGCTTTATCTATTTTATTTAAAATTTATTTTTACAATTATACATATATTTTATTTACTGTCTCTTGCTACTTATAAGAGAAAGCATTGCGTGTCAAAATTTTAGATAAAATGGGTTTTGTAAATTGGTCTGCGTGTATCTGTAAATGAATTTTTACTTTTTAATGAAACAATTTTCATAAAATTTTACTTTTATTTTCAGGTTATTTTCTGTTTTAAGGTTATTTTTGTGGAATGGGAGGAGCAGTGCTTGCTTCTTCTATAAGTGCCATTTCTGGAGTTATTTTCCAGTCTCAGCAGGAATTGAAAATATGTAATTAAAAATTACAAATTTGAAATAAATCAGCTGATTTCTATCAGCTGATAGAAAAAGGTTTAAACTAAGCAAAATTATTATTTTCCTTGGAACTTTTTCAGCAAACAGCGCAGGTCTTATTATTACACTTTATTACCAAACTTCATTTAAGTTCTCAAGTATTGTAATAACAGTCCATTTTTTGTTTTTGAAGAATACCAACAGAAGAGAGACATAGAAACGGATTTTGTCGTATCTTCTGTAATTTTGTAAACAGTCCGCGCAAAGAGATTCATTGGCAATTGGACACTTTTTTTTTAACCCCACGGAAATGAAGTTTTTATAGAGACCCCTTAATTCAACTGTAAAAATTTTTATAATACGTGAAAATGTATTGAAGGCAAACTATCTTCTAAGTGTACATTCTAAGATGAAATAAGTGAGGGAAAGAGAAAAGAAAAGAATCAATAACTCAAAAACAATCACATGTAGATGGAACTTAGATTGTAATAGAATTTGGTACACTCAATTCAGATATTGTAGATCTACTTTTTTGCTTGACACATTTACCCAGGAAACTTAAATTAAGGGCCCCTTCTAGAAGAAAGATCTCTTTGAAAATTTATCATATTTTTCACACAAAAAAAATTATTATAGTCAATTAAAATTAAACAAACAGTACGATTCTAGGATAAAGGATACCCTGTGACATCTTGCAAGAGACAGTCGTGGGATTACGTGAATCTATCACACAAGTTTTAATTTTTATTTTATCATACAATAGTTATTAGTTTTTACGAACGAGTCAAAATTTGAATTTGTTTGTTTGTTTTTTGCTTTTCAAAGATAAATAAACATTTGGAGATACCCAGAATACGTAATTGTTAATCTGTTATAAAAAGCAAACTTCAAAATTATCACCTAAAACAATCGATCATCAACTTTTCGATGTGTGAGGATACAAAGAATTTCGAGCTTTTATCGCATTGTTTGGCATTCATTTATTTAGAGGTTAAAATTTTTATTCGAATAAATTTTGATATTTTGTTTTATAATTTATTCAATGGGGATAAACATCACTGATTTAATTCAATATTCAAAGGTAATTAATTATTAACACTTGTTTTGTGACAAAAAGTCCAAAAAATTATTCTTCGTTATTTTCGTGAAATTGTAACAATGTAAATAAATGTTTTTTATTTCTAAATATTTTTTTGTGTTTTTTTACTCAGTTAACTTTTGAAATTCAGTAATTATGTAAATAGAATTAGTGATTCTTTTTTTTTTTAGTTTTAATAAAAGAGATTGATTGAAATTTAAACAGCAGTTTACTTCTCAAATGAACCAATAGTTGGCCCACGTATTGAACAAAATTATTTAAAAAAAACATTTTAGTATAGAAAATGTTTTTCGAACAATTCTTTTTAATCAATAAATGAATAAAACAAATCAAATCATTATTTAAAACTTCTCATAAATTTTTTAATTGGTTACTTTAAATAAATTTTGCCGAACACAGTGATAATGGCGCAGTCCAACTGAACTGAACAAACTGAAATCCCTGAGCAGTCAACTTCCGAATTTACTTACGACGAAATTCAGCAAAGAATAACCAACAAAAAGAAAAACCTATGCTGGGAAATATTGGTCAATTAATAAAGCCGACACTAATAGCAATATAAACCTTTCTTATCCATCCATTATTGATTTAATTATCACGCATCACCATCCAAATCTCTTTTTAGAAGCCAACCTGAAATCTCTAATGACTTAACCAGACTGTAAAATATTGTCTTATAGTTCTGCTAACTTACGAACATCTTCATCTAAAAAAAACCCTCATTCAAGGAAAAACAGCATAACTCTTCTATAAAAATATATACAAAATTCATGTTAAGTAAATCAATTTACATAAGACTAGAAAAAAAAAAAGAAAAATGAAAAAGATAATTTGAGAACGATTATCTACATATATAAAAAAAAGCATAGAAAAATTCGTAATTAAACTTTAGTTTCTTAAAAATTAAATACTAAAATCTATCTTAGGCAAATGGTGATTTTAAGAAAAATAAGATTATTATCTAGGTATGTGCAACTGAATAACTAAATTTCAGAGATCCTATTTGATTACCAAATGTCACAACATACGATTTATATTTTTATTTCCGCTTTAGATGAATAGCTTATTTGACTATTTCAGTTGCTCTACAGTTCGGATACCATTAGTAACCCTACAACAACAACAACAACAACACCAATTTACTTTAGACAATGGTACTCAAAACGTAGTGAGCAATAACAAACTGTTTTCATTGCCGATATAAGCTATTCTTTTAACAGGAACTGTGCACGATACTTTCATGCCTAATCGTTGAAATTGACAGATTAGTCTTCGATCTATAAGTAATGATCGATAGTAACATCATACAGTCCGTACTTTTTCTTCCTAAAATGACCAATCGCCTAAAACGCATTTATCCAATTAATTGTAAATTTCCAAAATTCCTAATAAATACTTAAAATAAAAATACTTCATTTAATAATTATTCATTTTTTTTTTTTAGTAATAATTCAACATTTAACAGCACAAAAATAAAAAATAATTTAAAAAAAACTAATGTAAAAATTTGAATTTCAAATATTATATACATTTTTTGCTTCCCCACCCCCCTCTCGTAAGAAATTGCACAATTATTTACTTCTGGACATAATATATATAAACAACAAAATTTTAATAAAAAAAAAAGTTTTATGTACAAGTACGTATATTATCTAATCATACGTGTATTTTTTGTGTTTTCTTTTTTGTATTATAGTAGTGTTTGTTAAAATTTAAACACTAAATTTAACATAAACATACCCGTACACATAATGACTCGATTGTTGTTAACCAAAAAATTAATCAAAAACCAAAATCGAAACAAAAATCGATTATCAAGTAAAAAAAATTGAAGTTATTTAGGGGTATCGAGTATAACAAGGACATCGTGTCTCAGTGAGGTTAAAACAGAACAATACCATAAAGTTGTTTCCCCCTTCTTCTTAATCTATCTTCAAATCTAAAAATAATAAGCTCCATTTTTTTTTTGTCTGTTTCTTTTGATTATTCGCTTCCTACATAATTCTTCATTTTTATTAATATTTAATAATCAAGTTATTATTATAAATTCTTCTGTAGAAATGATAGTAACATTGTCTCGTAATGCTTACTTGCGTCTAAACTTCGCAGGCTGTGCCTTTCACCTGGATACACCTTTAAAGAGATATGAATTATTATTTGAAATATTCGATTGGAATGTTGATATCAAGTTTCATCTATGCATTTAACAAAAAAAAAAACTATATTCATGCACACAGTAAAATCTAGTGACGAAGGCCAACCGTATTTACTTGGGAAGTCTAAAACTTCGTAGTACATCGTATCACAACTCAAATGTAAAGTGTTTCACTTAGAAATGGGCAAAAATAGTCAGTTTTTTTTATTCTTTAGATTTAAATCAAGACTATAATCAGAATCGATGCCAAAAACTGGTACAATGATTCCGCCATGAGTTTCGATAGGATTTTTCGTTAAACCATGTTTCAATTATTTGTCGACATTCTATTCCTAGATGAGTAAAAACGATTTTGTGAACTTAATAAAATAAATAAAACAAGTCTTAAATGAGATTAAAAATTCGTGTCTAAGATTCTTAATTCAGAATTACACTTATTTTAAATCGAATATCTGCAACTTGCGTCAAACCGAGGTTACTTCGTTAAGGGCGAGTTCGTTCATTTCACTGAAGAAGTAATTTCCATTCTGATTTAACTTTAAAATTTGCAAGAAATTTCTTAATATAAAAATTATTCTTGTAACCTCTTCCAGATTTTTCAATAAAACTAGTTACTAGAATAGTTCCACGCTTAACAGTGAGTGAGTGAGATAATTGGTGAGTCTTTTGCGACACGAAGTTTCCGATTGTAAGGTTTTTGTAGTCAGACAAGTAAGTAAACGTGTTGTAATGTAATAATTGCATTAAGAAAAACTATGACAGTATTTAAATACCTGAAGTTGATAAGGTTTGCCCTTCTTGATCAGTTGGTTGATCAAAGAACTCGTATGTGAGAAGTGTACATTGTCATCAATCAGACCATGGACGATGAGCAATCTGTTCTCTCTGAAATGTTGAACAAAATATTTAAAATAAGTGAATCTTTGACTCTGTATAGTGCTGGGCTTGCTGTTAAAGATTATGTATTTTGAAGTAAAGATACTTTTGAAGTTGTAACCAGTTTAAGTTCTTAATCCTTTTTTCAGAGTTCGATTTAGAAATATTTATTAATTTTTGCAATTTTGACAGTGTTTAGTGTAAAAATAGAAAATCCCGTCACTTACTCGTCGGGAAACTGGTTGACATATGTAAGGATTGAGCCAGCCTTATAGCCTTGGGGATTGTTACTCGGCAGGTCCATGTAGCGTTCAGTGTAGCCAGTATCGTAGAGAGACCAAGATGTGACCGGGGCACCTGCTATCGCTACCTGTTTGCCACAGAACTCTCAAGTAAATACTCAAATTTTTTTTTTAAAACAAAACAATAATGAAAGGAAAAAAGAAGTATAAACTGCACCTTAAAAATATCTGGATACTGGGCCAATCCCATCAGACTGAGATAACCGCCATAAGACCAGCCGAATATGGCAACTCTTGACATGTCGATCACATCTAGTTCAGTGGACAACCAAAATAGCATTTCTATTTGATCTTCCAATTCCACGGTACCCTATTGCAAAATATTATGTAAATAAGAAAACGTAATCTAATTTATGATACTGTACAGTGGGTACACAAAAATGTGAGCTTAAAAACTATATTTTATAATTAACATCTTATTAAAATAAAGGTAAAAGTAAAACAGTAGTTTATATCCATCATGAGCTGTGAATGATTTTACCTTAGTTTTAATTTTTGTTAAAATGATCTTTAAAAGTAATTCAATTCTAAACACCCTGTCTTTCGTTCTTTCAATGTGACTGTGGAATACGAAATTTTAGTTATTCTAAGTTATTATTGGAGAAAAGAATGTTCTGAAATTGAGGTCACCAAGAAAAAATCGGGCAATGCACTGGAAAAGGCTCCTGGCGCCACCAACAACCTTAATTATTGACTAGATAATATATTAATAAAAGAATTATCTACCATTCTTTGTTTAATATGCGATTCAAAGGCCAACCCTCTGTGATAAGATCCTCTAGAGTCTATGGAGACCACACAGTATCCCTGCGAGGCTAACATGTGTATCCTCAGGAACCGCATATCCTGATTTAAAAAATTTAAAGAAAAAAAGTAAATATATCTCATTAAAATTATAGTTATCAAACCAAACATTTTACGTAGAGAAATACCTTGAAAGTATTGGTGACCATTTGTACTTCAGGTCCTCCATAAACATTAAGAACTGTTGGATATTTTTTGCCAGGTTGAACATTGTACGGTCTGAAGACCATTGCGTAGAGTACATCCCCCGATGAGATCTCATGACTGTACAGATCTGGAGATGGTAATGGTCGTTCTGGGACTGGCAATTAATTGAGAAATAATTAATTGAAAAATAATAATAATAAAAGATAATACAAGGTATTGGTCATCTTATGATGAAAGAAGGAGAGAAATGACGAGTAACATTCAGTGATGTTAATGCCAAGATTGAGAATGCTATGTACAAGGTATCAGAAGATTTTATCTTAACTTAATTACCTCTCCACGAGTAAGATGTAATTAAGCTTTAACAGGAGTTCTCTGACTGAGCAACTTTGATGGCTATTGTTACACAAAAATTTTAAAAAATGGGGTTAGTTTTAAGTGACCATTTGTGAAAATGGTATTGTCGAAACGGAGAATGGTGGAACCGAGTTCAGAGTGGCTGGCTCGCTTTAGATGTAGTGAGGCTTGGGCGAGGTTCATTAAAAAGGGATTTATTAGTAGAAATTGGGTTTAAGAACATTCAAAAGTTTTATACAATGAACAGTATAACAAAATAATACAATACAAAAACAATGGATTATTATATATATCCTTACTTTGAGGTTCAACAAGATGTCCAATTGGTGTTAATGTAACACCATCGACCGTTGAGTCGGTGTGATTAATTTTAAATACTAGACAGGCTGGTAATTTGCGTATATTTGAATAGGTAGCTACAGCTATTGTGCACTCCTAAAAAAAAAGTTAAAATTGATGAATTAATTAGTGTATCGGAAATTTTTTAATCTTAAGAAAGATATTTGAAACATTTACGAGTCTTTTTTTCCGAGCAATTTATGGACCAAACTTAAGCTTTATTTGGCTTTCAGAATTTCAAAATCTGGTATACATATTCACGCAACTACCTCTAACAATTCTAAGAATGTAAAGTTCTTTAAACTTATATGTACTATCAAATTAGTTGACTACTAAACTGAATTGGTTTACTTCAGTATACAGAGAAGTGGCATCAAAAAAAAAAAAAAAAAAAAACAAAGCTAATAGATCGTATTACCTGATTAATGTTGACCGTATAGGAAGAACCTGTATGCGTTAATAATCGAATATCGCCAGGATTATGCCAAGATACCACGTACAGATGATGTTCTAATGGAGTATCTTTCAAAGCCATAAAATATACAAGACCTCTGCCATCGTCCACCCATAATCCTTCGTCCAACACCACCCAGTCACCGCTGGTCAACGCTGTCTGATTGATGCATTTACATTTCACTGTCAAAAAAAAAAAATAAAAATGAATATTACAATTCAGTAATGTAGGTTTGGTACAGAGTTAAGAGAGAGGACTGGTAGAACAAAAAAGGATCCCCAGTTCGAGTTCTTCGTTTAACTAAGTTTTTATTTATCAATAAAGGAAGTGATTCCTTCTCCATCTAAAAAATCTACATAATTTACACTTCCGATGAAACTAAAATTCTATTAATAAAACAATACATTCAAACTTTACTCACTTTCACTAGAATCAAACATGGCATCTAGACCATTTGAATAGGATGACAGGTGAGCTGTGATCAAATAGAGATGCCTAAATCCAGTCTCTTCATTCGACCATATCAGAGACATTCGACCACCTTCCATTCCAGGTATTATGTATAGCATATCGCTTACCTATAAGGGTAAGTAGCAATAATTTACTCTTCAAACTTCATTTATAGGAGGGTATGGTACCCCATGAACATGTTATAATAATAATAATAATAATAAAACAAAAGAAAGTTGGTGATAAATTCTTTTAGATATGAAGCATGGTATCCTGAGACCCTGTTACTATTTTAGTGATCCTCCTTAGCCGACCTTCACACGAGGAGACCGATTGGACAAGTCTTCAGAGATCTGCAGTAGAAATTCATCTCTAAACACATTCCTTGCGAATAATCATTGTCATAATAATGAACTTTATACAAATTTTAATCTATACCATCCAAACAACCTAATAAAAAAACAATAATAATTTACATAATTCTAACATCTTGAGTGAATTCAATAAGACTTACATTAACCCAAATGTCTGAGTTTTGCCTGGCCACCACATGTACAGTTCCAGAGGTAGCCGCTTCGTCTGTACGCTGTTCGGCCAACCTAAACACATTCGGAGGCGGCTCTACAAAATTATCCAACGAGATTACTATTAACTCCAATCGTTTTTGTCTTCGATCCAACAATTGCACCCAAATACTACAAAATTAAAAAAAAAAAAAAAAACTATTAATGTACAAAATATTCCAAAATATAGCGTATTTAATTGTACAAAATGTGGTGCTATTTATTTATGTATGTCTTACTACTCTGAATCTGGTGTCCATCCAGCTCTGACAACATACTCCATCCAAGGGAACATGTGAGACAAAGGATGTTGAAGTTCCAATATGCGTGAACGTACAATTTCATTTTCGTTTACCGCCAATTCGATTAATTTCAAATTTGATTTAGAGTTTGGTGAACCAGCTCTTGGAAACCTAAATAAGTAAATGAATTTCCCAATTTTTTTTTTTCCAGCTTGAATCGTTTATCAAGAAATACTGAAACTTCTAACAAACGAAAAGTGATAACCACAACACTAAATAACCTTCTTCAAAGAAAACCGCTTATACTTCAAGTGAACTGTTAGCGAGAAATCGATTCTCTTGTATTTATAAATTAAACAATTAAATATCTAATTGTAGAGAATTGGCAAATGTACCTGTATTGTTCAACATCACAATTTAGTAGAGAAGTTGAAGATGGAAACGTGTACACTTTTACCTCACTGTCGTCCACTTCTTCATATAATAATCTGTACAGCCCATCTGAAAAGGAAACAACACTTATGATACAAATTAACACCGATTTATCTGAAAATATTTTCAAGGTTGTTCTCATATATATTCTAATTTGATTAACTGCTGTGTTAAAGTATTAATTACTACAATCTGTACAAATTATACAACTAATAAGATATAAGGACTTGTTTATTATTCTTCAGTTTGAACTATTATTTAAATCATATTTCCAATATCCTGAAACTCCCTGGACACCAATGCCTCCAAATTGATTCTTAGTGTCAATACTGAAACGCGTACTGCACTAGCAATGTATCTTTCTTTTTTATAAGTTATTAAACAGGATACTACGATTAAAAAAAAAAAAAAACAGTCCGAACTCTAAGAACACATGACCTATTCACTTTGGAAAGGTATTGGTTGTTTAAAATTAGACGAGAATTATTGGCTCTTAATTTCTGCCCATAACTGCTCCATGTGTAACTCTTATTAAATAAAGGAGAAATAAATTTTAAGGGGTTCTGAGAGATTCGGGCATCAAACTTCTCTTTAAAATGTTCTTCGTCATAGTTCAGGAGATTTGCCCAAAATGCATGTTGCAAAAAAGAAAATCTGTATTAGAAGTAAAATTGACATTTAGGAGAATGAATAGGATAATCATTGGACCTTGAGTTTATTTCAGGTTTTGCCTTTTCTTACCTTTGGACTGCGGTTGCCACCAACAACCTTGATAACGAGAAAATTCCTCCTGTATAACGTACGACGGTGTCCCAGATGAAAGTGGATCATCAGCTAAGCTACGACCACCTCGGTGGGAATATGTCAGGCGTTCCGATGTTCCTAAAATAAATAATAGTAATAAATTTTACCATAGGAAAAATAGTAAGATAATATTTGAAAAAATGAATTATAATAATCTACCTGACGTTTCATGCGATACCCATATATCGCAATTAGAAACATAAGCTATAAGATCAGGGTTCGATGGACAAATTAATGGTGTCAATTTTGCACCATCAGTACCCGTTCTCAACTCTGCTGGAAATAGCGGCCCATTCTGAAAATAAAATTCGACATCACACCCTTAAATTAACATTTTTACATAAATATTTAAAAAAATATGTTACGTGTTTTTGGAAAGTTAAGTAGCCCAGATTGTGATAAAATGTATTTTTGTTTTTGGTACAGTGTAAAACTTTAGTTAGAATTAAATATGTTTTAAAATTGAGAGTTTCAAGAAAATGTTACGAGTGTTTGCACGAACACTAGCATAAAAACTAAACATCGCAGGAAGAGGTCTAATACAGTGCAAATATTAATTAAATTTATACTAATTAATATTATATATAAGTATGGCACTGGAACAATATTTCCTAACCCAAAAATCGATCGCAATACTTTGATTTAGCTGGTAGTAAGAAACAAATAATATTAAACAATACTTACGCGGTGAGGGTTGTCTACACATTGGTATAATGTGCTTGCAGCTGGAAATACTATTTTCCCTGACTGAGGATGGAGTTCGTAAGAGGTAATACCCCAAGTTGTAAGCCTTTTCCTCTCGAGCAGCAACTGTTCTTCCCTTGAAGATCTTATTTAAACAAAGCATTATTTTTAAACTAAAATGTCAGCTTACGAATATAAATTGTATTAACTTTAGGGATGGGGATATGTAAGCGAATGGTAAAGATATTCACTTTATTATAAATTATAATAATCACATCAACTGTTACCTGTTACTAGGCGGTGCAGATTGAAAGTTAAATTCGAGAAGCTGTTGCCAATGAAGTCTTCCCAATGGTCGTATATCACTTGGTATGTCTGTAAAGTGTAAAGTAGTTTCCCATCCATTGGCCAAAGTACCAAGGAAAAATATCCTAGATGATCCATCTGTTAATGTTCTAAATGAAACTGAGGTTGGTACAACGGCTGAAATGGCTGAAAGTTGCCTTCTTAATTCGCACAAAGTTTGTTTCAAATCCGTCCAAGATTTCTTTTCTCTAGGGACTTCGCCATCCTCCATCGCACAATGGACACTACCTTCAAAGTAATCATCGTTTTTTAATTGCAATGACGGCACGAATAATAATTAAATAACAGTGCACTTTAATCAAGGAAAGAATCGAAACTCTCAAGGGTTGAGATCCTCGTTTTATTTATATCAGATTTAAATAATCTTCTTTCTTTCAAAACTTTTTTTAAAAAAAAGGTCATATAACGTTTTTTTATAATTCATTTGTTTTTTTTTTTTACATACATAGTACGTCAGATGTATAAAAATTATTAGTTCAAAGTAGGTTAACCAAAAGGAATATATAGTTAACCTACAATCCAAAATATTTTACTTAAGTGTTTAAAAAAATAAAGTTCACATGCATAAAGTTTGAATTTCAAATGTACTTACAATCTGTAAAATTTGCTACTTGTTCTAAAACTGTTTATTTATAAATTGGCGTCAGCTGGAAAGAAGTGCATGTGCACTGGACATCCACACTCGCGGGTAGCGCCCCCACGAAGGCTAAATTTATTATATATCTTATTATTTGGCCGATAAATCGCTTAGAAAATCTTAGGTAAACTTTATATTACGCTAAATAATTCTTTTAACAAGTCATAAATCCATATTTTACCTAAAGAAATGAAGTGTATGATTATAACTTTTAATACTGTTCCCACTGTTAGCTGTTCCTTGTTTATAACCTACTCATCATTCGAACGAGCTTCTAACCTTAACTCAGTCAGTTTTCCCTGGATTTTTACTTCGAAAGAACAATAACAATGAATTGTTAAAAATAAATTTTGAATGTGCTGATTGAAATTAACTTCACGTTTAGGTAAGTCCTTATATTATATAGAAAAGCTTTTTTTATGCAATTTTTTTGTTATTAATTTAATTATTTTTGACTGTGTGCGAAAGTTGTGTTTTTATTGTCAGAAATTTGTGGGCTTCCAGTAATTGAGAATATTGAGTACGAAGGCAATGGAATTTTCATAAAACATTTTTGTATGTACAATAAAGAATATCGAGCATTTACGTTTTGACTAGAAACTAGTTTTGTATAATTAAATTCATTGTAAATTTCGAGTGTTCAGAAGAATGTTTTGCTAGCAAACACCTATATTGTTTCAAATTTCATGGATTTATAACTTAACTGTATTGGAAAAAGAATTATTTCAATCAGCAAATCCCGGCTTATTCTGTAGATAGAAATTGAAACTGCTACGAACAAATTGGATCATGTTTTTAACTACTTACTAAACAATAGACATCGAAAAGCAAATTTGTTGTATGTATATTGTTTAAAAATAATTTGAAGGTGAATATTTAGTTACTTGGAGCTAGAAATAATTTACTATTCTTAAACAATGTTTGTTTTTTCCTTTATTTGTTTAAATTGGTCTGAACGGATCAAGGTGTGCCAGGTTGAACTAGCCATATGAAGTGAAGTACAAAAACCTCATTTGCAATGAAATTATGTTACATTTGATGTTCTTTCGATTAGTGTAATTAGTTTGATTCAGCTCTTCCTAGATACTTTCTATTTTATGGTAAAAACGTAATGAAGCAATGAATTATGATAAATTAACTTGTTTATTGAAAAAAGGTTGAGAATCTGCTTCTTTGAATGTTTTGCTGCAAATAAGGTGTAATACAGCCTCCATTCCTACGTCCAGATCAAACTGGTGCACCCTGTATATTATTTTTTCTAATTGTTTACATGTGTAGTAGTAAAAAAATTATTTAAATATTCTATTCGATATCTCTATTATTAATCCATTGTTTGGTTTTAGGAATTATTGTACACCAAGTATGGATAGTTTACGGATACTGTTTCAACAGGCCAGCTTGAAAATACCTCTGATACAATGTGTTCGTTTTCGTTACCATTCAGAAAAAATAGCGAATGGTCCAATAATTAAAAACTATGGCTATGAAGAAAAACTACTTCAGAAAGGTTTACTACCACATGTAGATGGTCCAAAACTACCTATGCCTACCTATAAGCCAAAAGATGTTTGGGCACCAAAAAAGGCTCTGTTTGGACAAAATGATTATATTGATATCTTAGGCAGTGATGATTTACATCCAACAAAATTAATGTACAATGTCCCTGCTTGGTTACGAGGTGTACAGGGTAATGAATATCAAGTATTGTTAAGAAAACGTAAAATGTTAAACCGAGGAATATTTCCAATTGCAAGGCCAACCAAATGGAATGAGATTAATAAAAGAATTTTATTTCTGTATAAATTTTTAAATAGAAAAACCAAAACTCATTATAGCCGTCAGTAATTTAGCTTTTATTAACATATATATTTTGATTAGAATTGTAATAAAAGTGTTAAATAATGTAATATTGTGTGAATACATTTATTTATTTATTACCCAAGCTGTGTAGATTTATTCTATCTTTGGTGATACAGTGCTGAAAGACCCGGGATCTCAACCACAAGCTTCTGACAGACATTTCTATCTTTAGCCTTCATTCTCTATCGTCTAACAACCACTAATGGAGATGGACTAGCCAACGCAATTGAGTTCTTCCTCTCCGGCGGGGGCTCCAGTGGGTTGCCCATAGATCTTTTTTAGGCAATCTCTGTTCTTCTCCTTTCTCTCTCCAAGGAACCTAACCAGCGGAGGTGAACTTACTTTATAAATGTGTCACGTCTTATCGTATAGTTAGTACAATTCTTCAATTTCCCCAATTCCCCACTGACCAATCACGAAGTATGAATTTCCAACTGTTCAGGAACAAAACAATATTAAAAATAATTTAATATTATGGAATACTTTTTAATAAGTAATGGCAAACTCAAACGTCCTTCAAAAAAAATAAATTTTATTTTTTAATTTGTATCTAAATAAAGATTATGGGTAAGTCTGATCTGGTCAACTATAACTATTACAATTAACAGTTGGAGAACAAGGTTGTAAAAACAGAAAGCATAACAGTTCAGTAATCTACAAATTGAGTTACTGTAGAATGATTCCTTAAATTTTTGTAGATCTGAGGGGGTACATTCTCTTGAATTGAATTTCTTTCTAAGAACGCCTCTTACCACTAGCATGAGAAAGTGGAAAGCGGTAAGGGATATTGTTAGACGTATGCTTCGTCACCAATATCACCCATTACTTCAAGTTTGCTGTAAGAATTACTCAAGGGGTATTTGAGGAATATGTTATTAAGAATAAAAGAACAATTTTTCAAACTATAAAACTTTTATTTACAATCTATACTTACTTGCTTAGTCTTTTAGTTTAAAAGAATATTATTAAATAATGTTTTTTTTCTATAAAATAAGTTTTACTTTATTAAAAAAATAAAAACTCTTAATTTTTTTAATTTCTAATTGATGATTAACAAGTAATTTGTTTTTTTGTACCAAAATTGAAATGTATACTTAAAATCACTAAGAATATTAATAACAAATCAGATATTCTAGAAGAAGCACCTGCAAATGAACATCTAGGAATTAATTACCAATTCTGCTATAGTATTTTCTTGTTATTGAACAGTCATAAATACAGACCTGCAGCACTTTTACACGTTCCTTGTGAAGTCGCACTATATCCTGGTCGACATACGCAGCGATGATCTGTCATAGAACATTGTAGAAAATTTCCAAAACATTCAGTGTTATTTTTACATGTATCTCCAAGACCTGGAAGAAAATTATTACGGCTAAAAATTCTAGAACTGTCTTAAGTTATTAAAATGGTGGTTGTGGACAAAAGTGGCGGCCGCCCTAACTAAAATCAATTATCTGGGGGTAAAAAAAGTTTTAACATAAATGTTCAGCTCAATTAGTTTACGAGGAAAAACAAAAAAAAAAAAAAAAGAAGAAAATTTACACTTCCGACACACACCATTTTCCATTTATTTTCCACCATTGTCATATCGTGGTAATGTTAGGAAAGTAAAGTAATTGCCTATTCTTTCAGGCGGGCTTTACGACCAACTACCAATTAGGTTAATGTTAGCAATATAATAACCTCTTTCCTTCCAGAAATATCCTTCATTGAATTTTCTTTTAACAAAAAAATCAATAAAAGTTGCAAAATACATGTACGAAATATAGTTTTATCTTTTTCGAAATTGATTTCTCAACAGCAAAGAATCATTCTATAAGGTAAAATTTCGTTGGTTAGAATTTCACCAAGAGGTTATTGTCTGGTTACTTGGAGGTGAGCAAACGAAACTTCAAGTTATTGCTTTCTGTTTTTTTTTTTTTAGTTTTGAACTCGCGAGTATTCACATAGAAACATTATTCTAAAAATTACTTTTGAACATATATTTGAGATGAAAACGTAGCACGATCACAAGTTCACGTACTTTCCTTGGAGTTGGCAAAAGGAAAAGAAAGAAAAACAAACCAGGAAACCGTCTCGTCCACCGGAAGTTTCAATAGTCCAACACAAATGTAATTCTTGTAACATGTGTTAGTTAAAGTAATAATTTTCTTAGTTAACTTAAAGCGACAAAATTTCAATGAAAATTTTCGAAAACATTTGATAATAATAAACAAATTTTAAGAAATTTTATTCCCTTCAGAAAGATGTACCTTTACTGCGGATGCAAGTTCCTAGGAAATGATGATTGGGTAAACATTGACAACGACGTCTTGTGCAAGTAGAAAATTCTCCCATCAGTTGTTGACATTGTGCATCAAAGTCACAGTCACTATTTTCTCCTTGAGCAACTGTAACAGTATGAATCATTATTTCATTCGAAGACTCAATCTCTTTCTCTTATCTGCAGCAATTTAATCTGAAAAAGTACCTGGTCTACAGGCTGAATTGTGCGGATCAGGAACATAACCTTTGCTACACAGGCATCTATCTTCAATACATATAGAATTTTCTAAAGTACTGCAATCGTGTTTGGAATTACATATTGCACCAACCGCTGCAAAGTAGAGGGGTTACAAAAAAAAAAACAAGTATTATTTTAAGATCATTCGGTTCTCAAACAAAAGATCACTTAAGGACACACAAAACAACAAACCTCCAAAGGAGACATAGCCTAAGCTCTCTTACGAGTGAAAATCTTACAACTCTTTTCAACAAGTGAATGCGACTTGTGATTACTTAGTATTTTTCACAGAATCTCAATAAAAAGTCTGATAAGAGCCCAATTATGTTGTGAGCTCTTCTTAAATAAGTGCAGAAAGGAATCCAACAAAGAATCTAAGAGATGTCTCAAGTAAGTTACAGAAGAGATAAAATTTAAATTTGTACAGAAAGTGTCTATCAATTTTCATCTAGTGGATCTATTAAGAATTCTTTAACTATCATTGTCTTAATTTAATTTTTATTTTCAAAATTGAACACTTATCTTTTTCTACATTATCAGGTAATCCTCCAAGGAGATTGAAGAGAAGATGGCCCCGCGACCTACTCTCCTCATAACAGTATAGTGCATCTGTTCACGTTAATGGAGTGTCGCCACTGGGTGCCTTCTCCAATCTTCATTCACGACATTATATTACATTACATTTGCTTGTTGCAACAACCGTTGCAGTCGCAAATTTCAATTAAAAATTTCAAAATGTAATTTAAAAATAAATTTCCCCCTCCCCCCCAGTTTTGGGGAGTCACCATCTGGATTCTTATTTGGACTCTCCTCCAACTAACTGACTTCTGCTTTTGGCCGAGCTCATGCTATCAATTTCGCCTTTTTGTTCTTTTTAATAAGTACGAAAGGCTCCAAAAAACACTTCCACAGTACGCCTGTGCTAACACTTGAGCAGGCTGTGTGATAGGAGAAGAGGAAATGGTCTTTTCCATCCAAACTGATTGTAAACGTATGCCAGTCCGCTTAAAGAAGGTAGCGACTGACCTCCTCAATGTTAATTAGCCAGAAAAAAATTCTCCTCAGATTTCCGTCCTCAAGTACTGCGCTACAAAAGAAAATAAGAATAACATCTAGTTTGCTCACTTGCTACACAATATTGATGATCGCTGGTTGGTAGAAAGTTTTCTTTACATTCGCAGATCTGTTGCATGTGGCAATAGCTTTGCTCTACAAAACAATCACTATCATAACGACAACTGTCACCAATCACCAGACCTGCAAAATAATAACTTATAGTTAGTTTTCGATAGGGAATACATAAAACACATGGTTGCATCAACAATGCTTGGATAACATCAATGATTACGTACGTCATAGCATTCTTTTTTCTTTTTGCCATTTATTGAATTTTCATGTAGGGGCAAAAGCTCTTTTTATATTTTTCCGTAATAGTAAGTAAACAAACGTCAAAATAACAAATTATAAAATACATACGTAAAAAATATATAAGAGAGTTTTCACATAATAACGTGCTATTAGATTAATGATTATTTTAATGGAGTTTTTCTTCCTTATTTTGGTGATGAATTTGTTAGGGATTGGTTCCAACTTGGGAACATATTTAATGAATATTTGATTAGTAAGCAGCATCAGGACAGAACTGTTTTGGAAATACGATATTTTCACTAAGAAATACAAATTATGTGCAGGAATTTGGTGTGGGTGGGTATAGCAGGAATTCGCAGTTCAAGTAAAATTGATTGTTGATTTGCTTGTGGAGTAATCTATAATAGAAATATTAGAATTGTTTCGTACCTTCTAATTTCAAAAGCTGACCGAGACAGATGTTCAAGTTTGGTAATTATAGGGAAAGAGTTTCGAGTAAAATCGAAAATATATAATTTTGTAGAGTTTCTATGGGGGATACGTTCTATTACATTAAAATGGCACTGGTTCTTTTAAAAAAATATTTATTTATTTTAAGGGGTCATTCTGACAGGTTACGGTATTTCTTTCATCTACAGTTAATAAATAAGAAGATAACTTAGCGTAGTAATAAGTAACCGTTGGTTAGCTAAATATTAATGTCAGTTACTTTAAAGGACTTAATAACATCACATTAAATGATCGCAGAGAAGTATGTACGTTTAGCGCCATCTTCGTTTCAGTGAAATGTTAAATGCAACTAAATTTAGTAAAAATGTTTTGTTTAAAAAAAAAAAACTTTCAGTAATAATTTGTGATCACAGATCCTTGTAGAACAGAAAATTGTGTAAAAGCTACGCACCAGAATTTACTATAATATAATTAAAGAAATTGTGACGTGTTGAAATTCACGTTTGGGAGGTAATTAATTAACAGATATGTATTAAAAACAACGAATAACTACATTACCTATAGCACGATTAAACTGGACTAATATTCCCACTAATAGTAAATAGTTTACTGCCATATTTTTTTAGAAATATTAATGCAATCATTAAAAACTTCACTATCTTACGTATAAAATACTGAATTTTATTATCAACAAAACGAATTTCGATTGACAGATTAGTTAGTGAAAAATTACCCATCTACTAACAGGAACACACCTTAGCCCATTCTTCTCTTATCAGACAGATAGTCCGGCCTTTTGATAACGTGCCATTACTCTAGAATACTAAAATAAAAAAGTAAAAAATACACTAATCATAAAATTTTAATGGTAATTTTATAAATTTTGAATCCACATTTTGGATTCCATTGTAAAACTCATATGATTTACATCGAATCCAAAGTTTTCAATTATATTAATAGATTATTTTTCCTGATTTGATTCTCACGCAGATAGCGGAGTATCCGGTGGCGCCACAGCAGTTCAAACGGCAATAAGGTCAAGAAAAATCACTGAAGTACGAGTAGAGTCTATTAAGTCCAAATGAACATTGTAAGGCTTCACCATTCTAGATAAACCTAAAAGCGTTGCTATCTGCTGGAATCATTGGGATTCATTTGGACACAATTCCAGATGAGATTAAAAGACCTCTAAAAAGCTCTTTGTTGAACTATTTTATTTGTACGATCCAGTACAAGTGCACAAACACAGTCTATTTTTCGCTTTAGCAAAAAAAACGCTCTCGTTTACAGATTATGACAATAAATCTGAATAATTATTTATTAAAATAATAAATTTTGTACAAATATATATATATCACCAAGCATAATCTATTTTAATAAAATATTCGTAAAACTTGTTATAATCCATGGCAGCCAATGTTTGGGTAATAGTTTGATTAGCCCGCTACTAGAGTGCTCTCCAATCTATTGGACTCAGCTAGAACTATCCACGCGGGATTACATTGAATTATCACTTCGTATTTCGCAACGAAACCTGCCTTGTTTAGAAAGTGCCTTTAATCTAATTTTACAGCGTAATTGTTTCAAATTATTATATATATTAAGCACAAGTTATAATAGATAATCCTAGGTACCGTTCTTGAGAGAATCCCTAAAAGCCTGGTCTTCTCGTAGCGATTAAAATCTTGAACCAGATGAACAACTCTACGAAATAAATATTACTTTGAAAATGGCTCCTACGATACTAAACTCTTAAAGGTGTTTAACTTTTATTTTAAACATATCTCGAAGAAAATTCGATTTAGAGAGATTTTATACGTAGGGAAGGAGAAGTTACTTCTAAAGTATCAATAATTAGTGGAATCTGCAATCTTGTCTCTTAAATAATAATAACCAAGGCTTACATGAGTTTTGCTTGAATTCAGTGCTTGAAGAAACTGAGCGAACGGAAGTGCAAATTTCTTAATTTTTTTTCTCCTCCAGTAGCCGCTTGCAGCTTTTCTTTGATCTGCACTTTTCTTTTGAGGTCAATTAGTGACTTCTTTTGGGTCATCAGCAATTGCCTAATCTATCAGCATTGGTGTCCATACCATTTCAGACTTTTTTGTCTTTTTTAGGAGACTAAAACTTAAAAAAAAAAGAAGAGATATATCCTTAATGAATGCAACAAATTACGAAATTTTTTTGGGGCCATTTACTGAGAATTCTCAAAAAAGTGAGGGGGGGGAAATTCGGCAAACAATACGCCCCAGTTGAACGATTTTTGATTGGTAAGTTACTTCCGGGTCCATAAGTGAACCTAAGCGTGAAACGTGGAGTTAAGATGTTTGCAGGGATTTCTCCATTTTTGATATCCACGTACAACATACTGGTTATTTGCTATAAAGAAATTTTATTTTGAACTCAATAGTTGAGGTCTATTTTATTTTCAGTAAATTCAATACAGAAAGTATGGTAAGATAGCGTAACTAAGCTAAGAGTAAAGTAAGTACCAAAAAAAATTGGGTTATTTTAGCATACAATTTATCAGTTTAAAATTAAATGACGATATTTCTAAAAATGTAATCTTATCAGTTCAACTTTTTTTTTTTACCTGTAGATGTTAACGAAATATTAGTGGGAGGGGGTAAGTATTCTTGTTAACGGAGTTCAGTTGGCCGGTTCGGGCACCAGTGATAAGACATCCCTCAGAATGCAAACGTTCATTTTTTTAGTAATTTTATTGGCCGCACGTTACAGTTGTAGCGATGTTGCAAACGATTCTCTTGCTGTGTCTAACAATGCCACTAACATGAGCAACAACAACAACCCTGAAGAAATCTCCTCAACTACCGTAATCCCGGCTACCGTTGAGACTACCACTCCAGTGAAAATAGTGGTGACCGAAAAGTGGGACTTGCAAGTGAATAAAACAATAAATGGGACCACAAGAGACGGGAGTGTCAATGGAACTATAGAAGTGGGACAGGTAAATCAAGAATCTGGTCCAGGTGTGGTCCATTACTTCAAATCGCTCTTCAAGTCTAAACCAGGTAATCTGACACAAGACCAAAAAAAAAGAAAAATCTGTGTGAACACACCATCATTTTGTTAAGGCAATTTATGTACGTGAAACCGAGAATTTGGAAAAGTTCTATAGCTCCAATAGTTTCAATAGTTCACCAATAATAGAATAATAAAAGGAATCGTAAGGAACCGATTTTGGGATTCCTGGTGGTACTCACGTACTAACCACATGCGATTATCCTTGAATTTACAGTTTGATTTGGACTTCACCTTTGTTTTTGCAAAAACTTTTTTTTTAGAATCAAAGAACAATGTACTGCATCATTTTGAAAAATCGCATATAAAATGAGTGCAGGAAAAATCACGAAACTGTTCAAAAATAATAATCCGAGCGGTTTTCGGATTCCATACAAAGGAAAGGTTTGGTTAGTTTTGTAAGGAGTAAAGCCAAGTAAGGGCACGGAACCTCTTGGAATTGTAGCGCATTGGCAAAGGAAACTTGCTTGGGTGGCGAAGCACTCTATCAGATTTAATTAATTCCCAGATCCACTAGTTTGAAAAAAGTACTCTTTCGGTCTTCTAACATTGGAAAGCATTTCTATTTAACTGCCAAACCTTTCGGCTCAGATGTTTGCCCTCATCATAAGGTACACCTAGTAGGAAGGTTCCTAGGTGTGGGTAAAAGTCGCTATAATTTTCTTTTAATCTGTACATATTAGATCTACAATGTACAATACACATAATTTTATATAGACCTATAATTAAGATCTATAATATACATAATTTTATTGGTATTCTTCCACAAACTTATTCTTGAGGAAATATTAGGAGAGGGATGAAGTTAAAGTTTTTCTGTATACTCAGTTTCAGTATATTGTTTGGTTCTAACACCTATATGCTATTTAAAAGTATGAAATGTCTTACCAAAATTACGAGTATGAAGAATATCAGTCCACTAGTATAGTTTTCAGTATAGCTTTTTCGAATTTTCTGTGAATTTCTATGGAGTTCACACACCTAAGAATTAAATTTGAACTTAGAATGAACTATGTCAAAACAACTCTATGTTTTAATATTATGGGAAATACACATCCTCTAGGAACAGCTTTGTGAGCAGAACTTATAATGGCTGTTTGTAATTTTCGGAATGAGTGATCCACATTATCAGTTACTAAATTCCCAGTAACAGACTCATCCGTGGTTTTTCTATAAAGCTGCCAGTTTGCCTTTTTAATATTCCACCTGGTTCGTTTTTTATTGTGAGGCTTCTTAGAGGTGGACTGTAAATCGATTAGGAGTATCTTATGACCACAACTTCCAGGGGCAGGTAGGAGTGAATGAACAATTTCCGGTTGCCTCGAAGGGTGAGACAACACAATATCGGGATGAGACGTATGACCGGCGTGGGATAGAAAGGTCGGTGCATTTGTCGAAGCGAACAACGCATATCGCTTCTCAAGAGACTGACGGGTATTAAATGGGGTGCGACACAGGAAGTGCTTACCCTAGCCTATAAAACGTATATAAGACCCTCGTTAGAGTATGGCACGGAAGCTCTGATTACTGCCCCTGAAACAATATGTGGTAAACTAGACAAAGTTCAAAACGCGGCCCTAAGAGTTATACTAGGTGCCTCTCGTTCGACCCCTATTACTTCAATGGAGATGCAAGCAGATATCGAGCCACTTGCCGTCCGACGAGAGATTGCTGCGATTACCCTCGATGAAAGATTAAAGCGATTACCCATTAAGTACTGGCAAACCGAAAGTGTGCCCACATTGAGGTTGAAAACTCAAAAATGCTTTGCGGGTAAAGTTCGAGATTCACGTGAGCAAATAGGGCTTGAGGATTTACAAAATCGGAAACCCTTTTCTGACTCTGATTCCTGGGAAGAGCCACAGTTGGCGCCGGGTAGACTGAATTTAATAGAAGATGTAAGAAAGCAAAGCAGTCCCCCGCATGAATTAAAACTGCCCTGGAAACAATAAATAATGTTTTCCCTTCTCCGCCTTGGGTGCATGTTTACACCGATGGTTCTGCCGAAGGTGCAAACCGTAATGCTGGCGCAGGAGCCTACGCAGTGCAGTTCCAATTGAGTGTTCCTGTTGGAAAGTTAGCATCAAATTTTGATGCAGAACTGCACGCCATCGCCATAGCGTTGGAAGAGGTGGCTATGATGATAAAGACGACATCATTATAAAGAAATGCAGGGCTCTCATAGATACGTTACTTTCGCAAGGGAAGCAAGTTTTACTGCAGTGGATCCCGAGTCATGTTGGACTCCAGGGCAATGAAGAAGCTGACAGATTGGCAAAAGAGGGGGCGAATCAAGTTCAGTTCGAGGCCCCGCTGACGCTTAGAACTGCTAAGAGAGAGATCCGGCTCCGATTTCGATCGAAGATGGCCGAAGAACAAAGGGGAAAAGCACAAGGGAAGCAGTGGGACAACAGTATCTGTGTGCTTTGTGGTGGAGATGTTATGAACGGTCCGCACCTGCTAGCATGCTCCCAACTGCAGGATGTCCGGGACAATATGCCCACGGACCCACACAAAAAAAATAGTATTTTATATTGGGCTGCCAGACGTCGCATGGCCGTAGTAGCCATTGACCGTGAAGGCGTAGGTTAAAAAAAAAAAAAATATTATGGGAAATTAAAATATTGTATATTGAGATAGTCTTGCTAGGGTTAACACCAAATATTTACTAACGTGAAAATGTGTAACACAGATGTTAACTATATTGGTAGCAAAAATTCAAAGATTTAGGAAATTTTAATTAAATAAATTGCAAAGATATAGTCGAAAGAGTGTTCATAACAGATTTTATAATTATTATTACTATTTGTTTTTTGAAAAAACAAAAAATAACTTCTTGATAATTTATAGCAATTGGTGAGAACTGTACATCGACGGACGACTGTGAAGGCAGAGAAGTAGAGTGTCAAGAAGGCTTGTGTCAATGTAAAGAAGGTTATGCTGCGGCTATTGACAGGAGACATTGCTTGAAAAGTAGCTATCCTTGTTTAATAATATACTTCATTAAAATCATCTATATTGGAACATTTTAGTACACTTTAATTTCTAGTCGTACATGCACTTGGCGAAGACTGCATTCAAGATGCACAATGCTCTAAAGGATTAAATCTTCCCGATGGCGACGCATTATGCGTCTCGTTCAGATGTGTGTGCGGTACTGACACAATACATCGTGACGGGACATGTTTAAGAAGTATCTGTAAGTAATTGTTTATTTTCAAAAAATTATTTACAATGTCTCTTACTTTTATGAAGTTACCAAATCTTAGGTGCATTTTCGTCGAAAGTAAAGTTTGACTTTAAACGTTTTCGCCATCTTACCCTTTGGTTTATTGTGGCCACAATAATACCTGTAGCGCTGTTTCTTGTTCTTTCAGACGAACGTACACAGTACACAGACTGTCCGTTGCATGTGTTTATTCACTCAGCTTGTGGCCCGTCAACAGACCTGCCATCATCTGAAAAGCCTTTCGTTCTTGTTGCCTAATACCTAATAAACATAGACGAATATTCTTATGTTCATAAGCACTCTAGGTTTAGCTTAAAGATGAAAAATCGCTGAAAGCCCAAAATTTAAAACTTAATACAAGGTAACCGACCAAGAAACCAAACCGTCACTTTTCGAGCGAAATATCTAATCGGAAATAGCAATTAACAGAATTAATTTTCCATTTTTCCCCTTGAAACGGCTCCAAACGATTTTCTTCCAACTTGGAATGCTACTTGCAAATGGATATTTGTATAATTTCTTGAAGAAAAATTTTTCGATGAAATTCTTAAGGGTGTGTCGTGGAAAAGGCCGAAGAAATAAGATTTTCTTATCTCTCGGTCACTTACGTAATATTAACGAGTTTTACATCAGTTGCGAAAATTCCAAATTTGATGAAAATAGAAGTGCAATTTTTCTGAAAGTCTTTTTTTTATCTTCTAATTTTCAGCAATTTTTCTCGAAAAATCAAATCAAGCGGATCCCCCCTAAACTTAGTTTTTGTTTGAAGTAAGTTTCGGTAACATTGATTTCAGGCAGGTTATTGGGGGTTATTTGGCTAAAATCTTGAATAAAATCGCGTATATTCTATGGTTTTACTATCTAAATAATAATATTGCGAAATAAATATGTTAAAATTTTGAATTGTGCCGAAAAATCGTACAAAATTTGTCACCATCTACTGAAAATTAAAATAGAAAGCCATTGAATGTATTCATGCTGGATTTTCTAACTATATTTTTTGCATATGTATATATTAAATTAAAACAACAGTGCTATTTTTGAAAATGGGAACCACACCGTTCCGTAATCATGCAGAAGTACGAGGTCATTTACTCGGTAACCTCTTTTTAGGTTGCCTATCAGTAATAATTTACCATACTATAACCTTCCTGATAAGTTTGTTTTTTGTATTTCTTTTGTAGGCTAATTAGGTAGTTAGGTTTATCATTTATATAAAGCCAGCTAATATGTAATTGGCTATTTTATCCATCCTTTAGACATATTAAGTAATATTTTCAATCAACGTACAATTGGTAGTTGGAAAAACAAAATTGGCGTAACTTTAATGGCGACCTTGTTAATTGACAAAATGATTAACATCACTCTAACAAGAATTGTTAGCGTACAGCGCTTTTGCTTAAAACATCTAATGACCATAAAAATAACTCACTACGTGTTATAATAGAATCTCATTTTAATTTCCAATAAACTTGTATCATTTTACCATTAGATTTTACCTCCAGCCTTTAAAAATACTTCAGTTCCTCGAAACAGGAAACAAAAAAAAATCCATTTGGGTACTTCTGAAATAAAATTGGGGTTAGGCATCCCTCTAACGTGCCCTATTACTGTAATGTACGGTCATACCATTAATTTTTTTTTTTTATGATTTAAGGCGCGTCAACATCTAAAGTTATTGGCGCCCGGAGTTTTTTTTTTCAGTGCACTGCCGGCCTCCGGACAGTGTTCTCTCGTTACTGTCTATCACCGGACAGTGAGCTGTAAGAAGCTCATAGGAACAGAAATGTAAGGTTCAGCAGCTGGATTCGAACCCGGGGACCTCCGCGTGTGAGTCCAGTACGCTAACCGCATAGCTAATCCCTTCCCTCATGCCATTAATATATAGTAATATTAGCGCTTTGCACTCCATAGGCGCCTCTTATTCACCTTTCAATGAGTTTGCTAAACTCGAGTGTGAGTCGTCATCATTATCATCAATCTCTAGTGTACTTAGTGATTCATCAACATAAATATCAATGTCCAATCCCAGAGGCTGTACAAACATGCAGATTAATCTTAGCCAAATTTTAGTTAGTTCTAAACGTTCTCACAGAAAGGAAGTTAACGAAGAACATTGGGTTTGATTTTGCGGGGAAAAAAAACGGATGTATATATTTTTATGTAATAAATTAATTATATTTCACATAATCTGGCACACCTTACTTTTTTTCATGAAACGTTTTTCTAAGCGAGTAGAGTCATCGCTTGCTATTGAAAATTGTTTGTTCACATTATTTCTGATATCATTTATCTGGTCTGATAAGATCAAAATCCGGAAACGAATCATTTTTAAAAAAATATATATGTTGGCTAATTTTTGATCATATTTGTTGCCATTGTGATAGTTCTTAGGCGTGTATTATCTTTTTAATAATGAATTATTTTGTTAGCCATTTTTGCATGAGCCAAATTCTGATTACAGGTGGAAATTACACACGCCCACGCCCAAAAAACAGAAGTGGGGTAGTACAAAACTGTAATCAGACTGGCAGACTTTCCTGTTCATGTAACACTCGAATTCCTCAAAATTTAAACAAACATTATTTGAAGGGCGGCACCCTTGAACTGGTGCCATATTACTGTTATACTCGATGGAGTATAACAGTAATTGATATATTTTTTTAAAAAAATGAAAACGTAAAAGAGAACGTCGTATAGGTTATAAATACCATCGTGAACTTTTCCCGTCCCTGAATCATATGCTGGAGTCGCTGAGAACTGGATGGAGTTTTAGAGCTTTAGATTTTAAGTCGTCTGTGTGTTGAAAAGATTTTTTTTTTTTTGTAAATATTTTAAAGGATGTATGTTGTAGATTTGGGTGACAGTTGTCAGTCGGAAAATGACTGCCTCACAATGGACTCGCACTGTATGCAAGGAGTGTGCGCATGCCCTGAGGACATGGTCCCCAGTGTGGACAGTAAGCAATGTCTACGAGGTAATGGAGGAATTAGATCACCTTCATGTTCAAATTAAAGAAATTAAAAATTAATTAAAAAAAAAAAATTGATTCAATTTCCAGCCTTAAAGACGCTGAGCGATTCCAACTGTACCCAAGACGCGGAATGTCAACAGTTCATGGGTGACAGTGCCCTGTGCACGGCTGAAGGCACCTGTAAGTGCTCGCCGAGGACTCATTTCAACTCTACTGTTTGTGTTCCCGATATAAGTGAGTCTACAACGCCTTTTACTATTGCTGTTTTTACTAAAAGTATTGCGATAAATCTTCCAGGAACTTATTCTTTGGCACTGAGGTTCTCGGATCACTTTCTCTCTCGCCCCTCTCTCATACTAACTTCCTTCCTTCATTAATGTAAACCTCTCCTTCTAAAGCATCCTGGATGTTCATGCATCCCTATCCCTAGACATCCCCTCTTCATTCATCCGACCAAATCCTGCCTCTGATACACTTCTCTCTTTTCCTTATTTGTCTCTTTGTACCTACACCTCTTTCATTTCACCAAAATTTGGATCTTCATTTCTGACACTTTCAATAATCTCTCATACTTTTATAGTTTATCACTCTTGTCTGATCGTGTCTAAAAAAATACAAAATTTCTGCACCAAACCATTCTGCCTTCTGTATCTACACTGACTTTATTTTTGTTGATTTAAAATGGTATTTTACATATTTACAGGATGCATCTAGTTACAGTAACTTTTTTTGGTTTATTTAGTACTTGGCAGTTTTCTCAATCAAGAGTGATTGACTTCCTTTGTTTTTTTTAGGACTCGGTGAAACTTGTAACCTAGCCAGCGACTGTTACAGTTCAGAAGAATCGGAAACAGAGGTTAGACGTGATTGTATCGATAATAGATGTGTCTGTGCGGAAGGTTTTTCAGAACTGGCCGGACAAGATATTTGTGTGGGTTAGTGACGAATTTAATTTATTTCTTAAATTTTTAGGAAAACTAAAGCGGAAACTCGTAGGAAGTTCAAATTTAGCATTTACCAGGACACCCAGACGATAAGAATATCGATAACATCGATCGAACGGCGAAGTGTCGCATCATTAATCGATTTTCTAGTTTTCCCTTGAATCGATTTTGATGTAAATGACTCCTGCAGTTTCATAACTTTGGTTAAACTATATCCTCATCTAAATAATTAACATTATTTTAAAATGTTTTGGGAAAAGTTGTTTTTTTTTTGGAGGGGGGTTCTGTTCTTAGGGAATCAGAAACTTATAAGCACCAATCTTGCCAACGTAAGAAGAAGGTTTTTCGGCCAAATTAGCCTAACCCAGGGGTCGGCAACCTATTTCAAGTAGAGAGCCATTTCTCCTTAAATAATTTTAATAAATCTTACCAACAGCCGCAAGGATGATAGTGTAAACAAACTCTGTAGATCATTTGTATTCACAAATTATTATTTTATGATATTCAATAAGATTTAAATGTTTTATACATTTATTTTCACTTATTACAATAAATAAACGAATAAATAATAACTAAACCTGTATTTGAATGAAAATGGCGGCAGTCCTATACATTACGTACTGTATTTTAATATAATTCTATTCAATTTCAAACCTATCAGAAATAATATCTTTACTTTAATAAATGAAATTTTCATTTGTTTCAATAAAATTGAAATATACAATTTATTTTGGACAGGCTGAAGAGCCACATTATTTGGATAAAAGAGCCGCGGGTTGCCGACCCCTGGCCTAACCGGAAGTGCTATCGATTTATCACTCTTTTGTGCCTTTCTTTAGAAACCCTTAGATTCACCGGTTTCGTCACTGCCAGTTATATTCAATAAAATTTAGTACTTGTGGAAACTTTTTCGGTTACAATTATGATAAAAAGTTATGGAGCCCAATATGTGATTTTTTTTTTTTTTTAATTCATTCTAATAATAAATATTTAATTTCAGGTTCAGCGAACATTGTTTTCAGCAGCTCCATATTCCCGTACTTAATATTGCTGGCAGCTGCATTGCGGATGTTTTCTTAAACTGAAATGGTGAAGAAAAGAAAATTTTTGGAAGCTCCACTCCTGAGAAAAATCTAGCACCATTATATTTTATTTTTTTCCAAATACTGCACCACATTTATTAGAATAGGTTATCCCCAAAAGCAAATTAATCGATTAGTTTTGGTCGAACTAAAGTTTTCAATCAACCTCGAAATTTTATTTGACTATTTTATTTTTCTTTGTAATTTGTTCTCGATTTTGTCTCTCAGTAAGTAATTTATAAGGGGCGGTTAATAGAGATGAGAGCTTTAAAGCTGTATCTCTTTAGGTAATTGAAAATACGAAAGGTAACTTTACTGTTTCCTGCCCAAACCAAATTACCAAAGACTTTTATCTATCTACCTGATCCTTGGTTGTAAAATTTAAAAACGAAATAACCGGAATATAACTTATTTAGTTATGAATATATAGGTTTCGTGACCGTAAATAAGTTAAATTCAGGATTCAAGATTGGCGAGGAATCGATCAAATAAAAACAACTCGTCTTTTTGCCAACGTTCTTACAACTCAACCAACCCGCATAGCCACGCCCTGAAGAGGACAATATATTTGTTGAAACGTTGGCACGAAGACGAGTGTGT
The DNA here is from genome assembly GCF_049639745.1 of Rhodnius prolixus. Taxonomy (NCBI): domain Eukaryota; kingdom Metazoa; phylum Arthropoda; class Insecta; order Hemiptera; family Reduviidae; genus Rhodnius; species Rhodnius prolixus. The sequence continues at coordinate 1,564,075 of NW_027411636.1, read as the reverse complement.
TTTCCATTTGACCGATTCCTCGCTAACCTAGAATTCTAAGTTTAACTTATTTAGATATTTATTTACTATAATTGCGCAAGTTCCAGGTCAATCCATCCGGGTTTTTGTTTTGAAACAAGCTTATTTACCCCTTCACATACTTTAGTTTTAATTATTTTTTATTGAAACAAATTAATCATAATTATGAGAAAAATTATTAAAACTATATAACAGAAATTGTAGATATTTCAAATGTGAATCATACTAACGTTGGGCGATTCCGCCCAGGTAGTATGATAAAAATTATCATTGTAAATTACTATTAGATAAGATTTCGTCGATGTTGATAAGGAATGCAGCCATCTTTAGAACTGTGTAATGACGACTGTCATTAATATGAGGTTTGTGTGTTAGTGTTTGAACCGTGCTACACCCGTTTTCAAACAGATTAGCATTAGTAGATAATTACACCCAGTAATGCGGACAGTCAAACAGTTAGTGTATACTTTATTGTTATGTCTTCTGTGTTACTGTATTACTGGACTTCAAGAATTAAGTAAGCATTGAATAAGTTATTTATTGTCTACTGTATTTTGTCATAAATTTATTTATTTGCAGTTATTAAATGCCATTAAATTCTTAATTGTTCTTTTTTCTCGTATCTTTATTTTATTTTTTAAGTTTAAGCTTTTCTTAAGTTCAAGTTCTCCTATGCTTTTTCTTTAAAGTTGGAATTCCCTGCTCTTCAAGATCATAAATCTTGTGTTGGTGGCGGTAGGTATTTATTCATAGATTATGAATTTAAAATTTGGTGAGTCCGATGGAAAAATTTTTATCAATAAGTTCGCTCAAATTTTATTTTTTCTCTTAGGTAATTGGAAATATTGCGATCATATCGAGTGTCCAGTAGAAAAACAGGTTCTGAGATTGCCCAAAAACAAAAGTGTGGTGCGTATGTGTGATTCAGTCGAAGGTGTGGGCTTCTTGGAAATATTTGCGTTCTAATATAAGTAGTTTGCTCTGGAGATTTGGGGATCCAGTTTCCGGCTGGTCTTCTTCACCTTTGGTGTTGCAATAGCTGGGGAACCACCACCATTGTGTAGAGTGTGACATTAACTTTTACAAGAGTTAGTTCTTCCTTTAACATATCAGTTCTGATTGCTGTCAGGGCAAAATGGCCACAAGTTTCTTTTTAAGAAGCACCTTTAAAGGCTACAGCCTCCGCTTTCGGCAGTAACTTGATGACCAAAAAGAAATTGATGCTCTTCTCCCATGAATGTGGATAAGATTTTGGAAAAACCATTGTGCCCTTGCGCCAAATTATTAGATGCGTCATTTAACCTGAACAGTGGTGTGTCTAATATGGGTTTGTAAAAAACAATTGTTGATGAAGTTGGCACATTAAAAGAGCCCTTTATCAATCAGGTTGCCCTTTTTCCAGAGGACTATTTTAAAATTAAAAATTATAAATTTCTAAATCAGAGAAAATTGTTTAAATTTCCTCGGCAATAAATCGTTGTAATTTTCAAATATCTGCCTTGTAAAGAGATTAATTCAAGTAATGTTGACATAAAATTTTAATATATTTATATGCACGTTTATGTTAATATTTTCACGCTTATAATTAATGACAAAATGTAAATTCTTAAGGTTTTGTTCAACCTTGAACATCTACTTCTTCTGATTGGTACAATGAAAAAGAATTATAATTATATCAAATTTTCGTAATCAACTTTCGTTTGAGAAAATTATTTTCAAATGGGAAATTCCTTTGGATACTTTTTAAATTTTGTTAATGTCTTAATTTTGAAAGAAACTATTAAGTTCTCATTTTGCTGAAAGAATTGTTTTTATCAAGTACACAATTTGAACAATCCTCCATGCTTAGAAGTAATCATTAAGTTAACGGAGACCCAAGTCTATAAAAATGTTCTGGTGATATTAACTCATCAGGTTTTGTCTATGATGAATGAAATCTAAAAGCTTGCTAAACATGCTGAACGCATGCAATTTGGTGACCTCATGCCGGATAATATTGATGCAGCCCAAAGTTATTTGCTACTTATGTAAAGTGACCACATTTTCATTTAGGCAAAGCGGGACAAATGGGATGAAATGAGAAATACAATTTAGTTATACATATTTTATTGTATACATTCATATACTTGTAAAAAAATGTATTTATTATTAATTATTGTTAACTATAAAAAATTTGTAAAAAATAATAATTTGAACATCATGATTTTTAATCAAATTAAATTTTTTATTTAAAAAAAATTATGATTTTCTTTCACCGTCATATTTTTGATCCGAGTGAATTCTTCGCAATAGATTCGGATCATTTATTAAAATGTCGTGAAATATTTCACATGAATTGGTCAAATTATATTTTACACTTAATATACATTTTAAAGTTTTAATGTTCAACAACGTTTTTTCAGTTGTCCATATTTTATTGATACTAGAAAAAACACGTTCTGTTGCTGCATTTGTTCCTGGAAGGGAGAGTGCGAATTCTACAATTTTCAAAATATTTTCATAAGCAATATTATTCTGTTTAAAATCAAGGAATAACTCCGTCCATTTTTTGTCTCTTTCCACATTTGCAGACAATCAACATTTAATTTTTTCATCTGTAACATATCTTTTTGCCAACGACACCTCATCAAAAAGATCATTTTCGCAAATATTATTTTTCGCAAAATGGTTACTAATATATTCAAAACATTTTTCCACATATTCCCATAAAATCTCCTTTTTTAATGTCACCCAATTAGACGATCCCAATGTACGAGACGTAACGACAATGATCGAACACCACCGAGTAAATCTTACTCGCTACATTGCCTAATTTAGTTTACTCCGTATGCATTTTATGTGCTTTTTTTAATGTATTTTTTATTCCTTTACATTCACCATAATACTTAATAAGTAATGGGTAATATATTTTTACAGTACATTTAAAATAAGAAATGCAGATATTTGCTAAAAAGCGGGACATTTTTAAAAATCGGCGAGACGCGGGACAGTCCACTAAAAAGCGGGACTGTCCCGCCAAAATCGGGACGTGTGGTCACTTTATACTTATGAGATCTGTTGTTGATCTTGTAAAAGGTTTCGAAGATTTTTTTTGTTTTTTTGATCGCGTCATTTCCGGACTTCATAGTAAAAAACTGTAAATCTACCTGATCACAATAGTTTCCCTTACAAGGGCCAAAAGGAAGTAATAAAAAGCAAAGATATGCACCAGTTTTGGAATGTTGAATGATGAAATTCGACAGACTCACAGGTTTTTTTTATGTTATATTAATGTTCAAGATTCCGGAAGAGAATGTAAGAACGATGGGGAGTGCGTACTGAACGCGTACTGCCACGAAGGGAAGCTGTGCCTGTGTCGAGATGGATTTATTGCAATCGTAACTTCTAAAAAGAACTTCACCTGCGTGAACGGTATCTTTAGTGTAACTTATTCATTTACTTTAAACTTTCCCATGTTGCGTTTGACAATAATATGTCATATGGTATAAATTTGTAGAAGTAGGAAATATTGGCGATGTCTGCGAGTACGATGTACAGTGTGCTAAAGCGCTTGGAACACATGCGGAATGTAAAGGAGCTACTACACAGCCTGAGAGGACGACCGGCCGATGTCAATGTACACAGGATGCGCACTATGAGGACGGCATATGCTACAAAAATGCCCGTAAGTGCTCAACAACTTTCTTCCTTTTAGAGGAAATGATGCGTTTGTTAAAAAAAACAATAATTTGTATTAAGTTTTCACCTAAAACATTCGTTTTGACGTCTCCAAGTATCAAAAATTGTGGATTTTTTTGGGGAAAAAATATATATTATTGTGTTTAATAAACGTGATATCTCAAAAAACAAAAATGCGGAAGTACAAACGTTAAGTAAATTTTAGCGATCTATCTGGTAACTCAAAAATGAACTGGAAAAAAGTAAATAGTGTCACAAAAACACTATTTACTTTAAAACATATTTTTAGGTAAGCAACGGATACAGCCGAATTTCGGCACAATAATTTACTATTATTTGCGATAAACATGTGCGAGGTAGCAAACAAAGGTTGGCGTTACATTACACGTTGCATTCTTTTGTAATGAGGTTTATGATTGAATTTTTTAGGTTAGGTCACTAACCTTCAGCATATCGTTACCCTATTGTTCTATGCCAGGGATGGCGAACCTTTTTGAGATGTGGGTCAAATTTTGTTCATTTTTTTTTAGTACTAGCTCTTGGGACACTAATGCCCATTTGCACAAGAGTTAAGTTTAAAAATTTTATGCTGAATATTTTCAAAACTAGACATCTTTAAAATTCAGTTGGCTTAACGGGTAAAACGGGACGAAACAAGTGGCTATGGAAGTCTCTCTTTTTACAAACATAACTGAACAAAACCTGAACTAGAGAGTGTTTTATCTGAAGAAAAATCTAAATATGGTTATTTGCTTTGGGTTGTCGATTTTTTTTTAACAAACAAAATATGAGTAAAATTATAACATTTTATTTGATATTTTGTAAACACTTTTGCTTTATTTCAAATACTACAAAAGCATTTGTCTTCATTTGCGTTTTAGAACTATAATGATCAAACTAAAGGTTATAGATAGCATTTTAAATTGCTTTTGTGTCCAATGCGTGATTGAAAAAAAATACAGATAGAATATAAATTATCCACAACAGTTAGAAAAATCTAAATCAACCCTCGTAAAACAAAACAAATGGTTGCCTAGCAATTGTGTGGGTCAGTGAAAAAGCTTGCGCGGGTCAGTGTCTGATCCGCGGGTCATAGGATCGCCATCACTGTTCTATGCTATGTCTGGATGTTAATGCAAGATTTTCAAACGCCAAAACACTCAATTTAAACGTGGCATTAGACTACTCTTTTTTGGTTGCCCCAAAAAATCAAATGCTGCCCAAAATTTTATTTAATAAAAAAAGGAAAAAGTAATGATTTTGTTGAACGTGTTTCCTTCCTTTCTCCAGCATCCTGTGAATTAAAAAAAAAAAACTCTTGTCTTATTATAGAATATGTTCTATGGATTCTGCATTAATAAACCTATGTACAATTAATATTACATCATAGAGTTAAGAATTGACTTTTGTGTGCAGCTTGTGCGTCACCACCTGTCCTATGTACTCCGTAGACCTAGAAGCAATAAGTACGAATGGAGGGGGTTGGTTAGGCTTCCGGTTGACTTGATTTAGTAGCCGACAGCAGCAATCTGGTTTCCTCAAACAAAACTTGCAATGAAACTGTAACTTTCACTCGATTCTACATTTTGAAGAGAACTCTCGTAAAATCAAAAGTTCAAAAGAAAGGAAACTAAAAGTGATGGCTCGTTAAATGAGCATCTAGCATCCAATTTGTCGAAGTCACTTCCTAGAAAACTGCAAGAAAATTAAAGAACAGGACACGTCATCAATTTATTTCCGCTAAAAACTTAAGTTTGAAAATTGAACAGTGACGCAGCACTTATAGCATAGCTCAATTATACTTGGAAAATTCTAGAAAAAAAAGTCATAAGAGTAGTACTCACCGGGATTTCTCCAAAAAACAATTAATAAATTGCATTTCATTCAACTTCTAGGTATTGGAGAAGCTTGCCAAGTGAACGACAATTGCGTCATTTTGACACCCAATTTGGTGGCTTACTGCGACCAGAGCCGTTGTGTTTGTCCGCCATATTTTCACGCCAATGATAATGGAACCGATTGTTTACCAAGTTCAGGTATTCATAACAATAAATTTAATATAGTTTTTTACATGATCAGTTAATAAGGTTTCAAAATAAAGGTTTTGCGTTCGCAAATACATCTTGTAGTTCTAAAGAAAATCGTTTCCGAGCCTTATTGAAAACATTTCAAAAAATTACCAAAATTCTTTCAGTAAGATGCTCCATCCGGTTTGAAAAATTGAATTTCCCTCAGAAGTTTGGTTGTTACATTACTCGTAAAAAAAAAATCACTTAAATTTTTCTGAGAATTTTAGATTCAATTGATCAATTGATCGAAGAGAATCGATATTGTCTCTCAATCGATCCAGTTTCTTGTGCAGAAAATTATAATGATTAATACAATTCATCAAGAGTTATTTTCAATTCATATTGTTGAATACATTGTTTACAGATCTAGGAGGACCTTGTAACTCCGACGATGACTGTATCACCATGAACGCCCAGTGCAAGGACATGTGTACCTGTAAAATGGGATATGTAGCTAACGTGGCAAAGACGGACTGTCTGATAGGTGGGATTATTTTTTTTTATTTCATTTTTTTTACTTTCTCTTCAAATGAGAGGAGAAGTAATTTTTTCATGTCTTTAAATAAAAAAAAATGACCACGGAGTATGTTTCGAGTATTTAAGGTCACACTGTTTCATAATCGAAAAAACTGTAGAAGTCGACTGTTATTGAGAATAGTTACCTATTTGTAAAACCTAGTATACCCAATAATTGCACAAAGTTTCCACATTTTTCTCCCAATTATGGAATCCCTGATATTCTAGTTCCTCTTAGTTCCCAATATACTCCTTGCTATTGATTCTTAGCACTCTCAGATATAGCCCAGAATTGAGCTCCACAATGTAGACTTGAAGAGTATCAGCTTTGAAAACCTGACTTTTTAGTTGAAAGCTTATTTTGTATTTAAAAATAATAGATTTGAGGTTCTTAATTATTGCCTAAGCTAAGGCTATGCTTTTGTTTTTGTCCTTGGTCAGTCATCAAAACTTGTGTAAATAAAAATATCGACCCATTTTATTTTGGCACTTTTAAGTATTACCATCCCAAACATCATAATTGCTTTAAATGTATTATTTGTACTGACTGCCATGCTTCCTGGATATTTGTTCAGTACATGAATACAATTATGCACTTTAATTACCGAAAAAGTTATCAGCCCTCATGTGCTTAATGATTGTTAACTTTACACTCAACTGATTAGAGTAAAATTGATAATTTTTAAAAAATTTCCACTTCAAATGTTTATTTTAATTCAATATTTTAATTTAAAATATTTACGTAAATGTAGTTAATAAAAGTTACACCAGAGCTCTCTTGAAGTAAGGAAGGTTTTTTTTTGTTACTGTTACGATTTCTCATGCAGTCGCTTCTGTATAAAGTTTGTTAGTTTGCAAATATTGTTTAATTGAATGTAAATGGATGTCCACAATTAATTTTGATTCATTCTCTGATCTCTGAGTCTACATTTAGCGAAAATGGTTCATTATATTATTTTGAACCACGGTGTGAACCTATTTTACTTAACTGCCTTCTTAGTCCATTTGGTAATCTTATGTCCAAATTTCCTCAGATCATTTAGTATCTAAATATTGTGATAATTTTCGTAAGATATGTTTAAATAGTTTATTCATGTCCAGCCGCAGATAAGCTTCACGCACCTTGTGACGAAGACAAACAGTGTACAGAATTTCTACCAAAAACCACTTGCGATCCGATACGGAAGCGATGTAATTGTACAGTGGGCTGGCATGAGGTGAACGGTGCCTGTTTCCTTTCTTCTCGTAAGTATTCTGCTTTTTCTACAATATTCATCAAATTTAAGTGCTGCAAAAAGTAATAATTTTTTTTTTGTTTACTTTTGTAAAGGTCTGCATGAACCTTGCAGTCGAAAAGAACAATGTCTGATCGATTCAAGAAATATAACTCGAGTTGAGTGTTATGAAGGATTCTGTATTTGTGTTGATCAATACGAGATGGTAAATAGAACCGATTGTATCGATACTCAAAGAACTCGTAAGTAGAATTTTGCGAATGTAATCTTCGTAGATTTATTTATAACAATAGATACCTTGCCATTAGCGGCTAAGATATTTTTTTGCAGTCTAAAGCACTTGCTTGATGGAAGGTCCCAAAAAAACTGATGTCCGGCGCTTCAGTTGAGATATCTCACGACATCAAAGTTCTCCAGTTGTGATAAATGTTTGAAAGTATTGAGGATCGTTATCGAGGATCTTTGAGACCTTCGTTATTTTGGAACCTGCGAATATTTGATTAGTAGGGAAGCGCCGTACATCAGTTTTTGAAACCTCTCACTAAGGAAATGCATGACAAACTTCATTACTTTAGTCTCGCTCTACGTTTATGTGGTCTCCAAGGTTAAATTAAAGATTATTTTTCTTTAGTTCTGAGATAGGGTGTCTCAAAATTATCTTAGTTGATTAATAATTTGAATGATTTTTTCCTTCTTCACTTTTTTTAGATACTTTGTTTGGATATCGTGATTAATCTTATGTTTTTTCTCTGCGACAGTCCCAGACACTTCCGGCACCAGCATGATTTGGCGAATAAACACCGCACTGTTGTGCACTATTGCGCTGCTCTTCGCACTGAAATACTGACCACCTCGTGAATACTTACTGGACTTGCTGTCTTATTTAGGAAGTATATTCAAAATTTCGAAATCATATCTGTGTATGTATGTGGATTTATGTGAACAATCCAGCTCAAAGGAGACAAAAATGGCAGGAAGTCCTCACCATGTCTTTCGTTTGAATTCGACTCTAACTTAAGCGATTAACAGTCCTAAACCAGATATGTATGTACAAAATTCTAAAAAGTGAAATATTATTTGATAATTCGCCTAGTCCTCACTAGTTGCTTATCCCATTTAGAGACACCTTGATACACTTCCGGAAACTATGAAGATACTACAGGACTACAGTTATTGTAATCATTGCCGAACTTAATTCGGCATAATAATAATTTTTGTAATAATATTAAAGGCTCTATTTTTTTATCGATTTGTTGTTTTTTTAATGGCATTTCTTTCTTTTTTTCATTAAATTATTAATTAATTAAATTAAGGCCCATCAATATTTTTAAGAACATTGACACCCGAAGCCTTTTCCAGTGCATTACCTGCCTTCGGAAACTTCACTCGTGAATAGGTAGAAATGAAAATTGTATTTTCCTTCATCAATTAAAATGAAGAGGCTACTATTTGTCGATTAAACATGCTTAACCATTCTTAGAAATCAAAAATCCAACCTCGAAAATTAATAAAGCTAGAACCTCCACTTTGGTTACGTCTTTATAATTGTTGATATTGCATAAAGGGGGGCACAGCGCGACCTTGACTCTATACGTAGATGGAGTTGAGTTCACTTTCTAGACACTCCGGGTTTGTTGGGCCCGTTTGTTGCAGTTCTTATCTAAATATTCATGAGTAGAGGAGGATCTAATGAGAATTATTTATGAGTTTCATTTAAAGAAGTATTTTTTTCTGTAGATTAGCGTTTAAAATCGAACTTTTTATTCTTTTTCTTCTTCGAGAATCGATTAAACAAATCTGGTGTGGGTACACTCACGTCTTTCTTGTACGAGGGTCAAAGTTGTTAAAAGTTTTTTCCAACATTATATTAGGAACATCTGAATCCTCGCTAATAGTGGAAATGTGGTAAAGCGTATTGTGCGTAGAAATGTGCTCTTTAGAAACAGCTTCACGGCACTTCCTTCCTTCTCTCTTTCTCTCTGGACCTTCTAAATAAACTTTTACCAAGAAAAAATATTACAAACAAAAGTTATAGTCTGCTCTACGAGTAGTTAGTGTAAAGAATATAGACTTAAGCTGAAGTGGTCATCTAGAAAAAATAAAATTGGTTTAGATGACAAGATAATACCCGACTACAAGATCTCGCCAGATTAGATTTTTGCTTTTTTTAAAGATTTATCGATCTTCGCAGCTCGTTGCATACATGAAATGAATAACTATTCCCTGAATTAATTTCTCCTGGAAGATCATTGAAGGGCACTTCAGGAACGAGGACAGTAGGCTTCCCTCTAACTCTATATTATGTACGGCTCCATCACATCTCTAATATTACTAGGGATTAGATATCTAACCCAAATTCTAAATTTAAAGACAATCGGTTGGCCGGATGTGCCACTGTACACTTATCGAGTTCATGGATTACATTATTCCCTGAAAAATATGATTAGGGAATCCTAAGGGTGATGAAGCTGGTTGGGCATCCCAAGGTGCCATTCCATTATATACCAACACTTTACTAAGTAATTTTGTTTTTCTTCGGTTTTAGCGATGTTTTTTCGAAAACGGTTCCACTATAGAGAAGTACTGTGTTATTGGAGACGACAAATGTTATTGTTAGTACCCATTCAAGGTTTCAAGAAAATGTAATTACTTTGTAGAGGAAGTCGTGCCCGTGATCACAGCAGATAAATGTATTGTTCTTGCTGAATTCCGAGGAGAATTTATTTATATCTAAAATTGATCCATCAGGGAATAATGCCGAGAGTGAAAGTCAAGTCATGTGGTGCGTGCATTTCACAACATTCGAAGGATTATGAAATGCAGCATAATCGCTGATGGTGTTCAGATCAAACACTTATGTAGGCCAACCGGTCAGCTGGTTACTGCAGGTAAGTGGGGTGAGTAACCCGATGTAGGGGATGGAAAGGCGGCGTGGCAAGGTCGTCCTTACCGGCTACTTGTCCAGGTCCCGCTGGAGTGGTGGCACTTTCTGTTGTATCGTGCAGACTGAAGTCCGACATTGTGCGGTTAGGGTCGTGTTTTTTAAAATTTTATTGGTATACATCTTAGATCGATTACTGAAAGATTGATCGTGTTCTTGGCAGAGTGCTCGTGCCCCCTATCGATTCTCTCATCATCAAAGGATCCTCTCGCTATGTTACAGTCTGCAGCATCATTCTGTGAGTATTATTATTATTCTAAATCTCTCTTCTCCCTCAATTTGGGCGATCTCAACCAGGATTGGATAGTCACCAAAAATATGTGTGCAACTTTCCAACTTCTGGATCTGGTGAGCTCGCTCATACCGTCTTCCCATAAACTCTACTAATTTTTTTTTAATCTTTCGAGTAAACGTTCAAATTATAGGCCATGACGGCTGAATTATAGGCATGAATTTCAATTTTGACGGCTGGAAAATTACTAAAAATCGAAAAAGCCGTGCAGATCAGAGACGCTTCTGATGGACTGATGTTCTTTTAACTTAGAAGACTAGTTTTAGACATTTCGTACTCAACAATGGAACAATATTCTACTAGAGCATAGATGAACCTTACCCTAACCTTCCCAAATTTGCTGTTTTACATTAAAACTGGAAATTAGTCTACATGTTTCTATGTTAGTTTGAATAAAGTCATTACAGACAATTAAGCACCAAATCTGGAGTGGAATACTCACACGACTTTTACTTGCAGCTTTTTAAAGGTTGAAACTCTGAATTTATTTAAACTTATTTCATCCTTTCTTTGTAAATATCACACATAATGCTGAAAAAACACTTTAGACGGATGCCTACACCCACTTCTCCTCCCAGAACTGTATTGATACTGTCTTAGAGACCAATTGTTACAATGATACGAGTTATAGAGCTTTGTGTACGTCGAAGTTAAGAAATTTTTCCTCGAAACCTATTAGATCTGGGTGGTTGCAAAAAAATTACAGTTATAAAGGAGGGTTTGCCCTATATTTTAAAGAAAATTTGGGAATTTTATCTTTTATAGAAAAATAGAAAAAAATTGTCAAAGTTAGGTGTTTTTCAACGTTACGCTTTTTCGTGCACTTTTTGACGATCAACCCTTATACAACTGTCCTACCGGACAGTTTTAATAAGTCGTAGTATCCACATTTCCAATGGTAGATTAGGATCTAGGCATTACACAAGAAGGCCCCTTTAAAGAGCTCTCCTCCAAGGTTAATCTAAGGAGGGGAGGTCCTCCAGCACTTGGAGGTAATTACCTAGTGATATCTGAATCTTCCTTGTATGGATGACATCGCAGTTTGGAAGGTTAATGCCCTTAATCGCATTTTACTGGAAAATATAAGGAATCCATGCAGTAAATTTATTGAAGATGCTTTACATCCCGCAGATTGCATCCTGCAGGCTGCACTACTGTACATATCACACGAAAATGGTTCGTCTTTCATAAGATTTGCTAACCGTGCAATACAGATTTCCTGTTTTGTTTACATCGAAAAGACACTTTCTCAAAGTCCTCCTGAATAAGAAAAAGTGGTGCTTACAGTTGGTCTGTTTTGAATATCCTTCTGTTAATGTATAAGGTCGCAATAACCTAGATAATCAATCAGTTGTGAAATGTCCCTTTACCGTATCAATTTTTTAGCTTCTTGAACTTATTTTTTTTTAATTCGGCTTATTATGACGTGTTCCCTTACTTAGGCGTTTCCTAGAAACTGAGTATTGTTGACTTGAAAAAAACTGACTCCACAATACACCTCCCTAACTGCGATGATATCCATTCCAGGATATCTGGGTAATTACCAAATGCTGGAGGACCTATCCTCCTTAGAACCTCCTTTCCCAGCTTCTGAAAGATCTCAGACAAATCTTCAACTTTATGCTTTAAGGTTTTACCTGGCTCCAGTGTAATGGAGGTCATGAGCAGGGTTATCAGGGCGTCGTACTCTTTTCGCACAAAAATTACCTGCAAGCAGCTTTCCTTATTTCTTTCAAAAACTGTTAAGGGAAGAATATTCCCTTACTGATATCTTCTAATCGAGGATCAAGTTTCTAAGGCTATTTCCAAATTACTTTTTTTCTGAGAAAATCCGGTTAGGGGCACTTCTAGGCGAAGGGTTGGTAGGCATCTCTCTTGAGAGCCATTAATTAGGGCACTTCCTTAAGTACCTTATAACCTATTAAACATTACTTCACTAAAAATCATTTAATTTTTTAGACCTCATTACTGCAGAAAAGGCCCTTCAAAGGGAAGGACCTCACTAATTAATGCCTCACGTATTTGAGACTTTTTTCAAAAATGGATCTTATGATTTAGGAGAAATTTGGAGTCACGTATCCATTACAAATATTAATTATGTCCGGTAAAAACCAAATTTTGAATTCGATGAAGATCGGCTAACCGAAAATGCCTCTTCACTTAACTTTTTTTAGCGATCTTTTCAAAAATGGTGTCACTGTGAAGATCTTTTTATTAAAATTGCTAAGTTTCAAGAAATTGTAATTAACTTCAGTGAATTTCTTTTGAGTATTCAGGTCAGATAAATTAGTTGTCTCAACGTCACTATCGAAACTCATTTTGAGCATCGTGTTATTATAAACTTCGGAGTCAGTTGAAAGGATCCAAGTTCACATCAGTAAGTGGAGATTGTTGTGAACCTGAGATATGAATTGGGTCATCGGGAAGAATAAGCACTGACTTCCTTTAGAATTCACAGGATTAGAAGGCTTTACAACCCGCAGATTGCATCCTGCAGACTGTACTACTGTACATATCACACGAAAATGGTTGTAATTATGTAAGTCCTGAGAACTGGATGTTCCATCTTAGCTCGTCTAATTAATAATTGTCTTTCTCATTTCCACATTGGAAAAGAAATAATAGTGAAGGATTCCAAAATTCCGTGAGAACTTTTATGGTGATGCGATTACAATAATTGCACAATCAATTCGATATCATTATATCATTTACGGCAGAAGACTAGAACGATGGATAGCAGTTAAGTCTGACAGTGTGGGTATGAGAATTGTGTTTCGCAAATGAGTTATAGAAGAGGTTCCTGGTGTGGTAGTAGGGATCATCTCCGGGAGTAACGCTTCCTCCAGCAGTTCGAGTTGGTCACGTTGGGGCGATATTCTGTGAATTCAGTGCATCCTTCCACTAGTTTCTGGTAAGTACTGCTTCATTTTTACTCTTTCTGTCTCTCTCTTCCTGCCTTAAAGGGTAAACACTCGTTCACACGGTGTAGTACTGATCGTTCGATCAATTTATCGATACATCGTTGGGACAATCGCACAAACAAACGCGTGCGAGCAGTACGACAATTTAGGTTTGTTTTCTATCTAGAAGAATCAAGACGCGTCTAGATTATTAATTCTCTTCAGCTTCTAGATGCACGATGCTAAAATCAAGAAACAGTGAACAACGAGGCCAGGCTTGGAAATAAGGTTGTAGGAGTTGACTAAATATCCGATTATGTGCAGCACGAAATGTTTAAAAGTTTACGAATAAGAATAGAATACACTCCATATAGTTCCAAAATATAAAGACAAGCTTCCGGATACCATGACCGCGCGTCTTAAGTTAAAAACAATAAAAATACTTTGCTTTTTATAAAATTTTTTAACAAGATCCTCAGGGCACCTTAACCGTTGAATCATGTCTTGGATTTCGCTGTCTTGAGCCAGTTTGAACTGGCATTTACTGGATAATAATAGGCATTTATTACGTAATTTTGAATTTATTAACCTGGATGTACCAGAAATCACGACATCCAACTTCCGTTGATTCCCCCTCCCAAAGCAAATATTTGAGGATTGAGTCACTTAGTATGAATACTGGAGAGTATGGTACATCAGAGTTGGGCAAAAATTTAATCAATTAAAAAACAATTGAATTAAACCGAAATTTAATTTTAATCATGATTAGAATTAAAAAATTTAATCGGCCAAAATTAGTTGATTAAAATTAAATTCACTTTTAATTTAATCGGAATTTAATCAATTAAAACCCTTTATATCTTCTACATTTATAGATCTGTGCACAAAATAACTATAGTTTTTAATTGAGAAAAACAAAGTGTATAAGAGATAAAAATTCCATACCAATACGTGGTTCACAGTGGGAGATATAGAACGGCCATAATTTTACAGAATTTCATGACCCAAAAAATTTTCAACCCTTTATATCTTATACATTTATAGATCTGTGCACAAAATAACTATAGTTTATAATTGAGAAAAACAAAGTGTATAAGAGATAAAAATTCCATACCAATACGTGGTTCACAGTGGGAGATATAGAACGGCCATAATTTTACAGACTTTCATGACCCAAAAAATTTTCAACCCTTTATATCTTCTACATTTATAGATCTGTGCACAAAATGACTATAGTTTATAATTGAGAAAAACAAAGTGTATAAGAGATAAAAATTCCATACCAATACGTGGTTCACAGTGGGAGATATAGAACGGCCATAATTTTACAGAATTTCATGACCCAAAAAATTTGTAACCCTTTATATCTTTTACATTTATAGATCTGTGCACAAAATAACTATAGTTTTTAATTGAGAAAAAAAAAGTGTATAAGAGATAAAAATTCCATACAAATACGTGGTTCACAGTGGGAGATATAGAACGGCCATAATTTTACAGACTTTCATGACCCAAAAAATTTTCAACCCTTTATATCTTCTACATTTATAGATCTGTGCACAAAATGACTATAGTTTATAATTGAGAAAAACAAAGTGTATAAGAGATAAAAATTCCATACCAATACGTGGTTCACAGTGGGAGATATAGAACGGCCATAATTTTACAGAATTTCATGACCCAAAAAATTTGTAACCCTTTATATCTTTTACATTTATAGATCTGTGCACAAAATAACTATAGTTTTTAATTGAGAAAAAAAAAGTGTATAAGAGATAAAAATTCCATACAAATACGTGGTTCACAGTGGGAGATATAGAACGGCCATAATTTTACAGACTTTCATGACCCAAAAAAATTTCAACCGTTTATATCTTCTACATTTATAGATCTGTGCACAAAATAACTATAGTTTATAATTGAGAAAAACAAAGTGTATAAGAGATAAAAATTCCATACCAATACGTGGTTCACAGTGGGAGATATAGAACGGCCATAATTTTACAGAATTTCATGACCCAAAAATTTTTTAACCCTTTATATCTTCTACATTTATAGATCTGTGCACAAAATGACTATAGTTTATAATTGAGAAAAACAAAGTGTATAAGAGATAAAAATTCCATACCAATACGTGGTTCACAGTGGGAGATATAGAACGGCCATAATTTTACAGAATTTCATGACCCAAAAAATTTTCAACCCTTTATATCTTATACATTTATAGATCTGTGCACAAAATAACTATAGTTTATAATTGAGAAAAACAAAGTGTATAAGAGATAAAAATTCCATACCAATACGTGGTTCACAGTGGGAGATATAGAACGGCCATAATTTTACAGACTTTCATGACCCAAAAAATTTTCAACCCTTTATATCTTCTACATTTATAGATCTGTGCACAAAATGACTATAGTTTATAATTGAGAAAAACAAAGTGTATAAGAGATAAAAATTCCATACCAATACGTGGTTCACAGTGGGAGATATAGAACGGCCATAATTTTACAGAATTTCATGACCCAAAAAATTTGTAACCCTTTATATCTTTTACATTTATAGATCTGTGCACAAAATAACTATAGTTTTTAATTGAGAAAAAAAAAGTGTATAAGAGATAAAAATTCCATACAAATACGTGGTTCACAGTGGGAGATATAGAACGGCCATAATTTTACAGACTTTCATGACCCAAAAAATTTTCAACCCTTTATATCTTCTACATTTATAGATCTGTGCACAAAATGACTATAGTTTATAATTGAGAAAAACAAAGTGTATAAGAGATAAAAATTCCATACCAATACGTGGTTCACAGTGGGAGATATAGAACGGCCATAATTTTACAGAATTTCATGACCCAAAAAATTTGTAACCCTTTATATCTTTTACATTTATAGATCTGTGCACAAAATAACTATAGTTTTTAATTGAGAAAAAAAAAGTGTATAAGAGATAAAAATTCCATACAAATACGTGGTTCACAGTGGGAGATATAGAACGGCCATAATTTTACAGACTTTCATGACCCAAAAAAATTTCAACCGTTTATATCTTCTACATTTATAGATCTGTGCACAAAATAACTATAGTTTATAATTGAGAAAAACAAAGTGTATAAGAGATAAAAATTCCATACCAATACGTGGTTCACAGTGGGAGATATAGAACGGCCATAATTTTACAGAATTTCATGACCCAAAAAATTTTTAACCCTTTATATCTTCTACATTTATAGATCTGTGCACAAAATGACTATAGTTTTTAATTGAGAAAAACAAAGTGTATAAGAGATAAAAATTCCATACCAATACGTGGTTCACAGTGGGAGATATAGAACGGCAATAATTTTACAGAATTTCATGACCCAAAAATTTTTTAACCCTTTATATCTTCTACATTTATAGATCTGTGCACAAAATGACTATAGTTTATAATTGAGAAAAACAAAGTGTATAAGAGATAAAAATTCCATACCAATACGTGGTTCACAGTGGGAGATATAGAACGGCCATAATTTTACAGAATTTCATGACCCAAAAAATTTTAAACCCTTTATATCTTCTACATTTATAGATCTGTGCACAAAATAACTATAGTTTATAATTGAGAAAAACAAAGTGTATAAGAGATAAAAATTCCATACCAATACGTGGTTCACAGTGGGAGATATAGAACGGCCATAATTTTACAGAATTTCATGACCCAAAAATTTTTTAACCCTTTATATCTTCTACATTTATAGATCTGTGCACAAAATAACTATAGTTTATAATTGAGAAAACCAAAGTGTATAAGAGATAAAAATTCCATACCAATACGTGGTTCACAGTGGGAGATATAGAACGGCCATAATTTTACAGAATTCCATGACCCAAAAATTTTTTAACCCTTTATATCTTCTACATTTATAGATCTGTGCACAAAATGACTATAGTTTATAATTGAGAAAAACAAAGTGTATAAGAGATAAAAATTCCATACCAATACGTGGTTCACAGTGGGAGATATAGAACGGCCATAATTTTACAGACTTTCATGACCCAAAAAATTTTCAACCCTTTATATCTTCTACATTTATAGATCTGTGCACAAAATGACTATAGTTTATAATTGAGAAAAGCAAAGTGTATAAGAGATAAAAATTCCATACCAATACGTGGTTCACAGTGGGAGATATAGAACGGCCATAATTTTACAGAATGTCATGACCCAAAATTTTTTTAACCCTTTATATCTTTTACATTTATAGATCTGTGCACAAAATAACTATAGTTTTTAATTGAGAAAAAAAAAGTGTATAAGAGATAAAAATTCCATACCAATACGTGGTTCACAGTGGGAGATATAGAACGGCCATAATTTTACAGACTTTCATGACCCAAAAAAATTTCAACCGTTTATATCTTCTACATTTATAGATCTGTGCACAAAATAACTATAGTTTATAATTGAGAAAAACAAAGTGTATAAGAGATAAAAATTCCATACCAATACGTGGTTCACAGTGGGAGATATAGAACGGCCATAATTTTACAGAATTTCATGACCCAAAAAATTTTTAACCCTTTATATCTTCTACATTTATAGATCTGTGCACAAAATGACTATAGTTTTTAATTGAGAAAAACAAAGTGTATAAGAGATAAAAATTCCATACCAATACGTGGTTCACAGTGGGAGATATAGAACGGCCATAATTTTACAGAATTTCATGACCCAAAAATTTTTTAACCCTTTATATCTTCTACATTTATAGATCTGTGCACAAAATGACTATAGTTTATAATTGAGAAAAACAAAGTGTATAAGATATAAAAATTCCATACCAATACGTGGTTCACAGTGGGAGATATAGAACGGCCATAATTTTACAGAATTTCATGACCCAAAAATTTTTTAACCCTTTATATCTTCTACATTTATAGATCTGTGCACAAAATAACTATAGTTTATAATTGAGAAAAACAAAGTGTATAAGAGATAAAAATTCCATACCAATACGTGGTTCACAGTGGGAGATATAGAACGGCCATAATTTTACAGAATTTCATGACCCAAAAATTTTTTAACCCTTTATATCTTCTACATTTATAGATCTGTGCACAAAATAACTATAGTTTATAATTGAGAAAACCAAAGTGTATAAGAGATAAAAATTCCATACCAATACGTGGTTCACAGTGGGAGATATAGAACGGCCATAATTTTACAGAATTCCATGACCCAAAAATTTTTTAACCCTTTATATCTTCTACATTTATAGATCTGTGCACAAAATGACTATAGTTTATAATTGAGAAAAACAAAGTGTATAAGAGATAAAAATTCCATACCAATACGTGGTTCACAGTGGGAGATATAGAACGGCCATAATTTTACAGAATTTCATGACCCAAAAATTTTTTAACCCTTTATATCTTCTACATTTATAGATCTGTGCACAAAATAACTATAGTTTATAATTGAGAAAAACAAAGTGTATAAGAGATAAAAATTCCATACCAATACGTGGTTCACAGTGGGAGATATAGAACGGCCATAATTTTACAGAATTTCATGACCTAAAAAATTTTTAACCCTTTATATCTTCTACATTTATAGATCTGTGCACAAAATGACTATAGTTTATAATTGAGAAAAACAAAGTGTATAAGAGATAAAAATTCCATACCAATACGTGGTTCACAGTGGGAGATATAGAACGGCCATAATTTTACAGAATTTCATGACCCAAAAAATTTTTAACCCTTTATATCTTCTAAATTTATAGATCTGTGCACAAAATAACTATAGTTTATAATTGAGAAAAACAAAGTGTATAAGAGATAAAAATTCCATACCAATACGTGGTTCACAGTGGGAGATATAGAACGGCCATAATTTTACAGAATTTCATGACCCAAAAATTTTTTAACCCTTTATATCTTCTACATTTATAGATCTGTGCACAAAATAACTATAGTTTATAATTGAGAAAAACAAAGTGTATAAGAGATAAAAATTCCATACCAATACGTGGTTCACAGTGGGAGATATAGAACGGCCATAATTTTACAGAATTTCATGACCTAAAAAATTTTTAACCCTTTATATCTTCTACATTTATAGATCTGTGCACACAATGAGTATAGTTTATAATTGAGAAAACCAAAGTGTATAAGAGATAAAAATTCCATACCAATACGTGGTTCACAGTGGGAGATATAGAACGGCCATAATTTTACAGAATTCCATGACCCAAAAATTTTTTAACCCTTTATATCTTCTACATTTATAGATCTGTGCACAAAATGACTATAGTTTATAATTGAGAAAAACAAAGTGTATAAGAGATAAAAATTCCATACCAATACGTGGTTCACAGTGGGAGATATAGAACGGCCATAATTTTACAGAATTTCATTACCCAAAAATTTTTTAACCCTTTATATCTTCTACATTTATAGATCTGTGCACAAAATAACTATAGTTTATAATTGAGAAAAACAAAGTGTATAAGAGATAAAAATTCCATACCAATACGTGGTTCACAGTGGGAGATATAGAACGGCCATAATTTTACAGAATTTCATGACCTAAAAAATTTTTAACCCTTTATATCTTCTACATTTATAGATCTGTGCACAAAATGACTATAGTTTATAATTGAGAAAAACAAAGTGTATAAGAGATAAAAATTCCATACCAATACGTGGTTCACAGTGGGAGATATAGAACGGCCATAATTTTACAGAATTTCATGACCCAAAAAATTTTTAACCCTTTATATCTTCTAAATTTATAGATCTGTGCACAAAATAACTATAGTTTATAATTGAGAAAAACAAAGTGTATAAGAGATAAAAATTCCATACCAATACGTGGTTCACAGTGGGAGATATAGAACGGCCATAATTTTACAGAATTTCATGACCCAAAAATTTTTTAACCCTTTATATCTTCTACATTTATAGATCTGTGCACAAAATAACTATAGTTTATAATTGAGAAAAACAAAGTGTATAAGAGATAAAAATTCCATACCAATACGTGGTTCACAGTGGGAGATATAGAACGGCCATAATTTTACAGAATTTCATGACCTAAAAAATTTTTAACCCTTTATATCTTCTACATTTATAGATCTGTGCACAAAATGACTATAGTTTATAATTGAGAAAAACAAAGTGTATAAGAGATAAAAATTCCATACCAATACGTGGTTCACAGTGGGAGATATAGAACGGCCATAATTTTACAGAATTTCATGACCCAAAAAATTTTTAACCCTTTATATCTTCTAAATTTATAGATCTGTGCACAAAATAACTATAGTTTATAATTGAGAAAAACAAAGTGTATAAGAGATAAAAATTCCATACCAATACGTGGTTCACAGTGGGAGATATAGAACGGCCATAATTTTACAGAATTTCATGACCCAAAAATTTTTTAACCCTTTATATCTTCTACATTTATAGATCTGTGCACAAAATAACTATAGTTTATAATTGAGAAAAACAAAGTGTATAAGAGATAAAAATTCCATACCAATACGTGGTTCACAGTGGGAGATATAGAACGGCCATAATTTTACAGAATTTCATGACCTAAAAAATTTTTAACCCTTTATATCTTCTACATTTATAGATCTGTGCACACAATGACTATAGTTTATAATTGAGAAAACCAAAGTGTATAAGAGATAAAAATTCCATACCAATACGTGGTTCACAGTGGGAGATATAGAACGGCCATAATTTTACAGAATTCCATGACCCAAAAATTTTTTAACCCTTTATATCTTCTACATTTATAGATCTGTGCACAAAATGACTATAGTTTATAATTGAGAAAAACAAAGTGTATAAGAGATAAAAATTCCATACCAATACGTGGTTCACAGTGGGAGATATAGAACGGCCATAATTTTACAGAATTTCATTACCCAAAAATTTTTTAACCCTTTATATCTTCTACATTTATAGATCTGTGCACAAAATAACTATAGTTTATAATTGAGAAAAACAAAGTGTATAAGAGATAAAAATTCCATACCAATACGTGGTTCACAGTGGGAGATATAGAACGGCCATAATTTTACAGAATTTCATGACCTAAAAAATTTTTAACCCTTTATATCTTCTACATTTATAGATCTGTGCACAAAATGACTATAGTTTATAATTGAGAAAAACAAAGTGTATAAGAGATAAAAATTCCATACCAATACGTGGTTCACAGTGGGAGATATAGAACGGCCATAATTTTACAGAATTTCATGACCCAAAAAATTTTTAACCCTTTATATCTTCTAAATTTATAGATCTGTGCACAAAATAACTATAGTTTATAATTGAGAAAAACAAAGTGTATAAGAGATAAAAATTCCATACCAATACGTGGTTCACAGTGGGAGATATAGAACGGCCATAATTTTACAGAATTTCATGACCCAAAAATTTTTTAACCCTTTATATCTTCTACATTTATAGATCTGTGCACAAAATAACTATAGTTTATAATTGAGAAAAACAAAGTGTATAAGAGATAAAAATTCCATACCAATACGTGGTTCACAGTGGGAGATATAGAACGGCCATAATTTTACAGAATTTCATGACCTAAAAAATTTTTAACCCTTTATATCTTCTACATTTATAGATCTGTGCACAAAATGACTATAGTTTATAATTGAGAAAAACAAAGTGTATAAGAGATAAAAATTCCATACCAATACGTGGTTCACAGTGGGAGATATAGAACGGCCATAATTTTACAGAATTTCATGACCCAAAAAATTTTTAACCCTTTATATCTTCTAAATTTATAGATCTGTGCACAAAATAACTATAGTTTATAATTGAGAAAAACAAAGTGTATAAGAGATAAAAATTCCATACCAATACGTGGTTCACAGTGGGAGATATAGAACGGCCATAATTTTACAGAATTTCATGACCCAAAAATTTTTTAACCCTTTATATCTTCTACATTTATAGATCTGTGCACAAAATAACTATAGTTTATAATTGAGAAAAACAAAGTGTATAAGAGATAAAAATTCCATACCAATACGTGGTTCACAGTGGGAGATATAGAACGGCCATAATTTTACAGAATTTCATGACCTAAAAAATTTTTAACCCTTTATATCTTCTACATTTATAGATCTGTGCACACAATGACTATAGTTTATAATTGAGAAAAACAAAGTGAATAAGAGATAAAAATTCCATACCAATACGTGGTTCACAGTGGGAGATATAGAACGGCCATAATTTTACAGAATTTCATGACCCAAAAAATTTTTAACCCTTTATATCTTCTACATTTATAGATCTGTGCACAAAATAACTATAGTTTATAATTGAGAAAAACAAAGTGTATAAGATATAAAAATTCCATACCAATACGTGGTTCACAGTGGGAGATATAGAACGGCCATAATTTTACAGAATTTCATGACCCAAAAAATTTGTAACCCTTTATATCTTTTACATTTATAGATCTTTGCACAAAATAACTATAGTTTATAATTGAGAAAAACAAAGTGTATAAGAGATAAAAATTCCATACCAATACGTGGTTCACAGTGGGAGATATAGAACGGCCATAATTTTACAGAATTTCATGACCCAAAAATTTTTTAACCCTTTATATCTTCTACATTTATAGATCTGTGCACAAAATAACTATAGTTTATAATTGAGAAAAACAAAGTGTATAAGAGATAAAAATTCCATACCAATACGTGGTTCACAGTGGGAGATATAGAACGGCCATAATTTTACAGAATTTCATGACCTAAAAAATTTTTAACCCTTTATATCTTCTACATTTATAGATCTGTGCACACAATGACTATAGTTTATAATTGAGAAAACCAAAGTGTATAAGAGATAAAAATTCCATACCAATACGTGGTTCACAGTGGGAGATATAGAACGGCCATAATTTTACAGAATTCCATGACCCAAAAATTTTTTAACCCTTTATATCTTCTACATTTATAGATCTGTGCACAAAATGACTATAGTTTATAATTGACAAAAACAAAGTGTATAAGAGATAAAAATTCCATACCAATACGTGGTTCACAGTGGGAGATATAGAACGGCCATAATTTTACAGAATTTCATTACCCAAAAATTTTTTAACCCTTTATATCTTCTACATTTATAGATCTGTGCACAAAATAACTATAGTTTATAATTGAGAAAAACAAAGTGTATAAGAGATAAAAATTCCATACCAATACGTGGTTCACAGTGGGAGATATAGAACGGCCATAATTTTACAGAATTTCATGACCTAAAAAATTTTTAACCCTTTATATCTTCTACATTTATAGATCTGTGCACAAAATGACTATAGTTTATAATTGAGAAAAACAAAGTGTATAAGAGATAAAAATTCCATACCAATACGTGGTTCACAGTGGGAGATATAGAACGGCCATAATTTTACAGAATTTCATGACCCAAAAAATTTTTAACCCTTTATATCTTCTAAATTTATAGATCTGTGCACAAAATAACTATAGTTTATAATTGAGAAAAACAAAGTGTATAAGAGATAAAAATTCCATACCAATACGTGGTTCACAGTGGGAGATATAGAACGGCCATAATTTTACAGAATTTCATGACCCAAAAATTTTTTAACCCTTTATATCTTCTACATTTATAGATCTGTGCACAAAATAACTATAGTTTATAATTGAGAAAAACAAAGTGTATAAGAGATAAAAATTCCATACCAATACGTGGTTCACAGTGGGAGATATAGAACGGCCATAATTTTACAGAATTTCATGACCTAAAAAATTTTTAACCCTTTATATCTTCTACATTTATAGATCTGTGCACAAAATGACTATAGTTTATAATTGAGAAAAACAAAGTGTATAAGAGATAAAAATTCCATACCAATACGTGGTTCACAGTGGGAGATATAGAACGGCCATAATTTTACAGAATTTCATGACCCAAAAAATTTTTAACCCTTTATATCTTCTAAATTTATAGATCTGTGCACAAAATAACTATAGTTTATAATTGAGAAAAACAAAGTGTATAAGAGATAAAAATTCCATACCAATACGTGGTTCACAGTGGGAGATATAGAACGGCCATAATTTTACAGAATTTCATGACCCAAAAATTTTTTAACCCTTTATATCTTCTACATTTATAGATCTGTGCACAAAATAACTATAGTTTATAATTGAGAAAAACAAAGTGTATAAGAGATAAAAATTCCATACCAATACGTGGTTCACAGTGGGAGATATAGAACGGCCATAATTTTACAGAATTTCATGACCTAAAAAATTTTTAACCCTTTATATCTTCTACATTTATAGATCTGTGCACACAATGACTATAGTTTATAATTGAGAAAAACAAAGTGAATAAGAGATAAAAATTCCATACCAATACGTGGTTCACAGTGGGAGATATAGAACGGCCATAATTTTACAGAATTTCATGACCCAAAAAATTTTTAACCCTTTATATCTTCTACATTTATAGATCTGTGCACAAAATAACTATAGTTTATAATTGAGAAAAACAAAGTGTATAAGATATAAAAATTCCATACCAATACGTGGTTCACAGTGGGAGATATAGAACGGCCATAATTTTACAGAATTTCATGACCCAAAAAATTTGTAACCCTTTATATCTTTTACATTTATAGATCTTTGCACAAAATAACTATAGTTTATAATTGAGAAAAACAAAGTGTATAAGAGATAAAAATTCCATACCAATACGTGGTTCACAGTGGGAGACATAGAACGGCCATAATTTTACAGAATTTCATGACCCAAAAAATATTTAACCCTTTATATCTTCTACATTTATAGATCTGTGCACAAAATAACTATAGTTTATAATTGAGAAAAACAAAGTGTATAAGAGATAAAAATTCCATACCAATACGTGGTTCACAGTGGGAGATATAGAACGGCCATAATTTTACAGAATTTCATGACCCAAAAAATTTTTAACCCTTTATATCTTCTACATTTATAGATCTGTGCACAAAATAACTATAGTTTATAATTGAGAAAAACAAAGTGTATAAGAGTTAAAAATTCCATACCAATACGTGGTTCACAGTGGGAGATATAGAACGGCCATAATTTTACAGAATTCCATGACCCAAAAAATTTTTAACCCTTTATATCTTCTACATTTATAGATCTGTGCACAAAATAACTATAGTTTATAATTGAGAAAAACAAAGTGTATTAGAGATAAAAATTCCATACCAATACGTGGTTCACAGTGGGAGATATAGAACGGTCATAATTTTACAGAATTTCATGACCCAAAAAATTTTTAACCCTTTATATCTTTTACATTTATAGATCTGTGCACAAAATAACTATAGTTTATAATTGAGAAAAACAAAGTGTATAAGAGATAAAAATTCCATACCAATACGTGGTTCACAGTGGGAGATATAGAACGGCCATAATTTTACAGAATTACATGACCAAAAAATTTTTTAACCCTTTATATCTTCTACATTTATATATCTGTGCACAAAATAACTATAGTTTATAATTGAGAAAAACAAAGTGTATAAGAGATAAAAATTCCATACCAATACGTGGTTCACAGTGGGAGATATAGAACGGCCATAATTTTACAGAATTTCATGACCCAAAAGATTTTTAACCCTTTATATCTTTTACATTTATAGATCTATGCACAAAATAACTATAGTTTATAATTGAGAAAAACAAAGTGTATAAGAGATAAAAATTCCATACCAATACGTGGTTCACAGTGGGAGATATAGAACGGCCATAATTTTACAGAATTTCATGACCCAAAAAATTTTTAACCCTTTATATCTTCTACATTTATAGATCTGTGCACAAAATGACTATAGTTTATAATTGAGAAAAACAATGTGTATAAGAGATAAAAATTCCATACCAATACGTGGTTCACAGTGGGAGATATAAAACGGCCATAATTTTACAGAATTTCATGACCCAAAAAATTTTCAACCCTTTATATCTTCTACATTTATAGATCTGTGCACAAAATAACTATAGTTTATAATTGAGAAAAACAAAGTGTATAAGAGATAAAAATTCCATAACAATAAGTGGTTCACAGTGGGAGATATAGAACGGCCATAATTTTACAGAATTTCATGACCCAAAAAATTTTTAACCCTTTATATCTTCTACATTTATAGATCTGTGCACAAAATAACTATAGTTTATAATTGAGAAAAACAAAGTGTATAAGAGATAAAAATTCCATACCAATACGTGGTTCACAGTGGGAGATATAGAACGGCCATAATTTTACAGAATTTCATGACCCAAAAATTTTTTAACCCTTTATATTTTCTACATTTATAGATCTGTGCACAAAATAACTATAGTTTATAATTGAGAAAAACAAAGTGTATAAGAGATAAAAATTCCATACCAATACGTGGTTCGCAGTGGGAGATATAGAACGGCCATAATTTTACAGAATTTCATGACCCAAAAAATTTGTAACCCTTTATATCTTCTACATTTATAGATCTGTGCACAAAATAACTATAGTTTATAATTGAGAAAAACAAAGTGTATAAGAGATAAAAAT
The DNA here is from genome assembly GCF_049639745.1 of Rhodnius prolixus. Lineage (NCBI taxonomy): Eukaryota > Metazoa > Arthropoda > Insecta > Hemiptera > Reduviidae > Rhodnius > Rhodnius prolixus. The sequence continues at coordinate 1,536,813 of NW_027411636.1, read as the reverse complement.
TCCATACCAATACGTGGTTCACAGTGGGAGACATAGAACGGCCATAATTTTACAGAATTTCATGACCCAAAAAATATTTAACCCTTTATATCTTCTACATTTATAGATCTGTGCACAAAATAACTATAGTTTATAATTGAGAAAAACAAAGTGTATAAGAGATAAAAATTCCATACCAATACGTGGTTCACAGTGGGAGATATAGAACGGCCATAATTTTACAGAATTTCATGACCCAAAAAATTTTTAATCCTTTATATCTTCTACATTTATAGATCTGTGCACAAAATAACTATAGTTTATAATTGAGAAAAACAAAGTGTATAAGAGATAAAAATTCCATACCAATACGTGGTTCACAGTGGGAGATATAGAACGGCCATAATTTTACAGAATTCCATGACCCAAAAAATTTTTAACCCTTTATATCTTCTACATTTATAGATCTGTGCACAAAATAACTATAGTTTATAATTGAGAAAAACAAAGTGTATTAGAGATAAAAATTCCATACCAATACGTGGTTCACAGTGGGAGATATAGAACGGTCATAATTTTACAGAATTTCATGACCCAAAAAATTTTTAACCCTTTATATCTTTTACATTTATAGATCTGTGCACAAAATAACTATAGTTTATAATTGAGAAAAACAAAGTGTATAAGAGATAAAAATTCCATACCAATACGTGGTTCACAGTGGGAGATATAGAACGGCCATAATTTTACAGAATTACATGACCAAAAAATTTTTTAACCCTTTATATCTTCTACATTTATAGATCTGTGCACAAAATAACTATAGTTTATAATTGAGAAAAACAAAGTGTATAAGAGATAAAAATTCCATACCAATACGTGGCTCACAGTGGGAGATATAGAACGGCCATAATTTTACAGAATTTCATGACCCAAAAGATTTTTAACCCTTTATATCTTTTACATTTATAGATCTATGCACAAAATAACTATAGTTTATAATTGAGAAAAACAAAGTGTATAAGAGATAAAAATTCCATACCAATACGTGGTTCACAGTGGGAGATATAGAACGGCCATAATTTTACAGAATTTCATGACCCAAAAAATTTTTAACCCTTTATATCTTCTACATTTATAGATCTGTGCACAAAATGACTATAGTTTATAATTGAGAAAAACAATGTGTATAAGAGATAAAAATTCCATACCAATACGTGGTTCACAGTGGGAGATATAAAACGGCCATAATTTTACAGAATTTCATGACCCAAAAAATTTTCAACCCTTTATATCTTCTACATTTATAGATCTGTGCACAAAATAACTATAGTTTATAATTGAGAAAAACAAAGTGTATAAGAGATCAAAATTCCATAACAATACGTGGTTCACAGTGGGAGATATAGAACGGCATAATTTTACAGAATTTCATGACCCAAAAAATTTTTAACCCTTTATATCTTCTACATTTATAGATCTGTGCACAAAATAACTATAGTTTATAATTGAGAAAAACAAAGTGTATAAGAGATAAAAATTCCATACCAATACGTGGTTCACAGTGGGAGATATAGAACGGCCATAATTTTACAGAATTTCATGACCCAAAAATTTTTTAACCCTTTATATTTTCTACATTTATAGATCTGTGCACAAAATAACTATAGTTTATAATTGAGAAAAACAAAGTGTATAAGAGTTAAAAATTCCATACCAATACGTGGTTCACAGTGGGAGATATAGAACGGCCATAATTTTACAGAATTTCATGACCCAAAAAATTTTTAACCCTTTATATCTTCTACATTTATAGATCTGTGCACAAAATAACTATAGTTTATAATTGAGAAAAACAAAGTGTATAAGAGATAAAAATTCCATACCAATACGTGGTTCACAGTGGGAGATATAGAATAGCCATAATTTTACAGAATTTCATGACCCAAAAATTTTTTAACCCTTTTAATTTTCTACATTTATAGATCTGTGCACAAAATAACTATAGTTTATAATTGAGAAAAACAAAGTGTAATAGATAAAAATTCCATACCAATACGTGGTTCACAGTGGGAGATATAGAATAGCCATAATTTTACAGAATTTCATGACCCAAAAATTTTTTAACCCTTTATATTTTCTACATTTATAGATCTGTGCACAAAATAACTATAGTTTATAATTGAGAAAAACAAAGTGTATAAGAGATAAAAATTCCATACCAATACGTGGTTCACAGTGGGAGATATAGAACGGCCATAATTTTACAGAATTTCATGACCCAAAAAATTTTCAACCCTTTATATCTTCTACATTTATAGATCTGTGCACAAAATAACTATAGTTTATAATTGAGAAAAACAAAGTGTATAAGAGATAAAAATTCCATACCAATACGTGGTTCACAGTGGGAGATATAGAATAGCCATAATTTTACAGAATTTCATGACCCATAAAATTTTCAACCCTTTATATCTTGTACATTTATAGATCTGTGCACAAAATAACTATAGTTTATAATTGAGAAAAACAAAGTGTATAAGAGATAAAAATTCCATACCAATACGTGGTTCACAGTGGGAGATATAGAACGGCCATAATTTTACAGAATTTCATGACCCAAAAATTTTTTAACCCTTTATATTTTCTACATTTATAGATCTGTGCACAAAATAACTATAGTTTATAATTGAGAAAAACAAAGTGTATAAGAGATAAAAATTCCATACCAATACGTGGTTCACAGTGGGAGATATAGAACGGCCATAATTTTACAGAATTTCATGACCCAAAAAATTTTTAACCCTTTATATCTTCTACATTAATAGATCTGTGCACAAAATAACTATAGTTTATAATTGAGAAAAACAAAGTGTATAAGAGATAAAAATTCCATACCAATACGTGGTTCACAGTGGGAGATATAGAACGGCCATAATTTTACAGAATTTCATGACCCAAAAATTTTTTAACCCTTTATATCTTCTACATTTATAGATCTGTGCACAAAATAACTATAGTTTATAATTGAGAAAAACAAAGTGTATAAGAGATAAAAATTCCATACCAATACGTGGTTCACAGTGGGAGATATAGAACGGCCATAATTTTACAGAATTTCATGACCCAAAAAATTTTTAACCCTTTATATCTTCTACATTTATAGATCTGTGCACAAAATAACTATAGTTTATAATTGAGAAAAACAAAGTGTATAAGAGATAAAAATTCCATACCAATACGTGGTTCACAGTGGGAGATATAGAACGGCCATAATTTTACAGAATTTCATGACCCAAAAATTTTTTAACCCTTTATATCTTCTACATTTATAGATCTGTGCACAAAATAACTATAGTTTATAATTGAGAAAAACAAAGTGTATAAGAGATAAAAATTCCATACCAATACGTGGTTCACAGTGGGAGATATAGAACGGCCATAATTTTACAGAATTTCATGACCCAAAAAATTTTTAACCCTTTATATCTTCTACATTTATAGATCTGTGCACAAAATAACTATAGTTTATAATTGAGAAAAACAAAGTGTATAAGAGATAAAAATTCCATACCAATACGTGGTTCACAGTGGGAGATATAGAACGGCCATAATTTTACAGAATTTCATGACCCAAAAAATTTTTAACCCTTTATATCTTCTACATTTATAGATCTGTGCACAAAATAACTATAGTTTATAATTGAGAAAAACAAAGTGTATAAGAGATAAAAATTCCATACCAATACGTGGTTCACAGTGGGAGATATAGAACGGCCATAATTTTACAGAATTTCATGACCCAAAAATTTTTTAACCCTTTATATCTTCTACATTTATAGATCTGTGCACAAAATAACTATAGTTTATAATTGAGAAAAACAAAGTGTATAAGAGATAAAAATTCCATACCAATACGTGGTTCACAGTGGGAGATATAGAACGGCCATAATTTTACAGAATTACATGACCCAAAAAATTTTCAACTTTTTATATCAGTGGTTCTTAACCTTTTCATAGACGCGGAACACAATTATATGTATATATTTTTCTCGCGGAACACTAACATTAAATAATTTGAAATTCGGTATTTAGCAAGAACTTAAAATTAAATTCAAATTAAAAAAAAGGAACAATTTTTTGTTTTCGTATCTTTCCTAAGTTTCTAAATTTCAATACATTTAAAATTGAAATTTCGCGGAACACTTGGACCATATTCGCGGAACACCAGTGTTCCGCGGAACACCGGTTAAGAACCGCTGGTCTAGAGACTCGTGAAGAAGTCCAAGTCTACAAAAATTAACCGAAAAGTATTTATTGAAGACGCTCAGAAAAAGGGCCTCGCCAAAACGTGGTTCGAACCATTGGTTGAAAAGCCATAAAAGTGGATGATTAAATTAGTTTGATTAACGATTGAAATTGAACTAATTCGGTGATTAAAATTAAAGTTCAATTTAATTCTCAGATTTAATCATAATTTTTTTAGTTTGATTAAATTAGTTTGATTAACGATTAAATCTGAAATTTAATTGATTAAATAATTGTCATATGATTAAAATTACGATTAAATTCGCCGATTAAATTCTGATTAAAATTAAAAATAAATTCAATCAATTAAAAAATTTAATCAATTAAATTTAGAATTTAATTTTTTTTTTAATCAGTGCCCAACTCTGTGGTACATGGTATCTAAGTTTTCAATACTGGAAATGCCATAGTTTACGCCTAAATTCTTCTTAATTTGAGGATTTTTGTTTGAACCGTGCAATGCTGGAACTTCGGGGAACCATTAAACCATATAGGCTACCCCTATTTTGGAGGCCCACAGTGATCAGCATAGAACAGTATTGCAGTTAACTCCAGGTTCCCCGTATGCGTTAAGCTTTTTGGAGGCAAATTTGGAAGTTGTTCATCTTCGGAAATCTAATTACAAGAGGGACTTTTAAAAGCACTACATCTGTTGATGAAATCAACTCATTAACATTTCTAAATTACTTCTTAATTTTCTCTTTAAAAAAAATAAATAAAACTGCGGCCAAATCATGATTAATTGTGCATGAAATTAAGAAAATAAACGAAATATGCAATAACATCTTGCAAAGCGACTTGTATGCATTAGTATAAAATAATGTGCAATTGCATATAATCTAATACATAATGACGACTGAGTGTCTTTTGACTAGATTTACAAACGATCAACAGCTCTCTTTACTGGGTACATCCAGCCAGCTGTTCTCGAAATGCTTCTAGCTAGATACCTCTTAAGGGCACATCCTCTCTGGTCCCAGCAATGTGATCTGTATAATGAACACAAGATTATAGCCTGGACCTTTCCCCTATTACGTGATGCTGTAGAACTGCAAGTTACATCAGTACTTCGAGCCATCTCTAACACACTATTAGAGAAAGTACCTCTCTACTCTCCTGTCTACTGCAGATTTTTAATTGGTTAAAACATGTGGCAGAAAACTACTTCAAAAGATATTCCCAATCTTCATAATTATCTTTGTCTTCAGTTATTTCTGTGGATATCGTTTTGTTTCAAAAATAGAATTACTGATTTACTTCCGTTTAGATAATAAATAACAATCGCAGGATTTTCTCTTCTGTAACTAATCATGTTGTTACAGGCAAAATAATGTTTATCACATTACTGCAAATTTTCGATTTAAGTAATATAATATGTAAACTTATTTCTCACTAACTTGATAAAAATTGTGAACCTTGAAATGTACAGAAGTGGTAATTGTTTAGCAAAAATAAGAGAAAAATCTGCACCTAACAAGGAGTTAGAGAATTTAAAAATATATTAAACTAACAAAGTATAAAACAAGACCGAGCTATCACAATGTGATTAAGACTTACAAGAGAACATTTGACGAAGATTAAGGAATTCAGCGAAGTTTTAGTGGGTAAACTGAGGCCAGCGTTCAATAAAGAATTGTACAAATTAAAAATATATTATACACTTTTTAAATTACCACCTTTCTTCCGGCCTACATAATTTGTCGACATGTTTTTAGGGAAGTGATTTTCAAAAACAACTCACTGTTTCGTAGATCAAATAGGGGCTAAATGATGGTGAAAGGATCTGCTGGCTGCATTCTCTAGCAGAGTCCCTTTCTAAACTAAATAACTTACGTCGAGAATCAAATCCAAGTAACCCAAGATGCTGGAGATGAAGATCTGTTTACTTGTACACATTCCACCATTACGATGAGATCCCTTCTTTACAGTCAATTCTCACCAATAATAATCCAAAATATCTCCTCCCCCATGAAAAACATGGTTAAATAAATTTAGTCAAAAGAAAAATTGTAAAGAAACATTTTTAGGCTTTAAATCATTAAATCGTTTAAATCGTAATAATTTTTCTTTAAAAACAAAAAGGAAAATTTGGAAGCTAAGAAATATTAAAGATGAACTAAACAATTCCTTGATACTGATACGAACGAAGGTTGCAATGAATTAGTATTATGCAGGTAGGTTACGTTAGGTTCATCAACTTATGACAACTCATTTTGGCCGTTAAGTAATAATCTGTGTAAGTAAAATTATTCATGTAGGATATTCCGTGACCTGCATGAAAATAATATACAAGTTATCTGTTGCAAGTACATTAAAAGTAGGTCAAATTGTTCAGATCTTGGCATCTTCTTTGGCAACCTGCAGGAAGTCTTTAGAGAAAATTTTGTTCACACTGTTCCTCACGAGAAAGTAAAAACTATTTTTGGCAGTGGTATTGAAAACAAACAGTAAGATAAGTCAAGTTATAAAACAGAAGTCGTAATAGAAGGCAGGATATTGAGAGCAGGAAGTTCCTGGTCTGGGGGCCAGATAGTAGTGTGGACACTTGTTGATAAATAGACGGAGCTATTAACTCGCAGCTCCAACAAGATAGTCCATTTAAAAGCACGCAAAACGCCATCCTCCATGGTTACGTAACAAATCACTTCCGCTAGAACTTGTCGGCGGAGGATGTTGTTAATATTAGCCCCCGCAAAGTGACAGTTATTCTTACAGTGTCAGTAGCAATTATGTATTCACCTGAACTTAAAAAAATCTTCAAGCCGACTCATTCTCTCAAACCACTAACAACAACTTATTAGTGTACAAAACTTTCTTAGTCAACTGTTTACGAAATAATCTGGCAAAAAGATTCCCCTTACCTTAATCCTCAATATTCTAAATTTCACTTACTCTTTACGCTCCTAAAAGCTGAAACATATGCACATCTATTTCTTAAAATGATTACGCAGTTAAATGTCAATTTTAGAGTGAAGTCTCAATTTGAATAAAGTGGCACTAAAAAGAATCGAAAATCTGCAACATCCTTTTAATGAAAAATAAATTGTTTCATTAAAATGAGGTAATGAAAAATAAATACAGTTTCGACCAGTTGGCGGGGGTCCCCAAAACTTGAATTTTCATGAAAACTTCAATGACGGAAAATTTGACAAGATTACAATTCAATCTCTTAACTAAAAGTAAGAAGAGATATCTGAAAAACAGGAAGTTATGTTTTACCATAGCCACCAGTTTGATGATTGGCCACAAAAATTAGGCGTCTAATGACTCGTTATTTACTCTTCCAATTATTACCCATAATTCCATCGCCACAACATCGTTAATATTATGTAAACATAGTATTTACAGTTTGATAATATTGTATAGCAATTAGTACGCCACAACAATATCGTCATGTACCTAACTGAACTTCCTTAGTAGCGAGTTACAGGTCATGGTGTGGGGATGAGGCCCCACCCTTTCATCTTGTGCCACTAATGATAATGTACACTATCCAGCAGCAATAAATTATATTATTTTTTTCTCTTAAATATATTATTGAATTTGATTTTGAGTCTGAAAAAGTGGTTTCTAGAAAATTAAACTGTGTGCTATTGCAGCGTAATTCGAAAATGTAAAAATCGCAAGTAAAAATTCGAATTGGTACCTCGGTAATACTATTATAGGCTAAATCACTCTACCAGAAGTACTGTTTTCTGAATCGATTTCTCCGTGTTTGACAATTTTCTCACATCGATTTTCTTTAAACATGTTACGTTCATTGAACACATACGACTTTAATCTATAACATTTGCTCAGGGGAAAACGCTTCTTAGCCAGGAGATGGATGGATAAAATGTCATTTGGGTATTAAGTATTAAGATACTTAATATTATAGTATTAATACATATGTGTACTACTAGCCTCCGTCCACGACGGAGATAACCTAAGATAACCTTACTTAGTCATAAAGCCCGCTTAATAATTCAATTCTGAATCGAAAGAAATTTAGTTGAAATTGTTGTCCACTTTACTCAATAAATTTTGAGGTTTTTAGCCAATTTTGCGCAAGAAAAGTTCATTTCGTAAATTGCGGTAAAAGGAAGTCGTGGGAGTATTCACGCAGGATTTGTTACCAACTTTATCTATTAATATCTTGTAGGTGTAATTGGATTTCAGTGTTATTTCTGCAGTATGTAGCAATATTTGTTATTGTGAAATCATTTAAATTTGTAACTTTCATTTTGGTTATAAATAAAGTAACTTATTTTATCTATAATAGATTCCGTCTTTGTTTTCAACCACCTTTCACAAAAGTATGCGTTGCGATCGTGCAAGGTTTCGTTTAAATTAGATTAACATAAAATAAAATAGGTTTTTAGAAAGTAGTCTGTCTGCGATTGTAAGGAAATTAATACTTTTTTTCAGGTGTGCCATAATATCCTGATTATAACTTCCAAACCAGGGGTCATGGTCGAAACGGAAGCACTGATTTTATTGTCAAATTTCTTCAACAATCTTTTATTTGATACATTATCGTGGGGTACTTAATATTTTTTGGAGGGATGAAGATAGCTCTCCTTTATTGGGCAATTCCAGGACATTTTTCCTTCTAACTCTTGCTTAATGTTCATCTTTATGGAGCATATTAAAATTTCGACAATTGAGAATATTAAGGGAAGTGCTTCTGTACTGTAGGCTTTTCCAAGTTTGCTAGACCTTCGCCAATGGGTTTTATTTCAACTCGGCAATGACGTGCGGGTTCGAATCTACGTCACAAGGGGTTCTGAGAGGATTTCGAAACTTTGTCAAGATCACAGTACTTCCTATTACCGGAAGTAAGAGAAAGTGGGATGGGATATATCTACTGATATAGGTGAGTTGCACAAGAGCTGAGGGAAGTAGTGTTACCGCACTCGGCGTGAGTGGGTCGACCAAGCCGCCTCACCCATGGGAGAAGCATTGCCCCTGCATCCAATCTGCAGTACGTAACCAACGTTGGCTAGCCTGCCAATGACCTAACGTTACCTCTTTGGCCGCTATCCCCCACTCACTCGGGTTGGATATATCTTCTTTCTATTAATTACATAACATCTCCGGACGCGCACACACGGACATACTCACCTAGTGACATGGGAGCAACCACTCACTGCTTTATAACTGAAAGTCTCTCACATTTCTAAGAGGACGTACTGCGATTAACTTTCGAAACAGCATAATCACCTAATAATGCAGGTTTCGGTGTTCTTTGAGTCCTTAAAAGTTATTATTATAAGAAAAAAAAAAAATCTTCCAGAAGTTATTATTGTTGTGAGAGAACAGCTGTCTATATACACTAAAAGTAAATATGCCCTAGGAAAGTCACATGACACATGAAGGCAGAGATCTCCCTGTGGAGATTGTCTCTCTCTTTCGGCGACTGGCACTATTGCTACTGTGCACTAAGTCGCGGGTCTAACGGCGATTTAATTTTTCGGAGGGGGCCCCTAGCTGTGAATGTCTTAAAGGTGTCAGGTGTTATCGCCCGTACAAAACCTTAGCTACATCACTTCTCTTTCCGGAATTTCCACACGATCGCAACTCTGGCCGTATTAGGCTCTTTTTTTTAAAAAAGTCAAAACTCGATTGCGTGCTAATTCAGCCTTAGAATACTTTCTGCTAAATTGCACATTTACTAATTTCCATAATTTATAATAAATTATGATAATTTATTATTTCTTAACATTTTGTCAATTTAAATAACATATGATTGGCTATGACCTTGAAACTATTAAATAAAATGATTTCTAATGTCTCGAATTAAACACAATATTTTTTTTTTTTTTTTTTTTTTTTTTTTTTTTTTTTTGGCGCATCAACAGCTGAGGTCATTAGCGCCCGGAGCTTTTTCCAGTGCACTGCCGGCCTCCGGACAGTGTTCTCTCGTTACAGACAACACTGTCCATCACCGGACAGTGAGCTGTAAGAAGCTCCTAGGAAGAGAAAATCTAAGGGTCAGCTGCTGGATTCGAACCCGGGACCTCCGCGTGGGAGTCCAGTATGCTAACCTCATAGCTAATCCCTTCCCTTAAACACAATATTATTATAATTTTGCTATTATTATCATCATTATTATTATTATTGTTATTACTGATTGCGATTATTACTAAAGACAATAATAAAACCATGTAATAAAATGTTTAGTTGGGAAACAGAAACTGTTGTCATGATCTTCCCATCATTATTGCCAACATAAACAATGTCGACTCTTTTCAGTAAACATTCTTCTTCAGGTTGCATTTAGTCTTTCTAAAACTGGGAGCACGTGGGAAATTTGCCATTTGTGGTTGGCCACAATAACTAGATTGAGAAGGTGACTAAAAGATGCGATGGATCGCTTTTAAGACGCAATACATAAAATTAAAAGTTCACAAGAGAAAAGAAAACTTTTTAATAGTACTAGTCAGATCTAATTTCGATAAATCACCATGGAGACCTGGAAGTAATGTATAACGTGACCCCCGGCGATAGGATCGCTGTTACGTCATTCCCGCGGCAGAGAGGAACCGAAGTTAATAATAGGGAATAAAAGGGACAGACATTACAGATTAAGTCTACACTCACTGATTCAATTTTAAATATTTGGTACATCCTCTTACCTTTCAGAGTGTATCTGATTAAAGTTTTGATAAAAGAAATACCTGTTTTGAGGTATTAAAAGTCACGCTCTAATAGTAGTTTAACCAATTAATCGATTAATTTGATCAAAATCGAACATCCGAAAGAGCCGTTTTATCGAATTGGTTTCTAAAACTTTCCATAAATTTTTCTTCCTGTATACTTAATTGTATGGTACTTTTAAAGAAAGTGATGTGGTTTTGCATACCCCTAATATCTCACTTCAGCACAATATTCTGTTCCAACGCTCTTAAAAAATTACTAGTAATTAAGTATCTTAAGTAAAATTTCATTGAAGCATAACCTGGAGTACAACTTTACTTAATAGATTCTCAAAAAATGGTTCATATGATTTCATTTAAAAAATTTGTAATGTTTTTTAAGAAAACCTTAATTAAGGTTTAAGGTGGGCTGAAATATGTCCAATATTTAATTACGCATACTGCAGTGTGAGTTTACACAACAGCTTTATAATTTTCTAATTTTTTATACTATTAGATAAATACATTATCCAAATGCACGTATTAAGAAATAAACAAAATACTAGTGGTTGTGATGCAACAAAAGTTACGCATGAGATTCATGTAATAAGGTAGAAGAAAGATTATCGCTTCTACGTAATGTCAACACACCAACGTACGGAAATTTTACTAGAAATGAAAATCAACAAACAAACACTAAAAGTATTTTAATGGTGTTAGTATTAGAAAGGCCCAATCTAGAGAAGAATTTCAAGATGCGCACAAAAAAAAAATCAATATTTAAAAAAAAAACCTGACATTTAGCATTATAAGGCACGATCGCAATGCGCCCACTCTCCAATAGTAATTCATTTCTGGATTATTTAATGTACATAAGCTTCTTCATAAAAGTGTATCACGAAACATAACATTGTCAAATCTAATTTAATGCTACCTATTGAAATAAAATATCCGTTTATTTACTTATATAAACATGGTGCAGTCTGGTCAAGTGAACGTTCTGTTGCAACGGGGCGGGCATCCGATTTACCTTCTACCTGGTTACAACCAGTTTTCAGACAGAGAAGACAGTGCTAAAAGTACATATTTATTATGCCTTGAAGTTTTAAGTAAAGTTGTGGTTAAAATTGTACGGCACCGAACCGGTTTGTAAATGTTAAGTTTTAGAGTTTTATGGAAGTGAGATCGACAATGGAAACTTCATTGTAAGGAAGTAAACATTTGCATCCTTTCAAATATTAGCTACATACGGGCAAACATTTATGACAGACCCAAAATAAGTGTACACTTACATTTAGAGGCGTATATTTAGAGGAAGAGTGGTCGTGTCATCAAACAAAGTCTTTAAAGCCATTTACTGGAAAATTGAGATTGCAGATGTATCCAGAAATGTCCAAATTTTGACCCAGTCAATTCACTACCTTACTCCTAGTAAGGGTAAGTTTTTATTGATTTAAGTTCATTGTGCTTTCTTGCGTTATTATATGGGATACCCTTTATAATGATGTTTAAGGGATCGATTGCTAGAAGATAAACAATCAAAGAAAACGTAGTTAACTGAAACCTCATATGGGTATTCTGAACATATTACATCCTCAGCAGTTAAGTATGAGCGTCCATTCAGCACAATCCGCTGTGAGTAGTACACTTTGGTGAACAATAATGCAGCTTCAATGGTTCTGATCAATCTTCTGAATCTCCCAGTTTGGTATAAAATACTGGTTTGGCGATAAGCAGAAGACCTTCCACCGGAAGAGAAAGATTGATATGAGAAGCTTGCTTTTTGTATTAATGCGGGCAATTTTAATTGTGATTAGCTAAGGTGAGTTCTAATAGCTTCTAATTTCGGTCTTAAGCCTTGACTGGTGTAATAGATTTCATCCTATTAGTAAGCTGGCAAAGTTCATAGTTCGTCATTAATTCGAAGTGCAGTGATTGTTAGTCATTAAAAGTATTTTGTGGAAACAGAATTGCTCATAAGCGAAACAAGATGTGTAAACTAATGAGATGTCACAGTTTGTTTAACCCTCAAACCACAAGATGCGGGTCGGATCCGACCCGAGGCGAAAACATATTTCCATTGTTCCCCTCACCATTAACTCTTAGCGATTAGACTCGGTATACCCTTTCTGTGAGTCCTTAGGAAGAGATCAAAGTGTTTCCGCCGATTCGGTAAGTGTCACTGCGCTCTCTAGGTCTTTATTTTCTTCAGTAAGTCAGTTTCTAGGTCGGATCCGACCCGACTTTGGTATTAACGTTATACGTTTTGTCCTTTACAAGTGGAACAAAAATGAAGAAAGTTACTCTGGAGATGCACGTTCGACGTTTCTCAAGAACCTTGCGTTTTTGCCTTGACGCATCCTCTTGTAGAAAAAAGACTGAAAAACGAGCGTTTCCAAAGGAATTACGCCTTACGATTGGAAAGATGTTGGGAAAAGAAGAAGATTTGGAAAAAGGCACAACCTCAGAGGATCCTAAGAGGGAAGCGCACTGTAAGAAAAGGAGGAGGTGTGATTTTTGTGACTCCTCACGAGATAGGAAGGGGAATGCTTTATGCCTCAAGTGTAAACGCATGTTATGTGGAGAACATAAAACAACATATGTTCCTACTTTAAACCCATTGGTAATGGCGAACAATCAAATGATTTCTTCCATAACGATGTGATAATTTTGTTACCACACAACTATTTTACTTTAATTTTCATTCAAGCTTTTTGTAAACTGTCTTATATTTATGGAGACACTGTTCCTTTTTCAAGTTCATTTCATCATGTATTAGTCTATTCTAAGTTAATTGTGCCCTAAAATTATACAATTTATTAAAAGATTTATACATTTTATATGTAAATAAATGTGTTATTTTGAGTTTTTCACTGTAAGCAAGAAAATATAGTATCGGGTCGGATCCGACCCTACCTTAGTGTTCGTGTCAGGAAAATTCATCTTGTGGTTTGAGGGTTTTTTGTTTTGATAGATCTGAATACAAATACATTTCATTCTTGTTTTTTCACATATATATAAATATCTTGTAAGGTCTAGTCTTTTGTTAATTTTGTCAATGAAATATGTGTTTCTAGTCGATTCGGCCTGCTACGAAGGCTGGTTTAGTAGGAAAACAAGAGTTCGCAGGACTCCTACGTGGGGCAGGTGAACACGACCATGGTCTAATGACAGATCGTCTGGCTCAATCTTCTTATACGGGTGCTGTTCTAATTTATTCTTATCCATGCTTCCAACTTAGTGTAACCTTCTTTCAATCTCCATCTAAAGTCTTTAGACTTTAACAAGCTACTTTTCTTTGATTGATTTTGAACAGGTACAACTTATTTGAAACATTTTTTTCAAAGATTCAAAAAAAAGTAACGGAAAATTCGATAAGGGCAACTTTAGAGAGAAGTTGATGGTGAGCTTCGCTTTAAAGTCCTGTTTAAAAAGGGAAAAATCGCGCAGTCTTAAATTAGATTTTCTGATCAAGAATCGCAAAGAAGTTTCAACAACAGCTTTTTACTAATTTAAGAAGCCAAAAGTTGGACTTTCCTGATGCAGTTTAACGCGATTTTGTAAAAGGTATTCATTCCTAACCTCTGAAGCGCATAACCTCTATTTGTTGGTGCATATGTACATATGTACGTATGTATTTCCAAGATTATAACATTTTTATTTTTGTGTTAAGCATTCCTCTAAAAGTACCTTTTCAGTCACCTGCATAATGTGGCATTAAAGGTTTTATTCTAAGTAAAACTTGATTGCTTACTAAAATGTGATAGAACTATTTTTCTACTATTATTATATTCTCAGCAACGACTTTAAAAAATTTCGTTAAACATAGACGAGCTTAATGTTGATTACAACCGAATTTATTTAAAACATTCCTTAAGAGCGACTAATACAACTTGAAAGAGTTCTGAACTAGACGGAAGGCCAGTAAGTAAGATGAAGGTAGAGGAATTACATATTTCAACGTAAACTATAATTTAAGATATACTCTCGAATTAGTTCAATACAATACAATGTTAGTAGCAAATTATCTATCAAAGTAGAAACAAATAGACGGCTCTCAAGTGTGATTTATAACATATTTGCATGAACTAAACAATTTACCATTATTATTTATGTACTTTGTTTACAGAGTACTATGGCCGGCTGCCATTGGCTGCTTATGACTTGTCTGCTTTTGCTGTTACAAGTGTCCTACGAAGCCAGTCAGGTAAACATCCTTTTTAATTAATTCACATTCCACAGTTACAGTTGAAAGTTGATTTCTGCAAATTTAATGTTCAACATT
Organism: Rhodnius prolixus; assembly: GCF_049639745.1. Lineage (NCBI taxonomy): Eukaryota > Metazoa > Arthropoda > Insecta > Hemiptera > Reduviidae > Rhodnius > Rhodnius prolixus. The sequence continues at coordinate 1,521,624 of NW_027411636.1, read as the reverse complement.
ATTTTTGTCCCAACATCTCGTATGTAAAACTAAATATAAAGTAAATGCCTGCAAAATTTTAGAGGTTATAAATTTTCTAACATAATGTTACGCTATTTCATTCAGCATCACTTTTTAAACGAAAAAAACCGTAAAATATTTTTTAATTAACAGTTTTCTAGTCTCTAAAATATTCTAGTTTCTGACATAATGGGTGTTTACTTTTCTGTTTTTTTTTTTTTTGAAACTTTGACTCGTGACATCTCGATCTTTAATCGCCAGATCCGTTAGTTTCTGTGATAATTGATGTTGAAGTTTTCTACATTTAAATGTAGCCCTAACATTGATTTGCAACAAACTGCTTTGTAATTATCAGATTAGGATGAAAATTTTGATCAATTATAGATTATTCTATTCTCTGCATCTTGACTAAATAATAACCTTTACGATCGATTAGTTTCTGAGATAATCGATGTTGAAGTTTTCCAAGTTTAAATCTAACTTTAACTTAGAGTCGCAATAACTCGCTTTGCTATCACCAGGGGTGCGTTCCACTAAGCGACCACAACGACCAAAACATACTTTCAGGCGTTCCACTTGGCGACCGCGGTCGTTGTGGTCGTGGCGAAAACGTCACTAATGACGTCACTATTTTCGCTCACACAACGACCCACCTTAAGAGCTGGGTCGAAGTGGGCGTTCAGAGTTGGCGCAATTTTTAAAACAAAATATGGCGACCGAAAAAATTATCTCATGTAAATGAAAGTATTATTTCATGTAAATAATAGAATGTGTTTCTCGAAAGTCTACAATAAATAAATAAATAAATCATTACTTATCCCTTTACACACTAAATCACTGAATAACACAAAATCATTTACCTGAAATAACTTTTAAATTCTTCATCTGAATAAAGATCAATTACACTGATAGCTAATAATACGTGGCCTAAGTTTTCGCTTTTTATCATTGCGATTTTGTAAAATTGCATTCCACTCTAATCGGAACTAGATAAAGAACTTTCTAAAGCATTAATAAATATCCAACTGTTGCCACAAAAGACATTTTAATTTTATTTAAACGTAAATTTTATAAATACTCCAAAATGTAATATAAAAAATTGAATTATATATATACTTTTAATATAAGTCAACTTTACCAATAATTAATAAAGTTTATTATAACTGCTTATAAACGGTTTTTGTTTTTTTTTTTCACTTTATTTGTATATTTACAACTGCAACAATTGTTGCATCAGGTAAATTTGATCTTACTGGTTCAGTTCTCTTGTAATGACATGGTTAGAGCAATCACCCACTGGTGAAACTCTTTCACAATGATTAATCACAACAGATCTCTAGGCCATTTTCGCTTCAAGCGACGAGGAGGATTGTCGGGAAGGTGAGGAGAGGAGAGTTGTTGGACAAGAGGATTAGGATGGAGAGCTAGGAGGCTGTGAAATTTGCGGTAGCGAATAAACGGGGTTAAAATTAAAAAATAACCTCTTCAAGCTTCTAACTTATTTTCGAGGCCGCCATATGTAATGTTTACATGAACGGTTAAAACGCCCACAGACCGTTCCACTTGGGTTTTCGATCGCAACGCTCGCAAGCAAGTGGAACGGGCAAAATCGCGGTCGTAAGCGTGGTCGTTGTGGTCGCTTAGTGGAACGCACCCCAGATCATTATACACATATTTTTGTAAGTTGAAACATTGCTATGTATGAATAATAATAATAATAGTAATAAAATGCATTTCTATTCGCGAAAACGTCTCCTTACCTTAACGATCAATTTTTTGAACATACTTTTTTTTAAAAAAGAAATATTACTTATGTGGGTTAGTGGGAGTCCTTACGACACATTATTTCAACGTTTTATTTTTAAACAATTTATCCATTGCATATCTGTCTATTAAAGCAGTTAGGAAAAATGCTAAATTTAAAGATTATTTGAAATTTCTAAGATTACGAAAAGAGAAAGACCTATCACCGTTATTTCTCTTTTCTCAAAAATGTTTTGGTTGTTAAAGTCAGTCATTGTTACAGTTAGGAACTGTCGACATTTATTAGTCAGAGAATAGCTAACAAACATTGATAGTTGGTAGGTAGCCAAAGGAAATAGTTACAATAACTTCACGTATTCAAAACAAGAAAAGAGCCTGCACTTAGCAACGTTGTTTTCATTTGTAAAACTATTTTTGTTTCTGGATCAGACAAGAGTGATAAGATTTAACTTTTTTTTTTTAATTCGTTACAGATGATTTACGATACAGTGGCGTGCTCTCTGTGATCGGTTTATGTAACTAAATAGAAGAAAGAGTAGTGACTTGTGTATCTGTCCACAACTAGTTGAATTATCTGCTAGATTCAGTAGCTAATGTAGCAGTATTTCCGCTTTTAACAGCTGAACGTGCTCACAGAGATTCTAACATAGAAGAATTGGTTGTGTTGTTCTTCCTTATTTTTTTATTTTATTTTATTTTCTAAATTAAGGAGGCCTATTTTACCGGAACTACCGTTTAAGTTCCTCTGAATAAGATAAATCTGGTGAGAACATTCATTTTATTGGTGTGCAATGAAACAACACGTAGCGGAAAGCTTACACCTGCTGCTCCCCCAGTACTATTATGAAACTAAATTTTTCTAGACAAATAATTAGAATAATAGTTTATTTTAAGTATAATCGAGGTTTCTGATCGATCCCAAACTATATTTTAAGTATAATCGAGGTTTTTGATCGATCCCAAATCAGTTTGTTTTTGAAGTAGGTTTGTTTTCTGATGGCACAGCCCACAGGCAAAAGGTGCAAATTGTTTTAAATTCTGTAGAAGCACTAGTGAGAGACGTACTAACGGATCAAACCAGTATTTAGGTTGCCAACAATGATTAATTTCCGGTGAAAATGCCATTTAGAACATTTGTTGGCCGCGATCGTAATATTCGAGCAGCAATGAAGGCAGTACTGTAACAAACAAAATTAAAAAAGAGTCTTGTTATATAAGAGTGAGACTATCTGTATGTAGGTGTCAACTTGGTCATGTAGGCCGACAGTGTTGTGTCAGCACAATGTATGTCCGCCAAATGCAACTCCGTGTCTTGCTTTTCTAAACCAGTTTCAAACTTTTCAAATTACTATTTTGACATTTTTTTAAATTTATAGCTTATATTCTGTTTGAATTGATTGTTTTATTCATGATCATAAGGAACTGATCAATTATTGTAATTCTAAATATGGCCAAACCTAAATTTGGCTTACTACATGAGGAAAACATATATACTTTAGCCACCACTTTCTTGTCGAAAGTAAGGTTGTAATAGGGCCGGAACTGACATTCACTCGGATAAAGTTCCTTAACTGGAGCTCTAGCTGCTGCCGGCCATATTTCTGCCCGCTTCCTGGTATTGGCAAACTGCAATGTAAACATAACGCCCTTTCGCCATAACTATTTCTGAACATTATGCTATGTGTGTATGTATGCGCGTGCAAGTATCCGGTGACGTCCGTAACGACCGCTTTGCAAGAAGACATGTTTGAGCATGTGCAGACAAGTTAAATTATGTCTATCCTCAATGGAGGACTCTGGTGACTGACTGATGGCTGTATAGATCAAGGTCTCTTACCAGTTTCTGTTTTTCAGTTGTAATTTTCTTTTTTAAATGACCTTACTTAATTTGCGAAGTAATTTCTGTTTCCACTCAGTATTCGTCTTGTAACTTCCGAGTAGAAATCATTCCTCTCTTAAGATGCGTAAGAGAAAGACAAAAATGGCGTTCATGACCTACATGAAAGACAAAGTGACTGTAACTATTAAGACTGTATTAAATGAATTTGTGTTTTTTTTATTAGTAGTACAATTATTATTTATTACAATAAAATTTATTATTCACCATTTTTATCTGTTTACAGACTAGTGGAGGGAGGCCAACAAAGAGAGCCATCTTCGGCTGGGGTCGAGGGCCTGGTCTCTTCGGTATGATATCCCAGTTTATAAGGGAGGTGAGAACATTTTGTAACTACAGTTCGCGCAGAGGTAGAATTATCAAATGGACGCTCGTCGGTTTGGTTAGATTTACAAAATGTACACGCATGCGTATAAGAATTGCATTGAAACATTTCTCACAGGTAGGAACTGTTCAAACTAACACTGCCTCACAATAATAAAAATATACATTTAAAAATACAACTAAAACTATGTTAAATCTGGTTTAATGCTTTAATTGTATGGAACTATTTGTGGTAAGTTGGTAAGTAAATTGCTGTTCATTATTTCTAGTGACTTGATTCATTGTTTCAATTGGATGAAAAAATAACTGCCGATTTCAGTCATATTTTGAACTTGTTTATTATTATGCCGAGCTTCGTTCCCGGGCAATGGTTAGGAATCCATAGGAAGACGTTGTTCCTTCTCCATTGTCTAGTGCTGAAGAATCCTACAGAATCAACAACAACAACAACTCTGTTTGCAATATTTTACTGGAAAATTAGTAAAAATTATATTGCAGAGTTGAAGTTGACTGATAAAATATGTAAGATCAGTGGTTCTTGACCTGGTACCGCTTCGACGCAGCGAGGAAAGACGTTGGATGAACAAGGATCAAATGACTGTTATTCGTTGAGACGCATGTAATTAATCTATTACTAATACAAATGTTTATAATTGTATATAGCGTAAAGACGAGTTAATAATTTAACCCATTCTAAACACTGAGGATTGTATTTTACAAAATAGTTGCTTCTCTAAAACAACTGCTTTACATTATATTCACTCCATCGTTAAAGATGTAGTTTAAGGATCAGTATCATTTCATTAATATAATCTTTTTCTCTGCTTGCAGACAATCCGGGACACCAACAGAGCTGTTAGGAACATCACAGACATCATCAACGCTGAATTTCCGCCGAATTCACAATCACAAGTATTATTTAGTCTTTTCTTAATAATTATATTAGTTTGGTTACTTGGTCCCAGAAATGCTCAAATACAATAAATACAGAAATGAAGCCAATATATACGTTGCTACGTAAATTTTGCACATCTTCCTTCAGAAGTTCTGCTATTAAATATGTAGGTGTGGTTTGCTTACTTGTGAGCTCGTTGAATTTTTTTAAATTTTGCCGAAAGTTTTTCAGTTGGTTTCGGAGATGATGTTATTGCGATTGCCAAGTTGGCTTTTTTCCTAAATTTAGCTTCATTTAAAGAATCATTTCTTCCAAATCTTTTATTTTTTGAGAAAAATTTGTACTCCAATATTATTATTATTTTTAATGATTTAAGGCGCGTCAACATCTAAGGTTATTGGCGCTCGGAGCTTTTTTCAGTGCACTCCGGACAGTGTTCTCTTCGTTACAGACAACACTGTCCATCACCGGACAGTGAGCTGTAAGAAGCTCCTAGGAAGAGAAATATTATTATTTTTTTTTTTTTTTTTTTTTTTTTTAAGGCGCATCAACATCTAAGGTTATTGGCGCCCGGAGCTTTTTCCAGTGCACTGCCGGCCTCCGGACAGTGTTCTCTCGTTACAGACAACACTGTCCATCACCGGACAATGAGCTGTAAGAAGCTCCTAGGAAGAGAAAATCTAAGGGTCAGCAGCTGGATTCGAACCCGGGACCTCCGCGTGGGAGTCCAGTATGCTAACCTCATAGCTAATCCCTTCCCTAGAAATATTATTATTATTATTATTATTATTATTATTATTATTATTATTATTATTATTATTACCCCAGAGAATATCGTGGGCAAAATGTTAGCCGCTAAGTCCAACTGGACTAAGGTGGACAAGACCGTCAGCGATATTTTAAAAAAGAAGAAAGCTGAAGAGGAACACTTCAGCTGAAATGAGGGAAAAATGACGGAGTGTATAGTGTTCCTGGTCCAGCCCGAAGTAATGTGATAAACGGTCCCGGGCTGGGTCCATCAAGGAAATCGAGGAAGTGAGGTTTTTTAGTGGGTAGGAATCCCACATAACCTTTCGCATTGGTACCTTTATGAAGGTTTTCCTCACTTATAGAAAAAAAAAAAAAAAAAAAAAAATTATTATTATTATTTTAACTTCATATCTATAACCTTGTTCACGTTTATTAACTCATGCTGAAACAAACACATACATAAATAACTCGTTAGAATTTGTTTACCTTTGTTTGCACAGTAGAGCCCATACAATGGAGTAAAAGCATTCATAATGTATAAAGTTTAAAGAAGTGACAAATCTATCATTTACAAAAGAGCGTTTTCGAAAGGTGTTATTTGCCAGAAATAATGGAATAATAGAAACTATAAAATAGCGATCAGATATTTTTTTAACTTCCAAAAAAAAAAAATTCGTTTCTGTCAAAGAAGAAAATAAACCTTTGTAGTTAATGTTAAGTTAACTTGCGTTTTCAAAGTCCAAAACATGATTATTATTATATTGAACTAGTTAATTGTGAAATTAATTGTGTAATCAGTGAATAGTGTGTTTATATGTTTATGAACAGAACTCGACGGGGAACAGTACGTCAGTAAGTGGTGCAACACGTCTGACACTGCCTCAAGTAAACGATATCCTTGGACGTAATTACAGAAGTTTAGTGAGATTGTTCAACACTGAATTCAGATCCGCTCTGGTGGTAATAACATTTTATTTGGTTATTTATTTTGTGCTTTCCTCTTTTATAGTTAAATTGTAAAGTTTTATGTATTTGGAATGGTTGATATCGAAAATTAGGTTGTTAGGGAAAGAAATGAAGCATTTTTCGTCCTGCAACGTTTTATTTACTCTTTCAGCTACAATTACGAATAAGAAGAATATGTAAAATAGTTCTCTCCATCAAAACTTACCAATTGTAAAAAGTTGTACTTCTTGTTTTTTTATTTTTCAGGATTCAAATAGAAACATACAACGCTACAGACAAGAGATCAAGGATGCTGTCAGACCTTACTTTGTAGACGGAGCGTTCTCGACGACGACCACTCCTAGATCGACTACAAATCCATCCTGAGTTTTTATTTTTGTAATTAATCGTAGTAGTTTCGTTACTTTACTTGCCAATTGTAAATTAATATTTATAATTGAAATAACGAACGCTGTTGTTGAAAGTATGACCATTTTTTTTTTTTAGTTGTGTACCGTCAAATTGTATTGTACTTATTTAAATTGTTTTGCGAGGCGTTTCTGTGCGTTTTGTTGTTGCTCAGAGAAATATTTCGTCGATGGTTTCAATTGTTAGTTAAAAGATCCGTTGGGCCGAGCTTGTCTCCCTTTACATATTATATACTGATAATATTTCTAAATCTTATGTAATTTTCAAGAAAGGGAAGTTTTAATTTTTCAATTTATTAGCAGTTCTGAATATTCAGAAAGTTATTTTGACAATAAGTTTTTGTTTTCTAATTTCTAATTTTTGTAAATTATAGATTACTACTTCTTTTTTATGGAGACAATTCCAAAACCAAATGAATCTTTTATTCTTCATTCTTCTCTTACAATATTGAAGATGTAGTTTCATTAATAGAACACTTCGAGAATTTAAGCGCTAAGGAGTAAAGGATTATTACAACAATTCATTGACGGAATATTACTTAGTGTGACTAGAAACGAAGCAGAGTAACTTTGAAAATAATAATGCTCAAGTAGTAAGTAGTCAAGTTGTTACTGATATTCAGTATACAACTTTAGTATTAATTATTAAAAGTTACCATTTTGTAGTGACAAGATATGATTTTTTAACTAGTTTTTTTTTTAAATATTGTCAATTAATTTAAGTTTTGAAACATATTTATTTTATATTACATATAGTTTTGTGAAAATAAAAGTTAATTTTTTGTTCTAAGACCAACAAGTCAAAAGTTATTAACCAAATATCTTTTAAAATAGTTCACACTTCTTTCTAAGATCCACAATGCATTTATTTTAATTTAGTATTATTATTTAATGCATTTTTTTGCGATTTTCTCGATTAACAAAAAAGAAAAAGTGAAAATAATTTTATTTTGAGGGCCCCTAATTTTAATTTTACCCTATATCCTGCTTGTATGTTCAAGTGGGTTTTTCCTACCTGGAAGCAAAACAAGAAAATACTTTTCACGAAATTCGTGCTTCAAACTTAATTAATTAATGCCAGTACACATTAATGGAGGTATTAAATGCGACTGATTTCAGCAGATGGCGTATTCTCTGTTTCAAAACTGTATTGAGAAAACTAGAAGTTCTTGTAAACCTTTTTTATTTCCTGTAAAACCTTTTTTATTTCCTGTAAAACCTTTTTTATTTCCTGTAAAACATTTTGATCTCATTCATTTATTTATCAAGATACCCAGATGATTGATTAGTCCCTTTTTCCTTCAACAGTGCTGATTCTTTTACGCTGAAGTCCAGATAAGGTTTAGAAATTCAAAAATGGAACACAATAAGTGTAAATTTAATAATATATTTCGGTTATTTTTGTTCAAAATTTAACAGTTTTTAAATTACAAGAGGACGTTCAACATCTCAATAATTATTTTACAATATGCTCTCTAAATAAATCCATCCCTGAATTAGTTCATTACATTTACATTTTTCTTGCACATTTGCACATATTTTTTTCCTCTATCACATATCTTCGACATTTATAAATTTCCAGAAGCTCCTGTGAAGGGCATCAATGGTACATTGAGAACAGTCTGTGGCCATTTCCATACACTTTCTCTTATATTTGCTTTACATTAATATATCAAATAATTTTCAATATATAAATAATATTAACGATTATAACTTAGTACACAAACTGGTATCGACAGGGACAGAAGAAAAAAAATCATCCAAAAATCTCATCAAAACTAGACAGATCATTGTTCAACAGTAATATTGTCCTTGTATTCGGTCATTGATTGCTGTAAAAATAAGATAAAATGTGAAAAAGCAATACAAAAACACTTTTTAAAAGTTTTTCAAAGCAGGCTATAAATTGCGCTCTAACAAACGCACCATTGAATTGTATTTATGAATTATTGTTTCCAAATAAATTAATAAGCCGATTAACTTTATTTGATACTCACATCAAACTTCATTAATGTAAAATCACATAGTTTTTCTAAATCTTTGAGCCCTTTTTGTAAAATGTCCAACGCTTTTGGACCACTCGACTGTATCCTTAAGTGCATTTTTGCTTCAGCAGGATGTGGAATAGTGTAACCACAAAAATTTACCTCCGGACTAAAATATAAATATATTGCATTAACACAATAAATGGTAGTACTTGGTTTAAAAAGTTCTCAAAAGTGAATTGCAATTAGGCCGGAAATCTCCATGAGTTTCAGTAAATACAAAAAGTAATTTTCGTATTGAATATTATTATACGTAACGAATGACTTCAATTGGCATTTTAACACATACTTGATATGAAATTGAAGCTAACCAACCAAATTTTTTAGCAAAAAGATCATTTGAGTATTTCACTTTAGATGTTTGCATAATATGAATTTTATATTTTTGTTGCTTACTAGTTTGAAATGATAAAATGCAAAGCATTGCCCAATGTATGTCCTTCGTCATAAAACACAAACGTTCTGGATTTATCGTCTGAATCTTCATCACCAACTAACTGCAAACAAAAAATTATTACTTTTGATGCAAGTTCAGTAGCATTTTTTTTTTATCAACAAAGAGAAGGAAAACAGCAATATTACCTCAGCAATTTTCATAATCAATATAACATAAAATACCCTTGGTTGTCTTGGGGGAAAAAATATTACACTTTAATAAAGCGCCGAAAATTATGCTACTGAAGTACAATCGTTCGGCACAGAGCACACTAGACTGAGCAGTAAGCAGTTTATATTATAACCTGCTATGAATTTGTAGGCTATTTGAGGGAACTCGGTCCACTGGAACGAATGCAATGGTGGAACGACTTGATTCAAATCCCTATTTTTAAAAAGTTATTCCGCCCCGCCCAAAACAAGTGGAAAAAGAAAAACTTCAGTAAAACCCCGACTTTTATTTTGAAAATTATGTTTATAATAAAAGAAAGTTTTATTTTGTAAATGATATCTTAAAACATGCTGATTTTGAAAATCATTAAGCATTAACATTTATTATTTACATGAATGTGAAATGTATCGTTGATTTTGTCCATCGTAGTACACCGTTTGTTGAATTCCTTACAGATTTAGCGCTTTTCATCCAGTATCAGCGATGATTAATCAGTTCAAATATGTATATACTGGATGGTGAATTTTACTTTGTAGTTCTTCTAGCACTACTTAAGCCCTGAAAACATTGTCCTAATTAGGAAGTGAGTACTAATTCAAAATTTTCGTTCTTTTAAATAAGAGATGATTTTAGAATGTGAATTACAATTTAATTTGAGGAGTTAAAAATCTAAGCAATAATTTTTATTCGTACTATGCATGAATATTCTAAGATTAAAGAAAATGTGTGAAAATTGAATAATTTGTAATATTCGCGTTGCATAACTAGAATACCAATTCATTTAAACGAACGAATCTTCAAATAGAGTCATTTCCTAACAGAAATATGTAAAGGAGGTTATACTTATCTGTATCGCGCCCAAAGTACACGCTCTGTTAAATCGGATATCTGTCAACAATTGGGAGGTTGTGTCGTGTGCCAAAGTAAATTTCTTCTTGAAAAACTATCCTCCCATATAATGAGTAATTTTGTTTTGCTTTCAAACCTATCTGTGCAATGGTTTTTTAGTACTTCTGAGGATTAACGCCTTATACTTGTAATTTTGGAGGATTTTTTCCTTTAAAAAACGTAAATATCAATCAAATTGAATCTATAAATTTAATCTAAGTGGATAAAAAACATTCTTTTACTTTTTTTTTTGAATTGCTTTTATCTATCATGTTTTGGTTAATTTTTTTCCGATTAAAGTATATCACTGAAAGAAATGGTCTTGAAAAGCATGACTTTGTTAGTAGTTTAAATATTTAAATGATTACTAATACTGTATATTTCTTGACACGCATGTTTTAATTTTAAACGTAATGAAGTTGATCATTTGCAGGTATGAACGTTTCTGACTTGCGTATGGATTGTCATTTAGGTGAAAAATGTTACAGAAAGAAAAAACAACATTTTTATGAGAGGCGTCATCGACACTGTGAGTTCTGTTATGTTTGACATGGTAAATACATAAATTTTCCCCTAAATTTATTAATTTTTTGTTTATTTGTTGATCTAGTAGAAAAACTATTAGAAGAATATCAAGATTTGAATATTCCTACAACGTTTATAGCAAAACTTAGTCATCAAACTTTACGAGAACAGTTAAAATTTCTGCAAGAAATTCGTTCTGATTGTACTACTGTAGAAGATAGTTTACAAAATATTGGTAAAAGTTCTCCAGTTAGTTTAAGCCCTAATAAAAAATTAACTGGAAGCCCAATGTCTTCTAGTAAGAATAATGATAAATCTTCATCAAATGAACAAATTTGCAGTTACGGAGAAAAATGCTATAGAAAGAATCCAAAACATTTTGAAACATTTTCACATCCGCATTGTGAGTACTTTCCTTATTTTATTTTTTTTATATTAACCCTTTATTGATGTAAAAGTTTTAAGCTTGAAATTATTCAAGCCACTTATTGCCCAAGGACCTTGGAATGAGTGCAGCTTCTAATTCAGCTTAAATTTGTCAAGGATCTCTGGTTAAACTTGAACTTGTCGGACGTGGAACTTCAGAAACACGTTATATATCAGAACTTGCAGACAAACTTATTTCAGACATAACTTGTTTCGATTTAGTTTGTCAATAGTGCTACCTAGCTTCTCATTTGTAACGGCCATCTTCGTCGTTCATTCTAAATCCCAAATAAATTATAAAATTAAGACGGCCTGAATTATGTTTCAATTCTATCAATAAGCATTCAAGACCATATGTGTGCCTAGCAGGAGAATTGGATGGGATCTAAGCACTTGGATGCTTCATTTTCCTAAGCAGTCCTACATTACCGAACGATTGCTTGGCAGTCACGTCAGGGAGGACGGAATATAGCCTATACTCAAAGGCCATTTCCTCGAAATTTTAAGTGATTACAACTTTCATCGTTAAAAAACAGCTTCACATGTAACAGAGCCCAATCTCCCATCACTTTTGTATCTTATCTTAACATTATTCTGATTCAAAATTTTAATTTCTGTAATTAATATCATAATAACAAAAATATCTTATTTTATAGTGAACGATTTAATAAAAATCATGGGCGATAAAGAAATTTCCATCCCACCCGATCATAAAACAGAAATTAGTTTAGAAACTTTAAAGTTACAATTGAGTTTCTTGAGACGTAATGAAGTAAGTGAAGATTCAGAAGATCATATTCAACCATCTTCATCTTCAAGTAGGTCTTCACGGTGTAAACATCCAGAAGAAGCCAGCTGTAAGGTGTATGCCACGTCTAAAAATGAAGCTCAAGCTCAAGGCTATAGAGTTGTTGTGTTGGATCGAGTGAAAAATCCAATTTTGAACAAATTAATGGCTGCTGCACCTTATAATTTCTTTTTAACCACAATTTCGGATTCGCCACAAACACATAATGAAATGTTATCACTTACTTTTGCTGGTAAGTCTGAATTATGTTTGCTTTTTTTATTTTACATCAATTTGGAAGTTAGAACAATATTTGTAACTTAGTCTTGAGCCATTCAGTTAAAGTATCTTTTAAGAGCCTAACATTGTAAGCAGAAGTCTTAGTTACATGATACGAAGCTATGCAAGTCGGTCAATGGGCTATTTTACTGGCGATTTTTCTTTGTTGTTGAAAAGTCAAAGGAATGTTTTTCCTTTCTAGCAATTTGCTTCACTACATTGTTTTGTCTCTTTTTTTTATAGTACAGTTTTTTTGATATAATCTGTTCTGTTTTATTATTGATGTTTTTATGAAAAAGTCGGGAAAAAATATACTGGCGAATAGACCTGTAATACAGGATCTTGCATACCTATTGTACCATGCAATATAGTTCATAATACAAAACAGATTCTACAAATCAAGATAAGCTGTGCACAGGTTGAATTGTGATACAAATACTCTTGACTTGCAACAAGTAGATACATGACCTCTACAACCACAAAAATTGGTGACTTAGAAAAAATTAGCGAGTTAGGATAGTGAACTGTACAAGGGTTTATTGTAGTTTTTTTTTTTTTTTTGTGATTTGTTACCAAAAACACATTTGATTGAAATATGTAAATCTTGATACTTGCAGAGCTTGTGGATCCTAACTTAGGACAGCTAGAAAGTTCCTTGCAGATCAATTTTATGGTTCAATTCGGTTGGTTGTTGGCGCAGTATCATATAATGGGGCATAGGTTGGTAGTGCATACAATTTTAAAATAAAAAATAATTATGATGTTACTACTAATGTAATTCAAAAATCAATTTAAAATATTATCTATATTTAAATACGTAATTCAAAAATCAATTTAAAATATTATCTATATTTAAATACTCTTCAGAAATAAACCTATGACATTGTTGTACGGAGATGTGGACATGGAATTAGATCGATTTAAACATTTTTTAACACCAGTTAAAGTAAAGCCTCCAAGTTCATTTGGATCTCATCATTCGTAAGTTGTTCATTGCTTTACTTTAAAATTTGTGTATATATTTTTTATTTTAGAGTATAACTGAAAGAATGTTTTTCCAAAATTTTCAGAAAAATGATGGTATTTTCTTACACTGATGATAGTATTAGAATAGTAGTTTGTACAGCAAATTTAGTGGAATCCGACTGGGATAATAGAACACAGGGGTAAGTTCCTTTTTGAAAAATTACCTTGTTCTTGGTCAAAGCAATAGCTTTCTAGATGGTTTGTTCAGGAAACCTATCCGGTCATATTAAGTAATCAAACAGCTTAACTGTACATTACACTAAAATACCTTGCAGGTAAGTCTGTCCAAGCATTTAACCCACTTTAACAGTACTAAAGAGTTAGGACCGTACATTTCAGAAAAGTGCCGTTTAGAAGGAATCTCCCGAACCCGTTTCACCTAGAACTGTCCTTAATCGAATTTTCTAGGGAAAAACATTTCATGTTCTAGTTATAGATAAATATATACTGTATGAATATATAGTTTTTGTGACCGCAAATTGTTAAACTTAGGATGGAAGATTGGCGAGGAACCGGTCAAATAAAACAACTCGTCTTTTTGCCAACGTTTCGGCTATGCGGGTTGGTTGAGTTACAGAAACTGTTGGTTGAGTTTCTGTAACTCAACCAACCCGCATAGCCACGCCCTGAAGAGGACAATATATTTGTCGAAACGTTGGTAAAATGACGAGTTGTTTTATCTGACCGATTCCTCGCAAATCTTGCATCCTAAGTTTATATACTGTTTACTATTAGTACACTAAATTAATCCAAATTTTCATTTTCAGATTGTGGATAAGCCCTAGATGTAGTGTCCTACCGAAAAAAAGTGATACAATGGCTGGTGATAGTCCTACAAATTTCAAAAGAGATCTTATCAAATACTTATCAGCGTATAAATTACCGGAACTTGTACCTTGGGTGAAAAAATTACAAAATGTAGACATGTCTGCTGTTAGGTATCTTTTTTTTTTTTGTTTTTCTCGCTTCTGCGAAAAAGAAACAATTATTAGTAAAATTTACTCTGTATTGTTTTCTTTATTTCTAGAGTATTTTTTATTAGCTCCGTACCTGGAACTCATCATTCACCGGCTGGACATTTAAAACATGATTTTGGTCATCCATCTTTAGCGAAATTACTGAATGAACATATCGATATTTCGGATAATAATTCTTATCCAGTGATCGCTCAGTGTTCATCGATTGGGTCGCTGGGGCCTAAACCAGAGTCATGGCTACTCAGCGATATGCTTTCCACATTTACAAGTGGTAAAAGGCATGGAGTTTATTCTAAGCCTAGCTTTAGATTTGTGAGTATCTTGTGATTTATATTAATAGAGTCATAACATAATCTTGTAATATTTGACTTCGCATTGATCATTTTGGCCAGCGCGGGCTGGCGTACCTCAAGGTAGTATTCTCGGACCTCTTCTCTATACTGTGTACACATCTGACTCAAATTCACTGCTCTGCACTTACGCTGATGATACAGCTATTCTATCTTTTAACTCGGACGCCACAACAGCTTCATGTCATATGCAAACAGGGGGGTGCACAGCCTACCACGAAAAAATTTTAAATAAAATTATCAATCTTAAAGTAATTTGAAATTATTTTAATATTAGGCCACACCTCCGTGGGCTAATGTAAAGATTTACCAAACATTAAATCTTCGGTTTACAGATTTACCCTAGTTTTGAAAATATATCCTCAAGTTATGACGGCCTTCTTGGTGGCGGATGTCTTCCATATTCGAGAAAAACACATCAGAGACAGGAATGGGTTACCTCGTTTATGTGGTAAGTTTTTTTTTTTAAGAGGTGCATGTTTTAATTTTTAGTAATTTGGTAATAATGACGTAAATTAATCATCCACTAAATTACATCTTTTTTATTTCTTCTTCTAGTCAATGGATCAGTGACCATCGACATCGTACTCGAGCGCCACCGCATATAAAAACTTATTGCCGGGTTTCACCAGATTGTTCAAAGCTTTCATATTTTGTATTGACCAGTGCGAATATGTCCAAAGCAGCTTGGGGCGTACTCTCGAAGTCTGGCTCATTGAACATTCTATCTTATGAAGCTGGTGTACTGTTCTTACCTCAGTTCATGGTCAGTGTAACCTAACTTTGATAACCTTTTACTACCTTTCTTGTGAACAGTGTTACCCTCCAGTATAATCATACTGTAAAGTATTTTCGAAAAATAAAACATTATTTTATTTGTTTTTCAGATTGATAGAGATTATTTCCCTTTAACAGAAGAATTGGCAGACGAGAATGCACCAGTATTTCCTATGCCTTACGATCTACCGCCAACGTCGTTTGCTTATTCAGACATTCCTTGGTTTATTGAAAATATTATGTAAACACTATTTTTTTGTTTTGTTTAATGCTTCTTCCATATTAATTTGTAATTATTAAAATACTGTAAAAAAATTGATTTTTAATAATAAAGTTCCTGTGCAAAAAAAAGACGTACAGCTTGGCTTATTTACTCGTACAATAGTAATTATTTTTTGTCGATTTTATTTAGCGTTCTTGAAGAAACTGTAATAGTAGTAATATTATTTTAGAAGTTTGGTACCTTTTATGTGGTAATGGACTGTAAAAATTAGTAAAGCAATCGCCTACTTTTTCAGGCAGGGCTTAACGTCAATTAGGTGTTGTGGACGGAAGCTCATACTTTACTATAAACAATTCGCGGAATTCGAACTGGGGATCTCTCACTTACAAAGCCACGCTCTTGACCACTAGACCGACACCCACCCCTGGTTTTCAAGTAAAGAATTATCAAAAATCCCTGAGCCGACAAATAACCTTTCAATACACATGCTAATCTATAATTACTACCACATAAGAGATTTTCAACTTTATTTATTTATTTATTTATTTATTGTATTTGTGGTCTTGTTTGCACATTAACCAATTACTTTATATGAGGGCTGGAAAAAACCAACATATTGGTATGAACAATTACAGTTGGCTCCCAGCGCCTCAATTTACCAATATGTTGGTGGAAAAAAACCAGCCCTATCTTTTCCAATATTCAATTTGAGGAATAGCGCAGCCTCTTTCCCTTCTTTCTTCGTCATGCCAGCCACTCTTCTACTACATTCTGCGTCGTGGCTTCCATGAGATAAGGATATCTTGAGCGCTGCGTACTGACATTCCTTCCTAGAACAACACAATGGTCTCTGAATGTGACTTCGTTATTTGATGTGAGCTTAGAGTGGTGTAATTAGTAGTGTAGTTATGATAGTACTTGTGTGAGTAATTAAGAACTAAAATCGCAACTATGGAGTTTAGCTGCATCCTATATTTTTATTTTATTCTCTCTAATGAATTTGTAAATAATTCGTAGCGCATCAGGATTCATTATAGCTAAAACACTTTTAGCGCTACAGGGAAATCGTACATGTGTTGCCAATTCATTTAGGAACTTGTCTCTATTTCTATTATATCTACTGCATCTGAAGAGGAGGTGATCGATGTCCCCATCCTCCCCGCTATTGCAATCACATTTGGGACTATCTAATAACTTAATTTTATGCAGATGAGGATTTGTGAGATTATGGTTGAACCTCAGTCGCATTATTGTTGTGTAAAATTGCCTTCCCCCCTCCAGTACTTCTACAAACCATGGCTTGTTGGGAATCCTAGGCTGTAAATCAGCGTAATATTTACCCTTAATTTCTTTTTCCAGATCGTAGAGCTTTTGCCATGCGTCATAACAACGCTTTCTTAAAGCACCTTCGAAATCCGCTAAATTGAGCACTGGAGTGTGTTCCCCTAACAAGATCGCTCTTTTTGCTAGCACGTCGACTTTCTCGTTATCAACTATCCCAGCATGCCCTTTCAGCCAAACCAGATGCAACCTACCCATTGCATTAATCAAATGACTTATAATTTCTATAATTATGGGATCAAAAACATCGCCCGGACGTTTTATTTTTTGGAGTGCACTTTTAGAATCACTAAGAATGACTATTATGTCATTACTTTGTATTTGTTCCGCCAGGATTACCGCATTCCAAATCGCTACGATTTCTGCGGTAAATATTGAGGCATTATTAGGGAGCTTGTATAGGCGAAAACTTCCCGTTTGCGGGTCAAGTACAGCACAACCTACTCCCTGCTCCGATTTTGATCCGTCCGTAAATAGTAAATAAGGGTTGATTATGATTTCCCTCATGCGCGCTATAAAAGCTAGGTATGTTAAATCCCCCCATTCTTCTTTCACCTTATCATATAAATCTAAATGGACGTACGGAGATTCTTTACAAGATACTTCATAGTGAAGAGATCTTCGAGGAGACGCGTGCAACACCTCTAGGCCAGAGTACAATTTCTCCGTTACTCTAAACATTTCACACATTAATGGCGTTTTCTTTTTTAACCAAAACCTGTGTGAGCGAACCACTTCTGAGAGCTCTGAGACTCTCATCAAGGAAACTTCCTTAAACTTAATTAGCCTTTTGCTTAAGAACTTTCCCAACAATAATTCTCGACGTATGTGTAGAGGCATAATTTTAGCCTCCACAAGGAGAACATTTGTGGGAGTTGATCTCATAGCTCCCAGACAAATGCGTATTGCTTTGTACTGGACCTTGTCCAACCCAGATAGTGAAGTTTGGCAGGCATCTCCGTAAATACCGCAACCATAATCTATTTTAGATAAAATTAAATTTCGGTAAAGCAGAAGGGCTATTTTTGGGTCGGTACCATATGTGACATGTGCAACATATCTAAGCACATTCAATGCTTTTTCACAACTTTGGATTATTCTCTTAATGTGAGGTCTCCAAGTTAATTTGTGGTCTACATAAAGTCCTAAGACCTTAACTATTGGCGATTGCGAAACTTTAAACGGCCCTAGCTGTATAGTGCCAGCAAGAATGTTCTGACGCTTTCTACTAAACATGGTGACTGAGCTCTTATTTTCAGAAATGCGAAAACCCAAGTGGTTGCACCATGCATTGAGATCATGCAAGGCCTGTCCCATTATTTCTACCAAATTTTCTTCGGATTTTCCTCCAGTGTATACAGTGAAATCATCAGCAAACTGGACTATCCTGATTTCCGGAACGAGCCAGTCTCTCAAATCAGATGTATATATATTAAATAGCAAAGGGCTAAGCACGGCACCTTGGGGGAGACCAATGCCTGTTGTTCTGGGACCCGTTACCAAAACTCCCCTTCTAATAATTAACTGTCTTTGTTGTAACATATTAATTATATTTACTATTACCCTACCAGGTACTTGCATTACCAACATTTTATCCTTTAGTATTGCGATATTTACGTTATCATATGCTTTATGAATATCTACGAAAGCCGCTAATAAGGGTTTGTTTTCCGTTCTATTTAAGTGCACTTCATTAACAAACGCTGCCAGACAATCTAATGTGCCACGGTGCCTTCTAAAACCCAGCTGATGTGGGGCCAGCTTACTATATTCCTCCACCCACCAATCCAACCCATGCTTTATCATTCGTTCATACGTTTTGCACGCACAGGACGACAAAGCAATTGGCCGATACGACTGGTACGAGTTGGGATCTTTACCAGGCTTTAAGAGAGGAAATATTAAATGGGTTCTCCAACTTTCAATCATAGCTCCCCCAACCCACATTTCGTTCATAATTCTAAGGAGCGACAAAAGGGCCGGAAATGGAAGGTTTTGTAGCATTTGATAGTGAATACCGTCTTGGCCGGGCGATGTACTGCCTCCTTTTTTTAGAGCATACTTCAATTCCCACAATTGGAATGGCTGATTCAAGTCCTCATCACCAATTGGGATATTTGATAGGTCGATAAACTGGCTAGCATAGTCCGGAGTCAGAGATTTATGGAATTCTTCAACCCAATGGCCATCATCCGTGACTTCTACTTGGGGAGAGTAACCTTTTTTTAGACTTCGAATTCGCTTCCAAATGACGTTAGAGGGAGTTTGTCTATCTAAACTATTGCAAAATTCGTACCACATTATTCGTTTTTTTTCTTTGTACGTCCGACGACTGATTGCTAGTTTTCTGTTTAAATTGACGTAATTTTCCAAGGTGGGTGCTCTCTTATAGCTTTCGTAGGCTATTACTGACTCTTGCTTGACTCTATTGCAATCATCATCCCACCAAGGCTTGATTGCTCGATTTGGGTTTAAATAAAGCCATTGTGGGAATCTAGGAATGGATCCTAAGGCCGCTGATCTTATTTCTTGAGTCAAATAATCATAAGTGCAGCTGGTGGATTCCGATGCACTGAATTTTAAATCCAGTACCATCCGATACTTTTCCCAATCCGCCTTACTGAGATTCCAACCTCCTGCCTTAGGGTGCCTAATGCGTGCACCAGAGGTTGCCTGCCGCCCATCAAATGACTTCACCAGAATTCCCAGGTGATCCGAACCCAAGGGCTCTTGTATTACTTCCCAACTGAGCTCAGACATCAGATCCGGAGAACATAAAGTTATATCCACAGGTTGAGCTCGAGCCCCCGGTCGGGGAATCATAGTGGGTGACCCATCATTTAATGTACACAGATTGTACGAATCTATTAACTCTGCTAGAGCTCGTCCTTCTAGGTTTTCCCGATGTCCCCCCCACATTGGATGAAGCGCATTAAAGTCTCCACCAAGAATAAGAGGACCCGAAACCTGATTTAGCACATTACTCCATTCCTCTACTGAGGCTTTATGCCCAGGACGGCAGTAAGTGCCAAGGACCGTAATACTGACGCTCCTAAATAGGATTTTAGCCCCACATATCTGAACTCTGCCCCTCAATGGATTATTCAGCACTATTGGGTCGAAAGGCAATTTTTTACTGATAAATATGGCACTTCCACCATATCCATCCTCACGATCGTCTCTGACAACGTGATATCTTCGCAACTCTAATTTTAGGTTATACTTAAACCATGTTTCACTTAAGATGGCCACATCGACGCACCTCTCGCGCAGCAGGACATCAAGACTGTCCCTATTGGCTAAGTACGATCTTATATTTATTTGAAAAATTTTCATTAGGATTGAGAATGTTTTTGTGTGATTATCTTAGATTTACAGCCTAAAGGCACTTTTGGAGTATCCTTCATATGTTCAAGGTTATATGCTTTTGTTTTACTATTCTCATTTCTTTCCGAACTAGACCGCAGACTACTCCTTCGTTCTTTGGTGAGCATTCTCGCGTTACCCGCAGAATGCGCTCCTTTTGAAGGAGTAGCACTCTCAGTTTTTTCCCCTTTATAGAATTGGGATACAAGTAGTGCTAGGGATTTGGTAGTTTCACCAATATCTCCCTTACTCAATGAATCGATCACTCCAATGATTACATCCACCACTGGGTGATCTACTGCGGCAAAAGTTTTTCGGATATCCTTGATACTGATTTTATCCTTGTCTTTTTTTTGGCTGACTTCTTCGATTTCCACAATAGGCCCTTCAGGAACATCCCGATGTTCGCCCAAAATCGGCGTTTTCTTCTCTGACCGCCTCTTTTGTTTTCGTGGTCGTTGATGTTTTATGGGGTGGAGTAAGGGATCTGGAAGGGGGGGAAATTCTTCCTCCGACAAGCACTCGAATCTGTTCCTTTTGGTTACCTCTACGAAGGTGGTACCTCCTAGATATGTAGTACCATATGTAACTTTTTCTTTAATCAATTTGTTTTCTTCTTTATATTTTGGACACGCTGCATCCGTAGCCAAATGATTACCTCGGCAGTGGATGCATTCCGTTTTGTTTATTTCACATTGTTCGATGCTATGAGCACCAGAACATTTACTGCACCTCGGTTGCCCTTTGCATTGTGAGCTGGAGTGCCCGTATCGAAGACAGTTGACGCACGGTCTTCTATTTGGTACATATGGTTCCACTTTAAACCTGGCACCATACATTGAAACGTATCTCGGTAAGCTCTGACTATCAAACGTCAGAAAGCAGGTCTCGAGTGGCCTGTTTTCTACCCTTCTGAATATTCTTTTTACATTAACTACTCGGATTTGACTTTGAATATTCTCCAAAATCTCTTGTTCAGATATTGAAGACTCCATCCCTTTTATGACACCTTTTGAAAAAATAAGGTGGTCCGGAATGTAGGCTTTCAATTTTTTTTTAAAAAAACAATTATTATTTGTCAAATAATTTGCTGCCTCGGGGGTACTTGTTTCAATTTTCATTCTATTCTTCCCAACTGACCTTATATCCAGGATATCATGGGAATGTTTATTATCCTCGGTGTAAATCCATTTGCCAAAAGTAACCCGATGGATACTTCCCAGGTTACCCTCATTTCCCTCAACAAAGATGAAGTAGGGACCTTTATCATTTGGCTTGAATTTATTTCCAGCCGGTAATTGTAATGTTTCTATGGCAACATGACCACTATTTTTCGTCATGTCGTCATTTTTACCCAATTTGGGAGCCCGGATTAGGTCCAAGGGGGTTCCCTCCCGAACCAGCGACCTTTTATTTGATTTGCCTGCATTAGGAATTACGCTAATGTTTTCTGTAGGCGAACTATTGGAGTTATTGCTACTGTCAGTATTACTATTATTAGTAGTATACTTATCCGCTTGGATGTAGGGTATCGGTGGTGGTCCTCTGTCATGTGGCAGCCCATCGCTACTCTCCTCCATTTTAGTTTTGCTGTTGGGTTTAGTCCTTTGTTATTGTAAAAATTTCAAGTGTAAAAAAACTTTTTTTGCGCGGAAAAACGAGAATTTTTTTTTTAAACAGCTCCCTAACCCCACAAAGTTCCTTATTCTAAATAATTTTAAAGTTAAAATTCTTTTCGTCCAACAAAAAACTACAAACTTTGTGGAGCTAAAAAGTGAAATTGTTGTCAAAATGTTTCCCTAGAAACGAATTATATAAGCTGAACGATTCGGTTTTTCGATCGTACAGAAATTCAAGTTATTTTAGCATACACCTATCAGAATTCATATTATTACAAGCTAAAACATGTCTTCGCCTTACGAGTTACAAATGGTAGCTTAAATCTAAAATTGGTGTAGTCCACTCTCTTGGGTATTTAAGTTTACCTTAACGGTTGCGGCCCTACCTGTTTACCTTGGTGTCTCATTTTCACTTTCTCAAATACGTATTTTTAACTGTTTCACTTATAAAAAAAGTAGACCTGGAGCGAAGAGGTGGTAATCAGAGAATGGTGTGTGTAGGCTGGTAAGCGAAAAACTCTAGTATTTTCCACTACAAATGAAACGTTCAAATAGTAGAGTTACATGATTTATGACTGACCAGAGATTCTTTTGCCTAAACATGTGTTGCAACATAATTTACGTGACAATAAGTAATCCTCACGGCATATGATGACCTTACCAATGGAGGTAGGGAGAATTCATAGTATTAGCAGACGAAGTTCCGAATTTTGGTAAGGAAAGATGGGCTCACATTCTTGGAGATTATTTTGTATATAGTACTAGGACAATAGAAGATGACTTCCTGTGATTATCTATCCCCTTTTTGAACCCTAGTTGAGGAAAAAAATGAAGGATGGAAAGAAAATAAAACAAATTAAAAAAAGAAAATCACAAAAAGAGATTGATAAAAAAATTCCTTCAGCAGGATTTATTTTTTTTAATCAGTTCTTGCTTGTGAAACAACATTAGGGTTGTGGTTTTTGGCAAGATGGTCTGCAAACTCGCTGTAAGGTGGCTTAGTCAATGGAACGTCACGCCACAAATCTGGAGTCAGATAGGCATAAGTCTTGGCAATAGCTGCATAGGTGGCCTTTGCTATAATGATAAAAAAACCAATTATTAACAAATTTTGGAGAATATATAAGATTTATTTACTAATTTTGTACAAATTATATTTACCAAAATTGCCTAGCGTGCCCGTAGAACCTCTGGCAGAAGTGTAACAATCCTCAATACCGGCCATCTGCAGAAGCTTCTTGGGTACTGGTGCACCTACGATTCCAGTTCCTCTGGGTGCTGGGATCAATCTCACTTGTACAGAACCGCATTTACCAGTTACCTGACCCAAGAAAAAAAAAAAAACAAGAAATAAAATTAATCCAAGGTGTTCAGCTAGGTGATAGTTGCAATGACTCAAAGACGCTGCCGAGGTCTTTCAGAAGTTTGCAGCACATGCTTCTTTCTTAAGGCTATTTCTGTCAGAAATAAGTCAGAAAACAGCTCTGAGCTTAGAAGTTAAAAAGGGCAAAGAGAATTTAAACTGCAAATACGGCATGATTGCAATATTCCCCTTAGTAGGTGTACGAGCATGATGGCACTTTATAGTCATGTAGGGACCACCAATTCTTCGTACTGAATCTTATCAAAATCGGGTTAAGATTTATCGAAGTTAACAGGAATAATAGTTTTAGTGAGGGCCTTATTTAATGGGACAAACTCCTTTCTTCAAGATGCGCAGATTCGAGACTCCTAAAATGCACATCTAAGTAAAATTTCGATTCGAATGATACTTCATTCAAGAAAATTACAGCTATAAAGGAGGATTTTCCCTATTAATTTCCTTATAGGAAATTTGGGAAATTTATGTTTCACAGTAAAAGAGAAAAAAAAAATTGTCAAAGTTGGGTATTTTTCAGCATTAAACTTTTTCGTGCACTTTTTGACGATCATTCCGTAAGTTCTAATAATTACAGCTTTCTTAAGATCTACACGATTACTAATTTTAAGAATGACTCTCGGAAGGATTTCAGCTGAAAAGAAATGACCTGCGATTAAAGTCTGTATAAATCGATAATCTTGCTATTCATTAAATCGTAAAGATGTTCATTAAAAAAAAAAAAAAATTCACTCACCTTGCAAGGCACAGTGTGCGGTTTACCAATCTTATTACCCCAGTATCCTCTGCGTACTGGTACAACGGACAACTTGGCGAGAATGATGGCACCTCTAATAGCAGTGGCCACTTCCTTAGAGCACTTTACGCCAAGACCAATATGGCCGTTACTGTCGCCAATTGCTGAATTATAAAAGAAGAAAAATCTAAGTTACATTTATACTTTCGAAATATTAATAATGAACAAGAAAAAATACAGCTTTTTGTCAGATAGTAGTGCATGAACGTTTTTTATAATCAAAAGATAATTCATACAATTTTTGATGGGTTAAAATATCATCATGTTATTTGGTGAGTATGGTCTGCAAAATCAAACTGATTTCAGATACTTTATTGAACATAGGTGCGAAGTTTTTTGAACCCATGATCTAATTGGGTGAGTGGACCCATGTATATAAATTGCTTCAACAATTAAGCATTCTTCTTTTTATAATAAAATAAAACTAAAATCAAGGATTTTTTAAAAATAATTTTAAAAACTATAAATCAAAACAGTAGCACCCTTCATAACCTTGATTAGAACCTTTTTATGATGTATGTTGAGTAAACATTTACCTCTTATTGACAATTTGTCATATTGTTTACTCGTTTGGCGTCAATCAGTATTCTTTCCGTTGTTCTTGAGATAATTAACTTACATTTTGAAGAAAAGTCATTAAATTCATTGAGTTAAATTAATCTTTGTATTCGCTCTTACCTACAAATGCCTTAAATCTTGTTCTTTGACCGGCACGGGTCTGCTTCTGTACTGGCATAATTTTCAGTACTTCATCTTTGAGCGATGGCCCAATAAAAAAGTCAATGATCTCAAACTCCTGAAAGAAATGAAGGAATAATTAAAAACCATTTAGACTACAAAAAAAAAAAAAAAATATATAAAAAAGTTGTGTTGCTATGAAGCACTAACCTTGATTGGCAATGAGAATAGATAGATGTCTTCCAAGGTTCTGATCTTGCCGTCTCTAACTAGACGTCCCAGTTTAGTTACCGGTAGCCATTCCTTTTCCGCTTCTTTGCCGCGTCCACGTCCACGTCCACGGCCTCTTCCACGACCTCGCATACCACCCCGGCCTCCACGGCCGCCAAAACCACCACGAAATCCGCCTCGACCGGCTGGCGCTGCGTCCGCCATACTTGAGAAAGTAATAAATAAAAACATTATACAACTTGTTTTCTAAATTAATGGTAATATCGCCAATTATTGTTTTTGGGCTGACAAGACTCAGACGCTTAAGTCCATCTTTGTGCTTCGAGAGCACTCTGGTGGAAACCGCAAAGATTAAGCTTTATCATCAAAGTCCAATATTCAGAAATTTACTTTAGAACGAGACATTTTTTAAAGAATTTGATCTAACCAGTCTTATGAATGGCCGACGTTTTTGGATAAAAACAAATTGGCTATTTCATAATTAGTACTGGCTTTAATTTGTTCATCATTCCTAAAAAGTGGATTTTATTGGAAAAATTAAATTTACATTCCTTCTATTTCAAATTTTATTTTAATTTTTTTTTAAGTAAACTAGTAATGTCTTAAAAAATATTTTGACTTTTATACTTAAGAGAATTTCTCTATGAGCATTTTGTTTCAGACTCTTTAAACCCATCTCTGATCCCCGAAATGAGGTTCTCTGGTGGAAACCGCAAAGAAAAGAATCCTTCATCATTAACAATTTAAATGCCCTTTTTTGGAAATTTAAACTACAAAGCCAAATGAATTTACAGTTAAGAACTTTAAATGGAGTAAACGGTAATTATGTTTTGTTATTAAAGGTTGACCTTGGAAAATAGGATTTTTTTTTAAATACTTATAATTGCAGAATATATCTTGACACTGATATATTCATCAAGTACTCTGTTTTGATGCAATGTATTATTATTAAGCTTGAGGTTATTATTAAGAGAATACAACAGCCACTGAAGAAGGTACCTATCACATTCTGGACAGAAACCTTTCATAATTAATTTTAATTTAAAAAAAAAGGAGCAGATGGATTCAGACGCTTTGATCCCATCTTTAAACCTCGAAATGAGGTTCTCTGGTGGAAACCGCAAAGGAAAACATTTTTCATCACAATGCATCTGCTCCAAAAATTGCAACAGTTTAACGAAATAGGAGAGAAGTAAAGCTGAAAATGGATGGTAAGTTGAAGTTAACCGCCTTTCCTAATTCCAGTCTTTGAGTAAAAACAGTTTTTTACATGATTGTCGTAACATCTTGTTCATGCAGTAGTTATTCCTTTAGGGTTATTGTCGTCAGATAACAACAAAAAACCATGAAGAAAACACACTACTCCACCGAAACTATTGATAATTATTTAACTAACATTTTTTTCCTCCTACTTTTAACCAAAAGAACAGGTTTTGTTTTAATGAGTAGATGGATTCAGACGCCTTGGCCCATCTCTGAACTTCACAAGTGAGAAGTTCTCTGGTGGAAACCGCAAAGGAAAGAATTCCTCATCATTATCCAACTACTTAACATTACATTCCAGTTCAGGGAAACGGCCATTATGACTAGCACCCTTACCATGAGAGTTTATCGACTCTGGTGGTCATTAGCACCGAGGGATCTATTGTTACTTATTATTTCCTTTACCTGACATTGTGAACAATTTTTTTATATTTTCTTAAAGAATTCAAAAGATTTCTACTTTTAAGGAATGTTCTTTCTTGTGAATCAGTTATTTTTTTTAATTTTAAACTAAATAGCTTTAGGGTGATTGAATAAAAAGACGCCTTGGCCCATTTCCGAATCTCAAAATGAATTTTTTAAGTGGAAACCACAAAGGAAAGAATTTATGCAATACACAAATGTTACATTCAAAATTGTTTACATCCAAATGTTCCCAAAATGTAAAGCCCCGTTACTTGCAATTCCTTAATAAAATAACTAAAGCAATGCTTACTGTATTCATTCTAAACCCAACTCAAATGGTTTATAGTTAAACGTTTTTATTTTCTTAACTAGAAAAAAAAAATCAATTTTTAAAAGTACTACTACGTATTACTTGTTTTAGACTAAATGGCAGTTATTTTTTCAATCCCATTGAAAGTCCCCAAAAAGAATGAACAATTACTTGTTTAGTTATACGAGTTTTGCGTTAAGATAATTAAGTGAATCATTAATGTAAAATTCAAGCATTCGAGTAAAATGGACCACGCTACTCTTCGGCATGAGGATTAACCTACCTCTGTTTAATATTTATGTTCAACACAAGAGTTCTAAATCGCCCTAAAATTAGAATTGAAATTTATAATACTCTAAAAAAAAACTATTGAGTAGTTAGGTTCAGACACTTTGGCCCATCTTTAGACTTCGGAAAAGTCCTCTGGTGGAAACCGCAAAGGATAAAGCTATCATCATCACCCAACTTACTCTTGGCATTTAAAGAAATCACACTTCAACACATGTACATAAGGTGAAGCTATAAAAACCCTAATTTTGTCTCTCCGCCCTACAAGTTATGTTTTAAAAAATAGTTTCAACAGCTATGATAAATCAATAAAGCAAATAATAAATAATTGTTGACCAGAAATATAAATTAGGGCAAACATACCGTGCGCTTAAAAACAATTAATTTTTTTTTTTACATTCATACTATAATCATTCAACAGAAAATACTAAATATATTAATAATTTGACTAATAAACTTAATTACCAAGGAACCTAAAATTAAAAATCAATAATTAAACACTACTCTAGCCTAGGGACGCCATGTGGTTGAAGGTTAGAAAGTTAAAATTTTCATTAATTCTTTAACTTATGAAAGACTTTAAGCACATGGTATCTTTTTAACATGGGGAAAATAATTTTTAAACAATGGTTTAGATTAGGAATAAAAAAAATAAAATAAAGATATTAACTTGCAACACTAACCTGTCGTCCTCTTAGGTTGAAGTAATGGAGGATTATGAATAAAATCGAACACCTTCAGCCGCATATAGGACGCTCCAGTGGCGGAATGCTGTACTAGTATTGAATTAGTTTATATGACGCAAATAATCCCACGAAATTTTAAAAATGTACCTAATTAGGTTTATCTAAATTTCACTGAATAAAAGTTTTTTTTTCATATTTTCTACAGAATAAACTATTTTTTAGCATGAATGGTTACAAAAAATTTCTCTCTTTTAGTAGTCAATTATTTGGAAAAAAAAGTATGGGGAAGGGCACTGGAGTACGTTTACTACATCTGCTTTTGCAGAGTAATTCAAAATGAATTTTAGCGTGTAGATGTACTTTTACAGATCTGTTAAAATTAATTTGGAATCAAATACTAAAGAGAGAATATAAATATGCATTTTTTAGGTAAGTCCTCTCCAATAAAAAACTTGATATTATATAAGCAGCATGAATGACAAAAATGCAGAATTTAACTTTATTTTAAAAGTTTAGTGTTCAAATTCCAGGCTTGAACAACTTTATTATTTAGAAATTGTAGATATTTAGTTCGAAGATTTTGTTGCATACTAATCTTAAATTAATTTATTGTGATTGTGATAAATGCACAATAAAGTAGGGTTGCCCAAACAAGTCTCTTCAAGATTGAATTTTCAATCAAGAAATATAGCTATGGTTCATATTACTATGGTTGTGTGGCTTCATCGAGATCTTGAAACTCTCGGGAAAATGAAGAGAACAGCTTTCATACTCCTAGGAGAAAAGTTGAACTAAGACTGAAGTGGAGATGTCCATCAAGACACTGACGAGGTAACCCTCTATAATTAAATTATGTATTGTTATGGTGAGAATTGTTGGAAAATACAATAATTTATTAGGAGAAAATGCTATTTTCTGAATCACCGTTTTTAGTTTCGGGAAGCTGCTACTTACCAACGAGCCGTTGTCAGATCCATGCGATTTATGTGTAAACTCTGTCTGCAGTGGCTCTAATAGGCTTATGATCTCCCTAATGGACAACCGGACTTGCAGATTAGGGTGTTACGCTTCTACTTTTTACGCCTGAGCTTTTCACCCATTATTCCTACTAATAATATTAATTAGGCATTCACCTTTATTGGCTGCACTACTGAAGCATTTTCGCTACTTCTTAAATGCCACCCAAGTCATTCGAGGATCTATTATAGTAACCCACCCATCCGGCCTTTTGGCCATTTTATCGTGAATGCTCGGGAACTTGTTATTATAACATTATATCCTTGATAAGGATGACAAGGCAATCTCATATTAGCCTATTAACTTTGTTCAATTTGAGAACTAACAAAGCTGCTTGGAAATCTAAGAAAATGATCAATCTGGAATTGATTATCATAATCTTCTTTGTCTTCATTAATTTCTGAAACAAATGAATACAAGTACCTCTGCCTGAAGAGCGTTACTATGCAATCTGAGATACGGGTATCTTGCATCAGCACTGGGTATACCCCATCTGACAATCCTTCCTCTTTCTTTGGAGCTGTCCGTGTGAAACGCAGAGTATTAGTTTAAAGTAACCCATCATTATTAATACTAGATAAAATCGTGAAAACTGTTTATTTTACTATTTGCTCATTTCAATCAAAGTAACAAAGACATTTATAAACACACAAATATGTGGGATATTTCTTTCCTTCTTATCTATTACATTATAATATATATTCATTTATAAAATTCTTTTTAAAAAAAAATTAGAGGAGCAAAATAAAAAAGTATAAAGAAGTTATGCCATTGTTATATTATTATAAACTTTTCTCTCTCTTTAACAATATTAGAATTATCCTTTTATTATTTATATAATATTAAAGAAAAATGAACTTTGGCCCTTTATAAATGCAAAATTTCTTCTTTTTTTTAACTTTTCAATAATGGAATGGTATTTGTGTTACTTACTTTACTTTTTGTTGGTTAAAATTGCTTTGGCAGTGTATAAAGAATCACATGTTTTAAGCATGTTAATTACGTCAAAATAAACAATGTATGACCATAAAATTGTATGCATTTTTTTTTTAATTTTTTTTATAGTTAGAGCCATTTAATTATATACATAAATAACTTTCTAAAAAATACAAAATATTAACATTCGAAGATTTTTATACAATTTTTTTTTTTAATATTAGTCCGCGCATTCGCATATAAAACCACTTTTACATACATACACACATATACAAACCCAATAAGCAAATAAAATAATACTTTAAAAAAATAAATATTTATATGAAAATAAAATAAATGCGATAATATATGTATATTTTATTTGAGTTGACCACAAAGTTATTGCAAATTTTTGCACTTGAAATATTTCTTTGATTGTAAACTCCGGTTCATTATGTAACTTATTTTAATTCTTATTTCTTGACTAGAAAAGTGATACGAGTCTTAAGAACAGCAACATTCAACGGACAGGCCATTCCCACTTGCCGCTTCTGTTGATCAAAGCAAATGGCACACCTTCTCGAGTACCTGGTCGCAAAATGGAAAACTCCCTTCGTCAGAACGCGTTATAACCGCCAGACTACAATATGCGTCATTTTGGTACTTTAAAGAACAGAGAAGATAATACGCCAAAATGACAAATTAAGATTTGTCGTCACTTTTTGCATGGAAAACTACCTTCGTCAGAGCGCGTTATAACCGCCAGTCTGCAATATGCGTCATTTTGGTACTTTAAAGAACAGAGAAGATAATACGCCAAAATGACAAATTAAGATTTGTCGTCACTTTTTGCATGGAAAACTACCTTCGTCAGAGCGCGTTATAACCGCCAGTCTGCAATATGCGTCATTTTGGTACTTTAAAGAACAGAGAAGATAATACGCCAAAATGACAAATTAAGATTTGTCGTCACTTTTTGCATGGAAAACTACCTTCGTCAGAGCGCGTTATAACCGCCAGTCTGCAATATGCGTCATTTTGGTACATTAAAGAACAGAGAAGATAATACGCCAAAATGACAGCTTAAGATTTGTCCGTCACTTTTGGCCAGAGGAATTGGGCCCCTTCCCAATTTTACTAATCTAATCGTTAAATATATTATTGAGTAATATTTCCATACTTTTTTCAACAAGAAGTCTTTATAAACTTCCATTTCTCATTAAGAACCGCTATAAAATCCTTCTATTTGCACTTTTTTTTTTGGTCACAAGGAAAAAAGTCAGTCTTTTACTCGCAGCTCACTTAGAAAATTCAACTTTTTCATTCCTTAAGTCTTAGATGAATGGATAAGAGATTACTTTAAAGTAAGTTTCTCAATTATTTCTTTAAAAAAACTAACTAAAATTTTGGTTAGTTCAAATTATAATGTATACACACATAAATGCTTGTTCTACAAATAGTGTTAAGAAAATTAAACTTTTTTTTAAAAAAAAAAAAAAATGTGGTTAGGAACGCAGTGCTGGTTAGTAACCAGCTGACTTTTTTTATCCGTAGTACACATGTTTAATGTTATTTTTATAGACTGGAAATCGCCTTTACACTGAGAAAATTTGGACTCCCTATTTTCAAAATAATATGATAAGCTCTCACAACCAACAGTCTTGTAAGTTGGCACGAATCGAGCAAAACGAAACTATGCTCCCACACATTGGCCTGAACTATTCTTATATCAATAATGAGAAGTTAATTTCTCGCTACCAAAACTAGAAAATGCAATAGTTATGTGAAAGATACTCGTATTTTTTTGTTTTGCCTCCCCGTTTAAAATTAACAGATCAGTAACAGCAATATCTTTGTGGGCAACTAGAATTAAAAACAAATATATAATTAGATTTTTGTTTTTTTTTTCTTTTAATGATAAATATGCTATTTATATTTTGGTAAAAAGATAATTGCAAAGATAAATGTCAAAATGCAGATTAACCCGTCAACAAAAATAAAATAAGTTTCGTCATTGTGAAACAGTTTTTTTTAAAATATTTTTATTTGATTATAACTTCGCATAAGGTCTCTCAACTCTCTTAGGTCTATCAAAGTCTCGTAAGATCAATCGCAATCTAAAGAAAAGAAAGAAGAAGAATAATGGTAACAAATGAAAACTTGTAACTGTTTTTTTTGAATAAAAAAAAAGATTTCTGGTTGAAAAATTTCAGTCTTACCGATTATTTTTCCGAAATAAAGTGAAAATAAATAAGAAACAAGGATTTGTTTCGTTTTTCCTATTTGGGGAGGAGGGGCAGGGTCACAGCCTTTTTAGTTTGTACCAGAATTTTTTACAAATTAAAAAAAATGTATAAAATAAATACTATTATTTTTTAAAAAAAATTAATAATTAATTTTAAAACAAGTTTGTAAACAATATGGATGGATATGATAACTTAATTTTTTATTTCTATTGGGCTTATATTTTGTTTTTAAAACTAAATTACTTAAATTAAAAAGTGTTCTTTAAAATTAGATTTCATCCGTTTAGGACAGGTAATAAAACTCGTTCAAAGAACAGGCTGTTCACAAAAATATAATTGGAAAAGAAAAAAAAAATAGATTTACTTAGGGTGCGTTCCCACTAAGCGACCACAACGACCACGCTCACGACCGCGATTTTGCCCGTTCCACTTGCTTGCGAGCGTTGCGATCGAAAACCCAAGTGGAATGGTCTACGGGGCGTTTTATCCGTTCATGTAAACATTTACATACGGCGGCCTCGAAAATAAGTTAGAAGCTTGAAGAGGTTGTTTTTTTAATTTTAACCCCGTTTATAAGCAGTTATAACAAAACTTTATTAATTATTGGTAAAGTTGACTTATATTAAAAATATGTATATAATTCAATTTTTTATATTACATTTTAGTGGAGTATTTATAAAATTTACGTTTAAATAAAATTAAAATGTCTTTTGTGGCAACAGTTGGATATTTATTAATAATGCTTTAGTAAGTTCTTTATCTAGTTCCGACGAAGAGTGGAATGCAATTTTACAAAATCGCAATGATAAAAAGCGAAAACTTAGGCCGCGTATTATTAGCTATCAGTGTAATTGATCTTTATTCAGATGAGGAATTTAAAAGTTATTTCAGGTAAATGATTTTGTGTTATTCAGGGATTTAGTATGTAAAGGGATAAGTAATTGTAGACTTTCGAGAAACACATTCTATTATTTACATGAAATAATACTTTCATTTACATGAGATACATTTTTTCGGTCGCCATATTTCTGAACGCCCACTTCGACCCAGCTCTATAGATGGGGCGTTGTGGGCTTCGCGTGAGCGAAAATAGCGACGTCATTAGTGACGTTTTCGCCACGACCACAACGACCGCGGTCGCCAAGTGGAACGCCTGAAGGTATGTTTTGATCGTTGTGGTCGCTTAAATGGAACGCACCCTTAGAGAGAACATAAACGTAAGTTTTTCCAGTCACTTGAACTACGCTCGAAACTAACGAACCCAACGTTCTAGAAGCACTGCTAATTTTATTTATTGCCATCAATTTCAATTTATGATTTTTAGCCCTTCATAGCCTGATTTATTTATTTATTTAATTTTTGGACATCGATACAAAATGAAAGAATTGGGCAATTCCTTAAAAGTATGCATAGGATTAGAAAGTGGGAGACGATCAAGAAAGCAGCACCCTAAAAGAAGTAGAACTCTTGTGGAAGACTCGCTGAATGAATGGGAAAGGAGGAATTAATCCTTTTTTTACTTACAGGAACGTTCAGATCATCCCCTGAATTTGTGGCCATACCCTTGCCTGCGTTCCTTTTCCTAACCTTTAGTCGTCTCATTTTTTAATCTAACCTAAAAAAAACAAAACATATGGTCTAATTACCCAATAAAATAGATCCTATTCGTGGATGAGATCTAATTTGGTTTGTGTTTCTTTTCAAAATACTCAGTCCAATAAGTTTCTACATTTTTTTTAAAAAAAAAACTATTTACTGCATTTACTGTTAATTAAATAGTAAAATTTTATAAATTTGATTGACTTTTTTCAATTTAAAAAGAAAATATAAACATTTCTTACATAACCTACCCAAATGCACACACACAAAAATTTAATTTGATTACACAGGTTTTTATGCATTGTTTACTTAACAGTACTTGAATAAATATTATAATTTATAATAAATGCATTAAAAATAAATAATCATTTGGCAATTTACAAATTACTCTGTTTCGTCATTTCAAATTTTACTATTTTCTTGCAACAATTATCCAGTCATTTATTAAGTCATCAAAGATATACATACATCGAAAAAAAAATACTTGCCAAAATTACAAAGAAAAGTAGGATTATGAATTTATTGTACTGATAAAATTTTGGAAATTAACACTAAGAAAAAGAAAAGGTTTTACTTTGTGTAATTTCCATTCTTATAATAAATTAGCTAAAGCGTCTCTCTCTCTCTATTCGGAAAAATCGTTCGACCAGCAGGGATTTACAAAAAAAAAGGAAGTTATAATTTATTCAGTATATTTGCTATTTTCTTTTTCCCTAATTGCAGAAAAAAAAAGAAAGTATTACGATAGAGACAAACATTCAAAATTGAGTTTAGTCCAGAAATACATGGGGACGGCGAGGAGGGGAGGTCAATGATTTTGGTAACATTAAATTTTAGTGACGAATTTCTATTGCGTGGAAGATGCGAAGATGACATTAATTAGAAAAATGGACGCTTTGCAGTAAAAATGCGTCTGGAAGGAGAATTTTAACAAAAAGATTGGTGTTATGACGTGTTCTCCTTTTTGTTGAAACGTGTTTTTTTTTTTTCTTTATAAAAAATGAATTATTAAATATTATAAATTTTTCCCAAACGTAAATCTCTACTTAAATTTAATCTGGTAAATAGATTAAAAATTTACCAGAGAAATTCTACATTTATTGTGTAAAACATAATAAAAATTATACTTATTTTTTTTCTTTTTTTTTTAGATTAGTGTTTAAATTTTGGCATATCCGACAGGAAGTTTACATTTACACATATACTATACATATTTTCTTACAATAAATTTTCTTTACAACTTTATTATATAATACCTAAGCAGGTATGTATTACAAAAAGAGATAAACTAAAATAAATAAAAAATATTTCATTTATATTTAAATATAAAAAAAGTACAAAACCTAACAGTTTGAAGTCACATCGAACAGCAAATTAAAACTAACTAGCTATAAAATTACACGTTAGCTTTTTTACGTATACCTACTTTAACCATCTGGATGAAAATGGTGGTGGTTTTTTAAAAGATACCCGAAACGGAGGTTGAAAATACTGAGATTTCTTTCTTTCGTAATGTAATGGTAAAAAAGAGTTCCGTTTGGCCAATTTCCGGAATCAATCGTACTTTGGAAATTACCTTCCCCCCTCTCACCCACACAATTTTAGCCCAGCAATAATTCAGCCAAATATGGAAGATATAATCATTATTATTTTTACTTTTTTTTTTGGTTTTTAATGATTTAAGGCGCGTCAACGTCTAAGGTGATAGGCGCCCGGAGCTTCTTACAGCTCACTGCCCGGTGATGGACAGTGTTCTCTCGTTACAGTCAACACTGTCCATCACCGGGACAGTGAGCTGTAAGAAGGTTCCTAGGGGAAGAGAAAATCTAAGGGTCAGCAGCTGGATTCGAACCCGGGACCTCCGCGTGGGAGTCCAGTACGCTAATAATAATCATTATTATTATTATTATTATTGTTTCTGTTGGAAAAAGGAAGTTTTCCTTTATTCCAGGGCTGTTAAAAAACAAAAAAACAGCAATAGACTTTTAGTTTTCCCCGAGAAAGGTATTGACGTCCACCAATTTTCTCAGCAAAGTAAAAAAGAACGAACCACTACGCATACCTGAATTTAATATTTAACTCTCTTTTTTAGCTCATTTTCTTTAAAACAAATTATTATTTAAAACAATAAATCTGATTTGAACAATCAAACCACTATCTCTTACAACAATTTTAGAGGTTTTAAGTTACAGATTTTCGTACCGTCTATAAATTGGGAAATTCTTTTCAGTTCCAGCAGAGGTGGTACTTCCAGGAGCGGAATTTCCTTGAGACTCACGACTTTAAAAACAAAATTTAGGTCGCCTTTTTAAACACAATATACACACGATGCAGAACCCTAAAATGGTATTTTAAAGGGAACCCCACGCTTTTTGGAAGGGGGCACTCATAAAAGCGCCCTTAAATAATCCCTTTTCCTGGAAAAATATATTAATTTAAAGTTAAAAACCACCATTAGAACAATGAGTAGAGACTTTTAGACAACCCTCGTATTTGATAATTTCTATAGTATTTATTTATTTAATATTTTTCTTTTAATGATCTATTTACATTAATAGCTTTAAAATGATTGGGTTATTTTTACTCATTACTATTTATATTCATTTATTAATAATAATAATAAATACGACACAAAACTCGTAACTATAAAACACCCAAGATATTGAAATGACTAGTTTTTTTTATACATGTATATTTTTTGGTCAATTTCTTTTTAATATATATTTTAAATATTTGTACACTTGTGCAATAGACATATTTTTTTTTTAATCCAAATTTAATTAAGATTTTGCGAGATAACATTCAATTTCTGTATTTTATAAGAAAATACTGATTCTCCTTTAAAAAAAAAAAATAATAATAATTAAATAATTCAAGGGAGATTCGATTCAGATAAAAACAATAAGTTTCCAGACATGTAGATAAAAGAAAACCCCAAAAGTCAAAATGATGCGCTCAAAATGGCGGACTCAGCACTACTCATTCCAGTGACCAATTCTTCAATTATTTTTTTTACCATAAGATTGCACTATCCGTGCATCTCCTTGTGTCAGTTCCTAGATGTCAGATCCAAAAAAAAAAAGTTTACTTTATCCTGGGAATAAATTTAACCTACCACAGGTCACGCGGGCATTGAGGATAACAGGCACGGGAAGTGTTCAGATAAAATTTTTATGAATTTATTAACATTCTGTGACTGTTTCTAGAGATTTGTTGATTCTCCTGAGACCTGGATTTAAAGCATCAAGGTTTGATGATATTTAATATCACCGGCTAGGCAGACTGAGAAGACGACAATGATATACTAACTACCTTCGCAAGAAAAAATCAAGGAATCACTCACTACAAGCTTTATCGGAGCTTTAAGTGTTGTGGTAGGTATGTATGTGGAAATCGACGGGACCGCGCGGATCTTATTAAAATGTTATTATTATTTTTATAACTATACAATTATATATCGGTGAATTATATCGGTGAATGTTAAAAATATTGTCTTAGAAAGTGGTGTCCCCTACTCTGTTCGTCAGATTTTGTCCACTGTGACCAGTTAATAATTGTCGAAGAGAGACCCTCTACCGTTCTCTGCCTTTGTGAATGAGTGAAAGTGCCAGGGTAGCTCTCTAATTGAGGATTATGCAGCCCGTAGCGAAGCGCAATACGTTAGGCGCTTCTTGTGAGAATTACAGTTGGGTATGAGACTTGGTTTACATTAGTTATCCGAGGGATGATAATGCATCCTTTTGGGACAGCGCTGGTTTCGCCTTTGGTACAGATAATGGGTTAATAAAGGGCACAGACAGTGTAATATTATAAACATTTTGGAAGAAGGTAATCGAAAAATAGAAATGGTAAGAGTTTCCGCCATGATTGCCCAATCATAAATGTTAAAACTAAACCCAAAATGCCAAATAATACTTCTTTTATAAAATATATTTACAATCATCAACTATTTTGTAAAAGATTTTTCCATTTATAATAACTATACTTCAGCCAATAAATAAATTATATATAACGACATACAATGTTTATTTTCGCCAAGTTCGAAAAATAAAAACATATTTTACAAAATTATAAGGACTGCGAGTTGTAAAAAGAACAGAAAACAGACTCTTCGTTGTTAGATTAGATCTATAGGAGACATTAACCTTTTGGAAACTCGTAAGACTTGTGACTTATACCCAAGTTAAAACACAGATCTTTTCACGAAAGAGGTTAAAGGTAATTGAAAAAAAAAAAGTTGGAAGAGATTTTAATGGAAGACAGATCAAGAAAGTGGTTGCTGTTCTGTACAGCATCACGTGTTGAACTAACAGTAAAAGAATCTTAGATTCATGACTAAAAAAAAGAAAAAAAATCCTAAAACGTTTATGGAAATAATTAACCACGTGAGCAGCTCTCTAAGAAACCTTCATCAATTCTACTCACACAATTATTAGATATAAAAAAAAATATATAAAAATATAAACAAGCGGCGCTGATGGCCTAGATGTGGATGCGCAAATAGAAAAAGGAAATGCTGGGCAGATCCAGAAAAGTAACTCACTTCTGGTAGATTAGATTCTTGGTTTGTAAGTCAAGGTAATCTGTATCTGTTGCGAGCCTTCGCTAGAAGGTTGCGTTTTTGGTACTGCTTTACTGCCGTTTTCTTTGTTCCTTCTGGACGATGTGCGATTATGTCTTGATCGACTTGAATTACGCCTCACACAGCTTCTCTTTGACACTGATTCCGCGCTTGCGCTTAAACCAGTTCCTCCTAAAAGATCACAAAAAATTGATAAATCCTCTGAGAAATAATAAATGTTCCAAAATATAAAGTTGGATACAGTAGCTGAATCACACCACACCCTGATGGACTTTAATCTGGTTTAAGTCGTATCTGTGCCCTAAGTTCCCCTAACCCTCACCACGGCAGTCACTTACAACTTATCTGACGATGATGGACAGTGTTCGCTGTCAAAAGAGAACCACTATCTTGAGGTCAGTAATGCTTTGAAAAATACTCAAGCACTAATGTCCTCAGATACTGAGACACGTATTAATTTCTTTTTGGTTTTGTTTTAAGTAAGAAAGAAATCAAATCTAAAACTCACCAATATTTCCAGAATTGTTTGAACCTCTCAGTACATGAAAGGTTGGATCACTTTCCAAGGATGTGGCTAATCGGTATCCAGGATTTAGAAACCATTCTGATCTAGTTCTCATTCTAGCCGTTTGACGCTCATGAACCTAAAACAAGGTGTATTTTTTTAATGTTTTCTCTGGACAGACATAAACTTAAAACTTAAAACACCTTTTTCGGAAGCATGGCCAATTATAAACTCATATAATCTTATAAAAATTAAATATTTCACAGAACTTCTTTTCTTTATCACAAGCCTATCTCATAAGAGCATCCCAGCCTGACAACTTATCAAGTATCTTTAGTTGAGAGAAAACATTAATTTTATCGTAACAATACTTTCAGTCGGGTTCTTAATCTCAGAATTTCAACATTATATATTATATATTTAACGACCAAATATATCCTAAAGCAGTTTAGAGAGAGAGAGTGAGTGAGAGATGGATAGAGAGAAGCCTTCTCCCACTCCTGCCCTTTACCAAATGATGCTTTCGGATGACGAAAGTCTCATTTATTTATTGAAGTTTCCTATTTAATCCAGATTTAGTTATCATCACCATGTTGCCAATATTCAGCAGGTCTCAAAACGGCCGTTTCCAGTGATCACATATGTTCGCCAACTTCATGATTGCAAAACGAGGTATTAAGAACAAGTAAAAAAAAAAAAAACCGTTTAGTGAAGAGACGTGAAGATAGGATACCTGCGGAAGATAGGATAAACTTTTGGTACTTTCAGCGTATCTATTCACTGCTCGTAATTCTTCAAGTGTCATATGATTGGCGGAGGCGCTGCTGGATGATGATCGACTGGACCCCTAAAAATAAAAATAATTTTTTGTAATTTTTTTTTATTTTACGTAAATTTGTTTATAAAAAAAAAGGATGAGACTATATAAAAGCAAGCCTACTGGCCTTATCAGTGCAGCCAAATATTCTACATTACAATCTTCTAATAAAATGTCCCCAACTACAGCGTATCAGTATCCCTTATTAAAATGCAAACAAAAATGTAAAAGTAAAAAATAAACAAAAATAATTTATAGGAAAACTTTAAAAATAATTAATTTATTAAGACGCACTAAATACCTTAAATAGACCATTTTCTTCTAAACTTATAGATAATCTGGTACAACTTTCCAAAAGATTGTTTTCTGGAATGATCCCTAAAGAACTGGATGCACCATTATCCAGATCAGGTAAATGTATTAAAGCTGGTGTGGATTGGCTTTCTTCTTGGTGAGACATGGCTGGAAAATATTTATGTATATTATTATATCGTTTTTTTTTTTTGTAAAGTTTAAATGCTTAGTTGGAAATTAGGTACATTCTCTTCAAGCGAGAATAACGTCTCAAAGGAACAAGCACCAGGGGTTTACAAGAAAGGAAGACCTCATTCTCACCAAAAAAGTTGATTTGGTAAAGTAAAAAGAAAGGCTGCCTTCTGAAGAATACCAAAAACAGCAATGGATCGTCTTCTCCAACATAGAGAAAGAGAGGGGGGAGCGGACACTCAGCTGCAGTTCCTCCAGAGCTAGTCCTACGTCAAACCTCCACTCTCGACTGGTTAACTAACTCCCAATCTCTCGACTCCACTTCGAGCTCTCCCTAAACTTGCTTCGATAATAACTTTAAAAGGCCAGACAATCATTAAGAGGAGCCTCCTTAAGCTCCTAGGAGCACTCTCTGAGTCTAGTCAAACAGGCAGTTCTTTAGGGGACGCTCTAATCAGTGGATGCAAGGATAGTTCCTCTGGGTCACAGTGGAATAGCTTTCAGGCTGCCCTCTTACAATGTAATCCAACTCTGGGAGGTTAGGGCTAAAGCAAGTTGATGTAATTTACCAATAAGTAATTTCACCTTTTCATTATTAAATAAACGTACTAATTTTTAAAATCTAAAATGTTCTTTTCAACAATTTTTGTTTATAAGATGACCAGAGACCATTACCTTCCGATAACCCCTCTAACAAAACCCAAAAAAATATCAAGAAATACCTGGGTAGAAAACGTATACCAAGTTAATTTAGTTAAATTGAACAAATTGCAAAAATACTCACTTTCAAGATTAAATTTGAGACCCCATCTTTCACATTCATATTGGCGACATGATTCATTTTCCATACCTAAGAAGGCAAAAATAAAACATTGACTAAAATTATTTTCACAATTTAGGTATACATATTACGTTAGATTCAAATGTTTTTTTGTAATAAAGAAATTAATTTTTGTATGATAAAATATTATGAGAAAATACACTATGAACAATAATAAAAGACTATTTTTATACTTTACGTACGTAGACAATTGTTGTTTAATAGGATTTTGTATAATAATAAAAAATAATAATTGTTTATTGATTGTTTATAAAAATGAATACAAAAAACGTCAATTATTGTAACAAGACACTACTTTATTTACTTTCAAAAGGAAAGATTAATTTACACCAAGTTTCATAACTCACCAGCAGTGAATTCTGTTCA
This sequence comes from Rhodnius prolixus, assembly GCF_049639745.1. Lineage (NCBI taxonomy): Eukaryota > Metazoa > Arthropoda > Insecta > Hemiptera > Reduviidae > Rhodnius > Rhodnius prolixus. The sequence goes on along the minus strand of NW_027411636.1, from coordinate 1,479,976 downwards.
TTACACAGTGTTGCCACCCCTCAACCACTTAAATAATAAGACAAAAAAATTTAATAATTAAAAAAACTTTAAAAAAATAAAAAAAACACTTACTAAGGACAGAAATATCAGGAGGATATCTAAAACTAAATATCCAATCATCTTCCACTTTCAATATTCTTCCAGTAATTCTGGCGTAAAATTCATAATTTGATCGTCCAAATAGGTTACATGCACCAAAATTATCTATCATCAATTTCATGATTCGGGTGGCTACCTACAAATTATGGGGAATTCAACAATTATAAAAACAAAAATTTATGATGATTTTGATAATTTTTTTTTAATCAAAACAATGCATAAAATGTTTTTTTATACACAATTTCATTTATTTTTTATTTTTTTAAATTAAAGTTACTGGTTCAAACCTCCACACAACAAATAAGAATGCAAACATGCGTATATTATCTACTATTGTTTTTTTGTACATAAATGAAGAGCCACTTACCCATATTGGGAATCAAAATTTAATTAATGTAAGTAATTTCTATTAATAGAGCAAAATTTTCCATAAATTTGATCAACAAATCTTAGATTTACGAGTATAATTGATTTCAGTTTAAATGGCACTTAAATTTACTCTTCCCTAATCGATAATAAGAGGAAGTATAACAATCGTACAGATATTCAATTTCCGATGTTCTTGATTATTACACACGAGTTGTAGTGAAGATTTCGTTTCTTAAACACCAGTCAGGCCAGTCTTGCAAGGGATTCGAGTTTTTCGCAATTCCCTAAAATATTGTTTTATTGCTATGTATGTGGTTACTTTTTGAAGATAATAAATGGGGGTAAAAAATAATACTGAGTTTGAAGGAAAATGGCGTAATCTAGAAATAACCTAAACTTCCCCAAGTTTTTGTTTTCAGTTTTCAGCGATTTGCTTAGAAACCATACCAGCTGATTTTTCATACCAGGGTTAGGAATCTACTTTACGGGGACCTATAAAATTTCATTTCAGTGAATTGTACAGTTTTACCACTGTACAAAGTGAGCATTACATACATTCTTTAAGCAAACTTAAAACTAGAATAAGATAGCGGTTATTGTAAAATAATATCTTAGAAATAAAATTTCATTAATAAAAAGACATCCGGATGTTCTCCACAACACTTTTACCGCCCTTTTTACGAGGAAGTTTGCAATCGTGACGTAAGTTTAAATATAAGATTTCTTAATTGTCAGATCGTTCTTATAAAATATAGCTGGATTTAATTGATCATTTCTGCCTCTATATGAGACAGCTGTTATCAGGTAGATCAATATGAAATAGCGGATATGTGGAAATTCATGTATACGAGGTGTGGCTATTAAATAACGAGACTGATGCTGCTACAGAAGAACTATGCATGCGCCAAAGCCTAACGACCGACAGCTGTGCAGCGTAAAGCCTACTCTTTCGATTGCAGCGTCTCACGTGTTTGTAGAGAAATCTGTCTGACCGGAACTGATTTTGTGTAAGAGGTGTTACGTTTCGTTTTGCCGGAAACATGATACTACACATGTGAAATTTCACATGGTAAAACTTGATAAAACCGCTACTGAAACTTATCTTTTATTAAAAGAAGTTTATGGCGATGAATGTTAATCACGTGCGCGGATTTTTTGAGTGGTTCAAGCGTTTCCAAGATGGCCGAGAAGAAGTTGGAGATGATGACCGCCCGGGTCGCCCTTCCACGTGCAAAACGGATGAAAATATCCGTTTATAATTAATCAACATTACTACCGGTGAGGTGCTTGCTCAACTCTGGTGAAAGAGTAAGGAAAAAAACGACCCGATTTGTGGAAGAACCAGTCACGGGGTTCTCCATAAAGACAGCCGCGCCGGCTCACACTGCATTGTCTGTCGCAAGACGTTTCTAGCCAAGTGAAACATCCCACGACTTTAGATCTGTTCCCCAAAGTCAAATCTCCATTAAAAGGAACACGATTTCAGTCCGTTGAAGCTGTGAAAGAAAAAGCGGCACGCGTCATGCAGGTGCTCACAGAAAAAGACTTCCAGCAATGGTTTCGAACAATGGTAAATTCTCATGGAGCGTTGTAGGGATAGGGGAGTGGTGTATATTGAAGGTGATGATAACTAAATATGTATAAATTTAAAATAAAATGTTTTACAGCAATAGTCTCGTTATTAAATAGCCATACCTCGTATGCTAGACAAAAGCATTCTTAAAGTGGTATTAGTTTCCAAGACGAAAGGTGTTGACGTACTGCAGAACTAGAACTACAGTACCACTAGAATGGTTTTTTTTTTTTTTTCAACTTCCTGAAGACGTCGAATTTAAATTTTTTTGTTCAAGTATTTTCTGGTCCAAGAGTAATAGAAAGCGATAATTTATAGTATTCCCTTATTTACAATTAAAATGTGCTGGATTATACAGGCTTTTCCAAAATAGTCACGTGCAGGCACTTCTCTATACATAATTTCATTATTTATAATCATAATTTGCATGCTTATTACTAGAATTTTTATAATTCAAAACAAAAACCAAAAAAATATCCACAATCAACAAATTGGAGGACAAAAAAAAAATTAAAAAAAAAAACAAAAAAGTTAATCTTATTAACATAACTTACATGTACTTCAGCCTATTTATTGGTTTAGCAAGAACAAACAAGCAGACAGATTCATGTACAACTTGCGTAAAATATGTACATCAGCAAACATTATCTACTTCGATAGTTTTTATTGGCCCCCCACCTCCCAGAAATTAGTTTTATTGGATAATGAAAATCCATTGTCGTGTAAACTGAGAAACACCTTCTTTTGATTTGTACCCTGCATTAATTATTATGCACTCAAGAAATTCTTTGGCAATTAAGAAATTTGTAAAATGAAAGTTAATGAATTATATATATATACATATATTGTATAATAAGCATTTTAAGTAGTGCAATAATATTGTACTAACTATGGAAAACAAAAAAGTACAGAAAAAATGCAAATTTGAAACTCAACAAATAGAAAACATCAAATTTAAAATTTAGCATTTCTTCCACAGCCTTGTTAATAATAAACAAATTATTAATTTAATTTTTATATGGATATCCAAAAGTAGAAGAATTTAAAACCTGTTAGCTATTTTATCTGGAGAACTTACAACACACTTCGGAACGGAAAATCATCTGCGAACGAATATTAGTGTGTTGTTTATACTACACTTATCTTCTTAATCCTAGAGAGTTGAACTTTTGCTTTCTTTAATTTAGAAAATAATTAACTTTTAATAAAGTGTTTCCTGAAGGTTAATTATAGTTAAAACTGTTTTAAAAATTAAAAAAAAAAGAAAACATTAAACTAACAACTCTAAAACACTTAAATGGTGAGTGCACACTTAATAATGGCATGTTCAAAACAATAACTTGGTGTTAAGTTAGTTAATGATTGAAAATGATAATGAATGAGTCTTAATCGCGGAAGAAAAAACATGAACTTTTCAGTAATTAATAAGATGACCTAGATCCTGGAAAGTATTCGATAAAGAAAATGTAATGAATAAGTGAGAATATATTTTGCTTTCCAACTGGGAACAAAAATGTCCTTTGAAAGGAGATTTCAGGATTACTAATATGGACCAATTTAAATAAGTGGGCTCGACCAGAAGGCTTATTCTTCATCTTCTTCATGTGACGTGTTAGAAAGAAGTGTAAGAACTAAGCAGCAATTAATTTGTTCTCACAATTATCATCAAGAAACTCTGCGATCATCCGAATGACTGCGCCCCCGAACTTACGAGAAATACCGCAGAAAATTTTGGGTTTAGAAAACTTTTTCGTCTCTGCCTCTGATCGGGTTTCCATTCGCCATAGCAGCCTTATTTGGTGGCTACTATTCCTTTGATGGGGTTTAGGTTTCGTGAAAATGCCATAGAACGTAACCCTGGCCAAAGTAGTGTGCCAACCCTCATTGCTCCTATATATCCCGAATGTAAGTAATCTGCCAACCCATTGCTCCTATAAATCCCGAATATCTGGGTAGTGCTAAGACGAAGAGAAATCTTATTTTGGCTATAGAGGTACATTAAAATACCTTGAGAGTCTCTGACAGTATCGTTAAGGATTTGTGCCCACGAGGACGATTCTTCAAGATCGATATTTACAGGCCTGCCAGGTGAGTGAGTTATTAATGAGGTCGCGAGATTACAGGATGAAATACAAACATTAAATTATCATTTTAAACATACCTTGCTTTTAAATAATGAACGAATACAAATAAATAAATGGAAATGATTAATGCAAAAACAAAACAAAAAATAAAATTTTCTATACAATGTGACAAAAAGGTTATACTAAAATATTTATTAAGTTTTATTTAAAAAAGAAAATAAATGAAATTTACTGACTTTAAACCTTAATACATCCTCCATTTTGGCTGTCTTTCCATCGGATACACAACTTTGAAAGAAAGAAGGCGCTACTGAGACACCAAGTGCTTCTGACGTCATACCAGTATTGAATCGTTCAGCATTCGTTGCAATCACTTGGAAAGTACCAAATAAAAGCACTAGAAGACGTTGTGTATAAAGTGGTAACGATGTAATCAACCTGTAATAAAAATAAGAGAATCTTGAATTAATAAAATATTTTCTTTTTCAATTAATGCAATAAATTTTCTTAGCACTGATTTCTGACCAAATAGATATAAGTGACGAATATTCACTCCAATATTGATTTAGGAAACTTTGTGCCCCCCAGGAACCCTAATACCATCAATGTTCTCTGAGAAGAATTGGAAGCCCTAACATAAATACGTCTAACTTCAAATGAATCGCCAATTAAAATAGTTTAATTCTTTAACCTTAAATAGCTTAACATCACCCCTACCAACGAATGTTGAATTTGACCAAAATGCTCGTACTCTTCTATAAAAATTGTCGTACATTGTCATAAATTGTCGTACACTTCTAAAGAGCCCCGCTTACCCATATGTAAATAGAAAAGGGCCAGGTTAATTTAAATCTGCAAACATCTATCTAAAATCTCGCATAATTAAGCTTGTAAATTCAATTATAAACTTAAACTGAGTCCGTCAAACGTATTATTTATTAAGGAAGAAGGAAAATTATATTAAATACAAATTGATGGAATTACAATTTAGTATTAATATTTATAATTTTTAAAATTCGTTTAAGGTTTAATGAGTTCCTTTGATAACTTTTTCTTTTTTGAAGTCCGAAGATTGTATAATCTTATGTTAAGTAAACTTACTTTTCTAGCATACTGTGGTAAACTTTACACTTCACAAAAAGAATATTTAAAAAAAGTTCATTTTATCTGTGCTTTTTTTTTTAATTACAAAAATTTTTCACCAAAATTAATTAACTCTTAACTTTTAATCTAATATTCTGAAACCAGGATTTTTATTCCTTTTGTGAAACCGAATTTCAGAACCAAAATCCCAGTTTCGGAGATTCATCCACTTCAGAGATTGTCACTTAAGTTTCTAAGGTGAAACTTTACTTCTTTAAAAGTTTCACAGAGAATTCTATTGACCAGAAGAACTCCCAAGGATTGGCTTTGGGCCGGCCAACAATTACAGACCAACTAAGGGATTCATGTTCGCCATCCAGGGACTAGGACCATCATTGCACTAGAGCGCATGAGAAGTATATCTTGTGATAAGTTATAGTTAGCAGTTATCTCCTTCACCGGATAGACGCTGAACTTGTCGTTCTTGGCACAGTAACATAAGGTTAAGCCAATGTTGTCCATCAGGTGCTTTTCAAAAGGGATGGACATGTGAAGAAAGAAGAAGTGCCCTTTACTATGAGGGCAAACCTGAGCAAGTGCTTCGAAACGTTACAATTCAAAAACCTTTTGCGATAAATGCCATAATCTTTTTCCGAGAAGTGTGAATAATGATACCAGATATCTTGGTTGACAAAGGAAATCTTATGTTGGTGGTTTACAGACACTGCCTTTTGTTTCAAACGATGGCCAAGAAGAACCACTAGTGGTTAATCCTCTATCTGATGAAATTTAAGACATGAGGATAAGCATCGTTCATAGGGATGATTACAGAATTGAACATTTTCAGGTTTTCCGACCGTTCTGATATTACTGATTCAAGTATTCTCGGGTGATGAGCACCTTTTTAATAACATTGTATTCCAATTAACAACAATACGAAGAATGCAAACTCACTTATGAATTTCTCCGCGCTGTTCCTCCACACTGTTCATTTCCACAATGGAGAACAGCTGATGCTCATTTGTACGACCAAATATCCCACCAGGTACTTTTCTAAGGAATTTCTTCAAAACCGAAGCAATAGTATACACTGAATAATTATCTATGTTCACTAATCGCCCAGTTTGTAGAAAATGTACTAATTTTTTCATATTTCCTTGATGGCCAGGCGCACGAAACACATCTTTCTTTACTGGAGCTTCTTTATTTAATTTCAATATCAATACCTGTAAAAACAAATTAATATTACTAAATACAATACCATAATGTAACAGTATAGAACCAAATGTAGAAAGGGTCCCTGAGCTTTTCATTGAATTTATGCAGTTTATAGTTTAAAAGTTTACATAAGTAAATAATTTTTTTTGGTCAGAATAGAAAATCATTCAATCAAAGTCAAAATTAATGTTAAAACTGTTCACGTTGAAAATAATAATCTAAATTTTAATGTAACTGAGTTGTTAGCTCATAAAAAAAAAAATAAGGAAGGTAATATTTATGTTATAAAATATAATAATTTCAGTAAATGATAAAAAGAAAATGTTCGAACATTAAATTAACACACCAATACATAGATTATATAAAATAAACAAATTAAAATAAAATATGTACTATTATCGCAGAATAATATCCTCAAATATTAAAAGTATCCCTTACATCAGTAAATGCAATCCCCCACCTCCACGCCTAAAAATCTAATCAAATAAATCAAAACCACAATAAACAAAAAAAAAGAAACCACAGATAAGTATTAACAAGCTACCCAATCTAGAATTTCTACACAAAATAATAATCATATCAAGTTACCATAAGTAAAAAACGTAATAATGCGGCTTCCTTAAGTAAAAGTATCATATTATCTACTTTTATAAACAAAAACCACAAAAAGTAATAACTTCCTGAAATCTGAAAATATTATATTTTAATTGTTGTTCATTCTTTTTGGTGACTGATTCATAGTTTCAATAGGATGAAAAAATAATTGCCATTTCAGTCGTGATACATTTATTCTGCCGAGCTTTCGACCTAGGGACTAGGTCCATCTTCAGGGCTAGTTTTTTCAAAGTAATATTTTTACATTACAGGGTTGGTGTGTCTTCCGTCTAGTCTGTTCATGGACTGAGTGTGTCGTCTTTGGGGAAATTCAATTTTACAACTGACAATATGAGAAAATACAAAAAAATGGTCGTATAAATCTTTATTTTGATTCGCTCATAACATTTATCATTTCTTGGCTATTCAAATTGTGAGTTCACATTCCTTCTACATTCAACATACCAATCGAATTATTCAAGAATTATGAATATTCTTATGACGTGCATTTTTTTTCCCCGGACCATTGCTGCTTAAAATTCACAAGACAAGACTTGGGTAACAAAATAGGCGAGTTGGTGCGTCATCGCTGGCCTTAAAACCTAAATTTGATTTTCAATCAATCACATACTTCGCTGTGCACATCAAAAATATTTATTAGACTTACAGATAAATGGCTATTCTTATTTCTATTTTCTGGATTAATGAAATAAACTTCCATTGGATGATTTAATGAAAATCCGTGGTAATTAAATTTAAACTTCGAATTTGTAGTTCAGGCAAAAAACCGGCTCTTTCGATTTTCTTTATACTTAGTATATTTACAGCTTTTTTTCTGGGTTCTATAATTACCAATGGATGAAACAAAAATGTTTTCAATACACGCCCCTGACATAACTTTTGTTAACATTTATATTTGTATTTTGTCTTATTCTACGGCAACAACAAGTACGTATCTGTTATCAGGGTTCAGTGATTTTTTTAAATAGCGAATAGGAGTTATGCAACAGAAATGTTTGGGACCGACCGCTGTTCTCCGAACATAGTCTCACTTCTTAATTTGTCTAAAACCACTTCAATAACTTCCTTGAAACTTGGTATCTATATCAAACATATTTACAGATATTATAATTATTGAGACATATATTTTAAGCGTGAATTTCAGAGGGGGCCAATTCTCACATCACGTTTTTCTATTAAAACCAACTACTGCTAACATTTAGTAAAAATTATAATTTTGTACACAATTTTTGGGTTATATCTTAAAAGTGTGCTGAAAAAGGAATTCCACATAATAACTTAATCAGTTATATTTACAACACTTGAAAAAAAAAAATATTTAGTCAATATTTAGAAATGTTTAAGTAAGTAAACACATTTCAAGATAACGGGTTTTGTAACATTAAGAGAGTTAACGGGACATTTTCAGTAAGTATTAAGTCGTGCTCTGATTCACAACGATTCCAACAACCTTAAGAAATAAATTCTTTGCAAAAATCTCACATGACTTTTTTATTTACTGTAACTAGGTTTTTCTACAACTTTCTAAGAGTAAAGTGAACACTAGATAAATAAAGATAGTGAAAGACTTTAATCACAAAATTTTGCCTAACGCTTCTCTCTCTCGAATCTGAAGACATTCAGGTAGATAAATAATACTCGAAATTTAGGACCTTCGAGGAAATCGCGAAACAATTTTATTTAATGTATAAACAACAATATTCCAAGATGGAATACCAAATTTGGGCTATGCTTGTGGGATTTTCACAATTTGAATGGCTGGCAACACAACATTTCCTTTTACAAATGCTAAATAACACAATAAGCGCTTAATAAAAAAATACTTCCACCGTGTAGAGCTCAATTTTTGAAATGATCGTGTGCGTTTTAAAAAAAAATTCTGTTACATGATTGAAATGGACTGGTCAGTTCGAATGACCGATTAAGGAGACTAGTATTATAATGGATAAAACGGAAGTATTATTCTTTGTACAAAACAAATGGTGACTCTAGGCCAACATAAAAAGCTACACAATATAATAACAATGAACAAAATGTCCATTTCCTTTTGCCTATTAACAACAATAGGACTTGAAGGGCATATAATAAACTCCATTTGACATTAGTCTATTTTATTATTTTCATTCTCAACTAAAACTTATTGTAAGAAAAATAGTAAGTAATTAATATTTCTAGAAAAACACAAGTTTTAATTTTAAAGGAGGAGAAAGTGAGCGAATCGCTTATGATATAGTAGCAAGATAGTGTTATCAAAAACCATTCCAACAATTACACCATTAAAAATGTTATTATCAAGAAAACAATACTTACTAATAATGGTGCAGGAATATCATTTTTGCATACTTCTTCTAATGGTATTCCAAATTTAACTCTATAAAACACAAAAGAGGAGGTGAAAGTTTTAGCAAATATTATTATTTTTTTAAACTAGATTCATTTAGTCAGCGCAAAGAAAAAAAAAAGAAAATTAATTACTTCTCCAGTCTTCTAGGATATGGAACGTTTGGTTGTCCACAAGAAGTGACAACATTGCTGAAAGTAGCTGCCCTGCGATGCATTCTTTCTGTCCAAGTTGTCATTCTTTAATACCTATCCAACAAACAGATGATTTTAAAATTTGAAAAAAATTGAATAAAAGTACCATAGTTTTGAAGCTTAATAATTGAAAGTGAAATATTTAAAAAAATAAATTATATTTTATTACATCACAAATATTGAATCATCCTAATAATATAGAAGGAAGCCACAAAGGATACGCCCTTTCTAGAAAAAAAAAAAAAATTACCTCAAGAACCATTTAGGGGTAGTACATTCATGACTCTCTAAGTCTGAACACATTGGTGTCATGATTATAATCTAAACAAAACAAAAATTTAACAGAACTTCTTGGAAAACATAACCACTAAACGGGCTTTATACGTGTAAAAGTGGATATGTGAAAGTGAACATGAACTTATTAGAGCTATGTAGCTGCTAAACACGTCTACTAAACTACATATCAGTAACAGAAAGCTACAATCTACGATCTGTGTCAAATGGATCCCTACTCCCGTGTTAAGCAGCAGCTGGCTGCCCAGCGAATACTAACTCTATGGGAATCTACCAAAGAGGTTCAACTAGTCTCTGATAATGAAGTAGCGCCTCCGTGTTCACTTACTGAACTAGATATGCGGCCTCATACGACGACTCGCCAACTCATTGCTATAGTTACAATTATTATTATTTTTTTTTAATAATGCCTTAGCTATCGTTGTTTTTAAGGGGCTAAAAAACTTATAATTTGTAACAAAATACTTCTGTTGGCTTCTTCAACGGTCAATATATTAGTGAAAATAAGAAACCTGTCGCTACATTTTCAAGTGCACCATGGGTTACAGTTATCTGGACTATCTTTAACAGCGGAGCAGGGGGCTTTAAATCCTTACTTACCGATTGTTTCATCTTAAATAACATTAATTTCTGTTTTCTCTTGTCTTAGCCATGTACATATTATCTGTAAGTTACAAAAGTTTCAAGTCTGCAGTATTGTATTGATTTATTCTTCTGGTATATAAAAGTAAGCAACTTGAGCACCACCTTATTACCTTCTGTAGGTTACATGGCTCTACATCAGCATAATATGTATTTCTCTTTACTTTCGATTACGAACTTATTTTCGATTTTATGAACGAATAAAATTCACCGCCTCGTTCCCAATCCACTAATCCAAACAAGCCCCTTTATTGGAACCTTCCTGTAGCATTTTCCAGCCTACTTATAATTTCTAAGTTTAGCGGATAACGCCATCGATGGCATCTAATCATTTGAAGTGCTCATATTGAATTCATTGAATCTCTTCACGCCGCTACAGTGTTGCATTTCGTGTTTTAAATACTTTTGCCTTATATAAAGCTTTCCGGATTGCTACCTCTTCTGCCGTAAACACCGAAACATATCCAATAGCCTACACTTCTGGAACATTTCAATTGAAAGATAATGAAAAAAAAAATCTTTATTCATGCCGTCAACAATGCGAATAATAGGAGAAACTTTTATTATCCTTGTGCCCTAAATACTATTTTCAATGTCACAAGGATATTAGTAATAAAATTAAAAGTGTAGGGTCCGCTTTTCGTCTTGCAAATACTTCCTAATCAAGTAGATCCCCCTTCCTTATAAACTCAGTTCTGAACCGGCCGTCACTGTCTGGAGTCATGCTTGACATATTATGTTATTACTCAATTTTTGAATAATTTGAAAGATGCTAAAAAATTTTGATCTAAATATGTACCTTTTTGGACTTAGCAAAAAAAATTGTATTAACGAATGATCATATTCACATTCCCTCAACTTTAAAAACTTTCAGCTGGCCACACTGTGGCCACGATACAACTGTGAAGTAGCGGACAATGCCTTCATAATACACTTCGAAACAAGTATAATTAATTAAAATTACATATTTATTTCATATTTATAAATTTTTTGTAGTTAATTTTTCTGTTAAAGTGTAGATCAGTTAAATTAATATAAATTTTCACATGTATTATTTTATTTCAATATGGTTCTTTTAAATTTAGTTCGTTTATTTTGTAATAAAGTCTATTGTACAAATTTTAAGCCTTTTCTTTTTAAACAACTAAAAGTATTAGAAAAACCTATTAACAGAAATTATACCTGCGCTGTTAGTGGAAATAAACTTGAATATAATCCAGAATGTGAAAAAAAAATTAATAATCAAATTGCAGTTGAACTTGGTGCCAGTTATACCTATTTCCAATTGGTAAGTAAAGAACTGAATAGTCATTAGATATCATTGCCTACAGAATATCTATAACCTTTAATAAAAAAAATCTCTCATTGACGAAATTATTATTATTATTATAAGCTGTCCGTTGGTGTATACAAGGGGCCCCGGGCAGTTGCTAAAACTACATTTACACTGAAGCCTTATAACATTCACGCAATACTGCTAAGATAGTCTGTTTGTGGAGGGGGGTTACCTTACAAAGGCACTAATTCAACCTCATCATTAATGGGGCTCCTGATTGCGCTGAGCTGCGTCACCTCAAGACGAATGTTGTAGAGAATGGGTGGTAGAAGAACTGGTTAGTGGCAAACAGGGTACGTGGGACTATATACTAGAGAAAAGGAACTTATGGTTTACTTTAATTATTCAACAAGATTATGGACTCTTGAAGTCGGCTACCAAACTTAGTTAACTAGTATGTCCTAAAAATGAACTTAAATTATAATACAAATTGATTCGTCCCTTTTTTTTCTTTTCAGGCTTTCCACTTCAACAAATCAACGGTAGGACTGAAGGGACTTCGTAATTTCTTTTTAGCACTTTCTGAAGAGGAAATCGAACATGCTAGATACTTGATGTATTATCAAAACTTGCGAGGTGGAAAAATCATCCTCACTGATATTAAATGTCCGGAAAATGTAGAATGGACGGCACTAAAAGCATTAGAAAAAGCCTTGGACTTGGAGATAAGAGTTACCAAAGTAATTTCAATTTAAATGAAAAATTAAATTAATTTCATGATTAAAATTTAGAAAAAAATAAGGGAATGCAGTTTCAAATTATCCGATACAACGGTCATACTTGTCGGATTTCTGCGCAATACTTTGACGGTTCTTTCTAATTAATTCTCTGTAAACCTTTTATAAGTGATTCTACTATTTTTTCTATGTACGTTTAAATCAGACGTTCCATTTTATTTGTTAACTATTAAAATCTTTTTTGCCTAATTTTTTCTAGGATAACTCTATAAAAGGAACTTTAGGGAGAGAAGGATTCCATTCATTCCTTTTTACAATTAAAAATACATTTAAGTACATTCCATTAGTACCATTTAAGCAAATTGTATGATCTGAATGTTTTATATAATATAAAATTCCATTACTACCAAATTATACTCAAGGAATTTATAGTTTTCTGAGAAAGGCTTTTTCATGAAAATAATAGGGGGACCGGAAAGCAATGTAGCTTTCTCACATTAAATTCAAATGAATAAATTTTTAATAAGTCTTTATTATTAATCAATAATATAGTCAGCCTCGTTATCAACAGCCTTTTGCCATCTAGTGTGCAAATTTTCAATCCCGGACCGATAAAAATCAATTGTTTTTTGAGTAAAATATCTCGAGATGGCATTTTGGACATCATCCAAATTTTTGGCCACTAAGAAAGTGTAGTAGAGATCGGAATAAATGGAAATCCGAGGGTGCGATATCGGGCGAGTATAGTGGGTGAGACAGTACCTCCCGCCACAATTCATTAATTTTTTCCAGGGTTCACCTTGCACAGTGCGGTCTTGCATTGTCGTATTGCAGAATGACGCTCGCCCTTTCTGTTGACAATCGCCGGACACTTTTCGATTAAAGATTGATTCACTCGATCCAATTGTCCACAATAAAGGTCTGCATTAACAGTTTGGTCCAGTTTTCAGCACTTCAAAGTGAACAATTCCGCGAATACTCCACCAAACACACAGAAGCGCCTTTTTGGGAAGTAATAAATCCGGCTTCACAGTACTTCATGGTGATTCATTTGGAGAGAGCCGCCACTGCCTTTTGCGTTTTGGATTATCATATAGGACCCATTTTTCGTCTCCAGTGATCAAATGAAAAAAAAAAAAAACGGATCAGTTGGCATTGTTCTCTTCGGACAGATTATGGGGGACCCAAAATACAAAGACTTAAAATGTTCCTGGACGGTCGACCAAGGTTGGTTAAGGGTGTTTATGTCAGTTCCTCGATTGTTTGACATGGATTTGCTTCCACTTCTGCCCTTAGCATGTCCTTGCCTAATGTTGTTGGTCTTCCTGATCGATACGAGTCAGAGAGATCAAAATTACCGGATCTGAACTTGGAAAACCATCTTTGGCATTTACGAACGTCTAATGCACTTGGATAAACATCGCAAATGTTTTTTGGTTGCAATTGTTGCGTTACTACCCTAGCGAAACTCAAAAAGCATACAATGCCGTATATGCTCTTCTGGTATTTGGCTGGCCATTTCACCCCAAGCTGCCAGAAAAAAAAAAGAAAAAAGAAGCTTAATATTTAATTATTTAGAAGTGAACAAGTCACAATAACCTTAAATTGACTTTGGCGCGCCTTCGAGATACATAATGAGCCGACAGATGGCAACCAAATATTGACATGCGCAGAAACGACATTACTTTCCGGTCCCCCCCCCCATTATTATTTCAAATCTTCTCCAAACTTCGCTTTCATTGGCAATGTTTTATTTGAATAACATTTCTGAGCCTTTTTTTTGGTGGTTAAAATGTTGTAATAAGTTAAAACTCCAGAATGTTAGTTACGAGAAAATCTGGTGTGTAAAAAAAAACTTTTTTTAACATTAATAATACAGTGTTGCCCTCTTTGATCGCAGGCTATCTTGGATATACACCAATTAGCTTGTAGGAGCAGTGATCCACATTTGGCCAGCTTTTTGGAAACGGAATTTATTAATGAACAATACTCTTCCGTTAGGAAGCTAAGACAAATGCTAGCAAATCTGAAAGTAAGTGGCGAAAGTGAAGGGCTACTGCAGATTGATAGAGAATTATTGCATAAATACAAACCAAAATTGCTATTGCATCCTCCAAAGAAGTGAAAGCTCTATCCAACTAAAAAGGAGAAAAATGAAATACAAAGTGAAGGAATGATTTTTTTTTTTTTAAATGTTGTTTATAATTCATAATTAGACATATATTAAAGTTTACAATTTAAATTTAAATAAGTATATGTCGATAAAAGTTTATAATAAAAGGATGTTGTCATTTCGACACAGTCGATTTTGTTTTTAAATCTCTCTTCTCTCGTAGAATGAAAACTTTGGCCTTGGATACATAAAGTTTGGACTAGAAATCTATTATTTATGTTTAATACCCCCTCCACCAAGTTTTTTTTATAAAAATTATAAACATTACACATCATCCATAGTTTATTTAAAACTTGCTGTTTCATTGAAATCATTTCTTTTAAATATGTATGCAATAGTTACACATATACTACGTTAATTGTTTTACAATACTAGATGAATAGTATTAAATACAATGTAAACAAACAACTCATTGTTATTATTTTCAGTTAGTAATTTTCTTATTTCCTCTTACTGGGAAACAGGAAATATTGAGATCGTAAATTAATTTCTCACAACATTCCCAAGCCCTTTCCCTTGACAAATCATCCTACTGCACTATCCCAAGATTTTACTAAGATGCTCCTAATGGAAGGCCAATGTAATGTATTATTATAGATTAAAACCCGCAGATATTTTACTTTAATGCAAGAACTCAATTTTATCTAGCCTATTTCTTAGCAATTTCAGTTTCTTTTTCTTGTTCTGATTCATCGGTAAACCGTGCCAACGACATATATTTTCCAAACGAATTCCATTTTAACATGATTACTCTTTCATGACCTGGTTAGAATTTAAGAGCAAAATTGCCCTATTGTGATGTAAATAATATTAAAACTGTCCCGTAGGACAGTTGTATAAGGGTTAATCGTCAAAAACTGCATGAAAAAGAGCTACGTTTTATATTACAGGAAAATCTAATCAAGAACAAGTTGTTTTTAGCTTGAGCCCCTTGCAGAAGGACATTTACAAGATTCTTCAAAACTTAAGGCTTTCTGTTAAAATTTTTACCAGCTGTTTCCTGGTTTTAGTAACCTACACAACTGTTACAATGTAAAATCACGCAAATAAAAAGTTTTAAAATTAACACTGCGATTCGAATTGCATATGTTATACGTATAATAAATACCAATAAATTAATTAACAAAAGATATGTACATAATAATAATATGTATACGTATAAAAATGAAATGAATTATATTTTTAAAATTTTCTGTATAATTTTCAAACCTTCCCGTTTTTCGTCAATAACTTGTCCCAAAATTATTTCACTACCATCTTCAGCTGAGATGACTCCATGTATAGTTCTTTTGTGTGTGGTTAACGTTGACATCTGTCTATACATTTTACAACAGAATGGGCACTTGTAACGTTTTACTGGACAATGCACTAATTGGTGTTTATATAATGATGAATATTCTGTAAATCGTTTTTTACAATTCTGAAAAAAAAAGGAGAACATGAAGTGAAATATTCAATAAAAACACGTATGTTACATGTAACAGGAAGTCAAAATTCAGTGCTACCAACGTACAACAACTACAGCTACAACTCTGTAAAGCTATTAATAATTAATATTCTTCAAACTTAGTGTAGTTTTATCAATAGAATTATCTCACTAATCATTTTAAATGTGAAGTTAGCATCTAGATTAGATTAAACTAGGGCGGCCTCCAACGCCACTGCAACCCCTTTGGATCTATTGTGGCTCCCCTCACTCTAAAGCTCGCCCTCCAGACCTGTCCTTTACAAGGGTAGGATCTAATTTATCCTCTGATATTTTAATGACTGAAGGGGCCATGCAAGGGGAGATCCTCTAACCGTTCCTGTTTATTCTATTTCTGACATTGATTTAGAAAACTTTCTCAAGGAATGGGCGGGAGTTTCTGGTCTGAATATTGAATGACCTTATCGGTTCTACTGTATGCAGACAACCTTATTATT
The DNA here is from genome assembly GCF_049639745.1 of Rhodnius prolixus. Taxonomy (NCBI): domain Eukaryota; kingdom Metazoa; phylum Arthropoda; class Insecta; order Hemiptera; family Reduviidae; genus Rhodnius; species Rhodnius prolixus. Next base: position 1,463,334 of record NW_027411636.1, on the reverse strand, counting down.
TTGTCTGATACATACATATGTTGGTATGAGAAGAAATTTAAAGGCACTGGAGCAATATTGTCACCTTAAATGCCCAGCTAAGTAAACCCAGCTAAAACTAAAATTATAAAATTTTAGAGAAGGGCCACAAATCTCTCGGCAAAAATTCTTCTATGAAATCACTTGTGTATTTAGGCGAGCAGTTTTCCTCTTCATCCATGTTTCTCTTAGCAACAGAATACTCGAATCTTAAGATTTAATATTGCGACTGGTACCATAAACAATATTCTAGCGAAGGTCAAGAGTAGCTCATGGTCCAGAAATGTAACTCTGTTTAATTCAATTTGCCCGTTCCAGACTGCTCTATTCAGTACAAATCTGGGGGACTAAGGTATTTAGACCGTTTAAAATATGCCCAAATAAATTTTTACAAACATCTTTTTCATCTAATCTGACTGTCTAAATATTTACAATTACATCGTAAACGTAGTAAAGTGGCGCTTATCCATGCTTAATGACTAATGTAAGTTATAATGCATTGATAAAATTTTCAAGTAACAATTTAATTTAGAAGATTATTTCTCATTTATTATGATTATTTTTATATTATGTAATTTAACATTTTTTGTTTAAGTTCTGTTTGATTTTTATCTTTTTTTATTTGTTTCTAAAATGTTTTGTATTTGATGATAATAATAATAACAATAATAATAATAGTAATAATAATAATAACCTCACTAATCGTATACACTTTTAAAAACCACACGTATAAACAAAAATATAACCTTACATAGAAGCATAGAAGAAATTAGTTCCAGAGAAATAATCTAAAACGAATTTTTAAAGAAAAATTATAAAAGAAAATTACATCCATTTAATATTTAAATCAATTTCCCCAAACAGAAATTTAAAAAAAAAAAAAAAAAACCTAAAATACTTACGGCAACTGGACAGCAAAATGGTTTTTCACCAGAATGAATTCGCATATGATTTTTATAATTAGTTGACGAAGCAAAACTTCTATTACAATTTTCAAAACTGCATGTATAAGGGCGTTCACCTGCAAAAAAAAAAAAAAAAAAAAAAAGTTAACCTACATCCAGATTTCGATGCAACAATATCAAGTTTATTTGATTAAAAAAACAGAACAAAATAGTATCGATACATCAGCTATTTCATTAGAAAAGCCCTGCAGCAGAACAAGCAGCTAAAGTAGAACGAAGGTGATGATCGATTTTTTTTCGATTTTCGGGGCAATTATTAACATTGAACGAAGAAAATAGGAACTTTAGAGATAATTAAAAAAAAAAAATATATATATATACAGGGTGAACCAGTAAGTATTGTCCATAGACCCTACTGCGTGTAGTACATCTAAAGTGGAGTTCAATGACGTATTGGCCAACTTCATATTTTCCTCTGTTCTTGAGTGACGTCACTTTAAAGTTTTTTTCTAAAATCATTACTTTTTACCAATAAAAATGTTATTACTCAGAAAGTTTTAGTTCGAATACGATTCTGATGACACGGTTAGAAAAACAGATAAATTTTCTAAAAATTGATACCATTTCGAAGCATAATTTATTCTCCAAACAGCCTCAATCATCCTCCGGATGCTGGAAAAATAATAGTAATCGAAATATTCAAGAAAACTCATTCGGCCCTTATGTGATCATTTTCAGACCTAGGTGCTGGTACTTTTTACAAAAGTTTCCTTGTCTAATAGGCTTTCAAACGGTATATCATTTTCCAGGATTCCTTTTATCTTCGTATGAGAAATTGCGTTTGTTTTGCAAGAAAACGTGTTCACGAGCAGTGATATTGTATTGTGTTGTTTAATTCATTAAACTCTTGTAGATAGAGCTGTAGTCAATTTTTAAAGTAGATTGTCTTAAAAAAAAAATAAATAAATAAAAAATCTTTGACATATTGAAATATTTGACAAAATGTTAGAAAATATTTTAAACAAGTGCTATTTTTATAATCGAAGGCTAATTTGTTTAGTTTCAAAATCTAACATTTTGTCAAATATTTCAGTTTAGATTTTTTTTTTTTTTTTTTTTTTTATATGCAATAAGTAACCTTAGACTACCTTATTTTAAGACAATCTACTTTAAAAATTGACTACAGCTCCATCTACAAGAGTTTAATGAATTAAACAACACAATACAATATCACTGATGTATGCTCGTGAACACGTTTTCTTGCAAAACAAACGCAATTTCTCATACGAAGATAAAAGGAATCCTGGAAAATGATATACCGTTTGAAAGCCTATTAGACAAGGAAACTTTTGTAAAAAGTACCAGCACCTAGTTCTGAAAATGATCACGTAAGGGCCGAATGAGTTTTCTTGAATATTTCGATTACTATTATTTTTCCAGTATCCGGAGGATGATTGAGGCTGTTTGGAGAATAACTTATGCTTCGAAATGGTATCAATTTTTAGAAAATTTATCTGTTTTTCTAACCGTGTCATCAGAATCGTATTCGAACTAAAACTTTCTGAGTAATAACATTTTTATTGGTAAAAAGTAATGATTTTAGAAAAAAACTTTAAAGTGACGTCACTCAAGAACAGAGGAAAATATGAAGTTGGCCAATACGTCATTGAACTCCACTTTAGATGTACTACACACAGTAGGCCTATTGACAATACTTACTGGTTCACCCTATATATACATATACTATGATCAGTAAAGGTTGAACCTCCGGTAACCAAGAGCATAGATAGCAGATGATAACTCGTAAATGCCAAACATGTTTGCTGCCATTATTTTCGTTTTTTAGGTTATACACAATCGCATAAACAGATCACTTCCTTGAAAACAAATTTTCCAATTGAGGTACCACAGAATATTTGTATTACCAGTGATAACTTGATAACAAAAATTTAACATCACCCCTCTCACTGACTGTGAGCAAAACGCCCATAATTTTATTAAGTAATAATAATTAATGAAATATTACCTGTGTGGGTTCTGATATGTACTTTACGAATGTTAGACGTAGTGAATTTACGATTACAACCTTCTACTGGGCACAAAAATGGCCTTTCACCTGGAACAATCATAATTTAGGTTTATAGGAAGAAAATGTGAACTTTTTTAATTCAGTACTATGATATCTTTAATTTTGGTAAATAATTTAAATAAATAACAATATGTTAAGTACTGTGTGTTAGGTAGGAAGGAAAAATAAGCAGTTCTATACGTACTTAACTTAAAATCGTTGTGATGAAATAATATAATACTGATGGTGGACTATCATAGTAGCATATTTACTGCTTTTTATAAATAAGCATTGTTTTTTTTTACTTACCCTATCGAGTTTTATTATTATTATTATTTTTTAGAACCATTGCGATTTGTCGAAGAAGCAATTTCGGGTCGACTCTTTCACGAGAACAAAGTAGGACAAGGAATGCCGAGTACAAAGACAGTTAGCTATGAAATCAACAGTAATCTAGCGGAAATTACACCAACAATCAACAGAAAGGATCCGATGCTATTGTACAAACCTTTGCACAAATGTTTCACAAATCTCCATCCACAAATTGGATAAGTTAGAGATCATCCAGCATACCTCTTGCCAATTGATTACCACATTTCCAAGTTAATGGACAAATCTCTTACTGGTAAGAAACTTCACTGATCCGATGACCCAATTTATACAATAGCATAGATAAGTTAACTTGTAACTAGTAATGAATGCGATGATAAATTGATTTGTATCATGCTGAGTTCCACAATTTTTAAAATATTCCTCCCGAAACTCCAAATTCCCGTTCCAACCAAATAATAAGAGCTGCAGCAAATTTACCTGTGTGTGTCCGAACATGTTTCTGAAGATCGCCACTTGTCTTGAAACTTTTTTTACACCTCGTACAAGGATATGGTTTCTCGCCAGTATGTGTCCTAAGATGGGCTTTCCTACTATAATCTGAGGCGAACGCTTTATCACATCCTTCTATTGAACATTTAAATGGGCGATCACCTGTATGATTACGTACATGTACCTAAAGTATATGGTAAGGTTTTATTTATGGTTTAAGAAAGTTCAAAATTTTTTTTGGATAAATAAATAGATTTTAAGATACTATTTTTATAGTTTTGTGTCTCCCTATAATTGTGCATACTTTAAGATGGTGCAAAGATGAATATGATCTCTGACATCCAGGTTCAATGCAATAAAAGCTTTTATTTTTCTTTTTGATAATAATTTTCTCTGGTTCTTCTTCCTCAGAGATGCCTGGAAAAAAGAAAAACATTGTTACAGCTTAATAATTGTCCATATGATATCCTAGCCACAACATTTTAGCATAGATCAATTACGTCTGAACTAGTGTAGCCTAGTGGAGTTGGGGAAAAAAGAATCGGCTGTAGATAGAACCATTGAAGTATAAAATTAATCTTTTGAACAAACGGATGGCTTTTTCTAGATTGATGGCCAGTCACATAAGATATTCCTCAGGAAAGAATTGGTCTCAGCATCTGAGGAAACTAGGAAATGGTTGGGCTGCTTAGAATTGTTAACAGAAGGAATTTAGACCCTAGTAATACACCTGGAGAGGTAAACATCTTAATCATAGATGTGAGTTTCACGATTTTTTTAATTAAAAGTTGTGCTAACCTAATTTACAAGAAGTGTTCAACGAAGTCGGTAAGGTAAGACATAATGATTAAGACAAAACAAAGCTGTGAGTTCCTGGAAATGGATATGAGATGGCATAAACTTACAGTTAAGAATAAGGATCCCCCAGACATTATTAGACGGAGCAGGAATTATTTAAGGGCAGAGTCACTTTGATGAAGATCAGATGTGGATCGCCGATGTACTACCCCAGTTTTCAAGACTTCCATTTCTATTATGCCTTTAAACATTATATTACATTTATTAAATTGGAAATAAATAACCAAAATATAATAATACCAGGATCCAGAGAATTCAAGGAGTCTGTTGCAGGAGTTATATAAGCTATTGATCCATTTTCTAATACTACGACTTCGGCAGCCACTGGTTCCTCTTCTTTTAAGCTCGTATCAGCTTGTTTTTCAAATGACTCAGCAATAATGATGTTATCATCTTTTCCAATTTCTATATTTTCCCAAACTTCCACCTGACGTTCAACTCCTTCCTCTTTTATACCTGCTATAATAAATATAAATTAAAACCAACAAACAACCGTTAAATGACTACTAAAGCTGATATCTATTAGGGTAGGATTATCGTGAGATTAAGTCTGTTCATACAAATCCTAGATTAACTTAATCCTGATTCTTACAAAGTACCCTGAAAATTGTGAAAAAAAAGTTTCCACATTTCGTTCGAATATCAAACCTTTATATCTCTCTTTCTACTGTTCAGATTTTAATGCAACCTTTACCAAATTGTACAGAATAGTTTCCGCTATAACTGATATAAATCCCGTTGTTTTAGTGTGGATAGTTAATGAGTTATAGAAGGTTAAAGTTTGGAGGTGTTATATTTCGTTCAAATTTCAAACCTTTATATCTCTCTTTCTACTGTTCAGATTTTAATGCCACCTTTACCAAATTGTACAGAATAGTTTCCTCTATGGCTGATATAAATCCCGTTGTTTTAGTGTAAATAGTTATTGAGTTATAGAAGGTAAAAGTTTGGAGGAGTTATATTTCGTTCAAATTTCAAACCTTTACATCTCTTTTTCTACTGTTCAGATTTTAATGCAACCTTTACCCAATTGTACAGAATAGTTTCCGCTATAATTGATATAAATCTCGTTGTTTTAGTGTGGATAGTTAATGAGTTATAGAAGGTTAAAGTTTGAAGATGTTATATTTCGTTCAAATTTCAAACCTTTATATCTCTCTTTCTACTGTTCAGATTTTAATGCAACCTTTACCAAATTGTACAGAATAGTTTCCGCTATAACTGATATAAATCCCGTTGTTTTAGTGAGGATAGTTAATGAGTTATAGAAGGTTAAAGTTTGGAGGTGTTATATTTCGTTCAAATTTCAAACCTTTATATCTCTCTTTCTACTGTTCAGATTTTAATGCAACCTTTACCCAATTGTACAGAATAGTTTCCGCTATAACTGATATAAATCCCGTTGTTTTAGTGTGGATAGTTAATGAGTTATAGAAGGTTAAAGTTTGGAGGTGTTATATTTCGTTCAAATTTCAAACCTTTATATCTCTCTTTCTACTGTTCAGATTTTAATGCCACCTTTACCCAATTGTACAGAATAGTTTCCGCTATAACTGATATAAATCCCGTTGTTTTAGTGTGAATAGTTATTGAGTTACAGAAGGTTAAAGTTTGAAGATGTTATATTTCGTTCAAATTTCAAACCTTTATATCTCTCTTTCTACTGTTCAGATTTTAATGCAACCTTTACCCAATTGTACAGAATAGTTTCCGCTATAACTGATATAAATCCCGTTGTTTTAGTGTGGATAGTTAATGAGTTATAGAAGGTTAAAGTTTGGAGGTGTTATATTTCGTTCAAATTTCAAACCTTTATATCTCTCTTTCTACTGTTCAGATTTTAATGCAACCTTTACCAAATTGTACAGAATAGTTTCCGCTATAACTGATATAAATCCCGTTGTTCTAGTGTGGATACTTAATGAGTTATAGAAGGTTAAAGTTTGGAGGTGTTATATTTCGTTCAAATTTCAAACCTTTATATCTCTCTTTCTACTGTTCAGATTTTAATGCCACCTTTACCAAATTGTACAGAATAGTTTCCTCTATGGCTGATATAAATCCCGTTCTTTTAGTGTAAATAGTTATTGAGTTATAGAAGGTTAAAGTTTGGAGGTGTTATATTTCGTTCAAATTTCAAACCTTTATATCTCTCTTTCTACTGTTCAGATTTTAATGCAACCTTTACCAAATTGTGCAGAATAGTTTCCTCTATAACTGATATAAATCCCGTTGTTTTAGTGTGGATAGTTAATGAGTAATAGAAGGTTAAAGTTTGGAGGTGTTATATTTCGTTCAAATTTCAAACCTTTACATCTCTTTTTCTACTGTTCATATTTTAATGCAACCTTTACCAAATTTTACAAAATACTTTCCTCTATAACTGGCATAAATCACTTTGTTTTAGTGTGAATAGTTAATGAGTAATAGAAGGTTAAAGTTTGGAGGTGTTATATTTCGTTCAAATTTCAAACCTTTATATCTCTCTTTCTACTGTTCAGATTTTAATGCAACCTTTACCAAATTGTACAGAATAGTTTCCGCTATAACTGATATAAATCCCGTTGTTCTAGTGTGGATACTTAATGAGTTATAGAAGGTTAAAGTTTGGAGGTGTTATATTTCGTTCAAATTTCAAACCTTTATATCTCTCTTTCTACTGTTCAGATTTTAATGCCACCTTTACCAAATTGTACAGAATAGTTTCCTCTATGGCTGATATAAATCCCGTTCTTTTAGTGTAAATAGTTATTGAGTTATAGAAGGTTAAAGTTTGGAGGTGTTATATTTCGTTCAAATTTCAAACCTTTATATCTCTCTTTCTACTGTTCAGATTTTAATGCAACCTTTACCAAATTGTGCAGAATAGTTTCCTCTATAACTAATATAAATCCCGTTGTTTTAGTGTGGATAGTTAATGAGTAATAGAAGGTTAAAGTTTGGAGGTGTTATATTTCGTTCAAATTTCAAACCTTTATATCTCTCTTTCTACTGTTCAGATTTTAATGCAACCTTTACCAAATTGTACAGAATAGTTTACGCTATAACTGATATAAATCCCGTTGTTTTAGTGTGGATAGTTAATGAATAATAGAAGGTTAAAGTTTGGAGCTGTAATATTTCGTTCAAATTTCAAACCTTTATATCTCTCTTTCTACTGTTCAGATTTTAATGCAACCTTTACCAAATTGTACAGAATAGTTTCCGCTATAACTGATATAAATCCCGTTGTTTTAGTGTGGATAATTAATGAGTAATAGAAGGTTAAAGTTTGGAGGTGTTATATTTCGTTCAAATTTCAAACCTTTATATCTCTCTTTCTACTGTTCAGATTTTAATGCAACCTTTACCAAATTGTACAGAATAGTTTCCTCTATGGCTGATATAAATCCCTATGTTTTAGTGTGAATAGTTAATGAGTTATAGAAGGTTAAAGTTTGGAGGTGTTATATTTCGTTTAAATTTCAAACCTTTATATCTCTCTTTCTATTGTTCAGATTTTAATGCAACCTTTACCAAATTGTACAGAATAGTTTCCTCTATAACTGGTATAAATCCCGTTGTTATAGATTTAATAGGTAAGGAGATATAGAAGCTTAATGTTTGGAGATGTTACATTTCGTTTAAATTTCAAACCTTTATATCTCTCTTTCTATTGTTCATATTTTAATGCAACCTTTACCAACTTGTACAGAATAGTTTCCTCTATAACTGGTATAAATCGCTTTATTTTAGTGTTAATAGTTATTGAGTTATAGAAGGTTAAATTTTGGAGGTGTTACATTTCGTTCAAATTTCAAACCTTTATATCTCTCTTTCTATTGTTCAGATTTTAATGCAACCTTTACCAAATTGTACAGAATAGTTTCCGCTATAGCTGAAATAAATCCCGTTGTTTTAGTGTGGATAGTTAATGAGTTATAGAAGATTAAAGTTTGGAGGTGTTATATTTCGTTCAAATTTCAAACCTTTATATCTCTCTTTCTACTGTTCAGATTTTAATGCCACCTTTACCAAATTGTACAGAATAGTTTCCTCTATGGCTGATATAAATCCCGTTCCTTTAGTGTAAATAGTTATTGAGTTATAGAAGGTTAAAGTTTGGAGGTGTTATATTTCGTTCAAATTTCAAACCTTTATATCTCTCTTTCTACTGTTCAGATTTTAATGCAACCTTTACCAAATTGTACAGAATAGTTTCCGCTATAACTGATATAAATCCCGTTGTTTTAGTGTGGATAATTAATGAGTAATAGAAGGTTAAAGTTTGGAGGTGTTATATTTCGTTCAAATTTCAAACCTTTATATCTCTCTTTCTACTGTTCAGATTTTAATGCAACCTTTACCAAATTGTACAGAATAGTTTCCTCTATGGCTGATATAAATCCCTATGTTTTAGTGTGAATAGTTAATGAGTTATAGAAGGTTAAAGTTTGGAGGTGTTATATTTCGTTTAAATTTCAAACCTTTATATCTCTCTTTCTATTGTTCAGATTTTAATGCAACCTTTACCAAATTGTACAGAATAGTTTCCTCTATAACTGGTATAAATCCCGTTGTTATAGATTTAATAGGTAAGGAGATATAGAAGCTTAATGTTTGGAGATGTTACATTTCGTTTAAATTTCAAACCTTTATATCTCTCTTTCTATTGTTCATATTTTAATGCAACCTTTACCAACTTGTACAGAATAGTTTCCTCTATAACTGGTATAAATCGCTTTATTTTAGTGTTAATAGTTATTGAGTTATAGAAGGTTAAATTTTGGAGGTGTTACATTTCGTTCAAATTTCAAACCTTTATATCTCTCTTTCTATTGTTCAGATTTTAATGCAACCTTTACCAAATTGTACAGAATAGTTTCCGCTATAGCTGAAATAAATCCCGTTGTTTTAGTGTGGATAGTTAATGAGTTATAGAAGATTAAAGTTTGGAGGTGTTATATTTCGTTCAAATTTCAAACCTTTATATCTCTCTTTCTACTGTTCAGATTTTAATGCCACCTTTACCAAATTGTACAGAATAGTTTCCTCTATGGCTGATATAAATCCCGTTGCTTTAGTGTAAATAGTTATTGAGTTATAGAAGGTTAAAGTTTGGAGGTGTTATATTTCGTTCAAATTTCAAACCTTTATATCTCTCTTTCTACTGTTCAGATTTTAATGCAACCTTTACCAAATTGTACAGAATAGTTTCCTCTATAACTGATATAAATCCCGTTGTTTTAGTGTGGATAGTTAATGAGTAATAGAAGGTTAAAGTTTGGAGGTGTTATATTTCGTTCAAATTTCAAACCTTTATATCTCTCTTTCTACTGTTCAGATTTTAATGCAACCTTTACCAAATTGTACAGAATAGTTTCCGCTATAACTGATATAAATCCCGTTGTTTTAGTGTGGATAGTTAATGAATAATAGAAGGTTAAAGTTTGGAGCTGTTATATTTCGTTCAAATTTCAAACCTTTATATCTCTCTTTCTATTGTTCAGATTTTAATGCAACCTTTACCAAATTGTACAGAATAGTTTCCTCTATAACTGGTATAAATCCCGTTGTTATAATAGGTAAGGAGATATAGAAGCTTAATGTTTGGAGATGTTACATTTCGTTTAAATTTCAAACATTTATATCTCTCTTTCAACTGTTCATATTTTAATGCAACCTTTACCAAATTGTACAGAATAGTTTCCTCTATAAATGGTATAAATCGCTTTGTTTTAGTGTTAATAGTTATTGAGTTATAGAAGGTTAAATTTTGGAGGTGTTACATTTCGTTCAAATTTCAAACCTTTATATCTCTCTTTCTACTGTTCAGATTTTAATGCAACCTTTACCAAATTGCACAGAATAGTATCCTCTATAACTGATATAAATCCTGTTGTTTTAGTGTGAATAGTTAATGAGTTATAAAAGGGTAAAGTTTGGAGGTGTTACATTTCGTTCAAATTTCAATCCTTTATATCTCTCGTTCTACTGTTCAGATTTTAATGCAACCTTTACTAAATTGTACAGAATAGTTTCCCCTATAACTGATATAAATCCCGCTGTTTTATTGTAAATAGTTATTGAGATATAAAAGCTTAAAGCTTGGAGATGTTACATTTCGTTTAAATTTCCAACCTTAATATCTCTCTTTCTACTGTTTAGATTTTAATGCATCCTTTACCAAATTGTACAGAATAGTTTCCTCTATAACTGATATAAATCCCGTTGTTTTATTGTGAATAGTAAAACCTCCAAACTTTAACCTTTTATAACTCATTAACTATTCACACTAAAACAACGGGATTTATATCAGTTATAGAGGAAACTGTTCTGTACAATTTGGTAAAGGTTGCATTAAAATCTGAACAATAGAAAGAGAGATATAAAGGTTAAAATCTGAACAGTAGATACAGAGATATAAAGGATTGAAATTTGAACGAAATGTAACACCTCCAAACTTTAACCTTTTATAACTCATTAACTATTCACACTAAAACAACGGGATTTATATCAGTTATAGAGGAATCTATTCTGGACAATTTGGTAAAGGTTGTATTAAAATCTGAACAGTAGAAACAGAGATATAAAGGTTGGAAATTTGAACGAAATATAAAAGGTTAAAGTTTGGAGGTGTTACATTTCCTTCAAATTTCAAACCTTTATATCTCTCTTTCTATTGTTCAGATTTTAATGCAACCTTTACCAAATTGTACAGAATAGTTTCCTCTATAACTGATATAAATCCCGTTGTTTTATTGTAAATAGTTCTTGAGATATAAAAGCTTAAAGTTTGGAGATGTTACATTTCGTTTAAATTTCAAACCTTTATATCTCACTTTCTACTGTTTAGATTTTAATGCAACCTTTACAAAATTGTACAGAATAGTTTCCGCTAAAACTGATATAAATCCCGTTGTTTTAGTGTGAATAGTTAATGAGTTATAGAAGGTTAAAGTTTGGAGATGTTATATTTCGTTCAAATTTCAAACCTTTATATCTCTCTTTCTATTGTTCAGATTTTAATGCAACCTTTACCAAATTGTACAGAATAGTTTCCTCTATAACTGTTATAAATCCCGTTGTTATAGATTTAATAGGTAAGGAGATATAGAAACTTAATGTTTGGAGATGTTACATTTCGTTTAAATTTCAAACCTTTATATCTCTCTTTCTACTGTTCATATTTTAATGCAACCTTTACCAAATTGTACAGAATAATTTCCTCTATAACTGGTATAAACCGCTTTGTTTTAGTGTTAATAGTTATTGAGTTATAGAAGGTTAAATTTTGGAGGTGTTACATTTCGTTCAAATTTCAAACCTTTATATCTCTCTTTCTACTGTTCAGATTTTAATGCAACCTTTACCAAATTGCACAGAATAGTATCCTCTATAACTGATATAAATCCTGTTGTTTTAGTGTGAATAGTTAATGAGTTATAAAAGGTTAAAGTTTGGAGGTGTTACATTTCGTTCAAATTTCAAACCTTTATATCTCTCTTTTAGTGTGAATAGTTAATGAGTTATAAAACGTTAAAGTTTGGAGGTGTTATATTTCGTTCAAATTTCCAACCTTTATATCTCTGTTTCTACTGTTCAGATTTTAATACAACCTTTACCAAATTGTCCAGAATAGTTTCCTCTATAACTGATATAAATCCCGTTGTTTTAGTGTGAATAGTTAATGACTTATAAAAGGTTAAAGTTTGGAGATGTTATATTTCGTTTAAATTTCCAACCTTTATATCTCTCTTTCTACTGTTTAGATTTTAATGCAACCTTTACCAAATTGTACAGAATAGTTTCCTCTATAACTGATATAAATCCCGTTGTTTTATTGTAAATAGTTCTTGAGATATAAAAGCTTGAAGTTTGGAGATGTTACATTTCGTTTAAATTTCAAACCTTTATATCTCACTTTCTACTGTTTAGATTTTAATGCAACCTTTAGCAAATTGTACAGAATAGTTTCCTCTTTAACTGATATAAATCCCGTTGTTTTAGTGTGAATAGTTATTGAAATATAGAAACTTAAAATTTGGAGATGTTACATTTCGTTCAAATTTAAAACCTTTATATTTCTCTTTCTACTGTTCAGATTTTAATGCAACCTTTACCAAATTGTACAGAATAGTTTCCTCTATAACTGATATAAATCCCGTTGTTTTAGTGTGAATAGTTATTGAGATATAGAAGCTTAAAGTTTGGAGATGTTACATTTTGTTTAAATTTCAAACCTTTATATCTCTCTTTCTACTGTTCAGATTTTAATGCAACCTTTACCAAATTGTACAGAATAGTTTCCTCTATGACTGATATAAATCCCGTTGTTTTAGTGTGAATAGTTAATGAGTTATAGAAGGTTAAAGTTTGGAGGTGTTATATTTCGTTTAAATTTCAAACCTTTATATCTCTCTTTCTATTGTTCAGATTTTAATGCAACCTTTACCAAATTGTACAGAATAGTTTCCTCTATAACTGGTATAAATCCCGTTGTTATAGATTTAATAGGTAAGGAGATATAGAAGCTTAATGTTTGGAGATGTTACATTTCGTTTAAATTTCAAACCTTTATATCTCTCTTTCTATTGTTCATATTTTAATGCAACCTTTACCAACTTGTACAGAATAGTTTCCTCTATAACTGGTATAAATCGCTTTATTTTAGTGTTAATAGTTATTGAGTTATAGAAGGTTAAATTTTGGAGGTGTTACATTTCGTTCAAATTTCAAACCTTTATATCTCTCTTTCTATTGTTCAGATTTTAATGCAACCTTTACCAAATTGTACAGAATAGTTTCCGCTATAGCTGAAATAAATCCCGTTGTTTTAGTGTGGATAGTTAATGAGTTATAGAAGATTAAAGTTTGGAGGTGTTATATTTCGTTCAAATTTCAAACCTTTATATCTCTCTTTCTACTGTTCAGATTTTAATGCCACCTTTACCAAATTGTACAGAATAGTTTCCTCTATGGCTGATATAAATCCCGTTGCTTTAGTGTAAATAGTTATTGAGTTATAGAAGGTTAAAGTTTGGAGGTGTTATATTTCGTTCAAATTTCAAACCTTTATATCTCTCTTTCTACTGTTCAGATTTTAATGCAACCTTTACCAAATTGTACAGAATAGTTTCCTCTATAACTGATATAAATCCCGTTGTTTTAGTGTGGATAGTTAATGAGTAATAGAAGGTTAAAGTTTGGAGGTGTTATATTTCGTTCAAATTTCAAACCTTTATATCTCTCTTTCTACTGTTCAGATTTTAATGCAACCTTTACCAAATTGTACAGAATAGTTTCCGCTATAACTGATATAAATCCCGTTGTTTTAGTGTGGATAGTTAATGAATAATAGAAGGTTAAAGTTTGGAGCTGTTATATTTCGTTCAAATTTCAAACCTTTATATCTCTCTTTCTATTGTTCAGATTTTAATGCAACCTTTACCAAATTGTACAGAATAGTTTCCTCTATAACTGGTATAAATCCCGTTGTTATAATAGGTAAGGAGATATAGAAGCTTAATGTTTGGAGATGTTACATTTCGTTTAAATTTCAAACATTTATATCTCTCTTTCAACTGTTCATATTTTAATGCAACCTTTACCAAATTGTACAGAATAGTTTCCTCTATAAATGGTATAAATCGCTTTGTTTTAGTGTTAATAGTTATTGAGTTATAGAAGGTTAAATTTTGGAGGTGTTACATTTCGTTCAAATTTCAAACCTTTATATCTCTCTTTCTACTGTTCAGATTTTAATGCAACCTTTACCAAATTGCACAGAATAGTATCCTCTATAACTGATATAAATCCTGTTGTTTTAGTGTGAATAGTTAATGAGTTATAAAAGGTTAAAGTTTGGAGGTGTTACATTTCGTTCAAATTTCAATCCTTTATATCTCTCGTTCTACTGTTCAGATTTTAATGCAACCTTTACTAAATTGTACAGAATAGTTTCCCCTATAACTGATATAAATCCCGCTGTTTTATTGTAAATAGTTATTGAGATATAAAAGCTTAAAGCTTGGAGATGTTACATTTCGTTTAAATTTCCAACCTTAATATCTCTCTTTCTACTGTTTAGATTTTAATGCATCCTTTACCAAATTGTACAGAATAGTTTCCTCTATAACTGATATAAATCCCGTTGTTTTATTGTGAATAGTAAAACCTCCAAACTTTAACCTTTTATAACTCATTAACTATTCACACTAAAACAACGGGATTTATATCAGTTATAGAGGAAACTGTTCTGTACAATTTGGTAAAGGTTGCATTAAAATCTGAACAATAGAAAGAGAGATATAAAGGTTAAAATCTGAACAGTAGATACAGAGATATAAAGGATTGAAATTTGAACGAAATGTAACACCTCCAAACTTTAACCTTTTATAACTCATTAACTATTCACACTAAAACAACGGGATTTATATCAGTTATAGAGGAATCTATTCTGGACAATTTGGTAAAGGTTGTATTAAAATCTGAACAGTAGAAACAGAGATATAAAGGTTGGAAATTTGAACGAAATATAAAAGGTTAAAGTTTGGAGGTGTTACATTTCCTTCAAATTTCAAACCTTTATATCTCTCTTTCTATTGTTCAGATTTTAATGCAACCTTTACCAAATTGTACAGAATAGTTTCCTCTATAACTGATATAAATCCCGTTGTTTTATTGTAAATAGTTCTTGAGATATAAAAGCTTAAAGTTTGGAGATGTTACATTTCGTTTAAATTTCAAACCTTTATATCTCACTTTCTACTGTTTAGATTTTAATGCAACCTTTACAAAATTGTACAGAATAGTTTCCGCTAAAACTGATATAAATCCCGTTGTTTTAGTGTGAATAGTTAATGAGTTATAGAAGGTTAAAGTTTGGAGATGTTATATTTCGTTCAAATTTCAAACCTTTATATCTCTCTTTCTATTGTTCAGATTTTAATGCAACCTTTACCAAATTGTACAGAATAGTTTCCTCTATAACTGGTATAAATCCCGTTGTTATAGATTTAATAGGTAAGGAGATATAGAAACTTAATGTTTGGAGATGTTACATTTCGTTTAAATTTCAAACCTTTATATCTCTCTTTCTACTGTTCATATTTTAATGCAACCTTTACCAAATTGTACAGAATAATTTCCTCTATAACTGGTATAAACCGCTTTGTTTTAGTGTTAATAGTTATTGAGTTATAGAAGGTTAAATTTTGGAGGTGTTACATTTCGTTCAAATTTCAAACCTTTATATCTCTCTTTCTACTGTTCAGATTTTAATGCAACCTTTACCAAATTGCACAGAATAGTATCCTCTATAACTGATATAAATCCTGTTGTTTTAGTGTGAATAGTTAATGAGTTATAAAAGGTTAAAGTTTGGAGGTGTTACATTTCGTTCAAATTTCAAACCTTTATATCTCTCTTTTAGTGTGAATAGTTAATGAGTTATAAAACGTTAAAGTTTGGAGGTGTTATATTTCGTTCAAATTTCCAACCTTTATATCTCTGTTTCTACTGTTCAGATTTTAATACAACCTTTACCAAATTGTCCAGAATAGTTTCCTCTATAACTGATATAAATCCCGTTGTTTTAGTGTGAATAGTTAATGACTTATAAAAGGTTAAAGTTTGGAGATGTTATATTTCGTTTAAATTTCCAACCTTTATATCTCTCTTTCTACTGTTTAGATTTTAATGCAACCTTTACCAAATTGTACAGAATAGTTTCCTCTATAACTGATATAAATCCCGTTGTTTTATTGTAAATAGTTCTTGAGATATAAAAGCTTGAAGTTTGGAGATGTTACATTTCGTTTAAATTTCAAACCTTTATATCTCACTTTCTACTGTTTAGATTTTAATGCAACCTTTAGCAAATTGTACAGAATAGTTTCCTCTTTAACTGATATAAATCCCGTTGTTTTAGTGTGAATAGTTATTGAAATATAGAAACTTAAAATTTGGAGATGTTACATTTCGTTCAAATTTAAAACCTTTATATTTCTCTTTCTACTGTTCAGATTTTAATGCAACCTTTACCAAATTGTACAGAATAGTTTCCTCTATAACTGATATAAATCCCGTTGTTTTAGTGTGAATAGTTATTGAGATATAGAAGCTTAAAGTTTGGAGATGTTACATTTTGTTTAAATTTCAAACCTTTATATCTCTCTTTCTACTGTTCAGATTTTAATGCAACCTTTACCAAATTGTACAGAATAGTTTCCTCTATGACTGATATAAATCCCGTTGTTTTAGTGTGAATAGTTAATGAGTTATAGAAGGTTAAAGTTTGGAGGTGTTATATTTCGTTCAAATTTCAAACCTTTATATCTCTCTTTTAGTATGAATAGTTAATGAGTTATAAAAGGTTAAAGTTTGGAGGTGTTATATTTCGTTCAAATTTCCAACCTTTATATCTCTGTTTCTACTGTTCAGATTTTAATACAACCTTTACCAAATTGTCCAGAATAGTTTCCTCTATAACTGATATAAATCCCGTTGTTTTGTTGTAAATAGTTATTGAGATATAAATACTTAAAGTTTGGAGAAGTTACATTTCGTTTAAATTTCAAACCTTTATATCTCTCTTTCTACTGTTTAGATTTTAATGCAACCTTTACCAAATTGTACAGAATAGTTTCCTCTATAACTGATATTAATCCCGTTGTTTTAGTGTGAATAGTTAATGAGTTATAAAAGGTTAAAGTTTGGAGGTGTTACATTTCGTTCAAATTTCAATCCTTTATATCTCTCTTTCTACTGTTCAGATTTTAATGCATCCTTTACCAAATTGTCCAGAATAGTTTCCTCTATAACTGATATAAATCCCGTTGTTTCATTGTAAATAGTGATTGAGATATAGAAGATTAAAGTTTGGAGGTGTTATATTTCGTTCAAATTTCCAACCTTTATATCTCTCTTTCTACTGTTCAGATTTTAATGCAACCTTTACCAAATTGTACAGAATAGTTTCCGCTATAACTGATATAAATCCCGTTGTTTTAGTGTGGATAGTTAATGAATAATAGAAGGTTAAAGTTTGGAGCTGTTATATTTCGTTCAAATTTCAAACCTTTATATCTCTCTTTCTATTGTTCAGATTTTAATGCAACCTTTACCAAATTGTACAGAATAGTTTCCTCTATAACTGGTATAAATCCCGTTGTTATAATAGGTAAGGAGATATAGAAGCTTAATGTTTGGAGATGTTACATTTCGTTTAAATTTCAAACATTTATATCTCTCTTTCAACTGTTCATATTTTAATGCAACCTTTACCAAATTGTACAGAATAGTTTCCTCTATAAATGGTATAAATCGCTTTGTTTTAGTGTTAATAGTTATTGAGTTATAGAAGGTTAAATTTTGGAGGTGTTACATTTCGTTCAAATTTCAAACCTTTATATCTCTCTTTCTACTGTTCAGATTTTAATGCAACCTTTACCAAATTGCACAGAATAGTATCCTCTATAACTGATATAAATCCTGTTGTTTTAGTGTGAATAGTTAATGAGTTATAAAAGGTTAAAGTTTGGAGGTGTTACATTTCGTTCAAATTTCAATCCTTTATATCTCTCGTTCTACTGTTCAGATTTTAATGCAACCTTTACTAAATTGTACAGAATAGTTTCCCCTATAACTGATATAAATCCCGCTGTTTTATTGTAAATAGTTATTGAGATATAAAAGCTTAAAGCTTGGAGATGTTACATTTCGTTTAAATTTCCAACCTTAATATCTCTCTTTCTACTGTTTAGATTTTAATGCATCCTTTACCAAATTGTACAGAATAGTTTCCTCTATAACTGATATAAATCCCGTTGTTTTATTGTGAATAGTAAAACCTCCAAACTTTAACCTTTTATAACTCATTAACTATTCACACTAAAACAACGGGATTTATATCAGTTATAGAGGAAACTGTTCTGTACAATTTGGTAAAGGTTGCATTAAAATCTGAACAATAGAAAGAGAGATATAAAGGTTAAAATCTGAACAGTAGATACAGAGATATAAAGGATTGAAATTTGAACGAAATGTAACACCTCCAAACTTTAACCTTTTATAACTCATTAACTATTCACACTAAAACAACGGGATTTATATCAGTTATAGAGGAATCTATTCTGGACAATTTGGTAAAGGTTGTATTAAAATCTGAACAGTAGAAACAGAGATATAAAGGTTGGAAATTTGAACGAAATATAAAAGGTTAAAGTTTGGAGGTGTTACATTTCCTTCAAATTTCAAACCTTTATATCTCTCTTTCTATTGTTCAGATTTTAATGCAACCTTTACCAAATTGTACAGAATAGTTTCCTCTATAACTGATATAAATCCCGTTGTTTTATTGTAAATAGTTCTTGAGATATAAAAGCTTAAAGTTTGGAGATGTTACATTTCGTTTAAATTTCAAACCTTTATATCTCACTTTCTACTGTTTAGATTTTAATGCAACCTTTACAAAATTGTACAGAATAGTTTCCGCTAAAACTGATATAAATCCCGTTGTTTTAGTGTGAATAGTTAATGAGTTATAGAAGGTTAAAGTTTGGAGATGTTATATTTCGTTCAAATTTCAAACCTTTATATCTCTCTTTCTATTGTTCAGATTTTAATGCAACCTTTACCAAATTGTACAGAATAGTTTCCTCTATAACTGGTATAAATCCCGTTGTTATAGATTTAATAGGTAAGGAGATATAGAAACTTAATGTTTGGAGATGTTACATTTCGTTTAAATTTCAAACCTTTATATCTCTCTTTCTACTGTTCATATTTTAATGCAACCTTTACCAAATTGTACAGAATAATTTCCTCTATAACTGGTATAAACCGCTTTGTTTTAGTGTTAATAGTTATTGAGTTATAGAAGGTTAAATTTTGGAGGTGTTACATTTCGTTCAAATTTCAAACCTTTATATCTCTCTTTCTACTGTTCAGATTTTAATGCAACCTTTACCAAATTGCACAGAATAGTATCCTCTATAACTGATATAAATCCTGTTGTTTTAGTGTGAATAGTTAATGAGTTATAAAAGGTTAAAGTTTGGAGGTGTTACATTTCGTTCAAATTTCAAACCTTTATATCTCTCTTTTAGTGTGAATAGTTAATGAGTTATAAAACGTTAAAGTTTGGAGGTGTTATATTTCGTTCAAATTTCCAACCTTTATATCTCTGTTTCTACTGTTCAGATTTTAATACAACCTTTACCAAATTGTCCAGAATAGTTTCCTCTATAACTGATATAAATCCCGTTGTTTTAGTGTGAATAGTTAATGACTTATAAAAGGTTAAAGTTTGGAGATGTTATATTTCGTTTAAATTTCCAACCTTTATATCTCTCTTTCTACTGTTTAGATTTTAATGCAACCTTTACCAAATTGTACAGAATAGTTTCCTCTATAACTGATATAAATCCCGTTGTTTTATTGTAAATAGTTCTTGAGATATAAAAGCTTGAAGTTTGGAGATGTTACATTTCGTTTAAATTTCAAACCTTTATATCTCACTTTCTACTGTTTAGATTTTAATGCAACCTTTAGCAAATTGTACAGAATAGTTTCCTCTTTAACTGATATAAATCCCGTTGTTTTAGTGTGAATAGTTATTGAAATATAGAAACTTAAAATTTGGAGATGTTACATTTCGTTCAAATTTAAAACCTTTATATTTCTCTTTCTACTGTTCAGATTTTAATGCAACCTTTACCAAATTGTACAGAATAGTTTCCTCTATAACTGATATAAATCCCGTTGTTTTAGTGTGAATAGTTATTGAGATATAGAAGCTTAAAGTTTGGAGATGTTACATTTTGTTTAAATTTCAAACCTTTATATCTCTCTTTCTACTGTTCAGATTTTAATGCAACCTTTACCAAATTGTACAGAATAGTTTCCTCTATGACTGATATAAATCCCGTTGTTTTAGTGTGAATAGTTAATGAGTTATAGAAGGTTAAAGTTTGGAGGTGTTATATTTCGTTCAAATTTCAAACCTTTATATCTCTCTTTTAGTATGAATAGTTAATGAGTTATAAAAGGTTAAAGTTTGGAGGTGTTATATTTCGTTCAAATTTCCAACCTTTATATCTCTGTTTCTACTGTTCAGATTTTAATACAACCTTTACCAAATTGTCCAGAATAGTTTCCTCTATAACTGATATAAATCCCGTTGTTTTGTTGTAAATAGTTATTGAGATATAAATACTTAAAGTTTGGAGAAGTTACATTTCGTTTAAATTTCAAACCTTTATATCTCTCTTTCTACTGTTTAGATTTTAATGCAACCTTTACCAAATTGTACAGAATAGTTTCCTCTATAACTGATATTAATCCCGTTGTTTTAGTGTGAATAGTTAATGAGTTATAAAAGGTTAAAGTTTGGAGGTGTTACATTTCGTTCAAATTTCAATCCTTTATATCTCTCTTTCTACTGTTCAGATTTTAATGCATCCTTTACCAAATTGTCCAGAATAGTTTCCTCTATAACTGATATAAATCCCGTTGTTTCATTGTAAATAGTGATTGAGATATAGAAGATTAAAGTTTGGAGGTGTTATATTTCGTTCAAATTTCCAACCTTTATATCTCTCTTTCTATTGTTCAGATTTTAATGCAACCTTTACCAAATTGTCCAGAATAGTTTCCTCTATAACTGATATAAATCCCGTTGTTTTAGTGTGAATAGTTAATGACTTATAAAAGGTTAAAGTTTGGAGATGTTATATTTCGTTTAAATTTCCAACCTTTATATCTCTCTTTCTACTGTTTAGATTTTAATGCAACCTTTACCAAATTGTACAGAATAGTTTCCTCTATAACTGATATAAATCCCGTTGTTTTAGTGTGAATAGTTATTGAAATATAGAAACTTAAAATTTGGAGATGTTACATTTCGTTCAAATTTAAAACCTTTATATCTCTCTTTCTACTGTTCAGATTTTAATGCAACCTTTACCAAATTGTACAGAATAGTTTCCTCTATGACTGATATAAATCCCGTTGTTTTAGTGTGAATAGTTAATGAGTTATAGAAGGTTAAAGTTTGGAGGTGTTATATTTCGTTCAAATTTCAAACCTTTATATCTCTCTTTTAGTATGAATAGTTAATGAGTTATAAAAGGTTAAAGTTTGGAGGTGTTATATTTCGTTCAAATTTCCAACCTTTATATCTCTGTTTCTACTGTTCAGATTTTAATACAACCTTTACCAAATTGTCCAGAATAGTTTCCTCTATAACTGATATAAATCCCGTTGTTTTATTGTAAATAGTTATTGAGATATAAATACTTAAAGTTTGGAGAAGTTACATTTCGTTTAAATTTCAAACCTTTATATCTCTCTTTCTACTGTTTAGATTTTAATGCAACCTTTACCAAATTGTACAGAATAGTTTCCTCTATAACTGATATTAATCCCGTTGTTTTAGTGTGAATAGTTAATGAGTTATAAAAGGTTAAAGTTTGGAGGTGTTACATTTCGTTCAAATTTCAATCCTTTATATCTCTCTTTCTACTGTTCAGATTTTAATGCATCCTTTACCAAATTGTCCAGAATAGTTTCCTCTATAACTGATATAAATCCCGTTGTTTCATTGTAAATAGTGATTGAGATATAGAAGATTAAAGTTTGGAGGTGTTATATTTCGTTCAAATTTCCAACCTTTATATCTCTCTTTCTATTGTTCAGATTTTAATGCAACCTTTACCAAATTGTCCAGAATAGTTTCCTCTATAACTGATATAAATCCCGTTGTTTTATTGTAAATAGTTCTTGAGATATAAAAGCTTGAAGTTTGGAGATGTTACATTTCGTTTAAATTTCAAACCTTTATATCTCACTTTCTACTGTTTAGATTTTAATGCAACCTTTAGCAAATTGTACAGAATAGTTTCCTCTTTAACTGATATAAATCCCGTTGTTTTAGTGTGAATAGTTATTGAAATATAGAAACTTAAAATTTGGAGATGTTACATTTCGTTCAAATTTAAAACCTTTATATTTCTCTTTCTACTGTTCAGATTTTAATGCAACCTTTACCAAATTGTACAGAATAGTTTCCTCTATAACTAATATAAATCCCGTTGTTTTAGTGTGAATAGTTATTGAGATATAGAAGCTTAAAGTTTGGAGATGTTACATTTTGTTTAAATTTCAAACCTTTATATCTCTCTTTCTACTGTTCAGATTTTAATGCAACCTTTACCAAATTGTACAGAATAGTTTCCTCTATGACTGATATAAATCCCGTTGTTTTAGTGTGAATAGTTAATGAGTTATAGAAGGTTAAAGTTTGGAGGTGTTATATTTCGTTCAAATTTCAAACCTTTATATCTCTCTTTTAGTATGAATAGTTAATGAGTTATAAAAGGTTAAAGTTTGGAGGTGTTATATTTCGTTCAAATTTCCAACCTTTATATCTCTGTTTCTACTGTTCAGATTTTAATACAACCTTTACCAAATTGTCCAGAATAGTTTCCTCTATAACTGATATAAATCCCGTTGTTTTATTGTAAATAGTTATTGAGATATAAATACTTAAAGTTTGGAGAAGTTACATTTCGTTTAAATTTCAAACCTTTATATCTCTCTTTCTACTGTTTAGATTTTAATGCAACCTTTACCAAATTGTACAGAATAGTTTCCTCTATAACTGATATTAATCCCGTTGTTTTAGTGTGAATAGTTAATGAGTTATAAAAGGTTAAAGTTTGGAGGTGTTACATTTCGTACAAATTTCAATCCTTTATATCTCTCTTTCTACAGTTCAGATTTTAATGCAACCTTTACCAAATTGTCCAAAATAGTTTCCTCTATAACTGATATAAATCCCGTTGTTTTATTGTAAATAGTGATTGAGATATAGAAGCTTAAAATTTGGAGGGGTTATATTTCGTTCAAATTTCAAACCTTTATATCTCTGTTTCTACTGTTCAGATTTTAATGCAACCTTTACCAAATTGTACAGAATAGTTTCCTCTATAACTGATATAAATCCCGTTGTTTTATTGTAAATAGTTCTTGAGATATAAAAGCTTAATGTTTGGAGATGTTACATTTCGTTTAAATTTTAAACCTTTATATCTCACTTTCTACTGTTTAGATTTTAATGCAACCTTTACCAAATTGTACAGAATAGTTTCCTCTTTAACTGATATAAAACCCGTTGTTTTATTGTAAATAGTTATTGAGATATAAATACTTAAAGTTTGGAGACGTTACATTTCGTTCAAATTTAAAACCTTTATATCTCTCTTTTAGTGTGAATAGTTAATGAGTTATAAAAGGTTAAAGTTTGGAGGTGTTATATTTCGTTCAAATTTCCAACCTTTATATCTCTGTTTCTACTGTTCAGATTTTAATACAACCTTTACCAAATTGTCCAGAATAGTTTCCTCTATAACTGATATAAAACCCGTTGTTTTATTGTAAATAGTTATTGAGATATAAATACTTAAAGTTTGGAGACGTTACATTTCGTTTAAATTTCAAACCTTTATATCTCTATTTCTACTGTTTAGATTTTAATGCAAACTTTACCAAATTGTACAGAATAGTTTCCTCTATAACTGATATTAATCCCGTTGTTTTAGTGTGAATAGTTAATGAGTTATAAAAGGTTAAAGTTTGGAGGTGTTACATTTCGTTCAAATTTCAATCCTGTATATCTCTCTTTCTACAGTTCAGATTTTAATGCAACCTTTACCAAATTGTACAGAATAGTTTCCTCTATAACTGATATAAATCCCGTTGTTTTAGTGTGAATAGTTATTGAGATATAGAAGCCTAAAGTTTGGAGATATTACATTTTGTTTAAATTTCAAACCTTTATATCTCTCTTTCTACTGTTCAGATTTTAATGCAACCTTTACCAAATTGTACAGAATAGTTTCGTCTATGACTGATATAAATCCCGTTGTTTTAGTGTGAATAGTTATTGAGATATAGAAGCTTAAAGTTTGGAGATGTTACATTTTGTTTAAATTTCAAACCTTTATATCTCTCTTTCTACTGTTCAGATTTTAATGCAACCTTTACCAAATTGTACAGAATAGTTTCCTCTATGACTGATATAAATCCCGTTGTTTTAGTGTGAATAGTTATTGAGATATAGAAGCTTAAAGTTTGGAGATGTTACATTTTGTTTAAATTTCAAACCTTTATATCTCTCTTTCTACTGTTCAGATTTTAATGCAACCTTTACCAAATTGTACAGAATAGTTTCCTCTATAACTGATATAAATCCCGTTGTTTTAGTGTGAATAGTTATTGAGATATAGAAGCTTAAAGTTTGGAAATGTTACATTTTGTTTAAATTTCAAACCTTTATATCTCTCTTTCTACTGTTCAGATTTTAATGCAACCATTACCAAATTGTACAGAATAGTTTCCTCTATGACTGATATAAATCCCGTTGTTTTAGTGTGAATAGTTAATGAGTTATAGAAGGTTAAAGTTTGGAGGTGTTATATTTCGTTCAAATTTCAAACCTTTATATCTCTCTTTTAGTGTGAATAGTTAATGAGTTATAAAAGGTTAAAGTTTGGAGGTGTTATATTTCGTTCAAATTTCCAACCTTTACATCTCTCTTTCTACTGTTCAGATTTTAATGCAACCTTTACCAAATTGTACAGAATAGTTTCCTCCATAACTGGTATAAATCCCGTTGTTATAGAGTTAATAGGTAATGAGATATAGAAGCTTAATGTTTGGAGATGTTACATTTCGTTTAAATTTCAAACCTTTATATCTCTCTTTCTACTGTTCAGATTTTAATGCAACCTTTACCAAATTGTACAGAATAGATTCCTCTATAACTGGTATAAATCCCGTTGTTATAGATTTAATAGGTAAGGAGATATAGAAGCTTAATGTTTGGAGATGTTACATTTCGTTTAAATTTCAAACCTTTAAATCTCTCTTTCTACTGTTCAGATTTTAATGCAACCTTTACCAAATTGTACAGAATAGTTTCCTCTATGACTGATAAAAATCCCGTTGGTTTAGTTTGAATAGTTAATGAGATATAGAAGCTTAAAGTTTGGAGATGTTACATTTCGTTTAAATTTCAAACCTTTATATCTCTCTTTCTACTGTTCAGATTTTAATGCAACCTTTACCAAATTGTACAGAATAGTTTCCTCTATGACTGATATAAATCCCGTTGTTTTAGTTTGAATAATTAATGAGATATAGAAGCTTAAAATTTGGAGATGTTACATTTCGTTTAAATTTCAAACCTTTATATCTCTCTTTCTACCGTTCAGATTTTAATGCAACCTTTACCAAATTGTTCAGAATAGGTTCCTCTATAACTGATATAAATCCCGTTGTTTTAGTGTGAATAGTTATTGAGATATAGAAGCTTAAAGTTTGGAGATGTTACATTTCGTTTAAATTTCAAACCTTTATATCTCTCTTTCTACTGTTCAGATTTTAATGCAACCTTTACCAAATTGTACAGAATAGTTTCCTCTATAAATGATATAAATCCCGTTGTTTTATTGTGAATAGTTATTGAGATATAGAAGCTTAAAGTTTGGAGATGTTACATTTCGTTTAAATTTCAAACCTTTAAATCTCTCTTTCTACTGTTCAGATTTTAATGCAAACTTTACCAAATTGTACAGAATAGTTTCATCTATGACTGATATAAATCCCGTTGTTTTAGTTTGAATAGGTAATGAGATATAGAAGCTTAAATTTTGGAAATGTTACATTTCGTTTAAATTTCAAACCTTTATATCTCTCTTTCTACTGTTCAGATTTTAATGCAACCTTTACCAAATTGTACAGAATAGTTTCCTCTATGACTGATATAAATCCCGTTGTTTTAGTTTGAATAGTTATTGAGATATAGAAGTTTAAAGTTTGGAGATGTTACATTTCGTTTAAATTTCAAACCTTTATATCTCCCTTTCTACTGTTCAGATTTTAATGCAACCTTTACCAAATTGTACAGAATAGTTTCCTCTATAACTGATATAAATCCCGTTGTTTTAGAGTGAATAGTTATTGAAATATAGAAGCTTAAAATTTGGAGATGTTACATTTCGTTCAAATTTAAAACCTTTATATTTCTCTTTCTACTGTTCATATTTTAATGCAACCTTTACCAAATTGTACAGAATAGTTTCCTCTATGATTGATAAAAATCCCGTTGTTTTAGTGTGAATAGTTATTGAGATATAGAAGCTTAAAGTTTGGAGATGTTACATTTCGTTTAAATTTCATACCTTTATATCTCTCTTTCTACTGTTCAGATTTTAATGCAACCTTTACCAAATTGTACAGAATAGTTTCCTCTATGACTGATATAAATCCCGTTGTTTTAGTGTGAATAGTTAATGAGTTATAGAAGGTTAAAGTTTGGAGGTGTCATATTTCGTTCAAATTTCAAACCTTTATATCTCTCTTTTAGTGTGAATAGTTAATGAGTTATAAAAGGTTAAAGTTTGGAGGTGTTATATTTCGTTCAAATTTCCAACCTTTATATCTCTCTTTCTACTGTTCAGATTTTAATGCAACCTTTACCAAATGGTCCAGAATAGTTTTTTCTATAACTGATATAAATCCCGTTGTTTTATTGTAAATAGTTCTTGAGATATAAAAGCTTAAAGTTTGGAGATGTTACATTTCGTTTAAATTTCAAACCTTTATATTTCTCTTTCTACTGTTCAGATTTTAATGCAACCTTTACCAAATTGTACAGAATAGTTTCCTCTATGACTGATAAAAATCCCGTTGTTTTAGTGTGAATAGTTATTGAGATATAGAAGCTTAAAGTTTGGAGATGTTACATTTCGTTTAAATTTCAAACCTTTATATCTCTCTTTCTACTGTTCAGATTTTAATGCAACCTTTACCAAATTGTACAGAATAGTTTCCTCTGTGACTGATATAAATCCCGTTGTTTTAGTGTGAATAGTTAATGAGTTATAGAAGGTTAAAGTTTGGAGGTGTTATATTTCGTTCAAATTTCAAACCATTATATCTCTCTTTTAATGTGAATAGTTAATGAGTTATAAAAGGTTAAAGTTTGGAGATGTTACATTTCGTTTAAATTTCCAACCTTTATATCTCTCTTTCTACTGTTCAGATTTTAATGCAACCTTTACCAAATTGTACAGAATAGATTCCTCTATAACTGGTATAAATCCCGTTGTTATAGATTTAATAGGTAAGGAGATATAGAAGCTTAATGTTTGGAGATGTTACATTTCGTTTAAATTTCAAACCTTTATATCTCTCTTTCTACCGTTCAGATTTTAATGCAACCTTTACCAAATTGTTCAGAATAGGTTCCTCTATAACTGATATAAATCCCGTTGTTTTAGTGTGAATAGTTATTGAGATATAGAAGCTTAAAGTTTGGAGATGTTACATTTCGTTTAAATTTCAAACCTTTATATCTCTCTTTCTACTGTTCAGATTTTAATGCAACCTTTACCAAATTGTACAGAATAGTTTCCTCTATAACTGATATAAATCCCGTTGTTTTATTGTGAATAGTTATTGAGATATAGAAGCTTAAAGTTTGGAGATGTTACATTTCGTTTAAATTTCAAACCTTTAAATCTCTCTTTCTACTGTTCAGATTTTAATGCAAACTTTACCAAATTGTACAGAATAGTTTCATCTATGACTGATATAAATCCCGTTGTTTTAGTTTGAATAGGTAATGAGATATAGAAGCTTAAATTTTGGAAATGTTACATTTCGTTTAAATTTCAAACCTTTATATCTCTCTTTCTACTGTTCAGATTTTAATGCAACCTTTACCAAATTGTACAAAATAGTTTCCTCTATGACTCATATAAATCCCGTTGTTTTAGTTTGAATAGTTATTGAGATATAGAAGTTTAAAGTTTGGAGATGTTACATTTCGTTTAAATATCAAACCTTTATATCTCCCTTTCTACTGTTCAGATTTTAATGCAACCTTTACCAAATTGTACAGAATAGTTTCCTCTATAACTGATATAAATCCCGTTGTTTTAGAGTGAATAGTTATTGAAATATAGAAGCTTAAAATTTGGAGATGTTACATTTCGTTCAAATTTAAAACCTTTATATTTCTCTTTCTACTGTTCATATTTTAATGCAACCTTTACCAAATTGTACAGAATAGTTTCCTCTATGATTGATAAAAATCCCGTTGTTTTAGTGTGAATAGTTATTGAGATATAGAAGCTTAAAGTTTGGAGATGTTACATTTCGTTTAAATTTCATACCTTTATATCTCTCTTTCTACTGTTCAGATTTTAATGCAACCTTTACCAAATTGTACAGAATAGTTTCCTCTATGACTGATATAAATCCCGTTGTTTTAGTGTGAATAGTTAATGAGTTATAGAAGGTTAAAGTTTGGAGGTGTCATATTTCGTTCAAATTTCAAACCTTTATATCTCTCTTTTAGTGTGAATAGTTAATGAGTTATAAAAGGTTAAAGTTTGGAGGTGTTATATTTCGTTCAAATTTCCAACCTTTATATCTCTCTTTCTACTGTTCAGATTTTAATGCAACCTTTACCAAATGGTCCAGAATAGTTTTTTCTATAACTGATATAAATCCCGTTGTTTTATTGTAAATAGTTCTTGAGATATAAAAGCTTAAAGTTTGGAGATGTTACATTTCGTTTAAATTTCAAACCTTTATATTTCTCTTTCTACTGTTCAGATTTTAATGCAACCTTTACCAAATTGTACAGAATAGTTTCCTCTATGACTGAGAAAAATCCCGTTGTTTTAGTGTGAATAGTTATTGAGATATAGAAGCTTAAAGTTTGGAGATGTTACATTTCGTTTAAATTTCAAACCTTTATATCTCTCTTTCTACTGTTCAGATTTTAATGCAACCTTTACCAAATTGTACAGAATAGTTTCCTCTGTGACTGATATAAATCCCGTTGTTTTAGTGTGAATAGTTAATGAGTTATAGAAGGTTAAAGTTTGGAGGTGTTATATTTCGTTCAAATTTCAAACCTTTATATCTCTCTTTTAATGTGAATAGTTAATGAGTTATAAAAGGTTAAAGTTTGGAGATGTTACATTTCGTTTAAATTTCCAACCTTTATATCTCTCTTTCTACTGTTCAGATTTTAATGCAACCTTTACCAAATTGTACAGAATAGATTCCTCTATAACTGGTATAAATCCCGTTGTTATAGATTTAATAGGTAAGGAGATATAGAAGCTTAATGTTTGGAGATGTTACATTTCGTTTAAATTTCAAACCTTTATATCTCTCTTTCTACTGTTCAGATTTTAATGCAACCTTTACCAAATTGTACAGAATAGTTTCCTCTATGACTGATATAAATCCCGTTGTTTTAGTTTGAATAGTTAATGAGATATAGAAGCTTAAAGTTTGGAGATGTTACATTTCGTTTAAATCTCAAACCTTTATATCTCTCTTTCTACTGTTCAGATTTTAATGCATCCTTTACCAAATTGTACAGAATAGTATCCTCTATGACTGATATAAATCCCGTTGTTTTAGTTTGAATAATTAAAGAGATATAGAAGCTTAAAATTTGGAGATGTTACATTTCGATAAAATTTCAAACCTTTATATCTCTCTTTCTACTGTTCAGATTTTAATGCAACCTTTACCAAATTGTTCAGAATAGTTTCCTCTATAACTGATATAAATCCCGTTGTTTTAGTGTGAATAGTTATTGAGATATAGAAGCTTAAAGTTTGGAGATGTTACATTTCGTTTAAATTTCAAACCTTTATATCTCTCTTTCTACTGTTCAGATTTTAATGCAACCTTTACCAAATTGTACAGAATAGTTTCCTCTATAACTGATATAAATCCCGTTGTTTTAGTGTGAATAGTTATTGAGATATAGAAGCCTAAAGTTTGGAGATGTTACATTTCGTTTAAATTTCAAACCTTTATATCTCTCTATCTACTGTTCAGATTTTAATGCAACCTTTACCAAATTGTACAGAATAGTTTCCTCTATAACTGATATAAATCCCGTTGTTTTATTGTGAATAGTTATTGAGATATAGAAGCTTAAAGTTTGGAGATGTTACATTTCGTTTAAATTTCAAATCTTTATATCTCTCTTTCTACTGTTCAGATTTTAATGCAACCTTTACCAAATTGTACAGAATAGTTTCGTCTATGACTGATATAAATCCCGTTGTTTTAGTTTGAATAGGTAATGAGATATAGAAGCTTAAATTTTGGAAATGTTACATTTCGTTTAAATTTCAAACCTTTATATCTCTCTTTCTACTGTTCAGATTTTAATGCAACCTTTACCAAATTGTACAGAATAGTTTCCTCTATGACTGATATAAATCCCGTTGTTTTAGTTTGAATAGTTATTGAGATATAGAAGTTTAAAGTTTGGAGATGTTACATTTCGTTTAAATTTCAAACCTTTATATCTCCCTTTCTACTGTTCAGATTTTAATGCAACCTTTACCAAATTGTACAGAATAGTTTCTTCTATAACTGATATAAATCCCGTTGTTTTAGAGTGAATGGTTATTGAAATATAGAAGCTTAAAATTTGGAGATGTTACATTTCGTTCAAATTTAAAACCTTTATATTTCTCTTTCTACTGTTCAGATTTTAATGCAACCTTTACCAAATTGTACAGAATAGTTTCCTCTATGACTGATAAAAATCCCGTTGTTTTAGTGTGAATAGTTATTGAGATATAGAAGCTTAAAGTTTGGAGATGTTACATTTCGTTTAAATTTCAAACCTTTATATCTCTCTTTCTACTGTTCAGATTTTAATGCAACCTTTCCAAATTGTACAGAATAGTTTCCTCTATGACTGATATAAATCCCGTTGTTTTAGTGTGAATAGTTAATGAGTTATAGAAGGTTAAAGTTTGGAGGTGTTATATTTCGTTCAAATTTCAAACCTTTCTATCTCTCTTTTAGTGTGAATAGTTAATGAGTTATAAAAGGTTAAAGTTTGGAGGTGTTATATTTCGTTCAAATTTCCAACCTTTATATCTCTCTTTCTACTGTTCAGATTTTAATGCAACCTTTAGCAAATTGTACAGAATAGTTTCCTCTATAACTGGTATAAATCCCGTTGTTATAGAGTTAATAGGTAATGAGATATGAAAGCTTAATGTTTGGAGATGTTACATTTCGTTTAAATTTCAAACCTTTATATCTCTCTTTCTACTGTTCAGATTTTAATGCAACCTTTACCAAATTGTACAGAATAGTTTCCTCTATGACTGATATAAATCCCGTTGTTTTAGTTTGAATAGTTAATGAGATATAGAAGCTTAAAGTTTGGAGATGTTACATTTCGTTTAAACTTCAAACCTTTATATCTCTCTTTCTACTGTTCAGATTTTAATGCAACCTTTACCAAATTGTACAGAATAGTTTCCTCTATGACTGATATAAATCCCGTTATTTTAGTTTGAATAGTTATTGAGATATAGAAGTTTAAAGTTTGGAGATGTTACATTTCGTTTAAATTTCAAACCTTTATATCTCCCTTTCTACTGTTCAGATTTTAATGCAACCTTTACCAAATTGTACAGAATAGTTTCCTCTATAACTGATATAAATCCCGTTGTTTTAGAGTGAATAGTTATTGAAATATAGAAGCTCAAAATTTGGAGATGTTACATTTCGTTCAAATTTAAAACCTTTATATTTCTCTTTCTACTGTTCAGATTTTAATGCAACCTTTACCAAATTGTACAGAATAGTTTCCTCTATGACTGATAAAAATCCCGTTGTTTTAGTGTGAATAGTTATTGAGATATAGTAGCTTAAAGTTTGGAGATGTTACATTTCGTTTAAATTTCAAACCTTTATATCTCTCTTTCTACTGTTCAGATTTTAATGCAACCTTTACCAAATTGTACAGAATAGTTTCCTCTATGACTGATATAAATCCCGTTGTTTTAGTGTGAATAGTTAATGAGTTATAGAAGGTTAAAGTTTGGAGGTGTTATATTTCGTTCAAATTTCAAACCTTTCTATCTCTCTTTTAGTGTGAATAGTTAATGAGTTATAAAAGGTTAAAGTTTGGAGGTGTTATATTTCGTTCAAATTTCCAACCTTTATATCTCTCTTTCTACTGTTCAGATTTTAATGCAACCTTTAGCAAATTGTACAGAATAGTTTCCTCTATAACTGGTATAAATCCCGTTGTTATAGAGTTAATAGGTAATGAGATATAAAAGCTTAATGTTTGGAGATGTTACATTTCGTTTAAATTTCAAACCTTTATATCTCTCTTTCTACTGTTCAGATTTTAATGCAACCTTTACCAAATTGTACAGAATAGTTTCCTCTATGACTGATATAAATCCCGTTGTTTTAGTTTGAATAGTTAATGAGATATAGAAGCTTAAAGTTTGGAGATGTTACATTTCGTTTAAACTTCAAACCTTTATATCTCTCTTTCTACTGTTCAGATTTTAATGCAACCTTTACCAAATTGTACAGAATAGTATCCTCTATGACTGATATAAATCCCGTTGTTTTAGTTTGAATAATTAATGAGATATAGAAGCTTAAAATTTGGAGATGTTACATTTCGTTTAAATTTCAAACCTTTATATCTCTCTTTCTACTGTTCAGATTTTAATGCAACCTTTACCAAATTGTTCAGAATAGTTTCCTCTATAACTGATATAAATCCCGTTGTTTTAGTGTGAATAGTTATTGAGATATAGAAGCTTAAAGTTTGGAGATGTTACATTTCGTTTAAATTTCAAACCTTTATATCTCTCTTTCTACTGTTCAGATTTTAATGCAACCTTTACCAAATTGTACAGAATAGTTTCGTCTATGACTGATATAAATCCCGTTGTTTTAGTTTGAATAGGTAATGAGATATAGAAGCTTAAATTTTGGAAATGTTACATTTCGTTTAAATTTCAAACCTTTATATCTCTCTTTCTACTGTTCAGATTTTAATGCAACCTTTACCAAATTGTACAGAATAGTTTCCTCTATGACTGATATAAATCCCGTTGTTTTAGTTTGAATAGTTATTGAGATATAGAAGTTTAAAGTTTGGAGATGTTACATTTCGTTTAAATTTCAAACCTTTATATCTCCCTTTCTACTGTTCAGATTTTAATGCAACCTTTACCAAATTGTACAGAATAGTTTCCTCTATAACTGATATAAATCCCGTTGTTTTAGAGTGAATAGTTATTGAAATATAGAAGCTCAAAATTTGGAGATGTTACATTTCGTTCAAATTTAAAACCTTTATATTTCTCTTTCTACTGTTCAGATTTTAATGCAACCTTTACCAAATTGTACAGAATAGTTTCCTCTATGATTGATAGAAATCCCGTTCTTTTAGTGTGAATAGTTATTGAGATATAGAAGCTTAAAGTTTGGAGATGTTACATTTCGTTTAAATTTTAAACCTTTATATCTCTCTTTCTACTGTTCAGATTTTAATGCAACCTTTACCAAATTGTACAGAATAGTTTCGTCTATGACTGATATAAATCCCGTTGTTTTAGTGTGAATAGTTAATGAGTTATAGAAGGTTAAAGTTTGGAGGTGTTATATTTCGTTCAAATTTCAAACCTTTATATCTCTCTTTTAGTGTGAATAGTTAATGAGTTATAAAAGGTTAAAGTTTGGAGGTGTTATATTTCGTTCAAATTTCCAACCTTTATATCTCTCTTTCTACTGTTCAGATTTTAATGCAAACTTTACCAAATTGTACAGAATAGTTTCCTCTATAACTGGTATAAATCCTGTTGTTATAGATTTAATAGGTAAGGAGATATAGAAGCTTAAAGTTTGGAGATGTTACATTTCGTTTAAATTTCAAACCTTTATATCTCTCTTTCTACTGTTCAGATTTTAATGCAACCTTTACCAAATTGTACAGAATAGTTTCCTCTATGACTGATATAAATCCCGTTGTTTTAGTTTGAATAATTAATGAGATATAGAAGCTTAAAATTTGGAGATGTTACATTTCGTTTAAATTTCAAACCTTTATATCTCTCTTTCTACTGTTCAGATTTTAATGCAACCTTTACTAAATTGTACAGAATAGTTTCCTCTATAACTGATATAAATCCCGTTGTTTTAGTGTGAATAGTTATTGAGATATAGAAGCTTAAAGTTTGGAGATGTTACATTTCGTTTAAATTTAAAACCTTTATATCTCTCTTTCTACTGTTCAGATTTTAATGCAACCTTTACCAAATTGTACAGAATAGTTTCCTCTATAACTGATATAAATCCCGTTGTTTTAGTGTGAATAGTTATTGAGATATAGAAGCTTAAAGTTTGGAGATGTTACATTTCGTTTAAATTTCAAACCTTTATATCTCTCTTTCTACTGTTCAGATTTTAATGCAACCTTTACCAAATTGTACTGAATAGTTTCCTCTATGACTGATATAAATCCCATTGTTTTATTTTGAATAGGTAATGAGATATAAAAGCTTAAATTTTGGAGATGTTACATTTCGTTTAAATTTCAAACCTTTATATCTCTCTTTCTACTGTTCAGATTTTAATGCAACCTTTACCAAATTGTACAGAATAGTTTCGTCTATGACTGATATAAATCCCGTTGTTTTAGTTTGAATAGGTAATGAGATATAGAAGCTTAAATTTTGGAGATGTTACATTTCGTTTAAATTTCAAACCTTTATATCTCTCTTTCTACTGTTCAGATTTTAATGCAACCTTTACCAAATTGTACAGAATAGTTTCCTCTATGACTGATATATATCCCGTTGTTTTAGTTTGAATAGGTAATGAGATATAGAAGCTTAAATTTTGGAGATGTTACATTTCGTTTAAATTTCAAACCTTTATATCTCTCTTTCTACTGTTCAGATTTCAATGCAACCTTTACCAAATTGTACAGAATAGTTTCCTCTATGACTGATATAAATCCCGTTGTTTTAGTTTGAATAGGTAATGAGATATAGAAGCTTAAATTTTGGAAATGTTACATTTCGTTTAAATTTCAAACCTTTATATCTCTCTTTCTACTGTTCAGATTTTAATGCAACCTTTACCAAATTGTACAGAATAGTTTCCTCTATGACTGATATAAATCCCGTTGTTTTAGTTTGAATAGTTATTGAGATATAGAAGTTTAAAGTTTGGAGATGTTACATTTCGTTTAAATTTCAAACCTTTATATCTCCCTTTCTACTGTTCAGATTTTAATGCAACCTTTACCAAATTGTACAGAATAGTTTCCTCTATAACTGATATAAATCCCGTTGTTTTAGAGTGAATGGTTATTGAAATATAGAAGCTTAAAATTTGGAGATGTTACATTTCGTTCAAATTTAAAACCTTTATATTTCTCTTTCTACTGTTCAGATTTTAATGCAACCTTTACCAAATTGTACAGAATAGTTTCCTCTATGACTGATAAAAATCCCGTTGTTTTAGTGTGAATAGTTATTGAGATATAGAAGCTTAAAGTTTGGAGATGTTACATTTCGTTTAAATTTCAAACCTTTATATCTCTCTTTCTACTGTTCAGATTTTAATGCAACCTTTACCAAATTGTACAGAATAGTTTCCTCTATGACTGATATAAATCCCGTTGTTTTAGTGTGAATAGTTAATGAGTTATAGAAGGTTAAACTTTGGAGGTGTTATATTTCGTTCAAATTTCAAACCTTTCTATCTCTCTTTTAGTGTGAATAGTTAATGAGTTATAAAAGGTTAAAGTTTGGAGGTGTTATATTTCGTTCAAATTTCCAACCTTTATATCTCTCTTTCTACTGTTCAGATTTTAATGCAACCTTTAGCAAATTGTACAGAATAGTTTCCTCTATGACTGATATAAATCCCGTTGTTTTAGAGTGAATGGTTATTGAAATATAGAAGCTTAAAATTTGGAGATGTTACATTTCGTTCAAATTTAAAACCTTTATATTTCTCTTTCTACTGTTCAGATTTTAATGCAACCTTTACCAAATTGTACAGAATAGTTTCCTCTATGACTGATAAAAATCCCGTTGTTTTAGTGTGAAGAGTTATTGAGATATAGAAGCTTAAAGTTTGGAGATGTTACATTTCGTTTAAATTTCAAACCTTTATATCTCTCTTTCTACTGTTCAGATTTTAATGCAACCTTTACCAAATTGTACAGAATAGTTTCCTCTATGACTGATATAAATCCCGTTGTTTTAGTGTGAATAGTTAATGAGTTATAGAAGGTTAAAGTTTGGAGGTGTTATATTTCGTTCAAATTTCAAACCTTTCTATCTCTCTTTTAGTGTGAATAGTTAATGAGTTATAAAAGGTTAAAGTTTGGAGGTGTTATATTTCGTTCAAATTTCCAACCTTTATATCTCTCTTTCTACTGTTCAGATTTTAATGCAACCTTTAGCAAATTGTACAGAATAGTTTCCTCTATAACTGGTATAAATCCCGTTGTTATAGAGTTAATAGGTAATGAGATATAAAAGCTTAATGTTTGGAGATGTTACATTTCGTTTAAATTTCAAACCTTTATATCTCTCTTTCTACTGTTCAGATTTTAATGCAACCTTTACCAAATTGTACAGAATAGTTTCCTCTATGACTGATATAAATCCCGTTGTTTTAGTTTGAATAATTAATGAGATATAGAAGCTTAAAATTTGGAGATGTTACATTTCGTTTAAATTTCAAACCTTTATATCTCTCTTTCTACTGTTCAGATTTTAATGCAACCTTTACCAAATTGTTCAGAATAGTTTCCTCTATAACTGATATAAATCCCGTTGTTTTAGTGTGAATAGTTATTGAGATATAGAAGCTTAAAGTTTGGAGATGTTACATTTCGTTTAAATTTCAAACCTTTATATCTCTCTTTCTACTGTTCAGATTTTAATGCAACCTTTACCAAATTGTACAGAATAGTTTCGTCTATGACTGATATAAATCCCGTTGTTTTAGTTTGAATAGGTAATGAGATATAGAAGCTTAAAATTTGGAGATGTTACATTTCGTTTAAATTTCAAACCTTTATATCTCTCTTTCTACTGTTCAGATTTTAATGCAACCTTTACTAAATTGTACAGAATAGTTTCCTCTATAACTGATATAAATCCCGTTGTTTTAGTGTGAATAGTTATTGAGATATAGAAGCTTAAAGTTTGGAGATGTTACATTTCGTTTAAATTTCAAACCTTTATATCTCTCTTTCTACTGTTCAGATTTTAATGCAACCTTTACCAAATTGTACAGAATAGTTTCGTCTATGACTGATATAAATCCCGTTGTTTTAGTTTGAATAGGTAATGAGATATAGAAGCTTAAATTTTGGAGATGTTACATTTCGTTTAAATTTCAAACCTTTATATCTCTCTTTCTACTGTTCAGATTTTAATGCAACCTTTACCAAATTGTACAGAATAGTTTCCTCTATGACTGATATATATCCCGTTGTTTTAGTTTGAATAGGTAATGAGATATAGAAGCTTAAATTTTGGAGATGTTACATTTCGTTTAAATTTCAAACCTTTATATCTCTCTTTCTACTGTTCAGATTTCAATGCAACCTTTACCAAATTGTACAGAATAGTTTCCTCTATGACTGATATAAATCCCGTTGTTTTAGTGTAAATAGTTATTGAGATATAGAAGCTTAAACTTTGGAGATTTCCTATTTTTTTTTTTATCTTTAGCTTTATAATTACTATAATCGTAAAAGTGCACAGTTGTTGTTTTTAATTTGTGATTATTAATTTTATTAATATAGATTAAGAGATATTATAGTCAATCTATGTTAAATGGTGTGGTACTTGTACAAATCTTTTGTACATGAAAATAGCCTTTGTCGTCTTATAAATTTTGCGAAATATTTATGAAGAAATAACTCAGTAAAATTATTTAAATGATATCAATGAAGTATTAATGTAATGTTGGTACTTGCTGGTTTATATACATTTTAGCGTTTTATCTCTTGTACTTAGCGTTTTAAACAGTTAGATTTTGTAGAGAATTCAAAAGTTCGTTTAACAATCTTAAATATTTGAGTACTTACCCAAAGCAATAGGAACCTTGCACCATTGAGTACCATCCTGTAGTGTGATAATACCGTCACATTTTAACAATGTGTCACTATCTATACTGATGACATTGAACACGCCTTCCGTAGAATGATCAATCGTTTGAAAACCTAAAAAGCCTTAATGTTAATATGAAGATCGGAAAATTGTAAGTCATATTCTTTAGCAATATACATACTTTGAACATTTTCATCTTCTTCAAGAGGTGCAGGATCATCTACATCTTCAATAACCTGTACAGAGTTCATTCTGGATATCTACTTAATAATGGAAAGTCACATTCTGCAGACAAGAAAACATATCACTAAATATTTGCATTAAGTTCAATACCATTAACAATGTATTGATACGTCTTATTATAATTTCAGTAATTAGGGCACTTTAGTTCATACCTGGAAGCATATATGTTAAAATACGATAATGTTAATGTCTGGTTACAATTCTTATTTTTCAACTATTAAATAAACATTAACATAACTTGATTTACTTGAAACTGACCACACTGAAAACAAGCATCTGATACCAACACTTCATATCATGATTATTAATTCTCCTTCAGTAAAGAAAACATTAACAGCAACATTGTTTTCATCAGAGTACTCAATTAAACGTTCAAAACAACAATAATACTGAGTTAAAACGAAACCTACCAGCTTAAAGAGAATCTTGGGAAATTACCCATAAACTCATACAACAGAAATCTTTGACAAGGGCGAGGTCACAAACTACCAACAGATCTCTTTAGAATAAATTAATCAAAATTGGTAAATAATTTTTTTTTATTTTAATAATAATTTTTTTCATTATTGCAGTGAAAAAATAATAATATTCCATATTTTTATTTAATATAATTTGCACAAGTCCTTACTTGTTTTTTCAGAACGCCCCCTACCTAAACAAATTCATAGATCGTTCAAATTTATAGTCATTGATTTGCGAAAGTTTATTCATTATTATGAAGTAGCCGACGGTCTAATTAATGGTAATTTTTTCAATGTTGGAATCATAGAGCTAAAGAGCATAAATCATCATGTGCATCAAGGAATGCACAGTTTCTCTTTAAGGATTCTGTCATTTTTCTATCAATATCAAAATGTAACAAACCACAATAAAAATGTTTTTCATACCTTTATTTAAAATTTAACAATTTACATTTAATATAAATACAATATTTACAATATTTAGTAACTTATTTAAATTGTAATTCAACAGTATTTGTACAAAATTTAAACTTTTCAAGCAATGTTGGATACGGCAAGAATTTCTGTGAGCAATTTTAAAGGACATACACTTAATCTTCTTTTGTATTGATATTTAGTTAAAGCCAATTTTATTTGTGTATCATTTATTTCTTGAATTAATAAAATTTACCAATTCATAAATCCAATTAATACAAATAAAAGTATTAAAGCTGGGGATTTTTTGTCTGCTGCATTGCAAAGATCACCTTGACAAAAGCACATATAAACTTTTTCATGACCCCAAGTGGTAGGGGCACATCTTTCTTCATTATCATCTGGTCCTCGTTGTAAACAAAGACGTTCAGTTGCTGCCCCGTATTCTTTAATAAGAAAAAGTGAAGTGAACAGTAACTGCAGTAGTCTAGATTTTATTTCTACTAAAATGAATGAGGATCAATTATTCTTACCTTCATCTTTAAATGAATTACTACCTCTGTCTAATATTTTTCCACACCATCCTGAAGTGCAAGGAATTGCATCAACACCTTGGATTCCTTCTAAAGCTGAAGCGTTAAATTTAAATGGATCCTTACAGCTTCCTAGATCTCCACGTGAACGACATTTGAAACATCTATTAAATGCCCCTGGATGAAAATGTACAAAATAAATATTTACTTGATTTGTCAATAGTATGTATATATGACACAACTTTAAACTACTATTACTTATGCTAGACAAACGCTAGCAAAACAAAATCTAAAAAAATCACCTTCTGTATTATCTATTAAATAAAGAAATAACAATACAGGAACTAAACTTTTTAAATCACTCATTAATGACTTCATGGTCGAACATGTATAAATGAAAGTAATATCTGAAAAAAGAAGTAACGGTGCAATGATGCAAGGAGTAGGGATACAAAAATCTTAAAAGTAGGGGTGAAAACGCTAGAAAGGTCATCACGCCTTACTATACTAGAATTCTTTCGACTTGCTGGCAAAGTAACCGGTAATCTTCCTTTGTAATAATCATTTCCTTGAAATATCACATGTAAAATGAGTAATAGAAGTTTTTTGTAGCTGTTGAAAGGGAATTCAATACTTTGCAGTAGTCACAGTGTTTTATTTCATTATTCACTCAAATGTCATTTACAACTTTTTCCCAATATCAGTAGAATGTATTGCAATTTATATCAAATTTTAAAATTAATTTTGCAACAAATGTGCATTAATGAGGTCTTATAAATGAATAGTATTTTTTTTTTTTTTTTTTTTTTTTTTAAAGTCATCATTATGTCTTTTGAGTAAACATCAAATCTAAAAGAACTAAAGTTATTCTATGTCAGTACACCGATATGTGCGGTCAAGTTATTGTAACTAGAGGTGTGACTGGCTTAAGTTTTTCCAAAAAGTACGCCTGCTAAATGTAAATTAAAAAATCTATTAATTCCTTTGAAAATTTAACTGAATTTTAATTTTCCAAAAATTTACAGACGAATGTCTAAAATAAAACTCATTGGTTTATATATCTGCATTTAGTTACAAAACAATTTGGAGAAAAGCCTCCAGAAGTTTTGCAGTTAATTAAAAAAAACAAACTCACGAAACTTCGATTTTTACACTTCATACTTCCTCGATTTTACCAGCTGTTTCCTCTGATTTTCTTCCTGGAATCCTATCCAAGTTTTTAACTGTTAGATCCCCAGGAACACTTTAGAAGAAAGCTTAACTTAGTAGTCCTGTCTACCTTCTCAAATTACCTATGTTCCTAGATGACAAACAGAACACTACAAGACTCAGCTTGTAGGTGGAGAGTTTATCAGACTGGTGACTCCTTTACCTGCGAGTGAATCCCTTCAAAAAAAACGAAAAAAAAAACCACTATTTTTTTTCAAAATTTAAGATTTAGTTTCTACCTGGGAATCATCCTCATTCTCAATAAAATTCTACGAAGAAAATACTCTAAATTAGTAATAGCTTTAATGAAACGTGGGATTTTAATTGATACTGCAAATATAACCAGGAAAATCCGAATACTTAATCTTTGAAAAAAATTAATAAAATTGTAAACTGTTTAGGGTTTTATCTCTCTTTTAAAACATATTTATAAAGCAATCAAAAACAAAAAAACAAAAAAAAAAAATTAATTTAACTCTTTGCAATACCAGTTTTAATTTATCTCAAATGTTAGAAAACAACAACCTTGTTATCTCGCCGTACTGTTTAAACAGTAGCAAATTATTACTCCAAAACACAAATTAGCTAAAAAAAAGTTCCATTCTTAAATTTGTTTACACAGTATTTTTCTTTAGCTATATAAAATTTATGAATATTTCGTATATTTATGGTTATCACATTATGTTCCATATTACTGAAGTTCACTGTTAGGTAACCTTCAAAGCTGTTTATTATTTTACAATGCTTTCACATTTATACATTTAATTTGAATATCT
The DNA here is from genome assembly GCF_049639745.1 of Rhodnius prolixus. Lineage (NCBI taxonomy): Eukaryota > Metazoa > Arthropoda > Insecta > Hemiptera > Reduviidae > Rhodnius > Rhodnius prolixus. The sequence goes on along the minus strand of NW_027411636.1, from coordinate 1,421,023 downwards.
GTTGTGACGTACACTTGTTTAGTGGACAAATTTACTTTCTAGAAGCGATTTTAATAAATTTCCATAAGTATTCAAGGTATTCTATTGAACTTAGGCTTGAGAGAGTTTTACAATTTTTGAATTAAATTACTTTTACATATTAGAACAATTAAAAATAGTTAATATGGTTGTTGAAGATTTTTTAAAAAAAGGTTATTCGAATTCATTCAATTAGAAGTTTGGTTTAAAATGTGATTTTTTTTTTTTAATAAAACATTTCTATTTTATCTAAGCAGAGCAAACATTATTGCATTTTAGCAGGTACTTAATTTAGAGTTTTCATCTTCAATATTCGTTTTGAGATTTCTTGACTACTTAATAAGTTTTGTTTTGCTAATAAAAAACATCAGGTAGTCAAACTTTTTCGGTCAACCAAAAGTATTTCACTGAACCGATTTTTCGATTTGCAGAGACATGGCATACTTATTGCTCAAAAGTTATGATTTTTTTTTTATTGTAACATTTTTCAAGGAAAATTTGATTTATGAGCATATCTGGGCGTTGAGGAGTGGATTGGGGCTTAACATTTAAGTTTAGGGGCTAGAGGGTTAATGAAAGGACTTGACAGCTTTTAAAAGTACTTCATTGAGAATAAAAATTACGTATTGGAAGAGAAAAGGCTGGCAACCTGAAAGCCAAAAGTATTTGCATGATTTATCCACTGGAGGAGGGTCAAGTTTCCGCTAGTGGATCAAAGTGCATGTCCCTTATCAAATGTAATGCCCAAGAGTCTATCCTACATCGGCCAAAATTTAGGTAGTAAGAATTTCACACTGGAAACCCAGCTCTTAGTCTATATTGGCTCTTCGTGACATCACAGCAGCCATAGAAAGTGAGAGAAAGGAGAAATGAGAGCTACTTCCTGCTAAGGGACTGTTCAAAACAGAAAGATCCGAGCAAATCTGGACATAAAGTTAGCCGAAGAAAGAACTGACTGAGAAGGTATGACTATCTTACGAGAGTGGCCGAAACTAGATTTTTAAAATCTTAAAAATTACAAGGCATTAAGAAAAATAATAATTGACACAATGTCTGCAAATCACGATAGTCTTATATAAGGGAAATGTTCAAAGTTTTAAAAAAAAAAATCTTTGATGGAAGTACAGGAAATTGATGTAAAATGGAGCCATTTACGAGAAATCCTTCAAAAATTGAAAAATAGAAATATTAAGGAGGCACTTCTGAATGGCTGACTTTTTATATGGGAAACTTTATACCACAAGTGGCATTGCAACAATTGGAGTTATGCTAAGCAGTCATATACGCAGATCAATTTGTAAACACCATTTTTACGTACTTAAGGGGAAAAAAACTTGTTAAGTCCAGTTTAGTGGGCCTGTTCTGTTTCTCCTGTGATTAAGCCTGTAACCGAGCTTTGAACAAAGGAAATCAAAATTAGAGATCCCAATCTCCGAAAAATGCAAGCAACAAGAAAAAACAAGCGTGTCAACACAGAAAGTAAAAGAAAAATTTATCTGTCTGACGAATGGAAAACAAAAAACAAAAATTACAGAACCATGCAGAAAAACACCATATCTACGGAAATTGAATTTTAAATATATTTTACAATTATTTACAGACATATGTATCTACAGGCGTAAATATTATGTTATAATAACAATAATACAACGAACAATTGCTTGATTAAATACGATTTAACTAATTTAAAGTAATTAAAACAAAAAAAAAGATGTAGATTTATTTTCACTATCATTTACAAATGCAGTCTTAGAGCACCTTAAAAAATTCAGAATGTCATTTAAATAGGAACCTTCGCGACAGTTCTTTTTTTGAATGTATCAAACTATTCTTTATCACACCATTATTTCCTTCGATTCAGTCGGCTTTTGTCCTTTGTCTTCAAGATTTGTTTCTGTGGAGGAAAGAACACATTTAAGTTTATCAGTGAAACTAATACTAATTATGTTAGAATATGATTAAAATGGCGATCTCTCTAAAAAAAATTGGATGTAATAAAAGTCTGCGTTTTTTTTTTTTTTTATTTCATTTAGTTTAAAGAATGGAATGCACAGGATGACGGTATCGAGTGCACAGCCTCCGGAGGCACCAAGCACTCTCTCAGTAAGAAGCCATTCATGCCTAACCTAAGAAATGGAAGGGGCATTTGTCTTCTCCAAAAAGTCTGCATAGTTAAGCAGATGATATGTGTATTTACTTTTTGCAGGGGGAAGAAAGACCACCAGGGAAAGGTTATCCTCATCTGCAGGCTCTCTTTCACTTTCTTAAAAAGGGCTTTCCTAAAGAGGCTGGGTAGTAAACAGAAATTGAAACGGATACATCCTACCTAGGGACATTGGAGAGGGGTTTTCAGAGACTGGTTTTGTAACCAGATTTTGCAACCTGGGGTTTTTCAAACTCTGCCAATTCTCCTACAATTCTCCCGACTTCTTAATTTGGAGTGCTATTTTTGGAATATCAGGATAGACGCTGCATAGAGGATAGCCAAGAGTGGTTATACCTGACTACCTCATTTTATCTCCTCTTTCTTCCTGAACTCCCCCAAAAACAGCTGGTTCCCTTAATTGGAAGGTTTGGTTCTCATTCTCTGAACAAGACAGGAGTGATGGGGAGGAGCCTGAGCTCTAGAAGCTGGAGAGTATATAATATACTATATAATGAATATAATCCAACCTAGAATTTGTTGCCCTTTAAAATGGGAGAACATTTTACAAAATATTTAGGATAGGTATTAGAGGGTAAGGGTGAGTAGGCCCTAACTACAACAACTTGTTTTCTAAGAATTTCCATACCTAGGCAATTTTTTTTTTACATCGGAATTCCTGGGGAAGCTGTAGGATCAGAGGTTTAACATGTGCGGTACGGAATAAACAGAAATACATAAACAAACCACAAAACAAAAAAAAAAGCGATTGTAATGCAAACAATAAGTTTGAGTTCGAGTAAGTGAAATTGTGTCAGCGTTACGCCTGTGAGTAAGCCAAACTCACATTTAGTAGCACAAATCTAAGGATTTTGCAGCTGCTAGTAAAGAAGCAGTACTTTAAGCACTCCTGTAATATGACTCGCTACATGATTCATCGAAGAAATGCTTGGACCCAATTTTCTGTAACGCCTCAGAGCCATCCATTTTGTAAATACATTGTGAAAGATTCTAAGAATACTTCTGAATAGGCTACTCAGAGACGTGGCGATGAGGATATTAAGAACTACAATGTTTAGCTATGCCAATTGGGGAATGGCCACGACACCGTCAAAATTGGCCCCTCTGATCTATTACTGGCTCAGGAGCTCAGGTAACTGATTTAAAATAACATTATAGACTTAATGAGCAGTATGACAGCTGTAAGCGACTTCTAAAATCTCATCTGATTCTAATTCCCTGAAACCCTGACCAAAAAAGAGTTGATGATCAAATGGAGCTGATGACTGGCTACCAAAAGAAATCGTGTGAAGCAAGTCGTGTATATGATCGTATCCCGACTTATATGATTGGAAGATGTCGAGGTTGGTCCACCGAAAGTAGGTGATTAGGTGGCACAAGATAAAAATTACAGAGCAAAGTTATTCAGAAAATCAGCTGTGGACTTTTCGAGCCTTTAGTATGATTTAGCGACAAACAAAACAAATAAAAGCCTCCATAATAATAATTACCACTAGCATCAATACCGGTAACTGAATATCTCTTGATGATTTCATAACTAGAAGGCGATCCAAAGAAGTTCGCTCCAACAATGCTATTTATATCAGTTGCTTGAAGACTACAATTTGGACATCCGTTACTTATATTTGGCTTGCATTTTTCGTGATAAGTCCCACTACATGACTGACATGATTCCATTACACCTAGAAAAAAAGTTGATAGTATTTATATTAACAAAAAAATGATCTACAAAGGATTAAAACTTGTTAAGTTAAATTTTAAGTAAGTCTTCCACAATAGTTTTTGATCAAAATCTTACAATCTCGATCACTTTAATAAAATAGTTTTAGAAAAACCTTTTCACTTTCGTTATAAAACTCGGTGACGTTTACTGAATCCAGGACGTTCTAAGCTTAGTGATATTATCCTAGCCTCTTTATATTATTGATCATTTCAATGCGAAATTAACTTTACAACATTTACTACACCAATGAGAATCAAATTTTTTTTTGTCAAAATTTATAATATGAAGAAATTTCAATAACATTTTTCAATGAACTTGTTTTCATTTTCATGAAAACGTCTCCAACTATTTTTTTTGCACTTAGCACAAAGTAGATACATACATGTACGAATATTAAATACGAGTACTGCTATACATTTCAGTAATATTTTTAAACGGATATTTCTATTGAACCAGTGAAAACTGAATATTTTACAAGATTGCAATACTTCTTTTTATTAGCAGCAATAAAAAAACCGTAACAAAATTTGGAAATAAAGCTACTACATGAAAATACTGAGTTTAAAGAAAATTTCGATTATTTAGAGTCACGAAAGGTGGAGCGAGATGTAAACCTGGTTGAAATCAAATTCTCTACATTATTAAACTCAGATGATGTATAAAAATCCAAAACCGGTCAGGAATAAAATAAACATGCGTGATACGATGGTTAAAATAAGCGATATTATTTAGGGAACCCTTTTAATGAACTGTTTTTTTTATTTGCAATTTAATAATAAAAAAAAAACGAGTATCTTTAAAGTTGTGTCTAACTAGACATACATACTAATCAGTTTTAGTTTCGAAGTTTTTTGAGGGGTATTTCTTTTTCCAGAATTTTTCCGAAAATAGTAGGAATATCTCCTCTATATTGAAACAAAATACTTATTGACAAGGAAAAAATAGAAGTCAACTAGAACTGGAAAGGATATTTAAGAAAATTGGAAAGAACAGACCTTGGATTCCATTCGGAAGTTTGTCTTAGAATAAATATTCTGAAGAAAGGTTAATACAAGAATAACAACTGCTGATTAACCACTAACCAGTTTCACTGCACACCGTACAATATTTAGGTTTTTCATCCTCATCGTCTAATTCTACGGCTGCAGTTTCCACGATCACTTGATTTGTAGGCGAGGTCGGAGTACTACTTGGAGCCTTTTTAGCATAACTGCGTTTAGACTGCTAAAAAAAAAACAACAATTATTTACGATTATAAAGGGGTATAATCAACTACTCCACTCAATATAAACATGATGACATTGTTAGTTAAAGGGAAAAAGAGATAAGGCCTCGAGTCAGCTGACGAACAAGTCATCTTATTCAAGGAAACGATAATAACTTATAAATACAGCTGTAAACTGACTAAGTAAAATCTGTACCAAGCTATTATAACCTGAACTTATCTAATGTGAAGACCAAGATGAAGGCTTTCTAAAGAAAACATCCTTCACGTTCCAAAATATATTTTTGTTCAATAATTAGATAATAAGAATAAATCTCTAATCTAAACTGAGTTGTAAAGATTATTAAAAAGAATAACATAGTTTGCAAGTTTATTGAGACTTTCCGCAGCAAGGATATGAAACATTCTAATTGAGCATTTTTAAAAATTTCTAGCAATAAAGAGGTGACAATATTTTTAATTTCTTCTTAAATGTCAATATCGTTTTATTTAATTTCAGTGTTAGATCCAAATTCACATTTGTTTATTGTCAAATCCAACAACTTCCATTTGTTTAACGCTAATACATTAGATATAAAATATGTATAAAATACAAAATAACCAACATAAACTCCTCTTAAGCTCAAGTACCGGGACACCTAGTTGCCCAAGAAATGGCCCCGCCATATTTATAAAAACTAAAATGATCCAGAAATCTATACTGACCGGTTGATAATAATCGCTGTACAAACTACTCTGTCCAGCAACGCTTCGTCTTTTACGTTCACATCGTTTTCTTTTAAGTACGTCACCTTTTGCTTTGCTAACTAGTCCTGAAAATAGACACACAGTTACAAAACAATCTATAGCTGACACTGCAAAAAAATATCAAGAAATTTCAATTGAAATGAAACTTCCTAGTATTATTCAGTTGTATTATTACTGTTTCTTACAAGGATGTATCAATTCACAATTCATAGAAAGTTACTACAACTACTTTAAACATATAATCAAGTATGCTGTAAGAATAAAAAGTATGTTTTATAGTCGAACAAGTTCTCTTAATTTGCAATAAGAAACACAAAAACTTATTTATGTAAACATTATCTTGAGAACTGGAATAAAAGACTTAAGAAAGTTTCTCTTAGGATATTCAAAAAGATATATTTGAACAAAATGAAATCTCCTACGTACGTAAAGACGTCAAAATACCCCGTGAACAGGATTAATGGACGAAACTATGCAATAAAAGAAAAGCAATTCTCTGTATGAAGTATTTCAGGATCAAATGACACGAGGTTTTAGTGCAGAGTTGGGCAATTTGCGGTGATATTAAGGAAATTGTTAAGGACTAACTTTTATCCTAGACCCTTAACACAAAATAAATGAAAGAAATTAAATGAAAAAAACTTACCAAAGTAACTTAAAAACAATTCCTGACCAAGATCTTCTGGCCTTAATGGTTTTACTTCATTAGCTTCGCTTCTAAAGATGAGAAATAAATTTCAATTACAACTCTTTTTTACACTATAAACATTATTGACTGATATTTTGTCTAAGAAAATATATAACTTTCTCAATGTTTTAGAAAAAACACAGTTTAGTCGATATACTCCATTAAAATAAAGGCAGAAATTTTATTTATTGTAATACTTAAATGGTCAAAATATTCACTATAGCAGAGCAGTAATCCTAAAGGGTTGAAAATTTATAAATTTCCACTTTTAATTAAATCTCGACTTATAACTTACAAAAAAGTGTCACGTTTTATATTATTTTCTCACGGTTTTTACCTCGCGTATGGTTATCCAAAATTAAAAATGAATTGTAACCTTTAAGTAGTAGGTTTGGTTAAATTTGTGGATATGAATTCAATTGTTCTTATCTTTGAAAGGCCTGATGAGAAATACAGTTTTGGATAATCAAACACAGTTCACATTTCCCAGTTTTTTAGGCATTGAAACAGCAAAATTTTATAGAAATGGTATTTTGAAGTTATCCTCCTTTTATGACATGAGTTCTCTATAAGGTAAATGTGAAAATTTTGATCAATTAAAGTTATAGTCTGCCTTAGGTGACCCAGCCATTCATTGTACAAAAACTATGGAGACTTCAAAGAGGAAGAGGAAATGTAACGTTAGCCCACCAGGACCTAGTACTCTATCCTGTGGTTTCCCATTAATTGAACTTAATGTTTTTTTTTTGTTAATAAGTTAAACAAATTATACTCACCCAGAAGAATCACCATCTACTTTATCCTTATTCTCAACGTCTGTCTTCAATGTGGACTCTAGAAGAAAATAGACAAGTCAGTAGGGGATTAGTAACCAAAATAAATAAACTTAAAAACTGTTAAGATCAATATCATAAGGTTACTTTGCTTCAATTAAGTAACTAGTCGATGGAAAACAGTTACAACAGTTTCTTGATTAACAAAGGTAAATCTACATCTCTCTTTTACACTATTACGGAAATTCTTTAACAAAGCAAGTTGAACATTAATTACATATTCAAAGATTTTTCAATATCTGAATTTCATTTCCAAAGATTACAGAGAGTTCGTCTTTCTCAAGCTGCTGAGCAAAGTGTAGAATCTTTGCAACAGTAGACGGGATTTTCTGCTCTTCAACCGTGAAAAATTCCTTTAATGAAACAATCTCAGCACATTTAAGAAAAAAAAAAACTCAACAGACTATCTCTGAAAATTGTACTTTTTCCCCAAATTTGATTTAACTTCTAAAAGTGTCGAGATTGAATTTAATTTGCAACAATGGAATGCAATGTTTAGCCGGGATTCAGCAGATGTTCCTTTCCAATCGAGGTGAAACCATTGGTTTGAGGTGAACTCAAACCATTCACAACTAGAGTTAAGTTTTCTTTTTTGACGATAGAATCTCTTTACATTCTTCACTATTCAACATTAAAGTAAAACCAAACAGATTTTATCCCACAAAATATTGAATGTTATTAAAAAGTAAAATTTGTTAGGTAAACAAGTATTATGATTATTAGGTAAATAAAATGTGGGTAAACACCATGACGTTTGGGATTATTGTTTGTTTTATTTTAAACTTTTCCTAACAATAAATCAGTAAGACTGTTAAATAAATTACTCCATTTCAATTCCTAAAATTAATTTTGAATGCTTTAATGTTAAGTTTAAGTTATGTATTTGTAACACATTTGAAAATGGTAGCGTTTAAAGTCGCAATATTAAAAAAAAAAAAACACATTACCCATAATGTATTTTCGTACTTTTGAAGCCCTGCAAACGCGAGGAAATGAATCATATAATGGGCTGAATAGTAATTGGTTTTTCACCTCGATCAAAGAATCCAGGTTCGAAAAATGGATAGAAATCCATGAAACAAATATAGAGAATAGCTACCCTCACACTCATTCATGGAGCTAAAATAAACATGGACAAAAATTTGAAAATAAAACTGAGGAAGGTAAAAAAAAAAAACAATTGGTACTCACTTTTTATACCAGTAGGAAGCAAAGCACTATATTTTTTCTTTCTAAGAAATCTGGTGTCATATTTCTTCACTAGTTTAATTTTTCTACTCATGATACTCCTTTCTAGGTCGTTCACTTCAGATTCATCAGAGTGACTGCTACTTCGACTTGGACTTGTTTTTATTACTTTATTATCACCATTAGTAGTTGAACTAGGGCTGGTAGCAGATAAATCAGATTTAGTTTGACTATTTTCATCTGGAGGACTTAAACAATCAGATTTTTCATTAATATATTTTTCATTATTATCGTCACTATTATTTGTTGTAGCTTCTTTTCCTTTATCATTTTTCGATTTTAATACAGACATTTGCTTTTTTTGTGGATTTTTCAAAATTGATTGTTCATCATGTTTTTTATTGTTACTATTATTATTATTATTATTATAGACTAATTTAATTTTTGTACCATCAATAATTTGTTGACCTTCTAAATCTTTTTTATTTGGTGTTTTGCCACCTTTAATTTTCAACAATGATTGTTGTATACCTTTTGGAATTTGTATAATAGCCTCTTTTCTATTATATTTGATAAATCCAATTTTCTTCTCTTTTTCAATATTATTTCCAACATTAGCGCCATTATATCTCAACATTGGGACAAGTTTTGATGGATATGGATATGGTACACCTTTAGGTAAAAAGGTTGGCGAATTCAACAGGCGTTGTTTTAATTCAGTAAAGCATGGTTCCTTTCGAAGCTGCGTTAGCAGTTCAGCCTACAACATATAGCACAAATGTTTAGATTTACTATTCAAATGATAAACTATGCCTAAACTGAAAAATCTCAGGTTGCTGCCATTGAAAGCATGTAAAATCTGACAAATGATTTCACACCAGCTATCCATAGATGTATGGGTTTCGGTGGCAATCATATATTTTAAAACGAGGACCTAAATGGGTATAAAAATTGGACAGAGATTTTTTTTATAATTACTATCTGCTTTCTATTAGCCAGATAACTTCTAAATCTTAATAGTGAATTATCTGTAAATCCACAGCAGTTCAATATGACTACAATCTTCAATGGCTGACTTCGCCAAACGCATTTCTGAAGTCAGTGTAAATAATATCCATTATTTTCCACCTTTAAATGAATTTAGGGCACTACCTTGAAATACAGCAGGATACTTACAACTATTTGATCTGCAAATAGGTTCTGGCTACCTTGTTCACTGCCAAATCACTCTCACCTTAAATTATTTATTCCTCTATGTTTTTTTTTTGCTTGGAGCTCATTTTTTTTTAGATTTGTACACATTCTAAAAGTGATTATAAACTCAAATTTACAGCAGCTTGCAAGATCTACCATGGCTCACATAAGATGTAGCTTTATTCATGTCTCTATTTTTAAGAATGACAATAAGATTTGGTCCGAAATTTAGCTTAAGTATTAGTTTACAATCAATCAGCCATGGCTGGTTTTAATTGCTATTACTAATATCACTACCTTGAAACCATGCTGTTCAGGGCAAAAATACGTTTTTCCAGTAAAAATTTTAAGTTGTTAACTAATAAAAACTCGAAAAAATCAGCCTTAGTTGATTGTAAAATAATACTTAAGCTAAATTTCGGACCAAATCTTATTATCATTCTTACAAATAGGGACATCAACAAAGCTACATCTTATGTGAGCCATCGTAATCTTGCAAGCTGCTGTAAATTTCGAGTTTATCATCACTTTCAAAATGTGTACAAATCTAAGTTAAGTAAAAAAATGAGCACCAAGCAAAAAAAAACATAGAGGAATAAATAATTTAAGGTGAGAGTGATTTGGCAGTGAACAAGGTAGCCAGAACCTATTTGCAGATCAAATCACGTGGTCCTCGGAACCAGTTCGGATTATTTTAATTTATTTTTGTAAAATTAGAAGTAAATTAGAGCCTACACATTAATCGCCTATAAATAATGACCCATATACATAAAATAAGTACCTAAAGTTCTTAGTTTTAAACATTTTGTAAACTATAATTTTTTTAACAACTTCAAGGCAAGATATTAGAGGAAAGTCTTAGCTAAGTATTCTACCGTCAAGTCCTGCAACTTAAACAGTGAGCTACTTTTAAAACTGCGATATCATGCGGAAGCAAACTTACGTGAGCTGTTATATAGAACAAGACTGCTAATACAATGTTATTTATTTCGCAAATCCAATATTACGGGAAGTATTAGAGTAATTGCGTTAATATTGAATTAACTGATTAATGGAAGCAATGTTGGCGGTGGTTTTACCTCTTACTTCATGAAATGCGATTTTTAATTGATCACCTTTTGGGAAAGCATCCTGACACTTTTGAAATATACACGATTATTAGTAATTACCGCAAAGCAATCAAAACGGAGCTAATATAACCAAATAACGAAAAAGCTAAGTTAAGCGAACATTAAATAAAGCAACAATGTAGAACATTTCAATAGATTTTAAAAATATCTTAATATGATATTAATAGTAAATATCGATATAGCTATTTGAAGGAGATATAAAAGGATATGCAATGTAAGAACTCAATGTTTCCATAATAAATGTGATAAAAAGTAAGGATCACTACCAAAGTTACATAAATAGATGAAACTGTGATTCAAAGAATGAACTTACCTGCGAACGGCCCAATGAAATGATTAATCCTTGCGTAACGTTTATATGATTTTCAACGTCAGGATCCTGTAATAGTAAATCAATGTAAGATAGTAAATAATGTCTAGTAAAAAAAATATAATTTACAACAATATTAACTTACTGTCGGACACATCTTCTTTCTAAGTACAAGAAGCTGGAAACAAAAGCATCAATCAACCATAAAACTTAAAATCTAGTAGTGAAATATAAATTATACATGCCGGAAAAATTTAATACCTTTCCTATCTCTAGTTAAGCGGATACATATATGTATATATATATATATCTATATATATAATCAATGAATCAAATTTAACATAAGGTTAAATAACTTACCTGATGATTTTGCACCGCTATTTTCATTTCACTATGAATAGATTTTAATAAATCGTAAGTTACGGAATTCACATCCATTGTAACCACGGTTAAATATTGCTAATGTACCAACACGTACTATGCAGCAGTTCTCACTTCTTAGCTAACTCAGAAAACAGTAAGCGGAAGTTCAATAGTATTTCAAATATAAGAGACTGCGCCCTATGGTGGAATTATACGAAACTAAAAATTATTAACATTTCTGTTTATTTCCTAGTTTTAACAATTTAGAAATTTTATATTATTTCAGTTTTTTATTAAGAGCATTTTGATTCAAGGGATTAAACTTTTCTTCGTAGAAGAAATTTAGAACATCTTAATGTAAAAACCTTCAAAAAAAAAAAATTAAGAGCCTTTTCGTCAATACAATCAGGTTCTATCTGGATGAATTTAGAAAATGAAATGTTCAACCTACAGTTACATATCATCAAGAGTACTTATAATTGTTGGCCATGTCTTTCATTTTATGCAAACATTACTTGACTCCCCAACGTTATGTAATTTCACTTTCAAATTATTTATTTATATATATAAAAAAACATATTCTGTACCCAAGGGTATTACGAATTATTAATAAACTAAAACAAATATAAATTTAATACATTTCAAAATATTAAATAAAAAATACCTCAAACTGCTTGTGTAAGTGTGACTAACGTAATTTTTGAATTTAAACTCTTTTGAACCAATATAGTATTTTGTTTTTTTACCATTATGACTATTGCAAAAATTCATTTTAAGATAATGAATAAAGTAATAAATTCAACAGTGGTTTGTATGGTAATGCTCCGATGTAAAGAATTAAAAGTAAATATTGATAACTATGTACGCAAGAAATCTGGAAAAGCTTAGTTTGCAATTTTGAAAAAGATATTTGTTGAACTACTGTTATACTTAGAAATATAAAAAAGTACTATGTTTAATAAACCATTTTGTTTATTATTATTATTAAAATTAACGTCTCGTTACAGAACCTTTATTTATGTATAAAGTCTTTACTATGTTGAGTTCATTGAATCAATCTAAGTTTAACGAATAAGAGCTGATTACTCTGAAAGAAAAATAAATAAATAATACGTTAAAAGACGACTAATAAATATTTTCAATTTAAAATAATATTAATTATGATACCTTAATTGTTTTAATGAATAGCCAAAATTATGAATTTATTCTTTTAAAAAACTAATGAAATATTTCTTTTAAAAAAATGTGTTATTTAAACCTGAACATGTTATTACTTGACTCTCTCTCCTCCACAAACAAATATTTTCTTAGAAGTGGTGTGCTTTTTTTTAAAAAAATAAGACATTGATTTGAAGATTCAAATTACGCGCTGTTAAAAATATGTTTCTGACTGTCTGTTCCCGAACTAATGGCGACCGGCTGATCTAACTGAGAGAACCGAGTAGAAAGTTGCGCATTCTATGTGAATTGTGATCTGCGTTAGGTTATATCAAGGTTTTTGGGTTTTTTATTTATTTTTTAAAAATTGTTTTTAAGTTAGAAATGGCCAAGATTTTACCAGAAAAGTCCTATAGATAGTGACAAATATTATCAAACTTCTAATTAATTATCCTGTTACAGAAAATAATTTTTTTTTTTTTTTAATTCATTTGTTTACACAAACAAACAAAAAATGCCTAAGCGTGCAGCAACTAGTGAATTAAATTATTTCAATTGGAATCAGGAAGAAGAAGAACCTGAAGAAGAGTGTACAGCTCCGAAAATCGCATCCCCAGAGGTTTTAAGTAATCGTGTAATTAGGACAGCCAAAAGATTTACCAGCTCTTCATCTCCGGTATGACCATATTGCTTGTTTTATGTTCTGACAAGTTATTGTTCTCATTTTTTTCTAATATGTTTTCATAATCTTTCTGAAAAATTATACTTAATCACTTTTAAAGAATTCTATATGTTTTTTTAAGATGAATACATATTACTTCAAAGTCGAGTTATATAGATAGATATTTAATTATACAAAATTTAGTGGTAAGTAAATAATAATGTGCAAGAAAAATACTGTTAGGAAAAAATGAAGGAATAAAACTTTCAACAGTGTTGAGATTTATTTGTGAAAAATACACTTTTTATAATTACAAAACTAAACGTAGAAATGTGTCTGGGTAATTTTGCTCGAATTTCTTTAAATATGGAGGGAAAATGTTCAATCAAGTATAAAGTATAAAGTTTTTCATTATAGTTAATATAATTAATTTTTTTTCTATATTTTTTAGGCGACTGGTAAATCAGCATTTTCAAATTTTGCTGGCTTTGGAAATACGTCAAATACTAAAAACAATGATGTAAAGACAACCTTCAGTTTTCTTTCTAAAGCTAACAGTTCATCTTTTAGTAATACGAACGGTATTTCTACCCAAAAAACTGAACAAACTGAAAAAGAAGATGCACAAGAAAGTAGTAAGAAAAATGTAAATACGGATAATGATTATCTTTCAAAATTAAAAGGATTAAATGAAACTGTATTGGAATGGATCAAAATACATGTTGGTAAAAATCCTACATGCATTTTAACGCCAATATTTAATGATTATGAAAAATATCTTAAAGAAATCCAAAATGAAAAACAAACGAAAAAAGTGGAAGAAAAGACAGAACAACCAGTATCAAGTACGACTAGCCTACAAACATCATCCTCGAAACCATATTTTACAAATAGTCTATTTACAACATCGAATAATGAAAGTAAAGATTCTACTATAAAACCAAAATTAGTAACTTTGACTAAGGAATCCTCTAATACATCATTAATACCTGGCTTAAATCCGATTTCGAATTCATTAAATTCCAAGGGAGAGAATAAAACTTCTATCATATTTACAACGGCGCCTGTTGGATCAAGTTCATCAGGTGACACTAAAATGCCCTCACTATTTGGAAGGTGAGTAAAATGTATTTATCAATTATTAAAGAAATAATTTGAAATTAATTAATTTTTTATTAATAATCAAAAAATAAGAAAATAGTCTTACTTAATCTTAGAATATCTTCAAGATTTGACAGAAAACTTCAGCACAGAATACCCCTAGATTTAGGAGTGAATTTTAACGTCTTTTCAGTAATATTTAGATTTGCTAAACTTATTAAATGTGTTGCTATAATTTTAAGTTCGAAGTCTTATGAAGTGCTAATTTCTTAAGAGTTTTATTCAATATTTACGGAAATAATAATAAAAAAAATACTCTGAATAACTACTGATACAAAAATATGATGAGCAATTTTTAAGTTAAACGAAGAAGTGGCTTTTTAAACAATTACTGTAGTTGAACTCACGATTAATTTCTTTTAAGAGAATCTTTGGTTTTGTTGGATTTTTAAATTATTCTAGAAATTCTGTTCTCCATTCTTTAAAAAAAGAAATCATTTGTAGTAGCTGAATTTCTTTAATCCACATGATTCTGATTACACTTCTAAATTGATATATTATTCTTAGGCTAAGAGATACTATTTAAGGCCTAAAAAAAAGGTATAAAATCTTAGGCAGCAATCTTACTTTATTTATAACATACTTTAAACTTGTTTGATATTTCCTTGCCGAAGTGGACTTCGGTATCTAGAGCCAAGTTTATTGCTAGTGTTACAGCTGATCCAAATCTAATTTTTTTTAGCAGCTTCTGAGAGATCAACGAAGCTGGCGAAGGTGTTAAGATGTTATTTATTGCCGCCAGATGGTCGTAAAAAACCCTTTGGTTCGGTAGCCTTTTTTGTTTTTTTTTAAATTTTATTAATTAAATATTCTTTTAATTTTAGTAGCCCATTTTCTAGTGGGAACCTTGCGCCATCAACATCTGTGACTACATCGAATTCTGAGGATAATGAAAACGAGGAAGATGAACCACCAAAAAATGTATTTGAACGTGTAAAAGAAAATGATGCTGTCTTTTCCCAAAGGTATTATTAATTGTGGAATTTTTACGATATATGTATTAATTTTTTTTAGATTTATTCATTTTATTTTAGACTATTTTTATTTCTTTTTAGGATAAAACTATTTTTAAAAAAAGAGGACACTTTTGTGGACAATGGAGTAGGCACTCTCTACATTAGACCAGTAGATGAAGAAGGTACTAAGTACCAAGCTATAGTCAGGGCTGATACAAATCTTGGAAACATTCTTCTAAATATCATACTTAAAGATTCGATTCCTTCTAAAAGGGTGAGATATTAATTTGAATTTATCTTTTTTTGAAATACCACTGTTTCACAGTTGGATATTCTTTCAATCTGTATTTGTAGGAGGATTTCCTATGACGGATTTGATCAACTTGACAGATATTTGAAATTTATGTTCATCGGAGAACTTTCTCTTACTTAAATTCTCAAGTTTCTAACTCAATAATTGATTTCTAAATCAACAATATGAAAATATGCACCTAACTACTGTAATACAGTTTAGATAAACCGTTCATTCTACCATAATGTCACTTTGTGGGGTAGTGTCCTTCATCGCTCTCCCAGAAGCGCTCTTAATTTAATTTTCTTGGTGAAATGATTAAAATAATGTTATATATGTATGTAAATGAAATCTATAGTTAAGTTTAAAGATAGTGGTTGGGCCGTTTTATTAAAAAAAAAAAAAAAAATTAAATAGCCAAAAAATGATTCTTCCGAGAAGGGTATATCGTTTAATTAATTGTGGCATTAAGTTATATCTATCATTCACAATAATAATAGGAGTAAATAATAATTTACTTTTCATCGTATGTGGTTCATATCAATCCAAATTTGATTGAGGAAGAATAGGGTCTGTAATATATTAAAATTAATGTGTTCTCCATTTTTAGTTTTTTATTCAATAAATTGTAAAATTTGGTTTTAGGTTGGAAAAAACAACGTTATGATAGTGTGTGTATTGGAAGTGAGTAAAAAAATGAAACCTGTTCCAGTTCTACTTAGAGTGAAAACGGAAACGGAAGCCGACAATCTTCTAGAACAAATAAATAAATATAAAAAATAATCAAATTACATTAAATATTTCAAAAAAAGAGAGAGAGAAAACATAAATCTTAATAATTTAGATGTTTTTCGTAAAAGAAATAAAAAGTAATTAAAAAAAAAGAGAGTAACGTTGTAACTATGTAAGAGATAAACTTCTCATAAGTATTGAATCATTGCTAAAAGAAAGACATTTTAGATTGTGGTGCAATGATTGATTTAGAAATTGTAATTCTGACATGGAATTACTCAATTATAAAAAAGAACCATTGCATTAATTGTGAGAACTTATAATTCTTATACATTCCCTTCACGTTCATCGTCCCTACTGAAGAAATTTTAATGCATGTCTCTGATAATGGTTGTTGTAGAAAAAAAAAAAAATCTTTTGACATTATTTAACCTGTACATTTAGATACTGTATTAATTATACAAATTATAAATGATTCCATTAAAATTTGTGTTTTCTTTTTTAATTTTATAGCTAGAAATGGTGAACCCCCCATGGCTGCAAATAATAATTGTTAAAACAGTTTTCTAGAGCTAATAGATATGTAGAAATTGTCTTTATTTTGAAAGTTTTCATTTACATTCTATAAAATCAAATGAACTTCTAAAAATTGGCAAAATGTTTATTGTTTTTGGCTGTTTTACTTTATTGAGTATCAAAAGTTAGACTTTATTCTTACCCAGTTTTTTTTTTTTTTTTTAAACCAGTAATTTAACTTTTTTTGGTAACACGAAAGTTGTTTAAAGTAAATAATTCAATCTGCTTTCATCTTATCTTCTAAAATGATGTTTTAAAAAGTGGGTGATCTTGCAAGGAAGTGATGGCTGCTCGCTGATCGGAAGAAACCAGTTTGAAATGGCATCATCCCTTAAAAATCGTACCACATGATAATCATTACCTTTCGCAAACCTTTTCATTCGAGACCAGGCCACTGTTTTCAAATGTTTGTGTTGTTAAAATATTCTAATTTTCTTAGTACATGACAATCGTTTGAAAGATTATTTGGATTTTTTAGAAGAATTGAGCAAACTTCAATCCTACGAGCCTTTTGCGTGTTAATAGTCTTATAGCTTTTTCTGGTATCATTTCTAGTCAAAGTACCTGGATATGGATAGAATGGGACACATTTGTTCGAAGATCAGCTTCTCTTTAAACGGTAGAGTCCGGGAACGCCTATACCTTGCCTTAGGTCCTTATCTCCTTCCCTAAAATTTTAAACGATTTCTGTGCTGCACTAATTGACAATGCAATATTACAATTTTTTCGAACTGCGGATAGTGCGCTAAAGCCTCATTAAGAATAGTATTCAATATTACCCGAATTTCAAGATTTATTTTTCTCGTTTAATAATTATTATAAACTCAAACGATAAAATGTCGACTAAATACTGAAAATTGAATCTCAAGTAATTAGTATTAAGTGGCCAAATCACTATATAATAGCCTGGTTTACCAAATAATTGAGTCAACATTCCTTCTCCGTCCAGAGAAACGTTCAGAGCTAGTTCCTTGTGAAAGATTCGTAATTAGGTAATAAAATTTAATTAGTTTTGATTATTTAAAATTCTAAATAGAAATGACCTCGATAGTTGAAGCGTAAAAATAAAAAAAAAAACTATATTTGTAATTATGTAATAAAAACAAGTTTTTATTGTTATAAAAATACTAAATATCACAGTTTTAATGAGTTAATAAGATTCACATTAAAATATTACTTATTATTCATTTCTCTGATCGGCCAAATGTCTCCAGTAGACATCAGATGATCATATACTTTCCTAGTTTTGTTGACATCAATCTTCAACAGATGTCTTGCTTGTGCTAATTTCAAGCCTTCACGTTTATTACATTCTGATATTAACAATTTTTTAAAATTAAAATAAGTCACAGGCACTATTCTAGCTGTAGAGCATAAAATTTTTTCATCATCATCAAGAAGATGGTATCTGAAAATGAATAGTAACATTTAATGATTAATTAATTTAGAATAAATAAGTAACCATTGCTATAATCCAGATTATTAATTATTACTTTTTCTTAAGGAGGCATTGCGATTGTATATAATCTTTAATATATGGAATTTTTAACGGAAATGTCTGCTTTACATTCATAATATTTAGGCTGAACAAAGTAGCCATAGGAAAGTAGTGGTTTGTCTCAAAAATGGCCTAAATGGTAAAATCTACATCATACAATTTCATCAAATCCAAAGAACATTAATATTCTTCCAACTTTTGTTGGCTCAGAGAACCTAACAACGGATACGTCCGACACAAATTCACCTAAGATTGACACGTTTACCTTAAGAGATTAAGGTGAGTAGATTAAGAGAACTCTTAACCTCTCAGTTAAATCTAAGTTATACAAACTGTATATTTTCGCTCAACTTTGTAACTTTTCAACAATTCTTACCCTGGTAAATTGTGTAGAGTTAAAGGTGCAGAAGGCCTTCTCATATGTTTAGGTTCTTGAGTTTCAATAGGTAGAGGTCCTATATGACCAATCTCTTTTTTATACTTCAATCTTTTCTTGTTCAATTTCTCATAAATGTGAATACCATTGAGAAAACGAATACCCAGACTTCTGTACATAAGTAAGGAATTCAATTTGTATCGCACTTCGTTTTGATAATACAACCTCTCCACAAGAAAATCTAACACTGGGCCTTCCATAAATTTCAGAAAAGCTAGCAATTTTGATAGGCAAGAGGTTCCAAATGGTACCTGAAAATTTAGTAAAATAAACTGATTAATTGTATAATTGAACGAAATTAAAAACTATAGGAGTCATTAACTTACATCGAAACGTTGGGTCATATTGTAAGTCTTACGACCATCAACAAGTCCATGACTTCTAATAATTTTTTTTCTATTTATCCTTTCTGCTAATCGAAAATTATAGCTATCCGCCAAAGCATATTTCAGTTTATCAAACAATAAATTATCTTCACTAGCACTGAATGAAAAACTATCTGGTGGTTCCCACAAAGTTTCAAGAACTGTTTCTGCTTTGTCATCGTATTCCATGTCAAATTCATTTCTAAAAGGATTGTAGCAATTAAAATTGATGCCATTTGCCATTAAGAGCTTTGATCTGTGCTGATAAGCTAATTTACTATCGTTGATAAAATCACTTTTTGAAGATTTATTTGTATCAACATTTTCATTATTGCTGTCGTTACACAAATCTCTGATATACTGTTCTACTCCTAAAAAATCCACAGCTGACTGCACAGTTACCTGGTTAGGATCAACCGATAAGTTACAATTACTAGCACATAGGGAAGGTTTACATCTTAATTCTTGAAGATGTGCAACTGCTTCCTTTAATTCATCATTATCAGGATTCACAATGAACTTATCCAGATATCGGTTCATACATTCCTCAGGGCTTTTATTATTGAGACGGGCCGCGATATCCGTCCAATTTCCGTAGCCACAGTGAAGTATACCATTGACTAATTTTAAATCCTCTTCAAGTGACCAACCTTCAAAATCCATGTTTGGTCAAATTGCATTAACAATTATCTATATGTTTTAAAAAATGAATTGATAACAAGTAAAGGCCACTAAACCAAAACTGTAGCAATATTTTACCACTTCCTAAAAATTAAGATTTTACAGTCACAGTTACCTCTATCTCAAATAGTACAGCTCTGCCCCTGCATGACACCGACATCCAAACTGACATGGTATGGTAATATGTTTAAGGTTTTATTGTGGTTATCTACAAGTTACAAACTACTACTAGGAAAAAGTACTTTTCTTAAAATATTGCAAGCAAGGCTTTCAATTATCATCTAACCAATATTCAATCTCACCATAATAATTCACTTCTAAGTTTAAAAAAATAGTAAATATCTATTTTAAGAAATTTTCCTTTTGTAACAAGCACTAAATAACGACTTCTTCTGCAGTAGAAAGCTCTATTAAGAGAATTATACTATATAAATGTATGCAAATATTACTCAAAAAAAAAAAAAAAAAAAGAAGAGCTTGAAGTGCATACCGTGTAATAATTATTTATTTTTCAATTTATTATTTATGGTGGTTTAGTATTCTATGGTTATTGACAGCCAACACTGTGGCTGTAAGAGACTCCCACGAAGAAAAAAAAAAATCTAGGGCAGGCATATTGGAAGTTAGTATTATTCGTTCAATATAATTATAATTTATAAAATAAAGTAAAGTTTAAATTAAAAAAAAATATTACTTACTGTTTTTAAAATGTAAAGGAAAACAATAATGACTCTTTAACGGAAAAAAACAATACTACATAAATAAATGTATATATTTTGGAAAAAAAAGTATGCACAATAAAGTAATTTATTATTATTATTAATTTTAGACAATTTTTTTTTTTTTTTTTTTTAGTCGTTTACACAATCTATGATTTTCAAATTCTATTTACATTAACTACATCTTATACGGATAAATAAACTTTTAAAATGCACTCTGAAAAAACCCAATGAAACAACTTTTAAAAAATAGAATTTTTTTTTAGGAATAGAAGTTGAAATTAAGAAAAAAGCTGATTAGGATAAGATCAAATCAAGTTCATTACCTACAAAAAAATAACAAATATACATAATAATTTTTTTTTTTTTTAAATAGATTTTTGTCTGTTTTAAATAAAAAAATACATTTAAATATTATATTAATGTATATATATTTTAAATTACAATAAAATATTTTTTTGTTTAGATTATGAACTTACACATCATTTAAAAAAGTATCAGCTACTAATATGTATTTATATATATACATAAAAAATATATTAACGTTAGGGTAACAAATAAATTTATTATTAATTTTAAAATTATTTTGCTATTCTTTTGATTGTATAAGAAACACCAGATATGCCAAAGAATTTATATAAACTAGCATGTGGGAAAGATCATAAGCAGGGAAAAATTATTTCTGAAATTTCTAACGCAGCAATTATTAAATTTTGAAAAGGTGATAATGTCCGCAGAGCTAGATAACTAATAGTCACAAAATAAGTGAATTTTACACATGTTTATTGAGATAAACTCTTGTCTGAACGAGGCTTTTTCTAATTATAATTGCAAGGTTCTAATATTTTCTTCTAATTCTAAATTTTTGTAACACATTTACTGCTTTTTTTTTTTTTTTTTTTGAAACCGTACATTAAACTAAAAAGACATATTCTAGAGGGACAAGTACCCAATCTTTTTTTCCGGAACTACCCAAAATATATATATTTAAAAAAAAATTAAAAAAAGACAAACCATAGGAAAAAGTTAGTTTTATGTAATCTATGTAAACTCTTACAAACAGATTGACTGTACACAAATTTTCCCGAAGCAACAAATTAACGATTCTCTGACCTGTTTCTCAATGTACGCCATTTGAGCTCCGTCTGAATTGTAAGGAAAAGAAAGAGATGTGTGAGGAAAAACTCTAAGGAAAAGAATATATTGGTTTCGTGACCGTAAATTGTTAAACTTAGGATGGAAGATTTGCGAGGAATCGGTCAAATAAAACTACTTGCCTCTTTGCCAACGTTTCGACAAATATATAGTCCTCTTCAGGGCGTTGCTATGCGGGTTAGTTGAATTGAAAACTGTTAGTTTCTGTAACTCAACCAACCCGCATAGCCACGCCCTGAAGAGGACAATATATTTGTCGAAACGTTTCGGCAAAAAGTCGAGTTGTTTTATTTGACCGATTCCTCGCAAATCTCACCCATCCTAAGTCTAAGGAAAAGCTTTTTTGAACGGAAGATCTGTTGGTAAGAGCTGAAAGTGTTTGTGATTTACTAATGGAGAGAGGGTCCATGGTCCGAGATAGGGATATGAAAGATATCCGGTCTTGACTCGGACCTAATGTCGACTGACCATCTTATACATGACGATTTTTTAGGCACGACCTGGATAATGACAATGGGAGACAGAAATCAGCAGTTACAATGTGCTCTTGATTATAAAATGAAGAACGTGAAAGGCTGACCAGAAAAGATTAAGAAGTTCAATTGTTAAAAATATTTGTTAGTAAAACATAAGGAGACTCTAAAATATGAAAAGATGAATAACTGCTGATTAGCCGCGTTACTTTACCTAAGAAATTTAAGAAATTCTTTAACCTGTCTTTAAGAAATGTCTTGGAAACCTGTGACCAACTTGATTTACTGACTAGTTGATGATCTTCCCCACAAAATAAAATAAAAATAATAAATAAATAGATAAAAAAAATACAACAATAATATACGTGTTATCCAAATTTCATTGCCCCTTCTTTCAGCTGATCTTCCACTAAATAATAAAATAAAAAAACTGTTAATTCACAGCCCGAATGTCTTTTTCATAGTGTACACAGAAATTTTTTCATTCACATCAACTGTATACACTATGGGAATTGTTTTTGAATTTATGAAAATAATAAATTTAAATCTGGCTACTTAAAAGTGTTTCATAATCAATCTTTCTGTACAATATACATTTTTATAAAAATGTATTCTCATTTTGATCGTTTATAGTTTTACTTTTTTCTTTAAAACAAAAAAAAAAAATTTAAACAATTTAGTATTTAAAATCATTATTATTACTATTTATTTATTTTTTAAAAAAATGTAAAGTAATCGCCTATTTTTTTTCAGGCGGTGCTTAACGTCCAACTACCGAATTATAAGTATGGACGGGGGCAAAAGCTCATACTTTACTATTAACATTTTTTCCAACAAATAAAAAACTTAGTTAGTTAAACGCTGGACAACAAATTGTGTGGATCTTCCACATGTTAGTCCGCGTTGTAAACATTACACAAAACCTGCCCCCAAATTCATTATTATACCAATAATTAATTTACAAAACAAAAATTTTCTTTACAATCTACAATAACTATTTTATACAACTAATAGTAATTATTAAAAAAAAAAAAAAAAAATACAGTAAAATAATAAATTTTCATATATTTATAAATATTTATATATTAACAACATATAAACAATTAAAAAGAAAGATTTTTAAAATGATTTAAATTTACTAAAAAATAATAAAAAATATATTCCCAAATTATTAACTGTCCTTTTACAATGATTACATACGTCATTGTTGTAACAGCACGGTATGAAATTGTCCAATTTCACCACTTAATCCACGCTGTATATCTTTCATATGTCCCTATAAAAAAGAAATTAAAGCTAAAATTGTTTACCAACAAAACTTTATTGGAGTTACACCATCAGATTTACCTGGTGGAACTCAAGGTTATTTTTAAAAAAAAGTAATTTTTGAATATCCATTAATAGAAATTCAGTAGATTATTTTTTTTTTTGTAGACTCAGGCCTATCAACCAGAGTTAAGCGGTGGAATTTAGTTTAAAAAAAAAAAAAAAAACCCACAGTGTGCGGAATTAATATCAGACAATGACGTGTACACATGTCGAACACAGGGCAAAACAATTTAAAGTCACTCCCAAGCGACTTTTTTCTGCAATCTCTCTGGGGTCTTGGAGATTACCAGAGCATTCTGTGTTCTTTCCAAAATCTTGCACCGCTTCACGTATGCATTGCTCTTAGTTAACTAGGGACGCAAGAGTTTTTACAAGGAAGAAAAAGAGCATTTTAGTGAGGTCTGAATCTCTATCTAAGGTAAAAAACGGCCATTACACAAGGGTTGAGAGCTTCTATTTGTGTGCGTAATTCCCCAATCTCTAATGCGGAGACCAAACATGTACCAACCTCTTATCATTTGGCTGACTCCCCCACCCACCTCCGTATAAAATACTTGGCAGTTCTATTGGTAAGTTAAAGATATTATATTCTTATATTTTATTAAAATTTTGAGTTTTTATAGTTAATGGCAATTTTCAAGGAGTATACACGTCGAACGCACCATAATAGAGATTTGGTTTGACGTGTATACACGCCAAACACGCTTAACTGGTTAAGAATACTTCATATCTGCAACCTTTTCTAACAATTGGTACATTAATTTCTAAAGGATGAAAAAAATAAATGCCAGTATTCAGTCGTGATACATTTATTCTGAAACACTCAGTCCTTGAACAGACAAGACAGAAGATACACCAACCCCCGTAATGTAAAATATTACTTTGGAAACTAGCCCTGAAGATGACCTAGTCCCTAGGTCGATAGCTCGGCAGAATAAATGTATCACGACTGAAATGGCAATTATTTTTTCATCCTATTGAAACTATGAATCAGTCACCAAAAATAATGAACAGCAATTAATATCTATATTTCATTTCACACTCCTAACGGTTTAATTTTGATGCAGAACTTGCATTTCCATGTAGCTATTTTTTATTGTCGTGGTATTCACTTCATCATATCCATCCCTCCATTTTTATTTTCTTTAACTAAAGCCCAAATAGATCATTTGAGCCCTACACTCATGAGACAATCATCTTGTACCAACCCCAGTTGGGGAAACCTATATGTAAACATATATATTTCCTCCAAAACCTATTAACTATCCAGTTAATCCAAGGAAATCGTAGGTAAGAGCCGATAGATAAGAATAACTACTTCCTGGTACCAATACACTATCATCTCTATCCATAGGGAGAGGACAAGTCCATGTCCTCCATCATCAAGGCTATAAAGTCGATCATCAGATTAAACTTGCCAGGGAATTAAATTCTTGCCTCCATTTGATCCCATAGAGTGGAAAATTAATTCATTTTCAAGATAATTCCTCAAACCAAAATTAAAATACTTAAAAACACTCGTACCTCAATATTAGTTTCAAACATTTTCTTATTGTTTAAAGACAGTTTCTTTTTAATAGTTTCCATCGATCTCGTAAGTACTTCAACTTCAAAACTGCTCCTATCGTTCTCTGATAAACTCTATGAACAGAGAGAACAAATAATGAATTATTTTCCTCAGAATAAATATTATACTAAGGTAGAACACATTCAGGTTATCATAAGCAGAATATTTTAGGAGATAAATCGATTCACCGATTTATGTCGATAAATCACCATAAAATGTTATTTTATCAATCCAACATTTATTCCTTTCCTTTTAAAGGAATATTATGGCTTTTTTCTTTTAATTTGGGTAAATTTTCAAAAATTGGGGAAATTTTGATCCTTAAATTTTAATCCAGTCATTTAAAAAAGTCGTGATGTGTAAAATGTAATAGTAATGAGGAAGTAATGTATTAGATTCTGACAACACGCACAGTTTTAAAAGAATTGAATCCGATTTTGCTAAATAAAAGTGTATTGCCAAGAAACGAAAGAAATGTATGCTTAAATGGTAAAAATTAAAGGTTTTTAAAGTGGAGTGAAGATCAGCTAAATTAGCATTTATCACAAATCTTAACTGCCAACTTTAAGCAAGAACTTATAAATAGAAAGGTATTTAAGACTCTAAATGCAAGACTCTAAAACTCATGCTAAAACAGGTTAAAAGAAACATCGATCTCCAATTATAGTTATTACAGATTATCTCTTACCTTGATCTGTATAACAAGAGCCGTTAGCTCGACGACCAGATCTAAAACTGAACGTCCAACGCTACATTTAAAACGACCGACCATAGCTTTAGCTTCTTCCAAACTTTGATTTCTTAAATAATTTGGTGTTAACGTGGCAACCATACTCATATCTGGCAACAGCTGCAAATCAAGTGGATTTTTTCCACATTAAAAAATAGAATGCGATTTT
This sequence comes from Rhodnius prolixus, assembly GCF_049639745.1. Classification (NCBI taxonomy): domain Eukaryota; kingdom Metazoa; phylum Arthropoda; class Insecta; order Hemiptera; family Reduviidae; genus Rhodnius; species Rhodnius prolixus. The sequence goes on along the minus strand of NW_027411636.1, from coordinate 1,394,782 downwards.
TGAAAGATATTTTGTTATAAATGGGGCTAATTTTTTTTTTTTTTGTTAATGATTTAAGGCGCGTCATCATCTAAAGTTATTGGCGCCCGGAGCTTTTTTCAGTGCACTGCCGGCCTCCGGACAGTGTTCTCTCGTTACAGACAGCACTGTCCATCACCGGACAGTAAGCTGTAAGAAGCTCCTAGAAAGAGAAAATCTAAGGGTCAGCAGCTGGATTCGAACCCGGGACCTCCGTGTGGGAGTCCAGTATGCTAACCTCATAGCTAATCCCTTCCCTAAATGGGGCTAATATTGGGATTTTTATTAAAGTTTGGATCAGCTTGTCGAAAATTTGATCCACCTCCTCTAGTTAAGAGTAAGAGAAAGTTAGCGATCTGGTGTAAAACTGAGACTATTTGCCAGCTCTCTTGGTTAATCTGGGAAAATTTCGGTAACCTCGAGATGGCTCTTTAAGGGGAAGCCCTATTTCAATATCCTATTTCCCCCTAAGGCCAATTTCCATGATTAAAGCAAAAACGTTTCAAGTAAAATTAGTATTTACTACATTCAATTTAAAAGGGTTTATTACAATTGGCTCTTGAACAAACCTCGGAAAACTGAAAATGAAATTCGCCTTTATAGTAATGCAAAATTCTTCCAAATCACGAGTTTTAGCAACTCATTCCATTCAATATTATAAATACTAATAAAAATCATGAATTGAAATAACTAAATTTACTAAGCGTGCATCTACATCCTCTCTCTTCCCCGGAAGTACCCTTAAAAGAATTTGGCTGTAAAAAAAAAAAGTCCACAAAATTGTAGAGAGTAAAAACTTCTACACAGGAGAACAGTGATACATATGGATGAGAGATCTTCATCGTTATGTTACTGTCAAACCCACAGGATGTTCATACGTAATATAAAAATTGGGATATCTGCGATTTTTCATTTTTGAGCTGAGTGTTCCGTCCCAAAAATGATTATTTCCGGTGAAAAATTTGACACAAACGCAATACTTCTCTTACGAAGAGTGACAACAAAAAACAGTACGATCACAAGCAACGAATGCACTTTTGGAGATCGCATAATGAAAGTGTTTATGCGGATGCTGCAGGAACGAAGTAAGAGGGATGGCCAAAGTCAGATCAGTGGACAGATGCTTTACAGGAGGAAATTTTAGCTGATCCAAAACTAAAGGATCTGGAAGTATTTTTTTTTTGAATTTTTAAAAAAAATTACTAACTTCTTGGCATAGTTCTGAAACAGTTGACAACAGCTGTCTTAATGCGATGTTAATCTGATCAATTTCAATAATCGATGTGGCATATCTCTTTACAAATTCTTCAGTTAGATATTCTGAAAAGCCTTGTTTTCTTTCCGCTTCGTTATTCATTTCTCTCAACGCTGACACTTTTGATCTCTTCAATTCTATTATTTTGTTTAACTGCACCTAAAATGATTTTTTTGAGAATAACATATTATAATCAAAATCAATTGTACGAAAAAACTAAATTGTCAAGAAAATTGGTTGGTCTATTATGCTGGTTAGCAAGGAAATTGCCTTGACTATAATTAAAAATGAATTTAAATTAATTATTAAAAAATATATAAATAAATAAACTTGTCTAAAGACTCCGCATTCCAATCTAACTAATGAGTTCTTAGGTGAATTCTGAGAAGGATTATATAAGCTTTTCTTAACTTTCTAATTCACTTAATAATTACATAAATAGCATAGTACAGTTGGCTTTATTATAGAGTTCAGTGTACTTTCCGCCTTGAACTGCGGCGTCAACGGTTTTTAAGACCGGAAAACTATGCATTTCCAGAAATACGAAGTATACATTCAAAATAGAGAATTTACAATAGTACGAAAACACTATTACCTCTTACGACGTTCTACGAGGAAATAAAAAAGGCTTTTTAGAGTGGAAATTATTCTGCGAAAAGTTGGACCCTTAAAGAAATTCTGGCTTTAGAAATGGGTTTAAGGAGATGGGGCTATGAAATAATGTTTCTAAAAAAAGAATAAGTTGATTTGGTAATGTTATTTAGAAGAAGATCGATTGGTCAAAGAGGTTTTTTTCTTTCTTATAAAAAAAAGAAGAAAAAAGAGACAAAAGAAGCGATGGGTGAAGGCGAGGAGGAGGCGAAAAATATCTAAAGGGATAGACTGGAAGGCCAGTGATAACTGTGGAACAGTTATTTTGATAATCATGTTATAAAATAAAAAATTACTTACAAAATGTTCTAGTGCGGAACTTGGAAATCCATTGCTAGGTTGATCATTATGTAATAATTCAGGCCTCATATAATCGGATTGTGGCATAATATCATTGATATTATTGACACTGGCGTGTTTCATCGGCCTCAGTGCGTGCGCCATCGACATTACTGATATGGTTTCAACAGGTTCATTTGCCTTGGTAATTAAAATAAAGATAGATTTGTGACCACTTTCATCATTATACAAATATATAAGGTAGTTACATACTTATTCCGAATAATAATATTCTGATTACTTACCAGTACTTCAAAATCTGGAATAGAATGCGTACCAAGACCTTGCCTCTCGAATGTAATTCGGTAAGTATTATTCGAAGTGTCGAATGCCTCTACTGAACCACAGAACAATCCATCTTGAGGAGTTCTAAGTCTGGCAGTTACCTGTTTTGCCGAAAAAAAACCAATGTTGAATAACTTTTTCTGTTAGCAAATAAAAAACTTGTTAGGGGATATTACTTTTATTTTTATTTTATAAGAGAAAACAATAATTGGTATAGAAAATTACACTCGTTTAAAGTAGGAGAAGTACAAGTATTAAACTAACTGCATGATTACGAAAATAACTAAATTTGTAGAGTTGTAATTATAATAGGATATATAACATAAATGGCAAAAGATGGGCAAACCTTAGTTCCAATAACAAGTTGCAGTGGTATCTCGGTTGGAAGATCTTTACAAGTGTTCTGATCTGTTGGTTTTCTCTGCTGTAATTGCCTGATTTTGGCCCTCTTACGATCTAATTCTCTTCGTTCTTCTTCAAAAAATGCCTTTAAAAAAAAAAGGTACATTAGCCACAAAAAAATGAGAACCACAGTCTATTTATTTTTTAAATTTTATAATCAAATAAATAATCCATATTATTTAAAAATATAATTACATTATTGAAGAAATGAACAAAAAAAAACTTACCTGAGAACATCTTCTCGGTTTGCCCATCATTCTGCGCATTTTACACCATTCCACTCGGGACAGCTTGAATGTTTTCAGTTGTGGAAATGATTCCTTAAGGCATATGGTGAAATCATTTTCCCCACCAAATAAGGCTCTAAAAATACATTATTAATTATTTTTTGTTTACCTCTATTTGCAAAATAATGAAAAAAATCTTTCAACGGAACAGAAAACGTAACATCATAGCTAATCCAAAAACCTTCTTCAAAATCAATACTGGCTAAGAAAAATTTAAAACTAAAATAATGTCCTAACTATAAATAGTTATGCCCGATATGAAACTTGGCTAAGTTATTGTTAGGTCGAGTAGTTGTTATCCTGCGGTAGTAAAGTTGAGGTTCCAATGAATTCTGTTTTTAAGTCTGACGGTTCTATTCACCATATTCAAAAAACCACTTTCTCGGACCTCTAAAATATTATTTTCTTTGCTCATTAGGAATGATAAAGTTTCCTGATTACTAAAAACTTGCTTGACGATACATATGTTTAGGATCTTAAGTGTCTTCCTCATTCTTCTTATTAGTCGTTTGCTACAAATTTATGCTTTTAGTTTTTTGCAACTAAAAGGTCCTATTTTTTTTTTTTTTCTAAATTTAACGAATCTAAAGAGATGTGTAGATCCCTGAAATTTATTTGCTGAATAAAAGTTTTTAATAACAGCCCAACAAATAAACAAGAGAATTTTTCATTATCCCATTTTATAAAGAAATATTTTAAATACCAAACTTTTTTATTCAAAAGAATAAGGAACTTCTTTAACTTTAAAGTTTCTAATAATAATAAGGAAATAAGAAACTTACGTATCTATATTGCTGTAAAACCATTCATAGCAAACCCATTTGTGTGCCTTTGGTAATTTAAGTAGATTCCTTAATCTCATACCTATTTTTTGGCCTAATTTTCGGTCTCCACTAGAAAATTTAAAATTAATTCAGACATAGTAGAATATTTCCCCGAAAGTTGGATTAATTGCATTATTCCATTCAAATTTGATACCTTTCAATTCTTGGAGGTGTAGGTTCTGGAGGTTCCTTAGGTTTTCTACCTCTTTTCCCGGGTGTTTTAACCCTTGGTGTTTTTAACATAGAGCGTGGAACCACAGAATTGATTGGTGTAACAACGTCATCATCAAAGAATAAGCGATTTTTTTTACGAATTCTTGCAGGCTGAAGTATTAAAACAAATCATTTCACAGTCTAGAACGTACTATCTTAGTGTAATAAAATTCATATTAAACTTACCATTCCTCTTCTGTTTAGAACAGGCTGCGAAGATGGTTGTGGCTTCGGTGGAAGTACTTCACCAACCCGATGTAAACCTAAAGAAGCAGGCCCGAATTCTTCCATCGCTTCTTCTTTTATTTCAGTTTTCACACCATTTTTGAAAGATAATAAAGCCTCAGAGGCATCTGTTAACATTCAAATTAACACATTTTATTTAAAAAGTGTATAAAAAACACTAAACTATATTTTCGTGTATTTAAAAGATTAAGTTCATTACATTTTATCCTCATTTCCTCGTCGCTTATTCTCGTCAAACTATTCATGTTTAATTACTTCAATTGCTTTAATCAATTATATTCAAAATGATAAATTATTAAAGTTTAAAAATGACATCGTAACTTTTTAATGGACATCATATCTAATTAAACTGCACAGTTATATAGCTATTATTGCAACAAGGGAAATCAAATTCTATTATCAAAAACGATTTAATATTCGTTAATTTCAAATACTAATGTATAAGCTAACTTCGTTTACGAGTACTCACTGATTACTTAAGACTACGTACACGTTAACCTAGCATGGAAGTTTTCAAGTCAATATAAAATTAGATAGGATACGTGCCATTATTAGGGGGCCGCAAAAGTCTTAAAAAATATTACTATAACCTATGACTGATAATTCCATTTAAATTTAAAAAGTAAAGTGGAAAACGTTATTACAGATATATAAGAGATTACAAATAAATTTTAGAATTTGTTAGGTCCCGCCCATTGACAAGCAGTAATTTGAAATTTTATAAATCCAATTCGAATTGAGCGTTCAAAAATAAATTATTTAGACAGTGAGAAGAAAGAATAATAAAAAATGTTTTCTAGGGCACTAAATAAATGATTTAAAAAATTGACAAATTTACCACAAAAAATAGTTCTATTATAATAACAAATATTAATTTTAAAAGAAAAATTATCAAATAAACTTACTTTCAAGTTCATCCGCCATGTTGACGTATAATACAAGAGCATCATAAACAAATTGTACATTTTTAAGGCAATATTTTACAACTTGCCAAGCAAAGATTTATTATTATTCTTTAATTGATACATTTTTATTAATAGCTTTTCTTAGTTAACAAAAAACTCATTTAAAACGATCTTTAAAAAAGTGTCACCAGATATGCATTTACTTAAGCTTGGCGGCAATTTCAAATTTTGTTTATTTTCATTTCTCACAACTTTCTCTAAAAGTCTACATGAACAAGCCAATATTTTAATTTCTAAAAAAAAAGAAGAATTTAATCGAGTTATACCTATCATCCTTGTATTTACACTAGTTAAAAACATTTTATTTTTGAGTATGATACCTTTTAAACGGTTATACATCTTTAAATGTTTATGGAAGAAAATTGAGATTTTCTATTACATCTTGAGGTTCTACATTTTTGTATTTTTATTTAGGAAATTTTATAGTTTAAGGTAACTAACGTTAAATAATTGTTTTCTTTATGTTTAGATTATATGAGGGATTTGCCAAGGATTATAGCTATTTTGGTAATGTTTCAATTGAAGTTTAATCTTCTTCTGTGTTAAATATTAAAAATTAATAATATTCTTGAAGTTATTTATAAATTTCAGGTTGGAATCTTTTTAAAAACAAAGTTTATTTGTACAGTCTTCATTTATTTATGGAAGCAATAAATATTGAAATGCTGGATAATATGAAGATTTTATCAGTTAGAACATGCTTGTTTTTCCTCATTACTAACGGTTTGGGATTTTCAACTTTCAGATATTGACCCTTCAGGTATTAGATTAGATGATATGATTTCTTATTATAAAGTGTTTGTACATATATCAATCTTATGCTTATTGATAGATCATTAAAATTGTGAAGCTCGCGGATGATAACTGTTTCCATGGTATCGTCAATTTGGTGTAGAAAACTATGCTTTGTCACAGCTTTTTTGTGAATAAACTACGATCGAGTTATTCTTATGGAAGTTTTCGAGTGGATTTACTTATATATTGTCTTTCCCGAAGGCAGTATTCCACTTGTGGCGCAAGCAATTGATGCGTAAGTATGCGTTGAGTTTAGAAATTTAATTTGTTTTTATAAATTGACAAAATATTGAAAAAAATATTTAAGTGATTAACTATGTATACCATTGATATCAAATTTTAATTGCAGTTTAATGAGGATTTTACCATTCTTTTTTATATTCTTGACAAATTATGTATTTTCTGAGAAAATTGGCGATGAAAATGAAGTATTTGTTGACTGTAGAGATAAAATAAGGCGAATAGGTCTTGACAAAGATGATCAATTTGAATTTGTCACTGCTAAGTTAAACTCAAAGTTGGTTTTGTGGTGTCATTATTGGTAAGTACTTACCTACGTTATATACTTATAGCGCTTTCTTAATCATAAATTAGGACATGGCGCTGGTCTTGCACTCTTGACAACGAAGCTGAAAGAGAATTGTTGTGCTTACATCTTGTCCTGGAGAGAAAAATCTCGATTTGTTTTTTTAAATCGAGGGTTCTCGTATCCTTGAAGTTTTTGCGTACTAACTCCTCTGATCTTAACGTGCCTGAGGTCTCTTGTCGCAAACTATCAATTGCAGTGCAATCAGACAGAATGACTTAGCTCCTAAGATAGTTTTCTCACTTCCTGCCATAGTCTGTGTAAGGGCTGAACTCCCCCATTGTGGGGCAACCTGTGGACACGTTTTCTGAGCCTATCGAGCCTATAAAGTTAAAGATAAAAAGTTAGTATCGGATTGAGATCCGCGACCAATTACCCTTGGGACCCCGAGGAGTTGTGTGTGTTTTCTTCTTTGTCAGCTGAAGCTAGTGGAATGAACTTGTTGGCCGCATGCTGGCCTTTTGTATCTAACTCTTCTGCCAAACAATTCTAAGTGCTAAAGTGGTCTTCTGGGACAGCAGAGTCCACAGAGCGAGGTCAGGTCTTCACTGGGTCCAGCTTAGATTCACCACTTGCTCGATGCCCAACAGACCCTCCGCAATGTTTTTTTTTTAATTTTTCAATGAAAAATTTTAAATATAAGAAAATAAAAATTTGGAAATTCAAGCTGCGTTTGGTAATTTTTTAACAAAACCTTGCAGTTAGATGTCGTTATGGCTATCAAATAGACCAACATAATAAGGCTACTGTAGCGTTTCAAAGAGTGCAGCTTAAAATTGGATATGACGAGCCCGAGGGCCTTTGAAGAAGCCTTTAATATCGATTAAGTACATTAAAATAAACTTGTTTTCTATAGTTATTAAAAGTTTACTTATTACAACTCTAAACGAATTACTAGCACGATTCTAAATCCTTAGTTCTTAAACCGTGTTACTTAGTTCATTAAGCGAACATTTTATTAAACGAATTATTCACTTCATAATTATAATTGAAGTATTGTAACAGGTTTTTAAGTAGGCTTATCAGTTTAAGGTCATTAGCGTCTTATTTATCAGAATCAGACCTCATTTGAAGGAAACAGACTGTTGGATAGTCACTATTAAAATGTACCCATAACTTATTTTTCTTTCTTTTGCATTTAGCAAGGAAGGTGTAACATTTGCACCAAAAATTTGGTACAGACAAAGTAGAATAACAGAGGAACTACCTAAAGAAGTAGAATTAGGAATGGATTCCAAATTGTCGGATAATCGAGTTTACAATTCACCAGATCATTCCTTAGTGTTTAATAGCATTTTAGAAGATGATGCAGGTTTATATTTCTGCCACGGACCAGAACAAGACGAGGAAGAATTTAAATTTAATTATATGCTAGATGGTAAATCATGATATTATTTTATGATATTTGTAAATAGAATCAGGAAAATGCTTTTTGAAGGGAGGAGGATTTCTCAAATCAGTTTTATCGTTGACTATAATTAGGCAGCCTCTTCCCATCATTTACAGTTTCCTTCCCAGTTGAATAAGTAGCTACTGAAACTTCATCCAATTCAAAGTTAGTGCAACATTTTCCATTTATATTGCATTATTACTTTGAATGATGAACATTTTGTATAATAAGAAGTTGATGCAATCATAGTTTACATAAAAAGAAATTAGTTAGAAATAGAAATCTATTAGTTAGCCCTGGTCATAGCCGTCTGTCGAATTGTGTACTCCTAAAAAATAAAAATACTACCTTTAAAAAATGAACTTTCTATTACACTTCACTAATTATAACATTTTTATATACATACATACATAATGGGAAAAGGGATTAATTTTACCGAATTATTAAAATTAATTCATTGATTAAACTCTTGTCTATAAATAATTGCACCATTTCAGTATAATGTACGAATCTGCGTTTTTTATATTTTTTTTTTTAAAAAAAAGGCGGTTATAAATCTCTTGATTTAATTCCAAATTCATAGAAAATTCTAAAACTACGGGAAACTCAATGGATTTTCCTTCCGCATTTCTTGATGTACAGTTGTTCCTATCAACATTCCGCTGAAGGAAGGAAGTGTAGAAGATTGGAAAGAATACACCCAAACAGCCTTGAAGCAAATCAATGATAATTTTGAACACTCTAAAGGCGCTGAATACTCAGAAATAAGAAAGTTGGGCATAAAAATACATACAGTATTTGAATGGACTCGTTGGAGTCCGTGTAATGGCTGTTTTAAGATCAGAAAACGTTTCAGCGAGTGTCGAATGAAAACACAACCACTTAACCAGGTATGTAAAGTTATTGTTAGTACGTTTATATTTTTACTTACTTCTTTCTTAAGATTAATTTATTCATAATGTTTCAAGAAGTACTTTTTTCAGACAGATGTTCATATTGCTAAATGCAACGTTTATACTGACAGCTAGATGTATTGCGATCGATTAAATTTCCGTTTGTTCGTTGAACGTAAATAATACGAATACTACATATAGTGTTATTTAGAGTAGAGATCAGTCTATAGTGCATATCATTTAGGTTGGTCAACCCACGATAGAATCAATAGTTGACAGAACTAGGTTATTTTTTCTGATTCTTATTTAATAGAACTATTATTTGCTAAAAACCTTCATAATTTCCAGTCTAAAGAACAACTCAATACGACAATTCATAATACTGAAGTGAATTCGACGATGAACATAAATTCCACTAGTGAAGAAAACATCACTTTAGGTTCAGAAGAAAAGAGAAATGAACAAAAACTATTAAATTCTTTTGAATTATCCTGTCATTCGTTACTCTTTGGGAAATATTACAAAAACATATCTGCTGAATTAATGCAAATAGAAAATTATATGTTCACTGAGTCTTGTTACGCTCCATGCCAAATTTCTGGGAGTAAAAATTCGCCAAAGTACAGAAATTCCTTGGTGTTGCACGAAGGAGAGAGTTTTAAATTGGTATGTCCAGAGTATGTATCCAAAACTTTAAAATTTTATTTAAATTTAAAAGTATCGCTTTGTTATAGCAATTGTTTGTATTGTTACCATAGCAACTGTTATTTATTTTATTTTAGGTTGTTTGGTTTTTAAATAACTATTTTGTTTTTAATCTTTATTTTTTTTAAAATTTTTAATCGTAGGAAAAAAAAATTGTGTGCAAATAGGGCAGAAATGTTTTCTTACTCGTGTAGTTACAATTTCATACCCTAAGAACTCTTAAATTAAGTTCACTGAAAAAATATTTCAACTAAAAGAAATAGAATAACACGTAAAAATTTTTGTAAAGAGTAAAGAAAATGAGGCTAACCATTTTCGGAAAAATCGTTGCCCATAAAATCTATAAAGTTGTAAAATCAGTAAAGTTGTACTTTCATAGATTGCTTCAAAGTTAAAATTTTGTGACAGATCTAATTTCTCTGTGATAATTTTACCGATCGGATTACCTGCTCTTGCCGGTAGTAAGAAAAAGTAAAAATTTAAGTAATCTAGGCGCTAATGGCCATATAATTTTTATGTTGTTGAATGTTCGTTAGGTCTACAAAAGATGACGACGTTTTATGGATGAAGAATGGTTTAACAGTGACAGCACAGAGTTCTAATGAAGGAAATGTTATCGTAGATTCTTTCCATAATTTACACATTTACGAAGCGACAAGTTTTGAAGATGCTAATTACACTTGTTTTGTAAATGGCCAAAAGATGGAGGAAGTATTAGTTACGGTCATGATGCGCAGTGTGCTGAGCAGTGAAGGTAACTTTTTACTGATTATGACTTTAATTATTGCATTTTTGTTGCTAATAAGAGGAAATGAAAATAGTTTTTCATTCATCGGAAATTCACTATGGAAATCCCCCTCTGATAAGTCACGAAACTGCCTCTAACTGGTTGGATTATCCCACTACAGATTTCTGTTTTACCATTTTTGGAAACCTATTTTATTGTTCTTATTTGTCCACAGCTTTTTTACGCCATATCCAGTATCTAGGATTTATCTTCATTTTTAGTGTAATCTTTTACATAGCTGGTCTAATAATTGCATGTGCTAGACGAGATACTTTCAAGAAAATAGACTTTAAGACACAAGAAACAGGATTTAGCCGTTGGGATCGAGAAGAGTCAGAAGTATTATTTTAAGAACAATATATATTTATTTTTTTTAAACTATAAAAACATATGTTTTTATGAACATATGTTTCTTTATATGTGTCACATATAGATATTTGAAAATATATTGATTTATTAATGAATTTTTTTTAATGATAAAATAGTTAATGATAAAAATCAAGTAGAAGGAATTATTTAGATAAGATGTCTGTAGTTGATTACATTACAATCGAATACCTGAACTGAAATTTTTATATAAAGGTAAAGTCGTCGGGTTTTTGTTGTCAGGTTTACCCTTTTTGATTTTATTTTTTCAATTTAATAAAAAACTGATCTGGACTTGTGTTAATATAAACTCATATACTTGTATTAAAGCCATTATATTTGTCTAAAATTGTTTTGAAATTTTCAGAAGAAAATACATATATGTATGTTTAAGGTCCCTTGAGTTATAGTTGAAAATAAGTGGTTTCCAGCAATTGTGGGCGAATATAATTGGAAGATGTGTTATTGTGGGTACTGGGTTCCATTACTGGGTTTTTGTCATATTTATTAAGATAATTTGGAATTTGAGTAGTTCTTTACTGTCTGCCTCCATTACATATCAATAGTCATAAGTTTGTGCAAATATATACAAACATTCTTTTTTTAAAAAAAGTTGATTATGAGCTATTTAAGTTGATTTTAATTTAAACATTTAAAAGTTGATGAATTTTTCTTTTGATTTCGTCTCAAAAATGCTTTATAGTATAAAGTCTGGGATTTTTGAGGCAGTAACATTTGAAGCGTCACATTTGGTTAATCGACGATTAAGTCATTTGCCTTTTAAAAATAAAATCACAATTAAATGTTTACTAAAAAATTTCAAAATAACCTGCTAGCCGCCAATCAGACGTCTGTAGAGTCATTATAGTAAATTTTTTACTCCAACCTGCTTATCTTATATTTACTATTACAAATTTTTCTTTCAGTTCTTCATTTTATGTCTTCTTCAGACATAGATCATTCATCAGGTGACAAAATTCAAATAAAAATTAATGTGGGAATTTCTAAAATGGATGTAAGAATACTTAGGGTGTTGAGTTTGTCTTTGTCATTAATTTTATCATAAAGCCAAAAGCTCTTAAGGCCATTCTTAAGGAAAAAAGCATTTGGAAAAGAAAGTTGTGAAGCTTTAAAAATTATAAAATGACCCGCTTTCTCGAACTGGTCGAGAATTGGAATCTGGTTTACTTGAGCATGAGCTTCAGATCCGCCGACTTTCTGATGACCATTTAAATATGGTATAACTTGTAACCAATTAAAAGGAAAAAAAAATCAAAGTTCAAAAAAAAAATTGTCCTTGAAAATTGCAGTTAAGAAAAAAAATCATGTGATTATTTTAGGACAGATTTAGTTTTGCTTCCAGTGCATCGCTCTGGGTAGGAGATCTTAGTACGTTTTTTTTAAATTTATAAACTTGGTTTTTATGAAATGATTCTATACGAACACAGTTTTATCCTGTAATGGCCTACTCAAAAAAAATAATAATAATAATATTTATTAGGATGACCTGAATCTATGTCGTAACTATTGATCTAACAGGTATAAACAGATTTCTAGAGGAAGTTATTATTCCTTGGTAACAGCAAATGAAATATGGAACGAGCAAAGAGCGCTCTATCAAACGATCTACTTTATGGACGGTAATTATGCAAATTAATAAAACAATTAACCATGTTAATAATTGTGCATGCACAAGTATACTTTTGCATAGTAGTACTCATCTCCATTCCTAATATGTAGTTTCTGAACATTGTGTTTTTATATTTTTTTAAACAACTTTAACTAGTTTTCAAAATGATTAAAAATATTGTTCTTTACAAAAAAAATAATAAAAAATGTTCATTAAGGTAGTTTTTTTCTGGTAGAATCATAGCTTAAAAAAAAAAAATGATAATTATAATACTCATATTTTCCAATTGTAGATTGTGTAATGGAACACCGAGCAAAACCAAAGTAACATTTTGCACTGATTTAGAGAAATCAGTGTTGGTTAGCAATTTTGAGAAAAGAGGCTGGGCACAAGTTGGTCCAGATGAAGATTGGAACTTTTATTGGTTAGCGGAATTTCAGTATTATTATACTTATTATCTTCATTTATTTACTGCTTTTGAGGAAGTATTGGAAATCGTGTTAAATTATTATTCACAAGTTTTCACGAGTTACGAAAATTCATATTTGGTGTTTGTTTTAGACGCTTCTTAGGGTCCCAGCCATTACTGGGAAGCTCACAAAATTCTGAAGTCTGTTAATCAACAGATTTTGCATTTTTGTTTGTTTATTTCTTTCTTTCTTGAAAACGACTCACTGTTTTAAAAATGTGGTTTGATCCGATGGATAATATCGTCGACTTGGTAATTCACTGTAGTGTAAGACAGAAACTTTAGGTGGATGATAATAAATACTTTTAATCCAAACTGATGAATCAAGAGGTTCACTCATCTAGTATGAGAGGTCATACTAGATAAAAAGTCCGAAACAAGTCACAAATAGAAAAATAAAGTTGTCACGACAGGACAGATAAAAATCAATGATTATTTTTAGACATAGAATACTAATTGATCCAAGTAGATGTTAAAGTTTAATTTGAAACATTTCTACAAGGAATTAGTGGTTAGTGAAAGGTTGGAGAAGTCTTCCCTCTAATCTGTCGTTACGGCAGAATGTCCGTTCTCACCATGGTTCTACATTAATGAATTATATTTTATTATATTATTTTAAATATAATTAATCACGAGTATTCAGTGTAAATAATTTATAAATTTACAATTTGAATGTCCAGCTAAACTCAAATACAGAAAATTCATATTTGGTGTTTATTAATTATATTTTATCGAAAATTGTTCAAATTGTGTTCTTTAAACTTTACATGAACGTTGATCTTTTTACTTTATTAGAAACATTTCCCAGAAACATTTAAGCTCAGCTTGTCAAAAGTGCCGTTTAAGAATGTAGAGCACTTCCAATAACTTCTAAGGCTGAAATATCTTATCACAATTCCGAAATAGAATAATGTTAGAAGTGCGACTGTACAAAAAGTCTTTTTAAAGAGTTTAATTTGAATGTTGTATTCATCACTTTGATTTTAGAACTTTTTATCGCGGATTGATCTGTTTGTTGGAGCTAATTCTTTCAACAATTTCACTGAATATGTTTTAATTTGGAAACTGGCCATCTTTATACTGCTAATTTTTAAGATTCAGGAAAATTCAATTACGAAAATTCCTTCAATGAAAGTTCCAAAAAAAAAAAAATTGGTGTTTTAAATTTCATTTTCCTATTTGTTCAATAGAAAATGTTGTTCATAATTCTTTACTTTATGTAATCAGGGCTGGCATTCAGACGTGCAGAGCGCTTTTCAGTTTGGACAGTGGATATAGAATGAATGATCATCAGTAAGCTTTCCTTTTTGTTTTAATCAAAGATTTTAATCTTTTTTAGAATAAGATTTTATTTTATTAAAATAACTTTTTACGCATTTGTTTAGAATGATAAATCATTTTCCAAATCACTACGAACTGACGAGAAAAGATTTATTAGTGAAAAATATTAAAAGATATAGAAAAGAATTGGAAAGAGAAGGTAATAATGTGGCAGCAAAAACTAATGGAAAATATATTTATCTAGATTTTATACCTGTAACTTATGTATTACCTGCAGGTAATAGTTATGAACAAATTGTCTATTATTCAAAATAATATCAACATTGAAACAACGTAAGTGATTAATTAAAAATAAAATTACAGACTACAATATGTTTGTGGAAGAATATAGAAAAAATCCGCAAAGTACATGGATAATGAAACCAGTTGGTAAAAGTCAAGGTGCTGGGATATTTCTAATAAATAAACTGTCCAAACTGAAACGTTGGTCTCGAGAAGCTAAAGCGCCGTTTAATCCAAATATTGTGAAGGAAACATATGTCATTTCAAGGTAAATGTTTCTTATTGGTCATTACTCTTAAAATAAACTGAAAAAAAAAATCTGTTCGAATACCACTCAAATGACTTACTCTTACCATTATTTTCAAGGTTTTAACTTAAGAATTATCTTCATACTAATATATTTGAATCAAATTTAATTTGTTTACCAACATTTTGCAGTTACTAAATCCTTAAATTACACTGAAATGTAACCTTACAAAGAAGCAAAACCCAACTCCTTCCCGAATGGCTTTAAAACGCATTTTCCATGAAAATGTCTAAAAGTAAAAGTTACAACTTAACATATTTTCGAAGTTTACAGAAAATCTTAGAAGCTGATTTCAAGGATAATCTTCAAAAAAAGTGAACAATCCATTCTGTAAAGATATTTTAACAGTACATTGTCCCCTCCTTCAAGCGATAAGACCGTACCGAACACAAAATTTTTTTGTTTTTTTTACATAAATTATTTTCATCATTTAGCAAACTAGGGAGTCAAGCCTTTTAAAGGGCTAAACTTAAGCATTCTTCCAGCTTACGATATATACCTTCCAGAAAAGAAGTGTGGAAGTTTTGTAACGGGAGCTGTGGTTGTTGTGGTTACACTAAAACAAGGTTTTAAAATTTTGCGCGCGTTGGTCATTATCGCGGGTACGTTTACAACGGAGCTGTGAGTATAGATGATAGCAGAGATGATAACTGATAGAGTAAAATATAATCGCTGATTAGTGTGCACAACGGAGCTGTGATACATGCAACATGTCGAGTAGTGAAGAAGAGTTTTTATTGTTCACCAGCAACGAAATGGTATATTTAAAAAAAAAAAGATGTAGAAAATATCATGTACATACCATAAATAAAAAAACGAAGTACTTTGGGCGAATTTCACTATTTATATAAGGAACTTAGAAATTATCCGGATCGTTTTTTTGAATATGTGAGGATGGGTCCAACCACATTTGACTAAATTTTAGAAAAAATAAGGTCAAAATTAAGAAAACGTAGGAAAAATTGTCATGGAAATCCTATAACTATAGAAGAAAAACTAGTGATAACTCTGAGGTAAGGTTATATTGAGGAAAAACAAATAAATACACATAAAAATAAATGTAAGCACGATTTAAAAAACAAAATATTGTTTAAAAGTAAATAATAAAATAATAACCAAAAATAATGAGTAAAGACAGCACTAATTAATTTTTCTACCTCCATTTTGAAGCTCCGATACTGGAGTTCAGCTAGCAGAAAAATGAAAAATTCAATTCTATCATCTATGCTCGTTTATACCAGCGAGTATGAGTCACTAGTCGAAGCTTCGTTGTGCACGCTCACATAAGAATGTACTAGGTTATTCTATAAGCGCTGATGCATCACTGCTATCATCTCAGCTATCATCTATGCTCACAGCTCCGTTGTGAACGTACCCTAAGGCTGGAAACATAGTGGAGCGGCGGGCAAAGCGGCGATGATAGCGAAGAGCGAAGCGGCGAAATCAAACACAAGTAAACATATGGGACCGCGCATAGTGGCGAGCAAAGCGAAGATAGAGCAACTCTATCTACTTCTAGTTTTTGTTTTTGCCGCTTTGCTCTTCGCTATCATCGCCGCTTTGCCCGCCGCTCCACTATGTTTCCAGCCTAAGAAAGTTTTGTTGTTAAACTCTTTGTTTTGTATTAATTTTCTGATCTGGCCTTAAATAAGTCATTCCTACTAAAACATTTTTTAAATAATCCATTTCACATATTTAAGTACTTGTTTTTTTTTTTATTCTAGATACATTGATAATCCCTTGTTAATTGGTGGTAAAAAGTTCGACCTGAGACTTTATGTACTAGTCACCAGTTTTAGACCATTGAAAGCTTATTTATTCAAACTTGGTTTCTGTAGATTTTGTACAGTGAAATATGACAGCAGTATGCAAGATTTAGATAATATATTTGTTCATTTGACCAATGTTTCTGTACAAAGACATGGGGTAAATGGTGTACATATTATCTAAAAATTTAAGTAAGTATATTTATATAATTTAAAATTACTTATTTTACCGATCTTTGCAGGGAGATTACAATAGTATGCATGGTGGCAAATTAAGTATTGAAAACCTGAGACTCTATTTGGAAAGTACACGCGGCAAAGAAGTGACTGATAAATTGTTTAAAAATATTATCTGGCTGATAATACATTCATTGCGTTCGGTCAGCTATATTATGGCCAATGATAAACATTGTTTTGAATGCTACGGATACGATATTATCATAGACAATAACTTGAAACCTTGGTTGATTGAGGTAAGTGAAATGTTCTTTCCTCTGACGTGCTATTTTAGTATAGTGTTCTGTGTTTTGTACTATAAAAGGCAGTTAAATTTCTTGAATCAATTCAAAGATCAGAGAAAATTCTAAAAATATCGGTTGAGCGAAAGTTACTCAATGGATTTTTCACGTTTGATTTTTTTTTCTCGAAAATGCCTTCTAAATTGTCTCGAAACTTCATAATTATATCAAAAGTTTTTTATTTGAATAATTTTGGACATTTGGTAGCTGTAAGTGAACCAACTCGATAATGGTAGTAAGAGCAAGTAATGTGAGGGATCATCACAGATATTGTTTACAATTCCTTGCCATAAAATACGACTAAAAATTGTGTTCCAGGTAAATGCTTCACCTTCTTTAACGTCGACTACTGTCAACGACCGGATATTGAAACATAAACTCATTGACAATATTTTGTCTGTGGTAGTACCACCTAATGGTGTTCCTGAGTAAGTATTTAGTGTATTGAAGAATTAAATTAAGTCTAGGTTTTACTAAGGAATGTCTGCTCATGTTTATACAGCATTGCAAGCATATTATTAGAAAAATAAGGGATATCGTGCAAATGCTTTGTTTTTTAAATTCTTCATTTTGACTAATTTATTCTTTTCCAGCACAAAGTGGCCAAAAAATCCTTCAACCAAAGCTTTAGGCAGCTTTGAAGTTTTAATAAACGAAGACGAACTATCACCGACTGTTAAACACAAAAAAGGATTTAAAAATAGTGTTAAAGCAACTTATCAGAAAAAAAGATAGTTTTGTTTCGATGTTTAATAATGGAATTCGTAAATCCGGAACAACAGCAGAGAAGCCTTAAGGTTGTTACTATTACAAATCTGTCATCGAAATAGGCATTCACTCAGGCAAAACTGTTTAAAGAAAATCCAAGGTTTCTTTCTTTTTTTTTCTTTTCTTTTATTAGTTAAAAGTAAAAAAAAACAAACTACACATTTTGTTAAATAATTTTTATTATTTTTATTTTTAAAAAAAACAACAAAACAATTACTGTGGAGGTGCTCCTCTTCCGCGGCCGTAACCACCTCTCTGAAACAGCATTGTAGTTATATATTAGTTTCTTTTTCAACCTATATAATTTGTTTTTACAATTGTTTTATTACAAAATAAAATATGTTAATACTAATTCTTCAGTGAATTTAGAAATAATAATTTAATACATAAATTCGTAATTTCCAAAATTTTCGTGCAGGATACTAGATGTTTTATATATGAAAATGCTACTGGTACCATAGAACGACAAGACCAGTATTTCCATTTCTGACATCTATCCACTCCTGAACGACTTTAAAGAAGTGATCTTTCTCAGCTGAAGAAGCTACTCGACAAATTTGTAAGGGGAGGATGCCCAGGCACTGAGCACTGGTCCGGTGGTGACCAATTTTGATATCACTGACTACCGCCATGCTCAAATAGTTCACATGGATGAAAATTGAACGATCTGATTCGCATGGATCACCGTCAATTAAGCTGCACTGGTGATGAGGGACTGTAATCAGAGCAGAGCAATGTTACAGATAGCTTTAGTAATTTTGGGTGATGGATACTCTCCTAAGAATATCAAGGAATCATGTTTAGCTAAGAAATTCAGTTGTAAACTTGTCAAACAATACTAGAGCGAGAAAGAGCCATTTGTTTTAACGTAAAAGATGGTGTACTTCAGGAGATTTCATTTTTCAGTTTCAGCAAACCGGCACTTAGTTATATCACACAACTTGGACATATGCTGTATCTAGCTAGTTTATAAGAACTGTACTGGAAACATTAGTTAAACGAAGTTCTTTGGGGGCGGGTGATGTTTAGACCCGGTGTTAATAGCCGCGGTCAACGTGTTAATTAGATTCTAAGTGGGTTGGAAAACTAGGCCGCTGCAACCCCTAGAGACTACATCCCATAACTTAATTAAAGTCCTCATTTTAACTTCCGTAAACTGCGAACTTCCAATTATATTTTTCACAAATTTCTACTTTACACTTGCATTCCCATCCTAGTTATAACAAGTAAGTTTGATCCTAAACTATAACACCATCAGATCCCACTTACTTCACTAAAGACCGAAAATTTAACTAAACTTACAAATTCTAAATCCGCAGTACCAGCACCGACATCAGCTTTCTTATCTGGCTGTTGAGTTGGTGCTCTTCGATAGGTAGATCTATCTTCATCCGTGCGAGATGTATCCGGTCTGGCTGCCGCAGGTCTCGGACGTAATGTTTCATTCCTGCTTGGCCTCTTCAAGGTGGCTGGAACAATCTATAATGGCAAACACAAATTAATAACGAAAGAAATGAAGGTAAATGGTTAAATTAAGATTAGAGGATTGCCAAGCTAAGATGTATTTTGATACAATTTGATTTCCGATGTTTGGCTTGGATTTTATTTAGTATAAAAAAAATCACAGTGAGATTAACCTTATCCACCTCCTTAGTAAACTCGCAAGATAAACAGGTTCAACTTTTAACAGTTTTTGACGTTTTACAAGGGCCAAAAATTTCCGACTATACATTTGTGAGATATTTCGCGTTTTCAGAGAGAATTGCATGCAATAATTACAAATCAAAAGGGATTTGCTAGAAAACAGTATAACTGTAGTAATAAAAACCAGAACAAACATTTAAACAAAAGGCCTAATCTCATTCTGCAAACGTTTTTCGAAAATACTAACAAACTTTTCCACAAACCTAATTCTGAATCAACTTCTTTCGTCCATTGTCAATGGACATTAATTGGATATCTATACATTTTGTCAAGTTAAATATACGAATCAAAACAAACCACTCAAATCTATAGTTTCGACTGCAATTTTTGATACAAAACTATGAAAAATATCTATGGCGTCAGTCTATCAAAACAATTACCGAAATTCACAATATAATGATATTTAAACTAAACTAAACATACCTCAGAAGGCAGATGAAGGTAATTTCTAAGGAAATTTATCCCTTCATTTGTTAAATACCAATAGAAGTGTCTCCAGGCAAACTGTTCTTTTACATAACCTCTAGATTTGAGACTTTGCATAGTCTTGATTACTTCCAAATTTGGGATTGTCTCAAGATCTGGGTGTTTCAAAGCATGGTAATCTTTTTTAGCTACCATAACCCCTTCTTTGAACAGAGACTCGTATATCGCATGTCGGTTCTTCTTTGATATCAACATCCTGGAAGCAATCACCTCATATTAATCCTTATTTATAATTAAACTACCATCAATTCCTATGACACCAGCAAACAGGCACAAAAACATGTATCAATTAGTTCACCTCTAGGCAATTATACCTAAAACACTGAACTAACCTCTACAAAAATTTTTAAGAAAGACTTATGTGGATCACTAATGATTTTAATAAAAGAGAAATTTTCTAGAAATATTTAAAACACGAGTTTTCTTCTCTTATCATTATAATTACGAAAGATTAAACTGGATAACTCACCTGGTAAATCACAAGCAATTCACGTTACACATAAACTAGTAAAAAGAACATACAATACACTACCTTCTGAATATAGAGTTGTATCAGTGACGCCAACACAACCTTACAGTTCGATTTATGTAATATTTAATAAGAATAAATAATATACGAATGAATTTATTACACTGGTATAGTTAAATAATTACCTTAAACGAATACCAAAATGGTAATGAGCTTGAATAATTTACAAACTAGAGCAACTGAAAACAGAACTAATAAGTTCTAGAATTTTAAAAACAGAATCGCCCTTTCTAGATAAGCAAGCTAACATTAATTTTATGACTCAATTGATTGTGTGCTTTAAATGGGTGTTAAAAACCATCGATTTATTTAGTTTGTTGCTATAATTTCTTCTCTAGTTATCTGCACAGAAATCGATGTTCTTTTTCTTTTCATTTGAGATTCTGATTATGGAATACTTTTTGCCTTGTAATAAAAGATTATTATTAATTATAATTACTTGAATTTTATCACCTGAAAATACATTTAATTATCCTGAAATTTTTTTGGGTGATATTGTAGAAAAATCTCAAGTCTTCACAGTTATGAGTTGAAGAGATAAACTGGATTTAGCACAGGATCTGCTTAGTCTCATTGTTCTTTACAGATATTAACTGAGAAAATTTAGCGTTCCAGCACAACTCTTGGGTTCTTTAAGAAGATAATTTGTTCAAATATTCAAAATTTATATTACAGTAGAAATTAATCAATTTTAAAAGGAGATTTAGTTTTGATTCGAACATGGAGTGGCGCCTGTTTCTCAATGTGAACCAAATTGAGGGAGATAGCAGACACAAGCCTGTTAACAAACCTTATGATTCAATTTCTGAAGATGGAAAACTCCTAAACCGGTTAGAAGGTCAAAAATCTATGTCTGATGAGTTCATTGATTGGCTCCATTTAATTACAAAACAGCTTAAAATTAAGGAACATTTATTTTAGAAAGTTATAGTAATAAACTTAACTAGTTTTAAAACTATTTTTTAATGAATAAAAAACTTGTGTGTTAGTTTTATTAAAAGTTAAATTTTTTTAATTAATTTTTCATAGTTGGCAGGCTTACTTTAAAATCGCTTCACTCAAGCTATCACCAAAGATTAGGATATTATAAAATAAAAACTCGTTAAATACTTATTGTTTAAATAATATATTTGTAAATAATTATTTAACACACTACAAGCGTAGCAAATAGAAATCAATAATTGTGCATTAGCGTAAAATAATCCATTTGGAATTTAATTGTTCATCAACTTTCTGAACTAATTTCATTTTGAAACCTAATTTCTTCGCACATGTTTCAAGTTATCCCCGTTTTGCTGAGTACTAATTGTGTTTCTCCAGATTGTAATTTCAGATCGCAATTTGATTAATTTTTTTGCTTACCTTCTCACAAGTGAAATATTTTCGATGAGTGATCCACATGGTGGACATTCAGACTAAACTAATACGAGGGTCGTTTGAAAAGTCCGTGCAAAAATAAAAACTACTTAATTTTTTGGGGTAAACCTTTTTTATTTTTCAACATAGTCTCCTTTTAGGCTTATACGCTTCGTCCAACGCTGCTCTAGTTTGTTGATCCCTTCCGAATAATAGGATTTGTCCAAGTCTGAAAAATAGCCATTCGTTTCTGCAATCACCTACGTAATTTTTCCAATTGAATCTATAATTTTTTGGTCATTAATGGAAAAATACTAACGATATTTTTCGCGCCAAATTCTACTATAGCCAACCTTCATACTAAGTGATAATGTAATTAAATAAGTAATAAATAAAAAATATATGTTTGATTTTAATTAAATACTATGCAATGACGATATTCCATAACAAAAAATTACGTACATTTGACTAGGGGGGGGAGGGGAGGTTGACATTTTGTTACGATCTGTTACATCGGGGGGGGGAGGGATTAAAAAGCTCTTTAAATTGCGTTACGTAATTTAAGTACGGCCCCTAACTAAACATAACCTCGATACGCGCCAGTAGTGCTATCTCTCTGACTTTGCACGGACTTTTCAAACGACCCTCGTACAGTACGAATATACTCTACCTAATATGGTACTTATTGGAATAGTAATCTATTGATTTAGAAGACACTCTATGTCCTATTTCTTGCAGGCCAATGTCTTGGACTTCTTGCCCACTTTTGGAAATATTTCGTTTCTTTCTTCAGTTGAAAGTTGAAAATGAGTTCAAGATCCAAGACAAACGGCTAGAAATAATAATTTTTCATTTCAATCCATGAAAATTGAAAACAATATTTCAGAAACGGCAGATAAAAATTTTTCACTTCTTTGATCCTAAGGCTTCCATAAGAAACAAACAAAACACAGAATATTAGATAAAGTTTTATTTTTGTGTAATTTACTGAGTAATTGTACACATTTTCATAAAATTCTTAAAACATTATTAGATCTAAATGTTTACTTATTTTCGATGTTCTACCAACAATAGTTTTCTAGACAAAGTGCAAGAGCAAGTAGTTGTAAGAGAATAATTATCAAAACTATAGTTTCTTAGATTAGTTTACAAACCTTCACATCCGAAAGGGTTTCTTCAATTCCTGTGTTCTCTATAATGATTTGATAAATAAATGCATTTAATGTACCTGCTTATCAAATTTGAACATTGCTTACGGCGTAACCAGATAATTTAGACAAAATGTTTTAAAATTTAAGAAAGATAATCTCCTCCTAACCTTCTTTTTTTATAACCACAAAATTTTTATTTATATTTATCAGCTGAGTTCTAGTTGTTTGCAAATTGTTGATGCTATTAAAGGTGATGGTCTGAAAGAATGTAAAACTGAATGAATTCCACTTACGAAAAATAATTCTAGATCGTATTCAACAGCTGGTTATGATTTATTTCAAATTTAAAATAACTACAAATGGATTAATGATTTTTTATTTGTTTCAATGTCGAGCTTTCGACCTGAAGTCTAGGTCATCTTCAGGGCTGTGGAACATATTTTACAAAGTATATGATTTGATGACATAAAAAAAATAATTTAGAACAATTAAGGTAAATAATACGATTATCAGATATGTATATTTGAAATAAGTAAATACATGTATTACTTAATCATTTTTCTGTAAAAGATGTTTCAAAGCCCCGGAAGATGACCTAGCCTTCTTAACCTTGGCAGTAAAAAACATTTTTACATTTTTGACAAATTGGCAATCAAGGTAATTAACATTGTTTTCTTCCATTAAACTTCCATAAATGTTGCAAACTCAAAGAGAATCTACTCTTTCATTTCGGTCAGGGCCTTGGAAAATAATATCTTCTCACACATTTTTTCTAATCGTGTGTCTCGATGTAAGAGGATATAGTACACGTCTCTTTATAAACGCCATTCCAAGGTGAATTCCAGAGTATGTTCAAACACCTGGTTGGTAGATGGACGAATCTAGGGATCCGTGATAGCCGCTGTCACACGCACAAGAGTAAGTACACTAATCTTGGGCAGTGTCCAACAGCTGACACAGATCCCCGTCTGTCTTCATGATCTCATGAAAGTCGTTTGCGATTTTCTTTTCTGTTCCTGGAAAAAAAAAGAAGAAGAAAATTAGATTAATTACTATACGGTAATCGGCCATCTTTAGTTTGATATGGACTAGACACACGAGATCAATGGAGTTTTTGGTGTCTCTGAGTGGGTATTGGAGCTTAACAAAGGATTTGAAAAGGAAGTGAGCACAGCAGATTCACAGGAAGATGTCGCCAAAGAAGCTCTAGCTACGCGCCCTCGCAATGGTAGGTAATGTGAAGCAATCTCTCATTCCAGCAACCTAACAGGCTTATAGCCTTCTACGTCTTCAGAGCCCAGTCTGCAGACTCATTACAACTCTCGGAATCTTTCAGCCTCCCCTCCCATAAACAAGATGAACTCTTATAAAGTAAAAAAAAAAAAGAAAAAGGGTAAAGTAATGGCTATTTATTGGAGGACGGACTTTATGCCGTACACGGAGGCGAGTAATAAACATACTTCACCACTAACTTCTTTTCATTAACCAGTAAATAAAATCCAAGCCTAGAGATGGAAAATCGAACCCGGTACCACAATACATCTAGGCTACGAAAATTGAACTCGTTTGCTTGTCTTCGACCAATGGCATAACACCACTTAGCCGGCTCCTTCGAGAGGTTTGTCTGGAACC
Organism: Rhodnius prolixus; assembly: GCF_049639745.1. Taxonomy (NCBI): domain Eukaryota; kingdom Metazoa; phylum Arthropoda; class Insecta; order Hemiptera; family Reduviidae; genus Rhodnius; species Rhodnius prolixus. The sequence continues at coordinate 1,369,896 of NW_027411636.1, read as the reverse complement.
TTTCCTTCTCCAGCGCCCACATGTCCTAGCATCCAGGAATGGGCCGTCACAGCTAAAAACCTCAATATCACTGAGCTGACGATTAGTACTTCTAAATACGAGATTTAGAAAGAGAACAATTTAAATCACTAGCCACTTACCATTATTTCCATACCTTTTATGGGAGAAGATTTCATTTTTATTGGTCAGATGTATGCACACAGCTTGTTTGCTTCTTTCAGGGTAACACATCATCAATTATTATTACGTATTTCAGCAGCTAGCACTTCCGCTTCTTAACAATGCTGCGCCGTCCAATCAATTCTAAAAAAAAAATAATTTGTTTTTTTAAATGAAAACTTCTAAAATGCTAAAACTAAAATAAATCTAATTACATCATCCAAAACAACATTGAATTTTCCTCAAGTTTATGACGCCGTTTTTGCTCACTATTAACTCTCTTTATTTAATAAATAATAATAGAATTAGAGGAACGATCTTAGAGCTTAAAATAAAAAATAAATTAGATGTAAACTCACAAGAGCTTTTTCTTTCCGCAGTTATGTAACTAACTTTAGTCATGAAGAAAACGAGATTTCCGGAGTTTCTACGAAAACCCACTAAAATCAATATTCTAAGAATGCAAGTTTCAAACTAAAATGGCTAACAACAATAAGCTCAACTTTAAACACTTTTGCCACTGCCTAGCAATTTACAGGAAACTGGAAACAAAAATAAGTATTACACAATCGTACATCCGGTAGGATGATATTTATTCAGAAGTTTTGGTTTAACTTTTTACACTAATACAGGTCTTAGTAGCGTACAATATACAGGCACATTCAAAGGACGGCTTAACTTCTTCATCACCTCTCCAAGAACACTTAAATAAATATTCAACAAAAGTATTATAATTGAAGATAGAAGTAGATGGTTTAATAAATATTAGCAATCCAACTGAAGAAATCTAGTAAGAAAAAAAATAAAATCACTTCCTTCTGAACTTCTAAGGCTGGAAACATAGTGGAGCGGCGACCAAAGCGGCGATGATAGCGAAGAGCGAAGCGGCAAAAACAAAAACTAGAAATAGATAGAGTTGCTCTATCTTCGCTTTGTTCGCCACTATGCGCGGTCCCATATGTTTACTTGTATTTGATTTCGCCGCTTCGCTCTTCGCTATCATCGCCGCTTTGCTCGCCGCTCCACTATGTTTCCAGCCTTACACATTTTGAATTTTAGTTTTAGACATAAAAAATTGGTAGTAATATTTTACAGAAGGCAAAAAAAACTGTGAGGTTAACTTGAAATCATAGTTTAGAGGGAAAAATTCTCTCAAAAGCTGACCTTGAAACTTTTTTGATAGAGAAAATGTTAAAAATAGAACCTACCCTAACTGCATTAATCAAATTAGTGTTCTTAAAGTTTAATGAAAATCAATATTGACAATTGCGATCGATTTATCGAAAAGCTACTTTACTATTTACTGAGGGGTTTCTTGTTAGCGCGTAAACTAAATTTTGAAATTTTTTTTTACCTTATTTTGAGTTCAGCTGATCAATAGACATAGACCAATTGATTCGGAGGACGTCTGAACGTGTATTTCTGGAGAAAACTTTACGATAGAAAAAGATTTGAACCAATCGTAATACACTTGTTTACAAGAAACAGTGTTGCCACGGTACAGAAGTAAAATTTGCAAAACAAAAAAAAAAAAAAAACTGACAGAAATTGAAGAATGTACATTGGATAGCATCACTGAATTAAACGAGAAGCGTGCGAGGCTTCACTGAGGGTGCATTGTCTGGAGACTTTAACGATCTAAATTTTTTACCTTCTTTTTCATTTAAAGTAATTTTCTTTATCAAATTATTTTCTTTTGAGCCAAGTAGAAGGTAGAAAAGCATATTGAAGATATTTACGAATTGGTTTACGACACTTTTGCTACTATTCTCTGAATTTGAACTCACAAATTCTCGTATCACTTCAAATTTTAGAAACATTTTATTTTTTTTGGACTTTATATATTTTACGGAACCTAAGCATGTACTGTAATACAACACTTTACAGGAAGTTCACTCCAATAGTATTTCCTGTGTTGCTAAAAAATAAAAAAAAAAAAAATCGATACATGTGTACAGGGGACGCGTTAGACAAATTTCTGTCTAAATCAATCCACCTAAAATACAAATTCACTGAATTTTTATGTTTTTTCCGTTTTTGAAGGTCGATTTTCTCTGTTGATTTTCGGTAAACCACGCGTGCAGATTGTAAATCTCCTTAACAAAAACTTACAGTTTAAAATGTTAAGTATAAGGGTTGATTAAACGCCAAAAGGTACACAAATCAGCAAGTACCCAACATTTCATTAATACTTCATTAATATTTAAGTAATTTTACTGCATTAAATTTCATTAATATTTTTTTGAATTTATTAGAGGTCACAGACCCTTATGCTGGCCATTTTCGTCTACAAAATATTTGTTCAAATAGAACACTATTTCTTAGATTGACTGTAATATCTAATCAACAAACTATTAATCACAGGTTAAAAAAAAAAACTTTATAAAAAAAATATGAGGTTAAAAAATTCAAAAACTTTTTTCAAAAATGCTTGCACCAACATTCATCAATGATTTTGTTTATTTTATTTATTTATTTTTATTTTTAAATAAAAATCTTCGGTTTAAGTTCGTAATTCGATTAAAGCAATTGTTACTTTATTTAGTCAAGCGTTTTTAATAATAGGTAATAATTAATCTGGCTTTATCGCAAATAATATAGTTTTCTTCAATTCTCAATCTAGGTATTCTTACCGCAGTGTTATATATTTGGAATATAAGATATGCATATTTTTATGACAGCTAATTATACCAGTATTTTACCTACTATAAGTAAAATTAGAGGGACTACATTAAATTACAATTGAGAAATGAATAATTATTGTTGAATAATTTACTGGATATTACCTATGCGTTATTTGTACTCACAAATACTTCGGTAAGAAGAATTCTAGACTGAAATATTGTTTTAAATCCGTGATTCAAATTTAAACAGTAGCCGACTCTAACTTTGTCTTTTTCTATTTTAACATGCATGTATATGTGACTACTCAGAATAAAGGGCCTAATAAAGATAAATCAGAAGAATAATTTGGAATAAAGCTATAATAAAGTACCTATTTAATTACGAAGACATAATATACATTTTATCATAATTATAACAAAAAATAAAATATTATGAATGAACTAAGGGAAGGGATTAGCTATGCGGTTAGCGTATTGGATTCCCACGTGGAGGTTCCGGGTTCGAATCCAGCTGCTGTCCCTTAGATTTTCTCTTCCTAAGAGCTTCTTACAGCTCACTGGCCGGTGATGGACAGTGTTGTCTGTAACGAGAGAACACTGTCTGGAGGCCGGCAGTGCACTGAAAAAAACTCCGGGCGCCAATAACCTCAGATGTTGACGCGATTTAAATCAATAAAAAAAAAAATTATGAATGAACTGGCCAGCATAAGGGTCTGTGACCTCTAATAAATTCAAAAAAATATTAATGAAATTTAATGCAGTAAAATTACTTAAATATTAATGAAGTATTAATGAAATGTTGGGTACTTGCTGATTTGTGTACCTTTTGGCGTTTAATCAACCCTTATACTTAACATTTTAAACTGTAAGTTTTTGTTAAGGAGATTTTTGGACTTTTTGGATAGATTTTCCTTTTTGTCTGTTTTGCAAAGTTACATATCTGCTTTACAGATTTTATTAAAATTTGGAATAATAAATTCTACCATTATAACCTAAAAAGGTGTTAAGTCCGAACCGTAACTACCACTGGAGCGATCTTTTTAAAGAATGATTATAGTTGCGGTCCCCCAAACCATCCTCAATAACAATTTTTTAGAGAAAGCGTTTTGAATAAAATAGGAAGGTATTTGTACGTAAATAGCAAAATTAAAAAGCGATTTCAGTACTTCCTTTTAAGAGGAGTAAGAAAAATAAACTGCGATTACAGTACTTCTCCCTTAAAGGCAAATATTTTGAATCGAATTCATTGATGTAAATAGGTTCACTCATTGATAATTTTAACGATTGCAGTACTTCCTCTTAGTAGGTGTAAGAGCATGGTGGCACTTCACAGCCACGTAGAGGAGCTTTAACCACTTCTTCGTGGTAAATTTTATCCAAATCGAACTAAGCGTAATAGAAATATTGGTAATAATAGTATTAGAAAAGGCCTTACTTGGGTGGGGCAAACTCCCCTCCTTATGAGTCATAGCGACGAGACTTTTAAAGTGCAAATCTGTACAAAATTTCGATTCGAATGACACTTTATTCATGAAAATCGGTTCACGTTTCGATAATTTGAAACGATTACCATACTTCCCCCTAATAAGGGTAAGAGCAGAACGTCGTTTAAATGTTACGTAGGAGTGCCCTAAACCTTTCATCCTGCCAAATTTTATTAAAATCGGGTTAACATTTTCAGAGTTATTAGTAATAATAATTTTGAGAAGGGGCCTCACATATATGGGGCTAACTCCTCCCCCATTTGATGTACAGCGTCGAGACCCCCAAAAGGCACATCTACATAAAATTCCGAAACGAATGACACCTTATTCATGAAAATCGGTTCACGCGTTTAGGCGCTACGTTGTTTACAAAAAAGGTAACAACAAGAAGAACAACAACAAGAACAAGACCAATTTTTGAAAATGCCGTTTTTGCTCATTTTCAGTAACTTTTTTCTCTTAATATATTAAATCTGGGTCTTGATAAAAAAATTACAGTTATAAAGGAGGACTTGCCCTATAATTTAAAGAAAATTTGGGAATTTTATCTTTTATAGAAAAAGAGAAAAAAATTGTCAAAGTTGGGTGCTTTTCAACGTTACACTTTTTCGTGCAGTTTTTGATGATCAACCCTTATACAACTGTCCTACCGGACAGTTTTAATATGTTAATCTATAAATTTTGTTTAAACGCCTATGCCTACCATTTTAGTGAATTATAAGATAAGTGTTAAGAGTAATATGGCAGCTTTACAACTCCCAGTTTCAACTTAATAAGGAGAGGAAGTTCCAGATTCCGGAACGGTTTGTTTGTCCGATTTTTCTCAGAAATCCCTCCAGCTAGCTAATCGCTTAAAATATAGACAAACCAATTTTCTTTAGAATTTGGAATATCTCCTAAGGTCAATTATTCAGAAGTGACTATAAGAAGGTATAGATTTGGACATGCTTCTAAAGTGCTCACCTTCACATTGCTATTACTACCAGCGACAGTTGGAAGATTTAAAGAATGTTGGAAAAGAGGATCTCTTGATTGTTTTTTAACTTCCTCTTTACAAGGTAAGATATATAGTTTGTACCGGAAGTGAGCATTTTAAGGACCCCAGAGTCCCGAAAAGTGTTTTCTAGAAATAATAGTTTGTACATCCGTCTGAACACTCCTAGCTCCACGTTACAAAAAATACCAGAAAGTTCAAATTTTATCTTCCGTTGGAGGACTCCCCCATAAAAACATGAGGGAAATAGCAAACACCGTGCGTTATGACGTATAGCATGAAAGATACCATCAACTACAACGGACAAGACCATTTTTCAGCAAGAATAAATTGATGCAGACCTGAAAAAGCCTAAAAACACTTACCTGAAAGAGAGAGAGCCCAGCTGAGAAAAAGCTGTATAAAAACCGGAAGGAAGGAGTTGGCGGTCTTGGTCGAACTAAAGGAAGTGCAGGGTGGCCGCTCTACCTTATATACCTGTCCCAGTAAGGTTTCCTCTAACGGGCTTAACTATATCACTATATCCTGTTAGAGCGATGGGTTGCCCTCCCAACTATCAGCCAATCAGCACACCAGTATTTCAGTTCGCCAAACTCTGTCGCCTTCGCTTTAAAGCTTTTAACAGCTCCAATAATTTGCCGCAAGTTCCTGTAGAGCTGAGGATTTTTTTAAAATATTTGCAATTTAAATAACTAACAATGAGCATATTATTTAAATTAATTCTTTCTTGCCAATTAATATTTGGCAATGCCAGACATAAAGAGACTGCCGAATATTGAAAGCTCCATTTCCGCCAATTTATCAAGTACTCTTAGCTCTCAAGCTCTCCTGTTTAATCTAGAGAACCAGCAGTTGTCTTTGGATTGACTTTCAAATCTGTTAAAAGAACTGATTACCCACCACAAACACGGTATTGGTATTCTATTTGGAATACTTAAAATGATTACTTGATATTCACTTTTCTATACTTAAACGAGTTTGTGTAAATCGGATAAACATCTGGTGGGGACTCACACGACTTCCTCCCACCACTATTGTGCGTAATTATTATTATTATTATTATTTAAACTCTAAAACGTAGCCTCAAACAGTGGATGACTTCACTTTGATGACGTGCGCGCTTTAGAGATACTATTTTCCACAAAATCGATAAAAACTATACAAATTTTGATCAGTAAAATGCCCCCTCGGAGGAGAGTCAAAAAATTTACAATATTTTCAACTTTAAATATTTTAATTATTAACGAATTTCATTCTATTAGGTGATAAGTCCGTACATTAAACTGAAATGGGTCTTTAGAGGCACATTGAAGCATGGGGCTTCGCAGTAGCAAAAAAAAACTGTAGCTAAAAAGAAATTTATAAAATTGAAGGTTGCCAATACTTTATCGGAGTCTCTCTCTCTTAACCCAAAAAGTGCTTAAAAGAGAAGCTACTTCACGGGGCAAGCACAAAGGGCTTAGCAGGGGGCTTATTCTCTCATAAGTTGAAGTGATCTTCGATTTATAATCGAATGATGAAACTGGATACAATTACTAGTTTTATTGCAATCGTAAAGTTTTTTTGGTTTTTATCCTGAAGTATAATTGGTCTCTTTGTCTGCCAGTCCTTGATAACTCTAAAATGATAAATTCGAATTGGATTCATCAAAAATGATGGGAGCTAACAATTAAGATGAAGTTGAGCCCTCCTATAAAGGGGAGTTTTCAGTGCATATTGATAAGTGAGACATGACTAGATTACGGGATGCAAGATTACTAGCGCGCAGGAAGTGCGACTGTAACTGTTTCCTTTTTAGGCAGTCCAAAATGTTTCTTGGCCACAACGCAAGCATCATTTCGGTTTTAAGCTCCTTCTTAGGGAATATTTGATTATATTGAGAATCTAGGGAAGCTGTGACCTCACACTTCTTTCAGCTGATACAATGAACCATAATTAAGACAACTTCCGTTCTGTAAAGTCCCAAGTTACCAGAAGAAAAATAATTACGTAACTACTACTGCTACTGATTCCTAGTTTTAATTTTCTCGAAGAGGAGAATATGTTAATAAGATGGTGAACTCCTAAGTACGGTGTAATAAAAGTTCTAGTTTAATTGTATAGAATGCGTAATCGATGCACAAACAGGAAATGCACACCATAAACTATTAAATAAGTTATATACATCCGGTTTATTTATTTAAAACTTTTCTTTATTCCTCCCCCCTTACTTTTTAAAAAAAATTGCTGACTATCAATAAATCGATAGCGGAATTATGCCAAAATGAAATATTGATAACGGTGGTGTTCGTAATGGGGGGTTGTTATTATACGGATAGACGATAGTTTGTTCACACGTTTAACTTGTCTATGAGTGTACGCTTGGTCGGTCTCACAGGATTTGTGATTCATTCAATCATCTGTCAGGAGATTGTTCTTTGTTTAGGGATATTTTGGAGATGTGCTAGATTGGGGATCAGGATATACTGGAGCTGGAAAGGCTTATTTAATGTCCAGTCCAATCTCTTAACCAACTGGCGCCATGATCGTCTCTATTCTCTAGGTGTTAATGAACTGGTACACCCTAGCGTATCCGTTTCCTCCTATTCAGGGACTCTAGGTCAATCCGCCGCAGACCAAACAAGAAGAGGCCTTATCCATGGTCTACCCTTTGAATTTTCCAGTTGGAAAAAGATTGTCAGGCTTCCGGGTTTTCCCCAACAGACGTTGTTTTTGCCTATTGTCCCCGCTGATCACCAAGTGTGCCCACAGATCTTTCTCAGGAACGGGGTTGTGAGAGATATTTGACTCTCCTTCAGGAACTGGACGTACCCTTAATTTTCCTTTAAACTCGGCATTTCAGCCAATAGTATGAAAGTACATATTTTAGAATTAAAATAAAAACGATTTCTGAAAAGGCCGTTTATGCCAATTTTTGACAACGTTTTTCCCGATATCTACTTGTTGTGGTCGATGTAAAAACAATACAGTTATAATGGAGGATTTGCCCTATATTTTAAAGAAAATTTGGGAGTTTTATCTTTTATAGGAAAAGAGAAAAAAAATTGTCAAAGTTGGGTGTTTTTCAACGTTACGCTTTTTCGTGCAGTTTTTGGCGATGAATCCTCCTATAACTGTCCTACGGGACTAGTAGATTATAACTGCCATCGTAAATAACGCCAGGATGGCACTTCGCTCTTCCAGAAGCGGGAATTAACTATATTCCAAGGACAATTAACCCCTAGGGAATAATTTCTATCGGGCTGGCTTCTTGTTGGTTACAGATATCCTGGTTCTTGTCCGTTTTACACTTCATTCGCGTATCATTCCAGAGTTTCGAGACGAAAACTGGTTCAAGGACGGTTACTAGAGGACATCTGGATGTAAAATGAAACCATACATCTCTAGCATTATTTATTTAATGTCCCAGTTTGTTAACAGCAATAAACTTCAGTAAAATTTTTATGTAAGATGAATTTAGGTTCTTAGTTCTTATACAGACATACATATATATTTTTTTTTTTTTTAAATTAATACAAGCTAAAGGAGTTCTTAGAGTTTGGTAGATCGATACACGATGGGATACCTGAGGCAGTTTTAACTATGGCTTCAGAAGCCACAAACCTGGACAAGTCTGCCCCGCTTTCTCCTGATCTTTCATCCTGTGACACCCTACACCGATCGGCCGCCGACGACAGGCCGAGGTAACGCCGTTACACAAACCGTTGTAACTGATCTTCTCCAGTAATTACACATACATATCGATAACTAACAACCAATGCGGTTTATTTTTATAAATTTTTTCTAGAATTCAGTAAGCGAAAGATTATAAAACAGCTGATTAGACCTTGGAAGGAGAAAAATCTGATGAGACCAACTCTCAAGACTTCCTTTTTGTGGTTAATTAAATAATTTAATTTTCTGGAATTTAGAATTTTAATAAATATTAGGAATACCCACAGAGGTTACCGATGAAAGAAGCAAGACGTCATAGTTTCTCTAGAAGCTCCTAGAAGTCCAGAAACTGTGACAAGGGGCAATGTTTCAAATGACGTTTCGTAATAATTCATAGTTTACAAAAAAGTCGTAGGAAGGCCGAGTGTAAACAAGCCAGTTTTGAAAAGACCACAGAGTTCGCATAGTTCGATGTTTACTTGAATGATCTACTTTCTTAAGTAGATCTTAATCATTCTTACCAGTGGAGTATTACATAACTTAGAGAACTATTCTATCGCTTTGGAATCGATTACTATAAATAATAAAATCTAACTACAGCTGTCATATTTTCCTAATATGGTTGGGGGGAATATCTATTAATTTTTGCGTCCACTTCCTCCGGACGGTGGCGGAAGCAGTGCGATCCAACTTCAAATTACTGAGATTTGAGCACCACTTAGTCAGCTAAGTTTTCCAAGATGTCAACCCCTTTTGCAATAATAAAGATTTTCCCTAAAGCGAAAGTATCGGATCTATTGTGTTTAATGTAAATACGATCTGCTGAGGAAAAAACATGTGAGCGATTTCCAGAAAAGCTCGCAATAAAAGGAAAAATCTTTTCAGTGAAATGGTATTTCCTGTCGGAAAACTTGCTTTGAACTTGGAATTTATAGCAAAAGATTTAAATCATATTCACGTTATAAGGGCTCACATACTAGGATCATATAATAGTCTACAAGAAAATTTATGAGGAAAAATATACTTTCTTAGAGGAGCCTTAATCGAAGTTTCCAGGAAAGCGTTTTTCATGGATTATTCGATTAAGTTCCTGACATTAAGAGACTTAAAAATTAAAGTAACAATACGAGATGGGAATAGCCGAGTGGTTAGCGAATACTAGTTTCCAATGCGGTGGTCACAGGTTCGAATCCAGCTGCTGGCTTCTTGGATTTTTTTTTTCTAGGAACTTCTTACAGCTCCACTGTCCGGTGATGGACAGTATTGTCTGTAATGAGTGAACATTGTGCGGAGACCGGCTATGCCTGTATCGATATTGAAACCAGTACTTAAGTATCGATACTTTTCACAGGAGTTGCACTGAGAAAGCTAACCTGGAGATTTGAAAACTTGCATGTACACAATGTAATGAGTTTTTGGCGCCAAAACGAAGGCACCTAAGAGGACAACAATCTTCGGCTGATTATTAGGTTGCAATTGAATAATTTTTGTTTTGAATACGTGGTAATGGTGAAATTATTTTTACAGAAAGAGGTTAAATAATTTGAAATAAGGTTGTTAATAAGTTAGAAAATTCAATTTCATAACCGCAGGTGGCTCGGGCCATTTCTTAAAATACTTTTTCTTAATCAGGTGACCTGTAAAAACTCGATACCATACATTTGGCACTTCCGCAACACTTCGGAGGTGGTAAAAGAAAGCGGATGCTGTTAAAGCCCAAAATGAGCCGCCTGAATGATGCATCATTTCTGGCTCTTTCTCGTCCACCGTTTCCCCTCAACTATATGGAACAACTTGAGCCAGTGGAGAGGGTAAAACTCCCAGTTGGGATATAAAGAGTTTAGGCCCAGTGAATGGGGTGTTTTAGGGCTCCAGTTTGACGTCAGCCCTGACGTCAGTAAGGGACACGTGTATGTCCTGATGACCCGAATTTTGGGGAACCCATGATGTTCCGGGCGACACGTGTACCCAGCAGCGGCGGCGTGCATGGCCCAGTTTCGTACTTCCCTTATTAACCAACAACCCTTTCACTGGTAGATAGGTTCCACCTCCAGTCATGCTTTTCCACTGCCTTTCTGAATGGGGCACCGCCTCCAATGGAGGGGATGACATTCATACAAAATATCTACCCTTCACTTCATGAATCAACAAGGTTAATAAATAAAATAAATATATATACATGACGATACTAATCATCTGGGTGCGTCACACTCACTCGACTTCCTCTTGTCTTAGATACCGGAAATAAATTTTCCCGAAATTCAGAATTGCGCTAAAAGCATGAACAGCTCACATATAGTGTCTTGTAATTGTGGGGATTAATCTTTTTTTTACTTCCGACTGACGCGTTTAGAAAGCGGGAATCGAGCAGATTGAGTTCTCATCGGAAATATCTGAATATCGCGATCCACTGAGTGGGGAGATCGAAGTTTTCTTTACAAAACAAAAGCCCCCTTCCTGTCTGTGTGTATCGACTGTAAAGTAAAACCCCCAATAACACAGCTAGCAGAATGTTTCAAAAATTTGATATTTTGGTTAGGCGCCATCCACAATAAGATATTGGGTCAAAAGCGGTCCACCGGAAGTACCATATTGCTGAATCTAGATTAGATTAAATTAGGGCGGCCTCAAGGCCTACGCCACCGCGACCCCTATGGATTGTGGCTCCCCGACTTTAGAGCTCGCTTAATCCTCCAGACCCGTCCGCTTAATCAGACTCTTAATTCTGGAGAGCGACTCTTGGGTAAAGCTCCTCAGGGCCTTGGTTTTTCCTCCCCGAGAAGTAACATCCTTAGCCATACAAGCCCCTCACACTGACACAAGTGCAGTGCTGTTTCCTCCTCCTCTTCCTGAAAGAACCTACAAAGGCTATCATCTGCCAGGCCCCCATGCGATGCATGTGTTTTCTGAGCCTGCAGTGGCCCAGTTAATAGGCCTACAGTTATAGCCCCACACGATCTTGTCAGATTAATTCTGCAGTCAGCCTCAGCGAATAGCCACTAATGAACTCCTTCGCCTGTCTCAGCCCCAGTAATGGCAAGCCACCACTCCTGAGCCCTTTGCTGAATCTACGTTTTAAAATATTCTTCCTCCTTAATTTTCTCTTAGACTTGATGGGGTAATTTGTAGACCGAGAACTTTTATTTGAAGCCCAGGAAAATTCGATTAGGAGCCCTCCTGGGCGGGTTGAGGGCTAGATTTCCCTACTAAATGCCATATCTGTGCACTCTGTCTGTTCACCTGAGTAACAGTGATAAGAAACCAATGTTGGCACTAAAATTAGAAGAAATCGGCTGACCGAAACGGCCACTTCCTGAACAGATTCTCCCCGCAAACGGTTCCTACGAGATTTTATTTCAACTTTATATAGTGATCACAAAGCTTCTCTCACCAACTAATAAGAAGGTACTTCCAGGAAAGGGGATCGGTCGTACTTCCCTTTATAGTGCCAGTTTTCTTGTAAAGTACGGTTCTTCACTTCCGAGTAATATTAAGGAACTTGGCTGGATACAACACTTTGTTCCCCAGATTTTGCTCTATACAAAATTCTTTTCACGATTTCTCTGGAAAATGTTAAAAGAAATTTTCGTTTCCAAGTTTTCGAGAGGGGGGGGGGAGGTTTGAGATTAGGGTTCACTGTAAAGGTTACATTTCCAAGTAATGTACGATTTTACAAACTATAATTTTGGTGAGAATTAATATGGGGCCTAAATATTCGCGAGTCTGTGTTGTAAATCTTGAGAGCAGTAGTAAGGGAAGTCGTGTGAGTCACCATACCGGATTATTTAATATTCTAAATGTTGTTAACTTCCTTTTACTTATTCATGAATTAGTCCTCAGTTAAAAGTGCATTATTTTTATTTTTTTCATTGATGTAACAGAAGAACGTTTCGGGCATTTCCGGTACGCCGTCATCAGTTTACTCTTTCAAATTTATTATTTTAATTATATCTTTAACTTATGTCCAGATGTTCAATATGGCAGCATTGTTCTTTGTAAGGCATTCGCTCATTAACAAACTATGGTACTATAGTCGTAATTAAGGTACACATTGCTTTTTGAGATGAAACGCATTAACTACTTCCGGTGGCTGATTTTGAGGCAGTATTGTTAAGTTCCTGGGGGAAATAGGCTACTTAATCTGAAACAAATATTGTAGTGTTGATATTTTGTTAATTTCTAATTTTGGAATCTGGTGCTTTCGTAATACCAATAAAGGAAGTAAGTAACCAGATCAGTTTGTAAAAAAAAGACTTTCGAGGACTAAGAGACTCGAATATCGGTGAAAATTTGAAACAATGATTTTTCTCGAATACCAAAAAGTAAAAATAGCCTAATTTACTTCAAGGTGAGCACAAAATAGAACTAAAATTATAAAAATTACAAAAATAAAGTGAATCATATGTTTTTAAAATGAAAAAGTTAAAACAAAATAGGGCAGTTATTTTATTTTATTATTTTGGCAGAATACTTCTTGAGGAAGGCACCCAGAGATGTATATTGAATGGTCGGCAATAACTAGGCCAGGCCATTGAGGTCGCCAATGACGTCATTGGTCCAAGTTCCACGTGTCCAGTGACGTCACTTTGTCAGCATCCAACACCAGCAGTGTACGAAAATTTTTTTTTGAGATGATGTGAAAGTTGTTATTGTTTACAAAATGTTTAAATGTTGTCCAAATTAAATTAAAAAAAAAAAAATAATAATAAGAAATAATCATATTTTAATAAATAAATCATGTAAATTTAAATTTAAGTTTGTAAAAATGTTGAACTTTAGAAAAGCCGAAAGAGCGCAGAAAGTTTAAATTCGATCTACCGGAAGTTCCGGACTTTACAAAAGAGGTTTCTCAAAGATTGTCTCAAAAAAAAATAGAACTAAAGATTTGCTTTGAAATGCAGTCAACTTAAAAGACCTATTGATTTTCACATTTTTGGTGGTAAATGAATTGATTTAGATTCCCTTTATAAGGGTACTATTTCCTGTAATGTCCAATTCAAACTATTGGTACACTATTTAAAGTAGATTTCGAATTTTTTTTGCTTAGATTGGAATTTTAATGGCAAATTCTAAAGCCGGTAGTATCTCGAGATACCTGTAAATGATGGTTGTAAGGTTAATACGTAAATTTGACCATTTACATTTACCAACACATAGATCTGATCTAGTAAAATTGGTTTTAATGGAATAAGTAGGGAAAAGATTTGGGTCAAATTTCATGTGAATTGTAACGCTTATAAGGTTGGTAACAATGAAAATATGACTGTAACGTTCCAGGGATTGTCAGTCACGATCTTTAGAGTTATAGTAATAGAATGTCGTGTGAGTGTGCACAATAGATTCTTTAATTGTTTATTACTGAATAATTATTCTAAAATTATCATAAATATATTTATTCTAAACTGAATTAATCACTACTAAGTTTTATACAGTAAAAGCTCTTTATTCGCGGGGTATATGTTCCATAAATATGCCGCGAATACAGAAACCGTGAATACGGAAAGGTAATTTATATGGGATTATAGGGGATACGTTCCTAGGTGACAAAATCAAAAAAAAATAAAAATATAAAAAAATCAATTTAATTGAAGTTTTTGAACATTTTGATTAATTATCTTAAGGCTTAGGCAATGGTTTGAAGAATTTTGTAATTTTCTCTTGCTTGGCAGTTTTTAAAAGCTTTTGTTTACAGTCAAAGTTTGAACTTGCCACTACAACTACCATCAGGTTCTTTAAAATGAGCGTAAAGATACTTTGCCTTCACCCGGACCATTGGACCACTCAGGGGCACCCTTTTTTGGTTGCGGTCTTCGATCCATAATGACAACGCCACTTCCATTTCTTCTATTGCTGGATCACGAACAATTGCTTTCATTCTGTGCGTTTACATTCTCAAAATCACCGATCGCGGCGAAGGCGGCTTATGTCAAAGTCCTCGGCGATATCATTTAACAACATACTTTAGGCAAAGTTGTAATAAGATCTATTTTACTTTTTTTATTAGTCCATTTGACGGCATTTACAAAGGATATTGGGTTGGATACCTATTGGAATCCTTTTATTATCATAGTGTACTTCCGCGAATATCCGCGAATATAGGAATTGGGTCGCATTTTTTTAATCCGCGAATAGTGAAAACGCGAATGAAGGAAGCGCGAATAAGGAGCTTTTACTGTACTTTATTCCCGTCCAGGAGCTAAGACAAGTTGTGCTAAGCACGCAATACACGCATGCATTTCAGGAGTGTAACGGACATTACCCACAGTGCAGGCGCTTGAGGCCCCCCCTCGCTACCGCCACGACAAAAATCCTGTAATGAATTCTTTCATGACAATTTTGTTTACTTTTTGAGTTTCAAAATTTTTTTTTATAATTATTTAATTATATAGGTAAACATTATCTACTTAGTAAATTGCACTCAAATGGCAATTTAAATTTTATTGTATTTTAAATTTTATTTAATGGCAAAACTTTTTAGATATACGAGGGTCGTTTGAAAAGTCCGTGCAAAGTTAGACAGATGGCACTACTGGCGCGTATCGAGGTTATGTTTAGTTAGTAGCATCTCTTGGAAGAACACACACCAAGTTTCAGCCAGATCGGTCTATTTCTTTGTGTTTGGCATTCGTTTAAATCGAGGAAGTCGAGTGATTTTCAAAAAATGGACGAAAAAGAATTTCGTGTGTTGATTAAACACTACTTTATGAAACGCAAAACGCCTCAGGAGACTAAAGAGAAGCTTGATAAACATTATGGTGACTCTGCACCTTCGATTAGAACAGTTTATAAGTGGTTTCAAAATTTTCGGAGTGGCCATATGGGCACAAGTGACGCTGAACGTTCTGGACGCCCTGTTGAGGATACTACTCCAGAAATCATTGATAAAATCCATGATATGGTGATGGATGACAGAAGAGTGAAGATGCGTGAGATTGCTAGTGCTGTGGGCATCTCGAATGAACGGGTACATAATATTTTGCATCAACATTTGGACAAAACAAAGCTATCAGCAAGATGGGTGCCGCGATTGCTCACGCTTGACCAAAAACGAAATCGTGTGAAGTGTTGCAAGGACGGTTTGCAGCTGTTCCAGAAGAATCCGCAGGACTTTAAGCGTCGTTTCGTCACTGTGGATGAAACATGGATACATCACTACACTCCTGAGACCAAAGAACAATCTAAACAATGGGTTACCAAGGGGGGAATCTGCGCCCAAAAAAGGCGAAGACCGTTCCTTCGGCCGGAAAGATTATGGCGACTGTCTTTTTGGGATTCGCAAGGAATAATCCTCATCGACTATCTGGAAAAGGGTAAAACTATTACAGGTGCATATTATTCATCGTTATTGGACCGTTTGAAAACCGAGCTGCAAGAAAAACGCCCACGATTGGCCCACAAGAAAGTCCTTTTCCATCACGACAACGCACCAGCTCACACCTCAGCAGTTGTGGTCGCAAAATTAATGGAAATAGGGTTCCATCTTGTTTCACATCCCCCCTATTCTCCAGACTTGGCTCCCTCGGACTACTATTTGTTCCCCAATATGAAGAAATGGCTGGCGGGAAAAAGATTTTATTCAAACGAGGAAGTGATTGCAGAAACGAATGGCTATTTTTCAGACTTGGACAAATCCTATTATTCGGAAGGGATCAACAAACTAGAGCAGCGTTGGACGAAGTGTATAAGCCTAAAAGGAGACTATGTTGAAAAATAAAAAAGGTTTACCCCAAAAAATTAAGTAGTTTTTATTTTTGCACGGACTTTTCAAACGACCCTCGTACGTGCCAAAATATTATTATTATTGAAAATATTATTTGACGTGTAAAAGTGCCAAAGTAGTTTTTCATTTAAAGGAAATTTTATATAAACGTCACTTGTTGTTTAGTATGATTTATTTATTAAATAGATCTTATCAATTCTCAAGAAACTCTTATATTATACAGAGTGTTGCTTTTATGGATGGAGTTGCATAATTCTAAAAACAAATGCATAAGTATATTAAAACAACAATTAACAAGTGATAAAAGAGAAATGAAATTTAACCACACACTACTTATATTTCATACAATTTTTAATTATTAAATAACAAAAAACAAAAAGACAAAATCTTTAAATTCAATTTTCAACTAAATTGTGATGTTGCAATTTGATGCTAAATATCCTATATTTGGTTTCCGTAATTTGTCACTTTTAACAGAAACCGGAGGCGGAAATATACAAAATTTTATTGTTTTATTGTTCTAGGAAAAAATTTGTCGATTGAAAACAAACTAAAAAAGGTTTTAATGGGGGGCTCTGTGCCATGCTAATTTTGAAATTTTGCCATCTTTGGCATCCGTGCCATGGATTTGCCTGTCACTGTCCTGGGGATAAATTCTTCAATAAGAAGATCTCATTTACGTAGTACAAATGGGAGTTAAGAGAATATAGGATGAAAAAATAAATGCCAGTTTGCAGTGGTGATACATTTATTCTGCCGGAGCTTTCGACCCTCTTAGGGACTAGGTCACATCTTTCAGGGCTAGTTTACAAAGTAATATTTTATATCATTTTCAGGGTTGGTGTGTCTTCCACAACCTAACACATATCACACACAGACCGATCACACTCAGTTCATGAACAGACAAGACAGAAGACACACCAACCCTTTAATGATGTAGATATATTACTTTGTAAACTAGCCCTGAAGATGTGACCTAGTCCCTAGGTCGAAAGCTCGGCAGAATAAATGTATCACGACTGAAACCGACATTTATTTTTTCATCCTATTGAAACTATGAATCAGTCACCAAAAAGAATGAACAACAATTAAGAGAATATTTTATAATTACGATATTTTTTTTTGGAAAGAAGTGGTACTTTTGGGGCGGAATAAAAGTCCCAGAGTGCTCCATGTTATACCGATGGGAGCGGGTACAGGAGCTCCTGCTCTCATTGTCCTTGACTAAACGGAAGGCAATGATCCTGAGAAATATTCGGATATTCTTAAATAATACGAACATTGAATTGTGAGTTTTTGGGCTTGGTACAACACTCTATCTAGGCGTAATTCCTGACGTAAGTACGGGAATGGGACATTGCAACGATAGGACACCATCCTGGAGGCAATGCTGCAGACGCAATGATCTTAGATATTGTCGCGACTTAAATCAAAGCATCTAACTTCCTTAAAAATGTAGAAGTACCGGAAAGTTGATTGAGCGTTGAGATTGCCGATCAAGTGTTCCTCAAACTCAATTTCAAAATACCGTTTAGGATTGCATACTTCCCGTTACTAGGTGTGAGATAAAGTTTTAAACAGTGGATGGGATGTCCGGTTTACGAGAGCTGAGTGAGTTCTCCTCAGAGCTAAGTAAACGTAACGAGGGTGTTAATTGCTTTCTCCTCCCCATCGCGCCCGTCACATGCACATTCAAAGAGAGAGAATGATTGCTCTCTCTCTCTCTCGCCAAGCCCCCCCACTCTTCCAGCACATAAAGGCGGAAGTGATGTGTATATAAACCGGATAGCGCCAAGGTGAAAAGTTCCCGCCCACGCAAACAGAATTCCACTTCTAAATATAGAACGTTCTATTTTTAGGTTGATGTGACGTCAGCGATGTATGCGCAGTCGTCGTGAGCGCAACCAGGTCAACCGCCAATTTAGGTCAATATGACGCTTCAATTTCAAACTGTTACCTCGCGACGGGGGACTAGATAACCCTTATTTGCTTCATAAGGGATGACTGGCTCCAGTCAAATAGATCAACTTTTCATTGTGGAATCTCCACGTTCAGCCTTCCATCATCCACCCCTCCTCTCGCACCCCCACCCTCACACATGGTGCTGCATCATCAAGGAGATGGGCCGGTGCTGCCTCCAGGTGACATATTTAAGAACTTTGTTCTCCATTACGCTGTACGTATACATGTTTCAAGTTTGAAATAGTAGCCGTTTAGAATGACTGGACAGTCGATTTCCTCGTATTCGTTCGCGTTTCTTACCATATTGACCCTAATGTATGGCGACCCAATTAAAAGTCGAATACACTTGGCAAGAAAATTAAATTGACATTTTGTGTCTGCCAAATAATAACTCTTTTCCATTAATTCTCAGTTACAAATCACTGCAAAAATGACCAAGAATCTTAAAATTTATCGTAATGAAAATAAATATTAAATACGTACAACAGAATGCTGGAATCATTGCTGGGGTCTCCACATCATCCAGCATCATCCTATCACCCTCTCTGTCTCACACACACACGAACATCATGTGGCTGCATCATCAAAGGTGATAGGCGGCCAGCATTATTTAAACTAAATCTTCAGCAAACTTGGACTTAATTAGTAAGATAGATGGATTCATTATCAACCCATGTAGCATGAGAATTCTATTGGTGGAAGTGTGTTGCACGCAGCATCAAAAGAGGAATCACTTGTTCACTGAAGAAAATTTCAAACAAAGTGATAGATCTTACGACAACAGGCGATTTCCGAGACCATGCAGATTGTTCAAGAAAAAAAAAAAAACAGCACCAGACTTCTTGTGGACTAATGGTCCACTCGGACTTGTGACTGATAAACATGTGGGTAATTGAATCTGACAACTTATAATATCAATACGAAGTAAATATGATTGGATTCAGAATTAGAAGAAAATTTTTTTTACTGTAATTTTTACTGTGTGAGTGTGCACACTTCCGGTGTGGCGATTATCCTAAAATTCGCACTAGTAAAAGTAAAGTAAAGTAATCGCCTATTTTTTCAGGCGGGCTTTACGTCCAACTACCAATTAGGTGTCGTGGACGAAGGCGACTAGCAAACATACTTTACCGTAAATTTATTTTATTAACCATTAAATAAAATACAAGGCCTAAGACCGAGGGAATCGAACCCAGTACCACAACATACATTAGCTTCGCAGGTCTCGCCTCTAACCGTGGCGCCTAATTCGCACTAGTATTTCACAGATGGTAACACCTTACAAGACGGCCCTCTGAATGACTATCCTTTGCCAATAGTGACAGTTTCCTGCCCGGTTCCATTGGCTGACAAATTGTTAATTACCGTAGTTGAATACTACGTATGTTGTAATAGTATGGTATACTACTAATAGTATGGAGTTTCACCCAGGCAGATTTTGTACATTTGGCAGCCATAAGCAATCAATGACGAAATTGGTGGGTCAATAACTAAACAGCAGGTACCATTTTTTGTTTACCCATTTCTCAGTAAAATAACTAATTTTCCCAACTTTTCTATGATAGTAGCATAAACCACAAATCATTACATAAGTAAAAGATTCATTTTTCGTGTTTTTATCGAGATAAGTTTTTATTGCATATTTGGCTACTTCATCAAATACCTACGGGAGAAAAATTAGTGAAAAAAATTAAACAATTATTTTTCATAGAAATAATTACCAATAAAGAATTGGCCAATCACAGGGCAGAAATATAGTGTGGAAATGTGGGCGTTTTGATGGTCCAATCAAAAAATTAGTTGACCACGCCCACATCAAATAGACCACACCCCTTCCAATGTCAGTTTCAGTTTTGCTGTTCGGTAGGATAATACAGTATATTTTGTTTATATCTTTTATTTTTCTTTAAATTTTGAATATCTTTTTTAATTGTAAAATGAAGTGGTGAGAAATATTTAAAAATTATCACCGGGAAGACTAACGCAGGGTTCAATTTGAATTTGGACATTACTTATGTTAGATGTTATTATTTAAATTTCGGACTTTTTCTCAGGAAATATTGATTTAGTGAGAATCTGAGGGAACTATGACGTCCATACTTCCTTGAAAAGAAGCATTTCATGAAGTTTAATATTTAAGACAATTATCTTTTCTGTACTTATTTCAAGTAACAAGAAATTTTGCATAAATTGCAGTTAGCCGGTAGCCATTGCAGTTTGTTGTACTAATTATTCCACAACAATCGTTTCTCCCTGTCTGCATTATGTAATATCGATTTTTTTTGGTTGCTAGTTCTGTTATCAGTAACACTTTTATTTTGTACTTGTAGATAATAGAGTAAACAATGGTAGACAAACAACCTGGACATCTGATAAAAATATTTTTATTTTTGTTTGTTTGATGAAAACAACTGATCGAATTTATTGTTGCTAGCAAAGTCGCAAAGAGTTTTTCTTAAATGGGAATTTTAGTGAGCAACATTTACGCGCACTACTTCCGCTTGCGTCACAAAGTTGTGATGGTAAACATGGTACAGACTGAACTCTGTTCATCATTCTAGTCCAGAAAACCTGGTCTCACACGACTTCTAACTCATTAATATTCTCCATACTGGGAATTTTGAAATATACGAATAAATATCGTATTTAAGTTATGGATATCTACAGTCCCATCTCTCCTCATTAGAACAGTGGTTCTAGAGATGGGCTATTAAACTTAATGAAAGCAAGTCTCAAAATATCACCTTCAACTCTTCGGCGCACTACTCTTCCTCCAGTATTCTATAACCTAACACCTCTACCAGTAGTGAACGTTGCCCGCTACCTTGAGCTTTACTTAGACCGAAGACTTTCTTGGAACCCCCACACTAGACTTAAAAGAACAGAACAGAACAGACGCTATGGATTACTTAAAAGACTCAGATCAAAACTCTCTCTGTACAACAAAATACTAATTTATACTTCTATTTTAAAACCCATCTGGGCGTATGGAATAGAGCTGTGTGGGGTTCAACCAAACGCTCCAATTTCCAAAGGATTCAAACTCTTCAATCTAAAATACTTCGAACTACGAGGGTCGTTTGAAAAGTCCGTGCAAAAATAAAAACTACTTAATTTTTGGGGGTAAACCTTTTTTATTTTTCAACATAGTCTCCTTTTAGGCTTATACACTTCGTCCAACGCTGCTCTAGTTTGTTGATCCCTTCCGAATAATAGGATTTGTCCAAGTCTGAAAAATAGCCATTCGTTTCTGCAATCATCTCCTCGTTTGAATAAAATCTTTTTCCCGCCAGCCATTTCTTCATATTGGGGAACAAATAGTAGTCCGAGGGAGCCAAGTCTGGAGAATAGGGGGGATGTGAAACGAGTTGGAACCCTATTTCCATTAATTTTGCGACCACAACTGCTGAGGTGTGAGCTGGTGCGTTGTCGTGATGGAAAAGGACTTTTTTTGTGGGCCAATCGTGGGCGTTTTTCTTGCAGCTCGGTTTTCAAACGGTCCAATAACGATGAATAATATGCACCTGTAATAGTTTTACCCTTTTCCAGATAGTCGATGAGGATTATTCCTTGCGAATCCCAAAAGACAGTCGCCATAATCTTTCTGGCCGAAGGAACGGTCTTCGCCTTTTTTTGGCGCAGATTCCCCCTTGGTAACCCATTGTTTTAGATTGTTCTTTGGTCTCAGGAGTGTAGTGATGTATCCATGTTTCATCCACAGTGACGAAACGACGCTTAAAGTCCTGCGGATTCTTCTGGAACAGCTGCAAACCGTCCTTGCAACACTTCACACGATTTGAAAATCACTCGACTTTCTCGATTCAAACGAATGCCAAACACAAAGAAATAGACCGATCTGGCTGAAACTTGGTGTGTGTTCTTCCAAGAGATGCTACTAACTAAACATAACCTCGATACGCGCCAGTAGTGCTATCTCTCTGACTTTGCACGGACTTTTCAAACGACCCTCGTATTGTAAACGCTCCATTTTATGTCTCCCAACCTGGACTACACACACTGACCTTAATATTCCTTTTGTCACACAAGCTGCTGAAAACAAGAATACAGAAAACTCCACTTCAACCTGCAATCTCATATAAATCCTCTAGCTAAAAATCTTTCTTGTAGAACTCTTCCTGATAACCCAGGGACAAGACGCCTTAAGAGACAGTGGTCTCGTGATCTCCTCTCAAGTGAAGAGAGCGACTAATAGCCTAATATTTGGGAGTGTTACCACTGGGTAACTTCTCCACTCGTATACTTCTGTTATTCAATGTTACTCTGTTATCACTGTTACTTACAGCGCTAACGCGCTGATTATAGCAAAAATAAATGCCAAAAAAAAAAAGTTAAAGATTTATGAGAATGCAATCTGAACAGGAAGTGGAGAGAGAGAAAATCACCTGAAAATTCGCAGAAAAAGGTGAAAAACTCAGAGACGCGCTACTTCCGGTAGAGAAATTCTCATTTAACTCAAAAACTATAATAGCTGGCACAGCTATATCCGGCCAACTTGCATACAAAAAAACTTCCGTACTTACGTACAAACACCGAAATCGGCACTTTAGAGTGAATAGTGAACTGCCCTATCTGGAAAAAAGGGTCTTTAAATCAAATTATGCTGGAAAGACGAAGTTTGCAGATCTACTGTTTCAACGCAAAGGGAGCAGAGAACTTGAAGCCCTAAGGGGGCTTCAATTTCGTGAAATTTATAACCAAAAAAGAAATAAAGAAGTGAACAAATCCCCCCACAATATAGTGCAACTTCCTGCTGAGAGATTTCGATAGCTAATTTTCTGTCAGGTGCCATGGATTGTCCAATCAAAACACTTTTTTCGGACTCTATTGACGCCAAAAACCGGATATTTCCGGTGAAAACTGAAAATCGACAAATTCGACCCGATCGAAACACTTCCTTTTGCCTGTGAGGAGGGGGAGGTAAACAAAAGAGTGTCTAAATTAACCATCTTTGATTTTCAAACAGGACATCTCTTGAGATATTAAAGCAAAGGCTGCACTCCGCAAAAAAACAGACCTCAGTTCCTCAGAACACACAAGTTCAGAAAGCGCTGTCTTCTCGCATCCAAAACTTCGGCGGGGGGCCCATCTCAAATCTGAAGGGGCGGAATCTGTTCAGCAATGGCCAAATTAAGTCTGTTTTTAGAAAAACGTCCTCTACGTTTCGGGTACTGCTCAGGTGCTGCTCATCAGCCGGTTCTTGGGTTTTTGTACAGTTGTAAACGCTTCGCGTGGATTTCATCACACTTCTGTTTCACTCGTTGAGTCAAAGAGTTGGATGAAATTCACATCAAAAATTTAGAAAATTTGTTTTGTATTTGATTAGAGGATTAAAATTTTTAAAAAAATCCTTTGTAAATTTTTTGTGGTTAGTAATTCGTATTACTGGCTTCAGCCCTAATCTCGGTTTGCATCCTGCAGGCCATACTTCTGAAGGGACATACTTCTGAAGATGGTTGTTGCAGAAAACGTTTACAATGCACAATGCCTCTTCCAGCTCCAGCAACTTTAAGGGCTGGTTCGTTCTGGCTGGGTGCTCTATAGAATTAAGATCGTGATACGCACAGGGCCACTCTAAAGTGGATGAACTTTCGAGTTCATCCAAGTAGTAATCGCGAACGACTTCATGCAGCATTCGTAGATCTGACCTCAGTTCGTTGGCAAAAAAAAGCACGTCTAAATGTCCAGAAATGCACCGATGTGCATCTTAAAAGCTCCTCCCTAAGGAAGACTGTCTCCCACCTGACCAGGATCATGCCACCACTCCTATAGTGCATAGAAAGTCAAGCAGCAAGGAAGGAATCCCTAACATTTCATCTGCACCCATTTTATGGCCCCTCATCAACCCAAAAGGGATGAATTTAAAGCACTTTCAGCCAGTATTTCTCTTGCCAACTTTGATCAGGCTATTTTATCTCACTGAAAATCTTTCTATCTAAACAGCTTCACGATAACCATTCCTAAAACGATCTAAACAGAAACCATGTTCTCAGTGGGAACGTCTAAAATCGTTGAACCAAAGAGAGAGACGATTTCTTAAATCCCACCGCCGCTAAAATTAGTCTTCTTCCTCTTTGAGGTGCCCCTAAAAAAAAAAAGAAAAAGATCTTGCTCCATACTCCTGCATAAAATACCTCAACTCCTGATA
This sequence comes from Rhodnius prolixus, assembly GCF_049639745.1. Taxonomy (NCBI): domain Eukaryota; kingdom Metazoa; phylum Arthropoda; class Insecta; order Hemiptera; family Reduviidae; genus Rhodnius; species Rhodnius prolixus. The sequence goes on along the minus strand of NW_027411636.1, from coordinate 1,345,133 downwards.
GTCGTCCCATGTTCTGGAAGACACTTGTCTGGCCCTACCCTAATTGAGAAATCTGAGCCTCGAATTGTGTCCTCCCTAAAGCCTTCCATACGATAGAAGTAGATTCAGAAAAGGAAGCAGAAAGACTTGTTACACTAGTAAAGTGATACAGCCCAAGAATCTTGGCGATTTATTGTTAGCAGCATCATCGTTTGGTCCATGCTCTGCTTTGCGTTCACAAATTGCGGTAACCAAAACTCAGAACTCACTACCTATGTACAAACTTACTACTGAGTAGTCCAAATTTTATCCAAGAGATTCCGGACAGATCCCTAGCAGAGAGAATAAAAGTGCTCCTACAATTGTTTCAAGGAGAGTAAGCATTCCCAGAAATTTAATATGAAGATGTTCCTGTAAATTAACTCAGGACCAATCTATTATTAGTCTGCGAGAGAAGGGTTCCTTCCAAAATCTTTATTATTATTAACAGCAATTATTACTTCTATCCTTTATCTGAACAATATCTTACAAATAACAGATATTAAGCAAGTTCCGCCTACGCTTTGGGAACAATATCCTCTTAAAATAAACTTATTTTTAGATTTTTTTTTTTAGCAGCGATTGTTACTTTAAGAGTTAGATACAATAATAATAACATTTTATTAAAAGTGCCAAGTTGAGACAAAATGGTTCACTGAAACGTCTTCGTCCAACTTAGAAGATAAGCAGTGGGAGGGTTTGGTGTCGAAACGATGGCCTCGGCGCGTCAGTTGCTTACACAATAGAAAATTATATATTTAGGAATTTACAGCACTGTTTAGTGAGAAAAGTAAAGTTATGAAGTCGAAGTTGCTGCGTCGAACTTGAGTGATGTCGCAGAATAAGTCCCCAAAAAACCAAAGAAAATATCACTTTTCCAGTTTTTTTCGTGGCCAGTAGCGATATTCTCATTTAGATTTCACAATATGAGACATCGTCTGTACAAAATAATCAATTTCCATCAAAATTTTTGGTGGTATTCTTCAATTAAAAGAAAATTTGACAAATTTTGTAAAATAATTGTGGAAAATTAGTAAAAGTTTTAAACCTTTTCTTGAAATAACTAAAAATTAACTGGAAAAAGTAAAGTTACCGGCTTCCAGCTGACGAAAAATGTTCAAGAATTTAAGAGGAAATGGTTCTTACATCATATTAGTGAACAGATTTACTTCTAACATGCCAAGAATTGCCAGAAGAAGTCAGCGTTACACCTAGTTTGACTTTGAAAGGGAACTCTGAAACCATTCGCTTCGTGTATGAGGATCCCGGACTGAGGAGGAAAACAGCATCTTCGTTCTGGAAGAGGGTGTCCTAAAGGGATCAACTAGGCCTGTGACAAATGAGTGTAAGGGAGAGATTCCGCCATTCGCTTCATGTATGAGGATCCCGGACTGAGGAGGAAAACAGCACCTTCGTTCTGGAAGAGGGTTTCCTTAAAGGGATCAACTAGGCCTATGACAAATGAGTGTAAGGGAGAAATCCCGCCCTTCAGCAGCTGTTAGGATGGAATTGGATATCTTCGAGGCAAAAGAGGTTTTTGCGAACGGTTTACTCACCATGTAGTGAGATTTGGTCTTCACTAATTCTGGACATGCAAAACGCTAGCCATATCTTGACCTACAGACTCCCGTGATGATAAGAAAAAGCATCATCTATAAGAAATAATCGAAGGTAACAAAGAATCGTGGGTAAAAAGGTGATTTCTAGGCTCAATATTGTGAGGCAGCATTTCTCCAGGTGTCGCGTAGCCTCTGGGTCCACATTCGACCCATAAAAGGCTATATATTCAATCAACGCTCATCAGTATATCGACGAGATCTTACAAGGTCAGTACCTTGAAGAACGGATCATTTAATGAAATAGCTCATTCACCCGATCTGAACCTATCTGGAACAGGTTTGGGATATGATCGGTTGGCTTCAGGTCTACTCCTCAATAGCAAACAAATTAGATGAGCTCATGTTCTTGCAACCTTAGCAAGTATGGGATTCATCCACAAGAGGATATCGTATCCACTCATTCAACAATTCATTGTTATTCGTTTCTTTGGCAATATCAAACCACAAAGTTATTGGTAGATCGGTGTTGATCTTGAACTTGGGACACTTATTGCAGCTTCCTTTAAATTCGTTTTGCAGATTAGTTTTCAGGTAGTTTTGGTCTTAATTTTCGCTTTTCTTCATACTTGGAATTCTTACTTTACATGCGTACAATGTAATAAGTTGAAAAATGCAAGAAAAATCAAGGCGTTTTTCTTTCATTGAGTTGAATGAACTGTTTACGTAAACAGAGCCATGATATCGTACTTTAGTCGCTAAATACTTATAATTCTGACATTCACTTTTCAGTATGTAACTGAATTTAGTTCAGATTTGGTGGCATGATCTTATTAAATGAGTGGTATAAATTTTTGAAGCTCAAGACACTACATCAGGCACTGATTTTGAAAAGGAACTGAAACCATTCGCCAGGATCCTGGTCTGAGATAGAAAACAGCACCTTCGTTCAGGGAAGAGGATGTCCTTAGAGAAGTTATGTCTACTAGGGGACTCGTCGCCTGTGACAAATAAGTGTAACGGGAAAGATTCCACCCTTCAGCAGCTGTTAAGATGGAATTGGTTATCTTCGAGGCAAAGGAGGCCCCTTTATGCGTAAAGTCAACTCGAAATGTTTGAAAAAAAAGTTTAGGGTGCCCAATGATACAACATAGTTTGAGGCTGCTTCAAATATCAGTAAAGAAAATGGGAGCTTTGTCAAGTAAAGCAAGGTGAGAGTATCTTTGGTCCCTTGACCCTGAATTAAGGGAAGCTGCACAAAGGCTGATTCTAGAACTAGAACTGGAAAACTTCCAGGTGGGTTTCAGAGCCTCCATCTACCATAAATAGGGATCTTCATGACATTGGAATGGGGCTGTTATTATGGATGATCCTCCAGAATGGTCACTTCAGGGATTCCACAAAAGGGTTCAAGGGTTGAACTTATACCGCATTCTTCTTTAAATTCATAGAATTTTCGATTTATAAAGCGAAAAGTCAGCTGATTTGTAATTAGAATAAATTATTGTGGTCTTCCTAAAAGGAAAAAAAGTCTTTTATAAATTACTGTTGCATTACTTTTGGTGACTGAATCATATTTTCAATAGGATGAAAAATTAATGCCAGTTTCAGTCATGAAAAAACTTTATTATGCCGAGCTTTCAACCTAAGGGACTAGGTCATCATCTTCAGGGCTAATTTACAATGTCCTGTTTTACATCATTAGAGGGATAGGTGTGTCTTCTGTCTTGGTCTGCTCATGGACTCATGGAGTCAAAAGCTCGGCATAATAAAGTTTATCATGACTGAAACTGGCAACAATTTTTCATCGCATGTCTTTTATAAATTAGATCTGCAAAAGGAAATGTAAGTATTTTCATTTTCTTTTAGAAAGAAAATATAGGAACGCCATCATCCTGGACGAGAAAATTCTGCGGCACAATTTTCCTCCACATTGGCTGAACAACATGGATGCAACCCTCTACTTAAACTGCAGCATCATTTCGCGTCTACCCTTACTACAAAGATGTCTCTAATTACAAAAAAAAAAAACAGGGAAACTGTTTCTGTTCTGCCCCATGATGATGATGATGTACTGGAGTTACCAGTACCCAAACTGATGGTAGCTTCAGGGTAATGCCGAACTGCACAGGTCTACTACACCAGAATATGAAGTGTGAAGGCAGGACACTCGCTTACCGTTCCCCTAAGAAGTCTGTTGGATGAGTCTGTGGAAAAATGCTCGTAGAGAGGGTGCCACGGATGTTTACACCAAAAATTATACCCAGATTTTGGAACCAGCTGGTAAGTAGGCATCAATTTTTTTGGTGCTGAGGTCGCTGCTGCTGCTATTGAATTGGTAAGATCTTCGGATTTTGACAACCAAGCAAAACCAAAGAATTATTCGATTCAAAGAAAAACTGAAATTATGATTATGTCTAGGTTACCAAGATAGTTTTCTCTAGCTGATATCACCAAGACTGGGTGAGGAAATGGTTTTGTACTCAGTTCTGATACTTTGCGGAATGTTTGGTAACCGATAGGCGGACCATCTGGCCCAGATTTAAGCTGCCATTTCTTGCCCGAATCGTTTTTATCGCTGACAATGTTCAAAACGATTCTTCCGCCACTAGCTAGGAGAGTTTCCCGAAGAAGGAACTTCGAGGGTGAGTGTAGGTCCCCCTTCTTGACCCAAAGAAACGACTCCCATTGTATTTGCCAAGAACTTAGGAGCAACATGCTTCCAAGTCCATCACTGGCTGTGGACATTCTCCACCATCATCTCCAAAGAAATGGGACCAAGCTGCTTCACCCTGTTCAGCGATACGGAGAATATAATGATGAACAGAAACTTGGCACTACAATATATTCTACATCCTGTAGACAGCCAGTCCACTATAGCTGAATATTATTTGGAAATCTTCGCTACAAATTAGCAGAAATACCTTCCGAGTCGCAGGAGGAAAAATAAAATAATTCCTCGAAATTTGACAGGATAGTAATCTTTCCAGACGCAGCCATTGAAATTTCCCAATAAATTTTATATTCTTTTGGAAGTAAAACTGTTTTAATCAAAAAGTTGATGGAAAAACCCCAAAACTTTACCCATGAAAATTTACAAATTTTGTAAATAATGAAAACTGCATAGGTTTTCCCAATTTTCTTCATAACTTTACCAAAAAATATGGTGCACATATTTTAATAAAAAAAAATTAAAAGATTTCTCTCAGAAAATCGATTTGGTGAGGATGCAAATATGCAACTTGAAGATGCACTTTTTAATGCAGCTTTTTCTTAGAAAATAAACACAATTTTCCATTAGTTTTTCAATTAATAATTTTTGCCTTTTTTTTTATTTTGAATTTTCACAAAATGTCGTAAATTTTCTGGCAACTTTTCACAGATTGTTAAGGTTTGATATTTTCCTTGTAACCATAAATGAATGATTCTTCTGGTTAAATGAGACCATTTCTATTGTAACTTCTATTTTATTTTCACAAAACATTAAAATAATATGAAAATTATAATGTTCTTATCTTTTAAATACAAAAATGTTGTTTAAAAAAAAAAGAAAAGATAAATAAATAAGGCGTTCTAATTAGTATATGTAAGAAGCTTATTTACAATACGAAACTTGACGATAAATAGTTATTTACAATAAGTAGAACTATGTTATATACTTAACTCAGTAAGATTTGTAGAATACGTAGCTCTGAGAGAACACAAGATAGACTTTTGTAAAAACATAACCTCCAAAGTGTTTATGGAAGTCAGCTGATTTTATTACTAGGAATAATTAGAAAAAAGAAAAACAAAATTGTGGTAGAGAAAACTCCCACGATTTCCGTGAAAAACAAAATTTTGTAAGAGGAAAAACCGGAAAAATGAAATTCTATTCACTGAGGAGGAATCATACTTGGAAGTTTGGAATTTTCCATATCGAATTGCTGTTTCAGGGAAGGAAATGAGGCCCAAAAGTGCAATTGAATCGCGTTTTCGTGAGGGGGGAAAGCTTTATACCAACCCGGAAGTGCCGCCTTAAGAAGCGTGTTAAAAATTCCACGGTTTTGTAGATCTACTCAGTGTAGAGGAAATCGTTTCGAACCTTTTCCCAGAAAGAGAGAGAGAGAGAGAGAGAGGTGTGTTTCCACAGAACTGGAAAAATTGGCACTCCCAGTAAAAGTTCATTGTCGCCACCGGAACACTGGCATCCAGAGGAAATATTAAATTTATAGTTTTCATAATATTTATTTTGATTCATTAGGATGAATCAAAATTAATGCCAGTTTCAGTCATGATAAACTTTATTAAGAAGTCCATGAGCAGACCAAGACAGAAGACACACCAACCCTCTAATGATGTAGTAATCGCCCTATTTTTTTCCAGGCGGGCTTAACGTCCAACTATCAATTAGGTGTTAGCTTTGCAGGTCTCGCCTCTTAAACCTCTAATGATGTAAAACAGTATATTGTAAATTAGCCCTGAAGATGACCTTAGTCCCTAGATCGGAAAGCTCGCGGCATAATAAAGCTTTTTCAGACTCAAACTGGGGACCCTAGATGGTCAACTTCATGGACAATATCTTTGGGCTTTTGTTGATACAATGGTAACTCCAAGACTATCAATATTATTGATGAAATTTTGAGGATCTCTAGAACATTCTCAATTTTCTAGGAAAAGCCCCACGACCGGAACTTGAAAGGCTGCGTTCTTTAGTTCCAAAAAAAAAAAAAAAATGCATTTAATGCATGACTTTTCCGGCAGATAATATGGTTTCCGCTTTTCCATTTTTTTTCGGAGCCACTTTCACAAATTGTTTCGTTTCAGGCACTTCGCTGTACAAGGACCCAGTTCGTATCCATTGAAATACGATATGAGTTGGATCTTTTTTTTTTTTTTTTTTAAAAAAAAGCGACATATCATTATAAAATACGTTTTTCCTCATTATTGTTTGTCAGAAATAAACAAATGCTACACCCAACTTGCAGAAACCTCTTACATATCTAATACTTTACGTCAGTATATAGTACTCGTTCTTCAGGTAAGCATGCGGTCTTAGCCTCCTTTTTAATATCAGTTCCTCCAATAGAATACACGTATCTGCTTCATGTTTTTACCTGAGGTTCCTCCATATTGGGCCGTCGTCCAAGTATGACCCACTTTTCAATTCAATTCTTTATATTTTCCACAATTTCCTATCACATGAGCTTTTCATTTATGTATACGTAATAAACCCCTCCCAAAATCAGATCTTGAGAAGACTACTTCCTTTAACCTGGATCTGGAGTCACAAAATTATTCTATTATCTTTAACAAGTCAGTTCTACTTCATTTTAAAATGCGTACATTTTCCAATTGTACCTGCAAGCTTTTTATTTGGATTTCCAGATTCTCCTAGAATACGATGTTCAATAGATATGGGAGGATAAAGGATACCAACTCTTAAGAATCAAATTTCTGTCGTAAATGTCTGAAAAGAACCTTCTCTACTTACTTTCACTTGATAACTGTTTCCTCTTGATGAATCTATTAGAAATGAACTCTACCTTAGGTTTCTATCACTGCTAAGAACTGAAGGGGGGCAAAAAATGTGCAGCATCCAGAAGAAGAGATTTTGTGGGCTCGAAACTTTTACAGTTCATTTACATTAACGCAAATAGTAGGTTACTTTAATTAAACCAGAATTTTGCGGCAGGAAGTTAAATCAGTCAAAAATTACACTTTCAGGGCAGAAACATTCTTCTTCTGTGCTTCCAGAATGGAGATCCTGGTCCTGGAATTTGAAAACTTGAATTGAGAATCCTTAGAAAAGTGATTAACGCAGAAAATTGTTGCTCCTGACAAATGAGTTTAAGTCTAAGGTTTCAGCTGCAATAGAAATGGATTAGATAAACGGCTTCATTTTGAAATGCGTTCATTTTCAAATTGCTTCACCAATAAGCCTTTTTATTTGGATTTACAGGTACTTCTAGGAGAACGGAAAGAGTATCTATTTCTCTCCTGAAGCCAATGAATCTGTTCAGTGTAATATGGTACTTCTTATCTGCTCTCTGAAGACTCCTGAAGCTTAACAGCTGGTTAAGAGGTCTTGTCAAAATATTAACGGTACACATGAAAATTAGGAAATAGATGGAGGTCATATTCTTCAAATCCACATTTAAGGACACTATCTATTTTTGTTTCTGAAACATCCCAGCTGGGTGAGGTTATGTCATGGTTTTCCGCACAATCCTAACAAAGAGTATCATCTATGGAGGAAGTTTAGCGATTAGCCTTCACTTTGTTCCGGTGGACACGGCATCAGAAGACCAGTCTCTCTAGAGTAGCAAAAGAAAACTCAAGCAATGGAGTTTAGATCGCCTTTGGTCTTTATCCAAGAGGTAGTCAGTATTAATCAGTCCATCGACTAGTTAGGCTAACATCAGTTTTGGTACCTTTGTTGAATGATTACGCTAATATCTACCATCTTTCATGTTAGGAAAATTTGTCACACCTTTTTCCAAGAACATCTGGTAAAAATTTTGTCTTGGCTAGTTCAGTCTCCCGACTCAAGACCAATAAAACTTGTATGGGATATGATGGGTCAGCATTAAGGCTTCCTCTCCGATAGCTAACTTCTTCGAAGAGCTGCTTCTTCACCTTGAGATGCCACAAGAGGAACAACACCTCATTCTTCATCGAATTTGGAAGAATCTCTGTTGTTAACCACGTTGATGAAACGCATTTCCATTGACATGTTTTACCCGTTGAAAACACTGTCTTAGTTAGATCAATGTGAATAACTGTCTCCATCTTGTCACTTTACTACATCTGATTCTTTTGGTTCTGATTCTGATTCTTTTCATCAAATTCTTTTTTGGGTTGCAGTTTAACTTTCTTATTGTCTTGGCGTTGAACTGATAACTGATTCTACTGATTACAGTTTCACGACGTCTTGTGTCAATGTCAGGGTGTGAAAACCTGGCTGAATTTAAGTATCCATTTTTAGAAATACTCTGAGAGAATGGAGTTCCTGGACCTGGAATCTAAAACTTGAATTGAGAATCCTTAGAAAAGTAATTAACGCAAAAATTGTTGCTCCTGACAAATGAGTTTAAGTCTAAGGTTTCAGCTGCATTAGAAATGGATTAGATAAACGGCTTCATTTTAAAATGCGTTCATTTTCAAATTGTTTCACCAATAAGCTTTTTTATTTGGGTTTACAGGTACTTCTAGGAACGGTGTCTATGGAGGAAGTTTAACTACTGAGAAAGGACAGTTTCTGCACATTAGAGCTCGTTGAATGTGGGATACTGTCATGGCTAAGAGTAACTGTATCCTTAAGAATAATTTACACGAAAGTTGATCTTCTGGAAGGATCAACTTTGTTAGAAATGAGGCAAGGATAATTGTAGCCCATTTCCTCCGAAGATTGCAGATGTTATCCTTGGTCTAGGATAAAACAGGTCTCCTAAAACAGTTTTCTTTTACTTTAAGTTTGGAAAACCAGCATTAGCAATTCCTTTAGGATTCTCTTTGTCACCTGAAGTCACTGAATCTGTCCAATGTAACATGGTACTTCTTATCTGCATGTTTATTGTCTCTCTCTGTAGACTCCTGAGGCTACTATCTTCCCCGTTTTCAGAGCAGATTAGGGAATTTCGGAAGAAAAACGGCTTGACTTTACTAGTGCTTTTAGATTTTCACCATTTCCATCAGTAATCGATTATTTTTGATGCATCAGTATAATCATCAATGGCTGCGCGAAATATGTACAGAAACAGCTGGTTAAGAACGCCACAATTTTAATGGTACACACGAAAAGTAGGAAGTAGATGATGTCATCTTCTTCGAATACACATTTAAGGACACTATCTATTTTTGTTTCTGAAACATCCCAGCTGGGTGAGGTTATGCAAGGTTTTTTCGCACAATCCTGACAAAGAATTCTCTTTCTCCCGAATAACTTTTAGGAGGAAGCCTACTTGGGATTCAAGAAGGCATCTGCATTCATGTTCCTTCCTGTATTGGCCTTCCTATCTTCCTAAGCCACTCATTCTTCCGAACATAGTTGGAACCAAACCAATACCCGTTCAATGTAATTTCATCTTCATTTCTTCATCGAATCGAACAGCATCATCAGCCAGGATTTACCCAGGAACATCTTCACTATCCTGCTTATCGTATTCTCCCAAGCTGATCGTTAATTCTACAGGATACAGGAACTACAATAATCATGTCCAAATTCTTGCACACTTCCTGATGTCTGATAAATGTTCTCAGATTGTGTCCATCTTGCTTTCTTAATGGCAACAAATCGGCTATTCTTGTGATTCATTGAGATAAAACTTTAGATTTCCTTAGAAAAAGGAATTAAATATAAATTTCATTGCTTAAAAACCAATTGCTGTTCAAAAGCTTGTCCAAATAAAAATGCAGGCTTTTATCCAAATTCAGAAACATAGAAAACCTACAAGATATAGTGTGACAGCCAGTGTTAACAAAAGCCGTCGCAATTCCCAATTTTTAAGTATGAATTCATTAACACGTAAGTGAGCATTACGACCGACCACTCTCTTACGGACAGAACTCTTCTTGTCGAGCATTCTTAAGATCGACGATCTTCAGAACCTGACGATGACCCAAAAATGTGGCAGACTACTGGGAGAAAATACCATCACTGCGAGACGCACCCTTGCAAAAGATTTTTTGTTTTTGCTTAAACCGATTGATTTAGCGATTTCGAATGAATTTGATAACGATTTGAATCGTTCCAAACAAGTGAAATGAATTAAAAGCAGAATTTTTTTAACGGATAGAAAAAACTAGAAATAACAAGCTGAAATTATCAAACACAAATTAAAGCGCCCCCCAAAAAAATAAACAGTAAAATTAATAGCAGAAAGACGAACAAGAATGTTGATGATTACAAAAATTAAGTGCACTATTTCGAATTGTGTTAAATTTAAAAAATTCCATTGATTGAAAAATTTAAATAATAAAAATAAAATATTATTTAAAAAAAAAATAACTTAAATGAGCTTTCCAAAATAAATTCAGTTAGCTCAACAAAATATGTTTTGGAAAACACATGCTAATTTATATTATTTAAAACTAGGAACAAAAGTGAAATAAGCTTCAGCAGTTTTAAAGAACAAAAAATCCAACTAACGAGAGAAAAAAAAAACTTACTTGTAAATAAATAGTAAATAGCGATAGATCATGGCAAAAATTAAGGTTAAGTAAAACCTGTACAAGTGAAACCTTCACGCGCATAGTATACTACAGTAGTAATGGAATTCGTTAATTTACAAAATTATCGTACCAATTTTTTTTTTTTTTTAATATACGATTTATTTATTTGTGTGTGTGGTACGGCTAATTGACTGACATAAGATGAGCATTTGTTAGCTAATAATGGTTTGTTTAATAACTAAACATTTCGTGTTACGAATTAATTAGTTACGTTTTTTTACTCTTGTTTAATAAAAATCAAATTATAGAAATTCATAAAATCATGTAAGTCATGTTTTCGCTACTTTTAAAAGACAAACAAAAAACTTGCTTCAGCCATTTTCATAATTTAGTAATTTTTAGGGTCACGTATTTTGGTATTTATTTATTAATAATAAATAGATTTTAGAAAGGAGATGTTACTTTTAATTGGGACACTTTGCGTAAATGAAAAACAAAGTTGGGAAACGATCTTTTTATTTCCCAATTCCGGCCTATCAATTATTTTGAAAACTTTTTCCAGAAAATTGATTTATTAGAAAGTTCCAAGTGTAGCGGATTAACAAACACCACTTTAAAGTGCCAAAACAGTATTTTGTACAGTTCTATCACCTGTATTGATAGATAAAAGACGAACACTTTTAAAAAGCAATGTCATTTCAAATAAGCCGCCTATTTTACGAAAAAGAAAAACAGATTTCAATTAAAATTTGGATAAAAAAGGGGCCATGTACTTCAAAAAAATAGGAAAGATTTATTTAAAAAACAAAATTGAAGATTATAAAGAAGCAAATTTGAATGATTTTAAAGAGGCCCCTCTCTGGTTGAAAAATTTATCATGAAGAGTTAGCCTTACTTAAATTTTTACACAGAAGAGTATTTTTAATTTTTATATTTTAGGAGGGTGTAAAAATAATCTTGAGAACTTCAGTTTTACGATTTTTTAATATTTTAAAAATTATAATTTGCATTACTATATTTTAGTTCATAACAATGAAACTAGAGTGTGCCTTATCGAAAACTATAGTGAGCGGTAAGATTATCGTTTCCAGTGTTTGTTATTTAAATTTGAATTATAACAAAAAGAGGAAATAAATAATAAATGTTGAAACAACAAAATAAATGAGATAATCGATTGTAACTATTTAAGTTTAATCAATTTAAAGAAGCTAAGTTTTTCACTATAGAGAGTTTTCCGACTCAAAGTGCCGTTTCAATGAAATTTAAAAGGAAAATTAAACTTCTCAGTTTTGATACGAATTAGGAGGAAGGGCTCAAGGAAAGTCCCGTTTCCCTCAAGGAATTTGAAGTTGATTTTTCAGCCCCAGAACGAAATTGCTAATTTTATTATCTTTATTTACGTGAAATACAAAGTGATTTTTCCCAATTTTATTTTTACTGCAGATTTAGCATTTTATTATTAATATTTTCCGGCGAGAGGTTTTTTTGGGCTATAGGGCAGATAGTTCGGCATAACTTCGAAATTGCACTTTTCATTTTTAGAAAGACCTAAGCTAAGATCTAAGTACAGGATTATGCAATATCTACAATAATTTATATACTAAACGTAAAATAACCTAAAACTTTAGTAATGTTTTGGTGAATACGCATAAATTATTACGTCACTAACTTCCTAAAACTTGTTTATGACATAACTTGCAGGGAAGACGTCATTAACTTTGTATTGAGAATTCTCTTTTATTTTGACGATGGTCCATTTTAATTTGATTTAACTTTAATAAAACTATAAGAAATTAAAATATTATATCTTTTATTAAAAAACAGTAATGCAATAGAGGGGCGAGGCTTTAGAAAGAAGCGGGAAAATTGCGAAGAGAGGGGTAAAAGGCGGGCGAACCACTTAACTAAAACATCACCAAAACCACCCCGCCTGGTCTAGCTAAGGTACGTACATCTATAAGGTCTTAACGCGCATGACGTCACTCTAGGCAACGGCATGACGTCACAAAGACTAGCATTGACGTCATTGATGCGTATTGAGCGCCAACCCTCCATTTTTTTAATAAACCATCGAGTCAAAATGTTTTTATTTTAAACTTTTTTTAAATTTAATTTCTGTTTTTTTTATTAAATCGTATTAAAAGAAATTAATAATAAAATTAATTTATTTAAACCAGAAACATTCGTCGGAATTTATTTCACGCTAAATGTGTTTTAAAATTTGAAAGACAAAAAAAAAAAATTTAAAAGAGTTCAGTGAGAATTTATTCTTATCAAAATCAAATTTAAACTAACTTTTGCTGTGGGGACGGGGGAATAAAGCAAAAACCAAAGTACCGCAAGAATAATGAATTACAAAAAATTTATAAACATAAATAAATAAATCTACAAAAAAAATGTAGAAATTTCGTACTCACTTTTTAACTGATCGCCACAAAAAAAAAAATTCAGTAGATGACACTGTTGAACACTGTCATATTGTAAACAATGACCCCCGCGTCATTGAGAGGTTATAGCTTGATAGGTTACTTTACTGACTTTTTTGCCACTGAATACTTTTTTTTTTTTTTTTTGTTTGTTTGATTAATTTTTTTTTTGCAAACATATATTTTTTATATGTCAGAATTTTAGGAAAACTAAATTTAAAAATTTTATTTTTTTAATGAATGGATTAAAAAAAAAAAAAATACATAGATAGTGGGAGAGAGACGTTTTTAAATATCGTTGGCGATTAAGAGAAGACGATTTATTTTTGGAGAAGAGGAAGTGAATGAGTTTAAAAGTGGGACTCCCAAGTGATGGCCATGTCACGTGAACGCGAAGGTTGGACAAGAACTGGGCTAAACTGGCAGTGAACGAGCTCACCTCATGTTGAATGGAGTCGGCCTGTGATTGGTGGCTGTGCTGGTGACGTCATGCTCCCGCTCCCGCCTGAATGGCTGCCACTCGTCCCTCCCGCCAAACTAACATTACTGAATCCTAGCGCCATCAAACCCCCTCCACCCCTAACACCCTTCTAAAACTCACATCCCCTTTGTATCAAATCTCCCCCCCTTTACCTTGTATTTTAACGCGTCACACTTGAACTTAATTCTCTTTTGTTTCCCCCCATATTTCTAATTTTTCTTTTTAATGGGGATCAAGGCGGCGGTGGCGGGAGGAAGTACTGTTTATACAGCAACTTCCTTTCTCTGCAAGCTATTATTCCTCAAATGGAAATTTTATTTCTCCAAGTTCAATGGGAGTTGAGAATAAATTTAATATTACGTCAACCAGAAAGTCCAACCATTATTGCAGATAACAAGTTCAGTCAATAATATATCGTATATATATCGATTTAAATATAAACGATCAGATTGATTCATCAACTCAAAGCCAGAGTCTAAACATATGATTGTTTTACAAAGCTGTGACATCACAGCTTTGCAGTCTGATAAGGTTTACAGCTTTGCGTAGTTCCTATTTGTGTCAAATTATCTTTATTGAAGCCTTTAAAGTAACAGGAAAGTATATTCAATAATTCTTAACAATTATTTCCCAAAAATGGAGTTGTAAAAGTATTAATTGAGTCTTGAAATTGTGTCTGGTCGGAAAATGAACCTGGGAGACGATAATTTTAAGAAGAGCAACGACTTTATGGAAGTTGACGCTCACGACAACAGCATTAGTCACCAGAAAGTCAGTAGCTGAACTGTGACGCTGAAGTTCCTGCTTCGACGGAAATGAATTGGCCGGAAGCTTCGAATTTTCTCAAGAGATTTTTTCCAAAGAGATGCCAGCTGATTTCTTTAAATTGATAATATTCATATATATATATATATATATATATATAAAAAACACCAACTTCTGTGGATCCTATGAGGGTCGGTACCACCAACCAATTCAAGGGGGTCTGCGATGGGACAACATCAAAAAGTGAGGAACAACGAACATGTAGATTTAATATTTTTTTTAAAAAAAGGTAAAGTAATCGTCTATTGTTTCAGGTGGAGGCTTGAATTCCAAAGCACTTTGATATAATAATAATAATAATAATAGGATGAAAAAATAATTGCCATTTCAGTCGTGATACATTTATTCTGCCGAGCTTTCGACCTAGGCACTAGGTCCATCTTCAGGGCTAGTTTACAGAGTAATATTTTTTTTAAAAAAAGGTAAAGTAATCGTCTATTGTTTCAGGTGGAGGCTTGAATTCCAAAGCACTTTGATATAATAATAATAATAATAATAGGATGAAAAAATAATTGCCATTTCAGTCGTGATACATTTATTCTGCCGAGCTTTCGACCTAGGCACTAGGTCCATCTTCAGGGCTAGTTTACAGAGTAATATTTTTTTTAAAAAAAGGTAAAGTAATCGTCTATTGTTTCAGGTGGAGGCTTGAATTCCAAAGCACTTTGATATAATAATAATAATAATAATAGGATGAAAAAATAATTGCCATTTCAGTCGTGATACATTTATTCTGCCGAGCTTTCGACCTAGGCACTAGGTCCATCTTCAGGGCTAGTTTACAGAGTAATATTTTTTTTAAAAAAAGGTAAAGTAATCGTCTATTGTTTCAGGTGGAGGCTTGAATTCCAAAGCACTTTGATATAATAATAATAATAATAATAGGATGAAAAAATAATTGCCATTTCAGTCGTGATACATTTATTCTGCCGAGCTTTCGACCTAGGCACTAGGTCCATCTTCAGGGCTAGTTTACAGAGTAATATTTTTTTTAAAAAAAGGTAAAGTAATCGTCTATTGTTTCAGGTGGAGGCTTGAATTCCAAAGCACTTTGATATAATAATAATAATAATAATAGGATGAAAAAATAATTGCCATTTCAGTCGTGATACATTTATTCTGCCGAGCTTTCGACCTAGGCACTAGGTCCATCTTCAGGGCTAGTTTACAGAGTAATATTTTTTTTAAAAAAAGGTAAAGTAATCGTCTATTGTTTCAGGTGGAGGCTTGAATTCCAAAGCACTTTGATATAATAATAATAATAATAATAGGATGAAAAAATAATTGCCATTTCAGTCGTGATACATTTATTCTGCCGAGCTTTCGACCTAGGCACTAGGTCCATCTTCAGGGCTAGTTTACAGAGTAATATTTTTTTTAAAAAAAGGTAAAGTAATCGTCTATTGTTTCAGGTGGAGGCTTGAATTCCAAAGCACTTTGATATGATAATAATAATAATAATAGGATGAAAAAATAATTGCCATTTCAGTCGTGATACATTTATTCTGCCGAGCTTTCGACCTAGGCACTAGGTCCATCTTCAGGGCTAGTTTACAGAGTAATATTTTTTTTAAAAAAAGGTAAAGTAATCGTCTATTGTTTCAGGTGGAGGCTTGAATTCCAAAGCACTTTGATATAATAATAATAATAATAATAGGATGAAAAAATAATTGCCATTTCAGTCGTGATACATTTATTCTGCCGAGCTTTCGACCTAGGCACTAGGTCCATCTTCAGGGCTAGTTTACAGAGTAATATTTTTTTTAAAAAAAGGTAAAGTAATCGTCTATTGTTTCAGGTGGAGGCTTGAATTCCAAAGCACTTTGATATAATAATAATAATAATAATAGGATGAAAAAATAATTGCCATTTCAGTCGTGATACATTTATTCTGCCGAGCTTTCGACCTAGGCACTAGGTCCATCTTCAGGGCTAGTTTACAGAGTAATATTTTTTTTAAAAAAAGGTAAAGTAATCGTCTATTGTTTCAGGTGGAGGCTTGAATTCCAAAGCACTTTGATATAATAATAATAATAATAATAGGATGAAAAAATAATTGCCATTTCAGTCGTGATACATTTATTCTGCCGAGCTTTCGACCTAGGCACTAGGTCCATCTTCAGGGCTAGTTTACAGAGTAATATTTTTACATTACAGGGTTGGTGTGTCTTCTGGTCCATGAATCAGTCACCAAAAAGAATGAACAACAATAATAATAATATATTTGTTTTAAGATTTAACTTATACAAAGGGTTGGTGTGAACATAATTAACATTACAGTTCATAAAAACAGAAACATAAAAGATTGAAACTGAACAGAAAGTTCCAAATTCTTAAATAGAATATATAAATAAAACTGAAATATAAACTTTCCTTATCAGAAAATGATAGTTCTCGTTATAATATTAGACTCCATAAAAAATTAGAAAACATTATCTTTCTTTTACATTTAATTGTGTTAATAAAAACATTTTAGTTAATTACAATTCAAATTTTGAAAATGGCAAATTCAATTATTATTACGGTTCATTGCTCTAACTTCTAATCCCTTTAAAAGATATAAATATATGTCATTAATTTTCCTAATATCAAGGTTGTACAATAAAGTCTCCATAGACACATATTCGCCCAGAGGAATAGAAGAGGGATTTCGCCAAATATTTTTCTCTAATTTTATTAAATTTGCAACAAAAAAAAGAAATTGCAAAGCTCTTTAATAGTAAAGACCAATATTTTTGCCGACAAATAAAAAGTAGCTTAGCTTTCACGAGGATTCGAACCGGTGATCTCTCACTTACAAGTACACACTACGTAACCACTGGACCATCACCCGTCCCTAATTTAATACAGATATAAAGAGATAAACATAATATTTTACATTACGAAGTATGCAAAGTGGGAGGCCAAATAATAATTAAAGCTTCATAATTATTTATTTAAAATATAAATGATCCATGGATAGTTTCATTGGCGCAGAAATTTACGGCCTCTAAACTATAATCTAAGCCTAGGCTACTTATTATTAGTTTCAATACAAATTGCTCCTTTAATCTTAGTGTTTTACTTGACATGGGACTCACAAGGTGTTATGCGTTTGTTGTGGTGGAGTTCTCGCAAACGGAAGTAGGAAACTATAGAAGGACATCTCATGTCTGCCCATAGGGGAAATGCATCACAAAATATTGAGTACTTGATCGGAAAATCTTGATTCGATTAAACAAGAAAACTTCGGCCTAAGAGGAAGACTCGCCATTACTCTTTTAACCGTTACCACCTCCTAGCAGTGAGAGACTGGATCCGCAAAGATGTACCGCGGTACTACGCTGTACACTAGGTCTTGGCGTGGGAAGAGAAGGCGTTCTTGTGGATTTTAACGTCACCTAAGTAATCAAAATTGATTGTTAACAACAAAGTCTTTAAATTTTTGAAAGATATTAAGGACCTTCCTACGAGAAGCTAAATAGAGACCAGCATCTAACTAGTAAAATGAAGGACTGAATATGAATAGAGGATTTAAAATTAGTTTATTATGTACTTTCTCGTTCTTTGCAATCTTATTCAACGCAGAGCCGACCCTAGATCAAAGAGAACCTTCAGTCTTCAGACGGAAGTGTTAGGTTAATTGCTGAAGTGAAGAAAACGGAAACGGCTGCCTTGTTTGGACACGAGTCGCAACCATGGGATATGCTCTTCGGGATCCAGAATCGCTCACTATTCCATGTTTCTGGTAATGAGGAGGAGAATAAAAGGTTGGTTATAGGCGCTAAAAGAGTATTTAATATGTAGTCTAAAAGTGTAAAGGGTCTAAGATTAAGTCTAATCGCTAGAAAAGGGATCATAATGTTGAGCTGTTCAAATGCATTTAAATAGTTGGCGACGAAGAGGCGAGGGAAGCTGCGAGCAACTATCTGACTTCCTGTTTAGGATCAGGGATCATTTGAACAAATATCGCTCTCTCAAAATAATAACGATAGTAAAAAATGTACGTTTTAAGATTGAAAACTAAATTATAAAAAAAATGGTTCTTTGGCAATAGGCTGTACTTTTAATGGCCTAAAAATGATTCAGTTGGTCATTCTTTAATTAATATCGATAATGTTGGTGGTAAGTTAAGAACGGAAGTGACTGAAATGAAGTGCACTTCACAAAACTGCAAAATAAGTCAACTACGCGAAAAGATCATCAATATTTTCGGAAGTACTGACGTTTGCAAACAGCTGTTTTTGCTCTTGAATCTCAAAAATAAAAAAATCTCTGGATTAAATGCCATGCCAAAAATCGAAGACAGACTAAAGAAGAAATCCGTAATTGGATTTGTTATCTACTTCAATACTTTAGTCTTTGTATTTTATTTTAACCTATTTTCCTCAATAGTGTGTCAACTATTTCAATCGGATGATGAAGTGTAAAGCACTTAGTTCTTATCTAAATTGCGGACCACAACGTGTATTCCCTCACAGATTGTGGCCCTCAGATGACTTTGTGACCTCTGCTGTAAAGTGTACGGCCACACGAACGGCTTCAGTTTCCAGTTTCCGGCAATTTTGTGCCCAATCGCCAAAGGATTTCATTTGAACTTGAGCTTAACGTCTTCGGACTTGATCACTTTCATTTGACACGTTTTCTCTAAATATGCTGATGTCTAGAATGCAATGATATCACGCTTTCTTCATCAGTATGACGATAAAGTCAACATGTATAATGATGACTTGAAGTCAACTTCCGCTCAAGTACAAACTCCAATTGTCAAGAAAATTTAATTTCACAAATTGAGGTACGAGAAAACGGCGGGAGGTTTTCAGTGAGTGAATATCACGTAAAAGTTGTGCAGAATATATTAAAAAATAAAATAAATATTATTTTGCAATAAGAAAAGTTAAATCTAAATTCGTTAAGATATTAGAAGATGGAGTCAGCAATGGCGTATGCAAGAGAGCAGCCGGCCGAGTTGGACCGCAGGCTATGACGTCATGTCTACGTCATAGTGAGGCAGTAGGCTCAATACATGGGGTGCAGTTCAGATAGGCCTAACTCCCTCTCCGCTGCTAATTCTATAAAACTCCCTTCCTGTGGACGCACAGGAAACTGCACACTGAGTTACTCTGTATATATGCCAATATGTACTAGCCGTTGGTCGCCATGGATACCTAAAATCCACCGTCAGTACAGAGAATATGTTAATAGTGCCCCACATTCTGTTTCTTTTGCTCTCTTTCTCACTCTACTAGATAAACGGAAGTACTGCAATCGGGTCAATTTTACTACTTCAAGTTTTCACCGGAATGTCTGCTTAGAGGACATCCTAGCTTCCTCTCTGTGAGTGTGAGCATGCTTGGTTTCTTGGGAATTCAAATTGGAAAAATCGCAGGCAGTGACTGCGCTAAGGTGACCCAAGAATTCGCCTTAATAGGCTTTTCTTCAAAATAGGTCAACCGGGAAGTACCCCAGATCGAAACAATTTTCCCGTTTTTGTTTCAAACTTTTCGCACAAAATCATCTAACCTTGCAGGCTGTGACAGAGTGAGGGATGCCAAGAGACCTGAAGAAATGGCTAATCCTACCTAATACGAGGGTAGCAATGGGTTATTTAGAGAGAGGAGAATACTCTTTTATTTCTAAATAAAAGCACCAGGCAAGCAGACTACTCGACTACATTGAGTTGCTGAAGGCGTTCAGTATACTCTGTGTGTAAGACAATGTTTTGTATGAAATAAAAACAAAACATTTACTTTAACACCTTTTCATTCGATGATTCATTCGATTCCAAACTGGATTCGATGGCTAGCCGATAACCATTTCCTCCAACAATTTTAATGTTGTACTGCATATAACATTCAATTTGAGAGAGTTGACCCCCTCTAAGAATGAAAGCATTTGCTGGCTCCATGAACAGAAGCTAAAGAGGAGCAGCAAATCCGGATGATTTTATTAAATTAACAACAATGATTGGAATCAATGTTTTGGATTTGAATATATTTAATGATGGTTACTGTATGGAACAAGTTAAGTCGTTGTTTCTGGTTTTCTTGGGAAGTAACTGGCCGGCGAGCATGTTGTCGGGGATGGCTTGCAGCTCGGAGTGGAGCAGGCCATTGTCATCGCTGCTGCTATCCTCTTGGTCGTCGGTCTGGACGATCCGTGTGCAGGAAGTGGTCGGCTCGACTGGCAACTCTACGTCCGTGCCGCACTCGCTGCTTCGCATGCCCTGGGCGATGCTCTTCATCAGCTGTCGCAACGGCCATTGAGCGCGGACGTGCAACTCGTTCAGCATACACCACGGTCTGACCTTCTCGGCGGCGCCGACACAGCTGGGCTTGTTACAAGTCTTTCTAAAGTTGTTCATGCAGAAGAAGCAGGTATACTGGTCGCTGCTGGTCGTGGGCAAACAGAAATTGATTATGTTTGGCGAGACCATCCTATAATATCTTGAGCTTATCTGATCGTCTGGGCAAAGAAAAAATATTAAAATCTTCAGTGAAACAAAAAAACCAACGGAGGATATTTCAAAAATTCTGAAATGCAAAATGGTAAGAGTTTGGACAAACATGGCAGTTCTCACTCAGTTCATTGTGAGACGGAAACATATTGAAGTCGAATTCTCGACACCGAACTGATAAATCAACATCTGTTGATGGATGAAGCCGGTCAGACGAAGGATAAAATCAGCAATACTATCTAGGACTGAGGACCTAACCACATTTTCAAGAGATAGGGGGAGAATGGCAATGTACGATTGTTGTGAGAGAATGAAGGTGTGGAGAAGTTGGCAATGCTGGACACTGGAGATTCAACCAGCAGACCGGCTCGCAATGGCGAATGAGCTTAACGTGCATTAAATTCATGTGGAAATTTGGAAGTGAAGAGAGCGGAACTAGCTGGCTCTCGAAGAGCTCTGCAATTGGCCTAGTGGGCTTGGGGGCTTCCTACATCGTCACTTCTCTTTTGACATTCCTTCTCTTCAAATTCCGCTATTCCTTACCCTGCCTGAATACCTCTAATTTTTTCTCACCGTGGTAAGTTAGTATCCTCTATCTCTACACAGTATTCCCATAACTTTTTCTAACGTCTTAGTAAATCTGGAATTTTGTATTTATTTTTTTCTGCAAATCCATAATTTTTTTTCGATATATTTAATTCGTAGAAACATTCGACCGTGCATTGTATTAAAATGTCAGTTCTGACTTGAGGAACGGTCCCGTTTAGGTTAAAAGATGTAAATATTAAATTAAAAAATCTTACTTAAATTAAATTAAAAGTAAAATACTACTTGTTCCGGTAAAGGAATTTTGATTACTAACTTCCAGCACACCAAGGGATATAGCAATTATTTAGGTTTGATAAGTTAAAATAGAAAGACTGTATTCCACATACCTTGCAGGTTTTTAATCAGATTCATCAATAACAAAATATTTACATCGCCGTATAATGTTAAATCAACTTTAGCGAAAAATCTATCGCCAATAGTTAGCCAATGTTCCCAATTCTCCTCAGACCATAGATCTTTCTTTTTGTGATGTTCGTACTTGAATACGTTCCATATTCTGACCAAATCATTGTACGGACAGCGAGACATCAATTCCCAATTTGGGCCTCTTTAATTTTAGAGAAAAAAAAAGAAAGAAAGAAATAAAACATTTGATTAGTAAAACAAATTTAGGGAAGAATGGACAAAGTGCTACGTTTACACAGTTCATTAAATATCAGTGTGGTAAGACTACCCAACCACGTTTCCATTACTAACTCTTCATTGAGTTTTCCAAGTAAAATGTTTCTAATATGTTTTTCTCTCTAGATGGGTTCAATGACAACTTTAAAGGAAATCTTTGTTTGCTCTTTTTGAGGAAAACCAAACACTAATCACTGTGAGAGGGAAACTGAAATCTTATAAAACTGTCGATATCCATAAATCTGGGCCAAAAAAACAGATTTTAGAAATTGGTTCTACATGAACTGTAGCCCAAAAAAATGAAGAAACGCCGAGAGCACTCTAAGAGGACCTGAGAGAGCCACTTAGCGAAGTACACTTAACGGAATGTTTTCACTTTTTCCAGATTTCCTAGAAACCATATCAACGATTTCCTTTTAAACCTGGCACTTCCTTCATGCTTCCTGAACGTGGGTAAAAGCATGTTCTCAGGGAAATCCTGGAGGCAAGGTTGAGATCTCCTCAGCTCCATTTGACTAAAAACGCTGCCTCATTACCAGGGTAGTAATAGTAATTAAATAATTATGTCAAATTCCAAATTAGGAGGAAATCGATTGAGTGGTGTGCCGATTTATTGAATATATTTTTGGTTTTTTAGAATTTATACGTTCAAATTTTAAATTCAAATTTCAATTGCGAAAGGCAAAAATTGAATTGTGAATCCATTTTTGGTCGACTCTCTCTCCATTAATAAAAAGAGAAACTTTTTCTAAAATTAGAAAATACCTTGTCAAAATATCGCAGGTGTCCGTAATATAACATCTATGAACGTATCCAATCTGTTCACCTTCCGGATGTACAATTAATCTTTGTGTGACCCTGTCCAATAGATAACCTTCTCTGCGTGGAAACAGCAATACTAACAGAATGTTCCTAGCGTCGTTAAAAATCCTCTGCTGTATATATTCAGTTTTATCTTTGATGAACGTAGTGGCCAGGTAGATGTCCAGTAGAATTTCATTGCTCTTCCTTAAGTACTCCAAGTTTTCGTAGGCAGTTCTAGTAATCTCCTTCAGTCCGTACACTACCTGGAAAATGTTGACAAAATTAATTCTGTGGTGGCCAATCATGAGGAAAACCTGGCTAAAAACACACACGCACCACTTTCATTACCGTGGCTAACAATCAATCCAATTCAGTAGCCAGCGTATCGTTACTGTCCAATTTATAAGATCTTTCCATGATTTCCTTATCCTTATTCTTATTAAAAGGAAGCAAGAGAGTACCAAGCGACTTTGGACGGAACTCTACCACCATCCTTCCTGAAGTGCCCTAATCGAATTTCCTTTGATTTTTCCGGTTATTGAGATATTCTATTCACACTCACACTCACATTAGCGAAACTGAAAACTCTACATTGCCAACCTCCATTGTACGATGTAAAAGTTTCAGTGTCTCAGAGACTTCATTCCTGGCCGATTCCACTGGTTTTCTGGGCACCCTTTTCAAGTGATCAGCTCTTTCCAGCAATCGTACACATTTCTGGATCTTATGGCGTACTTTCCTCTTTTCCGCTGTTGTGGGTGCAACTATGATTATATTCCCAGTGGATGTGGTGTCCATTAATTCTGTACGAATTCTTTTGAACATGGACAATAGTAATGTGCGCGCAGAATTTGTTACCTAATTTGGGAAAACAGAATTATATACACTTGATTAAAGGAACTAGTGCGACATTGTCACATGATTTGACGGAAGTAATTACCTCTTTGGCGTATTGCTTATAAGTTTCTGCATCTTCTATTTCCTCCAGTTTCACCTGCAAACAGATTTATTAATCGATTGTGATGACAATAAAGATGCATAATACTTCAAATAAATAACAAAATGAACTAGGCAGAGAGGATACAGTTCCCTACATGGGTGCTGGATTATGCCAGCATAAAAAGGTGGACGCTTTGGCGCCTCAACCCTTTTGTCGGGTAGGCAAAAGGTTTCTTCGAAAATAGTCGAAGAGGGAGGTAGAGGCATGCAGAGGTACACTAAAGACCAATCTTCTGCTCTGAGTCTTTTAGGCGAAGATCTGCTTCAGAGGGCAGATTGAAGAAGCTGGGTCTAGAACGAGATGGTACGTTCAGATTTGATAGGGAGATGGAAGAAATTTCAATACTTCGCCTAGAAAAGTCGGCGACCCCATCATTCTGGGATGGTTCAGCAATCTGAGAAATTGCCAGATGCTCGAGGAGAATATATTATCTGTGGAACTCTCTCCGATCGTGGGATTTATACGACATCAGGACCGTAGTTGCTTCTGACAGTGTGATGGAGACTATTGTGATTGATTGTTATAGTAATAAGTAGCAAATAATAAATTGTTATTACAGCAACAATATGTTAATGCAGCTTACACTTTGCACTATTGGAACCGGAAGTGCTCCCTTGTACAGAAGTTGTTTTATAGTGTTCTTGTTGGAATATCTTTTAATCTCTCCAGTCAAATTGAGGTCAACTCCTTTCAAATAATTAAGCGCTTTTTGCTTCAGCTCGGTGCACAATCTTTTGTTCTCCTCTTCGCAGTAAGTAAAGTAATTAGATTTTGTTCCAGTAGACGCGCCAAGTTTATTGTCACTGTCAGACATGTTCAGACCTGACTCCGACTTAAAATCACTGCTACCATTATCGCCTCTAGAGTCGAAATGGCCGTCCTCACTGGGTCCCGTGGAAGAGACCACCGCCAGAGCGCTGCTCCCTCCTCCACCTTTCCACTTCCCACGTTTCTTTTTATTTCCTTTGCGCTGACGACTCTTATTCTTGCTTTGATAAATCTGCGCCGGCAGCTGTTGTTGCAGCGTTCTCACCTGCAGTTGCGGTGTTAGTTCCTCTGTCTTAGCAAAACAAAACAAACGAAAAAAAATTGTAATTATTAAACATTTTCTTTGCTAAGTTGCAGAAATAACAGAATTTGACGTGATTGGCCTTCTTTTCGTGTTCACTAGCCGACAGTTTTTAAAACCGCAGAAGTAGCGAATTCTGGACCTCGGCACAACGTCTCTGTTTAAATAACAATACAAATTTTATTTTCTATGTAACAGTATAATACGTTTTTATTTTACATTACGTCGTCTAAAAAACGCCTTTCAACTGAATTTCAGCCGGAACTTTAGTATCAGCACCGACACTAGCACCAAAACGGAAACCACCTACGATTTTTAGATCAAAACACACACATCATTAGATAGAGAGCTGCGCTAATCCACAATAAATTTATTATAATGAAATTACCGGCATACATTTCTCTTGGCTGTCTGCTTTTACATCCATCACATCTTCGAATTCATCTCTGTCGAAGTTAGTTGATGCTGTAGGTTTGATTTCATTTGAATCATCTTCAGCTGCGGCAGTACATTTTTTAGACTGCACCAACATCTCGTCAGCCAATTCTAAATGGAAATCACCGCT
Source organism: Rhodnius prolixus (assembly GCF_049639745.1). NCBI lineage: Eukaryota > Metazoa > Arthropoda > Insecta > Hemiptera > Reduviidae > Rhodnius > Rhodnius prolixus. Next base: position 1,319,570 of record NW_027411636.1, on the reverse strand, counting down.
GTATTGTTCTAGTGCTTCTCGCTCTAGATTCTACAAAAAAATAGAAATATTTCTAAGGCATTTTCTTATTGTGTTTTGATAAGTTCTAGTTAATAACTACTTGATGAAAAGCCAGCAATAGGCGAATTCTCAAAAATTTGTGGCAACAGAGTAAACTAAATTTTTAAGATGAATAATTGGGTAGAAGAAAGTCCTGGCCGTCAGAGAATTGGATGTCTGGAAGATATACACTGGAAGACCGAACAGCTCCGGAATATATGTCCAATATTAAACTAACTTACATACAAAACAACATACATACCTCTTCTAGCTCGGGACTGAGCTCGGTGACAACTGTCGGCACCAGGCTAGTTTCCGAGGCTCGATATTGTGCCAAAGCTTCTCGTTCCAATTCCTCAAATTTAATCTCAAGACCACCATCTTCTTTTTCTTCTGGTTCTGTTTCCTTTTGTGCCAACACATCTCTGTAAAGGCGTCGATCAGGTTGCTTACTTTGCGAGCATATCATACCCTTAAAAAGAAAGGCAAAGTTCAAAAGTTTAAGAAGCTTTCCTCAGCGGATGTGAGGGAATCTAAGGCTTTCAGATTCTCCAAATATGAGGAAAATATTTGATATGAATAGCAAAGAAAATAGTATTCAAAAGAAGAAAATCAAGTTTCAAACTATTTCCAGGTCTTAGGTCCTTGAAACTCACTCTATCTCCCTACCTCCTAGGTCATGCTGCTCTCATGCAGTCTCCGAGCAAATCAGCTACTGATGAGAGCACACATCCAAGCTGATTCGTTTGGCAATTAAAGTAAGACAAATTTCATGATCTACACCTCACTCTAGAATTAAACTACAGGCTATAATTAGGTTTCTCTAGTCAACATTGCACCTGCTGTGAGATGGTCAGCTGTGGAATTAGAGAATCCAAATGGGCGGCCACTTCTGTTAGCTTCTTAAAATCTTGGTCTTTCTTCGGAAAAGCAGCCTCCAGCCATATGTTTGTTTTCCTTATAATATCAATCGCTGCATCTGCAGAGAGAGAGAAAAAAAGAAGGAAATCAGTCAATACTTCTTCAAATAATTCTTCGGGTGGCAGAACCTCTGTCTAAGACATCGTTGGCAACATAGATTAATAAATGATTCAGCAAACAAACCCTGGGTTTTCGGTAATTCTGGAAAATCAGCCGCGGCCAGGCTGTAACTGTTGGAAAGCGAGACAGTATAGGTGGGTAAATTTGAGGCGCTGGCTGAAGAGGATCCTTCTACGGGCAGACTGCTTCCGTTTACTAAAAAAAAAAAATTAAAACTGAAGTCATTATGATTTCCATGAATCCATAGAATCTCTTCTAAAACATTATATTCAAAAAGATTTTCTTACGAAATTGTGTTGTGACGCCTGAAGCTCCGCTTTGCGACTCTTCATATGACCAAACTATTTCAGAATTTTGTAATACATTTACACTGTGTGGCTAGAATCAGAAAGACTATTACTCATAAGTATCAGCAGACATGGGCATCTTCAAAGGGTTGGGGCAGCCCCCCCCCCTTAGAGCCTACACAAATAATTAATGAAAAAAAAAGATAAAATAAAAGAAATATGAAGAACTTACAAAAAAATATGGCTACCAATAACTGACACAAAAAATAAAAATCTTTTCATACGTCGAAGAAAGCTAAAAATGCAGAACTTGTGGGATATGTAATTAAATTCATACCTGAGAATGTTCAGACATACCTCAACTATTTACCAAAAATAACCACATAGACGATTTGAAGATACTGGCTTGAAACTTTTACATTTTATTTAAATTACGTTAAATTTTATTGATATCAAGTAACTAAATTCTTTAGCAAACCGATGATACGTTAGCGGGATGATTGTTTATCACTTAGAAAAATCTTCTAAAAAAATTTTCTAGTAAAATGTTTAAGTGATAAGCCTTTAGGAGAAGACCATGTTTAAAGAAAATCATGAATGACTTACATGTGCAGCAGACCAGTTATCATCTTTGAACGGAAACAATTCATTTTGATAATTGGCATCATAAATTGAAGGATATCTTGGAGGACTGTGAACAGACAAATATAAAATTTAAATTATTCTTGTATTTAGTAACCACACGACTTTTCGGGTAACCTAAATAACATTACATAGAAACCTTCTTAACACGAAACCATCATTCGCAACGGATATAAAATTTTCCTGCTTTTTTTGTTACATTGGTAGGTTTCAATTCAGCGTATGGCTTGTGTGATGAATTATGGATAGATTTGTATTATTTATTTTACATAACTTATTACATTTGACATGGTAAAAACCGTTTATCTGTTTTTATTTGTTGCTTCGTATTAAGGGTAAACGTAGAAATCGCTTACACCTTTAAAGGTATAACTGAAGAGTCATCAGAGGTTAATTTTTAATTTTTTGTAATAACTCGAACAAATAAATACAATGAGACGGGTGAAAGTGAAGTGAAGCAAAGAAGAAGAAACAAGATGAGTACAGATCCTCTCAGAAAGTAAACATGAAGTACAATTAGGCTCCTTAGCCTCAAACGGAATGATACAAATATGATTACTGTTCCCATCAGTTCGGAATATAAGTATGGTAATGAATTTTTTTTTATTGAAGCATGCATTCAACTTTCGATACTTTTAGTAACCATTTTTTCTTTTACAAGCATGCATTTCAGTCCCTATCGATCAGAATTTCTAATACTACCTTTTGATCCAGAAATAATCTTTTACACACCTTTTTTTTTAAAAAAAAGAGTTTTTATCTGGACACCTACGGCATAAGCGTATTCTCATATTCATTCTCATTACAGAGCTGATGATGTTGACCAAGGTTTATAATTAAATTGTGCTACTTCCATTTTATTTTAATGATCAATTGTAAAAATACTAATTAAAGCTGCCTCGTCGATGGAAACTAATTTCTTGACCAAGAGGAGATCAAGTATACATGTGCCAAGCTGCGGGTGCTAATCAGTACGAAGTACTAAGTGCCAGAAAAACCAAGTATTACTTCCAAAGGCTGAGATACATGGAAGTCATGATCTTATTTCAGTTCTTTGATAATAATTTTAATCTATGGTTGCCAAGTATTCAAATGGAATAAATTTTTATTTGATTCAAGGTATATAATTGGGCGTGTTTTGTGGAAAACCTATTTCAAATAGAAAATTCTATTTAACAGTAAGTAGCCTTTGTGTACATTAGTTGCTCTTTTTCCAGCCCATTGAAGTTTGTTAGCTCCAGATACACCCATGTTACGGAGTCCATACTCCGTAACATAGAAGAGATGGAATCGTATATTATCATAGACTGCACTTTATTGTTGGTAGATATCGGCTCGTCATTAACTCATTGCCATCGTTGTTATTAATGATGAATTTTCGGATACCCAAATATTTTTTGAATACCTCTTCTCTTCTCCATTTTTCCCCCTAAACTTTGTATTACTTCTTCGTTTGTCTTTTTTTTTTAAAGATCACTTGCTTTTATTGATGTTTAGAACTAAATTTAATTTATCCAATAAAGCGTCCAATTCTTTCAGTTTGAAAGACGATCCATTCTATTTTAATGAATGAATTATGCTCATTCAAAATTAAGATTAGCAGATAAGCTGTGCATGCTAAGTTCAACGGGAACGAATTCAAGCCTAAAGCACACAATATTGACTTTTTCTATTATTTCTAACGATAAACTAGGATAATTTATTATCTATTTGAATGTAGCAGCATTGTAATGTTACAACGTGGGCTCAGAACGTTTCTTGGTTAGAGAAAGAAGGTGAACGATTTAGACTAAACTTTCATTCCCTGTCAGAACAAATATTTTTGTAGTTCACTATGGCTACAAAGATTAAGTTTTGCAGATTTTACAGCCTAAGCTCTAGGAGTGGGGAGGACTGACTTGCTGCATTCGCCCTCTAAGGTAGTTTTGTTTTCTGGCAGACTTCAGACTTAAATTTGAAAATTTTAATTATATGTAATAACCAAGTGGAATAAAATATCAATATTTGCATACCATTGTAAGGGCGGAACTAACACCGATGGATAGAATTCAGGCACATTGGCGTTAAGTTCACTGTCATATACTTGTAGCTCGTCTGTTCTCCCTGACGAGGAGTCTGCTTGCACTTCCTGCACTATCAAAACCATTTCTGTTTACATCATTAACCATTTATTTAAAATATAATTTTTTCCTATTGCACACGTGTAGATTACTTCTGAGGAAGGGACACTTTCCTCTAAAGCACTATTTCGGCATTATGTACAATCCTACCACTTAGGTACTATTAAGGAGGATAAAATTCGAGTTTGAAGAAGAATACGCTAACGGAAGTAAAGAATTTCCACATTTATGAGATTTTCTTGCTTCTATTGCTGATCGATGCAAGGTCGTTGATGAGGCTGGATCAGATTTTGACCTGTTGTTGTATTTCTTTCAATAAAGATTCGTTAATACGGTAAGTTACGTCATTTGCTAAAGGAAATGATACTTTTTCCGGTTATTTTTTTTCTAACTTGTTCTTGTTTTGTACCGAGTTAAGTGATGTGAGAAAAAGCTCTAAAATTCATTAGAAAGAAATCATTGTAGTACAATGATTTCAGAAGGGCATAAAATTACTGCAACTGAATTAAAATCACCAAGCTGATTTAGCAGCCATGTTTCAAAAGCAAAAGATAAAACTACTTAGATTCGTCTTTAGCTAAACAGTTGCGATGCGGAAAAACTAAAACGGAAATACTCACTGAACACAGAGAGAGGTTTCCACACACGTAGCAGAAATTCCTACAGAGACAGAAGGATGAATTGGAAAGTCTTGATTTTAGAGTATGAGGAATTTTCTTATAGCGCTAAGGAGATCTGTAGGGGGAAAAAATGGCTACTATTCCCCACGCTGCGACTACAAGCATTACTCCTTTATCTGTGATATTTACTGAGTAGTTGGCAGAGAGATTATCAAGAGGACAAACACTAATAGTCGAATTGGGAACAGCCGTGCTGATAGCATTGGGGCATTGATTACCGTTCTCCAATAGATTGCTACTGAATTTAATTTCTTCCTCTCAAGAATCATACAGCGGAAGTCGAGGCGTGTGGGTGTTCATTCTGACTTTCGTTTTCTGCTTCAAAACCGGAAGACCTATGTCGTATCATTTAGAAATAAAATGAATGATGATATAAATGGCATTGCATTTAAATTAATTAATTTCATGTAGCAGTATTTCCGCAAGAGAAACACGACTAGCTTAATGTAAACTAGAAAAGCTTTTTTAAAGTTGTGCTTTGCTGTTCCGTAAAATAACAAAATTCTATGTATGATACAATCCGCCTCAATTTTGCGAAGAAAGCAGTATACTATACAAAAAACACAAAATAGATGCACAAAACTTGAAATAAATAAATGTGTATTACTTTTTATAATTAAATTACAAACACACTTTCAAGTAATAATAAAATAAAATAAAAAAATGCAAATCCAATTCTTAATGGAATTAAAGTTAGAAAATTGGGAATCAAGTTAAACAAACTGGATAAAATAGAAATAAACAAATTGAAACAAATAAAGACGCTATTAAAAGAGAACGCGGCGGGGATTAGTTTGGGTCTTTTTTAAAGAAGCACACAAGTTGACTCATTCTTACTTGATTTCTCTCCGGCCCATAAATTCTTCACTGACGACTGGTGCAGACTACTGTAGAGTATGATATCATCCATAGTTTCCATGTTGTATGGCAACACTGGTTTGTTGTTGCTTTCCATGGCATCTAGAACAAACAAAAATCTGGTAAGAAGCCAACGACGGCTAGGCTCTCTTTTATCATCTCCAAGGGCTGAGCCTACCCAAAATATTTTTGTGCTAAAAGACAAAACATTACTAGTTTTTTTTTTTATAACTACCCACATTTAAGAATACATTTGATTAAACAAAAGAAATCGTTTGGCATTTCGTGCACTACTAATAAACGGTTATAACCTCGCGCTTGCACTTTGTGCTCCTGCTATTTTCTGACTCCTAAGGGTCCGAAAGCTAGTCTTTTGACTATCTTCGGGAGTTGAAGCACGCTTTAATCATGTCAGTTTAAACCGAAAAACTAAAATTTAAATGCTCTGTTACTGTCCAGTTCTAGTCATAAAATTCAATAGCCAATTCCAGACAAGCTTATCTACTGCTGAGTTAGTATGCTTCTTGAGTGTGGAATTCAAATAAAATTGTATGTGGTACAGTCTGACAGAAAATAAAAATTAGTTCTTAATCAATTATTATATTATTTTTTGTATGCTAGAGATGTTAGCTTTAATTTCAAACGAAATTTTCTCGGAAACTCTTAATAGAATCCTCGCCATTCTTCACTCGCTAAGTGAATTAAAACTAAAAGATCTACTCTTCAAGGATTCTTGGTGAGAAATTTACATGTTCAAAAACAGTTTTTGTTATTCTGAAAGAAAATTTTAAAAATGTTATTCAGATTTCTCTTCCAACATGTTTTCATGGCCAGTGTTCTATGACGCCACGTGGACAAGGCCACAGACAAACCAAATAAGTAACCATGATGGATGGAACATCATGACTTTTTCCTACAGAATTCTCAATTTCCTTATTAATACTTAACCCCTTCAATATTATATTCGCGTGGAGTAACTGTGCTAGAGGGAAACAGTAATTTGTAATCTAAATGTAGAATTGAGGAAAGCGCTTCAATTGAAAACTGATAGTACTTCTGTTTGGCTGATTTCAGTGAGCGAGACCTCAGACTGCTGAAGTGACACGTCTGCCTTTACAAAGGGACTGTCTCATAATTTTTCTGGCTCTACTGCAAAAAAGAGATTAAATAACGACGATGATCACACATATACGCAGCTTCGGCAATGCGGATGAGAGAACTATCTTGTGTAAGTTGGATTACTTGCCATAGTTGAATATCTGAAATTCGGAAGAGTTGAAGCCTGGAGCGGTCACAACTATAGAACCCATAAAGTACCGATTTTAGAAGCTAATCTTACAACTTCTAGGTTTTAGATAAAAACAGTTCTCTTCAGTTCACGCCAGACTCCTACTGGCAGGATCTTAATGGTGTACCTTTAATGGCTCTTCAGGTCGCGATGGCACAGACATACTGGCCAACATTGGCGGAATCTAATCTACTCACCTTCATTATCTCTCGTTGGTTAAATCTAACAATCATTAATCTCTGATGATTAGACTTGCAAACCCTTTTTTACTAATCAAATAATGAAATATAGGAAACTTTTATCCAGGTAATTTATTAAAAATAGAAATCATACAAGTACATAATAAGCTTAGTAATTTTAAATGTTTAAAGAAATCTGTTCCTTAAGTTTTTAGAAAATCTATTCTTCTGCAAGGAACCACAGCAATGAAGACTGAGAATAAACTTTAAATTGCACCCAGAAACATTCAGGAGCATCTCTTCATTAAAAGAGAATTAAATAGTTAACAGAAGAAGAAGAAAAACTAAATATTTATTTGAATTTTACAACTATGTCATTTACACTTTTTCATTTGTAAATTAAAATAAAATAAAACAAAAGTTATAAACAAAGTCTAAAATAGATCCAACCTTTAGATTTAAGCAATTCAAATAAAGCTTGATAAGATTCCATCATATTGTTGCTGTTCTCTCTTCTCTCGCAAGCGTCAAAACTCCAGTTAAAAAATTGTTCCGCCCTGGAAAACAGCATTAATATCTAAAAAAGAAAACCCAAACAAGAAAGTAACATTTATAAAAGAAAACTTTTTTTTTTGTACACGCATTTAAACTTAAACCAATTGCCCACGTTTCCCCCTCTAGAATGTTAGTAAGACCAACCTAAAAGAATGCTTCCTGAGAGATGGCCGGGAAATAGATTTTGAAAAGAAACAGTACGGTGGGTAGGTCCAACAAAGAACAGATGTCTCTCCGATGTTGGCAAGTTCGAGGACTTTTGAGACAATGCTGTCTCTGGAATATGAGAAAAACCGTATAAGTTAGAGTGTATAATGAGTGGCCAATCTCAGTTCTTAAAGTAAAAGCCTAAGAATCTCCTACTAAAAATTGGTTTGCACATGTGTCCTTAATAAAGTGTAAAATTGTCATTTCCTACTGGCGGAATCCTTAGAATTATTGACATCCAAACGGGATACCACTTATAAGCCTGCAGCGATTATTGTGTTTACTTATAACGTTCACCCACTCATCAGGTTCTCATAAATTCGGGAACTGGAAAACTCTTTTGTTTTCCAGCGCGGACCTATCCGGTCAACATAATGTATTCATGGAACGATCGCAATACTTACCTCTTATGAACTTTATTTGACCAAAGCAAGAGATATATAGTCATCAAAGAACCGTCTAGTGTTTTATCGTAAATGGCGAAGTTAAAAACCGTTCAATCCACTAAGTATACCGTACCAAGATTTGCTGATCATTCATACAAATCAATACCTAAACATTTTTCAGGTTCAAAGTTTGATTGAAAACTCAAATATACTGTTGTGGCCAGGCAAACGACCTTATATTGTAGCATTTTTCGTGATTAAATTTCTGTCCCGAACCGCACTATAATCATAGTTTTCTGAAAAAATGTCAAATCCAAAATGGAAGGCCCAAAATAAGTTATGGCCAATTTCAAAAGAAACGCTTTGGCGAGTCTCTACAGAAAACTCACCGCCTAAGAAAACGCTGTAATCAGTTTCTCAATAACAAGTTTAAAAACTGATTTAAAGAAAATCTCAAAAAACAATTCAGTTTAAAGTGGTACTTCCAATTGATTTTGTGAGCTCCCAGGTAGCAGATAAAAGAAAAAGGAAAATTGAAAACTCACTACGATTTTTCGTGTTTTGATTGCACACACAATCACTTTTTCCTTAGTCATTAGACCCCAAAACGCAAATCTGCCCGATTGCTTTATCTTAGAAGTGATAAGAAAATTAAAAAGATCTATGTGGTCATAATTCATGTCGAGACAGCTGTATCAGATTTGAGACAGTTACAATCAAATCACGTCAAGATCTACAAGAAAGTCCTCTAATTCCTACCTTTGGATATCCGTTTAGAAGAAAATGGTTGATCCAGTTGGGGGCGATTTCAGTCTTTCTATACCGGAGAATGGTGGTAATTGAAGCTTCTCATTCTCACAATTTGAACCTATACAAATCGGCTGTTGAATCCTAAAAAAATTTGTTCACAATCAACAGTCCTTTTCTTTCTTTTTTTAAAGTCTTAAACCGGCACTTTTTGGTTGTGTGAATTTTATAGTTTCTTTGAATTACTTACCTTGCAGAAGAACTCATGATTTTTTCATTTTCCAAATTGTTCATCAATAAATCCACACTATTATTATTTGCAGGTCGATTTGATAGTTTTAATATATTTTTATATAGATTCAAATTGGCCATTTTATAGATATCAACATAATCTTTTTCATTCCACCATACGCGATCTGCGTGCGATGCAACATGTGTGAATGCTTGATGAAGTGGTGATTCATTCGGATAGAGATTCATATTTTTCGCCAGAACACAAAAATTAACAGCCTGCCACAGCTTCTCCAAAAATCTATTTTTGGGTTCACTAAAGTCCAAAAAAAATTGCAAAACAAAAACAAAAAATAATAATAAATTGATAATAAACTGAGAATTCTCTTTCAATAAGAATATGTATAACTATTTGTTTATATATAATTAATAATTCATCTTATTTACTTTCACAAAAGTGGGCAAAAATAACATGTTAACATTCGGTAAATTATGTAGTTAATGTAACCTATATTTAAAAAACACATTTCTTTGATTTAAATTATTCCAGACATATGTTAGATAACCCTCTATTTTCTTTAATTAATATTTCTTTTGTTTATCTGATTAAATATTTTCATTTTTTTTAATAAAAATAAATTATTTATACAAATATTTATGCATAACTATTATTATTTTAACTATCGTCCAAGATGTTTACAGTAAAGAAGTCAAATAAAAGAAATTATAAAATTATATCATTTACTACTTGCCGAAACAAAAATTGAAATTTGGTGAACATAATGATTAGTCAGAATCCGTCAACAAATGAAACAGATATAATTAATAAGACTTATTATGAAATGACTAAATTATAACATATAATCTATCAAAGGTCCTTGTGGCGCTAATACATACTGCATAAATCAATTAGAAAGTCGGTTGACAAAGATCGGAGATTCTTTTTAAGTGATATTTTGAGTTGGACAAACATCGCTAACCACTGATCATTATGAGAAGCCAGTGCTCACGGCCTAATTGAGTAATTGCAACAAATTGAAGAATCTTGAGCTTATACTTAATCCTTATTTTCCTTCCAATCACTCAATACAATTTCAAATAGGTTTCACATTTCAATTTTGTTATGTTCAATTGATTCTTCATTATGTTTGATTGATTGATTCCAAAAATTCTTAAGATTCATTTAGAAATTCTCCGGCAATCATTATTCTAATTAAAAATGGCTGCGCCTTACAAGTTAACAGCTGATAATGCATGGTATATGTATCGTTTATATAGTGAGCAGAGTTCTCTCTGATATTTTGTAACAATTGTTGTGGATCAAATTTAGGAACTGCAGACGGTATAGACAGCACTAGCTGTCTAACATAATCGGACAATGTGACCACATCAGAGGAACTGGTCACCGTGGATGATGGGCTTTCAGATAGGTTTGCCTCCGTCCAAGTTGTGCCCTCTGTGGTCATTCCATCCTCGTTATGATGAAATGTTGGTTCGTGTTCTTTGGTTAGCTCCACTGAACGTGCCGTACTGTTAACAACGCCCATTACAGATTGACTACCTTCCACAGACGCTTCTGAACGTAATCCATCTTCATCAGCGTCTTAAAAAATTATCAAAGAAACATAGTACAGCAAAAAGTTCAATAATAAAAAAGCAACACATAAAAGATAAGAAAACAAATCGTATATGCTTTAGTTTAATAGTAAATAGATATTGAAACTTCTCATAACTTAAATCTAGCTTGAAATTCAACTCAAAATAACTCATTTCCCAATCATTGGTTACTTATGAGATTTTGCTCACGTGTAGACTATTTCTGTGCCCACATACGATAGAAAAATCAACCACTAAGCTGCAATAATTTACGAGATAAATAGGAGTGTAATTCTTTTTCTTTTGCGTTGAAAAAAAACTTTGTTTGCATCACTAGTTACGACAGTTTCTACAAACCCAGTAGTTTCATCAATTCATTTACTCACGCTTGAATATACTGTACTCTAGAGTTCTAATTAAAAAATGGCTGCGCCCTACAAGTTAACAGCTTGATACACGTGGAATATGTATCGTTTATATAGTGAGCACAGTTCTCTCTGATATTTTGTTACAATTGTTACGACAATTGTCACATATACTATTGCACCGAAATCTGCAAAGCTAATGAGTATTGCGGTACTGGGTTAGATTTCCGATCGAGGCCTTGGATTTTATTTAATGTTAAATGTGGTAACTTTGTCGTAAAGTATCTTCCTTCTTCTTCTTCTTTCCTGGCTCTACAACCCAGTGATGTGGGTCTTGGACTCCTCAATATGCTTCCGGCCAGTCGTCTCTATCTCTAGCGGCCGCTATCCAGTTACGCAGTCCGAGGATATTCCTCGCGTCCTGGGCAACTCCATCATTCCAACGCAGTCTAGGTCTACCTACCCTCCGTCTCCTATCCGGGGCCTCGCGCAGCAGTTTGGAGGGAATCTCATCGGCACTCAGCCTCGCCACATGGCCTGCCCATCTCAGCCGGTTTAGCTTAATCCAGGCTACTACTGGGGGTTCCTTCATTAGATCGTATAACTCTCTATTCTTCCTACGTCGCCAGGTCGTGCCTTCACGTACTGGGCCGTAGATTTTGCGCAATAGTTTTCTCTCGAACACCCCTAACGGTGTTCATCTGCTCTTTGAGATGGTCCAGGTCTCTGAGGCATATGCCAAGACAGGCCTAATGAAGGTCTTGTACAGCCTAACCTTGGTGCCTCTTGTCAGCAATTTACTTTTAAGGTGCTTATTTAGGCCATAATAGCACCTGTTAGCCACTCCTTCCTATTTCTTGGGGGAAGTCATTATCTGCGTAAAGTATCTTCCACGTCACCTAATTGGTAGTTTTGGGCCGTAAAGCCCGCCAGAAAAAAATTAGCATTACATTACAGCACCGTATCTGTGTTCCGAAGCCGTTCGAAATTCGGACATAGTTCTTAGTAAACATCATTTTATACTTATTTTATTATTATATGCCACTAGTAAATTGAAATTGAAAATTGGGTAAATGTACTAGTAGGAAATTGAATGTTTATTAACATACCTTTTATATCAGCGTAGGAATTTCTTTCAGCTGACAGTTTCTGTAAAGTTTCTAAGATTCTGTTGTGATTAGTCTTCAGTTCGTTTAAAAGAGTGTTTAAATTCTTACTATCATTTCTATCTTCCACTATATCTGTTATTTTTAAATTACTTTCGCTTTTATCAACACTACTTGAATCTTGTTTCTTGTTTACAGCCTCCTCATCAGAAAGTTTTTGCAAAGTTGCTACAATCTTCTTATGATTAGATTTTATCTTGTTCAACAAAAGATTTAAATTGTTTTTATGATTTTCTAAATCAATGGTAAACTCTATCTTATCATTACTAAAAAAATTAGTAATTGGTTCTATGTCAGATTCCACTGAAGACAGCTTTCGTAGATTTTCTACAATCTTATTATGATTCGTCTTTATTTCATTTAATATTTCGCCTAGATCATTTTCTGTTTCTTCAGTAAAAATTTCTATTATACTATCATGACGGTTTGAAGGAGCTTCTTCTTCCAGCTGATTGTTTGTGTTTTTTGTTGCTATATCTTCACTGCTAGAAAAATTCATTTCATCTACTAATATTTCTTCCTCGCTAGTAGACTCTTTCAGCACATCATGTTGACTAGAATCTTCTAAATCATCAGCAACGATAACCTCTGTAAAGAAAAAATATAAAAATCGGTTTTAAAGGAATTTTCTAATTGAGAATCAACAATGATATTAACCCCTTAAAAACATAGGCTATTCTTTTCACTAAACGCAGGCCGATCTTGTATCGACATGCCCACTTCGGGGGACGGTCTGTGCTGTAGGCTGCCACTATCAAGTATCTTGGAGTATTACTGGATCGTGGGCTGATCTTTACCCCCCCACATAAAGGACAGAGTCAATAAAGGTAAGGCAGCCATTCGGGTACTATTCCCGCTGTTCTGCAGGGACTCTAAACTGTCCCCAGAGAATAAATTCCTGCTGTACAAGGTAGTGGTTAGGCCCATGTTACTTTATGCTTGTCCCTCCTGGAGTTTCGACATGTCGATCCAACATCACCTCGCTGCAAATTATCCAAAATAAATTCCTCAGGCTTGTGACAACTTCCCCCCGCTACACGCGTATTATAGACCACACCAGCATGGACTATGTAGAACACTACATCAAGTACCTCGCTACTGGTTTTTTCAGCAAATGCGAATCAAGTCACAACCATCTCTGCAGACGAATAGGTGACTATAATGTGGACACGGTGCACAGGCACAGGAGAGTTAGGGACTCCCTGAATATAAATCTCTCTAATAAGCTGGGGGTTTTTCATTGTTTTTCCCCTTAGTATAGGATATAATTTAATAAATTTGTTGTAAGAAACTATGTCTGGAGGTTATAGTACTTAACTGGCACTCCACTCTGTATGTATGTACGTATGTATTTTATATGTTAAATAAACTTTTTTATCTATCTTATGTATCTATCTATCTTATGTATCTATCTATATTAACAACAAACTATTTTCAGTTTTTTGTCTGTTTCTAAATTAAATTTCTTGATAAAAAAAAATCAACCAAATGACTGGTAAGAGATAATTAAATTTGCCTTTCAAAAAAACTTGCTTTGGGCGTAGCTGATAAAATTTTCTCGGTAAAGATCTATTCCTGGCGATTTTCTAAAGACAGTTATGAATAGTTTGTAAAATAGCTTTACATCAATAAGAGCAAGATTTTCTATACACGAAAAAATACCCGTTTATTAAAGATTTTAGAGAAGTATTTACAGAATTACTGAAACAAAAACAGCTATGCGTGTGATACAAAGTCGTAAGAGTTATCAAAACAAAATAAAGAGCTACAAAATGCTATGAAATAAACTTACGGAAATTACTCCACATTATAGTAATGCTTCAACTACAGATGTTTTCATTTGCTTTATCACAACCATCAATAAGAGAACAATTAAGATACGAAAACAAATAATATTTTTTGATTGACATGGCGAGCGATACATGATAACTTTTATAAAATAGCAGCTTTCATTACCTCCTTTTAAATCATCATTTCTAGGTTTTTTTGATAGTTTTTTCCGTTTAAAAGTTTCTCCTCTAAAGAGGAAACTATTCGCTTCATTATAATCCTGCTGTTCCCAGTCATAGCAACAGTTCAACGCTCCAGGATCTATAGGATGTGCTTCTGCAATCGTCATAAAAACAAAAAAAGTTATTTTAATATATTCTTCAATTATCTAAGATGGCATCTATTAAATTATTTGTTAGACGATATAAATGATAATGTTTTTTGAAAGAAAATACTTTCATCACGGCCGCTCAAAGTACATTTACGTGTTAGTTCTTTACAACAATTCTAAGTAATTCTTCTAATTGGTAAATAGGAAGAGAATAAATTAACGCACTAGATTTTGCCTGTTTAAAAACTATCTCAATCATCAAACTTGATATTTCAATCAGATGGTAATTTCGTTCCAAGTACTAAAAGTTTTGTCAGAAATTCGTTCATAAATTACCACTTTAATCAACAGATGTTTAAGCAAAAAAAATCTTGAATATTTTTTTCAAACTTCGTGTAAATATATGTGTATTTAGATCATTTGTCTAGGAACAGATTGTGGTAGATTATTCACGAAAGTGTCGTATGTAATGCTCTATAAACTGTACAATATAATTTATAATTGGCAACACTGATCTGACACCAAAAAAGAACATTTTAAAACCTACCCCACTCAGGACCAAATACTTATCAACGATAGTAATTTTACAATTGAACAAAAAGATAGTTCTTAATTAGTACAAATTTCGCAACTATTTTTTATATCATCAAATCAATGTACATTGTAATCTTTTTTTACAAAAAACATGTTCCACAGCCCTGAAGGTGACCTAGATCGAAAAAGATTGGCAAAAAAATTATGAAAAATAGGCAATAATATTTACCTTTTAAGCTGTATAATTTTGAGTAAAAAAGTAAATGAGTTTTGAAAGCGCGATGTTTCTAGAAAATGAATAGTAAAGAGAACCTGGAATACAGTTTACAAGAGGCGGTTGTATGATTGTTCATCCCAGAGAGATAATGCTTTACTATGGTCAACTCCTCCCCAAGAAGACGAACAGTTTTTTTTAGACTTTTAAGTACCTGTATTAAATATATATCCACCCGAATGTAGAATACATTGTTTTCCAGAAGGCAAAATATGTATTCGGCCATGTTCTCCCTTGTTATGGATAAAATTATCCGGGTCAAATAGTAAATATAGATATTTTGTAGTCTCGGCTAGGAAAAATGATTCCATACGATTCTCTTGGGTATGATCTCTTGTATCTTTAATCTGCAAATAATAATAAATTAATCATTAATAAAATTTGATTTTCTCAAAACACAAATAAAATATTAAGAAAGCTGCAGTGATGGTACCAAACTGGTTCTAAAATTTTAAGTTAGTACAATAACAAATATAGATGCTCACTTGCCAAGAAAGACAATAATAAGTAAAGTTGGCTTACACACCGTGGCGTATCCACAGGGAGTTTTTGCACTGTGCTGAATGCTCCTCAAAATATTTAATCCTATATCCAACATAAACGGATCTCCTGTAGCCCTGTATAAGTACATAGCAGATTCAGCTAATTCCGGTCTTAGAGGGTAGCTCTCTCTATTGGTGCCCGCTTCTCCTTGAGCTATATTGTAAAATTCCGGAGTAAATCCATACTGTTTCCAAACACTGTTGTAGTTGTGCATAGATCTTAAAGCGCTCTCTATATCTCCTGTAATGCAAGTGAAAAATGTTGTTCAATAATAACATATCAATTTAAAAAAAAAAAAAATAGCGTCAAACTATAAAAGACCAAAATTACTTGAAGATTGAAAGCCCCAAACACAGCTTAGAAGCTTTTATTTTTAGTTGAGAGTTTTTTGTTTCCTCAATAAGTATTTACACTTTACAACATTAAACTCAATACTCAAAAATACTAATTTATAGCAATCATTTTACTTTTAAATTAATTAGGGCAAACGCTCATGCTTTAAAACTCATAGTGAAGGTTAACTTGTTTTTTCACAGTTTACCTATTAGAGTTAGAACTCCTGGCCAATAAGCTTCTAAAGATTGAAAAACTGGCAACGTAACCTGTCCTTTGTGCATAGAAGCCCAAACATACCAATGGTTCTTTCTTAAATACTTATCAATAGGACGACGAGCTTCAGAAAACATTGCCATCAATTCGGGACGTTGTAACAAAATGGAGCCTTTTACCAGATATTCAAGATAGGAATCTACCCCAGCTCCTATTCCTGAATCTCTTGCAATCCACCGTCCTGTCATGACGTCTATGTGATTACCAAACAATCCGATCGGGGATCTATGCATGAAGAGCACTCTTAAAGCATTCATAGCCACCTAAAAAAAAATATTGTACTTTATTACTCATAAAACATAAAATAAAAGAAATATTGTTAATTATACTACAAATTTATTTAGGTTATTCATAGACTCATGCAAAGTTTCCAGTCCTTCTCTTAAGTTGATGAGATCTTATTAAAATTTCATAATAAAGAGTGTTTTCTGCTATAAGTTTGTCTGTTACGATTCGTGCAGAAACAGCACTAACTTTATGAAATAAACAAACAATTTTAATTTAATTTGGCAAATGTTTTGTGACAAAAAAACGAACCTCTTCATAAATTGGATCACCAGTCAGACGTGATAGAGTGGCGAATTCAAGAATAAAAGTGCCAACTCCTGCTGTACAAGTTACAGGTGTCTCTCCCGGAGGTACTCCATAGCGGAGATTCACAGTTCCTACCGGCATACCGGTCTTCGTGTTAAACGCTGCCAATAGTCGTTGTGCGACATCTTCGGCTAGTCTTAACAAGGGTCCATTACAAGGCCAACCTGGTTCCACTTCAACTCCTGCTCTATAATTTTAAAAAATCAAATGATGTGCACTAACATAACTTTCTCTTGTTGTAAATTACTTTTTACATTAATTTTACGTTTTGCCGGTAAAATCTACACAAATTCAATTCTTTCTCTTTTATAGAGAGAGAGAGAGTGATAAACAAGCAAGAACGACGAATGTATTCTCGTAAGAAATAAATCTACATAAAATATGACTAGGTGTTAAAAGCAGAACATTAGATTTAACCTTTGTGAAAATAAATGTGCACTTAAAAGTCCTCCAACAATTCTAATATTCGTCTCAAATACAGAAACATTTATGTTAGCATCGAAATTGGCCGTTGTTGTGACAATATCCACAACTCTTCTAAATTCTGAATAGTTTCCCATCACCGCTAATGTATCTAAAGCGTCTATCAATGTCAGAGAATAGCTGAAAAAAAATGAATATATGTGATTTTGTACTCATTCAAAAATTGAACAAGATTTATCTAATAAATTCAAACAATTTAATTACCTGCCCCAAGTGTCAATCCCATCACATGTAAGTGGCCGCAGTTCATCATAAGGATATGCATACTTTATGTAACCAGTGTAAGCATGGTCGAACATTTCTCTCACTTCTTCCCTGGAAAAGTAAATTCATTTCCTCAATTTGAATTTTATAACAAAATCTAAACTAAAACCACTTCTAACCTTAATTTAACTAGATCTTGTTTGGTATATTTTCTGATAGCATAAACATAAGCATTGGTTAAGATACTAAAAATAAACACATTTCTATATATTCCATTCATTTTAGTACGCGATTAGTAGAGAACTTAAAAAAAAATACTGAATTAAATGTCCCGCTTCGTTGGGTTTTCACGTATCATAAAATCAATTTGGAGGATAAATAAAAATAATTAATAAACGCATTTTAATTGGATTAATGCCTTTGGTAGAGATAGGGCCAATAATTTTCAAAGGATTTATTTTCATTCCACTGACAGCCTATAACACCCAAACCTTATAACCTCTCTCAAGTCTCAAATGATAACGTTCAATTACAATCGATTGAAAGAACTTTCAACTATAATCGAAAAGACAAACTTATCGACAACCTAAATTAATTTTTTTCAAATTAATTATAAAGATCTATGGAAAGTTTCTTAACCATGGATCGTAGTTATTGCAAAACGTTACGATTCTATCACCAAAAATAACGTTTTGAAGACCGCTGTCTCAGAAAAAAAGAAAAATACTATTTTTCTACTCGGTCTCCTTTGGATAGCATATGTATATACAAAAACAACAAATTCACAGACAATTCAAATTTCATTAGGTGCAACATGGATCTGTTAAGCTTTTAGTAAAACAAAGGAAGAATAACTGAAAGTTTTTAGTTTTCACTGGGTCAATCGTCGATTACTAGGAATTTTCAGGTTTTTGAGAATTTTGTCTCAAAAGGATACAAGAACTTTCTTTAAACATTCTGTATTAATCGCTAAACACACTTTAGTGGGTGCTATTTTTATTATATATCGACTTTAGTGGGTGCTATTTTTATTATATATCGATATAACCAAACAAAAAAAATAAATAAAAAAACAAAACCAACAGCAACTTTGCAAAAAGGATAGATACTTACCTACTAATAGACTTAAAAAGGGCAGGGATGTATACATTCATATGCGTTCTTGCGTTTACTGAAGAATAGGATTCACGTCTATTTTAATGAAAATTGTTGCACTTATCAATAATATTTATAATAAAAGATAGGTTATTTGTGTTAATAGTGCGGAGATCATTTTTTTTTTGAGTGATTAACAATTCCGTTCTAACCACAGGATAGAACAAATAAGTAGTTCACCATTTACTACGTTATAATTTTATGAATTTTTATAATTTTATTTTATTTACTTCACAGTTGTCATTATTTAAAACAAATCGAAAGTTTGTTAATGGTACTTTGAGGAACGTTTTAGAAATAATTATACATTATAAATTTAAAAGATTTTTTATTAAACATAATTATTTAAAAATAATGCAAATAAAACAAATATCAAATCTACTTACAGACTAAATTTATTGTATTTTTTTGTTTTTAATGATAAAATTGGGCATGATTATGTACCAGAAGATATAAATAATATTTAACAAAAGCTGATGAATAAAAACCATGAACCTAACTATAAATATTTCTTTTGAACTAACCAACAGTAACAATGTACTTCGTAACAAAGACATAACTGGAAAACCATATACAATAAAAATTCTCAAAATGCAAGAATTAAAATGAGATGGTAATAATGATAAGTCCATTTAAAAGTTTAAAAAATATCATGTATTTACAAATTAAAAAATAATTTTTTTTTAAGGTTTTCATGAGTTGTATAGATATATGGCGATAATCGTCGGCTTCCCAGAAGTTTCAGCCATGGGTAGTGTCGTCCTCCACAAAATCGTAAGCTTCCTCTCGGGTCACACACTCCACGTGACTAACCTACGTGACACAACCATTATTAACAACAACATTAAACCAACTTCGCAGTACAATTATTTACTATTTACAAACATAACTTTTTTACCAAAATTCCAACCTGAACCCCCCAAAAAAGTCCTAAAAAGAATTTTTTCTAAACAATAATTCGACCACCACATTCATGCTATTATTTACCTTCATACACTTAACTTACTTTATTTCTAAACTTTACTCCGTAAAATTTATTAGCATGTTGTAGAAGTTCTGGTCTGAAAGTGGTTGTAATGAATTGTGCATCTTCGGACATCTTGTGAATCATATCTGCCACAGCTTTTCTATGTTGTGCGTCTAGAGCCTTTAACAGAGAAGAGAGAAAAATAAATTTTAATAATGTCATAAATAATAAATTTTATTCAAATATTTAAATATCCAACAGATCTTTCAACACTATTTCCAACTTTAATACAGATTTTCTAAAACTCCAACTTCTGCATATCGTCTGCTTATCTTGATGAATGTATGAACTTGTTTAATGTCATCCACTACGAACAGTTTAGGATTTTCATAATCTTCAAGTTTTTTACAGAAATTTGGCCTCTACTTTTAAAGCTTTATAACCTTCTCCAAGTAAACCTGATTGTTCTTTCTTTCTACGATGCTTGAAAGACTAGAATCGATCAGAGTGAAAGAAAACGAAACTTGCTCTGATGAATGTAGTCACTGTTATTGCCCAATATTACAGTTTATACAAAGTAATCAATAGAAAGTAGTGTAAAATTACAGGTAGCCGTTTCTGTGCTAAAAAGAAAATCTTTCGCAGCATCAATTGTGACGACGAAACCATTTAATGTATCTAATATTCTACCTTAACTGCGACACACATGGTCGTGATGTATGTATCCATTTAATTGGATTAAAAGAAGTTTTATAATCCTCTATTCTAATTAATCACAAATCATGCAAGCATTGGTTAACACAAATAATGTTGACAAGTAAACTGAAATTATTTGTTGAGACACTCACAACTTTCAACATTCAAAATAAAACAATAAATAGTTACCTGATCAATTTCATCGAATAGATAGAATGGTGCTGGGTCACATTTCTGAATGGCAAATATTAACGCTAGAGCTACTAGGGATTTCTGGCCTCCTGACAGTTGGTTCATTTCTCTCATTTCACCATGGCCGTTAAAGGAAACTCTGATCATCACGCCAGAGAACTGATCTGAATCTAATTCCTAGATGAATATATAAAAAGGAAGATAAACATGAATAGAGCTATCATCTTTAAGGAGAGAAGATTAACCCAAATTCCTCTCACTCTTTTAGAAGCGCCTTTGATTTTTTTGATTACGCGCGACTGCAGAACCGATCCATGGAAATATATATAAGAGGTCTGTCGTTTGTTGCAGCCTACATTAGCGTGAATAAACGCGGTGCTAGTGTTATCATCCCATTAGGATCAATCAGTTAGTCATTTGTAGTCACAAGAACACGTGGTCGCTTCCAGTATAAGAGAGATCTACTTCTGCGTCAACTGTACAATAACAAGCAAACTCACCGGATTGTGCTCAAGATGCTCATCACCGTCTGTAGTCTTCATGACGAGCTGGGCATGTCCTCCAGGCACTAGTTCCTTGAAAACTTGTGAAAAGTACATGGACACCTGTTTGAACATGAATTGTATCGCTTCACACTTCCTCTGCTCCAGAACTACCATTAATTCTTTAATTTTCTCATCCCTAAAATAAGTAGGAATAAATTAACAGCAGTGTGTTAATACACAGTTACTGAAACAGTATAAGGTATGCAACAAAAGGAGACCTGGTAAAGAAAATTAGGAAAAAAGATGTCTTTAAAGGAGAATGGTACAACCAAAGCTAGGTGGTTCGTGATTACTTGTAAAGGATGAGCTCGAGCGATGGTCTAGTTAGAGCTCTGAGGACAACCACTAGAAGAAAGGAAATGGAACAAGAAACGACTGAAAACGGTAACTATATTAGGGAAAACCTGGAAAAAATTAATTGAACGAAGAGAAAAAAAACAAAAATACAAAAGCATGCACAAATTTTCCTAAACTCAGCTAAATATTCTAAAAATAAACTGACCCCCTGTCTAGCTCTTCCTTTCGTTTCATCAGTTTTTCTTTTTGATCGGAAAAACTCATAAACTGATCGAGCGCTTTCTTATTCACGTGGCTATACTTTTTCAAATTTCCATTAGCTTTCTCCAACTCCTTAAACAACTGTACAGAAAAAATAAATAAATAAATATATACAATTTATTTAGAGAAGTTTGGTTGGCCTTGATGGGATGCTTTAGGGGCAAGTCCTGGCTGGCGAAATACCAACAACTTTTGTTATCAAGACAGCAATCCTCTTTCCCTAACAAGATGTGGCGGCGCAATATACAGGATTAATTCTAAATATTATAATAAAGCAAGGTTTAAAATAAATTAATAACTTACGTTTTTCGTCGTATACGACATATATTTGTTGACCATGTCAGGTGACGGCATTGAACCTAATTCTTGTATTTTGTTTGTACATTCTTGGATTTTTGTTTGCAACATGGTCTGCTTGGACGCTACTTTGCTCAGATCTTTAGTATCGGCGTCTCTTTTCTCCTGAGCTTCTTTCTCCTTCAGCCGCCATTTCTCTACTTCGTCTTGTTCAGCTTTTTGCTGAAAAAATATAATTACAACTTCAGCCATTATTGTAAGTATGCAAAACTTGTTTACAAAGTTACTTAATTCTTTGAATGTATGAATGGTAAGAGATTTTGGGTGATATATACTAAAATTAGATAGACACTCTGCTATCAAACACGTCAGCGAGAAGACCAACCATTACTTTTCCTTTTTTTGTAAAATTTGTTCACACTTGTACGTCACTTAGAAAAATGCATTTTCATTCAGCTCGAGTTTTTCTCTTTTTACTAAAGTTGGTATTTTGTTATTTACTATCTTTTTATTTGAGCGAAATCGTATAAGAAATAGTCTGGTTGAATAATATAATAGTCTGGTTTGTTAAAACATTCAAAAAAGGAAGAGACAAAAATATGTATCTCTCCAAAAAATAAACAAAATAATAATGGTTATTCATCGGACATTTGGAATTATAGCCAAAGCTTTTATCTAATAAATTCGATTTTTGAAAATGATCCTAAAAATACAAGTGTACTTTTACCACATCCAGTAAACCAAGAAAATAAAGTAGTACCAGAATGGACTAATTCTTGGAATAAAAACTGGATGCGCCAGCTATCCTTTCCGTGTTATTATCTTGTAGGTTATTAAGGCATCCAGCACCCGGACGGGGGACATACATTCTCGAATCCAGTGACGGAGATCTGGTGGATGTTAGCCCACACAACCCCCCCCCCCCCACGGCTCTTGGGCTGGAGTTACTTAGGCCAGCATTTGAAAACAAGATTTACCCCAGATCTAATCTGATCTAAAGATATTTACACGAGTAACAAAAAAAAGAATAAGCAATAATTATTAAAGAAATTAGTTTAGCTCACCCTTTTCACAGCTTCTTGCACTTTTTTCTCACAAGCTTTGAAATCTTTATTAAGTTTTTCCAATCGCTTTTCAATGCCGCTTAATTCTAAACGGCTGTTATCAAGTGTACGTTTTCTTTCTTCCACGGAGATCTCTTGAAGTGCCTGAACAGTGTAGATAAAGATAATGAGATCAGTAAATGTTTTGGAGTGTACAGCCAGTGAATATAAACTTATCTTAATTATAAAACTTTTTAATTACCTGAATTAATTCATCTTTACGTCTAATTAAATTATTTGTTAGTAAATTCTCTAATTTATTTTTATCTGCCTCTAATTTCATCCTTGTACTAAATGCAGATTTGTTCTCCTGAGTCAGTCGTCTGATATCATCGTTTAACTTGTCCATTTCTCTTTGATCGGCTGCAGACAGTTGCTCCAATAGATCCTTAGTAACATTTTACAAATGATTCTAGTTAGTGAAAGGTGGTAAAATTAGCATTATTTGGTCGGATTTCCAGGTACTAAATTTCGGTTATTAACAATTGCAGCAAAAGTCGTCATTTATTGTATGAATAAAATTTATGCTTCAAATATCTTTTCCTGATCAGTTTAATCCTTAAACTGGGTTCTGATTATACTCTAAGATTCATGATATTAGTTTGAATAGCTTCCAGCAGCGTGAAATGGACTTACCATTCATACTAATCTAACGGATCGAGAAATGGCTACTAAATTAAACGAACAAAATTAGAAATTAGTACTTGGTATTACTGTTGTCTCTGTTCTTTGAATATCCGACACGATCTGCGCGATATTTGTCTCAGTTGATCTCTTAACTCTTAACAACACAATTAACTGTTATTACTGGACCAAATAATCACATAATATACATAGAGACCTCCAGGGACATTACTACTGACTCCGTAGAAGAGCATTATTGCTGGATACCATCCGATAAAGTTGGGAACAAGGTGTTTAAATAGATTCGCTACTGATTTTCAATATAAGTGAACAAAAAAGTCCCCGAATACTCACTTGGTGAAGTTCTGACTCTAAACCTTGCTTAGTACTCTGCATAGCTTCCAGATTCGATACACACTGGGCCAAGGAACGTTCTTTGGGCGTCCGATACCTTTCAATACTCGCCAACTCTTCTTTCATCAATCTTATGTCACCTTTCAGCTTATCAAAATATCCTCTATAAATAAATAATAAATATAAAATATTAACATCGACAAATGTGTATTAAACTAAATAAAAGGAACAAAATTAAAAATTATTACTTGGCTTTACTGTTTTTAGTCTCTGTTCTTTGCATATCCGACACGATCTGCGTGATATTTGTCTCAGTTGAACTAAGTTGATCTCTTAATTGTATAAGTTCACCTTCAGCATCTCGAATTTGTGACATAAGTTCAGTTC
Source organism: Rhodnius prolixus (assembly GCF_049639745.1). Classification (NCBI taxonomy): domain Eukaryota; kingdom Metazoa; phylum Arthropoda; class Insecta; order Hemiptera; family Reduviidae; genus Rhodnius; species Rhodnius prolixus. The sequence goes on along the minus strand of NW_027411636.1, from coordinate 1,294,963 downwards.
TATTTTTCTGTATTTCCAATTTTGATCGGATATTTTTAAAATAACCTCCAGTCAGGGTACCTTTAGAAGATACCTGCAAATAATAAAGTGAGTCCTCTGTTTTTGTTTTAGGGGGTTAAAAGGTTAATAATTACACAGTAAGAAGAAAAAAGCTTTTAACTCTGTCTGGTCAATATTATAGCGAAAGATAAGGTCCTTTCCTCCCCTAACTCCATGGGTAGGCCAATTATCTGATACGTGACCCAAGTTTTGGGATTCACTGTTTATTTTTAATGAAAAAACTGTATTCTCTACCTTCAAACTTTTCATTTGTAAAACATGAAAACATTTAAATCGACGCTGAACCAATGAATGTACGGTTAACAGTATATGATAAGGTTTATGCTTTGAAATTTTGAATTTAGCGTAAGCCAAAAAAAAAAAGGCTACTGTTACCTCGCCAAACGTACTCACCCACTTTTAACATTGCCATGATAACGGACTGCAACGATTTCTAGCTAAAAATGCCCGTTTGATTTCTGACTTTGGAGTAACTAAGCATTAGGAAAAACGCTTTCTATTTTGAAAACTAACATTTTGAGTAGCTTTTCGGGCAAGTTAGCCTACTTCCTCCCAAAATTTTCTTGTGCCCAGAAAAAGAGATCTCAATGACGGAGAGACCTTGGCCTCCGTTCTTAATGATCAGTCAAATACAACGCCATTGTCCCAAAACTTGAAAGTCATTCCTCTCAGGATCCCCTGTTTTAAATCAAATATTAAAAACATCTCACCTGATCCCCGTCAATTGTAATACAATCCAGATTGTACTGTTTCGACATATCAGTAGCCACTTCCAGATTACGGCAAATCAACGTTTTACCAAATATGTATCTCATAGCTTTATCAAATTTCTGATCGTATGTCAGTTTGCTCACCATTGCAATTGCGTTCTAAAATAACAGTAATACTTTGGTAAACTTTGCCAAGAGAACAAAAACATAAAAAGAAATGTACTAAATAAAAGAAAAAAAAAAAACTCACTTCTGAAGATGGGTACCTCTGATCCTTAACGTGTAGACGATTTCTAGGCATAAATGTTACCTCGCCTGGAAGATTCTGTCGGTTGATTTCTTTTAAAATTTGCGTACCAACGCTATCAGATTCAACAATATGATAGAAAAGCCTGAAAGAAATAATATATATGGTAATGTTGAGGGATCAAGTTATTGAGGGCACATAGTGTTGGTTGAAGAACCATCCTTCTTTAATGACAGAACGAACATTGCAGAAGTTCAAATGTGACACTCCCTTTTGGTCTATCCTTTTAAGTTTCGGTCAAAACCATACAGCTGATTCATTTTTTCAGAGGGTCGTACCACAAACAGAATAAAAGCAAAGGTTCTACAAAGTAACGTGTACTTATAAAGAGTGCGTGATCATTTACATTGCTGACGGCTCAAAGGAGAAATTATTGATTGTAGGAACAACCCTAGAGACAACAAATGGGGTAGAAAATTCCCTTTATTTATAATTATTAAAATAATCATTACCTATTTCCAGCAGTAACCTCCACGGCAGTATGTATACTGGTGTCACAATCGAAATTCTCTATAACCTGGCCGTAATAACAGTCCGCAAGATCTTTGTAACTGCCGCCTCGTTGGCGGAACGTCTCCAGCACTTTTCTCACGCTGTCACGTCCGTTCAATATCGGCTGTAAATTGGATACACTAAAATTACTAATGATAGTTCAACCATCTTAATTTTTTATTTAAAAAAAACAGCTGTACAAATGAGAACTAAGAGAAAGGAAACTTCAAAAAAAAAGAGAAGAAAACTCACTTTCCCAGCCATACTTCTCAGTAACTGATCAGCTTTAGCTAGTTCTTCTTTAAGCGATGTCATGGTGTGCTGTAGTTGATTTTCCTTTCTCCACAATTCGCTTTTCAGAGCAAGAAAATCAACAAATGAATCTTAGTAAAACAATTACAACAAATCTGATGACCAAATTTTACAGAAAGAACTTTACTAACTTTCTAGAACTTTGATATTGATCTTTAGATTTCTTCTGTTCGTAATGTTGTTTGTTGTATTCATCGATTGCGGTTCTCTGATGTTCTAATTCAGCCGTTTGTTCCTGAAATATTTATTTGAACTCTTAAAAAATTATTCATGCTCAAATTTATAAGTGAGGTTCATAAACTACTTTAAATTTGGATTAGATAATAATTTTTTTTTTGTTTAAGTCACACGAAAGGATAATACTACTAACTTACAGCAATCTTCTTTTCTAGTTGTACTTGTTTTTCAGCATCTTTCTTCAAATCTTCGGCAAGTCGTTCTTTATGTTCAGTTTTATCTTTAATCTGCCTGTTGAGCGATCTGAACAGAAAATATGGTAACCATTACAAAGAATTATTATTAAAGATTCCAATATAAGTCAATTCAGATGCTCCAACTTACTTCAACTCCTTTTCAATCCACTGATCACGATCGCCCCTAGATGTGAACTGATTGCCACGCCCTTGTTTGGCGTACAGTTCTTTTCTTTTCTGCTCTTTCAAGCCTAACCTGAAAATTACAAAGAATGTTTGGGTATCCAATAATGAGAAATAAAAAAAAAAAGAAAGAGGATTTAAGAAACTTTACTAACTCTCTGGTGCATTCTTCTTCGCGTTTTTTCTGCGCTTCATATCTTGGTTTCAATTCTTCCAGTTCAGCTTCTCTTTGAGCTATAGTTTCATTCAATTTCCTTAATTCTTGCTCAGCTCGATGCTAGAAAAATATAATTTTATTATTTAAAAAAAAAAAAAAAAAAATTAAGGGTAAGGGCCCCATATTCTGAGAAGTAAAAGAGTGGAGCGTTAAAGATTGAGTTAATCAAAAGAATTCGGTGTGCAAGAAAAAGACATGATGCTGCAGTCAATTCTTAGCACAAAAGGTGGAAAAGATCTTCAACACTACATTTAGAGAAATACTTCTTCAAGCCGTGGTAATTAACATACCTAAAAAAAACTTATTGTAAATTCAGAAGAATGTTTTTGCAAAGATATTTGAGATTGAAGAAAGAAGAATAGGAAGTGTAATTTATGGTTGGGGAGATGACATTAAAGAAAAAGCTGTTTCTTCTTTGCTCCTTCTAATTCTATTGTCAAGGAAAGCAATAAACTGGTTCCTCAGGAGTGCACGAGGAGTTTGCTGCAAGCAGTTTAGAATGGTGGTAAGAGAAATGACAGATGAACATTCCTAAATCATTTCTAAAAGAAAACTAAGTTTAGAGAAAACGAGACTACTTTTGTGAAACAGAACCAACTTCATAAAAACAGTTTTTAGAAGAAAGATTCCAAGCGAAAATACTTCTACAGATTCATTTTTAATAATAGCACTTACTTTACTCTTATCATCCCCTTGGACTTCATCCGTCAAATCCTTGATCGTCAATTCTAGTTTTGTTTTATCCTTCAACAATTGTTGCTGTTCAACACTTAAAGTTTCCCGTTCTTCTTTGGCCACTTGTACATCTCGTTTGGTTTCTTTCAACTTTTTAGCCGCACCTTTTGCAGCATCTTGGGCTGTTTTCAATTCAGCTGCCAATTTCTTTTGCACTTCATCAAAATTATTCAATCTTTGCTCCAACTAAAAACAAATATTACCAGTATTATTTACCAGTAAGCTAATTTCACTATTAATTTCGATTTAGCACTGCTAAATACTTTTTGTAATGATAACTAACAAACATACTTCTTCCAATTTCTTTTTAGTCTCTTTGAGTTCCCGATCGTGTATACAATATTCTAGCGACCTCCTCATTTTATCCCATTTCTGGTACTCTTTCAATTCCTCCTTTTCTTCTTCAAGTGTTTTTAGCCTTTCTTCAATCGTCCTTAGAAATTCATCAATTTTGTCTAATTTCCCTTCAGTTTCTGTAAAAAGAAAATTTAAAACTTAATAACACACGGTTATCTTTTGGAAAGGTTGTCAGATGTTGCTACATAAAAATCAATTCATTGAAACAATTTTTAATCAATTATCTGATAAATACCTTTGAGAATGGCAGTTGATTCTTCTTTCCTCTCATCATATACTCGGGTACCAGCAACTTCGCGCAATAGTTTCAAACGATGACTATCCGGAGCAGTAGCTATCTGATTAATCTATAAAACGAACAGATTAAAGTTAAACACTTCCCAAGAGGCTGCCAGTAGTTACTACCTTAGGTTAAGTACATGAAATTGATGAATGAAAATATGTATTTCGTAAAAAATTACAATTAAAGGAGGTTTACTTCAATAAAATATTAACAATATTTTACAATATAATTACAAAACAACTACTTTTATAAAAATTTTATTTTTGTAAGTAAAATAACCAGAGAAATTAGTCTATCCACATATCTAGGCTAAGTAGATGATTCCTTACAGAGATCACTAACACTGATATTCTGACTAACCCAAAGATCATTTGTCCCAATGATGGGCACTTGGTACACCCTTCTAGAAAACTGAATTGAATAGCAAGTTACTGCATTCAACCAATCTACAACAGTATAATAAGTTAGGCAAAGTGTTCCTCAAACATAACCTCATGCAGTTTAACATTCTGCTAAATGTTTTCCATACAATATGAAAGCATGATACCATCAAAATAAATAGCTTTCGTAAAACGCAGTAAAGTCAGTTCGTTTCATTTGTTTCCATTAGTTGAAATGTTGCGCTTCTCAACATATTGTCTCGGCTACATGTTTTTAATTGCTTACCTTGCCCTGTTTAACGATATAATATGGATTTGATCTTGAAAAACCAGCTGACTCTAATAAATTCATGACATCTGATCGTGGAACCATCTTCTTGTTCAAAAAGTACTGATCTTTTTTCGCTCCTATTACACGCCTCAATACGATTTCTTCTTTTTCAATCTGTAAACAAAAATGAAAAAATTATATTTTATTTTAATAAAAATGAATTCTAAAAGTATTTTAAATAAATATATTCTAACCGGAAGTCTATTATCACTATTGTCAAAAATTATTTCAACATAGGCAGTGACTACCCGCGGCCCTGTACCTTCATGTAACAACGCTTGCCTTTGTTCTGGCCTTAAATGTGAGAATTCATCGCTTAACACAAACTGTATTGCTGCAAAATAGATACATTAATTAACTTAACATTAACTTAAAAGTTCTGAGATATTGATTAACTGCGCTAAAAGTTAACCATAAACTTACCATAGAAAAAGTTACTTTTACCAGAACCATTACGTCCGACTGGAAAAGAAGCACACAACACGCATAAAGTTAGATTGTTAAAAATTCTATTACACATAAAATTTGAAAAATGAAAATAAGGTAGGGGCCTGACCAACAACATTGTGCCGGCGATGAAATGGTTCGACAACAGTTTGCTCTCTGTAGCTTTTAAATCCATGAATAATAACCTAAAAATTAAATAATCTTTAGAAATACCGTGCAGACTACCAAAAAGGCATTCAAAAACAAAAAGAAACTCAGTTTCGACAAAAGAACGGTAATAAATGAGTGAATGATCATGCTAGTTGAAAATAAAAGTCTACCTGTTTTATGAACATTTTGTGTCAATAAATTTTATTTTTATTGTTTACTCTTAAACTTAATTCAATTTCATCACTGTACTTATGAGTTAAAAATTCAGTTTATTAGCCTTAGCCATAGTCAATTCACACAAGAATGCCTTTAGTAAGTAAGCTTGCGACCCCGAAATTCAAATTGAACAATATCCATGAATGAACTGACTAGTGGAAAATTAATTTTAAAAGACAAAGCAAAGAAAATATTACAAAAGATATGGAGTCAAACACAACATACACACGCCATATTTTTGTATGTTGTAAACACTAAACATTAGTGATGGGCTATTTGAGCGGACTCGTTCCATTGGAACGAGTCCGATGGTGGAACGAGTTGATTCAAATCCCTATTTTTAAAAAAAGTGATTCCGCCCCGCCCCAAAAAATTTAGGCAAATAAAAATGAAAATGAGGCAGCAGAAGGTTTGGAACGATTAAACATAAGAACAAATGTCACGCAATTTATTATATTATTATATCATTAAATGTTAGCTTTCCCAGTTAATAACAAAACTATATTTCTTTAACACACATTGAGTACTATCTCTAATTTCCAATTGCTCTGATAAATATAAAATTAACAACGTAATACAAAAATTAACACAAAAATAGGCTAGTCAAATATAAATTAAAGCAATGCAGTTTTGTCATTATCTAGCTTGACCACTATAAGACTGGAGTTAACTTACTTCAAGAGTATTCAAGGTAGAGAAACGGAAATGGGTAGGAAATTATTCCGTAAAAATTCTAACCCTTCAAAATTATAATTACTCATAATATTTATTTACTAAGAATTGAATATCAAGCTTTTAAAATATTATCTTATTGTTTTACAAAAAGAAAAAGCTGTGTGCTTAATCTTAAACTTAGCGCTGGACACTTACTCTCATCTTCATTGGCGTAAGTTTGAACGTGTACATGTCAGCTAGACGGTCAAAGTAAAACTGGGCCAAAATTTAGTATTACCTAACTGGTTTACTTAGTGTAGTATCCCTCCCACTCTATCATCTATTTCACAAACATTCATCGATTAAAAATATTTTTTAGTTAAATATTCGTTTCATTGGAATACAAAAAACATTATAACGCTTTCTTAAGATGATTTGAATTTTTAAAATTTGTTTTTGTCCATTACTCTTATAAAATACGAAGAATTTCAAATAAAATATAATATACAAACACAGAATGATCTAGGGTGCAGGTGGAGTCGGTCGTAGTTACCATGACAACGGAACCGTTAAACGACTCCGGCCCAGCTCTAGCATTTTCATTGGTTAAATCCACTGGAGTTGGTGGAGTCGAATCCGGAGTGATTTAAATCCTTTTGAAACCGGACTCGTTCCATTTTTTCGTTCACTGAATCTAGCCAATAGAAATTGCTGGAGCTGGAACCGGAGTTGTTTAACGGTTCCATTGCTATGGTAACGAGGACTGACTCCACCTGCACACTAGATCATTGTGTTTGTATATTATATTTTATTTGAAATTCTTCGTATTTTATAAGAGTAATGGACAAAAACAAATTTTAAAAATTAAAATCATCTTAAGAAAGCGTTATAATGTTTTTTGTATTCAAATAAAACGAATATTTAACTAAAAATTATTTCCAATCGATGAATGTTTGTGAAATTGGTGATAGAGTGGGAGGGATACTGCAGTAAGTAAACCAATTAGGTAATACTAAATTTTGGCTCAGTGTTACTTTGACTGTCTCACGGTCATGTGCACGGTTAAACTTACCCAATGAAGATAAGAATAAGAGTGTCCAGCGCTATGTTAAAGATTAAGCACACAGCTTTTTCTTTTCGTAAGATAATGAGATAATATTTTTAAAGCTTGATATACAAGTCCTAGTAAATAAATATTTCTTTATTTATGAGTAATTATCATTTTGCTTGAAGGGTTAGATTTTTTTTTATGGGAATAATTTCCTACCCATTTCCGTTTCTCTATCTTGGATCCTCTTGAAGCACATTAACTCCAGTCTTCCAGTGGTCAAGCTAGATAATGACTAAACAGCATTGCTTTAATTTTTATAATTGACTAGTCTATTTTTATGTTAATTTTTGTGTTACGTTGTTAATTTTATATTTATCAGTGCAATTGGAAATTAGGGATAGTACTCAATGTGTGTTAAAGAAATATAGTTTTGTTATTAACTGGGAAAGCTAACATTTAATGATATTTTTTAATAAATTGCGTGACAATGTTACTAATGCATAGGGTAAGTACAGAGACCGGAATCGGTGAACGAGTTGTTGGAATCGATTCCAACCCTGGAACTGATTCAAATCCAACGAGTCCAAAGACGGACTCGTTCTGCCCATCACTACTAAACATCTAAACAACCACTAATTTTCTACTTTTGAATCATGGTTGCAGTGTTGCTTTTTTTAAAAAAAATGAATGTTCCCTTGTTACAGTTTTTTAATTTATTATAATTTTTGAAGAACATTAATTTAGTTTTATTACTTAATATTTTCTTTTTTTAGTCTTTAAAATATGTAAATATTATCTTATTATCCGAATAAGCCTTGATTCTTATAAGTTGTTAACTTTCTCTAATTGCTGGTGTTATAGCAATTCTGTCAAATTTTGAAATGAGTTTATACAAGTTAGAATTTTGGGAAAGAATATCGGGAAGAATGTTTTTGTTGAATGTTATTTTGGATATACTATTTAAAGGACTTCACAAAATGATTTTTTTTGGGAGGGGCGGGGCTATTACATTAGTAATCTGTAATAGTAATATGATCCTTAATCTATTCAATCATAATCTTGCCATCACTTCTTTAATTAAATATATCATTTTTGCTTTGATCTATAGTATAATATTGTTACTTATTTCTTGAAAATGATTAAAACAAATTATTTTTATAAATTTATTTGGAAAATAGCAAGTTGCTGAGCAATACAATCCCATCGCACTGAGTTTGCGTTCTTCAGACTACAGAAGCTCTTCAGAAGGTCTATGAAAATTCGAATGGTCGATCTTGGCCTTGTTGGAGTAATGATATAGTAAATTAGGTAATAATGAACGTTTACGCCTGTCTGGGTTACTACCTACCTTCCTTCTGGGACTATTCCCAGTCTTTGATGGTTGCGAAACTTTTGTAGTGTCACGAAAGAAATCATGTTCCGTGAAAGCTTTGTATCAACCTCTCCATGCAACGTAAACTGTTGCCTTACTGTCCCCATAGCCCTAAATGTCTGGTCACCAAGAATACTAAAGATCTTATTTCACCGTTTTTAGTTCTAGTAAGTTCTTCAAGCTTCATAGGGACCGATGCCTAGGAAGGCCGCCTAACTGTAGAAAAAGATGACTCTGGCACTTATTATTCCTAATTATTGTCTTATGATCTCAATAGCAAAAGGAAACATTGCTTTGTGGGTAGCCTACCAAGCGTACCGAGAGATCAAACCTTGGATTGGCACGCTCCGGTCCCTGCACATGTCTGTGCGTTCAAGCTAGTCATTGTACCACTGTCAGCGTCGCCTGACATTGGCGGTCTTCCAAGCCTCTCTGTCCGGAAATTGATCTGTTCTATGGGAAAGGAGTCTCTCCTGGTGAAAATCCGGAAATTGTTTCCTTGAAAATAATTTATGACATGTTTGATAGAATCTATTGTTTCAATAATCTTTTTTTTTTTTTTGAACAATCATCAGAATTTATTCAGAATTTTATTATAACGTATAATTATGCTCTTAAACAATTACTGAACTTCTATTAGATCGTTTGTTAGGTAAGTATTGCTCTTGATCTTCAACTGGTGTGTTCATCGCTGAATAATCTATAGGAAAAGTTGCTGGGTGCTGTACAGCATAACCGAATAAATAATGGCCAGGCCCGTTTGGAAATCTACCCAGTAGAAAGTTAGCAAAACATAAACGGTAAATTTGATAGGTTAACTTATGATCGCCATTCTGAAACAGAAATAGATTTATATTAATGACAAGAAGATGGCAGTACAAAAGCCGTTATTTTCTAAAACTTTAGCACATGATCTGTGAATTCATGATTGAATGTATGAATTCAACTTACAGCCGTCATAGCTTTGTAAGCTTCATCAATGATTTCTCCCACTCTTTGGGCAGAGAATCCCATGACTGAGGAATAAAAAGCACTGAGTTCATCTCTGGTGATTATACCGGTTCCTGAAACAGTTAAATCACTTTAGATTAGTTAATTTCTTTATGGCATCTCTTGAGCGTAATGCAATGTTTCTTAGTCAAAGAAAATGATTTTTCGTCATATTTCACGACTCTTTCTCACTGTTATTCCGAATATTAGAGACATATTTAACTCTGATCAAACATTATACTGATAGTAAAACCGTACACTGAAGTGTAACTACATATAGGGAAGGCTACCCCAACAACAAAAATGCTTGCCGACAATTGCTCTGAGAGCTTGCGATTTTCTTTTCTAGAAAAATATATGTTTATGGAGGAAGTTTTCAGAAAATTCTAAAAGTTTTGAGAGTGACTTGAAAAATGTGAACAATCTATTAAAGGGTACTTCTGATTCACAGCCTTTTAGACTAAATTTTAGGAACCAATCTATCCCTGCTCAAGTTTTTTTATGATCAGTACTAATCACCTGCTACTAATTCTGCTTAAAATTACTCTGACCTCTTTGAGAAAATCGATGGTAGAGTGATATGCGAATTTCAATTTGTTTGAACAAATGCCAATTCAAATGTAAAATCGTGTATTAAATGAGCAAATTGACCATAAAAGATAATTTGATCAGCCGCATAGATAGACTTACCACTTTTGTTAATGGCTTGAAAGATAACCTTGGGAAAGTACTGAAGCCAGACGGGCAGATCTTGTATGTTCTTAACGTCTAAAAGTAGATCGCCCCATAAACACAGCCATTCATCGATGCTTAAGAAGAGTCTGTCCAAATCTACTGGCGGTGTGTTCTCAGCTGTGAACAATGAATTTTATAAATTCAATTTATTTGCGCCACAGGGGCCGGGGCGGGGGGAATTTAATACACAGTTCATTTTTATTACAAACAACTACAGCTCCAATTTTATTTTACAAAACATTAAATAATACATTTAGTCAAATTTGATTTTTTTAAATTTTTATTTAAGTGCTACGAGACAATAAGCTTTTTGACGAAATCAGCGAGCCGGATGGAAACTAACTTGTGTGTAGGAAATATCGTAACAAAAGTTCTGGGTTTATAAGTATACCGGAAGTTAGAAGAGTTTTTCAATATCAGTTATTTTTCTGGGCAGTCTCCGTAAAGATTTGGACTTCAAAATTACGTTTGTTAAGCCCATTATTTTGGTTAAAAGAGAATAATTGATTTTAAAGGAGTTCTGCTGAACTGTGACGACACCTCTGCTTCAACATAATTATTATATAGTTTGTTACATTAGAATCTCTAACTGGTTTGTGATTCGATGGTGCATGTGCGATGAGAGGTTGCGTACAAACAGAATTCAAACTGATTACAAAAGCTATGTTAGCTGATCCATCAGAATCAATCCAAGTTCTAAACTGATTTGTAATAGATCAGAACAGTCAGAGAACCGAACTATGTCCAGGACATGGGCAGTATGCCGCTCTGTTTGATTGCTGTAGGAAATATTCCACAAAAAATTATTTAAAATTTTCCGGGCATGCGTGATGTAATATATTTCTTCAGTACTAAAATTCAGATCGAATTCAAGCAGCCCTTGGATCGCACTTGCTCGCTAAATAATCCCAAACCGATTGGCAACTGATAACAAATTGCTAGATGGAACAAACTTATTTAATATAGAAATTGACCATCTTTTCAGTTCAGATTTTAAGTTTCTAGAAAAGTTGGGAAAGCCGTGAAAATGTTCACTCGATCACAAGGAATGATTTTCACAGGAGGTCTAAAATTAATTAAAAGGATAGATATTCGATCCCAATTCAAAATAAAATAAAATTCTATAACCTTCTGAAGCGTTGTCTGGCTTCAAAGGCAATATGAAAGTTTCGATGAAGCCTTGTTGTACTTGTTCTAGAATTACACTCTCGCCACAATTTGACGACCAATCAGCAAAATGACGTAGTCGCTGTAAAAAAGCAAAAACGTTAAGGTAATACAGAAATACTCGGGTAATTAACTAAGTAAAATTCTGTTTGCCTGTGAACCTTAATTTTAGTTAGATTACCAAAGGGCATTACCTCGGAAAATGACTCAAAATCTTGTAGAGATATGATGTCATCTCTGTCCATATCGAATATATGTGAAAATAAATGACTCAATTTCTCTTTCTGTGTTGTAGTAAGATTTGTGATTGGCTTTTCACTTTCACAGCTGTCTTCATCGTTTGGATATCGTTTTACCCAGGTTGCTGTAAGCATTGAGTATATTATAACTAACTAACTACAACTAATACCTGCAATGAATTGCTTTAGCTTGAAAAACTTTACCTACTTGACGATCAATAGCAATCGCATTAGAAATAAATTTAGACCCTTCTAATGAATATAAGAAATACAATCTTTTTTTTTTTTTATTCTTAATAAACGTAATGAATGTTATCGTTGTTAAATTATGGAAATGGTGTATTTTACCGGAAATAGTCACTTTGAGTTCTACTAATCACTATTGGTAATAGTGGATTTTACAAAACGATCTATGGGTGTCAATCTATTAGAGTTCAGTATAACTCAAAAACAAGAAAATTATAGCATGTTTAAATTTTAAATTTGTTTAGGAATCGCCATGGGACCCGTCAAGAAGCTTTTTAGCCTTCAAAATCAGCTTACAGAATGTGCTACTTTACTGTGGAGGTTTTGCAGTATTTGGCTTCTTTATTTCTAAAGTAATTCCAATGATTTTCAAGAAGTCATCACTTAGGCTCCAACTTTCCGTCCTAGTACATTTTTAGAGAAACTGGGAGTTTGCTTCATCCTGTAAGTGGTCTCAACTCGCACCAGTAGGGGTGGAATAGGTCAGGTAGGTACCACGTCGGAGTTAAATTGTAGCTAAAATTGTGGTTCAACGATTGAAGAAAACTGCAGGGAGGAAGCCAATTAAATCTAAAAGAAAATCTAATACTTCAGAGCATATAAGTTACCCCATACATGGACGCTCCATCCGTGATCATCTGGCCCTTGATTGGAAGGTTTCAACGGCTGTAATGGTGCCCGGTCTTGTTCTTCTTCTGCACCGACAACTCCACTTTCCGGCATGGTCCTCCATCTCTTCAATAATTCTTTAGTACGATCTTTTGTCTTATCACAGGCCATTTTCCATGTTGAAATAAATTTCTTTTGTGTTTTTGGAGATGGTTGTTCTTCCGCGTTGCCTAAACTTGTTCGAGGTGCCGACAAATCTCTTTGGCTGTCGCGTTTTATCAGCTGTTCAGATTTAGTGCTGCTTACGCTGGATTCTTCCTGCGTGAAATTGACTTTCTTACAGGAAGACTGCGTCACCTCCTCCGCTGCTCCTTTGCTGGTCCGGCGGACGCTGTTCTCCCGGCTGGTTAACGATGGAGTCGCCGTTCCCGAGTCGCCTTTCCCTTCCATCACTGGCGACAACAGCTGGTCTCAGTCTGGACTGGTCACCGGTCCTTCTCACGAGTCTCCTCTCCATGTAAAACATACAAGTAATTATAGTACAAGCTGCACTTACGTAACTTACGATCAAGAAAGTAATGTAAATGATCAAGTCCATCCAGTAATTTCGTAATTTTTTTTTTTTTTGTATTTATCTGTTCTCCTCAGCTGAGATTATTCATTTTGAATGCCTTTTCTCATTTGCCTAATTCCTATAATAACTGCAAAAAAACATGCTACACCTAATAAAATTTGATAATTTCTCGGGATTTGTAATGTGTTCGTCATTGAAGATGTAGTTTCTAAGACATTTTACTATTTTTTTGTAACATGTGTTGCTTCTTTGATCATGTGAGTCATTGCTTGGATAAATAGATGGTGTGGACGAAATTCTGGATATCTCCAGAATGTAACCATCAAGCAGATTTATTTATTTATTTTGGAACTACATAGTGTAATGCGTTCGGTACTAAAAAGAAGTAGATAAATTACAGTTTAAACTATAAAAAATGCTTACTATATAAAAAAAAGCGTTTTTTTGGACCTTTGAAGAAAACTAAACATCCATATTCTCAACAGAAGGTAAAGTAGTTGTTCGGTCTGATGATTATAAAGAGGAAATATTGAGCAGTTCTTTTTCTTTTTTTGGAACAAATGGCATCCAAAAGCTTGAACAGGAAGAAATAACTCTGGCAGTCAGAGCATAAGTGGACCGATTATCTATCTATTTCACTTGCCAAGTTTGTACAATTTTAATTTGTAAAACACTGTTTACTTTTTTTTCATGTTTCAAAGAGCTATTTTTCAATCAAATGGAGATAGATAGATAATGTTAATTTTGACCAGATTTTTAATTTGACACATTCAGGTGTTAATTTCAATATTTTTGGGGGTTTTAAATTTAATGTTTCTACTACTTAAGACATTGTCAGTGTTGACGAACAATTTTTATTTGCTAAAAATGTAATATTTTTGATGTTTTTCTTATGTAACTGTATTATTTTTTGCGACAGGCTAGAAATGTTAATAAATGCAACAATTGTAATAGACTCGCCTTATATTTTTTTCTATTTTAACTTGTAATCATTAAAGATAAACGGTAAAGGGTAAAAGTATCCTTCAAAAAACCTAAAAACTATGTCCGCGTCATAAAAAACAAAATTGTCATTTTTACTTTATCTGAAGAAAGTAGTACTTTATTGAGTAAAATGAAATTCAAGGCAATTAAAAAAATAAAATTACCGTAAAGAACTGCCAGTTCATTTTTATTTATACTGATGTACATAGTTTTGTAAACTAGGTTAGGAAGGTAGAATACTTGGTTGCTATGACGACCCCCAATAAACTTACACAAACACAATTAATGACACTAAAGTAAGAAATAAAGCGATCTAAATCCCTTGGTAACACGCGAATACATCACGCAAATTTTCCAAACGTTCTCTTATCTAGCAACATCACAAAATAAAAAGCTCAATGAGCAAAACTTATTTTAATACAATTTAACTAAAAATCTTAATTAAAAATAGATTTGATAAATGAAAAATGTAGGCTTAAAAAGAACGTATGCATAAATTCGGCAGAATGTTAAAAGTCTATTATTATAAAAATAGAAGAAAGTTTTCCATAAAAAGCAAACCTACAAGCTCCAATAATATTCTAATAAGCGAAAATGTCAGCAAATAAATAAAGGGGAAAAAAAGTGGTAATAATCTAGGGCTAATATACGTACCTTAAACCCTTGGTAACCAACAATCTACGAAACTAAAACAAAACCAGTCACGTTGAAGATAAAAAAATTGGGTCTTGCGCACTATTTTCAAACTAAGTTTGATTGACGCTTTGGCAAATCTTCCATAAACAAACTTCAAGCTTGAAACAGTATTTGCTCTTTCTGTTATTGTTTAGATCTACTTTAACATTCTGATAAAAATAGTTTATACATATCTAAATATTATGTGGCGGTTGAGAAGTGTTTAGAGAAAAAGAAAGGGAAAGAGAAGAAAATTTAACATCAGTTTTTTTCCTCCTTTTCCAGAACAAATTTCCTGGAAAAAAATGTGTTGTAAAAATACAAAACATTTTATATAATAGATGATATTTTCTGAATTTAATAGATTTGTTATGAAACACTTGAATTCTTTTGCAGCAATCTCTAATTAATGTTCTTGAGTAATTTTCTTAAATTTTTTAAGTACTTTTAGAAGATCGCTGATTTTGTCCGTCAACAGAGATTAATGAATCAGTTTGGTGAAGTGAATTTGATCATATTTTTAATTATAGAAGTGGTAGGGTGTTTTTAGTACGGTATCCCTTGCATGAAAGTTTATGACGCTTTGAATTGACACCTTCACAATATATTTGACTACCCAGTATACAAACACAATTAAAAAAAAACAGTTTTAAAATGTCGTTCCCACGGAAGATAGGGATATTCAGAGAAGGTTCGTCATAAGTATAGTAAAACTTCTCAATTTAAAGACAATTTCTCACAGGCTACTCAGAAAGAAAAAATCTTATCAGATTAAGGAAAAGGAAACAATTTGAAGAGAAAACTAAGAATGAATGACTTTTGTTTTTAATTTTTATAAAAAGATCTCCATCAGTTCCATTTTTGGCTGTAACTACTGTTTGTACTAACATGTGCTTTAATACTTTTCATAATGTAAACTCAGTAAATTAAGCATACAAATGCACACTTTGAATTTTCAATTTTGTTTTTTAAATTTAATTTAAAATTAAAAAATTATACATAAAACAATGATCGAATGTTGACGTATCATTTATCGGAAATATAAAAACAATTAAAAGTTGGAAATATAAAATAATTCTTTTTTTTTGTGTGTGTTCTTACACGAAACATTTCTTATCCAACGTGTACACTGGCGTTAGAATAAATGTGGATATAAATATATATATATATATGTTTATATTAAAAGGAAAAAGAAGGTTCAGTTTAGAAGTTTCACTGTACAGTAGCCGAAGGAGGTGGAGGTGGAGGCAATTGCGAGGGTGGAATTTGCTGTTGCTGAGGCTGCGGTTGTTGCGACGGTTGTTGTTGCGTAGGTAACGTCTGTTGAGGCTGTTGCTGTTGTTGTTGTTGGGGCGATGCAGGCGGTATTGCTGTCGCCTGTTCAGCGGCCAGTCTCCTATGCGCTTCCTGTCTAGCCCTGAATTCTGCCGCTTTTAACTGTTCCAAATGAAACTGTTGCCTTTCAGCGATCAACTGTTGCCGCTGATATTCCAATCCTTCACGCTCTTTTTCCATTGTAGTTTCCAATTCTTCAAAATGTCTTAATTTGATCTCTAATTTTTTCATCTGTGTTTCCACCAGTAACGCAACTAATGATTTGATTTTCCTCTCTTCAACTGCAGCTAAATGTTTAGCCTTTACAGCTGCAGCTGCTAAAGCTGCCGCGGCTGCAGACTGCAGCTGAGCATCTTTCACCACTCGCTCTCGTTCTGCATCTTCGGGCGCCTCTTCCTTCTTACCAGCATCCTCAGTTTCCATAGGCTCACTGCCTTCTGTCTTGGTGACCGCAGCGGCACCTGTAGAAGATGTATTGTTGCTTTGCTGTGGTCCCATGTCTTCATTTTTGACTTCTGTACTGCTTGGGCCACCAGCCGTGCTTCCAGGTGCAGCAGCGGCCGCTTCAGTCTTGACCGCGCTGTCTCCAGTACTGCCTTCACCTTCGCTGCCAACTTCCTTCTTCTCTTTGTCTTCGCTTTCTTCTTTCTCTGGCTGGGTACCAGCTATGCCACTCTGAAATAGAGGATTATATTTTATTAGCAAAACTTGCTTTTTGGAGAAGTCTGCAAACAAGTGGGTTCCACCTGATCTTTCCATCAAACTGCTGCTTCAAACGATTAATTAAGCATCTCCTCTCAGGGAGATTGTACAGTAAGTAAATAATTTATTAACATTTAATTCAATAACGAAAGATCCAACGTACACATAAGAAAGGAACAACTTCCTTTCCAAGTGTCTTATGGAATCTTCTCTTCTCATAGGATTCAGTCTTGCGAAAAAGCACTTCTCAAGACGGATTATTCCGCTTCTTCAGATTTTTGGAGTACTTCATCCTTAGGTTATTAGCTCTGGGTTTTTGTTTATCTCATCATTTGCAGGTACAGCTAAGACCTTTCTTTCAAAGAACATCACTCCTATCTTAAAAGATGTAGTACCATTTCTCTCGAATTGGTCACCTTAGAAAGTCTCTTGATGGAGACTGTTTAAAAATGACCTGGGATTGGATTAAACGTTGACTAAGAGGCAACCGCACTGCTATTGTGGCGTTTTGATCATGATCTTCATAATAAAAGTTTGTTTACTGACCGACGAAATTCATAACTTAGTACAAGCATTGAAATGCCAAAAAGAAAAGAGCCACGTCCGAATTAGGATACAAAGAGATGAATGTATTTAATTAATTTTTTCAATTCTTATCAAATTTATCAGTGTGTTTGACCTGTCTCTGATCCTGACCAGAAAGATTACTGCAACTCCTGAGATGTTTAAAAAATATAAACCGATCCTAATCAACGAACATAAATATGCTTTTAGTGGATAAAATCCAACAGTTTCAACTGTACCATTGGATATTAACCAAACGCTGCCAACCAATCCAAAAAATATTTACCTGAACTAAACCTGCAGAAGGATCATATTTTCCATCAGCGGTGGAAGCTTCAACATGTTTAATATGCGCGTCCAACAATGCTGCGGGCACTTCATCCTAAAATTGAAAATCATAAAGAAGAGTTCAAGACATTAAATAATTATGATTAAATGCAATCCAATGCTCCTCCAATTTAAAATATCTTTTCGCATGGTATCAGAGGTGGCTAACAAAAAGTGTTTTATCACTTCAAATTCCCTGTAGAAGTAGAATAAGCCTCAAAAGGGCAAAATAAATCTCTAAGTAAGTGTCAACTAACAGCCTTAGTGATTAACTTCTTCAAATTTAATCGCGATACTTTGTTTCAAAATCGTCACATCATTACCCTCCAATTATAGGCCTCTGCTGACTCAAATATCAAACTTATATGAAACTAATATGAAAAATGATAACAAATTTCACTTTCTACAAAATTAGTTTCTTCCAGAATCCTTCGGGAAGTGGATGAATAATAAGAAAAAATCTGATAAATCCTAAAATAATTACCCTTATATTAGCGAATTCAACCATAGCTGCTTTTGCAGCGGAAGCCGCCACTCTGGGATCAACAACTGAAGCTAGGAAAGCCACAGTTGACATGATTGGATTTCCAGCTTTTGAAAATGGTATTGGTTGATACGCCAAAGGTCCTAAAGCTCCTCCTACATTAGAAAATATGAAAAATAATATCGAACAATATGTTGATATATATTTTCTTCGTTATTCCATCAACTTATAGAAAGTAGTCCTCCCTTTACCTGCTTCGTGATCTTCTAGATACGGATCCTCGATGGGGAGCCTCAAGAAATGTAGTATACATTCATCTTGCGTCCTAGAGCCCACATGTTCGCATACTTTGTTCCAGTCATCTTTATACAATTCCAGCGCTTCCAACAGAAGCAATGTCTCCTGTTCAGTCCAGTCTCGAGTTACAGAAGCTGCTTGTTTGTTTTTCAAAGCTGCTGGCTTTCGTGCGTACCTAAGTTAAATAAATACAAGTTTTTGTTACTGTAAAAACCAATTTACATTTCAAAGTACATAACGAAGGGGATAAAAAACATAGTTCGCATTCGGTTTTCCCGATTTCCTGTAACTGGATTTAACTTCGGAGCCACTGCTTAAATAGAAAACTAATAATTAACAGAGAAGAAAAGAGACTTGGCTAGAGAAGGAACAGTTACAATAACTCAAGCAATTTTTCGTATCAGTCCTGGGCAGTAATAGGCACTTATAAGTATCTTCAAAGCTCAAGAAGTTAACTTCAAATTCAGAAAAAAAGAGAACTTACTGATCCAACTTCAAACCAAAATTCATGCCAGGAGTATCAGGATCCTTTTTAACTTGCGGCGGTTGCTGTTGCTGCGTTTGTTGTTGTTGCGGTTGAGGTTGCTGTGGCTGAGTTTGAGGCTGAGCTTGCTGTTGAGACGGTGTATCCGTCTTTCTGCTGTCCATGTCCAGCAAGGTTTTCGCAGCGGATTGTTGTTGGGTTTTTGGCGGATTTACTGGCATCAATCCAGATGGTGTGTCGGCAAGCACATGGAAGTGTGATGTCGGCGGAGGTCCCATAGGTGTAGGTCTACTGTCTGCATCAACCTGTAAATTTACCGCCACAATTTTATAATTAGAAATTTTTGGACAAAGATGAGAAAAAAAAGAAGTATTACTGGGGCTTTGTAAAAATGGGGTGTGGCCAATGAAATCTAGACTAGTTAAGCATTCATTAGTTTACAAGAGATCGCCAAAATGGTCGGCACTGATTCTATTATTATAGAATGCTACAAGTAAGTGTCCACGCACTTGAGAGAAATAAATATTTATAAAAATAAAATTTGCGCTGAAATGGGACTTCAAAGGGAAGCCTTGTCCCATCGCTCTCCTGGGAGAGTTCTAAGATGAATTTTCCTGGTTAAATGAATGTTTTAGATCTAGAAGTTGGTTATATAAGTAAGAGAATATCCTAGGATTCTTCAAGGAAATCTCAGAAGAGAGAAATTAGTGTTTTCGATTAAGGAATTTTGTACGTTGATTTAAAGTTAAAGAAATGTATAAAAAATAAAGTAGAAACGTTAGTCGAGTGAGTGAACACTCTAGAACTGTTTGATCTCGATAATTTTACCTGATAATTGATGAGTCCCCACTGTTCTAAGAAAGCGTGCACCCTCATGATGGCGCACACGTCACCAGCTAGATTCCTTCTGGATGCTGTACTCGTCAGATATTCTGTTGGATTCAATCGGTAGGTGTCTATCATAAAATTTCTATATGCCACATAGATTTCTGGTGTTTTTGATTTATTTTTGCCATTGAAAAATTCTGGTAAAGCTCTTTTCTCTATAGAATGTATAGAGTTGTAATCAAACCATGCAGAATACGAAGGCACAATTATATGGTGTGTCTGCTCCGTAACATTGTCTTCTTGTCCATCTTCCTTTATTGCGATGTCCTGTAATAGAATAAGTTGATTATTAACATTCTTGTAACAGCAATTGTAAAAAAAATAGAGCAGTTTTGAATGGGATGTATCCAAATTTATTGCCAAGAAGTTTTCAATGCAATAAATGGCGTCAATGAGAGAAGGTTGACTATTTTTTAAGTAAATAAGGTACAGCAGTGGCCCTAACGACCTCCAGTTGTTTGTGCGTAGGGAGGTTGAGAGATCGCCGAAATAAAATAACTAGAAACTTGCTAAGATACGAGTTAGAAAGAGTAAAAATGAAACTCCTATCAATGTGCAGAACACGTCAGTAGGCCATACAGTATCGAAAAGCGTCGATCTCCATCAATGTCGTACAGGTAGTTTGCGTCGTTTGAACGCCTAGGTTGCATTGTCTACAATTCTGACAATTTAGCAGGTGTGGCTGTAGCTGTTTGACTCACCTGGAGGTTTGGCCGGTTTTGACAGAATAGACAAGAAAAATGTTGAAAGGCTTCTACTCCATTACATCATGATTCGTAAAAGTGTGCGTTGCTCCAAAATGTTGATTTAGAAATCCGATACCATGACGAACAATTCTGAACAATAGGAAAAGAGATATGAAGCTATGAAGGTTGAAGGATTTTGAAAACCTCTAAACTTTAACCTTCTATATCTCCATAACTATTATCACTGGAACATTGTGATTTCCACCAGTTATAGAGCTAACTATTCTCTACAATTTGGTATAGATTTCATTGAATTCTGTACAAAGAAATTGGCCGGTTTTGACCGAATAGACAAGAAACATGTTGAAGACTTCTTTCTATTCTATTGCATCATGTTTCGTAAAAGTGTGCGATGTTCCAAAATCTTGATTTAGAAATCCGATACCATGACGGAACTTTAACGGGGGCTTCAATAGAGGTCGCCTTAGTAAAGCATTAACTTTTAATTAATCAGGAACATAAACAGGGAGCATCATTAATGAGCAAAGCTTCCTCTACCTCCGGACAGTATCCTCTCGTTATAGATTGAATAACAGAGACTCCTTAGAGGAAAAGAAAAAAACCCTCTTTCCTGATTTAAACTCAGAAACTCCGGCAAGATAATTACCTGTGTATTTGTGTCAGAAACTTTTCCCATCTGACTATCTTCCCCTCTATCCGCGGCTTCTTCATCTAAATCCATCATCGTACCACTTTTTACTGGCTGATTTTCGCTGTCTTTTTTATTTGGTGTAACTCCTGAAATCAAAGATTACAAACGTGCGGCAAGATTGTAATTTTGTATATGTAGAACAGAATAGTGAAATGTATGATTATATTACTGTACAAACCAGGTTTAGGTATAGGAACTTCCTGTATATTGGGCTCAGGAGTAGGCTCCTCCATGTCTCTTGTCAGATCATTCTCTTCCTCTTCACTTTTGATCTTCTTCGGTCCAATCGCCGGTCCACGACCGCTGTAATATATATACATATCTTTTCAAATAAATTTATTTCTTGTTAAAACTGGTTTTGTAGCAAACCATCAATTACAGCTTATCAAGAGGATTAATACCACCTGAAGAAGATTTTATACAGATTTTAAAGAATTTACCTCTTCCGTTTGTTTAATTTAGGAGGCGGTGACGGTGAACGTTTCCGTTTCTGTTTCTTCTTAATAGTCGGATCTGTCTGAGCCATTAGATCGTCGACGGACAGTCGTAGCTGTAATTGAAAGCCAGTAATGTAGAAACTGTTTATTTAAATACATAGGTGCAATAAAATAAGGTCCAACTATATCTACCCTGTGCACTTTTTTCTTTCCAGCCTCGTCTACTTCGTAATCTTCTTCATTCATCCACTCATTCATGCGCTCCAGTTCTAGGACCCAGGACGCTGATACCTGTTCACAAGAAAACACAATAATACAGACTTTTGATAAAATAATGGAGTAATACATATAAAGGCACACGGATAACACCACCCTTAACAGTACTGGTTGTGATCTGAAGTTTAGCCTAAATTTTTAATAAATACAACTTCGAAAAAAAAAAATGCAGTATTTTTATTTACCCTCCAAGGAAGACTGTGAGGCGGTGGGGAATCCGGAGGATCGACTGGTAAATCAATAGATACCCAAGAATCATGGGAATCGGGGAAATAGTACCAATGTAGCAATGTCATTCTGTCACGTTTTAAAGTTGGCCTAGCAAATTCTTCATCAAGAGGATCTACCACTGGATAGAGGATATGTGTAGCTTGTTCTTCATTTTCTAGTAACAAGAGGATATTTTCAGAAAAATGTTTCCATCATGAAGCTCACATAACAGAACAGAAATGGTACATTAGCAGGAAAAAAATGAGCCAAAAATCTGCCTTTCAGTTTTTCAGAATATTTAACTGAGACATTTCGAATCTCTTAGAATCCATCCTCAATCATGTAAACATGTGTTGGTAAATATTTAATATAACATATCTTGTGGACTACAGCACTCTATACTCAGGACAATGCGATTTTCAAAATAGTATAGAAGTGATTTCTTAACCTTGCGGTTTCAACGCTCGCCTTTTGGGTGATCCGAAATGTCTCATTAAATTTATGAAAAAACTGTCCGAGGATGATATTTTGGCAGTTTCTCTTCACATTATTTAGATAAGTCTACAAAAATTACACGAAAAACGCGAGTACACACACACAGACAGACAGACAAAAACCTCTACTTACCAACAATTGTACCCTGATGTCTTTTGACAATATCCTTAACTTTGGCGACAGTCGGCTTGTCAACATCAGGTCTGATGTACACTACTGGCAGAGTTAGACATTTTGCCTGAATCAATGCCCTTTCCACCGCCATAAACATCTCAACATTACGGTCCATCCGTGAAGGGCTCTGGAATAACATATCAATAACACTCACAGCATATCTGTGTTCTTTTTTCTCCATTTATTTAGAAATCCACCGTTTTTGTTTCATGTCTTTCTTATTTCTGTTTTTTTTTTTTTAGTTTATTTTTTATTTGCATCCATTATTAGAGCTTGATTCAATTGTTTGGTTTTTTAGAAAAGTTTTGACTTGCACTTATAACGCTTCACTTTTAATATTCACATTAATGACTCTCCAGTGAATAGACTCAGCAGTGGCTGAAATATTACCAGTTTTAGTCACAACTTGATTTTATCCAAACTTTCGATTCGACCTTCGATGAAGGATTGAAATCAGAAGCTGGACAAAAATAAGAAAAACATGGGAACTATGGGTATAAAGTCAAAGATACAACACTGCGGATCCAACCACTTTTTTATTTTATAGACCTTAAAAATAAATATTTTTTTATTAATTTTTATTTTTTAGATGTATGGTACTTGGTTTTCACCAATTTGCAAGCATCCAAAATTTATAATTTTTCTCATGAAACAAATATATATATAGGAAGTAGTGGTCGTCGCGTTAAACTTAAAATAAAAGCGGGAACTCAAACTTGAGATTCTGGCCAAAATCTGACAACCTGAAGAGAGTTTTATTTAATTTTGTTTTTAAGTTTTCATGGATTTCTCAAAAATGGTTACAAATTTTATTTACAATTTTGTCAAACTAAGAATAAACACGCACAGTGCATTTTAATTTGAAATCCTTTGGGGGTTCTTAAGGATTGCTTAAAGGATCCTCAAATGATCTTAATCAAGTCTTTTAAGGACAATCAACAGGATAAAGCTGATTGAGGGATTATACACTAGATGGTGGCCCAGAGAAGATGATACACTAAATCGATTGTGGGGAAAACTTTGGGCACCACAAAAACAACACGATTTCTTCCTACCGGAATTACAAGGAATCAGCACAATAAGCTTTTATGACTGCCGTTCGTAAATGGGTTTCTGGACTTTAGAAGTGTAGGTAATACTCTTTACCTACACTTCTAAAGTTTAGTGTAATTGGGAACAGAAACTTAATAATTAGAGGTAGAATTCTCTACATAAACTTGGTGTAATCATTGAACTTCGCATTGAAGACCGACAAAAAAACGGAAAATCAGTAAGTTTAAAACAAAAACGCACACTTTCAAGAAAATTTTAAGAAATGGACGCGCTATTGTTTCCAAATTATATTTTATTTCCTCAAACCATAATTTTTCTTTAAAAGTTCAAAATGTTATATTTAAGATAATCAGAATACTTCCACTAAGTAAATTTGATTTGAATAACTCTCGTTCTAAGTATCATGCACCCATGGCCTTCTACATCCACATACATAAATAAATAATTTCCCACCAAAACAGTTTTAGGTGAAATCTATTACCACACTCTCGATTTTTTTATTTTTAGATTATTGGAAGTCTTCAGAAGTAACCTGTAATGGTTATGACACTAAAAATGTATTGCTTCCTGCTATAGAAATTTGGTAAACCATCTTTAGGTTCTGCTTTAACTATTCTTTCCTTATGACTAATTAAATATACCCAGAAGGATTTTTTAAATATATTAAAAAACCTTCCAAAAAACGGAAACACAAGAACAGCACAAACAAATTGTTAATGTATTAATAAAACACACAACATGCTCACAAACAATAATTACGAAGTAACAAAGTGACAAGTACTTTCCCTGGCCAATGTAATGACTGTGATATTTATTTATTTACTTATTTTTTCCAGTTGAATAACGTTTTTCCAACAAACAGATTATTCCATCCTTAAAGACTGCAAAATATTCTGGAAAGTTTACAAAATATCCTTTTTCGGCTGCTACAATCTCATCCAGTTGACTTACAATGTTTTCCAACCACAAATTTCTTTAAATTTTGAGAAAAATGGAGGTCAGTGGGTGTTAAATCTAATAAATAGTACAAATATTCCTACAATTTGTACTACAAATCCCTCTAACTACCAAATTAGGTATTATGGATTAGGAGATTGGGCGGAAGGTCATATTTTTCTATCGCCATTCTTCAAAAGACTCGAACTGGAGATATCCTATTTACTAGTCTGAGCTCAAAACTAAAACAGTGAATCCACTTTAGATGAAAGATTCGTTTTCCTTTCCAATTCAAACTTCTCACTGTAATTTTTCTCTGCCAATTTGTCCAGAAAACCTGCATAATATTCACAAGTTATTGTTTTAATCTTGAATAGGAAATCATTACAAAGAATCCTTTTTGCAGCGCAGAAAACACTGGTCTTGCAGTGAAGTGTCGCGTATGTTGACTAGGATCAGTACGAGTGCCTGGTCAAGGCCAAAAAAAGAATGATAGCTATCTGCCTCCGTCCAGAACTTCCTACAGAGACAGTTGGACGTAAAGCCAACCTTAAAGGAATTGGATTTTACTTAATTTTGTGTGGGGGATAAATAAACGCATCAGATTCAAGGTTTAGGCCAACATCAATACCAGTATTGAAAGACTGTCCAGTTTTCTCAAAAACGAATCAAACAGAAAATTGAAACGAGGCCTCCAAGATAAAGTTAAGTTAGGAAACCACCGCACCCTTGTAGATACACCAGGCGAGTAGGTTTTCTCAAAACTTTTTCATCGGCTTTTCCTAATTTAAGGATTTTTTGATTTTGTTTTGTACATACACTAACCTGTTAACATTAACATACAAATCACTAACCTATTTTCCTTAAAAACCCAAATAAAATCAAACTTAAATTCGCACAACAAAAGCAACTCGTACAAATTTAAAAAAAACATACATATAAGCGGTGGAAAAGCGTGCAAAACAAACAAAAAAGACAATATTAGATTAGTTAGTGTGTGGTGACACGCCCATACCTTACTGACCTGAAAGTCGAACCGTCTCCAGCCCTGTTCGCTTTTATATTTGTATACTGTAGCAAGAATATGACACAAAGCGCCGCCGGGCTTGAAGTCCAAGAAGCACCGCATCTGAAAATTAGAAAAAACTATTATCTTCCAAGAAGAAGGCATAACTGCAATAGTCTCACAACTTTAACCTAAAAGATCTCTTAGTTATCAATGTTGGTCGCAAAAAAGTAGTCGGCAATGTATGTGTAAGTTTAGTCGATAGATCGCTATATTAAGATTGAAGATAGCTATTTAAGACGGCTGAATTATATTAGTCCGCTAGTTTTAAAGTAATGCCTTCAGCTGTAAACGACCAAAATGGATCGTATGTCCAAATCTTTCACCCTTGAAATGGATATTCCTCGCAATAACTCAAGATAGAAACATGCATCTTGTTATAACTTACTGAGCAGAAATAAAAGAAATAACAAAAGAAGTACTTAAATTAAGAGATTTGCCAATTCCGCACATTTAATAATATCATTGCGGACAGTTGCAATAGTTTCTTGCTCTGAATTGTCACTTTTATTTTAACTTAAATAAACATAATTTTGAACGCTGTAAGTAATATAGAATAAAAACAATATTTTTTAAAAGTTTACAAATCATTACATTCGCGTTGTTTATAATAATTTCCTGTGATAACCATTATGAAACTTTAAAAAGTTGTTTAAAATTATGTTGAGTGTTTGGTATTACATTTAAATAGACTAAAATGTTCACCATTTGTTGTTTAACAGATCACACGCAGACCAATATGAGTTATATTCAACACCAATATAAATCTACTTCCAAAATTAGGGCTTTCTATTTTTTTTTTTTTAAACTCACTCAATAATTTATAGTTCTTATATAATACTTACCGGAAGTCTGGTAAGAGGAGGTTTAGTGACATTTTTACCAAAGTTGTCTTCTTGAAATTGTATTAGCTGTATAACTAACGCTGAGAGTCCTTTGCTAGTTGGTGGATCGGTTTGTATCCACTGCAATTTAATATTAAATTTTAAAAACAAATTATTACCAAACTTTACAAAACTGTACGCATGAATAATATGTATTGTAATGTACTTAACATAACTGTATAAAGGCTCTGTAACTCACAAGTTAAAGTTTCCCTTACCTTTTTACAGTTTTTCTGTAACCAATTCTTAATTCCATCAAATAGTGCTAATGTTTCTGGTGATTCAAAAAACTTAACGTTTGGCCCACCATCCTTTTTGGGACCAAATGCTAACATTTTACGATGAATATAAACAACAACGCAAAGAGGAAACACAAAAATGTCTGACCCGGTAAACTTAACCTACGAAACTAACCAATATTATTAAAATTCAAGTATTTGTTCACAAAACTAGAAAAGTAAATTTATAAAACATTAAAATTAAATAATTTCACTTATTAATTTATCAGCTCACACTACCGCACAACCGTCCAATAAAACAATTTTTGTAAATGTAAATTAAGAGGTTTCAACTCACACAAAAATATAACCAAGGCAAAGCCTTCTTTATATGGTTGATACCTAAAATACCCACTTCTTATAAAATGAAGATTCTAATCATTCCTGTAAAATAATTATTAGATACATTAAAACAATTGTAAATATTGCTTTTAAAAATAAGTCAAACAAAAAATAGGACTAATTGAAAAAATAAATTAACGAGTAAAATATATCAATAATAAAGGTTCAATATTTCTAACGCAACACTTACACGCCATCTACATTAGGTAATGAGATGTTCGATTTGCAAATAATCGATTTACATTAAAACAAAAGAAAAAGAAAATTGCCCTATAATACTACAAATGTAGATTTCAAAAAATTCTAACAGCCCACCCAAAACAATAACGTGAACTGAGCATATAATTAAAACTTTTTGGGATATAATAAAGGACCAATATCGATTATATCATTCGATAGTTGAAAGTGAAAAATAATTCTAGGTAATTTAAAAAAAAAATACATGTCAAATTTGAATTAAAATATCATTAAACTAACCAATGTTATAGAAATTCAAGAATCGGTTCCCGAAATTAAAAAATTAATTTATAAAAATGAAAAAAAATAATATCCCTTAATAGTTTGTAAGCTCAAACTACAGCGGAAAAAAAAAAATGAAATAAAGAGCTTTTACCACACCCAAAAATAAAATAAAAAATTTTAATGCAAATTTACTTGTTACTAATTTTCTTTCGATTGACATGTTATTGTTAAAATAAACTTTTTACGCATACCTAATTTGGAAATAGAAAAACAAAAGCAAAAATGAAAAAATTAAAGTTAGAATCATCAGCTCCAAAAAGCATTCTCTTTCAAAACCAGATTTATCTTATACATAAGAGATATAATATACCATTAAGCTGCATTAAATTGAACATAATACTATAAAAACAGTGGAAAAATGTGGAAATAGAAGATAGAATGTAGCATTTCTACGTTCATACATCAGATAAACATAACAGAGTAGAAACGCAGATATTAAATGACCCTAATTTGGGGAATATAACATCCAAATTTGTGAAAAAATCTTGCAATTAAAGCTAGAATGACCACATTTAAGTGTTTCTACGTTCTAACATCAGATAACCCTATATCATCCGAATCATCAGATTTCAATGAAATATCTACCAAAATGTAGAGAATGGATTTCTCTATAACAAACATAAACTGTATGGTTCTGTTCATGATAGTTGCAGTTAAAATTAGCCTGATTTCCTTTTGGTAAAAATTTCAAATCTTAGTCAAAGTTCAAAAATTAGCCATTACCTTGATATTGTTGTTATTCTTCTTCTTCATGTTGTTACATATATTGTAAACCACGTAGCGCCTATACACGCAAACCGATTTTCATGAAAAAGGTGTCATTCGATTCGGAATTTTATGTATAATTGTGTATAATTTGGTTTCCCTTGAAAGAGTGAAATATTAAAATTCAAATATCTCGAAAACTACTCGATAGATTATGTTTATATATCATTTGTATATGGAGGCAACTATTGTCTATAATTGTGTAAAATCTCGTAAAAATCTATCGAGTAGTTTTCGAGATATTTGAAGTTAAAGATTTCACTGTTTCAAGAGAAACCCAAATTTAACACTAAATATCTCGTTTCCTATTTAACAGATTTTTACGAGATTTTAAACAATTATAGACAATAGATGCCCCCATATACAGGTGAAATATAAACAAAATCTAACTAGTAGTTTTCGAGATATTTGAAGTTAAAGATTTCACTGTTTCAAGAGAAACCAAAATTTAACAATAAATATCTCGTTTCCTACTCGACAGATTTTTACGAGACTTTATACAATTATAGACAATAGATGCCTCCATATACAGGTGAAATATAAACAAAATCTATCGAGTAGTCTTCGAGATATTTGAAGTTAATGATTTACTAATTCAAGAGAAACCCAAATTTAACACTAAATATCTCGTTTCCTACTCTACAGATTTTTAAAAGATGTCATACAATTATAGGCAATAGATGCCTCCATATACAGGTGAAATATAAACAAAATCAATCGAGTAGTTTTCGAGATATTTGAAGTTAAAGATTTCACTGTTTCAAGAGAAACCAAAATTTAACACTAAATATCTCGTTTCCTACTCGACAGATTTTTAAAAGATGTCATACAATTATAGGCAATAGATGCCTTCATATACAGGTGAAATATAAACAAAATCAATCGAGTAGTTTTCGAGATATTTGAAGTTAAAGATTTCACTGTATCAAGAGAAACCAAAATTTAACACTAAATATCTCGTTTCCTACTCGACAGATTTTTACGTGATTTTATACAATTATAGACAATAGATGCCTCCATATACAGGTGAAATATAAACAAAATCTATCGAGTAGTCTTCGAGATATTTGAAGTTAATGATTTACTAATTCAAGAGAAACCCAAATTTAACACTAAATATCTCGTTTCCTACTCTACAGATTTTTAAAAGATGTCATACAATTATAGGCAATAGATGCCTTCATATACAGGTGAAATATAAACAAAATCAATCGAGTAGTTTTCGAGATATTTGAAGTTAAAGATTTCACTGTTTCAAGAGAAACCAAAATTTAACACTAAATATCTCGTTTCCTACTCGACAGATTTTTACGTGATTTTATACAATTATAGACAATAGATGCCTCCATATACAGGTGAAATATAAACAAAATCTATCGAGTAGTCTTCAAGATATTTGAAGTTGAATATTTCACTGTTTCAAGAGAAACCAAAATTTAAAACTAAATATCTCGTATACTACTCCACAGATTTTTAAGAGACTTTATACAATTATAGACAAAAGATGCCTCCATACACAGGTGAAATATAAACAAAATCTATTGAGTAGTCTTCGAGATATTTGAAGTTAATGATTTACTAATTCAAGAGAAACCCAAATTTAACACTAAATATCTCGTTTCCTACTCAACAGATTTTTAAAAGAGTTCATACAATTATAGGCAATAGATGCCTCCATATACAGGTGAAATATAAAGAAAATCAGTCGAGTAGTTTTCGAGATATTTGAAGTTAAAGATTTCACTGTTTCAAGACAAACCAAAATTTAACACTAAATATCTCGTTTCCTACTCGACAGATTTTTACGTGATTTTACACAATTATAGACAATAGATGCCTCCATATACAGGTGAAATATAAACAAAATCTATCGAGTAGTCTTCAAGATATTTGAAGTTGAATATTTCACTGTTTCAAGAGAAACCAAAATTTAACACTAAATATCTCGTATACTACTCCACAGATTTTTAAGAGACATTATACAATTATAGACAAAAGATGCCTCCATACACAGGTGAAATATAAACAAAATCTATCGAGTAGTCTTCGAGATATTTGAAGTTAATGATTTACTAATTCAAGAGAAACCCAAATTTAACACTAAATATCTCGTTTCCTACTCTACAGATTTTTAAAAGAGTTCAATAGATGCCTCCATATACAGGTGAAATATAAACAAAATCAATCGAGTAGTTCTCGAGATATTTGAAGTTAAAGATTTCACTGTTTCAAGACAAACCAAAATTTAACACTAAATATCTCGTTTCCTACTCGACAGATTTTTACGTGATTTTATACAATTATAGACAATAGATGCCTCCATATACAGGTGAAATATAAACAAAATCAATCGAGTAGTTTTCGAGATATTTGAAGTTAAAGATTTCACTGTTTCAAGAGAAACCAAAATTTAACACTAAATATCTCTTTTCCTACTCGACAGATTTTTACGAGACTTTATACAATTATAGACAATAGATGCCTCCATATACAGGTGAAATATAAACAAAATCTATCGAGTAGTCTTCGAGATATTTGAAGTTAATGATTTACTAATTCAAGAGAAACCCAAATTTAACACTAAATATCTCGTTTCCTACTCAACAGATTTTTAAAAGAGTTCATACAATTATAGGCAATAGATGCCTCCATATACAGGTGAAATATAAACAAAATCAATCGAGTAGTTTTTGAGATATTTGAAGTTAAAGATTTCACTGTTTCAAGAGAAACCAAAATTTAACACTAAATATCTCGTTTCCTACTCGACAGATTTTTACGTGATTTTATACAATTATAGACAATAGATGCCTCCATATACAGGTGAAATATAAACAAAATCTATTGAGTAGTTTACGAGATATTTCAAGTTAAATATTTCACTGTTTCAAGAGAAACCAAACATTAACACTAAATATCTCGTTTCCTACTCTACAGATTTTTACGAGATTTTACACAATTATAGACAATTGATGCCTCCATGTACAGGTGAAATATAAACAAAATCTATTGAGTAGTTTACGAGATATTTCAAGTTAAATATTTCACTGTTTCAAGAGAAACCAAACATTAACACTATCTCGTTTCCTACTCGACAGATTTTTACGAGATTTTATACAATCATAGACAATAGATGCCTTCATATACAGGTGAAATATAAACAAAATCTATTGAGTAGTTTACGAGATATTTAAAGTTAAATATTTCACTGTTTCAAGAGAAACCAAACATTAACACTAAATATCTCGTTTCCAACTCCACAGATTTTTAAGAGATTTTATACAATCATAGACAATAGATTCCTTCATATACAGGTGAAATATAAACAAAATCTATTGAGTAGTTTACGAGATATTTCAAGTTAAATATTTCACTGTTTCAAGAGAAACCAAACATTAACACTAAATATCTCGTTTCCTACTCGACAGATTTTTACGAGATTTTATACAATCATAGACAATAGATGCCTTCATATACAGGTGAAATATAAACAAAATCTATTGAGTAGTTTACGAGATATTTCAAGTTAAATATTTCACTGTTTCAAGAGAAACCAAACATTAACACTAAATATCTCCTTTCCTACTCCACAGATTTTTAAGAGATTTTATACAATCATAGACAATAGATGCTTCATATACAGGTGAAATATAAACAAAATCTATCGAGTAGTTTACGAGATATTTCAAGTTAAATATTTCACTGTTTCAAGAGAAACCAAACATTAACACTATATATCTCGTTTCCTACTCGACAGATTTTTACGAGATTTTACACAATTATAGACAATAGATGCCTTCATATACAGGTGAAATATATACAAAATCTATCGAGTAGTTTTCGAGATATTTGAAGCTAAACATTTCACTGTTTCAAGACAAACCAAAATTTAACACTAAATATCTCGTTTCCTACTCGACAGATTTTTACGAGATTTTACACAATTATAGACAATTGATGCCTCCATATACAGGTGAAATATAAACAAAATCTATCGAGTAGTTTACGAGATATTTCAAGTTAAATATTTCACTGTTTCAAGAGAAACCAAACATTAACACTAAATATCTCGTTTCCTACTCGACAGATTTTTACGAGATTTTACACAATTATAGACAATAGATGCCTTCATATACAGGTGAAATATATACAAAATCTATCGAGTAGTTTTCGAGATATTTCAAGTTAAATATTTCACTGTTTCAAGAGAAACCAAACATTAACACTAAATATCTCGTTTCCTACTCGACAGATTTTTACGAGATTTTACACAATTATAGACAATTGATGCCTCCATATACAGGTGAAATATAAAAAAAAACTATCGAGTAGTTTACGAGATATTTCAAGTTAAATATTTCACTGTTTCAAGAGAAACCAAACATTAACACTAAATATCTCGTTTCCTACTCGACAGATTTTTACGAGATTTTACACAATTATAGACAATAGATGCCTTCATATACAGGTGAAATATATACAAAATCTATCGAGTAGTTTTCGAGATATTTGAAGCTAAACATTTCACTGTTTCAAGACAAACCAAAATTTAACACTAAATATCTCGTTTCCTACTCTACAGATTTTTACGAGATTTTACACAATTATAGACAATTGATGCCTCCATATACAGGTGAAATATAAACAAAATCTATCGAGTAGTTTACGAGATATTTCAAGTTAAATATTTCACTGTTTCAAGAGAAACCAAACATTAACACTAAATATCTCGTTTCCTACTCGACCGATTTTTACGAGATTTTACACAATTATAGACAAAGATGCCTTCATATACAGGTGAAATATATACAAAATCTATCGAGTAGTTTTCGAGATATTTCAAGATAAATATTTCACTGTTTCAAGAGAAACCAAACATTAACACTAAATATCTCGTTTCCTACTCGACAGATTTTTACGAGATTTTACACAATTATAGACAATTGATGCCTCCATATACAGGTGAAATATAAACAAAATCTATCGAGTAGTTTACGAGATATTTCAAGTTAAATATTTCACTGTTTCAAGAGAAACCAAACATTAACACTAAATATCTCGTTTCCTACTCCACAGATTTTTACGAGATTTTACACAATTATAGACAATAGATGCCTTCATATACAGGTGAAATATATACAAAATCTATCGAGTAGTTTTCGAGATATTTGAAGCTAAACATTTCACTGTTTCAAGACAAACCAAAATTTAACACTAAATATCTCGTTTCCTACTCGACAGATTTTTACGAGATTTTACACAATTATAGACAATTGATGCCTCCATATACAGGTGAAATATAAACAAAATCTATCGAGTAGTTTACGAGATATTTGAAGTTAAAGATTTCACTGTTTCAAGAGAAACCAAAATTTAACACTAAATATCTCTTTTCCTACTCGACAGATTTTTACGAGACTTTATACAATTATAGACAATAGATGCCTCCATATACAGGTGAAATATAAACAAAATCTATCGAGTAGTCTTCGAGATATTTGAAGTTAATGATTTACTAATTCAAGAGAAACCCAAATTTAACACTAAATATCTCGTTTCCTACTCAACAGATTTTTAAAAGAGTTCATACAATTATAGGCAATAGATGCCTCCATATACAGGTGAAATATAAACAAAATCAATCGAGTAGTTTTTGAGATATTTGAAGTTAAAGATTTCACTGTTTCAAGAGAAACCAAACATTAACACTAAATATCTCGTTTCCTACTCGACAGATTTT
This sequence comes from Rhodnius prolixus, assembly GCF_049639745.1. Lineage (NCBI taxonomy): Eukaryota > Metazoa > Arthropoda > Insecta > Hemiptera > Reduviidae > Rhodnius > Rhodnius prolixus. The sequence continues at coordinate 1,260,417 of NW_027411636.1, read as the reverse complement.
TACGAGATTTTATACAATCATAGACAATAGATGCCTTCATATACAGGTGAAATATAAACAAAATCTATTGAGTAGTTTACGAGATATTTCAAGTTAAATATTTCACTGTTTCAAGAGAAACCAAACATTAACACTAAATATCTCGTTTCCTACTCCACAGATTTTTAAGAGATTTTATACAATCATAGACAATAGATGCCTTCATATACAGGTGAAATATAAACAAAATCTATCGAGTAGTTTACGAGATATTTCAAGTTAAATATTTCACTGTTTCAAGAGAAACCAAACATTAACACTAAATATCTCGTTTCCTACTCGACAGATTTTTACGAGATTTTACACAATTATAGACAACAGATGCCTTCATATACAGGTGAAATATAAACAAAATCTATTGAGTAGTTTACGAGATATTTGAAGCTAAACATTTCACTGTTTCAAGACAAACCAAAATTTAACACTAAATATCTCGTTTCCTACTCCACAGATTTTTAAGAGATTTTATACAATCATAGACAATAGATGCCTTCATATACAGGTGAAATATATACAAAATCTATCGAGTAGTTTTCGAGATATTTGAAGCTAAACATTTCACTGTTTCAAGACAAACCAAAATTTAACACTAAATATCTCGTTTCCTACTCGACAGATTTTTAAGAGATTTTATACAATCATAGACAATAGATGCCTTCATATACAGGTGAAATATATACAAAATCTATCGAGTAGTTTTCGAGATATTTGAAGCTAAACATTTCACTGTTTCAAGACAAACCAAAATTTAACACTAAATATCTCGTTTCCTACTCGACAGATTTTTAAGAGATTTTATACAATCATAGACAATAGATGCCTTCATATACAGGTGAAATATAAACAAAATCTATTGAGTAGTTTACGAGATATTTGAAGCTAAACATTTCACTGTTTCAAGACAAACCAAAATTTATCACTAAATATCTCGTTTCCTACTCCACAGATTTTTAAGAGATTTTATACAATCATAGACAATAGATGCCTTCATATACAGGTGAAATATATACAAAATCTATCGAGTAGTTTTCGAGATATTTGAAGCTAAACATTTCACTGTTTCAAGACAAACCAAAATTTAACACTAAATATCTCGTTTCCTACTCGACAGATTTTTACGAGATTTTACACAATTATAGACAATTGATGCCTCCATATACAGGTGAAATATAAACAAAATCTATCGAGTAGTTTACGAGATATTTCAAGTTAAATATTTCACTGTTTCAAGAGAAACCAAACATTAACACTAAATATCTCGTTTCCTACTCGACAGATTTTTACGAGATTTTACACAATTATAGACAATAGATGCCTTCATATACAGGTGAAATATATACAAAATCTATCGAGTAGTTTTCGAGATATTTCAAGTTAAATATTTCACTGTTTCAAGAGAAACCAAACATTAACACTAAATATCTCGTTTCCTACTCGACAGATTTTTACGAGATTTTACACAATTATAGACAATTGATGCCTCCATATACAGGTGAAATATAAAAAAAAACTATCGAGTAGTTTACGAGATATTTCAAGTTAAATATTTCACTGTTTCAAGAGAAACCAAACATTAACACTAAATATCTCGTTTCCTACTCGACAGATTTTTACGAGATTTTACACAATTATAGACAATAGATGCCTTCATATACAGGTGAAATATATACAAAATCTATCGAGTAGTTATCGAGATATTTGAAGCTAAACATTTCACTGTTTCAAGACAAACCAAAATTTAACACTAAATATCTCGTTTCCTACTCGACAGATTTTTACGAGATTTTACACAATTATAGACAATTGATGCCTCCATATACAGGTGAAATATAAACAAAATCGATCGAGTAGTTTACGAGATATTTCAAGTTAAATATTTCACTGTTTCAAGAGAAACCAAACATTAACACTAAATATCTCGTTTCCTACTCGACAGATTTTTACGAGATTTTACACAATTATAGACAATAGATGCCTTCATATACAGGTGAAATATATACAAAATCTATCGAGTAGTTTTCGAGATATTTCAAGTTAAATATTTCACTGTTTCAAGAGAAACCAAACATTAACACTAAATATCTCGTTTCCTACTCGACAGATTTTTACGAGATTTTACACAATTATAGACAATTGATGCCTCCATATACAGGTGAAATATAAAAAAAAACTATCGAGTAGTTTACGAGATATTTCAAGTTAAATATTTCACTGTTTCAAGAGAAACCAAACATTAACACTAAATATCTCGTTTCCTACTCCACAGATTTTTAAGAGATTTTATACAATCATAGACAATAGATGCCTTCATATACAGGTGAAATATAAACAAAATCTATCGAGTAGTTTACGAGATATTTCAAGTTAAATATTTCACTGTTTCAAGAGAAACCAAACATTAACACTAAATATCTCGTTTCCTACTCGACAGATTTTTACGAGATTTTACACAATTATAGACAATAGATGCCTTCATATACAGGTGAAATATATACAAAATCTATCGAGTAGTTTTCGAGATATTTGAAGCTAAACATTTCACTGTTTCAAGACAAACCAAAATTTAACACTAAATATCTCGTTTCCTACTCGACAGATTTTTACGAGATTTTACACAATTATAGACAATTGATGCCTCCATATACAGGTGAAATATAAACAAAATCTATCGAGTAGTTTACGAGATATTTCAAGTTAAATATTTCACTGTTTCAAGAGAAACCAAACACTAAATATCTCGTTTCCTACTCGACAGATTTTTACGAGATTTTACACAATTATAGACAATAGATGCCTTCATATACAGGTGAAATATATACAAAATCTATCGAGTAGTTTTCGAGATATTTCAAGTTAAATATTTCACTGTTTCAAGAGAAACCAAACATTAACACTAAATATCTCGTTTCCTACTCGACAGATTTTTACGAGATTTTACACAATTATAGACAATTGATGCCTCCATATACAGGTGAAATATAAAAAAAAACTATCGAGTAGTTTACGAGATATTTCAAGTTAAATATTTCACTGTTTCAAGAGAAACCAAACATTAACACTAAATATCTCGTTTCCTACTCCACAGATTTTTAAGAGATTTTATACAATCATAGACAATAGATGCCTTCATATACAGGTGAAATATAAACAAAATCTATCGAGTAGTTTACGAGATATTTCAAGTTAAATATTTCACTGTTTCAAGAGAAACCAAACATTAACACTAAATATCTCGTTTCCTACTCGACAGATTTTTACGAGATTTTACACAATTATAGACAATAGATGCCTTCATATACAGGTGAAATATATACAAAATCTATCGAGTAGTTTTCGAGATATTTGAAGCTAAACATTTCACTGTTTCAAGACAAACCAAAATTTAACACTAAATATCTCGTTTCCTACTCGACAGATTTTTACGAGATTTTACACAATTATAGACAATTGATGCCTCCATATACAGGTGAAATATAAACAAAATCTATCGAGTAGTTTACGAGATATTTCAAGTTAAATATTTCACTGTTTCAAGAGAAACCAAACACTAAATATCTCGTTTCCTACTCGACAGATTTTTACGAGATTTTACACAATTATAGACAATAGATGCCTTCATATACAGGTGAAATATATACAAAATCTATCGAGTAGTTTTCGAGATATTTCAAGTTAAATATTTCACTGTTTCAAGAGAAACCAAACATTAACACTAAATATCTCGTTTCCTACTCGACAGATTTTTACGAGATTTTACACAATTATAGACAATTGATGCCTCCATATACAGGTGAAATATAAAAAAAAACTATCGAGTAGTTTACGAGATATTTCAAGTTAAATATTTCACTGTTTCAAGAGAAACCAAACATTAACACTAAATATCTCGTTTCCTACTCGACAGATTTTTACGAGATTTTACTCAATTATAGACAATAGATGCCTTCATATACAGGTGAAATATATACAAAATCTATCGAGTAGTTTTCGAGATATTTGAAGCTAAACATTTCACTGTTTCAAGACAAACCAAAATTTAACACTAAATATCTCGTTTCCTACTCGACAGATTTTTACGAGATTTTACACAATTATAGACAATTGATGCCTCCATATACAGGTGAAATATAAACAAAATCTATCGAGTAGTTTACGAGATATTTCAAGTTAAATATTTCACTGTTTCAAGAGAAACCAAACATTAACACTAAATATCTCGTTTCCTACTCGACAGATTTTTACGAGATTTTACACAATTATAGACAATTGATGCCTCCATATACAGGTGAAATATAAACAAAATCTATCGAGTAGTTTACGAGATATTTCAAGATAAATATTTCACTGTTTCAAGAGAAACCAAACATTAACACTAAATATCTCGTTTCCTACTCGACAGATTTTTACGAGATTTTACACAATTATAGACAATAGATGCCTTCATATACAGGTGAAATATATACAAAATCTATGGAGTAGTTTTCGAGATATTTGAAGCTAAACATTTCACTGTTTCAAGAGAAACCAAAATTTAACACTAAATATCTCGTTTCCTACTCGACAGATTTTTACGAGATTTTACACAATTATAGACAATAGATGCCTTCATATACAGGTGAAATATATTCAAAATCTATCGAGTAGTTTTCGAGATATTTCAAGTTAAATATTTCACTGTTTCAAGAGAAACCAAACATTAACACTAAATATCTCGTTTCCTACTCGACAGATTTTTACGAGATTTTACACAATTATAGACAATTGATGCCTCCATATGCAGGTGAAATATAAACAAAATCTATCGAGTAGTTTACGAGATATTTCAAGTTAAATATTTCACTGTTTCAAGAGAAACCAAACATTAACACTAAATATCGCGTTTCCTACTCTACAGATTTTTACGAGATTTTACACAATTATAGACAATTGATGCCTCCATATACAGGTGAAATATAAACAAAATCTATTGAGTAGTTTACGAGATATTTCAAGTTAAATATTTCACTGTTTCAAGAGAAACCAAACATTAACACTAAATATCTCGTTTCCTACTCGACAGATTTTTACGAGATTTTATACAATCATAGACAATAGATGCCTTCATATACAGGTGAAATATAAACAAAATCTATTGAGTAGTTTACGAGATATTTCAAGTTAAATATTTCACTGTTTCAAGGGAAACCAAACATTAACACTAAATATCTCGTTTCCTACTCCACAGATTTTTACGAGATTTTACACAATCATAGACAATAGATGCCTTCATATACAGGTGAAATATAAACAAAATCTATCGAGTAGTTTACGAGATATTTCAAGTTAAATATTTCACTGTTTCAAGAGAAACCAAACATTAACACTAAATATCTCGTTTCCTACTCGACAGATTTTTACGAGATTTTATACAATCATAGACCATAGATGCTTTCATATACAGGTGAAATATAAACAAAATCTATTGAGTAGTTTACGAGATATTTCAAGTTAAATATTTCACTGTTTCAAGAGAAACCAAAAATTAACACTAAATATCTCGTTTCCTACTCGACAGATTTTTAAGAGATTTTACACAATTAGAGACAATAGATGCCTTCATATACAGGTGAAATATAAACAAAATCTATTGAGTAGTTTACGAGATATTTCAAGTTAAATATTTCACTGTTTCAAGAGAAACCAAACATTAACACTAAATATCTCGTTTCCTACTCGACAGATTTTTAAGAGATTTTACACAATTATAGACAATAGATGCCTTCATATACAGGTGAAATATAAACAAAATCTATTGAGTAGTTTACGAGATATTTCAAGTTAAATATTTCACTGTTTCAAGAGAACCCAAACATTAACACTAAATATCTCGTTTCCTACTCGACAGATTTTTACGAGATTTTATACAATCATAGACAATAGATGCCTTCATATACAGGTGAAATATAAACAAAATCTATTGAGTAGTTTACGAGATATTCCAAGTTAAATATTTCACTGTTTCAAGAGAAACCAAACATTAAAACTAAATATCTCGTTTCCTACTCGACAGATTTTTACGAGATTTTATACAATCATAGACAATAGATGCCTTCATATCCAGGTGAAATATAAACAAAATCTATCGAGTAGTTTACGAGATATTTCAAGTTAAATATTTCACTGTTTCAAGAGAAACCAAACATTAACACTAAATATCTCGTTTCCTACTCGACAGATTTTTAAGAGATTTTACACAATTATAGACAATAGATGCCTTCATATACAGGTGAAATATAAAAAAAATCTATTGAGTAGTTTACGAGATATTTCAAGTTAAATATTTCACTGTTTCAAGAGAAACCAAACATTAACACTAAATATCTCGTTTCCTACTCGACAGATTTTTAAGAGATTTTACACAATTATAGACAATAGATGCCTTCATATACAGGTGAAATATAAACAAAATCTATTGAGTAGTTTACGAGATATTTCAAGTTAAATATTTCACTGTTTCAAGAGAACCCAAACATTAACACTAAATATCTCGTTTCCTACTCGACAGATTTTTACGAGATTTTATACAATCATAGACAATAGATGCCTTCATATACAGGTGAAATATAAACAAAATCTATTGAGTAGTTTACAAGATATTTCAAGTTAAATATTTCACTGTTTCAAGGGAAACCAAACATTAACACTAAATATCTCGTTTCCTACTCCACAGATTTTTACGAGATTTTACACAATTATAGACAATTGATGCCTCCATATACAGGTGAAATATAAACAAAATCTATCGTTAGTATTCGATATTTGAAGCTAAATATTTCAATGTTTCAAGACAAACCAAAATTTATCACTAAATATTTCGTTTCCTACTCGACAGATTTTTACGAGATTTTACACAATTATAGACAATTGATGCCTCCATATACAGGTGAAATATAAACAAAATCTATTGAGTAGTTTACGAGATATTTCAAGTTAAATATTTCACTGTTTCAAGAGAAACCAAACATTAACACTAAATATCTCGTTTCCTACTCTACAGATTTTTACGAGATTTTACACAATTATAGACAATTGATGCCTCCATATACAGGTGAAATATAAACAAAATCTATTGAGTAGTTTACGAGATATTTCAAGTTAAATATTTCACTGTTTCAAGAGAAACCAAACATTAACACTAAATATCTCGTTTCCTACTCGACAGATTTTTACGAGATTTTATACAATCATAGACAATAGATGCCTTCATATACAGGTGAAATATAAACAAAATCTATTGAGTAGTTTACGAGATATTTCAAGTTAAATATTTCACTGTTTCAAGAGAAACCAAACATTAACACTAAATATCTCGTTTCCTACTCGACAGATTTTTACGAGATTTTATACAATCATAGACAATAGATGCCTTCATATACAGGTGAAATATAAACAAAATCTATTGAGTAGTTTACGAGATATTTCAAGTTAAATATTTCACTGTTTCAAGAAAAACCAAACATTAACACTAAATATCTCGTTTCCTACTCCACAGATTTTTACGAGATTTTACACAATTATAGACAATTGATGCCTCCATATACAGGTGAAATATAAACAAAATCTATTGAGTAGTTTACGAGATATTTCAAGTTAAATATTTCACTGTTTCAAGAGAAACCAAACATTAACACTAAATATCTCGTTTCCTATTCTACAGATTTTTACGAGATTTTATACAATCATAGACAATAGATGCCTTCATATACAGGTGAAATATAAACAAAATCTATTGAGTAGTTTACGAGATATTTCAAGTTAAATATTTCACTGTTTCAAGAGAAACCAAACATTAACACTAAATATCTCGTTTCCAACTCCACAGATTTTTAAGAGATTTTATACAATCATAGACAATAGATGCCTTCATATACAGGTGAAATATAAACAAAATGTATCGAGTAGTTTACGAGATATTTCAAGTTAAATATTGCACTGTTTCAAGAGAAACCAAACATTAACACTAAATATCTCGTTTCCTACTCGACAGATTTTTACGAGATTTTATACAATCATAGACAATAGATGCCTTCATATACAGGTGAAATATAAACAAAATCTATTGAGTAGTTTACGAGATATTTCAAGTTAAATATTTCACTGTTTCAAGAGAAACCAATCATTAACACTAAATATCTCGTTTCCTACTCGACAGATTTTTACGAGATTTTATACAATCATAGACCATAGATGCCTTCATATACAGGTGAAATATAAACAAAATCTATTGAGTAGTTTACGAGATATTTCAAGTTAAATATTTCACTGTTTCAAGAGAAACCAAACATTAACACTAAATATCTCGTTTCCTACTCGACAGATTTTTAAGAGATTTTACACAATTAGAGACAATAGATGCCTTCATATACAGGTGAAATATATACAAAATCTATTGAGTAGTTTACGAGATATTTCAAGTTAAATATTTCACTGTTTCAAGAGAAACCAAACATTAACACTAAATATCTCGTTTCCTACTCGACAGATTTTTAAGAGATTTTACACAATTATAGACAATAGATGCCTTCATATACAGGTGAAATATAAACAAAATCTATTGAGTAGTTTACGAGATATTTCAAGTTAAATATTTCACTGTTTCAAGAGAAACCAAACATTAACACTAAATATCTCGTTTCCTACTCGACAGATTTATAAGAGATTTTACACAATTATAGACAATAGATGCCTTCATATACAGGTGAAATATAAACAAAATCTATTGAGTAGTTTACGAGATATTTCAAGTTAAATATTTCACTGTTTCAAGAGAAACCAAACATTAACACTAAATATCTCGTTTCCTACTCGACAGATTTTTAAGAGATTTTACACAATTATAGACAATAGATGCCTTCATATACAGGTGAAATATAAAAAAAATCTATTGAGTAGTTTACGAGATATTTCAAGTTAAATATTTCACTGTTTCAAGAGAAACCAAACATTAACACTAAATATCTCGTTTCCTACTCGACAGATTTTTAAGAGATTTTACACAATTATAGACAATAGATGCCTTCATATACAGGTGAAATATAAACAAAATCTATTGAGTAGTTTACGAGATATTTCAAGTTAAATATTTCACTGTTTCAAGAGAACCCAAACATTAACACTAAATATCTCGTTTCCTACTCGACAGATTTTTACGAGATTTTATACAATCATAGACAATAGATGCCTTCATATACAGGTGAAATATAAACAAAATCTATTGAGTAGTTTACGAGATATTTCAAGTTAAATATTTCACTGTTTCAAGAGAAACCAAACATTAAAACTAAATATCTCGTTTCCTACTCGACAGATTTTTACGAGATTTTATACAATCATAGACAATAGATGCCTTCATATCCAGGTGAAATATAAACAAAATCTATCGAGTAGTTTACGAGATATTTCAAGTTAAATATTTCACTGTTTCAAGAGAAACCAAACATTAACACTAAATATCTCGTTTCCTACTCGACAGATTATTACGAGATTTTATACAATCATAGACAATAGATGCCTTCATATACAGGTGAAATATAAACAAAATCTATTGAGTAGTTTACGAGATATTTCAAGTTAAATATTTCACTGTTTCAAGAGAAGCCAAACATTAACACTAAATATCTCGTTTCCTACTCCACAGATTTTTAAGAGATTTTATACAATCATAGACAATAGATGCCTTCATATACAGGTGAAATATAAACAAAATCTATCGAGTAGTTTACGAGATATTTCAAGTTAAATATTTCACTGTTTCAAGAGAAACCAAACATTAACACTAAATATCTCGTTTCCTACTCGACAGATTTTTACGAGATTTTATACAATCATAGACCATAGATGCTTTCATATACAGGTGAAATATAAACAAAATCTATTGAGTAGTTTACGAGATATTTCAAGTTAAATATTTCACTGTTTCAAGAGAAACCAAAAATTAACACTAAATATCTCGTTTCCTACTCGACAGATTTTTAAGAGATTTTACACAATTAGAGACAATAGATGCCTTCATATACAGGTGAAATATAAACAAAATCTATTGAGTAGTTTACGAGATATTTCAAGTTAAATATTTCACTGTTTCAAGAGAAACCAAACATTAACACTAAATATCTCGTTTCCTACTCGACAGATTTTTAAGAGATTTTACACAATTATAGACAATAGATGCCTTCATATACAGGTGAAATATAAACAAAATCTATTGAGTAGTTTACGAGATATTTCAAGTTAAATATTTCACTGTTTCAAGAGAACCCAAACATTAACACTAAATATCTCGTTTCCTACTCGACAGATTTTTACGAGATTTTATACAATCATAGACAATAGATGCCTTCATATACAGGTGAAATATAAACAAAATCTATTGAGTAGTTTACGAGATATTCCAAGTTAAATATTTCACTGTTTCAAGAGAAACCAAACATTAAAACTAAATATCTCGTTTCCTACTCGACAGATTTTTACGAGATTTTATACAATCATAGACAATAGATGCCTTCATATCCAGGTGAAATATAAACAAAATCTATCGAGTAGTTTACGAGATATTTCAAGTTAAATATTTCACTGTTTCAAGAGAAACCAAACATTAACACTAAATATCTCGTTTCCTACTCGACAGATTTTTAAGAGATTTTACACAATTATAGACAATAGATGCCTTCATATACAGGTGAAATATAAAAAAAATCTATTGAGTAGTTTACGAGATATTTCAAGTTAAATATTTCACTGTTTCAAGAGAAACCAAACATTAACACTAAATATCTCGTTTCCTACTCGACAGATTTTTAAGAGATTTTACACAATTATAGACAATAGATGCCTTCATATACAGGTGAAATATAAACAAAATCTATTGAGTAGTTTACGAGATATTTCAAGTTAAATATTTCACTGTTTCAAGAGAACCCAAACATTAACACTAAATATCTCGTTTCCTACTCGACAGATTTTTACGAGATTTTATACAATCATAGACAATAGATGCCTTCATATACAGGTGAAATATAAACAAAATCTATTGAGTAGTTTACGAGATATTTCAAGTTAAATATTTCACTGTTTCAAGAGAAACCAAACATTAAAACTAAATATCTCGTTTCCTACTCGACAGATTTTTACGAGATTTTATACAATCATAGACAATAGATGCCTTCATATCCAGGTGAAATATAAACAAAATCTATCGAGTAGTTTACGAGATATTTCAAGTTAAATATTTCACTGTTTCAAGAGAAACCAAACATTAACACTAAATATCTCGTTTCCTACTCGACAGATTATTACGAGATTTTATACAATCATAGACAATAGATGCCTTCATATACAGGTGAAATATAAACAAAATCTATTGAGTAGTTTACGAGATATTTCAAGTTAAATATTTCACTGTTTCAAGAGAAACCAAACATTAACACTAAATATCTCGTTTCCTACTCCACAGATTTTTAAGAGATTTTATACAATCATAGACAATAGATGCCTTCATATACAGGTGAAATATAAACAAAATCTATCGAGTAGTTTACGAGATATTTCAAGTTAAATATTTCACTGTTTCAAGAGAAACCAAACATTAACACTAAATATCTCGTTTCCTACTCGACAGATTTTTACGAGATTTTATACAATCATAGACCATAGATGCTTTCATATACAGGTGAAATATAAACAAAATCTATTGAGTAGTTTACGAGATATTTCAAGTTAAATATTTCACTGTTTCAAGAGAAACCAAAAATTAACACTAAATATCTCGTTTCCTACTCGACAGATTTTTAAGAGATTTTACACAATTAGAGACAATAGATGCCTTCATATACAGGTGAAATATAAACAAAATCTATTGAGTAGTTTACGAGATATTTCAAGTTAAATATTTCACTGTTTCAAGAGAAACCAAACATTAACACTAAATATCTCGTTTCCTACTCGACAGATTTTTAAGAGATTTTACACAATTATAGACAATAGATGCCTTCATATACAGGTGAAATATAAACAAAATCTATTGAGTAGTTTACGAGATATTTCAAGTTAAATATTTCACTGTTTCAAGAGAACCCAAACATTAACACTAAATATCTCGTTTCCTACTCGACAGATTTTTACGAGATTTTATACAATCATAGACAATAGATGCCTTCATATACAGGTGAAATATAAACAAAATCTATTGAGTAGTTTACGAGATATTCCAAGTTAAATATTTCACTGTTTCAAGAGAAACCAAACATTAAAACTAAATATCTCGTTTCCTACTCGACAGATTTTTACGAGATTTTATACAATCATAGACAATAGATGCCTTCATATCCAGGTGAAATATAAACAAAATCTATCGAGTAGTTTACGAGATATTTCAAGTTAAATATTTCACTGTTTCAAGAGAAACCAAACATTAACACTAAATATCTCGTTTCCTACTCGACAGATTTTTACGAGATTTTATACAATCATAGACAATAGATGCCTTCATATACAGGTGAAATATAAACAAAATCTATTGAGTAGTTTACGAGATATTTCATGTTAAATATTTCACTGTTTCAAGAGAAACCAAACATTAACACTAAATATCTCGTTTCCTACTCGACAGATTTTTAAGAGATTTTATACAATCATAGACAATAGATGCCTTCATATACAGGTGAAATATAAACAAAATCTATCGAGTAGTTTACGAGATATTTCAAGTTAAATATTTCACTGTTTCAAGAGAAACCAAACATTAACACTAAATATCTCGTTTCCTACTCGACAGATTTTTACGAGATTTTATACAATCATAGACAATAGATGCCTTCATATACAGGTGAAATATAAACAAAATCTATTGAGTAGTTTACGAGATATTTCAAGTTAAATATTTCACTGTTTCAAGAGAAACCAAACATTAACACTAAATATCTCGTTTCCTACTCGACAGATTTTTACGAGATTTTATACAATAATAGACCATAGATGCTTTCATATACAGGTGAAATATAAACAAAATCTATTGAGTAGTTTACGAGATATTTCAAGTTAAATATTTCACTGTTTCAAGAGAAACCAAAAATTAACACTAAATATCTCGTTTCCTACTCGACAGATTTTTGAGAGATTTTACACAATTAGAGAGAATAGATGCCTTCATATACAGGTGAAATATAAACAAAATCTATTGAGTAGTTTACGAGATATTTCAAGTTAAATATTTCACTGTTTCAAGAGAAACCAAACATTAACACTAAATATCTCGTTTCCTACTCGACAGATTTTTAAGAGATTTTACACAATTATAGACAATAGATGCCTTCATATACAGGTGAAATATAAACAAAATCTATTGAGTAGTTTACGAGATATTTCAAGTTAAATATTTCACTGTTTCAAGAGAAACCAAACATTAACACTAAATATCTCGTTTCCTACTCGACAGATTTTTTAGAGATTTTACACAATTATAGACAACAGATGCCTTCATATACAGGTGAAATATAAACAAAATCTATTGAGTAGTTTACGAGATATTTCAAGTTAAATATTTCACTGTTTCAAGAGAAACCAAACATTAACACTAAATATCTCGTTTCCTACTCGACAGATTTTTAAGAGATTTTACACAATTATAGACAATAGATGCCTTCATATACAGGTGAAATATAAACAAAATCTATTGAGTAGTTTACGAGATATTTCAAGTTAAATATTTCACTGTTTCAAGAGAAACCAAACATTAACACTAAATATCTCGTTTCCTACTAGACAGATTTTTAAGAGATTTTACACAATTATAGACAATAGATGCCTTCATATACAGGTGAAATATAAAAAAAATCTATTGAGTAGTTTACGAGATATTTCAAGTTAAATATTTCACTGTTTCAAGAGAAACCAAACATTAACACTAAATATCTCGTTTCCTACTCGACAGATTTTTAAGAGATTTTACACAATTATAGACAATAGATGCCTTCATATACAGGTGAAATATAAACAAAATCTATTGAGTAGTTTACGAGATATTTCAAGTTAAATATTTCACTGTTTCAAGAGAAACCAAACATTAACACTAATTATCTCGTTTCCTACTCGACAGATTTTTACGAGATTTTATAAAATCATAGACAATAGATGCCTTCATATACAGGTGAAATATAAACAAAATCTATTGAGTAGTTTACGAGATATTTCAAGTTAAATATTTCACTGTTTCAAGAGAAACCAAACATTAAAACTAAATATCTCGTTTCCTACTCGACAGATTTTTACGAGATTTTATACAATCATAGACAATAGATGCCTTCATATACAGGTGAAATATAAACAAAATCTATCGAGTAGTTTACGAGATATTTCAAGTTAAATATTTCACTGTTTCAAGAGAAACCAAACATTAACACTAAATATCTCGTTTCCTACTCGACAGATTTTTAAGAGATTTTACACAATTATAGACAATAGATGCCTTCATATACAGGTGAAATATAAACAAAATCTATTGAGTAGTTTACGAGATATTTCAAGTTAAATATTTCACTGTTTCAAGAGAAACCAAACATTAACACTAAATATCTCGTTTCCTACTCCACAGATTTTTAAGAGATTTTATACAATCATAGACAATAGATGCCTTCATATACAGGTGAAATATAAACAAAATCTATTGAGTAGTTTACGAGATATTTCAAGTTAAATATTTCACTGTTTCAAGAGAAACCAAACATTAACACTAAATATCTCGTTTCCTACTCGACAGATTTTTAAGAGATTTTACACAATTAGAGACAATAGATGCCTTCATATACAGGTGAAATATGAACAAAATCTATTGAGTAGTTTACGAGATATTTCAAGTTAAATATTTCACTGTTTCAAGAGAAACCAAACATTAACACTAAATATCTCGTTTCCTACTCGACAGATTTTTAAGAGATTTTACACAATTATAGACAATAGATGCCTTCATATACAGGTGAAATATAAACAAAATCTATTGAGTAGTTTACGAGATATTTCAAGTTAAATATTTCACTGTTTCAAGAGAAACCAAACATTAACACTAAATATCTCGTTTCCTACTCGACAGATTTATAAGAGATTTTACACAATTATAGACAATAGATGCCTTCATATACAGGTGAAATATAAACAAAATCTATTGAGTAGTTTACGAGATATTTCAAGTTAAATATTTCACTGTTTCAAGAGAAACCAAACATTAACAC
This sequence comes from Rhodnius prolixus, assembly GCF_049639745.1. Lineage (NCBI taxonomy): Eukaryota > Metazoa > Arthropoda > Insecta > Hemiptera > Reduviidae > Rhodnius > Rhodnius prolixus. The sequence goes on along the minus strand of NW_027411636.1, from coordinate 1,245,118 downwards.
TAAATATCTCGTTTCCTACTCGACAGATTTTTAAGAGATTTTACACAATTATAGACAATAGATGCCTTCATATACAGGTGAAATATAAAAAAAATCTATTGAGTAGTTTACGAGATATTTCAAGTTAAATATTTCACTGTTTCAAGAGAAACCAAACATTAACACTAAATATCTCGTTTCCTACTCGACAGATTTTTAAGAGATTTTACACAATTATAGACAATAGATGCCTTCATATACAGGTGAAATATAAACAAAATCTATTGAGTAGTTTACGAGATATTTCAAGTTAAATATTTCACTGTTTCAAGAGAACCCAAACATTAACACTAAATATCTCGTTTCCTACTCGACAGATTTTTACAGATTTTATACAATCATAGACAATAGATGCCTTCATATACAGGTGAAATATAAACAAAATCTATTGAGTAGTTTACGAGATATTTCAAGTTAAATATTTCACTGTTTCAAGAGAAACCAAACATTAAAACTAAATATCTCGTTTCCTACTCGACAGATTTTTACGAGATTTTATACAATCATAGACAATAGATGCCTTCATATCCAGGTGAAATATAAACAAAATCTATCGAGTAGTTTACGAGATATTTCAAGTTAAATATTTCACTGTTTCAAGAGAAACCAAACATTAACACTAAATATCTCGTTTCCTACTCGACAGATTATTACGAGATTTTATACAATCATAGACAATAGATGCCTTCATATACAGGTGAAATATAAACAAAATCTATTGAGTAGTTTACGAGATATTTCAAGTTAAATATTTCACTGTTTCAAGAGAAACCAAACATTAACACTAAATATCTCGTTTCCTACTCCACAGATTTTTAAGAGATTTTATACAATCATAGACAATAGATGCCTTCATATACAGGTGAAATATAAACAAAATCTATCGAGTAGTTTACGAGATATTTCAAGTTAAATATTTCACTGTTTCAAGAGAAACCAAACATTAACACTAAATATCTCGTTTCCTACTCGACAGATTTTTACGAGATTTTATACAATCATAGACAATAGATGCCTTCATATACAGGTGAAATATAAACAAAATCTATTGAGTAGTTTACGAGATATTTCAAGTTAAATATTTCACTGTTTCAAGAGAAACCAAACATTAACACTAAATATCTCGTTTCCTACTCGACAGATTTTTACGAGATTTTATACAATCATAGACCATAGATGCTTTCATATACAGGTGAAATATAAACAAAATCTATTGAGTAGTTTACGAGATATTTCAAGTTAAATATTTCACTGTTTCAAGAGAAACCAAAAATTAACACTAAATATCTCGTTTCCTACTCGACAGATTTTTAAGAGATTTTACACAATTAGAGACAATAGATGCCTTCATATACAGGTGAAATATAAACAAAATCTATTGAGTAGTTTACGAGATATTTCAAGTTAAATATTTCACTGTTTCAAGAGAAACCAAACATTAACACTAAATATCTCGTTTCCTACTCGACAGATTTTTAAGAGATTTTACACAATTATAGACAATAGATGCCTTCATATACAGGTGAAATATAAACAAAATCTATTGAGTAGTTTACGAGATATTTCAAGTTAAATATTTCACTGTTTCAAGAGAACCCAAACATTAACACTAAATATCTCGTTTCCTACTCGACAGATTTTTACGAGATTTTATACAATCATAGACAATAGATGCCTTCATATACAGGTGAAATATAAACAAAATCTATTGAGTAGTTTACGAGATATTTCAAGTTAAATATTTCACTGTTTCAAGAGAAACCAAACATTAAAACTAAATATCTCGTTTCCTACTCGACAGATTTTTACGAGATTTTATACAATCATAGACAATAGATGCCTTCATATCCAGGTGAAATATAAACAAAATCTATCGAGTAGTTTACGAGATATTTCAAGTTAAATATTTCACTGTTTCAAGAGAAACCAAACATTAACACTAAATATCTCGTTTCCTACTCGACAGATTTTTACGAGATTTTATACAATCATAGACAATAGATGCCTTCATATACAGGTGAAATATAAACAAAATCTATTGAGTAGTTTACGAGATATTTCAAGTTAAATATTTCACTGTTTCAAGAGAAACCAAACATTAACACTAAATATCTCGTTTCCTACTCCACAGATTTTTAAGAGATTTTATACAATCATAGACAATAGATGCCTTCATATACAGGTGAAATATAAACAAAATCTATCGAGTAGTTTACGAGATATTTCAAGTTAAATATTTCACTGTTTCAAGAGAAACCAAACATTAACACTAAATATCTCGTTTCCTACTCGACAGATTTTTACGAGATTTTATACAATCATAGACAATAGATGCCTTCATATACAGGTGAAATATAAACAAAATCTATTGAGTAGTTTACGAGATATTTCAAGTTAAATATTTCACTGTTTCAAGAGAAACCAAACATTAACACTAAATATCTCGTTTCCTACTCGACAGATTTTTACGAGATTTTATACAATCATAGACCATAGATGCTTTCATATACAGGTGAAATATAAACAAAATCTATTGAGTAGTTTACGAGATATTTCAAGTTAAATATTTCACTGTTTCAAGAGAAACCAAAAATTAACACTAAATATCTCGTTTCCTACTCGACAGATTTTTAAGAGATTTTACACAATTAGAGAGAATAGATGCCTTCATATACAGGTGAAATATAAACAAAATCTATTGAGTAGTTTACGAGATATTTCAAGTTAAATATTTCACTGTTTCAAGAGAAACCAAACATTAACACTAAATATCTCGTTTCCTACTCGACAGATTTTTAAGAGATTTTACACAATTATAGACAATAGATGCCTTCATATACAGGTGAAATATAAACAAAATCTATTGAGTAGTTTACGAGATATTTCAAGTTAAATATTTCACTGTTTCAAGAGAAACCAAACATTAACACTAAATATCTCGTTTCCTACTCGACAGATTTTTTAGAGATTTTACACAATTATAGACAACAGATGCCTTCATATACAGGTGAAATATAAACAAAATCTATTGAGTAGTTTACGAGATATTTCAAGTTAAATATTTCACTGTTTCAAGAGAAACCAAACATTAACACTAAATATCTCGTTTCCTACTCGACAGATTTTTAAGAGATTTTACACAATTATAGACAATAGATGCCTTCATATACAGGTGAAATATAAACAAAATCTATTGAGTAGTTTACGAGATATTTCAAGTTAAATATTTCACTGTTTCAAGAGAAACCAAACATTAACACTAAATATCTCGTTTCCTACTAGACAGATTTTTAAGAGATTTTACACAATTATAGACAATAGATGCCTTCATATACAGGTGAAATATAAAAAAAATCTATTGAGTAGTTTACGAGATATTTCAAGTTAAATATTTCACTGTTTCAAGAGAAACCAAACATTAACACTAAATATCTCGTTTCCTACTCGACAGATTTTTAAGAGATTTTACACAATTATAGACAATAGATGCCTTCATATACAGGTGAAATATAAACAAAATCTATTGAGTAGTTTACGAGATATTTCAAGTTAAATATTTCACTGTTTCAAGAGAAACCAAACATTAACACTAATTATCTCGTTTCCTACTCGACAGATTTTTACGAGATTTTATACAATCATAGACAATAGATGCCTTCATATACAGGTGAAATATAAACAAAATCTATTGAGTAGTTTACGAGATATTTCAAGTTAAATATTTCACTGTTTCAAGAGAAACCAAACATTAAAACTAAATATCTCGTTTCCTACTCGACAGATTTTTACGAGATTTTATACAATCATAGACAATAGATGCCTTCATATACAGGTGAAATATAAACAAAATCTATCGAGTAGTTTACGAGATATTTCAAGTTAAATATTTCACTGTTTCAAGAGAAACCAAACATTAACACTAAATATCTCGTTTCCTACTCGACAGATTTTTAAGAGATTTTATACAATTATAGACAATAGATGCCTTCATATACAGGTGAAATATAAACAAAATCTATTGAGTAGTTTACGAGATATTTCAAGTTAAATATTTCACTGTTTCAAGAGAAACCAAACATTAACACTAAATATCTCGTTTCCTACTCCACAGATTTTTAAGAGATTTTATACAATCATAGACAATAGATGCCTTCATATACAGGTGAAATATAAACAAAATCTATTGAGTAGTTTACGAGATATTTCAAGTTAAATATTTCACTGTTTCAAGAGAAACCAAACATTAACACTAAATATCTCGTTTCCTACTCGACAGATTTTTACGAGATTTTATACAATCATAGACAATAGATGCCTTCATATACAGGTGAAATATAAACAAAATTTATTGAGTAGTTTAGGAGATATTTCAAGTTAAATATTTCTCTGTTTCAAGAGAAACCAAACATTAACACTAAATATCTCGTTTCCTACTCCACAGATTTTCACGAGATTTTATACAATCATAGACAATAGATGCCTTCATATACAGGTGAAATATAAACAAAATCTATTGGGTAGTTTACGAGATATTTCAAGTTAAATATTTCACTGTTTCAAGAGAAACCAAACATTAACACTAAATATCTCGTTTCCTACTCGACAGATTTTTAAGAGATTTTATACAATCATAGACAATAGATGCCTTCATATACAGGTGAAATATAAACAAAATCTATTGAGTAGTTTACGAGATATTTCAAGTTAAATATTTCACTGTTTCAAGAGAAACCAAATATTAACACTAAATATCTCGTTTCCTACTCCACAGATTTTTAAGAGATTTTATACAATCATAGACAATAGATGCCTTCATATACAGGTGAAATATAAACAAAATCTATTGAGTAGTTTACGAGATATTTCAAGTTAAATATTTCACTGTTTCAAGAGAAACCAAACATTAACACTAAATATCTCGTTTCCTACTCGACAGATTTTTACGAGATTTTATACAATCATAGACAATAGATGCCTTCATATACAGGTGAAATATAAACAAAATCTATTGAGTAGTTTACGAGATATTTCAAGTTAAATATTTCACTGTTTCAAGAGAAACCAAACATTAACACTAAATATCTCGTTTCCTACTCCACACATTTTTAAGAGATTTTATACAATCATAGACAATAGATGCCTTCATATACAGGTGAAATATAAACAAAATCTATCGAGTAGTTTACGAGATATTTCAAGTTAAATATTTCACTGTTTCAAGAGAAACCAAACATTAACACTAAATATCTCGTTTCCTACTCGACAGATTTTTACGAGATTTTACACAATTATAGACAATACATGCCTTCATATACAGGTGAAATATATACAAAATCTATCGAGTAGTTTACGAGATATTTCAAGTTAAATATTTCACTGTTTCAAGAGAAACCAAACATTAACACTAAATATCTCGTTTCCTACTCGACAGATTTTTACGAGATTTTATACAATCATAGACAATAGATGCCTTCATATACAGGTGAAATATAAACAAAATCTATTGAGTAGTTTACGAGATATTTCAAGTTAAATATTTCACTGTTTCAAGAGAAACCAAACATTAACACTAAATATCTCGTTTCCTACTCGACAGATTTTTACGAGATTTTACACAATTATAGACAATTGATGCCTCCATATACAGGTGAAATATAAACAAAATCTATCGAGTAGTTTACGAGATATTTCAAGTTAAATATTTCACTGTTTCAAGAGAAACCAAACATTAACACTAAATATCTCGTTTTCTACTCGACAGATTTTTACGAGATTTTACACAATTATAGACAATTGATGCCTCCATATACAGGTGAAATATAAACAAAATCTATCGAGTAGTTTACGAGATATTTCAAGTTAAATATTTCACTGTTTCAAGAGAAACCAAACATTAACACTAAATATCTCGTTTCCTACTCGACAGATTTTTACGAGATTTTACACAATTATAGACAATAGATGCCTTCATATACAGGTGAAATATATACAAAATCTATCGAGTAGTTTTCGAGATATTTGAAGCTAAACATTTCACTGTTTCAAGACAAACCAAAATTTAACACTAAATATCTCGTTTCCTACTCGACAGATTTTTACGAGATTTTACACAATTATAGACATTTATATCCTCCATATACAGGTGAAATATAAACAAAATCTATTGAGTAGTTTACGAGATATTTCAAGTTAAATATTTCACTGTTACAAGGGAAACCAAACATTAACACTAAATATCTCGTTTCCTACTCGACAGATTTTTACGAGATTTTATACAATCATAGACAATAGATGCCTTCATATACAGGTGAAATATAAACAAAATCTATTGAGTAGTTTACGAGATATTTCAAGTTAAATATTTCACTGTTTCAAGAGAAACCAAACATTAACACTAAATATCTCGTTTCCTACTCCACACATTTTTAAGAGATTTTATACAATCATAGACAATAGATGCCTTCATATACAGGTGAAATATAAACAAAATCTATCGAGTAGTTTACGAGATATTTCAAGTTAAATATTTCACTGTTTCAAGAGAAACCAAACATTAACACTAAATATCTCGTTTCCTACTCGACAGATTTTTACGAGATTTTACACAATTATAGACAATACATGCCTTCATATACAGGTGAAATATATACAAAATCTATCGAGTAGTTTACGAGATATTTCAAGTTAAATATTTCACTGTTTCAAGAGAAACCAAACATTAACACTAAATATCTCGTTTCCTACTCGACAGATTTTTACGAGATTTTATACAATCATAGACAATAGATGCCTTCATATACAGGTGAAATATAAACAAAATCTATTGAGTAGTTTACGAGATATTTCAAGTTAAATATTTCACTGTTTCAAGAGAAACCAAACATTAACACTAAATATCTCGTTTCCTACTCGACAGATTTTTACGAGATTTTACACAATTATAGACAATTGATGCCTCCATATACAGGTGAAATATAAACAAAATCTATCGAGTAGTTTACGAGATATTTCAAGTTAAATATTTCACTGTTTCAAGAGAAACCAAACATTAACACTAAATATCTCGTTTCCTACTCGACAGATTTTTACGAGATTTTACACAATTATAGACAATTGATGCCTCCATATACAGGTGAAATATAAACAAAATCTATCGAGTAGTTTACGAGATATTTCAAGTTAAATATTTCACTGTTTCAAGAGAAACCAAACATTAACACTAAATATCTCGTTTCCTACTCGACAGATTTTTACGAGATTTTACACAATTATAGACAATAGATGCCTTCATATACAGGTGAAATATATACAAAATCTATCGAGTAGTTTTCGAGATATTTGAAGCTAAACATTTCACTGTTTCAAGACAAACCAAAATTTAACACTAAATATCTCGTTTCCTACTCGACAGATTTTTACGAGATTTTACACAATTATAGACATTTATATCCTCCATATACAGGTGAAATATAAACAAAATCTATTGAGTAGTTTACGAGATATTTCAAGTTAAATATTTCACTGTTACAAGGGAAACCAAACATTAACACTAAATATCTCGTTTCCTACTCGACAGATTTTTACGAGATTTTACACAATTATAGACAATTGATGCCTCCATATACAGGTGAAATATAAACAAAATCTATCGAGTAGTATTCGATATTTGAAGCTAAATATTTCAATGTTTCAAGACAAACCAAAATTTATCACTAAATATTTCGTTTCCTACTCGACAGATTTTTACGAGATTTTACACAATTATAGACAATTGATGCCTCCATATACAGGTGAAATATAAACAAAATCTATCGAGTAGTTTACGAGATATTTCAAGTTAAATATTTCACTGTTTCAAGAGAAACCAAACATTAACACTAAATATCTCGTTTCCTACTCGACAGATTTTTACGAGATTTTACACAATTATAGACAATACATGCCTTCATATACAGGTGAAATATATACAAAATCTATCGAGTAGTTTACGAGATATTTCAAGTTAAATATTTCACTATTTCAAGAGAAACCAAACATTAACACTAAATATCTCGTTTCCTACTCGACAGATTTTTACGAGATTTTACACAATTATAGACAATAGATGCCTTCATATACAGGTGAAATATATACAAAATCTATCGAGTAGTTTTCGAGATATTTGAAGCTAAACATTTCACTGTTTCAAGACAAACGAAAATTTAACACTAAATATCTCGTTTCCTACTCGACAGATTTTTACGAGATTTTACACAATTATAGACATTTATATCCTCCATATACAGGTGAAATATAAACAAAATCTATTGAGTAGTTTACGAGATATTTCAAGTTAAATATTTCACTGTTACAAGGGAAACCAAACATTAACACTAAATATCTCGTTTCCTACTCGACAGATTTTTACGAGATTTTACACAATTATAGACAATTGATGCCTCCATATACAGGTGAAATATAAACAAAATCTATCGAGTAGTATTCGATATTTGAAGCTAAATATTTCAATGTTTCAAGACAAACCAAAATTTATCACTAAATATTTCGTTTCCTACTCGACAGATTTTTACGAGATTTTACACAATTATAGACAATTGATGCCTCCATATACAGGTGAAATATAAACAAAATCTATCGAGTAGTTTACGAGATATTTCAAGTTAAATATTTCACTGTTTCAAGAGAAACCAAACATTAACACTAAATATCTCGTTTCCTACTCCACAGATTTTTAAGAGATTTTATACAATCATAGACAATAGATGCCTTCATATACAGGTGAAATATAAACAAAATCTATTGAGTAGTTTACGAGATATTTCAAGTTAAATATTTCACTGTTTCAAGAGAAACCAAACATTAACACTAAATATCTCGTTTCCTACTCGACAGATTTTTACGAGATTTTATACAATCATAGACAATAGATGCCTTCATATACAGGTGAAATATAAACAAAATCTATTGAGTAGTTTACGAGATATTTCAAGTTAAATATTTCACTGTTTCAAGAGAAACCAAACATTAACACTAAATATCTCGTTTCCTACTCCACACATTTTTAAGAGATTTTATACAATCATAGACAATAGATGCCTTCATATACAGGTGAAATATAAACAAAATCTATCGAGTAGTTTACGAGATATTTCAAGTTAAATATTTCACTGTTTCAAGAGAAACCAAACATTAACACTAAATATCTCGTTTCCTACTCGACAGATTTTTACGAGATTTTACACAATTATAGACAATACATGCCTTCATATACAGGTGAAATATATACAAAATCTATCGAGTAGTTTACGAGATATTTCAAGTTAAATATTTCACTGTTTCAAGAGAAACCAAACATTAACACTAAATATCTCGTTTCCTACTCGACAGATTTTTACGAGATTTTATACAATCATAGACAATAGATGCCTTCATATACAGGTGAAATATAAACAAAATCTATTGAGTAGTTTACGAGATATTTCAAGTTAAATATTTCACTGTTTCAAGAGAAACCAAACATTAACACTAAATATCTCGTTTCCTACTCGACAGATTTTTACGAGATTTTACACAATTATAGACAATTGATGCCTCCATATACAGGTGAAATATAAACAAAATCTATCGAGTAGTTTACGAGATATTTCAAGTTAAATATTTCACTGTTTCAAGAGAAACCAAACATTAACACTAAATATCTCGTTTCCTACTCGACAGATTTTTACGAGATTTTACACAATTATAGACAATTGATGCCTCCATATACAGGTGAAATATAAACAAAATCTATCGAGTAGTTTACGAGATATTTCAAGTTAAATATTTCACTGTTTCAAGAGAAACCAAACATTAACACTAAATATCTCGTTTCCTACTCGACAGATTTTTACGAGATTTTACACAATTATAGACAATAGATGCCTTCATATACAGGTGAAATATATACAAAATCTATCGAGTAGTTTTCGAGATATTTGAAGCTAAACATTTCACTGTTTCAAGACAAACCAAAATTTAACACTAAATATCTCGTTTCCTACTCGACAGATTTTTACGAGATTTTACACAATTATAGACATTTATATCCTCCATATACAGGTGAAATATAAACAAAATCTATTGAGTAGTTTACGAGATATTTCAAGTTAAATATTTCACTGTTACAAGGGAAACCAAACATTAACACTAAATATCTCGTTTCCTACTCGACAGATTTTTACGAGATTTTATACAATCATAGACAATAGATGCCTTCATATACAGGTGAAATATAAACAAAATCTATTGAGTAGTTTACGAGATATTTCAAGTTAAATATTTCACTGTTTCAAGAGAAACCAAACATTAACACTAAATATCTCGTTTCCTACTCCACACATTTTTAAGAGATTTTATACAATCATAGACAATAGATGCCTTCATATACAGGTGAAATATAAACAAAATCTATCGAGTAGTTTACGAGATATTTCAAGTTAAATATTTCACTGTTTCAAGAGAAACCAAACATTAACACTAAATATCTCGTTTCCTACTCGACAGATTTTTACGAGATTTTACACAATTATAGACAATACATGCCTTCATATACAGGTGAAATATATACAAAATCTATCGAGTAGTTTACGAGATATTTCAAGTTAAATATTTCACTGTTTCAAGAGAAACCAAACATTAACACTAAATATCTCGTTTCCTACTCGACAGATTTTTACGAGATTTTATACAATCATAGACAATAGATGCCTTCATATACAGGTGAAATATAAACAAAATCTATTGAGTAGTTTACGAGATATTTCAAGTTAAATATTTCACTGTTTCAAGAGAAACCAAACATTAACACTAAATATCTCGTTTCCTACTCGACAGATTTTTACGAGATTTTACACAATTATAGACAATTGATGCCTCCATATACAGGTGAAATATAAACAAAATCTATCGAGTAGTTTACGAGATATTTCAAGTTAAATATTTCACTGTTTCAAGAGAAACCAAACATTAACACTAAATATCTCGTTTCCTACTCGACAGATTTTTACGAGATTTTACACAATTATAGACAATTGATGCCTCCATATACAGGTGAAATATAAACAAAATCTATCGAATAGTTTACGAGATATTTCAAGTTAAATATTTCACTGTTTCAAGAGAAACCAAACATTAACACTAAATATCTCGTTTCCTACTCGACAGATTTTTACGAGATTTTACACAATTATAGACAATAGATGCCTTCATATACAGGTGAAATATATACAAAATCTATCGAGTAGTTTTCGAGATATTTGAAGCTAAACATTTCACTGTTTCAAGACAAACCAAAATTTAACACTAAATATCTCGTTTCCTACTCGACAGATTTTTACGAGATTTTACACAATTATAGACATTTATATCCTCCATATACAGGTGAAATATAAACAAAATCTATTGAGTAGTTTACGAGATATTTCAAGTTAAATATTTCACTGTTACAAGGGAAACCAAACATTAACACTAAATATCTCGTTTCCTACTCGACAGATTTTTACGAGATTTTACACAATTATAGACAATTGATGCCTCCATATACAGGTGAAATATAAACAAAATCTATCGAGTAGTATTCGATATTTGAAGCTAAATATTTCAATGTTTCAAGACAAACCAAAATTTATCACTAAATATTTCGTTTCCTACTCGACAGATTTTTACGAGATTTTACACAATTATAGACAATTGATGCGTCCATATACAGGTGAAATATAAACAAAATCTATCGAGTAGTTTACGAGATATTTCAAGTTAAATATTTCACTGTTTCAAGAGAAACCAAACATTAACACTAAATATCTCGTTTCCTACTCGACAGATTTTTACGAGATTTTACACAATTATAGACAATACATGCCTTCATATACAGGTGAAATATATACAAAATCTATCGAGTAGTTTACGAGATATTTCAAGTTAAATATTTCACTATTTCAAGAGAAACCAAACATTAACACTAAATATCTCGTTTCCTACTCGACAGATTTTTACGAGATTTTACACAATTATAGACAATAGATGCCTTCATATACAGGTGAAATATATACAAAATCTATCGAGTAGTTTTCGAGATATTTGAAGCTAAACATTTCACTGTTTCAAGACAAACGAAAATTTAACACTAAATATCTCGTTTCCTACTCGACAGATTTTTACGAGATTTTACACAATTATAGACATTTATATCCTCCATATACAGGTGAAATATAAACAAAATCTATTGAGTAGTTTACGAGATATTTCAAGTTAAATATTTCACTGTTACAAGGGAAACCAAACATTAACACTAAATATCTCGTTTCCTACTCGACAGATTTTTACGAGATTTTACACAATTATAGACAATTGATGCCTCCATATACAGGTGAAATATAAACAAAATCTATCGAGTAGTATTCGATATTTGAAGCTTAATATTTCAATGTTTCAAGACAAACCAAAATTTATCACTAAATATTTCGTTTCCTACTCGACAGATTTTTACGAGATTTTACACAATTATAGACAATTGATGCCTCCATATACAGGTGAAATATAAACAAAATCTATTGAGTAGTTTACGAGATATTTCAAGTTAAATATTTCACTGTTTCAAGAGAAACCAAACATTAACACTAAATATCTCGTTTCCTACTCTACAGATTTTTAAGAGATTTTACACAATTATAGACAATTGATGCCTCCATATACAGGTGAAATATAAACAAAATCTATTGAGTAGTTTACGAGATATTTCAAGTTAAATATTTCACTGTTTCAAGAGAAACCAAACATTAACACTAAATATCTCGTTTCCTACTCGACAGATTTTTACGAGATTTTATACAATCATAGACAATAGATGCCTTCATATACAGGTGAAATATAAACAAAATCTATTGAGTAGTTTACGAGATATTTCAAGTTAAATATTTCACTGTTTCAAGAGAAACCAAACATTAACAATAAATATCTCGTTTCCTACTCCACAGATTTTTACGAGATTTTACACAATTATAGACAATTGATGCCTCCATATGCAGGTGAAATATAAACAAAATCTATTGAGTAGTTTACGAGATATTTCAAGTTAAATATTTCACTGTTTCAAGAGAAACCAAACATTAACACTAAATATCTCGTTTCCTACTCCACAGATTTTTACGAGATTTTATACAATCATAGACAATAGATGCCTTCATATACAGGTGAAATATAAACAAAATCTATCGAGTAGTTTACGAGATATTTCAAGTTAAATATTTCACTATTTCAAGAGAAACCAAACATTAACACTAAATATCTCGTTTCCTACTCGACAGATTTTTACGAGATTTTACACAATTATAGACAATAGATGCCTTCATATACAGGTGAAATATATACAAAATCTATCGAGTAGTTTTCGAGATATTTGAAGCTAAACATTTCACTGTTTCAAGACAAACGAAAATTTAACACTAAATATCTCGTTTCCTACTCGACAGATTTTTACGAGATTTTACACAATTATAGACATTTATATCCTCCATATACAGGTGAAATATAAACAAAATCTATTGAGTAGTTTACGAGATATTTCAAGTTAAATATTTCACTGTTACAAGGGAAACCAAACATTAACACTAAATATCTCGTTTCCTACTCGACAGATTTTTACGAGATTTTACACAATTATAGACAATTGATGCCTCCATATACAGGTGAAATATAAACAAAATCTATCGAGTAGTATTCGATATTTGAAGCTTAATATTTCAATGTTTCAAGACAAACCAAAATTTATCACTAAATATTTCGTTTCCTACTCGACAGATTTTTACGAGATTTTACACAATTATAGACAATTGATGCCTCCATATACAGGTGAAATATAAACAAAATCTATTGAGTAGTTTACGAGATATTTCAAGTTAAATATTTCACTGTTTCAAGAGAAACCAAACATTAACACTAAATATCTCGTTTCCTACTCTACAGATTTTTAAGAGATTTTACACAATTATAGACAATTGATGCCTCCATATACAGGTGAAATATAAACAAAATCTATTGAGTAGTTTACGAGATATTTCAAGTTAAATATTTCACTGTTTCAAGAGAAACCAAACATTAACACTAAATATCTCGTTTCCTACTCGACAGATTTTTACGAGATTTTATACAATCATAGACAATAGATGCCTTCATATACAGGTGAAATATAAACAAAATCTATTGAGTAGTTTACGAGATATTTCAAGTTAAATATTTCACTGTTTCAAGAGAAACCAAACATTAACAATAAATATCTCGTTTCCTACTCCACAGATTTTTACGAGATTTTACACAATTATAGACAATTGATGCCTCCATATGCAGGTGAAATATAAACAAAATCTATTGAGTAGTTTACGAGATATTTCAAGTTAAATATTTCACTGTTTCAAGAGAAACCAAACATTAACACTAAATATCTCGTTTCCTACTCCACAGATTTTTACGAGATTTTATACAATCATAGACAATAGATGCCTTCATATACAGGTGAAATATAAACAAAATCTATCGAGTAGTTTACGAGATATTTCAAGTTAAATATTTCACTGTTTCAAGAGAAACCAAATATTAACACTAAATATCTCGTTTCCTACTCGACAGATTTTTACGAGATTTTATACAATCATAGACAATAGATGCCTTCATATACAGGTGAAATATAAACAAAATCTATTGAGTAGTTTACGAGATATTTCAAGTTAAATATTTCACTGTTTCAAGAGAAACCAAACATTAACACTAAATATCTCGTTTCCTACTCGACAGATTTTTACGAGATTTTATACAATCATAGACCATAGATGCCTTCATATACAGGTGAAATATAAACAAAATCTATTGAGTAGTTTACGAGATATTTCAAGTTAAATATTTCACTGTTTCAAGAGAAACCAAACATTAACACTAAATATCTCGTTTCCTACTCGACAGATTTTTAAGAGATTTTACACAATTAGAGACAATAGATGCCTTCATATACAGGTGAAATATAAACAAAATCTATTGAGTAGTTTACGAGATATTTCAAGTTAAATATTTCACTGTTTCAAGAGAAACCAAACATTAACACTAAATATCTCGTTTCCTACTCGACAGATTTTTAAGAGATTTTACACAATTATAAACAATAGATGCCTTCATATACAGGTGAAATATAAACAAAATCTATTGAGTAGTTTACGAGATATTTCAAGTTAAATATTTCACTGTTTCAAGAGAAACCAAACATTAACACTAAATATCTCGTTTCCAACTCGACAGATTTTTAAGAGATTTTACACAATTATAGACAACAGATGCCTTCATATACAGGTGAAATATAAACAAAATCTATAGAGTAGTTTACGAGATATTTCAAGTTAAATATTTCACTGTTTGAAGAGAAACCAAAAATTAACACTAAATATCTCGTTTCCTACTCGACAGATTTTTAAGAGATTTTATACAATCATAGACAATAGATGCCTTCATATACAGGTGAAATATAAACAAAATCTATTGAGTAGTTTACGAGATATTTCAAGTTAAATATTTCACTGTTTCAAGAGAAACCAAACATTAACACTAAATATCTCGTTTCCTACTCCACAGATTTTTAAGAGATTTTATACAATCATAGACAATAGATGCCTTCATATACAGGTGAAATATAAACAAAATTTATCAAGTAGTTTACGAGATATTTCAAGTTAAATATTTCACTGTTTCAAGAGAAACCAAACATTAACACTAAATATCTCGTTTCCTACTCTACAGATTTTTACGAGATTTTATACAATCATAGACAATGGATGCCTTCATATACAGGTGAAATATAAACAAAATCTATCGAGTAGTTTACGAGATATTTCAAGTTAAATATTTCACTGTTTCAAGAGAAACCAAACATTAACACTAAATATCTCGTTTCCTACTCGACAGATTTTTACGAGATTTTATACAATCATAGACAATAGATGCCTTCATATACAGGGGAAATATAAACAAAATCTATTGAGTAGTTTACGAGATATTTCAAGTTAAATATTTCACTGTTTCAAGAGAAACCAATCATTAACACTAAATATCTCGTTTCCTACTCGACAGATTTTTACGAAATTTTATACAATCATAGACCATAGATGCCTTCATATACAGGTGAAATATAAACAAAATCTATTGAGTAGTTTACGAGATATTTCAAGTTAAATATTTCACTGTTTCAAGAGAAACCAAACATTAACACTAAATATCTCGTTTCCTACTCGACAGATTTTTAAGAGATTTTACACAATTAGAGACAATAGATGCCTTCATATACAGGTGAAATATAAACAAAATCTATCGAGTAGTTTACGAGATATTTCAAGTTAAATATTTCACTGTTTCAAGAGAAACCAAACATTAACACTAAATATCTCGTTTCCTACTCGACAGATTTTTACGAGATTTTATACAATCATAGACAATAGATGCCTTCATATACAGGTGAAATATAAACAAAATCTATCGAGTAGTTTACGAGATATTTCAAGTTAAATATTTCACTGTTTCAAGAGAAACCAAACATTAACACTAAATATCTCGTTTCCTACTCGACAGATTTTTAAGAGATTTTACACAATTATAGACAACAGATGCCTTCATATACAGGTGAAATATAAACAAAATCTATTGAGTAGTTTACGAGATATTTCAAGTTAAATATTTCACTGTTTCAAGAGAAACCAAACATTAACACTAAATATCTCGTTTCCTACTCGACAGATTTTTACGAGATTTTATACAATCATAGACAATAGATGCCTTCATATACAGGTGAAATATAAACAAAATCTATTGAGTAGTTTACGAGATATTTCAAGTTAAATATTTCACTGTTTCAAGAGAAACCAAACATTAACACTAAATATCTCGTTTCCTACTCCACAGATTTTTAAGAGATTTTATACAATCATAGACAATAGATGCCTTCATATACAGGTGAAATATAAACAAAATCTATTGAGTAGTTTACGAGATATTTCAAGTTAAATATTTCACTGTTTCAAGAGAAACCAAACATTAACACTAAATATCTCGTTTCCTACTCGACAGATTTTTACGAGATTTTATACAATCATAGACAATAGATGCCTTCATATACAGGTGAAATATAAACAAAATCTATTGAGTAGTTTACGAGATATTTCAAGTTAAATATTTCACTGTTTCAAGAGAAACCAAACATTAACACTAAATATCTCGTTTCCTACTCCACAGATTTTTAAGAGATTTTATACAATCATAGACAATAGATGCCTTCATATACAGGTGAAATATAAACAAAATCTATCGAGTAGTTTACGAGATATTTCAAGTTAAATATTTCACTGTTTCAAGAGAAACCAAACATTAACACTAAATATCTCGTTTCCTACTCGACAGATTTTTACGAGATTTTACACAATTATAGACAATACATGCTTTCATATACAGGTGAAATATATACAAAATCTATCGAGTAGTTTTCGAGATATTTGAAGCTAAACATTTCACTGTTTCAAGACAAACCAAAATTTAACACTAAATATCTCGTTTCCTACTCGACAGATTTTTACGAGATTTTACACAATTATAGACAATTGATGCCTCCATATACAGGTGAAATATAAACAAAATCTATCGAGTAGTTTACGAGATATTTCAAGTTAAATATTTCACTGTTTCAAGAGAAACCAAACATTAACACTAAATATCTCGTTTCCTACTCGACAGATTTTATACAATCATAGACAATTGATGCCTCCATATACAGGTGAAATATAAACAAAATCTATCGAGTAGTTTACGAGATATTTCAAGTTAAATATTTCACTGTTTCAACAGAAACCAAACATTAACACTAAATATCTCGTTTCCTACTCGACAGATTTTTACGAGATTTTACACAATTATAGACAATTGATGCCTCCATATACAGGTGAAATATAAACAAAATCTATCGAGTAGTTTACGAGATATTTCAAGTTAAATATTTCAATGTTTCAAGAGAAACCAAACATTAACACTAAATATCTCGTTTCCTACTCGACAGATTTTTACGAGATTTTACACAATTATAGACAATAGATGCCTTCATATACAGGTGAAATATATACAAAATCTATCGAGTAGTTTTCGAGATATTTGAAGCTAAACATTTCACTGTTTCAAGACAAACCAAAATTTAACACTAAATATCTCGTTTCCTACTCGACAGATTTTTACGAGATTTTACACAATTAAAGACATTTATATCCTCCATATACAGGTGAAATATAAACAAAATCTATTGAGTAGTTTACGAGATATTTCAAGTTAAATATTTCACTGTTTCAAGGGAAACCAAACATTAACACTAAATATCTCGTTTCCTACTCGACAGATTTTTACGAGATTTTACACAATTATAGACAATTGATGCCTCCATATAAAGGTGAAATATAAACAAAATCTATCGAGTAGTATTCGATATTTGAAGCTAAATATTTCAATGTTTCAAGACGAACCAAACATTAACACTAAATATCTCGTTTCCTACTCTACAGATTTTTACGAGATTTTACACAATTATAGACAATTGATGCCTCCATATACAGGTGAAATATAAAAAATCTATTGAGTAGTTTACGAGATATTTCAAGTTAAATATTTCACTGTTTCAAGAGAAACCAAACATTAACACTAAATATCTCGTTTCCTACTCGACAGATTTTTACGAGATTTTATACAATCATAGACAATAGATGCCTTCATATACAGGTGAAATATAAACAAAATCTATTGAGTAGTTTACGAGATATTTCAAGTTAAATATTTCACTGTTTCAAGAGAAACCAAACATTAACAATAAATATCTCGTTTTCTACTCCACAGATTTTTACGAGATTTTACACAATTATAGACAATTGATGCCTCCATATGCAGGTGAAATATAAACAAAATCTATTGAGTAGTTTACGAGATATTTCAAGTTAAATATTTCACTGTTTCAAGAGAAACCAAACATTAACACTAAATATCTCGTTTCCTTCTCCACAGATTTTTAAGAGATTTTATACAATCATAGACAATAGATGCCTTCATATACAGGTGAAATATAAACAAAATCTATCGAGTAGTTTACGAGATATTTCAAGTTAAATATTTCACTGTTTCAAGAGAAACCAAACATTAACACTAAATATCTCGTTTCCTACTCGACAGATTTTTACGAGATTTTATACAATCATAGACAATAGATGCCTTCATATACAGGGGAAATATAAACAAAATCTATTGAGTAGTTTACGAGATATTTCAAGTTAAATATTTCACTGTTTCAAGAGAAACCAAACATTAACACTAAATATCTCGTTTCCTACTCGACAGATTTTTAAGAGATTTTACACAATTAGAGACAATAGATGCCTTCATATACAGGTGAAATATAAACAAAATCTATTGAGTAGTTTACGAGATATTTCAAGTTAAATATTTCACTGTTTCAAGAGAAACCAAACATTAACACTAAATATCTCGTTTCCTACTCGACAGATTTTTAAGAGATTTTACACAATTAGAGACAATAGATGCCTTCATATACAGGTGAAATATAAACAAAATCTATTGAGTAGTTTACGAGATATTTCAAGTTAAATATTTCACTGTTTCAAGAGAAACCAAACATTAACACTAAATATCTCGTTTCCTACTCGACAGATTTTTAAGAGATTTTACACAATTATAAACAATAGATGCCTTCATATACAGGTGAAATATAAACAAAATCTATTGAGTAGTTTACGAGATATTTCAAGTTAAATATTTCACTGTTTCAAGAGAAACCAAACATTAACACTAAATATCTCGTTTCCTACTCGACAGATTTTTAAAAGATTTTACACAATTATAGACAACAGATGCCTTCATATACAGGTGAAATATAAACAAAATCTATTGAGTAGTTTACGAGATATTTCAAGTTAAATATTTCACTGTTTCAAGAGAAACCAAAAATTAACACTAAATATCTCGTTTCCTACTCCACAGATTTTTACGAGATTTTATACAATCATAGACAATAGATGCCTTCATATACAGGTGAAATATAAACAAAATCTATTGAGTAGTTTACGAGATATTTCAAGTTAAATATTTCACTGTTTCAAGAGAAACCAAACATTAACACTAAATATCTCGTTTCCTACTCGACAGATTTTTAAGAGATTTTACACAATTATAAACAATAGATGCCTTCATATACAGGTGAAATATAAACAAAATCTATTGAGTAGTTTACGAGATATTTCAAGTTAAATATTTCACTGTTTCAAGAGAAACCAAACATTAACACTAAATATCTCGTTTCCTACTCGACAGATTTTTAAGAGATTTTACACAATTATAGACAACAGATGCCTTCATATACAGGTGAAATATAAACAAAATCTATTGAGTAGTTTACGAGATATTTCAAGTTAAATATTTCACTGTTTCAAGAGAAACCAAAAATTAACAATAAATATCTCGTTTCCTACTCCACAGATTTTTACGAGATTTTATACAATCATAGACAATAGATGCCTTCATATACAGGTGAAATATAAACAAAATCTATTGAGTAGTTTACGAGATATTTCAAGTTAAATATTTCACTGTTTCAAGAGAAACCAAACATTAACACTAAATATCTCGTTTCCTACTCCACATATTTTTAAGAGATTTTACACAATCATAGACAATAGATGCCTTCATATACAGGTGAAATATAAACAAAATTTATCGAGTAGTTTACGAGATATTTCAAGTTAAATATTTCACTGTTTCAAGAGAAACCAAACATTAACACTAAATATCTCGTTTCCTACTCTACAGATTTTTACGAGATTTTATACAATCATAGACAATAGATGCCTTCATATACAGGTGAAATATAAACAAAATCTATCGAGTAGTTTACGAGATATTTCAAGTTAAATATTTCACTGTTTCAAGAGAAACCAAACATTAACACTAAATATCTCGTTTCCTACTCGACAGATTTTTACGAGATTTTATACAATCATAGACAATAGATGCCTTCATATACAGGTGAAATATAAACAAAATCTATTGAGTAGTTTACGAGATATTTCAAGTTAAATATTTCACTGTTTCAAGAGAAACCAAACATTAACACTAAATATCTCGTTTCCTACTCGACAGATTTTTAAGAGATTTTACACAATTATAGACAATAGATGCCTTCATATACAGGTGAAATATAAACAAAATCTATTGAGTAGTTTACGAGATATTTCAAGTTAAATATTTCACTGTTTCAAGAGAAACCAAACATTAACACTAAATATCTCGTTTCCTACTCGACAGATTTTTAAGAGATTTTACACAATTATAGACAACAGATGCCTTCATATACAGGTGAAATATAAACGAAATCTATTGAGTAGTTTACGAGATATTTCAAGTTAAATATTTCACTGTTTCAAGAGAAACCAAACATTAACACTAAATATCTCGTTTCCTACTCGACAGATTTTTAAGAGATTTTACACAATTATAGACAATAGATGCCTTCATATACAGGTGAAATATAAACAAAATCTATTGAGTAGTTTACGAGATATTTCAAGTTAAATATTTCACTGTTTCAAGAGAAACCAAACATTAACACTAAATATCTCGTTTCCTACTCGACAGATTTTTAAGAGATTTTACACAATTATAGACAATAGATGCCTTCATATACAGGTGAAATATAAAAAAAATCTATTGAGTAGTTTACGAGATATTTCAAGTTAAATATTTCACTGTTTCAAGAGAAACCAAACATTAACACTAAATATCTCGTTTCCTACTTGACAGATTTTTAAGAGATTTTACACAATTATAGACAATAGATGCCTTCATATACAGGTGAAACATAAACATAATCTATTGAGTAGTTTACGAGATATTTCAAGTTAAATATTTCACTGTTTCAAGAGAAACCAAACATTAACACTAAATATCTCGTTTCCTACTCGACAGATTTTTACGAGATTTTATACAATCATAGACAATAGATGCCTTCATATACAGGTGAAATATAAACAAAATCTATTGAGTAGTTTACGAGATATTTCAAGTTAAATATTTCACTGTTTCAAGAGAAACCAAACATTAACACTAAATATCTCGTTTCCTACTCGACAGATTTTTAAGAGATTTTATACAATCATAGACAATTGATGCCTTCATATACAGGTGAAATATAAACAAAATCTATCGAGTAGTTTACGAGATATTTCAAGTTAAATATTTCACTGTTTCAAGAGAAACCAAACATTAACACTAAATATCTCGTTTCCTACTCGACAGATTTTTACGAGATTTTATACAACCATAGACAATAGATGCCTTCATATACAGGTGAAATATAAACAAAATCTATCGAGTAGTTTACGAGATATTTCAAGTTAAATATTTCACTGTTTCAAGAGAAACCAAACATTAACACTAAATATCTCGTTTCCTACTCGAAAGATTTTTAAGAGATTTTACACAATTATAGACAACAGATGCCTTCATATACAGGTGAAATATAAACAAAATCTATTGAGTAGTTTACGAGATATTTCAAGTTAAATATTTCACTGTTTCAAGAGAAACCAAAAATTAACACTAAATATCTCGTTTCCTACTCCACAGATTTTTACGAGATTTTATACAATCATAGACAATAGATGCCTTCATATACAGGTGAAATATAAACAAAATCTATTGAGTAGTTTACGAGATATTTCAAGTTAAATATTTCACTGTTTCAAGAGAAACCAAACATTAACACTAAATATCTCGTTTCCTACTCCACAGATTTTTAAGAGATTTTATACAATCATAGACAATAGATGCCTTCATATACAGGTGAAATATAAACAAAATCTATCGAGTAGTTTACGAGATATTTCAAGTTAAATATTTCACTGTTTCAAGAGAAACCAAACATTAACACTAAATATCTCGTTTCCTACTCGACAGATTTTTACGAGATTTTATACAATCATAGACAATTGATGCCTTCATATACAGGTGAAATATAAACAAAATCTATTGAGTAGTTTACGAGATATTTCAAGTTAAATATTTCACTGTTTCAAGAGTACCAAACATTAACACTAAATATCTCGTTTCCTACTCGACAGATTTTTACGAGATTTTATACAATCATAGACAATAGATGCCTTCATATACAGGTGAAATATAAACAAAATCTATTGAGTAGTTTACGAGATATTTCAAGTTAAATATTTCACTGTTTCAAGAGAAACCAAACATTAACACTAAATATCTCGTTTCCTACTCCACAGATTTTTACGAGATTTTATACAATTATGGACAATAGATGTCTCCATATACAGGTGAAACATAAACAAAATCTATCGACTAGTATTCGATATTTGAAGCTTAATATTTCGCTGTTTCAAGAGAAACCAAACATTAACACTAAATATCTCGTTTCCTACTCCACAGATTTTTAAGAGATTTTATACAATCATAGACAATTGATGCCTCCATATACAGGTGAAATATAAACAAAATCTATTGAGTAGTTTACGAGATATTTCAAGTTAAATATTTCACTGTTTCAAGAGAAACCAAACATTAACACTAAATATCTCGTTTCCTACTCGACAGATTTTTAAGAGATTTTATACAATCATAGACAATTGATGCCTCCATATACAGGTGAAATATAAACAAAATCTATTGAGTAGTTTACGAGATATTTCAAGTTAAATATTTCACTGTTTCAAGAGAAACCAAACATTAACACTAAATATCTCGTTTCCTACTCCACAGATTTTTAAGAGATTTTATACAATTATAGACAATTGATGCCTCCATATACAGGTGAAATATAAACAAAATCTATCGAGTAGTATTCGATATTTGAAGCTAAATATTTCACTGTTTCAAGAGAATCCAAACATTAACACTAAATATCTCGTTTCCTACTCCACAGATTTTTAAGAGATTTTATACAATCATAGACAATTGATGCCTCCATATACAGGTGAAATATAAACAAAATCTATTGAGTAGTTTACGAGATATTTCAAGTTAAATATTTTACTGTTTCAAGGGAAACCAAACATTAACACTAAATATCTCGTTTCCTACTCGACAGATTTTTACGAGATTTTACACAATTATAGACAATTGATGCCACCATATACAGGTGAAATATAAACAAAATCTATCGAGTAGTATTCGATATTTGAAGCTAAATATTTCACTGTTTCAAGAGAAACCAAACATTAACACTAAATATCTCGTTTCCTACTCCACAGATTTTTAAGAGATTTTATACAATCATAGACAATTGATGCCTCCATATACAGGTGAAATATAAACAAAATCTATTGAGTAGTTTACGAGATATTTCAAGTTAAATATTTCACTGTTTCAAGAGAAACCAAACATTAACACTAAATATCTCGTTTCCTACTCGACAGATTTTTAAGAGATTTTATACAATCATAGGCAATTGATGCCTCCATATACAGGCGAAATATAAACGAAATCTATTGAGTAGTTTACGAGATATTTGAAGCTAAATATTTCACTGTTTCAAGAGAAACCAAACATTAACACTAAATATCTCGTTTCCTACTCCACAGATTTTTAAGAGATTTTATACAATCATAGACAATTGATGCCTCCATATACAGGTGAAATATAAACAAAATCTATTGAGTAGTTTACGAGATATTTCAAGTTAAATATTTCACTGTTTCAAGAGAAACCAAACATTAACACTAAATATCTCGTTTCCTACTCGACAGATTTTTACGAGATTTTACACAATTATAGACAATTGATGCCTCCATATACAGGTGAAATATAAACAAAATCTATTGAGTAGTTTACGAGATATTTCAAGTTAAATATTTCACTGTTTCAAGAGAAACCAAACATTAACACTAAATATCTCGTTTCCTACTCCACAGATTTTTACGAGATTTAACACAATTATAGACAATTGATGCCTCCATATACAGGTGAAATATAAACAAAATCTATTGAGTAGTTTACGAGATATTTCAAGTTAAATATTTCACTGTTTCAAGAGAAACCAAACATTAACACTAAATATCTCGTTTCCTACTCCACAGATTTTTACGAGATTTTACACAATTATAGACAATTGATGCCTCCATATACAGGTGAAATATAAACAAAATCTATTGAGTAGTTTACGAGATATTTCAAGTTAAATATTTCACTGTTTCAAGAGAAACCAAACATTAACACTAAATATCTCGTTTCCTACTCGACAGATTTTTACGAGATTTTACACAATTATAGAAAATTGATGCCTCCATATACAGGTGAAATATAAACAAAATCTATTGAGTAGTTTACGAGATATTTCAAGTTAAATATTTCACTGTTTCAAGAGAAACCAAACATTAACACTAAATATCTCGTTTCCTACTCGACAGATTTTTACGAGATTTTACACAATTATAGACAATTGATGCCTCCATATACAGGTGAAATATAAACAAAATCTATTTAGTAGTTTACGAGATATTTCAAGTTAAATATTTCACTGTTTCAAGAGAAACCAAACATTAACACTAAATATCTCGTTTCCTACTCGACAGATTTTTACGAGATTTTACCCAATTATAGACAATTGATGCCTCCATATACAGGTGAAATATAAACAAAATCTATTGAGTAGTTTACGAGATATTTCAAGTTAAATATTTCACTGTTTCAAGAGAAACCAAACATTAACACTAAATATCTCGTTTCCTACTCCACAGATTTTTACGAGATTTAACACAATTATAGACAATTGATGCCTTCATATACAGGTGAAATATAAACAAAATCTATTGAGTAGTTTACGAGATATTTCAAGTTAAATATTTCACTGTTTCAAGAGAAACCAAACATTAACACTAAATATCTCGTTTCCTACTCGACAGATTTTTACGAGATTTTATACAACCATAGACAATAGATGCCTTCATATACAGGTGAAATATAAACAAAATCTATCGAGTAGTTTACGAGATATTTCAAGTTAAATATTTCACTGTTTCAAGAGAAACCAAACATTAACACTAAATATCTCGTTTCCTACTCGACAGATTTTTAAGAGATTTTACACAATTATAGACAACAGATGCCTTCATATACAGGTGAAATATAAACAAAATCTATTGAGTAGTTTACGAGATATTTCAAGTTAACTATTTCACTGTTTCAAGAGAAACCAAACATTAACACTAAATATCTCGTTTCCTACTCCACAGATTTTTAAGAGATTTTATACAATCATAGACAATAGATGCCTTCATATACAGGTGAAATATAAACAAAATTTATCGAGTAGTTTACGAGATATTTCAAGTTAAATATTTCACTGTTTCAAGAGAAACCAAACATTAACACTAAATATCTCGTTTCCTACTCTACAGATTTTTACGAGATTTTATACAATCATAGACAATAGATGCCTTCATATACAGGTGAAATATAAACAAAATCTATCGAGTAGTTTACGAGATATTTCAAGTTAAATATTTCACTGTTTCAAGAGAAACCAAACATTAACACTAAATATCTCGTTTCCTACTCGACAGATTTTTACGAGATTTTATACAATCATAGACAATAGATGCCTTCATATACAGGTGAAATATAAACAAAATCTATTGAGTAGTTTACGAGATATTTCAAGTTAAATATTTCACTGTTTCAAGAGAAACCAAACATTAACACTAAATATCTCGTTTCCTACTCGACAGATTTTTACGAGATTTTATACAATCATAGACCATAGATGCCTTCATATACAGGTGAAATATAAACAAAATCTATTGAGTAGTTTACGAGATATTTCAAGTTAAATATTTCACTGTTTCAAGAGAAACCAAACATTAACACTAAATATTTCGTTTCCTACTCGACAGATTTTTAAGAGATTTTACACAATTAGAGACAATAGATGCCTTCATATACAGGTGAAATATAAACAAAATCTATTGAGTAGTTTACGAGATATTTCAAGTTAAATATTTCACTGTTTCAAGAGAAACCAAACATTAACACTAAATATCTCGTTTCCTACTCGACAGATTTTTAAGAGATTTTACACAAATATAAACAATAGATGCCTTCATATACAGGTGAAATATAAACAAAATCTATTGAGTAGTTTATGAGATATTTCAAGTTAAATATTTCACTGTTTCAAGAGAAACCAAACATTAACACTAAATATCTCGTTTCCTACTCGACAGATTTTTAAGAGATTTTACACAATTATAGACAACAGATGCCTTCATATACAGGTGAAATATAAACAAAATCTATTGAGTAGTTTACGAGATATTTCAAGTTAAATATTTCACTGTTTCAAGAGAAACCAAAAATTAACACTAAATATCTCGTTTCCTACTCCACAGATTTTTACGAGATTTTATACAATCATAGACAATAGATGCCTTCATATACAGGTGAAATATAAACAAAATCTATTGAGTAGTTTACGAGATATTTCAAGTTAAATATTTCACTGTTTCAAGAGAAACCAAACATTAACACTAAATATCTCGTTTCCTACTCGACAGATTTTTAAGAGATTTTACACAATTATAAACAATAGATGCCTTCATATACAGGTGAAATATAAACAAAATCTATTGAGTAGTTTACGAGATATTTCAAGTTAAATATTTCACTGTTTCAAGAGAAACCAAACATTAACACTAAATATCTCGTTTCCTACTCGACAGATTTTTAAGAGATTTTACACAATTATAGACAACAGATGCCTTCATATACAGGTGAAATATAAACAAAATCTATTGAGTAGTTTACGAGATATTTCAAGTTAAATATTTCACTGTTTCAAGAGAAACCAAACATTAACACTAAATATCTCGTTTCCTACTCGACAGATTTTTAAGAGATTTTACACAATTATAGACAACAGATGCCTTCATATACAGGTGAAATATAAACAAAATCTATTGAGTAGTTTACGAGATATTTCAAGTTAAATATTTCACTGTTTCAAGAGAAACCAAAAATTAACAATAAATATCTCGTTTCCTACTCCACAGATTTTTACGAGATTTTATACAATCATAGACAATAGATGCCTTCATATACAGGTGAAATATAAACAAAATCTATTGAGTAGTTTACGAGATATTTCAAGTTAAATATTTCACTGTTTCAAGAGAAACCAAACATTAACACTAAATATCTCGTTTCCTACTCCACAGATTTTTAAGAGATTTTATACAATCATAGACAATAGATGCCTTCATATACAGGTGAAATATAAACAAAATTTATCGAGTAGTTTACGAGATATTTCAAGTTAAATATTTCACTGTTTCAAGAGAAACCAAACATTAACACTAAATATCTCGTTTCCTACTCTACAGATTTTTACGAGATTTTATACAATCATAGACAATAGATGCCTTCATATACAGGTGAAATATAAACAAAATCTATTGAGTAGTTTACGAGATATTTCAAGTTAAATATTTCACTGTTTCAAGAGAAACCAAACATTAACACTAAATATCTCGTTTCCTACTCGACAGATTTTTAAGAGATTTTACACAATTATAGACAATAGATGCCTTCATATACAGGTGAAATATAAACAAAATCTATTGAGTAGTTTACGAGATATTTCAAGTTAAATATTTCACTGTTTCAAGAGAAACCAAACATTAACACTAAATATCTCGTTTCCTACTCGACAGATTTTTACGAGATTTTATACAATCATAGACAATAGATGCCTTCATATACAGGTGAAATATAAACAAAATCTATTGAGTAGTTTACGAGATATTTCAAGTTAAATATTTCACTGTTTCAAGAGAAACCAAACATTAACACTAAATATCTCGTTTCCTACTCGACAGATTTTTAAGAGATTTTACACAATTATAGACAATAGATGCCTTCATATACAGGTGAAATATAAACAAAATCTATTGAGTAGTTTACGAGATATTTCAAGTTAAATATTTCACTGTTTCAAGAGAAACCAAACATTAACACTAAATATCTCGTTTCCTACTCGACAGATTTTTAAGAGATTTTACACAATTATAGACAACAGTTGCCTTCATATACAGGTGAAATATAAACGAAATCTATTGAGTAGTTTACGAGATATTTCAAGTTAAATATTTCACTGTTTCAAGAGAAACCAAACATTAACACTAAATATCTCGTTTCCTACTCGACAGATTTTTAAGAGATTTTACACAATTATAGACAATAGATGCCTTCATATACAGGTGAAATATAAACAAAATCTATTGAGTAGTTTACGAGATATTTCAAGTTAAATATTTCACTGTTTCAAGAGAAACCAAACATTAACACTAAATATCTCGTTTCCTACTCGACAGATTTTTAAGAGATTTTACACAATTATAGACAATAGATGCCTTCATATACAGGTGAAATATAAAAAAAATCTATTGAGTAGTTTACGAGATATTTCAAGTTAAATATTTCACTGTTTCAAGAGAAACCAAACATTAACACTAAATATCTCGTTTCCTACTCGACAGATTTTTACGAGATTTTATACAATCATAGACAATAGATGCCTTCATATACAGGTGAAATATAAACAAAATCTATTGAGTAGTTTACGAGATATTTCAAGTTAAATATTTCACTGTTTCAAGAGAAACCAAACATTAACACTAAATATCTCGTTTCCTACTCGACAGATTTTTAAGAGATTTTACACAATTATAGACAATAGATGCCTTCATATACAGGTGAAATATAAACAAAATCTATTGAGTAGTTTACGAGATATTTCAAGTTAAATATTTCACTGTTTCAAGAGAAACCAAACATTAACACTAAATATCTCGTTTCCTACTCGACAGATTTTTAAGAGATTTTACACAATTATAGACAATAGATGCCTTCATATACAGGTGAAATATAAAAAAAATCTATTGAGTAGTTTACGAGATATTTCAAGTTAAATATTTCACTGTTTCAAGAGAAACCAAACATTAACACTAAATATCTCGTTTCCTACTTGACAGATTTTTAAGAGATTTTACACAATTATAGACAATAGATGCCTTCATATACAGGTGAAACATAAACAAAATCTATTGAGTAGTTTACGAGATATTTCAAGTTAAATATTTCACTGTTTCAAGAGAAACCAAACATTAACACTAAATATCTCGTTTCCTACTCGACAGATTTTTACGAGATTTTATACAATCATAGACAATAGATGCCTTCATATACAGGTGAAATATAAACAAAATCTATTGAGTAGTTTACGAGATATTTCAAGTTAAATATTTCACTGTTTCAAGAGAAACCAAACATTAACACTAAATATCTCGTTTCCTACTCGACAGATTTTTACGAGATTTTATACAATCATAGACAATGGATGCCTTCATATACAGGTGAAATATAAACAAAATCTATCGAGTAGTTTACGAGATATTTCAAGTTAAATATTTCACTGTTTCAAGAGAAACCAAACATTAACACTAAATATCTTTTTTCCTACTCGACAGATTTTTACGAGATTTTATACAATCATAGACAATAGATGCCTTCATATACAGGTGAAATATAAACAAAATCTATTGAGTAGTTTACGAGATATTTCAAGTTAAATATTTCACTGTTTCAAGAGAAACCAAACATTAACACTAAATATCTCGTTTCCTACTCGACAGATTTTTACGAGATTTTATACAATCATAGACAATAGATGCCTTCATATACAGGTGAAATATAAACAAAATCTATCGAGTAGTTTACGAGATATTTCAAGTTAAATATTTCACTGTTTCAAGAGAAACCAAACA
Source organism: Rhodnius prolixus (assembly GCF_049639745.1). Lineage (NCBI taxonomy): Eukaryota > Metazoa > Arthropoda > Insecta > Hemiptera > Reduviidae > Rhodnius > Rhodnius prolixus. The sequence goes on along the minus strand of NW_027411636.1, from coordinate 1,214,138 downwards.
TTAACACTAAATATCTCGTTTCCTACTTGACAGATTTTTAAGAGATTTTACACAATTATAGACAATAGATGCCTTCATATACAGGTGAAACATAAACAAAATCTATTGAGTAGTTTACGAGATATTTCAAGTTAAATATTTCACTGTTTCAAGAGAAACCAAACATTAACACTAAATATCTCGTTTCCTACTCGACAGATTTTTACGAGATTTTATACAATCATAGACAATAGATGCCTTCATATACAGGTGAAATATAAACAAAATCTATTGAGTAGTTTACGAGATATTTCAAGTTAAATATTTCACTGTTTCAAGAGAAACCAAACATTAACACTAAATATCTCGTTTCCTACTCGACAGATTTTTACGAGATTTTATACAATCATAGACAATGGATGCCTTCATATACAGGTGAAATATAAACAAAATCTATCGAGTAGTTTACGAGATATTTCAAGTTAAATATTTCACTGTTTCAAGAGAAACCAAACATTAACACTAAATATCTTGTTTCCTACTCGACAGATTTTTACGAGATTTTATACAATCATAGACAATAGATGCCTTCATATACAGGTGAAATATAAACAAAATCTATTGAGTAGTTTACGAGATATTTCAAGTTAAATATTTCACTGTTTCAAGAGAAACCAAACATTAACACTAAATATCTCGTTTCCTACTCGACAGATTTTTACGAGATTTTATACAATCATAGACAATAGATGCCTTCATATACAGGTGAAATATAAACAAAATCTATCGAGTAGTTTACGAGATATTTCAAGTTAAATATTTCACTGTTTCAAGAGAAACCAAACATTAACACTAAATATCTCGTTTCCTACTCGACAGATTTTTACGAGATTTTATACAACCATAGACAATAGATGCCTTCATATACAGGTGAAATATAAACAAAATCTATCGAGTAGTTTACGAGATATTTCAAGTTAAATATTTCACTGTTTCAAGAGAAACCAAACATTAACACTAAATATCTCGTTTCCTACTCGACAGATTTTTAAGAGATTTTACACAATTATAGACAACAGATGCCTTCATATACAGGTGAAATATAAACAAAATCTATTGAGTAGTTTACGAGATATTTCAAGTTAAATATTTCACTGTTTCAAGAGAAACCAAAAATTAACACTAAATATCTCGTTTCCTACTCCACAGATTTTTACGAGATTTTATACAATCATAGACAATAGATGCCTTCATATACAGGTGAAATATAAACAAAATCTATTGAGTAGTTTACGAGATATTTCAAGTTAAATATTTCACTGTTTCAAGAGAAACCAAACATTAACACTAAATGTCTCGTTTCCTACTCGACAGATTTTTACGAGATTTTACACAATTATAGACAATTGATGCCTCCATATACAGGTGAAATATAAACAAAATCTATCGAGTAGTTTACGAGATATTTCAAGTTAAATATTTCACTGTTTCAAGAGAAACCAAACATTAACACTAAATATCTCGTTTCCTACTCGACAGATTTTTACGAGATTTTATACAATCATAGACAATTGATGCCTTCATATACAGGTGAAATATAAACAAAATCTATTGAGTAGTTTACGAGATATTTCAAGTTAAATATTTCACTGTTTCAAGAGTACCAAACATTAACACTAAATATCTCGTTTCCTACTCGACAGATTTTTAAGAGATTTTATACAATCATAGACAATAGATGCCTTCATATACAGGTGAAATATAAACAAAATCTATTGAGTAGTTTACGAGATATTTCAAGTTAAATATTTCACTGTTTCAAGAGAAACCAAACATTAACACTAAATATCTCGTTTCCTACTCCACAGATTTTTACGAGATTTTATACAATTATGGACAATAGATGTCTCCATATACAGGTGAAACATAAACAAAATCTATCGACTAGTATTCGATATTTGAAGCTTAATATTTCGCTGTTTCAAGAGAAACCAAACATTAACACTAAATATCTCGTTTCCTACTCCACAGATTTTTAAGAGATTTTATACAATCATAGACAATTGATGCCTCCATATACAGGTGAAATATAAACAAAATCTATTGAGTAGTTTACGAGATATTTCAAGTTAAATATTTCACTGTTTCAAGAGAAACCAAACATTAACACTAAATATCTCGTTTCCTACTCGACAGATTTTTAAGAGATTTTATACAATCATAGACAATTGATGCCTCCATATACAGGTGAAATATAAACAAAATCTATTGAGTAGTTTACGAGATATTTCAAGTTAAATATTTCACTGTTTCAAGAGAAACCAAACATTAACACTAAATATCTCGTTTCCTACTCCACAGATTTTTAAGAGATTTTATACAATTATAGACAATTGATGCCTCCATATACAGGTGAAATATAAACAAAATCTATCGAGTAGTATTCGATATTTGAAGCTAAATATTTCACTGTTTCAAGAGAATCCAAACATTAACACTAAATATCTCGTTTCCTACTCCACAGATTTTTAAGAGATTTTATACAATCATAGACAATTGATGCCTCCATATACAGGTGAAATATAAACAAAATCTATTGAGTAGTTTACGAGATATTTCAAGTTAAATATTTTACTGTTTCAAGGGAAACCAAACATTAACACTAAATATCTCGTTTCCTACTCGACAGATTTTTACGAGATTTTACACAATTATAGACAATTGATGCCTCCATATACAGGTGAAATATAAACAAAATCTATCGAGTAGTATTCGATATTTGAAGCTAAATATTTCACTGTTTCAAGAGAAACCAAACATTAACACTAAATATCTCGTTTCCTACTCCACAGATTTTTAAGAGATTTTATACAATCATAGACAATTGATGCCTCCATATACAGGTGAAATATAAACAAAATCTATTGAGTAGTTTACGAGATATTTCAAGTTAAATATTTCACTGTTTCAAGAGAAACCAAACATTAACACTAAATATCTCGTTTCCTACTCGACAGATTTTTAAGAGATTTTATACAATCATAGGCAATTGATGCCTCCATATACAGGCGAAATATAAACGAAATCTATTGAGTAGTTTACGAGATATTTGAAGCTAAATATTTCACTGTTTCAAGAGAAACCAAACATTAACACTAAATATCTCGTTTCCTACTCCACAGATTTTTAAGAGATTTTATACAATCATAGACAATTGATGCCTCCATATACAGGTGAAATATAAACAAAATCTATTGAGTAGTTTACGAGATATTTCAAGTTAAATATTTCACTGTTTCAAGAGAAACCAAACATTAACACTAAATATCTCGTTTCCTACTCGACAGATTTTTACGAGATTTTACACAATTATAGACAATTGATGCCTCCATATACAGGTGAAATATAAACAAAATCTATTGAGTAGTTTACGAGATATTTCAAGTTAAATATTTCACTGTTTCAAGAGAAACCAAACATTAACACTAAATATCTCGTTTCCTACTCCACAGATTTTTACGAGATTTAACACAATTATAGACAATTGATGCCTCCATATACAGGTGAAATATAAACAAAATCTATTGAGTAGTTTACGAGATATTTCAAGTTAAATATTTCACTGTTTCAAGAGAAACCAAACATTAACACTAAATATCTCGTTTCCTACTCCACAGATTTTTACGAGATTTTACACAATTATAGACAATTGATGCCTCCATATACAGGTGAAATATAAACAAAATCTATTGAGTAGTTTACGAGATATTTCAAGTTAAATATTTCACTGTTTCAAGAGAAACCAAACATTAACACTAAATATCTCGTTTCCTACTCGACAGATTTTTACGAGATTTTACACAATTATAGAAAATTGATGCCTCCATATACAGGTGAAATATAAACAAAATCTATTGAGTAGTTTACGAGATATTTCAAGTTAAATATTTCACTGTTTCAAGAGAAACCAAACATTAACACTAAATATCTCGTTTCCTACTCGACAGATTTTTACGAGATTTTACACAATTATAGACAATTGATGCCTCCATATACAGGTGAAATATAAACAAAATCTATTTAGTAGTTTACGAGATATTTCAAGTTAAATATTTCACTGTTTCAAGAGAAACCAAACATTAACACTAAATATCTCGTTTCCTACTCGACAGATTTTTACGAGATTTTACACAATTATAGACAATTGATGCCTCCATATACAGGTGAAATATAAACAAAATCTATTGAGTAGTTTACGAGATATTTCAAGTTAAATATTTCACTGTTTCAAGAGAAACCAAACATTAACACTAAATATCTCGTTTCCTACTCCACAGATTTTTACGAGATTTAACACAATTATAGACAATTGATGCCTTCATATACAGGTGAAATATAAACAAAATCTATTGAGTAGTTTACGAGATATTTCAAGTTAAATATTTCACTGTTTCAAGAGAAACCAAACATTAACACTAAATATCTCGTTTCCTACTCGACAGATTTTTACGAGATTTTATACAACCATAGACAATAGATGCCTTCATATACAGGTGAAATATAAACAAAATCTATCGAGTAGTTTACGAGATATTTCAAGTTAAATATTTCACTGTTTCAAGAGAAACCAAACATTAACACTAAATATCTCGTTTCCTACTCGACAGATTTTTAAGAGATTTTACACAATTATAGACAACAGATGCCTTCATATACAGGTGAAATATAAACAAAATCTATTGAGTAGTTTACGAGATATTTCAAGTTAAATATTTCACTGTTTCAAGAGAAACCAAAAATTAACACTAAATATCTCGTTTCCTACTCCACAGATTTTTACGAGATTTTATACAATCATAGACAATAGATGCCTTCATATACAGGTGAAATATAAACAAAATCTATTGAGTAGTTTACGAGATATTTCAAGTTAAATATTTCACTGTTTCAAGAGAAACCAAACATTAACACTAAATATCTCGTTTCCTACTCCACAGATTTTTAAGAGATTTTATACAATCATAGACAATAGATGCCTCCATATACAGGTGAAATATAAACAAAATCTATCGAGTAGTTTACGAGATATTTCAAGTTAAATATTTCACTGTTTCAAGAGAAACCAAACATTAACACTAAATATCTCGTTTCCTACTCGACAGATTTTTACGAGATTTTATACAATCATAGACAATAGATGCCTTCATATACAGGTTAAATATAAACAAAATCTATTGAGTAGTTTACGAGATATTTCAAGTTAAATATTTCACTGTTTCAAGAGTACCAAACATTAACACTAAATATCTCGTTTCCTACTCGACAGATTTTTACGAGATTTTATACAATCATAGACAATAGATGCCTTCATATACAGGTGAAATATAAACAAAATCTATTGAGTAGTTTACGAGATATTTCAAGTTAAATATTTCACTGTTTCAAGAGAAACCAAACATTAACACTAAATATCTCGTTTCCTACTCCACAGATTTTTACGAGATTTTATACAATTATGGACAATAGATGTCTCCATATACAGGTGAAACATAAACAAAATCTATCGACTAGTATTCGATATTTGAAGCTTAAAATTTCGCTGTTTCAAGAGAAACCAAACATTAACACTAAATATCTCGTTTCCTACTCCACAGATTTTTAAGAGATTTTATACAATCATAGACAATTGATGCCTCCATATACAGGTGAAATATAAACAAAATCTATTGAGTAGTTTACGAGATATTTCAAGTTAAATATTTCACTGTTTCAAGAGAAACCAAACATTAACACTAAATATCTCGTTTCCTACTCGACAGATTTTTAAGAGATTTTACACAATTATAGACAATAGATGCCTTCATATACAGGTGAAATATAAACAAAATCTATTGAGTAGTTTACGAGATATTTCAAGTTAAATATTTCACTGTTTCAAGAGAAACCAAACATTAACACTAAATATCTCGTTTCCTACTAGACAGATTTTTACGAGATTTTATACAATCATAGACAATAGATGCCTTCATATACAGGTGAAATATAAACAAAATCTATTGAGTAGTTTACGAGATATTTCAAGTTAAATATTTCACTGTTTCAAGAGAAACCAAACATTAACACTAAATATCTCGTTTCCTACTCGACAGATTTTTACGAGATTTTATACAATCTTAGACAATAGATGCCTTCATATACAGGTGAAATATAAACAAAATCTATTGAGTAGTTTACGAGATATTTCAAGTTAAATATTTCACTGTTTCAAGAGAAACCAAACATTAACACTAAATATCTCGTTTCTTACTCGACAGATTTTTACGAGATTTTATACAACCATAGACAATAGATGCCTTCATATACAGGTGAAATATAAACAAAATCTATCGAGTAGTTTACGAGATATTTCAAGTTAAATATTTCACTGTTTCAAGAGAAACCAAACATTAACACTAAATATCTCGTTTCCTACTCGACAGATTTTTAAGAGATTTTACACAATTATAGACAACAGATGCCTTCATATACAGGTGAAATATAAACAAAATCTATTGAGTAGTTTACGAGATATTTCAAGTTAAATATTTCACTGTTTCAAGAGAAACCAAAAATTAACACTAAATATCTCGTTTCCTACTCCACAGATTTTTACGAGATTTTATACAATCATAGACAATAGATGCCTTCATATACAGGTGAAATATAAACAAAATCTATTGAGTAGTTTACGAGATATTTCAAGTTAAATATTTCACTGTTTCAAGAGAAACCAAACATTAACACTAAATATCTCGTTTCCTACTCCACAGATTTTTAAGAGATTTTATACAATCATAGACAATAGATGCCTTCATATACAGGTGAAATATAAACAAAATCTATCGAGTAGTTTACGAGATATTTCAAGTTAAATATTTCACTGTTTCAAGAGAAACCAAACATTAACACTAAATATCTCGTTTCCTACTCGACAGATTTTTACGAGATTTTATACAATCATAGACAATAGATGCCTTCATATACAGGTGAAATATAAACAAAATCTATTGAGTAGTTTACGAGATATTTCAAGTTAAATATTTCACTGTTTCAAGAGTACCAAACATTAACACTAAATATCTCGTTTCCTACTCGACAGATTTTTACGAGATTTTATACAATCATAGACAATAGATGCCTTCATATACAGGTGAAATATAAACAAAATCTATTGAGTAGTTTACGAGATATTTCAAGTTAAATATTTCACTGTTTCAAGAGAAACCAAACATTAACACTAAATATCTCGTTTCCTACTCCACAGATTTTTACGAGATTTTATACAATTATGGACAATAGATGTCTCCATATACAGGTGAAACATAAACAAAATCTATCGACTAGTATTCGATATTTGAAGCTTAATATTTCGCTGTTTCAAGAGAAACCAAACATTAACACTAAATATCTCGTTTCCTACACCACAGATTTTTAAGAGATTTTATACAATCATAGACAATTGATGCCTCCATATACAGGTGAAATATAAACAAAATCTATTGAGTAGTTTAAGAGATATTTCAAGTTAAATATTTCACTGTTTCAAGAGAAACCAAACATTAACACTAAATATCTCGTTTCCTACTCGACAGATTTTTAAGAGATTTTATACAATCATAGGCAATTGATGCCTCCATATACAGGCGAAATATAAACGAAATCTATTGAGTAGTTTACGAGATATTTTAAGTTAAATATTTCACTGTTTCAAGAGAAACCAAACATTAACACTAAATATCTCGTTTCCTACTCCACAGATTTATAAGAGATTTTATACAATCATAGACAATTGATGCCTCCATATACAGGTGAAATATAAACAAAATCTATTGAGTAGTTTACGAGATATTTCAAGTTAAATATTTCACTGTTTCAAGAGAAACCAAACATTAACACTAAATATCTCGTTTCCTACTCGACAGATTTTTACGAGATTTTACACAATTATAGACAATTGATGCCTCCATATACAGGTGAAATATAAACAAAATCTATTGAGTAGTTTACGAGATATTTCAAGTTAAATATTTCACTGTTTCAAGAGAAACCAAACATTAACACTAAATATCTCGTTTCCTACTCCACAGATTTTTACGAGATTTAACACAATTATAGACAATTGATGCCTCCATATACAGGTGAAATATAAACAAAATCTATTGAGTAGTTTACGAGATATTTCAAGTTAAATATTTCACTGTTTCAAGAGAAACCAAACATTAACACTAAATATCTCGTTTCCTACTCCACAGATTTTTACGAGATTTTACACAATTATAGACAATTGATGCCTCCATATACAGGTGAAATATAAACAAAATCTATTGAGTAGTTTACGAGATATTTCAAGTTAAATATTTCACTGTTTCAAGAGAAACCAAACATTAACACTAAATATCTCGTTTCCTACTCGACAGATTTTTACGAGATTTTATACAATTATAGACAATTGATGCCTCCATATACAGGTGAAATATAAACAAAATCTATTGAGTAGTTTACGAGATATTTCAAGTTAAATATTTCACTGTTTCAAGAGAAACCAAACATTAACACTAAATGTCTCGTTTCCTACTCGACAGATTTTTACGAGATTTTACACAATTATAGACAATTGATGCCTCCATATACAGGTGAAATATAAACAAAATCTATTTAGTAGTTTACGAGATATTTCAAGTTAAATATTTCACTGTTTCAAGAGAAACCAAACATTAACACTAAATATCTCGTTTCCTACTCGACAGATTTTTACGAGATTTTACACAATTATAGACAATTGATGCCTCCATATACAGGTGAAATATAAACAAAATCTATTGAGTAGTTTACGAGATATTTCAAGTTAAATATTTCACTGTTTCAAGAGAAACCAAACATTAACACTAAATATCTCGTTTCCTACTCCACAGATTTTTACGAGATTTAACACAATTATAGACAATTGATGCCTCCGTATACAGGTGAAATATAAACAAAATCTATTGAGTAGTTTACGAGATATTTCAAGTTAAATATTTCACTGTTTCAAGAGAAACCAAACATTAACACTAAATATCTCGTTTCCTACTCGACAGATTTTTACGAGATTTTACACAATTATAGACAATAGATGCCTTCATATACAGGTGAAATATGAACAAAATCTATTGAGTAGTTTACGAGATATTTCAAGTTAAATATTTCACTGTTTCAAGAGAAACCAAACATTAACACTAAATATCTCGTTTCCTACTCGACAGATTTTTAAGAGATTTTACACAATTATAGACAATAGATGCCTTCATATACAGGTGAAATATAAACAAAATCTATTGAGTAGTTTACGAGATATTTCAAGTTAAATATTTCACTGTTTCAAGAGAAACCAAACATTAACACTAAATATCTCGTTTCCTACTCGACAGATTTTTAAGAGATTTTACACAATTATAGACAACAGATGCCTTCATATACAGGTGAAATATAAACGAAATCTATTGAGTAGTTTACGAGATATTTCAAGTTAAATATTTCACTGTTTCAAGAGAAACCAAACATTAACACTAAATATCTCGTTTCCTACTCGACAGATTTTTAAGAGATTTTACACAATTATAGACAATAGATGCCTTCATATACAGGTGAAATATAAACAAAATCTATTGAGTAGTTTACGAGATATTTCAAGTTCAATATTTCACTGTTTCAAGAGAAACCAAACATTAACACTAAATATCTCGTTTCCTACTCGACAGATTATTAAGAGATTTTACACAATTATAGACAATAGATGCCTTCATATACAGGTGAAATATAAAAAAAATCTATTTAGTAGTTTACGAGATATTTCAAGTTAAATATTTCACTGTTTCAAGAGAAACCAAACATTAACACTAAATATCTCGTTTCCTACTCGACAGATTTTTACGAGATTTTACACAATTATAGACAATAGATGCCTTCATATACAGGTGAAATATAAACAAAATCTATTGAGTAGTTTACGAGATATTTCAAGTTAAATATTTCACTGTTTCAAGAGAAACCAAACATTAACACTAAATATCTCGTTTCCTACTCGACAGATTTTTAAGAGATTTTATACAATCATAGACAATTGATGCCTCCATATACAGGTGAAATATAAACAAAATCTATTGAGTAGTTTACGAGATATTTCAAGTTAAATATTTCACTGTTTCAAGAGAAACCAAACATTAACACTAAATATCTCGTTTCCTACTCGACAGATTTTTACGAGATTTTACACAATCATAGACAATTGATGCCTCCATATACAGGTGAAATATAAACAAAATCTATTGAGTAGTTTACGAGATATTTCAAGTTAAATATTTCACTGTTTCAAGAGAAACCAAACATTAACACTAAATATCTCGTTTCCTACTCCACAGATTTTTACGAGATTTTACACAATTATAGACAATTGATGCCTCCATATACAGGTGAAATATAAACAAAATCTATTGAGTAGTTTACGAGATATTTCAAGTTAAATATTTCACTGTTTCAAGAGAAACCAAACATTAACACTAAATATCTCGTTTCCTACTCGACAGATTTTTACGAGATTTTACACAATTATAGACAATTGATGCCTCCATATACAGGTGAAATATAAACAAAATCTATTGAGTAGTTTACGAGATATTTCAAGTTAAATATTTCACTGTTTCAAGAGAAACCAAACATTAACACTAAATATCTCGTTTCCTACTCGACAGATTTTTACGAGATTTTACACAATTATAGACAATTGATGCCTCCATATACAGGTGAAATATAAACAATATCTATTGAGTAGTTTACGAGATATTTCAAGTTAAATATTTCACTGTTTCAAGAGAAACGAAACATTAACACTAAATATCTCGTTTCCTACTCGACAGATTTTTACGAGATTTTACACAATTATAGACAATTGATGCCTTCATATACAGGTGAAATATAAACAAAATCTATTGAGTAGTTTACGAGATATTTCAAGTTAAATATTTCACTGTTTCAAGAGAAACCAAACATTAACACTAAATATCTCGTTTCCTACTCCACAGATTTTTACGAGATTTTACACAATAATAGACAATTGATGCCTCCATATACAGGTGAAATATAAACAAAATCTATTGAGTAGTTTACGAGATATTTCATGTTAAATATTTCACTGTTTCAAGAGAAACCAAACATTAACACTAAATATCTCGTTTCCTACTCCACAGATTTTTAAGAGATTTTATACAATCATAGACAATTGATGCCTCCATATACAGGTGAAATATAAACAAAATCTATTGAGTAGTTTACGAGATATTTCAAGTTAAATATTTCACTGTTTCAAGAGAAACCAAACATTAACACTAAATATCTCGTTTCCTACTCGACAGATTTTTAAGAGATTTTATACAATCATAGACAATTGATGCCTCCATATACAGGTGAAATATAAACAAAATCTATTGAGTAGTTTACGAGATATTTCAAGTTAAATATTTCACTGTTTCAAGAGAAACCAAACATTAACACTAAATATCTCGTTTCCTACTCGACAGATTTTTAAGAGATTTTATACAATCATAGACAATTGATGCCTCCATATACAGGTGAAATATAAACAAAATCTATTGAGTAGTTTACGAGATATTTCAAGTTAAATATTACACTGTTTCAAGAGAAACCAAACATTAACACTAAATATCTCGTTTCCTACTCCACAGATTTTTAAGAGATTTTATACAATCATAGACAATTGATGCCTCCATATACAGGTGAAATATAAACAAAATCTATTGAGTAGTTTACGAGATATTTCAAGTTAAATATTTCACTGTTTCAAGAGAAACCAAACATTAACACTAAATATCTCATTTCCTACTCCACAGATTTTTAAGAGATTTTATACAATCATAGACAATTGATGCCTCCATATACAGGTGAAATATAAACAAAATCTATTGAGTAGTTTACGAGATATTTCAAGTTAAATATTTCACTGTTTCAAGAGAAACCAAACATTAACACTAAATATCTCGTTTCCTACTCCACAGATTTTTAAGAGATTTTATACAATCATAGACAATAGATGTCTCCATATACAGGTGAAACATAAACAAAATCTATCGAGTAGTATTCGATATTTGAAGCTAAATATTTCGCTGTTTCAAGAGAAACCAAACATTAACACTAAATATCTCGTTTCCTACTCCACAGATTTTTAAGAGATTTTATACAATCATAGACAATTGATGCCTCCATATACAGGTGAAATATAAACAAAATCTATTGAGTAGTTTACGAGATATTTCAAGTTAAATATTTCACTGTTTCAAGAGAAACCAAACATTAACACTAAATATCTCGTTTCCTACTCGACAGATTTTTAGGAGATTTTATACAATCATAGACAATTGATGCCTCCATATACAGGTGAAATATAAACAAAATCTATTGAGTAGTTTACGAGATATTTCAAGTTAAATATTTCACTGTTTCAAGAGAAACCAAACATTAACACTAAATATCTCGTTTCCTACTCCACAGATTTTTAAGAGATTTTATACAATCATAGACAATTGATGCCTCCATATACAGGTGAAATATAAACAAAATCTATTGAGTAGTTTACGAGATATTTCAAGTTAAATATTTCACTGTTTCAAGAGAAACCAAACATTAACACTAAATATCTCGTTTCCTACTCGACAGATTTTTAAGAGATTTTATACAATCATAGACAATTGATGCCTCCATATACAGGTGAAATATAAACAAAATCTATTGAGTAGTTTACGAGATATTTCAAGTTAAATATTTCACTGTTTCAAGAGAAACCAAACATTAACACTAAATATCTCGTTTCCTACTCCACAGATTTTTAAGAGATTTTATACAATCATAGACAATTGATGCCTCCATATACAGGTGAAATATAAACAAAATCTATTGAGTAGTTTACGAGATATTTCAAGTTAAATATTTCACTGTTTCAAGAGAAACCAAACATTAACACTAAATATCTCGTTTCCTACTCCACAGATTTTTAAGAGATTTTATACAATCATAGACAATTGATGCCTCCATATACAGGTGAAATATAAACAAAATCTATTGAGTAGTTTACGAGATATTTCAAGTTAAATATTTCACTGTTTCAAGAGAAACCAAACATTAACACTAAATATCTCATTTCCTACTCCACAGATTTTTAAGAGATTTTATACAATCATAGACAATTGATGCCTCCATATACAGGTGAAATATAAACAAAATCTATTGAGTAGTTTACGAGATATTTCAAGTTAAATATTTCACTGTTTCAAGAGAAACCAAACATTAACACTAAATATCTCGTTTCCTACTCGACAGATTTTTACGAGATTTTACACAATCATAGACAATTGATGCCTCCATATACAGGTGAAATATAAACAAAATCTATTGAGTAGTTTACGAGATATTTCAAGTTAAATATTTCACTGTTTCAAGAGAAACGAAACATTAACACTAAATATCTCGTTTCCTACTCCACAGATTTTTAAGAGATTTTATACAATCATAGACAATTGATGCCTCCATATACAGGTGAAATATAAACAAAATCTATTGAGTAGTTTACGAGATATTTCAAGTTAAATATTTCACTGTTTCAAGAGAAACCAAACATTAACACTAAATATCTCGTTTCCTACTCCACAGATTTTTACGAGATTTTACACAATTATAGACAATTGATGCCTCCATATACAGGTGAAATATAAACAAAATCTATTGAGTAGTTTACGAGATATTTCAAGTTAAATATTTCACTGTTTCAAGAGAAACCAAACATTAACACTAAATATCTCGTTTCCTACTCCACAGATTTTTAAGAGATTTTATACAATCATAGACAATTGATGCCTCCATATACAGGTGAAATATAAACAAAATCTATTGAGTAGTTTACGAGATATTTCAAGTTAAATATTTCACTGTTTCAAGAGAAACCAAACATTAACACTAAATATCTCGTTTCCTACTCGACAGATTTTTAAGAGATTTTATACAATCATAGACAATTGATGCCTCCATATACAGGTGAAATATAAACAGAATCTATTGAGTAGTTTACGAGATATTTCAAGTTAAATATTTCACTGTTTCAAGAGAAACCAAACATTAACACTAAATATCTCGTTTCCTACTCGACAGATTTTTAAGAGATTTTATACAATCATAGACAATTGATGCCTCCATATACAGGTGAAATATAAACAAAATCTATTGAGTAGTTTACGAGATATTTCAAGTTAAATATTTCACTGTTTCAAGAGAAACCAAACATTAACACTAAATATCTCGTTTCCTACTCCACAGATTTTTAAGAGATTTTATACAATCATAGACAATTGATGCCTCCATATACAGGTGAAATATAAACAAAATCTATTGAGTAGTTTACGAGATATTTCAAGTTAAATATTTCACTGTTTCAAGAGAAACCAAACATTAACACTAAATATCTCGTTTCCTACTCGACAGATTTTTAAGAGATTTTATACAATCATAGACAATTGATGCCTCCATATACAGGTGAAATATAAACAAAATCTATTGAGTAGTTTACAAGATATTTCAAGTTAAATATTTCACTGTTTCAAGAGAAACCAAACATTAACACTAAATATCTCGTTTCCTACTCGACAGATTTTTACGAGATTTTACACAATCATAGACAATTGATGCCTCCATATACAGGTGAAATATAAACAAAATCTATTGAGTAGTTTACGAGATATTTCAAGTTAAATATTTCACTGTTTCAAGAGAAACCAAACATTAACACTAAATATCTCGTTTCCTACTCCACAGATTTTTAAGAGATTTTATACAATCATAGACAATAGATGTCTCCATATACAGGTGAAACATAAACAAAATCTATCGAGTAGTATTCGATATTTGAAGCTAAATATTTCGCTGTTTCAAGAGAAACCAAACATTAACACTAAATATCTCGTTTCCTACTCCACAGATTTTTAGGAGATTTTATACAATCATAGACAATTGATGCCTCCATATACAGGTGAAATATAAACAAAATCTATTGAGTAGTTTACGAGATATTTCAAGTTAAATATTTCACTGTTTCAAGAGAAACCAAACATTAACACTAAATATCTCGTTTCCTACTCCACAGATTTTTAAGAGATTTTATACAATCATAGACAATTGATGCCTCCATATACAGGTGAAATATAAACAAAATCTATTGAGTAGTTTACGAGATATTTCAAGTTAAATATTTCACTGTTTCAAGAGAAACCAAACATTAACACTAAATATCTCATTTCCTACTCCACAGATTTTTAAGAGATTTTATACAATCATAGACAATTGATGCCTCCATATACAGGTGAAATATAAACAAAATCTATTGAGTAGTTTACGAGATATTTCAAGTTAAATATTTCACTGTTTCAAGAGAAACCAAACATTAACACTAAATATCTCGTTTCCTACTCGACAGATTTTTACGAGATTTTACACAATCATAGACAATTGATGCCTCCATATACAGGTGAAATATAAACAAAATCTATTGAGTAGTTTACGAGATATTTCAAGTTAAATATTTCACTGTTTCAAGAGAAACCAAACATTAACACTAAATATCTCGTTTCCTACTCCACAGATTTTTAAGAGATTTTATACAATCATAGACAATTGACGCCTCCATATACAGGTGAAATATAAACAAAATCTATTGAGTAGTTTACGAGATATTTCAAGTTAAATATTTCACTGTTTCAAGAGAAACCAAACATTAACACTAAATATCTCGTTTCCTACTCCACAGATTTTTACGAGATTTTACACAATTATAGACAATTGATGCCTCCATATACAGGTGAAATATAAACAAAATCTATTGAGTAGTTTACGAGATATTTCAAGTTAAATATTTCACTGTTTCAAGAGAAACCAAACATTAACACTAAATATCTCGTTTCCTACTCCACAGATTTTTAAGAGATTTTATACAATCATAGACAATAGATGTCTCCATATACAGGTGAAATATAAACAAAATCTATTGAGTAGTTTACGAGATATTTCAAGTTAAATATTTCACTGTTTCAAGAGAAACCAAACATTAACACTAAATATCTCGTTTCCTACTCGACAGATTTTTAAGAGATTTTATACAATCATAGACAATTGATGCCTCCATATACAGGTGAAATATAAACAAAATCTATTGAGTAGTTTACGAGATATTTCAAGTTAAATATTTCACTGTTTCAAGAGAAACCAAACATTAACACTAAATATCTCGTTTCCTACTCGACAGATTTTTAAGAGATTTTATACAATCATAGACAATTGATGCCTCCATATACAGGTGAAATATAAACAAAATCTATTGAGTAGTTTACGAGATATTTCAAGTTAAATATTTCACTGTTTCAAGAGAAACCAAACAATAACACTAAATATCTCGTTTCCTACTCCACAGATTTTTAAGAGATTTTATACAATCATAGACAATTGATGCCTCCATATACAGGTGAAATATAAACAAAATCTATTGAGTAGTTTACGAGATATTTCAAGTTAAATATTTCACTGTTTCAAGAGAAACCAAACATTAACACTAAATATCTCATTTCCTACTCCACAGATTTTTAAGAGATTTTATACAATCATAGACAATTGATGCCTCCATATACAGGTGAAATATAAACAAAATCTATTGAGTAGTTTACGAGATATTTCAAGTTAAATATTTCACTGTTTCAAGAGAAACCAAACATTAACACTAAATATCTCGTTTCCTACTCGACAGATTTTTAAGAGATTTTATACAATCATAGACAATTGATGCCTCCATATACAGGTGAAATATAAACAAAATCTATTGAGTAGTTTACGAGATATTTCAAGTTAAATATTTCACTGTTTCAAGAGAAACCAAACATTAACACTAAATATCTCGTTTCCTACTCCACAGATTTTTAAGAGATTTTATACAATCATAGACAATTGATGCCTCCATATACAGGTGAAATATAAACAAAATCTATTGAGTAGTTTACGAGATATTTCAAGTTAAATATTTCACTGTTTCAAGAGAAACCAAACATTAACACTAAATATCTCGTTTCCTACTCGACAGATTTTTAAGAGATTTTATACAATCATAGACAATTGATGCCTCCATATACAGGTGAAATATAAACAAAATCTATTGAGTAGTTTACGAGATATTTCAAGTTAAATATTTCACTGTTTCAAGAGAAACCAAACATTAACACTAAATATCTCGTTTCCTACTCGACAGATTTTTACGAGATTTTACACAATCATAGACAATTGATGCCTCCATATACAGGTGAAATATAAACAAAATCTATTGAGTAGTTTACGAGATATTTCAAGTTAAATATTTCACTGTTTCAAGAGAAACCAAACATTAACACTAAATATCTCGTTTCCTACTCCACAGATTTTTAAGAGATTTTATACAATCATAGACAATAGATGTCTCCATATACAGGTGAAACATAAACAAAATCTATCGAGTAGTATTCGATATTTGAAGCTAAATATTTCGCTGTTTCAAGAGAAACCAAACATTAACACTAAATATCTCGTTTCCTACTCGACAGATTTTTAAGAGATTTTATACAATCATAGACAATTGATGCCTCCATATACAGGTGAAATATAAACAAAATCTATTGAGTAGTTTACGAGATATTTCAAGTTAAATATTTCACTGTTTCAAGAGAAACCAAACATTAACACTAAATATCTCGTTTCCTACTCCACAGATTTTTAAGAGATTTTATACAATCATAGACAATTGATGCCTCCATATACAGGTGAAATATAAACAAAATCTATTGAGTAGTTTACGAGATATTTCAAGTTAAATATTTCACTGTTTCAAGAGAAACCAAACATTAACACTAAATATCTCATTTCCTACTCCACAGATTTTTAAGAGATTTTATACAATCATAGACAATTGATGCCTCCATATACAGGTGAAATATAAACAAAATCTATTGAGTAGTTTACGAGATATTTCAAGTTAAATATTTCACTGTTTCAAGAGAAACCAAACATTAACACTAAATATCTCGTTTCCTACTCGACAGATTTTTACGAGATTTTACACAATCATAGACAATTGATGCCTCCATATACAGGTGAAATATAAACAAAATCTATTGAGTAGTTTACGAGATATTTCAAGTTAAATATTTCACTGTTTCAAGAGAAACCAAACATTAACACTAAATATCTCGTTTCCTACTCCACAGATTTTTAAGAGATTTTATACAATCATAGACAATTGATGCCTCCATATACAGGTGAAATATAAACAAAATCTATTGAGTAGTTTACGAGATATTTCAAGTTAAATATTTCACTGTTTCAAGAGAAACCAAACATTAACACTAAATATCTCGTTTCCTACTCGACAGATTTTTACGAGATTTTACACAATCATAGACAATTGATGCCTCCATATACAGGTGAAATATAAACAAAATCTATTGAGTAGTTTACGAGATATTTCAAGTTAAATATTTCACTGTTTCAAGAGAAACCAAACATTAACACTAAATATCTCGTTTCCTACTCCACAGATTTTTAAGAGATTTTATACAATCATAGACAATAGATGTCTCCATATACAGGTGAAACATAAACAAAATCTATCGAGTAGTATTCGATATTTGAAGCTAAATATTTCGCTGTTTCAAGAGAAACCAAACATTAACACTAAATATCTCGTTTCCTACTCGACAGATTTTTAAGAGATTTTATACAATCATAGACAATTGATGCCTCCATATACAGGTGAAATATAAACAAAATCTATTGAGTAGTTTACGAGATATTTCAAGTTAAATATTTCACTGTTTCAAGAGAAACCAAACATTAACACTAAATATCTCGTTTCCTACTCCACAGATTTTTAAGAGATTTTATACAATCATAGACAATTGATGCCTCCATATACAGGTGAAATATAAACAAAATCTATTGAGTAGTTTACGAGATATTTCAAGTTAAATATTTCACTGTTTCAAGAGAAACCAAACATTAACACTAAATATCTCATTTCCTACTCCACAGATTTTTAAGAGATTTTATACAATCATAGACAATTGATGCCTCCATATACAGGTGAAATATAAACAAAATCTATTGAGTAGTTTACGAGATATTTCAAGTTAAATATTTCACTGTTTCAAGAGAAACCAAACATTAACACTAAATATCTCGTTTCCTACTCGACAGATTTTTACGAGATTTTACACAATCATAGACAATTGATGCCTCCATATACAGGTGAAATATAAACAAAATCTATTGAGTAGTTTACGAGATATTTCAAGTTAAATATTTCACTGTTTCAAGAGAAACCAAACATTAACACTAAATATCTCGTTTCCTACTCCACAGATTTTTAAGAGATTTTATACAATCATAGACAATTGATGCCTCCATATACAGGTGAAATATAAACAAAATCTATTGAGTAGTTTACGAGATATTTCAAGTTAAATATTTCACTGTTTCAAGAGAAACCAAACATTAACACTAAATATCTCGTTTCCTACTCCACAGATTTTTACGAGATTTTACACAATTATAGACAATTGATGCCTCCATATACAGGTGAAATATAAACAAAATCTATTGAGTAGTTTACGAGATATTTCAAGTTATATATTTCACTGTTTCAAGAGAAACCAAACATTAACACTAAATATCTCGTTTCCTACTCGACAGATTTTTAAGAGATTTTATACAATCATAGACAATAGATGTCTCCATATACAGGTGAAATATAAACAAAATCTATTGAGTAGTTTACGAGATATTTCAAGTTAAATATTTCACTGTTTCAAGAGAAACCAAACATTAACACTAAATATCTCGTTTCCTACTCGACAGATTTTTAAGAGATTTTATACAATCATAGACAATTGATGCCTCCATATACAGGTGAAATATAAACAAAATCTATTGAGTAGTTTACGAGATATTTCAAGTTAAATATTTCACTGTTTCAAGAGAAACCAAACATTAACACTAAATATCTCGTTTCCTACTCGACAGATTTTTAAGAGATTTTATACAATCATAGACAATTGATGCCTCCATATACAGGTGAAATATAAACAAAATCTATTGAGTAGTTTACGAGATATTTCAAGTTAAATATTTCACTGTTTCAAGAGAAACCAAACAATAACACTAAATATCTCGTTTCCTACTCCACAGATTTTTAAGAGATTTTATACAATCATAGACAATTGATGCCTCCATATACAGGTGAAATATAAACAAAATCTATTGAGTAGTTTACGAGATATTTCAAGTTAAATATTTCACTGTTTCAAGAGAAACCAAACATTAACACTAAATATCTCATTTCCTACTCCACAGATTTTTAAGAGATTTTATACAATCATAGACAATTGATGCCTCCATATACAGGTGAAATATAAACAAAATCTATTGAGTAGTTTACGAGATATTTCAAGTTAAATATTTCACTGTTTCAAGAGAAACCAAACATTAACACTAAATATCTCGTTTCCTACTCGACAGATTTTTACGAGATTTTACACAATCATAGACAATTGATGCCTCCATATACAGGTGAAATATAAACAAAATCTATTGAGTAGTTTACGAGATATTTCAAGTTAAATATTTCACTGTTTCAAGAGAAACCAAACATTAACACTAAATATCTCGTTTCCTACTCGACAGATTTTTAAGAGATTTTATACAATCATAGACAATTGATGCCTCCATATACAGGTGAAATATAAACAAAATCTATTGAGCAGTTTACGAGATATTTCAAGTTAAATATTTCACTGTTTCAAGAGAAACCAAACATTAACACTAAATATCTCATTTCCTACTCCACAGATTTTTAAGAGATTTTATACAATCATAGACAATTGATGCCTCCATATACAGGTGAAATATAAACAAAATCTATTGAGTAGTTTACGAGATATTTCAAGTTAAATATTTCACTGTTTCAAGAGAAACCAAACATTAACACTAAAAATCTCGTTTCCTACTCTACAGATTTTTACGAGATTTTACACAATCATAGACAATTGATGCCTCCATATACAGATGAAATATAAACAAAATCTATTGAGTAGTTTACGAGATATTTCAAGTTAAATATTTCACTGTTTCAAGAGAAACCAAACATTAACACTAAATATCTCGTTTCCTACTCGACAGATTTTTAAGAGATTTTATACAATCATAGACAATTGATGCCTCCATATACAGGTGAAATATAAACAAAATCTATTGAGTAGTTTACGAGATATTTCAAGTTAAATATTTCACTGTTTCAAGAGAAACCAAACATTAACACTAAATATCTCGTTTCCTACTCCACAGATTTTTAAGAGATTTTATACAATCATAGACAATTGATGCCTCCATATACAGGTGAAATATAAACAAAATCTATTGAGTAGTTTACGAGATATTTCAAGTTAAATATTTCACTGTTTCAAGAGAAACCAAACATTAACACTAAATATCTCGTTTCCTACTCGACAGATTTTTACGAGATTTTACACAATTATAGACAATTGATGCCTCCATATACAGGTGAAATATAAACAAAATCTATTGAGTAGTTTACGAGATATTTCAAGTTAAATATTTCACTGTTTCAAGAGAAACCAAACATTAACACTAAATATCTCGTTTCCTACTCGACAGATTTTTACGAGATTTTACACAATTATAGACAATTGATGCCTCCATATACAGGTGAAATATAAACAAAATCTATTGAGTAGTTTACGAGATATTTCAAGTTAAATATTTCACTGTTTCAAGAGAAACCAAACATTAACACTAAATATCTCGTTTCCTACTCGACAGATTTTTACGAGATTTTACACAATTATAGACAATTGATGCCTCCATATACAGGTGAAATATAAACAACATCTATTGAGTAGTTTACGAGATATTTCAAGTTAAATATTTCACTGTTTCAAGAGAAACCAAACATTAACACTAAATATCTCGTTTCCTACTCGACAGATTTTTACGAGATTTTACACAATTATAGACAATTGATGCCTCCATATACAGGTGAAATATAAAAAAAATCTATTGAGTAGTTTACGAGATATTTCAAGTTAAATATTTCACTGTTTCAAGAGAAACCAAACATTAACACTAAATATCTCGTTTCCTACTCGACAGATTTTTACGAGATTTTACACAATTATAGACAATTGATGCCTCCATATACAGGTGAAATATAAACAAAATCTATTGAGTAGTTTACGAGATATTTCAAGTTAAATATTTCACTGTTTCAAGAGAAACCAAACATTAACACTAAATATCTCGTTTCCTACTCGACAGATTTTTACGAGATTTTACACAATTATAGACAATTGATGCCTCCATATACAGGTGAAATATAAACAAAATCTATTGAGTAGTTTACGAGATATTTCAAGTTAAATATTTCACTGTTTCAAGAGAAACCAAACATTAACACTAAATATCTCGTTTCCTACTCGACAGATTTTTACGAGATTTTACACAATTATAGACAATTGATGCCTCCATATACAGGTGAAATATAAACAAAATCTATTGAGTAGTTTACGAGATATTTCAAGTTAAATATTTCACTGTTTCAAGAGAAACCAAACATTAACACTAAATATCTCGTTTCCTACTCGACAGATTTTTACGAGATTTTACACAATTATAGACAATTGATGCCTCCATATACAGGTGAAATATAAACAAAATCTATTGAGTAGTTTACGAGATATTTCAAGTTAAATATTTCACTGTTTCAAGAGAAACCAAACATTAACACTAAATATCTCGTTTCCTACTCGACAGATTTTTACGAGATTTTACACAATTATAGACAATTGATGCCTCCATATACAGGTGAAATATAAACAAAATCTATTGAGTAGTTTACGAGATATTTCAAGTTAAATATTTCACTGTTTCAAGAGAAACCAAACATTAACACTAAATATCTCGTTTCCTACTCGACAGATTTTTACGAGATTTTACACAATTATAGACAATTGATGCCTCCATATACAGGTGAAATATAAACAAAATCTATTGAGTAGTTTACGAGATATTTCAAGTTAAATATTTCACTGTTTCAAGAGAAACCAAACATTAACACTAAATATCTCGTTTCCTACTCGACAGATTTTTACGAGATTTTACACAATTATAGACAATTGATGCCTCCATATACAGGTGAAATATAAACAAAATCTATTGAGTAGTTTACGAGATATTTCAAGTTAAATATTTCACTGTTTCAAGAGAAACCAAACATTAACACTAAATATCTCGTTTCCTACTCCACAGATTTTTAAGAGATTTTATACAATTATGGACAATAGATGTCTCCATATACAGGTGAAATATAAACAAAATCTATTGAGTAGTTTACGAGATATTTCAAGTTAAATATTTCACTGTTTCAAGAGAAACCAAACATTAACACTAAATATCTCGTTTCCTACTCGACAGATTTTTACGAGATTTTACACAATTATAGACAATTGATGCCTCCATATACAGGTGAAATATAAACAAAATCTATTGAGTAGTTTACGAGATATTTCAAGTTAAATATTTCACTGTTTCAAGAGAAACCAAACATTAACACTAAATATCTCGTTTCCTACTCGACAGATTTTTAAGAGATTTTATACAATTATAGACAATTGATGCCTCCATATACAGGTGAAATATAAACAAAATCTATTGAGTAGTTTACGAGATATTTCAAGTTAAATATTTCACTGTTTCAAGAGAAACCAAACATTAACACTAAATATCTCGTTTCCTACTCGACAGATTTTTACTAGATTTTACACAATTATGGACAATAGATGTCTCCATATACAGGTGAAACATAAACAAAATCTATCGAGTAGTATTCGATATTTGAAGCTAAATATTTCGCTGTTTCAAGAGAAACCAAACATTAACACTAAATATCTCGTTTCCTACTCCACAGATTTTTACGAGATTTTACACAATTATAGACAATTGATGCCTCCATATACAGGTGAAATATAAACAAAATCTATTGAGTAGTTTACGAGATATTTCAAGTTAAATATTTCACTGTTTCAAGAGAAACCAAACATTAACACTAAATATCTCGTTTCCTACTCGACAGATTTTTAAGAGATTTTATACAATTATAGACAATTGATGCCTCCATATACAGGTGAAATATAAACAAAATCTATTGAGTAGTTTACGAGATATTTCAAGTTAAATATTTCACTGTTTCAAGAGAAACCAAACATTAACACTAAATATCTCGTTTCCTACTCCACAGATTTTTACGAGATTTTACACAATTATAGACAATTGATGCCTCCATATACAGGTGAAATATAAACAAAATCTATTGAGTAGTTTACGAGATATTTCAAGTTAAATATTTCACTGTTTCAAGAGAAACCAAACATTAACACTAAATATCTCGTTTCCTACTCGACAGATTTTTACGAGATTTTACACAATTATAGACAATTGATGCCTCCATATACAGGTGAAATATAAACAAAATCTATTGAGTAGTTTACGAGATATTTCAAGTTAAATATTTCACTGTTTTAAGAGAAACCAAACATTAACACTAAATATCTCGTTTCCTACTCGACAGATTTTTACGAGATTTTACACAATTATAGACAATTGATGCCTCCATATACAGGTGAAATATAAACAAAATCTATTGAGTAGTTTACGAGATATTTCAAGTTAAATATTTCACTGTTTCAAGAGAAACCAAACATTAACACTAAATATCTCGTTTCCTACTCGACAGATTTTTACGAGATTTTACACAATTATAGACAATTGATGCCTCCATATACAGGTGAAATATAAACAAAATCTATCGAGTAGTATTCGATATTTGAAGCTAAATATTTCACTGTTTCAAGAGAAACCAAACATTAACACTAAATATCTCGTTTCCTACTCCACAGATTTTTAAGAGATTTTATACAATCATAGACAATTGATGCCTCCATATACAGGTGAAATATAAACAAAATCTATTGAGTAGTTTACGAGATATTTCAAGTTAAATATTTCACTGTTTCAAGAGAAACCAAACATTAACACTAAATATCTCGTTTCCTACTCGACAGATTTTTACGAGATTTTACACAATTATAGACAATTGATGCCTCCATATACAGGTGAAATATAAACAAAATCTATTGAGTAGTTTACGAGATATTTCAAGTTAAATATTTCACTGTTTCAAGAGAAACCAAACATTAACACTAAATATCTCGTTTCCTACTCCACAGATTTTTAAGAGATTTTATACAATTATGGACAATAGATGTCTCCATATACAGGTGAAATATAAACAAAATCTATTGAGTAGTTTACGAGATATTTCAAGTTAAATATTTCACTGTTTCAAGAGAAACCAAACATTAACACTAAATATCTCGTTTCCTACTCGACAGATTTTTACGAGATTTTACACAATTATAGACAATTGATGCCTCCATATACAGGTGAAATATAAACAAAATCTATTGAGTAGTTTACGAGATATTTCAAGTTAAATATTTCACTGTTTCAAGAGAAACCAAACATTAACACTAAATATCTCGTTTCCTACTCCACAGATTTTTAAGAGATTTTATACAATTATGGACAATAGATGTCTCCATATACAGGTGAAATATAAACAAAATCTATTGAGTAGTTTACGAGATATTTCAAGTTAAATATTTCACTGTTTCAAGAGAAACCAAACATTAACACTAAATATCTCGTTTCCTACTCGACAGATTTTTACGAGATTTTACACAATTATAGACAATTGATGCCTCCATATACAGGTGAAATATAAACAAAATCTATTGAGTAGTTTACGAGATATTTCAAGTTAAATATTTCACTGTTTCAAGAGAAACCAAACATTAACACTAAATATCTCGTTTCCTACTCGACAGATTTTTAAGAGATTTTATACAATTATAGACAATTGATGCCTCCATATACAGGTGAAATATAAACAAAATCTATTGAGTAGTTTACGAGATATTTCAAGTTAAATATTTCACTGTTTCAAGAGAAACCAAACATTAACACTAAATATCTCGTTTCCTACTCGACAGATTTTTACTAGATTTTACACAATTATGGACAATAGATGTCTCCATATACAGGTGAAACATAAACAAAATCTATCGAGTAGTATTCGATATTTGAAGCTAAATATTTCGCTGTTTCAAGAGAAACCAAACATTAACACTAAATATCTCGTTTCCTACTCCACAGATTTTTACGAGATTTTACACAATTATAGACAATTGATGCCTCCATATACAGGTGAAATATAAACAAAATCTATTGAGTAGTTTACGAGATATTTCAAGTTAAATATTTCACTGTTTCAAGAGAAACCAAACATTAACACTAAATATCTCGTTTCCTACTCGACAGATTTTTAAGAGATTTTATACAATTATAGACAATTGATGCCTCCATATACAGGTGAAATATAAACAAAATCTATTGAGTAGTTTACGAGATATTTCAAGTTAAATATTTCACTGTTTCAAGAGAAACCAAACATTAACACTAAATATCTCGTTTCCTACTCGACAGATTTTTACGAGATTTTACACAATTATAGACAATTGATGCCTCCATATACAGGTGAAATATAAACAAAATCTATTGAGTAGTTTACGAGATATTTCAAGTTAAATATTTCACTGTTTCAAGAGAAACCAAACATTAACACTAAATATCTCGTTTCCTACTCGACAGATTTTTACGAGATTTTACACAATTATAGACAATTGATGCCTCCATATACAGGTGAAATATAAACAAAATCTATTGAGTAGTTTACGAGATATTTCAAGTTAAATATTTCACTGTTTTAAGAGAAACCAAACATTAACACTAAATATCTCGTTTCCTACTCGACAGATTTTTACGAGATTTTACACAATTATAGACAATTGATGCCTCCATATACAGGTGAAATATAAACAAAATCTATTGAGTAGTTTACGAGATATTTCAAGTTAAATATTTCACTGTTTCAAGAGAAACCAAACATTAACACTAAATATCTCGTTTCCTACTCGACAGATTTTTACGAGATTTTACACAATTATAGACAATTGATGCCTCCATATACAGGTGAAATATAAACAAAATCTATCGAGTAGTATTCGATATTTGAAGCTAAATATTTCACTGTTTCAAGAGAAACCAAACATTAACACTAAATATCTCGTTTCCTACTCCACAGATTTTTAAGAGATTTTATACAATCATAGACAATTGATGCCTCCATATACAGGTGAAATATAAACAAAATCTATTGAGTAGTTTACGAGATATTTCAAGTTAAATATTTCACTGTTTCAAGAGAAACCAAACATTAACACTAAATATCTCGTTTCCTACTCGACAGATTTTTACGAGATTTTACACAATTATAGACAATTGATGCCTCCATATACAGGTGAAATATAAACAAAATCTATTGAGTAGTTTACGAGATATTTCAAGTTAAATATTTCACTGTTTCAAGAGAAACCAAACATTAACACTAAATATCTCGTTTCCTACTCCACAGATTTTTAAGAGATTTTATACAATTATGGACAATAGATGTCTCCATATACAGGTGAAATATAAACAAAATCTATTGAGTAGTTTACGAGATATTTCAAGTTAAATATTTCACTGTTTCAAGAGAAACCAAACATTAACACTAAATATCTCGTTTCCTACTCGACAGATTTTTAAGAGATTTTATACAATTATAGACAATTGATGCCTCCATATACAGGTGAAATATAAACAAAATCTATTGAGTAGTTTACGAGATATTTCAAGTTAAATATTTCACTGTTTCAAGAGAAACCAAACATTAACACTAAATATCTCGTTTCCTACTCGACAGATTTTTACGAGATTTTACACAATTATAGACAATTGATGCCTCCATATACAGGTGAAATATAAACAAAATCTATTGAGTAGTTTACGAGATATTTCAAGTTAAATATTTCACTGTTTCAAGAGAAACCAAACATTAACACTAAATATCTCGTTTCCTACTCGACAGATTTTTACGAGATTTTACACAATTATAGACAATTGATGCCTCCATATACAGGTGAAATATAAACAAAATCTATTGAGTAGTTTACGAGATATTTCAAGTTAAATATTTCACTGTTTCAAGAGAAACCAAACATTAACACTAAATATCTCGTTTCCTACTCGACAGATTTTTACGAGATTTTACACAATTATAGACAATTGATGCCTCCATATACAGGTGAAATATAAACAAAATCTATCCAGTAGTATTCGATATTTGAAGCTAAATATTTCACTGTTTCAAGAGAAACCAAACATTAACACTAAATATCTCGTTTCCTACTCCACAGATTTTTAAGAGATTTTATACAATCATAGACAATTGATGCCTCCATATACAGGTGAAATATAAACAAAATCTATTGAGTAGTTTACGAGATATTTCAAGTTAAATATTTCACTGTTTCAAGAGAAACCAAACATTAACACTAAATATCTCGTTTCCTACTCGACAGATTTTTACGAGATTTTACACAATTATAGACAATTGATGCCTCCATATACAGGTGAAATATAAACAAAATCTATTGAGTAGTTTACGAGATATTTCAAGTTAAATATTTCACTGTTTCAAGAGAAACCAAACATTAACACTAAATATCTCGTTTCCTACTCCACAGATTTTTAAGAGATTTTATACAATTATGGACAATAGATGTCTCCATATACAGGTGAAATATAAACAAAATCTATTGAGTAGTTTACGAGATATTTCAAGTTAAATATTTCACTGTTTCAAGAGAAACCAAACATTAACACTAAATATCTCGTTTCCTACTCGACAGATTTTTAAGAGATTTTATACAATTATAGACAATTGATGCCTCCATATACAGGTGAAATATAAACAAAATCTATTGAGTAGTTTACGAGATATTTCAAGTTAAATATTTCACTGTTTCAAGAGAAACCAAACATTAACACTAAATATCTCGTTTCCTACTCGACAGATTTTTACTAGATTTTACACAATTATGGACAATAGATGTCTCCATATACAGGTGAAACATAAACAAAATCTATCGAGTAGTATTCGATATTTGAAGCTAAATATTTCGCTGTTTCAAGAGAAACCAAACATTAACACTAAATATCTCGTTTCCTACTTCACAGATTTTTAAGAGATTTTATACAATCATAGACAATTGATGCCTCCATATACAGGTGAAATATAAACAAAATCTATTGAGTAGTTTACGAGATATTTCAAGTTAAATATTTCACTGTTTCAAGAGAAACCAAACATTAACACTAAATATCTCGTTTCCTACTCGACAGATTTTTACGAGATTTTACACAATTATAGACAATTGATGCCTCCATATACAGGTGAAATATAAACAAAATCTATTGAGTAGTTTACGAGATATTTCAAGTTAAATATTTCACTGTTTCAAGAGAAACCAAACATTAACACTAAATATCTCGTTTCCTACTCGACAGATTTTTACGAGATTTTACACAATCATAGACAATTGATGCCTCCATATACAGGTGAAATATAAACAAAATCTATTGAGTAGTTTACGAGATATTTCAAGTTAAATATTTCACTGTTTCAAGAGAAACCAAACATTAACACTAAATATCTCGTTTCCTACTCCACAGATTTTTAAGAGATTTTATACAATCATAGACAATTGATGCCTCCATATACAGGTGAAATATAAACAAAATCTATTGAGTAGTTTACGAGATATTTCAAGTTAAATATTTCACTGTTTCAAGAGAAACCAAACATTAACACTAAATATCTCGTTTCCTACTCCACAGATTTTTACGAGATTTTACACAATTATAGACAATTGATGCCTCCATATACAGGTGAAATATAAACAAAATCTATTGAGTAGTTTACGAGATATTTCAAGTTAAATATTTCACTGTTTCAAGAGAAACCAAACATTAACACTAAATATCTCGTTTCCTACTCCACAGATTTTTAAGAGATTTTATACAATCATAGACAATTGATGCCTCCATATACAGGTGAAATATAAACAAAATCTATTGAGTAGTTTACGAGATATTTCAAGTTAAATATTTCACTGTTTCAAGAGAAACCAAACATTAACACTAAATATCTCATTTCCTACTCCACAGATTTTTAAGAGATTTTATACAATCATAGACAATTGATGCCTCCATATACAGGTGAAATATAAACAAAATCTATTGAGTAGTTTACGAGATATTTCAAGTTAAATATTTCACTGTTTCAAGAGAAACCAAACATTAACACTAAATATCTCGTTTCCTACTCTATAGATTTTTACGAGATTTTACACAATCATAGACAATTGATGCCTCCATATACAGATGAAATATAAACAAAATCTATTGAGTAGTTTACGAGATATTTCAAGTTAAATATTTCACTGTTTCAAGAGAAACCAAACATTAACACTAAATATCTCGTTTCCTACTCGACAGATTTTTAAGAGATTTTATACAATCATAGACAATTGATGCCTCCATATACAGGTGAAATATAAACAAAATCTATTGAGTAGTTTACGAGATATTTCAAGTTAAATATTTCACTGTTTCAAGAGAAACCAAACATTAACACTAAATATCTCGTTTCCTACTCCACAGATTTTTAAGAGATTTTATACAATCATAGACAATTGATGCCTCCATATACAGGTGAAATATAAACAAAATCTATTGAGTAGTTTACGAGATATTTCAAGTTAAATATTTCACTGTTTCAAGAGAAACCAAACATTAACACTAAATATCTCGTTTCCTACTCGACAGATTTTTACGAGATTTTACACAATTATAGACAATTGATGCCTCCATATACAGGTGAAATATAAACAAAATCTATTGAGTAGTTTACGAGATATTTCAAGTTAAATATTTCACTGTTTCAAGAGAAACCAAACATTAACACTAAATATCTCGTTTCCTACTCGACAGATTTTTACGAGATTTTACACAATTATAGACAATTGATGCCTCCATATACAGGTGAAATATAAACAAAATCTATTGAGTAGTTTACGAGATATTTCAAGTTAAATATTTCACTGTTTCAAGAGAAACCAAACATTAACACTAAATATCTCGTTTCCTACTCGACAGATTTTTACGAGATTTTACACAATTATAGACAATTGATGCCTCCATATACAGGTGAAATATAAACAAAATCTATTGAGTAGTTTACGAGATATTTCAAGTTAAATATTTCACTGTTTCAAGAGAAACCAAACATTAACACTAAATATCTCGTTTCCTACTCGACAGATTTTTACGAGATTTTACACAATTATAGACAATTGATGCCTCCATATACAGGTGAAATATAAACAACATCTATTGAGTAGTTTACGAGATATTTCAAGTTAAATATTTCACTGTTTCAAGAGAAACCAAACATTAACACTAAATATCTCGTTTCCTACTCGACAGATTTTTACGAGATTTTACACAATTATAGACAATTGATGCCTCCATATACAGGTGAAATATAAAAAAAATCTATTGAGTAGTTTACGAGATATTTCAAGTTAGATATTTCACTGTTTCAAGAGAAACCAAACATTAACACTAAATATCTCGTTTCCTACTCGACAGATTTTTACGAGATTTTACACAATTATAGACAATTGATGCCTCCATATACAGGTGAAATATAAACAAAATCTATTGAGTAGTTTACGAGATATTTCAAGTTAAATATTTCACTGTTTCAAGAGAAACCAAACATTAACACTAAATATCTCGTTTCCTACTCGACAGATTTTTACGAGATTTTACACAATTATAGACAATTATGCCTCCATATACAGGTGAAATATAAACAAAATCTATTGAGTAGTTTACGAGATATTTCAAGTTAAATATTTCACTGTTTCAAGAGAAACCAAACATTAACACTAAATATCTCGTTTCCTACTCGACAGATTTTTACGAGATTTTACACAATTATAGACAATTGATGCCTCCATATACAGGTGAAATATAAACAAAATCTATTGAGTAGTTTACGAGATATTTCAAGTTAAATATTTCACTGTTTCAAGAGAAACCAAACATTAACACTAAATATCTCGTTTCCTACTCGACAGATTTTTACGAGATTTTACACAATTATAGACAATTGATGCCTCCATATACAGGTGAAATATAAACAAAATCTATTGAGTAGTTTACGAGATATTTCAAGTTAAATATTTCACTGTTTCAAGAGAAACCAAACATTAACACTAAATATCTCGTTTCCTACTCGACAGATGTTTACGAGATTTTACACAATTATAGACAATTGATGCCTCCATATACAGGTGAAATATAAACAAAATCTATTGAGTAGTTTACGAGATATTTCAAGTTAAATATTTCACTGTTTCAAGAGAAACCAAACATTAACACTAAATATCTCGTTTCCTACTCGACAGATTTTTACGAGATTTTACACAATTATAGACAATTGATGCCTCCATATACAGGTGAAATATAAACAAAATCTATTGAGTAGTTTACGAGATATTTCAAGTTAAATATTTCACTGTTTCAAGAGAAACCAAACATTAACACTAAATATCTCGTTTCCTACTCGACAGATTTTTACGAGATTTTACACAATTATAGACAATTGATGCCTCCATATACAGGTGAAATATAAACAAAATCTATTGAGTAGTTTACGAGATATTTCAAGTTAAATATTTCACTGTTTCAAGAGAAACCAAACATTAACACTAAATATCTCGTTTCCTACTCCACAGATTTTTAAGAGATTTTATACAATTATGGACAATAGATGTCTCCATATACAGGTGAAATATAAACAAAATCTATTGAGTAGTTTACGAGATATTTCAAGTTAAATATTTCACTGTTTCAAGAGAAACCAAACATTAACACTAAATATCTCGTTTCCTACTCGACAGATTTTTACGAGATTTTACACAATTATAGACAATTGATGCCTCCATATACAGGTGAAATATAAACAAAATCTATTGAGTAGTTTACGAGATATTTCAAGTTAAATATTTCACTGTTTCAAGAGAAACCAAACATTAACACTAAATATCTCGTTTCCTACTCGACAGATTTTTAAGAGATTTTATACAATTATAGACAATTGATGCCTCCATATACAGGTGAAATATAAACAAAATCTATTGAGTAGTTTACGAGATATTTCAAGTTAAATATTTCACTGTTTCAAGAGAAACCAAACATTAACACTAAATATCTCGTTTCCTACTCGACAGATTTTTACTAGATTTTACACAATTATGGACAATAGATGTCTCCATATACAGGTGAAACATAAACAAAATCTATCGAGTAGTATTCGATATTTGAAGCTAAATATTTCGCTGTTTCAAGAGAAACCAAACATTAACACTAAATATCTCGTTTCCTACTCCACAGATTTTTACGAGATTTTACACAATTATAGACAATTGATGCCTCCATATACAGGTGAAATATAAACAAAATCTATTGAGTAGTTTACGAGATATTTCAAGTTAAATATTTCACTGTTTCAAGAGAAACCAAACATTAACACTAAATATCTCGTTTCCTACTCGACAGATTTTTAAGAGATTTTATACAATTATAGACAATTGATGCCTCCATATACAGGTGAAATATAAACAAAATCTATTGAGTAGTTTACGAGATATTTCAAGTTAAATATTTCACTGTTTCAAGAGAAACCAAACATTAACACTAAATATCTCGTTTCCTACTCGACAGATTTTTACGAGATTTTACACAATTATAGACAATTGATGTCTCCATATACAGGTGAAATATAAACAAAATCTATTGAGTAGTTTACGAGATATTTCAAGTTAAATATTTCACTGTTTCAAGAGAAACCAAGCATTAACACTAAATATCTCGTTTCCTACTCGACAGATTTTTACGAGATTTTACACAATTATAGACAATTGATGCCTCCATATACAGGTGAAATATAAACAAAATCTATTGAGTAGTTTACGAGATATTTCAAGTTAAATATTTCACTGTTTTAAGAGAAACCAAACATTAACACTAAATATCTCGTTTCCTACTCGACAGATTTTTACGAGATTTTACACAATTATAGACAATTGATGCCTCCATATACAGGTGAAATATAAACAAAATCTATTGAGTAGTTTACGAGATATTTCAAGTTAAATATTTCACTGTTTCAAGAGAAACCAAACATTAACACTAAATATCTCGTTTCCTACTCGACAGATTTTTACGAGATTTTACACAATTATAGACAATTGATGCCTCCATATACAGGTGAAATATAAACAAAATCTATCGAGTAGTATTCGATATTTGAAGCTAAATATTTCACTGTTTCAAGAGAAACCAAACATTAACACTAAATATCTCGTTTCCTACTCCACAGATTTTTAAGAGATTTTATACAATCATAGACAATTGATGCCTCCATATACAGGTGAAATATAAACAAAATCTATTGAGTAGTTTACGAGATATTTCAAGTTAAATATTTCACTGTTTCAAGAGAAACCAAACATTAACACTAAATATCTCGTTTCCTACTCGACAGATTTTTACGAGATTTTACACAATTATAGACAATTGATGCCTCCATATACAGGTGAAATATAAACAAAATCTATTGAGTAGTTTACGAGATATTTCAAGTTAAATATTTCACTGTTTCAAGAGAAACCAAACATTAACACTAAATATCTCGTTTCCTACTCCACAGATTTTTAAGAGATTTTATACAATTATGGACAATAGATGTCTCCATATACAGGTGAAATATAAACAAAATCTATTGAGTAGTTTACGAGATATTTCAAGTTAAATATTTCACTGTTTCAAGAGAAACCAAACATTAACACTAAATATCTCGTTTCCTACTCGACAGATTTTTAAGAGATTTTATACAATTATAGACAATTGATGCCTCCATATACAGGTGAAATATAAACAAAATCTATTGAGTAGTTTACGAGATATTTCAAGTTAAATATTTCACTGTTTCAAGAGAAACCAAACATTAACACTAAATATCTCGTTTCCTACTCGACAGATTTTTACGAGATTTTACACAATTATAGACAATTGATGCCTCCATATACAGGTGAAATATAAACAAAATCTATTGAGTAGTTTACGAGATATTTCAAGTTAAATATTTCACTGTTTCAAGAGAAACCAAACATTAACACTAAATATCTCGTTTCCTACTCGACAGATTTTTACGAGATTTTACACAATTATAGACAATTGATGCCTCCATATACAGGTGAAATATAAACAAAATCTATTGAGTAGTTTACGAGATATTTCAAGTTAAATATTTCACTGTTTCAAGAGAAACCAAACATTAACACTAAATATCTCGTTTCCTACTCGACAGATTTTTACGAGATTTTACACAATTATAGACAATTGATGCCTCCATATACAGGTGAAATATAAACAAAATCTATCGAGTAGTATTCGATATTTGAAGCTAAATATTTCACTGTTTCAAGAGAAACCAAACATTAACACTAAATATCTCGTTTCCTACTCCACAGATTTTTAAGAGATTTTATACAATCATAGACAATTGATGCCTCCATATACAGGTGAAATATAAACAAAATCTATTGAGTAGTTTACGAGATATTTCAAGTTAAATATTTCACTGTTTCAAGAGAAACCAAACATTAACACTAAATATCTCGTTTCCTACTCGACAGATTTTTACGAGATTTTACACAATTATAGACAATTGATGCCTCCATATACAGGTGAAATATAAACAAAATCTATTGAGTAGTTTACGAGATATTTCAAGTTAAATATTTCACTGTTTCAAGAGAAACCAAACATTAACACTAAATATCTCGTTTCCTACTCCACAGATTTTTAAGAGATTTTATACAATTATGGACAATAGATGTCTCCATATACAGGTGAAATATAAACAAAATCTATTGAGTAGTTTACGAGATATTTCAAGTTAAATATTTCACTGTTTCAAGAGAAACCAAACATTAACACTAAATATCTCGTTTCCTACTCGACAGATTTTTACTAGATTTTACACAATTATGGACAATAGATGTCTCCATATACAGGTGAAACATAAACAAAATCTATCGAGTAGTATTCGATATTTGAAGCTAAATATTTCGCTGTTTCAAGAGAAACCAAACATTAACACTAAATATCTCGTTTCCTACTTCACAGATTTTTAAGAGATTTTATACAATCATAGACAATTGATGCCTCCATATACAGGTGAAATATAAACAAAATCTATTGAGTAGTTTACGAGATATTTCAAGTTAAATATTTCACTGTTTCAAGAGGAACCAAACATTAACACTAAATATCTCGTTTCCTACTCGACAGATTTTTACGAGATTTTACACAATTATAGACAATTGATGCCTCCATATACAGGTGAAATATAAACAAAATCTATTGAGTAGTTTACGAGATATTTCAAGTTAAATATTTCACTGTTTCAAGAGAAACCAAACATTAACACTAAATATCTCGTTTCCTACTCGACAGATTTTTAAGAGATTTTATACAATTATAGACAATTGATGCCTCCATATACAGGTGAAATATAAACAAAATCTATTGAGTAGTTTACGAGATATTTCAAGTTAAATATTTCACTGTTTCAAGAGAAACCAAACATTAACACTAAATATCTCGTTTCCTACTCGACAGATTTTTACTAGATTTTACACAATTATGGACAATAGATGTCTCCATATACAGGTGAAACATAAACAAAATCTATCGAGTAGTATTCGATATTTGAAGCTAAATATTTCGCTGTTTCAAGAGAAACCAAACATTAACACTAAATATCTCGTTTCCTACTACACAGATTTTTAAGAGATTTTATACAATCATAGACAATTGATGCCTCCATATACAGGTGAAATATAAACAAAATCTATTGAGTAGTTTACGAGATATTTCAAGTTAAATATTTCACTGTTTCAAGAGAAACCAAACATTAACACTAAATATCTCGTTTCCTACTCCACAGATTTTTAAGAGATTTTATACAATTATGGACAATAGATGTCTCCATATACAGGTGAAATATAAACAAAATCTATTGAGTAGTTTACGAGATATTTCAAGTTAAATATTTTACTGTTTCAAGAGAAACCAAACATTAACACTAAATATCTCGTTTCCTAACCGACAGATTTTTACGAGATTTTACACAATTATAGACAATTGATGCCTCCATATACAGGTGAAATATAAACAAAATCTATTGAGTAGTTTACGAGATATTTCAAGTTAAATATTTCACTGTTTCAAGAGAAACCAAACATTAACACTAAATATCTCGTTTCCTACTCGACAGATTTTTAAGAGATTTTATACAATTATAGACAATTGATGCCTCCATATACAGGTGAAATATAAACAAAATCTATTGAGTAGTTTACGAGATATTTCAAGTTAAATATTTCACTGTTTCAAGAGAAACCAAACATTAACACTAAATATCTCGTTTCCTACTCCACAGATTTTTAAGAGATTTTATACAATTATGGACAATAGATGTCTCCATATACAGGTGAAATATAAACAAAATCTATCGAGTAGTATTCGATATTTGAAGCTAAATATTTCAATGTTTCAAGACAAACCAAAATTTATCACTAAATATTTCGTTTCCTACTCGACAGATTTTTACGAGATTTTACACAATTATAGACAATAGATGTCTCCATATACAGGTGAAATATAAACAAAATCTATGGAGTAGTTTTCCAGATAGTTGATAGTTTGTTAATGGTTGGAGGATTTTATTTTAGTCAAAATTTGTATCCTTTATATCTCTTCTTCTTGTCATTAGATTTCAATGAATTCGCTACTAAAACGTAGAGAATAGTTTTCTCTATAACTGTCATAATATTCTCTTTTTCTATATGCTAACAGTTATTTTACATTAAAATATTTAGAAAATTATTCTATAAATATCCAGACAGTAATCACAATTTGTGCCGATTTTCACAAATGTTACTCACACTATAAATCTTA
This sequence comes from Rhodnius prolixus, assembly GCF_049639745.1. NCBI lineage: Eukaryota > Metazoa > Arthropoda > Insecta > Hemiptera > Reduviidae > Rhodnius > Rhodnius prolixus. The sequence goes on along the minus strand of NW_027411636.1, from coordinate 1,175,846 downwards.
GAAAAAATAAGAAAATTGCGGTGACGAAGTGTACCACCTGCACATTCTTTGGCAAACTGACAAAATGTTCTGTTGGTTATGGTTGTTTGGGTCAAGAGTAAGTTTGATTTGGGAAGATTTCATTTTCAATCTTCATTACCTAATTAAACTTCTTAATTCCTAAGGAAAAACAAATTTTAATTTTAAATACTGTCCAAACAGCATTCTCACAAACAAAGCTTGTCGCCCACAATGGAATTTTTAGTTGTACCAATATAACATTTCTAATGTAATGGGTTCAGGGATTTTTTTTTAATTTTTGTTTTCTAAAATAAGTGAAAATAATGGCAACACTGGATAGACACGGCGGAATTCTATTCTTTGAAGTTTTGTAGTGTATACCACAAAAATAACAATGTGTGTATGTTGTATACTACTATTCTATGGGACTTGTTGGTAACAGGCACGATGTAGCCGGTAGATAGACCACGTGGACATGCTCTCTGGACGTGATTACCGGGAGCGATTACCTGCAGCACCACGGCTACATTCTCTGGCTTTTCTCGCTGTTTTTACAGCTCCTCTCATCGCCTAGACGTAATTAATATTTGTTCACTTGCCACGCAGACTGGAACTTTAGTTTTGAAACCACAGAATGAGCTTAGTTTGTGCAGATTGTTTCGTGACGATTACTAATTCTTAGAATGAGGAGAGACTATAATCATGCTGCCTAATCATTCGATAGCGAATTTTTCACGTGAGGGGCCCCCCCGATTCATAAAATCTGGTCTGTAACCTCATAAAACCTTCATTAGGATTACACTATTTTTTTTAAAATTATTTAAGGTTGTTGACGCCCGGTGCTTTTTTACAGAGCACTGCAGGCCTCCCGGACAGTGTATTGTAAGAAGCCCCAAGAGGAGAAAAATCTAAGTATCAGCAACTTGATAAGGGTACAGCTGACTAACTGAGCTTATCCCTTACCTGACTCTAGTGAAGTCGCTGAGGTAACATTGAAAAAGGAAAGGAAGGTTTCAAAGCCCTTTGGCCTATCAGCGAATAGCGTCCTTAAACCCAACGCATAGATTCTCCCCTCGAAATTTCTAGCCTAGAAAAATTAAAGGGGTGCTGCTCTGAGCCCCCTCTCCCAACCAAAAAATAAAAAAAAGAATCCTCGTGGAAATGTTTTGTATAGGTGCTCAGGCATTCAGGTGGGGAAATATGTAACAAACATTTTTAAAAAGCAAACCATTGGCACCATTCTCGGGAAAAATGGAGAAATACTGAAATATCCATAATGGTGAAGCTGAACTTCCAGATGATGGGTTTCAGCCGCACTCTCAATATGGCGGGAGAAAGCTGAACCAAAACGGTACAACAAGTTGTCTTCTAGATCTTCTTTTAAAGCCTTGATACTTAAGCAGCTCACGGGTACAACTGCGTTTTCCTGCAAGTAATAATCCAAGATGGAAGAAAAACTTTCGAGAGAAATAGTCAAAGGAAGTCGTGTGTACAAATGATGGCAGTGCGACAGATGTACAATTGTACAGACATTGTACACAAAGCCAGAACTCTTTTAATATAAACGATTTTTTCTAATCTCGGTATAATTCTACACCGAACAAATGGTTTGTTTTTGTTTTTCGAGGAGTCCATGTTATTACAAGATCATCTAGTTAAAGAGCATTTTGTAAACAGTTTTCTAAATTGTTTGTTATCTATATTTGTGCTCAAATTGATCTCCTACACATGTCCAACTGAGTATGAATATAAACAAGTATTATTGTTAGTTAATCGGATGCGATTGTTAGTTAACTAGCGTGTAGTCAGTCGGCGGCTACCACAGTGGAAGGATTTCCGTTCGCTGAAGATCAGGAGCCATCGCCCCCACAAGGCTGTTTACTAATCTTTCGAAAGATGGTTTCTTTAATTCGCAGGTTTACTTTCTCTAATAATTCTAGCGCGAGAAACTATTTGGATTCGTGCGAATTTTAGTATTCATTGCAAATATTCTTTTTCGGGGTCGACTGTGTAAAAAGTAAAGTAATAAGTACCATTTTTTTCAAGTTAGCTTTATGTCCAACTGCCAAATTAGGTATCATGAACGGAGGCGACTAGCAAACATACTTTACTTTTAACCATCTCACATTGTTAGTTGTTAAATAAAATCCAAGGCCCTAGGCCTGAAATTTGAACCCACAGAACTACATCTTAGCTTTGCAAACTCAAACTCTCGGCTACCATGTCCCCGCCTAGGTCCTCTCACTACGGAAACGCGGTTAGGTCTTTCTATCTTTGAGCGCGGGTGTGCATGGCCATTTATGGAGACAACACAATTCTAAAACTACGTCGATACAAACAAACAAAAAAAAAAATTAGATACCTCGAATCGGTATCACCATCATACACTGCAATAACCTTCTAGATAAATCAGCCAATCAGAATGCCTCTGTAATAAATCGATTTCTCCGTTTTTTTTCGATTCTCTTGAAAACAACTTTAACGATTTTCTTGGTATCTAACACATGCAGCTCTATTTAATGTATTTTAAATACTTAAAAAAAAAAAAAAAAAATCAAAGGACTATTTTGAAGCTTGGCTAGGGCAAGCTTCCCTCTTTAAAGTGCTAAGCCAGAGTAAAGTCTCATAACCTGCATAATATAAACATTAAATGAAACATGCGCCAAGAAATCATAATTGTGAAGAAAGGGTTGGCCGGATATGTCAAATTACTGAATAAACTTTTTTGTTTTTTGAACTACTTCCCTTAAATCAACTCTTTTCATACATCTAGATTTAACTGCGTTCTTAAAGGAATGAAGATAAGGGCCACCCTTACAGTTTATTGTTCAGCTCTAAAACATCTACACAATATCAGTTCTCCGGAAGTGCGACCTTTACTGGGCGGAGTTTACGAGTATACTGCAACTTTAATAGGCACAAATTTCATGTGAACTTGTTAGACAAGTTGGTTTGAGAAACTACTTCACAGGTAATAAATACTTGTTGTGGGTCCTGAGGGAGCTGTGACGTCACACTTTCTTCAAAGGGCCATTTTACTGTGGGTAACATATCATTTGCTATAACCTCCAAAAATTAAGCTTCCTCCCTAGAACATCGCACCACCACGATCGTCGTGTTTCTGAGGAGTAAAGGTGAGAAAGTCCCAAGTTGAATACTGAGATTCAAAAACATGGCCTTTTTAGGTTGGAGGCCGAGCTGACGATACTGTCTGAATTTATGGGCGCGCGTTGGTGTTACGGTCGTCTTCTCTGTTCGTCTACATTTATCACATTCATAATTTTTATTTTTATTTTTTTAAATCTTTTCTGCCTTCGAGCGTTGTATGTGAATCGTTCACAAGGTGTTTCTTTATTGGTTAAACCAACTCTTAATCTAAGTCCTCTCACTGATTTCTCTCGCCGCAATCTACGGTGTAAGTAAACTTTCTTAATTACACAAAGATAAAGACAAGAAAGAGAGCGTGAGATCACAGCTTCCTCCAAACTCCACAAGAATGAATATTTCAACAGAGAAACTGTTCCAAACAGGAATGATTACCCTGTCTTAATACTTCAAAGGAAGCCCAGAGAGGAATGACTAGAAAATTACAGGAAACTGGAGAACAGCTACCCAGTAAAGGTCGTGTTTCCGGTTTACTCGGTAGTTCTTAGAACGTTTACACTCATTGATATGTATTCCTGGCGTGGTACTTCGGAGGACTCTCCCCAAGGATAACGCTTTACTTGGAATGTTCAAAACAAAGTTTTAGATCTAAATCTAGGCAATTAGCGGTTTTCAATTAAAACGAGGTAAAAAAAAGACTCAATACTAAGACTCTTGGTGAGGAATTATTAACGAGGCCAAAGTCCATCTTGGACTGTAGAGCCACTCAAGTTAGTAAGTCGTGTTCTATTTACTGTAAGACGTAGATAAAATACAGACTGACGTTGAATCTGAATGCTGATTGTTGATCTGAACTGCTGGGCCAGATGGTGCCGCCAACAGGCCATTGTGTTAGCGTTCAAAGTCCGGTGATTAATGGGCCAGATAGTTGCGTAAAAATATAGCGTGTACTTTTAGGTACACATTAGGCTTTCAATAAGCCCTAGGGGAGCGCAGGAGTTGTTGTGGGTCCGACTATTAGATTAGAAGAGTAACCAAAGTAACCAACTATTAGCCGGCTCTCCGCAGGCGCATCTGATATCTACCTTTGCTTAGAAAGTATCTATTCAATTAGATTGTCTAATAATGGGTACTTCCGTCTTGAGTAAAATACGATTGCCTGTCTAGCATGTGATCGAATAACTTCCGTGGACGTATGGCTACAAACAAGTTTTGCACAATATTAAGTGAAATATGATTTAAACCGTTCGGAGTCTTGACGAGTCATCTTGAGGATGGTAGTTAGAGAAAGTCAGAGGAGTGTTCACACCAGGTATTTCCAGGGTCCAGGAATACTCCCTCAAGTTTGATTAGGCGGATGAGTCACCAGCTGAAGAGGAAGATCTCAAAGTTGATAATTAGGAGAAGTAGGTAATTAATAATATTCTGTAAGTCTGTCTGTATTGTCGAGTAGGCGTGTTGCAGCCTGTACAGTTCTTCTTTATTTTTTTTAATTTCTAATTTAATCTTTAAAAAAGAAATACCAGTCGTTCATTGATGAGTCATTTAAAAAGTCATTTAGAGATTCCATATTTACATATAATATAAAGATGATAATAATAATAATAATTCTGATGAGAGGTGGGCTCTGGTCGAGAAGAACTCATTAATGATGAGGCGTGTGCAGCGTGACAGCGATCGCAGCATCTCTGAGTGGGGCAGCTCCCCACAATTACACCTACTGTCACCCACAGCCCCACAATATCTTCTCAACTAATCACACAATAACACCATAAATGGTTAAAATTGATACTCACTTCCCCTTACTCGTTCGGCCTTTTGTTCAAATGTAAACAAACATACGTACGTGCGTATTTATTAATTGTTATCTGATTAAAAGCGAGGATTTTCCCCGGAAATGAGACAGAGTGCTGGAAAATCGGATGTCCGCCAGGAATTGTCCCGTTTAAGAATTGTAGAATGTTCCCCAAAATTAATAACTTCCTCATTAACAAGCAAATACTTCAAAAACCGGATTAGTTGTATGCCATGAAGATGGGACATAAATCACGCGAGCATCCAGTTAGCGCTAGCTACTACTCTTAAGTTGGTGGAAGAACTTTGGAATATCTACAGCCCTTGTAAAAGGAAGTGCAAAGTACGGTAATTTAAGGAGGACTTTTCATCCACCTAACAAAAGATATGGTCGCCGGAGAAGACTAGACAACCATACTGTGCAATTAATTTGTTTCGTAAACTATTCAATTAAATGCAAGTCCTCAAGCGGGAATCGAACCCACTGATACAAAGTATCTGGAACGCTCGCTAATATTTATTCAAAGAGAAAGAGAACTCAGCATCCCTCCCAGCCAGAGATTAATGATCTAATTTTATCCAAATTCAACAAAATATACAAAAAAAAACACCCAAGAACACGAAGCATTCTTAATTACACAGTAAATTGAACCAAATTTCCCAACACAAATTAAACTAAATCACAATATCCCTTTAAATCAGATCATACGAATACGGCTCCAGCTACTCCAACAGCTAATCTAGCTGCGAAGTGGGACAGTCGGTCTGAGACCTTGAAATTATGGTTAGAATGACCAGAATGTAGTTTTAATATCAGATAAACCTAACACGAGTAGAAATGTAAAAATATAATTATATCTAATTCTTGACTTGCTGGTGGTTAGTTTACCTTTAGAATATTTTTCAGGGTCGGTTTTACTCACTGAAGAATGCTAGCGAGAATTATTTTTGCCTGGAAGGCTATGGACGTCAACATTCTACTGGAATTAGAACCGTATAACTTACTGAAATCTGAATATACGGATTCTTTGTCGCTTCTAAAATGATTCTTCTCATGAACATTTTCAATCTACAGAAATTTTCGTTTTGATTATAGCAGAGAAATGAACCCTAGAATTTTAAATTGGGAGAGTTTAAGTTTTATTTTTTTTTTAAATGTTAAAACTATAACTAAAACTATAATCTTGGAATTGCAAGGAGCCTAATAAGGCCTTTTGCACTGATATTGAACTAATTCAAAGAAGAGTACAAAGGTGATTGCTTGATTACTTGAAGAAGACTTGGCAACATGGTCACAGTGAAATGCTTTTATTTGAATTTCCCACTAATATAGTTGGACGATTTGCATAATGGCACGCAATTTGGGAATCTAAAGCAGCTAACACAATTCCCAGTTTATATGTATTTCAGTTTTGTTTTTCTTCATTTTCTTTTCTTAGTGAGAGATTTCCACTACATTAGCTACGTTAGTAGGTCGCATTTTCATTGAGTTTTTCTTTTTATTTATTACCATATTTCAGGGTATCTTCAAGGTCAGGTTGGTTGAGTGTCATCACAGATGAATTCTTTAAGGTCTATCTACTTTCTACGAAAATTGGCAAGAACGTTTATTTAGAAAGAAAAATAAATAAATCTCCTTATCCAACAAGATTGTATTATAAGAAATATAATCAGTTCAGGGTATTTTTTGGCAATAGTGGCCGCTGCTGCGAAGGCCTTCAGTTTAACTTCGAACGCTATCCTTTCTTTTGTCACTTTAATGGACAAGAAGAAATTCTACGAGTAGACCTTTGAAGGAATTTCCTGCTGAACGTCTGCCTGTAAGAAAACATTCAGGCGCTCTTTAGGAGATACTGCCCTGGGTAATTATTTTATTTTAGTGAGCCAACTAACTTTTAATAATAACGCCAAGTTTTCAAAAATCTTTTCACATCTTTTAGTAAGAGAAAGGAGAAAAGACAGCTCTATTTCACAACTTACTCTCCATAATAAATTCTACATCAAAAAGATATTTTTAATAAAATGTAGGTAAGATCTACCATATGGTTGATTACGGAGGAGATAGCTCGGTCAATAACTGTGCCGAAGGCATTTGTACGTACATATATCTATCTACAGTACAAATTGTAAGCTCATTGGGTGTATAATGAACAATGAATTGTAGGTGGCACACCTACGCTGCTCATACGGCGGCCAGTCTTCAATTTCCAGAGCTCAGTCCTAGATCGGCGGTAAATCTGTGCGAGAGTCAGCCATCATCAGTATGCTTCCGATCCAATTTATGCCCTAATTCAAGAGCCCATCACTAGGTAGAAGTCAGGACAACTTTTCTTTTTTTTACCTAGAAATATTTTACACAATGCTACCTGTATAGTGAGTGCTGTTAAAGAAATAACTCCACAAATTGGCCATCCAGCTTCACCGAACACTGAACCCTTCATCCGCTGAGAATCATTGTTTATCGTTCAGGCAAAGCAAATGGGTCTGAAGCGAGCAAAATCTGTGTTAGCGACCAAATTCTTTTAGGCATCTCTGAATGAGCTAGTAGGTCCAGGATACACTTGCTGGATGAACAGTTTTTGCAAGGAAGCAATCCTCATATTGCTAGGGAAGTCATGGATAGTATGGGCACCAGGAACTGCTTCCCTCACGAAGTAGGAAGAACCACCTGGAGGTAGATGACCCAGAGAACAAAGAGAATTTCCCAGCATCTTTCCCGGCGTAATGTCGCACCACAGAAAATGTATTCAGTTTAAATCCTCGTCAGAAAGTCATCGGAATCAAAATATCTTGATCCTCCCAAAATCTAGGCCGCCAATCAATCAATCAATCAATCTTCATATCAATAGAACAAAAATTTGTTTTTTTGGTCGCAGCGGAGGACCTCAAAAAATGTTTCCTGTAAAATCTAAACTTTAAAAAATTTGGCACGACTTCAAATAGTTCCTCTTTCGTAAGTTAAGAGCGAGTAAAGGACAGAAAATGTTCCTTCAATGGAAGAGGGAATGGAGTAATTCAAAGAAGGTCTTCTCCCCTATTCAATGATATAATCTGGATAACTAGAAGTATCCAGTTCGAGGTGGCGTCTGCAAGGTGCTTTTAAAATGATTCATGAAAAAACTATCTCAAAAAAGAACCCTTTCAGATAGATTAAAATTTATATTTGTTTGACTTCACCAGTCATACAGCTGACTGTAAGGAAAGACTTTTGTAAACTGATTTTGGTTTATTTTTTTAAAACATGTAAATTTCTCTCTGTTCGCAATAGTTCAGTTGTTTATTTTGTTTGTGTATATTAGGATATTTAATTGTACTCTTTAATTCTATCTTTGCATTTTCTTAATCTGCGACTTCTCAATTTATTCATCAGCTAAATCCATCACAATATCAATTGCAGTTGTAAGAGATAATCCAGTGAAATGAAGAGTCAGTGCCCGTGTCCCTAACTTTATAACGAATTCCAATCGTCCGACACCATATATAATAAATAAATATTATTAAAAAAATGTATCATAAGATGGGAATTTATTTTTAAAATTGGTGGAATGACTCCATAAAGCTTTTACATACCTCTGTTTGATTCGTAGATAGTTATGAGATGACGTAAATTACTGATGCAGGCGATTAATGCGTCGAAACCCCATTTAAGTACCATCTTATGGTTAATTCTGGTTTAATACCGCCAATAATCCCCAGGGGATCAACGGTCATCCACTGTAGAGTGTACACTAACAAGGATTAGCGGATTATTAAGGCTTTAATTCGAATGCTATTAAGATTATACTTCATAATGTGCACTAGCGTCTTCTACTGGATTTAGCAACAAGTTTGTAAATATTGCGAAATATATGTTTTTTTGCGCTTTCATTTGATTTGGTTGGCAATAATGGCCAGCTTATCGATTAAATATCAATTCAATTCAACAAACAAGGCTTAAAAAGCGTAAGAAAAACATCTGGTGGACACATTTCACGCGAGCTTCTCTTAATACAACTTTCTAACTCGAATGATTTTTCTTAAAACTTCAAATATTTGAAACTAAATTTACATTTTAAAATGCATAAAGCGATTTGTAAATCCGCAAATCACACTGAAATGTCAAATTTATTAAAAAGACTTTTATAAAGAACGTAGGCCCCCTTCAAAAACATTATCCTATAAAAATGATTGAAATGAACAAATATGGATGTTTGTGATGATAATCTACACAAAGTTTAGAGATGATCATCTCTACGGTGACCATTATTTTTGTATCAAAAAACAGGACAAGAAGCAAAAAAAAAAACCTATAAAAAATATTAATACGTTTATTAACACGAGATCGGTTATTACAAAAACAATACCTACCGGACAGTTGTATAAGGGTTGATCATCAAAAACTGCACGAAAAAGCGTAACGTTGAAAAACACCCAACTTTGACAATTTTTCTCTCTTTTTCTATAAAAGATACAATTCCCAAATTTTCTTTAAATCTTACTCCAAACCCTCCTTTATAACTGTAATTTTTTTGGCAACAACACAGATCTAATAGATTTCGAGAAAAAAGTTGCTGAAAATGAGCAAAAACGGCATTTTCAAAAATTGGTCTTGTTGTTGTTCTTCTTGTTGTTGTTGTTACCTTTTTTGTAAACAACGTAGCGCCTAAACGCGTGAACCGATTTTCATGAATGAGGTGTCATTCGATTCGGACTTTTATGTAGATGTGCCTTTTGCGGGTCTCGATGCTGTACATCTCGATGGGAGAGGAGTTAGCCCCCTTTATGTAAGGCCCCCTCCAAAATGATTATTACTAATTACTCTGTAAATCTTGGCCCGATTTTGATAAAATTTGGTAGGATGATAGGGTTAGAGCTCCCCTACGTAACAATAAAGCGACGATCTGCTCTTACACTTATTAAGGGGAAGTATAGCAATCGTTTCAAATTATCGACATGTGAACCGATTTTCATGAATGAAGTGTCATTCGAATCGAAATTTTGAACAGATTTGCACTTTAAAAGTCTCGACGCTGTGCCTCATGAGGAGGGGAGTTTGCCCCACCCAATTAAGGCACTTTCTAAAACTATTATTACCAATATTTCTATAACGCTTAGTCCGATTTTGATAAAATTTAGCATGAAGAAGTGATTAAAGCTCCTCTACATGGCTGTGAAGTGTTATCTTGCTCTTACAACTACTAAGAGGAAGTATTGCTATCGTTAAAATGATCAATGATTGAACCAATTTATAACAATGAATTGTAGTTCGATTGAAAATCTTTGCTTTTTTGCCTTTTAGGGAGAAGTACTGTAATCGCAGTTTATTTTTGCTGTTTACGTACAAATACCTTCCTATTTTATTCAAACCGCTTTCTCAAAAAAATTGTTATTGAGGATGGTAACTATAATCATTCTTTAAAAAGATCTCTCCAATGGTAGTTACGGTTCCGACTTAGCACCTTATCAGGTTATAATGATAGACTAGCTTATTCCAAATTTTAAAAAAATCTGTAAAGCAGATATGTAACTTTGCAAAATAGACAAAAATGAAAATCTATCCAAAAGGTACAAAAATCTCCTTAACAAAAACTTACAGTTTAAAATGTTAAGTATAAGGGTTGATTAAACGCCAAAAGGTACACAAATCAGCTAGTACCCAACATTTCATTCATGCTTAGCTGATATAATTTAAGTAATTTTGCTGCATTAACTTTTCCTTCACATTTTTTAGAAATTATTAGATGTCACAGACCCTTATGCTGGCCAGTTCATTCATAATATTATTTTGTTATAATTATGATAAAATGTTTGTTATATCTTCGTTTTTAAATAGGTACTTTAACTCTATTCCAAATTATTCTTCGGATTTATCTTTAATATGTCCTTTATTCAGAGAAGTTACATATACATGCATGTTAAAGTAGAAAAAGACAAAGTTAGAGTCGGTTACTGTTTAAATTTGAATCACGGATTTAAAACAATATTTCAGTCTTTAATTCGTCTTACCGAAATACGTATTCGTGAGCACAAATTACACACAGTTAATAAAAAGTAGATTATTCAACAACAATTATTCATTTCACAATAAATTGTAATTTAATTTAGTCCCCCTAATTTTATTTATAGTAAAATACTGGAATAATTAGCTGTCCTAAAAGTATGCTTAGCTTATTTATTTTATATTACAAATATACAACATTGTGAGAAGAACAGCTACATTGAGAGTGTAATTGAAGAAAACTATTATTTGCGATAAAGCCAGATAATTATTACCTATTACTATAAACGTTTGACTACTTCATAAAATAACAATTACTTTAATCGAAGAATGAACTTAAACCGACGATTTTTATTTAAAAATAAAAATAAATAAAATCATTGATGTATGTTGGTGTAAGCAATTTTAAAAAAAAAAATTTAAATTTTTTAGCCTCATAATTTTTTTTGTAACTTTTTCTTTTTAACCTGTAATTAATAGTTTGTTATTATAGATTAATAGATATTAAAGTCAATCTACAGTGCTACTTGAACAAATATTTTGAAGATGAAAATGGCCAGCATAAGGGTCTGTGACATCTAATAAATTCTAAAAAATGTGAAGGAAAAGTTAATGCAGCAAAATTACTTAAATAATATCAATGAAGTATTAATGAAATGTTGGGTACTAGCTGATTTGTGTACCTTTTGGCGTTTAATCAACCCTTATACTTAACATTTTAAACTGTAAGTTTTTGTTAAGGAGATAATAGTATAGGTTAGTTTAGTTATTAGTTTTTACATGACGTTTAGCGATCGATGTTTACACTAGTCGACTAGTCTACTCTAGCGGTAAAACAGGTTGTGTTTTACGCTAAAGCTTCGTCCAAAGTTAATGTACACAGCAAATTTTTTTCTAAACGATTATTTGCGAACTTAATTATTATACATTTATACTATATTTTTACATTCAAAAATTTGAGTATAATTTAAATTTCATTGAAAAACAGTACAAATTAATAAAAAACAGGACATTTATGCTTAAAAAAAAAAGGACAGCATCTTAAAAAACAGTACTGCCCTGCCAAAAACAGTACAATGGTCACCGTAATCATCGGCTTCGGTAATAATAAGTGGTACTGTGAGAAATTGATAATAAAGGCTGTGAGAATATAGAAAACAAGGAAAGAAAGTTACGATTATTTGGAAACAGTCCGGTAGGTTGCAGCCACGATCAAGTGTATCGAGTTACCTCAAGGCGATTCGATATCGAGGTAAATACAACGCAGGATATGGCTCCTCTATTGGCCGAGTCGCGCCTGTATGTATTTAAATTGTATTAAATATGATCGATACTATATTAATGTGATGCAGGCTGGCGGGAGGTTTTAGTTTCTCCATTTTTTTATTTTTTATCTTTATAGATGGGCAATTTGTCGTTTGATTTATATAAACGATGTGATTAGTGGCGGCCGGAGGGCACTTGCTACAGAATCTTGGTGTTATAGCGCAGGCAAGTCGGCTAGATGTCTAGCCATCATTAAATATAATATAAAATTCAAATTATTATAGCTGTAATTTTAATAATCTAATAATAATATTGGTGAAGAGGCCGTTTACATTTTTTTTTCGAATCTCTGATCTAGAAGGCAGTGAAGAGTGATCGGCTGGCAATGGTAAATGAGCGCGGTAAAACTCATATGCCAGCTGATGGCCGTGACAAAGTAGGTTTTATTATAGTAATAAACATAAACCAGCTGAAATATTTATTACATACCACAATAGTAATTATCAATATTTACATGATTGCTTAATTTATTATATGCTACATAAATACGTAGATTTTTGTTTAATAAATCGATAAATTTTCAAAATCACAATCTTTGGCCAACTATGGAGCACCGGATGTCGGCAAATTTTCACCTTATAAATTCTATTGAAATTTATAGTTGCGGGCACAAATATAGTCTTCGATTCTCGTTGACATATTCGGTTAATTTTCTTAAAAATGTTACAAAAATTTATTGTCGTCAAGTTTTGGAAGCGAGGTGTGACGTAGAAACGTACTCCAACGATTATTAGCGCTTTAGAAGATAACCTAACCAACAACTTCCAAAGTAACCTCTTAAAATGAATGCCTCCCGCCAAAAGAACTGCTCTGGTCACTCAGCCGACTTTCTTTCACAAATGCCAAGGTTCAAAACTTTTGAGTCCCAATTTTTTGAAACATATTGTAAGGCGCTACTGCCGAGTCTGGGATTCCGGCCGCTAACTTCCTGTCAGGTTACGTGCGGGAACCCAAACAAAATATCAAGATTGATTTGTTTTTGAGTCGTATTTACTAACATTCACGCACACACAGAATATTTCCAGATGTGGAGACAACGATATAGACACTGTTACGATCTCGAAACACTTCGTACAAACTAGTAGGAGTAAGTAGTGTTAGTAAGCTGAGGTGACCTGCCCTGGAGGGAGTGGCCGCACCAGGGTACCGGGCCCGCACATACAGACTGAGCAACTCCTAAAAAACCCAACTAAGCCCAGCAGAGAACAATGGCGAAGTTGCCGGGCTCACAGTTTATGGTCCCTAAATCTGCAACTTGAGATGTTCCTGTAGATGATGGAATTGTCAGGTTTGACCAGAGGTGGTGAACATAAATTTTAAAAAAACGCCCGTTAAGGTCTCTCGACAACAATAAATGCAGTGGGAAGAAGCCTCAGTCTCTCCTGAAGAGGCGCATTGGACAGCCAATCACAGCTCTGCTTGATTTACACTGATTTGGTTAGCTCTCGTTGCGACAACACTTCTAAAGAGAAGGACTGGTATTGGCTAATTTGCGAGTCTCAGGCTACCTTCTTGCTCTTGTTTTCTCAAGTCTTTAACATCTCCGTTCAGAGGTGGCTACATTAAAGAATAAGACAATATTGTCTCAAGATGGACAGCAGCTCAATAAAAGTCTATTGACTTCTCCGAATTCTAACTAAATACTTGAAAGAGAACACCGCAATAGTTTATGTTTTCGCTCCCAGTCAAGATGGCTGTGAGCAATGCGGACTGGACAGAACCAACAAGAGTTTGGTCCGGCTGCTGGAGAGCAACTAATTGAGTCCGTCTCAAGGGACTCTCCAACGTCCAATCTTAATATTTATCTCTTTATTTATATTTATTTATTTGTATTCCCTTACCTGTGTTGGGACGCCTCCGAAATGAGAACTTTCTATCTCCAGGAAGCCACACTTAAAAAAAAAGCTCCTTTATTTCTTTACTTTCGGCGCGTCCCAACACTTCTTAGAATTAAAAGCTTGCACCATAAATCTCTGCAACTCTATTAAGACAAAACCAAGATCAAAAGTCTTTAAATGGCCGTATTTCTTTTAGTATGTATTTCAGATGACGTGTTTATTTTAGTTTCGACGTAACAGTTGTTCTTTTCTCCCAATACCTGTGGGGGAAACGTAATGGAGATCACATTCAAGTTTTAGATATCGCGAGATTTAACCCTGAAAATGGGAATATCCATTCTGAGTTCCCCTGGACATGGAAACCAAAAAAATGAGTTTTACAAAATGGAGTTTGTGAAAACTTTCAGAACAAAAAAGCAATTAACCGGAAGTGGAATTGTGGCGAATCGATTTTCTATTTGTTGTATTCTTTGCCTTGAAAATGATTCCAAAGAGTTCTTTTGAACGTAAGAGGCTATTCCAAGTATGTAGAACTGTAACATTTATTTGAAACATTTTCACCGACAAAGTCGGCCCTTTTAGGGTAATGAACAGGGCAAGTTTCCTACAGCCTCGTCACCTCACAATGCTAATAGATACGAAATACGTATGAAAGAAAAGTTTCAAAGTTGAAGGAAAACTGGTTATGCTGATTGTAGAACATCTATTGATCTTCAGCAACCTCTCAGAATCAGCAAATGATTAGCCCTAAGACAAGACTAACGGATGGATTGCAATATGCACTCGAGTATCGTGTTACACTACTGTTTGCAATTAATTAAAATTTGTTGAAAAATGAACAAATAACTAAAACAGCTGTTAGAGGTTATTTTCCCACTTAAGTTGAAAAGCAAACACACGTAAATGTTAAGCTGATTTATTTTTGAGTCTCGTGGACTCAAGTTAGAGCTATTGCCAAGTTCAAGGTACATACTGTTGCAGTTCACCTTGTTGTATCTAAAACATTAACAAAAAACATACCAAAGAAATATTTCCCATTCCTGAGACAGGTGGAGCCACAAACTGTGCAAACAGGTGATTCAGTAGTCAGTAATTTCTATGTCACTGCCAGCCACACACACATTACATAATTCGTGAGATAGCGGAGTAATGTAACAGTGTAAAGCTGATCCGGGATTTGCAGGTCGTCCGGAGTCTCTACCATCGGCTTCATAATCCTATATCAAGCCAGGGATTATCACTGTCTGACGTGGCCTCGCTTTGCTGATTCATTGCTTCAATATTTGTAAACATAACTATCTCAGAAGCTCTAATTCAGTTGCATGCTTTTTGTTAGCCTCGTGACATGCGCACAGCTGACAAACATTTCTAAAACTCATGAGATCTACACTTTAGGGCCTCTCTTGCAACCATTGGTTTCTGCATTCTCTTACTGCTCCTAAGAGAATGACGAGAGAGATTCATGACGACTTTCTGATATTATTTTTTATTTATTTATTTATTTTTTAACTGGTCCATCGGTTCCCTCTGATCTTCGCTTCGATTTTACCAACACATATAAACTGTAGATTATGGCGCCACGGGAGCCGAGCGGTTAGAGGCGAGACCTGTAAAGCTAATATGTATTGAAGTACTGGGTTCGATTCCCGGCCTCTAGGCCTTGGATTTTTATTTAATGGTTAATATGAGAAATTTACAGTAAAGTATGTTTGTTAGTCGCCTCCGTCCACGATACCTAATTAGGGTAGTTGGACGTAAAGCCCGCCAGAAAAAATAGGCAATTTACTTTACTTTACTTGCTGAACAGTAGAGTTCATCTTATGTATTAAGTAATATCGTATGTTAGGCCAATCACTTTTGTTTGAAACTTTACTAACAGACCATATTTATAATAGGGTTCTAGGGGAGATGTGAGATATCATGCTTTCTTCAACAGCATATTTGATTTAAAAGCAAGCTTGTGCTGTAATGAAACCAGCTGTGTTTTTAGATGTTACTTTAGTCTCGTGAGTTTCAAGAAAATTTGATGACGTAATTTGCGAGAAATGTCGTGTGAGTGTACTCTCTCCACACCAGACTCTATTTGGTGACGTCAAAAAGCAGGCCAGGCGATATGTTGTTTGTCGTACTGGCGCCCTAATGGAACTGTATTTGCTCTTGATATGGGGAGGAACTCTGGAATGCCTTGCATATGCTAAGTAGGGAGCGAACATTCCCGGCTAAATATTTTACCTGTGTGGTCTCCACTTGTTCGCATTTTTGTACTTTTTATTCTGAAATATTTATCTTTATCTCTCTTTAGATATGAGCCAGAGAAGAAAACTGGATGAACCGACGGCCAGAACTGCATTCAGAGAGTGCAGCCATTTGTCGCCAATAACTCATGGCAATAACTTCCTTCTTGGAGCTCATTGCAGCATCGCAAACTCATGCACTTTCTTCCTCTTCCGGCAATTGCTGTAAGGCTAACTTAGTCACCTTTCTTACAACTAAACACAAAATTGTGCACAATTAGTGCTTTGGTGGGATTATTTAGTCCCTAGTTTCCTGATAAGATTTTCCTGCCTAAATGGTTCCCTGGGATTTTTATACTAACAGATTATAACTTAGTTTCAAAACGTTTATTGACAACCAACAAAGTAAAATATGGCTAAAACTTAAAAATAACTCTTTTAAGAAAAGTGCCCCTTCCAGACTTCCTAGTTCCTGTGTAGTTCCTGTTCAAGTTGATAAAGGTGGGTGAGGATGTGAATGACCTTGAAATGACCCTTTAGAGGGAAGCCTGCTCGCTGCCAATGGTGCCTTTAGTCCCATTATCCGGGGAAAATGTTCCAAATAAAGGTGTAATTCGTTGGAGGAAAAAAAACGCCCCCCATAAAAAGAAGTGTCCAGAGATTCCCAGGGGACCACAAGAGGGATACTTGTAATCGTAAATCTGCCCGATGTATGTGCGTGTTCCTTTTAAAAGGAAAATAACGAAATTATTAACTCCAAATATTTATTCACTCTTTATCTATTAAAAAAAAATTAAATTAAATTTTTTGTCAGAAATTGTAATTGCTGTCGTCGAATTATTGATGAGCCCCCATTAATAAATTATAAATAATTCGAAATTATCAGTTTACAAACAAAGTGTTATCAGACTGACATTCCTGGCTTCAGAGCCGCCTTGATTAAGGGATTAGAGCCTTCTGTTTGCTCGCTTTCTTCATACTCCTGGAATTTATTTTAGTTATTTGTAATTCCCGTTTAGGTTTATTACGAGGGAGTAAAACCCAGAAAGCAATAATTTCATTATCATGTTCGCTAGCATGTCCGTTACGTTTTGTAGTAACGTTAAGTTTTGTTTACAGTAAACGCTTTGTTTGCAGCCTAGAACCGTGTTCTTAGAACGTACTTGTTCTGCAAACTCTTTAGAGCAAGCCGTTTACACCAAAAGAACACTTTTCTGTTCCGCCTAGTCCACTCACCCCTCCAATTTTAACCTCCTTAACACCAATTTACAATAAAATAATATTGAAAATAAAAGCTACATATATACTCACTAAGTGAAGAGAAACATCTGCCATTTTCAAAGCCCAACATTCTTCGGCCATTAGAGGGAAACCTACACCATTCTCTCATACAATAGTTACATGTAAAAATGCTTCAAATAGGAGTTTTAGACATACATGTGCTAAAAGGAAAACGTATGGCAGTTTTCGCAGCAGCTGAGCCCAGCTGATGGACTTTCCGTCAGTTCCCGTGCTACTATCTGGTGTATATACTTGAAACTTGGAGTTTTTACTGAAATAATAATAATGAACTTCACTACTAGAAGAATTTACTGCCTTTTTGGTGACTGCTTTCAAAATTGGTAATGTATTTAGCAGAGTTTCACTTTCAGGGGACTGACATTCTTGAAATGAGAACATTTTAGTGTGAACTCGGAGCTATTAGGAATCCAAGGGATGTAAGGGAAACTCATAGCTTCCGGTTTGGTTCAGGAGCCGCTGAACAGAACCCTGGCACACAGGTTTGGAAGAGATGGGCCGAACATTACTATTTTAGATAGTTTTCTGGGAACAAAAAAAAAAAATAAAACGGGATTCTTGGATAATTTCAGGACATTAAATGAGCTATTCCCGACCGAAATGTGTCGACTGGGAATCATATTGCAATAATTGGAAGTTGATTGGAAGTTTCGGCGCTTAGTTTTGTTTCCTTCACCAGGTTCACAATAGGTTGCCGTTCTGAATTAAGTGATTATATAGTATAGTTGTGTTAATGATGATGTTCCAAGTCCAGCTGAAAGAGGGAGAGGCGCTGCAGTGGTGAAGACCGTGGGTAAGTGCGGTGATTAGAGTGAAGTATAGCTCGGGGCGGAACTGACCTGTAAACCAGAATGGGGCAGAGAAGAGCCAGCTCCTCGAACCGGGCGGACATTTCGAATTATGTTGTTGGAATGATTGACTACAACCCTGCTTGGCAACCTGTGTGGTCTTAGCAACTAACTTCCAGATCAATCAGATCAATTGAGACGTCTAACCAACCATTTTCCACCGTGTGTCGGTTGGTGAAAAGGCCGAGCTTCCTTCCTCTAAACTCTTCCAGTAAGGGAAGGGATATGGTGATCGTGCAGATATTACTGGAAATTTCCGTTTTGGGGTATCCTTAGAATGGAAAAGAGGTGATACCGCTGGCAATGAACACACGCTACCTCCATCAATCTCTCTGATCGTTTTCCCTTTTGCGTCATAACTGCTTTTATTGCGATATTTTCATGGAACACAAGAGGCTAATTTATGGAATGTCCAGCAGAACAATCCTCAAGAACTGCGGCCTAAAATTATTGATAGTTGAACAAGTGTAGTGTGGAGACGGGAAACATAATTGAAGACGAATTCTCTACGCCAAACTGATTATTATTATTCTACCTCTGCAGATGGATGAAAGTCTTGAACCGATCAGGACATGCTTGCTACCATATTACGGATAATTATACTTATTTTTGTCAAAACAATTGTGGTGATCGCTGGATAAATGTTGAACTATTCAGATTGTTGGTGATAAGGTGGAATTTTATTGGATTAATGGACAAATTGTCCAGTAAAAGTGAATAGATTATCGATAATATTGTGGGAAAGCTGGCTAATCCGCGTCATCACTCGAGTGAACTATCTGTTGACTTGTGCTGACGATATGAAGCGGGAAAGTGTCGGTTGTCGACGGACGAACCGCTCGGCGGTTCTCGGCTGACGAATGACCATTAAAAGTGACACAACTTCGCAACCAGGTCGCCAGAGTTCGTGTTCGGCTCGTGATGACCATCTGATCGTGGATTCAGTGACCTCTACAATGTCGATCTATCTGACCGTAGCCTAGTATATCAAAACTAAATCACCCTAGAATAACTGAAAATATTTATTTTGTCGTAGATTTAGTAACCCGTAGAGGAAACTAGAGTTAAAACTCTGGTGTGTAGACTCACATGACTTCCTCGTGATAGCAAGGTTCTAAACTCACAGTCACATTTATTTTTTTACAAACCTTACATCATACCGAAATACAACCTTTACAGGCGGTCCATCTCAAAAACCTGAACAGTCCATTGCTTACTACCGTTTGAGAAATTTGGTTCATAATAGGAATTACAACTATACAGTGCTACCACCTTAACCTACCCCCCACTAGATAGCCATCTTTCCAGGGGAAAATGTTTTAAAGGTTTTCTTAAAAATAAAGCGGAAGCCATTCGCCCGAAAACTCTCAAAATACTGGAATAATCTGATCAGGAAAAGTGGCTCTTTTGAGTTGATTGTTTTTAAGAATTGAAAATTCAGTTCCACTTTTGATCGCTGTTGTTGCGGTACTATAGATAGTGATGTCACCTAACCGGAAAGCCTTCTGGGGCGAAATTCGATTTAAGAAACAATTACCTGAACCAATCAATTCTAGCCAATAAGGAAGATAAAATGATGCTGTAAATGGAGTTATCACAGGAAATACCTGTTTTCCATCCTGTGAAGACGACAAATTTTGGTAATCACAAATTGGGTGGAGAAGTTCTAGTGGCTGTTTCGTAGGTGCAGGCTTCTCTCTTAAGTACTACGATTTCAGTTTCGTATTTCAGTCTAATGTAAAGTCTTATCACCAGTATAATATTTATTGTAATGAAACCAAGTGCCAAATTCGTGGAAAATGGGGTTTATTAACAGTTTCCTTAGGTTTTCATTTAAATTTCCAATAATTTTCATTAAACTATGAACGGAAAAGCCTCTGTAAAATAAGAATGTTACAAAAATTTAGAATTTGATGAATATTAATGAGTTAGAACCTGGTGAATCGTAACAAGAGAAAGTTGAATGAGTTCACTCCCCTACAGTTTTCTGGTAAAGTACTGGGAAAGCCGAGCCGTTCAGGTGTTCCTATTTACCCTCTGGGAAAGCTCGCTCTCACTGATTGTTAGGCATATCGTATTCATTTTCTACTTAATTATAAATGTTGATGTGGGTACCTTTTTTTCTTAAAAAAAAAGAGAGAAACTAAATATATGTAGACAAAGTATTAGACTAATATATCGGCATATTTATGGTCTCAAAGGGAGTCCCAGTTTAACACCAATTAGGGTGCTGGAAGACTCCATCGTTCTGCTGGACCCCGAACATCCAGTCTTACGGCCGAGATTTATTATCTTACCAGTTTGGGCCGTCCAGTCTGCGTACTTAGTTACCGCTCGTCTCTTTATAATTTCAAACATATATATATTGTGGTTTGGCCCTCCAAAGGGTCGTGGCAGCGAGCAAAGCCAGGTGCAATGTACCCTACGGCTAAATGTTGTTACAGCCTCCTCTAACCGCCCCTCATTTAGTTCCTTGATTGATGTCTTACACTCCTTGCAATTTTCTTCAGCAATGAAAATAAAAAAACAGATTTTACCTAGTTATTGTTCTTCCACTTCTCTTCTTTGGTAGTATTTCGTGTGATTTATTGTTGAGATTGATTGCGCCCTAATTTGGTGTTTTCAATTCCGTTCGGCAATTGTGGGTGGTCGAACGCGTGTCTGACCTGGAGCTCTCAAGTATCTGCTCCAATTATGTGCCCACACATGATCATTAACAACTCAACTAAACGGAAAACGTACACTCACAGATGTACGCCTTCTGTAAAGACTTTATAAACCTTCACCAATGTTGGCCACAAGATTGTTGCCTAGTTGTTATTATCCGACATTTATCAAGGCAATCACTCATTAAGAGATTTAAATGCAAATAATTCTCTTTAAGAAGCCTAGTGGAGTCTGCGATGCCTAACCCTAATTACTCTTTCCTCTTCTCCTAAGGAAGTATGTAATCGTGTAGATTTTCTATTTTGGGTATTCACCGGAAATTCACTTTTTAGAGGCTTCCTAAATGAGAGTGTATTTCTAGATTGTTTGCATCCTGTACCAAGCGATCGCTTGTACTGCCTCTAGTTCACGCGCGTTTTCTTAGGAAAAGACGTAACGGTTATTCTTTTATTTTCATTTTTTGTACACTTAAATAAATGTCCTTAATAATAATTAATTTTAAAAAGCATTCTGAGAAACTTAGAGGTCCTGTTTCCCTCAAAAGCTCAGCTTAATCTCAGTGAACCAATGATGTAGCAATCATCCAACTGTTGTTAAAAAGTTTCTAAACTCTTTTATAACATTTTACGTTACTCGAAAGGAAAGATATACGCGTTAGTTTTGTAACATAACACATATTTTGTCCCGGGAGGTTACTAGAATGTTTACTAGAGTGGATTGCATGAACTCCCGCCATTTCCAACAGAAACCTTAAGTCGAGACGTGACAATGGCACCCCGATCGATTTGCTGTATCGATATTTGTCCAGCTGTAGAAAAATGAAGATGAATACTTCCTCCAAATTATTAGTGGGCCGTTCTAGTGTATTATTGACATCCGGTCTATTGGCACGCACCAACCATCAATTTTGGGCAATTATTTTCTTCTTCTTGATTTGTTTCAATCCCCAATCCTAACCCCCGCCTTCTCTCTTTAGCGAAATAAGAATTCCTGGAGGAATGGCACCAATTTTCTAATTGCAGTTTACAAGTGAATAGAGTTATTTCGGGGCCCCACCAGCTTGCGAGGGGTGGCTTACCTGCCCAATGCGGTCTGTTTGATCTCGCTTCCTCTCACCTAGGTGTGACGTGTCGGCAGCTTTGCTGAGGCGGCCCTTTGCAGCCTGCAGGCTGCTACTTTGTGGCCCTTTACCATTACAGCACTCACACACACTCTCCAACCATCCTTAATCATACACTCACACAACTTTCTCCTACAGCTCTTGGTCTGTCTGTCCGTTTCAGCACAACTCAACTGCAATCATGTTCAAACTCAAATTTGGGCAGCTGGCTCTCCTTGCTGCTATTAATCAATTTTTTATTTGAAATAAGTGTCTTAGTTGACATGAGCTTGACTAAATCTTTAGGACACCCTATTAGATCAAGCCGAACAGACATTCAGAACAAGCAATTCAGTCTGACAGACTATTTAATCTTCAAGACTGATTAGTGATGAATGAGACTGGCCGACTAAAAGAGTCTTGAGACGACTCAAAATGATTAGACTGAATCTTTTAAAATGCTTATATTATTCAAGCAGCTCATGCTGTTGCAAGCCCCTCTGTATTATAGTAGACTTTGGAAAAATTAGCCAATAGCAACTCGTAATTTTAATTAACTTACAAAAGAAATTAAGACTGACCACGTGACAGGCCGATACAGTCACCAGCTGATTTAATTCATGGCAGGCTTACCACACGTTCAACAAAAATCTGCATCATTACCCTCCAGAGGTTTTACGATAAACAAGGCGATGAGAGCCAGCGGTCTGGATGACCACAGGAAGCTCCAAATCGTTCCCGAAATCCACACTTCCTGTAGACTGATATTCTTCCAATTTTTAGCCGGATAATTAATTTTCAAAATTATGAATAATCTTAATTTCGGGGCCAGCCTTTTGTAATAGCCGTGTAAATACGGTATTTTGCAATCTATAATTTCACACATAAGTGTACACTAGAATTAAATTCAGATCTAATCTTGTCCCAAGATAATTTTTGCACTGTAAATTACAATGATAGATATTGATTATCGATATTAAATAAAAATTAATTACATAACCGATTGATGTCGCGGCTGTTACTTTGTGTGTACACTCTTGCTTGCCATCTCGACATGATGCCCTGATGAAATTGATTGTTACAATAATCCTCCTCTTAAAAAACACATGGTCACATAAATAACACAATTTGTACTTGTCTTCTTAAAAAATATAATATGACAGCTGACTTCCGAAGTGCATATGCCCTTGCTAGTTTGGTTGGAAAGTTAAACTTTCGTTCTGTGTTAAATTTTGGCGCCCCCCTAAAAAAAAAAATCCCATTTTTGGAACCCAGCTGACGTATTATTTACTTCGGTTAGGCCAATACAAATTATATCTTACCATTTTACCAATTTTCTACTTATTTTATTGTGTACAGGATTCAACCAATCATCATTATAATATTTATTTATTTATTTATTCATATCTTTGTTTTTATTCTCAATAAGTTGCTATAATACTGTTGTTGTTAATACATTTTAGCCAGAGATACATCGCTTTATCTTGAAGGTAGCTATTTATAGTTTTTAGTCTCTTTAACATACTATTTTGCTTTCCTTAAGAAAAACACAAAAAACAACAAAATTCTGTACAAAATGAAGTAAATACTGTAAATTAAATTAATTTTAAAAAAATAATACAAAAATGATATTTTGAATGGCACCATAAGTGTGAGGCAGTTGTAAGTGATATGAGCAAAAATACTCAATTGCATGAAATGGTCTCTCAATTTGAGTATTTACTAAAAAAAAATCTGAAACATCTAAACGGTTAAGAAAACGGAATTTTTACTCAAATGACCCAACCTTTTTGTAACCACTTCCCAATCAAAAGAAGAGTTAGAGCTAAATATTATGGTAAACCTTTACTAATCTGTAATCAGAGCTGAAGTTAAGCCTCCCTCTAAATCGCCTACGTCAGAGGTAACATTGGACGATTAACATCTATGGAGGATAACTGCCTTTCACTTGTGTTACACAGCGAATGTTTAAAAAACAAAAAAAAACCTAAACTATTGGTTTGACGGTAAAACCACTGCCATCTTGTCAATTGATCAATTTCCAATCAATAATATTAATACTTAAAAACAAATTATAAAATACAAAAATATAAATTTGTACATCGACCAAAGAAATAATTAAGAATTATAATTACAATACGACACATTGGTGGCTGGTTTGTAAACTAACACTAATTAATACAAAAATTAAATATACAATAATCCATATCTAATTACTGTAATTATCCACTATATAATACAAACAATTATTGTACACAAATATAGGCGCGCAACAGTAATGTTTTTTTTATCTCCTATTTCAAGTTTTCTTATTTATTTCTATTTATAGAATCTATTTATATATATATATATATTTTCTTTATTAAATAAATACTTACACACATATAAAGTAAATAATAAAATTAAGTTCTTAGAAACAAAAGTTACACAATTAGTAAAGTAAAACTTATTACATTTATTTATATATTTACGAGATTTATTTAAAAACAAAAACGAATCGGCGATAAAAATGTATATATATATAAATATTTATTTTCTATTTACATCAATTAGCGCACACATATTGTTATATATATATATATCTGGTTTTAAAATATATACGGCAGCCCAGACTTGTTCCAAAAGGAAATACACCGCGACATGTTTCTCAGTTACAGGAAGCTTCACGAAATCAAAACGGAATTACTAAAAATAAAGAAAAAGGAAAACATTTTATTGTCTACAACAGCTGTATTCTTCTTTTTAGTAATCTCAATATTTATTAAAACATTCTCTAATAATTAGCACAGTGAGTTTATTTTATTTTTTAAATGAATCTCAAGTTCATTTGCGCTTTTAAAATAATTTTGTTTTGTAGAATAACAAAAAATAAAAAAATAAAATAAAGAAATGTGTTTATGGCTCAGTGAGAAACCAGTTAGAAAGGTTTTCTTAAGGTGGCTGTGGCAGGAACATCTCCGGCAAGGTGGGATACTACTCTACTCATGTACACACCAGGGCTTCCGGAATTCATTTGCTTTCTACCAAACTGCTGGTCAACTTCCTATGCAACTAAGAGTGAGAAATTAACGGGAGAGGGCGATTGGTATACCTGTTGTCACAATGACAGAATTTGGTTTCCTCATTAAATGGTAAAAGGCTCTAGATGTAGCCACCGTCGAGGACGGCTTAACACCAGAAGTAGCATCTTTGATATTAAAATAAACAGTACATTATTTATAAATACAATTTTTGGTTCTCCAATGGTGGTACTTGAGGAGCCTAGAAAGATCTAAATCTCACAGTAAAACTGATCACAACTCAAAGGAAACTGTGGACTTCGTGGTTATGGGTTAAGTAAGTCTAAGCATTCAATGGATTTGAATTAAGTTCTCGATAGGAACCGATTCTGAGAACTGATTCACCAATTTCTTTGAGTTTTTTTTTTTGGACTTATAAGTTCAAGGGATTAATTTCTGATAACTGATATTATAATAATTGCATTTCTAGCACCAAATATTGGAGACATTGCAGGTATGAGTCATATTCTTCAAGGTTTCTCCGAGGATTGATCAGGCTTCCAAGCTACTGAATTCCGGACTCCCATATTGTCTCTTAAGACAAAGCAAGCACCTGGACCTTGGTTTAGAGGTACAGGCATGAACAAAATATTGGTTACTACAATTAGCAGCTTGAGAGCGAACCATGCAGTCTGCGGGTCGTACCTACATCGAATCGGTAAACGAGCTACACCGTTGTGCGAAAAGTGTAAGGAGGAGGAAGATTTTAAACATGTCGTCATGGAATGGTCCACTCTATAAGAAAGAAAGAGATGAGCTGTTTATCTCGCTGTACAAAAATTTGAGTGCGCCGTTTAGATACGAAGACGTCATCTTTTCTAATACTGTCTACTTCCTGAAACCTGTTGAAGATTTGATTAACAAATATACTTGTGGATAGGAAGTTATATAGTGAAGATCAAATATCCTGGGAAGGAATAAGCTTTGAAGTTGGCTGTATGGTGAAAAGCTAATGCAAAAAAAAAAGCACCTAGCTAGCTCCTGCCGAAGATCATCGAGAAAAATATCAACAGTCACCCTAATCCAATGAAACAAACTAATTTGGCCAAAAGAATCGACCTTTCTAACTGGATCCCTCATCATCAAAATAATCCCAGAGAAGTCCAGCAGCACTTCTCCAGTTCAAATAAATTACAAAGTGAATTCTCTCCTTTTTTTTAAAAAAAAAACTTATTATTATATTTTATATACATAGACACAGACAGCAAAAGGGGCACAACAACGTGTTTTATCTTTTATTTGGCGGGGACAAAGACAAGGCGCGAAAACTAAACATGGCGGTAAACATGGGGCAGTAAATCGCGAGGCAATCACAATAATCAACTAAATTATTTAGGCAACATAAATTACATTTACAGGTAGACCAAATAAACTTGGCTAATTCTTAATTTGTTTTAGTTATTTAAATTTTCAGTTATAGAAATAAAATTAAAATAATAATTTACAAAAATATAAATACAAATTAAATTCATTATATATCTTTAAATTTTGTGGAAATAGAATTTCCTTCTTTAAGGGAGCGTGGGAAGCCTAGAATTGGCAAAGTACCTGGGCTTCTTCTTCAGATGCCTGATGCGGTGCGCTTTGCCAGCCCGTCGCGACTTGACCACAGCGACGCCAGCACTGCCTCGGCTAACTTTATTATTGCTATTACTATTGTAGATGTTGCTATTCAAGTGGTGATGATGGTGATGATTTTGATGGTGATGATTTCTATTATTATTATTTTTAATATTATTATTAAAATTATTATTATTATTATTATTGTTATAATTGTAATTGTCGTGATTATTGCCACCAATCAATGGTATCACATCGATTGGTATGTTTGGTGAAGAGTCACGGCCAGAGATTTGCTCGTTATGTTTTTTTGGATTAAAATTACGATCGATTTTAGTAAATTCTGAACATTTCAATGGTGATCTTTCGTTACGTGGTCCGGCCCTTTTGATTGGCTTGCCATTGCGGGTGAAACCAATGTATTTACGTTCGTTCACTAACGATCTAATTCGTATGAATCGTGTCTCTTCGTCAAATACTTCAACAAAACTGCAACGGCCATCTGGGCGAACTATTCTCTGGACAAACAAAAAACAGAAAAAAAACAAGTTGTCATTAATAATTTGATCTTAAATATCGATCCTTATAAATATTATAAACACAATGCAAAAATCAAAAAAACAGCTCGATACCTAGTTGCTTTATAAAAATGTCTTTAGATTAAATTTATATCAATGGATATTAGTAAAAGAATTTTACGTTTTCAGATTACCATCTTAATAAGGCAAAATGGAACAAAGAAAACAAAATAAAAATAAAACGAAATTTTGAATATAAAATTTAATTACAAATCAAAGAAAACAACATAACCTTCGACAGAGTACTTAAGATTTTAGACCAAGTTATAGTAGCAAAAATAACCAATAAAATAATGTAAAAAATGTTCGTTAATCTATCTACTGTTGAAATTATTATTTTTTTTGGAGATAAAGACAATTCTAACGCTGCAATAATCTAGCCATTACAAACCAAGTCTAAATAAAAACCGGCATTTTGTGTAATTTTATGGTAGAATAACGTTGATTTTTACAAAGTAACTATGCATTAGATAGAATGCTAAAGTTACAAATTCTGCCAGTCTCACACTTCAAGTGTAAATACAAAAACACAAACTCAATCATGTAAATACATATTATAAAAAATATAAACAGATATTTTAGGTATTTAGTTTAACAGATTACTGCATGCTGAGATTCATGAAAGACTATCTACCGAAATGCAGCACAAATAGGCAAGGCTAGTTCAGCATAACCATTAAGATTAAGATTCTAATAGGGCGGCCTTTAAAGCCTACGCCACTGCGACCCCTTTGGATCTATTGTGGCTCCCACTACTCTAGAGATCGCCCTCCAGACCCGTCCGTTTAATCAGACTCTTAATTCTGGAGAGTGGCTCCTGGGTAAAGCTTTCAGGCCTTGGTTTTTCCTCCCTGAGAAGAAACATCCTTAGCTAGGACAAGCCCCTCGCACTGACACAACACGTGCAGTGTCCGTTTCCTCCTCTTCTTCCTGACAGAACCAACAAAGGCTAGCCATCTCCAGGACCACATGCAATGCATGTGTTTTCTGAGCCTGCAGTGGCCCAGTTAATAGGCCTACAATTATCCTTAAAGCCCCCACGGCCTTGAAGGATTAATTCTGCAGTTAGCTTTGGCGAATAGCCCTTGATGAACTCCTTCGTCTGTCTTTGCCCTGTGATGGCAAGCCACCACTCTTGAGACCTCAGCATAACCCTTATTTTGAATGTTTGTAATAATTTACTTTCCATCAGTGAGCTGGTGTCATAAAATTATTAGCGACCACTTGTTGTATTATTAAAAGAAAGTTATGGCCGATTAATGTTGATGTCACAACTAATAGCTTTAGTTATTTTCCCTCAGCTTTAGTCCAAGTTCAACATTGCAATGGGCAATGGGTAGTACTAGTATTTATTTTCCAAATTACCTATTTCTATCATGAATACAGTTACAGAATAGAAAGAGCCAACTTCATCTTTGACTCGCAGAAATGCCTCGCAGATAATAAAACTGATTTGAAGGTAACATCGAACATCGGAAATCGATCGTGAAGAAGCAACGAGAACAAATAGATCGAGAACTTTTATTTTACTGATTCTCCAAAGAAAATTAATGAGTCCTAGGGGAATTTTGGGGGTAGAGTAGCCAATTCAGTCGGATCCCTTAAGAGATCTGTTACTACAAGGGGAAAAGTCATGCCAGTATTCAGATCAGATATATTCCCAAATTGTTGAGACTGGATGTTACTGTTGGCTGCCAAATTGAAGTTGTCTGTAACTGGGTAGAATTCCCTCCTACTGTGTCACCTTATGACAGTATTTATCATATCAGGTTATCTTATTCTCTAGTTTAACATATTTACAAAGTATGGTCTACTCACAGATCCAATCAGCTTCCACTGGGCGTTGAAGCAGACAAATCTCTTGGATAATGGCGCGTATATAGACATGTTTCCAAAATCCCAAGACGTAAAAGTTAGATTATCTGTTAGGAAACAAAACAAAACAAAAGAAAAATTAGAAAGAAACAGAATTGAATAACTTCTTGTAAACAAGAATTGTTAAAAGACGATGCGTGATTGCGTCATGAGTGACAAGAAATAGTGGTGTGTAGCAATAAGGGTGATTGAGGGGAGGTGCTCTCTCAGCTGCGTGTCAACGTCACAACAAAAACTCTCTGGCTAGAAGAGGAAGAAGGCCTCGTCGGCTACTAACTGGTAAAATCAACAGGCCGTCTTAAGCTGCTGACATTAAGTGAAAAGGTACACAATTGCCTCGGCACTTTTTCTTTGATTCCTTTAAAGTATTTCTACTTTGCTTTGTGATGTTTGAGCGGGGGCCGCAAGTCGGGGAATGCGACCATCAAATAGACGGAGAGTGTTAACCACCAAATATGACAATTCTAATCCAACCAATTAACAACTGTAAGACTGTTCTCACCACCGGCAGTGGTAGCATGTTGAGTAACCTTACTACGGCCAGGTTATATCAGTGATGCCATAAAGGAGATTATATTTACTTCCTTTTGTCTTACTGTAAGGGGAGAGTGCTGCGATCACCTCAAATTGTTGATATGGAGCGTTCACCGGATATGTGTCTTTTAAAGGTTCCTTGAGTGCCATCAGGCTTCCGCCTGTTTCTTAGAGATCGGAAATGTCTAAGGTGAGATCTCCTAGGAATTTTACAATCTGGTTGAACTCAATTTGAAATTTAAATAAGTAGAAGGGGATGTTTCCCTTTCTCTTACTCTTTCAGTCCAATAGCAGTCCATGATATTCCGCAAATGGATTTTTCACCTTTTAGATCTTAATAAAAACTGCTGCAACGATTTCCCTTTAAACTTGGCACAATAATTGTTCGCTGTAATTCTTCTTTTGGAAGCAGAAAATAGTTCTGGGGAAATTCGATTAAAGGCTTTTCCACAGGAGGGCAAGTATTTTCTTGTAATACATTTCAATGTATCACATGGTTCTATTACTTAGGCAACGAGCATTCACCATCTTAAAAGAAAATTGCAACATGGCAGCGCCAATTTCTAATTTCATTCTTCATCTTCTTTTCCCAGGACCACGAAAACGAATCGAGCTAAACTCTTTAAACTATCTTGCTAATTTCTCGAGCAATGATTTCATCAAGATTATTTCCTAGAGGAGGGATATGATACTAAAATTCAGAGTTAGCTGAAAATATATTCAGAATATACTCGCTTAAAACTGTGAGAACAGAAGTGTGACGTAGGTCGTGTGAGTGGAGCGACTCTCAAACTTTGAACTTAACTGAGTGAACGAACGTTCAAGCTCTGTTCAGAACATTGGACCTTAAAGATCGCAAGCTTTACAAAAATTACTTAGTAAAAAAGCGTTCACTACTCAGACGTGTTTGCAAATAAGTAAACAAAGGAGAAACCTGAGTACAATCTGAGGTAGGTTAGAGTTGAACCCTTTTCGGCGGAGGTCCTCAGACCTCAGTCTGCCCTAAATGGTTCGGTAAATAAGACGCCATGGTATGTGCTCTGTTTACATTGCACGCTTCTCTATGGTTTTAGTTTATTTTCGAGTTGTTCCCCTGTCCCTGCGTTTAACCCTTACTCGCCTGGCCCCAGTAGCTGTCCTGCAGGAGCTCTCTCTTTGTGAGAGAGGTCAGGGGCTCCCACGGTCTGTCGGCTGTCTACCACAGCTAGCATGACTTCACCCTCCTCCACTTCTTGTTTACTCCTCAACTCTAAACTAATTTAAGACCTAACTTCTAATAATTATTGTTACCCAATTCGTTTTTTTCAAACCAAATACTGATGAGCGAGACAATCATTATTCCACTAGCTAAAGTACTGTATCCAATCGAGGTCAGAATTTTGAAACTGACAGTGTAGAAAACAGAAATATGTTTTCAGCTCGTGTGTGGGTCTAAAACAAACATTTTCGAAACGCAAAGTTAGAGAAAAGTCCATCCAAGTTCTACTTTTTCTTCCAACTGCCGCTTTACTCCGACATCCATTTTCCACTATTTCGAGATTCCTCTGAAATGTTTCGAAACTTGTGGTGCACATGTAAAATATGTGTGTTCAATAACTTATATTTATTATTTATTTGGGAAAATTTATTTTATGACAGTTCTTGGAAATGGAAAGAAGAAGAAAAGTCATGAAAATTTTCCGATTCTGAGTTTCCACAGAAAATAATCGAGGAGAAGTTATTTCCCTAGAAAATTCGATTAAGGACCTTTCGATTCTGAGAGAGAGGCAGGGTTTTTCCTCACTTTCCTACAATTTTGGAAACTTTGAGGTAGTGATTATGCGATGAGAAGTTCATGTAGCTGCCCAGAGGGCGGTAGTTGCGTTGGTAGCTTTAAACAGGAAATTTCCCAACAACCCATCTAAAATTGCCACCCTGTTCTACTTCTGTGTTCTGCTCTTAAAGGCATTCGAGTGACTATGTAGCCCTACTGGATCCTTAACGTATTGGAATCCTTGTTAACCTGGTCTTCGACTATATCACATAAAATCTTTTTAAGTCGTCTCAGATCTAGACACAACATCCCGAATATAAGGACACACTCTTAATTCCCAGTTGTACTTGCCGCGGAAGCAAGTGATACCAGCCGCTCTGCATACCGCAACAAAGAGGCGGACACGATCAAGGCGCCATCCAGCAAACTAAACAGAACTAAATGGAGATCGTTACACATACAGACAGACAGTCGGCCCCGGGTGCGTGTGGGTACTGAATGCAGGTGTAACTCTGCCCCCTGCCAGAGTACTGAGTCCCTTTACTGCCGCTCTGGAGTACCGGCAGTGCGCTATAGTTCTCCCACAGAACAATAGAGCTCTCCCGGGAGCGCAGGTGGCGGATGTAGTCCGCACTCTTGTCTCCTTGATCGCTTCCGGTATTCACCGTCATCATCACCATTAAATCCTTTTTACATTCCTTTTCAAAAAAACTAAAAATATTAATAGTTCTTTTCTTTTAAGTCGCTTTTTTCTTTATAAAACGAGTGGGAGTGTACACTCACACGAATTCCTCTCAGCGCCTCTTACGTAATTAAATTTTCTTAAAAACCGGGAGCTCCGCTAAAGAGCTGCGGTGAGTCCCTCAGGTTAGTTTTCTTCTAACAGGAATAAAGAAATAAAATCGAGAACTGATACCAACAGAGAGGAGAATTATGCAAGTTTATAGAAGTGCAGGTTAGGCGACACGTGCTGTTCGCTAGATTAGCGAATGCAATGGAACAAATCGGCTGGCGCTAATCACACCAATGAGTCCGACCTCCACAGCGATAACGATATTTCTGCTTTGTCTGTCTGTCTGTCTGAACATTTCATGAGGAGGTGAGAAAAACTTACGCTAAAGTTTTAAAGTTTTTTTGACGTGAATACGTCTTTAAATTTGCTATCATATGGAGGCAATCCAAAAAACCTAATGATAACAAAATCGTTAACAGTTTGGCATTATAGTTTCGAATCTATCGTCTACATCCAAAATTAAATTAGGCCCCTGAATAGCTAAAGGATCAAAGAATTCATTACGATAAGCGAGGACAGTGACGCATCGCGCGTGGTGGAAGGGGAAGCGCCGCCATTTTGAGATCATTTTGCTGCGTATCGAGATTTGCAATTAGTATAACTTTTGACTCGGAGAAGCTACGATGTTCGTTTAAGTTTAATCGTCAGCTGTCGTCACAATCTATCGATTGTATATAAAACATTAGTGTAAAATAGTGACAGTGAACATAATAAGGTGTTAGAATAAAAAAATATTATCAAAAATGTATAATGTCGGCCTTTACGCGTCGAAAAGCCAAAACCAAATACAGAGATCGGTATACGGTTGGAAAGGGCTTCTCAAGAACAATCGAATGGTAATAATAAAACACCGTATGACCGAGTCAAGCTGTGCCGTCGGGAACGTAAAAGAATGAATGCGGCCGAGCGGATAACGACGGTGTCAGTACATCTGCAGCTGGGGCGGTTGAAATTATGCAAGTGGATGATGAAATCGCTACTACATCGAGAACGAACTGTTTAGGCATAGCTTGTGTTCGATCGTCGATTATGAAGACACATTGGGCAGCAGCTATTGCACGTTTCACTACGACGTTTGTCAACAATCCATTGGGACGTAAGTGTGATGTGTGTGATCGTCTATGGTTTCTGCGCTCATTGAAGCTAACAAAAGAAAGACTTTTCGTATCACAGACCTAGAATTAATAAAGTTATATTGTAACACAGTAATTATTTATTTCCTTGATTTCATCCTAAATACATGAATAAGAATATTTTATATAAAAAATATAACCCGTTACGGTAAACGTATTCACGTACAACACACGGCCGTGTCCATGACGCAGCCACATTTTTTTGATTCTTAACTCGCTTTATCTTTCTTTTTATACGATAAATAAGTAATTTTTGGCACAATTCTCTATTGGTAAGTTAGCAGGGCCAATGTAGGACCAATGCAGTACCAATGCTGGACCAATTTTCAGGATAATGAAAACTCAGATGACTTTCTCTTACAGTTATCCGCTCTCTAGGATTGTGATCCTACAGCGCCTCTCCCCAAAATTCCATCTTATTCCACAACTCGCCGACATATCTAGTCACCCACATTAGAATGTCAGTCTTATCTCTGTCCAATTCGTTAAGTTTGCTGAGGTCTACCCAAGCTCATGTTTCCTCCTCTCTCTCACTCTCTCTCTCTCTCTCTAAGAAACAGCATCTTCAGCCATTACTCTCTTTGATTAACTCTCTTCATGGGATTAGGGTATCTAGGGATCGGTCTGGAGCGGATATTCAACGTTTTCACTTCACTCATTGACACTTCATTAATGCAGACATAAAAATAAAATAAATAAAAGTTGATTAAATTCAATAAAATATAAGAAATAAGACTAGAGGAAAGAAAGTTAACAACGTTCTGACAGAAGGTATTTTGTGAGTTGGCCGCGAGCGATGCCTCTCTCCGAACAAACGCCTACTTGTTCCACCAAATTAAAAAACTCTAAAAAAAATAAAAAAAAAAAATAATGTACGACCTAAAGTTATTGTTAGTTCAGTTTCCATGGAAGAAGATGGGCGGAAGGAAGCTGCAATGATGTGGTTAGTAGCCGTTGGAGAATTCTTAATGGTCTTGTAATGGATCGCTTCTGGTGGCACTGGATATCCCCCCCCCTCTTCAGGAATCATGTCCATTCTTTGGCTAGAAAATTACTACCCAACTGTAACACTTTACACCAGCCAATAAATAAATCACAAGTTAATAACGCGTGAGCCTGACCAAGGCTGTCCGACAGAGCCGCCAAGGCTCCAGAGTGTACTGGATCTTGCTGGAGGCTGGCAGAGATTCATGATTGGTTGCAAGAACGACTAGGCGCCTCCGACAATGTGATACCTCTGACACGTGATATTGCTTCCAAGAGTGATCAATGCGCACAGACGCTGTCGGACCCGCGTGCAGCATCCAATACTATCTTCATCTCTCCGCTCTCACTTCCGGTGATTTATTTAAAAAAAAAACATTTTCTAGAGTTTACAATAAAACTTAGTTTTTCTTTCTTTAAAAGTGTTTTATTATCTGAAATGAAATAGATTATCAAACCCTCAGAAACATCCTGGACATCCTCCTTAGAATCCACCTTACCAAAGAGGTGTGGGGATGATTATGTGTATGAACTTTCCAAAGAATTTAAACCTATTTTTTATTTCATGTGAGTTCCCAAAAACGGAAGTAACGCCCTTTCTAACTGAAAATCCCAGGATTTTCTTTTTAAAATAAAAAAAAAGTTTCAGGAGAATTCGATTAAGCGATTGAGTGGGTTTCCCTCTAAACTGCCCATTACAGACACTAAGAAGCGCTGAGCGTTGCGAAAATACTGAATTCCCAAAAAATTCTTGGACCACCACCGCCATCATCAATAGATTTTCCACTTTTTCCCACTAAAACGGTTTCTAAGATCTCCGGACTTACATGACGTACTCGTAGACAGATCTGGCACTTTTTATCTTGGTAAGACATTTTAATCACTTTTCAACATTCTTTTCCCGAAAAAGATTAAGTCAAAGACCAGGGTATCCTTAAAGAACCATCACAGCTGTAATCTACTGTTTGCCATCAGGACTAACTGTGACGTCAAAATTCACTGTTTAAAGAGATTTCCTCAGCCGGAAGTCCATCACTTTTCCACTTTCCGGAATACCTTCAATCATTTCCGCCAAACATGACGTTTACATTACTTACTCGATGCTCAATAAGATCAATACTTTTTTTTGGAATAATTTTATAATAATGTACGGTGCTACAAACTTAGAAAGCGGAAATGAAGAAAATGTTTAAGTTGCAACTTTGTGAAGAAGAGAAAATAGTAGCAGATTTCTCTGACCGTCAGCAGCACTTGGACCTTGTAAGAGCTTACAAAAACGTTGACAGTAGAATATCGTCAACGGCCGACAATGTCACGGAAGACAAATATATTCTTTTTAAATCTTTAAATTATCTAGTATTACAAAATAGAGAAAGAAAGAAAACACAAACAAACCAACTATTAATATGGGAATAAATTCTTAAATAGAAATCAGTCTGGAAAGCTCCCAAACAGAAAGCAAACGCCCACTTGATCGTAAGAGATAATGATATTGTCCAGCCACTGGTAATGCGAGGGAAGGATGGTGACAAAGTGAAGTTGATGTAGAAGCCACTCTATCACAATCCACCAGGCGACCTGTCCAGCAATCATTGTCACCCTAGAAGACCCTCCAGCTAACAACACACAGACGATTCATCAGTGATTAAGGCCAGCTTTGTCCCTCCTCCGGCTAGAGAAGACTACAACGCTCAAGATGTGGGAAGTGACAGGACTGTCTTTACCAAACTCTCGGTCCATTCTATTAATCCAACTCCATTCACATAGATTTATCTAAACTAATCTATTTGTGTACAATTTGTAAATATACACGGACGTGGAGGTCTTCTCTCCTAATGAAGTTCCACGGTCCACCGCATCTCCAAATAAATTATTTATTTTCTTATTTCTATCTTCAGATGTTGTAATACTTCCTTTTCCAGTGAGGATGCTGTTTTCACCATCACATCTTCATACAGCACAAAGGGACGTCCCAGGACACTCATACCAACCAAACTATTTTAATAAGAAAACTATTCCTAACAAACCCAACCAACATTGATCAAAATGAGAAAACCTGGATGATATTTAATCAATATTTCTTAAGAACGAAAAATATTCGCACACACAAGAGGTGAAATCGCTGCATCTCCTTTCCTAATCATTAGAACTCGAAAAACCATTACTCAATAATAATAATAAGGGAAGGGATTAGCTATGAGGTTAGCATACTGGACTCCCACGCGGAGGTCCCGGGTTCGAATCCAGCAGCTGACCCTTAGATTTTCTCTTCCTAGGAGCTTCTTACAGCTCACTGTCCGGTGATGGACAGTGTTGTCTGTAACGAGAGAACACTGTCCGGAGGCCGGCAGTGCACTGAAAAAAGCACCGGGTGCCAATAACCTTAGATGTTGACGCGCCTTAAATCATTTTAAAAAAATAATAATACCACTAATAATAATAATAATAATAATAATAATAATAAATAATAATAATAATAAAAACTGGTACTATCGGACCAATCATCATCATTTACGACAAAGAAGAAGAAGATATAAGATGTTTAAATTATAAGGATTTTCATTCTTCATATGATTTTATAATAAAAGTAAATATAATTTTCAATGCTATGATTGGAGGACTGCATTTTACTTTTTTGATACTTTTGGCTCCCTTTAAAATGGGTTTATTTGGAAACTGATGCTCTTGAGATTAAGAAAATGAGATGTTACGAAATACTATAAAAAGGAATTTCAAAGAGTTTTATTCGCTTCTAGTATTTTTGAATTCCAGAAATAATTCATCCTAACTGTCCAGTGGGACCTCTGATATAGGCAGCAGTACTAGTGTCAAACAAAGCTGCAACACGGACTCCTAGGATCTAGGAGAGGGTGTAAATGATTGTGTTTATGGAGAATGCTGTGGTAATCTGTGATATGAAAGATCTGGAGTAAGTAGAATGGTTAGAGAGGTTTTACCCATCGGAGTCCTGCTTATAACATAGATATCAGTTTAAAGATATGTTGTTGAAATAATACATACCAAATCCATCTTCGGCGTTATCAGCTCTGACGTTCCCGGTTGCGTTCACCTTCATGAAAGAGTTTGCACAAACGCTGTAGAGGCGTACCGTGCGGTTAAGAGGAGCGCCGTCACAGAACACAATCTGCAACATAAATCAACCAAGTAAAATACATACACAAGTTCTTTTTAAGGACAGATACTCGCTTTGAAGGATGCCGAAATTCGAAGGAGATGTTTTTAGCAAAAGGGTCGGCTTGTGTGAGGGTACAAAGAATTTCTTTAATGAAAAAGCTGCTAGTAGCTAATCCCTTTATATTTCGAATTTGGTCGGGACGTGTCTTGGGTTCCTTGGCGGCCTTCACTGGAAACTAAAACTATTTTTTAAAACCTGAATTGTAAAACGTACAACTAGATTATTTGGGAATAATAAAAATGATTTAAATAAACAGCTGACTTATATGACGGATTTATGTGTTAAAGGAGGTTAAATATATCGCTAAAATCGAGTTTATCGAAAATTCCTAAACTCAATCGATTGTTTACTTTCTCCAAAGTAACTTCTAGGTTTTTCTTTAACCTTATACATAGATTAAAATACCCATAGATTTGTTATAGCTCTTTATAATTTTCCTAGAAAAATTCATAAGTTGATAATTCTTGCGCAGTAACCTTCCCCTGTAAGGTTACATTTCAGTGTAATGTAATGTAAATTATACAATTGTTAGTAAGAATTAAAAATAATTCAAGAAGTTTGAAGGGAATTTGTGAGTTGAACCTTGAGAAGAGCAGTAATAGAAAGTCGTGTTCTATTCTTCAAACAAAATTTTAATGAGTTCAATTATAAGTAAACAAGGAGCGGCAGGTGTTGGTCTAGTGGTCAAGAGTGTCGTTTTGGTGTTTGGGAGATCCCTAGATCGAATCCCGCGCGTAAGACTAACTTTTTATTTGTTAGAAAAAATTGTTTATAGTAAAGTATGAGCTTCTGAAACCTAATTGGTAGTTGGAGGTTAAGACCCGCCTGAAAAAAATGGGCGATTACTTTATAAGTGTACAAATTGTAAAAACCAGTGATCAATAATATGAGCTACCCAGTTATGCTTTGGATCTGGATTATTACATTGGTCCTGGAGAAGTGAGCTCCATTAAAGTAAAATGAAAGGAGAAGTTAAATCAGCCTGGAATCTGATCCCGGAAGCGAACGATCTGCTCCAAAAAAGGTGGTAACTACTTCACTATATGGTCTGTGATTGGGGTTGAACCCGCTTTCCACGTGTACTCAACGTGGCGTAATCGGCACCCTTCTGCGACATCAACTTAATAATAGAGCTGTAGGCCGCCTGCGCTTCAGCAAGCTTGCTGCACCAGAGATCTTCTAACATCTTGTCCTGTAAATCCCAAAACTTATATGGTGACGGCTTGTTGATTTTTTGCTTCTTTAAAAAAAAAAAAATTATTTCTGACCAGGGTCTGTATAATCGTGGAAAGATGGACAAGCCCAGCAATTAAAACTAAATAGAATCTGATGTGGAAAGAAGAGTACAGGTGCGGCTGAAGGTTCTTGGTGTGGCTCTACAATCATCATACTCTACAATCATATCATCCTGCGAGCGCCTTCATCACACCATCATCATTATAATTAGAAAAAATTAAATATATATACGCCACAAGTGTGAGCCACTGAAATTAGATCTCATTTCTTTTGGAATCATCGAACACTGGAATCTCTCTTGAAGCTATCTAATTATCCCAACTCGCCGAAAGATAAACAAAATTCAAAATTAAAAATGTATATATGTATATATACAAATTTGATTACTTAATTATTATATTAGTTAGTATAAAAATTGGGTTTGTGGCCCTCAAAATAAATATTTTTTAAAAAAAAAAATAGTTATCTATTTCTAGTTTCGTTTGTGTTATAATGTCAAGTTTATAGTTTTGTTTCTTTATTCAGGAAAAAATTATAATTATAGATTGTTCAAAAATTAGTTTATTTATTTTACGAGGGGGCCGAGGATATCTCCACAGGGCTGTGTTAGTAGAGTGTACGATTCTATGTTTGGAAAAAATAATAAGTAATTAATAAGAATGAAATTGTTACAAACTGATCTGGATTGTGCGTTGGTCCGTCCCAACTCTAAAAGGTAAAAATTGAAGGAAATTACGACACTTCATTTAAGTGCCGACAATTGATTTAATACATTTTTTTGGGGGGGGCGGAAATAGATCAACCGGAAGTATCAATTGACTCAATAGACTTTTCAGAATTTTGTGATTTTTTCGATATCGATAAAAATCGCGATTTTATTTAAACACAGGATGTTGATTACAATCGATCTACTATTCTGATTTGAGAAAATTTCCTGTTAAATTATGGGCCAATCTCTGTGCCATTCTCAAATAAGAAGAACATTTTCCAACCGGAAAATACTTCATGGAAAACGGCTGCAAGAGGATTACCTGAAAATTCGCATATACTCAAAGATTTGTAGCTTTTTTTTTATTTTATTGAATCATTTTTAGAGTTTAATTCATTTGAAGGCAGTTCTCACGAACTGGTCACCTGTTGAAGGGAAGTCTGGTGAGTGTGCACCCCCAAATAATGTAACACCAAGTCGCCAGATCAGCTGTTTAAGTGATTAACAGGTGGGAATAATGGAACAAAGTTCATCACTAAATAAAATAATAAATTCCTAATTTATCTACAGTGCAAACGAATTTATTTATTTTGTATCCCCACTCTACTCAAGTAAGGTATTTGTGAACAGGCGGGGAAGAGGTAAACGACACTTGTGGCAAGAGGCTATTCAGAAAATATTTGGTCACCCGTGACAACGTTTACATGGAGTGCCTTCGAGAGATAATCGTGACAATTCAGATAGACTTGAGGGCACTAAGAATGCAACAAAGATATCTCTTTAGGGAAGTGCTAAAAACTCCAATCCCGGTCATAATTCTGGAATGCTACACGACAAATGTTCAATTTGAGAAGGTATGAACGCTATGCGCTCGCACGGAGACAATCTGGAGTGAGACAATCCACATCTTCCTCTCTCTCCAACTGCGAATGTTGCAATTATGCAGGTTCACTCGCTCAACAATAAATCAATTAAATGCCCAAGAAATCGCACCAAACGGTCTTTGAGTGATGTAATCAGAGACCATACTTGGTGACGGCTTCACAAGTCTCAATATCAAAAATATGATGATGGCAATACTTCCGCTTGCAGGGAGTAAGATGAAGCGAAAGTAACAATGGAAACATCGAGCCCAAAATAGAAGGATGCCGACCTCTAGAAATCTAAAAGCAGCCGTGTATCTAGTAAACATATCAACAAAGTGGTGTTTTGAGATATGGGGCGGCAGTGGTGGTCTTGGGGGTGGAGAAGTTGAAACAGAGATGTTACACAGGATGTCTGTGGCGAGGGATCTGGGGCTACATGAAGTAGTGTGTATATAGGGCAATGACCCAACGAGGGCGGCAGGCTACAAAGAGAGTGTGACTGTAAGTTCTCCCGCCAAAACAACCCCTACTCAAGTTTGTTCGTAGGGCGCCAACCACTCTGCTACCTAGATTGGCGCGGAATGGCTTTTCCTCTTTGTCTAGTCATCCAACCCTGATTGATAGCCATGTTTGTACACCATCGGCGGGTCCGGGACGCGCCACTTGTACGGACAGTTCTCTCCTGTAGATACTTCTTTCTGTTTTAAGGGGAGGCTTCCATTGTTTGATTGATGACATTTTTTTGGAAAGGGAGTACGCGGTGCCTGGCTCCTCCTCTTCCTGCGATATAAATGTCTCGCTCACAAATATCCCACTCAAAATAAAAACAATAACTCAATGCTTACTAGATAGCAAACTATTTAACTGAGTACATCATTTTAGGGAATCAGGAGGAATCATAACTCACGATAAAACTCAAACTACTCGAATGATAAATCACAAAACGTTAAACAGATCGCAGACCTCGGGGAAATCGCCTCCATCTACGCTTTCCAGAGCGCTTCGCAGCACAAGAAGCAAACTGACAGACAGGCAGATAAACATAAATTACGGGAGAAGGTTCAAAAGTGATCCAATCACAATTCGTTTTGCCCTCTGGCCCGCCCAGAAGATAAACCCATTATTTATATTGTCCACACTAAGTGGGTCACCCTCAAACCAATCAGATCTCTATTATTCGGCTCCATTCTGTTGCTGCTTTAGTTTCATCATCTGCAGAGAAACAAACTAGATCTACTTGTCAAAACAACATTTAACAGTTGCATCTGTCAAAAAATAAATTAACTATTTTATTAATTGTGCCAATTTTGATTGCTTTTGGCAAAGATTGTGTACGATCACTGATGTAAAACTAGAGTCAAACCGAATAATCAGTCGCTAACGCAAACAGGGCCCTAACTCGCATTATCCAATTTGAAAGTTCGCATCTGGCTGCAAATCCCCTCCTCGAAACCCTTCTAAAATCAATACTCTCATAGAAAAAAACTTCGAACCAAAGGATTAGCTCTTTTTATGTCCAACGAAACTGTTTGGCGGCTACCAAGTAGGAATGACACAGTGTATTGGCATCAGGGAATCCTTAACTGCAGGTACCCGTGCTCTTCCTAGGAATTCCTGAAGAACCCGAGAAATCAAGAAATCTTAAGAAATCCGAATATTTTAAGGGTGTTATCCAGCATTTCAAGGGAGGACTTTGTGGGTGAGCTTACATTTGATTTGGTGAGTGGAAATCGCTAAAGTCTAGCTCGGCGCGTTACCTTGGGCATCACTGGGACAGTGGCTATCAAGATTTTTACTTCTTTTTCTTTGGGGGTGCAATGCAGCCTTCACAGATCTATTGTGCCCTACATATTCTTTAAGAACATTTGGGTTATCTTAGAATGTGAAAATGTAATGCATTGTGAGAAGGGTAACTGTCCAGACACCTGAATCTCCTTTGACCAACTAAAAGATATAAGTCGGTGAGGAAATGAAGTCTCCCAAATCCCATCTATAGAAACTTTTAAGTCTGAATCAGTCATACTCTAGCATGCAGGCTTCTTCCTATTTTTTGAGCGCCCCTTACAGATTCGAAAGCTTCGGGTCCCAAGCCAGGCAAGTCAAGTTAACGGCTAGAAATCAAGCTACAGACAGAAAGCCAAGGTATAGACAAAAAAAAGTGAAGCCCGGAAGTCAAAATGGAGAAAGGATGTCAAGATATAGACAAGAAGTCAAAGACTACTTACCATCATTAAGATGAGAATGAATAACTTGGCAGACAGTGCAAGTGGTGACCTGAAACAAAAATAATTGCATTATTATTGTAATGATAGCAATAACTATAACCTTATTATCACAAATAATCCTTATATAGTAGTTTGTAATATCGTCAATTATTATTTGAAAGGTAAATTATTTAGTAAAAAAAGTATTACCCCATTTGTTTCAAGATTTTTTACAAATATTTCTTCTAAGATTTGAGCAGATATTGGGTAATAGCTCTAAAACCGGAAATCGGAACTCTGGTTGAGACCACACAGCCTAAAGAACGCGCACCTCGACTACTTGCCCATCCCAGTGTACTGCAAATACATTTCCTTATCTGATTTTCGATAACTCTCAAGCTCAAATTCATTTAATGTATTTAATAAAACTGTATTATCTATTTAGTGAAGTTGGAGATGCGTCATCCAAATTTTTTAATTTATTTAAATACCTGCACAGTTAGGTAATTACACCCTTTGGGGATCGCCGACTTATATCTTTCAATTCTTGGCCCTCGGAGGGCACATTTCCTGGGTGTTCCACATACCGTTAAACTATCCGAAGATTAAGATAAAATAAATGACCATGTGTACATAAAAAGTAAAAATATATTATTTAAAAACAATACGATTAAGAATTCAGATTGGAGGTAATCCTTGGGAAGTCTGGTTGCGACATTCGAGACGACCTGGAAGGAAGTGGGTTCGAGAGCCAGCGCGATAGTTCTGTTCAGCCACACTCTGTGACGGTACAGACTTTCGTAGATGAAGATTCCTTTCCGGTCGGCCTGACAACCGTTGCCGAGCACGTAGCCTCTGGAAAGGATGCCGATCGCCTGGCCACCACAGATGATCGCCGAACCGGAATCACCGACACAAGGTCCTCGGCCGTTCAACATCGGCACACAGAGAATGCGCGTCGTGAAGAAATGCACCACGTACAGACATCTACGGAAGCTGAAGACACGCATGTCGTCGATTTTGGTGAGTATAATGTTCTTTGTATCCTGATGAGCCACATTTTTGTTAAGTCCATAGCCGAGTGTGACGCATTGCATGTTGACAAAGTACCCTTTTGGCAGATATTTATCAAAATATAAACTTAATTGTTGCGATTTAATTTCCGTTTGTGTTTTTACAATAGCAATATCGTTTTCCACTTTCTCCAGATATAGGGGATGTATGAACAGATTGGATACTAGGTAGTCATGGTAATGTTTTTGGCTGTCGTGCACTCGGATCCTGATGTGCGTGGTATAGACGACATCTTTCTCCAGGAAACAGTGGGCGGCTGTGATCACAAGGAAGTCGTGGAACACGGACCCCGTACACACCTTGTAGTGGGTGCCGTTGAAGGTGAGCACCATCACCACGAACGAATAGTTGAAACTATACGGCACGAATTCACCGCCGAACATTCTTGATAGACTTTAGTCACTGTTGGCTAATCAAATCTATCACCTTGGTTACACATATAACACATTTCCTTTTTGTTAAACATGTGTTTTCTGGTTTATTTTCAAACAGCATTATCATCATATAATTAAGAAATCTGGTTTGAAGACGCACATGACCTTTGTGTAATTAAATTCTTTTTAGAAGTTAGGGGTGCTACAGAAGAAAGCGGAAGTATAGGCACCAATAACCCGGTAACCCATTGTTTACCTAATTTAAAGAAAACCAGATAATCAGGGGAACCCAATCAGTAAATCGATTTTCGTAGATTTTAGCGATTTTACGCAAATGGTATCTTTTAAGTGTCAAGATATCTTTTTAGAACATGTTTCCAGGAAATCTATCAAAGTTTACATGTATTTAGGTCAGAAGGAGTCGTGCGAGTCACTCCACCATTTTTTTGGTTGTTGGTCTCGAGTCCAGGTGTACTCTGGGATTTGCCCTTGCTCGAAGTCACAATTTGTAACCAGTTAACAAGAGAACATTACTTTCCCTCAGTTATTGTAAGGTCACAATGACAGAACTGTTTTCCTATGAAGCTGTCAGCGCAGTAGTTGCATTGTAATAAAACTACTGGCAGTAGTTTTACTATCTCTATTACTTCTGTCAGTAATTACTATTGTAGACGGAGTTATTACAGGGACATTAGTTAGTGTTACACCTCAGTTTTTTTATTATTATTATTATTATACCTTTTAAAGGTAATAAAACTAGATGGCTAGAGTGGATTCCTTTGTGATGCAACTCTTCGATGCACTTATCT
Organism: Rhodnius prolixus; assembly: GCF_049639745.1. Lineage (NCBI taxonomy): Eukaryota > Metazoa > Arthropoda > Insecta > Hemiptera > Reduviidae > Rhodnius > Rhodnius prolixus. The sequence continues at coordinate 1,130,922 of NW_027411636.1, read as the reverse complement.
GCATCTGCACAGGATTTCCCTTCCCAACCGGCTCTCCGTGGACTCTAAACTATTCCATCAAAACTAGCTAGACTATATGTACTCGTAGTAAGATTGGTAACGTGTTGTCAAGTTTTTGGTGATCATAAAGAAGTTAAGATGGCGCCCGGCCACTCATCTCCAGGATAAGCTGAAGAACAACATCTGATCTAGAGACTTACCACAGCACAGTTTACGTAAATAATTTTTTTTTGTTAAAACTAACAATTTGTAACGAAAATAGTCTATTTTAAAATTATTTATGAACACTATAAACGATATCATGAAAATATGGGTTCTAATATAATAATTATTAATATTTAACAGGTGGAAAAGTAGCCTAGAAGTGTCCGCTAAAGAAAAACAAAACAAAAATCGTTCGAGGGAACATCGAATAACTGATAAATCGATTTAGTAAAGTCACCCTTCCCGATTTTGTTCAGCAGATTATTGCCAGGTCCGATTGTGGAATCAAAATCAGTCATCAAATTGGATCTTGCTGCGAATTTTTCATCTTACGCTCGACCAAGAGCACACAACAATTTGGACAAAGCGTTTTTTTCACTCTGAGAGGTATTGTTCATGTTCAGGAAAAATATAAATAATAATAATAGTGTCGGTTTGAGCAAAACAACAACTGTAGTTTTGTATCGTTCGTTATCGCCAACTTCACGACAGTGACTGTATCGTTGAGCCTCTCGCGTGCTCACCAAGTACTCCTGAGCATGAAGAAGAGAAGCAATGAATGAATGATGAATACACACCAGGAATGTTATGAAACAAACGCTGGTGTCGAACTGAAAAACAAGTTTCTTTACATAGAAACCACGTGTGCAGTCTATTGTGGCCCTACACCTGTACCACATCTACCTGAGTTACCACACACTCAACGGCACCTCAAACTCTCAATAGTTCACTCAACCTAGTGGTGCATTCTTCCATCAACTTAGAAGAATGAGATCAAAATTTACCACTTACATTTTTATTGCAGACCCTAAGAATCTATTGGTGAAGTTTTTACTTGTTCCCAACTTTAAATATCAAAATACAAAATAATACTATGCAGTTTTGAAACTAGTACAAGTAAACAACACTCCAAGGAAAGTGTCCGCGTTAAAATAAATTTCCCGCGGAAAATGTGACAAACAGGGAAATGCTACTTCTGAGAGCCAGGAGCAGTTTTAGTTTCCCCTATAATATGTGGGTTTATCGGGAATATTTTTAGGGATTAAAATGATCGCTATAATCCCGAGTTTAAAGACAAAAAAATCACTTCCACTTCTCCTTAAATTATGCTTACTATCTACTCACACAAAAGCCAGAAATTTCTTTTTAAAATATTTTCATTTTTAGCTAATGCTGAGGAAGAAATGGGATATGTGATACGTCATTGAATTGTACGATGAGTTCATTAAGTAAAAAGTGATGAATTTTGTAGCTTATTCCAGGAGAAAGATTACGGCTGTAAGTAGGCCTAAACACAAAAGAGTTTGGCTAAATAAGGGAACTATCGCGCTCTCATATTGGGGATTATCCCTTCCACAAGAGATTGACAACTCCAGGAATAAACCTCTGGGATTCTTTTCATGAAATTCGATTTTATTTTGGGATTCTTACCACGTTTTCACCTTAAAAGTTCTCTTATTGCAGTGAATCTGTTCAAAAGAAGGTCCTGTAAATATTGAAACCAGATTTTCTTTATTTATTAACTTTTTACGCCCTCAGCATCTTTAAAGATAAAACAAAATTATTAGCAGAACACGTTAATGGTGGATACATTAAGTGCGGATCGAGTTGGCAGTGAGTTAGCACGCAGAGCTATTCCCGGTATGTGTTATGTCAACACAGAGTGTTGATACCTGAACTATTGTTGACTCTATATTCAACTTGTTGATATGTCACTCTGTTTGTATTAGTTTGTAGTTGTGGGTAAATATTAATTTGAATTAATAAACAACAAAAATTTACACATGGCTTTTTTGTTTAATCTTTTGTAACGGTTTAACAAAAGGGAACGAAAGAAAACTCCCTGAGATCCTCATCATCCAGCAACATCATATCTGGGAACCTCCAAGGCATAGTTAGCACCTAGAGACCGTCCCAGCGATTTAACTTCTCCTGAAACTAGGAGCACTTATTGGTAAGAACACCGCTGGAATTTTTTCATCGTTCACCTTTTATTAAATGAGTTCTCAGTTGTTAATTGGATAAAATACGAAAAAAGTAAATTCTATTCGCGGATGGATTCGAATTATTGGTCAAAGTGCGCTGACTGGCAACTTTAAGGTGCACGAAGATGGAGGCCAGATCAACTACACAATCTATACGATACTCAATAGATTTGGCTGCAAGGAATAACTAGTGTTTTGAAATTACAGCTTCTTTTGTCGCTTCGCATTTTAGAGTAATTAAAAACAAAAAAATTGAATTATAATTGTAGAGTTTAGTGGCGCTAATAGATTGCAATTAGAGGCCGAATGTACGAGGTGAATGGGTATGCTAAGAGTATAGACTATAACTGACCAGATGTTGGTACCACTGAAACAATTAACCGGGACGTTAACTACAGAGTAGCCTTCCAGATCTTTCATTCGCCACTAATACCCGAGAGACGGAATTACTGCCAAGAATTATGGGCAATTAGAATGATATATGAGCGAAGTATGGGAGAGTTCTTCAGGTCTTTAATCCAGCGGCTCACCAATATGCACCCATCTCTACAGTCTTCGAGGAGACTAGACTTCCTCTTTGTGTGGACGTCAGACAATCGGTAGCTCTCCTCAAGTCCTTAGATCCGCCATTGTCAAAATGACCAATTTGTATTCCAAAATGTTATCCACCTCCCCCGCGCCAACTGCTCTAGAACTTTTTCTTAAGGCAATCTCCAAACGAGGTTTAGAGGAAATTGTAAGCGGGACTTACGGGGACCTCTAAATGGTACTTCCGGCGAGAGATTTGTTCCCCAAGTTAGTCTCCATGGGAATCCCGTGGCTTCCAACCGGATATTTCCCGACGAAATACGATCGCAATAATTCCTCTAACTCGATGCTATCACCAACATTGGCCTTACAAATAGAAAATAGATACATGTCACCTACTCAAAAGGAATTTCAAAACGATTCAATAACCACTTAATTGCTCAAATTGTAATTTTATTAATTTAAAAACGTAAATGTTAGGTAAGGTTAGGTTAGGTCAATTTGGTTTTATGTAATTAATTAAAAGAAATAAATTAAAACTAAATAAACTAATAAATTAAAACCCTAATTTTGGGCGATTTCTGTAAAAGGAAATAAGCCGAAATGAAAGATTTATAGTTATAATAATGTTAAGCATCAGGTTGGTTGATTTCTATTTCTAACTCTGACTGTCGGCTATCGATTACGATTTTTCATTGTCGAAATTTGATGACCAGCCAGCTGACAGTCGAGCATTATATACATTCTGATCGTTTCGTAAAATACTTTCCAGTAAAACAATCGATATCAAAAAATTTGGCATGATCGATATACTTGCTCTAAAAAAAATATGGTTTCGTAAGCGGCTGCCATTGCACAAGGCGAACTATCGAATCAGTCATTCAATCGATTCAATGTTGTTACCTACTACTAGATTATTCTAGTAATTCATTCTAAATAAAATGCTCTGTTCAATGACAACTAATTCAATCTCTCTCCTAACAGTTCAATGACTGCAAGGTAAACCTAGCGCAATAAGCATCATTCTCTCGTCTCCATATTCCCTAAGAGAACAGCTGTATCGGCACATATCTGAATTAATTCTCTCTGTCAGCTGATTTTCTTTTAATTGTAATTTTCACTTTTAAATTTAATCAACCTTAGACAGGGGTTATTTGGTGCTGAAAATGTAAACAATATCTACTAGTTATTACACATTATTCTGAACTCCTAATCAATAGAAATACATAGTATTTCGTAGTTCGCACAAAAAATACAAGTTTTCTAGCCGGAAAAATAATAAATAGCGCTTTGCTTTTGTGCATGTGTTCGTAAACGGAAATTTGGAAACGAAATTATTACTAACATTTAGGTGTTTTAGAAATATACTCCACTAAAGTTTTACAGATGGTAATAGTTATTTATTTAACAAGTGTGGAAAGTAGTACTTTTCCTCACACGAGGCAGGGTTTGCACGCACGAGCGAGCGAAGCGAGGCGAGTACAAGTGCAAATTGCCGAGTGTGAGGAAAATACTTTACACTCAAGTTAAATATTATATTTTTTCTGCAACCATTAGGGTTATTAACTAAAAAAAAAAAAAAACTAAACAGGAATCACTAGAATCCATTTTAAATTTCTATAAGGTAACACTATAACCTTTTTAACTGTTATAATTAAAAATATCTAATTATTTATTAAAATATTATTTTTATTTCTATATTCCTTTCAATTTTTATTTTATTTTTTTAATATTCGTTTTTTAATTATTTAGATAAAATAAATTTAAATAAGCTTATTAAAGTTTTACAGAAAATATTTAATAACAAAACTTCTTATATCAAGGAAGCACAATAAAGTTTTTCCACTCACTAGTGAGGAAAGTGACACTAATGGGAATTTTTCCCCACTAGTGAGGTAAAGTTGGGCATTACACAGCTGATTTTAATTGAGTAATGAGAACATTCCTAGATGGTTGCAGAAAAAATCGTATTTACCGACAATCTCGTTTGGATGCTCATAAGTGAATAAATCTTTGAAACCACTGTCAGCAACCTCCGGATAAAGGAATGTCAATGCCTTTCGCTGTAAGATGTCCGATGAAAGTTATCAACGATTTTACAACTTTCTAAAAAAGGTGACAGAAACAGATTTGCCACGCGTCATCGCCGAACGAGAAAAAATAAAATGAGTGACACGTTTAGTGAACAGTGGTTGGAAAAACCAGAACAAACAATAATATTGGAAAGAAAAATGTATGTAGGTAGTTGGTAGTGATAGACATGAAGTGGACTCTGCCGAGGGCATTTCCGTCGTCGAGTGAGTGAGTTTGTATGGCAGGAAGATGAGTGATGAGTTCAAGAGGCTGCAGATCAGGGTCGGACATGGACTGCTCGTTGTGTCAGTGGCCGAACTGGCGTTCCAGCACAACGACTCCAGTCACGCTGAAGACAAGTCAGTGGTTGACGCTTTCTCATTGTTGTTTCCGATTCACAGGTTAACAATGGAACCACGTGCTCTTACCATTAGTAAGGGGAAGTGGTCAAATTTCCAGTATTGATTTTTGCCAGGAAATATCCGCTTTGAAGCTTAGTGAAAGTGGTCTAAAGAGGGGGAACATTCCTCTAACGTGCTATTTAAGTGTGGTGTACGGCCTCAGTTATCTGTATGATATTAAAATTAACTGAAAATGTTCGTAAACTTCCAAACTGAAAAAAGTGACGACCCAAAGTGCCAGTTTTTAATCAATGTTTTTTGCAACTGCGCAAATAGCGATATCAGGAAGTCATGATTATTTATTATTTACTTATATAAATAGCTTTTTAAATTATATTTTAATTTTCTCATACAGTAAGAGATGTACTAGCTGGCTCAAAAACAAATTAAAGCCAGGAAAAAAAACATACATATTTCATTTCCGGTACAGCCATGGCAGCCGACCAAAACATTTCATTAAAAAAACCGGAAATAGCGCTTCATCGAAGGGATTTTCCTCTGTATCGAGATTTTGTAACAGTGAGCAGGTAGATTTTCTCCCTAAATCTCATTTGAACTGAGGTGCGTAATTTCACCGTCTGGATAGTGTTGTGACAGTTGGTGGTCCAGTTCGACTCTTCGGTGCAGCAATTTTTGATAGATATTCCAAGAAACTTGGGAAACTTTTTCTGGTTAGGTTGAGTTTGTCTGTTCCTCACATACTCGTTCTAAACCATTTCTGCCAACTCAGGGTAGCACAGAGGAAGACTTAAGACATCCGTTAAGACATGAGCAGATTAAATTCGTAACCAGTTTGTAAATAAAGTTTTATTTAGTAGAATTTTGGTTAAAAATGAAATTTTGGTAGACCAAAACGTTCTTTGGGTATTTCAGGTAGATTTGCACCTTGTCCCATCAAAGCCAACGCTGCAACTAGTTGTGTAAATGCGTTTCTTATCGACATGTCCCACTTCGGGTTGACGGATTGTGCCGTGGGCTGCCACTATCACAAATATCTTGGAGTATTACTAGATCTTGGGCTGACCTTTACCCCCACATAAAGGATGGAGTCCCGCTGTTCTGCAGGGACTCTAAACTGTCTCCAGAGAGAATAAACTCCTGATGTACAAGGTAGTGGGATAGACCCATGTTACTTTATGCTTGTCTCTCCTGGAGTTTTTTTTTGTTTTCTTTTTTTGGCATTGGCTTTCGCCATACAGCCAGCACCGTCTAGGAGCTTATCACTAGAATATCACGCACTCTCCATTCTTACTTATAAATACATTCGCTTCACACATTCATCCCTCTACTATATACAACTATTTACATACAAACTTACCAATTTATGGATGGATCAGTACTCTATATTCCTGCCATCCTTACAGCTTAACAGAAATTAAAATCACCGTAATCCTTCTCTAATCATTTTCTTGCATTCATTCTATAACTTTTAAATACATTCATATTTCTTTGCTAGCTCTGCTATAGACTTAAGCACATGCTCCTGGAGTCTGACGTGTCGATCCAATATCGCCTCGCTGCAAATAATCCAAAATAAATTCCTCAGGCTTGTGACAACTTCCGCCCCGCTACAGACCGTATTATAGACTTACACTCTAACATGGACTATGTAGAACACTACATCAAGTACCTCGCTACTGGATTCTTCAGCAAATGCGAATCAAGTCACAACCACCTCTGCAGACGAATAGGTGACTATAATATGGACACGGTGCACAGGCACAGGAGAGTTAGGGACTCCCTGAATTGAAATCTCTCTTATAAGCTGGGGGTTTTTCACTGTTTTCCCCTTAGTATAAAATGTAATTTAATAAATTTGTTGTAAGAAACTCTGTCTGGAGGTTATAGTACTTAACTGGCACTCCGCTCTGTATGTATGTATTTTATATGTGAAATAAAAAACAAATTTATCTATCAATCTAATGCGTTTCTTTAATTATCTACTAAACACTCCGGACATGCACTTTGCCATCTTGAGCGGCCATTCTGGTCTGAACAGTCCGCTCCCTAAACAAAAAACTAGTTTTTTCAGGGTTGATCACGCAAACACTCACGAGAAATCACGTGCAAATATTCCCTAAAAAAAAGATTCTTCAATTTAAAAGTGGATGGTAAATTATCTGGGAATTGCCAAGTGCTTGATACGATTCTCTAGGGATAAACATTTTCATTAGAGAATTTCCTGAATATTTCCCTCTTTCATGTTATTTCCCGCGTAAAGATTTTCCTATTTCTCCTCCCCCCACACACACAGAATTTCCTAATGATTGAACAAAGGAAAAGCGGTGCCCTAGTTACGTAAACTAACTTTACTAAACTATCCTCCTATACACGTGTCCGGGTTTGAGTGTACCAATTTGAATCAATAACACAAATAAATACCAATAATTAAAAAAAATTAAAAGAAAATAAAAATAATTAAAAAAGCAAACCAATTATAAATGTGTGAGATAAAAAAGAATTATAAAATCAAAATATTGAGACAAGTGCTTGTTGTTTAGATGATCGACCGAACAGCTACTCCATTATCAGATATCGATAAGCGGACAAGTTGACCGAATTTCCAATAGAAAGATTAATGTTATTTAGGGAAAAAGTTGTCGAAGGCCGACAGTGGTACGCATGCGCTCAGCTGGGTAATTTTTTTGAACTAAAAAGAGGAAGTTTGGAAACTCGAGTTTCCACTTGGTATAGACCAACCAACCGTTTCTAAAAGACGCTCCTATGGAAACTGCAAACTGCAAATGTTAAACAAGTTGGCAATGATAAGACACTATTTTGCAGCCATTGTGTGGGGCGTTACAGCGGCCCCCAGATAGCCCCCGGACTTTCCCTTCCCAATAACAACACCTAGGCGCCAATTAGTTTCCAATTCCTCTCCGGAAGTAGTGAAGAGGAAATCAAGCAATTTACAGTTTCCGAAGGATTACAATCATGCAAAATTTTTTAGATTTCACGGAAATATCAATTTTAGAAGAGTTTGAACTTAGTGCTTTTCCTTTGCTCCACCTGTTGCTTCATATATCCGTTACTCAGGAGGCTGCTGCCAGTGGTCTTCATAGGGTTTCACCCCTCTGCCACCTCCACAGCCATTTCGTGTGGTCCCCAAGTCTGGCTCGGCCTTGCTTTTCAGAGTCGGCTCCATCTTTCAACCTCTGGGCGCACCAAGTCACCTGCTTATTTTCACTTAATAACTGTCTCTCTCATTTCTGTTAGCATCCTCATGTAATTTATTTGTCTTATTACCTCATTTTCTTGCTTCCGAACAAAAACGATTTTCTGTATTTATTGTAAATCCACCATTCTAGATAAAAATCTTATTTTAATTTCTTTCAACCTATCTCGTACATGTAGATCTTTATTTTAGTAAAATGGTATTACCGATCGACTGATCTGGCCCAAAAAACCTTTGGCATCCTGGTTGTTGGGTCCTTTGGCAATTACGGAAAGAAAAAGCGTGAGAATATTAAACCAGAATCTGGCGGAGTATCAAAAAAGAAAAAACCCTCAACTATCTTGATATTTTAATTATCTTAAATTTTGTTTACATCTCATTATCAGTATTAATAGAAGATAAGAACAATTATGATAAAAATTAGTAATAATAATTAAACATAAATATATAGACAGTAAAACTGATTATTTTTTTTAAAAAACCAAATATATGTAAGAGATATGGCCGTGATTTAAGTAATAATAAACAAACAATAAATAGAAATAAATTACTAGTTATCTGTAAACTGACGTGGACATCTGGCTTCTACAAATTGATTACGAAACACACTTGATGCAGGTACTCCTGAGTGTGCTGCAGGATCTTGGAACGAAAATTGTCAAATATAAATTCAAGTGCAATCGAATTTTTTGAACTGATTGAATTTCATTCTTACTTCCTATAACTCCAAGTGAGTGGGGGGCTAGATGGAGCTTTCCGCACAGAGAGTACATGCTTCGGTTCGCGTAGTCTAATTTACAGGATGTATCAAAGCATTTAATTTCCTGTTTCCAATTTGGTGACCCCCAAAGATATCCCAGAAGCTCTGCGTCTCAAGAAGTCTAGACAGAGTGGCAGCCACGATCGCATTTTTGCGCGGACTCTCTCATAGTAGTTATTGTTACAGTAAATCTCAATGGTAAATCACAGCTGACTGATAAAGTACAGCCCAACAAAAATTACAGAGAAAAATCTGGATTTAAGACGAAGAAAAACCTGAGATCATAGGCTTCCGTCTGTTTTTAGCTCACCAAGAATGGTATTTTCGAATCGCAACTATCTCGAGATACTTAGCAAATAATTTTCATTCGTATCAGTACAGTCCATTTCTTTTTGAAGTCGTTTGTTTCAACCTTATTCTATGCCAAAGATTTAAACTCTTTTAACTTTAAAAGATTGTAGAAAATAACATAATAATAAGAAAACAAAATGCCTCGTTAGAAATTTAAATACGTTTGTTCACATTACCAACTCATTATTTTAAAGGCTAGCATAAATTAATTGAGTTATTTCCTGCTCTAATTGTATCTTAAAGCGACGTACAGACAGAACAGCTGATTTCCGTCGTAATGACAGCTGATTTCTCATTACTAAATTATTATTGGGCCACAATTCGCCTGCTATCTACCCAATGAGATACCCCGATTTTGTTTTTGAACACCTTTAATACGTTATCTTTATTACGGTTTGATTGTTATAAAATAGGTCATACTTAGTAAATAAGGGAGAGAATTTAATTATTATTTTGATGTTGTTAATAATATTATTATTGCGAATGAGTAAAATGTTTGTTTTAGCGTAATTAAACTGTGTAATTATTACAACCAAATGGAGTAAACAGGAATATCCTCCACAATCGCTTTCTTCCCTCCGCGCAACAGTCCCGCGGTTTTCCTTCGGGAGTTTGTAATGTACGGAGGAGAATAACTGCGACAATGTAAGTTCCCCATAATATCTCTTCTGTTCGCGACTGCTGTGGTTTCACGATGAAAGGAGGGCCGGGGGAGACTCCCAGGGTTATTTGGCTTTGATCTGGGGAGATGTTCCTAAAGTTGGGTGCAGTCGAGGATCATGGAAGATGTATAGCCCTCGGAGGCTAATGGTCTAAGACAAACATTTTGGGACGGGTTGCAGCCTTGAAGGGTAGTCAAGAGAAGCTGCGCCATCATGGTTAGGACGATCTTTGCTTACTGTGGCAATCTTTTATTGGTAACATTATCCCGAGGAAAAGAGCACTTCTGAGCGAGGGAAGCCATTCTAGAATTGTGGTAAAGTACCATGCCGGGCTGATTTTAGAACTTGGTCACCTGTTAAATGTGAATAAGAAATTATACATTTGCCGGAAACCGGAAACCCACCATTGAATCTAAACCAAATCCGCCCGATTTCACTTACCACTACAGCGATGGGATAATAATCGCCAGCATTGGTAATTGCTGAAACAAAAATTTCACGAACAAAATAAAGAATTTAGTCTTTGAACACGATAGAGAAGGCACTGGCTGATCGATTACTTTCTTATCGTCTTAACGACTGTTATTAGTTTCATTTACATAACAATTAATTTATCGCCACTCTCGATTAGACGGAATATCGAGAGAGATATGCCCCATTTGCATGTCACGCTCCCCCTCTCCAGATAAAAGTATTAAAAAGCGATTTCTTTTCCCCCACACTCTACTTCTATCTTTTCTCTTGTCAATTTTATTCAACATTAAATCCATTATAAATCAGAATTGTCACTATCAGTAGTAAGTACGTAATAGTGGGCCATTAAATGTTTTACAATTTTATTTTTATTACCGAATAGTTTAGCTTTATTATTGCTGGACCCAGGAATGTTCATTAATCAATGTGAAAATTTACGTCAACAAAGCAAATCATATTTTCTTTGTGATTTTTTTTTTTTTATTATTTATGTCATGACGTAGACTGAGAGCATGATTTACTGACGTAATTTAGTGGGCAGGAAGCACAGGCAGAATTTAGTTTCAATTTGAAGGAAATACACATCTGAGGCCGCCCCTGAGTAAAGAAAAAGTGGCATTCAACTACTGAATGAAATAGTTTTCTAGAAGAAATCGATAAGAACACCTTTGGGGGCGAGGATCGGGTATCTCTAAGGTGCCATTTTGGTGTTATTTATGGTCCTACCGTTTTTAACGCTATTAAGGAAAATTAATTCTGTTGCTTCTGAATTTTGCAGAAAATTTGTAAATAAAAATATCTAAAATAACTGTAACACGATTAATTACAAAATTAGGTAGGAAAGGGCACTTAAAGGGCATTCGGGGATAGCGCAGATGCGCCCTCAGACGGCCGTACAGCTAACCAGCCCTTAAACCACTTTCCTTAGAAATATGATAGAAATTAAAGCGTAATGTCTACATGTAGTTGCATCAAAAGAAGTTTAGTGAAACCAGTTGGCAATACTGCTACTTCCGAAAGAGGAATAGTGCTTTAAACTCGGAATTTCAGCAAGAGATACGAGATACTCGTACAATATTGTAGAGCCAATATGGCGTTTTCCATCCCTCTCTCCAAAAAAAAGTGCCTTCAATTACGTGGAAATAAAGTTTAAGATCTAAAAACTTTTAGTTGGGCATAATTTACCCAGTTCAAAAACAATTTGGTAGAGTCACTTCCGCCGAAAATCTCACAAAAGTGTAGCAGAACGGGTGGAGAGATTGACTAGGTAAGGTACAACCAGGCCCCCTGATGTGAGACCCAATTGTAGAAGTTTCAGCTTGATGTACAGACACTTGAAGTTGAAAGAAACCTTGAAATCTATGCTAAGTATAAAACGTGCGATTGGTTACCTACAACTATCTAAACTACAAATTTACTAATGTTTCGTAGGTTTCATTACTAAATCGACCTACTTTGTAACAACTGTACAAACTGCAAGGCTTTCATAGTTGCTTACATTTACAAAATCACTAGTTTCTGTTTTGTTTAATTATCTATTTTTACTATTATGTTTTTGTTTTAGAATTAATGATTCATTACTTTAAATTTAATTAGTATTTGTAATCATTCTTTAGTAGTAATTGTCAAAAGATTATTTTATCATCTTGTGCAGTATAGTTCTGGTCGTAATTCTCAAGATCTTGATGAACCAGTTACAGTAGAGATGTAAAGATCACTCAGGATGAAGGAGTGCATGGCAAAGAAAATTAATCAAAATCCAGAGAGAAAACTCGCAGGACTTCCTCTTGTATCATTCACAGCATCCTCCTCATTGAGATTATTTTCCCTGGAGTAAATAGGTTCCTGTAGTTATTACAGGAATAGCAGTAAATAGACCACAGTCAGACACGCCCCCAACACTTGCACTGAGCAATGTTCTTTCTTCGGTTTTTCTCACAAACTCGGATCTGAAGCAGGTTAATTCATTCAAGGTAAATTATCCGGCTAAAATCGTAGCGTTCTCTGAAATAGCACTTGAAATGATAAGCGTAAATATCTCCTCACTCAGAAACCTTATTTAAATTCTACGGAAATAGTTCTAATTAAAAATGTTGGTATTGTACCTAAACTTAAGCGTTCTGGTCAACTGGTTATTTAAAAAATTGTAGAAATCTAAAGCTTCTGGTCTCTGTATTAAATTTTGAAGTAGACTTTTAGTTACACACTTAATCTTCCTTAATATTGTATCATTAAAGAATCGTACATTACAGGGGTAGTTGAGTGGGTAATTCCTCCCAAGTCTGTTTAATACAATTTTACGGGTAAAAAAAATGTTGCAGATAAAAGTTTAGATCTACAAACGTGCCAAGAGGTTAACAAGTTCAAGGAAAAACTGTAGAGCTGTTAGAAACGCTCTCATTGAAGTAATTTTCCCGATTTTCATTGCTAACACAAAGTTTGTGCTCATTTTTCGTTTTTTAGGAGAGAAGAAAATTCAATAATGTATATGGCGGCACGATAATTCGAGTGGGTGTTCATAGAGGAAATCTGCGCTCATACGAAGGAAGCGACATAGTTTAAACAAAATGTTAAAATGGAATATAAACAGAAGTGAGACTACTTACAGTGTAATACTGCTAATTGTGGCTGGTTGGTGTAGATAACGAGTCTATCCGCAATTTAAATTTCTGCACGGCTAACAACAACGATCGGTTACACACTGTTGACAAACAATAATGCACGCACATACTCCTGCGGCTCGACAAGTCTCTAGACAACGACGGGTGGCTGTATGTATACAAGGAGGTAAGATTCCCAAATGGAATAGTTCGCAGATACTGGCGGATCGGCGAGAACTGGTGGGGTTATTTATGAGCCAATGTGCGGCCGCTTATCTCAGCGGACCAGTGCTGCCAACAACACACTCCGCGCGCTAGTGTTGACAGTTTGTGCACCTCATTTACCTGTCAGTCAAGTGACTAGAACGGGAGGGGGTCTCCATTGTAATGCAGTGAATATTTTGTACGCGTACCTCATTGTAAGTGGAAGTATTGTAATCGAGCAGCTTTAGTAAATCATGTTTTAAACGGAATTATTCGTTTAGTCCAAAGAAGTTGGTTTTTCTAAAGCAGTCTCAAGGTGTAGTAAGTGACGATAACCGCATATCCCAAACACGGAAAACTGCAGAAAGCTGCTCAAAGTTGGTTACTTCGCATTGCGCATCGTTCTTGGTTTATCCCGGAATGAGGCTTTAGCGATCTCTATTAAACTTATCAAGCTAATTACTTTTATTCAAAATTCAATATCTGATTCCTACTTCCTCGTGATGCTCCCCGAACAATTGCTTCTGGGAGCTGGCCAACACTAGACATCATGAGAACTTACCCCTGAGCCGGAATTGAGGTAATCCTCAATTTCTCAAAGACTGCAGATCTGGGGATGATATCTGGTTGTGAAAGGGAGCTAGAAATATCCCAGACTGCTGCTCTCTACTCTTCTTAGCATGATCCTAGGCCAATCCCAGCCTTCCTGCGACTTGTGCCGAAGGATGACTTCAAAAACCGAACATGTACCATTCATTGAATACAGATACACTCTTGCACAAAGCACGCTTCAGGAATGTATCCTCCAGACATATCTCAACTCATAATACATTTATTTTTTATTTTCATTTTAAAGATTATTATTTCTCCGTTTCTTTTTTTGAAGGCTGTTAGACATGACTGTACATTTCTGCCAGGCGAACAAAGTAATTTCAATAACAATGAGCTAGAGCTATGTGCAGCTATGAACTGTTGAGTGGATATTGAAAAAGTGCGCTCTGAGAAGCTGGCATTGTAAACTCTGCAGAAAGGTTGTTGCTCATAAACTTGCAGCGGAAATATTTTTATAAAAAAAGAAAGAAGATGCTGTTCGGCTTTCACAGCACACACGAGCCAATCATCAGTTGTGTTCTCTAGATAGTCTATGGAAGGCATTAGCGCAAATCATTATTCGGTCACAGCTGTTTTCTGCTTGAATGCCCAGAGAATTACTTGGGTTAGCTATTCTGCGCGCGAACATATGATTTATTTTTAGCTATTTTATTTCTTCGGTGAAAACAAAAACCAGCGGTAATTTTATTATTAATACAAGTTGGTTGGCAGGCCTGAGTGTAGTTCTGGCTCATTTAAAGGGGTGTCAAATATTTGACGGAAGCGAAAGAATTGGTCAGCATAGCTAAACTATTGCAGTAAGTTCAAATTCGATATTATCAATCGTCACCATGAACCCGGAAGTGACGTTTTGAATTAAATCTGTAACCGTAAGACTCTTCAACTTGCCACTACTTTGTAACTATTCTATAGAATCAGAAGTATCGGAACCGGATCTGGCTCCGGGTCGCCATTTCACTGTAGTTTCCAGCTTAGTCTGTTCTTCCTGTCCTGAAGATAGAAGCCAAACATCAAGATCTTGTCGCATTGCGCTCTGACGGCCATATTTAAAGCCAATTTCCCACAAAATATGGCAGAAGCAGCCACCATCGCATCCTTGAATGCGCAGACATGTTCTCTAGTCGTGCTATAATGCTGATCGTAATTGATTTCACGCTACTTGAATCCTGATTTCCTCGTTACTAAAGATTGATTGATGATCTGACATAAACAAATTTATTATTAATGTGAACATTGAGTTTTTTAAGTGTTAATAAATACCAGATATTTCGCTGTATTTATTTCCATAAATGAATTACTTCCCTCCTCCCCTCACCCTGCAACCTCTCCCACGGCCAACTCGATTCCACAACAATAAAAAAAATAATAACAACAATAATAATAAACAGATGTCGAGACTAAAATTATTTACTATGAGATTATTATTATTATAACGACTTGACATGTCTGAACATGCATCATGTTCGGACACGCCCCTTAAAGTGCGTAGGAGCGGCAGCGTGTGTTGCCATTTTCTTTGCGTAATAGTTCAAAATCTAATTGGAGTTTTATTAATTCCAGTTACCATTTTAAACAGTTAATACCAACATAAGTAGTTCACAAAATACAATTAGGTAGTCGCTACTACAATTTACAAGTTTCTGGCAAAGTTATAGATCCATGTTTTGCACTAAGATGAAACGTTAGATGCAAGGATGAACAACTATCACTTCCTGAAATGAAAGGAAATTTTGTCACTTTCCAAAATTACAAAACAAATTCGAAAACCCTATAAAGAGCATTAGCTTTGCAGAGTCGAATTTTCGACTTTTCAGCAGTTTTGTCGACAAATGAATCGGTTTGTTTAAAACTTGATGAGGTAATTAGGGTTTCATTGAATTCAAAAGCTTTTTATTTGATTTCCCTATTCCATTCACTGGTACTTCTAAGATAGATAGGGTAGCGGTGGCTTCACTTTGAAGTGCCGTTTGGGTGAAAAGTATTTTCGGCGAATTTAAGCTCTCTCCTAAAGGGCCGTTCTCAGTATATTGTACGGTTCCAGCGCCTGTAAGGAAATAAAATTTCTAACCGAATTTCTGAGCAGGAAGAATATAATTTTCTAGGGTTTTATCTCGAATTGGAGCATAACTCACGTTTAAATCTAAGTCTCTAAAAACGAAACATTTTCAAAAAGAATAAAATATCCTACTGGGACAAATTCCAATTTCCTGGAACCTTTACTTACGTAAATTGCGGAGACAGAAAGGAAAAATTCTTTCCTTTAAATCGTGTTGCCGAATGTGTGAAAATGGATGCCCAAGTATCAGGCTCATGTTCTGTTCAGTTTACACCCAGAGAGCTTCTTCAGTCAATAAAATATTCAATCGGGTATTATAAATTAATCGATTACATTGGTTTTAGTTTCAAGCTATCATATACTTCTTTGTCACTTTAACAGAATCTCTATGGAATGCACACTGATGACGCCCATTTGTAGCTGTCCGGCTATTACGTGTTTATAATTCGAATTTATTATTCAATATGTCAAAATATTTATTATATTATATTCGTATTGAAGGACACGGCCATAGATATTTCTGGCTTGTTTTTATTTTTACTTTTTGCCATTCTGCAATGCGCATGTCCTTGTCGTAATGTCAGGAACTATCGCACCTAACTAATGATTTGTTCTGACATACTTGTAAAGGCGGTATTTACAGACTCAGCTGATCAACTTTATGTATTTCTAATGCTGGCACTGCCTTTAATACTGATAAAAACATCCATTCAATGATTACAAAGATTATTTTAAGTACTAATAACGCCTGTTCGTGTGCCACTTTAAAAAAAAATACTAAGCTTAATACTTAATACTATCACAATATTATAATAATACTAAAAAAATACTAATACTACGTTAAGCCACCTTCAAGGTTATGAAAGCATTACCTTTTAACAATGAATTATGGAAAACGTGTTTTGTAGCACCTCAGCCAAGTGATCACTCCAAGATACTCTTCCTGGTAACCTCGCAGGCTTCCCGTGGAACTGGAATGCTCGAGTCAGTTGGAGTCAGTCGAGAAGTTGCAAGACTATTGAATTGGGCTGAGCAGTCCCCAAAGTGCATATCAACGATCTGTGCAACCCCTAAATGTTAGTGTAAAGAGGTCCGGGAGTCGGTAATTAGTTTTCAGGCTCGTCCTGAGGATTATCTAGCAGTATACGTTTATTACCATTCGTTTGTGGGGGTGGTTGAAGACCTTTTGCTATCAAAAACCTCGCTGGACCTCTTCAGCTGGATCAAAGTAAAAGGAAAAGAACTTGGACCCAGAAGTGTGTTACCTCAGGCTTACAGCTGTCCTGTCAATCGGATGACAAGTTCGAGGGGAACAGGCTAAGTCCTTCACCTATCCCAATCAAAGATCTGGTACCTAATCTTTCCACACTCCCTAAAGTAAGCCTTAAGCCTAATGTGTTTCCTCCAATCGCTGTTCAAAAAGCACATGGGATGAGCCCCATATTCAAGGTCTCTCCTTGAGCCCAGGATCTAACCAGCAGTCACAGGGATGTTCTTGACATCCTCAAATAATATCTTTCTTTCAGCCTCATCAATCTTAAACTGCAAGTGCAATTTGCCCTTACACTATCTAATTATTTTTTCTTTTTTTTGGTAAAACTTCTTAGAGAAGTAAAAAAGATGCGTTCTATTCGCTGTGTTGGGTCGCCGGTTGAATATTCTGTCTTCGGAACTGCAAAGCAGACGGCGTTCTACGATCCTTCACCTGTAAGTGCCCACTTCGTCAGCCAAGTCACCAGCTAACTAACGGATATTTGTCAGCTAGTGTCTGACAACCCGGTACTTCTCTTTGTCTTAAAAGTGAAGTGGTATTTTTTAATAGCTCTCAGCAACGTCTTTCGAGTAATTTACATCATTTAGACGTTTTTATCTTTAAATCAAAAAATTAAAGTCTTCTTTTTTTTTGTTTTAAAGAAATAAGAAACTTTCTCCTCCAGTTCTATTTTTATTTTTTTGGATAAACAAAATAATAAAAATCTTAAGGAAAAAAGTTTGTTAGAGAGAGATTGGATCATTAGGTTAGCGGGAGCTTCATAAGGAATCATCCTTCATCAACTAGGAAGGAAGAAATATAACGTAGTGAAACCATATGATTCAATCTACTGATAACCATTATATTACCTACCATCTCTCACTTTGTGTGGCTGATAGAGGAGACGATCTAGTCTCTCTGTGTGTGTGTTAATGTCGGGGTTGAGATGAAAGTGTTTCTAGGGATATTTATGCGCGCGGTGAGGTAAGAGTGGCGGCACTGTGGAAAAGGTTATAACCCGTGAGAAACCTTCCTCGCCTGTGCCGCGCGCTCCCCATCATTCCTGTCCAATCTTGACGAACATATAGATACACAGACACAAGAGTGTTATACCTTGCACACACATACACAAACATACTTTTTAATGGATTACGAGCCAAGTGAGAAATTAATTTCGAACGGTCAATCTCTGGCTGTTTCTACGCGCTACAGTTAAGTGTTAACCATCCTCCGGTCACATATCTCATTACCAAACTGCATCCCCCTAGACTTCATCTTCTTCTTGTCTCCTTATCCCCTCAACATTCTTCTTCTTTCCTCCGCCCTCTTCATTTTATTCTTCTTTTTATTTATTTATTTTTATATTCTGTGAACAGCCTGAACATATTCCATGTCTAACTGTCTCAGGATAACCCATCATATCTAGTTAAACATCAGATTATGGAAACTGTGACCGACAATGATCAGTTCTACAAGCCTCTTTCTGTTCACACGGAAATGCTAGATTTTTTTTTTTGTAGGCAAATTTAGCAAATAAAGTTTTTATTTTGTAACACTTTTTATAATCCCTTGAACACGCAATTTTCGGCAGTCGGGACAATGTAAATAAATAACAAGGAAAACCCAAGAAAAAAAAGTGTTTTCATGTATGAACACGAATACAAACCACTCCAACAAGGAGTAGCAGTAATTTAAATTGTACGCTTTATCATTTAACAAATTAAATAGCTTTAAAAATAGAAATTAAAAGAAAACAATAAATAATTCAGGGAAACTTCCATTTTAACGATTTCTCCCTCGGGAGAGATTAAATCGAGTGCTTTGTTTTTGGTTAAATGTTATAGCGATAACTGACTTCAGCGCAATTAATGCGCTCACCGTTTGGAGAAATATAACTCTCTCTTACTCAAGAGAGACAACAATTACAAAGAGATATCTAAAGTAATACTTAATTTTACTAAACGTGTTTAATCGATTGTCTTCGGCCCTGCCAAAAAACTAACACGCCCAGCAGCAAAAATAAGTTTGTTTAAAAAAATAATAAAAAGTTTGCAATAAGAGTGATTGTTTCTAGAACCAACACCGCGACCGTTTCAATATCAGATAATCTTTAAATTTGAATTTGAATTCTAGCAGTTCTTTTACGCAATACACGCAACAAACTGAATTAAGCGTTTTAGTAAAACTGCGCTTCCGCTTAATGGACTGCGGCTTCCGTAAACTGCACACAAAATCATGGCGTCGCTCAGATGTAGTGACGATGGCTTCTTTAAAAAATGTAGCTGACTGTCCAAATAGGTTCTAGCAAGACAGAGAGCAGCTAGTCGTCAGCGATAACCATGCCCCGGATATTCCAAACATGGCAGCAGGGTATCCACGACTCCAATCCTGGTAGCTACCAGGCTCTCCAGGAAAACCGCGAGCCGGCTGGTAAAGATAACCAATTTCCTGGTGCCAAAAAACTTCCCTCTCAAGAGAGATCCTCCAACACCTGATCGACGATCATCACAGGCTTACTGGCAAAGTTCACGCCATCCCAAGCCAGCGTTAGCCTGAAAAGACTAGTTTGGTGAGAGGGCGACAGCTGCTCTGGACGCTTAATTCTCTACACAGATAAACCTAGGTGCGATCCATCCTGTAGCCACAGGTCGCATGATACCCTGCATTAGATTGACTTCCAGTTTGTCTATGGAACTCATTAAATCAAGAGTTTGCTACATTACCTCTTCATATTCTACATAATGGACATTGCCTTACAGTTGAAGGGTCAATATGGAATGTTGGCAAGCCATGATTGCAGCTTGATCACTCGTCAGCTATAACAGTTGATTCACTTCTCCTGATAGGTTATCTAGACTTCCAAGGAATCAGCTTCTTTGGGCTGCAGCATTTTGAGGGCAGAACTCGCCAAAAGTCTGATAAAATACCCTTATTGGAGAAGAGGAAAAGTCTTCAACTGAAGAAAAGCGCTTCTTTCAGAAGAATCAACTAAAAGTGGTCGATCCATCTCTCGGGATGATGTGCCACGTGTCTGTAAGTGTCTTAAATACAAAACGATTTAAACACTCGATTGTTCAGTTCAGGTAGCTGCTATCAGATCGAACACCAGATCGAACTGGATCGCTCTTACCCACCTATGTTTGATTAAATTCTACCCGGTGATAACACCTCAGCCAAACCTACAAACTCTTATACTTCAACACTCCTCAGTGACCTCGTAAACAAACTACTCTTGGTTGTTATATTTGCTTTACTGGGGGGTATCAGCCTTGAAACTTGATGAATAAAGTTTGTCAATTGTGTGCTGTTGACTTGAGTAGGAATTTAGAAACTTATTAAGCCTTATCTTCTGTCCAATTACTTATCGATAATTATGTTATTGACAATAAGATGATTATTACTTAACCCAATATTACCGCACTGTAAGACCCATATTTAACTCGGCTTATTATTTCCACTCGTTGATAAAGTATCGATTTGGTTTTCGCATTCACACTATTTGAGTCCACTTCTACAACATCACTTTATTTGAGCACTATTTCCAAATATTTCTTTGAAAGTTAGTTTGTTGGTTTGTTTTTTTGAGAATTGTGTTCAAGTGTAATGATGGCACTAGAGAAAGCTGCTTTCTAGATGCAAATGACAGCGTTTAAGAAACTTGGGAGGGTTTAAGTACATACCAGGATGATCCATTATCTTAAGAACAATGGTGTCCGAAGGCAGATACGATCGGAACCCTTAGAGGCGTCCAAGAAGAACTCCACTACATCTAAATCTTGCAGTATTGCCAAAGTTGTAGCAACCCGGCTGCAAAAGAGACAAGCTTCTATTTGCTACAAACCTGGCTAAGTTGGAGACGGACAGAGGTTCAGGATTCCTCTATATTTGAATAGCCCTTAAATAAATCCTCGGCAAAAGTTTCCAAGTCCTTATTCTGGACTTAATCAGTGCCAAAGAAACTTCCAAGGCATCCAGGACTATCGAGTCCTGGTCAAGGCTAGTGCCTAGACTGCTTATAAATCCTTACGATTAATGATAGCCAAAATCAGTTCTTTTTCGTCCGTGAGTAGGTAAAACAAGCACTGCTTGGGCCACTGTCAGAGGATAGCCTGTCAAGAAAAAGAGGCAACAGCAAAGGGTCGGTGCGAAGGGCTGATATGCCTTAGAACAACTCATCTTCACCCAGGTGCTCCAGCGTCTAATCAAATTAATTGGTCTGGAAGAGGTGCCCTAAAAGTAGAAGATGCCTCGGTAGCCTTTGGGAAGGCAGCGGGGCAGGCTTTCCGCCACTTATCTTGGAATCTAATCATGAGAGTGTTAAGTATCAGAATTACTGTGATCACTAGGTGTACCCTAATTTCAATTCAAATAAGAGTTCACTTCAAAATATACTTTTTAATTTTATATTTTTTAAATTCTTATCAATTTCTTAATTGTTTGTTATGTCTGCTCTCACACTGGCTGTTCAAAGCCGCTTACCTCGTAATTAGCGGTTCTAAAATTTAATAATTAAATAGATATTCCACATGAATTTAAGAGGGCTCTCGTAATAAACTGAATTATTTCGTCATAATGTTTCTGACACAGACTGCCCAGGGTCGACACTACTAGGCCCTCCAATTGGACCAATCAAATTTGATAACCTAACCAAATATATCCTTGTTTATTTTATTCACGCGAATTGGTTTTTAAGAGATTTAGGGAAGATACACCAGGAAAATTAACAAAAACAAAAAAAGGAAATCACCTTATATGGGGCCCAAGTTGTGAATTATTTCATTTTTGATCATTAGACTGGAGAATCCAGACAGAGGAACGATTCCAAACAACCTCTGGCTCTCTTTAGGCCAAGGAATAAATGGTGTATTGTCCTTTAAATTTCTTTAATTTTTATTGCACTAAATCCCAACGCTGATCACCGCTGTAATGTCTCCACAAGGTCTGATTAGTAACTTGAATATTTAACGAACGAAAGAGCTTAAAGTGAAGGGCGATTTAGGAACAACAGTGCCGTGTTGATTAGATAATAAAATAAGAACATCTTTGATATTCGTACATGTATTTCCGGAATGGCGAATTTGCCACGATCGCTGAATTACCTCATCACACAAACTGCAAGAGACAAGTAGGTGGTGAGGGGGGGAAAGACAAGACGAGAAATCAGTTTGACTCCATTGAATAGTTGGCAACAGTGACGTGTAAAAGACAGGAAGTCGTGTCTATAGGGACAGAGGGGGGGCACCGTCCTGCCCGAGGCCATCACGATCTAAACGGCCCCCAAGTCCTTTCCTAATGACTGTGGGCCGCCTGTCAACACTGCATCATTCAACAACACCCTTACAATCGCCTTCTATTCGCGGGGTCCCTCCTACAACTTCACTGGCTGCCAAAACTTGTTTTCTTCTGTCGCAATCTTCACTCTTCTTGAACTTAATAAATACATAGTGACCCAACTATTTACAACTTCACTCTGTTACCATGACTTTGTCTTACTCATATTTCTTGGTCTTCTGATGTGTACTTAATACATAATTTATTTATTACTAACATTAAGAAGATTATAAAGAATAAAATTAGGGAAATTTGGACATAATAGTTGTTGGAGAGGGTTGGCATTACTGGAACGATTACTTTGCCTGTCAAGTCGTGCGAGGATCCAAACCGAAAACTCCCCCTCCCCTAACTTGTTTACGCTTCTAATTTCAACACATTAATGGATCCAAAGTAGAAGAGAGTCACTATAAACAATTAAGTTAGAAACATTAAGGCGGGAACAACTTGCCGGCGGCGGCGGCCACAATGTTCCCGCCTTCCTTTCATCGCGCCAATTTTTAACACACACATATTCAGGAGGTTCAGCTGGTCACATAGCCACAGCTTACTTTATCAACAACAGATTTATGTTGTTGTTGGTTAACATATATATATATATATATGTTAACCAACAACTTTTTATATATATATATAAAAAGAATTAAGACTACACGGCCACCTAGACTGTAAAACAACTTATTAACCCGCCAATTATCACACATCTGCCCCCCCTCATTAAACGTTTATCACTGAAAAACAACAACAACAACAATAATTAAACAAAATAAAAAAAGTTAAATATTTTCTTGTAGTGTGTTGTCAAAATTTGACACGCGTTTTGACATTTATTAATATAAATTATCTTATATTACTTTTTAACCTTATTTTAGTCGAACACTTTTTTTATTTTTATTTAAATTCTTCACAAATTTTTTTACTGTTACTCACACACACACACACTCTCTCACACACACACACACACACACACACAAATAATAATAAAAACACTTAAATAATTTTCATTAAAGTGAATGATATCATTAAATAGTACTAGTAGGGTTATTAAAACAATTAAATAATATTATTATTGTCATTATCACAAATATTTTAAAATATTTTTTAAATGAGATAATTGATAATCGCGATTATATTTACTTGAAAAAAAGAGTTTTATGTTAAAACAAATACTTTATGTATTTGTCCATCCCTAAATAAATTTTATTACAATTAAAAAAAAAAAAGAATTTATGAACACGTCATTTCCGGTTATACCGAAGCTCTTCAACTGTCAGTGACTTCATCTGCCGATGGTAGCATCTCATTTTCCAACTGACTTCATGGTTTTTTTCCTCCCAAATAAACCATTTTCATGATATTTTGGTGGGTACAATATATAGTGGGTCAAAAAAAGTACTCATACAGTAAGTTTTCTTTCTTTATCTACTGAATTTTTGTTTCTAGGATGACTATTTCTTCAGCACTGAAATCGAAGGTAGTAACAATGAATTTAATGCTCTCATTTTCTTTTATAAACATAAAGAATTGATTAAAAAGCAGAAAAATAATTTATTGTATGCCAAATAAGTATTCATACACTCAGTCTGGATGTTATAATTAACGCAAAACTAAAGACCTAATATTTTGTAAGCAATCCCTTTGCATTTGTTATTGCCTGAAGCCTCATTGGCATAGATTCCACCAGGTTTAGTGTCTCTTGAGACGTGATTTCTGCCCTTGATTTCTTTAAATTGGTTCTGAGCTCTTTTCTGGAAGAACATTTCAATTTTTGAATTTTCCTCTCCAAATAAGACCATAAATTTTCAATAGGGTTTACGAGTACATACGGAGACTGTGGAGGGGTGAGGAGTTGTTTCCGGGCATTATAAAGCAGCCATTCCTTAGTATTTTTTAGCTGTATGTTTGGGATCGTTATCCTGTTGAAAGAAATATGCGCTTTCGATCCCCAATTTACCAACACTTTTGCTTTTTAATCAATACTTTATGTTTATAAAAGAAAATGAGAGCATTAAATTCATTGTTACTATCTTCGATTTCAGTGCTGAAGAAATAGTCATCCTAGAAACAAAAGTTCAGTAGATAAAGTAAGAAAACTTAGTGTATGAATACTTTTTTGACCCACTAATATATTAATGAAAAACCTTCAATAGTTTCAAAATCCTTTTCTTTTTATTTAATGGCGGGGGTGTCAACAATCTGAGCTCATCGCGTTTGGGCAGTGTTCTCTCGTTACAGACAATACTGTCCATCACCGGGCAGTGAGCTATAAAAGAAGCTCCAGGTGGAAGAGAAAAATCTAAGATTCAGCAGCTGGATGCAAACCAGCGTTGATCTTCGCGTTGGAATCCAGTACGCTAACCACTTAGCTAATTCCCTTCTTTTGGTTTCTGACAATAATTTATAATGTTGATTTTATTTTTAGCTCTTGATCAAATTACAAAAACATTTAATTTAGCTAAAGCAGTTTTCAATTTTTGTCCCAAATAAATAGACGAAGAATTTAAGGCGATGAAATGATTTATGAAAAAAATTACCATCACTTTAATGAATTTATGAAGGGATTCAAAAAATTGTATAGATTAAACGGTTTCTTTGAAGTCGAGGGATTATTTAAAGGAAGGGGCGCCAACTTCAAAAGGAATACAGGAATACAGGAACAATTCCACATCATAGCAACGCTAAATCTCTGCTTTCCTTCTCAAAGACAACAGTAACAGCAAATCATCTTTATTCTCTGAATTATCTGTTATAGAATTGAATTTAAAAGAAATTAAAATAATTAATGGTTAGACTCGTGTGTGGGCCCTCAAATGAAAAGGAAGTCAAGTGCTCTGAAATATGAAAACCTTGTCCGCGATTCAGACGGAACCTTCAGAGAAGATGAATGAAGACCCTGAAGACTGCCAGGAGGGTGAAATTGGGTTCATCCATTGAGAAAACCGGAGAGGACCATTAATTTAAGGGGGCGTGGTTACAGGACATGCAGCGTACGGCTCAATAACGGAAGTGGTACTTGAAATACGAACAAATACACTAACCAACACACAGCCACCACCACAGTTTAGTAATAAATATAGTAGAGGCAGTGGTTGTATGTAAAGTTCGCTGAGTCCTCCCCACCCACCAATAGTTTGGGGGCGGTATTGACAATCTGTTTGGACCAGTTCCAGACCAGTCCAGGGAGAAGCTGTCTGGAGCAATATTGTGTTACAGAAGGAGAACATATTTCGGCACCAACCAACCAAGCTCCTCGTACCCATTTCTCAACCATTTCCATATCTGAGCCTGCAGGCGAGGTTCCTTTGGAATTGCACTATTAGACATGCGAGAGAGTCCATATTGTTTAAAGTGCACTTGTAATGGTTGCTTGGCGCTCCATTAAAATGCATAATGCACTCGTGTTGCACCATTAATGCACAATGGTTGGTCTAGATTTTGTATCTTGTTTTGAATTTCCTGGTATAAAGCAAAATTAGAGCATTGAAGCGGAAGGGGGATGAGCAGAATGTTGGAGGAAGGGAGTCTGGCAGTTGATGTCAACAATCCTGCCACTGCGAGTAAACCTCGGCAGAAAGAGGCAGTTTCCGCACTTTGCAGGGACAGATTACCATCCTTGTTACGTTATCTTCCTTGTTACGCTAAACCTGGACATCCAAAGATACATTTTAAACAGTATTACCTCACAAAATAAAAAATAGAAATAATAGTAAAATAAGTTTAAAATATATGTAATCGCCTAAAGAAAAACAACATCTAACATTTCTAACTTTGTATATTTAGGGTGTTAAAAATTAAAGATCTCGCGTTACACTCAAATTTTCAGTTGCAATTCGAAATGCTTTAAGAGCTGCACAAGTGAGGCAAACTAATGTGCAGAACTGTTCCAACAGTAAGAATTCAGTTTTATAACAGCAAAATTGTCTTTGCGATTATCGAGCTAGAGAGGATTTGGTGCTTGAAAGTAGGTAGTAGTTGGAGCAGACTGCTTACAAGTTCTCTGAAGAAACTTGAGGCTGTCCTGACCGCCTCACGAAGCTTGAAGGCGTAAAAAGACAATCTCGAAGACGGCACAATAAAACTTAAAATTAATAAAAGAAGACGGGAGACCTGTTTGAGCGAAGGCGTCAAAGTAAATATGTCTGTTTGTAGAAGACGGAAAGAGAATAGTAGAGAGGTGCGACATCTGCGCCTGCGCGAAGACACCTCGTCTTGCTAATTACCAGAGTCAAGTTCAACAAAGTGCTTGCGCAACAACGAACTTACAGACAAAAAAAAAAAAGGAACAAGTCAAATTTAATATTTCAGTTCGTCTTCGGTACAATAAACTTGATTATGTGGGTGTTCGTGGGTTAGACGCGACCTGAGTCGCGTTACTTGAGATCGCACAACGTCTTTTCCGGCAAAGAAATGGCTAAACTCTCTGGAGGAATCCAACTATGGGTATTTACAGAATATCGTCAGAGGTCTGTGACTTCCGGAGACAGGAAAGTGGATTTCCCAAATTCGCTTGTGTTCCGCATAACTGTACAGCAGAAAATTCCAATTTGATTGGGTAAACTCTAGGAAACGGAAGTGCAAATTTGCTGAAAGTGTTTTTAGAGCGTACGATTTCCTGGAAATCGGCTCCCACGATTCAAACTTTCGTAAGCTCTTTACTGGTCATCTAAAACTTGTATTAACAACATTTCTCCAGCAATAAGGCTTCAGGAACAGAACTGGGATTGATTGAGTGGAACATACCAACTCCTTCCCTTCCGTAATACTGGTGCAACTCCAAATTGTAAGCTGTCTCTGTAAGCTTTGAGAGGCTACTTCCGGGGGATTCTTTCGAGCTACCCCTCCACCTCTAAGCATAACGTACTCCTCCATAATTAGAGAGAATCTGACCGAGAGAAATATTGATTCTAGGCGTGGTGAGGGGTTGAAGAGATTTTCCAGTTAAATGCTCGTATTTATTTAAGGTAAACATGGAGGCGCTGTGGAGTTTGTGGAATGGCAGGAATTCCCGGTGTTGTTTGGCCAGCACCGTGCTCAGGGACCAATAAGGTGTAGGCGTAGGGCGACGTGTGTGGCACAATGAACCACAACCCTCACTACAACAACAACAACAACAGCAAAAAACCCAACTGAGTGAGGTGTGAGCAGTGCCGTTAAGGGGCTGCAACGCCCTGGGGTGTTGGACAGCACCTGAGCGTAACGACAGTTAATGAAAGAATAAACACGAATTGAGGCGGGGGCGACCTTAGAAGTCAGAAAACCCTTTAATTTCTTTAAAAACAAACTTTAATTTAATTCTTAAACAGAACCCAAACCCATGAGCGAACCCCAACACGAATTCCCACTTGCTCCAACTGCAATGCAATTAAATTCTCTTGAAACTGTGTATTTTTACAAAATATTTGAGTAGACTTCTGTATTATATATATGTTCACTATCGCAAACTGACTGCTGAGGAAGCGTAACCCCACATTTTGATTTTAACCGATACTCCCTAATTCGAACCAAACACTAAGAATACGTCCAAGATCAAATGAGATTCTTTGGAGACTGTCTAAAAAGGAAATTCGAAAAGTGGTTCTGTGTTTCACACTTCCGACAGACTCTGTTTCATTATTTTAGCTACGTTAATCATATTCGAAAATATAACAGATCTTAGAATCGTAAAATACGATTAAACCTTACAAGAGAACTTGTAAAACAAACATGAACAAGATTCTATGATGGTGACACCAATAGATTCTTGAATGTCCAATGGTATTGGTTGATAAACGTATTTTGACGACAATATTCAATCTATCAGCTCTTGGATGCCCAGCAGACGTCGAAACTCTCCATTAAGCATGACATACGCCAGTTCGGACTGACGAAGATTCCCAACGGTTTCTTGAATGGAAGAAAAGAATTGCACAGAAATAGGCCCAGGGCCGGGGAGACCTGAAGACATCCCCTATCCAACTCCAAATTCTCTTGTTTACCAACTCAGAGCCAAATATATGATCTCCTCTGTCTGGGGAAAAAGTAACCCAGCAGCTCACTGGCGTGGAAGAGAGCTTGGAGTAAATGAGATACACCGTCGCCATTGTTAAGCCCGTTTCCAGACAAAAGGTGATCCTGGTTGGACGTTCGCCAACCTACTCTGAAGCATGCACTAGCTCTTCAATAGCCACTGTCTCAGTGGAATGTCTTTTTTAGAGGTAACAATATCATGCTTGAGATGCGCTTCCGCAGACTTGCATATTGCACTTCGCACAATTTTTACTTACTTATCAGTGTTGAATGTCGGCATTTCTACTAAATGTATAGGAATCTACGCTACTATCTACTCCATTCAGAGGTGGCAACTACTCAAAACCCATAAAAGTATTATTCATAAAATATTCTTACAGTTATTATTAATAAGAGTTACAAATATGGCGTACGAGCGATAAAAAGTTAGAGCAAAGTGACTACAACGAGAAACACTGGATTTTATCATCAAATTCCACCTTTTTAGTAAATTGGGCTCAATTCCGTGCCCAGAAATAGCACTTCAGGGCAAGCTACTCCCTCGAAGTTAATCGAATTTTTTCCGCAAACATTTTTAATTAAAATTTAAAGAACAAAATGAGTGCATTGTCTCGTATACATCACCAATAAAGACGTAGAAGCTAATTTAGAGAAACTGAAACTTCCATTCGGTCATTTAATATGTCCAGTTTATGAATTACGCGAACTTAATAAAGCAATGAATAACACGATATGCCCATAATAAAGATATAAAGCGTCAGAAAGGAGAACAGCTGATAATACAGACTACCAACTTAGAAACAATATAATTCCTTCTCACTCAGCACTTACACCACACTTACAATAATAATAATAATTATATAAACACACACAGCCGTTTGAGGCTCTAACAACTCTATAATTCTCACTTAGCTCTACTAAACTTCATTTTTCAATTTAGAAAAGTGTTTAAAAATAAAGTTAAAAAAAGAAAAGAAATGAAATTGAACATTAAATAAAAGCCAATCATCGCCATCTAGTGAGTGAAAATGTTACTGTTTAGAGCCATCAAATTTGATTGGCCTTCAATAATGAAATAAAAACAGCTGTTCATTTCCCATCAACAAACATGAAGATCGTGTTTAAAAGAAGGTTGTTGTACATTGGTTACCATTATTTTATCAATTAGTTTTAAATTATGTTTAATAAAAATTATTCCTAGAAATAGAAAGAACTAATCATTTCTTTATTGACAACTCAATTTGTATAAACGGAAGCGGTATATTTATACAAAATTACATCTATTTTTTTTTTTATATATAAATATCTTATATACATAGAAATTATTCTGATCGAATCAGGGCGCCCTGCGTGGTTTAATTTAACACTAGATTTTTTTAGGGGCCCCACCAAATTAAACTCATCTTAAACGGTTTTTATTACTATTTTTTAATATCTAAAAAAAAAGAAAAGAAAAAGTCCCACGTTTATCCAAATTATCCCGCTTAATATATATAATTTTACCGCTCATTTATGTGTAATTATTTTGATAGGTTATAGTGATTGCAGTGCTTTTACCACGGCTGCCTTTATCTTCTGACCGAAATATCTAGTAATATTACCTAATTTGTAGGGTGACAAAATTTATACTTATATATATATATATATATATATATATATATATATATATATATATATTAATTTTTAGAATATTAATTCTACGAAAAAAATTTCCCCTATTAGAAAAATCATTTAAAATGTCATCAGGTTTTTATAATTTTAATATCTACTTTCTACAATAATATTATTATTTTTTTTCAAATAAAACTTAAGTAATTGGAAAGGCATTGATAAATAATTCAGCGTAGATCGCTGCTTCACAAGACCAATTTATACGTGCTCAAGGATCTGAACAAAACGGATGTTATCGGTGACAAACGCAAAGTCCGAAAATTTAAATGAATGCAATACTTCCTCTTACGTAAAAAATAGTAGGCAATTCCGGTGTTAACATTCACTTACAATGTATTAGTGAATCGATAGAAGGAAGTATGACGTCATAGTTCCTCCAGAAATACATTAGATTCATTGTTCAGGGAGTAAATTACTAACAATTATGACAGCTAGGGCAGGGATTCAAATCCAGTGCGAACAATTTTTAAAAAAACTCTTTTTCGAACACAGCGACTTCAAAATGGGTAGATATTTCCTGCTAAAACTCATAATCCGAAGTTTTCAGGTTGCAATATTCCTTTTATAAGGTTAGGGAACAATATGAAGTATGCTGTGAGCTAATATTTTTGAATTAGTTAATACAAAACATAAAAGTCTATGTGTAGATATTGAAGATGTATTGAGGAATGTGGGAGAGGATATTGACGAAGCGCTTTCTCCCGGGGATCTACTCGCGCCCTATCGCTGGCCAGGACTAACCAATAAATGGATTCCTTATCTAGTATTAAGCTCCAGGGAATATAGTTGTGTCACTTAGCTGTCTGAGATAGTGTTCTATCTAAACTACTACACTCTGTGTGTGAGAGAAACGTTAATATCACCAAAGTGCTCCACAGTCCGCCAGTATGTCTGTCCGCCAGTAACCTTAAACGCAGTAACACTTCTCTATCTTCATTCTGACACCGTGTAGACTTATCTACATCATACGATCGCCATTGTTAGCTCCATTCCAGTCTGATCTTTCCATGAACTTCTTCTTCTGAAGACTGACCAATGAACTGGATGATAGTTTGTCTATCATCTATAAATGATTAGATTTTTAGAAAAAAGGAAGACAAGCTGCCCGGTTGTACTGGTTAGTCCGGAAACTCTCCCAGGAAAGCAATCATGCAAAAGCGAAAGAATTAGGAAAGTAAACAAGGACTAATCAAAAATCCCAGCCAATTAGATGATTTTGCTAAAACGTGGCATTTCCACCGGAAATGCTCGGGGTGCAACAATGATCTTTACCTTTTTGGCTCTTTTACTTTCACCAGACTTACGTACAAGTTTTGGAAGTACAATCCACTGTTATAAATAACGCGTCTTCGTACCAGTAATCTATAGGTACCTCGAACGTTCTTTGGAGGCGAATAATCATTAAAAATCGGCTTCTGCATCTACTTCCGTATTTGATATCCACTCCCCCAAAAAAGAGGCACAGATTGGAGCCACAAATCCAAAGGAGCAAGGTCATACAATCAGGTTTGAGGAAAACAGTTGAACCTGAAGCCTCCTCCAGAAAAGCGTTACCATTTCCCAAAACATATCCTTTAAAAACAAGAAGAGCTTCTGTTTTAGCTTAACTCAGTGTTCTTCGATTCATTACAAAATACCGTCATGATTTCCGTCGTAAGAGGCGATTCGTCGCATTATAAATTGAAAATCACTTAAATTTTAAAGATTTTCAACCCTTTTGCTCTTTTTGTTCAGGTGAAAATTCGTGAAGGACCGGCCCTACAGCAAACTGGCACTATTCACCTTTATTAAAACTGTCCGGTAGGACAGTTGTATAAGGGTTGATCGTCAAAAACTGCAGGAAAAAGCGTAACGTTGAAAAACACCCCACTTTGGCAATTTTTTTCTCTTTATCTATAAAAGATAAAATTCCCAAATTTTCTTTAAAATATAGGGCAAACCAGAGTTAGGCAAAAATTTAATCAATTAAAAAACAATTGAATTAAACCGAAATTTAATTTTAATAATGATTAAAATTAAAAAATTTAATCTTCCAAAATTAGTTGATTAAAATAAAATTCACTTTTAATTTAATCGCAATTTAATCAATTAAAATTTTTAATCATAACTAAAAATTAGGATTAAAATTAAATAATCAGAATTTTAATTGATTGAATTAAATTCCAGATTTAGTTTTAATCACTTTGAACGATTTCTTTATTCCGCCTAGCTGGTGCCCCTTCTCTATCAATATTATCACCTTTCCCAAACTTGGCACCTTCATTCTACCAGTCTGGTGTCTCATATATACCATGTTGGTGACTCTCAAGACTTACATAGGACCACCTTACACTCACATTTACCCATGTTTACCACTCACTAGACTTAGATAGGACCACCTTACACTCTCATTTAACCATTTTACCACTCACTAGACTTATATAGGACCACCTTAAACTCACATTTCACCATGTTTACCACTCACTAGAATTAGATAGGACCACCTTAAACTCACATTTAACTATCTTAACCACTCACTAGACTTAGATAGGACCACCTTACACTCACATTTACCCATGTTTACCACTCACTAGACTTATATAGGACCACCTTACACTCTCATTTAACCATGTTTACCACTTACTAGACTTAGATAGGACCACCTTACATTCTCATTTAAACATGTTTACCACTTACTAGACTTAGATAGGACCACCTTACACTCACATTTAACCATGTTTACCACTCACTATACATAAATAGGACCACCTTACACTCACATTTCACCATGTTTACCACTCACTAGACTTAGATAGGACCACCTTAAACTCACATTTAACTATGTTTACCACTCACTATACATAGATAGGACCACCATACACTCAAATTTAACTATGTTTACCACTCATTAGACTTAGATAGGACCACCTTACATTCACATTTCACGATGATTACCACTCACTAGACTTTATATCTTCTAAAATTATAGATCTGTGCACAAAATAACTGTAGTTAGCAATTGAGAAAAACAAAGTGTATAAGAGAAAAAAATCCCATACTAATACGTGGCTCATAGTGGGAGATATAGAACGGCCATAATTTTACAGAATTTCATGACCCAAAAAATTTTCAACCCTTTATATCTGCTACATTTATAGATCTGTGCACAAAATAACTATAGTTTTTAATTGAGAAAAACAAAGTGTATAAGAGGAAAAAATTCCATACCAATACGTGGTTCATAGTGGGAGAGATAGAACGGTCATAATTTTAGAGAATTTCATGACCCAAAAAATTTTCAACCCTTTATATCTGCTACATTTATAGATCTGTGCACAAAATAACTATAGTTTTTAATTGAGAAAAACAAAGTGTATAAGAGGAAAAAATTCCATACCAATACGTGGTTCATAGTGGGAGAGATAGAACGGTCATAATTTTAGAGAATTTCATGACCCAAAAAATTTTCAACCCTTTATATCTGCTACATTTATAGATCTGTGCACAAAATAACTATAGTTTTTAATTGAGAAAAACAAAGTGTATAAGAGGAAAAAATTCCATACCAATACGTGGTTCATAGTGGGAGAGATAGAACGGTCATAATTTTAGAGAATTTCATGACCCAAAAAATTTTCAACCCTTTATATCTGCTACATTTATAGATCTGTGCACAAAATAACTATAGTTTATAATTGAGAAAAACAATGTGTATAAGAGATAAAAGTTCCATATCAATACGTGGTTCACAGTGGGAGATATAGAACGGCCATAATTTTACAGAATTTCATGACCCAAAAAATTTCAACCTTTTATATCTGCTACATTTATAGATCTGTGCACAAAATAACTATAGTTTTTAATTGAGAAAAACAAAGTGTATAAGAGAAAAAAATTCCATATCAATACGTGGTTCACAGTGGGAGATATAGAACGGCCATAATTTTACAGAATTTCATGACCCAAAAAATTTTCAACCCTTTATATCTGCTACATTTATAGATCTGTGCACAAAATAACTATAGTTTTTAATTGAGAAAAACAAAGTGTATAAGAGAAAAAAATTCCGTATCAATACGTGGTTCACAGTGGGAGATATAGAACGGCCATAATTTTACAGAATTTCATGACCCAAAACATTTTCAACCCTTTATATCTGCTACATTTATAGATCTGTGCACAAAATAACTACAGCTTTTAATTGAGAAAAACAAAGTGTATAAGAGAAAAAAATTCCATATCAATACGTGGTTCACAGTGGGAGATATAGAACGGCCATAATTTTACAGAATTTCATGACCCAAAAAATTTTCAACCCTTTATATCTGCCACATTTATAGATCTGTGCACAAAATAACTATAGTTTTTATTTGAGAAAAACAAAATGTATAAGAGAAAAAAATTCCGTATCAATACGTGGTTCACAGTGGGAGATATAGAACGGCCATAATTTTACAGAATTTCATGACCCAAAAAATTTTCAACCCTTTATATCTGCTACATTTATAGATCTGTGCACAAAATAACTATAGTTTTTAATTGAGAAAAACAATGTGTATAAGAGAAAAAGTTCCATATCATTACGTGGTTCACAGTGGGAGATATAGAACGGCCATAATTTTACAGAATTTCATGACCCAAAAAATTTTCAACCCTTTATATCTGCTACATTTATAGATCTGTGCACAAAATAACTATAGTTTTTATTTGAGAAAAACAAAGTGTATAAGAGAAAAAAATTCCATATCAATACGTGGTTCACAGTGGGAGATATAGAACGGCCATAATTTTACAGAATTTCATGACCCAAAAAATTTTCAACCCTTTATATCTGCTACATTTATAGATCTGTGCACAAAATAACTATAGTTTTTAATTGAGAAAAACAATGTGTATAAGAGAAAAAGTTCCATATCATTACGTGGTTCACAGTGGGAGATATAGAACGGCCATAATTTTACAGAATTTCATGACCCAAAACATTTTCAACCCTTTATATCTGCTACATTTATAGATCTGTGCACAAAATAACTATAGCTTTTAATTGAGAAAAACAAAGTGTATAAGAGAAAAAAATTCCATATCAATACGTGGTTCACAGTGGGAGATATAGAACATCCATAATTTTACAGAATTTCATGACCCAAAAAATTTTCAACCCTTTATATCTGCCACATTTATAGATCTGTGCACAAAATAACTATAGTTTTTAATTGAGAAAAACAAAGTGTATAAGAGAAAAAAAATCCGTATCAATACGTGGTTCACAGTGGGAGATATAGAACGGCCATAATTTTACAGAATTTCATGACCCAAAACATTTTCAACCCTTTATATCTGCTACATTTATAGATCTGTGCACAAAATAACTATAGTTTTTAATTGAGAAAAACAAAGTGTATAAGAGAAAAAAATTCCGTATCAATACGTGGTTCACAGTGGGAGATATAGAACGGCCAAAATTTTACAGAATTTCATGACCCAAAACATTTTCAACCCTTCATATCTGCTACATTTATAGATCTGTGCACAAAATAACTATAGCTTTTAATTGAGAAAAACAAAGTGTATAAGAGAAAAAAATTCCATATCAATACGTGGTTCACAGTGGGAGATATAGAACGGCCATAATTTTACAGAATTTCATGACTCAAAACATTTTCAACCCTTTATATCTGCTACATTTATAGATCTGCGCACAAAATAACTATAGTTTTTAATTGAGAAAAACAAAGTGTATAAGAGAAAAAAATTCCGTATCAATACGTGGTTCAGAGTGGGAGATATAGAACGGCCATAATTTTACAGAATTTCATGACCCAAAACATTTTCAACCCTTTATATCTGCTACATTTATACATCTGCGCACAAAATAACTATAGTTTTTAATTGAGAAAAACAAAGTGTATAAGAGAAAAAAATTCCGTATCAATACGTGGTTCACAGTGGGAGATATAGAACGGCCATAATTTTACAGAATTTCATGACCCAAAAAATTTTCAACCCTTTATATCTGCTACATTTATAGATCTGCGCACAAAATAACTATAGTTTTTAATTGAGAAAAACAAAGTGTATAAGAGATAAAAATTCCATACCAATACGTGGTTCACAGTGGGAGATATAGAACGGCCATAATTTTACAGAATTTCATGACCCAAAAAATTTTCAACCCTTTATATCTGCTACATTTATAGATCTGTGCACAAAATAACTATAGCTTTTAATTGAGAAAAACAAAGTGTATAAGAGAAAAAAATTCCGTATCAATACGTGGTTCACAGTGGGAGATATAGAACGGCCATAATTTTACAGAATTTCATGACCCAAAACATTTTCAACCCTTTATATCTGCTACATTTATAGATCTGTGCACAAAATAACTATAGTTTTTAATTGAGAAAAACAAAGTGTATAAGAGAAAAAAATTCCGTATCAATACGTGGTTCACAGTGGGAGATATAGAACGGCCATAATTTTACAGAATTTCATGACCCAAAACATTTTCAACCCTTTATATCTGCTACATTTATAGATCTGTGCACAAAATAACTATAGTTTTTAATTGAGAAAAACAATGTGTATAAGAGAAAAAGTTCCATATCATTACGTGGTTCACAGTGGGAGATATAGAACGGCCATAATTTTACAGAATTTCATGACCCAAAACATTTTCAACCCTTTATATCTGCTACATTTATAGATCTGTGCACAAAATAACTATAGTTTTTAATTGAGAAAAACAAAGTGTATAAGAGAAAAAAATTCCGTATCAATACGTGGTTCACAGTGGGAGATATAGAACGGCCATAATTTTACAGAATTTCATGACCCAAAAAATTTTCAACCCTTTATATCTGCTACATTTATAGATCTGTGCACAAAATAACTATAGTTTTTAATTGAGAAAAACAAAGTGTATAAGAGAAAAAAATTCCGTATCAATACGTGGTTCACAGTGGGAGATATAGAACGGCCATAATTTTACAGAATTTCATGACCCAAAACATTTTCAACCCTTTATATCTGCTACATTTATAGATCTGTGCACAAAATAACTATAGCTTTTAATTGAGAAAAACAAAGTGTATAAGAGAAAAAAATTCCGTATCAATACGTGGTTCACAGTGGGAGATATAGAACGGCCATAATTTTACAGAATTTCATGACCCAAAAAATTTTCAACCCTTTATATCTGCTACATTTATAGATCTGTGCACAAAATAACTATAGCTTTTAATTGAGAAAAACAAAGTGAATAAGAGAAAAAAATTCCGTATCAATACGTGGTTCACAGTGGGAGATATAGAACGGCCATAATTTTACAGAATTTCATGACCCAAAACATTTTCAACCCTTTATATCTGCTACATTTATAGATCTGTGCACAAAATAACTATAGTTTTTAATTGAGAAAAACAAAGTGTATAAGAGAAAAAAATTCCGTATCAATACGTGGTTCACAGTGGGAGATATAGAACGGCCATAATTTTACAGAATTTCATGACCCAAAACATTTTCAAACCTTTATATCTGCTACATTTATAGATCTGCGCACAAAATAACTATAGTTTTTAATTGAGAAAAACAAAGTGTATAAGAGATAAAAGTTCCATATCATTACGTGGTTCACAGTGGGAGATATAGAACGGCCATAATTTTACAGAATTTCATGACCCAAAACATTTTCAAC
Organism: Rhodnius prolixus; assembly: GCF_049639745.1. NCBI lineage: Eukaryota > Metazoa > Arthropoda > Insecta > Hemiptera > Reduviidae > Rhodnius > Rhodnius prolixus. Next base: position 1,092,905 of record NW_027411636.1, on the reverse strand, counting down.
CCTTTATATCTGCTACATTTATAGATCTGTGCACAAAATAACTATAGTTTTTAATTGAGAAAAACAATGTGTATAAGAGAAAAAGTTCCATATCATTACGTGGTTCACAGTGGGAGATATAGAACGGCCATAATTTTACAGAATTTCATGACCCAAAAAATTTTCAACCCTTTATATCTGCTACATTTATAGATCTGTGCACAAAATAACTATAGTTTTTAATTGAGAAAAACAAAGTGTATAAGAGAAAAAAATTCCGTATCAATACGTGGTTCACAGTGGGAGATATAGAACGGCCATAATTTTACAGAATTTCATGACCCAAAACATTTTCAACCCTTTATATCTGCTACATTTATAGATCTGTGCACAAAATAACTATAGCTTTTAATTGAGAAAAACAAAGTGTATAAGAGAAAAAAATTCCATATCAATACGTGGTTCACAGTGGGAGATATAGAACGGCCATAATTTTACAGAATTTCATGACTCAAAACATTTTCAACCCTTTATATCTGCTACAATTATAGATCTGCGCACAAAATAACTATAGTTTTTAATTGAGAAAAACAAAGTGTATAAGAGAAAAAAATTCCGTATCAATACGTGGTTCACAGTGGGAGATATAGAACGGCCATAATTTTACAGAATTTCATGACCCAAAAAATTTTCAACCCTTTATATCTGCTACATTTATAGATCTGTGCACAAAATAACTATAGCTTTTAATTGAGAAAAACAAAGTGTATAAGAGAAAAAAATTCCGTATCAATACGTGGTTCACAGTGGGAGATATAGAACGGCCATAATTTTACAGAATTTCATGACCCAAAAAATTTTCAACCCTTTATATCTGCTACATTTATAGATCTGCGCACAAAATAACTATAGTTTTTAATTGAGAAAAACAAAGTGTATAAGAGAAAAAAATTCCGTATCTATACGTGGTTCACAGTGGGAGATATAGAACGGCCATAATTTTACAGAATTTCATGACCCAAAAAATTTTCAACCCTTTATATCTGCTACATTTATAGATCTGTGCACAAAATAACTATAGCTTTTAATTGAGAAAAACAAAGTGTATAAGAGAAAAAAATTCCATATCAATACGTGGTTCACAGTGGGAGATATAGAACAGCCATAATTTTACAGAATTTCATGACCCAAAACATTTTCAACCCTTTATATCTGCTACATTTATAGATCTGCGCACAAAATAACTATAGTTTTTAATTGAGAAAAACAATGTGTATAAGAGAGAAAAGTTCCATATCATTACGTGGTTCACAGTGGGAGATATAGAACGGCCATAATTTTACAGAATTTCATGACCCAAAAAATTTTCAACCCTTTATATCTGCTACATTTATAGATCTGCGCACAAAATAACTATAGTTTTTAATTGAGAAAAACAATGTGCATAAGAGAAAAAAATTCCGTATCAATACGTGGTTCACAGTGGGAGATATAGAACGGCCATAATTTTACAGAATTTCATGACCCAAAACATTTTCAACCCTTTATATCTGCTAGATTTATAGATCTGCGCACAAAATAACTATAGTTTTTAATTGAGAAAAACAAAGTGTATAAGAGAAAAAAATTCCGTATCAATACGTGTTTCACAGTGGGAGATATAGAACGGCAATAGTTTTACAGAATTTCATGACCCAAAACAATTTCAACCCTTTATATCTGCTACATTTATAGATCTGCGCACAAAATAACTATAGTTTTTAATTGAGAAAAACAAAGTGTATAAGAGAAAAAAATTCCATATCAATACGTGGTTCACAGTGGGAGATATAGAACGGCCATAATTTTACAGAATTTCATGACCCAAAACATTTTCAACCCTTTATATCTGCTACATTTATAGATCTGCGCACAAAATAACTATAGTTTTTAATTGAGAAAAACAAAGTGTATAAGAGAAAAAAATTCCATATCAATACGTGGTTCACAGTGGGAGATATAGAACGGCCATAATTTTACAGAATTTCATGACCCAAAACATTTTCAACCCTTTATATCTGCTACATTTATAGATCTGCGCACAAAATAACTATAGTTTTTAATTGAGAAAAACAAAGTGTATAAGAGAAAAAAATTCCGTATCAATACGTGGTTCACAGTGGGAGATATAGAACAGCCATAATTTTACAGAATTTCATGACCCAAAAAATTTTCAACCCTTTATATCTGCTACATTTATAGATCTGTGCACAAAATAACTATAGCTTTTAATTGAGAAAAACAAAGTGTATAAGAGAAAAAAATTCCGTATCAATACGTGGTTCACAGTGGGAGATATAGAACGGCCATAATTTTACAGAATTTCATGACCCAAAACATTTTCAACCCTTTATATCTGCTACATTTATAGATCTGTGCACAAAATAACTATAGTTTTTAATTGAGAAAAACAAAGTGTATAAGAGAAAAAAATTCCGTATCAATACGTGGTTCACAGTGGGAGATATAGAACGGCCATAATTTTACAGAATTTCATGACCCAAAACATTTTCAACCCTTTATATCTGCTACATTTATAGATCTGCGCACAAAATAACTATAGTTTTTAATTGAGAAAAACAAAGTGTATAAGAGAAAAAAATTCCGTATCAATACGTGGTTCACAGTGGGAGATATAGAACGGCCATAATTTTACAGAATTTCATGACCCAAAACATTTTCAACCCTTCATATCTGCTACATTTATAGATCTGCGCACAAAATAACTATAGTTTTTAATTGAGAAAAACAAAGTGTATAAGAGAAAAAAATTCCGTATCAATACGTGGTTCACAGTGGGAGATATAGAACGGCCATAATTTTACAGAATTTCATGACCCAAAAAATTTTCAACCCTTTATATCTGCTACATTTATAGATCTGTGCACAAAATAACTATAGCTTTTAATTGAGAAAAACAAAGTGTATAAGAGAAAAAAATTCCATATCAATACGTGGTTCACAGTGGGAGATATAGAACAGCCATAATTTTACAGAATTTCATGACCCAAAACATTTTCAACCCTTTATATCTGCTACATTTATAGATCTGCGCACAAAATAACTATAGTTTTTAATTGAGAAAAACAATGTGTATAAGAGATAAAAGTTCCATATCATTACGTGGTTCACAGTGGGAGATATAGAACGGCCATAATTTTACAGAATTTCATGACCCAAAAAATTTTCAACCCTTTATATCTGCTACATTTATAGATCTGCGCACAAAATAACTATAGTTTTTAATTGAGAAAAACAATGTGTATAAGAGAAAAAAATTCCGTATCAATACGTGGTTCACAGTGGGAGATATAGAACGGCCATTATTTTACAGAATTTCATGACCCAAAACATTTTCAACCCTTTATATCTGCTAGATTTATAGATCTGCGCACAAAATAACTATAGTTTTTAATTGAGAAAAACAAAGTGTATAAGAGAAAAAAATTCCGTATCAATACGTGTTTCACAGTGGGAGATATAGAACGGCCATAGTTTTACAGAATTTCATGACCCAAAACATTTTCAACCCTTTATATCTGCTACATTTATAGATCTGCGCACAAAATAACTATAGTTTTTAATTGAGAAAAACAAAGTGTATAAGAGAAAAAAATTCCATATCAATACGTGGTTCACAGTGGGAGATATAGAACGGCCATAATTTTACAGAATTTCATGACCCAAAACATTTTCAACCCTTTATATCTGCTAGATTTATAGATCTGCGCACAAAATAACTATAGTTTTTAATTGAGAAAAACAAAGTGTATAAGAGAAAAAAATTCCATATCAATACGTGGTTCACAGTGGGAGATATAGAACGGCCATAATTTTACAGAATTTCATGACCCAAAACATTTTCAACCCTTTATATCTGCTACATTTATAGATCTGCGCACAAAATAACTATAGTTTTTAATTGAGAAAAACAAAGTGTATAAGAGAAAAAAATTCCGTATCAATACGTGGTTCACAGTGGGAGATATAGAACGGCCATAATTTTACAGAATTTCATGACCCAAAAAATTTTCAACCCTTTATATCTGCTACATTTATAGATCTGTGCACAAAATAACTATAGCTTTTAATTGAGAAAAACAAAGTGTATAAGAGAAAAAAATTCCGTATCAATACGTGGTTCACAGTGGGAGATATAGAACGGCCATAATTTTAAAGAATTTCATGACCCAAAACATTTTCAACCCTTTATATCTGCTACATTTATAGATCTGTGCACAAAATAACTATAGTTTTTAATTGAGAAAAACAAAGTGTATAAGAGAATAAAATTCCGTATCAATACGTGGTTCACAGTGGGAGATATAGAACGGCCATAATTTTACAGAATTTCATGACCCAAAACATTTTCAACCCTTTATATCTGCTACATTTATAGATCTGCGCACAAAATAACTATAGTTTTTAATTGAGAAAAACAAAGTGTATAAGAGAAAAAAATTCCGTATCAATACGTGGTTCACAGTGGGAGATATAGAACGGCCATAATTTTACAGAATTTCATGACCCAAAACATTTTCAACCCTTTATATCTGCTACATTTATAGATCTGCGCACAAAATAACTATAGTTTTTAATTGAGAAAAACAAAGTGTATAAGAGATAAAAGTTCCATATCATTACGTGGTTCACAGTGGGAGATATAGAACGGCCATAATTTTACAGAATTTCATGACCCAAAACATTTTCAACCCTTTATATCTGCTACATTTATAGATCTGTGCACAAAATAACTATAGTTTTTAATTGAGAAAAACAATGTGTATAAGAGAAAAAGTTCCATATCATTACGTGGTTCACAGTGGGAGATATAGAACGGCCATAATTTTACAGAATTTCATGACCCAAAACATTTTCAACCCTTCATATCTGCTACATTTATAGATCTGCGCACAAAATAACTATAGTTTTTAATTGAGAAAAACAAAGTGTATAAGAGATAAAAGTTCCATATCATTATGTGGTTCACAGTGGGAGATATAGAACGGCCATAATTTTACAGAATTTCATGACCCAAAACATTTTCAACCCTTCATATCTGCTACATTTATAGATCTGCGCACAAAATAACTATAGTTTTTAATTGAGAAAAACAAAGTGTATAAGAGATAAAAGTTCCATATCATTACGTGGTTCACAGTGGGAGATATAGAACGGCCATAATTTTACAGAATTTCATGACCCAAAACATTTTCAACCCTTCATATCTGCTACATTTATAGATCTGCGCACAAAATAACTATAGTTTTTAATTGAGAAAAACAAAGTGTATAAGAGATAAAAGTTCCATATCATTACGTGGTTCACAGTGGGAGATATAGAACGGCCATAATTTTACAGAATTTCATGACCCAAAACATTTTCAACCCTTCATATCTGCTACATTTATAGATCTGAGCACAAAATAACTATAGTTTTTAATTGAGAAAAACAAAGTGTATAAGAGAAAAAAATTCCGTATCAATACGTGGTTCACAGTGGGAGATATAGAACGGCCATAATTTTACAGAATTTCATGACCCAAAAAATTTTCAACCCTTTATATCTGCTAGATTTATAGATCTGTGCACAAAATAACTATAGTTTTTAATTGAGAAAAACAAAGTGTATAAGAGAAAAAAATTCCGTATCAATACGTGGTTCACAGTGGGAGATATAGAACGGCCATAATTTTACAGAATTTCATGACCCAAAACATTTTCAACCCTTTATATCTGCTACATTTATAGATCTGTGCACAAAATAACTATAGCTTTTAATTGAGAAAAACAAAGTGTATAAGAGAAAAAAATTCCATATCAATACGTGGTTCACAGTGGGAGATATAGAACGGCCATAATTTTACAGAATTTCATGACTCAAAACATTTTCAACCCTTTATATCTGCTACATTTATAGATCTGCGCACAAAATAACTATAGTTTTTAATTGAGAAAAACAAAGTGTATAAGAGAAAAAAATTCCGTATCAATACGTGGTTCACAGTGGGAGATATAGAACGGCCATAATTTTACAGAATTTCATGACCCAAAAAATTTTCAACCCTTTATATCTGCTACATTTATAGATCTGTGCACAAAATAACTATAGCTTTTAATTGAGAAAAACAAAGTGTATAAGAGAAAAAAATTCCGTATCAATACGTGGTTCACAGTGGGAGATATAGAACGGCCATAATTTTACAGAATTTCATGACCCAAAAAATTTTCAACCCTTTATATCTGCTACATTTATAGATCTGCGCACAAAATAACTATAGTTTTTAATTGAGAAAAACAAAGTGTATAAGAGAAAAAAATTCCGTATCAATACGTGGTTCACAGTGGGAGATATAGAACGGCCATAATTTTACAGAATTTCATGACCCAAAAAATTTTCAACCCTTTATATCTGCTACATTTATAGATCTGTGCACAAAATAACTATAGCTTTTAATTGAGAAAAACAAAGTGTATAAGAGAAAAAAATTCCATATCAATACGTGGTTCACAGTGGGAGATATAGAACAGCCATAATTTTACAGAATTTCATGACCCAAAAAATTTTCAACCCTTTATATCTGCTACATTTATAGATCTGTGCACAAAATAACTATAGTTTTTAATTGAGAAAAACAAAGTGTATAAGAGAAAAAAATTCCATATCAATACGTGGTTCACAGTGGGAGATATAGAACGGCCATAATTTTACAGAATTTCATGACCCAAAACATTTTCAACCCTTTATATCTGCTACATTTATAGATCTGCGCACAAAATAACTATAGTTTTTAATTGAGAAAAACAAAGTGTATAAGAGAAAAAAATTCCATATCAATACGTGGTTCACAGTGGGAGATATAGAACGGCCATAATTTTACAGAATTTCATGACCCAAAACATTTTCAACCCTTTATATCTGCTACATTTATAGATCTGCGCACAAAATAACTATAGTTTTTAATTGAGAAAAACAAAGTGTATAAGAGAAAAAAATTCCATATCAATACGTGGTTCACAGTGGGAGATATAGAACGGCCATAATTTTACAGAATTTCATGACCCAAAACATTTTCAACCCTTTATATCTGCTACATTTATAGATCTGCGCACAAAATAACTATAGTTTTTAATTGAGAAAAACAAAGTGTATAAGAGAAAAAAATTCCATATCAATACGTGGTTCACAGTGGGAGATATAGAACGGCCATAATTTTACAGAATTTCATGACCCAAAACATTTTCAACCCTTTATATCTGCTACATTTATAGATCTGCGCACAAAATAACTATAGTTTTTAATTGAGAAAAACAAAGTGTATAAGAGAAAAAAATTCCATATCAATACGTGGTTCACAGTGGGAGATATAGAACGGCCATAATTTTACAGAATTTCATGACCCAAAACATTTTCAACCCTTTATATCTGCTACATTTATAGATCTGCGCACAAAATAACTATAGTTTTTAATTGAGAAAAACAAAGTGTATAAGAGAAAAAAATTCCATATCAATACGTGGTTCACAGTGGGAGATATAGAACGGCCATAATTTTACAGAATTTCATGACCCAAAACATTTTCAACCCTTTATATCTGCTACATTTATAGATCTGCGCACAAAATAACTATAGTTTTTAATTGAGAAAAACAAAGTGTATAAGAGAAAAAAATTCCGTATCAATACGTGGTTCACAGTGGGAGATATAGAACGGCCATAATTTTACAGAATTTCATGACCCAAAAAATTTTCAACCCTTTATATCAGTGGTTCTTAACCTTTTCATATACGCGGAGCACAATTATATGTAAATATTTTTCTCGCGGAACACTAACATTAAATAATTTGAAATTCGGTATTTAGCAAGAACTTAAAATTAAATTCAAAATAAAAAAATGGAACATAACGGAAAAATTGTTATTGAGGATGGTTTGGGGACCGCAATTATAATCATTCTTTAAAAAGATCTCTCCAGTAGTTACGGTTCCGACTTAACACCTTATCAGATTATAATGATAGAATTGCTTATTCCAAATTTTAAAAAAATCTGTAAATATGTAACTTTGCAAAATACTCAAAAAGGAAAATCTATCCAAAAGGTACAAAAATCTCCTTAACAAAAACTTACAGTTTAAAATGTTAAGTATAAGGGTTGATTAAACGCCAAAAGGTACACAAATCAGCGAGTACCCATCATTTCATTAATACTTCATTAATAGTCAAGTAATTCTACAGCATTAATTTTTATTAATAAGTTATTTTTTAGAATTTATTAGATGTCACAGACCCTTATGCTGGCCACTTCATTTATATTTTTTTGTTATAATTTTGATAAATCACATATATACGTACATGCATGTTAAAGTAGAAAAAGACAAAGTTAGAGTAGGCTACTGTCTTGAATTCGTCTTACCGAAATATTCGTGAGCACAAATAACACACAGTTATAACAAGTAAATTATTCAACAACAATTATTCATTTCTCAATTGTAATTTAATTTAGTCCCCCTAATTTTACTTATAGTAAAATACTGGTATTAGCTGCCCTAAAAATATGCATATCTTATTTACTTTATATTACATATATACAACATTGTGGGATGAATACCTAGATTGAGAATGTAATTGAAGAAAACTATATTATTTGCGATAAAGCCAGATAATTATTACCTATTATTATAAACGTTTATTATATTATTATATTATATTATATTTTGTAGACGAAAATGGCCAGCATAAGGGTCTGTGACATCTAATAAATTCTAAAAAATAACTTATTAATGAAAATTAATGCAGTAGAATTACTTGACTATTAATGAAGTATTAATGAAATGTTGGGTACTCGCTGATTTGTGTACCCTTTGGCGTTTAATCAACCCTTATACTTAACATTTTAAACTGTAAGTTTTTGTTAATAATGTGTTGTCAGAGCTTATTTATGGTAGAGATGGGACAAACCTCCGGCAAAAGTTTCAGGGATCTGCTTCTTCTAAAAGAGCTGGACTCTGGGGGATCCGTGGACGCCTGTACCTTGTCTTACTCTCAAAGCACCGATCTATTTCTTTGATAGTTTCAATAAACAACACTTTGCAGCACAAACTGACAAAGCATTGTCATTCGCTCTCAATTAGAAAGTTTCTGGTGCTGAAAAGCTGTTTTCAGTATCAATAATAATGGCTTCAATGAGCTTCATAATTTAATCCACTCCTTTAATAAGATCATGCGGCTAAAACTGGACTAAATTCAGTTACATACTGAAAAGTGAATGAATGTAAGAATAATCAGTATAAAGTACAATATTATGGCTCTGTTTACGTAAACAGTTCAATCAACTCGATGAAAGAAAAACTTAATTACTACTCCAACTATTTTGCAAGAAATGTTAGTGGAAACATTATTCTGGAAGAGCACTTCCAAGAAAACAAACCCTTCAGCATTATTTTTTGAATTTAGGGGACGTTGGAAAAACATCGAAAAATATCTTTTTATCAAAGCTAGCGATCATCCAACAATAATGGGGCACAAACTAAATAAATATTAGTTCTAAATTGTTATTTATTGTTGTCATGGTTACGACATAAACAATTTGTAGCCGGTGACTTGCCGGAGGTAATCTAACTAAGCGCAAGAGTTTTAAAGAAGTCCACCAAAACATTATCATCTTTATTGGCCTCCACTTCTCCGCAGGCTCCACTGCGCAGGCTCATCTCAGACTCTCTCCTTAAAAGAGACATTTTATCTAACATCTCGGCTTAATTCATCATGGCCTGGCGACTCCGGTGTCCACCACGACTTCATTATCTCACACGACGCTTCATCGTCGGTGGTAAACGCCGACCACAGGTCCTCAGTATAACTTCTTTTTTTTTCTTTTTTAATCGTTATATTTCATTTTTTGATTGAGAAGATTGCAATTTCAGAAGATTAATATCGCTGCTTAATCACTTGGAAGTTAATAGCTGCCATAAATAGTTGGCCTCCAGCCAGTTTCTGTCAACACCTCATCTCTTTTTAGATTATTAATAAATGGTGCTTTTTGTTGTTTTTGAGGGTAAAAAGTTGTTAAAAAGTGGATCCGATTTCCAATCAATTTCTTTCGTGTAATATTGTCATAGTTCAGAGTGATCATTTTGGAAAATGGTTTTTATAAATTCCACATTGGAAGTGCATGCACTCAAATTGGACATTTTATTTTCGATGACAGGATGCGAATTATGAAAATAAGCTTTTGGACCAAATGAGCCCACCGGAAATACCACTTCAGGAAATAGATTTTGCAGGTGTTTTGAGAATTTTTCTTTTTGTGCTAAACCAGTGATTCAAAAACCTTTAGTTTTGTCGCGGCGGCACACTTTTAACAATTTCACAATTTGGCGGTACACTAACAATAAGATAAGTTTTTAAAGTATTTTACTTATCCCATAATACACTGTGTAAAATAGTTTATGTTTATTTTCAATATAAAATAAAATAATATTGTACTACAAAAACAACAGTATATGTTTATTAAGGGATTAATTACAAGTTAATAATAAGAATACTTTTAATGAGAAATTTGAGCTTGAAGTTTTTTTTTTTTTATAATTTCGTTTATAATTGGTAGTATAAATGATAATGCTACTCTCATTATCGTCTTCTACATTTAATATATAATTTTATTGTATGCATTTCTAAAATTTGGCGGCACACTTCTAAACTTTTTGCGGCATGCAAAAGTGCCGCGGCACAGAGGTTGAGAATCACCGTTCTAAACACGCTTAAGTACATACTGCGCGTAAATACTTCTACAACTTTAAATTAAACCGTTTTGCCCTGAAATGGTGTAATTCTGCTGTTGGTTTGGAAAAACCACGAAGCATTGTGAGCTAGGAAGTGCACGCATCACCATGGCTACCAAATATCTACTTATCTCCTTGACCAGTTCACTTAAAAGGCCACTATCGTTTCATAACCAGTTCAGTATGGAAAAAGTTAAAAAAAAAAAAATGTTCTGGAACTTTATTGCGTCATCAGTGCAGGGTAATAAAACTGCTCTGACGTCACCTCATCACACGACATCCTACAGGAATGTCCTCAAGTATGGCCATCAGTTGATTACGACTGGCTGGGAAGCTGAATCAGATAATATGGCTTAAATTTATTCATAGATATTTTCGAAGGAGATGGGTAGTATGGAGTTTGATGCCTCCAACGTTCTATTCAAAACAATGATACGGAGTTACCTCAAAAGATGACGGGAATTTCGTTCCCTCTCATTCATTTACTTGAGTTTAATAATTTATAGGTTTCCCAGTAAAGGATGCTAGCGAACAAAGCTTGGGTCGATGAAGGAGTCATTTTAAGATGTCGGTGGACGAGAACATGGACTCAGCCTCAATAGAAAATGAAATTTGAAAATAAGGAAAGGAAATTTTTCCCCATCAAATGCCACTCCCTGTCGATTCTCACCGCCAAGTTACTAAAGGGTCTCTAGAGGGTAGGCAAATGGTGTCCTAACTTTGAGTTCCGGCGAATTTTTTTTTTGAAGAGGGTTCAATCAAAAAAACACACTCCAGTTTCTAAAACTAACTGCGCAGACTTATAACACTTCAAAACGGTCATTTCCGGTGAAAACCACTTCCGATAAGATCGTAATACTTCCTCTTTTTTAATTGAATAGCAAGAGCAAGTCGTATAAGTAGTTGCACTTTTCCCCCCAAAAAAAATTCTGACGTAATAATTAATTAAAATCTAACTTTAGATCTGATTGGATAATCAATGCCTAACAGCGTAACCAATGGTAAAAGCAGCTGATGGTATAATCACGTAATAATGCCATTGATTGGTAGAAAACTTTAAAACAGTAAATCTGATTGGTCGTTTTTTTTTTTGTATATTTCTATTGTTAATACCATATGGGAACGTGAAAACCCTACGGAATGTTGCTCGAGTTTAATTAAGAAATCGAGGCGAGGAGGAGGGGGGCGCTAGCTTTGGTCATATTTACAAAGTGGTTGAGTTTCAAATATTAAATTGAATATAGTGTAAAGTGGACTCGCAGCATTACAATTACATTATTAAACACATTCAGCCAGTCACTTGTACTATTGAATAATAAAACTATTAATAACTGGTGTAGAGTTCAGAGAGCGCGTCTAGTCTGTACCAACATCGTAGTATTTACAGCCTAATTAGTATGCATTTTAATCTATAAATATTCATAAGCATGTATGCATATCTGTGTGCACACAAACACGATCTTGATAGTTTATTTTTTTCATTACTTATAATTAACAGAAAGTTTATTAAGAGAAGAGAGAAAAATTATGACCTTGATCAACCTTGGAGAATTAAATGTAGCTCCGAATGTTCGTGTGTCTGTGTGTAAAGCGGGAAGATCAGAAGAAATCCTGACGGATGTCTGTGACGGATTTAGTGCGAAACGATCATTTAACTCAAAAAAAAAATGATAATATTAATAAAACAAAATATTTAAATCAGCTGACAAAATGGCCGGTGCCACTTAGATCAGCTGGGTGAAATCTAAATTAATTATAGGTTAGGTAGTTTTATATATTTATTTGGTTTTATTTACTTTGATTTCTTTTAATCAATATGATCAAGATTTATATTTATTTTTATGATTTCCGCTTTTTTGAGGTCTGTAATTTGGAAGTTTTATGTGTATCATTAAGCTCTGCTATTACGGGGCCCTACTTTCTGATTTATCGCTCTGCCTTATGGGCTGTCTATTCTGGGGCGGGAGGGATTTATGTCTACTTAAATTACTTTTTAAACAACTAAAAATCTGCTACCACAAAATCAAGAACAGGTGGCAAGTAGATGCGCTTGTAGTAAAGCATTCAAAGCTCAGGTTTGTTCATTATTTCCGGGACATTGGTGATATCAAGAAAGAGTTTAACCAGGACTAATATTTAGAGTCTAGATTCTACACGGGATGCTGGCGAAGAGGCGTTATAGAAGGTATCCAGCATTGGGCGAGGTAATCCAGACTGTAACCCGCAGAGTACGCCGAATACTCGCAGACTTCTGCGGTAATACTTGAAAAAAAAAAAACTTCTCCAACAAAAGTGGAAAATTTATTTAGCACATGTAGCTATTCCGGTTTTTCATTTTTGGGGAAAACATTATCACAGGGTCGCCAAAGTAAAATATCCAAATCAACCTAACACCTCGTTCTACTCGTTCTTAAGAAAGCCTAACAGATAGGCGCCCACTTAATATTTGGTTATAGCCCCTTTTTTTGGATTCAAAGGACCTCAAAATAAGTATTTCCGGTGAAATGCTGTAGCAACGCTTCCTCTTTGCTAGAGACCAAAAAAAAGAAGTTAAAAATAGAACCAAAATATGCATTAGTTGGTAGTAGGCTGGGGAATGACTATTTAGGTCGGTAACCAGCTAAGTGGTAACTACGCAATGTTGTTCCAGGCAGGGACGAAACCAGCAGAGGAGGTGATGTGTTTACTCGCCAGGTGTGCTGCTGATGCTGTATAGCTCGCTGTGTGACAGTTGGACTGGGACAGGCCGTGTCAATAGAAAGCTCATTACAATTTTTTTTTTATATTTGATTTGTGAGGAGGGTACCCCAGAGTACTCAGGGCTGCCAACGTCACTTGATCAACAATAAATATGTACACTGCAGCCACATCACCGTTACACTTCTCTTCATCACCAAGTATCTCGGAACAAGTTACTTAAACTGAACAGCCCATTTCAATCTACTGCGTGTGACAATTACCTGACTTTTGCTTGCTCACATTATAACAATCAATTACTACGGTCCATTTAATTTAATTACAGTGGAATTCATCAATACCAAGTTTTCTGATAGGTACTGAATTTTACCAGAAACTGAGTACAGATTGGGCCAATCCGGAAGCAAGTTCTTGAGTTCAAGCACTTCCGGTCGATGAAATGCTGCCTAAATATTGAGATGAGATATTCTTCTTAATGCGCGTGCGCTATTTCATTAACTCAATTTCCAAAAAATTTGGCACGATCGCAATGCTTCCCCTTGCTAGCTGTAAGAGAAGCTGAGGCGCCACTTAGCTGTTTTCGATCGCTAATTTAAACCATCTGTAGACTCGAAACGATTTATTTCAATTCACAATTATTTAATAAAGACATTTGCGTTATTTGTCATACAAAATAAATGCCAGAAATGTCATCAGATGTCGCCCACAGACTGTCGCGTACCAATAACATTGCCATATCTTGGCCAATAATCTAAAAATTTATTGGCAGAAATATCGCACTTGACACATGTTCTACGTCCCATTTGTACATATGTTCGTACATACATTCACTGTCATCATAAACTGTTTGCTTGTCCAATATTCTACCTTTGCGTTCTTAGCCGTATTGTTTTTGTAATTTAGTTATCATTGTTTTCTTGCAATATGATCTCTCCTACTCGTATTATTGGTGACGTGAGCTGTTTATCCCCGAGTCTCAGAAAGAAACACAATACTAAACAAACTAAAGTTTATTTTGTTGCATTACAAACATCTGGGGTTCAATTTATGAATGGGTCTAGAACACCACTTCCCCTTCCGTGAACTTTCGGAGCAATTAACCTTAAACAGAACTCACAAACTCCCATTAACTAATTTTCTCTGAAATTGTTTAATAATCTAAAAATCAACTTTATTTAAGTTGTAGATTTCAGGCTCATTTGTTTTCTTGTCCGACATCTATCAACTAAGGACATCTGTTTTTGAAAAACAAATACTATTTATGTGATCTGGGAAACATGTTTGTAATTTAAATTTTTAAAATTTAATTTAAAGAAGCTCCATATTGTAAAATTCTTCCTCCATTTTAAGAACTGCAACTAGTGACTGCCAGTAGTTAATAAGTAGGTTCGTAAATGATAAAACACGCTACCATTTATTACATAGCACAGTAAATAACATTTACTAACAGCACAACTATTTACTTAACTAATTCACTAAAGTTACTCACTGTACTGTTACAACATAAATTCGCAATAAAGACTGCTCAAAGACTACTATTAGACTGATTCGACTACTGGGACTGACTGGACTGGAGCTTCTTAAATCCTCTTAGCATGTTCTGGAATCCATAGAGAGTAATGTTCTAGCTAGGCATGCCAGATCGTACCAGTTTCTTCTAGGCCTCCTCCTATAATAACTCTTCCTGGTGGTTCCCTAGCAAACTAGCGGTTCTAGCTTCTTTCAAGAGATGGCGCCATAGACATTTCATTACAATATGGTTTAATGGTTACCATTTCGGATTCAATCATTCTTGCCCCAATTCAATCATCCTGACGATATTACAATATAATATATCTGGAATGCAGGCTCAAGTCTTGCTGTAGCTACATCTAGGGTATCTAGTCTCACAAGGCATAGATAAGAAGACGCCATTCCTTTAGGAGAACTAACCTAAACCAATTTTTCTACAAAAATGTTTAAAAAAAACTTCTAGATCTATGAGCATATGTCAAAGTTCGAGGGAGATGTAGGAGCCATTTTTCATTCCAAATCAGGAGACTAGTACTTCCGTTTGGGAGATTTTAAAAAATAACTTTAATAAGTGACATTCACACGTGAACCATTTTTTAAATATTCAATTAGTCCGGGAGTCTGGAGCCAGCAATGAGGTGATTAAATCCAGTGCTGAATTTCTGTCAGATTGCAATAATAGCTGGTTCGAATAGTAAGTGAATTAAGACGTAAGAACTAGGGTGTTTAGAGTGTTGAGTGGGCATAATAGAGGGCCAGATAATAGAGACATCCGAGCGTAGCCAGGTAGTAAACTCCAAAGGCCAAGACGTAAAGTCCCAGATCTTTAAAAACTACAAGAAGAAGAGAACATTTTGTAGGCCGCTTTGAAGAAGCACAGTACTCTCAGTCTTGTCATCCGAACTGGGCACGCAACTTCAATAAATCACTCCCTTCCTCTTGCTGGAAGGAGGAGGGGATGAAAAAGGAAGTTCCTGGTAATTTATTAAATATAAATACAACAAAGAGAGCAAAACAACGGTGAACTAACAAGCAAGTACTTTCCACTAGAGGACACCAGAGCGCTCTTGCTTAAGTGGACTTTAAAGTTAGTTGGGCCGAAAAAGAAGTTGTTTATTTAGCTTTTTTGTTCACTCAGCGGGGTACCTTGGTTACATGACTTTGTCCTAGCTTTTATTAAGTCCTCTGTGAAGTACACACAGGCTAACTCATGATTACTGATCTTTATCTACAATTAATTCAGGTATTACCGTTCTCTGTAAGTTAGAATGTTGTTGTTACTGCAGCCACATTTGTAATCAATCCTTCTAGGCATTCTATTGGAAGTGAAATTAGGGCCAGATCAATATTAACACTAAGAAATAGACTATCGCATTGGTACAAGGGTGACAGACACGTAATTGCAGTACCATGAGAAACACTTGTGATTTAATGAAATACATATAACAATGTGTGGAAATACGTGAGGCTGGGATAAGGACCAGCTCGGCCTACTGAATATATCACCTGATGGACGCACAAAGATAACCTTCCAGCAGTGGTTATAGTTGGACGTGAGAGCGCTTCCTGTGCGCTCTGCTTGCAGGAAGTCCTAATGTGGTCCACTACTTTCTCTTCCAAACTCATTACGTCTTCAAAACTAAGTTATTCTCCAAACAGAAGTTTTGAGACCACCACTATATGCGACAGTTTTTGATTCCAGCAAGTGATCATTGATTAACTTCGTTCATAGTTTCAATAGGATGAAAAAATAATTGCCATTTTAGTCGAGTAAAATTTATTTTGCAGAGCTTTCGACCTAGGGTCCTAGTCCATGAACAGACAAGACAGAAGACACACCAACCCTGACATGTAAAAATATTAATTTCTAAACTAGCCCTGAAGATGACCTAGTCCCTAGGTCGAAAGCTTGGCAAAATAAATTTTACTCGACTGAAATGGCAATTATTTTTTCATCCTATTGAAACTATGAATCAGTCACCAAAAAGAATGAACAACAATTAAGAGAATATTTTGAACTAAGTTCTGTTGGTACTCCGTGTCTGGAAAAGGTTTTTTTATGTGATTGCCAACCGTTCCGAAAAAGTCATCTGCTCCAATCAGTGTGACTCTTTTTTATGACACGGAAATGTATTAGGTGTTAAGGTTGAATTCTATAGTGGTTACAATCGGTTGATTGCAGTGGCCGCCTGTTGCCACTTCCTTCTTGTTCAAGTTTTGATTACGTTGATAACCAAATAGAATTACTTACTTGAGAGTAGACACATCGCACTTCCGGCCGTACAACTTACTGGGGAACTATGATACATTAAAACCCAGTGCTTGGTGTACCCGGAATGGAGTTGAGCGGGGACTTGTAAGCCCATACTTTTAATTGGTCCGAGACAGTTAAGAAGTGTGGGCAGTCGTCCCAAGATTATAATGCGCAAGCGCCAACACTTGTCCTCATAAATTACCTCTGAATGCTGGCTTGCCGCTCGTTAATAATTTATTAAAAATTAAATAAAGAATACAAAAAATAAAATATACGATTAAAATGTATAAATATAGATATGTGTATAATAAATAAATTTATGGGGGCCCCAAACTATCTGAGGGGGGGGGGAATAGATCATCAATTGGAGGTGTCCAGATGATTGAGTAATATGCATACGTGATTGTGAGTTGGGACACGGGGGGGGGCACCACTCATTATTGAATTAAACATTTGGAGTTTTTATTAAAAACTTGGGTCTTTAAATCCTCCAACCCCCCCCCCCGTCTGGCCGAAGAGGAGGGGTTTCCAATTTGAATAGATTTGATTAAACAATAATAAATAAATACTGAAACCGCCATTTCTTTTGAGCCTGCCGACAAACACCCAGTGCTTACTTTTAAAAAATATTTCTACTTTTGTAGTTAGATTTGTAGTTGATGCCACCACTAGAGGGGGGGGGGGGAGCTGCCAATTCAACACCAGCCACAGTAATTGGTAACAATCTGGGAGGTTACACAACGATCCTGCGGCTCCAAGAAAACTGATCCTGTTAATTGGTCCAACAATTATAACACGTAGAAATAAAAAACAAAAATGGTAGACAAAATAACTAATTAAAAAAAAGTTCAAAGTTTCTGTTGCGTGTGCATGCGCGCTTCTTGCGACAGTGTGACTCTCTGTGAGTTTGGGGTGAACGGGAAATGTTCTCTGGTGAAGTGAGAGAAATAGAGATGGAGAAATTTTGGAATAAATGTCTCACCGCTCCCTAAATAGAGATTAGCATTTATAGTAAATATTGGTGCATGTAACCGCCCACTTGTCGTTCCCTCTCTCTCACTCACACACAAAGAGAGAGAAATAGAGAAAAATTCAAAAAAACAGTAAGCGTAGCGGCCACTGCAAGCGCTCTAATCTACTCCACTGCCTTCCTGATTAGAGATACACCATTTAAAATACTATTTAATCGAAATAAAAACAAAACCCATAACCTAAAAAAGACTCAGTATTTTAAATGGTATGTGTCTAACCAGGAAGGCAGTGGAGAAGATTAGAGCGCATTCAGTGGTTATTTACAATTTTAACTGAAGAAGTTCAAAATTCCAGCGAGAACTTGTTTCTCTGGCAAGTCCAAACTTACACTAGTAACCGGTGCCTCAAGAGCGAAAAAAGAGAAATCGCTGGAGGTTGCAATCGATTTACTTCAACAAAATTTTGTTTAAATAGAAATATTTAAATGTGATACTTTATTTTATAAATTTACTTTTGTTTTTTAACAAATTAACCTGATTTCGCGTATTTACAGAAGCCGTTTATTTTCTTAATTTCGAATAGATCAGAAAACGTGTAGGTTACAAATCTTCACCTTCAGAATTTGGTTACCAAATCTTTTTGCAACTTCCTCGGTTCAATGATTCAGTAACTCTCTAGAATAAATTATTTAAGGTTTCGAAATTTTATCTACTTTCAGAGGTAATTTAAAAAACATCCTGTAGATACATAGTAAAGTTTTCATCACATGGTCGATTGATTGAAGCGAGTAGGAATACAGTTTCATGAATCTAACCCGCAGTTTCATGACTTCCATCCCGCAGGTTCATGACTCTAACCCGCAGTTTCATGACTTCTATCCCGCAGTTTCATGACTTCCATTCCGCAATTTCATGACGTCTATCCGTAACATTTCCCCAGTAAAATTGTATTAAGGACACTTCCGGGTTAGGAGCTTGGTCGGGCTTTCCCTTAAAGTACGTTTCCATGTAGTCGTGTGAGTTTACTGACCGTATTTTATAAAAGTGATATTTATAGAACTGTTAAATAGCCTTCTATCTAAAATTGATTGTCAAATAATGATTTGAAATTCAAAAATAAATAACTAGAAAATAAAAGCTTGTATTTTGACAAATCACTGTTTATATAAATGTATGACATGAGTCGCATGTCTCCATATATTATAAAGAATCAGTCGCTCTACCTGTGGGGTGGAGGGGAAGGGGTTGACTTGTTCTGGTGGTCGTTTTGTCGGTTTGTAGCTGTCAACTACATTCTTGTCGTGTTGTTGACGGCCAGAATTGAGACTCGACTACTTTACCAGCACCCAGTTTAATAAACTCCCTTTTTTTTCTGCAAGTATTCTGCATTCCACGGCAGGAATCGGTCTTCCATGTGGGGGTGGCGACCACAATCCTTTCCGGCCAGGAATTTATCACTAATTCTCAGATTTCTTTCTCGTTTTTTTTGTGTATTTCTTAGATAGAATTCAAAGATTAAGTTTGGAAGGTGAATTCCAGAAGACTGGAATTCCTATTTTAGTGATGTTCCCATTTCTTTGTGTGGATCATTACTGGACGACGCCATTTGATTGGTATTTTTTTTTTTTTAAATTTATTTAAATGTCACTCTTTTTGAGCACATTTAGAGGAGGACAGAATAGCCCGTCTCTCCTCACCGGACACTGGTCTTTAGCAGCGATATACATGGTCAAATGGCCATCATCGACAAGCTTCTACTGTTGCCACATTTTACATCAAACCTTCAATTCTCCGCTGCTTTCACAAAAAAATTAGAACCTGGTGTAACCACAAACACACGACTTCCTCTTCCTTCAATTCTCTGGTTTCGAACTCCTGCATCCTCCTCTTATGACTTTTTGAAACACATAATGAAGTTAACAAAACCCCCAAACGTACACCTCCTTGAAGTAACTGCCCCAAAATACTAATTATTATACAATTTGAACAGCTGTAAGGGAAGATATTAGCTGAGTGGTTAGCGTACTGAATTCCCATGGTTCGAAACCAGCTGCTGGCCTCTAGATTTTCCCTTGCGAGGAGCTTCTTACTAGTAAAATTCGTTTTGGGGCAGTGCTGAACCGGGGATGAGGTTAGGCTCAAGTCTAATGTGCCACTTCAGTGTTATGTACGGTTCTACTGGATGTGTAATGTTAGTAACAAGTTTTCCTCTAATGAGGAAACTTCAAAACGTTAACTTTCGGTGAAAATTGAACTGCTACCATCAGGGCCGGATTTAGATGAAAAGGGGCCCTAGGCTATTCCACTTATGAGGCCCTTTCACCTCCCATTTTTAAGTTTGTTAATTACATGAGAAATAATAAAATACATCACTACTGTGATACATCACTAAAACAGTGTATTAGTGTTCACTGTTTTTAGAATAATTTTAATGTTGCTGACAATTTGAATGTAGGCCCCCCTCTTGATCTTGAGGCCCTAGGCTGAAGCCTAGTTAGCCTATAGGAAAATCCGGCCCTGGCTACCGTAATATTTTCCAACTAGCAGTGAGAAAAAAGAAATACAGCTGTATTTTCTTCAATAAATAATGAAAGCTACGTTATGAGCAAGCAAAATGTTTTAGTTACCACAATAAACTCCAGGTGGTGAAATGATGTTATTTGTAGCTACTGCCTTATATGACGCAAAGAATGTCACCTGACAGAATAAATAATAAATAAAAAAGGCTGTTCTTCAAGATGGAAGGTAGTGATAAGGTTTCATTTCGACATTGGCTAGATCAGTATCTACAGAGCAATATAACTCCATCAGATGGCTACTTTATGAGCAGTATTGCATCACTGCGTCCCAGGATTGCCAACTGTTATCAATGGTGCTTCGTTTCCGAATTGTCTGCTTCATACTCAACTTTTGTACACGAATTACTATTTGATTAGTTTCTACTGAAATACTGTTTTCAGATATTGGATTCTCAGTTTTCAGTATTTTTTTTTATAATCATGTAAGATCATTTTCTGGTGAAAAATTTTAGTTTATTATATTGCTAAGTTTCGGATAACACTGATCGTCAGCATCAGGAGCTACTTTAGGAGAAACGTTGTAATTGGGCCAGAGTTGGCGGCTGACAGTTCAAATAAATTCACATTAACCCCCATTCACTGACCAAATATTTAGTCTCCTCTGACATCATTTACCCCATAATCGGGTCGTCATATGTAAAACTTCCCATTGTTGAGAGAAAAATGTGGGTACGTGTTTTTTTTTCTTTTACTTGCGGTGGAAAATATTCCCTCGCCAGGAATTTCCCTTCCTCCATTTCGAAATATCACTGAATATTTGTTCCACAATTGCGGCCAGTAAAAAATCAAACCAAGAGAATGAATTCGTTTAACAAATTCCAGTCACTGGAATTTTTTGATACTTCGAAATCATTTTGTTAAAAAATCACATTCCGATTAATCGATTTGCTTCAATGGTGAATTTATAGCAACAGTTTTTTTTTTTACAAAACTACATGACATTTGGTGGTAGCTGGACCTCAAGTGCCAAAAATAAAGCTTCTGGAGCTTCCAGAAGCTGAAAGTCGACATCCTCTTCCTAGAATGAGAATAGAAAACATCTTCAATTAAATTGTGGTTGTAGTCGAAGTACTTAGCTTAGCTTCATCAAATCGATACTTTAGTAAATCGCTCACCTTGAACGCAATTGGACAAAAGGCAGTTTTTAATTGTTTTTTTTTATATCTTTAGCCTCAATTTTATTGTGTAAACATTCCAAGTTTCGATTAAATTTAATTATTTAAATACCGATTTCATGTGACATAATCGATTCAGAAGCCCTCCTGAATTCCTGGCCCGGAAGTGCAGTTCGAGGAAGTGTCTTTTACACATCAGCCCCGTGAGAACAGGCTAGCCAATACTAATTACATTCCTTAGGCAGTGCTGACAACCCCAACACCCTGCTTCAGTCAAACACACATGTGATATTAATTGTATAATGATCCGTGAAATTTATTCAAATAGTAAATTAATATTTTAACAAAAAAAATAACGTTAATGGAAGGTATTTTTTAATAACAAAATCCAAAACCGTGACAAATACATAAATATATATTTCTATTTTATTTTCTACATTTATGCCGCCCCCTCCCAAGCTAATATAAGATTGTAAAACTTGTTTCTTCCGTCCCTAATATTCAAATTAAAAAATAAAAATAATAATAAAAACAAAGTTCTATCTGGTAATAAATGGAAACTTAAAAAATCTCTCTAGTAAATATAATAAAAATGCAAAATGGCTAGGTGTGTGTGTGTGTGTGTTTAAAAGAAGAGATTATTTTTTGTTTTTAATTTAACACAAATTTAGTTTTATAACCCAAGTATTTTGTAGATATTCCAAGTTTGCCAACCTAAACAACTTTGTTATATAAATATTATTTGTATTGCGTCATTTAATTTGCATATGTGTACATGCAGTAATATAGCCGTATCGGATTGATGGTGCTCTGTCGTCACCATCTCTTCCATATCTTGTGTGAGTAACAGAGATATAGAATATGAGTATGCCAAAGCTAAGAACTTTATCGATACATATCGATACCAAAAGTTACATATTACACGTCTATCTAAAACTATTTCCATTTATTAACTAATTACAACTAATTGTCATGAAAATATGTTGGAATATAAGAAACTGCGGATACTTGACACTTTACACATACACAAATGCATACATATATATGTGTAGAAGCCGGAAAGGTTGCTAATACATAGTTTGGGTTTCCATTCGTTTTCCACTTTATATCTTACTCATATATCCCATTTCCTTAAAACTAATTTTTAAAATTTGAAGTCCCCCTAAAAATATTTCTAAAAATTTCTTACAAAGTAGTCAACGATAACAATAGCTCCACTTAGATCCATCGCAACAATGTAGTTAAAACTTGCTCTTCCAGGTTAACTGTTCTTCTACTACTCTCTTTTTCTCTGGCTGATTTGGATTGTTTTTGGTCAAAACTAGACGCGCTAAAAACAGGGCAGGTTAGTGACATCAGCAAATTAAATATCGAATAAGAAGAAAAGCTTTTTTTTGGGGGGGGGGAAATGGAAAAATAATATAAAAAAGTATGAGTCATAAATTCTAAGTTTAAAGCGACAGACAGACAGACAGACTGGATGGCGAAGTGGGGGGCCCTCACCCCTTCTGGGAGGAGGAAACAAGGTGAAAACTTTGTGAGGTATATGTAGCTCTGAATTATTGCCAAGTAAACCCGAGCGTTCCTTTTTTTTTTTTGTCATCCAGGTTCCTTTACTGGCGGCTGGTTAGCCTGGGAACTGCCGGCTCGCCAGAACGCCACACGAACAGTAGGGGCAAACAAACAATCTAGGTTTGACTCTGGATATGCAGCCAAGTCCGAAGGGCTCCCCCTTTATCACTGCTAGGGGGAAAAAAGTGGTATATCTGAGGTCCACGACCAAGTGGTTATGGCTTGCACATTTCAACCAACGGCCATTGCAATCCAACTGGAGGGGGCCGTGGGCGTGGTCGACTTGAAGGTTATATTTTCTGATTGGTCATTCCAACCGCCCATATTTTTGACACCTCCCTAACTGCATTCTGGTTGGTCAATTATTTAACACTAACAATTTTGTAGAAAAAAATAGTTTAGATTTTTTTACTAAATTCCCCCCCCCCGGAGGTATTTGATAAATTATCTGATTATGCAATAAAAATTTTGCATGAAAATTGCTGTCTAAAAAGTGTTAATATCTATTGTTATATCTTAGTTATGGTCAAGAGGAAAAGATAATTAGGGGTAGTTTTGCAAGATTTTGGCGAAAAAAGAGGAAAAATACAAATTTGCTTAGATGTGGGTCTCTGAAGCAGTAAGTCCGCCATTGTGAGAGTAATATGGCGGATTTCCTTTTAATGGAAACTAATGGCCCCAACATTATTGGATGTTGTAGGTTGGATAATATCCAATCAGAGGAATCATAAACGATTCGGATGGTGACCTTGTAGGGCAACACCTTATTAAATGCTTCACCCCAGCTGTTTGACGGAGATTTTTAATCGGATCTTCTTTCGAAACATTGATCCGATCTTTAATCTAGGAAGGGCTAGTTTTTGCTTTTAAAAACAGGATTTCTGCATTACCAGCTGAACAAGGTAGAGGTCTCTATGGACCGTATGCTAGTGCAGCATGGTCTCGAGATCTGTTCTAGAATTCCGAAACTGTCGTCTTGCTCTCAAATTTGGGGGGGGGGGAACGCCAATAAGCATTCGAAAGAAACGTGACGATCTAAAAACACTAGCTAAATCGTGGAGAGAACTACTATAACTATTTCTTTCGTAAGCGGGAACAATGAACTGATATTAAGCCATTTAAAAAGAAATGAATTCCTAAAAGCAATCGTACAAACAAAACAAAATTAAAATTCACAATAACAAACAATCTTGCCAACTTAAAAGTAAAAAGCAAGTTGGGGAAAAACTAGTGAAATAAATTAATGCAAAAGAAGGCAATAAACAGAAGAATTTATCATAATGTATGCAAATTGTGATGAGATAGAGGTCGGCCAAGGTAATCCGGCATTCTGGGAGCCCTCCCACAGCATCCTCAAATTCTCTCTCCTCTCTCTCACACACACACATAGGCACATTAATAACAAAAATATTCTTCAGTAAACGTGTTACTTTTCTTAAAATAATATTAACCACTTGAGGTTGGCAGCAATGCAAACACCATATTGTACAGTGTGATATTACGTCACACATTCACTCTAGTATCCAGAACAGAATAGTTCAGACTAAACTTTACTTTCGGTAGCCGAAAATATTGTCTTAAATTTTTCGATATGGAATTTCCACCAAATTATCCATCTTTAGTCTGAAAAGTGATTCTAGGAAACAGTCAGTTAATTTGATTGGATTGTAATCGTTAGATTGCGATATGATACCTGGACTTGAGACCTGGCGAATAAACCCTGGACTTTGCAAGAAAAGATGCTTCACTAAACTAGGACCTAGGTTGGCACAATAAGCTGTCATGCCTTGCGAACTGAACCGTCCAAACATAACCGTAATCTAAGAATGTGGTTAAATGTGATTGGCTGGTATTAGACAGGAACTTTAATAACGAACGTCATTAGGGAAGGGATTAGCTATGTGGTTAGCATACTGGACTCCCACGCGGAGGTCCCGGGTTCGAATCCAGCAGCTGACCCTTAGATTTTCTCTTCCTAGGAGCTTCTTACAGCTCACTGCCCGGTGATGGACAGTGTTGTCTGTAACGAGAGAACACTGTCCGGAGGCCGGCAGTGCACTGAAAAAAGCTCCGGGCGCCAATAACCTTAGATGTTGACGCGCCTTAAATCATATATTAAAATTAACGAACGTCATATGGGGAAGTAGAATCAATATTTCTTAAGAATGGCTTGGTGTCCCTGCGGCTATCCCCAGCTTAACCAGACAATTGCGGATATAGTTGATGAGTGCAACTACAAGCATTTGGATTAGCGAACCCACAAGAAAAACGACAGCTCATCTTCTCAGATACACAGGACTTCATTCCATGCAAAAATACTGGCACTCAAGGGAGTCACAAAACTTCTTTTAGAGCGCAATAAATCTGAATTTACAGCCTCTCCTCTTCCTTAACATCTTCCCCACAAGTTCCCCATTGTATCAGCTGTAAAATATCTGTTTAATTATTTATATTTAAATCAGCTGGCAGCTAGCGGAGCTATCCAGTAGCAGAAACTTGTAAGACGATAGCTTACAAAATGGAAATGAGATTAAGACATAAATTTTTGAAAGTTTGGAGTCCAGATCTGAATTAAGAAGGTTCGTCTATCAAACAGGAATTCAATTCCAGAAGCTGACTCTGAATAAAATGATTAGCGCAGCAAATCGAACTGATTAACATATCTTTCAGTGAATAAAAGAGAGATAGAGCTAAAGTTGAATATATAAATAATCGATTTAATGGTTGATTAGTGTTTAGATCGGCTTCGATAGATCGAGGCCTGCACTCAGCACTTCTGCGCGCGCGCACTAGTCCAGCATCTTCCCATTTATTTTGATTACTCGAACTAATCTTCCTGTTCGGAGTTCTGGAACTATCCTCAATCAGACATACTATTCCTAGAACAAGTCAAGCATCCTTTTGAGGTCGCTATCAGAAGGGACGGGACACTGTGCAGAACCACCAGTGGCCAAGGGGACGAAACCTCCTCCACCCGTTCCGTTTCTTTAGAGGAATGCCTGCTTTAGGCACACAGGACTTCTAAACTTTTGCACATCGATCTGGAGCCAAACTATGGGTCCTCCTGAAGAGTTTCAGTTCCTGTATGAAGCTACAGTGAAGAGAATAATCACTGAGATTATACACTACTTAGTAGTTATAGATATTGAAAATTGGTGTTTAAAAAAATTAAAAGTGAACTTGCATAACATTGAAGTCATCCATTCTTTTTTAGAAGTTGTTGAAGTGTGAGTCGTGTGAGGCGTTGCAAAATATTCATTATGTTAGCAGCCACTGGTGTCTTAATTTATACTAAAACTTTAAAGGCGGCAATTAAGGTCAAAGAAGCAGGTTAATTTAGCAGATTGTTTATGATAAACTTAGTAATGATTTAGCCTTCAGTGGAGCAATCTGGCCAACCTTTTACCTCTTTCAAAAAAAAAAAAAAAACTTCTCAACACTTAGCTATTAAATTATCGCTGAATGGCAACACTGACATCAAACATGCAACACTCGAAACCCCCTTCTACCAGTAATTTTGATTACAGTTCATAAACCAGGAGGGTGGGCCTAATATTTTAACAAGAACCCCCACAATTATCCCCAGTTCGTGGGGCAATTTACCAGCGGAGGTAGAATATTTCATCGCCAGCTTGAGACGTGTATTGGCCGCTTATAATCTTCCCAATATGTTATTTATTTCCTGTTTAACGTGATTCTAAAGTAAAAGGTTAAAAAAAGAACGCGACCAAGAATAATAACGCCACGCTGCGGTTTAATTATACTTCACGCAACACTAAATTATTCATTGATTACCTGTTAATTAATTTTTGATTGATTTGTGTGCTCGATTAATTTTCACGCAGAGCGTTTAGTCAATGCCGGCCGATTGATAATAATCGATTGTTTGTCCTCGGCCATTCAAAAAACCTTGCAACGAACTCAATCTCGTTCTACAATCACTGCGGTTGTTGCGATTGTTATCATCAATTAAAATGCTTCCAGCATTGAATGTGGCCTTTGCTGAAAATTCGGCT
This sequence comes from Rhodnius prolixus, assembly GCF_049639745.1. Taxonomy (NCBI): domain Eukaryota; kingdom Metazoa; phylum Arthropoda; class Insecta; order Hemiptera; family Reduviidae; genus Rhodnius; species Rhodnius prolixus. The sequence continues at coordinate 1,065,394 of NW_027411636.1, read as the reverse complement.
ACTTTAACTAATCATTGGGTTCCTCGTAAACATCAAATAAAAGGACCGTACACCATACTGAAATTAAAGTCTATTTGAGCAACGGTTCCTTCGTCTTCAAAGCGCGACGCTACAACTCCTAGCTAACCTCCTCAAGCAATAACACCATCTACTGACAGAACGAGGGTACGAGCAGAACTAGCCCGTCAATAGATTTCGCTCCACCTTTAATAAGGACCAAGATTGTTCTTTACGAATTAATGCAGTTTTAAAATCAAATATTGGTCCCATTTGTATATAAATTATTGAAAGAAAATCGATGTAGCCACTTCCGAACTAGCACTTTCCCAGAGAGCATAAAGAAAATATAAAGTTAGCATATTCTATGATCTTCCGTTTGTTGCAATAAAGGATTCATTCTCACATTCATAAACTCTGACTGAACGCCAAAACGTGATTTCTGGTGGAAACTAAATCTCGAACATTTTATTGCAATCTACTCTTAGATTAAAAGTTCAAGTTTATAGGCAGAGGCGCGTCATGCAATTAGTTGAATAAGAAAATGCATTTCTGATAATGGGCTAATCGAAGTGCATATAAGTGCAGTATTATCGGCTCCAAGTGATAGCGCAAGTGAGTACCGGATGTTGGAAGACAGTGGACACAAGCATCGCACTGATAGGAGCTCTAGCCTAGTTATAGTGGCGTGTTTGCATTGCTGTTCTCCTGATCATCGCACTATAATGCCCCCTCCCTCAACACTCTGACGTGTGAAGTCCACTATCAATCTGCACACACACACACACACACACAAACTGCAGCGGCGTCGTCGTCGTCCATTCATCCCCAGTTGTATGGTTGTTGTCATTGAGTGTTTGCAACTCTCACTGGAACCATCACCATTAACAAAACAGACAATTAATATTGCGTCAACACAAGGCCGCCGGCCGCTACTTCCCCTACTTGAACACAAGGGGAGCTAGGAGTCCTCACGACTCTCAAGACACCTCAAGACAGTGCAGCTTACACCGCAACTACAAGTTTCTTTTGGGGCCCCGAGCGCGTAAAACGTGGCTTCAGCGAATTGTGCGTGGGGTCAGCATTAAATAAAAAAAACAAGGCAATTCTTAGAAAATCGATTCTTGCTACGATGAAACCCGACAAGAACAGCCTACCGGAAGTGTCACAATCCTGTTTAGATTTTCACTGTTTTTCTTCCCTTTTATTTTCACGATAACGTCTCCATCAAACTTTCATTCGCCCTTGCTCCTGCTTTTCATAGCTCCTGTAAGCTTAACTTCCTCTTTTAACCTTTTCACTAGGATATTAGCTCTTAAACTGTTATCAGAAAGGGTTTAGGGTAGGCTTCCTCGTAAGGTGAATTATCCCATTAATTCTGCGATTCGTACAGCACGTTCTACTACTGGATTAATGAGAGAATAATTAAACTAAATTAAACACAGTCCTTGCTAGAAGAAGCTAGATATGTAATTAGGAATACAATAAATAATTGAAGGATTAGTATGGCAGTATAATTATTGCAATAAATTTGCAAAAGAATTTAAATTTGTCATGAGTAAGGCTGGTCTGGGACTTGAAGGTCACAGCCCGTCTTTACTAGGCCGCGCCGAAACAATGTACAGCGGGGAGAGAGAGGGGTGGAGTTGAGGAATTTAACAATAGAGCACGCTCCTAGACCCACACATACTCTGGCAGGAGTCCTCGTCTAGACGATAACTTGCTGGCTGTCTGCTGTGCATTTACCATCGCCATTACTCATTACTTTAGCAACGGCTGTCAATTGCTAATAAATCGTCCAAATCTCTGACGGCTGTTAACTCTTCTTCCGCTCGGTTTCACTTCCTTATCTCGCCCTGTACGACGAGTCGAGTGCGTTCTCGATTTTTGAGGACCCCTGATTAAGTAGGGCCCATCTCTCATCGATTTGCTGAATCATCTGATTTCTTTGATAATTTGTAAATATTCTTTCTCTGCCCATGTCCGAATTAGAATAGAGTGTAGCCAAAGGTAATCCTCGGATAGACTAAACAATCGCCACACTTCTAAGAAAATGTTAAACCAAAGACAACCACAGTTAACACTATCCCTAGTTAATTAGAGAAGATAACAAACTAGCAAGATCGTGTTCCAATGCACCAGCAGTAGCAATTATTTGCAACTGCAGACAGACAGGAAGTGTGCGGTATAAATCAGATAGCAGAGCCAGATCAGCTGACTGGCGCTATCTTAATGTCTGCCATAGTGATCTTCTTCCAGGAAATGGCGCTGGATAAGTTCCGAGAACGACCCACCTCTCATTCAAGATAGTCTGAACTATTCTTATGAATGAATGCAAAAAAATAAAAATAAAAAACGCATTCTCATTCACTGTTCTATTGTTCGAACTCATGGTGACGCTGATGCTGGAGTACCACCCCTACTCTTAATTTATTTCTTAATCTTGTAGATCGTAAAGGCAGCGGCTTATTAAGTCTAATCCTTCACGATCTTTCTAAGATCTATTGTAAGTTTAGAAAGGCGAGGAAAAAATACTCCAGGCTACGTAAGTTATCAACAAAGATGTAACACGTATGTTGAATGTATCACCGGAAATAAATATTAAAATGATGTCATTTAGTTTTAATTCAAAAATATTAAAACATGTTCATTATTTTTGGTGACTGATTCATAGCTTCAATAGGATGAAAAAAATAACTGCCAATTTTAGTCATATTTTGAATTTTTATTATTATTAAGCCAAGCTTTCGACCTAGGGACTAGATAATTTTCAGGTTTAAATTGTTAAACAACATGTACGCCAATTTACTACAAAATACTTGTGACAGTTGGCAACACTGACTTCCTCACAACCAAAAACACATAAAAAATCGATCACACTCCAGTCAATGAGCTGACCAAGACAGAGAAGACATAAAAACCCCTTTAATGATGTAAAAATATTATATTGTAAATTAGGTAAATATTTTTTGTAAATTATTTTACATTATACATATTCATTTTATTATAATTTTTGTTACCACACTGTAAAATATGTTGCACAGCCCTGAAGATGGACCTAGTCCCTAGGTCAGAAAGCTCGGCATAATAAAAATATATCATGACTGAAATGGCAGTTATTTTTTCATCCTTTTAAAAAAATGTGGTTACGCAGCAAATAGTGCCACAAATATTTTGGCGTAAAAAACATGGAAAGCTCGAACAGCTGGTGAATAGCGGAAATGAGAGGCTTTAGTCTTGCATCTTTAAATGGATTGCTAAACGGTTGGCAGTTCAAAAATTATCAACAAAACTCTAGTTTGGGATCATCAGTGCATCATCCGTTTAGCACTGGGTAACCGACTGATTACTGTGATTAATAAGTGGCGCAATTAATTGATTGCAGTTTTTCAGAGAGCAGTCGGTATTGCAGTTAACTAGGAATAGCCGAATGTAAATGCACAATGCACACTGTACCTGTTTTTGCGCAGATATTTCTCACTTCAGACTCTTAAATTGCTGACTACAGACACTGAAGCACATAGTTGCGTGCCGAACGATCGATGCACTTGCAATTCACTCGTCGCTTCTAAGAAATGTGCATTTGCTAATGCATTTCTTAACTTTTACTCTTTTAATTCAACGAATAACTTGGTTAATTTGAGCTGAGTGTATAAGCCAACATTGCAGGAAGTATTGCGAGCTTGCCAATTGTTTACTAAATGGAGTTTTCACCGGAAATAGTTCACTTTGAATTTAAAGAAAACAGGAAACAAAAAAATTGTTTTTCCTTTAAATTTTGCACAAAAAGGTTGAAAAGTTCCTAGAATTTGGGAAACTGATTTATACAAAATGGCCGCCATTGGTGAGTATTCGTAACAACTAAATACCAAAATGGCTCTTACAAAACTTTTAAAGTTGGTACTCCTGTTTGGTACGACAAGGGTAGATGACAATAAGATTTTACGCAGAATCAAAAAAGTATCAAAATCTATGGGACCGATTTTCCAGTTTTTTGAGACTGTTTTGCCCCAAAATGATTCCAGAGATTCTCAAAATACGTCACTAATTAGTTAATTAACAATTTATAACTTTTACAGTAAATAAAATCCACTAAGAGGAATCGGATTGAGGGCACATCAGAGACAGTTAGACTCTGGTCTTCCGCCATAAATATTACTCTTAAAAAGTCAAATATAAAACCACAATTTTAAATTTAAATTTAAATACTTTCAGAAAGTACAATTTAAAAGAATCAAGCCCATCTTTTTCAGAGTATTTAGCGTGCAAGGTAAGAAAACTGTGGGTACATTCACAGCAAATCGTGGCGCCACGGTAGCCGAGCGGGTTAGAGACGAGACCTGTAAAGCTAATATGTATTTTGGTTAGTGGGTTCGATTCCCGGTCTCTAGGCTTTGGATTTTTATTTAATGGTCAACATGAGAAATTTATAGTAAAGTATGTTTGCTAGTCGCCTCCGTCCACGACACCTAATTGACAGTTGGACGTAAAGCTCGCCTGAAAAAATAGGCAATTGCTTTACTTTTTTACTTTTTTTATTCAAAGCACACTTCATTTCTTAGGAACAATGAACATTTTAAACGTTTATCAAAAACGTTTTCATGGGAATATATTGATTAGGGATACGAATTAGTAGAATTAGTACAGTGAGGTCGTGAGAATTTCTCACCGGAATCGAAAATTGATTCAGGTTTCTTGTTAATGGATACAATTATAGAACAATATAAACAGTAGGGTTGTCGAATTTCGTCAAGTAATCGATAAAACATATTGAAGGTCGACAAATCGATTGTATTCATTAAAAATGTAAGAATAAAGTTATTTAGATTATTAACTTCCTTTTTTTCTTGGTTCTCTCTTTTCTTTTCCGGAAATGATCTCGATGTGGGATGCACTGTGACATAATTGCTTAAACTTCTGAGGAAGCAAGACGAAATTTAGCATTTAGATGGCACTGATTAAAATAATCGCCATAACCGCAAAAGTGAAAGCCTGTGTTACTCTTTTTCACCATCGACATTCTTTATCGATTTTTTTTTTCTTTTTTGTGGAGTGTAATTAAAATATGAGAGGTTTTTGAGAAAAAAGTGCCGGCATCAAACAATTGTTAATATTTCATGTAGACAATCAAATTAAGATATCGATGTTCCTTCTGTTTTCTAAACCAATATCCAACTTTCTAATAATATGTATTATTAATTTTGTCTGGTATTTATTTTAAAGGAATGTAGATAAAAAGACATATGTTCTATACCAATAGTTTTATCTATAAAGCAGATTATTTGTATCCACATCAGAGTTTAATTTAATTAAAACGTCCCTTAGTTTTATTTACGTTTATTAACATAACGATATCTGTTCGAACTTATTGACAAAGTAAAAAATGAATAAATTATGTACTTTTAAAAAAAAGAAGAAGAAGATATATATATATATATCAATTCTATTCCAATGCCACTTACATTATTATATATCAAACTTTCTCTTAAGAGTTTATGTGTACAGGTTGGTAAGACTGCATTTTGTGATTAAGAGGACCATCTGTCCGGTCAGCCAAATTTTTAAGGACGAACATTTATTGCAGTTCTGCGTAGGAAGATCGATCAACAGAAGGCGAATTTGCAGGAGTGTTCTGGTAAAGTAAAGCGAAACTTTTGCTACAACGAGTACGCTAGCTTCAGGGCACTTACTGCGTCCATGGAAATGGGTTCAAATTTACTAATCTGGGTTCGAGACTATCCAAAAAAAAAAAAAAAACTGCCGAAAAGTGGCATAATAGTGGATTGAAAGAAACATTGAATCAAATTAAAGAAGTCGCTACAACTTCCGGTTGCTTCAAGCAGCACGCCCTGGCGGCGATCTTACACAGGATGGATCTTCTACTAGTAAACAAAGTTAAAAAATAAAACATTAAAAAGAGAAGAGATAGTGGAGAATGGCGGGACGAAAAAAAGACGAGCCGATAAATAGGAGATTAGAGGGTAATGTAATGTGGATATTATTATAGATTACTTGATTGAGGAGGCCGTGTCTTAATGAGCCGGTGGCGCTCTAATGAGAGCGAATACCTATAATTTCTAGCATTCACGGCCTCCCTAATCAGTGTGCATCACCACAACTTCCTTCTGACTACTACTAGAGAGCTCTCTGTTAGCGTGGCTGCGTACTAATAGCAATTAGAGTGCCTATCTCTTCGGACTAAGTATCACTTAGCAACCGCAGCATCCCATCACATCAAACTGGACCATTACAGTTCTCTCATTACAGGCCACACTTCTCTGACCTCTGTCCGGCCGGCTATGCATTCGTGCTGAACTAACTAAACCTTGCCAGTGATACCACATCCTCTAAATGTTCTTACTTCTGTAAGGTTTGTAGCCGCGTTTAAATTTAGAAATGTTTCGAGAAATTTGAGAGAGGGGCCAATTTAAGATGTCAACTTTCAGCTACAAGTTGTTGTCTGTTTTTTTTTTTAGATATTTTACTTAAAATGCACATTCACACCGCTGCTGTTCATTCTTTTTGGTGACTGATTCATAGTTTCAATAGGATGAAAAAATAATTGCCATTTCAGTCGTTATACATTTATTCTGCCGAGCTTTCGGACATAGGGACTAGGTCATCTTCAGGGCTGTGGAACATGTTTACAGATAGTTAACAATGATTCTATTAAAATAATAATATAATATATGTATAATGTAATGAAATTTATAAAAATTATTTACCTAGTTTACAAAGAAATATTTTTACATGACAGGGTTGGTGGATCTTCTGTCTTGGTTGTTCATGGACTGAGTGTGATCGGTCTGTGTGTGATATGTGTTAGGTTGTGTGGAAGTCAGTGTTGCCAATTGTCAAGTATTTTGTAGTCAGTTTGCGTATATGTTGTTTAAATTGTTCGTGTCTGTTTTGAAATTTAAACTGTTTTCTGTCTTAGATATGTATATCATTTCTACATTCACACCTATAGTTCCCTTTTTCTAATAACTTCAGGATTAGGGAGATGTTAAAGCTGATGCAAACTGATGATGTAAAAACGAGCCGACTTGCAACAGTTTTACAATGATAAGCACTCCGGTCTGGTACAGTTCTAATCAAGAACAGAGACAATCAGTTTCTTATAGCCACGATGGCCTTCAGTGTGTGAGTAATAAATTCCAATTATTGGTCCAGACAAAAAAGATAGACTCGTATGTGTATCAATCAAATGGGAAGGCCGAACACATGAAATATTATAAAAATAAATATGACAAATAAATAAATAAGAATCTGGAGAACAAATAAAGATGATAATAAAGGAGAAGCGAGAAGTGAGTGTTGCATAAACATTGAACAACAATCGACTGAGTAGAGGAGAGAGCGTGGCCAGTGTTGCTCAAACATCGCCGTGTTTAGTGCTGTTGTTGTTATTGTGGTAGCAGAGATATTGAGATGTCAGACTCAAGTACCTTGCTACAACGTCCGTCCATCTACTTCTTTCTCACTGTCTCCTACTTGCGGAAGTAAGGAAGCATTAAGGAGGGAAATTTTCGAAATTAAATGTAGTTTACACCGGTTTTGAAAAGAATACTCAAAAACCAAATCATGAGAATTTCGTATTCAGTTGTTTATTTGGAGCAAATTCTTGGTCGTCATTGAAGCAGGTTTTCCCAATTTTCATTTAGATTTTCTAGAACATATCTGGTACGATTTTCCTCTACCTGAATACTTAACACTTAAGTTTAAAACGGTTTCACAGGGATTTCATCTTTAAGGGGTTTCAAAGGGCTATGGAGGTTCCTGTGGGACAACTTTAAGCGCACCACTTCAGTACCGTAGCCTAAACAATGTAAAATTACTGCTAGAATTTCAAGTCGGAAGGAAATCGGTGCACAGGAAAAGCGACATTACAGAGGAAGTTGAGTAAAATGAGTGCTCGAGGTGTATCTTCCGTAAGTAAGCTTCCGTTTTAGAGAGCAATGAACCCACTTGCAGACGAGCTGCATTAGTTATAAATTCCATAACCCAGGAAATGCCCAGAAAGTTTATGGTGGAAACACAGTTTTAAGTTAAATTCTCAACACCAAACTGACTAATGAAGCTCTAATGATGGTCGCAAGTACGAAACCTGTCAGGGACACAAAAAGCGAGCTGCGACGGTTAAAGTAAAGGAAATTTAACGTTCTGTATGGACACCATTCAGTTGGCTCACTTCTCTGATTGGTGGCTAGGCTGGGCTACATTTACTACCCATTCAGTACGCGAGCTAAAGCAATGCACAATAAATAAAATATTTTTCCCTTGAAAACGGAAGTAGCAACAATTTCCAGTGCTCAGCGGGATGGAATTAAGAAATGAAATCTTTCCTTTAACTACGTAATCTCAAAAACATGGCGCAGCCTTTATAATAATAAAGTACTATAACTGATTTTTGGAAATAATGTCTGTTACACGTGACCAGAATATCTCTCAACTTAAAGTTGACACCATAAATCGATAGGTAATATCGAAGTGTGAACACGTAGGAGAAATCGAAACCAAGTTTGGTTAAAGATTACCCATAAATAAAAACAAACCAAATAAATATAGTTATTATTAAAAAAAGGCCAGAAAGTATGTTTAAACTATAATAGTTTTCGAATAGTTGGTAAGAAAAAAAAACTGTAACGTAATCGTAAAGTTAGTAAGATATAGGATCTGGGAGATTCGGTACGTTCGGAGACAATAATAACTTGGAGAGGGGGCGCTAGTTTACGAGCCAGTCCATAATATCTATAGATTATTGTAGTTCTTTATTCCATTCGGTTGGCTATCTATGGCTTAGCGTCGTATTTATTAGTTATCTAGGAGGCAGTGTGTAGGTAATTGAGAGATTAACCTTGTGATTGGTTTGGCCTTTTCGGACTTCCTGCTCCCTTCCCTTCTCTTGCAAGTTTGAGGAAGTACACTGCCAACGAGATAAATTGAGGCCGAATTTAGAGGCCCTTAAAGTCAGAGTTCCTGATTAGCATTTCGTCTAAAAATTAAAGTCACCGGAAGCCTAAATATTTGTACACCGCACTTTGATCTATTCGTGACTTTTCAGATGTCAGTTGTTCCTGTAATAGACGCAAATTCGCAGGGGCATCTAACACTAAAAAATTGATTTCGATTTTTAGAGATTTCTAATCTGTGGTGAAAACTGTGAGTAAAAAATACTCACACGACTGCACTCACTGCAATTTGGAATTTCGAACTTAAGGCACATTTTATTAAAATTATAGAGTTTATTAAACTGTTTTAAAGAGAATTGCAACAGCTGTTTTCCAGAGAATCTTAAAAAGAAATTAATTCAGTAAAGTGACACTTCTGTTCGGTTGATTTCCTCCAAAAGCTTAATGGCAGGTTCGATGGCGGCACCTAAAACAGATATGAATTAATCTTGAATATTCCAAGCGCCACGATAGCCGAGCGGTTAAGAGATTGGACCCGCAAAGCTAAGATGTATTGTTGGTTAGTGGGTTCGATTCCCGGTCTCTAGCCCTTGAATTTTATTTAATGCTTAATGTGAGAAATTTAGTAGTAAAGTATGTTAGGCGGTTATAGGCTAGACCCACAATGCTAAGATGTATTATTGGTTAGTGGATTCGATTCCCGTGGTCTAGGCCTTGGATTTTATTTAATGCTTAATATGAGAAATTTAGTAGTAAAGTATGTTTACTAGTCACCTCCGTCCACGACACCTAATTGGTAGTTGGACGTTAAGCCCCGCCTGAAGAAATAGGCAATTACTTTAGTTTACTTCTTGAATATTTCTTTGAGGGAAGGGATTAGCTATGAGGTTAGCATACTGGACTCCCACGCGGAGGTCCCGGGTTCGAATCCAGCAGCTGACCCTTAGATTTTCTCTTCCTAGGAGCTTCTTACAGCTCACTGTCCGGTGATGGACAGTGTTGTCTGTAACGAGAGAACACTGTCCGGAGGCCGGCAGTGCACTGGAAAAAGCTCCGTGCGCTAATGACCTCAGCTGTTGATGCGCCAAAAAAAAAAAAAAAAAAAAAAAAAAAAAATTTCTTTTCCAGTTTTGTTGTTTTTGTTCTTTAACCCTTCCTGGACTTAGGGGAGCTCAGAAGGATTAGCAGGCGGAAATCTGAGCGCAGTAGTGGCTCCCTCCTAGTCAGAGAAGGAATGAAGTTCAGTTTGGGTAAACTGAATCTGCAATAATTTTTGCATTTAAAAAACATTTTTCAAAATCGCGATAATAACATTAGACAAAACTGAATTCAAAAGGATTTCCCCAAACTATAAGTGAAACTAAGATAAGATTTTTATAGCCGTGGTAAAAAGTGTTTTGTTATCGTCTGCAGCAGACAAATAGACCATAATGAGTGCAAGTATGGTAAAGCAAAGCGATCTCTCATTGTTCGCCAGATAAAACACATCTGATTGCAATTCTAATAAACTATCACGAAATTCCAGCAAATTTGTGTACCGTTCTCATAGACAAACAAACTCCGCGAAAAAGAAAAACAAACTTAGTGTTGCAGTTTGTAGGAATGATTGTTTTGTTTCTGCTTTATCGTGGTTGGGCATGTTTGTGCAGGCAATTTACATATCTCGACAGGAATCCCACCTTTATGGCTTGTTCGCTCTTTATTTATTTATTTATTTTTTTAAATACCTTTCAATCAAGCAACGACCTTGGCGAGTCTGTGGTTACCACTTCGTAACATCTTTGACACCTAGCGTTTCCTTCAGTCATCACATCAGTTTCTTCAGATTAAGAAAATGGTTATCCTGGCCACGAATCTTTATGATTTCTTTTTTTTCCGTTCCGCAAAATCTTCGTTGACCCATAAAGATTAGCCATTGTCTTGGCTCCAGAGAAGATAGTGCAGATGGGAAGCAGATGAAAGTAGACTCTTCAAAGTTCGGGAAAGACTTAACGGAAATCTTCAACAACGGCAATGGAGCACTATTTAAGGAACGTCTCCTAATAACAGCGTACTCTCAATTGTTACAGAATCCGGCACAAGATCCTGCAGCATCCAGACTAAGAAAATCACGAAGAAACTTCTCCCACTTTCTGTTACTGAAATGGTGACGTTATAACATACACGAACTGGGATAGCTTACACGTTCTGCCCAACATTTATAACCGGGTACTGACGGTCACTAACTTTACCTCGTCTCCAACTCGAACCAACTTATCTCTGTTGTCGAAGAGAAAGTCCAACACTTAGATTCGTCAGAAGGAAGTATCTCCTTAGGGAACCGCGTGATGACCAAACTTAGTCTCCTAGAAGGTAGCTTAATGAGAGCGATCTCGCAGTATCTATGGCAACCCACAACAAACACAACCGAAAGATTGTGAAGCTTCATTGAAATGTCATAATTACAAGTTGATGAAATGGGTGAAAAGTCAAGTATAGATCTTCAGTTGATTGATTGTCTTTACTAATACGGTACAGTATTCTATCAATCTAGATAACCGTATGCGTACCTTCCTTGATACCAAGTAAGGTTAATGGTAGGGAATATAATAAATTATTAGGGATGTTAAGATTTATAGTAGAAAAATAAATATTTTGAAAAGTATAGTGACCAAATAAATGTAACGAAATTGTGTCGTCTTTAAAGACTACTAAATGTATTCAGCAGGTAACGTTACGTGTTCGTGGCCAATAGATCAATGTAAGGAGCTTACCTGTATTTACAGGTTCTGCCCTACGATGGTGTGTGTAGAGATGAGGGGTGGTGGGGGAGATCTAGTAAACATGTCCAGAGTGTAATTGAGTTAGTTCTTAGTTAGACCGCCAGGGAGCCAGTGTGGTCAGTCTGTAGGACGGAATGCGGCACACTTCTACGTATCATACCCCGTACTGAACAACGGACAGACAGCCACTACTTTGCGTTTACACCATTTCATTTTAATTATAAATTAATAAATAAAACTATTATTGAGAAAGTTTCAACAAAAAACTGAAAAATCGATTCATGTTGCTTCTGGTCGACTGATTTTGACCGGAGGTTACTGTTGACAGGAGACGTAAACAAAGCGGAAATCCACTTTTCTGATTCTCAGGAGATCTCGAAACGAATATTTCCAGTATCGAAATCTACAGAACCTGGAGGATTCCAGTAGGTTCTTATTTTTCCCCAAGGATTTATAGAAATTGAAAAGAACGAATTCCAGTGGTGAACGTAAGCAATTAATTTTTTAAAGAGCTCTCAATTAATTATTGAATAAAGTGACTGGCTGAGTGTTGGTGAGTAAGTTCGGTGTTTACGGCCCACGTGAACCGGTTCGCTCTATATCTGACATATATATATATATATATATCTTAATTTGAAGAGTGTTATTAATATATTATATTTCTTTGCAAGTGTGTGTGTGTGTAGATTTCTTTTTGGAGCTCTGTGGGCCGAGCTGCTGATCAATATGCGAGGCGTCGTCTCCAATTTCAATTTGTATATAACGCCCCCATAGCTCTTAGTATTTTCATTTAAAATGACCGAAGAAAAGTAGGCTTCCCTCTCCTCGGGCCTGGCTGATGGATCGACAGACACTAAATTAACTGGCGACTGTAATTAAAGCAGCAGAGTGTACTCTAAGCCCCAGTGAACAGGTGTCCGTCCGGCTTAACGTCCGATGACCTCCCACACTGCAAATTGTAACGGAAGTAAGGCTTGGATTAAGATTTTTAGATCATAAATGTGAACATCGCAGATTCACTTCTAGATTGGCTGATCTTCTGGTTTGATAATTCTGTTATCGCTTCCAAAAAGCCCTTCAAAAGTAACCTTTATTTAATATTAATAATGTTATTTTTAGAAGGTACTTAACGATTTTGAAGCCGTAATGTTGGTCGACTTTCCAGGAAGAAGTCTGGAGCCACGAGACTTTCTAGTAAGGTCCCATACGGCCAAAAAATATACAGGAGGAGGCAGAAAGATAACTTGAGGAACATCGTCTCGCAAGTCCACAGAAATAAATTTACCAGACTTGCCACTGGAGATACCTCAACTTGAAGGAAGTTCTGCATCTCTTGGTGAAACTGTTGATGGCGAAGACTCTTTGGCAAAGCCAATGAGGATGTTGCATGATGAAAACTAATTGGAGTTTTCTTCTTCCTCTTCAGAAAACTTATTCAAAATTTTTTAGATTACCAAGAAATGAAAAAAATCAATCAAGGAGTTGGAATGTTGTAACCACACCTACCCTGCGAACGAACTGGTAATATTGAGCCGAACGGCAAACGCTCAAAGAGCACACATTCAACTCAAATATACACTCAAAGAGCACACATTCAACTCAAATATATACTCATACGAAACGTGATTGAACGAATAGATGAGTTAGGGTATGGTTCAGACCAAATAGAGTTCAACCGACGAGACGTCAAAAAAATTTAGTGATTCCAGCACACGGGCTCAGTTTCAAGAACAGACACGGTTTCAAACTTTGGGTAACCTTTTCTTTATAAAAAGATAAAACAGTTGCAAAAGCTAGAGCTTTTTTTTTAAAAAAAAATCTTGAACTCTACATATTTGGAAGAATTTCTCATCAGCAATAATTTGACTTTTTTTCTGTAATTTAAATTTTTTTGTAATATATCTAATAATAACAATAAGAGAAAGTAACGAATCGATTTAGAATCGAGAAATCGAAGGACAGAAGTAGTAAACCGCCCTTCAACACCATCACGGAGGGCAATTTAAAAAGGGAATAATAAATCATAGGCGTGAGGATAAATATTTAAAAGGTTCATTCCCTTCTCCAGTCTATGAAGACATGAAGTTTGTTCTGATTATCTATGGCGACATCAAACTGGGGAGTAGTTCACTGGTTTTCTTGGCTCCAGTAAACAAAGAAAGATGGCGGCTAATATTTACTATTATCATTAAAGGTCGTGATCATTTTTTAGTTGTAACCAAAAAATAACTTTCCTCTGAGATGGCCTACAAAGTACTGAAATTCAATTAAAACAAAAAACTTAAAAGATTTAAAGAGTGGAAGACTCACATGGATGGTATTTCTTTAGGAAGGAGCCCTCATGTCTGTAAGTTTGGCCGTGCGGAGGAATGGCGCTGAGTGTGAGCATCTTCAGCAGAAGGGGAGCGACATTCACTGGGAAGTGGGAACCGCTTTGGATCATATCTCATAGTTCGCAGTTCAGGCAGTCGACCCTGGCTGCTGGCAGGACATCGCACCCAGCTTCTCCCACACAGGACAACACAAAAACAAAATTATAATAAATTAAAATTAAGATATAGCAACCAAAAAATAAGATTAAAGAAAGGAAATTGAAAATTGACTGCGTATTAACTGCTCGTTTATCTAAAGAATCTCTTCAGTTAGGGAAATTCTAGAGGGAATCAATTTTCCACCGTTTTCCCTTACAATAAAAGCAAACTTAGCCCACTCAACGACTTAATTGGAAGAGATGGAAAAATTAAATAATTATCACTTTGTGGAAGAAAGAAATCTGAATCCAAAATGAACTTGTGGGTGGCCACCATCTCTCTAAACCTATCACTGCTTATTTGTGCTTATCAGTGGGCAAAATTACAAGGCCCTAAAAAAGGATATTGTCGGTGGGAATCCCAAAATCTATAAAATCCGCACGATCGCAGTACCTACCCTTACCAGTAGAGCAAGAGGAATTAAGAAATAAGACCACAAAGAATGAAGTATGAGAAACAGGGTTGAACTAGATAATGGCGGATTCATGGATTGAGGCATAAATAACCCAAATCGAACTTCTATCTCTAGCAGAATGTACCTGTGGTCTGGTGGAGGGGATGAAGGGGAGGTGGGGTTATTAAAAAAGAACAGTTTTGCCAACCTCCCCAACCCAAAAATATCGTGTCTTTAATCAAGATTTACCTTTTTTTCTAGGAACGTCTAGATTTGAGAGTCTATTAGTAGTAGCACTGGCTTCACTATCAAGCTGCAATCGGCCTCTTCATGTTTCCATTCCATTTCCACTGACGGAGTAAAGACCATGGTTTGTGGTTCCATGCCAGGAGAACTGTCCTAGCTATGCCAGCCAAAGGCGCGAGGGATCTCGTGTCTACGCTCAGTGGCACGCGATCCCACAATCGTCGACATTACAGACAATCAACAAACTGGCAGGACAAACCACCGGCAATCGATCCACCACCCCCCTCTCTCCTAGATTGTTTAACTCGCTAGAAAGTAATTTGAATTTTGGGTTGTCACACAAACTTTTGGCAGCGAAGAACAATACTTCCGTTTACCGCCACTTGTAATGCTTTAGCTTCTACTCTCTCTCTCTCTCTCTTACTATACGGGACGACCGGAAGTAATGCGATCGAGTAAACTTTTCTTTATCCAGTTTTTCTCTGGAAATGTCCGACAACCGCCTTGAGGCCCTTCCGAGTTCAAAAAAGATGGTTTTCACAAATCGCTTGCCCTGTACACACACAGAAATAATGTTGCCAATTTCACTCATTATTATTTTAATTTCTGCCAAGCTTTCCATCTGTGGACTAGATCATCTTCAGGGCTTATGCTTACAATTAGTTTTACATTGCCATATCGGTTGGTCCGCCTTCTGCCCTCACTGTTTAGGTAGTCATCTATTTTTTGTTAATCCTATAATACTAATTAAGCAAACTATCACACTGCCGGAAGTAGTGAGAGAGAGAAAACGTAATTCGCGAGAAGTTTTAATTTTGCGGAATTCCTTCTAAGCGGAAGTTATACGAGAAAGATATAAAGCTGGAGGAAGTGGTGCATTGCGACCCGAATTGCAAATGAAGAATACTTTTCAAATTATTCTGAGAAAGAGAGTAATATGGCAGCTATCTTTTACCACTTTAATCAGAAACTATTTCACAAAATGCATTCTTTTTATTGCACTTGTAATAATAATAATAATAATAAAAACAGTAGAAGTTGAGTGCAGCATTGTTGGTGATCACGTACTACAAAACTAAGTGATGCAGAACGCAGCAATAAAACTGCAGTATCACTTGAAAATATCGTCCATAATACAGGTTGAAATTGGTCACCTGGACACGACTATATCGGAGATAACCTACAATTGTCGCTAAATTGAACTGTCACTCAGTAGTGAACCAAACCACCTGCAATTTCACATCTCTGGTGATTTATAGTAAATTTACCTGTTATTTATCTTTGTTTCTCGAGCGAGATATCTTTAATTTTGGGTTTTTTCTGGTCTAGGAAATTCCAGAAAGTCTGAGATCGAAAATGTGTCATCAAACCAATTGGTCAGTTTGTGGGGGTCAAGCGAATCGCCAAAACGCAACTTCGCAGATGATGTTTTGATGTTTGGTCAAGTTGTTGAGAGAGAATGAACTGAAAATAAACTTTAGAACAAAAATAACCTGCCAAAAGTGAAACCTTCCACTGAATAGGTTTTTTGTTTTTGTTATTTTCTAGAAGGTGTTTTTCGTTTTCTTTAAACTTCTTGTACTTCCTCTCTGTGATATACATTAGCGCCCATTTTATGTGATTACTTTCCACGGGTATTTCTTCTTTCCTAAAGGGGAGTCTCAGAGGAACTGCAAAGGGCCAAGCTACCCTCAGAGGTCCCTGCAGTACTTTTTCACTGCCAAACCAATAAACCCTTTTTTTCTGCAACCATGTAGGAATGTTCTCATTACTCAATTAAAATCAGCTGTGTAATGCCCAACTTTACCTCACTAGTGGGGAAAAATTCCCATTAGTGTCACTTTCCGCACTAGTGAGTGGAAAAACTTTATTGTGCTTCCTTGATATAAGAAGTTTTGTTATTAACATAAATATTTTCTGTAAAACTTTAATAAGCTTATTTAACGTAACTAAATAATTAAAAAACGAATATTAAACAATAAAATAAAAATTGAAAGGAATATAGAAATAAAAATAATATTTTAATAAATAATTAGATATTTTTAATTATAACAGTTAAAAAGGTTATAGTGTTACCTTATAGAAATTTAAAATGGATTCTAGTGATTCCTGTTTAGTTTTTTTTTTTGTTAATAACCCTAATGGTTGCAGAAAAAATATAATATTTAACTCGAGTGTAAAGTATTTTCCTCACACTCGGCAATTTGCACTTGCACTCGCCTCGCTTCGCTCGCTCGTGCGTGCAAACCCTGCCTCGTGTGAGGAAAAGTACTACTTTCCACACTTGTTAAATAAATAACTATTGCTGAAATTCAAAAATTTCAGCACGCAGACACTGCTATCAAACGAAATTTTCATTGGTGATTTCTGCAGATCTACTTGGAGGAACATCCTCTTTACGTCAGTTCAAAGTGTCGAAGGGCCATCAAAGCACTTTTCCAATCTGGAAATTTGGTTACTTTTAATGAATTTTTTGAAGAAAAACACCTTATTTAATACATTATACTAAGCTTTTCCAATCTGTATTTCGTTCTAGAATTTTAGATTTTCCTTGATTTCAGTTTGTACTGAAAATCTGCCTTGAAAAATCTGAGGCATGTCATTGCGGATGCTTTCTAGTTATGAAATAATAATTTTATAAACAAGTATCGTAACTAAAAATAGTTCTATATCGATTTTGACATTAGCTTTCGATGGTATTGCTCGAATGGAATTCTTTATTGATGAGTGTACAGGTTTAAACATAGCATTCCCCACATTTCCGAGTGTATTTCTTATCAGCTCTCTCCAAGTTTTATGATAATGGGAGGTGGAGTAATAAAAGCAATAAAAGTATTTTCATATAAAATTTCTAGTCGTCTAATTATCGATAAAATTGTTGGAAGGCGATTAATTCCAATCGGCCCATTTGGGATTTCCCGAGTAGCCACTACTTCTCGTGTCGTCGACTAAATAGTGCTGGTCTAATTATAAAATCAATAATTTGCCAATTAACTATTTCATTTATTAATAAAAAAATAAAATAAATCCAATCTGGAAAGTGACACTTTATTTTGTTCAGACATGGAAACCAAATATTATATTTGATGGTGGTACTTAGAATCCAGGCTGGCCTAACCACAGATCAATAAGCAAAATATTACTTTTGTTCTTCTTAAACCGGAAAGTTAGAATCGCAATCCTGCAAATTGTGGCACTTCCCCATTCTGAGGGTTCCAACTGTGATAGCGATAATGGTGTTTACTTCTAAAATGCACTATCAGTGTTAAATGCATCGATAACTTCTGCATAGAGACAGCAGCTGCATATTTTGAGTCAATTAAATTTAGATAAATGAAAATATAAATAGAAGAAACGATAAAGATGTGAAATTAGAAAGTTATTATAAACAGGGAATGTTTAAAAAAATAAATAAAAATACCAATCGGGAATTCTAAATTGACTGTGGTCGATCCAAAGCGATGAATACCGACGCGGAGTGACCATTAATGCCGGCATTACCAGGCAGTAATATTAAGTTGCGGTCCAATTTGTAAGCAGGCCAGATAGTCGTCTGTTCGCCCAACAGTGAGTCCGGGCCTTCCAGTTTGTAAGTGGTCTCCGGGCCGTACTTTGGGGGAACAGCAAGCCCTGCTCCATGAGCTTTAATTTATAATTCTACAATGCTTAAAAGTTTTTATCTAAGAACATTGCCTGCCTCTAAGTTTTGAATTATCGCAAAATCTTGCACCAAAACTCCATTCAGCTTGGAATCTTCATCAACTTTCACTAGAACTTACAGCCCGACAATAAAGTACCCCTCTAGAGCAACTTTATTATGTGGGTACTTATTTGTATGAGTTTGTGGGGTGGGTGGGGGGAATGTTGAAGGGGACTTATCTGGTCTAACAATCTTTAAAGTCCACGATCCAGGAAAGACAATGTCCTGGAAATGTTAATGGTTAACATTTGGTTAATATGGACAATAATTTTGGCCGACAGGGCGAGGGCGACCTGTGGGGACATTCTTCGGTCTGAGCATGAACTCCTTGAGCGTCTTACAAAAAAAAAATATAATGGACCTAATAAGGTGTAAGTTGGACACTAAAATAAACAGAATCAAGAAGGCAGTAAACACCATTCTAAATATGACTGCTCACCTGGAGGTTGGAGTCCGCGCCTAGAGTTACACTTTATGTCGCATACTTACTGTTTGTAATGAAGCTGCCTTTTCAGATGTTTCGATAAGTTGGTGAAAACAGAATGTCTGGTGTGAAGTTCCTGTTGGCGCTGTTACCTCCTTCAATGCCTGTTCCTGTGTAGTGACCTCAACCTGGCTTCTTTCTAATTATACTACAATATACCCACCCTGAAGGTCCTTGGTCTAAAACCAATTAACTGAAAGTACTGCTTTATAAAATCGCTTTCTCAGTTTTTACCTGTTTTCTCGTAAACAGTGCCTTCGATTTTCCTGAAACATGGTCGGCCTACCATTTCCTGGTGTTGTATTGGTATCTTTGGTTTTCACATTTTTCCGGAAAAATCTTTTTTAATATTCTTCAGAGTCAGAGGTGACCGGAACTGTGAAGCTGTTTGAGTTTATTTTGGCTTCCGTGAAGCGTCCACTCAGACAGAAGCCCTCTACTTAAGTCTGAAATTCTTTTATTGGTAGTAAGTGGGAAGGTCTGAGGAAGTGACACTACTTTAACTGAACTTTAGAGCTTAAAAGACTGGGATTGACAATCTTTGAGCTTCGATATTTCACTGAATATTTCTTGCCAACAAACTTAGCCGTTTTTAGAAGTTGTCTGACTCAACTGAATCTAAAACACTTTCATATTGTTGCTCTTATGAGTTTTAACGTCCGGGGTTCTACGCTGACGCCTAAATTGCCTCACTTAAGCAGGACTGAGCGCCAAAAAAGAGCAACACATAAGGTGCATGGCTGTTTCAAATTGCCGAAAAAACGGAAATGCATTAAACTGACACACACACATAGAGATAGTGGTGAGAAAGAGGAACGTACAAACAAGTTAGCCAACACTATAAATTAAAATTAAAATGTATTACAATATTGTACTAAATTCCGTTAGCCGGTTTGTTTTTTTTTTGTTATGTTGAAATTGTTGTTATGTTGGTACACCTGTGCAGGCCGAGCGAACAGAACTAGAAAGACAGTAGTGCTGTTGGAGGGGCGAGGGAGCGGCGATTATCTCGGCTAATGGCCAATATTAGAGCGCTTTAGATCCGGAAGGCCCGCCCACGATTGCTGGTCGGCCAATCATGAACACTTGAACCAGTTGGGTAAGACAGACCTCGCCGGCAATTATTGCACACCTAATTCACCACAACGACCACCTCCTTCCACTGCTCGCCCAGTCTGTCCGTAGCACTCTGTAAGGACTTCACTTTCTCTCGCTTCCAGTACGAAGGAATATTGTCAATGGGGTCAGATTTTCGGAACTGTATCTTCCAACGGAAATTTATGATTTGATAGGATAATGAACCCAAATGTGTGTGTGTTATAGTTAATGAGCAGTAGATCCCAAAACGATAAGTAGCAGTGAACTTGGAATCCCGTTTTCAGGCTAAGCTTTTGACGTTAAGATCCTGATCTTAGGTCGCAAAAACCAGTCCGACTTTCCCGACTATATTATCAGTTTTTCCCGATTTCTTCGAACCGCAGGTTTTTGCAATAGTTTCGCTCAACTACACGTATACAGTTCTGCAGCTGCAATAAGCAATGCACTTGCCAGTTCTGTGAGCTAGTGTAATCTAGATTTACCAGAGTGACTGCATTTTTTTTTCTCCATCTATTTACATAATTCATCTACTATTCTATATTTTTTATTACATAACTGTTGACATTTAAGATACCCACATAAAGGTAGTTTAGAAGTGGCCATAATGTTGCCGTTTGGCTAAACAATTTCTATATGATTTTGAAAAATAGGAACAGCACTAAGTTTTTTTAATTGAGATATTTGCTTTATTGTGGTACTTTAATTGTATAGTTCATAATCCAGCAGAAGGGCCCTGCTAAAGTAGTCGGAACTCATCTAGAGGAAATTCCAATCTTATACAACTCACTACTTCCAACAATTAATAAGGAATAAGGAACGCTATGGTTCCTTAAACCATCCCCCATGGAGATACACCGCTCTGTAGAATTACATTAGAACACAGTTCTGTGTAGTCGCAATAGCTATGTAATACTTTAAACCAGATACTTTAAACCAGAACCTACTGTTTCAGGTATTATGGCATCCCTCAAGGATTTGGAAGAGAAGTATATCCACACTAGACAGCTACTGCGTCTTAATTTGAGATCATTTCTAGTAAGGGTGTTGCTGGGCGGAAGCCAGCATCCCTGACTACCTGTTTCCTCTCTTTCTGGAGAGCCTAGTTCCTTAATTTATGGGTGTCACTCTCTGGACGATGTGGATAGTTGAAGGAAAGAGATTGGTTGCCTCTGAGTAGTTATCTTACCTGGAAACCTCTGGAGAAACTACCTCACCATTTGTTAAAGTACAAAGTTTAAACAAACTGTTCAACTATTTTATCAACTGATCCTTCGGCTTTAACCAATGATGCTCAGTTTGGAAAGGAAACGTTCTGAAGACTGGCAAAGTCAGCTACATTATTGTTTCGAAACGTCTTAGTTAAAAATACCAAAAAAAGAAAGAAAGAAATCTGAGCAGAGTTTTTTTTTTTTTTATAAAAACTCCAAATCGCCGTTTCTTATCAATTGAGCTTTGGTCTATTATGTTTTCGTATGTTTCACAACGGCAAATAGATAAACAATGTAAACAGTAATAATGGTAGAGCCGTCTGTAATTTACTTTAAAGCTGTAAATAGGAATTCCTGTTGTGAAGAAGTAAGACTGCGATTAGACGAGGGAAGGACGCTGCTATAAGTCAAGGGAAGGACGCTGCGATTAGCCGAGGCGGAGAGGTCATGCACCTCTTTTCAAACATACTCATATTTATGACACCTGCGTGTCCATTATCTCGCACTTATCAGATCAAACTATATCCATATACTTATGTGTGGCCGATCACGCATTGGAAGGTTATGATGGAGTAGCTGTTAATGTGACAAACATATGATATCTGGAGTGACCGACCGCCGTTTACAATTAATCCCTGGATTATTTATTTCAAAAATTAAATTAAAAGTAGGAAGGTAGTTTTAAATATATTTATTTAACGATTGTGTACTTTGGGCTGGGACGCCATGTTTGGTTGGGCAATAGTTCCGGTAATGGGCCAGCCTGTAGTCTACAGTTTGGCTTCACTTCCTCTCACCCCCCTTAAAAAGCAAATACACATCAAGAGACCCAATGAGTTCGAAATAGTAGTTTCAGTTTGTACGTCTGTTTGTATTTCCTTAAAATGGTTCCCATGATAATCACTCGGGTCTATTACTTTTATTTTACATATCTTCTCAAGGAATCTTTATTCAAGTTGAGTTCTTAGAGAGGGGTAACGTTAACCTCCCCTCTAAATTCCATTATACTGTATGGTTCTAACTCCTGTATGGTTCTAACTCCTGTATGGTACTAACACCTGTATGGTTCTAACTCTTGTATGGTTCTATCTCTTGTATGGTTCTATTTAACTCCTGTATGGTTCTAACTCCTGCATGGTTCTAACTCCTGTATGATTCTAACTCCTGCATGGTTCTAACTCTTGTATGGTTCTAACTCCTGTACGATTCTAACTCCTGCATGGTTCTAACTCTTGTATGGTTCTAACTCCTGTATGGTTCTAACTCTTGTGTAATATTTTGGAGCATTAAATGTTTGAAAATCAGAGTTGATAGAATACCAGACTATCACAAAAGCGAGAGCACGGATCGAGATTTCGATCAACTTCCAAGCTAAGTTCTTTAAGGGTTTCCTTTCGACTTTGGTGTAACATTCGTTTGAATGGGCTTCTGGGACTGTTAGTGTAGTCCTTCAACTGTATCATTTTATGATATTGAAGTCAACCATCTGATTTTAAGTATAAATAACAAGTTTCAAGAAATGTAGTTAAGTACAGTGATGCATGGGCAAGTCATGTGAGTGGTTTTTAATAAATTAGCGAAAATGGGAGAAAACTTCAAAAGCTCAAAGCAGAGTTTTTTCTATTTTCCTAAACTTTGGAAGAACTATAAAATTTTTTGGAAGGTTCAGGCGGTTGATTTTATAAAAACACAGGTTTGGCAGTTGTTGGTGCCATTTTTGAGAAAAACTTTTTTTAAAAAAAAATCCAGAAATGAAAAGTAAAAATAGCGGCAATTGCTTGCAACACTTTGTGACATAACGCAAGATAATACTACACTAACCAGCCAACGGCTACGATGTAGTTGGCATTGTCCACTAATGTGGCAGCACTGAGTCGGCAATATTTCAACTAAACGCTATTATATTGCATGTTCAGCCATGCCAAAACATTGTATGGAATTCTTGTTAGTCAAAGGTTTGTTTTTTCCCTTTTTGTTTCCATCAACTTTACAAGAGAATAAAACCAACGTAATTCTGAAGGTCGGACTTGACTGACAAACAATTTCAAACAGAAGAATAAAAATAAATAAATATTTGTACAACCAATCAGCTAACAGAACTCGGACGACCATATATTCTATTCTGGTAATCTATAGCGGTTACAGTCAGAGCACGAACTTGTCTGTCCTTCTTTGGATCAATGGATGAAAAGTATTTTGCAAACATTTCGTAACTCTGGCTGCCACCATGGGTGGAGTGACGTAGACTTAATCCGAGACGTAACAGAGACCTATTAATGTTTAATTGGAAGACTAAAGAAGAGATTATCTATGAAGTACGTATCTATGAAGAAAAGAGATTCGCTCATATTGGGTCATGAACAATAAGAAGGTAAAATATAAGTACTGCTCGTCGAGAATAGAAGACAGGGCAGGGTAACCAGTGATGCATTCTACCACTACTGCAACTCTGCAGCTACATCTCATTATGTCACACATCTGTTTTTTTAATGCTCTGCTTTCTCTTCCATGTTAAGTGGAAATGATGGTGACCGTGACATTGCTTTATCCAGTCCTTCTCCAGATCGACCACTGGTCTGATAACACTCCTTGATAACAAATTCCAAGGTCAAATTCAAACGTTTTGGGAAATATTTACCACTAAATTCTTTAAGGTATTCATGGCAATGACGACAGTCACAAAGGACTTACATTCGGAGAAGTACTGAGAGAAACGGCCAATCATATTTATCAGATTAGGGAATTTCCACGTATTGAGATTTCCTAAAATGGTGTTCACGCTCTTGCCAAGTACAATACATTCAAAAAGACTCTGTTTGGATTATTTTTTTTTGTAGGATAATCTGTCTTAGGCAAGTTCTGGGATGGGATGGAGGTAGCCGACTCTCCGAAGGGTAATTCCAGTGAAATGCGCGGTTTTAAAAGCTTGGAATTTAAAGGAAATGCACAATGCTCTTACAGTGCAAGGGAAAATCAGTAACAGTTTTTATCCAGATTTTACTGGGGAAATTGCAATATCTTTCTTTTTCAAAGAAAACCACTAGCGATGGGGGGGTCGGTGAAAAAGCGAGCATTGAAGAAGGATGAAATCCTTACAAGACTCAAGAGAGGAAGTAGTAGATTGAAGTATAATAGTGATGGGAAACAGGAAATAGTAGTTGGGCTTTAGTTGAGGAAGTGGTTTAGTTAGGCTGTGGCTGTGGTAGAGCGGCCGGAAGAAATCAATAAGTGTAATCGGAACTTTGAAGAGAGTGCAGAGAAGAATGAATATAGGGGACGAGTTTTGCAGAAAGCACGTGGACTTGTAAGAGTGCCCACGTAGAGTGGCATTGGGGTCGCACAAGTGTGCGATTTGTGGTGGGTTGTGTGCGTATGGGTAAAATGGAGAGACGCCAGGTCTCCTTGGTAACTACGCCGTGGGTTCACTGTTGACCCAACGGTTCCATCTGATATTCATACTTTACTCAAGCAAAAAAAAAACCTCAGTACGTATGTGTGTAGACCCTGGCTTTCCCGATTCAGGAGGAGAGAGTCGCAATATATCCACCGTCCTGGGACACTCTCCAGGTTTTGGAGTGGATGATATGCTTACCAACTCTTATTGCAGTTCACCGAGGTGGTAAAGCTGTCCGTAGGAAGTCTTATTTACTGTCCCCCCCATCTCTCCTCAAAATGCCTACTTCTCGGCTGTCAACAGCAGGTCAACATTACTCTCACCAACCATAGTGCTAGACGGAAACGGAACTGAAATCGAAATCTCTACACTAAACAGATTAATCGTCCTCTAGTGATGGATATTAAGACCGCGATTGTTAAGATCTAATACCCTGAAGACTGTCTTTGCGGATAATTGAGGGGAGACACATGAAGGAGTTGCAGCTAGACTGTCTTATATAGTTCCTGCATTTGTTTGGACAACCATTTTTCCTCCCAGATTCGCCATTATTGGCAAATGGATATTTACTAGCTTCATCCATTCAACGAACAACCCTGCACTGTGCAGGAAGTGCGCCTTTGACGGTAGATGAGCGATGCTGCTCGCTATGATATCTAGTCCAACCCATTCACGCTTTTAATTCAATACAACGAAATCCAACTAATTATTACATCCATACAATCCAAGATCTTAAACAATCTGGATTGCACAACATTTATGTTCTTCTAAATAGAGAATAGCTTTGATTAAAGCGCTAATCTATAGTCTCCGATAGTTTGAGACAAAGATGGAGGCTCTGATAGAGCGGAAGTCTGATTGAGACATCGCTCGTCACACTTGGTAACAACAATACATTAACTGTATGATCAATTAAACAGGTTGTAGTAATTATTACCTCCAGTGTGTGCGAGCAGGTGACAACATGTCATTAATAATCTTAATTAGACAACAGTTACATTGTTAATAGAGTGTTGATGTGGCTCTGACAAAACAACATGTTCTGCGCACTGTTACATCAACATTCGTAGTAGACTTGATGAATGTTTGGTAGTTTTCTTCGTGGAACGATTGTCACAGTTTGTCTGTCTGTATATGTGGTTTTTATCTTGGGTTTATTTTTAGTTTATTAATTAATCACTTTAAATGGTTTCTACACCGCTAGACTTATCACCTTCTTTAAGTTAAATTCCAAATTCTAACAACGCGAACTGAACGTCTTCACCTAACAAAAAACTTCAGTCCACTGTATACAGTGTGTAATTTCAGTGTTTGGTTAAGTTTAATCAATCACACAGTGCACAGGCCTAAACAACAGGCCAACAATTACAATAACCCCAACAATAAGAATTAATTACAATAAAGCTGTACATTATTTACATGATAATATTCGAAGAGTGACACGGCCAGACTGAGTGTTGCCAACATAATACTGAGAAAGTTCCCCCGGCCCACCTTACACACAGACAACGCTGTTTGTACTGTGGCAGATCACACCCTAACCCCCGGCTACCCACAGAGACCCCCCCCCCATCGCTTTGAGAAAAAATACTAAAATAAATAACAAAATAAAATAAAAAAAAATTATAATTCCATTGTGACACTGCATACATATTAATTTAGTACATTAGCCTAATCTGTATAACAGTGGGATCCCTTCCAGGGCAGACGGCTGTACCCCTATCCACTAGAGATTTTTTCTTTTTTTGAACCCCCCCCCCACACATATAAATTTTTTATTTTATTTTTAATTCTTTTATTTCCATTTTGTAAGAGCTGCTTTATCACTCGTATTCTTCCATTTCAACAGCTATCAATGTCTGTTCTTCTGCAGCCAGAGTGAGTATAACATGGGCGCCCGTGTGCACGCGTGCGCTCTAAGGTGCGAGAGGGTGACGTGTGATTACATATATCTAAGGGAACACCCCCGGACTTGCCGAGGCCCTCCTCAAAACTGTGTAACTGATTATTAACCGTGAAATATCACTGTTGGATCTCTCACTAACTAGACGCTGCACTCTAGTGGCCAGCCTCGCACCTAGACTTCCTCCTCTATTATCATCATCATCTTCTACTCCACATCCTGCCACTCCATTGCTCTCCATTTCCCCCCGCTGAGTCCGCAAACTGGTTACTATTTGTTAGGCGTGAAACTTGGCATAACCCAACTGCAGAAGATCGCGTAAGTTCGATTTCCAGGACAATCCGCTTAAGGGAACTAAGGAAAGAAGTTGTTATTTCTAACGTTACATTTCTGTAAATTGTAAAGTCAAACCACCTTGTGTAGAAATAACAAAAATAAAATATGAAACGAAAATTGCAAATTTGAACAAACAAAAAATCATTAGATCAAAATAGTCAATCTCCGCAGCATCAATTTTTCAGTTTCCTTGAAAGCGACTCTCAAGATTTTGTCGGCACCATAATTGCTTGAATAGTGTACATCTTTAAATTGTAATCTTTATCGCTGGAAAATTCTTTCTGCGCTCTTATAGAGGGGGTGGAGGATTTTAGTACATTGTACGGTTCGAATATCTTTGATTAGGTGTCAATATCAAAGATGCAGTCCAATGTTGCAATCTACCGGGAGTGCAACTTCTGTAACTGTATGGAGAATCACCAAAATTCCTTTGTCTTTAACTTAAGTCTACCACTTTTGGACGCATAATGTTTGAATAGAAAGTAATTATGCGAACTTCGTTCAGAGCAAGCCGTGGTTGTTGTCTAATTCAGATGAATTGAAAATTTGGAAAACTGCAATTTTCCCGAAAATTGGACAGGATTGCAAAATTGAGTCATTGGGAGAGGCAAGAACTGAACTCATGTTCCATTAAACAGCACGGAATATTGAACGCAATCTGTTGAGGTCGTAAGAGATGAAGAGGCCAGATTATGTCCATGATGCTGATCAAGTGCAAACCAAAGTAAACCTTGACGATATAACCAGCGGAAAGTAGTGATTGAATGAGAGACCGCCACCAGAGGTCGTGGTGACTTGATCGTAGCCTATCCGTCCTTGTCATTGTAGCAGCAGGTCTATAGATAAAGGTTTGGTCACTAGTGGATTAGGGCGCTCAAAGGCTAGTGGGACAACAGTTAGCCAGCTTGGTCTGTAAATGGATAAATGGATAGCCCTTCGCCCTTAGTCTTGCACAACCACGGAGGACTTTAGTCTGACAACATCCTGATGTGATAACAAAACACACTCTTGAGAGAGCTTTGCTACAAACAACGCATTAACTCACAAACCATGGCCATTTGAATAGTCTGGCCTTCATAATACCACCCTCTGCATGGAATAACTTCTATCTTCCTCTTTGTGCCATGAGCAAAGTACCCAGATTTTGTAGTTATAAATCTTAATGATAAAATAATTTGTAGATTAAGCTGGGCCTTTTTTTCGTTTACTTCTCACAAAGTCCAGCAAAGAGGGGGTAACTGAGCGTGCTCAATTCCGCAAATATATCTCCACCGGAAATGCAGATTTCTGAGGTGTTATCGATAGCATTAATTGTGTTAACACAATTTAGGTGGTAAATCCGTACAGAATACAGAAATGATGCTTTACAATGGAAAGTCTAACCATCTTGTGCTCGTTACCTGGAAAAATTTTTCCAAAACAAATATTTAGATCTGGCATCAGGGAAAGCGCATTTCCTGGTTTAGGAGAGTTTTCTTTAAAAAAAGAAAATATCAAAAAATTGGAAAACCATTTCTTAAAGATTACTTTTGGAGGGACTTTCATCGCTACGTCACTGCCAGAGCCCTTAGACAGTCAAAGAACTGATGTAACAGATATAATGGGGAAAGGTTACGAATTCAGAGAAAATAAATAATCGATTAGGACTGTCCGAAAAGTGGCATCGAAGAAAGTAGAATAGAATAGAATGAAAGTAGCGGGCCGCTCTGACCGTTCGTCATTCATTAAATATCAGTTTGAATCGATACGGGACAATCGGGTGAAATAGATCTAGGATATCCCACAAAGAGTGGCAACATTGTGCGACTGTGAAAGTAACTTTGGCTCATGATATACACATTCTTGGGAAAAACGTAAAAAAGTATTTACAAGTCTCAATTTACCCAATTTGTATTTATTTATTTATGCAATTTTAGCTTCAGATTTAATTTTGTCCAAATAAAAAGCCAAATCTTAATCTTTCTTCAAAAAGATTTACATTTTCACTTATTTTAAAGTAACGCGATATTTCCGGTTGAATTGTAATCGACGTCAGACAATATCTTTTTCTTAGACCTAGATACCATTCATTTCCGGTAGGGACTTTACTGTAAAATGCACGACCGCGGTACCATTCCTCAAAAGAACTAGTATTATACAACTTGACTAAGAACTGGGATTGTAGTGTTTGCAAAAGGTTGATGTTCTACGTGGGAAAGCTTAACATCAACTGGCTAACTGCTCATTGAGACTCAATCAGATATCCGTGGGTTCGTCCCAGATGTATTTATACAGCGGCCAGTCAGCGGGACGTACTACTGGAGCGCCACTCACTCATTGAGTCGGCTGAGTGGCGTGACTAAATTTAGGATCCCATTTTGCTTACTCTGAATAATTTGAATTTACAATTACAACGAGCTGTGTAACAAATACTCATCTAGATGAACTGGTGTTTTCGCAGCTTCCACTCTTGGAAGATGGAAAGTGAGCAGACGAAAATGGAACTCTTTGCAGAGACGACAACACGACAGTTTGAACAGTTGGTTATCTGTTGACCAGCTGATTACTCACACACTGTTGAATACACTGAAGAAAAGCAGATAGTGATAAAGACAATCATAATGAGATAAATATAATTCGGCAGGTCTTCAACCTTCCTTTTCTTAATGCGTATTCTCAATTGTGTTTAAACGAAAAAACACATTTTTTCTTTTCTTTTTGTTTCAATTCTTGAAATCAATTGCGCACAATTACCAAACAGATAGAGGTGCTCCACTTTTTGCCGAGAAAACGATTTGAAAATCGATTGCCACATTGTGGTGAATTTTAGGCTGAGATTTCAAGTTAGTTAATTTAGTGTTAAATTAATTTTTATTTCATAGGCAATGGATACAATTTTATTTTTTACAATATAATTTCACAAAATTTTGAAACTTTTTAAGGAGACTTCACAACTTGAATTGTAAGGAAAGAGAGATTGTGCAAGGTTTTAAATGGTCGTCAAAAGTGCTCTGATGAGATCTGAATGACGTTAATTTGACACGATAACTATCTTCTGGAGTATGAGTGTGAGGAATTAGGGAAGGAGCGGTTCGCTTAAGATAGGAAAGGGCGCTAAGTGGCTGGACAAGTGGAGTAATCGGCCTCTTTCACAGCTCCGGATCACTCAATTATCTCGCAGATATGATCTGAACAGAGGCTGGCAAACTGGGGCTTTATATCAATGACAAGGTAAGGGGCCCGTAAATACTGGGAAACCACGCCAATAATACAAACGCCCACAATGTGCAGGTGCGGATGGAAACACCTTTCTATATTGCAGAGCCATGCCCAGGTAGTGGGGCCGGCCACAGGGACACCTTTTACGGGGGGGTCAAATTGACCATCAACCTGGAGCAGAGAAATTCTTTTATTGCACTTGGCAATATTGACTACAGAGAGACAAACACTCGGCGAACAAAGCTGAGAGGACCAGACCTCTTTCTTCTTCCGTAGGGTGCAGAGAGTGCGGCCACACAGAATACTAGCAAGGTAAGTGTGTGAACCTCTTCTAGACTACAGGCTCCTCCTATTTTGAAAGAACCATCCCTTTTCTTGGTCATCCTCTCTTACTGTGTGTACCTTCTTTAAATAACAGTCCAGTTGCAATAGTGCTGGAGAAATGCACACAATACTGGAGGCATTCATTCCGCACAACTGTTCCTTATTTCTCCAAAACACTGTAGTGAAATTATCATACGAGCAAATTCACAATATTTTGTTCTGTGAAACTTATTCAAGAGAAAAACAATCTGAACAGACCACTCACACGACTTCCGCCTTTAAAGATGTTAATCTCGGGACTTCTGGCAAATTCGGAATTTTAACAACTCACGTAATCCTTGCAAAAAAAAGAAATAAATGGAAGTACCAGAGAAGTGAGTTCTGGGCGGAGCGTGATCATCCCCTCACTCTGAATGGCCCTTAATCCGATTCTCCTGGATAATGGTTGCAAATAGAAGTTCTGGATCTTTTACATGCAAAGTTTTAAGAAAATATTTGCAGCTATTTTTCCACAAAAGTGTCCAAAAATTTAGAAAAACGCTACTTCAGTGATAATTTTACGTAAAATACAATTTTTTTTTTTTTTTCAAAATTGGTAAAAATCGGTTTAGAGAGAATTCGCGTGTTTAGAGTTTGAAGAAATTCCATTAGCCCTATTTTCCAAACCAAAATCATGCCCCACTTAGACTAACTCTCGTACAAAACAGGAGACGAAGTACAACCGAGGGAGCGGGAGAGGACGCTTCAAGACATCCACATCCTGACAGCGGCACATATCAAAAGTGTAGTGTAGAACAGGAATATGAAAAGAGGAACACTTTAGAAACTACAAGATTTGGACGGTGAAGGGAAAGAGAATCCAGGGATAAGCAGAAGAAAATGTCTTTGAATACGAAAAGTTGCAGAGAAAGACGAGGTAAGAAATGTGAGAAGCGCCCAAGAAAGAAATATGAATGATTCATCAGGCTTTAATGATGAACAAGAAGACCGCCAATGCTGTTTAAATCTAAAGGACTCATCAATTGTTTGATTAATCAATCAACAAGGGACAAAGGGATCACGATAAAACCCTTAAAGAATCAAACGGATAATAAGCGTATTATGATTATAATCGATAAAATATGTAAATCTCATTTTTAACAGGAATATTTTAGGATAGACAAAAAAAAAAGTGTAAAGTTTTTACTTGCCGCAATAGCAAAAATTATGGCACAATTATTAGATTTATTAATTATTTAAAATTATACAATTGATTAACGTAGTCAACCCAGGAAGTCCGAAAAGTGAAATCAACTTTAAAGGAAGTTGACGGATGTTTACGTCTTTTAGCGGAAAATGCTTTGATTTCTGGATAAAACATTAAATTTTGTTAAGAACATTGTTTCTCTCTTTAAGTGCAATCACCAAACCAAGATAAACTGCTTTCAAAGAGTTTTACAAAAGTTAATCCCGCATTTTAAAAATCCTACCGCCAAAAAAGAAAAATTGTTTGATGTGTGCGCCCTTTTTTCTACATAACTGTGAAAAGAATTAACCACTTCTTTTGGAACTTAGATTATTACATCTAATTTTACCATTTTTGGCAGGAGGATATTAATTTTTTGAAAGTTACAGGGGGGAGGCCTGAGCGGCAATTTCAAGTTCTAGAAAGAAAATATTTGTCCCCAAATTGTGGTTCTCACTGAACTGGGATTTTTATTATTTTTTTAAATAATGTTTTTCGTACCAAAAAAAAAAATGTACAGGATATATGCAGGTCTACCACTGAACTGCGGCATGAAAAGTCAGTGTTACCGCAGATATTAGTTTTTTAATCAAATTTTAGCAGAAAAATTTGCCGCCGCCGCCAAAAGAAAATCAGTTAAAGAACCCGTTCAGCGAATTATCAAAGAAAATATTAAAACTTTGAATAACTAAAAAATTAGTAAATCAAATTTAAAATCGAAATAGTACAAATATGGCTGTTGTTTTATTGTCGAAAAATCCTCTAAAGAAAAATTGGTTATTTTTGTAAAAATAAATAAATATTAAGAAATAGACTTACTGATACAAGTTGAGACGCATTCAGCTCCTTGATTGAGGCCTTGCCTTTTGGGGGCACGACATCTCCAGTTCGCCACATATACAGACACGGCACTTTGGGGGTTTCAGTGATGGATCCTCAAAGAGAACAGTTTGTAGAGAAACTTAAAACGGGGGGTATAACCAACCAAAACTATCACTAATCGGCTCGACTGAAAAGCACGGACTGACTGAGTGGGTCGGCACACTATAGACACCACTCTGCTGTGTCCGCCAGAGCGAGCGAGGGCTCAACTTACCCCCACCACCACCATGTCCTGGTCCTCTGTCTCTCCCTGTACCAATACTAACACAATAGTCACCTTGTTAATAGGTAGCCAACACTAGCCAGTGTTAGTAACCCAGATATCCCTCAATTAGAAAATAGAAATAAAAAAAAAAACCATTCTAGGCAAAGTTAACCCTGCGCACACACCGAGGACCATGTTACCCCCTTCCGGTTTCTAAATCTACATCCCCTATATCGTGTCAGATTAAGGGGCGGGCTACTTGAACAGATGCCCCAAGGGTGGTACCTAGTTCTGTGATCCTTCAGAAAGAAGAAGAACACTCCTATTGCTTGTTAGCAGTTCCTGGAGAGAATTAAGAGATGTGTGGACAGCGGTAAGCGGTAACCACCGCTAAAACAATCAGCATGGCCACCATGTTGACCACCAGCATCCCCTCCTAAAGTTCAACTCCAATTTGGCAATCCTTAAACATTGAACATCATGCAACCCTCAACTACCCTCTCTAGTTTCCATCAATTTTAATCCACTATTTTTCAACAAATGTTTCATTTCTGATCATTAAAATTTAGTAACCAACATTCACACCTTGCAACCTCCCTCACTCAGCTGTTTGATGGAAACTTAGTTGAAGTCCAATTTATTATACACACACTGCTGATGGTTGCAAATCTGATCACCTAGTGTAACACATTCGTATTAATCAGAGAGGATTCCCTGTCCAGCAAACCTCCCGTAAAGAATTATTACTCGGGAGCAGGGCAATGTGAATCAAAATTGGCGCTCGAGACAAACCAATAATTTGGGCGCCCCCCCCCCCCCCACCTAAAGGGTTCTTCTATCGAAAACCAAATTACTTTAAGAAATAATTAAATTAAAAAATTAATACCATATTATAAAATGGGTACGTGCAGTGAGTGATCTGCGGACAAAATGGGAAACTGGACACTTCCGGTTGGAGCAGCCTTTGTTTACTTCCTCTTACTCCAAACTTGAAGGGGTTATTGCAATCGTGACTTGTTCTTCTCAGTTTTATCAGAAAATCTACGTCTTCAGATTTCTTGAGACCAAAAAAAAAAGAAAAGTTTTTAGAATGATGTCTATACGTGGGGACTCGAACGCAAAAATTGGGAAAAAATCCATTTTGTATGTTCCATTGGGCTGGGCATAATCTCAGGATGGAAATTCTTTGAACCAGAAACGCCACTTTACCCAATGAATTTTCCGTATTTCCGATTTTCTCGAAAACCAACATTTACTGAGCACTTGCAGTTCTTGAGCTTCAATTTGAGCACTCTTTTCGAGTTATGTTCGATTAAGCACATTTCTTGGGGTTAAAGAAGTGCTTAGGTTTACTTCTAAAAGATCACTTTAGTGCTCCTGACAAACTGATAACATTGAGGAGGCTAAGGTTCATAGTTTCAGGGATAAGGAGTGGTCGGAAGTGTTTGTTTTCTGGATTAGTTTGTAGTTTTCTTTATTTTCTCATCGACCACTCAAATCAGAACTATCACTTTGGCTTCCTACTGTTTTCTTTTGTTTTTAAGAGAGAATTTTTTAGGGATTCCTTCCAAAGAATAATATTTGTGTTTTCTGCGAGTTTACTGCCTGAATGATGTTGCCGTATTAGGTATCTTACTTAAATCTGATTTTGGTGCTGCTCTCTGAAATTCAGTTCGCTTGGAGCGAACTCCTTTATCGTCACTCCCTTCACACAGACCTCCTCAGAATGTCTCTTTCCATCTAGTAGGCACAAGAGAAAATGTAAAACAAAGAATAACTGAAGCGGAAATCAATGAAAAGTCCCTATTATCAAGGTGCTTTTGGCAAATCTTTCCCTTCTCTCCTGAAGTATTACAACTTGTACCAAAATTATACACCACTTAGAGCGCACTCTAATAATATAATTACCTTTTTTTTTGAACAACCAGAATCTGGGTCAAGATAAATAAACAAATTAGAAATGAAAATATAAATATATATAATCGTAAATTATAACCTTGTTACATACACTTTTAGATTGTAACACAGATAATCTAGTATAACTGCTACAAAAATATAACTTGAAATCTAAACTAGATTCGTGCGCGTATTAATTACCTAGTAGAACAGTTAAAGTCAAATGCTTTAATTAAAATAGTTCTTAGTTTTATGCTCCTGACACCTGGGAATGCACGGCTCGGGCATTACTTCGGTGAGCAAGATGCAACAAGCGTGTTCATTGGGGATTGGCCACGTTATTACTGCTGGCAAGGTAGTCCGGGCTTTTTACTAAACTTTTAGTTTTACCCAATGAACGTCGAGGAACTGTATGGCAATGTGTTAACTCATGCGTTCTCTTGTCTAGTGAATTACCTAAGTCTAACATCGACATTAAATTTGAACTTCAACGTTTACCTTTTGTTTAACAGATTTTGAATTTTGCTCAGCATCGTAATAATCACTTTTTTTGAAAAGGAACACATTCTTATTTGCCAGAAAGTTATTACACACTCCAAAATTGATACTCTGACAAACTAGCCAATCAACCCTAAAAGTGTGCCTAACCTGTAGACTTAGCTTTTTGTGTAAATAAATAATTCAAATAAAACATCTGCTAATCAAAATAACGAAGCAAACCGAAAACTACTTCCGGTAGAAGGTAACGAAGTAAGACAGCCACCAAGATAAAGTGCTAAAGTAATCAACTATTCAAGGCGAGCAGCTGCGTTCCCTTTAGATGGCCAGGAAAATGGTTAACTTACCTTTCTGCGTCATCCTGTTGAAATTGTGTTCGAAAGGAACAGGCTTCTGAGAGAAGCGAACGAATTGCGATTTTTATAATGCTTTTTTTTTTATTATTATGAGGTCGTTTTAGGTGTTAAAGAACAGGGCCGTATTATTCCCTAACGTTACCAACATTAAGGGATTCCAGGAGTCTATTACAACCGAAACTAGAAAATATAGAAACGAGCCTACTAAAGGAGAGACCAAAAGTGAAAAATTAATATGAAGTTAGTTATTTTTAATTAGGAACAAATGTAGCTGTAAATGAGAGGAAATTATAGCATTAACAGGCAGTTGCTTACAAGGAAGACAAGAGAAATGCGGAAAAGGAACCCTGGAGAAAGGACTAAATACTTCCAAAAATGAGCGGCGGGTGTTGGTCTAGTGGTCAAGAACGTGGCCTCGTATGTGGAAGATCCCCGGTTCGAATCCCGCGTATGGCTACTTTTTATTTGTTAGAAAAAAAATTGTTTATAGTAAAGTATGATCTTCCACCCCCGTCCACGACACCTAATCGGTAGTTGGACGTTAAGCCCGCCTTGAAAATAAATAGGCAATTGCTTTAATTTACTTTTACTTCCAAAGTGAGAAGTACATCAACCAAGTATGGTCATACTACAATCAACCGCGTTCATTTGAACTAGCAGAACAGAAAATTAGTTCTAGAAAAATCCCCGAGCAATAGATTTAACTTTAAAATTGGAATATTCGAGGAATATCCGGTAAGACGTCCGTCATACAAAAAAAGTGTGAACTCAGAAAGTGTGGATCAAATATCTCCAAATACGTAGAACAGTCGCCAGGAAGTTAACCCTTGGTAACGTTTGAGTACCACTCGAAAAAGACTCCAACGAGTTCCTTGAAAATTGGTACACTCAGTGCACACTTGTCGTTGATCTACAAGTTTTATTTCAAACATTTTTTTCCAGAAAAAGTCGACCAAGTTGAAAAATGGGGGTGGGTAGTCGAAAAGACTCACTCTAAAGAATAACCTTTGAACATCTGCTTCACATTTAGACTCTCTTTGGAAGTGACAAATTAAGGCCTAAAAGTTGAGGATGTAGTTAGGCTCGCAGTGCTGGATTTCGAACTTCTGTCCATCAACGAGTTTTGTTAATCAGGTTATTGTAGAGGATTCAGCGAGGGTAGTTCGAGACGGGAACATGGAGTCGAATCCACTAAAACCAAACTGATTAATCTCGCTCTTATGATGAGGCTGAATGCCCATCAGAGTCCAGTTTTGGACTCTGGGATAAGCGCGCGCTTCGCTGGATAGAATCCCAACTTTTTTATTGATTAGACCCAAAATAGAGCTTTCACGGCAACATATGTTTCGCTTTTGAATGAGTTACGATGAAGAGATGTGCCCAGATGGCGGAGGTGCCAGCCAGCATGGCTAAATTTATGGTGATTTGAAAGGTGTAACATGTGAGAGTGCGGCCATACGCGCGGGGGGGAGAGGCTGGATGTCCAGCAGGGTGGCCAACTATTGTGTGGGTGGAGGGGGGGATATATGGCGATAGTGCTGCCGCCAACTGCTTATATAGTTTCATTACAATAAAATACATTGATATATGATTAGTTATGGTTGGGTTGGTCCCGGCAGTGCTTTGACCGGACTGACACGATCTACGCTGTTAGAGGCGTTGCGGCCTTAGTGTGACTGCTTACTAGTTGCAAGTCACCGCAACAATCAACAGGAATCACAGCCTTTGTATCTTTCGGAAGATCTATCAGTGTGGCCAACTGGCAAAAGGCTACAATTATCGACACTACACCCACACTCCTGGCCAACTTTATATATACAACACGTTCTAACGTCGCCTGGGTCTGGAAAAGGTTTCTTGAAAATGGACTATCTGAACTGCTCAAAGAAGAACTTGATATTTAATGTGGGAACTATATTATAACTTGGCGGTCACAACCTCTCAAATACAGCCTCTTCTTCTTTCGGTTTCCCCTACTCTACTGCACAGCAAGGGAAAACGCTTCAATCGCAGTGCAGATTTTTAATTTTAACCTTTCACAGGAAATATCAAGTTTGAGGTTCCTTGACCTCAAAGGGGTTTTACATCCGCCGGAAGTCAAAGCCAGCAAAATAGCAGAAAGTACGAAATTCATATTTAGCTTCGATGCCGACTGAGGATGCCAACAACTCACACGTTTAGTATCAGAGTCACCAGAGTTTTTTTTCGGGAAAGAGGTTCTCCAAAGATTAAAAGAGATCAAGCAAGAGAAAAAGAGTTTAAGCTCGCATGCTGAAGTTCAAGTTGTGAGTAGCTCTGAGTAGCCGTGTTCTTACTGGACTGAGAACACCTAATTTAATCCCAAGATTCCGTCACGTCAGTGCTGAACAATTTAAAATAAGAGAATTCAGTGTTGCCACCACTAACTAACACAAAGTCCCTATTTATTATATTATTACTTGGAAAGCAGTGCCTCGTGTCCGTGTCCACTAGTACTGTAAATGATTTATGTTAATAAGATTCAATGAGCAACTGAAATGTAATTAACAAAAACATGGTGTAATTGTCGATAATAATTAATTATTACAGCAAAAATACAAATCAATGTAGAAAAAAAAAAAACATTTATCGACCAGTTTAGTGTTAATTACATGCAGCGAGTTTACTGTAATTGATATCATTGTCAGATTACAGGCCGCAGTTACTGTAATCTTGATAATTAAACTGTCCGTAAAGTGGTATAATATTACTCATTTGGTTTAATGCATTACTAATGAACATCCTTACTGGAATCCTTGCTTTCAAATTAGTTAATCAATTTTGGGAAGAGAGGCTCAAAGAAGAATTTTAAAAACTCGCCCCCCACAACTAAATGAGCAGCATAAATTTCAGGTCTAACAACAACTATAAAACAGAAAGCACTGCCTGCTAAATAGAACTAATAAATATTGAAATATTGTTTATTGAAAAATGTTGGCCACTCTGACTGCTATAAATTTAACCGAAAATAGTTTAAAAACTTGATTTCCCAAGCCGGGGGGGGGACCTTTCACGTCTCTGTTTACACGCTCTCACCTCTTTAACAGGTACCTAAAGCCAATATAAATGTTAAATCTTAGTGAAACTGCCCAGGCTTCAGGGGGTTTATTATAATGCTCGTCGGTATTGAGGGGCATACAGTTGAGATGAGATTGCGGCGTCGAAAAGATCTTTAAAGATGCAAACAGCAGATGTTCTCTTAATGGCCATCATTCCGAGACTTTGGTGCGACACGAAGAGGGAATAGAATGTGGGGAGATTCCTGGAACCTAAATGTAGCCTTTTAGGCGGCCGTAGCGCACCAAGACCAGGACAAGTGCTGTTACTGTTCTTAATCTGGCCTTAAGCTTCTTTTTTAGGGCCCTAATCACATTTCCAAAGCGAGACTCAGTGACTCCTTCCTTGAGACTATGAGACAGAAATACTTGATTGCTACATAGTCTCAGTTCGCGATATGAAACCAGCCGGCAGTTGGAGTCTAGAACAGATAATTCGCAGTTTTGCTAGTAGGAAAACCCGTGAAAAAAGACGGGGTTTTCATATTGGAACTACAAAGGGGCAGTCACCACAATGAGCCTCGTTTCTTGCCAAGGTAGGGTTGATTGGTGACCCCCTCCCAGAAGAGGGGGAAACGGTTTCCTGTTTGACAATGTTGCAGCAAGATCACACTCCACAAGCTGCAACCCTCGGTAAATAAAATTATCTTTTACGCAAAAAAATAAAATAAAATTGACATATCTTTTTTAAAAAAAATAGAGATGAGATGGCCAAAATAGAAACAGTCCAAGCTTCTGTGAAGGTTGAACTTTCGATGAAAAAATGGATTAAGTTATTGAGTAGTAAAACTGTGGTCAAAAAATTGGAAAAGTTAGGTTCTGAGGAAAATCTATTGCTAGATTAAAATAGGAAATGCTCCAAAGGGGTATGTTTCATTTTATTGAAGAAGTAAGTAGGAAATCATGTTCGTTCGAGCGACTTTTTCTCGCATTTCCGGTGGCGAATTTTATCATAAAGGAAATTGTGAAAACCGCTACGGGGGGCCTAAAATTCTGTACATGACCCTCGAACAAGACTGCGTTTAGTTTTAGGGCTGTTTAAGGTTTAATCAGGCGTAACATTAGGATCGAGTTTTGTAATAGAGGATAGTTGCTGTTAGCTAGCTATACTTTTGAGCGATTTCGATTATCGTATTCCTTAATCTATATCGATGTCTACCAACACCCCCCCCTACTTTGGTGTACAGCGAAATCACCACAGCCACTGTAAGTCGGTCATTGAAAGTACACTCCCCATATTACCAAAACAAACAATTAGAAAGTTCTTAATTCTGGAATAAAG
The DNA here is from genome assembly GCF_049639745.1 of Rhodnius prolixus. Taxonomy (NCBI): domain Eukaryota; kingdom Metazoa; phylum Arthropoda; class Insecta; order Hemiptera; family Reduviidae; genus Rhodnius; species Rhodnius prolixus. Next base: position 1,025,489 of record NW_027411636.1, on the reverse strand, counting down.
GATAATTGTGTTTAAATTAAACAATAAAATCGATTTCTAAAGCCGCATTAATATCGTATAATGAGAATGATTTCTCGTTAAAAACTCAAATTAGTCATAATAAAGAAGCAAAATGGCGGAAATGAATCAGATAGCTATCTTTAGTCAGCTGTGTGTGGGTGTGTAATTATGTTATTGTGTGCGTGTCTATATTTTATTAGTTACACCCCCCCCACTCGGTGGAACTTCCTGTTTTGGGTACATTGTATTTGATTTACTGGTGTCGACTATCTCACAGATTGTCCTCAAATAGTCTTTAGAGTGCTGTTCAATTCGAGATGAATCATCAGAACTCTCGGCCAAATATCTCTCAAGTCCCTAATTTCATATTGACTTTCTAACCTCCTTGGGTCGACAAAATCAGCCTCTTACCCACCTCATGTACTGGAAAGGAGGAGGAAGTCATCAGATGACATGGAAGCGCCTCTTGGAGAAAGGATTTCCAGGCAAGACTGCAAAACACAGGTTAGCTCCAGTTGCTCAGGCACAGCCAGATATGTTCGCCATAAGTCTCAAGTTGCCACAGTTGCCACATCTCGAGCGAGTATCGAAGAGAAAAAAACAGTACCTTAATCTGCAGTCAGCACTACACAATGTAACTATGCCAACATTGGGTTTGGAATATTTACAGATTTACACTGGATAAGCTAGGGGAAACTAACTGAGCAACAAATACTTGAATATGGCTAAACAGAGGAAGCGTTGAGCCTAATGGTTGTTATGATTGTGGTTCACTGAAGTCAAAGCGGATGTCCGTGTCCCTTAGATGATTCGTGCAGAACTACTACATGCAGAACAACACTCTGCCACAAGAAGTACTAATTACTAAAACAAATCTCCCAACTATTTCAAGCTCTCTTTTCTTGGACTAGTCCCACGGCAGCCTTAACTTAATCTCCTGCAGAACACCTGGAGACCCTTTAAAATAAGGGAAAATAAGTTAAATAAATCCCCGACTGATTTATTAGAAATGCTTGGAGAACACTTTAACTTAGTTTTATCGCAGAATTGGAGAAACTAGAGCTAGATAAAATAGTAATTCACTGTGCAAAGTCCCTCAGGACTAAGGGATGTGTCTGGTTGGAAAGAGATTCCGCTAAGCAGTAAATTCCCAGACCCATAAAGTAGCTGGTAGTTACGGATTTCCTTGGGCACCCCCTCTAAGGTTACAAAATTGCATCGCTAAGCCATTTAACTTATCTTGATAGAAAAGAAAAAGTTGTTTTTTAAATCGATGCAATTCCGAATAATTATTTTTTTCTAATCCTAGGTAAGAAGTTTCTGTTTTGCTTATAATTAATAGTACTACAGCGCTATTGCCTACTATTACACCGGAAATAATTTATCCCTGAAAACAAAAGCATTCCTCCAAGTTGCTATCAAAGTAACTGAAGAATTATTATTTCCTAAATTCACCAACTAGTGGTCTCCATATATGTCTAGGTAAGTCTGTATCCATCAATAGAAAACACAAAACAATCCCAGTGTTCAGATTTCCTATTTGGGTGCTGTCCGTCGTGTCAAAACAAAACCCCATCGACACGTACTATCGATTATTGCTGGACGATTTTTTTTTTTTTGCTTTTTGGCGACTAGTTCACCTTTCCAAATAGCTTAGGAGGTGTTACTTCCTGTCTTCAAGACACTTCCGTAGTTGTCCAGCTTGAGAAAGTCTTCTTGCAGTTGTAAAACTATTGTTCCAGAAACATTTATTCTCACGATGTTCTGAGAAGGGAACATTTGCTCCCGTTTTTGCATATTGTTTGGTTTAACCAGAATATTGTTTGGTTTAACCAGAATATTGTTTGGTTTAACCAGAATATTGTTTGGTTTAACCAGAATATTGTTTGGTTTAACCAGAATATTGTTTGGTTTAACCAGAATATTGTTTGGTTTAACCAGAATATTGTTTGGTTTAACCAGAATATTGTTTGGTTTAACCAGAATATTGTTTGGTTTAACCAGAATATTGTTTGGTTTAACCAGAATATTTTTTAGTAAGAAAAAACCAAAGATCTAAATTGAAGGATCTTAAGTTTTTTGGGCAATCGCCAAGACAAGTTCCGTTAGAACTTGTACTTAATTAGGTCTATCACTTTAGTTTCAAACTTCTTTCAGAAATCATTGACTTTAGCAGAGGAACACTGAGAAAGTTTTCGAACGCTGCGAAGTCGTAGTCCCACTCTGAGTACAATAAACAGCTTTCCTCGGGAAGATTCTAACACCAAGAAACTTTAATTACATCTATTAACCTGTAAATAACCTTCTCAAGATTTTTCCAGCTGAGTTAAAGTTTAGATAGACACTTAGACCAGCCATAAATGTCTGATAGCCTCTAAACGATAAATAAGACATAACTACTTACTATATTCAGACTATAACCGAGCTACAATATCAATGTTTGCATTATTAAAACTGTCCGGTAGGACAGTTGTATAAGGATTGATCGTCAAAAAGTGCACGAAAAAGCGTAACGTTAAAAAACACCCAACTTTGACAATTTTTTTCTCTTTTTCTATAAAAGATAAAATTCCCAAATTTTCTTTAAAATATAGGGCAAACCCTCCTTTATAACTGTAATTTTTTTGCAACCCCCAGACCTAATAGATTTCGAGAAAAAAGTCGCCGAAAATGAGCAAAAACGGCATTTTCAGAAATTGTTGTTGTTCTTCTTCTTCTTCTTCTTCTTCTTGTTGTTGTTACCTTTTTTGTAAACTACGTAGCGCCTAAACGCAAGAACCGATTTTCATGAATGAGGTGACATTCGATTCGGAATTTTATGTAGATGTGCCTTTTGGGGGTCTCGACGCTGTACACCGAATTAGAGAGGAGTTAGCCCCCTGTATGTAAGGCCCCCTTCAAAATTATTATTACTAATTACTCTGTAAATCTTAGCCCGATTTTGATAAAATTTGGTAGGATGATAGAGTTAGGGCTCCCCTACGTAACATTAAAGCGGCGATCTGCTCTTACACTAGTTAAGGGGAAGTATAGCAATCGTTTCAAATTATCGACAAGTGAACTGATTTTCATGAATGAAGTGTCATTCGAATCGAAATTTTGTACAGATTTGCACTTTAAAAGTCTCGTCGCTACGCCTTATATGGAGGGGAGTTTGCCCCACCCAAGTAAGGCCGTTTCTAAAACTATTATTACCAATATTTCTATAACGCTTTGTCCGATTTTGATAAAATTTAGCACGAAGAAGTGATTAAAGCTCCTCTACATGGCTGTGAAGTGCCATCATGCTCTTACACCTACTAAGAGGAAGTACTGAAATCGTTAAAATTATCAATGGGTGAAACTATTTACATTAATGAATTGTCGTTCGATTCAAAATCTTTGCCTCTTTGCCTTTTAGGGAGAAGTACTGTAATCGCCCGTTTATTTTTCTTACTCCTCTTAAAAGGAAGGTCTGAAATCGCAGTTTAAATTTGCTTTTTACGTACAAATACCTTCCTATTTTATATAAAAAGGCTTTCTCAAAAAAATTGTTATTGAGGATGGTTTGGGGACCGCAACTATAATCATTCTTTAAAAAGATCTCTCCAGTGGTAGTTACGGTTCCTACTTAACACCTTATCAGGTTATAATGACAGAATTGCTTATTCCAAATTTAAAAAAAACAGTAAAGCAGATATGTAACTTAGCAAAAAAGACAAAAATGAAAATCTTTCCAAAAGGTACAAAAATCTCCTTAACAAAAACTTACAGTTTAAAATGTTAAGTATAAGGGTTGATTAAACGCCAAAAGGTACACAAATCAGCAAGTACCAAACATTTCATTCAAGCTTAGTTGATATAATTTAAGTAATTTTGCTGCATTAACTTTTCCTTCACATTTTTTAGAATTTATTAGATGTCACAGACCCTTATGCTGGCCATTTTCATCTACAAAAAATTTGTTCAAGTAGCACTGTAGATTGACTGTAATATCTATTAATCTATAATAATCAAACTATTAATTACAGGTTAAAAAGAAAACGTTATAAAAAATAAAAAAAAATACGAGGCTACAAAATTTAAAAACTTTTTTAAAAAAATGCTTACACCAACATACATCAATGATTTCGATTATTTTATTTTTAATAAAAATCGTCTGTTTAAGTTTATTCTTCGATTAAAGTAATTGTTATTTTATGTAGTAGTCAAACGTTTATAATAATAGGTAATAATTATCTGGCTTTATCGCAAATAATATAGTTTTCTTCAATCACACTCTCAATGTAGCTGTTCTTCTCACAATGTTATATATAGGTTATGTAATATAAAATAAATAAGTATTGCATACTTTTAGGACAGCTAATTATTCCAGTATTTTACTGTAAGTAAAATTAAATTACAATTGAGAAATGAATAATTGTTGTTGAATAATCTACTTGTTATTAACTGTGTGTTATTTGTGCTCACGAATATTTCGGTAAGACGAATTCAAGTCTGAAATATTGTTTTAAATCCTCCGTGATTCAAATTTAAACAGTAGCCGACTCTAACTTTGTCTTTTTCTACTTTAACATGCATGTATAAGATGTGACAACTTCAGAATAAAGGGCATATTAAAGATAAATCAGAAGAATAATTTGGAATAGAGTTAAAATAAAGTACCTATTTAAAAACGAAGATATAATATACATTTTATCATAATTATAACCAAATAATATTATGAACGAACTGGCCAGCATAAGGGTCTGTGACATCTAATAAATTCTAAAAAATGTGAAGGAAAAGTTAATGCAGCAAAATTACTTAAATTATATCAACTAAGCTTGAATGAAATGTTTGGTACTTGCTGATTTGTGTACCTTTTGGCGTTTAATCAACCCTTATACTTAACATTTTAAACTGTAAGTTTTTGTTAAGGAGATTTTTAAAGATGAATGGTATTGAAAATTTCGTGTTTTGATATTAAACTACAATATCTCGCTTCGTAATTACCAGATCATTATGAAATTTTGCTTAATTGTAGAATGTTTCTTTCTCTGTGGTTGAGATGAATATCAGTCTAAAATTTAGTGATAATAGATGATGAAATTTAAATTAGTCATACCTCTCTCTCCAACTTATTCCACCAATGCTCGCTTCTAATTTCAATTTTTATTTTTCTACATCACAATTAGCATATTATAAACTTATTTATTATTATCATCAGATATGGACTTTATGCTTTATATTCACCGCTGCCGTTATAGTAATGTGGGTACACCAGTCTCTTTCAACCTAAAGTAAAAACTTGAGGAATGTCCTTGGTTATGAGAGGGGCAGTTAACGTTTCATCAACAACCACTGGCACAGAGATTTTCTCAATTAAATGGCAATTACAGAAAATTGAGAATATTTACGGGAAGAGGAAGCGCTCCTTCTCTAGAGGTACTTCCGTTCTTATAGTTGCTAAATTACTTAAGCTGAAGACCGAGATTAAATACTAAAGCGAACGGCAGTCACATTGATGGAAGATTGAGGTCTCCTTTTCGAGCGTGGGTGTTGTGACGAGTTGGTGTTCCACATCCTCTAATCGTAACCAATGAAATATTGTTAATAGAGTTGGACCGAACAACACATCTTGTGATGCAACATCCCCGGGCCACCAAGGGTCGACCTTCCTACCATATTGCTGTACGCGTATTCTTGAAGGAAAGTGTCGGTTGTTGTCTATTCATCTGTCTGTAATTCCGCGTGCTAGCCCAGAGCTCTATTTTAAACAAATCTATCTGGTGAGGGGCCAGAATTGCTTTTCTTCCCTCTCACTCTCTCCAGCCCAATCCCCTCTTCCGGCAGTTTTTTGTCAGTCCGCCTCGATAGCGACAACTAATGCCTGGATATAAGTCTTTATTGGTAAGAATGACCGCGGCCACTTCAGTAGGCACGTGGCCGTACCTTTACAAAATTGATTTTTTTAAATTCTACTTCAATTAAATACTTATTATTTATTATTGTTGTAATGAATTTCTTCTTTATTATCAATTTTACTTTCTCTTACTGTTGTAAGAAGGAAGTCAAGTTTTCTCCACTAATATCTGTTTTGAAATCTTCTGAGTGCGGAAGAATTCCGGACTCTACATCCGGATTGATTGTTGCTCGGCTTGGATATTCCCCGACATTCCACCTTCTCCTTTCCTGTTTATTTCATGACAAGTTTTCATTACGAGGCAACCCATCATAATAAAAGTAAAACATGGTGGACTTACTTTTCCAGACCCACACCGAAACTGATATGTGTTTTCCAGTATATTTCCCTAAAATCATGCAAATCTACCTAATTTTCTTTCTCCTTTAACCATAACCAAGATATACCAATAAATACTCGTATTATCACAGTTTAGATAGATATTTTCATGTGAAATTTTTATTGCATAACCTGATAATTTATCAAATACCTACGACAGAAAAATTAGTAAAAAAAATCTAAACTGTTTTCTTCAACGAAATAGTTAGTGTTAAATAATTAACCAACCAGAATGCAGAGGAGGAGTTGTAAAATATGGACAGTTCCATCGGCCAATCAGAACGGTGAAACCTACTTGGCCACCACGCCCACAACCCTCCCTTTATAGGATTTCAATGGCTGCTAGTTGAAACATACCTGCTTTTTGCTAATAGTCATGTAACGTATAAAGACTCATTTATAGTTTTTTTTGGCCAATTTTTTGAAAATGAATCATAAAAAATTAAATCATAATTCAATCAAGAAATACTGAAAATATTAGAATCTTCTAATATTTATCTTCTTTTTTACGAGAGTGATAGCATCGCGTCTGATTCTGAAATTAGGATAAGTGCCGGAGATTGCGTGCTTGGGTTTAAGATCTGCTGTTTTTTGCCCGTGTCTGAGTGTTTCAAAGTCGAAAGGCCAAACGAAGCTAAGCTTAACATAACTGGACTTTACGGACGCTATTTTTTTTCTGTTGAAACATAAATCTAGTTTCTTGAAAATAGCTACAACCATTTGCTCTAAAAAAGTCAATACTGCACTTTCAAGTTTGCTGAAAATCATGTTTTATGATTCCTGTGTTTTTTCAGAATTGGCTGAAAATCTTTTCACAGCATTTTATTTATTAAAACTGCCCTGACATAAATAAATTTGTAAGTTTTTATTTCAAAGTTTTCTTTGAAGTGATTGGTTTGAAGGGCTTGCAACGTCACAGATAGATCCATTCATAAATCTTAGAAACTTCTTAGTGCAATTGCCGCTGGCTAAATTTCATTGATAAACACTTTCAGTTGTAAGAGAATTCGTCAATTAGAATTACTGTGAGATGGTTATGTTTAAGATCGAATAATGTGTTTCACAACTTCTTTACATCGACATTTCAGATCATATCGATTACATCCTGAATGAGAATTTAATCAATTCTTGGCATTTATTCTAACTGTAGAAATGCCAGCTACTGTTAGATTGAACATCCAGTAATAAAAACTCAAATCAAATTCTAATTAACATAAAACAGAAATATTCTGAGACCGTCTCGTCATAATCAAAACTAGAAACTCCAGAAGCCAGGCGAAGATAATGGGATTAGTGTGCAGATAATTTATGTGCGCGGATTATCTCCTGGATCAAATAATAAATCCAAAAAACCGACCGTCGAAAGGCGAGACCTTGGAATTTCGTGCGCATTTAATAAAATACTTCTTTCTCATTCTCTCTCTCGCTCAGCTCCTGTGTGAATGTTTAATTCGCTAGAAGATCGCAATGTCTCAAATTTACAATATTTCCACCGGAAATACCTGTTTTAGCTTCCTGTGAATTCGAGAATCACACAGATAAGTCGCTCAAAGGATGAGCTCCTGCTTGCCAGGAGTTTAGTAAAAATTGTAAGAGCTCTATTCTAGGAAGTCTCTAACAAATAAAAACAAACAAAATCCACAGTTAAGTGATTTACGGTTAAATAATTTTCTTCGAAGTCAGAATTTGAATTAATTCGTTTACTTTTCCTCAGTATTGTATAATTGATTGGATTGTACATAGTACTAAGAACGCACTTTAGAGCCAAATGGACCCCCCAAAGTACTCTAATACCAACTTTCTGGGAAAAATGTTTTTAAATAGAACTTTTAGGTTTCGAGTTTGTGTACTGTGAGTCAGCTGATTTTAAGAATAATTTTTGGCGCTATTTTCAATACTTTAAATTGCCATTTCCATTCAATCAGGTCAGACAGGAATACTCAACATATCAAAGGCATTAGAAGTAATAATCTCTTTTTAATGAAGATTAGATGGGCAAAAATTCCAGTAGTGTTAGATTTACCTAAATACTTAGAAATAATGTGTACACAAAACGAGATGTCAGGTGGTGGTTCTGTAATAAAGGCAGCAATGGACAAATATGAAACTATCGATCATTTAGCGGTGACAGCTGTGTTGACATTGATTGCATCACTTACTGCTGTAGCCCCAAATATTGTGTGAACGTGCTGGCAACTTCCTATGTTTGAAATGTTACTTCTTGTTAACAGCACTTCCACATGTGCTCTTTCACGTCTTTAAAAGAGATTTGCGACATGTTTCCTTTCATGATTAGTGGACAAAGGGTAACGTTGAAGTTTTCCATCTTCTTTTTTTGGTTAGAAAAAATTAATCATTAAAATCGTGATAAGTCTTGTGAGTGTCCACACAGATATTTTGTCTTGTAACGAGGGTGGTGAGTAAAAGTTAAAGATCTTTACTGTACGAATAAACTTCAGTTTCTTCTCGCTAATCACTTGTTTACAGTTATCGATTACTGTTTAAAAACATCGATGTCTCAAGCAGACAGACAAACATAAAACTTATTTACCTAAATCATCTTTCAACCAAACTATACAATCGATATTTCAACAACAAAAAAATAAAAATAAAAAATAGATTTATTTGTAATATAGCTAAAAGTAACATAAATTTGGTGTAGCATTGTCTGGACGTCAGACTCTGCCGTGATATATGTGCAACCTTCCACACTGTTCTCTTCTGCTCACACAAAAAATAGAAACAATACTGAGCATGCGCAAAACTGTTTTTTTTTTTTCTTTTTCTTTGTATTAATTTCAGTTTGTGTGCGTGTGTGTCGGAGTTGTTTGTACTCCATAAAGTACAGTGTTGACGCTGCTCTCTTTTTCAAAAAAATAAAAATAAAAAAATTCTCAGGGGGGCCGACAAAAACATAAATTTCGTTGCAAACATATAAGAGACAAATTTATGTAAGAAGAGTTTGCTATTTTATTTTTGACAAATTTATTTATCCAACAATGGTGCCATATCCAACTTGTCAATACAAATTTATCGTATCGTTTCCCCAGCCAAACACCTCGACCTATGTGTTCACTTTATCGCCATAGTTTCATTATTTATCAAATGATTAGTATGATATTCTAGTATTATAGCAATCGTGAGTGTCAACACGGGATTACTCTACCATTACAGTACCATTTCTCGATGGAAGGTAATTTTTAAATCGATTTGTCCGTGCGGGATTCATTTAAAAGGAGTTTAGTTCGTTGTCTCGTCGGTCCATTTTTTGGGTTATTACTACGGGTCCATATTTTATTCGGGAAAATAAAGGAAATATCGAATAAAATAAAAAAAATACTGTATAAAATTCGTAAGTTTATAACATTTATTACGAAAATAGTACAACAATGTAAAGTTGGAGAACAGAGCAGTGAAATAAAGGACTGTCCTTTAAGAAGCTATAGCTGACAGCATCTGTTTGTAAAGCAGTGACTTATTTCCCGTGCAAAGTGCACACAGCCTTTTGCATGGAGAACTAAATAAACTGAAGAGTCAAAGAGCCGCAGCATCCTTGGCGACACTGAAGATGAAGTAATCATCTCGTTCGTTTAGGGTGGTGAGGTGCGACACTCCAGGACTAGAACACGTGCACAATGCTAACAAAGAACTCAGGGCCGTGATCGTACATGAATTTAGTAAGCAAATTGGGTATCTTACTGCCACCTGAATCTATACATGTGGGGGACCAGCTGATTAACGATGCAAGCGCCTTTTTGAAGTCTTTGTACGCATAGAATACTGCAGTATTCTTATATTAATCTCCGTACACATGGTCACGCCATTGTCTAAACCGCAGATACAGCGGCCATTTGACAACTTCATACTGTAGCGTCACTCCAGCAGTTCCAAATTTTCGAAATTAAAACCTTGGAGATGCTGAGTATTCGCAAAATAAAATCGGGAAGAAAAACAAATCATACGATTTTTCTCGAATTCATGTAGTTTTTCTTCAAATTTTCTGTGAATGGGAAATCTTTATTTCAGTTTTAAAGTAGAAAATATTTTATTTTCTGATTCCATTATCAAGTTACCTGCTTCTCGAGTCCTAAGGTTATCGACTCAGCGTTGGCTAATTCCAGCTGTGACCACTCACACGCCTCCCTCTTACATCATCAAGGTTCTAACTCATTGATATTCTCCACTCTGTGAAAATTAGAACCATATTTAATTCTTACCAACATTATAGAGTACTTAAAAATACAGAAGAATAAGGGTCAGCTGATTTTGTTCCAATTTAAATTTTTGGTCTCACGGTTGATTCATATTTCTTTTATAGCGGTAAGATTGCGTAATATGCAGAAATGATATCTCGAAGGGAAGCTATCCAACTCCTTGCAGTCATGGTGATTAGCCAATCTACGCGATAATTCTGATTACGAGAGATAAAGAGGAAATTTACAAAAGTTTAAAATATAAGAATTAAGTAGAATTCTCAGCGCAGCGAAAATCAAACGTTGCCATGTGGGCTAAGCTTGGAGATATAAACAGTAAACAATAACTGTTGCACAATACACAATAGCATGCGTACTTGCATGTGGACAGGGCACATTAAGACGGAATTCATTATTTGGCATCCGGAGCGTTTGGTGTGGATCCTTAAGAAACTAAAACCTTGCCTTAACATCTGCTCCTACTCTGCAGCTTACTCTATCTAGTTAGACTCCGAATTCTGAAACAAAGTCCCTTACTCTCACTTCACGCTCTATCTGCATTGCAAAACCGCTCCTCAACTTACCTGTTGTTATAGCAAAATCCGTTCAGTGAAGAGTACTTCTAGTTTTCAGATTTGTTTTTCCAATTCGGAGTTTCAGCATCTAATTCAAGCTTGTATTTCTTTTGCAGCAATGAATCACAGAACATTATACTGTTTCGGTCTTAGTCTCAATGAAAGTTGTAGATGAACAGGTTGAAGAAACTGGAGCCAGAGGAAAACTCGAGACATTGAAAAATCGATGCTATGAAGTGGTATTTCCGCTCGAGCAAATTTGCTCGCAAGGTTAACGTCAGATCGAAATGTGAAGTTTCAGCGTCCTGTTTCATAGAGGCACTGACAAACACTGATAAAAACATTTTTTAAGGCTCCAGGGTCTTCAAAACGGATACCTCTGATACGAATTCTATTTCTAAAATCCAGCTAGCGTGCCAGACTCTCTTTACTGGGTTAGAAAGAGAAAGTAGAAAATAATTTGCGTTCTGTGAGGACTGAGGAGTGAGGTGCTGGAGGCAACCCCAGCTCTCCCGGTTCGGGGGCAGCACATAACCTGCCAGATTACGTATTAACCAGGGTGCCCAATGAATTCCGCAATGGGGTGCACAAGATGAACTCGGCTGAACGCTGACTTTCATGTTCATTGTTTATGTATGCAAAGAGCAGGACTTGTTCGCCATCTATTGGTTATGAATCCAAATTTAGCGCCAATTTCTCCAGCTACTTCCTGAATATTCTATTCTACGGTTGGTTAGATTGAGCTCACTTACTTCTTCAGCCAGTCTTACAACTGCAATGCAGCTGTCTGACTCGCTAGTGATGCAGCCAAGTGCACCTAATTGCTTCACCTGCTGTAATAGATGTCTAGCAATGTTATTACATATTTTAGCTGGTAAAACTTGATCCGGAAAACAGGAATGGAAACCAACGAGACCTTCTTTTACTTCTACTTTCCACGTTATCAATTTTTCCCAATTCTGAATTTTGTAAATAATTACCGAGGTAGTCTGGAAGAAAATCCAACTCATTTCACCAAAAAGACAACCTAAAGCAGCCCCCCCCTCTGATTGATAGAAAAATTATTCCAATAATTGGAAATTGACCTCCTGGATGACGACGTATGTTACACACGAAGTTTGGAGGCAATCAGTAGGTATTCTAGAAAAATACTTTCTGATTGTGGTTCTTCTGCTTATGGAATTTTCTTGAAACTTAAAAATGTATCGCTCCTTCATTATTAAGTGGTAGAAGCTGTTGATGGCACTGAGTGGTGCTTTAGAGAGGAACCTAACCTCACGCTCTAACAAGTACCTCGAACAAACTCTCCAGAGAAAGTGTTGCAAATAAAAGCTGTAGATTAACTTGAATACAATAAGAAGACATAGTTTGAGAGGATTCAGTTTTAGAGTTCGAAGAGAATTTAGAGCAGGAAGTCGTGAGAGTGTTCACTCTAGATCTTATTCTCGTTTTCAGAGAAGTCGAGAGCTTGTGATTCTCTGTGAAGAGCTTAATGTCGAAAATTCAACAAAACTTATGAACTTCTAAACCAATCTCTGAAGATACATGAAAATCCATAACCTGTCAATAAAGGAAATAAGCAGACGGGTAAAAGTGATTGATTGAGCTTGCCGCCAGTATAAGTAGAGGTGGTGGGGGAGGGCACTGCATGAAGTTGTTGAAACAAAATATGGGTTGTTAGTGGACGTCAATATGTTGTACGAGGACATAAATAAAGTAGTAAAATAAGATTTATGGAGGCGTAGAGAGCGGCACTGTGGTAGGTCGTGCATATGGCTCCATTATGGCCTGCATACTGCACACTGCAAACTGCATGCAAATCTCTGCACGGCCCGCCCAAGTCCAATGTCTCCGGCTTCTCTCTTGGAGGCCCATCTTCGTTGCCGGCTGACATAGACAAGTCAATCTGCCGCACCACAGAGCAGTCACATCTTCATTTACAGCCGGTCTTAGCTTACCGCAGATAGAATGCGTCACCGGCAGAACTACAAGTTTATTTCCTATCAAGGTCAGACATCAAATCTGAATCATAGCATTCAGTTTGCCCATATTATCACTCACATTTCCAATCTAACCATAGAGAACTGCACAGTTACTACAAAGATAATTTGCACTACGGTGGTACGAAAAGTCCACATTTAACAAAAAGTCACGAGAGCGCAAAGTCCCTTTTGCTGATTTGTTTTACTTTTCTTTGGACTTGCAAAAATCCTTAGCAGCATGGTAGATGATGGCTCCCCATAAAACAGTGGATGGAATCATCCAAAGTAGATAATGGGGAAAAGCTTCCACAAAGCAACAGCTTGACTAACTTCTTGTCGGTCTTACGTCCTAGTCAAAATGAAGTGAACTGAAGAGTATGGTTATCGCGAAGCATTCACAGACTTACACTTACTAACTTCCTTTCATAAAAATGTTCATGGGGTGATCGCTTTGAAGTGAGACCTTGGACTGGACGATAGACGGACCGACGGAGGCTAATCAAGTAGAGTGGGTCGCCAAATTTAGCCAAACTGGCGCTACTAAACTAAATAAATTAAGAGTGATTCCCTGGGGAATGAATGAGAAGACCTGGGCCGCACTCGTCCGGGCACTCGTAACACATGTAAACAACCAGAGATTGTGCTCGGTCACTTGTACAAACAAACTGTGAACACGATTACATAAAATTGTAAACAAAACCTTGGCCGCCATTACAGCGTCCTCTCGTAGCTAAACTTATCACCAGTTTTCTCAAGGCTACTTTCGTCAATTTTCATCAAAATGAAAACAATAGCAAGAACTAATTCTTGCGGAGAGCGTCACTCACACGACTCTCTGAGTCTGTGAGCATCTTACATACTTCTAGTGGACAACATTTATTGATAACAAAGTGCAATTCTCTAAGTAGATAAAGGCAATACTTGTTTCTTTTTAATGGATGACAGTGAACTGCCCCAATGATGTCCGATAGGTGACAATGCACTGCTCCGTTGCAGTTCTAGTTGGAAACCTTTCCTTTTCGGCCCAAGAGTTGCCCCAGAACAGTAGTTATTGTTTATGGTCTTTTCTGGCCACCCAGAGCCATAAGTCTCAAGCGATTGCCACACAAACAGACCAGATTAGTTTCCTTTCCTCATGTTGCAGACCGCACAGAAGCTGGAACCACCTATTGTAGGCACTCTGGAAATGGTTGCTGAGCCTATAGTGCCCGAATTAAGCCAGCATGTGCATTCGGCCTGATCTGGGTGATGACGGCGACCAGTTGTCGGTGGAACCATTAGGAGATGTACCATATACTTGGATGGCACGAATTAGATGGTTGTTACATGCTGGCCAAAGTAACTTACTTATGTATCCTAAATCCTCCTAAGACCCTTGGATAAGGGATGTCCCTCGCAACTGCTCGTAGGTCTTCGCTGCTGGGCCCAAGTGCATGTCCCAATGCTACAACAATAGGCCGTTTCCCATACCGCTCAAAAATTTAAAACAGACATCCCTCGTGATTCCGCCAAAGTATTGTTAGGACGGGGTACCCGCAGGGGCGCTAAGATTTCTGTGGCTAGTCCAACCACAGAGGAGTAATATAAAGCATTATTTAGTATGAATGAGCACAAATCTAAATTCAGCTGAGAAAATCAATATTGAGTAACAAATCAATTCCTTTAATATGATTTGTGTACTCTCTCGAATTGAGTTCCTACTCGAGTACCACTTAAATTTGATTAAATTTCTACCAATACGTTCAATTTAGGAACACTTAAAGTAACCTTCATCTCGATTTACACATATCAGGAAAATAATTATAACTACTTTCACTATCATTCTCACAGTGGGAACGTGGCTTCCATCCGGCAGCTGATTTGCAGCACAGCACACTGCATCATACTTCCGTCCTTATATTGCAGTTTAGGTAATTATACTTGGAATTTTTTACCCAAATAGAAGATCTATTCAAAGAATTTGTTGAAGAATTGATCTTTACCTGAGTGAAACCAAAGTGGTGTGTCCAACATACGTCACGACTAAGTTCAGATGATCTCCTGTGTGGGGGGGGGGGACTGTCAAGAAAAATTACAGAAAACTGAAAAAAGCGGTTTCGCAAAGACGCATTTCCGATTACTTTATTCTTTTTCGGAATGCTGTCGTTGAGTTCCAAAGCAGGGGTCGATTGAGTTAGTAAGTTCCAGCTGGCTGCGATCTTTATGTTTGGATTCGAAATCGAAAACTTGACGAGGTCGCAACACTTTGTTTGCTCAGTAAGAGGAAGTAAAAACCCAACATCCCGCTCATAAGGCAAAGAATTTGAGGATAACCAGTCGATTAAAGACATTCGACTCCAGCCAGTATCAATATTTACCTAAATGAAAAGAATTTTAACAAATATAGCGGCAAATATTTAAAGGAACATAATAAAAATAAATTTTTTTTAAGCTTTTTAGAAGATGGAGTCCAGATAGAGGATGTGATGTAATTAATTTTGGAGGGAAATATATTGCGCAGCCGGGACAATTTTCCTCATTGCACAACTCTGTACTCAGTCAATATAATAAACACGTGGCAAGATATCGAGCTTTCTTAATCCGTTCATTCATACTCGATATTAGTTTAGTCAATCGAACTGAAGTCTGCCAACCAGATTGATTTCTTTTTCCTTTTCTCTTAATAGGTAAGGGAAATATTGAAATCATTCATATTTGGAGATATTTCCGGAAATCAGGCTTGAGACCGGAAAAGTTTGTCAATGTTTCGCTAGTGTGAACCGGATATTAATAAAACAATAAAAAGTGGGAAGCTGAAACTTTAAATATGTCAATGCACCCCCCCCCACTTGAAGATAAAAACCCCTAAACCGGAAGTACCACATTACAGAATAAATTTTCCACTTTTTTTCAAAGGATTTTCTCAAAAACGGCTCAAACGATTCTCAATGAACTTCCGGTGAAAATTTGATTAAGAGGGGGGGGGGCCGAGTTTCAGGAGGTCTCCTAACTTCTAATAACACATTTAAGTCTGGCCATTTTTTTTTTTTTTAAACTGTTTAAACCTTCAATATAATTTTATTCAGTTCAGTTTCTATTTTTCCATAAGGTCTTTGTCCCTTTTGGAATATATCTAAACTAAAGAAACCAATTAGACTATTGTGAGGAGATAAGTAGAGAAAGTTTAGTGCCGAGAATAACAGAATCAGTGATAAAATGAAAACCAAGATGTAGCTAAAAGTAAAGCATTATTATTATTATTTTCTAATGATATAAGGCGCGTCAACATCCTGAGGTTATTGGCGCCCGGAGCTTTTTCCAGTGCACTGCCGGCCTCCGGACAGTGTTCTCTCGTTACACTGTCCATCACCAGGCAGTGAGCTGTAAGAAGCTCCTAGGAAGAGAAAATCTAAGGGCCAGCAATTGGATTCGAACCCGGGGCCTCCGAGTGGGAATCCAATACGCTAACCCTTCCTAAAAACATTATTATTTCTAAGTTCTGCTAAGATAGAACTAATTTAGATATTGCACATTGCACTTTTGAAATCTACATTGAATTATCGTTTTTCTTTACTGCAACAAACTTGAGGTTTATTTGACTATATTGTTGCATTCAGTGACGTAAATTAATTTATTTATAAGAAAATCCTTAAGATGGCTCTCACATATGCTACACTGTACAGAGAACCCAGATCTTCCTTCCGGAATAGACCTGTTTGATGTATTAGCTGATCATGCGGTACTTTATTATCCCGAGGATCTGAGGATCGAAACGGAAATCTACTGTATTTGGTTCCTGTAAGTTAGTTTTAGTTTTGTTGCAGGACTGCTGCACTTCAAGACCATCTAAGTGCAGGTTTACAGTTTGATGACCAACAGAACCTACTCCTCTCATGCAACATCCCATCTAAGAGATGGGGTGAGATTAAACATAACAAGATCTTGACGAGCGAATTATTCTAGTTACATCCATAATACTTTCAACAATGACACTCATACTAACACACAATGGTTAGCGAGCCTTATAAAGGTAAATAAGGTTGTCTTTTCGATTCGGGATGATGGGGTTAGGGTGGTGATTGTGTCAGCAGCTAAAGGGTGCCCGAAGCAGACTGAGGCTTTGTTGTAGGTCAGACAGGTGGAGACCACGTGGCCACACACCTGGACCTCGCACAACTCCCCCTCCCAATCCTACATAAATCAGTACCCCCTATGCACCCCCCGCATCTAATTAAATGCTCCTCTACCACTAGTGCAACATTATTAGATATTATTCTATTATTGACCAACACTAAATGAGCATTAAAAGACCCGAATTGGGAATGTCACGGTGAATTGAACACTGTTCTGGGCCGACTCGGCCATTGTTCGCGCCGGTCTATTGTTGCTGATTTATGGTTTTGCCTGGACGCCCATCTAGCGTGATATTTTCAGCGTCATGCTTCGTTTCTTTCGCTTCGATTGTCACATATTTATCTGCACAATAGAAGAATTTGCCAGCTTCCCCAATATACTAGCAAGATTAATGTCAGTTCCGCTAGTACAGAGTATGCATTTCTAGTTCTCTGTTGGCAGCCTTTCTCAGCGTTACGAATCTTTGAACCCACAGAATTTAGCGGTCATACCAGAACTATTCAACAGATACATAAACTGCTCCACAAAAAAAGTGGCGCACTTTGAAAAAAGCGTTTATTTTTTGTTTTATCACATTTTGGGGAAAGATTATTAGTTTTAATTATTTTCATAAACTGTCAGGGAACAATTAATCGAATCAAGGTCCAAAGTTTCTTGTAAATAGAGAAGCAATTCCTCGTTTAATCCCCTTCGGTCTTTGTGTAAACAACAACATGAACTTCACCTCAACAGTAAATAAATTTATTGACCTCTACAGTTGCGTTTCGACTTTTTTCAAGCTGAAAGCATTGCAAACTCTCAGAAAATGGTGATTACAGCAAAGTAAGTGGCCCGTATTATTGCATTAGTTGAGGATGGACGGAGTCAGCGGTACGTAGCACGAACGTTAGGGTTGCCTGAGACCACCGTTCGTAGAGCCATCAATCGTTACCGGGAGACAGGCCTCTGCACTCGCAGGCAAGGTTCGGGTCGACCAAGAGCCACAGAAGCACTTGATGACCGATTTATTAGAATTCACACTCTAAGAAATCGTACATCAAATGCTTCTGAAACAGCTCAAACACTGCTTACTGTTCGTGGAGTTTCAGTCAGCGCCGAAACTGTACGAAGAAGGCTCGCTGAAATGAATTTACGCTCTAGGAAGCAAGCCACATTACCATTGCTCACCGTAGACCATCGGAGAGCCCGCCTAGAGTTCGCTAGGGAACACCGCAACTGGTCTGAGAACGATAGGAGAAACGTTCTCTTTTCAGACGAGTCCCGTTTTGCTCTCTACACACCTGATGGGAGGCGACGAGTTTACCGAAGGCCTTGGGAGCGCTACGCTCCGTGCAATATTTCTGGTAGACTACCATTCGGAGGTGGTTCAGTGATGTTGTGGGCTGGGATTTCTATGGAAGCTTATAATGAGCTCCACGTGTTCAACAGGGCAATCTTGAATGCAGATTTGCATGTAGGGAAATTTTGCAGCAATATGTGATACCCTATGCACCATTTATTGGGGAAAATTTCATTATTATGCAAGATAATGCCCGACGACACACTGCCGCCTGTGTTTTTCAACAGGATACTAGCATTCGTGTTTTGAGGTGGCCAGCACGCAGCCCGGATTTAAATCCAATTGAACATTTTTGGGATGAGCTGGGTAGGCGATTAAGATGGAGAAATAATCCTCCCAGGAGCTCAGAAGAGTTGCGAGGTGCTCTGGTGGAGATATGGGAGGAATTAACACAACATTTAATAAGGAGTATGCCGAGGAGATCGGATGCAGTAATGCGAGCAATACACGTTACTAAAATTCTTTTTCTCTTTTTTTAATCGGAAGAAATACTTTTTTTTTCAAATTCATTTTTTGCCGAGAAGTACTTTTTTGTTAAATTAAAGGTTTTCATTTCTTTTAGATCATTTTTTATTTTATTTTAGCCCTCCCGTAACTTTATACTTCTTATATTTGCTAACTAAAATAAAATGTAGAACAAAAAAGTTACAGAGAAAAAAAAAATAACGCATTTTTAAAGTGCGCCACTTTTTTTGTGGAGCAGTGTATCTCCCAGCGGCAGTCATTTCGGGAAAATAATTTATCTTTCCAAATTGAGTAATCACAGGGAATCCCTTAACTCACCCGGCCTTTTCTTCTTAAATTCCCTACAAAATGAAAACCTTTAAAAACTGTGCTCACAAAATTCCATATTACAAAGAAAATAGTCAACTGATTCCAGAAAGGACAAGACAACAGCCTGGAAAGAAGAACTTCGTCTGCAGGAATCAAACATCTGTATCTCTAACACCACAACTCAGAACAAAAAGACAAACAGCCTGCAAAATATTGTCATTAATGTCGTAATATCCGCGTTTCTTCCTGTACTGTGATTGGCTATAAGTTCTATTAATTAATGAGATTAATACCCAAGGTTTTAACAACTATTCCCAAACTATTTAATTCTCGGTATCCATTGCACTGTGAAACTGAGTAATGCAATTGATACAGAGCAATTCAAAGGGAAGTCTAACCCAATCTTTCCGCAAGAACTGCCCTAAAAGTTGTATCAAATATGTGATCAGAAAAAGGAAGGGTTTTTCCGAAAAAAAGGGGGATTGCCGCCATTTCAGAAGGAGCGGAAGTAATAACAGGAGACCTGGAACGATAAACTTCTGTTAAAAAGAAAACAGCAGAGAGAGGTTACATGACGTAGTGAGGAGGAGGAGGAGGAGGGGGCATGGAAGAGGATCAGTAGGTGGCGCCACCTCATTTCTGCAATCTCATTGAGAAGCGGGCAGACTCATGTACAGCATTAAGGCCGGCTGATCATACGTAAGAAAGCGCTTCTGGTACTGACAGACAAACCTACTTACTGGCCACACACACATCGCATTTTATGTTTGCAATGATAAAGACCTAATGAAATTCCCCGGGGAGGGGAGCAATCACGGCCTTCTAGATGCCACAGACAGTCATACCAACATAAATCTTTCTCCAAAACAAACCCATAGAAATTACTTTTATGCGTACGTCCAATGTTCATCTAATTATGTGAATATTCATCCATTCCTCGCTGGAGTTCCTCATGGGAACATGCACGCTCCCTCCTGTCCAGGGCTGATCTTCTCCGCTTCAATATCCACTCATTGGTGAGCCGATGATATACGTAATTTAGATCCTGTAATTGCCATCCAGTTCTATTAGCATATCCCATCGAATCCTGGCTTCCAAATACGAGTATTCAATCATTAAATTGTATAATTTTCCTACGAAAGTTCGTTTTAGTACGATTCTAAGAAGGGATAGAAGTTTTGCAGACAATTGGAAACAAACGGAAGGCTGGATTAAAGGAAGGAATGCAGACAGATGCTGCCCAATGTTCCCCCTCTAAGCTTCACTTTTGAATGGGACAATGGAGGATTAGATTAGAATGGAGCATGCCACCAAACAGAATGAACTAGCAGACATGGCGATTCACTCTCCAAAATGCCTTGAATGAACATAAAGATTGCCTTATGCCTTATAACGGTTTACCAGAGACGCGACAATCTCAGGGAGGGAAATCTCTTGGCTCGCCCGAACACAGGGAATCTGGTTCTAGCCAGAGCGCAGCAACCTTCTACAAAATGGTTCATCACAGATTGGTGATTGGGTTAGGCCACAGTTAAATAGGCCAAAGCAGCGAATCCACTTAACACCTGGACTATCAGGAGGATCTGGAAACTGCTAGAATTAAGAAGGTCATTCTAGATAGACCAAGGAATTCTCTGACCTGACTACAGGCACCTCTTCCTGTGCTCATTTAAAATCCACAGTTCCTCTATTCCACAGCGCGGTGGGATATGGACACAACGGCTTGAGAAGTCCTGCCCATGCCGCCTTGTCAGCTCAAAGAGAGATCACTTCATCCTGCAGAGCCGAACAATGAATATGTTGATAGGAATTGAACGTGCTAGGAAGGATATCATGAGTTGCTTATTGAACTTACGTAAGAGAAAGTGATTTCGGTGTTGTTTATTGCCCAATTCTACTGGAGAAAAACTGGAAGTGTTTGGCACAGTTCCTATAACGGTTACAGATATCCGCCCCTCAGCGCAGAAGTGCTGAACAATGGTGTGACTAGGAGTACGAGGTAGCGTCAGGAGACCAACATGTTGCTCTGTAGATCTGCCCACACTCGACCAGTGGTACTCTCTGATGGCAGCCTCCCAAATGTCTTCTGGCCGATCTCACCCAGTCAGGAGGCGAGGCAGACTACTACTGTATTGATGTGTCTTACTTCCGAGATCTAATCAAAAGCACATTGCCAGCTAGCCGCCCCCATACACACACTCACACACACACAGCACTGCTACCATGACAGTATTAATCTCAGTTTCCGCTTCACTCCTTACTTCCGCTGCCTGACTGTCAGAACATATGGCACTCCATATTTGCTCATTATCATTTCCTGTGGCCATTATCGCAACTATGTCACCAATATAAACACCAAAATGTTCTTCTCACCCTCTTTTTTTTTTTTATAGAAAACTTGTAGAACGTTATGTAACTACTCACACTTTAATGGGACTGGAATAACAGTTTGTCGGGAACCAAAAGACACAATCTACACCCGATTCTGATTCAGAAGTGACACTATTCAGTCACAACTCTTACATGATTCACACGCCATAACAAAAATGTGATTAAAACAAATTCCACGTTTTAAGAGAACCTTATTATTAAATTCGAAGTTAGGGAGAGCGAATGAAAGTTGAGAACAGATACTGAAGATTGGACTTCAGAAAAGATGGAGATTTGACCGGAGTTGAATGAATTGCTGACGGCAAGCACTTAGCACTGTGAAGGGGTTCAAGGTGGTAAGCAGGAAGCACTGCCAGATAAAGCACGAACTTGTTGAATTCCGCAGCTTACCGGAACTGACGAGCGCGCTCTATTCTGCGCTCTCACGTCCGTCGGCGACTCTCGCCTCTTCACTCACCATTCCTTGCCAGGACACCTGGGCCCAATCTTCACGTCCGGCAAAATGCAATTCACTCACCGCTGACAACCTACTCCGTTAAGTTGCCTTCAAATACGCCGAAAGCTTCTTTCACAAGTAATTTCCTCTTTTTCAAAATTTACTTCATAAACTCTTTCCAAAGACACGAAGTTGATATTAATGAGAAATGTGAATAAAAATTTTTTAAACTATTTTTTAGAATAGATAAAAACTTGGTGAGGTTGTATTTAATATACTCCTTCGGTCGGAGATCTACAAGCTTTGAAGCTTGTAGCTTGAGCTACACTCTCCTATGAATATGAAGAGAACCTCACCTTTCTGTTCAACAGAACTAGAACAATACAAAAAAAAAAGTTTGGCTTAGTGGATGAAGAGGATGAACAGATTGAGAGGGCAGAAATTAGGCAGACGAGAAATGGTGAAGACGATCCAGGGCTCTGCAGCATCTCCGGTCATGCCAAGATGATTGAACGAGCACTCGGATGATGGTTAACATAGTTGTGGTCAGCCACTGACCTAGAAATGATGATCACACCACCTGACCAGATAATTTTTTTCTGGTCTGTCTCTTCAGTGACCGACCATTTTAAGGTGAGGAAGGCGTTTCACGCTGGGAAATTATACCAAAGGAGTTTTGGACTACCTAAAGGAAAACTTCCACGGGTGGATGCAGGAAAAATGGGAAATGGAAAAAAGAAAACATTTATTTACTCAGGAATGTTAACACTTCCTGAGATCCTCTTCGATAAAAATAATTATGAAACTGACACTCTGGTGAAATGAGAGTCATTTCGATGCTCTTCGAAACTAGAAGAAAATGAACTCCAAGTTGGAAGCACTTCGGGTAGTTCGATTTCTACCATAATCTTATAACAGGGTCTCCTGGAGGCGCCTAAGCCTGGAAACATTGTGGAGCGAAGAGCAAAGCAGCGAAAACAAACACTTCTATAGATAGCGTTGCTCTATTTTCGCTTTACTCTCCACTATGCGCGGTCCCATATGTTAGCATGTGTTTGATTTCGCCACTTCAAACAATCACTTCTATAGATAGCGTTGCTATATCTTCGCTTTGCTCTCCACTATGCGCGGTCCCATATGTTAACTTGTGTTTGTTTTCGCCGCTTTGCTCTTCGCTATCATCGCCGCTTTGCACGCCGCTCCACTATGTTTCCAGCCTAAACGAAATATCAAAGCAGAACTATCTGCGATAACCTGTTTTTAAGTTATGATGACCACGGAGACGCAGACTGACGAATCTCTTTTCCTTAGAGATTCCCAAAAAGGGTATTTCCGGTGAGAACTTGTTAATGGAAGTTTGGCCAATTGCCGAGGAAAGAAAGAGAAAGCAATTAAGTAAATGGGTGGAAGTGGATCAAGAATCTGGAAAACAGATTTCATTCAAGGAACGCGAGATCTGAATTAAACCTGAGAAGAATGACATTGAGCGTTCATGATGAATGTACGCTGTGGCGACGGCAGCATCAATGATGTATTTTTATAAATTCAGTTGAAGCGATCTTCTGTGTGTAAATATGGAGCGTAAATTTGAAGCTGGTATTAGTAGTGTTATATTGATCAATACGTAGCTTACATGTCCGTATGTATTATTATGTGAGTGTGAGTTTGGCGGGAAAACAGTGGAGACAGTGGGTCTAGACAAGGAGTGTGACGTCAATAGAGTCTTCAGTTGGGAACAAGTGGGAAGAAGAAGCTAGTTTGCACAACTTGTAATAGTTCACAGATTTATCAAAAGCTAATTCACAAGCTGTCACATTATTTAGCTGGACATCAATGGCTGGCCCAGGATGTCACTGGACACTCAACGCTTCTCGTTGGACATCACAATGGTGAGAATGTTCACTAGGAACTCTGTATGCTGATCCACAAATATACCATCACTTACTTCCTGACATCTTTACAGCCATCCCTGACCAAGAGTATTCCTTATCAAGAGAGTCCGATGACCTCACCACTGTAATTCTTGATGGATGGATCAGTAGTCTGACCTGTTTTATGAAAGGATAGTTTAGGGTGTAGTTGGTGTGGCCGGCACAAAGAACTGGTGTCGCCTTTGATGCTCCTCCTGTCCATCAATCATTTCTTGATATCATTCACCAAGTTTGTGAATGTGAAGTAGCAGTTTGGGTTAATAGATGGTCTGTAAAGCTGTGGCCTAGATTGATGAGCAGCATCCAGATATACTTCTTGGAAATGACTCCAATACAATTAGTCTTAGGATGAGAGTTTTGCAATTAATTCCTGCGCTGAGGAAAACCTGGAAGTTGGCCTTAAAAACAAGGAGGTTTTATCCTTTTCTCCCATTTTAATAATAGTTTAGAAATAAACCTAACAACTTCCTTCCTTAGAGCCCGTAAGCGGATTGTTCTAGAAATTCGAACTTGCCGCGTTCTTCTGCATTTGGGTTATGCCAAGTTTCACGCCTAACAAATAGTAACCAGTTTGCGGACTCAGCGGGGGGAAATGGAGAGCAATGGAGTGGCAGGATGTGGAGTAGAAGATGATGATGATAATAGAGGAGGAAGTCTAGGTGCGAGGCTGGCCACTAGAGTGCAGCGTCTAGTTAGTGAGAGATCCAACAGTGATATTTCACGGTTAATAATCAGTTACACAGTTTTGAGGAGGGCCTCGGCAAGTCCGGGGGTGTTCCCTTAGATATATGTAATCACACGTCACCCTCTCGCACCTTAGAGCGCACGCGTGCAGACGGGCGCCCATGTTATACTCACTCTGGCTGCAGAAGAACAGACATTGATAGCTGTTGAAGTGGAAGAAACACGTTTTTTCAACTAAACAGATATTAACAATCAATTTTTTATCTTCCGTCGTCCTGAATTAATACCAACATCATACAGTTCGTAAGTCTAAACTTAACGGGAAGTCTACCTCACCGGGGACTACCCTTAAACGATCTTTTCTAGGGAAATGGTGAACAAATCTCAAGGTATATTCCAAGTTTACAGACATCCTCCAGCGAATCTCAATACGTGAACAGCTCGTTCAAGTTCCGGTTGAAAACTTTTCTTTAAATTTGGAACTTTAACTAACCCTCCACCCACCCACCCACCGAGAAATAGGATCGTACAGTACACAAAAATGGCACGTTAGAGGAAATCTTCAAACCATTTCCTTTCTCAGTGGTGCACTGGAACGAATTTAATGGGAAAAATGTTTCGAATTATTGGCGCCATTTCAGAAAAGTAAAAACCTTTTTAGCCAACGGGCTCTCTTCCGGACTACGTAGTTTCCCACGAATTCAGAACTTCCGTTAAATATTTAATAGCTATTAATATTATTCTGGCGATAAAACCGTAAATTACACTCAAAAACACTTTAGACTGGAAATGTCAATCATGTGGTACTGTTTTATTTAAAGGGTAAGCATTGGATCAGAAAGCACCCCAGCTCAGGGCAGGTCCCCAACGCCATCTCACTGTATTTACAGATCACACTTGCTTTGCATCAGCTTCCATTAATCATGAAAACTTTTCAGTACCATGCACTTTTTTTTCGTGCCAAATGTCAAAAAAAGGGAGTCAAATGCGCCGCAGTCCAGTCACCCAGATGTGGGAATGAATTTTACATGTGCATGAGATCAGCTGCCTAGAATCAGACAGGGAGTTCGGCCGGTCGGTCAATGTACAGCACTGCATATTTCACCAAATTGCAATTGCATTAGTTTCTATTGTAGCACATTTACTCGGGTACAGGCATCAAACAATCTGAAAGTTGGCTTCTCGAGTGTACCATAAGATGTGATAAGTTTTCATATCGTTGCAGAGTCCACTGGAAGTAAGGAAATTGTGTACTCAATGGTTTTTCTACGATTCCCTTTTGTGTATTGTTATACACGCTGAGGAAAACGTTAGAGACAGCTTTATATCTGAAGTGATATTTTGGTAGCAAATTAAAACAATTCAGGGAAATATAGTATTTAACTGGCGAGCAAAATAGAGATCCACAATTTAATTTCAGACAGTTTTCACGACGAACTCAGATACGGAAAAGCTCTCTTTTTATCTCATCTCATATAAATAACTATTTAATAATTATCAAGAAAACAAAACCTAGCAAGTGAGAAAAGATTTTTCTTTACAATAGAGACCTGTTGACAGTAGCACACTTACTGTTGTATCCATTTGAAGAAAATGGCGGCTAGCTAGATGTGTCAGCTGGAATCCAGCCAGTTACCATTCCGGCTAACTCTCCAGTCTAGAGTTCTTTCGAACTACTTGTTGTGTGCTGGAGCACACCTCCAGACTCATACGTCACATTTCCAGTCAGAGGGTTATTTCATCTTAATTTATCAATCTAGTGACCAGATTTTTTGGCTGAACTGGGAGGTTCTAATTTGGGTTTCCCAAGGGTGATGAAGGAACGCGCTGGACCAGAAAAAGGAGAATATCTTTTCTGAGCGACTTTCTCAAGATGGCAACCTCAATTTCCGTTCACATTTTTGCCAATTATTGGTTGGGTGCGTCGTAGGTTCGCTATGTTAAAGCGACGGTAATGACGTCACATCCTTCCAGAACTACTTCATGTAGGATCCTAAGATCTACCCTTTCGGTCAAGCGATTTCCGGCTCCTCTCTCCTCTCTCTTCCTAGAACATTCTAGGGGAGCCTGGCTTCCTTAATTTAGGGGAACCGTCCTAAAAACATGAAGTTTAGATTATTAGAGGTAAAACTAATATTACAGGCTTCTCCCTAAATGTTGTCTTTGTGTAATGTGTGTTATTAAAACTGTCCGGTAGGACAGTTGTATAAGGGTTGATCATCAAAAACTGCACGAATAAGCGTAACGTTGAAAAACACCCAACTTTGACAATTTACAATGGGCACTTCCTTTAAGAGGGGAAGAGGAAGGAAGTGGGAAAGTGCCGCTTATTGAGAATTGAGTGAGTTTAAAATTCAATGTTTGCAGAGATTTTCCAAAAACAAGAGTTGGAAACTTGAGATTGTGGTGGGGGTGATGAGGGGTGACTAGATCAGCTGTTGAAATTACATTTGCATTAAATACCTAGCAGATGGATGATGATTCTTAAGAAAAAAATATATGATTAATTTATGATGGCAGTGATCAGGTTGTTTTGGCGCGAACCAAGCCCCAGAATGAGAGGGAGACGAAGAAAGTTAGAGATAGTCCGCCTCTCTGCCGCCTTTGCCACCTTCCGCGCTGCCCATTGCAATAAACCAGTTCTGTGACTTGTGGTGCTTATGTATGTGTAGGCAGCCCCCGGACTGGGCGGTGAACCACCGCCAAAGTGGGTTGGGGTTGGCATGGTCTCCTCTCTCCTACCGACACTGTCCACCCCCAGCTCTCCTGCTCCAGCTCTGTTTGCTGAATTAAGTGGGTAGTTTTAGGGTGAAGAGGCAGGGTTCTTTCCTTTCTTTTTGTGATTTCTCTTTCTTGTAAATTTCTGTCGTCTCTCTGAGGAGAATGGAGGCAGCATGAACGACTAGAACGCAGGGAGTAGCAGGCGACCAGAATAGAAGTGGAGGTGACGATCGGGCAGATGTGGTAGTAGTGTTGTTTACCAGCAGCAGAGTTCACTCTGTCCGCTTCTTCTCTACTTCAGGGCAAAACAAGTCAATTGGAAGTCGCGCTGCCTGGGAGCAGCGGGGCTCGCGTACAAATAACCCAACTCCATCCATGTCGCCTCCCCGTAGCTGGCTCAGCCACCACGACTAGAACTCCAAATGGAGCACCCAGGGATGAGCAGGGAATACGACCTCTATCAGCGTAAACAGAACAATAGAGAGATAAAAATGAAATAAAAATGGAACAGAAAGAGTTCCCCCTACTCTCTCTTTCAGATTGTGAGAGTGCTGACGAAGTTGGGCAGGATCGAACTCCGACCACTGCGACCTGTTTGACAAACTTTTTTGTCCTTTGATTGGCCATCCCCAATCACTGAGTCACTGTTTACTTGGCCTCCATACTTCACCAATACTTTTAAAGAATAGTTTCACACATTCAGTCCCAGTTTGCCACTCCAAGAGGTTGAGGTCGGTCCTTCTACCGAACCATTGATGTATTCCTTGAAATAATATCTTCTGGTGGAGGGACTGAGAGGAATCTCTCTCTGGCTCTTTCACGATAAGGCTCGAAATGAAGCCTTAGGAAGATTTTACCCTATTTGCATGTTGGCGTGGAAAGAAACGACTAACTGCACTCTGGGGAGTTATCCCCCTTTTTGGGTGAAAGCCAGCAAAGTTGGCTACTGGAGCCCAGGTGATGAAGGAAATCTCCCCGATACTTTAGGAAAGTTCTAAGTACTACTTTACTAAGTACCTTTACTACTACCACTCCCTCAAAGATCCCTCTGAGGAAGACCTCCCTTATTATGAGAACCATGCGCTCCAGGAAGCACCAACAATAACACACCTTGTGAATGCTAGACCCCAAGCTATCTTTACCGAGACAAATTAACCGCTTCAACTTTTTATGCAAGACAGCGGTGATAAAGTTTGATTCAAAACCGATATCCAACAAAACATTTACATTCTAACCCAGTAAATATCATTGCGGCAAAACTTAATTGCATGTCCTTCATATAAACAATTAAAACACATTTTTTACTAATTTGATTTTGTTGATCCATTAATAACTGTCTCAAGATTATCAACAAGATTGGATCAATTGCAAATAAAATGACTTTTACTACAAATCAATCAATTTAAACAGTTATTTTCCAGAGACAATAAACCACTTGTAGAGCTACCGCCATTATCAAACACCTTGCTAACAACTTTTTCTCTTGAATTTTTTCAGATAATATTAACTCTTTAAAATATATAAAAAAAAACTTTTTTAAAGTCTTTAATCGATAAAAATTCTGACTTTAAAGCCTTTAATTTTTCTACTTCACATTTAGTAATTTTATTCAATTTTTTATAAGCAACAGCTGATACTAAAACATCGCAATTATTGACAATGTAGAAGACTAGTGTTTGATAACACCAAAATTCATCCATTTAGATTACTTGAAGAGCATTTACTAATCGATACAATAAGCTGACATTGACGTGACCTTCAATCAGAGAAATGAACATGTGTTTGAGAATCAAATATTGCTGTAAAATCACATGTTGGAATTTGCCAAATCGGAAGTGTGAATTTGTAGAAAGATTTGTTTTAGCTTCTGAGTTCCGTCAGCTCTTATCTAGAGTCCTGAAGTCCTCTGATCTCAGTGGTTTAGCCAAGTAATATTTAGCATAATTCAAAGTTTCAGTGGATCTTATGAATGTTACAAGGTGGTTTTTGTTTTTACCTTTTATTAGAAGAATATTTGTTAATTTGGAACTTAAATTGATTATTATTCAAAGAGTTCGAAAATCTGAAAAATGCGGGCGAGTTGATCACACACTAAATTTAGAATGGAACTTAGAAATTGAGTGACAAACTGCAGTCCCACAGAGTGCACTGTGTATGTGGCTGTCGATTAGAATGTGTGCAATACGAGTATAACAATGTTGCAACAGTTGCACTTAATGCAGCATCCAAACAAGACGGCTGTATCAAATATATACAAACACTTCTAGAAAGGTTGGTAGTGTTGAAAAAGTGGCCAGCCTGGGTTGATAGATGTGCATTCAGCTTGCACTTCCGCAAACTTAGAATATAGAAGTGATGGACGGGTGTGCGGTACTCCCACGTGCCGCTCGAGCACACAGTTTCCCCCGGGAATACCAATCTGATGAGTGGTCCAACAGCGAGGCGCCGCTCATTTTCTGCAAAGTTCTGACCCCGCCTTGTCATCGTATTCCAAGTTGCCATACTTGGTTTGAACCATCGTAATCACACTTCATCAATCATTCCTAAAAATAGACCTGGATCTAGAGTTTGTTAATAAAATTATTTCTCCATTGAATGGACTTGATCCAGGTTATTTAGAAAATACCTTAGATATCATTCTGACGTATTCCCGTGAATCTTTGACTGACAAGCAGGCCATGAAAACGCCTTATTTCATGCCGAATCAGTTAAGAAAGACCTTACAAATCCAGGAATAAACCAGCATCGACTGTGTAGTGGCAGGATAAGGAACCCTAGAACTTAGAAAAAGGGGATCTACATGTTTCTAGCAATACGCGACCCTAGAAAGGTCAGTGCCCACTCTTTTCGAATGTATTCTAAATCTCTTTTTATTTGTTCGTTTATTTTAGTTTTGTCGTGATATTCCTAATCCATCCAAGAATATTCAGGATCCCAAGAAGAATAGCCAGGACCGCCAAATAGCTCAGTTGTCCTGGGATCAGAGTGAGAACAAGTACAAGAACGATGGTTATTCCTTAGGATCAGAATAATGTTTGGGTACTTGGGGCAATTTCCGGTACGACGGAGTCAAGAGACGGAACTGCAGTACATCGAACTACTTGCAGGAAAATTGTTGAGCAATTTCTAGCCGGCGATGACCTACTTGACTTAGTTTAGGAAAGGTGGTAATAGAACCAATGAGAACCGATGCCGCGCCATATTGGGCAACCCTAATACGAGGTTTCCATCTAGACTATTAGCGACCCAAATTCTTTTCCACTTTAACTACTTCTATTAAACCTAGAATAGCGCTTGACTTACAAATGCCTGGCATCCAAATCGACGCCTTTGAAGAAATAAAGATGGAAAGAGCTAGAGAGGTAAGGGTAGTTGTGTCAGAAGGACCAACCAAGTTGAATTCCTGTCGGTGACCGCAAAGAAGAGGAAGAAGCCTGGAGTAAAATTACAATCAAGTTGGCGACCGGAAATCACTGTTTACTAAAAATAAATCGCTCTGGTTTTAATCCAAAATATGATTGTAAAATTTAATGGTTGCGATAAAGGTGGCGGGAGACACTTTGCAGGGTCGTTAAAGGCACTTTTATCTGTTTGAACTTTGAGAAGATGAAGGGCCGGTGGCGGACAAAAGGTTGATTATCTGGTTAGTTCCATTGCCCTCTCAGTATTAAGGTTATCTCGTAACAGGACGGTTCAATAAACACTTAAATCTTCCTCAGTTAAAATAGTTTTTGTAAGAATTCGCAAAGAAAGAGATATACCCGTAATTAGAGAGTGCATCCCACAGAGCCAGCTGCATGAGTGACCGAGGGCTAGTGACTTGTGGGATGTTATCGGCCCCCGGTCGAAGCCGCCTCCATAACCACCCCACATGGAGCGCCACCCCCGGCTGTCGCTGCCAACTGATCGTTTAAACTCTTTATTGCCCATCCTCTAGCAAGGATTAAGTCCAGCCAATCGTCAAGTGAAAGGAGACCTCATGGAGCTTTCCGTTTAGTTCTTTTATTATGGAATCTCGGCGGCTTTCGATGTGGAAATCTCTGTAGTTCGCATCGTCTCGCCTACACAGACGCTGTCTTCTTCTCTGCCCACGGACTCCTCCCCAAGCACCCAACTTCTCAACCCATCTATCCCAACTTTTCTTCCTTTACAACCGGGATAATTATTAATATTTTTACGACTGTAGACAGCAGGCTGGCAGAGGACAGTTTTATATTTAGTTTTACAGTTCTGTTTGTGCCGATAGAGCTCGCCTCCCACGCGGCGCCCCACCAACCTCCACAGATTTACAAGAAATATAATAAAATAGTAAAAAAGGGAACAATTTTCTATTGTCAAATCGATTCGCGTCGATTCTTTATAGTAGTTTTGTTTTCATCCTTCCATCTCCGGCTTTGGATTTGCATTCCCTATAATTTATTGGTTTCTCCGCTGTTTTACTTTATTACTTTCCCTAACTTCTGGAAGAGCCAAAGCTCCCAAACCCTGAAAAGCTTTTAAAGTCAATTATTTAAAAAAAAGGAAAAAAAAATATATTGAATATAGCATTCCCAGCATCCTTGCAGCCATTTTACAGCAATGAAGACAACAATCTCTACGAACACTCACATGCCTTTCTCTTACCGGAAACTACAAATTAAATTTTCTTTAAACTCACAATTAGTTTGAAAACCAGCAAAATTAGTTCAGTCCATGAGCAGACCAAGACAGAAGACACACCAATCTTTTAATGGTATAAAATATTACTTTGTCAATTAGTCCTGAAGATGGACCTAGTCCCTAGGTCGAAAGCTCGGCATAATAAAGTTTTTTCATGACTGAAACTGGCATTATTTTTTCATCCTATTGAAACTATGATTCAGTCACCAAAAATAATGAACAGTACATCATTTAATATTAACCCAGATTAATTATTACCAATTATTTCGTTTTTATTTTGTTACCAAACTCTGATAGACGGCGTTAGCTGTGACTTTTGGGCTTAGTAAAACATTACGTTACGGTAATTTCCTAAATAAAAGTATATTATTATTATTATTACCTACTATTATTGTTATTATCTAGTATTGTTATTATTAATACCTATTGTAATTATTATTATTATTATTATTACCTTTTATTGTTATTACCTATTATTATTATTATTTCCAATTATTATTAACGCTTGACTAATACATGAAGTATCGTTTATAAGTGAATGAACTTAAACGGATGATTTATATTTAAAAAATTAATAAATAAAATCATTGAAGTATTCATTGTAATTATGTTGGTGTAAGCATTTTTTAAAACCAATTTTAATTTTTTTAGCCTGGGAATTACTTTTATTTCTTATAAAGTTTTTCTTTTTAACCTGTGATTAATAGTTTGATTATTATAGATTAATAGATATTACAGTCAATGTAAGTTAAATGTGGTGCTACTTGAGCAAATATTTTATAGATGAAAATGGCCGGGATTAGGGTCTGTGACATCTAATAAATTCTAAAAAATATTAATGAAAATTTAATGCAGTAAAATTGCTCAAATGATAAAGTACCAGTGAAATGTTTGGTACTTGCTGATTTCTGTACCTTTTGGCGTTTAATCAACCCTTATACTTCAACTTTTTAAACTATAAATTTTTGTTAAATAGTAATGAAGCTATTAAACATTTTCGTACAAAGTCTGAGAGAAGAATAAGTCGTGTGAGTTTTTACACCGGAGAATTAGTGAACTGGAGCACAGGAAGTTCCTCCCCGTCATTCAAGGATCCCCAAAAGAGATATCATACAAATTCTCCGATATGTAAATCGTGGTAGAGTATAAATTTTGTAATAATATACATATATGTTATATATTTATGTATTTGAGGCTTGGGGCACGCCTACTTGTTGATGTAGAAATAGGAATAGAGTTATCTAGTTGATAATTTAATTTTTATTCCAGCTGAGGAAGAAGAAACCTCCCAGAATCTGGAGGGAGGTGGGGCAATATTTCATGAGCTTTTTGTGTATACATCGACTCAACATTATTAACACTTTATCGATTATTAAATAAAGAACATTAATGAAGTAGATGTTCGATGGAGCCTCCAGTGTCGGCAACTAGCTCTTGATCTGCACAGTGTAGGAGTCATCATCATACCGGCTTATTTATCTATTATTAATTATGAATTAATAATATTTTTATTTCTTCCTAATAAATATATATATCTTGATTTAAAATTTAATTTAAATACAACAGAAAAATGGGACACAACAGATATGAATTATTACTACATATCCATACACACTGTCGATTCATTTTTAGTTTTTCTTTCATCTTTATTTGATTAAGTTCGTCATTAGTTTTTAGTGGATTAGATTAGATAGAGGCTGCGCTGGGGTACGGAGACATCCGGTCACGTGGTGCGTCGGACAGCTGGAGGATCCTTGGAGCAACCAGCATCCTCACTCCCCGTAGAAATGGACACGTGGATTTATTCAGGGCCAACTTCAGGGATTATGGTGTCCCCAAGTGAGGCCGAACATAATATTTTAACATTTTAATGATAAAAAGCTTATGGTTTGAGGGAGCCATGGCCCGGGTTGTTGTTCACCCTGATCGCGCCTCCAGTGAAGATGTCCCGCGACTTGATAAGAGGAGGTGTGATGCTGTCTTCACATTCAGGAGTCAATTAAAGGGAACACATTGTCATCAAGTATTAGAATCCATTGCTATTGGTGCCATTACAAGCAGAAGATAAGACTCTACAAGAGTCTATGAGTCTATTACAACTAACAGTAGATATTAGTGAAGATAAGGGGCGGTAATGAGGAGAGGTGGCCCCGGGCAGCCAGTCATTGAATATGCTAAACAGAACATGTGTTCTCCGCTGCAACCTGTGATTGATAATTATTTAAATGAGCCTCTAGTCTCTCACACTAACACTCACCAACATAAACAACTGGCCGCACACACTCACACTAACTACACAAGTTTAAACTTTGCCAGTCTCTGTCCGCGCGCTAAAAATAATTAATATCAATATGGTTTTTAATTAAATATATAACTTCCTTTTTCGAAAATCTAGCGTGAACTTTACCTGAGTGAATTCCTTTAAACATGGACTTTGTACTAGAATGTTTGTTGCCGTTCACAACATGTCGTCACAGTTTCTTCACAGTCAATGTTCCCTGTGAAACAAAGTCTACACCAGTAAAAGCCATGACGACTGCCTGGAAAAATTACGAAACACTAGAAGAAGACGTAATGTCGTACACTTACGGCGGGCCGATATTCTTTCCATTTTATAAACAATTAAATTTCAGCGGCGCCACAAGAAGTGCACTTCAAAAATTTGTATGATAAAAATTTTTATAAATGAAAGTAGGTAAGCAATACGTAGTTCACCAGCCTTAAAGAAAACTCATTGGAACCGTCTATCTCAAGAAAGGTTGATGGTACGGAAAATTGCATAGAGCTAAATTTGTAGAGAATTTTATGCTCTATAAATATTTTAATAACTTTAAATGTCATTTAGAGCAAAGAAAACAAGATATTTACAAAAAAAAAAAAGATTTTCGTGAGACCATTGACAACTGATTTCCGGTGACGCGGCAAGAGATCATTTGAGCCAACTTATAAAATGCCAAAACAAAGATTTATACAATGTTTATAGCTTATTATCTTCCATTCCGAGACTTACCTCCTTTGTTACCTAATTTGTTTGGGCTGAGAGTAAGATAAAGATGTTGAATATGGACCTGGAAAGCCGAGAGAATTTGCCACTTTCGACAAAACAGATTGATCTGAATGGTTGAAATTGCTTCCTCAATGGAGTTATTTACAAGTACCCTTCTTGCTGAGACCTGTGAAACCCATTGATAAAGAAAAATGGCCGATATGTGCAGTGGTTGCAGCCATTCTCAGTTAAATATGTCTAGATCAGATTTTCACACAATAGGAAGGCGCGTATCTCATTAACTAACTTGCAACTGCCTCGTTAATCATTCTTTTTAGCCAAGTATCTGTTACTTCTAATTAACCAAATTAGCTAGGAAATCTCTTCGTAATCTGGAAGCAAATGTTTGAGTGTTTTCGGTGCACTCTTAACCTTATCCATTAAACCCTTACACTTCCTTCAAATTCAGTAAAAGATTTTGAAATAAATGAAATGGTTACTAACAGTTACCACCATATAGTGCTCTTAATAACTGTTCAGGAACCTATACCAAATAAATATTCCAAGATCAAAGATCATCCAAAGATCCAGGTCTCAAATCTAAAAAAGCGAAAAATCAAGAGTACAAAAGTTGAGCTATTTCCTTCAAAACTCGGGATTTTGGCGGACATTTAACCATTCTTAACTGCGCTATACGTTGCACAAAAGGAGTCTAATCAGTGTTACGTATCTACAGTTTGAAGAAAAGGCGCCTCGAGAACAGACAGTCGTGTGAGTGTTCACAGTGAGAAATTGAGGGAAAGTAATTAGGTAAGGAAGGGAACAGTGCGGTTTGAACCCCTTAACCTGTTCTGAGCTACTCGTAGCAGTCCGGGCAAGATAGATGGCGTCAAAAACTGGTTTCAAATTCTCACGAAAGTTATTAGTGACTGTACTTTGGGTGGAGCATCTTTAAACTTCCACTTAATTGGGCTGTAAGTAAAGTTGAAAGTTCAAAGTTACTTAGTTTGAAACAGTGTTCACTTCATCAAATAGAGGAGAGACCGTTTAATTAATGTTGTTAATTCGAAATAACCAAACATCGGAGGGGTGCTCTGGTCGGAGTCTAACAAGAGTGGTGTTATTTAATGGGACAAAGTTAACTATCGGGCGACTGGAGGCGGTGCAACTTCTGTGCAGTCCATTGATCAAGTGATGTACGGGGTCAGCTGCCTTCTTCCCAGCCTCCATAATGAACTGGGACATACTGTCTGACCAAACAGACGTAACGGGTCTGTCTTCATTGGAAGCCCTCAATCGCCCACATGGCTCTCTTCCAAGTACCGCGGTCTACCTCTAATTACCTTTTCTTCTACCAGGTCCTGCCACAAATACAGAATGTTCAATCAAGAATTACAGACCTGATGCTGTACACATGGCCATCCTGAAAGCTCTCATTTCCTAGGAGCATTCCTTGACTAACCCGTCTCTGCCAACTTCGCAGTTTTACTTAGAATACAAAATTCCACTAACCAGATGATTCTTCAACGAATTTTGTTCAAACAACAAATTAAAAAAGTGTTCAACCTTAGTCAGGCTCTTTTCCGTGATGACTTAAATTGTTGAAAGTATTATATTCGTATCGACGAAAACAAATATCCTTTATAGATAAATGGCAAGCTGTTGGAAGCCAAGAAACCATAAACAATACAATGTGCTCCTTCTGTCGATGGGTACATGAACTTATTCTTGCTTTGAACGTCCAAATCCAAATAAATTATTTTTTTCCCCCCTATTGTTATCTTTAGATTACCATTCGGCTACAGTGGCAGCCGCCTCAAAGTATTCATATCAAAGGTAAAACAGAAAGTACCTATGTCTAAATAGTATAACCTTCTTACATCGTTTAGAGACGTTTAGGATAGGACCAGGAGTGGATAAGCAGAACGAAAGAGGAAAAAACCAGCGACTAGTGGAGAATGTTAAAGAAGGATTTACTTATTCTTTAGTTCTTGTAGAATGGGTTAAGATGACACTCTAGACTGGAGAGGATCTTCAGAAGATGGATTTGGGTAAAGGAGTGTACTGTGATTATCAAAGGTATCTCAAGGAGGGAGTCGATTGTAGTGCATCGGGAAGAGTCACTCGCAAGTCTGAGGAATTAGTATTTAGATGTGTGGAGTTTCTTGATGTTGCTGCTCCAGCGTCAAGGAGTAACATCAACCTGATGACCTCTTTGTAGAGGAGAATTTAGTTCAGTCATTTTGGAATCTCCTGAGAGGGTAAAGCAGTTTTGCAGGCACCTTGACCAGTCCGTGAGTAGAGAAGGTCAATTCGAAATTCTGAGTTAGGTCAAGGGCTACTTGTCGTGGCTAGCCCAAGGGTTGAAAGTATTGCCGTGATCAATTTAACAATCGTTATTATTGTAATATTATTAAGTGAACACGAGATGTGCCACATTAAGACTACTGACCATTTAGTAAAAGTTATTTGTTTAAAGAAAATTTGGTCACCTAAACTGAGATAGGAGAAGTCGGTGCGCGATTTTTGTGTTTCCAATATTCTCCATTTCTATTAATAAATCCAACGTACTGGAGAATTACAAATGTAAATTATGGTAATTAACAATGTTGGATACAAGAAATTAATAACAAAAATATGGTAAAAAAGTACCATTATGCGCGTCAAACAGGAAATGTGTGGGATTTCCTTTTGTTTTCTCCAATGCCATCAAGATCAGCTGTCTTCCTGCAGAGGATCTGTGGCCTTTCTTTTATACTTTAATTATTTTAGTATTTTATTTTTTATTTTTTTGCTAATTTCAGAAATTATTCCACTACTTGCAGTGTACACACTCCTCTGATCGGCTGAGACTAACAACATGGTTGAATAATGTTTCGTTTCTCTGAACTTTCTTATTGGGTGAAGATCGGGTAGATTGGCGATACCAAGTTCTCGAGCAGGAGACCATCTGGGGAGAACTCATTTTAAAAAAATTCGATACCACCGACCTCACAGTATATCGAAGGACTTGGCTACAACAAAGTCTCATCAAAATGTTGGTTGCACTAGAAGGAGAAGAGCATTTCTCATGGGCATTTCTCTAGAACATGTTTGTTTGGAAAGCACTATTTAGTTTTCTTGGTGGGAATACAATTCAGACATTGTGATCTAACATGATTAAGGCGGAGCTTGAAACTTGTCCCGGAATAATGGGCACGCTAAAGGGAAAATAAAAGTTTAGGTAAAGAAAGGTGGACTAACCCGGGAATAGAACAGGAGCGGAGGATTGCGAACTTGGGGTGAGCGCCACCACATTTACTTCCAAAATAACTCAATAAATATCTCCCCTTGTTTGTTACTAAACTTCTTTTATTTCTTTGTATTTTTGTCTGGACTTTGAAGTAAAAGTTTAATATTGCGGGCGAGAGAGAGGGGGACTTGCAAAGTATTTGCGGTAAACAAGCCCTGCGGCTCAAGAAATAGATGTGAAGAAAACAAGAGCTCCGTATCCCGGAGTCTAGATAGAGTAGAGTCCCGTGTCCGGAGTCTAGATGGAGTAGAGTTCATGTCCGGACCTCTCTTGACAGCCCATCTCCTCCCCGCAAAATGGATGGCCAAACTTCAGTCCATAAATTACAACCACTTATTAATATTGCAGTTTTGCCATCTCTAATTAGATAAACTTGCAAACAAAATGTTTACTTTACCGTAATGGGAGTATCGTGCAAGCCTTCTCAGCTCTACACCGGATATCTACATTTTGAGATCCTCTTAGTGCGGAAATGGGTATTACGTTTAGTTCAGATTTTATATTTCTAGTGGCTGCCACGGGGTAGTAGGAGAATAAGATTTTAGATTAGGACAAGAAGCACGGAACAGTGTTCACACCAGAGTACGCCACAATCGCTTAGATTTATGGAATTGAGTTCGAGACCATGCGACGTGAAGTGAGCAGGAGAGGTCGAAACAAACAGTTGCAGACGCTGTATGTCTGTCAATGGCCGATCCTCTTGTCCACTTCAAGTCAGCCTTCCTACCTGACGGAGAGCCGCCCCACAAGACTTGATGGGGCCTCCACGCTGAGCACTTTATTACGTCTGATTTGAGAACAACTACCAGACTGGAGTGGTCTCTCTGGTTCCCACACTGACAGCATCAATCTTCTTCTTACCCAAAGCAAAAGAAGAAGTTTTGTCAGCAACTTTTAGGAAGAAAGAGCACAGTGACTGGGCGATTTTAATGTTCTTATAAAGAGCAAAGCGGTTCCTCTACTTGTTCAGTGCGAGGGTTTTTGTTTTGTGTGCATTTCCAACTGAAATATAAACACAGTGATTAGCCTACTTGCAGGTCCAGTGGCTGACAGAACACATTCCTCAGCGGTCCACTTGGAATGATGCTCAACTAGACACTCAACCTTCGGCTCTCCAGATTTCTTTTCCTTCTACTTTCTTTTACTCCTGGCAACAGAAATATGTGATCGCTTCTAAGTATCCTTTTTTTCTTTTTAGTTTTCCCTGAGTTCGAAAATGGCTTTTACAAATCGGTCAGTGTGCGTTACGTTTCTGTGAAGGTGAAGAAAATAATTCAAAAACCAAAATTACAGGAGGTGAAATTAAATGAATAGGCCATTATTTTATTTTGGGTTGGAATAAATCATTTTCGATTTGCGAAGTTTTCCGCCAAAAAAAAGTGTGATATCGATTCAGTCGATAGTCTGTGGCTCACGTGCTTTGCCCTAACATGAACTATCATCTCTCAATTACACATTCTTTCACACTCTTATTCCAATTTAAGTTAAGCAAATTTTAAAACTGGACATAATTAAACTGGTACGCCATTATTAACATACCACAGCCTTCTGAATTCATTACACGAACTTTCCAAGAATTTTCAAATAAATGTTACGGATCTACGCATGTGTGAAAGAAATATGCAACAGGTTAGAGGAAGTGGCCGAATAAGCCGAACCAATCCAAACTAGTTCCATCCAGAATTAATAGTGGGAATCAGGATATGGAGTCCCTGAATATACCTAGAGTATTGATAACCAAGTCAGCCAATGTTTATAATTGTCAAATTAAACACAAATAAATTAGTTTTTTTTAGAGAGAATTAACTAGGAGCCAGGTAAATGTCCAACAAAATGGACTTGGTATCGGCCAAACAATTAAGGCAAGTGAGATGTAAAGGCAAGCAATAAAACAAACTCCGGCTGGCAAAGAATGTCGACAAAAACCATATAAGGTCGGTACGGCTAAGATTTATGTAGAATTACGGTTTTCGGGGAAGGGGCCCGCCGCAACATTGTTCCCCAACATAAAGGTAAATCTTCACCTTACTGTTTTTGGCTAGATACCTTAATTGGTATCATTAAATTGGTTGATCTGCTAAGTGACTGCTATAAAAACCTGCCTGCATAACTGATTGAACCGTTTAATTATTAAAAAGAGCCTGCTTCGTGGTTCACCTGAGAGCACAGCCTTCTAGGTTTACTGAGGCTAACAGTAGAAGACCCTTAATGGTTTACGGCTGACATTTACTTCCAAAAAGCCATACAAACTACAGAACAACTACTAATGTTACACAGTTCCAGGTGCTGGAATACCAGTTTTTAATTGCAGAAGCTGCACAAATGTTTCTAAACTGATAGTGGTGTCTGGCCAGAGCGAGAACAATACAACTTACTGGCTAAACTCTGCTACATTCCACTGCCATCACAATCTGCTTATCGTTTTCACTTCCTTCTATTTGTACTAAGGAAGAAGCAGCATTGCTTTCTGGTCAAATTTTAGTGTTTGTTTTCACCAAAAGAGCAAGTTTGGAGGTTCTAAATTGTTGTTTTATGAGTGCATAAGTGCATTTGAACACTTTGCGTCAGAAATGATGAAGTATTCTGTTTGAATGACCTAACTGTAACTTAGCGATCGCATTTCCTTTATTAACAGCTTTTCTGGAAAACAGTACGACTTTTCTTTGTGCATGAACTTTTTGTCTTTTGACATTTTCTCATTAATACTTACGTAATTTGGTCGGTTATTAAACACCCTTGAACTTCGTAAAGCTACGGTAAGTACCGTTTCCTAAGATCGTCTTGTTTTAAGTGATAAAAGAAATACGAATTTGCATTCCAGTACAACCTTCTCAGTAATAGCTCATTTTATTTAATAAATTAAATAAGTTTAAAGTTAAGGAAGGAGAGGATAACTTTAGGGATAAGGTTTGCGCAGTTTCTTTGCTTCCATCTGACATAACTGCTGTTCACATTTTTAGGGCAATTTGAGGAAATAAAAATTAAATACGCCAAATAATTAGAAATATATTTATTTCAAATTAAATAAAAAAAGTCATACAAAAAATATAATAAAATAGTCGAACCTAACATCATACTTGAAAAATACTTTGATCATTAGTTTGTGAGTAGAAGTACGAAAAACCAATTACGACCACATAATCTACTCTCCAGATGGACCCAAAATATTAACTCCCTTCACTTTCATCAAAAACTCAAAATCCTGGAGAAGTTTATAGATCCGGTTGGAGCCTTCCTTGATACAGCAGGGTTATTGACCCGACGACTTTCCGGAAGTAATTAAAGTTAGTTCGGTGGCAGTCTGTTGGCATTGCATAATAACTTGGGTATGATTGTTGGGAACCCTTGTTGGTGGCCTCTGGGAATTCACCTTTGGGGTGACTCTGCCCAGTGTAGGGTTGCAGCAAACAATCTGGCTGACTCATCTAGCTGAATTTCAAATTATCAGAAACCCCATCTAATACATTTACATATCAAAGTTACACAAGTGGAAGAGCATCTACTGCCACTGTAGGAACTCCTTCCGTTTATTTAAGTTGTTATCCAAGTGAATGGGGCCCATAGCGCAATGGTGGTCACTGAAGTGGCCAGCGGCCACCTGCAGTAGCAGGTCCTGTAGCCAAGAAAGAGCCTGAACTCTATTACTACGGATACCGGGGATAGTTTATAATCGGATGAAAGGTGCAATAGTTAGAAATACAATGCCAACAAGATCTACACCTAGCAGATTGGGTATCCCTGAAGTGCTTTAATGTAGTCTGCTAGAACATCTGTCATCCCAGCAAGAGCGTTACAAAAGAAGTTCCAGAAGAAACGGATATTAAGGGCGCAGAGACCTTAGCTGACAATGCGCTGCATACAACTGGGCAAGAATGGCCTGCGAATGATGCCAGATGTTCCTCAGAGTCATTGCAGTCTTAGACGGCAGCAGATGAAGTTGGAAAACTAGTGTTGTGATCTGCCCCTTCCTGTAAAACAAAAGTATTAAGTTACAATAAGATTTTGATTAATTATATGGAAATTGTTGGCTTACCTCAGCTAGCTGGTCGAGTTCGCAGCAGAGGATAGGAACAAAAATTGCTTGCGTACGCGTGAGGCGTACGCCCTCTCGAGGGAGAAAATTGAGGCTATTAATGAGATTTTGCGAAACCTTGTACCACTGCCATCTTCATCTGCAACTGATTCGGCTTTAGTGCTGTATACGATTGACCACTGAAACAGCAAACCGACTGGATATCTCTAAATGAGAAAATACCCTAAAACATGTTTCATATTCTAAAGATCGCCATAATTCCTGGTGGGAAGTGAATTTTAAAAATTAGTCCTACTTGGATTACTCCAAGAAAATGTAAGAAACTAGAATATCCTGATAGTGCCAATGGCTGGCTTCTGAACAGAGATAAAGAGGAACTGACCCTGGCAAAAATATCAGAGAATTTATCTGATGGTGACTTAGTTGTAAGTCGACCATATTGACATTTCATTTTTAAATCTAGGAGCGGGGAATGTCAACGAGACTTATCTTTGTCTGTTAAAGATCTCAACTTTAAAGGAACCTCCTACTTGGCGCTTGCTGCCCACTCTGGTCAGCATCACCCTTGCAACTTCCAGCCCCCATTATTAATGACCGCTTTTAAGAGAGCAAACTTTTGTGCAGCGGGCTGAGCCAAGAGGATCAAGTTTCTCGAATTGCCGTTTTCAACCATTACTCGGCATCTTCGGGTAAATCGCAATCATACAAGCTATAGGAAACCTCTATGCTACACGTAAATACCCTTTAAGAGAAAAGCGTGAACAAACGGAAGGGATTTTCATTGACTTCCCGTCCTATGGGCGGCAGAAAACGAAGTTTCCGTTTCCTGCAGTTTTTCATCATGAGTTGGTGTTCCAGTTTTAGATATCGTTTCCACCGGAAATCTCTGTATTCATGGTCCTTGGAGAGTAAGACATAAAAGATAGAGCGTATGTAACCAATAGCTCGAACCAAACATAACGATAGCTCAAATAGGTGTAGTTTACACAGGAAGTGACGGTGCAGTAATTTTGGCAATCTCTTTGACGGAAGTACCAAATTTCTGATTTACACTACTTCGTGATTTTTATCAAAAATGGCTGCAACTCATATCTTTAAACTTAATACAATAACTGTATTCTTGATCTGCGTTATGCAATACGTTTGCGTGATGCGATTGATGGCATTTCCGGGAGGGGGCGTGGCCGGACTCATTTCCCTTTGAAGTCCATCTTAGTGTAATGCAGTGCTTCACAAAAACTTAGTCGCGCGGAAAAGTTGGTATTATTTAGATCCGCTAGAGTGAAGTACGGTTCTAGCACTGTGATAAAAGGAAGTAAATTAATTGCTAAAATTCTGAGTTTATAGAGAAGCAGCATCACCGGAAGTGCATAATTCTGGGGTGTTTTTCCCCAGTTTTCCCAAAAACAAATGGAAATCTTAATACTTACACTAGGACTTGAAGCGCTTTTTGTGAAAATTGAGTTAGGAAATATTTTGGCTTGCACTTAAATGCAACTTCTAGTTTAGATTTCACCTCCATCAATCATACTGTGAATTAAAGTTGCGAGTTTGCTGAAATTGCAAATATTGCTGTTATATTGCTGCAATATTTGCAGATATTGCTGTAATATTTGCAGATATTGCTGTTATATTGCTGCAATATTTGCAGATATTGCTGTTAAAATCAGTAATTATAAAAATGGACGCAAGA
This sequence comes from Rhodnius prolixus, assembly GCF_049639745.1. Taxonomy (NCBI): domain Eukaryota; kingdom Metazoa; phylum Arthropoda; class Insecta; order Hemiptera; family Reduviidae; genus Rhodnius; species Rhodnius prolixus. The sequence continues at coordinate 981,425 of NW_027411636.1, read as the reverse complement.
GAAAGTGGATAAAGCGGTGCGCAAGTTCCCAATGGTTTGTTTGGCCTGGAACTGCCTGGAGGCGAGTGGCGCCAACCAACATCAGGGCACTGCTGCGTTGTCAAACAAAATACCACACAGGGTTCTGGGGCCCTTCTCCACAGTCGACTGAGGACACGCGAGGAGGTGGCTAATAGAAATGCTAATGGCCCTCCAGATAGAATCAGGCGCCACACTGCCCTTTCAACAATTAATTAGAACCTTCCTTTAATTTATGTACACATGATTGTTGCGCTCTCTGGCTCTCTAGCTGGCTACTGCCCACTGTACCTGGCTGGCTACTTTGACAAATTCCTCACTAGATCTGATCATATGCTATACGCTAGCTAGCTGTGGCCTTGCCCAAAGAACCGCATTGTTGCAGTCCAAACGACCAATTTGGGCTCTGAACTATCTGTCTCTTTGCCTACCTGACCCTCCGTGTTCCTTATTCACACGTCTTTAAGATAGCCATCTCTTCTGGATGAACGTGATCACCTGTAAATTAGGTGTTAATTCAGGAACTTTTACTTAACTCAGAATGTTATTACTTTCAAAATAAAGACATTTACCCCATGCCCTTAATAAATACAAAAGAAGAACGTACAACACACTGAAATGATACTTGGAAGGGCATTCTAGACCCCCCCTATCATAGAAGTGCCCTTTAGGGGAGGGGACAAAACAAAACGGAAGACCAAGCAGATTCCAAATAGTTGGGAGCTGCTACCAGGAAAAGGGAAAATGCCTTAAAGAAGGTAACGCTTCCGGCAGAAAGCCTTTCACGTAATGTTTCAGATCCTGCGTTCTTTTAGTTTTTGAGAGATTTTTTTTTCTTTTCCTGTTCCTGCCAATAAAAGCAAGATGGCGGTAGTGTTGAATTCTTGAGATCCAGTCTACCAAAAGAATCAACCATTCTAGGGGGACCCCTTGCAGCACAAACGTTGCCTTAAGAAGGAGACTGTGTGAGAAAATTTAGCCCTACTTCAAGAACTAACAAAATAGGTTTTTTACCACCATCCACATCCAATCTACCAAGAAAGATGTGCATGCCATTAACTTTATGTACAACAATACTAAGAGAATTTTTCATTTTAGCTTTTAATTTTTACAGTTCCCTCAACCACCATTTCAGTGTAATGCATTCAGTGAGCTACTTGTCTATCGCAAAACTAAGAGATGTTAGTGTCCCTACTTATTGTAAATGTTAAGAATCCCATTTCTGGTCTAATTCTTTTAGACTGTTTCCTTTCTGTCCAATGATAAAAATGGAAGAACAGATCAGAAATTTTAATCTGTCGTGTAAAATATTTAGCCAGAACTGATAGAACGCGCGCACCGGCAGTATTGGGCCCTGAGATTGGAGAACAGCTGTCGCAGGGCAGCAGAACAGTTATAGTGAGCGCGTTCAGGACGGGTTTGGACCCTTCTTTAACTGGTAATTACACATTCTTCTGGTACCACCTCCATCTTTCCAAGTCACAGACGCATCTTCATTTACCTCAGCCTGTCCATTACCTTGCACACCATTTGTCTGGCCAAATCCACCATCACTTTGCTTGGCCCATACGGTTGGTCGCCACGGTTAGATTGTACTACTTGTGGGTTTGCGAGTGCAGATTTGCCTTTGAGGGTGTCACTATCAGCAGTTTGGACAACAGATGGTCGGTGAAGTATGGAGGTCGGGCCATATAAGATCGGGCCGATCGGTTGGATGCTGTCCATTCTCCCCACTCCAACATACACTAAACTCTTGTTGGTTGTTTATCAAACAACTCCGTGTAATATTGCCCATCAGATGATATCAATGATCTGACTCTACAGTCTTCTAACTTCAGAATAGATACTGTCACGTTTTTTTTTTTTTAATAAGGATTACAGAGTTAGCAAATCGTGGTTTATCCTGAATTTCGGCCCAAGGCATGCCATTTGCAATTGAAGCTTTGCAAATATTCTGCATGCCAACTATTGCACCAACCAGAAAAAAATACAACTTTCACAGTTTATTTAATTTTTTTTCATATTTGTATGCAAATAAATTTTGTAGAGGAGGAATTATGGAATAAGAAAAGCTTTAAACTTCTGTTTTGGCTATGATTACCTGAAGACTGCGTCAAATCGTTGTTCACCGTTTTTGAAGGGGAGCGAATAGTTAGTATCGATGAAGTAGATGTCGCTACTTCCCGGAAATCACGTATAATTCTTTGCTTTTAGAATGGAGATCCTCATCAGAAGAAGGCATCCAACAATGGCGTTCTTTGACCAGATCCGTTAACGACCTACCTATTTCTTTACTCCTCCTGAATAGAGTAGGATACATTTGAAGCATCTACAGATTACATAATGATTTATGGTTGTAGTCTGAGTAGTTACTCAGCCACGCTTCTAGTGAATTTCACCCACGGATACAGACTCAATTGCAAGTCTCAAGTTATAGGGAACACATGATTAAGTCGCATTTTTCATCCATGGCGAGGATTCGGAAAAACTGGCGCTAAAGTAAATAAAAGTATATCTTCTTTACTATTCAATTGTGCAAAATAGAACCAGGATCTTTTTTAACCCAACTGAGAAGAGTTCTTCAAGGGATGAGTGTAACAGCCCTCAATATCAGAGATGTGTTACCACCCATTCTCCTTCATCGTTCAAGGAACAATCCACACAGACAAGGGTGTCCAAAAGCACGATACATTGGCCGGACGGAACAATTCTTCACCATAAATCATACACTTCTGCCAGCAATTAGATTCAATTTTCTAATCATAGAGTACCTATAAAACTTAAAAGTAGTAGGGAAATAAGGATTCTGGCACACCTAAAATGTGCACCTTTCTTGTGCATGATGGCCGCCATCCCAACTCCGAATTGAATAATCATCGAATTCAACGAGAGTTTAAACCACGCCCCCCACTTTATGGACTAATCATCGAATTCGATGAGGGCTTTAGGCCACGCCACACACCCCCTCCTTATTGATCAATAAGGGCCCCATTTCACAGCAAAACCATGACCCAAAAAAATTTCAACTCTCAATATCTTCTCAACTAATGGATCAGTCCTCAAGAAAACTATAGGATACTACTCAATAAAACAGAGTGTGTAAGATCACAAAGTTTCATACGAATAATCTGTTGTTTACTGTAAGAATTATAAGGGCCCCATTTCACAGCAAAACCATGACCCAAAAGAATTTCAACTCTCAATATCTTCTCAACTAAAGGATCTGTCCTCAAAAAAACTATAGCATACTACTCAGTAAAACGGAGTGTGTAAGATCACAAAGTTTCATACGAATAATCTACTGTTTACTGTGGGAATTATAAGGGCCCCATTTCCCAGCAAAACCATGACCCAAAAAAAATTTCAACTCTCAATATCTTCTCAACTAATGGATCTGTCCTCAAGAAAACTATAGCATACTACTCAGTAAAACAGAGTGTGTATGATCACAATGTTTTATACGAATAATCTGTTGTTTACTGTGGGAATTATAAGGGCCCTATTTCACAGCAAAACCATGACCCAAAAAAAATTTCAACTCTCAATATCTTCTCAACTAATGGATCTGTCCTCAAGAAAACTATAGCATACTACTCAGTAAAACAGAGTGTGTATGATCACAATGTTTTATACGAATAATCTGTTGTTTACTGTGGGAATTATAAGGGCCCCATTTCCCAGCAAAACCATGACCCAAAAAAAATTTCAACTCTCAATATCTTCTCAACTAATGGATCTGTCCTCAAGAAAACTATAGCATACTACTCAGTAAAACAGAGTGTGTATGATCACAATGTTTTATACGAATAATCTGTTGTTTACTGTGGGAATTATAAGGGCCCTATTTCACAGCAAAACCATGACCCAAAAAAAATTTCAACTCTCAATATCTTCTCAACTAATGGATCTGTCCTCAAGAAAACTATAGCATACTACTCAGTAAAACAGAGTGTGTATGATCACAATGTTTTATACGAATAATCTGTTGTTTACTGTGGGAATTATAAGGGCCCCATTTCCCAGCAAAACCATGACCCAAAAAAAATTTCAACTCTCAATATCTTCTCAACTAATGGATCTGTCCTCAAGAAAACTATAGCATACTACTCAGTAAAACAGAGTGTGTATGATCACAATGTTTTATACGAATAATCTGTTGTTTACTGTGGGAATTATAAGGGCCCTATTTCACAGCAAAACCATGACCCAAAAAAATTTCAACTCTCAATATCTTCTCAACTAATGGATCTATACTCAAGAAAACTATAGCGTACTACTCAGTAAAACAGAGTGTGTATGATCACAATGTTTTATACGAATAATCTGTTGTTTACTGTGGGAATTATAAGGGCCCTATTTCACAGCAAAACCATGACCCAAAAAAATTTCAACTCTCAATATCTTCTCAACTAATGGATCTGTACTCAAGAAAACTATAGCGTACTACTCAGTAAAACAGAGTGTGTATGATCACAATGTTTTATACGAATAATCTGTTGTTTACTGTGGGAATTATAAGGGCCCTATTTCACAGCAAAACCATGACCCAAAAGAATTTCAACTCTCAATATCTTCTCAACTAAAGGATCTGTCCTCAAAAAAACTATAGCATACTACTCAGTAAAACCGAGTGTGTGAGAGCACAAAGTTTCATACGAATAATCTACTGTTTACTGTGGGAATTATAAGGGCCCCATTTCCCAGCAAAACCATGACCCAAAAAAAATTTCAACTCTCAATATCTTCTCAACTAATGGATCTGTCCTCAAATAAACTATAGAATACTACTCAGTAAATCAGAGTGTGTAAGATCACAAAGTTTCATACGAATAATCTACTGTTTACTGAGGGAATTATAAGGGCCCCATTTCCCAGCAAAACCATGACCCAAAAAAAATTTCAACTCTCAATATCTTCTCAACTAATGGATCTGTCCTCAAGAAAACTATAGCATACTACTCAGTAAAACAGAGTGTGTATGATCACAATGTTTTATACGAATAATCTGTTGTTTACTGTGGGAATTATAAGGGCCCTATTTCACAGCAAAACCATGACCCAAAAAAATTTCAACTCTCAATATCTTCTCAACTAATGGATCTGTACTCAAGAAAACTATAGCGTACTACTCAGTAAAACAGAGTGTGTATGATCACAATGTTTTATACGAATAATCTGTTGTTTACTGTGGGAATTATAAGGGCCCTATTTCACAGCAAAACCATGACCCAAAAAAATTTCAACTCTCAATATCTTCTCAACTAATGGATCTGTACTCAAGAAAACTATAGCGTACTACTCAGTAAAACAGAGTGTGTATGATCACAATGTTTTATACGAATAATCTGTTGTTTACTGTGGGAATTATAAGGGCCCTATTTCACAGCAAAACCATGACCCAAAAAAATTTCAACTCTCAATATCTTCTCAACTAATGGATCTGTACTCAAGAAAACTATAGCGTACTACTCAGTAAAACAGAGTGTGTATGATCACAATGTTTTATACGAATAATCTGTTGTTTACTGTGGGAATTATAAGGGCCCTATTTCACAGCAAAACCATGACCCAAAAAAATTTCAACTCTCAATATCTTCTCAACTAATGGATCTATACTCAAGAAAACTATAGCGTACTACTCAGTAAAACAGAGTGTGTATGATCACAATGTTTTATACGAATAATCTGTTGTTTACTGTGGGAATTATAAGGGCCCTATTTCACAGCAAAACCATGACCCAAAAAAATTTCAACTCTCAATATCTTCTCAACTAATGGATCTGTACTCAAGAAAACTATAGCGTACTACTCAGTAAAACAGAGTGTGTATGATCACAATGTTTTATACGAATAATCTGTTGTTTACTGTGGGAATTATAAGGGCCCTATTTCACAGCAAAACCATGACCCAAAAGAATTTCAACTCTCAATATCTTCTCAACTAAAGGATCTGTCCTCAAAAAAACTATAGCATACTACTCAGTAAAACCGAGTGTGTGAGAGCACAAAGTTTCATACGAATAATCTACTGTTTACTGTGGGAATTATAAGGGCCCCATTTCCCAGCAAAACCATGACCCAAAAAAAATTTCAACTCTCAATATCTTCTCAACTAATGGATCTGTCCTCAAATAAACTATAGAATACTACTCAGTAAATCAGAGTGTGTAAGATCACAAAGTTTCATACGAATAATCTACTGTTTACTGAGGGAATTATAAGGGCCCCATTTCCCAGCAAAACCATGACCCAAAAAAAATTTCAACTCTCAATATCTTCTCAACTAATGGATCTGTCCTCAAGAAAACTATAGCATACTACTCAGTAAAACAGAGTGTGTATGATCACAATGTTTTATACGAATAATCTGTTGTTTACTGTGGGAATTATAAGGGCCCTATTTCACAGCAAAACCATGACCCAAAAAAATTTCAACTCTCAATATCTTCTCAACTAATGGATCTGTACTCAAGAAAACTATAGCGTACTACTCAGTAAAACAGAGTGTGTATGATCACAATGTTTTATACGAATAATCTGTTGTTTACTGTGGGAATTATAAGGGCCCTATTTCACAGCAAAACCATGACCCAAAAAAATTTCAACTCTCAATATCTTCTCAACTAATGGATCTGTACTCAAGAAAACTATAGCGTACTACTCAGTAAAACAGAGTGTGTATGATCACAATGTTTTATACGAATAATCTGTTGTTTACTGTGGGAATTATAAGGGCCCTATTTCACAGCAAAACCATGACCCAAAAAAATTTCAACTCTCAATATCTTCTCAACTAATGGATCTGTACTCAAGAAAACTATAGCGTACTACTCAGTAAAACAGAGTGTGTATGATCACAATGTTTTATACGAATAATCTGTTGTTTACTGTGGAAAATATAAGGGCCCTATTTCACAGCAAAACCATGACCCAAAAAAATTTCAACTCTCAATATCTTCTCAACTAATGGATCTGTCCTCAAGAAAAGTATAGCATACTACTCAGTAAAACAGAGTGTGTAAGAGCCGAAAATTTCATAGGAATAATCAGTTGTTTACTGTGGGAATTATAAGGGCCCCATTTCACAGCTAAACCATGACCCAAAAAAATTTCAACTCTCAATATCTTCTCAACTAATGGATCTGTACTCAAGAAAACTACAGCGTACTACTCAGTAAAACAAAGTGTGTAAGATCACTATGTTTTATACGAATAATCTATTGTTTTCTGTGGGAATCATAAGGGCCCCATTTCACAGCAAAACCATGACCCAAAAAAAATTCAACTCTCAATATCTTCTCAACTAATGGATCTGTCCTCACGAAAACTATAGGATACTACTCAGTAAAACAGAGTGTGTAAGATCACAAAGTTTCATACGAATAATCTGTTGTTTAATGTGGGAATTATAAGGGCCCCATTTCACAGCAAAACCATGACCCAAAAAAATTTCAACTCTCAATATCTTCTCAACTAATGGATCTGTCCTCAAGAAAACTATAGGATACTACTCAGTAAAACAGAGTGTGTAAGATCACAAAGTTTCATACGAATAATCTGTTGTTTACTGTAGGAGTTATAAGGGCTCCATTTCACAGCAAAACCATGACCCAAAAAAATTTCAACTCTCAATATCTTCTCAACTAATGGATCTGTCCTCAAGAAAACTATAGCATACTACTCAGTAAAACAGAGTGTGTAAGAACACAAAGTTTCATACGAATAATCTGTTGTTTACTGTAGGAGTTATAAGGGCTCCATTTCACAGCAAAACCATGGCCCAAAAGAATTTCAACTCTCAATATCTTCTCAACTAATGGATCTGTCCTCAAGAAAACTATAGCATACTACTCAGTAAAACAGAGTGTGTAAGAACACAAAGTTTCATACGAATAATCTGTTGTTTACTGCAGGAGTTATAAGGGCTCCATTTCACAGCAAAACCATGACCCAAAAGAATTTCAACTCTCAATATCTTCTGAACTAATGGATCTGTCCTCAAGAAAACTATAGCATACTACTCAGTAAAACAGAGTGTGTAAGAACACAAAGTTTCATACGAATAATCTGTTGTTTACTGTGGGAATTATAAGGGCCCCATTTCACAGCAAAACCATGGCCCAAAAGAATTTCAACTCTCAATATCTTCTCAACTAATGGATCTGTCCTCAAGAAAACTATAGCATACTACTCAGTAAAACAGAGTGTGTAAGAACACAAAGTTTCATACGAATAATCTGTTGTTTACTGTAGGAGTTATAAGGGCTCCATTTCACAGCAAAACCATGACCCAAAAAAATTTCAACTCTCAATATCTTCTCAACTAATGGATCTGTCCTCAAGAAAACTATAGCATACTACTCAGTAAAACAGAGTGTGTAAGATCACAAAGTTTCATACGAATAATCTACTGTTTACTGTGGGAATTATAAGGGCCCCATTTCCCAGCAAAACCATGACCCAAAAAAAATTTCAACTCTCAATATCTTCTCAACTAATGGATCTGTACTCAAGAAAACTATAGCGTACTACTCAGTAAAACAGAGTGTGTATGATCACAATGTTTTTTACGAATAATCTGTTGTATACTGTGGAAAATATAAGGGCCCTATTTCACAGCAAAACCATGACCCAAAAAAATTTCAACTATCAATATCTTCTCAACTAATGGATCTGTCCTCAAGAAAAGTATAGCATACTACTCAGTAAAACAGAGTGTGTAAGAGCCAAAAATTTCATAGGAATAATCAGTTGTTTACTGTGGGAATTATAAGGGCCCCATTTCACAGCTAAACCATGACCCAAAAAAATTTCAACTCTCAATATCTTCTCAACTAATGGATCTGTACTCAAGAAAACTACAGCGTACTACTCAGTAAAACAAAGTGTGTAAGATCACTATGTTTTATACGAATAATCTATTGTTTTCTGTGGGAATCATGAGGGCCCCATTTCACAGCAAAACCATGACCCAAAAAAAATTCAACTCTCAATATCTTCTCAACTAATGGATCTGTCCTCACGAAAACTATAGGATACTACTCAGTAAAACAGAGTGTGTAAGATCACAAAGTTTCATACGAATAATCTGTTGTTTAATGTGGGAATTATAAGGGCCCTATTTCACAGCAAAACCATGACCCAAAAGAATTTCAACTCTCAATATCTTCTCAACTAAAGGATCTGTCCTCAAAAAAACTATAGCATACTACTCAGTAAAACGGAGTGTGTAAGATCACAAAGTTTCATACGAATAATCTACTGTTTACTGTGGGAATTATAAGGGCCCCATTTCCCAGCAAAACCATGACCCAAAAAAAATTTCAACTCTCAATATCTTCTCAACTAATGGATCTGTCCTCAAGAAAACTATAGCATACTACTCAGTAAAACAGAGTGTGTATGATCACAAGGTTTTATACGAATAATCTGTTGTTTACTGTGGGAATTATAAGGGCCCTATTTCACAGCAAAACCATGACCCAAAAAAAATTTCAACTCTCAATATCTTCTCAACTAATGGATCTGTCCTCAAGAAAACTATAGCATACTACTCAGTAAAACAGAGTGTGTATGATCACAATGTTTTATACGAATAATCTGTTGTTTACTGTGGGAATTATAAGGGCCCCATTTCCCAGCAAAACCATGACCCAAAAAAAATTTCAACTCTCAATATCTTCTCAACTAATGGATCTGTCCTCAAGAAAACTATAGCATACTACTCAGTAAAACAGAGTGTGTATGATCACAATGTTTTATACGAATAATCTGTTGTTTACTGTGGGAATTATAAGGGCCCTATTTCACAGCAAAACCATGACCCAAAAAAAATTTCAACTCTCAATATCTTCTCAACTAATGGATCTGTCCTCAAGAAAACTATAGAATACTACTCAGTAAAACAGAGTGTGTATGATCACAATGTTTTATACGAATAATCTGTTGTTTACTGTGGGAATTATAAGGGCCCCATTTCCCAGCAAAACCATGACCCAAAAAAAATTTCAACTCTCAATATCTTCTCAACTAATGGATCTGTCCTCAAGAAAACTATAGCATACTACTCAGTAAAACAGAGTGTGTATGATCACAATGTTTTATACGAATAATCTGTTGTTTACTGTGGGAATTATAAGGGCCCTATTTCACAGCAAAACCATGACCCAAAAAAATTTCAACTCTCAATATCTTCTCAACTAATGGATCTGTACTCAAGAAAACTATAGCGTACTACTCAGTAAAACAGAGTGTGTATGATCACAATGTTTTATACGAATAATCTGTTGTTTACTGTGGGAATTATAAGGGCCCTATTTCACAGCAAAACCATGACCCAAAAAAATTTCAACTCTCAATATCTTCTCAACTAATGGATCTGTACTCAAGAAAACTATAGCGTACTACTCAGTAAAACAGAGTGTGTATGATCACAATGTTTTATACGAATAATCTGTTGATAGTTTTCTTGAGTGCAGATCCATTAGTTGAGAAGATATTGAGAGTTGAAATTTTTTTGGGTCATGGTTTTGCTGTGAAATGGGGCTCTTATAATTCCCACAGTAAACAACTGATTATTCGTATGAAACTTTGTGATCTTATACACTCTGTTTTACTGAGTAGCACGCTATAGTTTTCTTGAGTGCAGATCCATTAGTTGAGAAGATATTGAGAGTTGAAATTTTTTTGGGTCATGGTTTTGCTGGGAAATGGGGCCCTTATAATTTCCACAGTAAACAACAGATTATTCGTATGAAAGTTTGTGATCTTACACACTCTGTTTTACTGAGTAGTATGCTATAGTTGTCTTGAGGACAGATCCATTAGTTGAGAAGATATTGTGAGTTGAAATTTTTTTGGGTCAGGGTTTTGCTGTGAAATGGGGCCCTTATCATTCCCACAGTAAACAACTGATTATTCGTATGAAATATTCTGCTCTTGCACACTCTGTTTTACTGAGTAGCACGCTATAGTTTTCTTGAGTACAGATCCATTAGTTAAGAAGATATTGAGAGTTGAAATTTTTTTGGGTCATGGTTTTGCTGAGAAATGGGACCCTTATAATTCCCATAGTAAACATCAGATTATTCGTATGAAACTTTGTGATCTTACACACTCGGTTTTACTGAGAAGTACGCTATAGTTTTCTTGAGTGCAGATCCATTAATTGAGAAGATATTGAGAGTTGAAATTTTTTTGGGTCATGGTTTTGCTGTGAAATGGGGTCCTTATAATTCCCAGAGTAAACAACAGATTATTCGTATGAAACTTTGTGATCTTACACACTCTGTTTTACTGAGTAGTATGCTATAGTTTTCTTGAGGACAGATCCATTAGTTGAGAAGATATTGAGAGTTGAAATTTTTTTGGGTCATGGTTTTGCTGGAAATGGGGCCCTTATAATTCCCACAGTAAACAACTGATTTTTCGTATGAAATTTTCTGCACTTACACACTGCGTTTTACTGAGTAGCACGCTATAGTTTTCTTGAGTGCAGATCCATTAGTTGAGAAGATATTGAGAGTTGAAATTTTTTTGGGTCATGGTTTTGCTGTGAAATGGGGCCCTTATCATTCCCACAGTAAACAACTGATTATTCGTATGAAATTTTCTGCTCTTACACACTCGGTTTTACTGAGTAGTATGCTATAGTTTTCTTGAGGACAGATCCATTAGTTGAGAAGATATTGAGTTGAAATTTTTTTGGGTCATGGTTTTGCTGTGAAATGGGCCCTTATAATTCTCACAGTAAACAACTGCTTATTCGATGAAATTTTCTGCTCTTACACACTCCGTTTTACTGAGTAGCACGGTATAGTTTTCTTGAGTGCAGATTCATTAGTTGAGAAGATATTGAGAGTTGAAATTTTTTTTGGGTCATGGTTTTGCTGTGAAATGGGGCCCTTATTGATCAATAAGGTGGGGGGGGGCGTGGCCTTAAGCCCTCGTCGAATTCGATGATTAGTCAATAAAGAGGGGGGGCGTGGCCTAAACTCTCGTTGAATTCGATGATTATTCAATAAGTATGGGTGGTGTAGATTGTGGGCGGAGTTGGGATGGCGGCCATCATGTACAAAAAACGTGCACATTTTAGGTGTGCCTGAATCCCCATTTCCTTACTACTGTTAAACGTAATATTGTAATACCTGGAAGTTGATATTTGGTAGGAACGGTGATACCTTAGCGACCTAGAAGTGAGGCTGCAGGGATTCTTCCCCTTTTTTTGAGTTCCAGAACCGTCGATTCTCCCCTTATCTTCAAAACTCATTATGGACGATCTCCTGTTGTCCCCTTTCCCCCAAAGAATCGATCTACTGGATGTTGGACTCTGATTACTGGGGTTCTTCCCACAAAGTTTGATGTACTGCAGCTCATGAATACACACTCAGCACCACCAGAGAACGCACCTTCCAGACATTACTTTCCCCTTATTTATTTTACCAGACTAGTTTTTTTTTCCAAGTATCTCCTCTTCACACATTCTTCGAATTCTTCCAGTTCGATGTTCTGTCACCTATTTAATAACTACTGAGAGACAATCCCAGTCCACTGGCACCTCCTCTTTAGGAAAGTGCCCGATCTGCCGCTGCCTACGCTTCCTTTCATGCAATACCCTTTCTTACCAAATCCATCAAGGACTTTCATAAACTAATTTAAAATTTTATACTTCTCCAACCCATTACTTTTCTTGCAAATCATAAATGCAGTCTCAAGTAAGGAATTTCCAGGCTTAACCTTGGAAAAACTAAGAAACCTCCATTCCGATTTATTTGGAATTGACTTATTTGGATTTTCTCTCATTTTAATGTACTTCTCTTTGGTTTAGTTCGATCTTGGGTGGGCGCCATGTTTTTTCATCAGACCGTCTGGGTGTGCGCGAGCAGCGCAATCTCCGGGTGGCTGCTTCCAATTGAACGAGGCTCAGTTCAATGTGTACAGAAGGGCAGTGTATTTTGAACTTATGCTCAGGTAATCTGACTATTTTGTAATACCTTTTAATACCTTTCCATTGTCTTTAAAACACAGGCTTCCGAAATTCTTGGCCTTGAATATAAGCTGGGTAGTTTGTTTTGCTTGCTTGAAGAATTTGAAGAACTGACAAAGGAATTGTGTCAAATATTAGTGTTTCCAGCCATGTGCAGAATTAGGGCTCTACTCCATTACTCCTATTCTTGTGCCGAGGATTATATTGTTCACTAAACGAATGGTTGCCAACATTTGTACCCTTAATAATTAATTTTGTTTGTGCCTTAAATAAACCTTTTTGGCAACAGCATGGCCGAAGCAAAGCACCTCTGGATGAAGATGCTGGCTTCAGATTTTCTGATATGAAAAGGAAAGGAAAGATATTGAAGGATGCTATGATCTTTATTATCACAATGGGATGGAATATCCTGAACAATGGATCCACAGCCAGAATATCGGGGATGACTTGAGAATTTAATATGAAGATCGCTTCAATTGAGGGCACAGTTGTATCTTGAAGGTGGCTTAACATTCCCTCATGATTGGTTCAACTGCGTCACTTCCTCTTTCTCCAAACTCCAATACAGTGAAGTTTATTTACATGTTGGCGATAAATTCAAACCGGATATTACTAACTATGGATGCAATATTTCCTCACAGCTGATTGCCAGAGAAGTTGTAGTGAATAATTAGTGTGAAACACTTTTCAAGAGTATATTAAGCTGACGACAGAGATATTTAAGCCGGATATTCGTAGATCTGGTCTGGAGGTCATGCTTTGGAGCGTTTATCTTATCCCGCAGAGCTGTTTGTCTACGTTGCGACTGCCGTGCTCCCAGACCTGAATCTATGTTGCTGCTGAATCTTTTCTTAAAATTTGTATTTCATCTGCAATCACACATCGTATTTTTCTTGTTATTCACTAAGAAAAGCATCTCCGCCAGCTGATGCTTTTAAAGGCAACTGAATGTTCACTTTTATCGATTCAAGCAGTCAGCTCGACTCCCGATATCTGGGTTAAGTAACTTCCTTCTTGGTTGTTATTGTTGTTCTTTTGGTTGCTTGATTTTCATTGTTTCATCTTCACCATCCTGGGTCACAACAACACAAGGCGCCGACCCACATATCTACCAAAAGATTTAACTGCTTCAATTGCTCTCTTTACTAGCTTGAATAATATGAATTTCTTAATTCCAAAATCAAGAACATCCAAGAACTTTCTTATCCAGAGTGGATGTCCACATTTGACGTTATTTTGATAGAAGGATTGGAAGGATGCACAGTAAGACGGCGATTATAAAGTAGAAGGTGCTTCTTCTCAGCCGGAGTTAGTTGTCCGGCTTTTCAGTGAGCAGCTGCGAAATCAAAAACAAGGAAAGTAAAACGTGATTAGCTTTATGGGTGTGCCCATAAAATGCTGACCCGGTCGCTGGTTACTCCATATTTAAGATGTCACCCTGAATCTTGCTGGTTGCTGGTCATTTCTTTCCCTTTTCAAGGTTGACTGCTAATTTGAAATGATAAAACATAAAAAAATTATTAAAAATGAAGTTTGCAAGGTTAAAAAATGTTTATTTATTACAGAAAACATTTATTGGCATTACAACATTTAGTAGGTAAAAACTGACTTCAATTCTAACTTGAATTTATAATAAAACAAAATAATAAAAATGACTTTAAAAGAAAATTCTATTCTAGAGTAAAAATTAAAAAAGCAAAACTGCTTTTACAATCCTTTTACAATATATAGTTTAAAATGATTGGCAAATCAACTTGAGTTGCCATATTTCCGAGTTGATAAGAAAACTGAACTTGGGAACGCAACTCAGAATGCACTTTCCAATTGTGCACCAATTTATCCTGCTCATTAATTTTAAATTTAGCTAAACAAATAATTATTTGATGAATAAAATAGATTTTAGCTAACACTAACAGAGAAAAATTTAGTCAACATAAAGATAAAAATTTTTGTTATAGTGGTATCTTCATTTGTTGACTACAAATATTATTAAGAAATTCTTGAAGATTGGCCATTGGTTTCAAAGACATGTACAGCAAGTTAAAAATTGTATCATTTACACTAGAGATCAGCAAAGAGTTTGGAGTTGTGACTGGAAGCTGTGGGGCAATTAATCCATCATCACCTGAGAGGTGAATCGCAGATGGTCTTACGAGATCTGGAGACTTGCCCACATTCAGGCATGACTAATTCTTAGTCTCTGACTCTCTGACTAAATTAGTCACAGCCCGAACAACTAATACAATTTGTGAACTCTAAATCATCTAATTCACCAGAGATCTAATCATCCACCAGAAATTGAATGATATTGATCTTTATTCCTTATTGGAAATTGGGCCTTGCATGATTTAGTCATTTAGAGTTGAAAGGATTAATCAGGACGTTTGAAAAACACTCTAATTTTGGTACCATGAGTAGCTCTGCCCACAATGTCGCCGAATTGAAACTGACCCCGATGGATCTATCTATGTCCACTGGTTCACGTATTTTCATTGTTAGCTAGATTTAGAAATGAATATAGATCTATCCCCTTTAAACCCTGGACAACCTTCAAGAATGTTTAAAAAGAAAAAGTTACAATCTTTTGATAAAAAGGGACTCTAAATAAAAGACATGCAGCAGTTCCAAAAATAAAATAACTCTCTTGGCTTTAATAACAGAGCCAAGTTGGAATTTCCGTGCCCTTAGATGTCAGCTGGGTGAACTCAACGCGGTGGCCAATGTCCGCGACGGGAGTCCAACCGGTCGAAGACGGGCTTCTTCATCTGTCGACCAGTACCCCGGGCCATCTTGTCCCGTGGGCCTCCGTGCATCCTCGACTGGGGCGGCCCGGAGCGCTTGTTCCGCCCGCCTCCACCTCGCGCTCTCTCGCCCCCTCTACCATACTTCATCCGTCCCAACTCTCTGTCTCTCATCATCTCTTCATTCATGTGCATTCCTCTATCTCGCTCATTTAACACCTTTGGTGGCGAAATATGTCTTCGCTCTTCTCGGCCGCTACTGCTAGGATATGGCCGATTTTCTACCGGATCGTTTTCCTCAGGGTATGCGCTGGAACGTTTCTTATTTATAATCAGTCTGCAATCCGGACCATCATCTATCCTGCTTCTAATGGGTGCATGTTCATCAATCCAAACTTCCCTTCCAGTTGGCGCCGAGGGAGCTGGTACTGGTGACCCCCTTGGAAGTGGCCAACCAGCGCCCCCTCTATCTTCTGCTGGCGGGAAACTTCTTCCGCCGCCAGATGGCTCTCTTTGCTTTGAAGCCCTAACCTTCCTTGGCGAAATACTGCGACGTATCTTACTCCTACTGAGACTTCTACTAGTGCTACGTCTTGGTCTGATTGGTGATCTACTGAGCTTCCTGGGTGACTTTTTTCTTCCTCTCTCTTCCATTTCTCTCCTCATTTCCGCTTCTATTCCTGGTGGAGGTGGTTCGTCACTTCCTCGAAAGGGTGGTGGCGCTCGTCTAGGCGGGCCATATTCTCTATGAGGGGGTCCCTCGCCATGTGTTTGTCTACCAAATTCTGGCCATGGATTCCATGTTTGACGCGGAGGCGAAGCAAGAGTTCGCCGCATATCCGAATCTGGAACCGGCCCTCTGGCCGGAGCTCTCATTGGTGAACTATTTCTCTCAGGTACATGTGCACCCATACCGTACGGTGGAACAGCCCCACCTCTGGGTTCATAATTATCCACATAGCCAGATCTAGGCCTACCAGGTGAAGGGCTTGTTCTATATTCACGGCGTTCTCGAAAGTGATCGCCCATATCTCTATTCATTGGTCTATCTACGTCCATTGGTTCACGAATCGTTGCTATTTCATTGTTCACACGTCCTCTGTTTAAGTGCACATCGTCTATTCGCCGTCTGACAGTATGGAGACTTTCTGCCATATGCATTCTTGGTGGAGGTGGCACTTCAGCCACACCTTCATTCATTCGACGACCCCCAACTGGCATATCACTTTCCATACGTCGACCTCCAACCGGCAGGTCGGGTTCAAACTGTCTACTTGTATCAACCAATCGACGATTAGCTGCAAATGGTATGGCACCTGATTCCATTCCTCCACGAGCATAAGGAGGTGGACTAGAGCTGTAACGTCCACTAAAATGCGGAGACTGTGAAGCCCGCATTTCCTCTCCGGACCTTGGTCTATCATACTCTGTGTAAAGTCTGCGTTCAGTTCTGAATCTTTCATTGGATGCATAACGACTTGTCCGGCCAGGATGTTCATATGGTAACTCTTCTAAACTAGAGGGCCGATCCCTGGCAGATGGTCTCATATAATCATCTGGAGGGTAACCTCTTGGTTTGTCTACAGGATCCACCGGAATATCTGGCCTGTCTCCTCGATAACCTCTCCTCGCTTCTTCAATTACTGGTCTATTCTGGAAATGTTGAGGCGGAGGTGATGCCCGATGTCTGTACCTATCGTCATAGGTGCCTCTCACGACTTCTCGAGGCGTTCCTCTCTCTTCAACCTGAATACCTCTTGGTGCAACAAAATCTCTTTCCCTGCTGCGACTATTTCTTGGCCGACTGCGCATTACTTCTTTACCATCCCACATTTGATCTCTGTAACCCATCATAGGTTCCTTGTAGCTGTCATAACCAGGTGAAAACTTGTGTGCCAGCTCCCTAGTCTCCTTATTTCTGGATTCGTTCATCATTTGTCCGTTGAATTTGTTAGCACGAGTTAGATGGCGCATGCTCTGCTGTGATGGCGCCCTACTAGTGATGGGCGCGCTAGACGGTTTGTGAACCTTTACTTTATCTGGGCCACCTGCGGGAGATCGCCAGCTATCCGGACGTAAGGCCATTGAAGATGGCGGCTGTGGTGGCGGTGCGGAGACAAGTCCCGCGGCTGGAGAAGTATCCGCCAGCCCTGCGGGTCTTATCCTGGTAAACTGTATGTCCTTGTTGGAAGATTTCTTGGCTACTAGATCCGTATGTCTTCCCAGTTCATATAAATACGGTTTACGCTCTATCTCGTGATTTCTTGCACTTGCAACGCCTGCAAACATTATATTGCATCTATATTGCAATTCTGTGGCGCCACTCTGCGGCAACATCATTACAACTGGCAAATCATAATATCAGAGAGAAAATATCAAACAGAAATTAGATAAAAATTAGAAGATTAAAAAAGAACTAACTATAAATTATGGGAGTATTTTTAAGGAAAAATAAAGGAAAGGCAGAGTGGGGGAAGCAATCGAAATTTATTGGTAAAGGGGACCAACTTACACATGACCGCTTCTCGCACTGGGATGCCAAGTCTCTGGATCAGGTATCTATGACAAAGAGAAATGTTGATAATAACCTGGACCTTCCATACGTAATATAAAAAATATGATCTACGAGGATGTGTCTATTAAATAAGGAGTGTGAGTGAGCTACAGGTCTCATCTTCATCCATATCTGAGTCTTGAGTCCTACAGTGGATCAATTAAAAAGGAGAAAGAAATCTAGAATTGCATTCTCCATAGTGACCAAACACAATCAAATTCTGCTGGCTACTGAGCATGTCCGGTGAGACCATTCATGCTGCAGCAGACTATAGTTATAACAACTCTTCTATGTTTCCTACGAATGAGCGCTGGGATCTTCTGACACATTGAGGCAAGAGGAAACGATACGCCAAATAAATTTAAAAACAACGGGAGAAGGAGAACTGCGAGACCTTACAAGAAGAGTGTCCAATTGGACAGTTCCGGCCAGGTGACTACCGAACTAGACCGACCCTGATCTAATCTCATTATTCAATAGACACCCCGCTCGTAGTGTTAGAAAGAGAATTACCTGGCCAGCATGTAGCCGGTTCTGTTCACCCCATGGGTACAGTGGACCCCAATCACCGAGTCTGAAACATTAGACATACAATTGTCAAACATCAGATTACACCTGACTGCTTAGTGCACCCATGTTTACGAAAGTAGTCAATAAGGATATTAATAAAGAAGCATATCTTACTGTCCTGCGCGTGATGGTCCAGATAGTAATCAATGGCGTTGAAAAATCTGCAACAAACCAAACAAATAAAAACATAAATGACATTTCCTCTGGCTGCATGCGGTAAAAGGAAACGAATCAAAATTTCGGATTTCCTGTTTAATGACGTAATCTGGGATGAGAGAAAGTTGTAAGAGGTAAAATTCAGATTTTTGTATTTTCTTTCAACAACTGAGAATTGCTTTCATATTATTAGTGGTATTGAGATGGAACTGGAAATATGTTGAGGTCCTCTGAGTTAGAATAGTGGATGCTCTGGAACTGGTATCCAACTGAATGAATACTCCTGTCCAAACATGCAGGGAATGATCACAGTTTATTTATTTCCCATGGGATCCGGCGGAAGTTGAGAGGCCGAAATCTCTCAATTAAATTATGTGCATTATTCTTTATTTTATTTTATACTTTCACTATCCTCTTTGTATATTATCAAAATCACTACATATATTTGCAGTCCTGAAGATAAAATATAAGTGAGAAGCACATGTGTCCGCAGAGGCTACTTAATCACAGCAGTTCAAGAGATAAATTATGACAGTTGTCGCAACTATTAGCTGGGAGCGTACTGCAGTCTGCAGGTAATGAAAGAAGATCTAGTTCTCAACAGTAAGAACGGCCAAGGAAGACGAAAATAAGTTTAATAGAGTTGTTGGAACAAAGACTACAACTACAAGATAATGTTGCGCTAATAGTTGCGGAAAGTGAATAGTTTCGGACTAGAATGACTCTCTACGTCACTAGCACAGTTCTAAACAAACCCAGACTTTGCACTCCAGCTAAAGAAATAAAATTTCATTTCAGGAGGTCACGAAATAGATATGGTCTACAAGAGAATATATGCAGAGAAGTTGCGGATGCGGAATGCTGGTCACGGCAAGTCTGTACCTGCAACAACGCCCCCTAGTATTCCGATAAAACGTAATGTTCTCAGAATTGTTTCATTTCATTACCTGGCCAGAAAAGAGTTCAAAGTACTAAGTTCAAATTTTCGGAGTTCTAAGATATTTCTAAATTCTAAATTTTATACATATTTCATTTTTCCATCCTCAAAATTTTCCAAAAGAAAAGTTATTAGTAAATTTATACCAATAAATAAAGTATTAACCCATTTCTGATAATCGCTTGATACAGGGGCAAACTGGTGGTCCTCTGAATGAATGTTAAAAATAGAAATGGATGATTTGTGACTAGATGCTGATGATGCCATGAAAGTAGATGAGGGAGATAGTTGCACAATGAATAGTTTTCGATAAATAACATAAAAACACTTCACAGATCTGTGGTAGAGCCAAGAAGTATTCTTTGTAAGACTTAGATGCACATTAGCGATGCATTCTGGGTAGATTTTCGCACAGAACCGAATGTAGATTTTCCCCTTTAAAAAAAATTGCTCAAAATTATGGGATTGAGCTTTCCTGCTTCAAATAAAGCTGCCGTTACTCTTTTCCCTTATTCCTGAAGGAATGAGCTCGTACTTTACTTTAGGGATTTCTTTGCGAAGCTAGTGGAGTGGACGGAGAGGATGACGATATGGTTAGAGCGGAAGGGCTGGTGGTGGCCTCTTCAGGCAAGAAGTGGTAGCAGTGACCTAAACCATCCTCCATTTGTCTCCTTCGTTAGACTGGGAGGGACTCCGGAGTTTGGCTGGTAATAAATGCAATAAATCTACAGGACATTCTTTACACGTTAACACCAATCACAATCTTCGCACTGCAGGCTACTAAACGTATTAGATATTTCCAAACGCCTCGACCCCCAGCCAGCCAGCCAGCCAGACCATGCCATATTAAATCATGCCCCATAGAGCATGAGAGTGGTCTAAACAGACCATTAACAGACTATTGGCCCAACTTGTCATCAATACAAGCCAACCTGCTGTTGATCACACGCTGTGCTCGCCAAGAATTCCCAAGTGATCATCATTACCTCCCCCACTTCATTCAACAGCCGTCCCAACCTCCAACAAAATCTACTTTCTGCATTCTGTGAGTACCACTGCCAACAAGATCTCACTTTGCTAAATTATAGTTTTATTTCCACTTAGACATAAATTAGCTCAATATACGAGCATAATCTACAACTGTATCAGTGTCTAGTCTAGCTACAGAGTATCTAGTCTATTTTTCCGCATAGAAGATCTTGAAAGCCTCATGTCTTTCAAACAAACAAGTTTGGACAATCTCTAGTAGCAGAAGACAGGATCATAGGTTATTCTTTTTGAAAAAGACATCTGTGTAGGCCGATCTCAAAATGCTGTTTAAAAATAAAATTCGTAAGTTTGTTAACTAATAACATCAACATCACCTTCGGGGTAATAATGTAATTGTGTAAAGAGTGATTTAGAACGAGAAAAGAATATTTAAGCTTTTCCAATCAAATTATTGTAATGAGAAAAGGATAAAGTATGAGCACCATTATTTGGAGTCAACTATAACCACAACACCAGCTGTCTTGATTGGGGTCAGCCGCGGCTCCACTAACTAAGTAACAACGCCAAGCTAGAAGTTAATTACCGGGCTTACTTTGTACATCCGAGACTACAGACTAGTCTAGAACCCTGTTAATCTGTCTCACTAACAATTAGCCCTCCTCTGGTACGCCCTGAAAAACATCAACTTACGCACCTATGTTATGTCCTAATACTTACTAATAAAAGCCAAAAAAGTAGCACCAATCTAATCCACGATTGCTATCACCAATCCAATCTCAAGCCAACTTGCTACTTACTATACGGTATAGTAACTACTGTACTCTATATAAGGTATCTTTAACAAAAACTTACAGTTTAAAATGTTAAGTATAAGGGTTGATTAAACGCCAAAAGGTACACAACTCAGCAAGTACCCAACATTTCATTAATACTTCATTGATATTATTTTAAGTAATTTTACTACATTAATTTTCATTAATATTTTTTTGAATTTATTAGATGTCACAGACCCTTATGCTGGCTATTTTAATCTACAAAATATTTGTTCAAGTAGAACACCATTTAACTTAGATTGACTGTAATAAGATAAATAAGATATGCATATTTTTAGGACAGCTAATTATTCCAGTATTTTACTATAAGTAAAATTAGAGGGACTACATTAAATTACAATTGAGAAATGAATAATTATTGTTGAATAATTTACTTGATATTACCTACGCGTTATTTGTGCTCACAAATACTTCGGAAAGACGAATTCTAGACTGAAATATTATTTTAAATCCGTGATTCAAATTTAAATAGAAGCCGACTCTGCCTTTGTCTTTTTTTACTTTAACGTGCATGTACATACATACGATATATGTGACTATTCAGAATAAAGAGCATAATAAAGATAAATCAGAAGAATAATTTGGAATAAAGCTAAAATAAAGTACCTATTTAATTACGAAAATATAATGTACATTTTATCATAATTATAACAAAAAAATAAAATATTATGAATGAACAAAGGGAAGGGATTAGCTATGCGGTTAGCATATTGGATTCCCACGTGGAGGTTCCGGGTTCGAATCCAGCTGCTGACCCTTAGATTTTCTCTTTCTAAGAGCTTCTTACAGCTCACTGTCCGGGTGATGGACAGAGTTGTCTGTAACGAGAGAACACTGTCCGGAGGCCGGCAGTGCACTGAAAAAAGCTCCGGGCGCCAATAACCTTGATGTTGACGCGACTTAAATCATAAAAGAAAAAGAAAATGAATGAACTGGCCAGCATAAGGGTCTGTGAAACATCTAATAAATTCAAAAAAATATTAATGAAAATTAATGTAGTAAAATTACTTAAAATAATATCAATGAAGTATTAATGAAATGTTGGGTACTTGCTGATTTGTGTACCTTTTGGCGTTTAATCAACCCTTATACTTAACATTTTAAACTGTAAGTTTTTGTTAAAGAGATTTTTGTACCTTTTGGATAGATTTTCTTATTTGTATGTTTTGCAAAGTTACATATCTGCTTTTCAGATTTTATTAAAATTGGGAATAATAAATTTAATTTTATCATTATAACCTGAAAAGGTGTTAAGTCGGAGTTACTACCACTGGACAGATCTTTTTAAAGAATGATTATAGTTGCGGTCCCCAAACCATCCTCAATAACAATTTTTTTGAGAAAGCGTTTTGAATAAAATAGGAAGGTAATTTGTACGTAAATAGCAAAATTAAACTGCGATTACAGTACTTCTCCCTAAAAGGCAAAGAGGCAAAGATTTTGAATCGAACTACAATTCATTGATGAAAATCGGTTCACTCATTGAAAATTTTAACGATTGCAATACTTCCTCTTAGTAGGTGTAAGAGCATGATGGCACTTCACAGCCACGTAGAGGAGCTTTAACCACTTCTTCTTACTAAATTTTATCAAAATCGGACTAACCGTTATAGAAATATTGGTAATAATAGTTTTAGAAAGGGCCTTACTTGGGTGGGGCAAACTCCCCTCCTTATGAGGCACAGCGTCGAGACTTTTAAAGTGCAAATCTGTACAAAATTTCGATTCGAATGACACTTTATTCATGACAATCGGTTTACTTTTCGATAATTTGAAACGATTGCTATACTTCCCCTTAACAAGTGTAAGAGCAGATCGTCGCTTTAATGTTACGTAGGGGAGCCCTAACCCTGTCATCCTACCAAATTTTATCAAAATCGGGCTAAGATTTACAGAGTAATTAATGATAATAATTTTGGAGGGGGCTTTACATAAAAGGGGCTAACTCCTCTCCCATTCCATGTACAGCGTCGCGACCCCCAAAAGGCACATCTACATAAAATTCCGAATCCAATGACACCTCATTCATGAAAATCGGTTCACGCGTTTAGGCGCTACGTTGTTTACAAAAAAGGTAACAACAACAACAACAAGAAGAAGAACAAGAAGAACAAGAACAAGAACATTTTTTGAAAATGCCGTTTTTGCTCATTTTGAGCATCTTTTTTCTCAATATCTATCAAATCTAGGTTGTTGCAAAAAAATTACAGTCATAAAGAAGGGTTTGCCCTATATTTTAAAGAAAATTTGGGAATTTTATCTTTTATAGAAAAAGAGAAAAAAATTGTCAAAGTTGGGTGTTTTTCAACGTTACGCTTTTTCGTGCAGTTTTTGATGGTCAACCCTTATACAACTGTCCTACCGGACAGTTTTAATAAACATTAACTTTCTAGATGCATTTGAATAGCAGATATTGAGGTTTTCGAGTTCTTAAAACTAGCTCCAACTTTAGCCTTCAATTACTCGTGCTATAATCATCCAATCACCATGAAATTTAGTCCAATTATAGTTGATACCATTATAGGGCCTAAATATTAACTTTCTATGTGACATTGAGTGTTGAATGATTAAGTCTTCATGGTTTACTCGGAGGAACTTGAATGCACATTAAGTTAGAGTGCTTACTGTTCTTAGTTAGGTTTATTTATTTGACTTTAAATAGGTGTGAGCGATAGGGTGTAAGTTTTAGGCTCGAATCCAGTTTGAGACATTGGCTTAAAGAAGTATCTCAAGTTGTGATCTAGAGAACAACTGGCAAGCGTCCTCTCATGGAAAGGTCGGCACCATTTAACAAACAAACGCTATGCCCACAGAAGTAGCTTTGTTGTGAGAACTTGTCTTATGTGTAGTTGTGCGTTGTACTGACATGATTCAAAAATTGGAATTCAATTAATAAATCCAGCGGAGGGGCTGGCTAAAGTCTCGGTGATCTCAAGTTAATGTATTCACTGGCCTCACTGACCAGTTCACATTGCCGGGACCCTCTGGTAATTTATTATCCTAACCTGGCGCCAAGCTACCTTCTCCGCCTCTACCAACTTCTACCACAAATTTCTTTCAAATCCTTCCATATACTGTTCTTACATCTTGGATTGAAGTCTTCTTTAAGGCGTTCTCTTCATCTATTGTTTAGCTCGCAATCAAGGTTAGGGGAACTAATGGCACAAGGACCGCCCACAAAACGTTGCAGGAGTTCACGTTCATATTTTCAGCTTATTACTGCGGTACCTACCACTGCATTTTGCTTTACTTTCTTTCCCCATCTTTATATTTCTTCCAGATTCTGATTGGGGAATTAAGCACTTTATCCCTAGGATTCTTTTTTATTTCCTGTTAAATTTATTTACCCTTTAAACCAGTGATTCTCAACCATTGTGTTCGCGGTACTTTTGCGTGCCGCAAAAAGTTATTGAAGTGTGCCGCCCAAATTTTATAAATGCATACAATAAAAATTATATATTAAATTGTAGAAGACGATAATGAGAGTAGCATTATCATTTATACGACCAAATATAAACTGTAATTATCAAAAAACATCAAGCTCAAATTTCTCATTAAAAGTATTCTTATTATTAACTTTGTAATTAATCACTTAATAAACATATACTGTTGTTTTTGTAGTACATATTATTTTATTTTTAGAGTTAGGCTCTGGCCTTTGAACAGTGAACATCGTCTCTGTGCAGTTTATTTTCTTACAGTGCTCTTTACGCCAAAAATCTTTTTAAATAATTCTACAAATTGGTATAACATAATATATTCTGTTAAAGTGTAAGTAATAGATAATCGTTTGGTGATAGATTTTCCGAAGAAAAAAGAAAAAGAAAGTTGATAAAAGAATACTTTCAATTCAGCATTATAAGGTGGATGTACGAGGTGTGTAGGTGTATGTTGTCTATTATTCTCATCTTATAAACTTTGACCTGTGAGTGGAGAGCTGTTGATTAAAATCCAGCTTTTTAACCAAGTTATTGATTTATTATCAAAATTATAATTCTTGTTGAGCGTTGAAATTTGATGTTTTATTCTGTGCGATATTTCATTTATTCATTTGGAATTAGTAATAATTGAAATGTCTGAGGGCATCAAAGAAATATTATCTAAACTTGACGAGTTTAAGCAAGATATGAAAAACGACATTAAACGATTAGAATCATCTTTAGATAATTTGCATTCTCAAATAACAGAATTTAACAAGAGAATACAAAATTTGGAAGATAAGTATACCAGTGTTAATACTAAACTTAAGGACTTGAATAGAGTCAATTACTTGATAGCAAGGTCTAATAAGGAACACAATATTATACTTTATAATATCGCTGAAAGTGAAAATGAAAAGAATGAAGACTTAGAGAATATTGTACTCGACTTAATAAAAGAGAAACTAAAAATAGATATTCAATTAATGGAAATTGACAGGACAGAAAGGCTTGGTATACCGCGCACTGGTAAAAGGCCTGTCTTAGTTCGATTTACAACTTACCGGAAAAGGCTTGAAGTACTAAAGGCATCTATTAACTTGAAAGATTCTCCCATAAGAATGTCTAAGGATTACACTTATGAAGAAAGACAAATAAGAAAACAATTGATTCCATTTATGATACGAGCTAGAAGTCATAATTATAAAGCATCACTGAGAAATGATAAATTATTGGTTGAGAATGAAATATTTTCTTTAGAAAAGTTGCAAAGAATGGAATTAGAGGAAATTTCATCTATTGGCACCTCTACAGGTGCATCTCTTGCTTCGGATGTTGATACTTCAGATAAGGAAAAGGAAAATAAACTAAGAGCTTCAAGAAGGATTCTTAAGAAAGAAACGCCTAAAGGATCTGCTTCGGGAAATGCTGAAACAATAAAACTGTGGTTAAAAAAAAGGAGGGACAAGCAAGAAGGTGCCAAAGAGTAGGAAAGATGCGCAAAGTCCAACTTAGCCATTACATATTACAGCTCAGGACACTTACCACCCCCAAGAAGGAAAACGATCCGGTATTTCTCCAGAATTTCAAGAATTTCCTCAGAAATTGTCAGGGCATTTAGTTGGGGTAAATAGAAATCATAATATTAAAGTATTTTTTCAGAATATTAATGGTCTTAATAATTTATTTGATACAGATTTAGAGGTTTTAAAAAAATTAGCAAAATTTGATATAATAGGTTTATGTGAAACTTGGAAGGTAAATGAAAATATTAAGTTGCCTCTTTACTTGGATAATTTTAAAACGTTTGTAAGTCCAGCTGTTAAAGAAAAATCTGTAGGTCGAGCTAGTGGTGGCCTCATGTTGTTAATTAATAAGAATTGCACATTTAGTTCTAGTATTGTTTACAAAGATAACAACATCTTAATAATAGAATTAAACTATGGGACCACTAAAGTAATAGTTGCCTTAATTTATTGGAGGCCAGGTAGTATATTTGATCTTTATGTGGAAACTTTAACTGAAATTCTGAAAGATTTATCGGACACATATAATTGTCCTATCATCTTGGGGGGTGACTTTAATTCCCGAATAGGAAACCTAAATCTGATAGATGAAAATGCTGTTGAGAATACAATTTTTTATCCCTTGCGTAAATCCTCCGATACAATTATTAATAGAAGAGGGAGATTGCTCATTGAAATCATGGAGGACAACGGTATGGTGGTTTTAAATGGCCGTTCCCCCTTGGATAACCCGGGAAATTTTACTTTCATTTCTGCTCAGGGATCAAGTATAGTCGACCATATCTGGTGTAATTATGATTCTTTGGCCTTGATCCAAAATTTTGAAATAATTAATCTCTTTTATTCTTTGGACCACCTGGGTTGTACCATAAATTTAAATTTAACAAGCGAATATATGAATGCTTCCTCTTGTGTGACTAAACTTAAATTCAGGTATAGATGGGTGGATTGTTTGAAACGAGATTATTGTAACTTTATGGCCAGTACAGATTTATTATATTACCATTTAAAAAATAAGCAAGTTTGTATAAATAATACTCCAATAAATATTGTAAGTACATACACTTATTTTGGTGTTCCTTTCAGTCTAACTGGGAAATTTTATCAAGCGTCCAAACATTTCATATCAAAAGGTAAAATAGCAACAAATCGGGTAAGGCAGATTCTAATAACGTCCAAAGCAAATTCCATTAAACCCATCAGAAAGTTGTTAGATGCTGTTGTAAAGACTTCTTTGCTCTATGCATGTGAAATATGGGCTTATAGGTATGCCGACGATCTGGAGGCAGTGCAGGTGCAATTCTTAAAACAAATATTTAACCTGCCGAGATCAACTCCCAATAGTTATCTCCGATTAGAATGTGCAATATTTCCAGTTAAGCTGACTATAGTCAAATCAATGTTAACATTTTTAATAAAACTTCTTGAGATGCCCTCTAATAGATTGCCCCGTATTTGCTTTGATATGCTTCTGAGCTTGGATTCATTGTCAAGCAATAATTCTAATTGGGTTTCCCAACTTGTTCTCTATTGGCCACCTTGACACATTTTTATCGCGGGACCCAGTAATAATTAAGAGATCTTTATCAAATATAATTGATGCCTTACAGAATAGATTTTTAAGTAATGACATTGCTTGGGGTTATAGATTCTAAATTTAATACAATTTACAGAAACTTAAGTACAATTGGTCTTGGTGAATTTTACTTGGAGTCTAATTATAATGTAACTAAGTCCAGAATTATTATCCAGCTAAGACTTGCAAATCTAAATAAAACAAGTATTTACATTAAAGGTACTAAATATATTTTTGATTCTTCTGTTACTTGTACTCTGTGTAAGCTCTTCAAGCCCGACTCACTCTTTCACTTTATGTTTGAGTGCCCACCTTTTGCGCCACTTAGAATTCAGTTAGCAGAAAGCCTGAATAGGGATATGTCCTGTCATATTAATTTCTTAGAAAAATCACTTGTAATTGAGTCCTTAGTCCAGGCCAACTTGATATATAACTATTTCTGTGCAGCCACAGCACTCAGAAGTTTCCTATTAAATGAGTAATCTCCCTCTGTTAATATAAATTTGGACGGGTTTGTAGTTAATTTTGTATTTGTCTAGTTATTATTTTTATATTCCTGGTAACAGATCTATATCTGCTTTAGACTTGAATTTTTCAGTTTTCATCTTTTTTTTCTATTAAGAAAGTGACTATTTTGTTTATCTATTTTTCTGATGATGAGATAGCCGTCAATCAACATATATTTATTTTATTATATTACTTTGCATTATTACGTTATATTGATTTAGTTTTTCTTGACTTTCATGGTATTACTTTTATTTTTGATTTAGTTTTATTAACAGTGATTTAATTTTCATTATATTAAAATTATGTGGTTAATTTATTTTTGTATTGTATATATTGAACAGATTTGTATTTAGTTAATAATTTAGTTAATTTTCCTATATTGTGCCTATCAGCTGTATTACTCAAAAACAATAAAATTTTGATTGATTGATATTATTTTATTTTATATTGAAAATAAACATAAACTATTTTACACACATAGGGAAGGGATTAGCTATGAGGTTAGCATACTGGACTCCCACGCGGAGGTCCCGGGTTCGAATCCAGCAGCTGACCCTTAGATTTTCTCTTCCTAGGAGCTTCTTACAGCTCACTGTCCGGTGATGGACAGTGTTGTCTGTAACGAGAGAACACTGTCCGGAGGCCGGCAGTGCACTGGAAAAAGCTCCGGGCGCTAATGACCTCAGCTGTTGATGCGCCAAAAAAAAAAAAAAAAAAAAAAATTTACACACAGTGAATTATGGGATAAGTAATATACTAATCTTATTGTTAGTGTAGCGCCAAATTGTGAAATTGTTAAAATTAGTGTGCCGCCGCGACAAAAAATAAGGTTGAGAATCATTGGTTTGAACAATGCCTATTCTTGATTTATGAACCAAGTTCTAGTAAATAGATAATATATCATAGAACTAGGGAATCGTAGTTCAAGTGTTCGGAATTTTTATTTTTTAAATTTTTTTCACGCATGCGCATATTTGTTTCATAAAATTTAAAAATATATGCCAATAGTATAAGACAGCCTCTTACATTAGAAGAGGAAATAATAGCGTTACAAGCTACAGTTTGTTGTCGCAGCGGGCCTATTATATTAGGCAGGGTAATGGAAGTGAGATGACGCAATTATATTGCAGCACTTTGGCCACGGCTAATCTAATTAGAAGTTGGTAGCGCTGGGGTAGAATGGTGACTTCTCCATTAATGGGGCCACTGCTGGGAGACAGTGCCATTTAACTACATTAAACAATCCAATACATCCTGGAGGTGTGGGATGTGCCCGTCTCCTGTCAAACATTAGGGTAACTTCAATCGCGCGAGATGTTGTTCCTTTATTTCCAGCTTCCAGTACAGTATCAGCAGGTGTATAGTTCATTTTCGGGAATTTAGGTTTTACAGGAAACTGTATGTAGACGCCCAAACCTACTTGTCCTTGTAGTCAGGTTCTTTAGGCTGAAGATGCAATTAAAATGCATGTATTGATAATTAGGAAATTGCTAGCTTTTACTTGATTTGAACTACCAATGAAATGGTCACTAATGTAAGTACTTCATTCGATGAAACGGCGGATTTCCAGGCTTAAAACAGCAGCATGTCTTAATGTAGGTGAGAGGGGGTACATTTGAACAGGGGGCACCATTGGACAGTTTTAATTTCTCGCCCAATATTTAAAATATTTATGATTGGTAATTTTCTCCATATGTTGTGGTAGACCTGTTGTATAATTGACAGAGTTTCCCTTCGTTTTCATTGTTTGGTAGAAGTCATGAATTGAGTAATGTCCTATTTTGTATGGTGGAAGTAAAATTTTGGTTGCAGCTTTGGAAGTGTATTGTGAAGATTGTAGTGGACAAGGTGTAAGTATTGTTGGTCCATATTAACATTTGGAATTCGTATTTTTAAACCCTAGAATTCACAAAAAGTCTATTTGCTTGCACAAAAAGTGTTGGATATTATATTTTCTTTTATGGAAGGAGAGGGTGCACATTTCTACATCACCAGTTAAAATGTGCCGCCCCACCGACCCCTGCAAGTTTGGGACTTTTTTTTTGGTTTAATCGCAGAGAAGGGGAAAGTAGTCCGAACCTACATTAAGAAGCGCAACAAACCGAATATTTTGTTCAAACTTCCTAAACCCTTCACACTTCGGAGTACAACATCCCCGAACTGAGTCATTCTTGATTTTATTGAATTAGATTTCAGTGGTTTAAAAGAGAAAGTAATGTAGTAGTGAGAGAAATAACTGATAGAAGGTAGATTCAGAGTAAAGTAATATCATTTCTTTTTATTTTATATTGTGTTCAAAGGTACCCCCACCAGTGGGGCAGAGATTGACATTTGGCACAAAATTTTTAAATTAAAATATATAGATGTCTACGTAAAGTACCACAACTGTTTATTGATATAGATCTGTTAAGAAGACTTGAATGCTGTAGAAAACAAAATAAAAAGGTTCAATATTACGATCCTCTCCACTACTCGACACTTGTGTTAAGAAAACCTTTGACGATTTCCTTGTTTGAGGACATCACCCAGACCAATCCGTTGAGAACGTTTTGTTTCGAAACCCAGAGACCACGAAACATATTGTTTCTTCTTAATGCTAACCTCCATCTGATAGGAGAATATGGTGAATATGCAGAATATGTAGAATGATTTACCTTGAGACTAGTTTTTCCGATGGTATCTGTTGTCCTGGACAGGGCAGTTTGCAGTAATCTACCCCTCGATTCAGGAAATCCTGAAACAGAAAATCTTGGTCTAACTGCTGGTTTAACAGGAAGTGCCTCTTCACCATTTCCTGCTTCCACTATAATCATTAAGGGTGATTATTGTAACGGTCAAATTTCAATTTAAAATTCAAAAATGTATTTTTGTTTTTTCACATTTCCTTTTACTAATGTCATTAACTATTGGTTCAAATCATTTATAGTTAGTTTTACTTTATTATTTTTCATTGTATTTCATTATATTTCACTGTATTTATTATTACTATAACACCAAACCTCTTTTTGGTAAATTAAGGACCTCAGGAGCCAGGTGGGAATATTTATCTCTAGTGAGTGTCTGGTAATCAGATAGTGACCAGCTTCAAAAAGGAAATTATCTCTAGTGAGAGAGTGCCTTGCAACTACGCTACCAAGTTCAACTTCCTGCGCAGTGTTTTTAGAGATAGTCTCTCAGTACCTAATCCATAACCAAATAGATCCAATGGTACCAACCCGAAGTCCCAGGGAGGAGACACCTTTATCCTCCCTCGTCATCCTTCCTCACTTTGCTTCCCTCAGCCCACCTTAGCCTACGATTCGCCGTTTAAAAGGAATTTCTTGACCGGAAATGAACAATTCTGATAGATTCTTTTCATCCTTTTACTGCTACAATAGCTTTTTCTTTTAGCTATCAATCACTTCCGGTATAGACTACAAATACAAGTGGCCGAATTCTGCGGTGGGACCAAAGTGTGAAATAGAACTGCCGACAGTGATGCTGGGAGCAACCACAGATGGAAAGTATTAGAATTGTGATGAAGCCGTGTGTGGCCACGTCCGGTCGCTTAGGGCGCTCTAGAGGCCGGCTCCCATATTACTATGCAAATATCCCCAACCTCCAACACTAAACACCAATAAATATATTTATATATAAATCATGAGGCCGAGCCTGCGCAATCAACTCTTCTCCAAACTATTCCAATTGTTCTCTTTACTGGAGCGGCGTAGTTCTCTAACGTACCATTCCACTGATTGAATTCCTCCCGTAGAAAGTTTGTCGAGGCTCCTGAATCCACAGCCATCTGTATATGTAGATTTTTCGTTCCCTTCATTCCACGGCTAAATCTTTAATAATGTTGTTTTCTTGTTTAGAAGAGAGGAGGATGAGGAGGAGGAGGTAAATTACGTAGAATCCAAAACATAATGAGCCCGGAAATGTCGCTGCCTTGCACTTCCGGTCTTCTGACCGAGCTTATGCACTTCACTTCCAGTATATGGTCATTCAGAACTTCTTCCTCATCAGCCAATGTTTGGCCATTTTCTAAACACGCTTATAACAGTCTGAGTCAGCGTCTGGACTCAAAAAATTGCTTCATCATTTGGTGCGTTTCTGAAAGGCTCTTCCCAAATTTTTTTTTTTTTTTAACTTTTTACAAACTCCCAATATTCTGGGTCAGTTTTCCCGAAAAGGCGTAGATAAAGCGTGGAACACAAGCTTGGGAAAAGTTCACAGGATTCGAGAGAAGACCACCACAACTCAAATAATCACAGATATTCGAAATTGATATTAAGATAAGGTGCCACCATCGGACCCGGAAATTCACCCTTGCTTTTCTTCTGAATCCAAGTACTACAAACGCGCCGCTTTTCCGTTCAGGGAGTTTTCTTAAAAACAGCTACAGCGATTTTTCTTTTAACTTGTCATACTAATTGCAAATATGGCTTCACCAGATTTATAAAGGAGAGGTCCGCAAAGCTACTAGGTTCGATCGCCAGTCTAGGGTCTTGGATTTTAATTAATGCTTAATATGATGAACTTTTACTTTGCTAATTACCCACAGTTGGATTAATTGAAATAGCAAGTTTCCCAAGAATGAACCTGTAAGGATGATATAAGGGGGAAGGCAATCCCGTAAAGAGACATTTGAGAGGAATGTACGGTGCTGCCACCTGCATACTAACAGGAAGTGAAATTCTTAATCTGAGCTCATCGGTGCGCCGGAAGTCACACTTTTCTCTTTAGATTTTCCAGCATACAGGAAAGCATATATTACTTTAATGCGGAACTCTTTCCGGGAAACTTTATTTAGCCGAGTTCTAAGGAAGGATTAAAGCCAATTTCGAAATGTTGCTCTAGTGGGTTTTAGGATTCTATTTGGTTTCGAAATGTTTTCTGAAGTTGGTAGTTCTGAGGAGAGCTATGTCATGCTTCCTTTAACATCACATCACTTTAATATTGTGTATATAAAATATATATCTTTATAAATAAAATTTTGACCAATTTAGTTTAAATATTAAGTTTGTAAAAGATTGAATTAAGTAATTTTGGGCAAGAAGTCGAGTAGAGGGTTCAGAGCAGATATTTATTTCCTATTTTGAAGCAGAACTACCATCAGAGGAAAGAATACGAGTAAGGTATTGTGAAACTCTGTGAACCCGGCTAGCCTAACAGATGCGTTTAGTAAGAAGAAAATGGAGACGAAGAGTATGGGACAAGGAACAAGAACATCTAAATGGAGACATAAATTATACTAGAATAGGCAAGGTGATTCACTTCCCTAAGGAGATACTACACCGAGTGGCGGCTACATGGTGTTGACAACATGCGTTCACCGTGTGACAATGCCATCAATATCAGTTTTAATGAATCTGGAAGCGGATATGTACTGCTACAATGTATGAGCGGATACGCTGCTACAATGTGTGTAATTTAATTGTGATATATGGTGCTGTCGCGCTCGTTCGCTTTCAATATTCCAACTATTTGTTCTACCACAGTTTGGTTATCGATTTCCTTTCAAGATCTGACCAATAGAGGGCTATGGCTATTCTGTGGCAAGTCTAAGACCTTCTTCTAGTTTTACGAAGACACTTTGATGAGTCAGAAGATCCAAACAAAAATGGTTACTGGGGTTTTTTCTCTCGCCAGAGCAGAATCTGAACACAGAATTAATCTACTAAAAAGTTTAAGATGATCAACTAACCATCTGAAAGGCTACCACGACGCAGTCATTAACTTTTCTTCTTGTGACGTCCAAACATCTTCACATATTGAAGACACTACGCATGCTCGTTTAAATCAAACTTCATTATAAAGTCATAATGAGAAAGCACAATTATATAGTTTCATTTTAGTCAAAAAGCAAATAGTTGCTTTTAAATCAAAACGTACAAAGACGGTATATGGGACATCAATGCGATTCAAGGAGGTTGCTAAAGAAATATTTACTAGATAAGGGAAGAAATCAATGCAGCCACTTATTAATGAAGACAAACGTTGAATGGGGGTTCACAGGTTCACTAAATGAATCACACGTCATCAAGCCAGGGTGGGAAAGTGAACAACAGCCAGTCCGAGAGGGACAATTACACACAAAAGAACTAGTCGATAGATCATTAATAAGGGGTAGCAAGGAATGAAAGTGGTGCTGTGGAGAGACGCCGCGAGTTTGGAACAGGATAAGAGGTAGGCGAATGGGGTCTGTCCTGTAGGAGACAGCGCCGCTCTCCAAGTGGGAAGGAAGTCGGTGCACCTTGGAGGTGACAGAGGGTGCTGTGCGGGCGGAGGCGGCGACTCCGTTCTAACTCTTGCACACACATATCTGCCACACTATAAAATAGTAGTTATATTGATTCACTTACTTGTTTGTTGTAATATCTGTCGGTCTGCGTGAGGTCGATGACCATCCCCAATTCTGGTACGCTGTCCAACAGAGTCTCCACCGTGAACCTGCAAGACAAACAACCAGATTATTAGCTCACCATTTCACCTCGCATGATCTAAACAGTTTTTTTTAAAAGAAAAATGCTTAATGAATTTGGGCAAATTTGCTTTTCTAAGAAATTTCAACAATTCCAAGAATGCAATGTATTTGGAGAACTCTGACGAGAAGCCAGAGAAGTTTCTAGATGTTAGATAGATAGCCGACTAGTTTCCCGCCTAGTTCCTTTTGATTTAGTGTCCGCAAAGTACTTTTTCTGAATCTTGAGATGGCTACGGAATAAAGGGTTGCAATGTTGTATCCTCGCTCTCCCTAGAATCTAGAGATCCTAGGTGAGCGGTTTCAACTAGTTAGGATGCTCTAGACGAGTGGCACTCCTTGCCAGATTCCTCTCTGCTTTCTCCCCTCTCATAATATTTTTACCACAGGCAAACTCAAGATCAACACCATGCACACACACTACAGACAATCTGAAAAGACTGCTGCCAGTTGTTCACTCTGGTAAACAAAGCGTACAAATGCAAAAAGTCTATCGTGCAACGATGGAAAAATAAAAAAAATGTTAGAAGGGTCAATATAATTCTAAAATTGTACGAAAGAATATTTCCACTGTTTCGCGGAAAAAACCTTCAAACTCGGAACTTTTACTAATTCGACAGTGTATTTGTATTTATACAAAATTTTAACAGGAGCTACTACAGACGGACACTTCAGCAAACCATTCTCGTCCTATCTAAGGCGTTGTAGATGCTGCTTCAAAGATCTTCGCAGAAACCTTTTATGGCAGTAATTCGCAAAGATTATTACTTGACGGTTCCATCTTAAAATGGAATCTATTTTCTACTGTACCAGTGGTGTGTGGTTCTCTCGTTGTGATAGATCACCTTGAAGGCGCTCTTATCTTCTGGTTTTATTCTTAGGCTTACGTTTTCCACAGCTGCTTTCTCAGGCGCACCCAGACGCGATGTAATTGGGAGTTGTTTCGAAAAGCTGCGATGAAAGAGCACGCAGGTTAGAAAAATAGACAAATAATAACCCCACAGCCAAACTAGCAGACAATACAGTAAATAATATGATATTTGAAAAATGGGATGGTTGGAGGGGGCTATTGTATGGAGGCACAAGCTGTGGGAGTGCTCTATGAGCGAAGCATAACCTTGAACTAGTTTCAACATGACTGTGATGATTCATTAGTCATCAGTCTGGCTGTGAAGAGGGGGCAGATAGGGTGCCTGGGGGGGAGAATAATGGATATATTCATTATGGGTAATTAGCTGACAACAATTATAATGATGGCTCCATTCTGTTAGTGCGTAACCTGCAATTATCACCATTAAACCATCCTCTCGATGCTACTTATCCACGCCTGTGGCACAACTCTCTTCAAGATGGGCCCTCAACTACTCTAAGAGTTGCCAAATTCTAAGCTACAACAATAAACTATCTTTTAGGTTTTCTTTTAAAAATTAAGGCTCCCCAATACCACACTGAACTAATACGGTATTTTCCTACTATGAGGGCAAGTGTTGAAAAAACTGCATAGTTTCATATCCGGTATTGCCGAATTCCTTTCGTAAACATAGTTTACATGATGGAGATATCGTTGGAGAAACAAGTGACGCACACAGTTCTAACGTTTTCCCTTCTTGGCATCACCCTGATGCAAACTAGCCAACAAGGGTTGATTTAACGACCAAAGCTACACAAATCAGCAACCTTTCATTCAAATTTAAATTTCAACGTTTTCAAAACGCTTCATTTTGCAATCCTTAATATTGAATTTCCTACTGATCAGATTTCAATGCAATCTGTACCAAATTGTAAAGAATACAAATCTCTATCATTGGCAAAAAACCGCAATGTTTTAGTGATAATAGATATAGAGAAATTTAAGGCTTAAATTTGAACGTTTTCAATACCTTTCATTTTTCAATCCTTAATATCTCATTTCCTACTGATCAGATTTCAATGCAATCTGTACCAAATTGTAAAGAATAAAAATCTCTATAATTAGCAAAAAACCGCAATGTTTTAGTGATAATAGATATAGAGAAATTTAAGGCTTAAATTTGAACGTTTTCAATACCTTTCATTTTTCAATCCTTAATATCTCACTTCCTACTGATCAGATTTCAATGCAATCTGTACCAAATTGTAAAGAATACAAATCTCTATCATTGGCAAAAAACCGCAATGTTTTAGTGATAATAGATATAGAGAAATTTAAGGCTTAAATTTGAACGTTTTCAATACCTTTCATTTTTCAATCCTTAATATCTCACTTCCTACTGATCAGATTTCAATGCAATCTGTACCAAATTGTAAAGAATACAAATCTCTATCATTGGCAAAAAACCGCAATGTTTTAGTGATAATAGATATAGAGAAATTTAAGGCTTAAATTTGAACGTTTTCAATACCTTTCATTTTTCAATCCTTAATATCTCACTTCCTACTGATCAGATTTCAATGCAATCTGTACCAAATTGTAAAGAATACAAATCTCTATCATTGGCAAAAAACCGCAATGTTTTAGTGATAATAGATATAGAGAAATTTAAGGCTTAAATTTGAACGTTTTCAATACCTTTCATTTTTCAATCCTTAATATCTCACTTCCTACTGATCAGATTTCAATGCAATCTGTACCAAATTGTAAAGAATACAAATCTCTATCATTGGCAAAAAACCGCAATGTTTTAGTGATAATAGATATAGAGAAATTTAAGGCTTAAATTTGAACGTTTTCAATACCTTTCATTTTTCAATCCTTAATATCTCACTTCCTACTGATCAGATTTCAATGCAATCTGTACCAAATTGTAAAGAATACAAATCTCTATCATTGGCAAAAAACAGCAATGTTTTAGTGATAATAGATATAGAGAAATTTAAGGCTTAAATTTAAACGTTTTCAATACCTTTCATTTTTCAATCCTTAATATCTCACTTCCTACTGATCAGATTTCAATGCAATCTGTACCAAATTGTAAAGAATACAAATCTCTATCATTGGCAAAAAACCGCAATGTTTTAGTGATAATAGATATAGAGAAATTTAAGGCTTAAATTTGAACGTTTTCAATACCTTTCATTTTTCAATCCTTAATATCTCACTTCCTACTGATCAGATTTCAATGCAATTTCTACCAAATTGTAAAGAATACAAATCTCTATCATTGGCAAAAAACCGCAATGTTTTAGTGATAATAGATATAGAGAAATTTAAGGCTTCAATTTGCACGTTTTCCAAACCTTTAATTTTTCAATCCTTAATATCTCATTTCTTACTGATCAGATTTCAATGCAATCTGTACCAAATTGTAAAGAATACAAATCTCTATAATTGGCAAAAAACCGCAATGTTTTAGTGATAATAGATATAGAGAAATTTAAGGCTTAAATTTGAACGTTTTCCAAACCTTTCATTTTTCAATCCTTAATATCTCATTTCCTACTGATCAGATTTCAATGCAATCTGTACCAAATTGTAAAGAATACAAATCTCTATCATTGGCAAAAAACCGCAATGTTTTAGTGATAATAGATATAGAGAAATTTAAGGCTTAAATTTGAACGTTTTCAATACCTTTCATTTTTCAATCCTTAATATCTCACTTCCTACTGATCAGATTTCAATGCAATCTGTACCAAATTGTAAAGAATACAAATCTCTATCATTGGCAAAAAACCGCAATTTTTAGTGATAATAGATATAGAGAAATTTAAGGCTTAAATTTGAACGTTTTCCAAACCTTTCATTGTTCAATCCTTAATATCTCATTTCCTACTGATCAGATTTCAATGCAATCTGTACCAAATTGTAGAGAATACAAATCTCTATCATTGGCAAAAAACCGCAATGTTTTAGTGATAATAGATATAGAGAAATTTAAGGCTTAAATTTGAACGTTTTCCAAATCTTTCATTTTTCAAT
The DNA here is from genome assembly GCF_049639745.1 of Rhodnius prolixus. Classification (NCBI taxonomy): domain Eukaryota; kingdom Metazoa; phylum Arthropoda; class Insecta; order Hemiptera; family Reduviidae; genus Rhodnius; species Rhodnius prolixus. The sequence goes on along the minus strand of NW_027411636.1, from coordinate 942,252 downwards.
CCTTAATATCTCATTTCCTACTGATCAGATTTCAATGCAATCTGTACCAAATTGTAAAGAATACAAATCTCTATCATTGGCAAAAAACCGCAATGTTTTAGTGATAATAGATATAGAGAAATTTAAGGCTTAAATTTGAACGTTTTCCAAACCTTTCATTTTTCAATCCTTAATATCTCATTTCCTACTGATCAGATTTAAATGCAATCTGTACCAAATTGTAAAGAATACAAATCTCTATAATTAGCAAGAAACCGCAATGTTTTAGTGAGAATAGATATAGAGAAATTTAAGGCTTCAATTTGCACGTTTTCCAAACCTTTCATTTTTCAATCCTTAATATCTCATTTCCTACTGATCAGATTTCAATGCAATCTGTACCAAATTGTAAAGAATACAAATCTCTATCATTGGCAAAAAAGCGCAATGTTTTAGTGATAATAGATATAGAGAAATTTAAGGCTTAAATTTGAACGTTTTCAATACCTTTCATTTTTCAATCCTTAATATCTCATTTCCTACTGATCAGATTTCAATGCAATCTGTACCAAATTGTAAAGAATACAAATCTCTATCATTGGCAAAAAACCGCAATGTTTTAGTGATAATAGATATAGAGAAATTTAAGACTTAAATTTGAACGTTTTCCAAACCTTTCATTGTTCAATCCTTAATATCTCATTTCCTACTGATCAGATTTCAATGCAATCTGTACCAAATTGTAGAGAATACAAATCTCTATCATTGGCAAAAAACCGCAATGTTTTAGTGATAATAGATATAAAGAAATTTAAGGCCTAAATTTGAACGTTTTCAATACCTTTCATTTTTCAATCCTTAATATCTCACTTCCTACTGATCAGATTTCAATGCAATCTGTACCAAATTGTAAAGAATACAAATCTCTATCATTGGCAAAAAACCGCAATGTTTTAGTGATAATAGATATAGAGAAATTTAAGGCTTAAATTTGAACGTTTTCAATACCTTTCATTTTTCAATCCTTAATATCTCACTTCCTACTGATCAGATTTCAATGCAATCTGTACCAAATTGTAAAGAATACAAATCTCTATCATTGGCAAAAAACCGCAATGTTTTAGTGATAATAGATATAGAGAAATTTAAGGCTTAAATTTGAACGTTTTCAATACCTTTCATTTTTCAATCCTTAATATCTCATTTCCTACTGATCAGATTTCAATGCAATCTGTACCAAATTGTAATGAATACAAATCTCTATCATTGGCAAAAAACCGCAATGTTTTAGTGATAATAGATATAGAGAAATTTAAGGCTTAAATTTGAACGTTTTCAATACCTTTCATTTTTCAATCCTTAATATCTCACTTCCTACTGATCAGATTTCAATGCAATCTGTACCAAATTGTAAAGAATACATATCTGTATCATTGGCAAAAAACCGCAATGTTTTAGTGATAATAGATATAGAGAAATTTAAGGCTTAAATTTGAACGTTTTCCAAACCTTTCATTTTTCAATCCTTAATATCTCATTTCCTACTGATCAGATTTCAATGCAATCTGTACCAAATTGTAAAGAATACAAATCTCTATCATTGGCAATAAACCGCAATGTTTTAGTGATAATAGATATAGAGAAATTTAAGGCTTAAATTTGAACGTTTTCAATACTTTTCATTTTTCAATCCTTAATATCTCATTTCCGACTGATCAGATTTCAATGCAATCTGTACCAAATTGTAAAGAATACAAATCTCTATCATTGGCAAAAAAACGCAATGTTTTAGTGATAATAGATATAGAGAAATTTAAGGCTTAAATTTGAACGTTTTCAATACCTTTCATTTTTCAATCATTAATATCTCATTTCCTACTGATCAGATTTCAATGCAATCTGTACCAAATTGTAAAGAATACAAATCTCAATCATTGGCAAAAAACCGCAATGTTTTAGTGATAATAGATATAGAGAAATTTAAGGCTTAAATTTGAACGTTTTCCAAACCTTTCATTTTTCAATCCTTAATATCTCACTTCCTACTGATCAGATTTCAATGCAATCTGTAACAAATTGTAAAGAATACAAATCTCTATAATTAGCAAGAAACCGCAATGTTTTAGTGAGAATAGATATAGAGAAATTTAAGGCTTCAATTTGCACGTTTTCCAAACCTTTCATTTTTCAATCCTTAATATCTCATTTCTTACTGATCAGATTTCAATGCAATCTGTACCAAATTATAAAGAATACAAATCTCTATAATTGGCAAAAAACCGCAATGTTTTAGTGATAATAGATATAGAGAAATTTAAGGCTTCTATTTAAACGTTTTCAATACCTTTCATATTTCAATCCTTAATATCTCATTTCCTACTGATCAGACTTCAATGCAATCTGTACCAAATTGTAAAGAATACAAATCTCTATCATTGGCAAAAAACCGCAATGTTTTAGTGATAATAGATATAGAGAAATTTAAGACTTAAATTTGAACGTTTTCCAAACCTTTCATTGTTCAATCCTTAATATCTCATTTCCTACTGATCAGATTTCAATGCAATCTGTACCAAATTGTAGAGAATACAAATCTCTATCATTGGCAAAAAACCGCAATGTTTTAGTGATAATAGATATAAAGAAATTTAAGGCCTAAATTTGAACGTTTTCAATACCTTTCATTTTTCAATCCTTAATATCTCACTTCCTACTGATCAGATTTCAATGCAATCTGTACCAAATTGTAAAGAATACAAATCTCTATCATTGGCAAAAAACCGCAATGTTTTAGTGATAATAGATATAGAGAAATTTAAGGCTTAAATTTGAACGTTTTCAATACCTTTCATTTTTCAATCCTTAATATCTCACTTCCTACTGATCAGATTTCAATGCAATCTGTACCAAATTGTAAAGAATACAAATCTCTATCATTGGCAAAAAACCGCAATGTTTTAGTGATAATAGATATAGAGAAATTTAAGGCTTAAATTTGAACGTTTTCAATACCTTTCATTTTTCAATCCTTAATATCTCATTTCCTACTGATCAGATTTCAATGCAATCTGTACCAAATTGTAATGAATACAAATCTCTATCATTGGCAAAAAACCGCAATGTTTTAGTGATAATAGATATAGAGAAATTTAAGGCTTAAATTTGAACGTTTTCAATACCTTTCATTTTTCAATCCTTAATATCTCACTTCCTACTGATCAGATTTCAATGCAATCTGTACCAAATTGTAAAGAATACATATCTGTATCATTGGCAAAAAACCGCAATGTTTTAGTGATAATAGATATAGAGAAATTTAAGGCTTAAATTTGAACGTTTTCCAAACCTTTCATTTTTCAATCCTTAATATCTCATTTCCTACTGATCAGATTTCAATGCAATCTGTACCAAATTGTAAAGAATACAAATCTCTATCATTGGCAATAAACCGCAATGTTTTAGTGATAATAGATATAGAGAAATTTAAGGCTTAAATTTGAACGTTTTCAATACTTTTCATTTTTCAATCCTTAATATCTCATTTCCGACTGATCAGATTTCAATGCAATCTGTACCAAATTGTAAAGAATACAAATCTCTATCATTGGCAAAAAAACGCAATGTTTTAGTGATAATAGATATAGAGAAATTTAAGGCTTAAATTTGAACGTTTTCAATACCTTTCATTTTTCAATCATTAATATCTCATTTCCTACTGATCAGATTTCAATGCAATCTGTACCAAATTGTAAAGAATACAAATCTCAATCATTGGCAAAAAACCGCAATGTTTTAGTGATAATAGATATAGAGAAATTTAAGGCTTAAATTTGAACGTTTTCCAAACCTTTCATTTTTCAATCCTTAATATCTCATTTCCTACTGATCAGATTTCAATGCAATCTGTACCAAATTGTAAAGAATACAAATCTCAATCATTGGGAAAAAACCGCAATGTTTTAGTGATAATAGATATAGAAAAATTTAAGGCTTAAATTTGAACGTTTTCCAAACCATTCATTTTTCAATCCTTAATATCTCATTTCCTACTGATCAGATTTCAATGCAATCTGTACCAAATTGTAAAGAATACAAATCTCTATAATTAGCAAAAAACCGCAATGTTTTAGTGATAATAAATATAGAGAAATTTAAGGCTTAAATTTGAACATTTTCCAAACTTTTCATTTTTCAAACCTTAATATCTCATTTCCTACTGATCAGATTTCAATGCAATCTGTACCAAATTGTAAAGAATACAAATCTCTATCATTGGCAAAAAAACGCAATGTTTTAGTGATAATAGATATAGAGAAATTTAAGGCTTAAATTTGAACGTTTTCAATACCTTTCATTTTTCAATCCTTAATATCTCATTTCCTACTGATCAGATTTCAATGCAATCTGTAACAAATTGTAAAGAATACAAATCTCTATCATTGGCAAAAAAGCGCAATGTTTTAGTGATAATAGATATAGAGAAATTTAAGGCTTAAATTTGAACGTTTTCAATACCTTTCATTTTTCAATCCTTAATATCTCATTTCCTACTGATCAGATTTCAATGCAATCTGTACCAAATTGTAAAGAATACAAATCTCTATCATTGGCAAAAAAGCGCAATGTTTTAGTGATAATAGATATAGAGAAATTTAAGGCTTAAATTTGAACGTTTTCCAAACCTTTCATTTTTCAATCCTTAATATCTCATTTCCTACTGATCAGATTTCAATGCAATCTGTACCAAATTGTAAAGAATACAAATCTCTATCATTGGCAAAAAACCGCAATGTTTTAGTGATAATAGATATAGAGAAATTTAAGGCTTAAATTTGAACGTTTTCCAAACCTTTCATTTTTCAATCCTTAATATCTCATTTCCTACTGATCAGATTTAAATGCACTCTGTACCAAATTGTAAAGAATACAAATCTCTATAATTAGCAAGAAACCGCAATGTTTTAGTGAGAATAGATATAGAGAAATTTAAGGCTTAAATTTGAACGTTTTCCAAACCTTTCATTTTTCAATCCTTAATATCTCATTTCTTACTGATCAGATTTCAATGCAATCTGTAACAAATTGTAAAGAATACAAATCTCTATCATTGGCAAAAAAGCGCAATGTTTTAGTGATAATAGATATAGAGAAATTTAAGGCTTAAATTTGAACGTTTTCCAAATCTTTCATTTTTCAATCCTTAATATCTCATTTCCTACTGATCAGATTTCAATGCAATCTGTACCAAATTGTAAAGAATACAAATCTCTATCATTGGCAAAAAACCGCAATGTTTTAGTGATAATAGATATAGAGAAATTTAAGGCTTAAATTTGAACGTTTTCCAAACCTTTCATTTTTCAATCCTTAATATCTCATTTCCTACTGATCAGATTTAAATGCAATCTGTACCAAATTGTAAAGAATACAAATCTCTATAATTAGCAAGAAACCGCAATGTTTTAGTGAGAATAGATATAGAGAAATTTAAGGCTTCAATTTGCACGTTTTCCAAACCTTTCATTTTTCAATCCTTAATATCTCATTTCTTACTGATCAGATTTCAATGCAATCTGTACCAAATTGTAAAGAATACAAATCTCTATAATTGGCAAAAAACCGCAATGTTTTAGTGATAATAGATATAGAGAAATTTAAGGCTTCTATTTAAACGTTTTCAATACCTTTCATATTTCAATCCTTAATATCTCATTTCCTACTGATCAGATTTCAATGCAATCTGTACCAAATTGTAAAGAATACAAATCTCTATAATTGGCAAAAAACCGCAATGTTTTAGTGATAATAGATATAGAGAAATTTAAGGCTTCTATTTAAACGTTTTCAATACCTTTCATATTTCAATCCTTAATATCTCATTTCCTACTGATCAGACTTCAATGCAATCTGTACCAAATTGTAAAGAATACAAATCTCTATAATTGGCAAAAAACCGTAATGTTTTAGTGATAATAGATATAGAGAAATTTAAGGCTTAAATTTGAACGTTTTCCAAACCTTTCATTTTTCAATCATTAATATCTCACTTCCTACTGATCAGATTTCAATGCAATCTGTACCAAATTGTAAAGAATACAAATCTCTATAATTGGCAAAAAACCGTAATGTTTTAGTGATAATAGATATAGAGAAATTTAAGACTTAATTTTGAACGTTTTCAATACCTTTCATTTTTCAATCCTTAATATCTCACTTCCGACTGATCAGATTTCAATGCAATCTGTACCAAATTGTAAAGAATACAAATCTCTATCATTGGCAAAAAACCGCAATGTTTTAGTGATAATAGATATAGAGAAATTTAAGGCTTAAATTTGAACGTTTTCAATACCTTTCATTTTTCAATCCTTAATATCTCATTTCCTACTGATCAGATTTCAATGCAATCTGTACCAAATTGTAAAGAATACAAATGTCTATCATTGGCAAAAAACCGCAATGTTTTAGTGATAATAGATATAGAGAAATTTAAGACTTAAATTTGAACGTTTTCCAAACCTTTCATTGTTCAATCCTTAATATCTCATTTCCTACTGATCAGATTTCAATGCAATCTGTACCAAATTGTAGAGAATACAAATCTCTATCATTGGCAAAAAACCGCAATGTTTTAGTGATAATAGATATAAAGAAATTTAAGGCCTAAATTTGAACGTTTTCAATACCTTTCATTTTTCAATCCTTAATATCTCACTTCCTACTGATCAGATTTCAATGCAATCTGTACCAAATTGTAAAGAATACAAATCTCTATCATTGGCAAAAAAGCGCAATGTTTTAGTGATAATAGATATAGAGAAATTTAAGGCTTAAATTTGAACGTTTTCCAAATCTTTCATTTTTCAATCCTTAATATCTCATTTCCTACTGATCAGATTTCAATGCAATCTGTACCAAATTGTAAAGAATACAAATCTCTATCATTGGCAAAAAACCGCAATGTTTTAGTGATAATAGATATAGAGAAATTTAAGGCTTAAATTTGAACGTTTTCCAAACCTTTCATTTTTCAATCCTTAATATCTCATTTCCTACTGATCAGATTTAAATGCAATCTGTACCAAATTGTAAAGAATACAAATCTCTATAATTAGCAAGAAACCGCAATGTTTTAGTGAGAATAGATATAGAGAAATTTAAGGCTTCAATTTGCACGTTTTCCAAACCTTTCATTTTTCAATCCTTAATATCTCATTTCCTACTGATCAGATTTAAATGCAATCTGTACCAAATTGTAAAGAATACAAATCTCTATAATTAGCAAGAAACCGCAATGTTTTAGTGAGAATAGATATAGAGAAATTTAAGCTTCAATTTGCACGTTTTCCAAACCTTTCATTTTTCAATCCTTAATATCTCATTTCTTACTGATCAGATTTCAATGCAATCTGTACCAAATTGAGAAGAATACAAATCTCTATAATTGGCAAAAAACCGCAATGTTTTAGTGATAATAGATATAGAGAAATTTAAGGCTTCTATTTAAACGTTTTCAATACCTTTCATATTTCAATCCTTAATATCTCATTTCCTACTGATCAGATTTCAATGCAATCTGTACCAAATTGTAAAGAATACAAATCTCTATAATTGGCAAAAAACCGTAATGTTTTAGTGATAATAGATATAGAGAAATTTAAGGCTTAAATTTGAACGTTTTCCAAACCTTTCATTTTTCAATCCTTAATATCTCACTTCCTACTGATCAGATTTCAATGCAATCTGTAACAAATTGTAAAGAATACAAATCTCTATAATTAGCAAGAAACCGCAATGTTTTAGTGAGAATAGATATAGAGAAATTTAAGGCTTCAATTTGCACGTTTTCCAAACCTTTCATTTTTCAATCCTTAATATCTCATTTCTTACTGATCAGATTTCAATGCAATCTGTACCAAATTATAAAGAATACAAATCTCTATAATTGGCAAAAAACCGCAATGTTTTAGTGATAATAGATATAGAGAAATTTAAGGCTTCTATTTAAACGTTTTCAATACCTTTCATATTTCAATCCTTAATATCTCATTTCCTACTGATCAGACTTCAATGCAATCTGTACCAAATTGTAAAGAATACAAATCTCTATAATTGGCAAAAAACCGTAATGTTTTAGTGATAATAGATATAGAGAAATTTAAGGCTTAAATTTGAACGTTTTCCAAACCTTTCATTTTTCAATCATTAATATCTCACTTCCTACTGATCAGATTTCAATGCAATCTGTACCAAATTGTAAAGAATACAAATCTCTATAATTGGCAAAAAACCGTAATGTTTTAGTGATAATAGATATAGAGAAATTTAAGACTTAATTTTGAACGTTTTCAATACCTTTCATTTTTCAATCCTTAATATCTCACTTCCGACTGATCAGATTTCAATGCAATCTGTACCAAATTGTAAAGAATACAAATCTCTATCATTGGCAAAAAACCGCAATGTTTTAGTGATAATAGATATAGAGAAATTTAAGGCTTAAATTTGAACGTTTTCAATACCTTTCATTTTTCAATCCTTAATATCTCATTTCCTACTGATCAGATTTCAATGCAATCTGTACCAAATTGTAAAGAATACAAATGTCTATCATTGGCAAAAAACCGCAATGTTTTAGTGATAATAGATATAGAGAAATTTAAGACTTAAATTTGAACGTTTTCCAAACCTTTCATTGTTCAATCCTTAATATCTCATTTCCTACTGATCAGATTTCAATGCAATCTGTACCAAATTGTAGAGAATACAAATCTCTATCATTGGCAAAAAACCGCAATGTTTTAGTGATAATAGATATAAAGAAATTTAAGGCCTAAATTTGAACGTTTTCCAAATCTTTCATTTTTCAATCCTTAATATCTCATTTCCTACTGATCAGATTTCAATGCAATCTGTACCAAATTGTAAAGAATACAAATCTCTATCATTGGCAAAAAACCGCAATGTTTTAGTGATAATAGATATAGAGAAATTTAAGGCTTAAATTTGAACGTTTTCCAAACCTTTCATTTTTCAATCCTTAATATCTCATTTCCTACTGATCAGATTTAAATGCAATCTGTACCAAATTGTAAAGAATACAAATCTCTATAATTAGCAAGAAACCGCAATGTTTTAGTGAGAATAGATATAGAGAAATTTAAGGCTTCAATTTGCACGTTTTCCAAACCTTTCATTTTTCAATCCTTAATATCTCATTTCCTACTGATCAGATTTCAATGCAATCTGTACCAAATTGTAAAGAATACAAATCTCTATCATTGGCAAAAAAGCGCAATGTTTTAGTGATAATAGATATAGAGAAATTTAAGGCTTAAATTTGAACGTTTTCAATACCTTTCATTTTTCAATCCTTAATATCTCATTTCCTACTGATCAGATTTCAATGCAATCTGTACCAAATTGTAAAGAATACAAATCTCTATCATTGGCAAAAAACCGCAATGTTTTAGTGATAATAGATATAGAGAAATTTAAGACTTAAATTTGAACGTTTTCCAAACCTTTCATTGTTCAATCCTTAATATCTCATTTCCTACTGATCAGATTTCAATGCAATCTGTACCAAATTGTAGAGAATACAAATCTCTATCATTGGCAAAAAACCGCAATGTTTTAGTGATAATAGATATAAAGAAATTTAAGGCCTAAATTTGAACGTTTTCAATACCTTTCATTTTTCAATCCTTAATATCTCACTTCCTACTGATCAGATTTCAATGCAATCTGTACCAAATTGTAAAGAATACAAATCTCTATCATTGGCAAAAAACCGCAATGTTTTAGTGATAATAGATATAGAGAAATTTAAGGCTTAAATTTGAACGTTTTCAATACCTTTCATTTTTCAATCCTTAATATCTCACTTCCTACTGATCAGATTTCAATGCAATCTGTACCAAATTGTAAAGAATACAAATCTCTATCATTGGCAAAAAACCGCAATGTTTTAGTGATAATAGATATAGAGAAATTTAAGGCTTAAATTTGAACGTTTTCAATACCTTTCATTTTTCAATCCTTAATATCTCATTTCCTACTGATCAGATTTCAATGCAATCTGTACCAAATTATAATGAATACAAATCTCTATCATTGGCAAAAAACCGCAATGTTTTAGTGATAATAGATATAGAGAAATTTAAGGCTTAAATTTGAACGTTTTCAATACCTTTCATTTTTCAATCCTTAATATCTCACTTCCTACTGATCAGATTTCAATGCAATCTGTACCAAATTGTAAAGAATACATATCTGTATCATTGGCAAAAAACCGCAATGTTTTAGTGATAATAGATATAGAGAAATTTAAGGCTTAAATTTGAACGTTTTCCAAACCTTTCATTTTTCAATCCTTAATATCTCATTTCCTACTGATCAGATTTCAATGCAATCTGTACCAAATTGTAAAGAATACAAATCTCTATCATTGGCAATAAACCGCAATGTTTTAGTGATAATAGATATAGAGAAATTTAAGGCTTAAATTTGAACGTTTTCAATACTTTTCATTTTTCAATCCTTAATATCTCATTTCCGACTGATCAGATTTCAATGCAATCTGTACCAAATTGTAAAGAATACAAATCTCTATCATTGGCAAAAAAACGCAATGTTTTAGTGATAATAGATATAGAGAAATTTAAGGCTTAAATTTGAACGTTTTCAATACCTTTCATTTTTCAATCATTAATATCTCATTTCCTACTGATCAGATTTCAATGCAATCTGTACCAAATTGTAAAGAATACAAATCTCAATCATTGGCAAAAAACCGCAATGTTTTAGTGATAATAGATATAGAGAAATTTAAGGCTTAAATTTGAACGTTTTCCAAACCTTTCATTTTTCAATCCTTAATATCTCATTTCCTACTGATCAGATTTCAATGCAATCTGTACCAAATTGTAAAGAATACAAATCTCAATCATTGGCAAAAAACCGCAATGTTTTAGTGATAATAGATATAGAGAAATTTAAGGCTTAAATTTGAACGTTTTCCAAACCTTTCATTTTTCAATCCTTAATATCTCATTTCCTACTGATCAGATTTCAATGCAATCTGTACCAAATTGTAAAGAATACAAATCTCTATAATTAGCAAAAAACCGCAATGTTTTAGTGATAATAGATATAGAGAAATTTAAGGCTTAAATTTGAACGTTTTCCAAACCTTTCATTTTTCAATCCTTAATATCTCATTTCCTACTGATCAGATTTCAATGCAATCTGTACCAAATTGTAAAGAATACAAATCTCTATCATTGGCAAAAAAACGCAATGTTTTAGTGATAATAGATATAGAGAAATTTAAGGCTTAAATTTGAACGTTTTCAATACCTTTCATTTTTCAATCCTTAATATCTCATTTCCTACTGATCAGATTTCAATGCAATCTGTAACAAATTGTAAAGAATACAAATCTCTATCATTGGCAAAAAAGCGCAATGTTTTAGTGATAATAGATATAGAGAAATTTAAGGCTTAAATTTGAACGTTTTCAATACCTTTCATTTTTCAATCCTTAATATCTCATTTCCTACTGATCAGATTTCAATGCAATCTGTACCAAATTGTAAAGAATACAAATCTCTATCATTGGCAAAAAAGCGCAATGTTTTAGTGATAATAGATATAGAGAAATTTAAGGCTTAAATTTGAACGTTTTCCAAACCTTTCATTTTTCAATCCTTAATATCTCATTTCCTACTGATCAGATTTCAATGCAATCTGTACCAAATTGTAAAGAATACAAATCTCTATCATTGGCAAAAAACCGCAATGTTTTAGTGATAATAGATATAGAGAAATTTAAGGCTTAAATTTGAACGTTTTCCAAACCTTTCATTTTTCAATCCTTAATATCTCATTTCCTACTGATCAGATTTAAATGCACTCTGTACCAAATTGTAAAGAATACAAATCTCTATAATTAGCAAGAAACCGCAATGTTTTAGTGAGAATAGATATAGAGAAATTTAAGGCTTCAATTTGCACGTTTTCCAAACCTTTCATTTTTCAATCCTTAATATCTCATTTCTTACTGATCAGATTTCAATGCAATCTGTAACAAATTGTAAAGAATACAAATCTCTATCATTGGCAAAAAAGCGCAATGTTTTAGTGATAATAGATATAGAGAAATTTAAGGCTTAAATTTGAACGTTTTCCAAATCTTTCATTTTTCAATCCTTAATATCTCATTTCCTACTGATCAGATTTCAATGCAATCTGTACCAAATTGTAAAGAATACAAATCTCTATCATTGGCAAAAAACCGCAATGTTTTAGTGATAATAGATATAGAGAAATTTAAGGCTTAAATTTGAACGTTTTCCAAACCTTTCATTTTTCAATCCTTAATATCTCATTTCCTACTGATCAGATTTAAATGCAATCTGTACCAAATTGTAAAGAATACAAATCTCTATAATTAGCAAGAAACCGCAATGTTTTAGTGAGAATAGATATAGAGAAATTTAAGGCTTCAATTTGCACGTTTTCCAAACCTTTCATTTTTCAATCCTTAATATCTCATTTCTTACTGATCAGATTTCAATGCAATCTGTACCAAATTGTAAAGAATACAAATCTCTATAATTGGCAAAAAACCGCAATGTTTTAGTGATAATAGATATAGAGAAATTTAAGGCTTCTATTTAAACGTTTTCAATACCTTTCATATTTCAATCCTTAATATCTCATTTCCTACTGATCAGATTTCAATGCAATCTGTACCAAATTGTAAAGAATACAAATCTCTATAATTGGCAAAAAACCGTAATGTTTTAGTGATAATAGATATAGAGAAATTTAAGGCTTAAATTTGAACGTTTTCCAAACCTTTCATTTTTCAATCCTTAATATCTCACTTCCTACTGATCAGATTTCAATGCAATCTGTAACAAATTGTAAAGAATACAAATCTCTATCATTGGCAAAAAACCGCAATGTTTTAGTGATAATAGATATAGAGAAATTTAAGACTTAAATTTGAACGTTTTCCAAACCTTTCATTCTTCAATCCTTAATATCTCATTTACTACTGATCAGATTTCAATGCAATCTGTACCAAATTGTAGAGAATACAAATCTCTATCATTGGCAAAAAACCGCAATGTTTTAGTGATAATAGATATAAAGAAATTTAAGGCTTAAATTTGAACGTTTTCAATACCTTTCATTTTTCAATCCTTAATATCTCACTTCCTACTGATCAGATTTCAATGCAATCTGTACCAAATTGTAAAGAATACAAATCTCTATCATTGGCAAAAAACCGCAATGTTTTAGTGATAATAGATATAGAGAAATTTAAGGCTTAAATTTGAACGTTTTCAATACCTTTCATTTTTCAATCTTTAATATCTCACTTCCTACTGATCAGATTTCAATGCAATCTGTACCAAATTGTAAAGAATACAAATCTCTATCATTGGCAAAAAAACGCAATGTTTTAGTGATAATAGATATAGAGAAATTTAAGGCTTAAATTTGAACGTTTTCAATACCTTTCATTTTTCAATCCTTAATATCTCATTTCCTACTGATCAGATTTCAATGCAATCTGTACCAAATTGTAATGAATACAAATCTCTATCATTGGCAAAAAACCGCAATGTTTTAGTGATAATAGATATAGAGAAATTTAAGGCTTAAATTTGAACGTTTTCAATACCTTTCATTTTTCAATCCTTAATATCTCACTTCCTACTGATCAGATTTCAATGCAATCTGTACCAAATTGTAAAGAATACAAATCTCTATAATTAGCAAGAAACCGCAATGTTTTAGTGAGAATAGATATAGAGAAATTTAAGCTTCAATTTGCACGTTTTCCAAACCTTTCATTTTTCAATCCTTAATATCTCATTTCTTACTGATCAGATTTCAATGCAATCTGTACCAAATTGAGAAGAATACAAATCTCTATAATTGGCAAAAAACCGCAATGTTTTAGTGATAATAGATATAGAGAAATTTAAGGCTTCTATTTAAACGTTTTCAATACCTTTCATATTTCAATCCTTAATATCTCATTTCCTACTGATCAGATTTCAATGCAATCTGTACCAAATTGTAAAGAATACAAATCTCTATAATTGGCAAAAAACCGTAATGTTTTAGTGATAATAGATATAGAGAAATTTAAGGCTTAAATTTGAACGTTTTCCAAACCTTTCATTTTTCAATCCTTAATATCTCACTTCCTACTGATCAGATTTCAATGCAATCTGTAACAAATTGTAAAGAATACAAATCTCTATCATTGGCAAAAAACCGCAATGTTTTAATGATAATAGATATAGAGAAATTTAAGGCTTCAATTTGCACGTTTTCCAAACCTTTCATTTTTCAATCCTTAATATCTCATTTCTTACTGATCAGATTTCAATGCAATCTGTACCAAATTGTAAAGAATACAAATCTCTATAATTGGCAAAAAACCGCAATGTTTTAGTGATAATAGATATAGAGAAATTTAAGGCTTCTATTTAAACGTTTTCAATACCTTTCATATTTCAATCCTTAATATCTCATTTCCTACTGATCAGATTTCAATGCAATCTGTACCAAATTGTAAAGAATACAAATCTCTATAATTGGCAAAAAACCGTAATGTTTTAGTGATAATAGATATAGAGAAATTTAAGGCTTAAATTTGAACGTTTTCCAAACCTTTCATTTTTCAATCCTTAATATCTCACTTCCTACTGATCAGATTTCAATGCAATCTGTAACAAATTGTAAAGAATACAAATCTCTATCATTGGCAAAAAACCGCAATGTTTTAGTGATAATAGATATAGAGAAATTTAAGACTTAAATTTGAACGTTTTCCAAACCTTTCATTCTTCAATCCTTAATATCTCATTTACTACTGATCAGATTTCAATGCAATCTGTACCAAATTGTAGAGAATACAAATCTCTATCATTGGCAAAAAACCGCAATGTTTTAGTGATAATAGATATAAAGAAATTTAAGGCTTAAATTTGAACGTTTTCAATACCTTTCATTTTTCAATCCTTAATATCTCACTTCCTACTGATCAGATTTCAATGCAATCTGTACCAAATTGTAAAGAATACAAATCTCTATCATTGGCAAAAAACCGCAATGTTTTAGTGATAATAGATATAGAGAAATTTAAGGCTTAAATTTGAACGTTTTCAATACCTTTCATTTTTCAATCTTTAATATCTCACTTCCTACTGATCAGATTTCAATGCAATCTGCACCAAATTGTAAAGAATACAAATCTCTATCATTGGCAAAAAACCGCAATGTTTTAGTGATAATAGATATAGAGAAATTTAAGGCTTAAATTTGAACGTTTTCAATACCTTTCATTTTTCAATCCTTAATATCTCATTTCCTACTGATCAGATTTCAATGCAATCTGTACCAAATTGTAATGAATACAAATCTCTATCATTGGCAAAAAACCGCAATGTTTTAGTGATAATAGATATAGAGAAATTTAAGGCTTAAATTTGAACGTTTTCAATACCTTTCATTTTTCAATCCTTAATATCTCACTTCCTACTGATCAGATTTCAATGCAATCTGTACCAAATTGTAAAGAATACATATCTCTATCATTGGCAAAAAAACCGCAATGTTTTAGTGATAATAGATATAGAGAAATTTAAGGCTTAAATTTGAACGTTTTCCAAACCTTTCATTTTTCAATCCTTAATATCTCATTTCCTACTGATCAGATTTCAATGCAATCTGTACCAAATTGTAAAGAATACAAATCTCTATCATTGGCAAAAAAGCGCAATGTTTTAGTGATAATAGATATAGAGAAATTTAAGGCTTAAATTTGAACGTTTTCAATACTTTTCATTTTTCAATCCTTAATATCTCATTTCCTACTGATCAGATTTCAATGCAATCTGTACCAATTTGTAAAGAATACAAATCTCTATCATTGGCAAAAAACCGCAATGTTTTAGTGATAATAGATATAGAGAAATTTAAGGCTTAAATTTGAACGTTTTCCAAACCTTTCATTTTTCAATCCTTAATATCTCATTTCCTACTGATCAGATTTAAATGCAATCTGTACCAAATTGTAAAGAATACAAATCTCTATAATTAGCAAGAAACCGCAATGTTTTAGTGAGAATAGATATAGAGAAATTTAAGCTTCAATTTGCACGTTTTCCAAACCTTTCATTTTTCAATCCTTAATATCTCATTTCTTACTGATCAGATTTCAATGCAATCTGTACCAAATTGAGAAGAATACAAATCTCTATAATTGGCAAAAAACCGCAATGTTTTAGTGATAATAGATATAGAGAAATTTAAGGCTTCTATTTAAACGTTTTCAATACCTTTCATATTTCAATCCTTAATATCTCATTTCCTACTGATCAGATTTCAATGCAATCTGTACCAAATTGTAAAGAATACAAATCTCTATAATTGGCAAAAAACCGTAATGTTTTAGTGATAATAGATATAGAGAAATTTAAGGCTTAAATTTGAACGTTTTCCAAACCTTTCATTTTTCAATCCTTAATATCTCACTTCCTTCTGATCAGATTTCAATGCAATCTGTAACAAATTGTAAAGAATACAAATCTCTATCATTGGCAAAAAACCGCAATGTTTTAATGATAATAGATATAGAGAAATTTAAGACTTAAATTTGAACGTTTTCCAAACCTTTCATTCTTCAATCCTTAATATCTCATTTCCTACTGATCAGATTTCAATGCAATCTGTACCAAATTGTAAAGAATACAAATCTCTATAATTAGCAAGAAACCGCAATGTTTTAGTGAGAATAGATATAGAGAAATTTAAGGCTTCAATTTGCACGTTTTCCAAACCTTTCATTTTTCAATCCTTAATATCTCATTTCTTACTGATCAGATTTCAATGCAATCTGTACCAAATTATAAAGAATACAAATCTCTATAATTGGCAAAAAACCGCAATGTTTTAGTGATAATAGATATAGAGAAATTTAAGGCTTCTATTTAAACGTTTTCAATACCTTTCATATTTCAATCCTTAATATCTCATTTCCTACTGATCAGACTTCAATGCAATCTGTACCAAATTGTAAAGAATACAAATCTCTATAATTGGCAAAAAACCGTAATGTTTTAGTGATAATAGATATAGAGAAATTTAAGGCTTAAATTTGAACGTTTTCCAAACCTTTCATTTTTCAATCATTAATATCTCACTTCCTACTGATCAGATTTCAATGCAATCTGTACCAAATTGTAAAGAATACAAATCTCTATAATTGGCAAAAAACCGTAATGTTTTAGTGATAATAGATATAGAGAAATTTAAGACTTAATTTTGAACGTTTTCAATACCTTTCATTTTTCAATCCTTAATATCTCACTTCCGACTGATCAGATTTCAATGCAATCTGTACCAAATTGTAAAGAATACAAATCTCTATCATTGGCAAAAAACCGCAATGTTTTAGTGATAATAGATATAGAGAAATTTAAGGCTTAAATTTGAACGTTTTCAATACCTTTCATTTTTCAATCCTTAATATCTCATTTCCTACTGATCAGATTTCAATGCAATCTGTACCAAATTGTAAAGAATACAAATGTCTATCATTGGCAAAAAACCGCAATGTTTTAGTGATAATAGATATAGAGAAATTTAAGACTTAAATTTGAACGTTTTCCAAACCTTTCATTGTTCAATCCTTAATATCTCATTTCCTACTGATCAGATTTCAATGCAATCTGTACCAAATTGTAGAGAATACAAATCTCTATCATTGGCAAGAAACCGCAATGTTTTAGTGAGAATAGATATAGAGAAATTTAAGGCTTCAATTTGCACGTTTTCCAAACCTTTCATTTTTCAATCCTTAATATCTCATTTCTTACTGATCAGATTTCAATGCAATCTGTACCAAATTATAAAGAATACAAATCTCTATAATTGGCAAAAAACCGCAATGTTTTAGTGATAATAGATATAGAGAAATTTAAGGCTTCTATTTAAACGTTTTCAATACCTTTCATATTTCAATCCTTAATATCTCATTTCCTACTGATCAGACTTCAATGCAATCTGTACCAAATTGTAAAGAATACAAATCTCTATAATTGGCAAAAAACCGTAATGTTTTAGTGATAATAGATATAGAGAAATTTAAGGCTTAAATTTGAACGTTTTCCAAACCTTTCATTTTTCAATCATTAATATCTCACTTCCTACTGATCAGATTTCAATGCAATCTGTACCAAATTGTAAAGAATACAAATCTCTATAATTGGCAAAAAACCGTAATGTTTTAGTGATAATAGATATAGAGAAATTTAAGACTTAATTTTGAACGTTTTCAATACCTTTCATTTTTCAATCCTTAATATCTCACTTCCGACTGATCAGATTTCAATGCAATCTGTACCAAATTGTAAAGAATACAAATCTCTATCATTGGCAAAAAACCGCAATGTTTTAGTGATAATAGATATAGAGAAATTTAAGGCTTAAATTTGAACGTTTTCAATACCTTTCATTTTTCAATCCTTAATATCTCATTTCCTACTGATCAGATTTCAATGCAATCTGTACCAAATTGTAAAGAATACAAATGTCTATCATTGGCAAAAAACCGCAATGTTTTAGTGATAATAGATATAGAGAAATTTAAGACTTAAATTTGAACGTTTTCCAAACCTTTCATTGTTCAATCCTTAATATCTCATTTCCTACTGATCAGATTTCAATGCAATCTGTACCAAATTGTAGAGAATACAAATCTCTATCATTGGCAAAAAACCGCAATGTTTTAGTGATAATAGATATAAAGAAATTTAAGGCCTAAATTTGAACGTTTTCAATACCTTTCATTTTTCAATCCTTAATATCTCACTTCCTACTGATCAGATTTCAATGCAATCTGTACCAAATTGTAAAGAATACAAATCTCTATCATTGGCAAAAAACCGCAATGTTTTAGTGATAATAGATATAGAGAAATTTAAGGCTTAAATTTGAACGTTTTCAATACCTTTCATTTTTCAATCCTTAATATCTCACTTCTTACTGATCAGATTTCAATGCAATCTGTACCAAATTATAAAGAATACAAATCTCTATAATTGGCAAAAAACCGCAATGTTTTAGTGATAATAGATATAGAGAAATTTAAGGCTTCTATTTAAACGTTTTCAATACCTTTCATATTTCAATCCTTAATATCTCATTTCCTACTGATCAGACTTCAATGCAATCTGTACCAAATTGTAAAGAATACAAATCTCTATAATTGGCAAAAAACCGTAATGTTTTAGTGATAATAGATATAGAGAAATTTAAGGCTTAAATTTGAACGTTTTCCAAACCTTTCATTTTTCAATCATTAATATCTCACTTCCTACTGATCAGATTTCAATGCAATCTGTACCAAATTGTAAAGAATACAAATCTCTATAATTGGCAAAAAACCGTAATGTTTTAGTGATAATAGATATAGAGAAATTTAAGACTTAATTTTGAACGTTTTCAATACCTTTCATTTTTCAATCCTTAATATCTCACTTCCGACTGATCAGATTTCAATGCAATCTGTACCAAATTGTAAAGAATACAAATCTCTATCATTGGCAAAAAACCGCAATGTTTTAGTGATAATAGATATAGAGAAATTTAAGGCTTAAATTTGAACGTTTTCAATACCTTTCATTTTTCAATCCTTAATATCTCATTTCCTACTGATCAGATTTCAATGCAATCTGTACCAAATTGTAAAGAATACAAATGTCTATCATTGGCAAAAAACCGCAATGTTTTAGTGATAATAGATATAGAGAAATTTAAGACTTAAATTTGAACGTTTTCCAAACCTTTCATTGTTCAATGCTTAATATCTCATTTCCTACTGATCAGATTTCAATGCAATCTGTACCAAATTGTAGAGAATACAAATCTCTATCATTGGCAAAAAACCGCAATGTTTTAGTGATAATAGATATAAAGAAATTTAAGGCCTAAATTTGAACGTTTTCAATACCTTTCATTTTTCAATCCTTAATATCTCACTTCCTACTGATCAGATTTCAATGCAATCTGTACCAAATTGTAAAGAATACAAATCTCTATCATTGGCAAAAAACCGCAATGTTTTAGTGATAATAGATATAGAGAAATTTAAGGCTTAAATTTGAACGTTTTCAATACCTTTCATTTTTCAATCCTTAATATCTCACTTCCTACTGATCAGATTTCAATGCAATCTGTACCAAATTGTAAAGAATACAAATCTCTATCATTGGCAAAAAAGCGCAATGTTTTAGTGATAATAGATATAGAGAAATTTAAGGCTTAAATTTGAACGTTTTCCAAATCTTTCACTTTTCAATCCTTAATATCTCATTTCCTACTGATCAGATTTCAATGCAATCTGTACCAAATTGTAAAGAATACAAATCTCTATCATTGGCAAAAAACCGCAATGTTTTAGTGATAATAGATATAGAGAAATTTAAGGCTTAAATTTGAACGTTTTCCAAACCTTTCATTTTTCAATCCTTAATATCTCATTTCCTACTGATCAGATTTAAATGCAATCTGTACCAAATTGTAAAGAATACAAATCTCTATAATTAGCAAGAAACCGCAATGTTTTAGTGAGAATAGATATAGAGAAATTTAAGGCTTCAATTTGCACGTTTTCCAAACCTTTCATTTTTCAATCCTTAATATCTCATTTCCTACTGATCAGATTTCAATGCAATCTGTACCAAATTGTAAAGAATACAAATCTCTATCATTGGCAAAAAAGCGCAATGTTTTAGTGATAATAGATATAGAGAAATTTAAGGCTTAAATTTGAACGTTTTCAATACCTTTCATTTTTCAATCCTTAATATCTCATTTCCTACTGATCAGATTTCAATGCAATCTGTACCAAATTGTAAAGAATACAAATCTCTATCATTGGCAAAAAACCGCAATGTTTTAGTGATAATAGATATAGAGAAATTTAAGACTTAAATTTGAACGTTTTCCAAACCTTTCATTGTTCAATCCTTAATATCTCATTTCCTACTGATCAGATTTCAATGCAATCTGTACCAAATTGTAGAGAATACAAATCTCTATCATTGGCAAAAAACCGCAATGTTTTAGTGATAATAGATATAAAGAAATTTAAGGCCTAAATTTGAACGTTTTCAATACCTTTCATTTTTCAATCCTTAATATCTCACTTCCTACTGATCAGATTTCAATGCAATCTGTACCAAATTGTAAAGAATACAAATCTCTATCATTGGCAAAAAACCGCAATGTTTTAGTGATAATAGATATAGAGAAATTTAAGGCTTAAATTTGAACGTTTTCAATACCTTTGATTTTTCAATCCTTAATATCTCACTTCCTACTGATCAGATTTCAATGCAATCTGTACCAAATTGTAAAGAATACAAATCTCTATCATTGGCAAAAAACCGCAATGTTTTAGTGATAATAGATATAGAGAAATTTAAGGCTTAAATTTGAACGTTTTCAATACCTTTCATTTTTCAATCCTTAATATCTCATTTCCTACTGATCAGATTTCAATGCAATCTGTACCAAATTATAATGAATACAAATCTCTATCATTGGCAAAAAACCGCAATGTTTTAGTGATAATAGATATAGAGAAATTTAAGGCTTAAATTTGAACGTTTTCAATACCTTTCATTTTTCAATCCTTAATATCTCACTTCCTACTGATCAGATTTCAATGCAATCTGTACCAAATTGTAAAGAATACATATCTGTATCATTGGCAAAAAACCGCAATGTTTTAGTGATAATAGATATAGAGAAATTTAAGGCTTAAATTTGAACGTTTTCCAAACCTTTCATTTTTCAATCCTTAATATCTCATTTCCTACTGATCAGATTTCAATGCAATCTGTACCAAATTGTAAAGAATACAAATCTCTATCATTGGCAATAAACCGCAATGTTTTAGTGATAATAGATATAGAGAAATTTAAGGCTTAAATTTGAACGTTTTCAATACTTTTCATTTTTCAATCCTTAATATCTCATTTCCGACTGATCAGATTTCAATGCAATCTGTACCAAATTGTAAAGAATACAAATCTCTATCATTGGCAAAAAAACGCAATGTTTTAGTGATAATAGATATAGAGAAATTTAAGGCTTAAATTTGAACGTTTTCAATACCTTTCATTTTTCAATCATTAATATCTCATTTCCTACTGATCAGATTTCAATGCAATCTGTACCAAATTGTAAAGAATACAAATCTCAATCATTGGCAAAAAACCGCAATGTTTTAGTGATAATAGATATAGAGAAATTTAAGGCTTAAATTTGAACGTTTTCCAAACCTTTCATTTTTCAATCCTTAATATCTCATTTCCTACTGATCAGATTTCAATGCAATCTGTACCAAATTGTAAAGAATACAAATCTCAATCATTGGCAAAAAACCGCAATGTTTTAGTGATAATAGATATAGAGAAATTTAAGGCTTAAATTTGAACGTTTTCCAAACCTTTCATTTTTCAATCCTTAATATCTCATTTCCTACTGATCAGATTTCAATGCAATCTGTACCAAATTGTAAAGAATACAAATCTCTATAATTAGCAAAAAACCGCAATGTTTTAGTGATAATAGATATAGAGAAATTTAAGGCTTAAATTTGAACGTTTTCCAAACCTTTCATTTTTCAATCCTTAATATCTCATTTCCTACTGATCAGATTTCAATGCAATCTGTACCAAATTGTAAAGAATACAAATCTCTATCATTGGCAAAAAAACGCAATGTTTTAGTGATAATAGATATAGAGAAATTTAAGGCTTAAATTTGAACGTTTTCAATACCTTTCATTTTTCAATCCTTAATATCTCATTTCCTACTGATCAGATTTCAATGCAATCTGTAACAAATTGTAAAGAATACAAATCTCTATCATTGGCAAAAAAGCGCAATGTTTTAGTGATAATAGATATAGAGAAATTTAAGGCTTAAATTTGAACGTTTTCAATACCTTTCATTTTTCAATCCTTAATATCTCATTTCCTACTGATCAGATTTCAATGCAATCTGTACCAAATTGTAAAGAATACAAATCTCTATCATTGGCAAAAAAGCGCAATGTTTTAGTGATAATAGATATAGAGAAAT
Organism: Rhodnius prolixus; assembly: GCF_049639745.1. Lineage (NCBI taxonomy): Eukaryota > Metazoa > Arthropoda > Insecta > Hemiptera > Reduviidae > Rhodnius > Rhodnius prolixus. The sequence continues at coordinate 919,086 of NW_027411636.1, read as the reverse complement.
TTAAGGCTTAAATTTGAACGTTTTCCAAACCTTTCATTTTTCAATCCTTAATATCTCATTTCCTACTGATCAGATTTCAATGCAATCTGTACCAAATTGTAAAGAATACAAATCTCTATCATTGGCAAAAAACCGCAATGTTTTAGTGATAATAGATATAGAGAAATTTAAGGCTTAAATTTGAACGTTTTCCAAACCTTTCATTTTTCAATCCTTAATATCTCATTTCCTACTGATCAGATTTAAATGCACTCTGTACCAAATTGTAAAGAATACAAATCTCTATAATTAGCAAGAAACCGCAATGTTTTAGTGAGAATAGATATAGAGAAATTTAAGGCTTCAATTTGCACGTTTTCCAAACCTTTCATTTTTCAATCCTTAATATCTCATTTCTTACTGATCAGATTTCAATGCAATCTGTAACAAATTGTAAAGAATACAAATCTCTATCATTGGCAAAAAAGCGCAATGTTTTAGTGATAATAGATATAGAGAAATTTAAGGCTTAAATTTGAACGTTTTCCAAATCTTTCATTTTTCAATCCTTAATATCTCATTTCCTACTGATCAGATTTCAATGCAATCTGTACCAAATTGTAAAGAATACAAATCTCTATCATTGGCAAAAAACCGCAATGTTTTAGTGATAATAGATATAGAGAAATTTAAGGCTTAAATTTGAACGTTTTCCAAACCTTTCATTTTTCAATCCTTAATATCTCATTTCCTACTGATCAGATTTAAATGCAATCTGTACCAAATTGTAAAGAATACAAATCTCTATAATTAGCAAGAAACCGCAATGTTTTAGTGAGAATAGATATAGAGAAATTTAAGGCTTCAATTTGCACGTTTTCCAAACCTTTCATTTTTCAATCCTTAATATCTCATTTCTTACTGATCAGATTTCAATGCAATCTGTACCAAATTGTAAAGAATACAAATCTCTATAATTGGCAAAAAACCGCAATGTTTTAGTGATAATAGATATAGAGAAATTTAAGGCTTCTATTTAAACGTTTTCAATACCTTTCATATTTCAATCCTTAATATCTCATTTCCTACTGATCAGATTTCAATGCAATCTGTACCAAATTGTAAAGAATACAAATCTCTATAATTGGCAAAAAACCGTAATGTTTTAGTGATAATAGATATAGAGAAATTTAAGGCTTAAATTTGAACGTTTTCCAAACCTTTCATTTTTCAATCCTTAATATCTCACTTCCTACTGATCAGATTTCAATGCAATCTGTAACAAATTGTAAAGAATACAAATCTCTATCATTGGGAAAAAACCGCAATGTTTTAGTGATAATAGATATAGAGAAATTTAAGACTTAAATTTGAACGTTTTCCAAACCTTTCATTCTTCAATCCTTAATATCTCATTTCCTACTGATCAGATTTCAATGCAATCTGTACCAAATTGTAGAGAATACAAATCTCTATCATTGGCAAAAAACCGCAATGTTTTAGTGATAATAGATATAAAGAAATTTAAGGCTTAATTTTGAACGTTTTCAATACCTTTCATTTTTCAATCCTTAATATCTCACTTCCTACTGATCAGATTTCAATGCAATCTGTACCAAATTGTAAAGAATACAAATCTCTATCATTGGCAAAAAACCGCAATGTTTTAGTGATAATAGATATAGAGAAATTTAAGGCTTAAATTTGAACGTTTTCAATACCTTTCATTTTTCAATCTTTAATATCTCACTTCCTACTGATCAGATTTCAATGCAATCTGTACCAAATTGTAAAGAATACAAATCTCTATCATTGGCAAAAAACCGCAATGTTTTAGTGATAATAGATATAGAGAAATTTAAGGCTTAAATTTGAACGTTTTCAATACCTTTCATTTTTCAATCCTTAATATCTCATTTCCTACTGATCAGATTTCAATGCAATCTGTACCAAATTGTAATGAATACAAATCTCTATCATTGGCAAAAAACCGCAATGTTTTAGTGATAATAGATATAGAGAAATTTAAGGCTTAAATTTGAACGTTTTCAATACCTTTCATTTTTCAATCCTTAATATCTCACTTCCTACTGATCAGATTTCAATGCAATCTGTACCAAATTGTAAAGAATACATATCTCTATCATTGGCAAAAAACCGCAATGTTTTAGTGATAATAGATATAGAGAAATTTAAGGCTTAAATTTGAACGTTTTCCAAACCTTTCATTTTTCAATCCTTAATATCTCATTTCCTACTGATCAGATTTCAATGCAATCTGTACCAAATTGTAAAGAATACAAATCTCTATCATTGGCAAAAAAGCGCAATGTTTTAGTGATAATAGATATAGAGAAATTTAAGGCTTAAATTTGAACGTTTTCAATACTTTTCATTTTTCAATCCTTAATATCTCATTTCCTACTGATCAGATTTCAATGCAATCTGTACCAATTTGTAAAGAATACAAATCTCTATCATTGGCAAAAAACCGCAATGTTTTAGTGATAATAGATATAGAGAAATTTAAGGCTTAAATTTGAACGTTTTCCAAACCTTTCATTTTTCAATCCTTAATATCTCATTTCCTACTGATCAGATTTAAATGCAATCTGTACCAAATTGTAAAGAATACAAATCTCTATAATTAGCAAGAAACCGCAATGTTTTAGTGAGAATAGATATAGAGAAATTTAAGCTTCAATTTGCACGTTTTCCAAACATTTCATTTTTCAATCCTTAATATCTCATTTCTTACTGATCAGATTTCAATGCAATCTGTACCAAATTGAGAAGAATACAAATCTCTATAATTGGCAAAAAACCGCAATGTTTTAGTGATAATAGATATAGAGAAATTTAAGGCTTCTATTTAAACGTTTTCAATACCTTTCATATTTCAATCCTTAATATCTCATTTCCTACTGATCAGATTTCAATGCAATCTGTACCAAATTGTAAAGAATACAAATCTCTATAATTGGCAAAAAACCGTAATGTTTTAGTGATAATAGATATAGAGAAATTTAAGGCTTAAATTTGAACGTTTTCCAAACCTTTCATTTTTCAATCCTTAATATCTCACTTCCTACTGATCAGATTTCAATGCAATCTGTACCAAATTGTAAAGAATACAAATCTCTATCATTGGCAAAAAACCGCAATGTTTTAATGATAATAGATATAGAGAAATTTAAGACTTAAATTTGAACGTTTTCCAAACCTTTCATTCTTCAATCCTTAATATCTCATTTCCTACTGATCAGATTTCAATGCAATCTGTACCAAATTGTAGAGAATACAAATCTCTATCATTGGCAAAAAACCGCAATGTTTTAGTGATAATAGATATAAAGAAATTTAAGGCTTAAATTTGAACGTTTTCAATACCTTTCATTTTTCAATCCTTAATATCTCACTTCCTACTGATCAGATTTCAATGCAATCTGTACCAAATTGTAAAGAATACAAATCTCTATCATTGGCAAAAAACCGCAATGTTTTAGTGATAATAGATATAGAGAAATTTAAGGCTTAAATTTGAACGTTTTCAATACCTTTCATTTTTCAATCTTTAATATCTCACTTCCTACTGATCAGATTTCAATGCAATCTGTACCAAATTGTAAAGAATACAAATCTCTATCATTGGCAAAAAACCGCAATGTTTGAGTGATAATAGATATAGAGAAATTTAAGGCTTAAATTTGAACGTTTTCAATACCTTTCATTTTTCAATCCTTAATATCTCACTTCCTACTGATCAGATTTCAATGCAATCTGTACCAAATTGTAAAGAATACATATCTGTATCATTGGCAAAAAACCGCAATGTTTTAGTGATAATAGATATAGAGAAATTTAAGGCTTAAATTTGAACGTTTTCCAAACCTTTCATTTTTCAATCCTTAATATCTCATTTCCTACTGATCAGATTTCAATGCAATCTGTACCAAATTGTAAAGAATACAAATCTCTATCATTGGCAATAAACCGCAATGTTTTAGTGATAATAGATATAGAGAAATTTAAGGCTTAAATTTGAACGTTTTCAATACTTTTCATTTTTCAATCCTTAATATCTCATTTCCGACTGATCAGATTTCAATGCAATCTGTACCAAATTGTAAAGAATACAAATCTCAATCATTGGCAAAAAACCGCAATGTTTTAGTGATAATAGATATAGAGAAATTTAAGGCTTAAATTTGAACGTTTTCCAAACCTTTCATTTTTCAATCCTTAATATCTCATTTCCTACTGATCAGATTTCAATGCAATCTGTACCAAATTGTAAAGAATACAAATCTCAATCATTGGCAAAAAACCGCAATGTTTTAGTGATAATAGATATAGAGAAATTTAAGGCTTAAATTTGAACGTTTTCCAAACCTTTCATTTTTCAATCCTTAATATCTCATTTCCTACTGATCAGATTTCAATGCAATCTGTACCAAATTGTAAAGAATACAAATCTCTATAATTAGCAAGAAACCGCAATGTTTTAGTGATAATAGATATAGAGAAATTTAAGGCTTAAATTTGAACGTTTTCCAAACCTTTCATTTTTCAATCCTTAATATCTCATTTCCTACTGATCAGATTTCAATGCAATCTGTACCAAATTGTAAAGAATACAAATCTCTATCATTGGCAAAAAACGCAATGTTTTAGTGATAATAGATATAGAGAAATTTAAGGCTTAAATTTGAACGTTTTCAATACCTTTCATTTTTCAATCCTTAATATCTCATTTCCTACTGATCAGATTTCAATGCAATCTGTAACAAATTGTAAAGAATACAAATCTCTATCATTGGCAAAAAAGCGCAATGTTTTAGTGATAATAGATATAGAGAAATTTAAGGCTTAAATTTGAACGTTTTCAATACCTTTCATTTTTCAATCCTTAATATCTCATTTCCTACTGATCAGATTTCAATGCAATCTGTACCAAATTGTAAAGAATACAAATCTCTATCATTGGCAAAAAAGCGCAATGTTTTAGTGATAATAGATATAGAGAAATTTAAGGCTTAAATTTGAACGTTTTCCAAACCTTTCATTTTTCAATCCTTAATATCTCATTTCCTACTGATCAGATTTCAATGCAATCTGTACCAAATTGTAAAGAATACAAATCTCTATCATTGGCAAAAAACCGCAATGTTTTAGTGATAATAGATATAGAGAAATTTAAGGCTTAAATTTGAACGTTTTCCAAACCTTTCATTTTTCAATCCTTAATATCTCATTTCCTACTGATCAGATTTAAATGCACTCTGTACCAAATTGTAAAGAATACAAATCTCTATAATTAGCAAGAAACCGCAATGTTTTAGTGAGAATAGATATAGAGAAATTTAAGGCTTCAATTTGCACGTTTTCCAAACCTTTCATTTTTCAATCCTTAATATCTCATTTCTTACTGATCAGATTTCAATGCAATCTGTAACAAATTGTAAAGAATACAAATCTCTATCATTGGCAAAAAAGCGCAATGTTTTAGTGATAATAGATATAGAGAAATTTAAGGCTTAAATTTGAACGTTTTCCAAATCTTTCATTTTTCAATCCTTAATATCTCATTTCCTACTGATCAGATTTCAATGCAATCTGTACCAAATTGTAAAGAATACAAATCTCTATCATTGGCAAAAAACCGCAATGTTTTAGTGATAATAGATATAGAGAAATTTAAGGCTTAAATTTGAACGTTTTCCAAACCTTTCATTTTTCAATCCTTAATATCTCATTTCCTACTGATCAGATTTAAATGCAATCTGTACCAAATTGTAAAGAATACAAATCTCTATAATTAGCAAGAAACCGCAATGTTTTAGTGAGAATAGATATAGAGAAATTTAAGGCTTTAATTTGCACGTTTTCCAAACCTTTCATTTTTCAATCCTTAATATCTCATTTCTTACTGATCAGATTTCAATGCAATCTGTACCAAATTGTAAAGAATACAAATCTCTATAATTGGCAAAAAACCGCAATGTTTTAGTGATAATAGATATAGAGAAATTTAAGGCTTCTATTTAAACGTTTTCAATACCTTTCATATTTCAATCCTTAATATCTCATTTCCTACTGATCAGATTTCAATGCAATCTGTACCAAATTGTAAAGAATACAAATCTCTATAATTGGCAAAAAACCGTAATGTTTTAGTGATAATAGATATAGAGAAATTTAAGGCTTAAATTTGAACGTTTTCCAAACCTTTCATTTTTCAATCCTTAATATCTCACTTCCTACTGATCAGATTTCAATGCAATCTGTAACAAATTGTAAAGAATACAAATCTCTATCATTGGGAAAAAACCGCAATGTTTTAGTGATAATAGATATAGAGAAATTTAAGACTTAAATTTGAACGTTTTCCAAACCTTTCATTCTTCAATCCTTAATATCTCATTTCCTACTGATCAGATTTCAATGCAATCTGTACCAAATTGTAGAGAATACAAATCTCTATCATTGGCAAAAAACCGCAATGTTTTAGTGATAATAGATATAAAGAAATTTAAGGCTTAATTTTGAACGTTTTCAATACCTTTCATTTTTCAATCCTTAATATCTCACTTCCTACTGATCAGATTTCAATGCAATCTGTACCAAATTGTAAAGAATACAAATCTCTATCATTGGCAAAAAACCGCAATGTTTTAGTGATAATAGATATAGAGAAATTTAAGGCTTAAATTTGAACGTTTTCAATACCTTTCATTTTTCAATCTTTAATATCTCACTTCCTACTGATCAGATTTCAATGCAATCTGTACCAAATTGTAAAGAATACAAATCTCTATCATTGGCAAAAAACCGCAATGTTTTAGTGATAATAGATATAGAGAAATTTAAGGCTTAAATTTGAACGTTTTCAATACCTTTCATTTTTCAATCCTTAATATCTCATTTCCTACTGATCAGATTTCAATGCAATCTGTACCAAATTGTAATGAATACAAATCTCTATCATTGGCAAAAAACCGCAATGTTTTAGTGATAATAGATATAGAGAAATTTAAGGCTTAAATTTGAACGTTTTCAATACCTTTCATTTTTCAATCCTTAATATCTCACTTCCTACTGATCAGATTTCAATGCAATCTGTACCAAATTGTAAAGAATACATATCTCTATCATTGGCAAAAAACCGCAATGTTTTAGTGATAATAGATATAGAGAAATTTAAGGCTTAAATTTGAACGTTTTCCAAACCTTTCATTTTTCAATCCTTAATATCTCATTTCCTACTGATCAGATTTCAATGCAATCTGTACCAAATTGTAAAGAATACAAATCTCTATCATTGGCAAAAAAGCGCAATGTTTTAGTGATAATAGATATAGAGAAATTTAAGGCTTAAATTTGAACGTTTTCAATACTTTTCATTTTTCAATCCTTAATATCTCATTTCCTACTGATCAGATTTCAATGCAATCTGTACCAATTTGTAAAGAATACAAATCTCTATCATTGGCAAAAAACCGCAATGTTTTAGTGATAATAGATATAGAGAAATTTAAGGCTTAAATTTGAACGTTTTCCAAACCTTTCATTTTTCAATCCTTAATATCTCATTTCCTACTGATCAGATTTAAATGCAATCTGTACCAAATTGTAAAGAATACAAATCTCTATAATTAGCAAGAAACCGCAATGTTTTAGTGAGAATAGATATAGAGAAATTTAAGCTTCAATTTGCACGTTTTCCAAACATTTCATTTTTCAATCCTTAATATCTCATTTCTTACTGATCAGATTTCAATGCAATCTGTACCAAATTGAGAAGAATACAAATCTCTATAATTGGCAAAAAACCGCAATGTTTTAGTGATAATAGATATAGAGAAATTTAAGGCTTCTATTTAAACGTTTTCAATACCTTTCATATTTCAATCCTTAATATCTCATTTCCTACTGATCAGATTTCAATGCAATCTGTACCAAATTGTAAAGAATACAAATCTCTATAATTGGCAAAAAACCGTAATGTTTTAGTGATAATAGATATAGAGAAATTTAAGGCTTAAATTTGAACGTTTTCCAAACCTTTCATTTTTCAATCCTTAATATCTCACTTCCTACTGATCAGATTTCAATGCAATCTGTACCAAATTGTAAAGAATACAAATCTCTATCATTGGCAAAAAACCGCAATGTTTTAATGATAATAGATATAGAGAAATTTAAGACTTAAATTTGAACGTTTTCCAAACCTTTCATTCTTCAATCCTTAATATCTCATTTCCTACTGATCAGATTTCAATGCAATCTGTACCAAATTGTAGAGAATACAAATCTCTATCATTGGCAAAAAACCGCAATGTTTTAGTGATAATAGATATAAAGAAATTTAAGGCTTAAATTTGAACGTTTTCCAAACCTTTCATTTTTCAATCCTTAATATCTCATTTCCTACTGATCAGATTTCAATGCAATCTGTACCAAATTGTAAAGAATACAAATCTCTATCATTGGCAAAAAAGCGCAATGTTTTAGTGATAATAGATATAGAGAAATTTAAGGCTTAAATTTGAACGTTTTCAATACTTTTCATTTTTCAATCCTTAATATCTCATTTCCTACTGATCAGATTTCAATGCAATCTGTACCAATTTGTAAAGAATACAAATCTCTATCATTGGCAAAAAACCGCAATGTTTTAGTGATAATAGATATAGAGAAATTTAAGGCTTAAATTTGAACGTTTTCCAAACCTTTCATTTTTCAATCCTTAATATCTCATTTCCTACTGATCAGATTTAAATGCAATCTGTACCAAATTGTAAAGAATACAAATCTCTATAATTAGCAAGAAACCGCAATGTTTTAGTGAGAATAGATATAGAGAAATTTAAGCTTCAATTTGCACGTTTTCCAAACCTTTCATTTTTCAATCCTTAATATCTCATTTCTTACTGATCAGATTTCAATGCAATCTGTACCAAATTGAGAAGAATACAAATCTCTATAATTGGCAAAAAACCGCAATGTTTTAGTGATAATAGATATAGAGAAATTTAAGGCTTCTATTTAAACGTTTTCAATACCTTTCATATTTCAATCCTTAATATCTCATTTCCTACTGATCAGATTTCAATGCAATCTGTACCAAATTGTAAAGAATACAAATCTCTATAATTGGCAAAAAACCGTAATGTTTTAGTGATAATAGATATAGAGAAATTTAAGGCTTAAATTTGAACGTTTTCCAAACCTTTCATTTTTCAATCCTTAATATCTCACTTCCTACTGATCAGATTTCAATGCAATCTGTACCAAATTGTAAAGAATACAAATCTCTATCATTGGCAAAAAACCGCAATGTTTTAATGATAATAGATATAGAGAAATTTAAGACTTAAATTTGAACGTTTTCCAAACCTTTCATTCTTCAATCCTTAATATCTCATTTCCTACTGATCAGATTTCAATGCAATCTGTACCAAATTGTAGAGAATACAAATCTCTATCATTGGCAAAAAACCGCAATGTTTTAGTGATAATAGATATAAAGAAATTTAAGGCTTAAATTTGAACGTTTTCAATACCTTTCATTTTTCAATCCTTAATATCTCACTTCCTACTGATCAGATTTCAATGCAATCTGTACCAAATTGTAAAGAATACAAATCTCTATCATTGGCAAAAAACCGCAATGTTTTAGTGATAATAGATATAGAGAAATTTAAGGCTTAAATTTGAACGTTTTCAATACCTTTCATTTTTCAATCTTTAATATCTCACTTCCTACTGATCAGATTTCAATGCAATCTGTACCAAATTGTAAAGAATACAAATCTCTATCATTGGCAAAAAACCGCAATGTTTGAGTGATAATAGATATAGAGAAATTTAAGGCTTAAATTTGAACGTTTTCAATACCTTTCATTTTTCAATCCTTAATATCTCACTTCCTACTGATCAGATTTCAATGCAATCTGTACCAAATTGTAAAGAATACATATCTGTATCATTGGCAAAAAACCGCAATGTTTTAGTGATAATAGATATAGAGAAATTTAAGGCTTAAATTTGAACGTTTTCCAAACCTTTCATTTTTCAATCCTTAATATCTCATTTCCTACTGATCAGATTTCAATGCAATCTGTACCAAATTGTAAAGAATACAAATCTCTATCATTGGCAATAAACCGCAATGTTTTAGTGATAATAGATATAGAGAAATTTAAGGCTTAAATTTGAACGTTTTCAATACTTTTCATTTTTCAATCCTTAATATCTCATTTCCGACTGATCAGATTTCAATGCAATCTGTACCAAATTGTAAAGAATACAAATCTCTATCATTGGCAAAAAAACGCAATGTTTTAGTGATAATAGATATAGAGAAATTTAAGGCTTAAATTTGAACGTTTTCAATACCTTTCATTTTTCAATCATTAATATCTCATTTCCTACTGATCAGATTTCAATGCAATCTGTACCAAATTGTAAAGAATACAAATCTCAATCATTGGCAAAAAACCGCAATGTTTTAGTGATAATAGATATAGAGAAATTTAAGGCTTAAATTTGAACGTTTTCCAAACCTTTCATTTTTCAATCCTTAATATCTCATTTCCTACTGATCAGATTTCAATGCAATCTGTACCAAATTGTAAAGAATACAAATCTCAATCATTGGCAAAAAACCGCAATGTTTTAGTGATAATAGATATAGAGAAATTTAAGGCTTAAATTTGAACGTTTTCCAAACCTTTCATTTTTCAATCCTTAATATCTCATTTCCTACTGATCAGATTTCAATGCAATCTGTACCAAATTGTAAAGAATACAAATCTCTATAATTAGCAAAAAACCGCAATGTTTTAGTGATAATAGATATAGAGAAATTTAAGGCTTAAATTTGAACGTTTTCCAAACCTTTCATTTTTCAATCCTTAATATCTCATTTCCTACTGATCAGATTTCAATGCAATCTGTACCAAATTGTAAAGAATACAAATCTCTATCATTGGCAAAAAAACGCAATGTTTTAGTGATAATAGATATAGAGAAATTTAAGGATTAAATTTGAACGTTTTCAATACCTTTCATTTTTCAATCCTTAATATCTCATTTCCTACTGATCAGATTTCAATGCAATCTGTAACAAATTGTAAAGAATACAAATCTCTATCATTGGCAAAAAAGCGCAATGTTTTAGTGATAATAGATATAGAGAAATTTAAGGCTTAAATTTGAACGTTTTCAATACCTTTCATTTTTCAATCCTTAATATCTCATTTCCTACTGATCAGATTTCAATGCAATCTGTACCAAATTGTAAAGAATACAAATCTCTATCATTGGCAAAAAAGCGCAATGTTTTAGTGATAATAGATATAGAGAAATTTAAGGCTTAAATTTGAACGTTTTCCAAACCTTTCATTTTTCAATCCTTAATATCTCATTTCCTACTGATCAGATTTCAATGCAATCTGTACCAAATTGTAAAGAATACAAATCTCTATCATTGGCAAAAAACCGCAATGTTTTAGTGATAATAGATATAGAGAAATTTAAGGCTTAAATTTGAACGTTTTCCAAACCTTTCATTTTTCAATCCTTAATATCTCATTTCCTACTGATCAGATTTAAATGCACTCTGTACCAAATTGTAAAGAATACAAATCTCTATAATTAGCAAGAAACCGCAATGTTTTAGTGAGAATAGATATAGAGAAATTTAAGGCTTCAATTTGCACGTTTTCCAAACCTTTCATTTTTCAATCCTTAATATCTCATTTCTTACTGATCAGATTTCAATGCAATCTGTAACAAATTGTAAAGAATACAAATCTCTATCATTGGCAAAAAAGCGCAATGTTTTAGTGATAATAGATATAGAGAAATTTAAGGCGTAAATTTGAACGTTTTCCAAATCTTTCATTTTTCAATCCTTAATATCTCATTTCCTACTGATCAGATTTCAATGCAATCTGTACCAAATTGTAAAGAATACAAATCTCTATCATTGGCAAAAAACCGCAATGTTTTAGTGATAATAGATATAGAGAAATTTAAGGCTTAAATTTGAACGTTTTCCAAACCTTTCATTTTTCAATCCTTAATATCTCATTTCCTACTGATCAGATTTAAATGCAATCTGTACCAAATTGTAAAGAATACAAATCTCTATAATTAGCAAGAAACCGCAATGTTTTAGTGAGAATAGATATAGAGAAATTTAAGGCTTCAATTTGCACGTTTTCCAAACCTTTCATTTTTCAATCCTTAATATCTCATTTCTTACTGATCAGATTTCAATGCAATCTGTACCAAATTGTAAAGAATACAAATCTCTATAATTGGCAAAAAACCGCAATGTTTTAGTGATAATAGATATAGAGAAATTTAAGGCTTCTATTTAAACGTTTTCAATACCTTTCATATTTCAATCCTTAATATCTCATTTCCTACTGATCAGATTTCAATGCAATCTGTACCAAATTGTAAAGAATACAAATCTCTATAATTGGCAAAAAACCGTAATGTTTTAGTGATAATAGATATAGAGAAATTTAAGGCTTAAATTTGAACGTTTTCCAAACCTTTCATTTTTCAATCCTTAATATCTCACTTCCTACTGATCAGATTTCAATGCAATCTGTAACAAATTGTAAAGAATACAAATCTCTATCATTGGCAAAAAACCGCAATGTTTTAGTGATAATAGATATAGAGAAATTTAAGACTTAAATTTGAACGTTTTCCAAACCTTTCATTCTTCAATCCTTAATATCTCATTTCCTACTGATCAGATTTCAATGCAATCTGTACCAAATTGTAGAGAATACAAATCTCTATCATTGGCAAAAAACTGCAATGTTTTAGTGATAATAGATATAAAGAAATTTAAGGCTTAATTTTGAACGTTTTCAATACCTTTCATTTTTCAATCCTTAATATCTCACTTCCTACTGATCAGATTTCAATGCAATCTGTACCAAATTGTAAAGAATACAAATCTCTATCATTGGCAAAAAACCGCAATGTTTTAGTGATAATAGATATAGAGAAATTTAAGGCTTAAATTTGAACGTTTTCAATACCTTTCATTTTTCAATCCTTAATATCTCATTTCCTACTGATCAGATTTCAATGCAATCTGTACCAAATTGTAATGAATACAAATCTCTATCATTGGCAAAAAACCGCAATGTTTTAGTGATAATAGATATAGAGAAATTTAAGGCTTAAATTTGAACGTTTTCAATACCTTTCATTTTTCAATCCTTAATATCTCACTTCCTACTGATCAGATTTCAATGCAATCTGTACCAAATTGTAAAGAATACATATCTCTATCATTGGCAAAAAACCGCAATGTTTTAGTGATAATAGATATAGAGAAATTTAAGGCTTAAATTTGAACGTTTTCCAAACCTTTCATTTTTCAATCCTTAATATCTCATTTCCTACTGATCAGATTTCAATGCAATCTGTACCAAATTGTAAAGAATACAAATCTCTATCATTGGCAAAAAAGCGCAATGTTTTAGTGATAATAGATATAGAGAAATTTAAGGCTTAAATTTGAACGTTTTCAATACTTTTCATTTTTCAATCCTTAATATCTCATTTCCTACTGATCAGATTTCAATGCAATCTGTACCAATTTGTAAAGAATACAAATCTCTATCATTGGCAAAAAACCGCAATGTTTTAGTGATAATAGATATAGAGAAATTTAAGGCTTAAATTTGAACGTTTTCCAAACCTTTCATTTTTCAATCCTTAATATCTCATTTCCTACTGATCAGATTTAAATGCAATCTGTACCAAATTGTAAAGAATACAAATCTCTATAATTAGCAAGAAACCGCAATGTTTTAGTGAGAATAGATATAGAGAAATTTAAGCTTCAATTTGCACGTTTTCCAAACCTTTCATTTTTCAATCCTTAATATCTCATTTCTTACTGATCAGATTTCAATGCAATCTGTACCAAATTGAGAAGAATACAAATCTCTATAATTGGCAAAAAACCGCAATGTTTTAGTGATAATAGATATAGAGAAATTTAAGGCTTCTATTTAAACGTTTTCAATACCTTTCATATTTCAATCCTTAATATCTCATTTCCTACTGATCAGATTTCAATGCAATCTGTACCAAATTGTAAAGAATACAAATCTCTATAATTGGCAAAAAACCGTAATGTTTTAGTGATAATAGATATAGAGAAATTTAAGGCTTAAATTTGAACGTTTTCAAAACCTTTCATTTTTCAATCCTTAATATCTCACTTCCTACTGATCAGATTTCAATGCAATCTGTACCAAATTGTAAAGAATACAAATCTCTATCATTGGCAAAAAACCGCAATGTTTTAATGATAATAGATATAGAGAAATTTAAGACTTAAATTTGAACGTTTTCCAAACCTTTCATTCTTCAATCCTTAATATCTCATTTCCTACTGATCAGATTTCAATGCAATCTGTACCAAATTGTAGAGAATACAAATCTCTATCATTGGCAAAAAACCGCAATGTTTTAGTGATAATAGATATAAAGAAATTTAAGGCTTAAATTTGAACGTTTTCAATACCTTTCATTTTTCAATCCTTAATATCTCACTTCCTACTGATCAGATTTCAATGCAATCTGTACCAAATTGTAAAGAATACAAATCTCTATCATTGGCAAAAAACCGCAATGTTTTAGTGATAATAGATATAGAGAAATTTAAGGCTTAAATTTGAACGTTTTCAATACCTTTCATTTTTCAATCTTTAATATCTCACTTCCTACTGATCAGATTTCAATGCAATCTGTACCAAATTGTAAAGAATACAAATCTCTATCATTGGCAAAAAACCGCAATGTTTGAGTGATAATAGATATAGAGAAATTTAAGGCTTAAATTTGAACGTTTTCAATACCTTTCATTTTTCAATCCTTAATATCTCATTTCCTACTGATCAGATTTCAATGCAATCTGTACCAAATTGTAAAGAATACAAATCTCTATCATTGGCAAAAAAGCGCAATGTTTTAGTGATAATAGATATAGAGAAATTTAAGGCTTAAATTTGAACGTTTTCAATACTTTTCATTTTTCAATCCTTAATATCTCATTTCCTACTGATCAGATTTCAATGCAATCTGTACCAATTTGTAAAGAATACAAATCTCTATCATTGGCAAAAAACCGCAATGTTTTAGTGATAATAGATATAGAGAAATTTAAGGCTTAAATTTGAACGTTTTGAATACTTTTCATTTTTCAATCCTTAATATCTCATTTCCTACTGATCAGATTTCAATGCAATCTGTACCAAATTGTAAAGAATACAAATCTCTATCATTGGCAAAAAACCGCAATGTTTTAGTGATAATAGATATAGAGAAATTTAAGGCTTAAATTTGAACGTTTTCAATACCTTTCATTTTTCAATCTTTAATATCTCACTTCCTACTGATCAGATTTCAATGCAATCTGTACCAAATTGTAAAGAATACAAATCTCTATCATTGGCAAAAAACCGCAATGTTTTAGTGATAATAGATATAGAGAAATTTAAGGCTTAAATTTGAACGTTTTCAATACCTTTCATTTTTCAATCCTTAATATCTCATTTCCTACTGATCAGATTTCAATGCAATCTGTACCAAATTGTAATGAATACAAATCTCTATCATTGGCAAAAAACCGCAATGTTTTAGTGATAATAGATATAGAGAAATTTAAGGCTTAAATTTGAACGTTTTCAATACCTTTCATTTTTCAATCCTTAATATCTCACTTCCTACTGATCAGATTTCAATGCAATCTGTACCAAATTGTAAAGAATACATATCTCTATCATTGGCAAAAAACCGCAATGTTTTAGTGATAATAGATATTGAGAAATTTAAGGCTTAAATTTGAACGTTTTCCAAACCTTTCATTTTTCAATCCTTAATATCTCATTTCCTACTGATCAGATTTCAATGCAATCTGTACCAAATTGTAAAGAATACAAATCTCTATCATTGGCAAAAAAGCGCAATGTTTTAGTGATAATAGATATAGAGAAATTTAAGGCTTAAATTTGAACGTTTTCAATACTTTTCATTTTTCAATCCTTAATATCTCATTTCCTACTGATCAGATTTCAATGCAATCTGTACCAATTTGTAAAGAATACAAATCTCTATCATTGGCAAAAAACCGCAATGTTTTAGTGATAATGGATATAGAGAAATTTAAGGCTTAAATTTGAACGTTTTCAATACTTTTCATTTTTCAATCCTTAATATCTCATTTCCTACTGATCAGATTTCAATGCAATCTGTACCAAATTGTAAAGAATACAAATCTCTATCATTGGCAAAAAAACGCAATGTTTTAGTGATAATAGATATAGAGAAATTTAAGGCTTAAATTTGAACGTTTTCAATACCTTTCATTTTTCAATCATTAATATCTCATTTCCTACTGATCAGATTTCAATGCAATCTGTACCAAATTGTAAAGAATACAAATCTCTATCATTGGCAAAAAAACGCAATGTTTTAGTGATAATAGATATAGAGAAATTTAAGGCTTAAATTTGAACGTTTTCCAAACCTTTCATTTTTCAATCCTTAATATCTCATTTCCTACTGATCAGATTTCAATGCAATCTGTACCAAATTGTAAAGAATACAAATCTCTATAATTAGCAAAAAACCGCAATGTTTAAGTGATAATAGATATAGAGAAATTTAAGGCTTAAATTTGAACGTTTTCCAAACCTTTCATTTTTCAATCCTTAATATCTCATTTCCTACTGATCAGATTTCAATGCAATCTGTACCAAATTGTAAAGAATACAAATCTCTATCATTGGCAAAAAAACGCAATGTTTTAGTGATAATAGATATAGAGAAATTTAAGGCTTAAATTTGAACGTTTTCAATACGTTTCATTTTTCAATCCTTAATATCTCATTTCCTACTGATCAGATTTCAATGCAATCTGTACCAAATTGTAAAGGATACAAATCTCTATCATTGGCAAAAAACCGCAATGTTTTAGTGATAATAGATATAGAGAAATTTAAGGCTTAAATTTGAACGTTTACCAAATCTTTCATTTTTCAATCCTTAATATCTCATTTCCTACTGATCAGATTTCAATGCAATCTGTACCAAATTGTAAAGAATACAAATCTCTATCATTGGCAAAAAACCGCAATGTTTTAGTGATAATAGATATAGAGAAATTTAAGGCTTAAATTTGAACGTTTTCCAAACCTTTCATTTTTCAATCCTTAATATCTCATTTCCTACTGATCAGATTTCAATGCAATCTGTACCAAATTGTAAAGAATACAAATCTCTATCATTGGCAAAAAAACGCAATGTTTTAGTGATAATAGATATAGAGAAATTTAAGGCTTAAATTTGAACGTTTTCAATACCTTTCATTTTTCAATCCTTAATATCTCATTTCCTACTGATCAGATTTCAATGCAATCTGTACCAAATTGTAAAGAATACAAATCTCTATAATTAGCAAAAAACCGCAATGTTTTAGTGATAATAGATATAGAGAAATTTAAGGCTTCAATTTGAATGTTTTCAAAATTTTTCATTTTTCAATCCTTAATATCTCATTTCCTACTTATCAGATTTCAATGCAATCTGTACCAAATTGTAAAGAATACAAATCTCTATAATTGGTAAAAAACCACAATGTTTTAGTGATAATAAATATAGAGAAAATTCAGGCTAAAATTTGAACGTTTTCAATACCCTTCATTTTTCAATCCTTAATATCTGATTTCCTACTGATCAGATTTCTATGGAATCTGTACCAATTTGTAAGGAATACAAATCTCTATCATTGGCAAAAAACCGCAATGTTTTAGTGATAATAGATATAGCGATATTGAAGCTAAAATTAATCAGAGCTGTTTCAATTAAATCCACTCTGATTTGTTTTTGTACTAACTAATAGTTTGTTTAGTAAGGCATTATCTTTCATTAGGTTTCGTGTAGTTTGAGTTGAATCGTTGAAATCCGTGTGTAAGAAAATCTCAAACTTTGTAAAATTCTTTTCGGTGAAGTGGGTTTTCCGGTCAGTTTATTTTTGATGATTGAATTAGTCTCAGGGGTGTTTGTATAAGTGGGCTAAATGGGTAATGAGGAGGCGTGACGTCTAGCGATCTTTTTAATGGAGGTAGTGATTACAGCCAGGGTGGGCATCCAGGGGATCTTTCGGCCGTAGCGATTTGTTGCTGCCAAGGCCCACTAAATGAAGTTATTTTCTAGCCCTCCAGGACTGCCAGGAATCTATAGGTGTGTGGCGGTAATAAGTTGGTCCATTACAGCATCCCGGTTCCCCTGGTAATGTGTTTATCTGCCGAGGGAATGTCTGCACAAATGCTGCTGCTGTTGTATAGGAGCTTATTAAACACCATGAAACTGTTACTTTTACCTTGCTTACGCATGCACGCACCGAACGGGGCACCGTGCTGATCAGTATGTTGGGACAAAGCTATTAAGCACTGTAGCCAGCCAAAGAGTTGTAGTATTGTAAGAGACGGCTCACAATGAACACTGTTATTAGTAGCCTGCGCACCCAGCAGTGTGCCGAACTGGCTCTATGCAGCTTCCCTTGTACCTTGATTAGGGTAAGCTACCACTGGAGGCCTCGCCGGTAATACCTGCTCTGATATTATTATTTTCCGACAGCTTCCAATATTCTCGCCATTCTTTCCAACCTGATTGTGTGGGCGTGAGTGAGGATTTTCCAAAAGTGCTTTGAGACGAATCTCAAAAATTCGTCTTTGGACTGAAAACCAGAACGTCCGCAGACGTTGGTAGTTCACGAAAGTATAACGGGTGAATTAGGGTAACTTGGTTATTTTTCAAGTAGGGAGTAGCCAGTAGTGATTTGTAACACTCTTCCCTTAATAAAAAAATGTAAGGGTTTTTGATGTTATGAATCTTGGTTCAACAGTATTCAATGCTGGAGAAGGAGGGCCGCAATTAGACATAACAGATCCTGAAAAAATGATTTGGGGAATGATTTCGAGGATTTTGGGAGATTAGATCATTTCACACTTGAATGTCACGTTTAATTGTGGATGCGGGATTTAAAATTTTTTACTTCTGAAGTCGAAGTTCCCTAATTTTGAGTTCCGAAAGGTTGGAGACCGATATTCCGAATGTTGATGCAAATTGTAGGAATTATGACAGTACTTTGGCTTCTCAATACGGTCCTAGAAAATAGGATTCAAACTAGGGCAGCCAGACAGAGTCTGCGTCTGGGTACAGACAGATATGTGGCATGCAGACTGGCTGACACACCAACCCATCTGCACAGCTGTGTTGATCCGGGCCGGACAAGAATTATTACACTTCCATTACCAGCTATTGTTTTCATAAACATTGCCCGTCACACACACACATACACACACACACACACACACATCCAAACTAATTGGTTCTCTCTCTCTCTCACACACACTCTGTCTCTCCTCTCTCTCTTCTAGAAACGCGCCACATAACAATTATCTGGCTCAGTTTAAATGATTGGAAGAAAACTCCAGAAAAATAGAATTTATCGGGAGGTTATTTATCCAAGAAGACACTAGGTTCCTCTGGAAGACAACATAAATTATACCAAAGACAAAGAGGAAATGAGCCCAGGGCCAATCCCATTCCCATTCCACCCAACCGCTCCTCCCAATTCTGGGCAAGACACAATGATACAGTTACTAGTTAAACTAACTACCACTAGAGCTCTCTAGAGCTGCTCTTTATTTCTTATTTATTATTCCGCCATTCTCCATCAGTTTAGAAGATTTCAATAAGAACGGACCTCGCAGCAGCAGCACCCCTCCCAACATAAAACTCTTAATAATGTCTTGGAGAGTGATTTCTTGGGGCAAAGGACGCTACCGTCTAGCAAGCCAATGGTTTCTTGAGCAAGAGCTGTTTATCACCTCCATTACTGTTATTCTCTTCTGTTATATTATCGGTTTACGACACCATTACTCTACTTTGTTTTCCTCCTGAATTCGAACGAGGAAGGAGATCCCCTCTCACATCAATAAAAATACTTGATATTGGCCAAAACCGAATATAAAGAGGGCCCACAAATAACAATAAAATGCCGAGTCTTAAAAAACAGATGAAAATAACTTTTAAGATCATCACTTTAACATTAAGAAGCTAAGCTGAAGGCAAATTTATCGTTAATTAACAGTAATGGTAAATTACTGTAAAAACTTGTTGAAATTATGTAACTCTGTTTTAGCCAGATGGCCCAGTTGGGCCGAAATGTCAGGCAAAATGAAAAGGAAATAAAGGGTTATCAGTACTGCCCCAAAATTGCTTTCAAGTTGGCCTAAAGGCAGAAAATAAATGGCCAACTAGATAGTAGTAATGCAGTAGCCCTAGAAGTAAATAGTTAGAAGAAACCCTTACATGAGCAGTGGTGAACTGCGCTTACTTTTATTGTAACAATTGTCGAGCTATAGCTTCCCTCCTAAATCACCTCCTCTTTGGAAAATGGCGGAAATAAGAAACTATAGGAAACCCGCCGGAAACAGTTTACAGAATTCAGATCTCCTAAAAGTGGTATTTCCGACTTTGAAATTTTCCGCAAATTTGGAATTATAGATTTATATGGCTCCAGCATAATGCATAAGACTAAAGCTCTTATAAGCAAGTCCAAACATCCGTTCAGAAGTAGCCTTAATCGAACGAAGATCCCTGGCATAAATGTTCCAAACTACAAACTCCAAAAAGAAACATTTTTGGGCGATTTTCCCCAGAAAATATCAAAAAATAAATTGAGCACAGCGGAGCTTCCTGCCGAAGGATTGTCGCTCTGGTTCTGTTCAGCTTCCTGCAATTTTTAGATTTTGGGGATATTTTGTTCACTCTCAGTGAGAGAGAGGCCACTGGCTAAAAATCACTTTTTCGAACTCAGAGGCTTCCAAACGGATATTACGGTGACAATTCTAAATGGAAAACTGCACACGATGGCAAAATCTTCCTCACCATTCCTCACTTCTCCAAATTCAATCGGAAATTTTCTTTCAACTCAACTAAATTTATTATTATTTATTAAACACTGTTTCGATACAATTACGAGGGTCGTTTGAAAAGTCCGTGCAAAGTCAGAGAGATAGCACTACTGGCGCGTATCGAGGTTATGTTTAGTTAGTAGCATCTCTTGGAAGAACACACACCAAGATTCAGCCAGATCGGTCTATTTCTTTGTGTTTGGCATTCGTTTGAATCGAGAAAGTCGAGTGATTTTCAAAAAATGGACGAAAAAGAATTTCGTGTGTTGATTAAACACTACTTTATGAAAGGCAAAACGCCTCAGGAGACTAAAGAGAAGCTTGATAAACATTATGGTGACTCTGCACCTTCGGTTACAACAGTTTATAAGTAGTTTCAAAATTTTCGGAGTGGCCATATGGGCACAAGTGACGCTGAACGTTCTGGACGCCCTGTTGAGGTTACTACTCCAGAAATCATTGATAAAATCCATGATATGGTGATGGATGACAGAAGAGTGAAGGTACGTGAGATTGCTAGTGCTGTGGGCATCTCGAATGAACGGGTACATAATATTTTGCATCAACATTTGGACATGACAAAGCTATCCGCAAGATGGGTGCCGCGATTGCTCACGCTTGACTAAAAACGAAATCGTGTGAAGTGTTGCAAAGACGGTTTGCAGCTGTTCCAGAAGAATCCGCAGGACTTTAAGCGTCGTTTCGTCACTGTGGATGAAACATGGATACATCACTACACTCCTGAGACCAAAGAACAATCTAAACAATGGGTAACCAAGGGGGAATCTGCGCCAAAAAAGGCGAAGACCGTTCCTTCGGCCGGAAAGATTATGGCGACTGTCTTTTGGGATTCGCAAGGAATAATCCTCATCGACTATCTGGAAAAGGGTAAAACTATTACAGGTGCATATTATTCATCGTTATTGGACCGTTTGAAAACCGAGCTGCAAGAAAAACGCCCACGATTGGCCCACAAAAAAGTCCTTTTCCATCACGACAACGCACCAGCTCACACCTCAGCAGTTGTGGTCGCAAAATTAATGGAAATAGGGTTCCTACTCGTTTCACATCCCCCCTATTCTCCAGACTTGGCTCCCTCGGACTACTATTTGTTCCCCAATATGAAGAAATGGCTGGCGGGAAAAAGATTTTATTCAAACGAGGAGGTGATTGCAGAAACGAATGGCTATTTTTCAGACTTGGACAAATCCTATTATTCGGAAGGGATCAACAAACTAGAGCAGCGTTGGACGAAGTGTATAAGCCTAAAAGGAGACTATGTTGAAAAATAAAAAAGGTTTACCCCAAAAAATTAAGTAGTTTTTATTTTTGCACGGACTTTTCAAACGACCCTCGTATGTATATAACAGTGGGATTGACCCATATTTACATTTCCAAACATACCTATGAAAGTTCAAAATTATGGAACAAAATTAGAAATAACTAAAAACCATTCTCATAAACAGAAATTAAATTAACTTCCCTGTTAACAATAGAAAATAAAGTAAAAAGAAATAATAATTATATCTTAAAAAACTATAAATTATATATTTTAAATTTTTTTTTTTTTTTTTTAGATTAGATAAAGTGATCTGTTCATTAATGCTGTGGTTATCAATTAAATAGAAAATTCCTAAATTTTAATGAATGAATTGTAAATAAAAATAAATTGCCCGGCTTACTGTTTAAGAGTGATTTCATTGCGGTAACAAATGATGAATTTACATTTACCAACTCGGGCACAAAATGTGTTCTTTGTGAGGCGAAAAGGGGACATTTAACGTAAAAATGAAAACAGTCCATTAGTTCGTTATTCCTACAATACATACATTCCTCAAAATGCTTTAAAATTAATGAGGTGCTCTGATCGGTAAATTTAGATATGTATTTCCCAGATAATCTAAACTGTCCGGTAGGACAGTTGTATAAGGGTTGATCATCAAAAACTGCACGAAAAAGCGTAACGTTGAAAAACAACCAACTTTGACAATTTTTTTTTTCTCTTTTTCTGTAAAAGATAAAATTCCCAAATTTTCTTTAAAATATAGGGCAAATCCTCCTTTAAAACTGTAATTTTTTGCAACCACCCAGATCTAATAGATTTCGAGAAATCTAAACTGTGCAATAAAGCGCTTAAATAAAAATTTTAAATCAGAAGTTAAATAACTTTGAACATTGCAATCAGTTTCAAAAAAATCTAAGTAATATAGATTGTAGTTATAAGTAAACAATTGATTTAAGTCCGTGCTTCTTAGATAACACTGGTAATTATACAAAACAGAAGAAATAGTATTTACTAATTCCTTGGATGTTTCCAGGTTTAAAATAGCAACCATTCCAATTTCATCAACCATATTAGCCAACTCAACTAAATTCTTATAACTTTAAATTACTTTCGGCTCTCTGGTTTGTCTTTGAATACAATAGAGGACCACCCGTTCAGATGGAGAGTGTACTATTGTTTAAATATACTGGTCTAAATGTTAGAATAGATTCTATCAATGTGTGAACACCGGTGTGAGTTCAGAATGCCCTGCCCAACTTACATACACAATGGGTTGAGATCGTTTTGGCGATGATCTTGTTTCTTATCACTCACTCTGAGCTTGAGTCAACTACAGTTCGCGCACATTACTACATTAATAAGAAAGATATTTAACCAAAACAAATACTTACTGGTCTTGCTCTGGGAATCTTTGCACGTACGTCTGAAACAGAATATTTCCATCATTAATAATAATAACAATATTAATATGCTATAAAATAGCATTAAGGTCTCTAATGGTGGCTGGTGAACATTGTGGCCGATCTAAAGAAGATCTGCAGGTTGGGGGGGAGGAAGTGACTTCCTCTACACATGGAATGATCTCTTTACGTCATCCCTTTCGGCACACCCTGCTAACACGTGGATATAAGACGCAAAAGAGCACGCTTTTTGAACGGTTAGTGGCAAAGGCCCGCAATGCTAAGAAGTATTGTGGCATTGGGTTCTATTCCCGGCCTAGGCAAGTCAATTATAGATTAATCAAGATCTAATCGAATGTTGGGTACTAGCTGATCTTTATACTTTTTAATAGATTTATTTTATTTTTTGTTGCAAGATTTGAACCACTTGAAGTATATCTAATGATAAATAAATATTAGATTAACAAGAATTATTAGGCTCGGCTTTTGCCGTGAATAGGGGGTGGGGAATGTTTTTATAGAGGCATTGAGGTTCCGGTTGCCTACGCGAGAAAACATTCTCTTGAAAAACGTTTTGAATAAAAATAGAAAGTATTTTCTATTGTAATTAGCAATTCCGCATGAAAAATTAAAACGCTTAAATAATAAATAATTAAACTGCTTTTACAGTACTTCTCCCTAAAAGGGCAAAGAGAAATCAAACTATTAATGTGGCACGATTGCATTACTTCCTTGCCAATTTTTATTAAAATGTGGCATAAGATTTACAGAATTATTAGTAAAAAAAGTTTTAGAGGGGGCTTTATTTTCGTGGGGCAAACTCCGCTCCTAAACATGCACCGCTTCGATACCGCTAACACAAAAATATACATAAAATGTTTAATCAAATTACTCTTCATTCATGAAAATCGGTTGGCACGTTTAGGCGCTACATTGTTTACAACTTTGAAACAATGTTTGAAAATTTTCCGTTTTTGCTCATTTTTGGGTACTTATCTCTCGGAGATCTTTTATATCTGGCTTGTTGCCAAAAAAATTATTTTTTTTTGTTTTTTTTTTTAAATGAATTAGGGCGCGTCAACATCTCAGGTTATTGGCGCCCGGAGCTTTTTTCAGTGCACTGCCGGCCTCCGGACAGTGTTCTCTCGTTACAGACAACACTGTCCATCACCGGACAGTGAGCTGTAAGAAGCTCCTAGGAAGAGAAAATCTAAGGGTCAGCAGCTGGACTCGAACCCAGTACCTCCGCGTGGGAGTCCAGTACGCTAACCGCATAGCTAATCCCTTCCCTAAAATTACAGTTATAAAGTAGGATTTGCCCTATATTATAAAGAAAATTTGGGAATTTTATCTTTTATAGAAAAAGAGGTGAAAAAATGTAAAATTTGGGTGTTTTTCAACGTTACGCTTTTTAATTTCGTTCGTTTCGTGCACTTTTCGACGATCTACCCTTTATACAACATAGTTTTAATAATTACATTATATTAATATAATATAACCAGGGTAAATAGAAAGAACCCAGATAATTCTAAACTGTGTCAGAGCGACTGGGCATGTCTTTCATAAAAGGAGGCGGCAGTAGCATATATTTAGAAGAAAAAGAAAAGCGTGGGAGGAAGAGGAGGCGGCCACACTTGTAGCAAGCAGACTGACTGTCTAGACGGGGGCGGCGCTTCACCACCAGGACCAAACAAGTGGCGATGCTCTTACACTCTGATTTATCCCTTTGGCCACCGCTATCCTCCCATAACAATGGAATGAACCAACTACTATAGAGAAAGACTAAAGACTAGTGTTGGTATACAGCGAGTTAAGAAGTGAGCGGCACTAGGAAAGGGATGATGTGGTTATAAATGGCAAGGTTGGTGAATGGGGAAGGCCTCCCTTCCCCTCCTCCGATCAGTCCATTCCCCCACAAACTTTTCTCTAATAGTACCCACCCCCTAATAGTCTGCCTCACCATCACCACTAAATCTTAACATAATTCAATCCAAACCCCCTCCGACTTATCGCCGGTGCTTATCTCTTCCATTCTTAATCCACCACCCAAGAAATAGAACTCAAGCAAAAACTATATCTAGCAATAATAATAATTTAGGGAAGGGATTAGCTATGCGGTTAGCGTACTGGACTCCCACGCGGAGGTACTGGGTTCGAGTCCAGCTGCTGACCCTTAGATTTTCTCTCTTCCTAGGAGCTTCTTACAGCTCACTGCCCGGTGATGGACAGTGTTGTCTGTAACGAGAGAACACTGTCCGGAGGCCGGCAGTGCACTGAAAAAAGCTCCGGGCGCCAATAACCTTAGATGTTGATGCGCCTTAAACATTAAATAATAATAATAATAATTTGCTTAAGGAGATCTAAATGGAAACCATATTTTTAACCACAACGCAAATTATAACAATAAAGCTACCAGGACGCTCAGCAACAGAAACGAAACTAAACGCCAGAATAGTTGCTCACTGGGCGCGCCACCAGTTTGGTAGATTTCTCTTATTCTGGTTAAGTTTTGTTTTCTTCCAACTTATGGGTTGTAAACTTTAGCAACTTCTCTTAATTATTCCGGAAATCGAGCATAGAATCCCTAAATTTTGAATACTTACAAAAGCCCTAACTGTAAAAAAAAACCAAAAAAAAAACAGTAACTACTGTTAATATCAGGACAATCTCCAGAGTTCTGGTGCTGGAGATTCCAGGACACATGGCACCTGTTACATTTATATAACATTTAATGTTAACACTTTTTTGTTTCATCCCTGTAGTAACTTCCTTAATTAACTTTTTTTTGAAAAGGGCTAACCTGAAGGCAAGTAGGAAAGTAAGTTGGAGAGAAATTGATGAGGCCAGTTTCAGAAATGTTTGTTAATTACAACGTGTGTGCCGGCAGATCTGATAGAAACTGGACCACATTCCAGTAATCACGACTGGAGAATCTACTCCCACATGCTCGTCAGTAATGTAAAATATTCACTTCTTAGATATGTCAGATATGTAGTACAAGGGGTGCAATTCATCATGATTAACAATTTGTGGTCTAAGAAAAAGCCAAGCAAAAGGGGGATGGAAGAATTTCTTTATTACGGACGAAGTGGGAGTAGCAGAAATGGCAGCACAGCGTGCAAGACCTCAAGAGACCAGCAAAGGGCCGAAATAAATCTAGCCAGGGTTATCTGAGCGGAGATCTGAGCGGACAGTCTAGAACCGCTGGCCCCACCCTCCACTTCATCAGGACAATCGCCGCCTCGCAGTGCCCACATCTCCAACAGAGGCCCTCCAGGTACACAGCGATCGTGCTGACAGTAAGGGCGCCGCTACTACCCCTGGAGGTAATTAATGTTGCCCGCTCTGTATTTATGGCCGCGTGGCGACCTGGCGCAAGCCACTTTCCACCAACAGACAACTGAGCTACTTCTGAGCAGGAGCTAAACTTCACAGAAGACGCCATTAAACCAGTTGCAATGTCTAGCCCAAAAGTGTAGTTAGCCATTTGGTTCGGCGTGTAACCGATGATACGACATGCTAATTGACGAGTAACTAACCTTCAAGAAAAAGTATATTAATGAATAATGTTCACTGTTTTGGTCTAATACCTCAGTTCTACCATCGGAGTCTGTTCACTTCACTTCAGCGAGCCGGGGAGAGAACGCCAAGAGAAACTGAGGAAACACTCTACGATCCACCAAAATTATCAAGGAAAGTGCTATTTCCACTTAAGGCTGGAAACATAGTGGAGCGGCGAGCAAAGCGGCGATGATAGCGAAGAGCAAAGCGGTGAAATCAAGCACAAGTTAACATAAGGGACCGCGCATAGTGAAGAGCAAAGCGAAGATAGAGCAACGCTATCTATAGAGAGTGTTTGATTTCGCCGCTTTGCTCGCCGCTCCACTATGTTTCCAGCCTAACCCATTTCCTTAATTCAAATTTTTACTTCCGCACTTCCATCAGTATTATAGAGGCAATGAGGTGGCTATTACTCTGGTATGGCCCTTTAAGAGGGAAACTTGTCCCTCTACCTCTCTCCAAGAATAGCCCAGAAGTTAGCCTTCAAATAGAAGTAGGCAAGAGTTATGAAGTGTGTCTTTAAAGTTTAAAAGAAACTGTGCCCGAAATAATATTCTGATTCAAAAAGTGAAATACAGATTCCCAGTGTGGAAGTTACTTCCGTTAGTTAATTTTGTCCAAGAGAGCCCTTAGATGGTACCGATTTGAAATATTAAACTTGTTCTTTCTTCCGGTTTTTTGGGTTACGCTGCACACACAAACCCAGGGAGAGAAAAACATTTTGGAAACCAAATTTTTCCCATTCAATGTTTATTTCCGGTACACTCGAATTGGAAAATCGCGCAACATTGACAAGGGTTAAGAGAAGATAGAAAAGCAGCCGACGATATGGAGGAAATAGTGTTTCTTAAAAGGGGTGGAGGGGGTAGGAGAAAACAAAAATCTGTTTTCATTTGGGGTGATGTTGTCCCTGAAGTTTTGGAATGTTGGCCATGTTTTTCCAAGTTTCCATCCAGACAGCTGGAGAATTCAAGGGATAATCGAACTGACTGCGAGGAGCCACCCAATAAATACTGTGGGATGTTGCAACAATTAACTGCGTAATCATAGCGTAATAATGGAAATATAACTGCACACCCACATGCACACAGAGGTGGTTGGGGAGATTGCATTGTTGAATGCAAAGTGCAATACGTCCTAGGACAATGCTGTGGTTAGAGTTGGGTGACCCCATCCTGGAGGCCATAAATTCCCCTCTCCACGCCCCGCGCCCCAATACATCTGTCCGACTATTCTCTCTATTCAGATGTTAAAGAGAAGAAGAATACACAGGATAATGGGTATTGACTGCCGCTCTGTCGTTCACTGAGACAGAGCCGCCAACTCTAAACACAAAAAACTTAATTTCCCCAGACGGTAGAGAATGAAGCAGCGGGCAGTAGGAGTGGCAGCAGTGAATGATCAACGTGCGATCGGCAGGTTATGGCAATTTGAATCACAAGGAAGAGGCGCGCTCTCTTTCACACCACAGGACGACAACGATGACGACGACGACGATGAAATCATTACCGCGCGCACCACCATTTTGCCACGCACAAGACCACATCTCATAGTTCTCCCCATTCAATGTAATTCTAATCAATTTCACAGAAATACTAGTCACTCTTACCGCTATCATTGGCCATTAATTTACTTCAAATTTCTTATCAGAATGCAGCAGGTCAGGCCGGAAAATCCTATTTGATTACAATTGGAGTGAATACGGTGCGCAATGTGCACCAATTCCAGCTGTTCGCAGATAAAGCGCCTAAAACTGAAAACTCAGTCACCTGCCAAATACCACCAAATGCCCACTGCTATCTAAAGCAGTGATGGCGAACCTATGACCCGCGGGTCAGACACTGTCCCGCGCAAGCTTTTTCACTGACCCACAATTGCTAGGCAACCATTTCTTTGTTTAAGCGGGTTGATGTAGATTTTCTAATTGTGTGGTTATCTGTATTTTTTTCCAATCACGCATTGGACACAAAAGCAATCTAAAATGCTATCTATAACCTTTAGTTTGTGATCATTACAGTTCTAAAACGCAAATGACGACAAATGCTTTTGTAGTATTTGAAATAAAGCAAAAGTGTTTACAAAATATCAAATAAAATGTTATAATTTTACTCATATTTTGTTTGTTACAAAAAAAAAATCGACAACCCAAAGCAAATAACCATATTTAGATTTTTCTTCAGATGAAACACACTTTTGTTCAGGTTATGTTTGTAAAAAAGAGAGACTTCCATAGCCACTAGTTTCGTCCCGTTTTACCCAGTTAAGCCAACTGAATTTTAAAGATGTCTAGTTTTGAAAATATTCAATTTAAAATTTTTAAAGTTAACTCCTGTGCAAATGGGCATTAGTGACCCAAGAGCTAGTACTAAAAAAAAAAAATGAACAAAATTTGACCCACGTCTCAAAAAGGTTCGCCATCCCTGATTTATGGTTTCTGAATTTCTGACAAGACCGGACGTATAGCCTTGTTTGTATTAACCACTACTATTCCAAAACTGGGCGATTTATCGTCCTCCACTGCCTCATTGGAGCACCACACAGCTAGCTAATACTTCCTGTATCCAGCCTCGAGTATCCAATCAAGCTAGTAAATGATTTCAGTTTCAGAGGACGAAAAATTCTTATCTTACTAAATATTCAACTAAAATTTAAACTAATTACAATGGTTACTGGTTAGATAGTGTCACTAGCACTAGTTACGCAGGCCCAGGGAAATTTAGTGCTCCAAATACGTCACAACTGATCTTAGTATCCCCATGAGAACAATTCAGGTATTTAATTAGGAATGCGGAGGCGCTGAGCGTGCTGAGCATTGTAGCGCTGGCAGTCTACGCTGGGTTTCGCTCCTATTTCTGTTCATTAGAGCGGATTGTGCTCGTTATCTGTCCTGCCGCCGCAAAGCCCAAACAGTTTTTTAATTTTTTTCTTTTTTTTTTCTAAAGAAGATTAAAACAAACTTCCGTCTGCTTTGTTAAAAGGAAACTCTATTAATTAAATCCGCCGCCTTCTTTTAGGAGACATTAGGAGACCTTTCATTAAGGGCACAACTACAACGACTGTGTGTACGTAGTCAATTCCAGTTTCCAAAACCCGAGTGTTTTCATCATTTAACATAAAAGTGTCCAAGTCCAAATAAAAGTGCACCCTGGGGAAACCCCCCGGACAATTCTTTGAGATTTCCCTTTTACTTTATTTTCTCTTCTTTCTTTCATTTGTAAAATTTTCCTGGAGTAATCCGATTACTTCCGGGAAGGATGGGATTCATTTGCCTTCAATGTGCCATTTAACTGTTACTTACTTACGGTTATAGAAGTAGTAATTAAGAGTAATTGAGTTCCAGAAAATGAGTGAGTCAGCAATGCTGGGAGAGAGATGGACCAGATTTGTATTTAAAAATAGTCAAGTCCGTAGAGTGGCTTTAGAGAGAGGCTAAATGAAGCCTATTAATATCTGTAGCTTTGGATGTCGTCTCGATGTGGAAACGTAAGAAGTGATGGCGCCTGGATACACCTTCCCCAATCTCTAGTTAAGAAAAAAACAAAAACAAAAAACTCCTTACAAAATACAACCGTAATGAGAAATAATAAATATCCACCTACGTGCTTACTTGGATGCAATGCGCACGCACGTACAGACGGACGGACAGACAATCACTGGGGCCGAGTGAAAGTCTAGCTGGGAACCTCCGACTCAATTACCGCCGCCCTCAAGTGAAGTGTACATACACCTTCCTCTGGTGTACACATTTGTGTTGCCACTGACTAACTCCAAATCTGTACTAACTGCCCCCATCCAGAAGGACACGCTTGGGAAGTTACAGGTTCTATTTGGAAACTACAGCACAAAAGCAGGAGTGCAGATTGAGAAACATTCTGCTTCGAAACATACAACAACCGCAACAATTCTTCTGTGATTTCCATGGGACCGAAAACTGTTCGCAACCCGGAAGAACCATTTATCACTCGAACGTGGATCTGCCAGTTTTGTTTCCTGCATTCTTCCAGAAACTGTTACCGCCAGGAGAGTGAGTGACACGGCTAGGTAGGTAAATGTTTGGCCGATTTATGCGATCTGTTTAATACATCACCCTGATACAACGTCTGTTGCGTAAGAAATACTAATTGAGACCAATCGCACAGATTTTATGTCTTCTCTTAAAAATAGTAATTTTTACTAAATGTTAGCTGACGTCAAATGGAAGATTTCTCAAAATAAAACGCCACTTTGAAGAGAGAAGCCTGAAATCACTCCCAGATTTCCCCTTAAGAAACAAAAGCCAAGAATTCTAAATCCAAGCGTTAAGACTATTTGAGTAGAAATACATAAACTGAAGCTAAAACCGTTAAGAGGTTCACATTTGCGACATAATGCTAACTAGTATTAAATGGCTGGTGAAATTGTATTGATTACTGAAATAGCTGGAAGTCTCGAGAACACTGGGTAGTAGCCACACTCCCGGGAAGCACTTCCGGCACACATGAACGCCTTCTGCAACCACTCCAACTGAACAGACGTTCTTGACAATAGCAAAAAAAGAAAAAGTTACCTTCCATTAGGACAATAGATTTCAGCTTCCACACTGTCCATGACAATGGGGAAACTAAAAGACTTATTACTCCCTCTAATCTGGCATCCTCTGATCTTCACCAAATTTAAAGAAATCGGCTTACAGAGAAGGTTAGTTCAGTTAGGTGAAGCCGTTAGTATTTATTTGGCCTGCTTCCACGATCACACTTCAGGGATGGCGTCTATTCAGCTGGAAGACGTTATGCAAATCGCTTAGAGCTGAAAGGGCACCACCAAGAGAGAGCAGCGATGACCCTCACCACGACCATTCTCACAATTTTTTTTCTTAAACTTTTGTGACACATATCTAAGTCTTGCTGAAATGATATAGTTCGTAAGACTATAAATCACATCGAGTCGCATTTCGTCCCTGGTCCAATCAAAACTAATATCCTCAGACCAGAAATTTAGTCTTGGGGCAATAAAGTAAAGATAAGGATGGAAAGGGGTTATAGAAAAGGAGTCAACAGATATTCAAAAGGAACTGTTCATGGGAAAGGCAATGGACCACTGCTAGAGGTTTGAACTTCATCTGGAGCCAGGATTGTATAAAGGGAATGTCGCGAAGGGCGATGATATTCTGGGTGAAACATATCGCAAGTGAGCAATGAAGAAGTCGACCGAGAGGAACTGTGGCTCTAGATAGGGACTAGCAGAACTGGCCTAGAGTTCTACCAGCTGGCAGCAGCTGATAAATCACTGAATAGCCACAAGTACAAGGGATAGACGCTGTGTTAGTGCTGAGTGTGAATGTGAACCACTGGAGGGCTTACTGCTTCAGGGCTTACTACTTACCGCACTGCCAGTCTCCTGATGACTAGAAGCCGATCCACCACTTTCGTATCAGCGTCTATAGTCTGCAATCGTTTCATACGTTTAATACAATTATTTCAAGGCCATTCATCACCAGCTGTTCATTGTGTTGACTAAGATGAGTTCATTGCCACATCCATCGCAATGCTGCAGTTTGGAAAGGACACTCTTATAACGCCCTACATGGCATAGCGTCACAGTTACCAAAAACTCGAAACAGGACTTGATCAGGCCTGGTGGAGCCAAAATACTGCAGTAACAGTTCTTTTTAAATATATGAACTATTTTCAATTGACCTTGTCTTTCCCCGGGACTCAAGTCGATCTCTAGCTCACCAAACCGTTCTTCGTCATCAGGAGCACTTGTTTAACGTCACTGTCAACTAGAACCGTTATTTCGGACGCTTCTAAGAGATGTAACCTCTAAATACTTCTTAACAAAATACATATAATGATATAGAAGAATGGGGAGATATATGTGCGTGTGTTAGTGCAGGACAACATCAAAATATCTGACAGAGGTTTTTTAGGGACACCTTACAGATCTTAAGATGGAGATAAGAAGGATATGAGTTATCGCCAGCACAATGATACATTGGCAGTGCAGACGTAGGGACGATCATCGGCACAGATCAAGCTACAGGTAGATCTCGTCCATTCTTGCGCACAACTCACTAGAACTCTGTCAGTCTGGGAGTTTACGTCTGTTAGTAATAAATACGAAGGGGATTCCTTAATGCAAAGAGAGGGAGACTCACTTGGTAATAGTTTGGACAATCTCCCGCAGTGAGATCCCGCTGGGCACCTTATTTAACCACCAGCATATAAAGGCTTGCCCGAAGCACACAGGTACACATCAACGGGCAGACAACGGCCTTCTAGAGCCTGGATACTAACTAGTGACGATAATCACCCAGCCACTGCCTTCACAATATCCATAGAGTCCCCACGGCTAATTGATATCACCTGCTCACAAGGTGATATTCCTAATTAAATAAACACCTCGCCACCTCTCACACCTGTCCGTGTCTGTTTCTTCCTTGAATTCCTGTGCTCCAGCTCTCTGCTCCAAAGCAAACTTGCTCCAATAATTACGCAACGCTCTAAACATTCTTTGCTTTGTTAAATTAAAAATGTTCGAAAGACCTTCATAAAGTTATACAATATATTTTATTGGAATTATTAATTTTATTAGATCAAATTCTGGCGTTAACTCATGGAAATCTCATAAAACTGAAACAATGAAGTACTAGTTGGCTGATTTTGTCGGAAGTTTATTGCCTTATCCGATGGTGTCACCTAAGAAACAGATATCATTTTGAACTTCCCGCGATTGCACTGCGTATACGTTCTACAGACAGACCAATTTTCTAAAAACCACTGTTTAGACTCAGTGGGGTGGGGGGGCCGCCGCAAAACGAATATTTCTGTTTAATGTTCGAAATCTAGAATTAGGCACGATCACAATGCTTCTTGCAGAAAGAAAAGGATCTGGGAACAGAAATCGGAGATATTATGAAAAGACTGAATAGATATCGTTTGATATCTAGCCATACGATAACCGCCATTTCTTGAACGTGTTGAACTGGAAATATTAGTAATTATGTTGCTGAAACTACGGGTAGATGCAGTAGTTATGACCGACTAGAAGAAAGCCAAGAAAGGCGTTACTGGTCTAAAAGAGAAGCGTGTTGTACACTGAATTGTTGTAGAATCTGTCAGAATAAAGAATGGTGGTCAACAGCAGCAAGCTGCTGGAGATCTGCTCACGGCTGCTGTAAGTGGCCGCGAGTTGGAATGGCCTTCTAAATAGTTACTCGTGCAAAAAGTCATGGCAGTTGGCTGCATAACACGCGACCTTTCACCTCCTTCTGGTCTCTTTACACAATAGCATTAGCAAACTCGCAAGTCATGCTCTGAAATCTTTATCTCAGAGTAAGAGCCAATCCCGTGCCAGTGTGTAACCACCTCTAGTTCATCCCACATAATAAGAAATATCAGCTTGCGCCCGACCAGCATCCCCTCACTCACATATCCATTTTATAGCTTCAGCTTTACAATAACACTTGTAATCCTCGTCCATCTGCAGTTTTATTGTACCCATGAAGCTGTGTCGATCTGTCAGATTAGATACAAGTAGTAACATTACCTCCACTTAAACCGATAATAAAAGATTTACTAAACTGGCAGTGGGGCTGAACGCGGCTTCTATGCCACACTATGCCAGACTACTGCTTAAATAGTAATAGTAAATAGTAATGGTTAGTAGTAAAGGAACATCGGCCCTCAACAGAAGCACCTTCCTCATACAGTCGCTCAGATGTCACTCAAAACATAGCAAACAACATCTACATAATCAATTTCTCTTCACTATAACAAACAATTTGAAATACATCCTCGCAGTTGCTCGCAGAACATTACCGGGGTCACTTAATTATCTGTGGACAACCTACGAACAGCGCTACATTTCCGGGGTAATAAAAGTTTACTTAACTACTAAAAGAAAGAGACAACAGCAGTAATCAAGACGGAAATAACGACCAACAACTTGCTCTATTTCATCCCCTACATTCACTTTTCAGTTTCTCCAAAAATATAAGGAGAGTTAAGGGTTTCCTTACGAAATAATAAAATTTGCATTGATTTTAAAATAAATAAACAAGGGCGGCATTTTTTCTAACAACCGTTTTCCCTCTTCAAAGAAACCGACGATAGAGCGGCTGTGTTAGTAACTAAAGTGAATCCTAATGATTTCATACCGGCTTTACTCCCTGTCGTTGCCAATTAAACTGAGAATCGAATCCAATATACCACAAACATCTCAGTTCGCACACCATTTTGGCTTGCTACATATTCAAACTAAGAGTAGTTTACTGTAAAATAGAGGCTTTGTGTTTTAATTGGCTGCTCTGTAAGGCATAGGAGCTGCCCTTCTCACCTGTGCCGCCCTAGGGCAGATCTTGTACTGGTCCAACCTGCCTAACGTTTAGGGGAATCGAGACTAAATAGAAAGACCGAACTTCTACAGAATCGGCTTCTTGACGACTCCCAAAGCTATCCTCTATTTACGCTGAAAAGATTCAATTTCACATGAAAGCTAGAAGAAGAATCGGCCTATATAGTCTCGATTTGTACGATTCTAAAATCAAATATTGATTGTTATGAAATGTGTGGAATGTTGAAAACATTAACCTTAGTGCGGAGGCAGTGTGTAGTGCTGGGCCTATTTACAATGGAACGGCTTGCCGACTGGGGTGTCACAGTGCCCAACAATGGCGTCACAGCGACACAGCAGGACGAGTACCAACTGTAAAAGAGACCACCAAGATAGTCTGAGCGAGAGTTATGTTCCAATCCCATCCTGTCTTCTTCTACAGCCTTTTTTTTTTATGGCGTTGAACAAGAGGAGAATGTGAGCGAGCGTTCGTCTGTGAGTAGATTTCCACAATCGGAGATATATCTGTGCGCCGCTACTATCTACACAGCTTTTATCTTCTACACCAGAGAGGACCTCCTTTGACAAAGACCTAGCGGGATCTGCCAGTCTCTCTCTCATCCACCTTCTCTTTTGTAGTACAAACTGACAGACTGATTCTGCTCTCCCCTTGTCTAGGAGTACATATCCTCCTCGCTAATCCTTTATTCTGCTTCTATCACCTCATCTAGGAAATTAAAATCCAGCCAGCCCCGTTACATTCCATTCAGAACAACTAGGTCAGCAGAAGTTCGCCCAACTTTGCCTTTTATCATCATTTCCAAACTCGAAAACCGCTGTGAACATTCGAACACTATCTCTTACTACCATTCTCGAGGTTCGAACCCACAAATTTTCTACTTCTAGCCCATAAACGTTTGAATTGATTGATTTAAAACCTCTAGAGAGGTGGCCGTTCAATATCTCGCTTTTCGGAAATGGATTCCCCAGAAAAGCCATTAAGCCAAATAAAGGTGACAGCTCTCCAGTTAGTGGAAGCCGAGAGAATATAAGGTGAAGCTGAACTACTGTTCATGCTAATGATGGCTATAGAACACTTAATCCCACAATGAATAAGAAACCGTTCATATTACGCACAATTTGGAGGATATTGCCTCAAGAAATTCATTCATCCTGAGACTAACTTGTAGGCAGTTTAGTACGCCGGAGCAAGTCTTTATTATTTCAAAAAGAGTACATTAAAATAAGGATTCCATTAAATCCAGTGAATTGAATTTGAAGGATAGTCTTTCTAAAGGGATTACCTTGCTCTTACCTAAAATACCAAATTGGTGTCTCCCTCATATTTTCTTTGAGATTATATTCCTTCAGTACTGCTAAATACGCTCAAAAATTCCCTTCGTTTTAAAGGAGGAAGGGGGTCCTCAAAACTATCATCTTCGATAAAAAACATATCAAGATGGCCATGCTGTCTGTTTTTCGAGTAAAAGTAATAAAGTCCAGGGACTGAAATAAACTCAATAAATTATAGAATATGTAAATTACAGCGGAGCACAGAACGAGACCAGTAGTGTGAGCTGGGGGTGAGGAGGGATGAGCAATGCGATCTTTATCTATCTTTAGGATATGCAACAAGCAGGCGGTCCGGTGTAAAACATCTTCATCTGGCCATCTAGTTGATCTCAATACGATAGAGATGCAGGCTAGTGATGTAAATGCACCAATAATAACCTAGTTAACACGCCACTGTCGCCAAGATGGCCCTCTTAGTCACACAGCATCATCTAGAGATCATTTAGAAATGGACAGTTCCACAGCTCTGTAGGAAACGACTGTTAGAGTTAAATGAGTGCAGCATCCCGAGTTGGACAGCCACCTACGCTCAATTAAAATAAATTTTTTTCGAAGATGATGGAAAAACTTTGAGAAAGATCAAAATTGGAATGGCGGTCCAATTAGTCGACGGCGACAAGCTACTATTTGGTCGTCGCTAGCCTCTTCCCCTGTTGACAGCTGGCTAAACTGCCATTTTGCAATACGCATGTGTTTGCGGTTTGCGCTGTTGCGGAATTAAATAAATATCCAAAAGCAAGCAGATTGTCTGTACGTGCGGTGCAGATGTTCTTGGTGTAAAACTGTGGGACAGCGACGCTGATCCGTTAGATCAGCGCTCCATCGTGCGCTCTCTGTCGAACACGATGGCTGGCTCACAAGTAGACACTAGTTAGTGGGTACTCAAGGGCCGATTACCTCGTGCCCTACAGCGACAACAGTCCACTTCATTTGCATTCCACTATAAACTCCCAGGCAGGCTGTCACGTGATTTACAACCCTCTCTCCTCCACACATGCGAGTCAACATATGGCGCTCCGACCCTGAAACCTCCCTGGTCACTATCATTAACTCTCGCATTACTTCTACATTAATGCACCCAAACTATTGTTTTGGATATGCATTAAAGAACTGGGTGGGAGTTAACAACAACTCCCTTACCTCTCTCTCGCCATCTTCGCTCCTCCAATACTAAATCCAGTTGACCAAGGTTAACGATTAGTTTAGGACGTCATAAAACTTGAAAATAGTTGTGCTGAGTGTGTTGAGGAAATAGATGATAACAATAGTTAGTGCAGGTAAGCCGTCGCTTAGCATTCCATTAGCCAGAGGTTACCTTGGGATAATATTTGACCAGGAGCAAACGTTAAGACCGCGAATTCTCTAGATTACTCAAATGAATTACTTAGTCACGTAAAGGCTATGTCTATGTAGGGATAACCCCAGAAGTGTTCACACTCTAGATCAGCAGGCCGTTAAAGCATGTTTCCTTTTCCAATTCGAAAAATCTGCCACGCATCTCTTGTGAATCTTGGGCGCAAGCAGGAATATATTGTAAATTGTGTTGGGTTAATGCAGTAGACAACAAGTGTTTGGAGCAATGCTGAAGACAGACTCTGGGGGGGGGGCGCTGAGAGGACATTGGTGGGCACTCATTTTGTAAACAAACACGCCACTTTATAACTCCATAAATATTAACTGTCCCATTAAAACGCCATAAAGGTATGAAATCGGCGATGACCATGCAACGGTCGGCTCGTAAAATATTTATTGAAATGAGGAAAAACGAGCCGACCGTTCCATATTGATGGGTAGCTCGGCGACAAACACCATTATTAATATCCAACGGCCAACTTTTACTTATTATTAGCGATCCATATACAAGATGTGGTGGTGGTGGAAGATGTTGCGCGGCCGCATATATAATATTAATAAAATCAAAGTGTTGGAGTGCAGGTTGGGGGAGCTGGCCGGCCAGCAGGTGACTGTGGATCGACAAGATCGTAACGAGCGACTTTATGGCACATCTCGCAGTCCTTCTCAATGCCCATTACTTGTGAGAAAATATGGCTCCTCGGCTACCTGTCCCAGCTTGGACAAACCTCACCTCGCCTCCGGGAATTGCCCTTACAATGTGACTTTTCAAAGGAAAAGGTTGGAAGTAAAAGTAACAGATCAACGCAGGCGCATTGACTGTACCCACTTCAAAAAAGAATCATCGTTAAAGTCCTTTCTAGAAAATCTCTCCGGAAACTTAACCATGTTTGCAGAAACGGGGCACTTGCAATCGGCTGATTTTCCGGAAAGACCGCGCATTCCGTCATCATGTTTTAAATTACGTCACCACAATGACATACCAACTCCCAAAAATCAGTGATCTAAGAGGACCTAAATACGAACAAGTAATATCGCTCTAGCGGCCGAAAGCTCTGAAAGGGATGAGATTGAAAATAAAGTGATAATATGTCCGCATTACTAACAGCAAAGGTAGTGAGGCTGTTCCACTATTTCTCTTATAATGGTAGTTGGTAGCATTGGGCAAGACAGGTACTACTACCTTCTAATAAAATATTGTTGGTAACACTGTCCATAACAACAAACAGACTGCTTTATAGACCACAGTACAATTACGTGAAAGAGTTCTACAGTATAATGACCGACTGCAGTTGTGCTCCTTAATTGAATATTATTTCCAACTATTAGAATGCGCAGCTCGTAGTTTATGCAACTATTCAATTAATTTATTGCCACCAACTAACAGCGCGCTACCAAATTAACTAACTATTATCCATCAATTAGAGAGTTCATTTCTCTAAAATACAGATTTCTAATGTTCCTACAGATGAGCAGCCCCCCTTGAATCTTTAATTAGAGAGCAGTGTCTCTCAATCTTTATGTTTCTTCAAATCGTAAGACGATAAACTATCTGCCTGCCTCAGACTACATCTTCCTCCAAGGCTCACATCAACACTCACCATCCTCTAAGCTTAAGCTTCACCAGATGTACCTAATTGTTACTAACCTTGTACAGTTTCTACAAGTTATAGATCTGGCTGAGGGAAACTAGTATGGACATTCTAAATAAAAATCGAAGGAACTATATTTTTGGAAATCTCAGAAAAATTGGTAAATGTATCTAGTGGGCCAAGAATGTAGCAGGTCCTTTGGTGGAACCTAATCGAAACATTAAGTTCGAGAATCCTTCAAGTTGGTGATTCGACGACAGTTTGTTGAGAAACATGCGAGCATCCATCAGCCACCTGCTCCATCCAACTAAGGGTCGCCTAAAGAGATACTTCCGTAAAAACTTCGCAATGACTTCCTTTCAAGCGGTAAAAGTAACAAGTATCTACGGAGCTCCAGCATACATATCACAGAGTTAGGCATTTTATTACCCATCAGGATATTTGATATTTGATGGGGGATTCTTCATTCTTGAAAGGCGAATGGGATTTCGGTAAGAATAGGTTAGCACATTCACCAATTATTTTGTAGGTATACCACGATATTTCGTGTGTAATAAGAAAAGTCCTTAATGAACATAATGCATTCTTTTTGTCCGAGACTTAAGTGAAAGTGTTTGCAGATGCAGAAAGTGTTTGGTTTATTAACTGCTTTTAACTATTTTAAATCGTTCAAAGAACATAAATTAGGAAGGGTTTAAAACAGTGTAGTTGAGGTTAATTCTTCACGTCGGATACCAGGAGGCTACCAACAATCTGTTGGTGAATAATGACCTGGCACATTTTGCAGAGTGGTCAGCTTCAAGTCTCTCAAAGTTCTGCGCAATGGCAATGGTGCATACGCCACTTCAGTGTAACTTGTAATTACTAAATTCCGTTTTGACACTAAGCATGATGCAGCGAGGGTAAGTTTAGAAGGAGGGTTGAGAATGGAGATGTCTGAGGGGCGCGTTCAGGTGTGCCTGGACAATCCTGGAGGGTTGAAATTAATGAGTGTGTGCCAGTGGGCAGGTTGGCCGGCAATCAGAAACCCATTAACGCGTCTATTAATAATTTCACTGGTTAATAGTTTGAGGTTATGCGCGCGCGCGCGCGCGAGAGAGAGAGACAGAGAGAGGGAGAGGTTGCCAGCGAGGGTCGGCCTGCCTTCACACACAGGATGGGGGTCAGAGCTGCCACAAAATACTTCAAAAAAAAGATGAAAGGCTTGCGATAGATATACGGCTGGGCTCTGCCCAAAAGTTCGGCACTTTTTTAATAGAATTAGACAGCGCAACTATTCTAATTACAAGCTCACAGTTAGAAGGATAACCAACTTTTTTATACCGCCTCGGCCCCATATCTGGACAGGAAACCCATAGCAGACAGAACACGGTTGATGATTGGTCGGCGGTACTAAGAAGACAAGGCAAAAGGAGCTTACTGAAGAGCAGTTTGGCGAAGTTGCATTATAAAGAGAATCTGTGCCAATCTGACCCAATTGGTGACTCTCTCTTTGGGATTCTCCAAGCTCCAACTTACAATATTTCAGAAACTCCAAAATTATTCAAATATTTCTACCATTCCAGATGGTAACACTCCGCACTCTAGAGAGAATAACCCCAGTTTCTTCCTTACGGAATGTTTTAAAACGAATCTTCCTAAAAAGTATTCAACTAAAAATTATTGATGTAGCTGTAAGTTTACCACAATAAGAAAAAATCTAAGCAGTAAAAATAATACACTACCGGTTTTGGCAACTTCTACCAACAGGGAAGAAAGCATCGAACCCTGCTTTATAAAATATTACACACAGAACCCTACAGAGTACTGAAGTACCATTTTAGAAGAAAGCTAACAATGGGAAATGGAAATGCGAACTGCAGAACCGAACAGCTTTCATGGGTTTTGGCCATTTCCTAAGCTTTCCTGGGCTTATCATTTTGGGCATGTCTATTTGGATTGAAACTTTCAGTTCACTTGGAACGTTAAATTGAGCTTTGGGGCGGCCGTCGGTTCAGCTTTCCTTCACTAGTAACTCTTTACTTCTTGCAATAGGAACTAACTTAAGAGTTGTTCATCTTTGTTTGGTGAGTAATCGAAGTAAGTTGTTTTAATGAACACTTAAAATTGTTGCGAACCATCTTTTTTTTTGTGGCCAAATTCCAAATAGAGAATTCTTCCCCCCCCCCTCAAAATGCTGTTCTCCAAAATTCCTGAGAAGAAGCCAATGCGCTCAGGAAGGTGTCAGAAGAGTAACGCGTCTATTAATAATTTCACTGGCTCATTAGAAGAGAGCTTACCGACTATTTGAAGGAAGTTTTGAAACTTTTTTTTTTATTAAATCGCAAGAACTGGCAGCACTTCCGGACAGCCGACTTCCTACATTTGGAATAAAAATTCATTTCAAGATGTACCAAGAAAATGATTTCCGGGAAACTCTAGAAAATATAAACTGAAAACAGATGATTGAGTTACCTTATTGCCGTGAATCTTGATTACACCTACGCTAAATATAAAATTTTAACTAATTACCATTGGCCAGTTTTAAGTCATCGTGTGAATTCATACGCACACGGACCAACTTGGAAAATCTTTTTTTTAAAAAAAAAGAACACTAAGCCCCCACAACACGTATGTTTCTGACGGGATCTCAAATTGGAAAAATCTACAGATCGTAAACGTCGACAAAAACGAAATTACAAATACATAAAAAAAAATAAATATATTAAATTAAAGTTAGTCACAGCGGCTACAAAATGGATACAGTAGCCATCTAGCGGCAGCAAGAAGAACTAGAGCACTGTTCTGCCATCTTGCAACTTAACTGGTTAACTAACAACGCCAAGCAACATGCGATATCCATTGTTATTGAGACATTTATCAGGATTTTTAGTTTGATTGGATTATTTTCATTTAAATCTAAAAGAGGCAAAAATTGCCAGCAATCAGAAGAAAAACAAGTTATGGATTTCATAATTACTATATGAAATTAAAATAATCGTCGATTTAGAAGAACTGTATTGCTCACGGGGAATCAGCACGCTGGAATGAAGACTGCCGCGCTCTGAACTGCATGTGTTCACTCAGAACAGTTGTAGAATGACTGATTGGGTTACAGATTTCTTTAATAATATTTGTCCATGCGGAAGATACAGGTAATAAATATGTATTACTCAAGTAAGGGAAGGTCAGGTTAGCCAACCTGGCTGATTTCCTGCAGTGTATTGGTAAGATTCGGTTATTTATCAACTTTCTCAGACTTATTTTCTTTCAGGAATGGAGATTCGCGATCTTGTTATCATTGACAGCCACAATGTAAGAAGGTTTCCCATTAAACTACAAAACAGGGATGGCAAAAATTCAATATATTTAAATGGTATGGCTAAATAATTTTAAACTGTATTTAAATACTAAATTTATTTTATTTTTTAGCGTTATTAATAAAATGAAAAGTTATTTACTATTTGGATTATTGCAAATAATTCGTGCAAGTATCAAGCCAAGTTAGTAACTGTAATCATTCGATGGTAACATTTGTCCGGCACGAAATACAAGCCAAATAACAGATCAATCTTATCGACATGTTCATTGTATCGCTGTCCGGTTTCGGACCTTCATCCACCGTCAGATTAATTAGTTTGGTGTAGAGATATCGACTTTACATTTCACCATCTCGCACTGCACTTGCTGTCTCTGCTACGACCAAAAAAAAAAGAAATTTTCAATAAAATCAAAGTACTGTGTGGACCCACCGTGTTAATACATCTTGAGCAGACGTAATTTTGTAAGAGGATCTTCCTCAGCTTCACTGCCCAATAGATCTAATAGAATTAGAGCGCAGTACAATTATTTGCTAACGGAAATGAACTTTTAGCAACAGTAAAAGATTGGATCAGTCAGAGAACTTTTAGCAAAACCATGACAATAGAATTACTGTCAAAAGGTCAAAACAGAGAATAACTCACTAAGGAGACAGGCGTGCCAACAGTTGCAATATAAGGTGTCATACAAATAGGTGTCAAACTGTCAACACTGTCGTGATCATGAAGGAGAACAATAAGGCAGCAGCAGATGTTTGCACGGCTTTATAAAGATGTGTGCCAAATCGCTGTGAGCGCGCTAATCAGATTATCCAGGCTGTACCATTGTGTCAAATAGTACTGAACAATCGCCGTCTAAACGGAACACCCAATACGCAAAGCTTTGGAAGGTTTTGATTGTGTTTCAGCAGTTGGCAATTCTGATCAACAAAACATTTTATAATTGGAACAGTTCTACACATAGAAATGGTAACCAGACGCACAAAACTATCGTACAAAGAGCCAGCACATAAATGTAGATGGCGGCGACTATAGTTGGCTAAAAATTCCGGTAAAGATTTAAGAGAAGGGGCAATTGTCAGATAGCATACTTTGCATCAACTTGTAAACAATCAAATTTAAACCAACTCTCAAATTCTTCCAGAACTTCCCCAAAATAATGTTTCCGGAAAAAACAAGGATTTGAGAATAATAATGGCGTTTTTCTTTCATTGAGTTGAATGAACTGTTTACTTAAACCGAGCGATAATATTGTACTTTAGTCGCTAAACACTGATTATTCATTACATGGGTGATATAAATTTTGAAAAATTAAGAAACTATTCGAAATGTTTGTTAAGTTTAGGGAGCCAATGATGGTCATAGTTTGAGCTGCTCAATCCAGTAAAGGAAATGTGAGCTTTGACAAATAAAGGAAGGTAAGAGTATCCGTGGTCCCTTGACCCTGTATCAAAGGATGATGCAGAAGGCTGATTCTAGAACAAGCAC
The DNA here is from genome assembly GCF_049639745.1 of Rhodnius prolixus. NCBI lineage: Eukaryota > Metazoa > Arthropoda > Insecta > Hemiptera > Reduviidae > Rhodnius > Rhodnius prolixus. The sequence continues at coordinate 874,428 of NW_027411636.1, read as the reverse complement.
TATCCCTAATTTCATTGATTCCCTGGCTGGTTTCGGACTTCTATTCATCATCAGCGAGATGCAGAGAATTGAGGACCTTATTTTTAAAAAACCAGAAAATTTGCATTCGGATTGCAGTATCTCTCTGTGATAATACATTGACAATTACAATTACATGACATTGTACATATTGTGAAGCTGCAAGTTTTTTGGGTAAAAAGTAATAAAAACCAATAATTTTATTCTGGGGCTGCAGCTGGGGTGATGGTGGCGAAGCTGTGGCCTTTCTCACGTTTTGGACACCAATCATCTGTTTGGAGCGGCTAGCTTGGTTCCTCCTACACTCACACACCAACACAACGGGTCTTCACAGGAGAAGCTGCAACTCGGAGATCTCTTCTCCAAACACACGCTAGAGACCAGAACTCCTCCAAATTATCATTCTTTTTTGATCACTTTTGGCAACTAAATGCTTTAAGTACGTGGATTCCCCAATTTTTAAATCTACTTTTCAATGGTTTAGAAATTGATCGAAATGTATGGTTCTCGCTTCTATAAGAAGAAAAAGATGTAATAATGGATAATAATGGTGAATTGGAACCAATGGCAGATCCCGAACATAATATAAAGATTTAGCTTCCCAATAGTTTACGTTTATGAGATATTTTGTGCTCTAAGATATTGTCCTTCACCAGGTTCTAGTTCTGACTCAAGAGACCTGGAACTAGACTCACACACCCTGAATGTCGCATTTGGTAGCAATGGTTGGAAATTGAATCAATAAAGGAGAGATGTGGCCACACCTGATTGTCTAAATCGAGGAAGAAGGTATAAGTTGATCTGGGCGATTGATGAAACAATGCTTTGGAGGACAACCAGAGTGAAATATTAAGAAATCTTAATAATTAGTTGGTCTCTGCCAACATGATCATTATTTCAGAAGAAATCTATAATACTACACCTTAAATAATAGGTGTACATAATCAGCGTTATCTTGATCTCCGGGCAACAAAACTGAAGATATTATACATGCTAATCCTGGGACAATAGACGTGTGCTGTAGTAGTGAGCTGGCCTAGTCGGATCTGTGGCACAGAAAACAATGAACCGCTCTCTAATGACAGCTTGCACAACCTTCTCTTCTCCGCGACCATAATAGCGCAACTGAAGAGTTCACTGACTGCGTTATTACATATTTATGGAAACGACTTCTCTCTTGTCAATTATGGGTATGCCCCCCTGCACTTGGACTCCTCCACCTGCTTTCCAATTCAGCACTGCCATTTTGGCGGTTTCTCTTCACTTCAGCAGCTGCCGGCCACAGCTAACTTTATTCATCACGATTCAGGAAAAACACAACTTTCAGCCTAAGATTAGGAGGGGGGGTCAATGTGAGGAAGGTTCTCTCATCAGCAGTAAGGGTTACCGAGAACACAACCTTCTCTCTGAAGCACGAATCACCATAACGGAACCTTCGGTATTCGCTCACCCTCGCCACCTTCCACTTCGTACAGAAAATTATTCAACTACGATGGGCAACGAATTGTTAAAATTAATTAAAGTTAATCACTTCAAACATCACATTTTGTTATTACTAATAAAGATAAATACAAAGCGACCAACCAGGTCGCCCGAATCAACAGTAAATAGAAGGAACAAGGATTGCTTGGATACTAATCTAAATCTAAGCACATAATTTATTGGCCAGTAGAAATGGTTAACTATGTCTGGCTGTGGGACGAGTCCGGCCATAAAAGCAGTCAACAGTTGATTTTTATCGCCGGTACATTGAGACAACAGCGCGCTGCCATAAAGACAACTGACGGTCTAATTTCTGGCAAAAAGATCATCTGCGTTTATCTCCAATATTCCAATAGCACATAGTTAGTGCAACCCACACTACATCGTATTGCACTAAACTGCATCACATTAAACCAGCCCCCTGCGCCTTGCACCACCAACACTTTCAGCAATTAGTAAGACTAGTCTGATAAGTAGACGATTCCTTTACTACCATAAATTATGAACAGGGTTTTGTATCCGCCAGCTGGTTTACAGACTAATATCTGTGCAGGGCAAAGGTCAAGCTGCGTGTTTATCAATGAGCCTAGATCTAGGATCCCCTTACCACCTGTAAGGTTATTAGTGCCATCACGTCACAAGCATTAGTTTTCGTTGGAAATATCAATTATCTCTTCCCCTTTAAAATGGTTTTTAAGAAACTGGCAAACTGTTAACGAACACCAGCTCAAACAAAACAGAAACGGCTAGCAACTCGATGTTTCCTGTTTCCTAGGTTCCCATAGTAACTCTCCCAACCGGAAATAACTCTGGGTGCATTTTCTCACCTTAAAAAAAAAGAAAAATGCACCCAACCTTTTTATTCATTTAAACTTATTAAACACACGTAGGTCTAGCACTTTTAAATGATACGATATTTAAAAAATAAAATAAAATTCAATTAAAGGTACTTCTGAGAGAAGAGGTGAAGACAATAACGTGCCATTTCAGTGTGCTGAACGGAGGAATCACTCTGAACTTCTCACCGCTCAACTGGAACCTCCACTTTACAAAGTGGATTTCTAACTTCCTGAGGTTTTCCTGGGTTTCCCAGGCTCCACCAGCACATCTATTTAGATATGGATAAGTTACGACGGCGAGAAGTCATATGAGGGTGCATAGTGAGACCATACTAGTCGGGGGACGATAACCTCGGAGGCCCGAAGCTTTGACCTGCCTGCTAGTGGGCAGTGTTCTCTCCATCACAGACAGTGAGACTCCTTTCTGGGGTTATTTGTTTTACTTCCCAGATGTCTGGGAAATCATTTTTTCAAAACCCAGTGATTAAGAGAAGTCATCTGAGAAAACAACTCCACCGTCTCCATGACAACAATTCAATTTACAAAAATTTCTTCCACCAATGATTTTTAACTGGAATAATTAATTTTTCTCGCCATATTAGACGGATGGGAGTACCATGCTTGAAATTACTCGATCAGATAAACAGAGGAACTGACTGCTTAGACTAGTCTCCACTAGTTGCGCCACCAACCAACTCCACAATGGAGGGTGGTTTCAATTCAAGAGTTACAATCTTTCCCCCAAAAACCCATCTTGAATATATATTTTGGTCAATATCTATTAGTTAATATCTACTATTTGGATACATGTCTTCAATCAACGATCCTACAAATTTAACTGACCACAATTATTAAATTGTCCCAAAACAAAGTTCCAATCTTCTAAATACTGTAAGGAGAATCCACAGGAAACACAATCTGTCCCAGGATGAACCCGTACCCGGGGCTAGCTTAAGGGATGATAGCTTATACTGCAGTGCTGATATCATAATACAGACACCCTCCTGTAATACTCTCAGCCCCAATCAACTAACTCACAAATATTTCCAAAATACCCCATTCATAGTAGTCTATGTATATCTCGTTTAATTAAAAAAAATTCCATATAACAAGACGATAAAACGATAACTATTGTGTAAGTAAACACTAAATGGTACTCACAGATTTCAGGGGCACTTTAAATGCCAACAATCGGGTGCCGGCAATCCTTCGCCCAATCGGGACATATGGCAGCCATCTGAAACATAAGACCAACATATAGTCACAAGACAAGGCTGGCTAGTAAGATTAAGGGTGGTTCTAGAAAATTTTCCAGCAAAGTTGAGAAGGGTCCGGGAACTTGTTCCCAAGCTGATGTGATCTTCTCTCCTAAGTGTTCTATCTAAGAAAAGCTGAAAACCAAAGCTGATCAGATGACCAAAAACCAAAAGAAACAGATCAAAACCAGGACAAGATGACCAGATCTAACGAAATGCACCAATAATGGCTATTAGGAATCTAGTAGATCTCCCTTTTTGACAGGGGCCATAATTCTAACTTCTATTCATTTTTTAAAATATGATATCCACAAAGTCAAGAGATCCTGATGTTATAACCTAGCGGCTGCAACCTTCCTGCCTACAAACAGAATATGACAGGTCGCTATCCCCTCCTCCTGACATAATCTCATAATTTGTCAATTTTATCAACTACAGGTGCTTCTTAATCCTAAAGTACCCTTTAAGGAGGCCAATAAGAAAATCTGTTGCTCCTAGCTTAATTCCAAGATCTTGAGTGTTGCAGAACTTGATAACTCAGGAGATTTCTCTCTCGCCTGGCATGCTAAGGATATTTCCTGCCGAAGGTGAACGAGGAATTCGTGTGGAAGATATGTATGTGCCATACAGTATCCAATATTTATCCAATTCGGAATGCTCATTATATACCACGAAGAACAGCACAACCGTCGGTGCATAATTTTTTAAATTTCCTTTTAGTCAAAACAATAATGGTAATGAAAGTAAAAATAAAATTCCTTGTTCTTTTGGTAAATTGTGAATTTACCTGCTTATGCCCTCGATAATGTCCATTGATGTTCTACGCCTGGAGCTAATTGGCTTTTTCTCTGCTTTAGTTATCCTGGAAGATCTTGAAGAGGTTGGTTTGACATTCCTCGGCGGTGAAGGAGGAGGTACATATCTGCGTCTTAACATTGTTGGCCTTCCTCTTGGGGCCCACCTGCCATACAGGTACCCCATTATATATATCAGTTAACCTCAAATTATCAACATATTTCTAATTTCTATTATTAAAATAAATACCAATCATTAAAATTAAAATAGTGGCACTGAATTTTTTTAAAATAAAATTGAACTTAAATAAAACAATATCCTTCTCTAAATTAATTTGTTTAACACACTTATCAAAGATACTTCAGGAAAACAAACTACTGGATTTTCATCCTTCGCTTTTCCACTTTCTAGCCTTAGAGTTCCCCTATATTTTCCATTGGCCCTTCTTCTTTGTACATTTCCTCCTCAGTGATGCAACCATCCCCTCTTTCACCTCAGTTCAGAATCACTAGGGTTTCTCCTTTAAAAAGTATTCGTTTCTATATCATCAGGTCTTTTCCTCGTTTCTTTACTTTCAATTCCACTCGGACTTATATTTACCAATATTACAAGTGTATTTCTGAGATCACAATATTTCTTCAGAATCTGTAACGCTTGCTCTTAATATTCTCTGTTCTAAAAAAAATAACTTCAGAGATTCATAAATATTTGGTTCCATTCTTAAAATACAGTAACACTGATTTGTGATTATTCAATTTTTAAAACGTTGGCAAGCAACGTGCCTTTTTAAATAAATGAATCTACGTTCAAAAAATGTCTGAAGATATAAAAGTAAAATACTGTCTCAGTGAATAGGGTTAAATTCTGAAAGATGTCTCTATCCATTCAAATTCCATTGTCCTATTGCACTATTTCTTAAAGAGCGTAGATTTGGTCAAAGAACGTATTCGTAAGCTCACCCTTCTTCAGGATATGCTCTCGGCGACTGAATGTTTTCATTGAGGGTATATTATCACGATAATAAAACATTATTTTTGTTGTTGCCAGAATTATTATTTAACTTATTTGACTCCAATCAGTTGGTCAAATAAGTGTGCCTCATCGTTTAATATTTTCACATTTAACTAAATTTTAAAAGTAGAATAGAAAAGTTGACTAATTTAACAATCAAAACAAATACTTTGCAAGGATATATTGCTTTCTCTATATTTATTAGCTTCAATTACTTAATCCTTCATTGCATCTACACAAATTTCAGTCATTTTCGGTACGGTTGAATTCCATTCTATAAATAACGCTCTTTTGCTTTCATTTATCTGTGATTTGGTATTCTAAATCATCAAAATATTCAACTGAATAGTTAAAAATTATTCACCTTTTTTGTGATTTCTGTTTTGAAACAAAAATGTCTCTAAGCTTCTCTTTAAGCCTACAAGGTTAGGAATGTAAAACCTAAAGAAGAATCGTCAAAGTAATAAAGAAAATAGACTCCATCTAACCATACTATTTCCACTTAACCCGACTTTATCGCTTCGACTCTTCCTATTACATGCTATTATTCTTCTGGTTGTTAGCAGTTTTAACTTCCTTGCAGGCGTATGAAGATTTTGAAATTGTTTAGATGATCAAACCATGATGACCCAATAACTACTCAATCCGTAATCAGAATTAACAAGCCTAAACTTCAAAAAAAAGTTGTTAAAGACCTTAATGTTTTTTTTCCAAAATTGAGGTTAGTAAAATAATAATACTAATTTACCGGACCTCAATATTGTAGAAAAGAATTTTAATTAATATAAGATCCTCAAAGTAGAGACAAAAATGTATCTTAAGAAGCAATAAACTAAAATAAACTTAAAACAATTCATTTGTCAATGTGATAAGGGAAGATTAAAATAAGATATGTACAACAGTAAAAAGACAAAACAATTAAATATTGAATTATTTTTAATTATTAACACATCAAATATGAAACTCTTCCAACTAAACGACCAAAAAAAAAGTTAGAACTTAAAAAAATATATGAACTCAAAAGCCTAGTATTGTTTACTAACCTAACCATTAGTTAAAATTCAAACATTGTTGATCTTGTATAAAATACATTAAACGCCCCATTTCTTCAAAAGTTTATCTTTGAAGGCATTAAAATAGTGCTATTTTAAGATAAATTAATTGTAATTACGATTAAAAGTTCAACACCGTAAGTTGGCAAAAACATGAAGTTCAATAACAAATGTATACATTACCTGTCAGGGATCTTTCCCATTGTAGCGATTACCGTCTTAAACAACTACACTGAGTAAAGAAGTTTTAAGAGATTTTAACGAAAAATTCAACGTACTTCTAACCATAAAACTTAACCATCACAAGTTAGTTTAACCGATCGTGTACAAGTCCAAATATGTGATTTAACGAGAATCCAAGTAGTTGCAAAAAGTGACAATAGAGAGCAGCAGCAGCTGGTGTACCTCTAACATGTGAATTAAACAACTCGTTTTTTGAAATGTCTCCATAGTGACAAACAATTAATTTATCTTATACAAATTGCTTTCGATGGATTGGTTAGAATTAATAAAAAGCGCTAAAAAGACTGCTCTGATACAAGATGGTAAATATATAAATTTGTTTTAACTTAGTGTGTAGTTTGTGGATAGGGAAGGTTACATTCTCTGGAAATGAATGATGCAAGAATGTTTATTTAATAGAAAATAAGAAATATATATTTTACATGTAAAATTTGGTTCTCCTAGGTGAAAGTAGTATATACTTTTTTTGGGAGGATCGCTTCTGGACCACTATTATTAGTACCGACACCTTTCATGTAGCATTCTTTTCCATTTGCCCAGTATCACTTTAAAGAATACCGAACGTCACAGTTGTTAAGGCAGCAAGGTAAATCCTTGATCTGCCCATAGGGAATATAGTAATGACCTTATTATAATATTTTTGTTTGTTTTTGAAGTTTGTTTTTCACTGATCATTAAACAATAGCAGATAAAGCCGATTGGAGGCCCTCATACACTCTTGTTCCACTCGGCCAAATATTTTTATTTGAAGGTCTAGTAGGTTGAGGCTCCCTTCTTTTAAAATTCCTATAACCATGGATAAACCCCATGGTTTTATCCTCCGTCGCTTTTGCGGAATTATTTCCTCTTGTCTCACAGTGCCATAAACCCCCCATACCGCAACTCAATCAAACAGAAGGGATATTTCCAACATCCAAAATTTGACAATAGCAATTCTTTGTCTTACTTAAAATTAAGAAAAAAAAAAATCCAATTCAGGACAACAGATCTTCAAAAGTTTCCTATTATGTTGCAGGTAAACGAAAAGTGCACTACAAATTCAGCAATGAAGACGAAATGGCTGAAGAATACAACTTGGAGACAAACATTCTTGTGAGAAGGGCTTGGAAGAGGGGCGGAGCACTTCGTAAAACTGGGCTGTGGGAAGTGGAGGTAGGAGATCCTGAGCCTGTAATGCAGTCGTTTGACGTAGGAATTAAAGAAAATGCGAATTCGGTACTGAAATATATCTAAAGTTTTTATCATAATTTGAATGTGATAATAATTGATTAATACTAAATCAATCTTTCTTCTTTTTAGCCTTATATTGTGAAACGCATCACTAAAACAAATATTGAATGGAGAATACGAAACCTTAGTTATCCTGTTGAAACTTACAGTGTGACTGCCGATCCAGATGCTAGATGTCTCATAATTAGAACCACAAACAAGAAATATTTTAAGAAAATCCAGGTGGAGGAATTGGACAGGGTGAATTTGTGCCCAGAACAAAAGAACATTGATTTCTCACATAAATATAACACTCTTATTATTACCGTTAGTACATCTTGTCCATCTATTTTTAATTTTGTCTTCTTACATTCACGTAATTTCCAACAAGAAGAGTTTGCAATGTTATAAAATATGTAATCAGAGATATCCATGCTCAATAACTAATTAGGTTGACCAAGGTTTAGCCATAAGCATCACTGGAGGGCTAAATCGTTCTAATGTAGAATCTAGAACACACAGAATAAAAAAAACAATCTGTTCTGTTGTGTTGCTCTGAAGGAAACCGGAAGATGTTTACTGAGAGTTCTCTTGGTCGCCGTTTTCTCAACCCTCTTGAGAGCTTGCTCTTGTACAGGTGCTTAGACTTACCTAGCTTAGCGGAAATGAAATAGCTGATCTGCGGCATATTGAGGTGCCTTGACCTTTCACAGCGATGTCCCCATTACAATACTTGGAACCTCGATGAAATCCATCCTCTTGGATGTGAGAAGAAAGTTTCTGCTTAATTTTTTTCTTTTCTACTTCTTACTTACATACTTCATCTGTTTCCACTTTTCTCCTCAGGCATTCAAACTCCTGGTCAGTATACCTATCTTCTGCACAATCTCAAGAAAGCCCATATATTCAGCGAAACTCGGCTTGAAGTGCAGATTACTTGTCCTCCTCAGTCCCATCTAACATTCTATGCGTCTGAGTGTAACCTTAAGGAGTGATGAATTTCCCTGACTGGGAAAGAGTCTGTCATTTTTACGTCATACATGTTTTTAATTTGAAATAGATGATAAATATTAGTTATTACTTAGAGTAGCGAAAGTATGCCTAGACTCTCGCCCATTATTTATTAAATTTAGTTTTTCCAGTATAAGAAACCACCTGAAGTGTTGGAGTTAGAACAGAAAGTATTACAGGAACTGAAGAATGTTCAAACTATAAAAGATGGTGATCTTCCATGTAAACCTAGCTAAGAGGAATCGGTTCAACAAAGCACTCAGGTAATCATCCACTCGTTTCTGCCTCTATACTTTTTTACATGTAATAATTTATAAATTTTTTTCAGCTTCTTTGGCCACGCTTGATGTGAGTTTCGATTCGCAAGCTGTACTGAAGAAAGATATAGAGGATGCATTTTATACTTAGAAATGTTAAACACTGACTGGCATTTGTAAGAATTGTTATTACTGATATTTTTTTTTAATTCTTAGATGTTACGTTTCTTAAAATAAAATCTTATAAAATTACTCTCTAAAAAATTTAAACTATTTTTATGTTTACGCCCAAACATCAAATTGCGAGAGAAAGGCGTAAGAAGGTGATGAATGTATCAAAGAATTTCGCTCGTTTGTTGTTTAATCTAATTTTCAAACGCTAAATTTTCCTTTGACGATAATGCGTAGATTGTAACAGTACAGGGCATGTATATGTCTTGAAAAATCAAAATATTAACAATCAATCTGAATTTCCTCCAACTTCAGATCCGAGTTCCTGGAAAGAGGTGGATATTTAATATAGTTTTATTTTTTTAACTATTAAAGAAACGTGTTCTCTTAGCTTTACGATCGGTGTTTCCAACCTACCGGCTATCGTGGCCGATAGTATTGCATATTGCACTTAGGTCATACTACTTTGGAGTTGTTCAAGTCGTATATCCAAATAAATTGTAAAGCTTGTTCTTCGATTCATGCCGAACGTGAAGAGCAGTACCTCTTTCTTTAAAGTGATCCTTTATCCAAGTAAGCAAAGCGTTGCTTTGCAAGATATAGTACAGGAGTTAAGGACGATTAACTCTCTGATTTGTTTATTAATTAATGAACACTGCCTTACTTTTCACCAAAATGATTTTCTGTTAATACACCAGTTGGTTATGGTTACAATTGCAGTCTAAATGAATTAACCAATGAATTATACTCACCATTCTATTATTCTTTTACTAAATAGCAATGTTTGTGTAATAATAATAATAGCCTGTGTCTACTTTGAACTTAAGAGGATGTCGTCTATTGATGACAATCCAAGAAATGGTAAGATGTCCGATTACCAAGGATCGTGATTTCTAAGCGACTTCCTTTTCAGTTTTCCTGAATGTTACGGGAATAATGAAGGTGGCTTAGATTAGATTTGAAAGGATCATCATGGAGAAATACAGGACTCTTCGAGCTTCCTATTTCTATACTCTACCTGCTCTGTTCAATAATGTACTCGTATTTTAGGTCAAGTACTTTAGAGTGTAGAATATTAAAACTATTCGGTAAGGATTGATCGTCAAAAACTGCACGAAAAAGCGTAACGTTGAAAAATACCCAACTTTAGACAATCAATGAAGGTTTAGATGGTAATACTTGTATTCATTTGAGGTTGGAAGGAATGCCAGAACTTAATGACTCTGCATCGTAATGGGTACTTAGTTTTGTAAATCATGGAGAGTTGCCACATAGTTCTCTAAATTTCTATTCTTCGAAGCACCTGTGTGTGACTTGGGTTATAGATTTTGATTTTCCACTATCTGCACTGTTGTTACAACAGTGCAAATAAACTTAGTGAATGGCTTATCTATGACTGTATAGTCAGTTGATACGAGATTTTATGTGGGCGTCTTGTCCTAGACCGCTTAGTGAAGCTTGAATCGCCACTGAGCAACCATCACTTTCCCTTTTACCAATTATTAAAAAGCTGTTTCGTCCGTTAGTCTGTTGTATTATCTGCACTTACTTAAATAATAAACATACGTTAGCCAATGAGGTCTTTTATATTCTATATGGGGCTGTGAATGTGGTCCGTTTCATGAAGGCTCGACGATTGGAATGGTTAGGCTACATTGCAAGAATGCTAGAAGACAGGATGCCGAGCAGACTGCTGCGTGGTACCCGTCATAGGCATGAAGAAGAGAGTTGGCCGACCGCGAAGACGTTGGCTTGATGATGTTGAGTAGAACTTGGAGAGTCCTTGGAGTGTCGGGATGGAAAACAAAAACAGCCAATAGAGATGTCTGGAGTCACATTATTAAGGAAGTCAAGGCCCACTCCGGGCTGTAGAGCTACGTAGTAGTAGTAGTAGTGGCTATCATGTTTTTACCTACATAGTTTTTGTTAAAAGCTGCCATTTTTTTAATTATTTAAGGCGCGTCAACCAATTGCGGTTATTAGCGCCCGGAGCTTTTTACAGTGCAGAGCCGGGCTGTGGTTCTCTCGTTGTTTTTTTTTTTTTTCAATTTCAGATCGTTTCTTTTGTCGGATCTGAGGTTAGACCATCTTTCTCTTTTACATCAAACAGTAAATATAATGCATGGGTTATGGTTTTGAAGGGGGTCCCAATTTGCTTCTTTTCTTTTAATCTAAAGAAACCGGAAATCTACTTTAATCGAACATTATGGAAAGAACCTCTAAAATATTCTCTTGTGTTTACTTAGTGTCTCATAATGGGAACTTTGGATTGTCTGCGTCCTTTTCTCCTTATATGGAGGAACCGCCGTTCTTTGTCACTATCTAGTGTCTCATAATTTGTATATATGTACATACATGTATAAATTTAGTGTGCATATAAAGAAAGTAGATGTAGAACGAGATTGGTGATTGTTTTTTGGTAACAAGTTCGATTTTTTTTTTTTTGGAGAAAAATACACAAATTTAAGTAACCATATTGGAAATGTACTTATTTATATAAACGTTTTTTTTTATACACACTATAATGTTCCTTGTATTATGTTAATTTTTTTTTACTGTTTTTTATATATTTATAGTATATACACAAAATGGGGAGAGAAGTATCTTCTTTCTCCCTCTCATTAGAAAATCCACACCTGTTGACTATAAAATGTTTTTCCCCTTTATTTAATTAACTTTTTCAAACTATTCATCCATTTATAAAATAGACAAATGCACATTGCACTCATTGCATTTTTTTTTTTTTTTTTTTAATTTTATTTAATTAATTTGTAATTAAACATACAGACAAGTGAGATCAGTGCAGCCCCCGGACAGTATCTCTGTATGGGGGGGCCCAACAGTATCATTATAAAAACAATGTTACCCATCTTTTATTAGATTTTGTTTTTTGTTTAATGATCCAAAAAAATTAAAATAATTAATACAACTAATAAAAATTCTAATGTTGTAGAAAAATTTGTAATTAATGCAGGGCAGGATTTTTCTTTTTCGACTTACATTTTCTTTTTTTTCTCTTCAACTTTTTTTGTTTTTAAAAAAATTACAATATTTACACACAAAAATTAATTAAACAAAAAAAAAAATATTAATCATTATTATTAATGCGTATGAGCAACAACTTTTGTATACATATATATATATTGTTTTATGTATATATATATATATAAAAGAGAATTTTTAATTTTTCTGCATTGCATACAAATATATATATATATATATATAAGTATATTCGTGTAGTAACAGTCACACATTTAAACTCATATCAAGTAACAAATCATTCGAGTAAAGGTAGGGGGCATCGTTGGTTTTTTTTTTATATTTCGAGAGTTTTCACAAAAGAAAACAACTTATTCCATTTTTGTTTTGTTTTTGACTTGGACAATACAATGTACAAAATATTTACACACAATTTCTAATTTTACTTTTTTTTTTTTGAAATCAAATAATTACTTATTATTCCTTCGATTCTTTTTTTATAAATATTTATAATTATATACAAAGAAGAGATGTAACATCTATTATTTTTATATAAACACAAAAAAACTGTCCTTTTTATTTATTTTTTTTTTATATATAAAGTTTTTTATTTCTATTAAAAAAAGAAAAAAAGTCCCTTGTCACTTTATATATATATAAACTTTTTTTTCCCTTTTTTATTCTTTTCATATAATTAAATATTTATATAACAAATGCAAATATTTTACAAAGCTTTTGTTAATTTGCAAAAAAAAAAAAAAAATACAGGAGAGAGGTTTACAACCTGGGGGGCCCCTTTATTAATAAAGGAAACAAAACAGATACAAAATACAAGAAAGAACAAAAAAATTCGTCTCCAATAACAACTTTGTGCCCACCAAAAAAACAAAAAATATTTACAAAAATACTCAATTTTTACCACAAATATATATATATATACCAGTATCCTCTTTCTCTGCCTAACTATATACCGAGCATATAACCACTCAGATTGTCCAAAAACGAAACAAACATTTCTTTTAGAAAAAACAAAGTAGAGGATTTTGAGAAATAAAATCTGTCGCTTTTTTCACTTTTCTTTTTGTACAAAAATCACACTTTCTCCTTTCTAAATATTTCTATATATATATAAAAAAAAAAAAGAAAAAGAAAACATATTTACTCTTAAAGCTATTACACAAAACCTGGAGCAAGTTTTGGTGACGAGGATATGGGGAGCGGCGAGGCCAAACAACAACAAAACACATTTAAGAAACAGCGAAAAATAATAAAGATAAAGCAAAAGAATAGACAGTTGTTGTTGGGGAAAGCACAGTTCATGTTGGGATAGAGATGGGCAAATTGCGCGAAGAGAACACTAGTGGAGAGGAGAGTTCCAGACGCTGTAGCTATTCAACTACTCTTTTTGAACACTTCGTTTTCTCTTTCTATAAAAGGGGCAATATGAAAATGTCCTCCCTTTTGTGTTTTCTATGAAATGGGCAAATAGAGAAAAGAAACTTGGGCAGATTTGATTTAAACCGAAGGAGCCAGCTGATCACTTTAGTGACAATCAACTGAAATTATGTAGCGCCAGTTAGAGAATGTGGGCTGTTCTTTGGCGATGTTGAGTGTTGCGCACCAGACGGTGGTTGCGCTGCAGTAAGGGCTACGACGAACTGCTGCTGGTATTATTGTTGACGGGGCTTGTACCACAGTTGGACTTGATTTGCGCCGCTGTTGAACCAGCAGTTGTTATGGTCGGCGGCGTGCCAGATACTCCTATTGTCGAAGAGGTGGTGGTGGTGGTTGGTGGTGGCTGAGCCATTGTTAGTACAGCCAGGGAATCCTTCACTGCGTGGTACATAATATTCTTTATCTGCAATTTATCTTCATGATTTGTATGCGTGTCGGTCAGGTCTCTAAACTCTTGGGTTAAGGTGAAACAGTGGGAAACATTCTCTGGTGATACAAAATCCTCCGCAACTTTGATACAATTATGAAGGTTTCTCACCTGTGAAAACAAAAATTAAATTTTAACATGACTTTCACAACTTGAAGGGGTGGGGAAGCTTTTTGTGAGAAACACCAATGGTTCTCTCTAATCCCAATTTTTCTTAGTTTTAAATAGAATTTAAGCAAGATCAGCAAAAGATATGTAGAAACAAGGGGCAAGTTCTTGAGACTAAAAAATCTTTTGAAAATAATACAAAAAATAATCTTATGCTCAATGTAAGAATCTATTTTTAATGGACAAATCACCGCTGAACAAGTAGCTCTTCGTCTATGATACTGCAATAAAGAAGGTGACAAACAAACAACAACGTTTAGTTTACCTGGTGTGGAGCGCCAGCCGGTATGAAGACAGCATCGCCACTGAACTGTATGAACGAGTACGCTTCGACGCCATATTCACAATGGAGTCGACGCCTTAAAACACCATCCAGATACCAACTCTGGTCGTGTATTGGATCATGATGTGGTTCCTTCTTGTTCCCTCTTTCGGCATCCACTTTATTCAAGAAGTCCCGAATCTGATCGGCATCCTGGGCACGGTAAATGTGCCACAACGCGCCCACCTGATCACTGTTGGCTACCACACGGGTTCGATCTTCCTTGTCTATACCAGCTTCAACCACAGCTCGCATTACATCTACAAAAAAGAGAGTAATTATAATCAGGAATATCTTAAATAGTCAGTCACTGCTTCTTGAAAGACGGATGACGTCCATCTCTCCCCTCTATAAACCTCAAGTTGGCAAGCGGCTGTAGGAAATTGAAGTTAATAGGTAACACAAAGGACGAACATAATACGTTTGGTAGTTAAGAAAGGAAGACGATTACAAAATCCACTCATACAAGATGTCTATTCCCCCTTTACTTCTAGTAGAAAGTCTCTTGCATGCTTACCTCTATTGCACATATCCCGGTCGACATCCTTCGGTATTCCGACGTGTATCATAACGTTCACAGCGTCTGATACATCTAGGTGGAGGTTAGTAGTTCCTGCACTTGGATGCACTGGCGATCCATAAGCTGTGTACATTTTAGGTCCTAAATCTGGGCGAACAAAACAATCGGGCAGACGTGAAGCAAGATTAAGACGTCCGTTTCTATTTGTGTATTCGCTTAAAGGTAACACTTTCATTAAATCGCTAAACCTGAAATGAAAATCCCAACACAATTTTTTATTATCAAAATCATCAATAATTTTTACATATATAACAAATATGCAATCAATAACACTACCTAGACGGAAGCATTTCAGCAAAATCTTCTCCCGGAGGCCAATCCTTCAACTTGAGTATCATGGGAATTCCATTAGAATCCTTCAGTCGTTTGCCAACATATTCGAAACCTTCCCAGAACTTCCTTATTGGCTGGTTATGCAATGTTTTCCCACTTATACAGTTGATAAGTTCTCCTTTTGTGTCTCCGAAATCACGTGAAAATGACTCTGGTGTCCACAAATCTTTATCCAAGCGCTGGGTTACGTTCGATACCACTACCGGATGACCTTGAGTCCACTGATCCTTTTTTGTAAAAAAGAATAAATCAGATCCAAGATTTTTTTACATTAATTTAATAAAAAAGTTAGTTTTTCCGCATACTGGGCACTTTTCTATCTTGCTGCGACCTTTTTCTACCTTTCTAAAGGTTTTCTACCTTTTTGAACATTAGAGCTCATGAGCAGATGGGGAAAAGGTCACCATCAAGATTTAAAATTATTTTCTCAATTTAACTCTATATTTTTCCTTCGTGCAATCGTTATGTGATCTAATTGCACAGAGGAATTATTTCGCACAATTTCTGTTTAATTGGATACGAAATAATGTTTCTTTATCTATCGATGGGACATCGACCATGACCTTGGTTTATAACATTTTTTAAAGACAAATTTTTATCGCATTTGGAAAAAATAAAACCATAACAAGGATTCTTTTCTAAATAAAAAATAAGTAATACCTGGAATGCAATGAAATTCCTCTTGTGATCCGGATCTGTTAATCTGATCATCTTATTGCCGCAAGTCCACACATGAGGAATATCCGTGTAAAGAATTTTCTTCTCTTCCTCTTGGACCGCCTTCAAGGGCGTCCAAGGTTCGCTGGGCGGTGGTGGTATAACTTTGCCGTTCCTCTCAAACTGCCTCCGCACGAAATGCTTCAACTCTCTGACAGTAGCTGCAAACGGAATATCACAATCTTCTTTGAATGGCACAGCTTTCAGCGTCAAACCGTTGCCGCTACCGCAAACTATTACGTAACATACAAATTGAGTAATACTAAATTTTGGGACAAACAACACATACACGGACACAGGTTTACACGCTCAATTCTATTTACCAGGTGAAACCATGGACTCTTCTTCGGCTTCTCCACTATCTTCAGCCTCGTCCTCAATAGCGGTCAGCACTTGTAAGGCGTTCAGATGTGGAAAGTTTTTCTTTGACTGACTGGAGGGCGACGTGGAACGAGAACCGTTACTCTTCGGCCTGATCAACAGTTCTCTTAGCGTCGAATATGTACTAGAATCCTTATCATCGTCGCTGGTGTAATCACCCTCCTGTCAATTCAATTAGTAAGTTAGCCAAGGTTAAACTAGCACAGGTGATTAAGATCAAAAGATAAGTGTCAGGTTGAATTGCTTGGTCTCAGAAAAAAAAACAACTTTTACATTGACAGCACCCGGAAAAAAGGGGTTTATCCATCCAAGGTCCGATTCTCAACCGTTTTCGAATATGGAGCAACTCCTTAAAAGGCATTCAAAAAAAGGGTGAAATTATTTAATTTTGTCTACCCTAAATGCTTAACTTATTGAAAAGCTAATTATCTTTTGCCGCAATAGTTAAGGGCCTTTTTAAGCAGAAAAGTGAGGAAGCACTAAACAGTTATGTCGCTTTCTCGAAAACAGTTCAGTTGGTGACCTCGAATTTTTTAAGAAAATGAGTTTTAGCATCCACTTTTTGCCAATGGTCAGTTCAACATGAAGCGTTTGATGCAAATATTTTAATAATAACATATCTAACATTAAACGTGAAACTTACCGTGGTTATGCCGTTAGACTTGGCAAGATCAGGCAGTTCGGATAATCTTTCTACTAATTCAGATTGTGATTTAGACAGGCCATCCTGATCGGATTCTAATTTATTATCAGAATTTGTATTATCAGTCTTTTTGTCGCCACTATTCTCGAAGACACAAATGCAAGCTTGTTTGATGCCCCATAACTTTCGAACCTCATGCACTTTAGCGCCCAACGCTGCCAACGAATCACCAGCTATAATCTGAGTTAACATCAAGCTTCGCTGTTCGTGGGGCTGGCGATTGGTACACAAAAGCCACCCAAGTTCATCTTTGTCACGTCCAGGTTCTCCCCAGGCTTTTAAATTGCCTGATTTCCTTGCCTGAAAAAGTCGTAACATTATTTTATAAACTGAACTAAAATAAAAAAACAGCAGAACATTTTTACTATAAAAAGTCAGATTCGGGATAAAAAATAGCCTCAAGGCAAAATTAGGAAATCTGTTAATTCATCATAGAAATGTTTTGACACTTATTGTACCTCCTAAACTAATCACATATAATAAGGCAGTGGAAGTTTTTTCTCATAATTAGGTGAATCCACTATTTATATAAACATAGCAATGATATTGCGTACTGTTTTAAATTCTTAGTTACTCGACGGTCTCTTTACGGTAGCTAACAGTTTTTGGAGGAGTTTGACCGAGAACAAGTAATTGATTATTTTTTTTTTTTGAAATCGTTTATTTAGTATCGATCAGCAGATCATTGCTCTACAAGCAACAAGGGGATAAAATAGAATATCCAAAACTCACAAAGAGGGAAGGAATGGAGAAAGGAGGACGAGGAGACCTTGAAGAAATTTAAAATGGAATACACACTTACTTTTTAGACATGTTTTTTGACATAAATTTCAAAATAAATTGCCACGAAATGCCGCAGCGCATTAAGTGCTCTCTCTCTATATGGGAAGAATTAGAATTTCAAATTTTGAAAAATTAAATTTATAATTTCAGTCTCATAAAAGTTGGCCTAAGTTCTATTAGAGTTTGCCTAATTAGGGTAGTTTTCCCTTGGTTTTAATTTGATAATATAGAAATACTTATAGCTTCATAATTTTTTAATTAGCACTTATACAGGGTTTCCTGTACTTCAACAAATACGAGATGAGCTGACATAAAAACCGACCCAAAATTTAGTAATCAGTGACATTATAGATCAAACTGTGTCCAAACTATAAAATACACATACAACTTACGATGCTTAAAATAAATTGTAATAACGGGACAGAAGAAGTACCTTGTAACAATCAATGCAGACTCCGAAGCCGCACTTGCCACAGGACCAGTGGTAGTTGAACAGTGTAGTATCGCAGACGTCACACATCTCTCTAACACCTTGAACAACCCTCTTCCACGCTATTGTTTTCTCTAGATTATTTAAACAAAATCAACAAGAAAATGTTACATTAGATTAATACAATGCAATAAAACTCAAAAATGTTTTTCAAAAGAGATAAAAATAATAAAAACTATAAGCCAGAGAGAGACAGACCTTCCGACATATGTACCGAAATGGCTTCTTTTTCTTGTTGTAGCAGATCGCAAAACTGGTCACCGATTTGAGAAAGTAGGAATCTTGACATTTCGACATCTAGACCTGGTGGAGGACACGCCTCCATCAATGGTAACCACAGCTTTAGATCTTCCTAATAGTGACAATGACAGAATAGTTGCTTAAGACACATTTCCAATCTATAACCTCATTTAAATATACACATAATGAACAAGATACTGTTTATAATTACTGGACTCCCAGTAAGCATAATTAAGAAAAGACGTCAACAATTAGTTTCACGACACGCCACTTTACACCTTCTTTTTGCCCAAATATACACTGCTCAAATTTTGAATTAGAATACTATAATAATTAATATTGTCTAGTTCACGGGTGAAACAAAAACGTAACACCATACTTAACTTCTTTTGTTACATATACTACATATACTTATATTCTTATCACATTTGTGAATCGCCATTTAAAGTTAAAGGAAAATATTCCCCTAGAGGTAAGGGCATTGCTTAAATCTCGACATTACTGCTTAACACGTATCAAAATAATACTGATACCACAAGTCTATGTATGCAAGTCTAATAGTCTAATCCAAGAAAACCATGCCAGCCGCTCCTGAGGGAGTCGTTAATTACACCTGCGCTTTCTTGTAGAGCTATGCAAACTAGACCTACATCGAGAAATAATTTAAAAAAAAACAGAAAATCTGATTCAGTTAAATGTCGCTTTTGGTTTACTGATTCTAGTTGAAAAGTAGTGGATCTCTGAGAAACTTCGTTTTTAACTATACTTGACACCTACTTCCAACAAAACACCAATTGTGAAAACCACTTCTTCACGGATGTTTCCATCTCCAAATCTCAAAACCAAAAATTTGTTCAACGCAGATGTTCTTTCTCCAACAAGACAGAGAAAGAATAAAACAAAATAAACAAGCTACCAAGATCATAAACCAATGTTTTAAAACCAGTGTAAAGTATCCTAGTTCAGATTTTGAGCAGTGTACTTAAAATTGTTAATAATTTTCACTTACAGGTAAGGCATCCCTTGCATCCGAGAAGCCCGCAATAGCCAGCTGCCCGTTCTTCGTGTACCTCAGTCTCCTGAAGGCATAGAATCGACAGAAGATGTTAGGCAAGTTCCTATTGCGTTGATTAGGAGTCCAGCGGCACTCCCTACATTTAGCCAGTTTTGGAGCTACTTCAAAGCAAGGGCCGTCTTGGAGGAAGCTCTCACCTGTTTTCTTCAGCTGCCCCACGCTTGGTTTCTGGGGGGGGTCACGTTGTGGGGCTGTTGCCTCGTCCTCTTTCGCTTTCTTCGTCCGTGACTCCTCCGCATTTCCGTTTTTTGACGGCGTACTTTTAGGTCTCCTTCCTCTTTTCTTGCCACCTTCTTTTGTCTTCTCCTCCTTCTTTTTGCTGCCGGTACTGTTGCTGTCCGACTCCTTGTCACTGCCACTCTCTTTCTCACTGTCCGTACTGGACACACTAGTCTTTTTCCTCTTGGCCTCTTCAGGTACGCTTTTCCTCCCGCCTTTCTTCCTTTTTACTTTAGGAGGTACTCGTTTTTGAGGTGTTGATTTTCTGTCCGGATCTGAACTCGAAGAATCGTCACCGTCATGGGTTTTAATGGCCATGTGACCATTGATTTCTTTTGCCCCTTTCCTATTAGTTTTAGGCTTCTTTATAGAATTGACTGCCATAGAGCCTACATTGTGCAATGAATTGACTTGCGATTCTTTTTTAACAGTAACTACAGGAGTCGTGTTTACCGTTACAGGCATTGGCAGAGTTACACAACTACCACTGCCTTTAATATCACTAGAATTGCCAGCAGCATCCTCGCCTGAATGCCTTTGCAACCATGCTTTTTTAAGTTTGTGGACAGGATAGGAGGTAGGTTTAACGGTGGTCACCGGAGTTGTTACCGTCGCAGAGGTGGTGCTGGTTGTACTGGAACTGACAGCCGTGGTAACAGGAGTACTCGTGGCGGCCGCAGGTGGCCCCGGAGAATTAGATTTATCACTATCTACTTTGATTGGAGTTTGTGGTCGCTCTTCCTTTAGCGACGTGTTCAGAACAGTGGTGATGGTGGTCGCTGCAGTGGCCATCAGTGGACTGGCTTCACTTACCCTCGCTAAAACAGGTTCTTCAACTTCTACTCTTATTTTCTTCACTTCTAGTTCTTCTATCACCTCATCACTAGTTTTACGTTTAGGCGATTGTGCTTCTTCGGCCCGTGTAGCCGAAGATACACCCAGATCCAACGGCTGGGTTTGAAAGGACGGTGTTATGGCCAGGCCTGGCCCGGGAGGAGATGGTGGCGCCTGTTTGATGCTAACTGCTAGACCTGGGTACATCTTTGTAGTTGTGTGTGCAGCTGGAGGTGGAGGCAGACCTCCCTGAGTCACCTGATGAGGTGGCGGCAGGTTGTGCTGCGAGAGTTGCTGGTAAGGTGAAGGTGTAAGTGGTGCCTTCGACGTCAACGCCACCGGTTCGTTTCTACTTAATGGTCGCTTGCAGTACACCTGAGCCGGCGCTGGACTGCTGCCCTTTGGTTTTGGTGGCGTGGTAGGAGGAGGTGCGTACTGGAGCGGTGCTGAAGGGTAAGGGTAGGAGCTGACTGTGGCCGCCTTGCTGTACACGATGGCAGGTGGTGATGGGTGGGGGTGTAAATGAGGAGAAGGTGGGTGGTGTGGAGACTGTCGGTGCGGGTGTATGGACTGCGGAGACTGTCTGTGATGCAGGGGTGGGTGCGGCGACTGTCTCTGATGTGGAGATTGCCTCTGTGGATGTGGCGTCAAATGTTGCGTTCTATGGATGTGCACCTTAGATATACTTGCCAACTGTTGCGGTTCGTAATGAGGGCTAGGAGAATGTTGCGACAGAGGATGAGGCGATTGGCTAGGACTCCTATATTCGTATGGCGACTTGTTTGTTGGTAGAAATTCACGTAGCTTTGGACTAGGCGAATGCAACTTGTCCATACCACCAGGTGATTTGTCATTTTTTACGATCACGGAATTCTTTAGATCGCTCATTAATGGTGGTGGGTTGGGAAGCATTTCCCGATCTGATTTAGTTACAACTAAACCGCCGTGAGATTTGAGCTCTTTACCCTTATCATGATGTAAAAAGTTGAGACCTGACGGTTGGTACGTAGGATAGCCAAAGAGATTAAAGTTTGGTTCAGCCTTTGGCAATGCCGCATGGGGTTGCGGCTTCTCCGGCAACTGTTTGAGTCTGCTGTGTGCAGGAGGAGGTGGATAGTCGACAACCTTAGTGGGCAGAGAGACCCTCTGCTGAGCTTGCGACGTCTGTACATGACTGGTAGGCACCTGCTGGGGCGGCGCAGCCTGCTGCTGCTGTTGTTGTTGCTGGTAGTAGGCCCGCTCCTGTCTCATTCTCTCGGCCAGGATCCTAGAGTGCTCATGGTGGACAGCCGCGGCCGCAGCAGCTTGCTGCTGTTGCTTCCGCTCCTCCTCGGCACTCGCCCTGTTCCCGGGCGGCCCTGGCAAGTTATTTATCCAACACATATTGTTCCTCTGCTGTAACATACAAAAATAAAACTGTCAATTCATTGATAAAGAAAAGGCAATGAACTTACTGTTACTCTGGAAAACTTTAACACAGCCAACTTCAAGGGCGAACAATGAATATGGAGCAAAGTTGGAAACCTTCTCTAAAAACAAATTGGAATTCCTACAAACAACTGGAATCATAGAAGGACTGGATAGTTCTGGAGTCTTTTGGCAATATTAGCCCAAAACGTCGGCCCTACTACATCATCGTAGAGCATATGATCCTTCTATTCACAACTAATTATGAACTTCATCACAAATCCAAGCATTGAATAATCTCATCAACTCCACTAGATCACTAATTATCAAGAGGCCATAGAATGCAATCACTCACTAAAAACTATTTCCTCGTTATCGTGGGAACTCGAAACATTAGTACTCTAAAATTGCACTTTGGAGAGACCCTAAGACTACCAGAGATGTTTTAAACAAAACTTACAGATCCTAAGTTACTCACAAGTTATCAAAGTAAATAAAGCAGCTCTTTTCGAAAACAAAAAGTAAGAGTAGTTCTTCAGGTGGAGGGTTTGTGTTCGCAAGGTACGAAATGTTCGACGGATTGTGTTCGCAGACGAAATAAGAAATTTTAGACAGCCTCAGGATCACCCTAAACACTCCTTGGCTCTAGTGCCACTAATCGGTTGTTTCTGGTAAGAATGCAATACCGATAATGTGACAAGATTGCTTCTTTTAGTACTGAAAGAGAATTCTATAAATTATAATTTACCGAACGGAACTGGTTGCAATGGTAGCATTTTTTCTATCAAATTAAATTCTTTCCCAAAGAATTTTCAATCATAAAAGATTCAATTTGACAGAATTCACTATAAATGCAATAAAGCTTGAAATAACTCCATAAATAATAAAAAAATTCCCACGACAAAGTTGTTGAATGAGGAAAATAGAATCAATCTCGTTTATTCATGAATTGAACTAACCACAACCTCTTCCTAACTGCTTACACAGAGATTCTAAAGTAGAAAAGAACCTTGTTTGTTTATTTACCTCCAACTTATGCACGATGAGATTTAAAGGACAAATTATCTTGTTTAATGGATCGTGTGAACAATTTATTGTAATAAGAAGTTATTAAAAGAGATAAATGCAAATTAAGAATTTTTAAAAATACTTTAAAAATTCTTAGTAGAAATTATTTTAATTCAAATTGTTTTTTTAATAATGGAGACAAACAGAATGATTATCAGAATGTAAATGGAGTAGTTAGCGTGACAGCACTCTGATAACAAGGCACTAACATAGTTACATAACTTATAGGACTACACTTTGTGCAACAAGATCTTTTTTTTTTTTTAAATGATACCTTTTCACGTTTTTCTCAAAAATTAAATCACTACATACAAATATGTAATGTGCCTAAGATTTTAATGTGTGAACGTGCATTGCTTAATTCATTTGGTGTAGAGTTTGCGTGGTAGGAAAATCCCAAGGCCATTCCCATAAATCCAGGAATGGCAGGAAAAGAAGTTACGATTAGAGAAAACTGGACGAACAACATAATCTTAGATTAAAAATAAAAAAAAGATTTTAAAAAATCTCTAATGTTTCTTAAGGCCAATACCTGGAAATTACAGTGAAAATCTGACGTCAACAAAAACCTAGACTTTTTCTCACAAAATGCACATACAGCAAGATAGTTGACTTCAATATTATGCATGTTCATTTTAATAGAACTATTTTCAAGAAAATAGTTCATTTTAATAGAACTATTTTCAAGAAAATATGCGAATATTTTCTTCATATCTTCAACAATCTATTGAGAAAAGTGGCAGATCCAGTCAGTCGACAGTCAACAAATTTGGAATGTGGTTACATATTTAATACTCGCTAATACTAATAGGCAATATATCCGTACACTAAGTCGGAAACACTGATGCCCCATCTAGCCCAGGGCGGTCACTAATCGAATTTGTTTGAAAACAATCGTGGGAGACATACTCAAAAGATTCTTAAAAACTAAATTTATAAAGTAAAGAGTCATTTCCGAAAGGCTGATTCGGCCTAATAGCTAATTTTGGATCAGATTGGCGCTACCTAAAATTAACATCAAATTTTAGGTTACAGCGAATTTTTGTTTTTGTGACACAAGACATTTAAATTCTTCCACTCAAATTAATAATATACGATAGCATATTTATTAAAACCGCTAAATTTTATTCTGAGAGCAACAAAAGCAATATTTCAGTAAAATTCCCAATAGAAAATATGTAAGAATGTAAAACTTCCAATTGTGAGAGGTAAGAGCAAGTATAAAGTAGTTGCCCCTGAAAGAAAATATGCTAACAGAAATATGCTTGGAATTGTAAATTTTTCCACAAAATTAAATTAACAACAGGAAAATAAGAGAAGGAAAAGAGTTACAGTTGGTTTAAAATAGCTTTACTTATTAGAGGAGTAAACAACCCACACTAAAAACAACTGACTTGCATATTCTCTAGCTCATTAAAACTGATTTAGCTATAAGAACAGAAAAAAAATCTAATTCACACGGTATGATGTAATATTCACCAACTCGAACAATAAACTTTTATGAACAATAAAATTGTTATATAAGATGGGATTGGAAATAGATAAATAAATAATTAACAATTAAAAATTATCAAACAAATTCATTCTGGGAATTTTATAATGTATAATACTAATTTTAAAAAATATAACAAACAAACCATTGATCTTGAAAATAAAGACCAGCAAGAATGATAAACACGTTATTCTAAACTTCGCACAAAAGAAATTATTTCAACCTAACCAAACTTGTAACCTTAGTGGTCGGACAGTGTTGCCAAGTGGGAAAACAGCAGGGAATATTTAAAATTAAACCACAACTGCCTCCTACCTTATTTATGCCTGCATTGTTACCAAAATAAAATGAATTTAGTTTTACTAGAATTACTAAAATAAATTCAACTCGCTAGAACTTCTTCGTCAATAAATAAATTTAAGAAAAGAAAGTTCAGTTTTCTTTTTTGTACCATGTTATTTCATATTTTTCTTCTGAAATTACATTCGTAGTTTAAACTGTTTATTACAGAGGAGATAAATTTCAATTATTTGTGTGGAGTTCTTGAAATAAAAGTATTATTATAGAATCAACAACTTGTATTTAATTATGACCTCAATTTCTGCTGACGCACCAGAAAATAAAAAGACCGAAATGCGTATCGAATCAAAAAGATGTAAACTGGCTGTGAGTCACCGGAAGGAACGGAACTGATACTAAACAGCGATATAATTAGTGGAACAATTCTGTGAGTAATCGATGAGATATTGTTCCAAGATAACTTCTGCGGACACTCAGTACCGGGGATCTTGATAAGCTAGCCATAGCTTCAAATCTAGGTTACATTCTACCGAGTTGACAATTAATTAGATGACTTTCAATCTTTGCCATAGAGCTTACCTAGCGCCGCTGGTTAACTAGGCTCTGTTTACCCTGTAAGAGCAAGTGTAGATATTCAACTCTATTCAATAAAGTGATTCTCATAACTGAGAAATCTTCGTCAAACTCGGAATTTTGGAGGGATTTCTAAGGAGACAGGTGTGAATGACGTAGGATCAATTTCAGATTCCGATGTTTTTTTCGAGCATTGATTAGAATGTATTGGAGTGGTTATTATTGAATTGATGCATTTTTTATATTCCATTCGCAATTAGACATCCAAAACTATTACGAATCTTCATTTTCTGTTGAGTCTAAAAGTCGTGTACTGGCTTCAGCTGGGTTTTCTTATTTAAACCAAAAACCTTGAATATTTACTACTAGAAACGAAAGTTAAGGATTATATTCAAAAGTGTGGAGATAGAATAATAACTCGTGTGATTATTGCTTGGTCTGTAGTGCGCAAACTCATGTAATGAATGGCCTCCATTGCGAACATTGTGACTGTCCATACACTAGAATAACGACTAATTGCTATTACTGGAGTAGTTCATTTGAATAAGAGATTATGAGAGCTATTATAAGAAAGGGCCCTTCTTTCACAGCCCGCTTTCTAATTTCCTCCAGGTAGTCCTCAGGGAGTCCCCTACCTGCCTGTACCGTTTATTTCCCCCTTCTATACTGAGGTCGTCCTTGAGGGAAAATAAAATCTAGTGAACCCCTCCTGCTCGGTGCTAGGCAAGAATTTCTGTCCATTACCACCTGCTAAGTTTAAACATCAATGAGACGGGGGGGGGGGGTAAATTTTAAAAACGACAGCTTTTAGGGTGTCAAGAGGTAAGTAAAAACCGTAACTTTTAGCTTTAAGTGGAGATTTTTGGTTTTCATGAGTTCGATGAATGTCATGAGTGTAATAAATCCGCTCCTCCTAATCACAGGCAATATAAAACTGTTTATTCTAGTTTCCGAACTGAAAACTTGAAGAATAAAAATATCAAATGAGAACATTACTTGCCACAGTTCTCGGAGTTCTGACTCGCGACATTTACTTCGAAATTCAAAAAATATATTTTCAACTTGGCAAAGTTCTACAGTTTGTAGAAAAACTCACTTTCCACTGAAACATTATTCAGAAGGAAGCCGTTATCAGCACACCAAGAAGAAGGAAGTGGGACAGGAAAATTGTGCAAAAGTTCTACGTGTGTCTGTCTAACTGTTCGGCAAATCATAAACTAATTTCGAAAAAATCTCAGAAAGTGAATAAATCCATAAAGTTGCACTTCGGGGAATTTAGTCTCAGTGGGTTGGTAAGCACCCATTGATGGAATTGATGGCTTCCTACAATTTTTCAATTACAAGATTCAGAATGAAGGAGGACCTGAAAAGACATCTCTGAATCTAAATGGAGCAAGAAGACAAGAGGAAATAGAAATCAATGGCAGGGCAATGGAATGGCTAAAATCCCTAATTAGGCAGGAGCCGGCCGCCCCCTAACTGTGCATAACCGGAATTTCAAGTCTGGACCTTTTATTACACAAGTGAGGGAGAGGGACTACGAGATTCCGAGGGGGCCGGCCCAGGTAATAAAACCTCTCACAATGGTTATAATTGATTACATGATTTAAAAGGTCCGTACCGAGGGGGGAGAGTTGTTTAAAGGCAGAGCAGGCCCAGTAGTTCTGTGAATAGAAGAGACAGGGCGTATTAAAGTTGTTTGTTGAAGAGGGGTCACTGCAGGATCCAGCTCCGGAGAGAGGGGCCAGTGGTCAGGTGAACCTGCCAGATGTTTACCCCAGGGGAATCTTCCTCACGGTTCCCCACTCACACAATCCATTTATCTTGGCTCCAGCGATTCATTTCTCACTGTTTTTCCTTATTCACAAATATCTAAATAAAATTAGTGACCCGATTCTACCGAGGTGAAGGGGCATTCTTTTAATAATTAAGGTAATGGAAATTGGGGAATCAATAATCTATTTTCATACGATTTGCTCACAAAATATAGTCGTCCTAAACTCATGGAGTTTAGTAACCCCTATTGTGCCAAAACGACACTGGTATCAAGCTCACTCTCCTGGTGCCTCCAAGACTACCATAATCGCGTTTTCATAGAAAAAAAGAGAATGAAAGCCCAAGATGCACATGTTGTAATAACACAAGAAATTCGGGGTGCAATGAAACCCTCATCTTTCGTGTGAAACGTCATAGAAAAACAAAAAACACAATTGCCTCTCCCAAGAACCTTAATAGTAAAACCAAGTATTCCCTAAGAAACGAGAACAAAACCAAAATGTCAGGCCTAACTAACGCACATTTCCACCATTTCCAAGAATCCTGCCTAAGAAAAGAATCTAATTGCAAATAAATTTGAAGTGCACGAACACCCTGTACATTCTACAGTTCAATAACCAATCCCTAAAGAAAAGAATCCTACAACAGGGTGGCCCTTCTAGACACCCAATTTCCTTTTAAGAGGAATTGATGTGGCACTTCAAGGCTTGGTTCCCACCCTTTCCCCGAAAATGATCCTAAATTAATTTCCGTCTGAAAATGTGGCAATAATAAAACTTACTGTCGGCTACTAAAAGGGCATCTAAAAATATCAAATTTAAACCCTAACGAGTTTTCGATCGAAAACTATGGTGGGCACACTTCCAGCTACCTGATTAGACCATCTCCGCTCACGCCCACAATAAAATTATGTCATTAATTTATATTTAATTGTAAACAAGAATAACGTACACTTTAATACTCTTAGATAATAGAGATAGAATAATAGAAGGCTTAAGCTGGCTAAAACAAATACAAATAGCATGCATGACACCAAACGATCAGATTAATCGACAAACTTTGATTACATGTTTTGTTAACAGTTACCACTTGGGCTCTAATCGATTTCAGGGGAAAATAATACTGTCTGTTGCAAATAGACTTATGATGGCCGTAACTGGACGAGACGTCCAATAATCTAGAATGGGAAAACCAGGAGTTTATTTAAATCAAATTGAGTTACGAAGTTATCACAAATGAACAGATTCCCTGTGATGAGCAGCAAGTTTTGAAGTTAATACTTTTGATGAAATTCAAGTTTGTGTCTTTTTTTTTTTAGAAAAGGGGGAAGATAAAAACCGAGGGACGATAAGAAAGGAATGTGTGTAAGAAGGGAGAACTAGAAGGGCGGCGCGCAGGGCGTGGTTGGAACTCTGAATCACTAATCGATCACTTACCTTTTGTTGGGCTAGCCTCAGCGACTCCTCGAAATGTTTGTGTACCGCTTGTTCAGCAGCACGCTGCTTCTCCAGGCGCTCTCGCTCCAGACGCTCTCGTTCCTTGTCCTTCTCCTTCTGCTTCTCCAGTTCCCGCACTTCCTGTTCGCGCTGCCGCTCCCTGCACAAACACACTGGCCGTCACTTCTTCCAACAACATTACTGCAACTTTAAATTTCTCTGGATTGTTTTATTGATCCACAACCACAGGCTATTCAACAAAAACAAAAACTGATACATGTGCAAGGGAAACCAAAAGTGGCTCACAACATTCACACAAACAACCTGACAGAACAGATTGGGGGGGCCACATCACAATAACATTTTAACCATAATTAAAATTAACAATATTGGAGCACAAGTGATATTAGGTTAATTTCCCTAACCCCCCGAATAAAATCAAATTGAAGACATACGCGTAGTGAGGGCTGAGTAGATTCTCCACCATGAACATCACTAGATAATAGCCACTAGAAATAATAACAAATAACAACGGAACGCCATTGAAATTGTACACGAGACTGAGCTCCTACACAACACACCAGACCAGCACTGTTACCCCCACCACTGTGGCAGTAAGGAAAGCAAGATGGCCGCCCTGTACAAAGTTGGAGGAGTAGCGGGGGGGGGCTATTTTTAGTTTTACTACCTGCATGGCAGCAGCGCATGGGAATTTGGTGTCCGAGTGACTCGCGCTATCAGTGTGTGTGACCTGACTGATTCATGTGGCACTCACTAACACAAATATCACCTCATCATCCTCACGCGCCTCCACAAAACACTCATTTATCACTTCAGTCAAGTATTTGTACACTCATCTTTCCTTCTTACCAACCATAACCTATACTTGCACACAGAATCCTCTTTATTACCAACACATCTCGCCCTCTTACACTCACTAATATTATTCAAGCGAAAAACAATAAAACGGGATTTGGTAACATAAACAACATTTGCTCTGCAACTAAAATTCTCTGAAACTCTCTTTAAACTCGCCATTTTTTTAGTCATATTTAGTACATACAATAGGCAAAAAAAGTATTTGCACACCCTGTTATTTTAAGGTTTCATATAAAACAAAATTCGCTTTTTTACCCAAATTACGTTTATTTAACTTCTTAAATCAAGCACTATAAGATGATAAATAAAAATATGCAAAAGAGTCAAATAAATTAAGTATAAAGAACATAATGTTATTTTATACTGCAAAAAAAGTATTTGCACACCTAGTTAAACATTGCAAAAACTAATTTGGTTGACCCATAACCAATCATAACATTGTCCTTAATATTTAGTGTGCATCCCTTTAGCTTCAAATACGGCTTGTAACGCCTTGGCATTGATTCAACTAAATTTCTTGTCACCTCATCTGATAAATTGTTCCAGGAATTAACTGACACTTGTCTTAAGTGCTCCTTACTTGTAATAGAGGTCTGGCGGACTTTCCTGTCCAGAATATGCCACAGATTTTCAATTGGGTTCAGGTCTGGTGATTGAGGTGGGTTCAGTAATCTTCTTGGGGCATTATAAAGAAGCCATTCTTTTGTAATGTTGGCCGTATGTTCTGGATGGTTATCCTGCTGGAAATGAAAATCGTTCTCCAAACATAATTTTACAGCACTTGCCTTCAAGTTGCCTCGCAACACCTCCAAATAAGACCGAGCTGTTAATATGCCCTCAATAACTTCTAAATTACCCACCCCAAAGTAAGCCATACAGCCCCAAACCAAGATATTTCCTCCTCCATGCTTAACAGTTTTTAATATATTTTTTGTATTCAAACCAGTTTTATTTCTTATCCAGATTGTAATTATATTTTGTGGTTTAAAAACTTCTATCTTGCTTCCATCAGAAAAAAATAATTTTTTCCCGAAATTCAACAGGTTTTTTAACAAATTCTTTGGCGAACTCAAGACGTTTTTTCCTATTAACCTCACTAATAAATGGCTTTTTTAAGGGTCGCCTGCCTCGTATGCCTTTATTGTGAAGGACGTTTCTTATTGTTTGAGGTGTAACCGTCTTTCCTGAACAAGACGCCAGGTCATGCGCAAGTTTTTGAGCGCTGTGAGTTGGTTTCCTCAGCGTGTCTTTGACGACCTTCCTCCTCTCCCGTTCATTTAAGGCTCTTGGTCGACCTGTTCGCTGTTTATTTTCTGTTGTTCCTCTTTCAATGATATACCTCACTGTTAAAAACGATAAATTTACTTTATTTCCGATTTCTCTATTACTGTTTCCAGCACGATGTAATATAAGCACTTCCTGTTTCACACTCACAGGAATTTTTCTAGATTTTGGAGCCATCTCAATGCACTAATTGAAAACACAATTAAAACTAATGAATCTAAAGAGAGTATAGACAGTACCAAAGGTGACGTTAATCCTCTTTTGTTGGGCATTTGTTTTATTTACATGTCAAGAGATGCCAAATTACAGCTGTGCAAATACTTTTTTTGCAGTATAAAATAACATTATGTTCTTTATACTTAATTTATTTGACTCTTTTGCATATTTTTATTTATCATCTTATAGTGCTTGATTTAAGAAGTTAAATAAACGTAATTTGGGGAAAAAAGCGATTTTTTTTTATATGAAACCTTGAAATAACAGGGTGTGCAAATACTTTTTTTGCCTATTGTACTTTCTTCAATATAAGTTTGTCCTCACTTTTAAATTTAAAATTTAGAGAAAAGTTCATACAACATTTTTGTTTAAACAAAATGTTACCTCTCCCATAATATATTAATTTTTAAATTTACTATTTACATAGGTCATTAACTAAAATTGTTAGTTGAGAAATAAAAACCAAGTTTGTACACAAACAGAGTTACTTTATAGCCATTAGAAAACAATAGACTAACTGCTATCGGTCACAGTGAAAAAGTGTTTAATGGCCGGCCGCCTCTATTTAAAAGCCAATTGCAAAATTCCCACACTTATAAGTTTTTTTAATGCAACTTCAATTTATTGACTTCGCCTTCGCTTATCTTGTTTTGTGCGCGCGTAGGTAGATAATCCTTGAATGAGTTGCTATATCAAGATAGCAAAGGAAATATCACCTAATTACTCCCCAGTAGTGCTAATTTCACGAAAGCAAATATAAGGAATAATACAACCTTGACTTATGTAACAGCAAATACTATATTTACAACTTTTTAATATAGTTTGTGGAACGGAACATTACGCTGGAATCACACTGCAGAGGGAAAGTACCCAAACTGGTAACCCTACCCCAGAACTGAGCTCAAAGAATTTTTGCCAAATTATTTAATTAAGTTTAAGTTATAAGTTTGTGAAAATCGTCGGACTCAGTATTAAGGAAATCAATCAAGTGAAAACCTCAATTCAGGGAACCGCTATTTCCGGTTCAAGATCTCTTTTGAACTCTGAATGGTAGATAACCCTGATAAACAATCTACGCTAGATAATCGCAGAAGTGGCGCTTTAGAGAGCTTTCTACTCTGCTCCCTCCAACAGTGGTGCCAATCGTCTAATTTTCTTGGAAAATGCTCTCAAATCAACGTGGTGAATGTAAACGAAGTTCAAAGATCATTGATGCAGCCGCTTACGATAAGATCCAAGAAGAGTCGGTTCAATGGTAGGTACTTGTGGTTATTGTCACTCCCTTTCAGAGCTTACCTTTCTCTCGTTTTCCCTTCATAGGTTAGAGTGTTCCTGACACAGACGCAAACCACTTTTCGAAGGCGGCAGACCACAAAACGGAACTTCCGGGCGACTTCTCCCTGTACTGCATTCAGTATTCTCGAAATTAAAGGATAAACCAGTTCGTGAAAACGGCCAAAACATTCCCTTCCCTATGCAATAATGCTGACTAATGCCCATCAGATACGTCATGGCGGTGTTGATTGAATAAATACTTATTGAAGTAATTGAGAGATATCTGACATGTTTACAGTTTGCACAGTATTGCATCAGAAAATGAGATTGATTGCTCAACCAATAACTAACTCATCGCTCTGTTTTATAAGCAAATACAGCGCACTATTTCTAGCTTATGAGTTATGGTTGAACAGTAGGACTTCAATTCGTGAGGACTTTAATAAAGCAAAGATGCTGAAAATTGGGAACACTTTAAGCAGTAGACTATTTATCATCCTGTTTTAGTGACTAACTCATTAATTCCAAGAGGAGAAAGATTATTGTAAATTCTCTTTTCGTTCTATTGCCAAGCCTGGAGGCTGCGTCATCTTCAGAGCTTCTACTTACCAACAGCTGTAACTTCTTTTACTTTATTAACATTACAGGTTGGTAGGCCTTCTTCCATCCCAAATGTTTAGGCACTGAAACAATATTCGTTCGCTGACTTTGTGACTTACTGGCCACTACGATTGGCCACTTTATTTACGATCGCTCCGTGACAAGTCAGTATGGGGAAAACCTACCATAGCAGTATCTAACAAGTCAGGTGGTGTTCAAGTAATTTACATAAATACAGTTCCACAGTAAACTGTGACGCGGATTAAGGTGAACCGGTCGGAGGGGAATTTACTGCCAACCGCAGCTTAATTATACCTCCTCCATATAAAGAAACTACAACCGGCTGGAATTCTAGTTAATTTGACTTGATACATTACTGTTTGCATAAAATGCGCACAGAGTCTTAAAACAAGTTCTGCTCGGAGTGTGATTGCAACTCTGGTAGGAAGTCAGCTCAATTTGGAGAGATCATGCTGATGCGCCATACACATTCTCCACGTGAGAGAGCGTGCGGGTGTAAACAGGTGGAATCGCTCACCCCGCCCAATACATTACGCTATAATGGAACTATTTGCCGGGAGATCCGGGTGACAGAGTTGGCCCAACTTCCTGTTGCAGCCTCTTCAGATCTCCAGACAGACAACTCTTACTTTTTGCTCCACATTCTGACTTAATATCATCCAACTACAGCGGCCAGTCTGCCGTAAAGCAAACGGTAGTTTTCAATTAAGGGAAAAGTACTTAAATGAGGGCCAGTTCATTCATTAACTAGGGTAACCTTGACCAAATGACGGGAAAAATAAATTTTAATTTTTACAGCGTTCAAAATACAAGACATGTTGGGAATTACGTTCTTATATAAACAGTGGGACGAAAAATTTAGTACTTGTAAGACTCTGTCTCAAAATTTCAAAAAATGATGATGATCGCAAAAGATTTAAAAAAATACAGGCTACATTTAAGAAGGCTGTTGCAAAAATAATTTGAAACCCCACGACTGTTTACTCCTACTGGCCGGAGTCACAGGATATCAGCTGTCTAAGTGAGCCAGTCATAGTTTAATTTCAGGTAGGCAATTTTATTAACACTACTACCTCCATCCATCAGCGTCACTTTGGAATTCGGAAAATATATCTGTAGCTCCACAAGCCGCAAGAGTAAACTCATCCGGAAGTGATTCAACCACGCACTGCCATACAAGTTAATGAGATGAACCTCTGCAACCTGTTCTGTGAAATTACTCTTCGGCTAAAAAACGCAATTTGGATTTTATTCAAATTCGAAATTACAAATGAGAATTTGCTCGCAATACAGTCTGTGTACGTCAACATCATTACGTAATAAGGTCAGAATTACCACGCGAGTTCTAGGGTTGAGATTTCTGGGAATTTTCATTGCTCAGTGGGCCGCCGCTTTATCTCCTCAATTCTCTTCAAATAATAATAATAATAAAAAGGGATATATATGACAGGCTCCGTACGTGACTGGACGCTGCGAAGTAATGGAGGAAACCGCAGACTAGAATAGCATTATCTACTCTACACACACTCACGGCCAGATATGCGTATTTATTAATGGCCACTACAAGGGCAAACTCCTCTATCAGAATATTTCGTTAGGACAGCAAACCACCATCAAAGCCGTGAGTGTTTATAAATGTGCTGGTTCATTCCAACCACTATAAGCAGCACAACATCCGGTCAAACAACTGCCGGATAAACAGGAAATTCCATTTTTGATTTTGACTTTCTCTCGTCACTCTAAAAGGAAGTGTTTGTAAGTTGCAAAATACAAGATGACAGAAACCTACAGGTCTGAATGTCGTACTTAGTGCACAATAACCCCGAAATGAAACTAAGAGGGAAGCCTAACCCCTCACAGAGCAGCACTGTGCAAACTGATCGCTAAATCGGATTCTTAAATAGGACCCATCTTAGTAAAGTTTCCATTACTTATTGATCTAACTTATCTCCTACTGAGAAATGAATAGTTTAATTGCGTTTAAGGTAATCGCATTAACCTTTAATAAAACATCAAATAAAATGCTAGGATTGATAAAGTAACGGAACATTTATCAGCATTGGTAGGGGTTTGTTTTAACTATTACACACTATTTTTGCTAGTCAAATAGAAGGTTAAACACAGCGAGTGGATGGCCGACGAAGTCAGATTTAAATATAAAACTGAACATCTAACTGGACCTAGCTCGACCATCCCCACCAACGATAGAAACCAATTCAATGCCTCTATAATTATGTTAGAAAGTTGTGGCAGCAGGAGGAAATAACTCTTCAACACACATAATTCCTCTGTAAATTATGAATACTAACATAGTATTGTTGTAATTATCTAAGGGAACTGCGCTTGCGTACTTATCTCTCTTTTACTGTATTCCTTACTAATTCACCCACTGGATACACTCTTACCAATAAAATTTATACATAAACAAAAGCTATCAGTAAAAATGCTATAAATCTAGGCCGCTGCAATCTATCTTTGTTACAATAACAATAGCCGTACACTGTCGCATCATTTTCAAGTCGACATATTTACTATGTAAACTAACATTCTGATACAATGTTGCCATTCGCATTATTTGCTTTCATAATTTCATTGCGGCACCCCAATGCAGTTTACTTTTTGCTAGCTGGGACTTGGGCGAATGTTATTTTCTTTTACTAATGAACAAAATGAAGTTTCCAATAAGCAGCAACTATTTCTCTTATTTATAAATTAGAATTAAGAGCAAATATATTCCTTTCAGTTTTCTAAAATAAGTCTCCACCCACCAAGAAAATATCGTGCAGTTGGGTAGACTCACACGACTTTCTCGGACTGCAATTTTCCAGGCTTTAATGTGCACATTTTCTTCAAAATCTAAATAATAGTAACAATTTAGGGTAAATTATCAAGGAATATTTTAAGAGGAAGCGATCTCAAAAAGCTCTCATATTCGTGGGATCTATCAGTAGATTGTAGTCTGCATGGAGTGGCCATCTGTAAAGTCTATTGCCGCTCCCCAAAGTGTAGTGGTTAGCGCATAAATGTTAGGATCAGTAGACTACTGAAATGCAACAGTCGTCAGAATGAGCTTGGCCTTTGTCT
Source organism: Rhodnius prolixus (assembly GCF_049639745.1). Taxonomy (NCBI): domain Eukaryota; kingdom Metazoa; phylum Arthropoda; class Insecta; order Hemiptera; family Reduviidae; genus Rhodnius; species Rhodnius prolixus. Next base: position 837,967 of record NW_027411636.1, on the reverse strand, counting down.
TCACTAAACCCACATCAACTGTCCCTGCAAGCCGCGTGAATCAGCAGTCAGTGAAATGTATGCTATCTGTACAGTCTAAGTAGGAAGGTAAATGTGTTACAGAAATTCTATCGCTGAAGAAAGTCTGAGTTAGGAACTTGAGCAAAGTTCAAGCCGTGGCGAGTTCGTACCAAAATTTCACAATATTACTTGTTTACATACATATGTTTACCAGAGGTGACTAAATAAACACATGTTTAGGCACCAAGTATATTGATTATAATTGTTTGGTTTACTTAAAGAATAGGCTTCCATTTATGGTCAAATAAATGAACTTTTAACAGAAATTAATAAAGTTTATTACTAGGGAATTATGCATCACTTGTGAAGGAGAATGTTTCACGGTGTGGAATACTTACGTCAACATTCACTTAGAAAACAAACGTTACGGTAAAGAGCGGAACAATAAATCCAGAAATCTGGACAATGCAATCGTTACCTTAATATGTAGATCTAGAGCTTAAATAAGTTATAGTACTTACATCATTTAATTTGTAAGCTTTCTAAGCCGTAGGCTGCCAACACATTCCGAACTTCATACGCTCCCACTTGGTCAACATATGATCCCAAACATAAAATGAACGTCTGTCATTTATTCATAACAACACCACTACAACTTTCTTCCGGTGAATATATCTTTATAAATATAGTGCGTCAGACAGGAAATACGCCCTCAAAAAAATAAAAATAAAAATGGAAGATTTTATCCAAATTAATGTTGGAAGGCCCAGTTAGAAGAGGAGAAATACTCAGACCCCCCTCCACGGCGATAAATATAGAAATATTTGGAGCGAGACACGTGTTTATTGTTTACCTGAGTTCCTCTTTGTGCATGTAAACATTTATACATGGCTAAATACGCACTACTTCTAGTCTAACTAAACAAAACGTTTAATCTGTTTGAAAAGTTTTCTTCGCTACAACCAAAGATCACAAACTTTGTCCAGGATACCGGGGGGGGGGGGTGAACATTTCCTCCCACTGACTCAATCCGTCGTAGAACGCTTTTCCCCCCTTTTTCCTCCTTCAGAGGAGATTAAATAGTTTACCATGCACTGAGAAGATTCTGAACCGGACCTTGTCGGAAATTACTCTTCAAAGGTAAAATTAATCATCGCAGCTCAGGAGCGATTCCACAAACGTCTAAAAAAACGCTTCAAATTGTTAGCATTAAATGGAGATGAAATATAAATCGCTCTGAAGCCTAAATGCTTACATCAGCGTAAAACGTTTGGATCATGCGCACTCGATGGTCACCTTCAGTATGCCTTTTCACACACGTTCACTCTGCGAACAGGAGACTATCACATAACCTCTCCTTGATCGCTTCCAATATTGTTGTTGAAGACTCGGAAAGCCGCCCACCATTAGGACGTACAAAAGAGATCTCTGATAGGCACCTAGACCTTTTACACTGTGTGTGCCCCCAAGAATGCAAGAGGAAGCTTCAGCTTTGACTTACCTGAGAATACGTTCTCGTTCTCGGTCGTGCGCAGGAGCGTAGGTGCGCTCTATGTGGTCTGGCGGCGGTGCCAGATGAGAGGAAGTTGGCGGTCCTGGGGGTGGATACCTCTTGGGCCAGAGTTCTGCCGGTATCTGGGTGGTGTAGAGTGGAGGCGGTGGGATGAGAAGCCCAGGCGGACCTCCTGGATATCCTTGCGGCGGCTGCGACATCCCACCCTCGCGCCAAACCTGCACAACAAAATTAACAAATTACACATTAGTTATTCATTGAAACACAAAGGCCAGCAGTTTGTTACTGCTACAGATATTTGTATCCCAACTGTCTCTTGAACGATAGGTTTTACCGCTGCAATAATTGTCTCATTCATTGATGTCGTCACTGATGCAAATTAATGCAACAGGAGATTCACGTAATTAAAAAGAAAATCAAAACCTGTCTTATTTCCAAAGTGAAAGTAAAATGCTGTCTCAATTTGTTCAGTGAGCATAATAACACCGGGCAATTATGTAATTCTGTGACGAGTCTCTCTACCAACTTGAAGAACACTCAAAGGCAGAGCTGCGGGTTCCATTAAACTATTTCCTCTTCCGTTTGAGTTCTCACTAAAATCTGTTGCCAGGGCGACTGACCTACATTAATCTTAAAAGAAGAAACTTCAGTTAGACCACAATCGGTCAATCTAGCACTTATTGGACTATAAACACTTATTTGAAACATTACACCCGAGATTCTAAGGAAGCAGTGCAGAGGGCGGAGGGGAGCTCAACAGTGCCGTTATTGCGCTAGTTCTGGGAAATCTATCAGCACCTAACGTGTCGCCGAAGATTCGGGGTTCTAAGGGATACCAGGCAGCTAGTTCGAGTTTTCAGAGTTCACTTTCATTTGATCTAGGTCGTTTGTTTAGAAACTTTTCGCAGAGAGCATGGTGCTAGTGAAGTTTGGGAATGCTGGGACGTCCGTTTCCTTCAAGAGCATGTTTCTGGAACAGCGGTTTTCAGGTCTTAATAAAATTTAAATACGCGAACATCAGTTAGGGAAGGTGGTGAGTGTTCCCTCACTCTTCGTTGGACCAAAACATTTCCCAAAATCTAAGGCTGCTTGACCAGCTGACCACAAACATTTTGGTGATAGCTTCTCTCAGGCCATCTTGCGACCCCATTGATATAATCCGTCCTATTGACAGCTAGCTAAACTGTCACTTTGCAATACGCAGGTATGGGTTTGCGGTTGGCGCTGTTGCGGAGTAAGAAAGGCGGACACGCACACCTTTTCCTAAGTACTTCTTTCGTCATTGATTAATCGCAATAGACCAGGCGGGGGCATGTAACAGTATATTGAAAAGTCTAAAGATACTAATCGAGGTAAATGTTTCAAGTTGATATCATCATAGTGTTCAGGCTGATCATTTCTCCGACTTCAAACTTGAATCTTAGCCAAGTATTTAATGGGCATTGTAACAGTATAGAGGTTATTTGTACTCTTCTGACTAAAGGAAACTTAAAAGAAGAGCACTTAGGTAAGAGAAGTCTTGCAAAGAAAATCTGAAACAAAATCCATTTTCGAGAAAGTATTAGTAAGGAAACGGGAAAAAAAATTGGAAAAACTGATGGTCCAGGTTTCGGAATCGGGTCGCAGAGTAAGGGTGGGTATCCTTAGTGATTCTCATTCGAGAAGTGAAGAGTATCAAGTGATTTTTGAACTGAGGATATCTCGAACTCAATATTGAACATCCAGTAGAATCGCAACTCTTCTTTCTTACAAGAAGTAGCAGAAAGTGGAAAGGCAGATGTGTTCAGCTTGATCGGTGGAGTTGGAAGTTGATTTCTGAAAGCGTGGAATGCTCTAGGGTGAGCGGCGAAGTGGGTTGGTGGGGTCACACGGATGGACGGACAGGCTCGCTCCCACACACTCAAAGGGAGAAGAAGTACAGGAGGCTGCACGATGGTCGAGATGACAAGATCGCAGGTAAAAACCAGCCAACAATACGTTATTACAATAACTTCTAAAGAGAGAGAGGTGAAAATCCAAGGATACAACAAACTTTATTAGATCGTAGAGGGGGGCGAGGGTAGGGAGGAAGTTTGGGGCCGAAACCAGAGAACAGAAATGGGAGGAGAATAGAGGCGCTCTATAGAAATCTTGACACGTCTAGGGTGGTTGGGTTCAGAATGTTAATAGTTGGAATGAGCAGGTAGGGGACAGATGTACGGCACCCCTCTCTAATGGCAGACTCCCCTACAGGTACTTCTAAAAGAAAGGTGAATCAGGTTAAAAAAAAAGGCAAACTTTAAAGACTGGCCTCTAGAAGGGACAGCTTTAAAGTCGGTAAAGGTACATTTCTTGCTCCATAGTTAGGGTTAGTGCAGTCCTAAGGGCTCCAATCTTACAATTATTTCAATTGGTAAATGATGCAGCAGTTAGGCAGACTGTGGTTACCAAGACAGCTTCCTCTACAGCCTCTTAACGAGCTAACAACTCGGATTTTATCGACTTAGCAACTAATTTCCTTTAATTCCTAACGTTTTGCATCCGTCTGCAAAACTGCATCCTCTCCACCAATGATGAACTGATCTAGTTGGGTATAAAGATGTGGCCGCCACTCCAGGCCAATCATAATACCTCCTTTCTCATTCTATTCTTGTAAGGGGAAATATTGTGGGCTTATAATGAGTTTGAACTCATGAGTTTTGGCTACTTGAAATCGCGGAGGTAATCACTTTACAGAGAAACTTCAGGATGAAAGTGATTTTATAAAAAAGTAATTAAAATACAATTTTTGAGTTTAGTGGCCATAGTCTGGAGGTCAAGAAACACTGGAGTCTTTGTTGAGATAATCAGTTTAATGCGGCGATACTTGCGGTTAAGGAATCAAAATTTTGGCAACACCTGTTAGCACTAACTACATAAATCTAAATGAAAGATCCGAAAATAAGAGGAAACGCAAGGGGAAGAGGTAACTCGGACCGGAAGCTCCTTCCTCTAAGAATTCGAACTGGGAGGATGTGGGAAACACAAGGATATGGTTTTAGCTGAGATTGAAAACTGTTATTAAACGAATTCGTGTTGCCATTCTAACATTGTTGAATTGGGCGCACTTCAATTACTAAATATCTAGATAGATTCCAATTAAGAGGTGGATAGAAATATCAAAACGGGGACCGAGCCAGCAACTAATACAATGGAGGTATTTAATTATCAATTAGATTAAATTTCATTTCGCACAAGATTGTTGTCCACAAAAGTAAATTTTTATGGTGGCATCTTTTTTTTTTTTAATTTAGAACATCACTTTGATTAGAAAACCAGGAGCACATTGATAACTAGATATTTGCTGTTAAGAAATTTAATCATCACGCGTCACTGATATAGTTGGCTGGGCACGTCCGCGTTGCTAGCGTTGAATTCATTATATTTGGCCGCGGAATATCGATTTGTATTCCATTTGGGTCGCCTTGAATGCCACAGCAGATTTAATAAAACGGTTCAAGAAAATTAACACATGTTATTGGTAATCAACTTAGCTGAAGACCTTCAACAGTTGTTTAGAGATCGTGCAATAATTCTGTTAAGTACATTCGCAACATATCTGATGGATTCTGCTCGAAATGGTACTCTTTAATTCGAACTTTTGACGAACCAACGGAATTTGGCACTTTACATTTAATTTGAGTTCTAATTTTAAAGACAAGTTTGAAAAGAGAGTTAGATAATTTGTTCATTCAGTCCAGATTTGGAAAGGCAACTATCGTGAAATACCAGCCATATCAATCCAAGTTGGAGAGAGTCCAGGAGGATTCATTTGGACTGGATTGGAAGAGACCTCTGGCTTTGGAATCTCTGGGATCTCCAGGGAGCAGCTAACTGGCGAGGGGACTTCAATCCACAAATCTGACGGGATCCCCTCACACGACTCTGCTGAATCCAACCATCACCATCACAACTGCATCTCTTCTCGATCTCAGATCCAATTAACACTGACGGTTACTCTGTCTACACTCCAATCAAGAAGTAGGATTCCCAATTACATCTGTCGCCCTAAAATTCCTGTAACTATTATTTCCTGAAAACACCTTCCACAAAAATGATATAAAACACACCTAGTAAACTATTAGCATTTCAAACTACCGAATATTTTCGGAGCCACTTTACAAAATCCATAAAACTCAGAAAAGTTATTCTGTAAAGTTGCTTTTCCAAGGGCTTCGTGATTTTCGCTTCAAATTCTTCCATGATAGGCGATCGAACTACACCTTGTACTGAGCAGCCACTTTGGTTATGGCCCAAAAACAAACTTTTCTTGGAAAAACGTTGCTGATAAATGTGGTACGCACTTAGGAGGGAAAAAACATGTGAAAATCGATAGAGCAATTTTAGAAAAGTTTCAGAAAAAGGGTCAAATAGGGATTCACAGTTGGGGAAATTCGGCCAAAAATTAGTAAAACCTAGCTTGAGTTATCTGCCACTTTCTTCCGTTTTTGAAATATAACATCGAAACCAACACCTTGCGCTAAAAGTTGCAACTTATCTATTTCCGCTGACAACTCAATTCGGAAAACTTGAAACGTTCCCAATAATCGCACCCACTTATAAAACTCAACACAATAAAAAAGTACCCCACTCATATAAAGACTTAATTTTCAAAAAAATCGTTACAGTCGAACTCAAGAAAGAATTCAGTAAATAATCATAAAAGATGGTGGGGGTCTTCTTCCAGCCAGGCGAACGATGGCAGCACAGAGCGAGCGATATTTGGCATTTTGTCTCTATATCTTGAAAAAAAACAACTTACCAAGTTCTGGATACCAATTTTGGGGGGCCTCAAAATTGGTATTTGAAAAGAAGTAAGCTGAACTTCAGAATAGGAGATTCAGTAAAGCGACCACTACCTTTGGGCTGATTTTCTCCAAAAGCTCACGGTAATGAACCTCTGAGAATGTCCGAATTGGAGACTACGTTTATGAATTTAGCTGGACACAAATCGTGCAACCACTTTTTTAACCAATAATTTGTAAAAGGTACTTTTCAGACATTGTGGACCTGAAAACGGAAATTTCTAGTGGACAGGAAACCTACACGACTGCAACTCTTTCATCTTAGTAGGCGGTAAGAGGAAGTTCTACTTACTGGCGTCGGAAAGAACTCATAAATCGGTTTGGTCATGCTGATGCTGCAGCAGGATCCACTGGAGTTCTCCTTCACTGATTATCCAACATATTGAGGCTGTTTCTGCCAAAATTATTTTAATATCACTAGATAAAGGGCACAGAATTTATCATTAAGTTGCTGCACATAGTTGCACTGCTAAGTAGACATAAAAACTAAAATGACTTTAAGCGAAAGAGTTTTAAAAAAATAAATGAGGGCCCGAGTCGGTGGTGACACGTTACAAGGTAGCAACACAATACGTAGTGATTCACCACGCCGAGGATAATGGGTTGATCATGGCGCTTTGTGAGAGAGGGGAGAGGGAGCTACACACACTATAACCAGTTTAATAATAACACAAAAACAACTCTCACAAAGCGAAGAAAAATAGGGTAACATTCAGAGCAGGAGAGAGCGAGCACTGAGCTGGCAACACTGCGCCTGTTGGAGTTGTGTGGCAGGCAACACTGCGCACTGGATCTGGAGGGGGCACACTCTAGCCCTTCGTATAAATTATCTCTCCTACCATTATATTAATCGCATGTTTCTCTAAACCGCCCACCGTATTAATTAAAATATTTTTGTTTTGCATTTCTGTTATCGTAACATTAATTGAACCATTATATGAAAACACTTATGTTCAAGCGATGGAATATTTCTCTCCCGGTAATTTTATATTTTTTTTTTTATAGTGATTTCATCAGTTCTATCATTTTATCGCCAATAAAATATTTATTTTTATCATTCAGGTTTTCCTTAGTGCATTTTTCCAAAAAACACACGTTTTATGATCCTCTGAATAAGTAGAAATGTGATGCTTACAAATCACAGGAAAGAACCTCTAACACAAAATCACTCATCCGAAAGTGCAGCTGTATCGATTTAGTTTTACTCGATTTTATCTAAATCCAGCCGGTTTACATACTCCCAATTTCGAGAAATACTAACACAAATTGGTGTAACTTTTGTCGAACCTCTTTATTTGTAGGAAACCTTAAAACAAATGGTCTCCAATGTAAAGGTGCTCTGAGTGTGTTGAGTCTTACAGAGTTATTCCATCAAGTCTGATATATTGTCTCACCTTGGAGGAAGGAGGAACCACTGCAATCAGGAAGATGATTATCGATTGAGATTTTCTACCGGAAATACACGTATTAAATGGAAAATAGCCAAATCTTAAACATTTCCGAGAAAAATCTACTTGAATGCACTTCTAAGAGAGAGGGTTTGGGATAGAAAACGCCGTTTAACTATAACGTACGGTCTCAGCCCCTTGGTAATATTTTTGCGAATAATTGAAGTAAATCTCCGCATTTGAAGAATAGTCGACTGGATGGCTACATTTCCGGGGGTTCAACCGCAGTGCAATTCTGCAGGACCGATACTTTGAGCCTTCTCCAGTATTTGAGTTTGGGCATAAGTACGTTAGGCTTATGCTGGGAATACGATTTTAGAGGGATTTCTGGAGGAGTGTGTCGTCACAGCATTGAGTTTCTGTAAACCATTGTAACACAGTTTGGTCACCATTTAGAGCAAAGTCCAAGATTGGAGTACGCTAGTGACTGAGAAAGTAATAATTAGAGAATGAGGTAACAGTTAGGGAGGGCTCTTCGACATTCAAGATCAAACAAAGGGAATTTGGAGAGACGTGAAGACCTTGACACGAAGAAGCGGAGTAATGTGAATAGACGTGGGAGCAGCAACATGTGCAAAGAGACCGTCGAGAGCGAAAGGGCTGTAGCCAGTCCCAAGTAAAGGTTGCATTGAGACGGTAAGGGTGAGGACCTTTACATAAGGGTGCACCACACACTTGGAGTGCAGCTAAAGGGCTGGCAGTGTACCAGCAGGCGAGGGGATCTCTAGAGGGGCTCTCAGAGAACACATGTGGCCCATGTGAGACACCCGCACTGCAGTCCACAACAGGGTTCGTTGCTACAGCGAAGCTCCTAACCGCACCTTCACATTACAATCATAATTTCTTTAAACATTATGTGAGCCATCTTAATAAAAAAACCATTAGCGAACAAACCAAAAACTAGATTAGCAACTCTAAAATCTTCAGCTAGCCATTCGGTTCCGACTTTAGAAGCAATCGTTTCAATAATTTTAAAGATAAGCTTTCAGTTAAGACGTAAAGGCTCTTAGTGCGGATCTTGGACAATCGGCAAAGTGACTGTCTAAAGCGATTTTAACTCTCTCCTACTTCTGATCGAAAATTAAATCAATCGAACATATTTTCGATTTTTACCAGAAACTTTTGCTTGTGGTCGCATTAGTACAAGAAGTGATGCACCCTAACCGAAAGATAAATCGCAATAAGTTAAACCTAAATATTTCGCTAAGTGCCACGACGTACTCCATAACCTGTCAAACGGAAGTACAATTTAAATTGAATGAACTTTTCGGTCAAACGTTCGTAGTGTGAAGGAAATATAAGATAGAACGTCGAGAACTGTATTAAGATTTTAGGTGTTCATGCCAGGTTGTGTTTCTTTTGTAATTCTACTTGTATAATTATGAGTATTGTGTTGGCTAGACTGATGATGACCTTATTCAACCAGAAATAAAACACTAATGAGATGGAAGAGTCAAAACTCCCTAAACAAAGAGATACTAATTCCTCAAAATCTGGCATCTGGATGTTGATGGTGTTGAACGGCTCTAGGGCCTGTCTAAGGTGGAACTCAGTGACTACTGCGCTGGCAGGACTTACCTCAGATATCTTCCTACTGACTGGGGGCGGAGTGGTGCTCAGGGCGCTGCTCCTGGAGCCAGACCGCTCATCCCCACTTCCGGCTGACCGCAGCGAACTCACGCCGGAGTCCGACCTGTCGTCCTGACCGCCGCCTCCTGAATCCTCCATCCTGCGAACAACACCAACGTACAAATTAGTAATCACACTAGCTGTTTATGTACACAGCCTTGACAATGTATGCATTCTAAAACTAATTTTCTTAATATCTACAATATATTATGCAGGAGTATTAATTGATTGCTGGCGTCATTTGAAAATGGGATTCACCGAACTTTGGTGGAGTGCAGTATCCCACCAAGGCGCCTTCAACAATAGGTGCAGCTATTTGTTTTATTCATTTATTTGTCTAAAGTAAATGCACACTATGACAAGGAGCCAAGCTCCAACAGAGATTACATAAAAAATACAAAGAGGACTTACATAAAAATATTAATAATATTATAGAAACTAATGAAAAGTATAAAATGAAAATAAAAATGCATAGAGGTATACAAAAATAATTCTTATTGAAAAACTTAAAATTAACTTATTTATCTCTTTGTCGGAGCTATTTGTTTTGGAATTCCAACTTCCAACGAAACTCCTCTTAAACACGTTTGGCAATATTGTGTTTCCATCCGTGCTCAGCCCAATCTTAAATTTAAAGATTTTAAACTTAAATTCTTATTATTTTTATTTCGCGTGAAATCTTAAATCTGATAATATGGCGATAACCAAAAATGGAAAATCTGCAAAAATACTGCGCAATAATTCTGGTTCAGAAATTAAAAATTCCTAAGGAAGGTTAAAAAAAGCGTTTCTTCGACTTCAGTAACCTGAGACTTTAATTTGAAATTTAACGCCAATCGCAACAATCCTCTGAAGTAAAAGTAAGTGTTTAGGAAAGCGAAGTAAAGAACTATCTAGAGCAGCCACAGTTTGGGCGTCGAAAGGAGGGACAACGGATGTGAAATGGAAGGAGCGGTTGTACTTCCGGTATGTGGGCGCATTACGGCTCTACTAGACAGGCATGCCACGAGACCTTGAACCTTGAATAATTAAACACCAGTTCTACCAACACTACGAGCTGTTCGCTCTCCCCTCGTAGCCGCCTCCAACAATCTCAGTCACGCATCATCCTTACTTTACTTCGTCAACTCCTACTTTAATATATTTACCGGTAAGATTCTCCCGAGCGAAGAACACGAGGGGAGATTATTACAACCACGATTTGGGCAATACAAGCAATGTTGGGTGTTTTTTACCTCCTTGAAGTATAAAGGGGGTTTAGAGGTTGGACTTGTAGAAACCCCCCCAATGTTAACTCATGTGAAATCGTTAACCTTAACCCCTCCATGGAGGAGCCCCTAGCATTCTGTGATAGGTGATCAATAAACAAAAACTTATTGCTAATTCAGTCTTCACATTTTGGTAAAGTGACATCAGAGAAAGCGACCGTGCCTTTCGGCTTTGGTCGAAATCAGTGCCTCTTTTTTGCTAAATAAAGTTTGGATTTTTTTGAAGTTTTCTGAAAAGCGGCTCCAAGGATTTGGCGTAGTCACATCATGTTAGACTGAAGGTGCCGCTGAGTTTGTCCGAGGGTTCACTGACCCACAGAACCAAGATCCTTCAAACTGTGGCTAGTTCATTTCTCTCTCTGAAATGATTACTGCTTGGCAAGGGTACAGCCTGCGATTAAGAGTGATTTCTTTCCTCCACTAATACTCCTGACCACAACACCAACATCCTCGCAAGAGGACGCGAGCTCATTCCATCCCAAACATACAGCAGGGAGCAGTAAAGAGTAGCCTCTATTTGAGGCACCCGGTTTGTCCATGGATGATTTCACGGCCTTGCAGTCAGGTCAAGCCGTGACCGTCTGCCGGAGGTCAACTCGGCTCCCCCGCCAACCCTGGGGGACCAATTGTAGTATGTTCCAGTGCCTCTTAGTTCAAGGTCACACGTCCATTGTCTGGCCATAATCAGCTCTACGCCTCATTACCGTCTCCCAGCGCACGTCCTTACTGTATGCCCAAACGTAAGCAGTACATTCTTTCAAGCCCTAACTCAACATAGACGATGCAATCGTGTAAAAATTTCTAAATTCAATTTTAATTAGGTTATTAAGTTCCGCAAAAACCCGTCTGAGAGTGTAACGTTTCTGTTTTGTTCATATCTGGAAATAGTGATGGCAGAACTTCCAATATCTGCTGGAATACTGAGATTAGGAGTCAATCCAGGACGGGACCTCCTGCTGGAGGAGCAACTTCCTGTCACATAAAGCTGCTAAGTTTAGAGAAGTTGAATTCATGTTCCCTAGGGTGTCCAACATTTATTACATTTACCACAGTAATGTGCCAGCTAGATGCTAACGGTAGCAAAAATATAGCACAAATGGTGCACTCTGTAATAAAAGTGCTTAGCCGACTCCACTGACAGAGACAAACGTTGACAGGGCATTTTCACATTCTGCTGACGTCAACAACCTTATAAAAAAAAACTCTCAGCCTAAGATTTCAATATAATTTAGACGCAAATTGTAATATAGATAATATATTAGTGAGATATTGTAAAAACCGGCGCGACTATAAAACAAAATAATTAATGAATGAAAAATAAAATAAAGATAAAATAAATAAAACAGGGAATGCAAGGTTAAATAATAATAAAAATACTGCAAGCTGTGTGCACATTGTCGGTGTTACACAACGAGCCAACGCTGCCAACATAACACATAAATGTTGGAATACGAGATAATAGAAGTCGAGCGGAGGCCACACTGCAGCTCCTCCTGTTGATTGAGAACGACAACTACACCAATCAACGACCGAGTAATTAATTTCGCCACAATTTTTGGTATTCACTTTAATTATCGTACAAAACAAAACCTTTACTATTTCCTCTTATCGAGGGGAAAAGGTTCGGGGCGTACATCTGAATGTCCAGGAAGTGCGCAGAAGCGATATTAGTTGGGGATTCTCCAGACGATGAAATATTCCCCGAAGCTGGACTCTCCAAAACGGTAATAACTACAGAAAGTAGGGAAGGGATTAGCTATGAGGTTAGCATACTGGACTCCCACGCGGAGGTCCCGGGTTCGAATCCAGCAGCTGACCCTTAGATTTTCTCTTCCTAGGAGCTTCTTACAGCTCACTGTCCGGTGATGGACAGTGTTGTCTGTAACGAGAGAACACTGTCCGGAGGCCGGCAGTGCACTGGAAAAAGCTCCGGGCGCTAATGACCTCAGCTGTTGATGCGCCAAAAAAAAAAAAAAAAAAAAAAAAAAAAAAAAAAAAAAAAAAAAAAAACTACAGAAAGTAAGTTGCCCAATCTTATTGCAATTTAAATAATCTGGAGCCAACTCAAACAGAACTTCCTTTGCCACAATTTACACAGCTAGATTTAGAATTTCAAGAGTCTCAGTTTAGAGAAGGTCCGGGGCCAATTGCATCGAAAAAACCAAGATAACACATTTGGATACATTTTGAAGTTACAGGACTTTCATTAATAGCCTGAATTTTCTCGGGTAAATCTCATCTAAAACGGTTTTCGAGGAGAAAACTCTACTGGCAGCAGGGGAAGGAAAATGTCCAGAGGAAAACTCAGGGCTGGGTAATCCACTGTAAGCGCATTAAACGGAAACATCGCTGGCCACTAACAGAGGAATTCCTTTAGTAACTCGCCAAGAGGATCAGGTCGGATTTGGATTTCTCGGATTAGGGAACCCTAAGCAGGTTCGCTAAAACATAATTTATTAAAAACGGAAATAACCTTAATCCGCTCTCGTCTCTATTTGGGGCAAGCACTCTAATCGGTCACCTGCCCGGGCCAACGCTAATTAAGGTAAACTACCAGCAGAGGGCGAACATAATCTTGTTTTTTGTATTTTTTGAAAAGTAGACAAACTAAAGACCTTGTAACAATTATGAGAAGAATTTCATTCCAATTTGAACTGCTGATTGAATTTCCAATATTTTATAGAATTTTAGGCGAACACAATTACCGTTTGCAAGCTTTTAGAAACTAGTTTTGAATAACAGCAACTTCCGTTTAATGAGCTCCGGAAGTGGATTTGGTTCTTTGTGAAGCACACTCACGGCTTCAAGGTTCTCAAAAACACATCTGTTTTTTTTTTTTTTTCAATTAAGCTATTGAAAGAGATTTTCTTTTTATACTGAACTTAGCGGCGGTCTGCGACTACCGGCGGAACCTTGACTACAGACAGTTTCTCTTACTCTCGTAACAGGAACTAACCGCGTGTGCAGATTTCTTGGTTGAGAATTCCACCGCAAGTAGCGTTTCAAGATTCCCATTGTTTGAAAAAGTGGTTAATACAACTTGGTGTGTCGGTCTGATTGACCGCTAGTAAAACACCTGCATAGCTCACAAGAAATAAAATAAGTTTACCTTTCATATTAGTTTGTGGCGGTAGTTTAGCGGAAGTAGCCTTTCATAGATTTCTTTAACTCTAACTACTAACTTACGGAAATGTAGATTTTATTTTGAAAAAATTTGCCCAGGAAATGCAAATTATGTGTGCTTCCTGCTGAAGTGAAATGCACACTTTAAAAGCAAATAATGCACACCTGCTAACAGGAGTTCAATATGAGTAAAATTCCAAACTAGTTGAGTTAAAGCACCATTTCCGACTTGTTAAGAATTCTTACGCACAAATTCTCATGGAAAAAGATTAAATAAATTGCAGCTGCACCAATAAGACTAGGTCAAGTAAGTTTTCATCCTAGATTTGTGTTGTAATAGCTAGCAATTAGTTAGTTTACAAGTTGGAATAGTTTTAGGTATACCAGTTATAATATGCAACATATAACTACTAACTCTCAAGGCAATGAGGAAAATATACTTCCAATCGGTAAAAATAGTTATTTTTTTCAACTATTCAGTTTTCAAGGGACCCTAATCATGGTTTTCAAGTAAACATTCCCAAGTTCGATGAAATCATCTATAAATTCATCGCAGTTGAATGTTACAACTTGTCGTGAGAGGGCCCACGTAAAGTGTTTTTTTTTTTAATGTTGTTTTGAACAAATAAAATGGAAATGAGAGTTTTTGTTATCAGTTTGGTGTTAAGGATGATGTAATCATCCGAAACAACCATAAATTTTGATAAGCAGGCAATTGAAAATTGAGTGGGAATTTTGGAGTGGCCCCTCTCTCCAGTCATTCCACTTTTTAGATTTAATAAACGTATTTGGCAATTCTAAGGTAGACAATAACTATTATCTATTTTTATTGTAATAGAAACGTGGCCAAAACCAACAACTAAACAATCTAAGAGAGTAAGTAACTTGCTGAACGGGGTGTTTGTATAGGAAACTGGCCAGCCATTATGACGTCATCAACACTTATCTTCTGTGCCAAATTCCACTAACACTGCGCGTTACATAACCTCGCGGCCCGCAAGATTTATTTATCCATTATTTAATAATTCAACAACACGTGCACAAAAACCAAAATTATGGATTAATCAGTCTGAAGTTAAAAGTTTGGTTTGTTAAAAAGAAAGAAGAAAAATGAACACTCACCGTAAACAGTGAAAATACATTCTATTGGAGGTCACATCAATCACTTGAAAATGTCACATCACAATCTTAAACGAAACAAAACATTTTCCTTTTCTTTTTGGTAAACAGCAAATAGAATATTTTCAGTATGAGAAAGAAAGGAATTAATAAAGTACACAATCACTGCTGGAGAATTGCACAAAGCCAGAATTGAAAGGAACAACTAATGAAATATTAAAATAGTTTTAGGTTGAGAAGAAATAAATTGTAGCAAGGTCACATGTGAACACTGATGACGGTGTAGTGCGGAGTGAAGTGTGTGTAGACAGTGGCGCTCCAGGCGGCCCAACTGACAGACAGCTCACCCCCACCCACACCCTTACCAATACCAATACACAGACAGACAAACACACACAGTGACGGAGATAAGATACAATATTTAATAAAGGTCCTCTTGCAGCGAGGGCTACAGATAATTGTCCATTCCCTATCAACACAACATTAGCTGATATCAACGAATTATAGTTATCTATCTCCCTACAATAATAACATGTCAACAAAAATTCTAAATTAAACAATGGCTGCATTTGATTAAAAATGTGGGTCTAATTTAAATAAACATAACACTGAGACAATGAATTAGCGATGTTCTAGTTACTAAAAAAAAAAATCTGTCAGTTAAATTTTTTAGGATTTAAAATTAGGAATTTTTCTTCTTTTTTTTAACGGAACTTTTAAAATGTGTAAACCGGAAACCGGGGGTCAATTGTCACGTTGTTAACCAGGATATTAGGTCATAATTTTTGAAGCCCAGGTACACGCAGTAAGATTAAATTCTTCCCAGAAGTTCCCTAATTAGGTTTTTGTAGAAAAATGTTCGTTAAGAGATGGCCGATCAACTAGAGGACAATGTAATGTTTAAATCTCTGTAAACTGTTAAAATTTGTTCCACAACTGGTCCTCCCAGGTCTTAGCGATATGAGCACATGATGAATTACATACGCATCGTCCCCTGGGAGCACCGAGTCGAAATAATAAAGACTAACTTTCTAATATTTATATTATATTTACACATCTTGCACTATTTGTAACAAAGTCATTAGAGAAATCGTAAATAACAAGAAAATGTTTACTAAGACAGACATTGCTGATGGCTGTTGGCCGCAATATATCGGAAGCAAAGATATAACAGACACACAGAGCTTCCTGCGAAAAAAATGACAGCAAAAGGTGGGCTGGAAATCAGATGGATTGTGTTATTCCAGCTCGAAACTCGTATATTTCCGTTGGACATTATTCAAACTTCACACCGCCATTAACAGAGGTGAGTCTGTTACAATATTCAATAATTATATAATAACAACTAAATGACCCACAGCTGTAACTCTATAGAATATATTAATAAAATTAATTAGAAAGTAAATTATATTTGTACTATAAAAAGAGATAAACTGTCATTTAGGCAACACTGTTCAGTCAGGCG
The DNA here is from genome assembly GCF_049639745.1 of Rhodnius prolixus. NCBI lineage: Eukaryota > Metazoa > Arthropoda > Insecta > Hemiptera > Reduviidae > Rhodnius > Rhodnius prolixus. The sequence continues at coordinate 821,579 of NW_027411636.1, read as the reverse complement.
TACCAATACAACTAATAGGCAGCTAGGCAACAATAACATGGGCATTATTTCCGCTCTAAATACTGTTTCAATTTTAATATATCCGTTTTTATTTAATTACATCGTGTGTGGTGGGTATTTCTATTAATAGTATTTGTTTAATATTAATAATTGGGATACGGCCGACAGAATGCTAGAAGCTAATGAAGAAACCTGGGTGGACATTCCGCGCAGTCAATCGATGGTTTCCGCAGCGATGTCAAGAGATTCGCACACTCCTAGGGACTACTCTAGTATGTATTAAGTAACAAAGATTAACTACTATCTATTGTGGATGTGTAATTATGTGCATCTTGCAGGTACGACAATTAGGTTTTGCCTGTTTCGAGAGGTTCCTGGCTCGAAGCAAAGAAGAAAGGAACTCGAAATGGTTGTGGCGCTATATGGCGAAATAGACAACGTTCTGACTGCTTTTGGTTATTGCAACCCTCTAAACAAACTGTTTTAGTAGCCTAATTCTTTCAGTATAATGTTTTAAAAGAGCCACAGATCTACTTTCAGTTTTATGAATTTTTGTTTAAACCCATAAGACTTTTTGTTAAATATAGAATTTGCGCAAAACAGATGGTTGGCTTCAAAATTACACTTCCTCTATTATGAAAACATTTGAAGGAAACGTGAGGTCATATCTACCTGAAATCATTGTTTACTGACAAAACATTTCAAGTCAGAGTGATACTTCCAAGTTGAAATGAAACTGTTTGGCATCTGCCTAGAAAGCAGAAGACTGGTGCAACTTTAATTTTAGTCAGAGCATATTGGTTAGGTACATCTTCCATGGAGATAGATCCGACACTGATACAGTAACGAGATTTTCATAAAGATGTTTAAAATGGACTCCATGCATTTTCAAAGGAAATTGCTACTATTTTCGTAAGAATGGTCTAAGACTACAGAATTCTACTTCCAGACTTGTCCATTTCGACCATGAGCTTTATCGCCCCCGGTGATAGCACCAACCGCAGGATACACTTCCTACGTCCTGGGGGTTCGAGTTATGTACCCAGGTTTTCGGACTTACGACGACTTCAAAACGTGAATGTGCGGCAAAACTCCGCAAGAATGCAAAACTACTTGTTCTGAGCAAGACGACAATGTACAGCTGATGGAGTCTGAGTATATAAAGTTTGTGGTGAGATGAAGAGAGTAGGTCCTGGAGTAAAGACAACTGAAAGTTAGTAAAGCCGGCTGCAGCAAGAAGATCAGACAACAGAAAGCAAACAGAGCCGTGCAGCCTTCCACATTCAACGTAGAAGTTTGGTAAGCACAGTTCAACTTTGCAAGCCAGTGTGTGTGCAGAAGTACTTAAAGCTCACACTACTACACTAACTTTTCTGAACTTCCAAAGTTGGATAACTTGTCAAGGTGAGACAGTTGCTTTATTGATTAACTCATTTAGTTCGTCACTCTGCAATAGGATGTGTATTGCTTTGAAAGCGGTGGTCTTGGAGAGGGAAATTCATCAGGTGCGATGTTGATAATTCCATCAGTTACTACCCAGAAGGGAGAGTGGAGCATTTTATTTCATTTAACTGGAGATCTTTGTAAGTTCTGTTGGTGAATGGGCAACCGTCTCCCAGAGAGACTATTCTTCCAACCAAAGAGAATTGATTCTATTTGGATTTAAAAAAATCCAGGATGCTCCACTTTGTAGAATAGATTTTTCGTTTTTCTGCGTTTTTCTCGGAATCGATTCTTAGAATTTCCCTCAACATTCTTACATTCACTGCAAACAAGTCGATCTATATAACATTTGATTTTTTGGAGGGGCGTTTCGGGGAGTTGTCTCCGTACAGATTTTTTGGAAGAAGCTTTGTGAAGCTTCCTTCTGCTTGTGACGTCACAGAGTTCAGATCTGCCGCAGCCAATGTAGAAGAGAAGATAATTGAAAAAGTAAATAATTTGGTGCAACTAGCTGTTTATTTTCAACCAGTGCAGTTATTACATTGTTAAGTGCATATTGCATTTCGGTAATTTGTGCAGTAGATCTTAACTCTCTTTAGCGGAAAAAAGTGACGCTCTTGCGGTGGAGTTGCTCTCCTTGTCTAATTACCGCAGCAACTTAGTTTATGCAATTTACTACACAGTTTATTACATAGTTGCAAGCGGAACAGTTGAGTGAATTTAAATCGAAATGGACTATCGATCTGCCCAGCTGCAATTAGTTGGGCAGTTTCCCATGAATAATCGTCTCAGTTATTCACCATGTTCTTGCCGAACGCCGGCTGTTAGTCAGTCATGCCCGCAGATATCGATTTAGCATGAATACAATTAAAATTTAATTATTTATAAGCGAGGAGTCCATCTACTTTTCAAAACATCTCGTCCCTTATTATGAAGATCTCTTACCTGACTACTTACTGAGCTTTGCTCAGATTGGAAACTACACAGCACCTTTGATGCAATCCAAAATGGTTTCAAGTATTTGAGAATGCGCTAGCTTCGCACTCAAAGGGATTGAATATATTATCTCGGAGCTACTAGTCTGAGAAGATTGGCAGATTATCGTGTCCCACATAAACTTGTTGACAAACTCAATGCTAAGACTACTTAATGAGAAAGATTAATATTGAAAAAGCATATCGGTCATGCGGGACCTAATGGCAATAGGGTGCAATTCGCCTGGGGAGTTTTACCGAGTTCTGAACTAGTTGTGGTAATCTAGGATGCGGACGTCTTGTTAGTGAAGGTTTTAAAGAATAGGGGCACCAAGAGTCATAGAAGTGAAGGGAGGGTACACTAGGCCTCAGTGGACGACAACTGCTATCAAAAACTTACACTCCTCAGACGGCCATGCGTATGATGTGCTCTACCAAGTGGGAGCCGCGACGGACACATGGCGTCGCGGTGGCATCTAATGGCAAGAGAAGGTTATTCAATCTTTGAAGGCTTACAGTTTCCAATTTCCAGACATCTTCCTGTCCCTAACATACTGGCGGACTGCCAAAGAAGGTAAGAAGCTTTCTTATGTCTTCTATATCTAAAAATTAGCAGCTATACCTTTAGTGCAGTTAGGCTATTTTGGTTAGGCTTACCTGAAAGGTGAGGTGGCGGGCAACGGCCCGTCATCGTCGTCAGGAATGGGGCTGTTCTCTTCGGCCGTCTCTTCCCCTCGACTGCACAGCTCGTCCACCAGGTGGGTGCGGCCAGCGCTCTTGTCGGCTTGGCCAACCTCTGCCCCTCTAGTTCTATCACTTCCAGCCACTACCTCTGCTCCGGCGGCTTGCTGGTCGAGCTGCTGCGGCTCAGCTACTATTTGCTGCTGCTGTTGGACCTTCTTCTCCTCTACAATCAATGTTTGTTCAACTACCACTGCGTCACCACCGTTAACTACACCAACTACCGTCGCCTCACCATTGCACACCACTCCACTTCTCACTTCAACATCTAATTTCACTTGTTGCTCGTCGACCTGCTCTTCTTTGGGACACTCCGCGCTCGTAACACTCGGCTGTTCTTTGTCTTCCTGCTCTGTTTGCTCTTCTATTTGCTGGCCTTCCTCACCGCTCTCTAATGTCGCTCCACTCCTACAATTTTCCAAGAGATCCTCTTTCTTACTTTTATCCTCCTCTTCTTCTTCCTCTTCACCTTCCTCTTCTTCCTCTCCTTGCTCTTCTCCTGCTAATTCCTCAGATTCTACGGGAGGACCTACTATTTCCGGTGGCGGCCCTAGTTCCTGTTTTTTCTTCTCTTCCTTTTTGTTCGCACTTTCTTTCTTCTTCACTCTAGAAGCTGGACGTCCTCTGGTCTCGCGGCGTTCCCGTTTTTCTGCAACAACAATCAAGAAAACAGTCAATCAGTGTCGGAAGATTAGAACAGTTTGTTCATACAAGGATAGAGGCTAGTGTAGAGCACCCCTCTAAACAATACGAGGTAGAAACAAAATACAATAAGGACGGTGACAACAATCGAAGTCTAGTGACTACAATAGTAACAATAACAATGATCAATATGTGCTGGCAAGGCAAGGCAATGTGTTGTGATGGTTGATTAAGATTCGATGTTCCGCTCCCCGGTGTCCGGTCCACACAATGCATACTCCGTCAGAAATAAGACAATGGGACATCGCCACACATCTACTTGATAATTACTTCCATGCATTGGGTGAGTAGAGCCCTCAGGTGCACACTCATTGGCGCACTGTACAACCATAACTATGTTCTACAGCAATGTCCATGGAGATAACCATACCTCCGCACACAATATCAACGCACTGATTTCCACATCTTCACTTGCTAGCAATGCTGGCCATGGTCAAACACCAAATAACGTAATTTATACATTAAACCTAATAAATTAAAGTTACAGTCATCAAGAAACTGATCTTGAACAAGAATATTGAACTCCTCCTTTTACACCGAACGATGAAGGGCAAATAGATCACATGACTGACATGTGACAGGTTAGCTGTGATATTTCTTAAGATCTTCTCGTTCAAGGTGTGTGTACGGAAGTACAGTGTGGTTGTGAGTAAACTGGAGCACTGATTCCACGCCTAAGAAGAGGGTTATCTTCCTTCTTCTAACATAATCAATGTAAATTTCTTATTATTAAAAATATCATTGGTAAGAAAATAGATTTATTAAATTATCTAACAAGTCCTAACCGATTTAAAACACTCGTCCTCGCAAGAATGTGCAAATAATTTTATTTTCTATTCTAATAACTTCTCTTAGTCGAACAAGCGTCAGGCTGCAATAGATGGACTCAGTTTGGGGGTAGGGACAGACAAAATGAATAAACCTAGAGGAAAGGCTTATAGATCCTGGAAGGTGGCATCTAAGGGCTGCGATAACACTCGAGACATTTTCAGTTTTGGTAAAGTTCCAGCAGTACGCGTGTGGGTGAGCCGACAATAGAACTGTTCGACCAATGCAGAGAGAGCTCATCTGGCGGTGGAGATGCTGCTGTAAGGACCAACACAGAGAGAGGCTATATTGTATGATTAACTCTAGTTACTGCGTCTCCGTGTCTAAATATAATTTCTACTTAAGATCTGTTTGCTTCGCTACCGTTTTTCTCGAAGAATAATTTTTTTCTTTTTACTTTTATTTGTTGGGTCCAAAGTTCCGAATCCTCTTAGGAGACTGGGCACCTACTCTCTGCTGAGAATGTAGACACCGAACATCTCTAACCGCCATTACACATCAATACATTATCTAAGATCGGCCGAACTAAGTTGTCAAGCTCAAATTATTATGCCTAACATCCACCACTTCAAGTATACGAGCGTGCGCTTTCATATCGTTATTCTTTAAAATTAATAAATAAAAACTTGACGCACCCTTCTTGGAATGTTCCGTTTGATATAGGGCCAAAGGAGTAGAATTTAGGAGAATAGAAAAATGTATAAAAACTGATAGGAGTAGCCACAGCGAGAATCCGAGCAGTCGGCTCTGTCTGTCTGTCTGTGAGTACAGATGAGCGGGAGATGGATGCCAAGAGCCTGGGATAGCTCCGCAATCCGGACTATTTATACTCTGGTTGGGGAAGGGGGGAGCTGATAAAGAACACTACACTGGCTATGTTTACAAGATGGACCAGTTTGGGAAACTGACATTACGGTGCAGCACTCGGTACCCACTCATCACTCGTGTTGGACATGTTCCAACAGGCTGTCTGCTTCGTGTTGATTACACACTGCAAACTAGTGCTGCCAATTATCATAACTGCCATTTGCGTTATGAAATAATTGAACTTCATGCAGTGGGGGGATTCATTGCAACAACAGACTTCCGTTTTTCCGCGTCACGTTACTCGTACTTCCCGGTTGATAACTTTCCGTGCACATCGACAATTTAGCCACCACCTGGTATTAGCCAAGTGATAGGACGGCAAATAACAGCGACATTTAAGAGGCTAGTCCAAACCGGGATTTGCCCTCAATCCAATTTTTTGGAAAAAGAAGTTCTAGAAGTTCCAGGCGTTTCTAGGTTAGATTCGGATGTGAACCAGGAAAATCTTTCTATCAAGTTTCCTCAGTACACTTCCGCTTAGACGATTCTCATTGCTAAATTATAATCAGGCCCCGTGGTGGGGGGGTCAAAGGTTCAAAGACTAAGTAATCTGCACTTTTTTGATTCTGGCCACCAAATACATAGAAAATTCTAGAATTGCCATTTTCGAGTCTTTGGTAAAAACTCGATATTAGAAATTAGATCTTTCGAGGAGTTATATATTAAAGAGGAGTATACAAGCCGAATGGAACTGTGGGTGCCAATCTTTCCATAAGAGGAAATGACGTAAGTGCCCATCCAAGAGCAGTTTGTAGAATGACATTCGCCGTTATAAATGACAACATGCAATGGTTGCTAGGCAGCAACTATTAACAATGAAGAGCACAATAGAAAAATTGACAGTGAAAATGGCAGTAGTAAATGTTGCAATTAAGAAGAAATACAAGCCTGGAGAGGGCAGAGTTTTGTTGAGTTGGCAGCCGTGCGGCCGTCCGGTCAGCGAACCCCTGACGCCCCCTACTCCTAATTAGAATATTAGGGGAACAATAATTTATTTCTTTTCCTTTCATAGTTATTTAGCGAGTGTGTCATTATCTGTGAGCAGGTAGACCTTGAGGAGGTACGGACGCGCCTCAAGTTAGTGGTGCTCTCACTGACGGGCCACATCCTGGCGGGCGGGGCGTAGGTTCTGAGCGTGGGTTTGTCTCTCTCACGCACTCCTCAACGCAGTGCATTGTCCCCCACAGTTCTTTTCTTTTATTCTCCTGGTACTACATTGTTAGCAGGCCGGCCACTCTGCATAGTAATAGACTAGACCCGAAGAACAAACATATTACTCATGTAAATGCGACCTACATAAATAAATAGACATGAGGCCAAATATCTAAAATCACCCAGATAGAGAATCAACAATCCAACTCCTCCATTGTGTGGCTTCCTCCATCTTCAGCGAACACTCTTACCGCTTACTCCACTTCTCCAAGATCATCAAGTGTTCATGCTCATATTCTGCAGGACTTTCCAAACTAGGGCCTTCTGCGCAACATAGTTAATTCCAAAAAGTCCACAGTAAAAGCCTAACATCTCTAGAATAACCACTTAGAGTTAAGCCCAACATCCCAATTCTCTTATCAAAAAAAAAAAAAAATCCTGTAAGGCTACCTGACTCAGACTCCTCCTTTACATTGGTGACGGGGTGTTCGTTACACTGAAATGGTTCCTTAAGTGGGAAGCCGCCCTTGTAATAAATGTCATTTTAATCTAATGTTCCAAAAATACCCGAGGTAATTCAAGTATTCAAGACAAGAAAGAGCAATAAACCAAAGAGCACAACCTTTCGTCACTAATTAGGTAATGCTGCCCTAATCACTCGATTCTAAGTTGGCAAAAAAGAGTTATCGATCTAGGCAGGAATTCAAAATTTAAATAGAATGTTTAAAGCCGAGGCAAAGATAATAATTACTAACAAGGAAATCAAACCCACCTTTTGCCACTTCAACTCCGTTTCCGGATGCTGGATTTCAAGTCCAAGTCCCATGAGCGAACCGAAACCAAATATAAACTTAGAATGAGAAAACCAGCCGCAAACCCGAATGTTTTTGTGGCACCCAAAAGTTCAAAGAACTACGGTTAGAGCGAAAATAGGAAACTGAAGAAATGGACCTACTAATCGCCATTCCCGTGGGTTGATTTAAATCCTCCAACAGAATCCAGACAGGACAGAACATGCACCAACTTTATATTGTAGAAATATTACATGGTCAATAAGCCCTAAGATCGAAAGTTTGGTAAAATGAAAAAAATCATGACTGAAATTGGCAACATTCTTTAAAGAGTTGTGGACAATAAAGTGGAGATAATGGGCGGATTTAAATAAGATTGGAACAGGACTGGGGTGACAGAGATTCACGTAACAGAAATGGGAGCTGAGCGTTGGAGAGTGGGGATGAAGTCAAGGTCGTTGGCATTTAATAAAGCGGCAGGATTTACTGTGGCTCGGAATGTGGCCATCAATTTGGCAGCATCCCACCGACACAACAACATGGCACCCTAGAATCTCTTCTCTCACCTGCTCTTAATTAATGTAACAGGGGAAGTTCCTAACCTGAACGATCTCAACCGGGGAACAGTGGCAGCCTAAGTCATTTGCTCATCTCTGCATCATCCTCCTTAGTTCAGTTACCTCTAAGAGTGACTAAGAGTCAGTGGATCAGTTTGGGGTCAGTTAGTGGATGAACAAATCATCCCAAACATGGGAATTCGCAGGATGATCGTTAGGAGATTCCTACACAAATTTTAGCAAGATAAACTTATTACTGGGAATCTTCAGTTTGAGACCCCGTAAAATCCCTTCACGCTATTTCCTTCTGCAGCGTTAAAGAAGGGTTCACTCTCAACTTGGTATTGGCGTATCCATTCATTTCCAAAATCACATTTCTTCTATAACCGATTGTGACTTCAAAGCTGCCCAGGGTGGAGGAAGTTAGAGAGGCAACCAATCACCTGTCAACGCGACGATTTGTCATTAAGCAGTGATTAATGAAATCAACACACACGGCGCTGAGAGCGTAAAAATTACAATATAATTGTTCTGTTTTGCCTTTTGTATCAGAAGTTGAAACTTCATTATTCTAGAAGGCAATAAAGGAAGATAAGAAATTAATAGATAAGGGAATCCATCTTGAGATTAGCTCGACCTTAATTGCTCTCATATTGACGCTGATTGCCAAATAATTAATTAATATGTTACATAATTTAAATTAAAAACACACTTTCAAAACATGATCGGCATCGCCGCCACATTGATCAATGGACGGATGTGAATGGGGCGGCCAACTTTAGGAAAGAGAAATTCTATGCCTTCCGGGTAGGAGACTGCAAGGAAGATACCATTCTCTGAGAATATTACTCATATTCGCAAGAGGTCTCTTGAAACCGGAAAATCATATATCTGGAATTAATTAGACATGCACTCAAAGCGCATTTCTCGACTTCAGAAACAATTATCTGATGAGCTGTCTGCATTCTGGAGAATCGATTGGTGGTTGAATTCCAATTGTTACGGAGGCAATCTGAAGGGTTGTTGACCTACAGTAGAGACCCTGCGCCAGAACCAACTTCTTATTCAACCATCCATGTTTTCAGATGCTATTTACAGTAAGATTTCGATCACTTCTCTTCATGCAGCTGGAATATCAAGAATCCAAATAGGTAACGCATAATGACCAAACTAAAGCATTTTAAGGCAACTATAAAAGCTGACAGTAATTTTTCTTTGCCCTCAAACACAAGTTGGGAGAGGATGTACAGAGTTGCCAATTCAATTAGAGATCATACTAATTAGACCGTTATAAAATGAACCTTTCCCAGCTGTTATCCCGTTCTTACATTTTTTCCCCCATACATTGTGTTGGTAACCCTGAGTTCCCACCGCGAACTGCTTACTTCCTCCAATTTAGGAATTTCTTAATACTAATATGAATAGTTTGTGCTATGGAAAGAATGAAAGTAGAAGGAGATCTTGTATTATGTAATCAAGAAAGCACCGGCCCACAGATGAAAGCTAGTCTTTGTAGATTAGCCCACAAAGTTTTACGACATGAAAAGTTTGTAGTTGAATAAATTCCTTTCTGGATGACTGGATGAGAACCTCTGGAATCATTCAATTCTTAGTGACTCACAAGAACATGACAACGAGTTCAAACACCGAAATATGAATAATACTGGATCTTAAACAGTCACTTCCGGCCAAATGAAAGCATTTAGTGATTTCCTTGAAAATTTCAGAAAAAGCCATGCTAGAATCGCGCGCGTACTGTACACTGAAACGGGCCTTTACAGAAAGCTTAACTTCTAACATTGCTAAGAACCGTGCTTAAATAAACCTAACTATCAAATCCTACCTTCCAGGCCTGTTAGGACCAAAAAAATAAAATCATATTTTATTGGAGGCGGCGCCTAAATCTAAAATTAAAGTTGAACAATCTATGACTTCGGTTTTTAAGGCAAAACAAGTTAAAACGGAAACTGCACGATTACAATACTTGCACTGGCAGCCTCCTAGAGAAGCCCCACAATTCGTCACAGGAGTTTCCTGCGTCGCGGACATAAAAACGAGAAGGGCAGAATTACGTCAGCAAGTTGTGATTACACGACTACACTGTCCCGTCACTATTGATCAGTAAACTTCCGGCCCGACGTATTACTCATGAAAACTGACAGTCAGGGTAAAGGAAGCGCACACAGATAATGTATACAAGGAAATATTTACATAAATCACGATCAAAAATAAACATTTTATTCATGGCAAAGAAGAGAGGAGATGACATAATCGCCTAGGTGGGCACACGAGATCTGTGGACGACCAATGCACACACGGCTTGCGTTGCAACCAACCCGGCGATGCAATGTAATGGAGTTCCCACGGTCACTTCCATATTTCTTGTAATTACTGGCTACTGGCTAGATTAAACCGCTCATACGCAATTATTGCAGTTCTAGTTGCATGCTGCATCCGTCCACCTTTATCCCATCACTGTAATGATTGCAATTCTAAATTTAAATCTTCTCTCGAATACTAAACCAGCAGGAGGAAACTGCACGCCAAATGCTGGCGGAGCGGAAACAGCTCTCTGACAGGTTGGCTACACTGTCTGGGGACGAAAGCCCTTCCCTTCTTAGCTACCAAACTTCCTCTAAAAACGACTGCCAGCAAACGATTTCTCACTTCATCTCGACCATATAATATTTTATCATCACAATTGCCAATTACTACGTTAACGAAAATGTAATTTATGTAACTTTTAATAGAAACTGGAATTTACAAAAAAGTATAGATAGTGCCAAGTAAATGGAATTTATTTACTTATTCAAATATTGGCCTTGAGATTTAGAGATTGGGGAACGTTTGGTATTCAACCCCCCAAAATTGAGGGGCATAAATTTTGAATGAGGGTGTTCTGAGAACAGAGTGAATGTATTTATTTGGAATACAAGTAGTTTATTGGCGAGCATGCGAAGGCTGTTAAACATATGCCTTAGAGTAATCTAATCTTGAATGGGACCATAAACGTTGTAGCTTCATTATGCTGCCAGAGAATAGTAACCACTTTGGTTTATTGCTAAACAAATCACAAAAATTTAGTATGCAGTTAAGATTTTTCCAGTCTGAAAATGTCGACTGGTTACTTTTAGTAGCCACTCAGGTTCTATTAGCAGTTCTCTCAGGTGACTTCCTGTCACCGATTCTCAATCGCCATCATGGGCACAGATGAACTGCTGGCTTGTTTCACGTGGATCCTTCTAGGCTTTGGAGAAAAGTAGGTGTGTAAGTTTCAAGGAGGAAAGACGAGCTTTTTTAAGGCATCTGGAGCGCCGCCGGAGAAAGCGGAAGGATTCGCAATGAGGTAATAAGAAACGCCCTTCCGGCCAGCCATTTCTTCAAAGTGGGTATTCTATCAAACACTAAGTGACTGTTAGGAATAAAACAGGTTTTTCGAGGATTGCTAACGGAAACTGTAGAATCCTTTTCCTTCTTTGCTAGAAGCGTTTGGGCGCAATGCACCGCTGTAGCATGCACTTGGAGAGAAAGGCTTGCAGCCGGTTCTATGTGGTCACCAACACCCCTGGTCCTGAAGATGAATGGCCATAGAGAGTGGCGCCCAATTAGTTCAACCAATCACAAAAACCTGTTTCTACTGCCGCTGACACAAACTTGTCCAACTCGTTCCTGAAGACTGGTTCGGCAGGCTCTGCAACTTCATGAACATGCCCTGGCTGCTTACAGTTCCACCCCTATCACATCATGCTAATTAAGGCCAGACAATTTCACCATGAGATTAGAGTCTTGAAAGTGTAACCATGAAAGCATTGTGCACGATGACCTCACTAATCTGCATTACCACACAGAACAGTGCCATCTAGGTAACGCTAATGTCAGGATTTCGTTCAAGAAAATTGGTGTGCCAATGATTCAGTCCCGTAGTGATAGAAACATCTTATTGGGACTTGGCTCACCAAACCCAGGCTGACCCCCTGAGTCACAAGCAATCACCATCCTGGAGCTAGATAGGTCTAAGGTCTCCAATAGCAGGACGTAAGGCACCTAATTAGAGTCATTCTTTCGACGAGACCCAGAAATCTCCGCCTCGCTATTTTTACTGATAACGCGAGTAAGTGAAATGTGAATATTGTTTGTGTGTATTGTACGAATTGTGCAAGCCCGTATCGATCTCGAAGCCAGCACTAATGGCAGTAATTATATGAAGTGAAATGGAGGCCCTCTGTTGGACTTTGTGAGAAGGCGCTCCATCATTTGTATGCTTTAGAAGAGCCAGAGTCTCTACCGAGATGGTACAATTTATATTCCGGACGCGATCTAGATGGTATGGAGAGAGATCAGAGAAGGGTGGACCAGATTCTCATGTCTGGACATGTCTAGCTTGTCACTAACACATACACTAACCAGCGGACCACCAAGGGGACGGGACGGACAGTGCTACCCTCATGAAATACTTTGCCATAACTTCAACCTTCTAAGAGCCCTACAACCACTTCTGCTCTGCACATAGATATCACGTTTTCCGCTAAAACAACCGAGCTCTCAGCAGTTAGATGTTACTCCTCCAAGTTGAATAGCCATCATAAAGACTTGGCAAATACAAGTTAACTCTTCAACGTGCGATGGGTGTAAATGATTTTAATTGTGGTGGTTAAATAATCAAATCTAATTTAATGCAGAGAATGCTCATTCTGACGTTCTCAGTGGTGGGCCAGCTGACAATAACTTCGTCACTATTTCAATGAAGACCCTTTCCAGTATTGCTCACATGCCGCCTCCAGTCACGTACTGCTGTGCCTACTTAGGATGGTCCAGTTGAACGGAAGGCCCGCATGGAAAGCGGGCACAAATAGTATCATTTGTTTCCTGTCCTTCTGACCGGATATGGATTTCACATTGGAATCATCAAGTTTGTGTTCGACAGAAGTTCGACTTCCTTTTGGACGTAACAAGATCGGATTCAAAAAGAAAAGGCGTACGGAAAGCGGATAACTCAAGCTAATTGAGAGCAGATTTATCGGCACTTTACGCAGGAACCTCAGCACTGTCGCAGGACCTGGAGGGCAGCTATTCCTGTAGCATTGCGGCTGGCTGTGGTAACGAAATGTTCGGGAGAACTGGTCACTCTCCTTGACCAAGTTTCCATTCCTTCGGGTATCTTTCAGAGTAAGTAGTTTCTATTCAGAGTTATTATATAACACACACACACACACACCACTGCTTGGCTATCAAGGATAACAGACCAGTTAAGGTTAATTTATTGCATTCGATGTAAACTGATTTACTTTTTTATAGTCGAGCACATAAATAAATACACTGCTCGGAGAGCTTAGCCTTGAGAGAAAAAGATTTGGAATTGTCACACGCGCTCTGATTATTACGTTCGTATGGGTCAAATTTAAATTCTACTGAATGCTACAGATTCCTTGAAATAAATTTTAAAGCTTCCCAATTTTCAATCTTTGACACAAGCTAGTTTTTTTTCTATGAAAATATTTTGGTTTAAATCTTGGGACTCTAGCGATTGGTAAATATTATTACCTTGTATAGTCAAGTTATATGGCTCTTACGGTTGACCTCGTTCGAGAATTCTCAAAAAAGACGCAGGCGCCACCACAAAGAACAATTAGTTAAGTCATTTAGGCAATGCGGATGATCAACGCATCAGTCAGGAAACAGATTGCCTAAGATGGCTTTGTCAGGAAGAAGAGGAAAAAACCTTGAACCAGGGAAAGTCTTGCAAATTTTCACAAGAAACATCCAGTTTTGAGGAGGTCCCCTGAATCCGAAAAAGTGATTTTTAAGAAATGGAATGGGCGTGTGTGTGAGTGCAGGAAGCTGGTTTGTCCAGGAAATGCGAGTGTAACTTAACGACCCAGGAAAATACAATTAAAGACACTTGCAGGGAAGAAGCAGTACGAGTAGGTTTCCCTCTAAAAGTGTATCTCACGGTGGAAAGGATGGTTCGTAGCAGATATTGTAAAAGGAAACGGAATCATTGTGTCCGTGAACTTCTCGAGTTTCTCGTGCCTCCTCACTGAATGGATTCCTTAATTTTGTGGGAGTTTCCTTAGGTGCAAAGAGTAGTTTCATAATCTATTTAATGTTAGTAATACCTGAGTATGTTTCAAAAATCTAAGTTCTAGAAGTGAATGCAAGAAAAGTCATGTGAGTGACCACTACAGATTTTTGGTTGAGCATTAGCTTTAGAGGATCGCCGGAACTGAGAATCATCCAGGTGGAGCACAAAAACGCAGCTTCCGTTCTTACCACAAGCATTTAGGGAAAAAAAGAAAAACAAATTAAAAATCTACTTCCTTTTTAATGTAAATTAACTTGGCAACTAAGAAGAAGAGGAAGTGGATTCGCCATCACATACGGGCAATAAAAACAAAGAATCCGCACAACCGGAAGTATAAATTTGAAGGAATGTTGTTGGGATGTAAATTGTGGGAACTGTTTTGTATTATAATGGGAATATGGAATAATTTGTCTGGCAGATATAATGTGTGTGTGTGTAACGCGGACAATAACAATGTAATTGTTGTGTCTAATTTAATGGCAAGTTGCAAGTGTTAGCCAAGCTAACATACACACTGACACTGACACAAGCTTCCCAACTCTGCCACAAGAGGCGCCCTTGGGCTATACACAAACACTGGCTCATTATTTATGCATTTATGTATATTTCTGTGTATAAGTTAGCTCACGTGGGAGATCTAATACATATTTAAACAAGGAAACTAAAGTGTATTTATTATTTTGCCTTCTTTACCTATTTCGACGCCAATTAAATCTTTTTTTACAACTTTTATCATTGAAGCGTCATTGAATGAAGAAATACAATGAATCCAAATAAAAAATAAAAGACGCTGATGGCGATGTAATAAGCTAAAATCCAACCGGAACTTTCTTACTGCAATAAGTACACTACAGGTGATCACTAACGAGATACTGGTTAATGCGAACAAGATTTGCTAACCTCTGCCTTTCTGATCTTATTCAGGAGCGATTTGAATTGATGCCCCTTATCATCTCGGCCAACTAATTGTCTTCCACATTCTGTAGCAACCAAAACTGGGTGATTGGCTTTTCTCTGCCCAGATCATGCCGGTGGCAAATAGAGTTTAGCGACAGAAGGAGGTGGATTGGAACTAATATCATTTGACGGACAGTGTGTAGAGCTAGCTGTCAATGTCTCAAGAGTGCGAGCCTCCTTATGCATTTTAAAAAACCTTACATTAGATGATGGATGACGTTATGGTGGCTTTTAAGGAAACTTCAGCAGAGAAGGAAGCAGAGAGATGGAAAGAGAGTTCAGATCCTGTTTCTCCACCGCTCGGCTAATCATAATTTGGAAGTTTAATATTCAGGTGGATGAGAGAGCCCTGTGGTGGGCAGCTAATTGAAGGTTTGCGGCAGTTACGCAATCCACTGGACGGACTGGAGGCTGGGGTTGTGATCAGGCTGGACCGCTATCAGCCCAAGGCCATGGCTCCATCACTAATTTTTTTTTTTTTTTTTGGCGCATCGACTGCTGAGGTCATTAGCGCCCCTAATCGTTTTTTTCCTCTTTTCTTTTATCCACTCGAGCTGGGTCTCCATCACTAATGCCTCTATAATAATATTATAAAAGCCCATTTCCTCTCCCAATCGGCCGCCAATTAAAAACAGCCTTTCCAATTAAGTGCTATTTATTTTTGAGAAAAATAGATGCTACTTCTTGCAAGTCGCGGCAGACTGCCTCTAAGTGCTCACAAAAGGATTGAATCCGGTTCTCACCGGAAAGGTCCTGCTGAAAACGAAGAAGTGGATTTTACAAATTGATCTGTGCAGTCTGTGGACCGCATTACTCAAAAAATCGGGAACACCTCGGATTTGTTCTTCTTTTTGGTGTTTTTTAATTCCTTCATCCGGAAAGGAAGAGAATTTACTGCCATCTTGCAATCACATGGTTTAGTTACTTTGATGAGCAATCAGCCTAAGGACTACTAGCTCATCACCATCATTTCAGAAAAATAATAAATATCTGCACAATTTGATCTCACATAATGTACTTCATAAATTTTTATTTTATCCGTCATAGCAGGCCTATTTGGTACCGCTGACCGGCTTTGGACTTAAATCCATTATCAGAAGTAGATAGTGTAGAGATTTCGACTCGCACGACACTGGATTTGCTGACTCAGTCAGCTGACAAAATCAGCTACTGAAGTGCGAGACGGTAACGGAAGTGAAGTGGAAATCACTGCACTAAACTGATGCATTCTACCTCTGATGATGCATGAAGTATTTGGGGGTATTGAATGGCAGTCATGTCAGCAACCCCAAACGTCCACAAAGATGTTTTTTTTTTTTTACTGTAATTGGGTTTTAATTACTGTAATTAATACTGTAATAGTTTGGTATGTTCGTACTTTAAGTATAGAGCCAGTTATCGAATTATATAAAATATAAATATTTTATGAGGAATACGTTCACGGCCACGGATGTCTCTGGGTGGAAACCTTTCCTAATTTTGGTAACCTTGGCAACTGCAATAACGTGAGAAGTGATCGCCACAGATTTAAGCAAAACTTTTTTTATATAAATCCGGATTTCATCGCAAGCATCCGTTTATCCTTACAATTAGCTCCATAAACACGTAATGGAATTGCGTCACAAGACAATTGTGGTATTAGGTCATAGACATGCGGAGTGGCCGCCATAGAGAAGGCGAATCACTGCTATTGGATGGCCGGACATACCATATTGCAGCAGTAATTACAAGAGATTAGAGCTCCTAGAAGTGGGGTCGTTATCACAATCCACACTTCCTCCCCCTCTGCGCCTCCAGCTCTATAGTTCTCGCTTGGCCTTGTCAAATATGTCGTCCAAGAAAATTATTTTTATTGCTGTTATATAAGTGTGCAAATATTTGTTTGCTTTATTTATTATCTTCCATTTCTAAGATAAAATATTAATTCTGCAAAAAAAACTTCTATTAAGAGATATCACTTGAAAGAGTCGTACCAAGAATTGCAAGAGTTGAACCTAAAAATATTGCGTAATTCCCGCGCTAGCTTCTAACTTATTAGTCAACACTGAACTCATAATAAAACTCCACCAAAACTAAGACGATAACAGTAAAAACATTAATAATTAGTCATAATAAAAATAAAACCTGCCATGAACACTTTCCCAACACCAGCTGTTACATCTCTAATTGTATGGACCAATCCGGACAATTTTACATTTAGGCGGAATCCCATTGGACAAGTTCTAGGTGTCGATTAGACCTGTCCTAGAGAGCTGGCAGGCAAACAAACTGGGGGATTCAATGACCTGTCAACATAACTGTCACATTGCTAAGGAGCCTTTCACGTTATATCCATCGCTCCCATAACCCTAGGGAACAGTTTGTTCCGGAAGAAAGCTACAAAATAAAAGTTTGGTAAATCTGTTTAATAAGTACCTTTAGAGCCAGCCATATGCCTTTCTTCCGGTATACCGACTATCTTAAAATCTGAAATTCTAGCTATACCTTGAAATGTAACAAGATCTCCCAATGTTAGACTGTTCTTGAGTGGCCCTCTCTAGACGGGGTTAACAGATCAAAGAAATCTTCAAGAAAACTAATATTTCCGCGAAAAAAAAAGCAAAAGAAATAAGATAAGATATGAGCTGTTATTTTTGAAAGTGGTATAAGTCCATTTGGAGCTAAAAAAAAAAAAATCGTTTATTTATTTAAGAATTGTAATAATTATTATTTCATAATAAAATTTAAAAGGTGTATAGTGTTAATAACATCACTTGAATAGATTAAGGTTTACGAATATTTTTAAATTAATTCAAATGCAAAACCTTAAATATCTCGATACATGGAAAAATGCGAGTTATACCACTTTAAAAAATAACAGCTCATATTTAATAGGAACAGAATATTCAGGAAGCGTAAAGGAAATAGTCGGCGCCATTTTTTGAAGAAAATAACAATTTTAGACAAACGCACTTCCGGCCATAACTTCAGTAACTGTAGCGGCAGCCACATCAAAAGGGAATAAATATCAAAGTTCAGTTATGACTACATTTTTTTTTAGACCTTCTTCTGATAACAGAAGGCCGCCCCCCACTGGGTAATATTTTTTTATGAATTTTACGCTTTTTTTTCGAGTAAATCTTAAAAAGGAAATCTTAAGAAAATTCAGGACTAGAAAAAACTGAAACTCGCCGATCTGATTAGTTTGTAAAGCATTAGAAGCGTGGTTAAAGATATTAAAAAATTTGTATCGGTTAAATGGACTTTTATTTACAATATCAAATCTGCGGGGAGGAGTCGCTAGATTTTATTAAGTTTGGTGAGGGGTCCGAATTTTAAATTCTATTGAAGTAAAAACTACATATTTCGTATTATTTATTAACTTTAATCGGGCGATTTACGAGCTATTTGGAGAAAATAGCGAAAGACTGAAGAGAAAGTAAGATTGGATTAATAAACTGCTGAACTATGCGCTGCGGTTCTCTCTCTAAACATACCAAAACAAACTGATAACTAAATAACATGGAGATGAGGCGACGGCGGCAAACGTTAGAGAGATGGGAATAACAACAACCTTGAGCCAAGTTGCGCCGAATTATTAATGTGACATTTAGAGCACAATGTTTCTGACCTTCTGCAAAAGCCGGTTTGTCAATAAATATGTTTTTATTTTGTGAGTTGTTTTGTTTTTATAGAAGAATAAATAATTCCGATTTCCTCTCTCTTTTTATTGTCATGTTTACTGAGAATATTATGTGCGTGTGTTTGTGTGTGTAGAGAGAGAAAGGGGGGAAGAGAGTTGTTTATTCTTGTTAGAAACATCACCAACACACAGATATATTTAGAAACAACGTGGGGAATTTTATAATGTTGGAAGGTAGATTGGCAACACTGTACCAAGTATTTATACAGTTAGAAGCCAGCCCTCCCCATATCTCTGTGTAATTGAACACCACACGGCCTGAACATTTCGTTCTTCATATATTTATAAATACATCCTTTAAATTTGTATTCAATTATCATCACAATTTGACATTTATTAGTCCTTTTGATAATTGGTTTTTAATTGGAAATCTTTTTTAATTTTTATGTCGATTAATTTTCAAATGAAATTCTAGTTCAAATGGACTATCAGCATTCTGAGTGGCTTTATTCAGATGATTCCAGTTCGATTTCACTGATCGCTGGAACGGCCAAAAACCACTAGAATTTTTTACTGATTTTACTAAACGGAGAAAGCACTTAGTTAATTGACGACCACGCTAGAATTTCAAGGCCCAAAACTCTGTCACTTCCTCCAATTCTCACATAGGAGGGAACTACCCTATACCAGCGGGCGATCGGTTCAGGCAAGAACTTGCGAGAGTCCATCCTTTGAAGAGGTTGCCAAGACGAAATTCTTTTCATAAAACCGAGTTCAAGGGGAAGTTCTATTTCCCCTGAAACTACAGCCAACTTATGTTAGTGAAACTTCTAAATTTCTTAAGAGTCGCGGGACGTTTCACGTTTCCGATTTCTGGAACACGAAACAACCACATTTCTTGTGTAAACTCTAATTTCAAATACTTGCACGATCAGACATGCTTTTTCTGGGGCCAGGGGTTATAACTGGAGGGGCATTGGGACAGAGAGCAATCACACCAACTTGGACAGGCATGCGCACTTCAGAGCACCTCGTTTAGAATAATGGAAGCTTGTAGACAATGTCCTGTTGGCATTCCACTTTGGCAGCACGCCATGTGCGCTCTCACGGGGCGCTAGTCCGGCAAACAATTGGCGTTTTGTTGTAACCATCATACATACAGTCCCACGAACAGGGCGTGTGTCGACCATGCATACATCGGTAACTTCTCTGCGCGCTCTTCGTCAAGACGTAGAACAAAAGGTACCGCCTCCTCTAAATTCTGCACACAGAACTCGGCCGACAATTTCATGGCCATCAGCAGAGTTCGCATTACTCTAAAGCTGAGTTTCCCAACCTTTTTTTGGCGTACCACTTGGTAGTACATCATGCTAAATTGCACCACTTCGTAAAAATGATTGTATTTCGTGAAATTTATAATTCCGAGCGTGTTATTTGGTAATTATTATCTTTATTTGTATAGAGATACAATGTATCTGTTACAAAGGAGTTCAAGTTCACTTTATAAACTTTGTAAAGTGTAAGATATTAGTTTTAAAACTTTTTTTAAATAATTAAAAATTGTGTACACATTTTTCTCTTCAAAATTATTAATTAATTTACAAAGTTCTTCTTTAGGATTATTATATTTGTGCTCAAATCTTCCCAAATTAATTTCTTTTAAGCATTCCAACTACCTGTAAGTACCAATTAAATTTAATGTTGCTTGGATAGAGCTTACTCCATTACAAATTAATGGAGAAATTAAAGTCTCTCTTTAAGCAGATTTTCACATAGTCAGTCACATGATATTTCTATTAAATTTTCTTTATCTTTTATTGGATAATGATGTAGCTTTTCCTAAATTTTCTTTAAAGAAGAGGAGTTTGAAATCCGAATTATCATTTGTGTTTTCGGGTTTTGGGAAAATACTCCATAAAAGACCATTTTAATTCTATTAAAAGTGCTATTATATTTTCTCGTATATCTTGAGACACAATTTCCCTTATTACTGTACATATTAACAACTTTACTGTATAATATTATTATTTAAAATAATTTTTATGAATAATAGGGGAACAAACTTTTCTTTATCGATTTAATTTTTAATGTCCGCCATTATTGATTATTTTTCGCGTACCACCAACCAGCAACTCGCGTACCACAGGTTGGGAAACGCTGCTCTAAAGCATTCATTTCTGCCGCACTTCAATTCACCTCAAATTTATTTGTTGAACGCCTCAATTTGGCTCGGATTGGAGAGAGTCGCGTTTCCTCTAGTATTCTCCGAAGCTTCAGCTTGTCTTAGAGCGTTCTTTTTAATTCATTGATTTATTTTTTGCGTCGACCGAAATAATTTACTAATTACATGAACTCTGTTAGCTACATAATCTTAAAAGTTTTATAAGTACTACTTCATTTTTACTACTTAATGAGTTCATTATAAGAAGGAAATATAACCAATTATCTTTATTTCCTTTAATCAAGGGAAGAAGAGGAAGTATTAAGGCTGTGAATCTGTGTGCTGGAAACGATTCCAAAAAGTGGAAGATTTGTAAAATTTTTTCTTTAACAATCTACTAATTCAAAGGTTATCTGCTAGGGTGAACAAAGTTGCAGGTATGTGCAGACTGACACAACTGCAAGCATGCAGCACTGGAAGAAATAGCATATGTAAGCAATGAAGAAGAAGAAACCAAATTGCAGCGTTTGTGCAAACTCACTGCAGGGCGGCTAAAACTGGCAGTACTGCCAACCTACATCTCTTGTGGAGTAGACAAGAAAGTGAGAAGCAGTGCCAACAATCTGCTGACTTGGCAGACATATTCAGCAGGCTGTGGTTTGTGCTGAGCAGGCGACCATTGACCGGCCTTAACCGCCCCCCCCTTCTACACACACATTGCAAGCCCCAAGCAAATGCCATTCATTCCCATCAATCAGCGATTTTATTTTCTCTCTGCCATAAATGGCCGCACCACAATCTGCTGAGCTCGCCAATCTGCCACATTAAATAAATGGTTGCTCAACCCCTAATTCCGTCACTTCTTCAATTTTGCGTACAAATTTCCTTAATGAGTTGTTTATTCTTACTTTATCTTATCCCTGGAAGAACAAGTATCCCAATAATGCCACTGTTCCACGTCATTCCCTCCCTAAATACACTTAAACCCAAATTCCCTCAGCGTTTAAATTTGATATTCGGTTTGACTCAGACGAGCAGAAGTGACTCTGTTTTGCGTAAATTCTTCAGTTTTTTAGAGTGACTTACCCAAAGTTTAGTTCGGCAGGAGGCTCTCAAAACGCCATCAGTGTAGTTCCCGGTTCTAACTTCTGCATACTGTTTGCATAAAAATACCAAGCGATGTTTGCACGTTGAAGAACTATCGGAAATCCATGAATCTGTACTTTTGTGCAGTACTTTGTTTTTATCTGATCAATAAAATCCATTTAAACTTGGACACACAGCCTACGTTAGGACCTAACACTGGTCCATAACTGTTTTCAAGGGAATATTAATTCCAGATGGTTACTACGTCTCCATGCTTCGCCATGTATCATGGACACCCCCTTCAGTCGGATAAAGGATATTCTTCATTAGTGGAACGAGAGAAATTGGAAGGGTAAGGGGAAGTGGTGGAACTGACGCAGATAGCAGCACACTCATGGCGAGATAACCTTGTCCGCACCAAATAGATTTACCTAACCACAATGTCAATGTTTACATTAAATCTAAATAATAAATTCGCATGTGGTGGCATGATGCAGTGCTCACCGAGATAATAAACACATGCTACAATAACATGTAATTGCCGGACCGCTGCCTTCACAACATCAACAATTTAACAATAACAATAATTACAACTCGGTTGGTGAACTTGTTTATTTCAATTATTGTCTGTATGGTAATTGTTTCATGGGTATCCAGGCTGAGTACACATTGCTCTGGTTTCTCCGTTTGTGGGATGAGTTGGAGTATCTCCTGGATTATTTAAATAGCAATTGACACATAACGGTTGAGATATACATAAGATGACATACGTAATCAGGTAGTGTATGGAAAATGGCCCAGTAAGTGACCGAAATGATCTCCCGTGACCTCTGCTGACCTTTTTACATGTTTTCTCGTTGTGGGGAGAAAGACCTCATGCGTTCCTATATCGAGGCCATTAGGGGCAACTACACCTGTTCCTCAACTTCTTAGCTGATTAAGACTTGTTTCACACAGTGGCAGGAAACTCTCTATATTCTGTTGTACCTACAGTTGCACACATAGACTACCTTTGCAGGGGCCCAAGGTTGGAGCAAAGTTGGACACCCCAACTTCTCAGGGCCAATAACTATCCGACTGCCCCATATTCTAAACTTTCTGGGAGAATGTCCTTCAAACCTGACAACTAATTTGTTTCCCTACAAACGCGTAGCTTGTGTAAGCCGCCAGATACGCCTTGGAATATCGATAAGAAAGTTTAGTTGGACAGTAAGATGAAGAGAATGATTACGCAAGAGGAGATAATAACTGGTATTCCACATGATGGGAAAACGTTACATCAATATTTAAGAATGCAGAGAGAGAGAGAGATCAGGTTTCAACACGAGTCCATACAGATCAGATAGCATCAAGAGTTATGTAAGGGAGCACTGGACAAGGGTGGATTTTGGGGAACCTCTCTTGTGGGATGCTGCCTTCAATCCAAGGAGGTAACCTTGCAGCTAACTCTTCTGTGGAGGACTCACTTCCTCACAAGAAGAACCATCTTCTCTGCATTAGCGCTGCCTCCATGCTGTCAGTCTGTAAAGCAGGTGGGTAATTCGGTGACCCTCCCACTTCCCTTCATTGTCCTCTCCTCTGAAATAGTGTTGCCTCAGTGTTGAACACTTTTTAGTGACGTCAGTGAAGTGGAACGACTACCGGGAAGATAATATGAGGTGTTTTCGTGAACTAAGATATGACTGTACCAAGACAAGCAGTTTTTGTCATAATTCAGTCAACTCAAGAAGTCCGGTAAAGAATATAGCTCACTTGAAGAGTTATTCAGCTAAAAGCGTGATCATAATGTCAGTTTTGAGTCCCACTAAGAGCCGGGTAATGGACTCACTTATTGACGAACTTCTTAAATTGAATAAACAATCAAGATCTTAGGAGAGTACAAAATGTAATTCCATGTTCGCAACAAATGGGATGCACAATCTGTTCCGTTTGCGCCTGAGTCAACCGACCTGAGAAGGATCTTGCTGCCTCTTTGCGGTAATCAGCAACATTGTCCTGGATGCGCTTTCGGTTTGCTGGTATTCGGCCTGTTTTCCAACGCCATTGGTTTCGTTCATCGTCAAACTGCTAGTATGACGTCACTACTAGAATTGCGTATATAGTTTGGCTAATCTTGGATTCATATGGACAATAGATAAGGGTAAAATAAGAAGAGGAGTCTTGCCGTCGCGAAGTGAATTATGTCATCGAAACGAGTAACTACTTCTATTACATACAGCCATACAGAGGATATGGGGGCATGCATTGCAAACACTGCATGAATCCTGCACTGCCAAGTAAGTAAAGGTGAAGGGGTTTGATAGTGTATGTCCTTGACCCTGAACAGGCGTTACTCTGTCAACTATACATGCGCACACAACAGGCTAATGAGGCAACACAATGAGAAGTTGGAACCCGGAAGTAGTGCTGTTAAATCCGGAAGTTAGGTAGGTAAGAGTCGGCAGTGATGATGCAACTGTGGTCTCAAGGAGGGATGGCGGGGGCAGGTCATTCTCCCACTCACCTCCCTCGACTCTGAATCACCCACAGCCACCATGACCACTCACAGGAGCGTGACACGCTTGCGCCACGAATCCTCCACAACACGCAATTCTCTTCTTTAGAACTCTTCTCTTCAATATACTACAATCTTGTGTGTTTCGATGTAAAAGGAAATTCCAAACTATCTCTGTGGTAGTGGCAAGATTCTCTCTTTTACACAACCTCTCTGTGGAGATCATAATCGACCACGTGCTCACACAACCCCACCTTAGTCCATCTATCAACTCAGTTACACATGCGAGCAAATTTTCCACTAAATTGCAAAAACTTTCATCAACCTACAGTGTGGTCTTATTTAAATTACTTAACATGTGTTCCTACAACTCGTTCCCTTAAATCAATGCTTTATCAAGGCAGAATGTGAAAACGTTTGAGACCAACAATCTGGGACTAAACACGACATTCTCTTCAAGAATTTTCTAACTGACTAGATGACCAACTTACATCTGGGGGAAGCAATACTAATGCTATTGGCACACTTGAGATCAGCCGGAACGTGAATCTAAGCTGGTGTAAATACATTACTATGAGAAGTTACCATAGAGACCCAAAACCGATCAAGTTTTTGGTTACCGCAACCTTTTAGTTTTCAGATTTTCTGTTCATACACTTGCATCAAAAACAATTTTTCGTCTACGGGGAGAAATCAAAGTAAGATTTCCGGCTCAAACACAGCTTCAAAATTTTGACCCAAACACAATATCTTTTCTTACTTTACAGGAAATATACCCAAGGTTAGCAGTGAATCTTACGAGAAGACCATCAGGAAGTAAAAATTATTGGAATAGGAGCAGGTTGGAGAACAACATTATTGGAAAGGCTAGTAGCGAGGTAAGCACGTGCAGAAATCTAGGTAAGACGTCAGCAGATCTGCACTCTGGAGTGGGCAGACACTTTCATCGCCACCGTCTTCAGCGCTCCAGCTGCTGGACCACTCACAAGAACTGCCAAATTACAGAATCAGCATCGGGACACGATACGCGTTTTAAACTTTGGGGCAGGCAGTTTAATGGAAGCTGAAAGGGCTTTCTCAGTAAGACAGCGAAAGATGGTGAAGGTGACCTTGAACTGGCACCATTACCTCCCTCAGATACGCGCGCTCACGACGAACAGAGATGACCACCTATCATTGAGGATGTCTGCTGCTACAACTTACTAGATCTGGCTGTTTCAACAGCCCCTTCAACGATCCCTTCACTTTTTCCTAAGTGACACAGCCACATGAATCACACGAAATCTCTTACAATCTAAGCAATCTAAGGGTTGGGGTGTATAAGGAGCCGGAACAGACTAGAGTACCAGTTCATTGGGTAGGTTGAGACGGTCCACCTAAGAAGGTTATTGCTATGCTTTCTAGATAATAGCTGCCTATTTTGTTTACAAAAAAGATGTTGAGCAAGTTTTAGAGAATTGAAGACGTCATTCAGTTACTTAAACCATTCCTTTAAGTAGCACTGATTGTATCGATGTGAAGTAAAAGTGGAAATTAGATCCAAAGGATCTTCTTAAAGGAAACGTGATGGGACATTTACTCAATATTTTCTAAAGCAGTTTCCCATCGGCGGGGACTGTCAAGGAGATGTCTCCTTGATGATTTCCTCAATAACTTAAGAAGAAACACTTCGGCAACTCAGACTACTCAAAGAAAATAACCAAAGCTACACCACTCTGCCGGAAAGGCATAAAAAAGTTATTAATTTTGACGAGCAGCAGCTGGGAGCAAGGTCACGAGAGGGTCTGAATTCTTGGCTCACCAAGCCAATAGTTCCGTGGCTATAACCAGTATTGATGGCTATACACCAGACTGGATGGTGCAAGCAGAAAGGTCCTCAATTACAGCACCCAACCCCCCTCAATACTCCACATCTGCTTCACCTCCTCACCTCCCCATGAACATCTTCTTACGATCATTGCTTTGAAGTGCACAATTATCCAGAGGAAAGAAATGAGAATGCAGTATTGCAGCTGCACTATGAGGTTGGCTAGATGCCAATTGATACACTACTGGCAGATAATGGGCAGAGTGCAGTTGCAATAATGTCTGCAACAGAAGCATTACAGCCCTGACCTCATAGAGATTATGGTATCCATCTATCAGCAATCTACCAACTTTGGGCTCATTACGTCACCATGTACTAGCCTCAACCCATCAAACGAGCTTGTCAAATATTACAAGCACCATGAAATATGTCACCATGGAAAGACTATCACCAAATGGACTGTTTGCAGGTAGCTGAAGCTCAGCTATTCGATTCAATTGGATCCCAGATCATTTTAAATGCGATATTTGAGATCCATTAGCAGAAATTACTAACAAACTGTCCAAATTCAAATCACTACTAATCGTCAATATTAGTTAGAAATGTAACGATTTCAGAGAGGGTAAGTCATGCGAGTGTATCTCGGCAGGTTGGTACCAAGTGGTGCGATACTAGGCCAGAAGACATTCCAGGTGGGGACTCCATTCCCTCTACTGAGTCGGATCAATGAAAGAACTGAATTCGAAGAGAAGCAAAGTACCTGTGACTCTCGACAGTCCCTCAAGACAAACTAAACCTCTGATGTCATCCACCGGGGAAACGACGGCAATACCTAAACAATACCTAGAGGACATTAAAATTAACTACGTTAATGCAAACTATTCTAGAACTTTTCTCTATAGTATATGGTGACCTTGGTACCTGAGGTTCTGGGACGGCCCAGATTTACAAGATAACCACTGGGAATATTGGTAGATAGAACATTTCAGGTATTCTATCGTGTTCATATACCGAATAGAGGACCAATGCCGTGACCAGGCCCCCAATGCGGAGTCTCGCACGGCTGGCCACCTAGTGACGTGACCTCCAACTGACATGACTCCCCACTAGGCTGCGGTTCTGTTATTCTTGTTTGATGTTATAACATCGCTCTCAATAGGAGTTAGTAGCTGACTTCTTGACTGCTTTAGAAAGGGTTCACTGCATCATGACGGTACTTGCAAGAGAAGTGTGAAATCTTAACTCCACACTGGAGTTGTTGGTGCAAAACCGAAACTTCCCTAAATTCCTGATTCGATAAATTCAGTTCAGCAGGAGTTTCTACATTGTACAGAATGTATTTGAATATTTGTTTTAATTTTTTGAAAAGGAAAAAATAAATCCCCACAACCATCAGCTATCCCCCGCCCTACACGATTTTCAGGATTTCCTCGCCGAAAATTCCATCGGTTTTCTTAGGACTTAATGCACTCTTGTTGATCTGCATAATCTATCTGAAATTTCCTTCCAGGAAAATTCTGTCTTAAAAGCCTTCTGGGAAACGGGGCTGGCCATTAATGCCATTGTTTTATAACAAGTGTAGACCTGAGAATAATGAATAATTAACAGCAATAATGTTGGTAATTACCTCAATGAATAAACAATTAATACAAATGGAATAATTATGGAATAAACAAGTTATTCTAGTGGGAATAAAGGCATACGGACACAATGTAGCAGCCACAATTAACTGGTTAAATATATCAGTAATCAGTTCTCAATTTCCCACCTAGAACTTTAGATTATGAATTTACAATCTCAGAAATGGACTTACGGGGGACCACTGGCACTGGCCTTATTGTGCATCACTTAGAAAGTTCTACAGCCAGTTGGGAAGCTACACACCTCAGGAATTCTCCTCTAGTTCTGGAGAACTTCAGGAGTCTGCCCTATCTGGCTCAATGTAACCCTTTTTTTTATTAGAACCTACACCAAGAAATGTCAGCTGTTAACCATAATGTGAGTTTAATGAAGTTCTAGACCAACCTACTCCTGCCCATCCATCTTCCAAATTTTAGAAACAATCCTATCAAGCTGTCAATCACATTAATGGGAGTGAAATGAATAATAAGAAAGGAATGTATAGAACAGAGAGTTACCAAAGCAGAACTAAATAAATTTCGAGCAAAACGGATTGGTGTGGGGAAACTTAGTCCTACTGAACGACTGAGGAGAGCGACACGTTAGCGTGGCGAATTCAATTTCAAAAAATACAAACAGTGGGTATGGTAGACGCAGTCTGTGGCCACACTGACCAACCAGGGGAGCATTTAGGCTAACGTGTTCTCATTCTACTCCGGAGTAACCACCGTTCAAACCATTATCGTCATTAAGAAATATTTTAGCCGAAGACAGCTTTCCAAGTATATCTATCAAGAAACTATGTAGATTAGTTAATATTAGAAAACTCATTTTGCCTTGTTTCAACTAAAACAACTATCAGACTACAACAGCAGATTGCTACAATTCATGCGCACCAAGTATTCTTACACTTACACGGCCAGTATTGCAGGCAGTTATATTGCCCCGCTGTGGCCATTATTGCACCAAAAAGCATCAAGTCACAATAAAGTAATAAATAAAGGTAAGTACTACTTACCAACACTGTGCGACCTGAGACTTCTTAGTGCTCGCCCTCGTGTGTTAGGCTCTTCTGCAACAGTCCAAAAGAAAGTCATGTTAATCATAATATATTCAAAATAAATACTTTCTTTGCAAGCATTTTTACACAACTTGTACAACACCCTTGCAACCACTGCGCTCTCTATCTAGATGCAAACCATCTTCATAATGGCGAACGTAATTAGGCCACAATACTTAGTGGGGAATTGGCTCCAATATTTTCATTTATTAAAAAATAGATTTCGCTTTAAATAACAAATGTAGTTTTATTTGAAAAAATTTAATCTCAATTTAGATTTTGCAAATAGTTATTTTAAACAGATGGTTCCCCCAAGGCGTTTTAGCAACCGGCGAATTGAATGGTGCTTTAACCTAAGTAATTGTTACTTATGACTCGGCAGATATTGTTCCAACATCCAAATAGTTTTATTCTCTACCAACCAGGATGGGCTGGATTTATTCATTCCCTAAATGACCAGAAATATCCTAAATGTTTTATGAATAAAATAAATTTTAATTTTCGAAACCATTATAATAACGAATTTGATCAAAACATCACTAAAAACTGAACATGAACATAGTCGTAAATTAGCCAAATCATTAATCACAACATTATTATGGCAGGTTGGATGGTTAGAATTAACAATATTGGAATGGAAGTCGCGCCATAAGCACCACCAGTAAACATTGGACGTTTTCTAATTAGAAAGAATCTGTTTCATTATATGTTAACCAGTTTTTACTAGCAATAACTAATAACAAAATTACAAAATATTTACCTAGATTTGCAAGAGATAAATAATTAATACGTATTCTCAAATAACAACGCTATTCGCTTAATAACTCGAGACAATTACCTAAAGTAACTGATTGTGACACAGATGCAGAACATGCAATGAATATATCTGTAGATTACATAAAAAAATTATTATTATAAACAAATGCTAATTTTATTTTAAACTCAGATGTTAATAACAGAGTAGTCAGCCAAGTTAGTATGACAATAGTTATTCAATAAAACGGATGTTCTTTTTTATGATCTACATGTTCGGTAGGTTAGGAGCCGGTAGTTGGACTAGCTAATCTGTTCGGGAGAGGGTGAATCCCCGTATCAGGACATCGAACAGTGGCTGATCCTTATCCTACCGAGGATTAGTTAGCTAAGAGTAAGGCTCTGAAAGCTGCAAGAGATGAAGAGGTAATGGTAGTCACAACTGTGGAGAGCAGGAAAGGACGATTGCCCAAGAGTTCATTTTGCACTGCCGGAGGTGGCATCCGGCCAAGTAAATACACCGTGTCAACACTCCCAGCATCTTGGCCAATTTATCTTTTACTCTTTTTATTTCTTTCCATTTTCTCAAACATGGACGCGCACACATCTCTAAGGCTGGAAACATAGTGGAGCGGCGCGCAAAGCGGCGATGATAGCGAAGAGCAAAGCGGCAAAAACAAAAACTAGAAATAGATAGAGTTGCTCTATCTTCGCTTTGCTCGCCACTATGCGCGGTCCCATATGGTAACTTGTGTTTGATTTCGCCGCTTCGCTCTTCGCTATCAGCGCCGCTTTGCTCGCCGCTCCACTATGTTTCCAGCCTTAGTGACGCACACGAGAGCAGGTTTAAAAATAACCGTGATGGCCGAATGCAACAGCACACCAGCAGACTGGTTGTGACCAAAATTCGCCGCCCCTCATATAAAACGTTTTCACTCCACAGATTAAGTGATTAAATGGCTGCCGCCTCTATGCTCTGTGGTCTCTTCTTCTCCGAAATGATTTCTGATCCGACTAAATCTGCGGGTCTTTTAACATACAGAATCTCGATCAATCTGAACGAAGATTTTGATCTGGATTAGATGAAATAGAGCCAACCAGCGGATTAGGCCTGCTGGCTGTCCGAGGACCAAGATGAAGGAGAAAGGGCAGGAAGTGCTCTTGGAGAGAGAGAGAGATTGCGTCACCCTACGCACAGACCGAGTGTATGAGCAATTAAATGTTAGTAGAATGAGCGGACAAAGACGATTAGCAGAATGGGCCAGAGGTCGACAGCGATTTAAAGGTCACAGCCCGCGTTATACACCGATCGTGCTGCACAAACTCTTGCCCCAACAACTATTACCACGTCGCGCACCCTCCTCACCATCTTCGCCCACCACTCCTAACTGTAGAAGAACTTACTAACTTCTCCCACTTGTAAGTGACATTCACTTCCAATACTGTGCCAACTCGTGGAGTAAAACTTTCAAAACACTAACAACAATTTATTTCGAGTAAAATGAAAATGAATCAACTTTATTAAGTTCAGAGAAAACGGCGGGAATCATTTTAAAAACCTCTCAGGCCATTTCCGCTTCCCTATAAGTTTCTTTACTTTAGCCTACATTACTTGTATAAAGTCTCAAATAAGGGAATAGAATGCCTTCAGGTCAATGATTACTTCCAACGGATTTTCGACCACTAAGATACCCTGGGGTCCCCAAAAAAATCCAACAGGAATATAAATGCTAGAGCCTCTGAAAATGTTCATTTTGGAGACATTCTCTAGAGTCTAGACCCAAACACACACTTTCAAGGTCATATTCTCCAAGAATTGGTACTGAATACAGATGTCAATACTCCTTAATAGAAATAACTATTTCCCTAGTTCAGGGATCGGCAACCAGCGGCTCTTTTATCCAAATCGTGTGGCTCTTCAGCCTCCCCAAAATATATTGTATATTTTAATTTTATTGAAACGAATGAAAATTCCATTTATTAAAGATATTTTTTCAAAAATAATTTTAAAGTGACAGGTTCGAAATTGAATAGAATTATACAATATCAAAATAAAGTACTTGATTTATATTGTAAGACTGCCGCCTTTTCACTCCTTAAGTTATTATTTGTATTTGTTTATTTACTTTGCAATAAGTGAAAATAAATATATAAAACATTTAAATGTTATTGAATATCATAAAATAATAATTTGTGAATACAAATGATCTACAGAGTTTGTTTACACTAACATCGTTGGGGCTCTTGGTAAGATTTATTAAAATTATTTAAGGAGAAATGGCTCTCTACTTAAAATAAGTTGCCGACCCCTGTTCTAGTTGATTGTTATGTGATGTAATGCTGGGATTATACTGCGGTGAGAAGATGCATTAACCAATAGAAATACAACCTGAAACCTCGGTTACTATGGTAACTGTGGTAAACACTTGCAAACTGAACTATTTCCTCAACTTTGCTAAGAAAAATAACCAGAAATTAGACAAGAAACGATTCACATCTAAATATTTGTACGTAAAATTGCTTCAACTTAAATTATATTTATTAATAATTGACACACAATGGTAAAGATTTGGTTAAGTAGTTTCGCTGTTATTATTTTAATTTAGGGCGAATCAACTCATTTCAGAATGTGAGTTTAAAATTTACCAGGTGCTGACTGCTTCTGTGATTTCAATGAAAAATTTGTTGTTTTAAAGTATTAATGGAGTTTGCAGTTAATAGTAAGGTTAGCCGAGAGAGAATATTGTTACAGATGTGTCTCCAAGGAGAACGAGTGGCTGTTGAAGCCGAACTGGGGGTGAAGAAGTTGAGGGAGATGTTTCCATTGATAAGGGGGTGCACTGTGAGTAGTAGAGGCAAGGTCAATGTACCAGCATCCCTTCCTCGTAGGGGAAGAAGGACCCCTCTCTAATGCAAACACTGCATGAATTATTCAGACTGGTAAGACTTTGCATATTTCCAACCCTGCCATTCTCTTCGACTTCCTGCATC
Organism: Rhodnius prolixus; assembly: GCF_049639745.1. Lineage (NCBI taxonomy): Eukaryota > Metazoa > Arthropoda > Insecta > Hemiptera > Reduviidae > Rhodnius > Rhodnius prolixus. Next base: position 788,891 of record NW_027411636.1, on the reverse strand, counting down.
GGATCTGAGCCGAGGGGTCTGTCTCCCTTCTACATTCCACACATCCTGCCTGCTACACTATCGTACATCCATCCATCCCCCCAAGGAGGTTCGCTGCAGCATTGTTTGCCTAAATAAATCTAGCAGCTCCCTTTAATGCTGCTTCTATTTCCACTCACTTCCATGCCCTCTGCTCCTCCTCTCGGAGAAACGTGTCCAATTCGTTTAGCTCAGTTCTCACCAAAAAATGAGAAATTTAAAAACATCAGACCAACACCCACCACTAGCTGACTGATCACAACGAAATAGCAAATCCCGTTGGACTACCCGTAACTAGAAGTCCAGAAATTATGAAGTTATTTCAAGCTGGGACGGTAAGATCCCTGAATATGTGTAGGGAATCCCCCCGTTCGATTCATGTACCAGTTGAAATCAATCAATAATGGAATAGATCGCGCAAAGGGAGGATCAATGATCCTCGGTCGTTGACCGAGTAACCCCTCCAAGTGGTGGTGCCCACGTCCCTTAAACAGCAACAATACTAATAATTATTTAGAGGGAGCAGCCGTACAGTATATCCGGTGCAGGACGGCGGTTCCCGCACAGCAGATCGCTGGCGGCAGGTGAGCGCCGCAGGAAGCAGGTGTAACCGCCTAACTACTCACTCTTCCTTTCCTTACAATGTTGCCATATTATTTACTTTGAGACGCCCGTTGCGAAAAGGGCGTCCGTTTCTTCCTCTTAACCCTCATATTATGCATTTAAAGTTTTTTATACATCGAAAAGTTGAAGTTCAAAGAAAATCGCTTCACCAGAAATGGGAATTTTTTGGCGTCCATTTCTCACACATAAAGACTGTCGATTTTTTGAACTTCTTTTCACATACATCGAAGTAAGGGTTTTGGGACACCAAAGTTTTATTTATTGTAGTGAACCTACATCAATTCCAAGAAGTGTTTAGAGGGAACTCTGAGGATTGTGGACAAAGGATGTCGACAGAAAGTATCCCCCTCAATTAGGTTAAGACCTGATGTTGACATTCAAATTTGGATTTAAGGAGAATGTTTAGTGGCTTCAAATTATTTTGGTCTTTCAATTTCCAAACGGTAGAAAGCTCATGGGCAAAAAACATTTATTTGCAGTGAAAATTAATGTAAGAAATGGCCATCGTGCGGAAACTGCACAACTTGTCCGTCCAAAAAATACCTTCGGATTCTCAGGTCACACATCAATGTTATCTCCACTGATAACAAATATTAGAACAGGGCGTATGTTCCTTATCACGGACCGCGTCCTTAGCAGCAGCTCCTTATCTCGTTCCTCAAACAGACCGTTATGCTTTGATAAGATTGTCCAAGTTTTCTGAGGGAGGAAAAAAAAACACTGTATACATAAGTATAATTGTTGGTGACCTTGAACAGAGCCAAGTAGTGGGGGAGCGTCCATTAGCCGCTGGTTATTTTCGTGACGCCCCAGGTGAGTGAAGTGGTTTGTTGCAGTACACACGGTCACGGTGCTGTCTCTTTCACTCCCTACTACTATTACACCAACTTTCGGGATAATTCTGAAAACCGCCCACTCGCCAAGAGAAGGGCTTACTCAAACTAGGGTTGTGGAAATTCTTACATAATGTAATAGGATATATTCGGGATCTCAAATCGTCTATTAGAGCCTCAGACCAAGCTAGAGTATCATGAAGTACAGTATCATTAAAGTAATTGCTTATTTTTTCAGGCAGGGCTTAACGTCCAACTACTAATTAGGTGTCGTGGACGGAGGCGACTAGCAAACATACTTTGCTGTAAATTTCTTTTATTAACCATTAAATAAAATCCAAGGCCTAAGACCGGGAATCGAACCCAGTACCACAATACATATTAGCTTCGCAGGTCTCGCCTCTAACCGCTCGGCTACCGAGTGGCGCCTAGAGTATCATTATTTTTACCATATATTAATAACAATTAGCTGTAATCATTGTACAGAATCTAATCAATGGACGCCATCGTCCAGTTCTCCTCACTAGGGAAAGAGATAGAAGTCTATACCGTTCTTTCTTTCTGGGAGTAATCATGGATTTAGATGGTTTTTTTTTCCTCATGGATGGTTGGGGGCAGAGACGAATCGATAGTATTGGAAGCCTGACTGAGAAGTGATCCAAATCCGTTAAAGAATTGAGTCATTGACCTGGAACAGCGGTGCCACCCCCTCCGCGCTACGCGACTATCACTTCACTCACAGGCCGCCAGTTTCGCGTCCATACCTCCACGACACAACTACAAACAGAACTTTCGGCCACCACTTTACTACCCACGTCCTGCTAGCAAATGTTTTCTCTTTCTTCTCCACTTCCTGCAGGTTGTGTATGAAGAGGGTGGTCTAAGTAATTCAAATAAAAAAAAAAAAAAAACAGAAACTAGTCAATTTGATGTAAAGCTAAGCCACAAAAGGAAACAAAAATCAACTTTTTAACCAAATAAGGAAAACTGGTATGTATCATTTTACTGAATCGATTATTTATGTTTTTGTAATTATAAAGGGAGGTTTTATAAACAGTATTAATGTTGGCAAGAATGGAGACATGTCAGGAAAATGCGAGATTGAAGAGAATGTTCAAATTTGCACCCTGAGAATTCTGGCAAGAGAAGGACGTACGCACGTGTGATCATACCAAAGACGCAGAGATCCTTCTAAAAACACTTGTACATCCTGTGCAGCGGTGGAAGGATTAATAATTTAAAGCATTGAAATAGTAATTGGTTGTATCGATTTGTGAGGTGACCGCGGGTATTTACCATGCTATCATGTTGGTAGGGACGAGCTCGATATGATGGAAGCTAGATCGATATTACACCTGCCGCATGTACAATTGGCCCCTTTATGCTACCTCTTTTTTTTCTACTTGCTTCGACATTCCTAAACATCACAGGGACTTCCTCCATTCTCCATCAGATCACCAACCAACTAGAAAATTACCCCTATTTGGTTGTAACTAAGAGACTTCAAACGGTCGATTCCGGTGGAACACAAAATAATAAAACTAAAACGAATGCGAGAAACTTTCTTTCAAAAGAGGTGAGAGAAAATGAAAGGGACATTCAGGGAAATTTATTAAAAGATAATGTTCCCATACTGGCAACACTGCTCGTGTATAGTATTACGTGCGGCAACACTGTTAGCTATAAAATTATCTTTTAACTTTTACAGATATGTGTGTTCTTATTACACAAAGAGAGTTTCATTGTGTATACCGTGTTTGTGTTGGCAGATACAACATTTACCATTTAGTTGGCCGTGGCAGCACATAATGCCTGAAAGAAGGTCTCTCTCTCTATACACGATATGTGCCCCTCCAAAGTCACGAACAATACTACACTAACACAGTCAGGTTCAGAGAGAGACAGGGTGCGTGTGTGAGTGTGTGTGGGATAAGAATATAGGAGGCCATGGCAGGCGGCAGTGCTCCTAAATCACGCGGTCCCGGCGGCATGGTTATCACACTTACTCATGCGCACTGTTTTGCATTTCTATGGACCTGTGTTTTCAGTCATTTACTTTTTCTATCCTATTCTGTTTCTAAATTAGCAAAACCTTGTCAATTTCAATATATTTCAACAATATTTAATAACAGCTACCCTTCTCAGGCATTCAAAGATAACAATCTGTAGTTCAACTCAATCTTAATGTAAGAGGGTCGAATACAAAGCTTTCCTCGGAGTAAATAGCCATTTCTGACTATCGTCGGCATGGGGAGGCATTAGGTTTCCTCAAGGAGCCTGCGTTACCAGCTGTTGGAGATGTTTCTTCTCCAAGGAGGAAGGTATGCCAGGAACCTGGATGACCTGAGTAGATCACAGCTACACACGGTATGAAGTTCACACGTTTTCTGGAATATGTGAGAAGAGGCACAGCGGGGATGTACAGGACATCAGAGAATACGTATCTCTAAACTACCCTGGAACTTCTGTAAAGTAGCTAGGTGGTACTGTACAGTAAGGAGTTGGATGAAATGAGTTCGAATCGACCTTGTTATGCGATTCAACAATGAGCATTTAGTGGTAGCAACTATCTCACAAAATGAATATTAGAAGACGATTTGCCCACCATCTTTAAAATATGTTCAAAATAATAATAAAATCAGGAGTACAGGAGTATTGTAATGTTTTACCAAAATCTCAATTAATCTGAATTAAAGTAACCAGCGGGCTGTTTGCGGTGATGTTGATAGCAGATTTATGGCAGAAAAAGAGAACACGATAAAAAATGGATAGAGGTTATCGAATGCTTTACGATGGATTATATTTTCATTAATTTGGTATTTAAATGAAATGGTAAAATAATGGCTGGCGATTGGTTGGTAGGACAGATGGAGAGCGCGCGGAGGCACAGTACCGTTAGGCGAGATCGAGGTCACAACCCTCTGGAAGACCTCTCTCTCTGTCAATCTGTCTCTCTCTAACACTCCCTCGTTCACACACCAGGATGGCTGCCATCATCATGAGACTGATATGGCGGTTGACGAGATGGACAAGAAACGTATTATTTACCTGCGAGAAAACATCATGGCCACCTCAAGTCACCAAAATGAACTTCTTTCAAACACTTGGGATTTTTACTTTCCTTTATTTTCTTTTTTTGGCGGTAAAAATTAAATTTCCAACAACTTTGCACAACACATTTCACTTCTATGCAAATCAAAACCTCAAACTTCACTGAAGATCTCTGCTCTGATCACTAACTGATCCGATCCGATGGCCTTCAAGAACTTCTCCTCCGTTCAAAACTTTTACTACTACAAAATACTACGAACATTTACTCAAATTTCTACTTAAAAAACAAAAATTATTAACCAAAAAAAGAGTACAATTTATAGAAAAAGAAAAAGAACTGTGAATAATTAAACAAAAACAAAATGATTAAAGGAGAACACTATTGTTAGGTGTTCACTTGGAACTACAGTAACTGACTGGGGCTGGAAGGGTGAACTGAGATCCCCCACCACTGCGCCAAGTGTGGGCGCCCAGTGGAGGGGGCCGCACACACAGACACACACTACCACTTCATCAATTTCTCAACACACTATTTACACCAACACAATCGCACATACTGAAAATATAAAACATCAACAAGTAACAACTTAGACGCGCTCGTCCGTACGTACACCTTCTTAACAACTCACATAAATATCTCTGGCTACATGTCTTCTACAAGCTGGCCAGCTGCTTCCTTCTGTTTCTCTTGTTTTTTCTATTCTTTTAGTGTTTATGAATATGGGTTGGTTGCACTGCATTTATATATATATTAAAACAAAACGAAAAAAACATTACTATCAATTCGGGATTCTTGCGTGCTGAGGACAGCAACTTTGTGACGGACTAGCACTGTCACAGACTTGGAGCAGCGTGCTTGGCACAACAGAAATCCCTACTCATTAAAGACAAACAAGACTGACCCTGTAAACGAACCCCAACAAATGATTCGTATAATAATCTGTGCGTTAAGCAGCTTACACTAAGAATGGAGAGTTGTTCGGAAAGGGCAGTGTAAGAGACTTGTAACCTGCAGGAAGCAATTCAGACCAAATAACTCTCGCCTTCCTGAAATACTGATTTCTTTAAGAGTTCAGCTCGACTAAAGGCCACAAATAATTCTACTCTTGGTAGAAACAATAGCATTGGAGATACCAATTGGTGAATTGCTCTGAATCTGTCTGTATCTTTCTAGCAACAGTCGCGAAGAAAGTATTCCACAATTATGTATTAGGGGAGCTCCAGTTAGTGACCATTTTATTAAACTAACATCTTGCTGCTTCAGTACGAATTGCAAGTTTCCAGAGAATGCTATTACGCAGATCGTAAGGGGGAGTTCACTCGTACTATGTCCGCTGATTTTGTCCAGCATCACAGCTTGCGTTTTTAATTTCTCACCAGTTTAGAATTTTCATACTTTATTGGAAGTTGATCGATCTGTTTTGCTTTATTTTCAGTTTCTGTTAGTTTGAAATAAATCAATGGCGGATCTTCAAATGGATATGATGGCGGCCGAAAAAAGCTATGATTCCTCGATAATGAAATAGCAAACAGTGCTGCCTAATCCACTTTTCGCCCTTGTTTACCGAATAATTTATTCAATAACAGAACAGTGTTGCCAAGTGATTTCAACTTTAAGCGCATCAAATACCCTCCCCCCCACTGCTGTTAAAATTATATTTTTGGGATAAAAAGAGATAAAGAGAAGTGTAGGTTATAAAAAATTTGTTTTAATTTATTTTTCAAGATAATGCAAATTGAATAGAATGTTTAAAATCGATTTGGTATCAAAAACCGAATTCAGTAACAATCAATCGCTCTCAGCACGAAGAAATTCAACTAACTGTAATTTTTAGCACTTAACGGATGGGGGCCTTCCAAAATTGGTCTAAACAGCACAACTCTCTCATTACCTTCTCTCACTGTGGTAAGCGATCGTGTCAACTTCCCACACTAATCTCTCCACCAATGAGATAATTCCGCAGTTCTATTATTAAAACTCGATACAGACGTACTTTCGGTAGGAGGATGTTGGTCGCTGAGGTCAGCCCCACTTAAATTTCAGCTTACTTCGCATTTTTGTTTTACAACTATTTTTCGCAATAGAACAAACTTTTTTCGGATTCAGGGGATCTCAAAAGATCTAGGGGAACATGACGTAATTATTAATGTGATCTATAGAACAAATATCTTGCGATAAAAATGACAAACTTACCTCTGTCTTTGACTTTGTGCGTAGGCGGGCTTGATCCTTTACCTGCAACAAGACAGAAATCTTTTAGATAACGGGAATTTCATTGAAATCAACATATCCAGGCTGTGGATCGATTGTAAGGAACACTTATAGAGCTGCATTGCGCATAATCTGAACATCACAAACTCCAGCTTACCCAGAGAAGCTACATCTGTCATGTGGAAACCACTGAAGGCAAGGTTGACCAATCGAAAGCCATTGCTTCAGGCGGCTGGAGGCAGCTTACGTCTGAGAAGATTCTGTGCTTATGCCATTCTCAGACCTTTGGTTGAATTACTTACCGATGATTGGGTTTTTAGGGGTTTCTTCAGATCCCCTTTTAGAGTTTGGGGGAAGAGAGGGAAAGAAACATCTGTCCATCAGATGATGATTGTTGCGGAGTGTCAGACTATTAGGGTCAGGATCTTTGGCCGGACTGATGGAGGTCTGGATTTGCAGGCTTGGTTAACTAGAGATTTGCAGGTATTGGGCCAGGCTCCTTGAGGACAAATGCTGGAGATAAGGTGAGAGGCTCCTGCGTCTCTTTTGATCGCAGTCTACTAACCCCGAAGCGCTGAGTAACCTCCCCGTCCTCTTTCTAAAAGTTGAACAGGTTATTTCCGCCAAATATAGAAATGTTTACCCTCCACCAAAAGTTTAACTCAATTTAAAAGAAGAAAACTCTGTAATAAACTAAACTCCGAGCAGGAAGGGAGACTGCCATAACTTCAACATTATTAATTAATAGCGAGAGCGGATCGTCGTGGGCAAAGTTTGAATCGCAACTTGGTAAGTTCAACAAGAAAGTTGCTCCAGCTTCACAACTTTGCTGACTTGATCCGAGGGCCACCACCACACTCTGGCCATGCGCAACTTCCATTCCAACCACACATACATCTTCTTGAATTGTAGGCCTGTTATTGTTATAGCCAATAGATCCCGTGGCGTCGGTTTTATGAACTTTTAATTTTGTTATGTTGGTATACTTATCGCTAAAAAGTAAAAGTCAACTGCCAACTGCGTCTTTTACTTGATACAAGCTCTTTGATTCATAAACACAAACAGTTCGCTTGCGACACCCGGAAGGTAGCAAGAGAAGGCCCCCCCGTCATCCCAAATGTAGCCGATTGAGGTTGCATTTCAAAAACCTAAACAAAAATGCATGTTCCACATTCTACCTTAATGCTAAACAAAATTCGTGTGAAATGGTCTTTGTCTCACTAAATTGTCCAGGCTTTAACTTCTGCAGTTCCAGAACTCCAAATATCAGAGAAATATATAATTCTTACAAACTTGAACCAAATTGATAACTACATCCTTCAGAAGGCCTCCTAAATCTTCTTTGAAAATTAATGCTATTTAATTATACATCGAGTTTCGTGGCCCATGCAAGATCATCCATCATCCCTATATGATCACTTGGGATGTTTGACACGTTTCACTTGTTTCGAACTACTTCAAGTGATCGCCAACAGTGCGTCGTGTCCACCCTTATGTGGGAATTCTCTTTCTTATGAGAATTCGGTGGGGAGTCTCAGGAGTTAATGTAGAACAACGAAGAATGAGTTTTTAAATTGCTGATCCCGTCCTAACAAGATAACATGACCTCCCTCACTAAACTGGCACCCAACCGGCCATTAATGCTGAATTACGATTGATTCAGGTCTTTGTAGTGTTGATATAAACTCTATTGAAATAGCTCTCTCAGTTTGGCGAGAAGAATCAGTCTCAGACTGTGGGTTATCAGACAGTGATAACCCACAGTCGACCCGCTGCTATATCGGCCAGATATCACAACTATTCCAATAATTATTCATGTATTCAGTACAGATTACTATTAGCTTTGGGTCAACTAGAATGGATCATCAGCGTGGCGCCATTTTTTTATTCTTTTGGTCTTTCCGTACAATAAAAGTATTGCGGATCAGCCCTGCCTTAACGCTGCAGCTGTTCCTTAGAAATCCCCAGAGATATGGAAAAGTAGAAATCCTAGAATTCTGAGGTCAGTTCGTGAGCATAACTCACTCTTGCACAGTATGAGAGCATAAGGGAGGACAAATCTCTGCTGGAGCCACAATCAAGCCTTGCAGCTCCATTCATCATGCGCTAAAGAGATCACAACCAAGTGTGCGCATGTCCTTGAAGTCGCTGTTACCTCATATACTAAAATGTGGTCAGAGGGGAAAAAATAAAACATAAATACGCTGCTAAAATACATTTATAGTTCAAGGTAGAATATTCTAAAGGAATAATTATGTTTTTTCTTTTCAAATTTAAAAGCTGAATCGCTTATTAATTAACGGATCTCCAAGGTCACTTTTATTGACGTTCACTTGAATGAGTTATGTTACAGCAATAAGATAAGGGAAACGGAAGGCTTTTTAAGGAAAGCAGGGAAACTGGAAAAATCTTGAGGGAATCAGCACTTCCGTCGGTACAGTCTGCAATTCGCTTAAACCCTGCCAATAGTTCTAGGCTGATATCCAAAATGGCGCCACAAGAAGTGAACAGCCTTTGCCCTTGATCGAGTTTTCTTCACAAACTGACCAATTAAAAGATTTGGATTTTCGGGAGCAACATGTGCCCGTGGGAAGGAAATCATTGGAACCATTTCCAAGAAAAAGCAATAATTATTGAAGAGACGGGTGCTTCCGGTCGTGGGCTTCCTTAAGTTACTGAAAATAAAGGTTGCGCTTGTTGAGATTTTCCGTTTTCCAGCTGTTCACCGTAGATTTTTCTTAAAACCTCATGATCTTTGGTAGGTTAGGTGATTAGCTGTCCACGGTCTAATAGAGGCGCTGCCCAAAGACGAGACCTTGGTGATATCACAGTCGGCCTAAATACGCCACGATTACTTATCGATAAGGAGTTATTAAATAAATAAAATAAAAAGGTATTTTTAATAGGCGATGAAAGTGTTCGGTCTATCTGTTATTTCTGCTGTTATCTGGCGTAACCGCGAGCTGGTTAATTGCCTGTCCTTCACAACATGGCGGAGAGAGCGCCATGCTACATGCAGACCTTCAAAGGTTCCTTGCTCTCCACCACTACCTCCGAACTGGGCACAGTTTAATGGCCGTCTCTACATCTAGGTTAGATTCTTATTCCATTCAAATACTTTGGCCTTCCCTTCCACTAACTATTTATATATTGTGACCATTTTTAGCAGCCGCGGCACCTCGTCATCACAGACACCACAATGAATTTGCGCTTCTCAGGATTTAAAACTGGTGCAGTTCAAAGTGCGTCCCGCTAATATGTAAAATACTTTCTTTCGAAGGTAAGTCTATCCTGCAAGTGATAACTTAGTGATAAACATAGGAGTTTCGAAACGAAAATCTGGGCTGGATTTGGAAGAATCTTCACAGATTCATCACAACGGCTGTTTATGTCGCTATAACTTCAGCGAGTTCTGTCGGAGTACACCTGATAAAGCTCTGCGAGGAGTTTGCTGTGCGGTAGTGACATCCTCCAATTAGTTAGTTCTACTGTTAGTTTTAGAGCGGTGCGTCTAGTACAGGGAGTCGAGGAAATATATTGTGAACTGATAAATTAATTCACTTAGTAACATTTTAGTAACAAGTAAATAGAAAAAACAAGTTGATTTAGTTTACTTCGGTAACGCGCAAGAGTTCAGCAAGTATGGGGATATATGTTGCAGTGATCCTATCAAAGATACTAAGCAAATGAAGTATAAGTTTGTTGTTATGTGGTAGTGCACTTTTCGATAGAGTTTAGGTTTCGCCCAATTGCACGGTGTCTATTAATCTTTTAAATACTTTACAGTTTTATTCCGACAATATTCTTCAAGCAAATCAAATTGTGTAACATCATAATTGAAACAAAACATATCCTGCAATCAATCATGAACCGTAAGTGTTGGTGAAACGTAAAAACATTTTCAGAATAATTTATTTTTGTTTTTGCATAATTTCATTCCTTATCAAATACCTATGGAGGGAAAAATAGTGAAAAAATTGTAGAGTACATTTTTTATGTAAATAATAGCGCTAATAAGTCTTAATGGTGGAACTTAGAAGTGTTATGTAGGCGTGTACTTGAGTGTGGATTCCCCCTACCTACGTACGCTTCTATTGGCCAGTAAACACGCCCACTAGACCTCTCTTCGTTCCGCCATTAGGATTTTTAACTCTAAATATTTCAGTGAAAACAGTAGTTTAGAATTTTTTTACTATTTTTTCCTCCGTAGGTATTTCATAAAGAATCAACTTATGCAATAAAAATTTTTAATGAAAAAAATAAATTAATATTTGACTTTACTGTTTTATTCCGACAATATTCTTCAAGCAAATCAAATTGTGTAACATCATAATTGAAACAAAACATATCCTGCAATCAATCATAAACCGTAAGTGTTGGTGAAACGTAAAAACATTTTCAGAATAATTTATTTTTGTTTTTGCATAATTTCATTCCTTATCAAATACCTATGGAGGGAAAAATAGCGAAAAAATTGTAGAGTACATTTTTTATGTAAATAATAGCGCTAATAAGTCCTAATGGTGGAACTTAGAAGTGTTATGTAGGCGTGTACTTGAGTGTGGATTCCCCCTACCTAGCTACGCTTCTATTGGCCAGTAAACACGCCCACTAGACCTCTCTTCGTTCCGCCATTAGGATTTTTAACTCTAAATATTTCAGTGAAAACAGTAGTTTAGAATTTTTTTACTATTTTTTCCTCCGTAGGTATTTCATAAAGAATCAACTTATGCAATAAAAATTTTTAATGAAAAAAATAAATTAATATTTGACTTTACTGTTTTATTCCGACAATATTCTTCAAGCAAATCAAATTGTGTAACATCATAATTGAAACAAAACATATCCTGCAATCAATCATAAACCGTAAGTGTTGGTGAAACGTAAAAACATTTTCAGAATAATTTATTTTTGTTTTTGCATAATTTCATTCCTTATCAAATACCTATGGAGGGAAAAATAGCGAAAAAATTGTAGAGTACATTTTTTATGTAAATAATAGCGCTAATAAGTCTTAATGGTGGAACTTAGAAGTGTTATGTAGGCGTGTACTTGAGTGTGGATTCCCCCTACCTACCTACGCTTCTATTGGCCAGTAAACACGCCCACTAGACCTCTCTTCGTTCCGCCATTAGGATTTTTAACTCTAAATATTTCAGTGAAAACAATAGTTTAGAATTTTTTTACTATTTTTTCCTCCGTAGGTATTTCATAAAGAATCAACTTATGCAATAAAAATTTTTAATGAAAAAAATAAATTAATATTTGACTTTACTGTTTTATTCCGACAATATTCTTCAAGCAAATCAAATTGTGTAACATCATAATTGAAACAAAACATATCCTGCAATCAATCATAAACCGTAAGTGTTGGTGAAACGTAAAAACATTTTCAGAATAATTTATTTTTGTTTTTGCATAATTTCATTCCTTATCAAATACCTATGGAGGGAAAAATAGTGAAAAAATTGTAGAGTACATTTTTTATGTAAATAATAGCGCTAATAAGTATTAATGGTGGAACTTAGAAGTGTTATGTAGGCGTGTACTTGAGTGTGGATTCCCCCTACCTACCTACGCTTCTATTGGCCAGTAAACACGCCCACTAGACCTCTCTTCGTTCTGCCATTAGGATTTTTAACTCTAAATATTTCAGTGAAAACAATAGTTTAGAATTTTTTTACTATTTTTTCCTCCGTAGGTATTTCATAAAGAATCAACTTATGCAATAAAAATTTTTAATGAAAAAAATAAATTAATATTTGACTTTACTGTTTTATTCCGACAATATTCTTCAAGCAAATCAAATTGTGTAACATCATAATTGAAACAAAACATATCCTGCAATCAATCATGAACCGTAAGTGTTGGTGAAACGTAAAAACATTTTCAGATAATTTATTTTTGTTTTTGCATAATTTCATTCCTTATCAAATACCTATGGAGGGAAAAATAGCGAAAAAATTGTAGAGTACATTTTTTATGTAAATAATAGCGCTAATAAGTATTAATGGTGGAACTTAGAAGTGTTATGTAGGCGTGTACTTGAGTGTGGATTCCCCCTACCTAGCTACGCTTCTATTGGCCAGTAAACACGCCCACTAGACCTCTCTTCGTTCCGCCATTAGGATTTTTAACTCTAAATATTTCAGTGAAAACAGTAGTTTAGAATTTTTTTACTATTTTTTCCTCCGTAGGTATTTCATAAAGAATCAACTTATGCAATAAAAATTTTTAATGAAAAAAATAAATTAATATTTGACTTTACTGTTTTATTCCGACAATATTCTTCAAGCAAATCAAATTGTGTAACATCATAATTGAAACAAAACATATCCTGCAATCAATCATAAACCGTAAGTGTTGGTGAAACGTAAAAACATTTTCAGAATAATTTATTTTTGTTTTTGCATAATTTCATTCCTTATCAAATACCTATGGAGGGAAAAATAGCGAAAAAATTGTAGAGTACATTTTTTATGTAAATAATATCGCTAATAAGTCTTAATGGTGGAACTTAGAAGTGTTATGTAGGCGTGTACTTGAGTGTGGATTCCCCCTACCTACGTACGCTTCTATTGGCCAGTAAACACGCCCACTAGACCTCTCTTCGTTCCGCCATTAGGATTTTTAACTCTAAATATTTCAGTGAAAACAGTAGTTTAGAATTTTTTTACTATTTTTTCCTCCGTAGGTATTTCATAAAGAATCAACTTATGCAATAAAAATTTTTAATGAAAAAAATAAATTAATATTTGACTTTACTGTTTTATTCCGACAATATTCTTCAAGCAAATCAAATTGTGTAACATCATAATTGAAACAAAACATATCCTGCAATCAATCATGAACCGTAAGTGTTGGTGAAACGTAAAAACATTTTCAGAATAATTTATTTTTGTTTTTGTATAATTTCATTCTTTATCAAATACCTATGGAGGGAAAAATAGTGAAAAAATTGTAGAGTACATTTTTTATGTAAATAATAGCGCTAATAAGTATTAATGGTGGAACTTAGAAGTGTTATGTAGGCGTGTACTTGAGTGTGGATTCCCCCTACCTACCTACGCTTCTATTGGCCAGTAAACACGCCCACTAGACCTCTCTTCGTTCTGCCATTAAGATTTTTAACTCTAAATATTTCAGTGAAAACAATAGTTTAGAATTTTTTTACTATTTTTTCCTCCGTAGGTATTTCATAAGGAATCAACTTATGCAATAAAAATTTTTAATGAAAAAATAATTTAATATTTAACTTTAATGTTTTATTCCGACAATATTCTTCAAGCAAATCAAATTGTGTAACATCATAATTGAAACAAAACATATCCTGCAATCAATCATAAACCGTAAGTGTTGGTGAAACGTAAAAACATTTTCAGAATAATTTATTTTTGTTTTTGCATAATTTCATTCCTTATCAAATACCTATGGAGGGAAAAATAGTGAAAAAATTGTAGAGTACATTTTTTATGTAAATAATAGCGCTAATAAGTATTAATGGTGGAACTTAGAAGTGTTATGTAGGCGTGTACTTGAGTGTGGATTCCCCCTACCTACCTACGCTTCTATTGGCCAGTAAACACGCCCACTAGACCTCTCTTCGTTCTGCCATTAGGATTTTTAACTCTAAATATTTCAGTGAAAACAATAGTTTAGAATTTTTTTACTATTTTTTCCTCCGTAGGTATTTCATAAAGAATCAACTTATGCAATAAAAATTTTTAATGAAAAAATAATTTAATATTTAACTTTAATGTTTTATTCCGACAATATTCTTCAAGCAAATCAAATTGTGTAACATCATAATTGAAACAAAACATATCCTGCAATCAATCATAAACCGTAAGTGTTGGTGAAACGTAAAAACATTTTCAGAATAATTTATTTTTGTTTTTGCATAATTTCATTCCTTATCAAATACCTATGGAGGGAAAAATAGCGAAAAAATTGTAGAGTACATTTTTTATGTAAATAATATCGCTAATAAGTCTTAATGGTGGAACTTAGAAGTGTTATGTAGGCGTGTACTTGAGTGTGGATTCCCCCTACCTACGTACGCTTCTATTGGCCAGTAAACACGCCCACTAGACCTCTCTTCGTTCCGCCATTAGGATTTTTAACTCTAAATATTTCAGTGAAAACAGTAGTTTAGAATTTTTTTACTATTTTTTCCTCCGTAGGTATTTCATAAAGAATCAACTTATGCAATAAAAATTTTTAATGAAAAAAATAAATTAATATTTGACTTTACTGTTTTATTCCGACAATATTCTTCAAGCAAATCAAATTGTGTAACATCATAATTGAAACAAAACATATCCTGCAATCAATCATGAACCGTAAGTGTTGGTGAAACGTAAAAACATTTTCAGATAATTTATTTTTGTTTTTGTATAATTTCATTCTTTATCAAATACCTATGGAGGGAAAAATAGTGAAAAAATTGTAGAGTACATTTTTTATGTAAATAATAGCGCTAATAAGTATTAATGGTGGAACTTAGAAGTGTTATGTAGGCGTGTACTTGAGTGTGGATTCCCCCTACCTACCTACGCTTCTATTGGCCAGTAAACACGCCCACTAGACCTCTCTTCGTTCCGCCATTAGGATTTTTAACTCTAAATATTTCAGTGAAAACAATAGTTTAGAATTTTTTTACTATTTTTTCCTCCGTAGGTATTTCATAAAGAATCAACTTATGCAATAAAAATTTTTAATGAAAAAAATAAATTAATATTTGACTTTACTGTTTTATTCCGACAATATTCTTCAAGCAAATCAAATTGTGTAACATCATAATTGAAACAAAACATATCCTGCAATCAATCATAAACCGTAAGTGTTGGTGAAACGTAAAAACATTTTCAGAATAATTTATTTTTGTTTTTGCATAATTTCATTCCTTATCAAATACCTATGGAGGGAAAAATAGCGAAAAAATTGTAGAGTACATTTTTTATGTAAATAATATCGCTAATAAGTCTTAATGGTGGAACTTAGAAGTGTTATGTAGGCGTGTACTTGAGTGTGGATTCCCCCTACCTACGTACGCTTCTATTGGCCAGTAAACACGCCCACTAGACCTCTCTTCGTTCCGCCATTAGGATTTTTAACTCTAAATATTTCAGTGAAAACAGTAGTTTAGAATTTTTTTACTATTTTTTCCTCCGTAGGTATTTCATAAAGAATCAACTTATGCAATAAAAATTTTTAATGAAAAAAATAAATTAATATTTGACTTTACTGTTTTATTCCGACAATATTCTTCAAGCAAATCAAATTGTGTAACATCATAATTGAAACAAAACATATCCTGCAATCAATCATGAACCGTAAGTGTTGGTGAAACGTAAAAACATTTTCAGAATAATTTATTTTTGTTTTTGTATAATTTCATTCTTTATCAAATACCTATGGAGGGAAAAATAGTGAAAAAATTGTAGAGTACATTTTTTATGTAAATAATAGCGCTAATAAGTATTAATGGTGGAACTTAGAAGTGTTATGTAGGCGTGTACTTGAGTGTGGATTCCCCCTACCTACCTACGCTTCTATTGGCCAGTAAACACGCCCACTAGACCTCTCTTCGTTCTGCCATTAAGATTTTTAACTCTAAATATTTCAGTGAAAACAATAGTTTAGAATTTTTTTACTATTTTTTCCTCCGTAGGTATTTCATAAAGAATCAACTTATGCAATAAAAATTTTTAATGAAAAAAATAAATTAATATTTGACTTTACTGTTTTATTCCGACAATATTCTTCAAGCAAATCAAATTGTGTACATCATAATTGAAACAAAACATATCCTGCAATCAATCATAAACCGTAAGTGTTGGTGAAACGTAAAAACATTTTCAGAATAATTTATTTTTGTTTTTGCATAATTTCATTCCTTATCAAATACCTATGGAGGGAAAAATAGCGAAAAAATTGTAGAGTACATTTTTTATGTAAATAATATCGCTAATAAGTCTTAATGGTGGAACTTAGAAGTGTTATGTAGGCGTGTACTTGAGTGTGGATTCCCCCTACCTACGTACGCTTCTATTGGCCAGTAAACACGCCCACTAGACCTCTCTTCGTTCCGCCATTAGGATTTTTAACTCTAAATATTTCAGTGAAAACAGTAGTTTAGAATTTTTTTACTATTTTTTCCTCCGTAGGTATTTCATAAAGAATCAACTTATGCAATAAAAATTTTTAATGAAAAAAATAAATTAATATTTGACTTTACTGTTTTATTCCGACAATATTCTTCAAGCAAATCAAATTGTGTAACATCATAATTGAAACAAAACATATCCTGCAATCAATCATGAACCGTAAGTGTTGGTGAAACGTAAAAACATTTTCAGAATAATTTATTTTTGTTTTTGTATAATTTCATTCTTTATCAAATACCTATGGAGGGAAAAATAGTGAAAAAATTGTAGAGTACATTTTTTATGTAAATAATAGCGCTAATAAGTATTAATGGTGGAACTTAGAAGTGTTATGTAGGCGTGTACTTGAGTGTGGATTCCCCCTACCTACCTACGCTTCTATTGGCCAGTAAACACGCCCACTAGACCTCTCTTCGTTCTGCCATTAAGATTTTTAACTCTAAATATTTCAGTGAAAACAATAGTTTAGAATTTTTTTACTATTTTTTCCTCCGTAGGTATTTCATAAGGAATCAACTTATGCAATAAAAATTTTTAATGAAAAAATAATTTAATATTTAACTTTAATGTTTTATTCCGACAATATTCTTCAAGCAAATCAAATTGTGTAACATCATAATTGAAACAAAACATATCCTGCAATCAATCATGAACCGTAAGTGTTGGTGAAACGTAAAAACATTTTCAGATAATTTATTTTTGTTTTTGCATAATTTCATTCCTTATCAAATACCTATGGAGGGAAAAATAGTGAAAAAATTGTAGAGTACATTTTTTATGTAAATAATAGCGCTAATAAGTCTTAATGGTGGAACTTAGAAGTGTTATGTAGGCGTGTACTTGAGTGTGGATTCCCCCTACCTACCTACGCTTCTATTGGCCAGTAAACACGCCCACTAGACCTCTCTTCGTTCCGCCATTAGGATTTTTAACTCTAAATATTTCAGTGAAAACAATAGTTTAGAATTTTTTTACTATTTTTTCCTCCGTAGGTATTTCATAAAGAATCAACTTATGCAATAAAAATTTTTAATGAAAAAAATAAATTAATATTTGATTTTAATGTTTTATTCCGACAATATTCTTCAAGCAAATCAAATTGTGTAACATCATAATTGAAACAAAACATATCCTGCAATCAATCATGAACCGTAAGTGTTGGTGAAACGTAAAAACATTTTCAGAATAATTTATTTTTGTTTTTGCATAATTTCATTCCTTATCAAATACCTATGGAGGGAAAAATAGTGAAAAAATTGTAGAGTACATTTTTTATGTAAATAATATCGCTAATAAGTCTTAATGGTGGAACTTAGAAGTGTTATGTAGGCGTGTACTTGAGTGTGGATTCCCCCTACCTACCTACGCTTCTATTGGCCAGTAAACACGCCCACTAGACCTCTCTTCGTTCCGCCATTAGGATTTTTAACTCTAAATATTTCAGTGAAAACAGTAGTTTAGAATTTTTTTACTATTTTTTCCTCCGTAGGTATTTCATAAAGAATCAACTTATGCAATAAAAATTTTTAATGAAAAAAATAAATTAATATTTGACTTTAATGTTTTATTCCGACAATATTCTTCAAGCAAATCAAATTGTGTAACATCATAATTGAAACAAAACATATCCTGCAATCAATCATAAACTGTAGTTGCATTGAAATGCACACTATGAAAAAAATAAATGAATTTTATATTTACTGATGTTAAAATTGCACCATACAGGATTATATCATAACAACATATTGATTAATTATAGACAACAACTGCATTAGACTGACTAAACTACAATCGTTTAATGGCGTTTCTATAGCAGATAGACCGACCAAGCTGACTTTCTTATCCCAGTCATTCATCGAAATCGGTTTGGAAAGGGTCGAACTTGCGCAGATGTTACGTGTTCGAATCCAGGCATGCTGAGTAAAGCCAGGTATACCAATTATTGCAAATGGTCGATCGTATCAGCGTTCGATTATCATCGCATTTCTGTGGACATAGTATGCGTTGCTTGGTGTCTTGTAATTAGATTTCTCTATACTCAGAAGCGTCTCCAGCTCACCCTTCAGGGCGATATGACCAGCACTGCGGAAACTACCATTTTCTGAAAACTATTTTTTTCCGACTTAGAAACCTGTATTTCCTGTGAATTTTCAGTTTGGAAAATTTGAAGATGTCAGTCCAGTACTTCCACTTACGTGGAGGCTTACTTAAAAGGCAGGATTCAGAAAGGTTGTCGCTCTATAGGATCTTGATGGCGTTCTCAAAATCTGAAAATCGCAGATCATAACAACCAAAATCTTATCACTTCATCAACTTTAAGAACTGTCTCCAAAGATGAAAAACCTGACCACTCTTTGGGTTTAGTGTCCGGCTTGTCACCAAGCTGCAGACTGTCTGTTCACTCATTATTCCAAACTGGGCACGAACTGCATGCCTTTCCCCAAAGTGCTTTACCACAGGTCCCCACAATCTCTTCTTGCCGTGATAGCAGCAGTTTAGTAGGAACCAAACGAACTGTTCGCGTGAGTCAGACAGCCAAACAAGAGGTGGAGGAGGAGACTGTTATTATTCAAATGGCGGGGTGACTGGACTGTCACGCTACTGCGCATGTCACGTTCAGTTTATATCTACTGTGGCACTATTTCTTCTGGTATTTATATACCATTATAATTGGCGTATGTATTTCTAGAAATTATATTGTGATATCTGGTGGCATGTGCTACCATCTGAACTCGTGCTTGGTGATTCCGCAATTCGGAAAATACCCTCTTTCATCTCTTTCTCTTACTACCATTCTAACGCTCTGCGGGGATTGACCAGCAACTCGGCATTTTAGCAACACATCAGCTTTCACAGATGCGAACATGTTAAAATCTTAGATTTCCTGAAACGGCACATTAGAGGCAATCCAAATAAACTTTCGTTCAAAAATTTCCTGAAAAATATTTCCAGGTCAAGGTGATGACCTAGCTGCTGGGCACAAGAGAATGGTCCAAGCATTGATAAAATCCTAAGAGACAAACAAGACTCCCTGAGTGGTAGTTCTCAGATAATACTTCACATTTCAAGTCATTGTCTAAAACAAAACGAAATATTTATAACGAATGCGTTTCTGTGATCGCTCCCTTTTGAGCTACTCACACAAACATCCCATTTCCCACTTTTTGGGACTGTGGGAGGCTCAAATCTCTAAAAAGTAAACTTAGGTCATGATAACACTAAACACCTGTTACAAGGTACAAGAGAAAGGAGCCAATCGGAAAAGAAGAGCAGATAGTTGGGAGCCAATGCCGGACTGACGGCAGCGTTACTTTCCAAACTGGCCCCTCCCCCTCCGACTCCTCTACACTAAGTGGCCTGCACTCACTCACACGCACAGCCAACCAATGTGAACCAACCAGTTTCTGGCCAGCTTGCTAATCTATAACCAAAACAGTAGCCTCCACTCTTTGGCCGTAAGACTTGAACTAGCAGTGGAGTTGTCCATCTAAGTTGCTCTAGACAGTTGCAATCTGCTCAAACCTCACCAAGTACTTTCTTCTAGCTGCAAGATCAGAGAACTGGGGATCTTTCTCTAAAGGGCTTAAAATCAAAATTTCTGTGTGGCCCTTTTTCGGAACAAATTTTAGACATCTTTTCTCTAAAGTCGCAACTGTAGAAGTAGGAAGTATTGTAATCTTTTCCACAAGAAGTACTGAAAGCGTTGGATCTTCCAGAATCCAAGGTTCTGCATAAATCCTCGCAGCTTCGATTTTGTTCAAAACTGGTTAAATGATTACAATATTACAATAAATGCCAAACATTAAATCTGAGGCATTCTCCCAAGAAGATCGATCTTTTAACAGTGTGCCTGAGATTACAACTGTAATCATCGCCACTCTTACAAGGCCTATTAGTGCAATTTAAGATTTCTTGATGTTAACAATATTTTGAGGTGTTAAAAGCATTGTTTCTACTTCAGATTTGATGAATATCAGTTCACAGTTTGAAATTGAGACATTCCAGAATAGTTTACTAAATTTAGTAATTAGTAACATGGCGTGCTATGCTAATCGTTTGAATTATCAACACTCACTTTAGTTTGGAACATTTTCAGGGAAAAATGGGGTTTACGAGGGCCGATAGTGGACATGTGAAATCCCTAACAGCAGGAAGTTAAAACAGCTCCCATTATTTTACTACTTCCGCCACATCTGCAACAAGTTTCTGTCAAAATTTGTCCACCAAAAAATAACCAAAATACAAATGGCGTTCAACCAAAACTAACCGACAGAATAGAAACACAATCAACTTGAGCAACAAGTGAACAAGAACCGCCGGCGAGAGCTTCACAATTCCTGGACTGAGAGGTCGTCGTGCATCACTAACTGCCTCCCAGAGTTGCGCCTGTGATACGAGTTGACTACCAGTCGCTATCAACAGAACCAGTCTGTTGTTACAGAAACTCTATAACTGGCCTGCAATTAAACATAGATTTATGTCTAGGTGGCACTGGATTTAGAAGAAAAAGGCCATGTTTCCATTTCTGCTAACAGTTATGTTAGATCAGGAGCTCAAGATTAAAGATCTTAAATGCTATTTCAATAAAAATCTTCTTACAGAGGATTTGGTACGTTAATTTTGAAGGAAATGTCTCGCCCGGAAACGATTCAAACGATTTATTTTTAAGTTTATGTGGACTATGAGTCGATGAACGTACACAAAGTCAGGGGCTTGTGTGTCAAAAATTTTCTAATCATGTAAACTGCATGTTTATGGAAGAGATTCTTGAAAGATCTTGATCTTCGAGTGCGCTGACCTTGGAGACAATCAGTAGATCTTAGCCTCGCTGGATAACAACATAGGCTAAGGCTTTTCTGAGGTAATTCACAGAGTTCAAACTGTATGCACGAAGGCTAATGTTAAACCAAGTTAGTGAAGACGTTCAGATAAATGGAAATACCAAAAATCACCTGCGTCACCTTTTTGTTCACCAATGACAAGAAGAAATATTACAGAAGAAACCGTGAAGAGATAAGAGATGCGAGAGAATTGGTACAGAACTTAGAGCGGAAATAGAAAAATGCTAGAAGAGTTGCACAAAGAGAGTGAATAATGATGATGACCTTTCTAAATGATCAATGTCGTCAACCCACCCGCACGGCCTGCTCTAAATTGGCCACACTGCTTCGGTGGATTGTGAAGGCAGTGGCAACGTGAAGGCCATCCTCGTAATTATCCACTATTTTAAGGAATATATATATATACAAACAAGTATATTTACATTTCTAGATTATGGAAATTGATTATAGCGAGGCCATTACGCTATTTGTATAAAACCACTTAAAGAGTAATAAAATATTTAATGGAGAAATATATGGTGAGCGTTACTAAGTGGGTCAGTTGCTGTGGAAACCAGCATCACCCGCGCGTCTCGTATTTTCATAAAATTATTTATTTATTTCAAAAAGTCCCTTTTTCCGTTGAAATTTTAATTTAAGAAACTTGACACACAATCCATAAAGTACCACGTATTTATTTTATCCAATTTGGTTTTTTATAGCATAAGGAGAATAAAAAAAAAATTATGGTGGATGAACAATGCATTTAATGGATGTCGAATTGGAGTGAAAACCTCGCTAACTGTAAGAACTAGAACTCCCAAACACTAGCTGATGGTTCCAGTTTGCGATACAGTCAGACTTAGGTTAACTTAATCAGTAAGGAATACTTTGCCAGGCACTAGTAATAATGCAAATCGGAAGCACACATAATTACTCCAAACAAATGGCTGAGTAGTATAAAAGACTATTTCCTGTTCTGGCATACAGGTATTGTTTAGGACAGTTACAGCTGATCACCGCGACCTCCATTTCAAATAGTTTCTGCATATTTTGGAATTATTAATTTAATTTAAGGTTATCAAATGTTCAATTTTCTAAATAGAACGTTAGACGATTGAGCAAGCATCGCGTTCCTCATCGTCAGGTGAGAACTGAAAATGAACCGGATTATTATTGGACTGGGAGGTAAACAAAATTAATATCGTCTTAAGAAGCGAACTGTACCGCCAAAAGAGAAACACGAATAGACGCAGATGAATATATAATTGGAGATAAATAGGCTTGTGTATTTAATGGGGAAGAACAGAGGTTGTGTTGGTGCACCTGTCGCCGATGACGTACATAAACAGCTCTCTCTCTCTCTCTCCCTTCTAGCCCCGACCATCTGTACAGAACAGTATTACCAACTGATACTGAGAAATACAAATTTAACTATGGCATGATGTATGGGGACGTGGACAAACTGCTTCACTTCCTAGTATCCAGTTACATAAACATCATTCTGGCACCCACACTTCTCAGGGCAATTATTACAATTATAATTAGCGACAATTCTCCTCACTTTGGACTTTTTCTGAATGTCCCTGCTACGACATTGGTTGGTAATAATAAAGGGACAAAGACAAGGGTACCGTTGAAGTTATTCAACTTTTTTATGCAAAATATGGGGGGAAACGCCCCCCATTAAAAAAAGTTGATATGAATAAAAGGTACCCATAAAACTTGCCTCCAATATATAATATTAATATCAACGCTCAAAATACATGACACACGTACAAACGGAAGTAACAGCCAGGGGGTGCGTGACTTCACTGACTGAGAAATATGCATCCTTAATTCAGAAAACAGGAGCTGGTTACTTAGTTCGTCTGTGCATGAATAGAGGTTCCAATTTTATATAAATCTAAGTTCCCATAGGAACGCTCCAAAAACCAATTTTGACACAAACACGCCTCACTGTAACAGCAACAGTTCGAGTTTTAACATTTTTGGAAATTGGAATTTCTAAAATACTTAGCCCTTTTGTTAGAACGGAACCTCACTCTGGAATTATTCTAGCATGGAGCTGGAACGCCCTAAAAGGAACTTTCCCAAGAGAAATAGCTCCATCATGATGTAATCTATAGCTACTAAAGTTTAGGGGGAAATCGTCGGGCCAGACGTGAGGAAATCTTCAAAAAGAAAAGTGCCACTTCCGGTGGAGGCATTTTATCAACTCGCGTCTTAATTTTTTTTTTTTTTTTCTAATGGTTTAAGGCGCGTCAACATCTAAGGTTATTGGCACCCGGAGCTTTTTTCAGTGTACTGCCGGCCTCCGGACAGTGTTCTCTCGTTACAGACAACACTGACCATCACCGGACAGTGTTGTCTGTAAGAAGTTCCTAGGAAGAGAAAATCTAAGGGTCAGCAGCTGGATTCGAACCCGGGACCTCCGTGTGGGAGTCCAGTATGCTAACCTCATAGCTAATCCCTTCCCTCTCGCGTCTTATTACCCTCAATAGTATGTGAGTGACAAGTCCTACCTGGCACTTGGTGTCAAGGGTACCCAACCAACTTCTCTGTAAGAAGAACAACACTATTAACTGAGTTGCCCAATAAAAAGTCCAATCAGGGCGGCCTTCAGAAGTTTAGGGTGTTGCAGCACCACTCAGCAGACTTCCGGTCTCAATATCAAACACAACGCTTCCTCTTATCTGCTAGGAGATAGTAAGATTGGTCGGAACCTAGTCGCTTGTTAAACTGACTAGTAATGCTTACAGCCGTAACTTATTCTTTAACTTAGGAGAAGAACTGGTATCTTGCAGTACAATCAGCAACAATGTTCCCAAAATGGCTCTGGATCGATACAATAAAGTGAGCTATTCTTCAAATTCTAGCAACGGTTCATCTTCTAAATAAACAAACATCTAACAAAACAAAATCCATAAAAGAAGTATTAATCTCAAGTATATCCCCGCTATCTATTGGTTAATATTTCAAAATGATTAGAAATTTACACAGCAGGAGTGAAATTATTATTGGGAAGAGATATGATGTTTGTTTAGTGATAACAAGGCTGAAGGTCATTATGCTGATAAGGACTTGTTTGGATGTTTCGCGGGTAGATGTCGCGCCCGTCTCTGTGATCTTGTCGAACACTGGCCCGGCTCTAGTTCTGTTCCTGTTACGGGTCGAGTACCCAAACCCAACAGCTGCGCACGACCTTTTCAGTCCATTCAGCGAACCTATATGATATTAAAGTCTAAAACTAGTTTAGTTACGTAAATATATATAAGAGAATATCTGTAAGAGGGTCCGACATCTTGTAGAATGTTGATGAATGGGGTCGCAAAAGAATTGATCTTGAACATTACACGGCCAGTTTGACTGACCTTGTCCAATAACCTCAAAACCAATATCCCAAAATCCTGATGTCAGAAGGGATTCTAGGCATTAGGCAATTTTGGATTGATTCAACCGCGTTCAGCGGCCACTTGCCATTCAACATGGTCCAAAACTCTTCTTTGAACTATTCACAGCGGAGTTGCGCAACAACCAGCTCTGGTTCAGCTGCCCACCAAACACATAATCAGCCCATCAAACAACTACACAGACAGAAAATAACAACAACAACCGCTTCCAATTTCAACGAAACCGGTTCAACTAGTTTCAAAAGACAACTTCTTTCTACCTTGTATGGGAGGGGGGGAGAGAAAAAGACAGTCTTGCAAGATACACTATGATTATTATCAAGAAGGCGCTCTCTAAATGGAATTTATTGAATTATTAATTTTATGAGATGTGGTGGTCTTGCGGACATTGAGTGCGCCGTTTATTGGCCATGTCTTCTTCAAGACCTCTCGGGTCAAGAACACGCCTCTCTGTCTTCCTGTCTGGCTGCCTCCTTCGATCCTTCTAATAGAAAGCAATCACACATCCTACCACTACCATACCAAAATCCTGGTAGTTCATTTAATGCCACAGCCTCTTCGTCGGCACCCAAAGAGATGACGTAGTACCCAATATTCGAAGTTTTGGCGAAAACCGGTCCACCGGAAGTACCCCTTTGCTGAATCGATTTTACCCAAAATGACCCCTTCCTCCTAAATTCGCATTGTTAGCCAACCATTCACGCTAGGATCTTCAATTTCAATTCACTTGTTGATAGTTTCATATTTCCTTCAAAAATTTCCAAAATTACTTGTTTTTGTTTTCATTGTTTTAAAACGAAATTCTGGAATATAGAGAGTCCAGAATAAATACATAGTCGCGGCACACCTTCGCGTCCAGATTCTGAATGTTTCTAACTAATGACCAGAATAGTCCTGAGGAAATAACCGCCAGGAAGAGACGAGTCGGAAGAGAACATCCTCGCAAAGTAAACAAAGTGTGTGTGTGGAGGGTGCGGTGATGAAGTTGGCTGGGGAGTGACAGATGTTTCCTTTCCAACAACAACTACATAGTGTGTGCCATGTTGGTGAACGGCAGTGGTCCTCGATACTCTGTGGTGGGCAGCATCCACAAGATCAAGGTTAACGTCCTCTCTCCTACTCTCCAAGTCTATCTTACACAACAGCCGCACAATTAACTGCCGTCTTTAACAATAATGGCTGAAGCAAACTACCTCTGATTCCACCAGCTGCTCTCAACATCCTCAAACCAGCACGACGCACGCAACAATGCTGTTTCGGCCGCATGCGGATTCGGGAACTAAATTTCTAGAAGGACCGAGTAAACGGTTTGAGTACAAAATAAACCACCAAAATGGTTTCTAACAGCTGCAAGACGGCTCACTCAGGACGAACTATTTTCTCTGTAAATGACATGGCTGGCCAGTGGTACCGAGGAAGGGTTGAAGACAGGAAGACAGGTAGGTGAAGGATTGTACCGTGAGTCAGCAGCCACAACAGCAACTGGATGACTCATTGTCGCGCCACTACTGACCCACCGCAGGGTGACCATGAACTTCAACCAGTGAATCACCACTCTAGCCATAAATTCAATATTTAGCCCTTTTGAAAGATCTTAGATCGGACCTTCACATGGGCACCGCAGCCTCACAACCCAATTCCTCTTCAAGAATCTTTCTTAGGCTTATTAAGATCGAGTGGGATGGAATTCTCACCAGAAGTGCGCATAATGGTGCCCTGAGTTCGCGCTGAAAGTGGAAAAAGCCTGCCTACACACGTACACAAAATCTCAACAATGAAAAATCAAACTTAATATCGTTTGGACTTCAGGATCCGAATGACAGAATCGATTCACCGCTCGATATTTTCCCTCAACTTCCTACATCTATCACAGCCACGTTTCCCAGTTTAATCTTTTCTCTAAGAAAATTAGTTTCACGACAGGAAACTGGAAGGTACTTCCCTCTGAAATACAAACCGAATTACGTCATAACTAATTTTCCAAAAATTCTAGGTATTCAGAAAATGTTATGTTTTAGAAGGCTTTAATTTATAAGTAAAGTATTTGCCTATTTTTACAGGCCGGCTTTACGCCTAACTACCAAATTAGGTGTCCTGGACGAAGGCGACTAGCAAACATACTTTACTGTAAATTTCTTTTATTAACCTCTAAATAAAATCTAAGGCCTAAGACCGGGAATCGAACCCAGTACCACAATGCATATTAGCTTCGCAGGTCTCGCCTCTAACCGCCCGGCTACTGTGGCGCCCTGCTTCAATTTATATTGTGACACATCGCTAATCGATATACACTATCACGTGTGTGATCGATGTGATATAAGAAGCGTGCAGTGTTGTCACATCGCTCAACATCAACTGTCAGCCAACTGTTACTACACCAGAGCAAACTCAAGAGAATTGAACATGGCAGTAATAAAATCCGAGTTTATAGAGCTGCTGGAAAGGTGGGTAACGGGTCTTGCAGATTGGCTGCTGCAGCATTGAGTGGGCAGCCTAACGGTACAGCCAAGCTGGCCAACACAAGCCCTAGTCTCACTGCTGCCAACCAACACAATCAACGACGCCGATATTGAAGGTTGATCATCAAAGAGAATCAATCTCCAATCCCCAATCTATCGGGGAAGTGATGAGAGTTGTTCGTTCTGAAGAGAGACAATTTTCTGCCAGAACAATCTCTTGGACCTTTTCTTTTGTTTTGTTTGAAAATAAAACTTGTAGCTTCCGGTCGAAGTTCATCTGGTGAAGAACGTTAAGTTTTAATACGGGATGCTGGGAAAATTGTGGTCCATTTATGGTGAACATCCGGAGAGAGATCTCTCACCGCCTTCTCTTACAGTTCTCAAAGAGAAACTTAACTGCGATCCAGGGTTTTTGAATGGGGTGTACACACTTAAACAAGAAGAGCTCGAGGCGGTTTTTACTCCAAATGGAAATCTAAACGGGCTACAACACCTGCTCTTATTGGTACAGTAAAGGAAACCAAAACTGAAGTTTAAAATATTTGGGGTAACCGTTAAACAGGAAGCTTGACCGGACATGATGAAGTGAACATCCTGGGGCCTCGTGATCGCCAGTGATTGGATAGATGGAAATGGTGGCCACTTTCTCACTTAGTGCTACTTGATGTCGTTACAGTTGATTAGTCTCCATTTAAGCTACTGAGCTTTATCCATGATTTGCAACTGATCCCGTACTTTAGGGAAGGCGAAGCCAAGTGGCACCTAGTCCACAGATATATATAAATGTAAATGATCAGAGTTAGCGATGAATAACAAAACTACTAGCAAAATGAAATAGTTGCTTTACAGTAGGTGTGTTAGTAAGTCTGCAGATATATTTACAAGTGAAGTAATGAAGGGGTAAAACTGGTCACACGGGCCAGCACACCCACACAGGCCAGAAAGGAAGGAAGTGAGGGGAGTCAGACGCAGGTAGAAACAGAATAAAGAGAAATAAGAAGGTTGCGCTGGTGTGGAAGAAGGGGTGGGGGCCGACATGTACAACCGGTTTACGAGCCAGGGAACCGGTTCTATGGAGCTGGTGGCCCGTCGGTACATTCTGGGTACTTATCTGTCTGCTAGCTTTGTGTTAGTGAGGCCCCGGCGAAAGTAGACTCTCCTCCTCCTTCTCCTGCTGCTGCTGTTGCTGTTCACTAACACAAGGAAAAAGGTCAACTTTAGAAATGCAATACAACTCTACCACTACAAACACACTACCTTCCAAAGTACGCAAGTCTTCCAAAACAGTTCATTATATTTTATACACAACTTTCAGCTGCATGTGTGCCGCGCGCGCGCGCGTGTAAAGCGATGTAGTCCGTGGGTACGTCAGTTTGTATACTAGACAGCAAGCAGAGCATATTAATTAAAACTTGTTCTATAGACTATAATTGCTATTATTAATATTATATTATACTAAGTGTAGGACTAAAAAGCGCGCTATCTCTCTGGTATTCGGAACCATCCACAGCTTTTAGTAACTGTTGGAGGAACTTCCGCCAACGTAAACAGTCTCTACAGAATGCCTCACGAGATCTCACCGGGAATATCCGTTTGATGTCCTCCGAGTTCCTTTTTTCCTTTGAACAGCCCGAGTCCACAGGATTTTCTCGGGATTGTGTAAGTTGGCAGTGGTTCTTATTGAGAACAGACAACCGGAAGGATATCCCTCCAATATATTCGAGTTTCCTCCGGATATACACCCATACCCATATGTTTGAAAGCATTATCAGCCATAACTAAACATAGTGAGGCAATAAACAAACCTTCAATTATCCACCTGACCACCTCGGTTTACGGCTGAAATGATCAATTAATTATATTAAATTCAGTTCTCTGCCAAATGTAATTATTATTGTGATTGTGCAGCCCAGATTCTAACCTCTACAACTGGAAGAGGTCCTGCAGGACTCCGTAACTAGAAAACCATTTCATGAATTAGGGGCACTTAAAAACCGTACATCACAAATTTGATAACGATCATGGTTATTCTGAGGATTAGTCAAGTAAAATAATTACTTAGCTAACATGGAGCTAAGTCTGCGCCTAGCCAAAGAAGAAGAAGTCAGAAGCAGAAGAGGAAGACTAAAAAGGAATGGTCAGTGGGATGAAGGGCTTGCAGGTCATTCGCTCTGAACCAGAACGTCCTGCGTGCTGTGGTGCTCAGGTTGTCAAGGCCAGCGACCAAAGTACACCTGCTGTTCTGCCCGCCCTCCAAATCGAGTCCGGCACAACAGCTGCAGAGCTGATCCCTGACTGTCCACTGTCCTTAAGCTCAACCTAAATCTCCTTTACTTCAACAACACTCTTTTGGGATGACAACAGTAATCACCTGCCGATAGAAAAGCAAGTCCGAACTGTCTGCCAAAGAGCGCTTTACGTAACATTCATATAACCTAGAACATTATTGGTCCTTATCTGCAGCACCAGGTGGGGCCTGCTATATAAGTGACTTTTTTTTTTTTTAAGCGCATCAACAGCTGAGGTTATTAGCGCTCGGAGCTTTTTTCAGTGCACTGCCGGCCTCCGGACAGTGTTCTCTCGTTACAGACAACACTGTCCATCACCGGACAGTGAGCTGTAAGAAGCTCCTAGGAAGAGAAAATCTAAGGGTCAGCTGCTGGATTCGAACCCGGGACCTCCGCGTGGGAGTCCAGTATGCTAACCTCATAGCTAATCCCTTCCCTATATAAGTGACTTCAAGTGACCAATTGGCTCCGACGATTCCCTTTAGATTAGCAACATCATTGGGAAACGCTGTTCCCAAAACCTTCAGTTCAGGACCCTGAAGGGCCTTCCCACTAAAGTACCCATTTCAGTGCAATGTTCAGCCACTCCACCAGTGTAATATTAATCGGGAGTTTTCTTAATTTATGGCACCTCAACTTCTGATGTCAATTGTGGATAGGATTGTTTTTCCAGTGCACTTCCGGCGTTAGGACAATGTTACAGACAACCTTGTCACCGGACAGTGATCTGAACAGGCACCTAGTAAGAGGAAATCTAAGAGCCAGCAGTGAGGATTGTGAGGACTGAAGATATCCGGTATTCGCTGACCACTCCGCTAATATCTTTCTCTCGGCTTTAGAATAGATTAGATTAGACTAGGGCGGCCTCAAGGCCTACGTCACTGCAACCCCTTTGGGTCTATTGTGGCTCCCCTCACTCTAAAGCTCACCCTCCAGACCTGTCCTTTTAATCAGACTCTTAATGCTAGAGAGCGACTCTTGGGTAAAGCTCACAGGCCTTGGTTTTTCCTCCCCGAGAAGTAATATCCTTAGCCACACGAGCCCCTCACACTGACACAACACGTGCAGTGCCGTATTCTCTCGGCTTTAAAAATATTTAAATTTCAAGCAAATTGGTTAACTGAAATTTAGCTTAAGATTGGGTCCTACATTCTTCGACGAACATTTTACTTAGATTCAAGTTGCCTCGGGGTTTTCCATAAACTGAAAAGTATACAGAACAAGAAAGGGGTTGGCCAAGAACCTCCCAAATTATTAATTTGTTAAATGGATAATCTAAATTAGCTAAAAAGTGTAAGAGTAAAGTTGCGTTGCTTACATCAGGTGGTGCAGGGTTAATGGTCCCCCCCCCTGGTATTAGAAGAGTCAATCAAAGATTTTATAAAATTATTATATCTACATTCTAGTTTTTAGAAGACTAACAAGAAGAAGTAACGGCAGCGGAAACTAGAATTAATAATGATGAAGAGGAGATGAAAGAGGCGGCCTCAGAGGCCATGGGCAAGGAGAGGAGAAGAGGTTGTTCTTGTGGAAATGAGAGAGAAGGGTGGGGGCCGAATGGTTCACTGGAGGGAAGATAACTTTCTCTCAGAATAAAGAAGTGTGGTGGGAGAAGATAAAAATGAAGACTGGGTGGTAAGCAGGCTGCTGTAATAAGATTAGCGAGCAAAGGCCAGGGTTCGGGGGCGACCGCCAGTCGCTATAAAGAATGAAAACAGTGGAGGCAGCTAGGTGAGTGGAAACTGAGCTGCAAGATGAAAAGATAGTAGAAGATATGGTTGGACTGTCACAGCGGGCAGAAGTAGGAACAGCAGGGAGGAGGTCGGGTTCGTCCTTCGGGCGAGGTCACACTCGTTCTGTCATGGCGTGTGGACCAGAGTAAACAAACTATGCAAGTGTGTGTTCGGGTGTGCTCAATACATCAAAGTGTGCTGACTAAATGCTCCAGAACAACTGGAGCCGTCTCCATGGTGATACAATATCGATCTCTGGAGACTGCTTGGCAACAAGTCCCGCCCGACCGACCGCCACTCACACCCCCTTGCCGTCCTCTTTACTCAACACAATCCTCCTCCTCTGAGGTTACAAAGACACATGGCAGCATGATTTTATTACCCAAAGCTGCAGCAACCTTCTCTTTTGATTGGACCATTGGAATACTTATTTATTGTTGACGTTAAACTCATTTATTCCCAACCTGTCCTCCATGGTAACCCTGAGGCTGACTCGCAGGCTGCGCGAACTATTTCAGCCAATCACCAACTATTTACTGCTTATACACTGTTTCAGTATTAATATTTATTTATTCATTCCTCTGAGTCGGGAGAATCCATCTATATTTCCGCCGGTAAAAAACTCCAATCCGAACGCATGATGTTCATGAAAGAAACTGACACCCAACACAAGCAATGGCCCACACTTAATCTTGAATTCTTTCCAAGTTAAAAACAATTTTCTGTGTCATGCAAAAGTTGTCAGTATTTTAAATTTCTACTTGCGGAACCAAAAAGAGTGGAAACATAAGCGCGGTTGGTAGGATTCAAAACTACAATTCTGAATTTCATTGGATCCAACTTGATTATTGTTTACTTGCCACATTAAGACCAAAGGATGCTGGTAAAGAACAGAGGGGCTAAACTCTTCCAGCTTGAAGTTCTAGTCGCCGAAGAACTAAAGACATTAATCTACAAAATATTGTAGGCCTTAGAGTGAAGTCTTCAGTTAAGTTTAATAGCAAAGAAAAAATTAACAGCGTAACTTTGGCCGGGAAATTTGATTAAAACTGATTTTCCAAACTTTAAATTATTGCCGACGATCCTGAAGAGTTTGAAAACTGGCTGATTAATTGTGTTACTAAAATGAGATGGATAGAGGTGTAGATGGCGGTCGGCAGAGTGCTCCTAAGAGGACAGTAAATTTCGTCCGGGCGAACTTCTAATCTCCAAAACTTTGGCTGAACTTGGAAGAGGGCAGCAAGGGGCTAGGAAGGAGTATCTGTGCTAGCTTACTCCGCCTTGTCGGCACCGTACTCAGCAGACAGACTTCGTCTAACTTTCCGCGCACACTTCCACGCTCGGAGGCGGCACAACAACAAACTGGCGAACAACAAACTTTAGAAGGCACTACTCTTCTGTCTGGCAATAAAACTTTATTTATTCATCCTCCTTAAGCGGGGGAGGGGATCTTCATTTTAATTACACAGAATCAGGAGTTCCTACAACTTCTTACATACAGATAATATAATGTATAAGTCTGCGAGATAGGGAACTGCTTGTTAGTACTAGATCTAGGGACTGAACTGGGTTCTATAGCTTGGCTGCCATTCCACTAACACTATCTGGTCCCCTAGGATGGCCGAATTTAACACTTCTAGATGGGATTCCTTTTCTTCCTGGCCAAATGAATCCAGATTGTTGAAGGAATAAACTGCTAAGAAATATTTCGACCGTTTCTGCAGTTTGGATCCTAACTGTGTTCCATGAAACATCTTATTTCCATGTAACATCTTCTTCATCAGCGAGCTAATAATTCTCCTTTAGTTTAAATAATTCTCTTCTCTAGTTTCTTTAGTTGGGATTGGGGGAAAAGTAGGGTTAAGAAATATTCTTCAAGAGAAAGCTTTTTCAAACATTTCTAAATGGCTGACATTATGAGCTGAAGAATGAATGAAATATTGGGTTCATGCTGATTTGTGTAGTTTAATCTACCCTTATACCTAACTTCTAAATCTGTAAGTTTTTGTTATGGAGACTCGTAATATAGTGGTAGCTGACTAGACAATGGCCAATAGAGCAGCACATCGTAGGTTCGTAAGCGAGTCATCGGCAAATTTTTATTTATTTTATTAAATACAAATCCAAGTCTTCACTAAGCTGGCCCCGTCTCAGATGTTCTTGTTGGCTCCTGGAGAGTTGAGGATGGCGTAACAATCTCTAAAACATAAGACAACAGTCTGATGATCTTCGACAAAAGGAATGGAACCTGATACATCCGGTTTGAAATTATGGAAGATTTGAAAAAGAAATTTTCTTGTCGCGTTGTACCACAATAAAAATTTCCTTCAGACGTTGAATTTTAGGGAACAGTTCTCCAGAACTAATCTAGTCTATTACGGGGTGACAGAGGAGAGGAACCGTGTCTTACACGCTGTTACAATCGTCAGCTAGTGATACAAGGCGCTGATTCTCTTTAACGAAGTATGTCAAAACGTGTGGGTGGGTAAAACTCTAGAATCTATCGAGACATTCGGGGTGTGGGACAAGAACTCCCCCAGATCTACTGCAACCTTCGCATCCTAAAGTTCATTGAAGCACAGCCCGATGAGAAACTTGCCGCTTAGCATAATTTATCTTTTCATATAAAAATAAGAGAAAAAAATTGTCAAAGTTGGGGTTCTTCAACGCTTTCTCGTACACTTTTTGACCATCAAGCCTTGTATAGCAGTCCTATCGGAGAGTTTTAATACCATTCACATAACACACACGTAATGATCCTCAACTAAATTAGAATGAAACATTGCCAGCGTAGGGTGTCCCACTCAAGTTTATGCTGCAAGGTACTGGGTGGGTATTTAGGGCTAGTTGTGTGATAACTGAAACTAGGCCCATTAGGATGGCCATAGTGACAGATCTCAGGGCTGGTGTGGGGGTTCTAGATGGCCTTGACCTGTGTCGCCGACCGCCAGGTAGCGTCCTCTCCTTCGTGAACGAACCAGAGAGAGGGAGACGTGCATACGGTGCCCTTTTGACCCTGGACCACACATCCCTATCCCTAATCTACCCTCCCCTCTTCCGTCCATTGCATTACTGTATCATAAATTATTCAATAAATACCAGTATATACCATGCAGTAACAGACAACCCACGCAATGTATTATATAATTCGAGAATGTGCTTTTTATCTGGCAATAGACACCACCACAGTAATTTAAATATAAACCTGCCGCTAGTGCCCGTCAAATGTATTTCAGTCGATCAGAATGCTGTCCATCAATACCTCTACTCTGTCATAAATATTGATACCAAAGTTCAATTAAGAATAACTCAGGGTTTTTTCCATACTTGATGAACAATAAGGTCGACCAGAAAGACCACAGTGTGATTCGCATGCGCTCCTAATGCCAGGAAAGTGTAGCTTCTCTTTCAGGATTTGATTAAACTTGGAGTCGGCGCCGACTGTTTCCGTCCGAGCGGGTTTTTGCCTCTTTTATAACTTGGTGCTTGTCATCATTTCCGGTATAAAGTTGTCACCGGAAATCTATTTTTGAGATAAATCTAAATAATAGATCAGTTCAGTGAAATGGTACTTCCGGAAACATCTTGGAGCGTCTTAGTCTTGCTGGATTCGCTGCCATTTCCTTTTAGGAGTCGCAGATGCTCACACAGCAATTAGTTAATAAAACATAAAGCCACTTTATTGCACATAGGGGGCTTCTAATTATGCATTTCCGGTGTAAAAATCTAACTCGAAAATGCAGACGATTGCAATATTTAACTTGGACGAGAGAGTGGACCTGCATCTGGATAACCAGAGAGAGTGTGAGAGAGAGGAGCGAATTATTAGATAAAAGGAAGAATGCTGAAAGGAATAAAATGAAACTAAAGAATAAAAAAAAACAGTTATTTAAAAAGGGGGCCATGGGGCGTGAAGAGTGGACATCTAGACTGGGAAATGGTGTAATTTATTCAGAGAGGGGCTCTCTGCATACAGACCGACTGCTGTTCTCAGAGTGTCCGAGTGTGAGTAGCCAACAACTACAAGTAACTAGGGCATCCAGCCAAACCACTGTAACTCTCTCACTGACTAATCAGCCAGATCTTACATAACGGGTCTGTCTCCGGAGACGGAGAGAGCCTCTCTCCGCACATAGACCGGTCCGGCCACTCTTAGAAGACCTGCATTCACCTCCAACTGCCAGCTCTTACCATCCCCTCCAGTTTCTTATACTCTGCACACAGAGTTGAACAGAAATAATAGACTACACACAAAGAGGACGTGTTCCTCCTCACAATTCAGTGGAAATAGAAATCGAAGGCAAGTTAATAATAATAATTAATGCTTTATTTAATTGGCTACTAGTAGCTAGCAGTCTGATTGGAGTTTGGAGTTATCCATATGCAACCAATCACAGCCGTGAATCTTAATTCCATGTGAACAAAGACGGTTACAGGTCCGGCACATAGGTTACACCGATATTAGGAAGTCAGAGATCACCAGCTCTATCGGAAATGCATTTGCGTGGGTCTAGTAACCGCTCTGTTTGGAGCTGAAGGTAAAGTTAGTGTGCTCCATACACTCACTCCATCTGCGGCACGGCCTTCCCTTATGCAGGTGCTATTATTACCACTGATACATTGCTTTAATTCCCCTCACGTAAATTAGTTGGACCAGATTGCAGCATTAAAACAGCGTATTTTCAGATTTGGAAATAGTAGGGAAACGATGGGAAGGTCTACTTAACCATAACATCCCACCTGACCTGAAGAGAGACGTGGCAGTTGCATGTTTTCGATTGGCAACCGGGCATGACTACCTTCCTAAGCATCTGCATAGAATCGGTGTGTTTGACACCCACATTTGCCCACTATGTAGACAAGACGAAATGGATGCCGAGCACCTCGAGGAGTGTTCTGCTTTGGCAGACGCTCGGGAGTCGGCTAAAGACCTGAATCAATATAGCCGGGCAGCGATGCTCTATTGGGTTGCGCGTGGTCTAGTGGCCGCAAGGCTGGAGACCGGCGTAGGTAAAAAAAAAAAAAAGATTTAAAAGATGAAATAACCGCTTATGGGATACTGATCATTACTGCGGCTCCACGGTCTGGAGATCTGCTAAAAAAATGGAGCGCATTGAAATATCTAGGATCAACACAGTATTGAAGTAATGGAAGATAGACGCGAGCCTAATCATAGTGTATCCGTCAGAATGGTGTTAATCCTCCATTGTAGACCTCTTGATCTAGTGGACAATCCAATCAGGCACCTGAGAAGCAATCCTAAAGCGTGTTTTGATGCCTCTCTACTAGAGAAGTGCATCCTTGAAGTGCGTATATAGGAGGTTTAACAGGCAAAGAAGTGAAGCCCAGAAAGTGAAGGACTACCCGCCCGGGAGAGAGGAGGGACTGCTGCTGAAGTTCACCAACTATTCGTGCATTCTACTGGTGATCCTGGTGGGATAGTGCATGCGTCAGAGTTCACCAACACATGCATCCCATTCTGTGTGTTCACGCGGGTGGGAGACAGAGGGAACTCGGCAGCAGCAAGTCTCTGTGTAACGTACAATAGCAGTGCACTAGTATTGGTATGTAGAAGTGAATGGAATCAAGATGGCCGCCCAGATGGTTACCATGGCTACCCAGCCGCCACCACCACCTCCATGCTTGGCTACGTCACAAACTCAGATAACACACTCCAACACCCTGAATGCCATCTCGGCTGGGATGCAATATTTACCTGTCTGGCCAAATAAATAACACTCTGCCAACATTGTGCGGCCGGACAAACTTTACAGACATCTCTACTCCCACACCGGGTTCTGTGTCCCCTTTCCAGGACATAAATCCGCTCTTTGGGACACTTTGTGTTCATTTTGTTGTCCTAACCCTCCCATTCGGAGATTTCAGCCAAATCTACCGACTTGAGGTGGGTGTTTACTGTTTCTTCTACCACCAGCTGCCGAGACAATGAGTTGCACAAGTTTCACCAGAATTACAATGGAAAATATGAAAAATGGCCTCCTCTCACAGTGAGTGGCCAAAAACGAAATATCGCTGAATCTTCAAAATTGAAAGCTTCATTTCTATAATAAGATTCATTTGCGAATTACCAACCTACTCAAATTTAATCTTGTAGAGTCTAAAATGAATTCTCAAATCTGAGCAGTGGCAGCACTTCCTTCCACTGAACCTGCTTCTTCAAATTTGACCTCGTGCGGCCGGAAGTGCTTTAGAAGGGTTTTCCAAAACTAAGTTGTGAATCAATCTAGCCACAGGGGTCGGCAACCCATTTAACTTAGATTGACTGTAATATCTATTTATCTATAATAATCAAACTATTGATTACGGGTGAAAAAAAAACGTTATAAAAAATAAAAAAATATGAGGCTAAAAAATTCATAAACGTTTTTTAAAAATTGCTTACACCAACATACATCAATGATTTTATTTATTTATTTTTATTTTTAAATAAAAATCGTCGGTTTAAGTTCATTCTTCGATTAAAGTAATTGTTATTACATGTAGTAGTCAAACGTTTATAATAATAGATAATAATTATCTGGCTTTATCGCAAATAATATAGTTTTCTTCAATTACATTCTCAATCTAGGTATTCATCCCACAATGTTGTGTATATGTAATATAAAATAAATAAGATATGCATATTTTTAGGACAGCTAATTATTCCAGTATTTTACTATAAGTAAAATTAGGGGAACTAAATTAAATTACAATTGAGAAATGAATAATTATTGTGTAATGGTTATATGTAGCAAATAGAGGAGTAGTGGGGGCACATGCATATGGCGAGAGAGTGGGGACAACGAGGTGCTGGTCAGAAAGGCCTAGGCCAGAGAGACGTGCACATGTCTATTTGTCCCTAGACGCTCTAAAAAGATAAAAGGTTAAGAGAGATAGAAAGAGGAAGTCCCGCACTGGCATCCGGCTTGAGGAGGCGATATCGGCTGCGGTGGGTGAGTTCTGTGTGGTGGTGGAGGACTGGCGAGTGATTTGGACTTTTCGCGTATTTCAGTATTCGTTATTGTAGTTATTAATTAAGTATTGTACTATATTTAGAGTTTGGTCTTTAGTTAGCATTGAATTTATGTTATGTAAATAAAGCGATTAGCCGTATTAGTTATTAAATCTATTTGTTAGTATATATTATTAGTTAAGTAAAAGTACGTAGGTTAGTTAGGCCGCGGTGTGGATGAGTGTGTGTCTGTTTGTCGGTTTGTCGGTTAGGGCAGTGTGTTGGTGAATGATTAACTTGTAAGTTTAAGTATTATTTGGTAACTAATGTAAATAAACCAACTGCTATAGAAGTACTGTTTTATTGAAAGCCCTCGGCTCCGTAACCGCTAGCGTGGTCGGTTACAACTGGTGTCAGGAGTGGGGGCCTAGTGTGGAGCGTATTCTCCCAGTAGGCGCCACTTAAAATTACGTTCGTGCGGTATCTCGCGAACGCGACCTTTTTTACAAAATTTAAGAGTTTTTCTGGGCTCAGAAGTCTAATTGGTAACTCGGGAAATTAGGAAAATTTTTTTTTTTCTTTCGGTCGGGTTTTTTTGCAATAAAAATCGTGCCTATTGGTCGGACCATAGAGTGTTACATATCGTTGGAATTCTCTTGGCAAGACGAGTTCAGTGGAACTTGAAATATATATAGATATATGTAGAAAAAAAAAATTACCTAAAATAAACAAATTATCGAGATTGAAATTTCTAACGATTAAAGATGGCAAAAGAACTGCAAAATTTAAAAGCAGAACTAGAAGATACTCGGCGAGAATTAGAACAAGCCCGGACATTACTGCAGCGTTCTACTGATGGGGACGCCACATCAAAAATAAAAAGGGACCTTAGCTTACAAAGCATGATTAGGCCTTGGGGAGGTAATGATAATGAAGTACCGGTGGAAGAATTTTTAGGAGATTTAGAGGCGGTGGCACAAAGTGGTGGTTGGTCCGAAGCTGACCTTAAACTCGTGTGCCGTCTCAAACTAACGGGTTCTGCTGCAGCCTCCATTTCAGCTCATCCGGAGCTCCGGGAAGTCACTACTACTTTTGAGATGTATAAAAACGTTCTTAGAGAGCGTTTTGGTGAACGATCTTCTCCTGCACAACGACTATTAGAACTAAATTTAGTAGAACAGCGTCAAGGGGAGAGTGCGCTAGAATTTGCAGACAGAGTGCAAAGATTAGGAGAACGCACGGTGTCACGAGGTCAGCAGGACGGTTCGATTAAATGGGAGAAAGAACAAGTGGATAGTCTAATTCTAGCCGCCTTTATGAAAGGTCTGAGGGGGGAAGCAGCAGCACAGCTGCATTATAACCCACCGAGCAAATTTCAAGAGGCCGTTAATAGAGCTGCAAGAGTAGAATTATATCAGAGTCAAGGGTCTTCCGTTCGTGAAGTTAGGGGCATTAACGAGCAGACAACTCTACAAGTAGCCGCAGCAACGCTACCGCAATGGGAAAAGGGGCGCCAGACTAAGTGCTTTCGATGCAACCAATACGGACATTTTGCACGTGAATGTGTTCAACGGAGGGGAAGAGAAGGCAGGAGAGAAAGAAGCCAAGAACGCAAGCAATGTGGCGAAACACCTCTAGCAGGAGCATCAAAAGGGGGGTTTTGTTTTGTTTGCGGCGACCCAAAACATTTCGCTCGCAATTGTACATTTCGCGCCAAGGAAGCGCGAGCGGGTGGGAAATATTTAAATACCCAAACATCTAACGAGTTTTCCCCAAAAGGGAAGAGCTCGGTGTAAGCCCCACCGCCGAGCACGAGTTAGTTGGGGCCCCCTGCCTAATTCCCCATATTGGCGGATCTAGAGTACCTCTTGGGTTAACGATAACGCTGGAAGTAGAGGGGCAAAAGAGAGAACTACTGCTAGATAGTGGTTCGGAAATCTCTATCCTAAAGAAAGCCATTCCTGGAGTTCATGTGAAACCAGCTAGCGTCCGAGCGACGAGCGTAACTGGCTCATCGGTGCCTGTTCAAGGGGAACAGGAAGTAGAGTGCCAATTAAAGGGGAAAGTTATGCGACATATGTTTCTGATTGCATCCATTGCCTCCAGAGGGGATGGTATATTGGGATGGGATTTAATGGCTAAGGCAGGGGTAGTATTGGACGCAGCAGGAGGTCAGGTCCTTGTGAGAAATAGAGACTTGCACAGCGATGAAAGGCAGTTAGTAAACGCTCTAAATGAGCACCCTACGCACATCGCATCCACTAAGGGAGAAAATGTTCGGGAAGGGTGTCCAAAGAACTACGCTGTCAAAGCAGGGCACCAAGAGACCATCGATCCGTATGTGGAACGAATAATTGAAGGG
Source organism: Rhodnius prolixus (assembly GCF_049639745.1). Taxonomy (NCBI): domain Eukaryota; kingdom Metazoa; phylum Arthropoda; class Insecta; order Hemiptera; family Reduviidae; genus Rhodnius; species Rhodnius prolixus. The sequence continues at coordinate 747,957 of NW_027411636.1, read as the reverse complement.
AAAATTCCCCGCCATACAGAGGGAGACGTGTTAATTGAACCCGAGGAGTTACCTCAGAGTGGGATAAGAGTGGCCAGAAGTCTGGATCGACCGGTAGACAGGAAGGTGTGGGTGAGAGTAGTTAATTTAACGGGGGGAAAAGTCAGGATAAATAAGGGGCAAATTTTAGGTACGTTAAGCAAATGGGAATCGCCAGGTTCTCCGGGAGCTTCACTGGACAAAAGGGTGATGCTAACGGGTACGGAGAAAGATGAAGAACCGGGGAAACGGGATATAAGTAGAGAACTTCTCCAGCGACTCGGGCACTTATCACCGATGGAGCAGGAGAAGGTGAAGGGGGTACTTGAAGAATATAGCTTGCTGTTTGAGGAGCCTGATAGCGAGGGGTGTCGCTTACCAGTTTTCCATCGCATTGAAACCCAAGGCGGACCAGTCACCAAGTCTCCCTATCGGGTCCCCTTCCATCAACGGGGAATTATGGCGGAACATATAAATCAGATGTTGAATAAGGGCGTAATTGCTCCCTCAAGCAGCCCTTGGTCGGCGCCGGTCATCCTAGTCCCGAAGAAAACAACGGATGGGAGCGTGCAATATAGGTTTTGCACGGATTTCCGGGGACTAAATAAGATAACCAAGCCCGATGCTTACCCGTTGCCATTAATCTCAGAAACACTGGAAGCGTTAGGGAATAGTAAGTATTTTACAACCTTGGATCTTGCTTGTGGATACCATCAGATTCCTGTTCGCGCAGAGGACCGGGAAAAAACAGCGTTTTCTACCATTGGGGGGCATTATGAATACCAAAAAATGGCGTTTGGATTGATGAATGCACCTGGGACGTTCCAAAGGTTAATGGATCAATTGCTCGCCCACATGATTGGGGAGGAATGTTTCATTTACCTGGACGATATTATCATCTTCTCGGCTAGTCTGGAGGAGCATTGTTCCCGAATGAGAAAGGTCCTGGAACGCTTGCGGGGTGCCAACTTGAAACTTCGGTTGGAAAAATGTCATTTCGCACAGCCTGAAGTAAAGTATCTGGGGCATTTAGTTACAGCATCCGGCGTAAAGCCTGATCCTGAGAAGGTAGAGGCTATGAGAGGATATAAAATTCCTGGTAATTGTAAAGAGGTTAAGGGATTCCTGGGGCTGGCGGGATACTACCGCCGTTTTATTGCCAGCTTTTCGGACCTAGCGAAGCCCTTGACATCTTTGTTAAGAAAGGGAGTCACGTTTCGGTGGGGAATAGAGCAGCAGAAAGCCTTTGAAGTTCTTCGGGATACGTTATGCTCAGAAATGGTTTTGGTATATCCGGACTTTACAAAGCCCTTCATACTTGCAACAGATGCTTCTAGTGTGGCGTTAGGGGCAGTTTTGGCTCAGAGGCACAATGGCGCAGAAAGACCAATAGCCTATGCAAGTCGCCAGCTAAATAAAGCTGAGCAAAACTATTCAGCTACGGAGAGGGAAGTTCTAGCTGTTGTCTGGGCTACCGCACAATTTAGGTGTTATTTGTTGGGGAGGCGGTTTACTCTGGTAACCGATCATGCGGCCCTGCAGTGGATGCTCCGAATCAAAGACCCTTCGGCGCGTTTGACTAAGTGGTCCCTAAGGTTGATGGAGTATGACTATGAAGTCATTCATCGACCAGGAAATAAGCACTTAAATGCAGATGCCCTCAGTCGAGCAGTCGGTAGAATTGAGGCCAAATCCAAATTTCCAAGCGAAAAAAAATTCTTGCAGGAACAGGAACAAGATGAGTGGTGCACCGAGGTTTCGCGTGGTAGTCAGGCGAAAGTGAATAAAGGACCGAATGGGCTATGGTATTGGTCCGCGGGACATACAGATTGTGAAAAGTGGAGAATAATGGTACCGGTATCACTTCGGTCCCATGTCCTTTACATGTGCCACGACACACCCTGGTCAGGCCATCCGGGAGCCGAACGAACAACCACTCGAACCAAGAAATGGTTTTACTGGCCTGGCCTGGACAAAGATGTAGAGGTGTACGTTAAGGAGTGTCGACTCTGCAATGAACGGAAGACCCCAAATGGGTTAGAAATACCGCTGGGACAGTCGTATGAAGCGGTGGAGGCATTCGAACAAGTGTCCCTAGATGTCGTAGGACCATTCCCAACCAGTAGAAATGGCTTCAAGTATCTCCTGACTTTCATCGACAATTTTACAAGATATGCCGAGGCCGTGCCGATGAGGACGCTGACGGCCGAGGAAATGGCACAGGCATTTGTGAAGGAGATAGTGCTTAGGCATGGCGCTCCGAAGCGGCTGCTCACCGATCGAGGAGCAAATTTTACCTCAGAGTTATTCAAAGCCACCTGCAAACTCCTCTGTATTGACAAGATTCAGACTACAGCCTACCATCCTCAGTGCAATGGGATGATCGAACGATTCCACAGGACAGTGGTGGATCACATATCATTTTTTGTGCGTAGGGATGGTCGGGATTGGGACGCATGGATCCCTTTTGCTCTAATGGCGTACCGATCGACTACACATGCGTCCACGGGCTACAGTCCTCATTTCCTTTTGTATGGCAAGGAATGGCAACTTCCGTTGAGTTGCTCGCTCTCGCTAGCTAGCGTGCCTTCCGGGGTGGAAGAATATGTCCAGGCATTACAGCTGAAATTGACGGAGGCACATCAGGGGGCGCGGGAGGCAGCTATAAAGGCACGTGGGAAATGGACAGCTTCTTACAACCGAGGGAAGAAAGAGCGAGAATTTGCGGTGGGCCAACGCGTGTACATGCGCGAGTCAACGGTTCCACCCGGGCACGCCCGGAAATTTCGAAGGCCCTGGACCGGTCCGCATACAGTGGTGGCCCGGACTTCTCCGTGGAATTATCAACTATCCCTGAGCAAAGGGGGATTTGCGGTGGTTCATGCCAATCGGCTCAAAGAAGCCTTTGGTAGGGAAGGAGACGAAGACTCTTCTGCAGAAAGTGCAAAAGTATGGGAGCCATTTACGAATGGTGCGGACCATTCGATGACGAGTAGCGAAGAAGACGGGAATGACGGGCCGACCGCAGAACAAATAAGATTTAGAAGCCAGTCCCAAACATACGCTGAAGCTCCTCAGACAACTGGCGACGAGCCACTGGGGGTTGAAGAACTGCAGGACTCCTCGGAGGAGGAGGAGGGTTGTAGGGATAGCACTTGGAGGCCTGATCCTGGGGAGACCACCGCCTGTTCGCCAAGGTTTCGGTCACCTTATGAACTTCGGGGTACAGGAGAATACCCGCGAAGGGGTTCGCCAAATTCGGGGGTCAACACGCGGCCTCGCCGTCGTAGATAAAATCTAACACCCAGGGAGCGCCACCCTCTAATTTTGGTTTAACGCTACCTTAACCGACAACATAGCTTAAGCAACTCTACTTTTGACTTGGGAAAAATAAATCAGTTTCATTTTTTTAGTTTTATCTAAAATAAAACAAGTATTATTATGTTCCTTTTATAATTATAGTAATAAGTTCTATGCTAAATATTTAAATAGGCAATTTCGTAATAAGTAAATCAAGGATAAAGTTATGTAATTGTTATAAAGGAGAATCCATTATTTTTTTGTTATTATCTTATCAGTGAGGAAATTTTCGAAGTTTTCTGGAAAAAATGCTCAATTCGTACGACCCAATCCTACACCACAGCTGTGTCCGGAGGAATTGGAATGGAAGAAAGAATAGATGTTCATCGATACTAATAACAGCTCAGCGGGTAACCTAACTTAGGCCCTCAGCGGTCAGGGAACATCAACACGACTACACAGGAGGTTGGACGTCGGAATGGCACGGAATACCAAAGAAGACCATGCCAAGAACACCCGCAAAATGGTGACGTCCTGGTCAGCGGAGGAAAATTTGCTAAGTGGAACCTAATTGTTCCACTTCTCTGTAAGGGAGGAGTGATGTAATGGTTATATGTAGCAAATAGAGGAGTAGTGGGGGCACATGCATATGGCGAGAGAGTGGGGACAACGAGGTGCTGGTCAGAAAGGCCTAGGCCAGAGAGACGTGCACATGTCTATTTGTCCCTAGACGCTCTAAAAAGATAAAAGGTTAAGAGAGATAGAAAGAGGAAGTCCCGCACTGGCATCCGGCTTGAGGAGGCGATATCGGCTGCGGTGGGTGAGTTCTGTGTGGTGGTGGAGGACTGGCGAGTGATTTGGACTTTTCGCGTATTTCAGTATTCGTTATTGTAGTTATTAATTAAGTATTGTACTATATTTAGAGTTTGGTCTTTAGTTAGCATTGAATTTATGTTATGTAAATAAAGCGATTAGCCGTATTAGTTATTAAATCTATTTGTTAGTATATATTATTAGTTAAGTAAAAGTACGTAGGTTAGTTAGGCCGCGGTGTGGATGAGTGTGTGTCTGTTTGTCGGTTTGTCGGTTAGGGCAGTGTGTTGGTGAATGATTAACTTGTAAGTTTAAGTATTATTTGGTAACTAATGTAAATAAACCAACTGCTATAGAAGTACTGTTTTATTGAAAGCCCTCGGCTCCGTAACCGCTAGCGTGGTCGGTTACAATTGTTGAATAATCTACTTGTTATTAACTGTGTGTTATTTGTCCTCACGAATATTTCGGTAAGACGAATTCAAGACTGAAATATTGTTTTAAATCCTCCGTGATTCAAATTTAAACAGTAGCCGACTCTAAATTTGTCTTTTTCTAATTTAACATGTATGTATATGTGACAACTTCAGAATAAAGGGCACATTAAAGAGAAATCAGAAGAATAATTTGGAATAGAGTTAAAATAAAGTACCTATTTATACGAAGATATAATATACATTTTATCACAATTATAACTATTATGAATGAACTGGCCAGCATAAGGGTATGTGACATCTAATAAATTCTTAAAAAATATTAATGAAAATTAATGCGGTAAAATTACTTAAATAATATCAATGAAGTATTAATGAAATGTTGGGTACTTGCTGATTTGTGTACCTTTTGGCGTTTAATCAACCCTTATACTTAACTTTTTAAACTGTAAGTTTTTGTTAAGGAGATTTTTGTACCTTTTGGATAGATTTTCCTTTTTGTCTATTTTACAAAGTTACGTCTGCTTTACAGATTTTTTTAAAATTTGGAATAAGCTATTCTATCATTATAACCTGATAAGGTGTTAAATCGGAACCGTAACTACCACTGGAGAGATCTTTTTAAAGAATGGTTATAGTTGCGGTCCCCAAACCATCCTCAATAACCATTTTTTTGAGAAAGCGTTTTGAATAAAATAGGAAGGTATTTGTAGGTAAATAGCAAAAATAAACTGCGATTTCAGTACTTCCTTTTAAGAGGAGCAAGAAAAATAAACTGCGATTACAGTACTTCTCCCTAAAAGGCAAAGATTTTGAATCGAACGACAATTCATTGATGTAAATCGGTTCACTCATTGATAATTTTAACGATTGCAGTACTTCCTCTTAGTAGGTGTAAGAGCATGATGGCACTTCACAGCCACGTAGAGGAGCTTTAACCACTTATTCGAGCTGAATTTTATCAAAATCGGACTAAGCGTTATAGAAATATTGGTAATAATAGTTTTAGAAGGGGCCTTATTTGGGCGGGGCAAACTCCCCTCCTTATGAGGCACGGTGCCGAGACTTTTAAAGTGCAAATCTGTATAAAATTTCGATTCGAATGACACTTCATTCATAAAAATCGGTTCACGTGTCGATAATTTGAAACGATTGCTATACTTCCCCTTAACAAGTGTAAGAGCTGATCGCCGCTTTAATGTTACGTAGGGGAGCCCTAACCCTGTCATCCTACCAAATTTTATCAAAATCGGGCCAAGATTTACAGAGTAATTAGTAATAATAATTTTGGAGGGGGCCTTACATAAAGGGGGCTAACTCCTCTCCCATTCGATGTACAGCGTCGGGACCCACAAAAGGCACATCTACATAAAATATTGAATCGAATGACACCTCATTCATGAAAATCGGTTCACGCGTTTAGGCGCTACGTTGTTTACAAAAAAGGTAACAACAAGAACAACAACAAGAACAAGAAGAAGAAGAAGAAGAACAAGAACATTTTTTGAAAAAGCGGTTTTTGCTCATTTTCGGCAACTTTTTTCTCGAAACCTATTAGATCTGGGTGGTTGCAAAAAAATTACAGTTATGAAGGAGGGTTTGGAGTAAGATTTAAAGAAAATTTGGGAATTTTATCTTTTATAGAAAAAGAGAAAAAAATTGTCAAAGTTGGGTGTTTTTCAACGTTACGCTTTTTCGTGCAGTTTTTGATGGTCAACCCTTATACAACTGTCCTACCGGACAGTTTTAATCATAAAATAATAATTTGCGAATACAAATCATCTACAGAGTTTGTTTACACTATCATCCTTGTGGCTCTTGGTAAGATTTATTAAAATTATTTAAGGAGAAAATGGCTCTCTACTTAAAATAGGTTGCCGACCCCTGGCTAACCCACTGTACAAAGAAAGGTTGTTAGAAGCGTCGTTCTAAAACTGGGTGTGCAGCAAGTTAACACCATTTCCGGTCTCTCAGCATCTGAAGGATATTGCTGGTAAACTCGCAAAAAAATCAACATCTGCACTAACACTTTCTCATTCTGAGCTAAAATATTGTGAACCGGAAGTTCTTCCACAGGACTTGCGTTATGTCCGTGATAATGGCTGCTGAATGGGTAAGATGGCCAGCAGGTACAGTGGAGGAACTGGTCTATCAGGTATGCCCATCCTAGGGATATGAACACAGATTGATAATCCTAATTATGGCGGCCATATAAGGGGTAAAGGGGTAGAACACAATGGAAAGAGTGAAAGAATTGAATGCAGTGTGTGCGAGACAAGAAGGGAGGAACAAAAGGTAGTTTGATAGCATACTGACGCACGGGAGGTAGGTGCGTGCGGGTAACCTTGGAAGTGGGTGCGTAATGGTGCGTAAGACAGAGAGGGAGAGGATTAGGAATATCGATAAGAACTCTGTGTGGGGCGAACATTCCTTTTAGTTAGAGTCTGCTGCTCCATTGTGTGCAACTTGCATACACACTCTCTCATAGTCACACCGTAATGATACTGGAGCGTCCGTATGTGCGGAGTAGCAGTGCGCGCTGCTCGTACGTCTGTCACTGTAACACGCCAACTTCGAGTCTCTTATAACCAAACACGGCCGGATATTCAAATCAACTCCGCTGCACACTGCTGACTGGCCTGCAGACTGCTGTCTGTTCATGTGTAAGTGAATGTATTTCGGTTCGCTGCCAACTTGATCTCCTCCACTCGCCCACTCTAATATCTATACACTACAACTCATCAAAACTATACGCTGTAACAGATAATAACCTACTTCTCTCTAGGTTGCATTTGTTATACATCTATGGCCAACACTAACGACTCTCTCTGTCCAGGATTTACATAATTTCCACTTTTTACTAGAGGAAATATCCCTTTAGAGGTTCCCGGAGTCATTCCAGGGAATTCTATGAAGAGTACTTCAGAGGAAGAGATGGCGATGTTAGGTTCTCCCTAAAATACAATTTTAGTGCATTGTACAGTCCTATGCATCGTGTACTACGCGAGAGCGATGAGTGTGTCGACAGTATTCCAGACCGGAAGAAGCACGACCAAAGTTCCACTCTTCCGTGATTTCCTGCCAACTGGTATCGTAGAGGTCGTTTTGAGAGTACTTAATCTTAAGTGGGGTCCCTATTCAGTAATATAAGCAGAAAGAGTTGTTTTGGTGGCCACATTATGTTTTGCATTTATTCAAAAGATGGCTCCCGCTGCAACACTGCACATGATCGCTACTGCTACGAGTGCAAGCAGCTCAATTAAATATAGAATTTTGATTTCCTGCGGTCTTCGGTTTTTGTGTTGTGTACGGTGATCATACGACATCAGCACCATTCCAGAAGAGGTGATGAGGCAAGCTGAGATCTGTCTGTAACTTAATGCAGAGTTAGTGGCGGCTTAGAAGGGAGGAAGGCGTTTTGGGGGGCTCTGGAGCTGTTGCAACCATCGTGCCAAAGAGTCTTTCTTGCTTTGGCATTCTAAGTGCTGATGTACAGGAATCTAATTTTCCTTCGCACATCCACCTCTCTCTCTCCGGAGTAGTTCTGTAGAAGATTTTCCTTAGCCAGAATATTTTTCTTTAGGCCAATTAAAGCCCATTCAACTGCACTTTCACTCTTTGCGTCTTGCGTGAATATCTTACGTGGGACCAGGAACGTTTTGTACAGATAAAGTAGAAGCGAACTGTTTGTCGGTAAGTTACAGTAGAAGCGAACTGTTTGTCGGTAAGTTTCAGATGAGGAGCACAGACCGGCTGAACGGAGAAAAAATTTAAGCCTTTAGCCTTTAAATTCCCTCAATTCATCTTGACTTAACAACGCTCCTCTCTCTTGGAGGATAATTTTGATCGAGGATAAAAATCAAGGGTAAACAGAAAATTAAAATCGAGCATAATCAAATAATGTGGAAATAGGGTGAGGCATAAGAAACAGGGATAAGAGATAATTATATAGGCAAGATTAGCTGAGTGGTCTCCCCGAACTGCAGTCCATCTATATCACAGGGAACGTAGTCGGCAGGAGGGAGAGATGTTTTGGCGAGGGGTAGAACACTTGGCCCAAGCTCATCCATCTAGCGGACAGCCACTGGACCAGCATCTCTACACCCTGTCCGCTTTTAGAAAACAACTAGATTACCACTACAAACTGTCCTACTAATTAGCTTATTTAATTACAGAAGGAAATCCTTAAAAAATTCTACAAAAAACTTTTCTCTGGAAAACTTGATCTAGCAACCATAATATTCCCAACTAACAGGGTGTTCGTTAGAGGAAGTATTGCGATCTTACAGGTTTACCTCTTCTTGTTTACACCGCAAATATCCGTTCTGGTATCCTCCGAGTCCAATAGAGTGCGTCTAATGGATTTTTTTTTTGTGAAAATGTAGATGAAACAGGACTTAGGTATAATTAGAACTCGAAAAGCGAAATGCGCATGCTCAGTCTAAGGAAAATCGTTGGAAACATTTCGGAAGGAAATCCACAACTTAGGGCAAAAACCTTCTGGTTATTTCCGATAGAGCACTTGGTGGGCTGAGTTTGGTAGTTCGCTAACGAAGTACACGAAGTTGTTTCAAAAGGGTGGGCGGGGGAGAAGAAGGAAACGAATCACTTTCTTCCAAAGTGACTTTGTGAAGTGTCTCCAGATAAAAAGTGGCATTTCTGTAATACAATCTGGAAATGGTATTGGATTGTGAAGGCACGGTAGGAGGTTAGTGAACCTTGAGGATGAAGTGGTCGGAAGTCATGCCGCTGTGAGACACATTTCTACTTTCTCTGACCCCCTCGGAAGGGCATAGGTTTGGAATAGAACAAATATTCCACTTTGAGGGAAATATTAGCTTTGGGCTGAGGAAATGTTTTTCCCAAATTGTGTCAGCGTGGAAGGAAGCAACTATACATTAAAAAAGGAAGTTCAATTATATTATTGATGGAGACGCCCTCCCGTCAATAAGTTATTCACAAAATCAGACATCCCGAAGTGCAAGATTACTGACTGATACAATATATTTTGTTTTTCTTTGGGTTTTACCAGAAAACAGCTTCAACGGTTCACTTAGTGAGGAGCCTTCAGCACCAAGTTTGCTCCTAACAGCTGCATAGTATCCATGAGAAGGAAATGTCCTTACGAAACTTCAGGCCACAGGAAGTGCGGCTGTATAGACGAGCTTTACCAAATTTTGGACATTCTAACAAATTAGAAAGGTTCCACATCAGCTTGGACCGAACTTATTAGAAGAACTATAAGGTGTATTCTCGGCGACCTATGACTTGTAGAGTTCACAAGTACAATATGACCTAAGTACCCTTCTAGTGCAGACCCTACATTTAAAGAAAATTTAACTAAAAATACTGCGGTAAGAGACCACCGAGTGAGTGTTCACTCTCTCCGCTTGGGCTTCACGGATTGTGCAGCGTGAACACGCAACTTCCATCCGCTCGGTGCGATCAGCGTATGAACCAATCTCTTCTGAACAAGTGAATTACTATAAAACTCCTTGATACTTATTTACTTGGCGATTTCAGCTAACCTAATCGGGTGCAGCTAACTTGGCGTCTAGATAAGTTTACCTTATTGTATGTGGACAGCAGACATGACGGAACTAATCGGCTCTTCTTTCTTGAAGACACTACACCAACTTTCTTAAAACCATCATGATTGAGGAGCACAGACCGGCCGAACGGAGGAGATATTAAAACAGTACAACTTACACAGATATGGAAGAACAACTCACAAGGACCAGGGGATTAGAATGTCGGAGAGATTTAGCAGGCCGAGCTGTCAGCACAGAACTGGTTTGTCCGCACAATGTTGCCAGCTCTGCAGCCCCCGCCACTTGGCAACACCGCCCACTCTCCCTACTTGGTGTACGTACCTCTTTGTGTTTGCACTATTAATTTATTACTAGCTTGTGCTCCATTTATACAATCAACATCCAACTCATTATTCCCTTTCTTCTCCAAGAATATATTGTTATTATTTATCCTTTATTCTATTCATTCTAACACATGACATAACTATCTACGACCGGTTTCGGGATCTTCGTCTTTCTTTCCTCAACTTGTTTCATCAAATACTGTCCAATTGGAGACGCATCCATGCTCTTTAGGTTAATACGCAGACAATATCACCTATTATTGCAGATCCATCTGATATTTATTCTATATAGATGACCCATATTGTGCTAAAACAATAGTAGGCAGATATTCCTAGAAGAATTAAATGGACAGGAATTTTAAAAACATTTCCAATAAAAACATCTCTAACATTTACTGAAAATCCTAAAGAGATATGCTAGAAATAAAATTAAAGATGTGGTGATCATCAGAGACATGGGCACACAGTCTGCCTTGGGATTCTTGGCTATTTACCGGGAGTTAGAGGAGGATTTACTCTCCTTAGAATCCTACCAGATTTTAAAACTTACCAAAGGATGCTGCAGAGTAAGGAACCTCAGCCTTCACAATGAGTTATGAAGCTCGTACACTCCCTCAAAGAGCGACAGGAGCAGCAAGAGAAAGCAGAAATCAACAAACAAACAAATCGGTCAAAACAAGCTGAATGAAGAGTTTTGCGGAGTAGAACGGTGCAGGGATATCCACAGTCCCCGATCTCGCAAATAATTGACTTGAGTTCCAGGAAACAACAACAAAAAAAAAAAATTCTGCTGATGGGGAAGACTTGTCTGTGTGATAGTAGAGGGAACGGCGCCACGGCTATCTTAACTTCCAGTTGGACGTTAGAAGTACTGATATGGCAGGCACGGGAATAATAACAAGGAATGGCGGGCGAGAAGGGCGCCAAGGTCGGGCGGGAGTTACCAACTTTATATAATATACTTGGCTGTGGGTCGCGCGCTTCTTCGCCATCCTAGTTTTGTTTTCTTTCCGGGAGGGGCATCGTTCCTGCGCACAGTCCAGAGGGTGGCCACCCACTTCTAGGTCCTGGACAATTGTGTGTCACCCGCACCTCTCTCTCCTCCTGACCAGCAAGCACAGAGCGCTGAAAGTTCCAAAGTTGTGATCAGCGAGTTCTGGAAAGTTCTGGCCAAGTTGCGTTCCGCCGCCAAATAGCAGACATTGCAGCTCTTTCTCCCCACCCCTCCATTCGTCCCATCCTAAAAGAAACCAACTTCCTCTCTCTCTTCCACACTCACAAAGTAGTCTACTTGTTCGAGAAATTGCCAAACTTCTTTCTTCTTTACAGAAACAACTTAAAACTTCCTTTGGATGGAAAAAGCTGGAGGACTGAAAGGAAAACTAAAAACAGAGGACCTTCCTGGGGGCCGTTTCCGCTCCACCAAGTATTTAATAGCAACATCGCCTCCACTTACTGCACTTAGCCTTTTAATCTGTCCAAATACGACAAAACAAAACTTTTGGTAAGGAGATGATGTTTTAATCGCAGCTTCCAAACCATTCCCACGACTAAAGCAGAAATATTGCATAATTCAAGAAGGATACTTATGATAATCAGCTCAGCCTGTAGGCATAGTTGCCAGCAATTTTGACGGAAGGCCAGAGCCAATACTCCTGAATCAGATAAATATCCTTCTGACATTCACTGACCTTGATCACTGCCAAGAAGCAATTACCCCAGACTCAATTAGGAGGCGTGCTAACGATACAGAAATGAAATACGCAAGGAGTAACAGTAATGTTGATAATAATAGGATGCCATTTCAGAGCTCCAAAGGATTTCCGGACATTCCGATGACGAGCAGCAAGCCGTCAGGTTGGCGAACATCGGAATAGAAATTCATTTTACTCTAACCGAGCTGGCAGAGGAAGCAGGAGCTTCAGGCTGGACCATTCCAAGTGTCCCCAAAAGACGGAGGACAGAAAGCTAGTATATCTGCAGCGTGTAGAGAGAGTCGCCACAACGAGGACGGCTCGTCCTTACAGAGATACAGTAAGAGATGATCGTGCTTATCACGATTATCATCCACCATTATCATCACCACTACATGGCCGACCGTAAGGCCGAGCTTGCCCTGAAAGCACCCTGTTCTCAGCATTTCCCAAGGAAGTTTCCTTTAAATCGGAATCACAGTTGTGAAGCTTGAAGCTCCAGTTTATCGCTTGGTGCCAACATTTATGAAAAGGAAATATTCGTATCTTACTAAAACTCCGAGTTGAAAGAATATCTGTGGGCCGGAAATGCCACCGTTTTAGAACTGCATCTTCGAGGTTCTATTAACTTCCTGAGTCACAACTTGTCATTTGATCGCGGGCATTGTGCTGGACCTGAATATCTTCCACACAGGAATTCAGGGGGATCCGGGATGTTATGCTTCCTTGTAATGAACCTAAGTAATATATCTAGTACCGTTTTAATACAAACATTCCAAGCACTAAACGAATTTAGTTTCGTACATTCCTGTAAAAGTCATGTAAGAGTTGATCATTATAGTGAAGGATAACCTACAGGAAGTCAAGAAGTCCTACAGGCCTACCACAACATAAAACTTTACCTCCTCAGCTCCAACAGCAGTGTTGCAATGAGTACACAGAACTTCCCGATGAGTCCAACTGAGCTGCCGCTGCGATCCGAAAGCACTAACCGCCAACTATTCACCACGAACTCGTTGACAGTCAGCAAGCACTTCCACTAGACCAGTACGCACACTTCTATGTCAGAATTTATACTTATTACAAGAGTTTGTTTTTGTTGATTCTGCTTTTGTATCCTCTACAAAGAAACGAATTCAATGAAAGTCGGAAGCGTTAGATAGCCAATAGTAGAGAGTAACAGTCGTGGAGACGGGCAACTGGGGACGGCAACAACCATACTAGGGCAGAGCATGGTGGAAGAGGCGGTTACCATGGACACAGCCGGGGGCCAGCCCCGCCCATCATCTGTTTGCCTGCCGCCTCCATAATAGGTATAGAGGGGCGGCCGTCTGAATGCCCGGCTCTACTCCCCGCCTCCAGCGCTGACACATTCCAATACTCACACTCTGAGTTGTTACGCGTGCCCCCATCTGAATAGGTGAGCAAAACTCCAACATAACAAGTTCTGCCACCCCCACCTAAATTGCCAGCCGACCTTTCCGCCTCCCACTTCCGTCCGACTACATTACCTTCATATCTCTTTTAAATACACTCACAAACGACACACACATATAAAAACTTACTGCAAGCATTTATTTTACCTAAAAACTTTAGAAATAATCTTTGCTATATAATATGTCCATGAGCTCTGGCTTCTCTGAGGATGAATTAGGGCGCTAATAATCATTTATTAAGTAAAATCCCTATGGGTTTATCGATAACATCGTAAACATCATCAGGACTATCCAGCTAAGACTGCTCAATAATATGGTGACACTCACGACTTCCTCAAACAATATTCTGATGTCTCTTGGTCCACATCACGTCTGAGAAGCGGAAACAACATTTGAGAAAAGACCACCAATATTGATGTTAAGTTAAAGTAACTAAGCACAATTTAAAGTGAGCACAATGATTTCTCAAGGTTTGGTTAAACAGAGAAATTTAGAAAAAAAATGAAAGCTGTAATCAAAGTAAGGTGCTCCTACTGATGCAGTAGCATCTTCAGGGTAATTTTACGCAACAAAGACTCGGACTTCTTTCGATTTTTAATCTTTGGGCCAGAGCGTTGTCACATCTTACACCATTTACTAGCTGGGAGTGCGATCAGGGTAGTAGGTGAACCATAAAAAGGCAGGCAGTGCTACATTCCATTCACGACCAACATTCAAATGGACCATGCTTGGATTCTAGAGGAGGCGGCATCCATTCTTACTGAGCTGCAGCTCTAAATTTCACTATATCAATAGAAAGAACATGAAATTTCCCATAATATAATGAGTTCATTTTGCTTACTTTTTTTAATATTTTTGAGAGCTTAAAGTTTAACAAATTATATAATTTTCCAAGCTTGATTATCTTGTATGGTTGGAGGGAAGGGGCATCGGCTCCTTATCTCGGATCTTTGAGAGCAGTAGGATGGCCAAAATACTCGCTCCCCTAACATTTATTTCAAGAACTGTCAGCACAGTATGCATCTTCACTTTAGAAAACCAGCAAGTCCACGGGGAGTGTAATCGATTAGACTTTTACTATCCCTTACTTTACTATTCCTAGTTTTATGAGGAAATACGTAGGCAAAGGAATGGAAGGAAACAAACAAATCAGTTCACACCATCAGACCAAGTAGCGAGTAGATGGCGGAATAGAGGTGATGCAGCTCTGCAGAAGTAAAGTTTACATGCATAATAGTGACGGACGGACACTCTACATGTGGGGATCGGAAATGAGGTCACCACACACAGCCAGAGTGATCAATCAATTCAACAAGTCTGAACAGGCAATCGCTCTGTAAATATATTTCTGCAGTCCAACACATCACAAGAAGCAAACTTATTGATCACATACACAGACACACAGTGTGAACTCATTGTGTTCTAAATATAAGGACAGTAGGAAGACAACTGGACTAGAGTTAAATTACTTCCCTCTCTCCAGTAATTCGGCCAAACTATTGCTCCAAAACATATTGAAGAAAGTTCAACTTACAATCACTAATTAATGCTCCACTCTAAAAGCTTTAGTTAGACTAATTACAAGATAAAAATAAACATTAGTGGTTAGATTCAATGGTCTAATTCAGAGCATAATGTGAAAGAGGGTCCGAAGGACGCCATCGCGATATTCAAGAGAAATTAAACTAACAAATGGCTTGCTACTCCGAAAGGACAAGGGTGCTGAGATATGATTTTTACTTTGCTATGGCAACTGAACCTTTTACCATCATTCTGTAGAGATGTCAAACTCTGTAGGTGCCAAATCACCTCCCAGATCGCAACGTACTCGTTGAAGGAAACGAGATTTTATTAGAATTGACACAACCATACGCTGCATCAGATTGCTAAGACGGGAACCCATCTGCTGGTCCAAAACGATATTGGTTACACAAGCTCAGGTTTGTTCCAAATATGGCTGAACGAAGATGAACAGTGACCGAGAACAGTAGTTGGACAACAGGTTATCAGAGGAATAGTTGTAAACAGACTTCCATATCCACAGGAGATCATGGTGCACAAGGAAGTGCAGAGCAAACAGTAACTGGAATGGGGGGGTACCTTGATGCCATTCATGCATTAATAATGGTCGACACAATCTCATTGTTACCAACAGAACACAATCACCGGATGTAACACACCGCCCACCTTACAAAATTCCTTTGTTATAAACATTACCTTGCCCAGGGGAGGCTCTCCTGATTGTGTAGTAGGCAGTGTTGTACCATTTAGGACAAACACCGGGATAAGACCATGATCCTCTTCAGAAGAACCAAACCCTTATAAATCACCATAATAACAATTTAGACCCACATCTAAGCAAATTTGGATTTTTCCTTCTTTTTCCCTAAAATCATGAAAATCTATCTAATTTTCTTTTCACATTAACCATAACTAAGACATACCAGTAAATTTAAATGCATTTTTAAATCGATGTTTCCATTAAGAAATTTTATTAAATATTCTGATATTTTATCAAATACCTATGGGGGAAAAATTAGTAAAAAAAATCTTAACTATTTTTTTCAATAAAATAATTAGTGTTAAACCATTAACCAATCAGACGCAGATGTAGGAGGTGTAAAATGTGGGCGTTTGCTTTAGCCAACCAGAGTGCACTTCCATGGTAACCACGCCTACAGCTACGCCCTCTCCTATTGTCTTGCAATGGCTACTAGTTGAAATAAGAAAGCTTCTAACAGGCGATTAATTTTGAGTGTTGGAGTTCAAAAAACGTTCGCTACGTGACAATTGAGCCCATACATAAATCTTGGCTAACAACTGAAATCACCACCCACTAAATTTCAGAAAATAAAACTTGAGTGCTCCAGCAGCAGATAACTGTATATTCTCTTCTAATGTCCTATTCTTGAAAACCGCTGTTAATCTGCTTTTGGCCCAGAATGAACCATTATGGTACTTCAATGGCAGTACCGTAATGGTAATTCAAGCCGTTTTCGACGGTAAGTTTTGGTGTTATACAAGAAAATGTAATAAAAATGGTGATGTCTGTATTTAGTGAAGAAACAATTAAAAATCCCAAACTGAAGTGATAATGCAGCTGCACCCGAGCATAGTCCCACCACAAATCCATGTGTCAAGATGCAATTTACTGAAGTTAACCAATCAAAAAACTGACACTAATTTTCATTTCCTGTCCTATATTATTTGCAGAGATGTGAAGTAAAGTGCAACTTCATTCATTTTTCTCTCAGCGAAGTTGGAAGAGAGAGAGAGGAGAGACGGGTACTGGACAGCTGGAAAAAACCCTCTCGATCGATATCACCGGGAACTCCGATGAGCCGCATTCATTGGCAGCTTTAATCCAAGTTCCAACTGGAGGAGACCGCCTGGAAGGCTGTGACTGTGCTCTGGAGAGCCGGTTACACAGATCTGTGAGAGTGCGGTGCCGCACGTGACTTCTGCGCGCCGCTCAAATCACGTTCTGTGTCGTGACTCCGTCTCCGCGCCAGACTAGATCTGCGTGCTTGCTACAACATCATGCTTACCCCCTGCTTCACCACTCTGCTACCACTCTTCTGTCATTCACATACTCTACCTTCTGCCTCTCTCTATCTCTACTATACAAACTTTTCCCTGGATCGTTCGTAGCGACTATATTTATATATATATATGTGTGTGTGTGTGTGTGTGTGTGTGTACACAACAGTGATCTCCGAAGATAATCTACCTTGTTCTATTACAGGACTTTGATACATATCCAGTCGCATGGGGGCTAATAACTAGGTTTTACCAAGTCTTGACCATCTCTGCAGCAATCAAGTGCAGCCATTATTACAAACTCGAATTGCACCTTCATCGTCGCTCTTGAACGCGCTTTCTAATCATCAACCTTTCCAAACAAAGAAGAAACCCCGGGAAGAGGGGTGGAGGGTGCACACTCACACGACTTCCTCTTACTACTGTTCTCCAGGTTCGAACCCACACACGACTTTCTCTTACTACTGTTCTCCAGGTTCGAACCCACACAAGACTTTCTCTTACTACTGTTCTCAAGGTTCGAACTCACACAAGACTTCCTCTCACTACTGTTCTCCAGGTTCGAACCCACACAAGACTTTCTCTTACTACTGTTCTCAAGGTTCGAACCCACACAAGTCGCATTTAATTCTCACTAAAATCGTAAATTTTCTAAATCTGTAGATTAGGCAAGAATGGCTCTTCCGAGGAAATCCAGGAATCCACATCCTCTATCCTAGAGTTGCCCCTAATCGAATTATCTCAGGAAGAATTATTTGGGAAAAAGAAGTAGTATGTTTGTAATCTCCCATGTAAAGCTCACCGGAACCATTTCCGGAAAGTACTCAATCCAGTCATTGGAGCTATCTCTGGATTTGGAAATTTAATTCCATGCTTGATTGTTGATAATATTATACAGCTGCAAGGCTGCACATTGAGAGAAACTGTAGAGGGAAGCCAGTTCGCGGAAGTGCCCTTAAAAGAATCTTCCAAGAAAATGTCTTTAGCAAAAATTATTGAGCTATTATTTAGAGCAATGCTACATCAATAAAGGAAATTGTAGGAACAGATTTTCAGAAAATACCAAAAAAATGTAAAAATCTCTTCAGAAAGGTGATACTTACGGTTGGCCGATTAAAATTGAGTAATCAAAATGGCGTCCTCATTGCTTTAGCTGCAGTTTAGTGGGGACAAAACTCTAAACAATATCCTAAATGGAGAAAAAAATTGTAGGATATTAAATGTGCTCCACAGAGAAGTTGGAGGCCTGAAACCGAAATAATAAAACTAGCAGAACAGGGAGTTGGTGGGGGGGGTGTGTGGAGGCTCAGTTATGAAAGTTAGCTGGGGGCCGGAAGGCGCGGCTGGCTGAGGATGGGAAAACTTAGCAGATTTGCATAATGGCTGCGACGACCTCTTTCTTGGAGACAAAACTTTTTTCATTTTCCAAAGCTAGCAAAACATGGCGAAAAGAATATGTTTTAAAAAGGCAATTAATTTACTTTCTACTGGAATAATGAATTTTGGAAACTTAGAGGCAAGTTTTTGTTGAGGAGGCGACATGATAACTAGGAACACTGAATAGCAGCTCTCAGCAAAGAGGGCCGCAGGTCCCCGCAGGTGGGCGCAACACTGAGCAAGTTCTGCGACATCTGGTAGTCCAGCAAGCTGAAGTTCAAACGCTACTACGGAGTATGCACATCCCACGTCTTCGAAATAATAAGAGTTTACTTCGAAAATATTGTTTTGGGTCAACAAAGTGGTTTAGATCGACCGGAAGTAAAATTTTGCTGATTTGATTGGTTCACTTTGTAACTTCCGGCTAGATACGGAACTTCTACATTCTCAAGGAAACTTCATCTGGCCGGGGAGGCGGCTAGACCTTGTTTTGCAGAAAGGAATCTGAGCTGGTGCAATCTTCTGCGGGAGACTCAGACGCACACGGAGATGTGTAGATAGTAAGACCACAGGCTCACTCATGAAATCCCGTGGGAGCTGCAAATGGGAGGAGTGCTGGCCGACCGAGCACACTACCACTACCGGCCCCCTCGCTATGTATTGTCTATACCTTCTACGCACTCACAGACCTAGCAGAGTGTACTATAGTTGGGTACAAAAGGCTAAACATGCATTATTCATCAGCGTACAAAGTGAGATAACGAGTTTTGCTGTCCTTGCTCTGACACAGAATGGAGCTGTGTGCCGGGTCAATGGTTTATTATTGTCCTAAGGGACCCCCCACCGGCGGTCTTTAAAGAAAAACGGCCTGCATACGCGCCTGCGCGCACCCCGCTATACTAGAGTGTGTTCAATATAAAGCAATCATACAACTATTTCCTCCGCCGTAAAGGTCAAACTCCACCCCCCCTGCAAGAGAGAGAGAGTAGAAGTTCTACAAAAAGTCAAGGCGTCGGTTTTTGCTGGATAAGAGTATTAAAAGAGGAACTCAGAGCGAGTTGGCTGGGTCCGTGAAATGGTTTTTGATTCCTATCTTTGGACTGCGTGCACACTGCATAATATATATACATTCTCATTCTACCGCTTCAAACAAAAAACTTCTTTGAATAAAACGCTCTCTGAAGCTGACCGGCGAATGGAAATCTGATCTTAACTAGTGAAACTTAATTTAATGAAGGCCAAAAACTACTAATTGAATTGACTGCTTAACTACATTAATGGCAACCCAATGGGATTGCAAAGTTCCATTGTGCAAAGTATGGTCAGTTTGGCCTTGTTTTGCTAAATTGACATATAGGATGAAAAAATAATTGCCATTTCAGTCGTGATACATTTATTCTGCCGAGCTTTCGACCTAGGGACTCTAGGTCATCTTCTGGGCTACTTTACAAAGTAATATTTTTACATAACAGGGTTGGTGTGTCTTCTGTCTTGTCTGTTCATGGACCAGAAGACACACCAACCCTGTAATGTAAAAATATTACTCTGTAAACTAGCCCTGAAGATGAACTAGTCCCTAGGTCGAAAGATTGGCAGAATAAATCTATTAAGACTGAAATGGCAATTATTTTTTCATCCTATTGAAACTATGAATCAGTCACCAAAAAGAATGAACAACAAATAAATTGACAAACTTAATCGCTGAATGACTTGGTGACATTCATCTTCTGGTCCATTCCACTCCAGTCTAAGCTCGCATCTTCTAAGAGCAGGGTGGCCAACTCTCACTAAATTCCCTCCGTCCAAACTCTAAAATTCCCCTTCTTACTACGAATCATATTCCGACCATTGATCATATCTCATTCTTACTGATCATGTCCTAACATGTTATTTTCTAAGCACCACTTTTTCGGAAAGTTTCTCAAAACGTTTTAAACAAAAAATTGGTCAAAGATCGTTAAAAATACCTAATAATTGAAGCAATCGATAATAATTTTCCTAACTGCGTAGTTTGACCAATGAGGAGGTCGCTGCCAGCCAACATTGTTTGGGATGAATAACTTAAGAGGCCGATGTTCCTTTCAGCTGCCTCTGTTCTGACTCTAAATGATTGATTAGTTTGCCTTTTTTATTTTTTACGAACAACTATAGAGATGACGCTTAAATCGCCAACCTTCTCTATAAAAAAACTGGAGGAAGAATTTAAGATCTAAGAATTGATCCATAAAGAAGAAGATCTGTGTTGCATTGCAAGGAAGAGGCTGAGTTAGACAATTCTATTAGGCTACAGTTGGAGAGATGAAGAAAGGGCAGTCAGATTCTATTAGCAGGCAGTGTGCCATACTGAATGTCCCAGTGTCCAATGTCCTTTCATTTGACAGTCCATAATGTTCATATCTGTATGCCAAAATAAAATATTATTTTAAATATTTGGAGATGAAACAATATTATAAGTTAGCAGATGTCCTTAGATTCCGCTGTATATTCCAGCATCCTGAAGGACAAAATTAAAAACAAGAGAATTGAAGTTAACTGGGCGCTCACTAAGAAGTATTTACTTCAGCGCGGCCGTAACTCTATTATCACTTCCATGGGAGTTGCATTTAGAAGTACCTCCCGTTGCCAACTTCCGGTGGTTATAACTCACATACAAATTATAAAGAGCTCCGGCGCTGGGAGTTCACAATAAAAACTTGCGACCGGAGCGCAGTAGAAAAATTAAAACAAGTACCCTAGTAATTAGTAGAAAGTTGAGTAAGAAGACTGGCCGACTCACAAACTGCTGGCTGGCTCCTCTACAATTAGTCATTTATCAAACATCTCTCTCTCTGGCGGCTTGATCTCCTTTTATGTTCGCTTATCTTATTTGGCCAACCATCGTGCTTCCTCTGCAATTAGAAGAACCAGCAGGGTCACTTCTTCAGGGAACATGGTGTCGCTGCAACAACTCAGCACTGACAGCACCAAAACATAGGCTCCCAAAGAACCAAAACGGATCTCTCCAATTAAATCAAGACTACTTTTCAATATACTGGAACCCGAAAACCAAAACTTTATGAATAAGGTTTCTGAGAAAGTACTCGTGCACAAAAGGTCAACCAAAATTTGCCCTCTATAGAGTCTTGAATACAAACAGGAAATACGCAAATACCACGCAAAACACATTTGACACGTAACTACAATATTATAGAACGAATTTTGGCTTAATAAGGTGGGCCGCCGCCCTTGGTGGCGGTGATTAAAGGGTGCAGGAGGGATAGGATATTAGGACGGTCTGTCAGAACTGCACATTAGCATGCCAACCAGCCGGGGGGCGGGTGGTATTCCGTTTAAAATTAGTGATAGCGTGGCAGGAATAAGTAGCAACACCAGGGGGCCGAACTAGCTGCTGTGTTCATTGGGGGCGGCCAATCTCAACGCTGTAGGACTTGCATTTATAAACAAAACTTACCGATATTTGCTGCTTGCCGGCCGACTCCAAACATGCTATCTGCACGCTAGGCCGCCCCTAAACATCAAGCAGCACCATCGCCGTTTTCCCCTTTATTTTTATACATATAAAATAGCGAGAAGAAAAATGTTTATCAACATGGATGAAATGACTCGAAGGTCCTTCGACACCCTGAATAGTGGCGCTATTCATATAAGAAGGTACAAATAGCTGCCCGGAAATCAGAGATGATCCAATTTGCACCAAGCAAAGACGAATCACAAAGGAATCTATCCCTTTTTTGAATATTGCAAATCAAGTATAGGCTCGAATTGAAAAAATAACCTACAGTTGCTGGTGCAGAAGACTGGTATATAGGACATCTGAAAAAGAGGGTTCAGGATGTGTAGACAAGGTTCCTGGAGTGTAGCACGGTAAATCGACAATTTGTGGGATCCAATTCCGTTCGTCAAGTAGTCAAGGAGTAGGCGGGAGGGAAGCGTGAACGCATCCTAAAAGGATGGAATAGTGCGCGATTGTGACATTACAGAGGCTGTACTCTCAGAACATACTTCAGCAACGGAGGGATGGCCATAGGCTAAAGGGGGAATCACATTGTCCTCTACCTTTCTCAGGATGAGAGGATGGAGGAGCTCTTAGGAACCGGAACGAGAACAATCTGGAACCTCTCCTACTGTCTTCTAAGAGGACAGTCCTCCTTCTGAACAGAGAGAAAACTGACAATATGAGATACCATGATTCAGACTTACTCAGAACTGTTCTGGAGAACCCAGAAACCATATCCAAGGCAGCCAATACTAGGAAGTTTTCAGCTATGATTTCTATTCAGCGAAGCCACAAATTTTAACTAACGATTTTGTCTAATATCCAAGATATTATTTTTGAAAAATGCATAATTTAATAATAATTCGAATTCTTAATGCGAAAATTGAAATAGCTAATTATAGAAGTAGGAGGTGATAAACAGAAATATATGTGGACCATTATACAATCGGAATGAAGTATGGTAAACAAGATTAAGGTGGATAGTAGTGGAAATGGAACAGTTAGCAGGAGGAAGTTGAGGAAGTGACGCGATAAGGAAGTAGGTCAGCCATGTTGTAGCGGCACGCACACCACTGTAATACACAGCAGCTCCTTACAGACTCACAGAATCCTTGTTTACAGGATTAGCGTGGTAAGTGGGCCCCCCCCTCCAGTCTCACATTCCTCTCTTTGGATTCTGTCATGTGTACCTCATTGATAACTGCGTCCTGACGAATTATTATGATGTAAGAACAGACAGTTCACCACCCCAAGAAAGCAAAGTAACTGGCTCGAAACTATCCAAAGGTAAATTATTCCAAATGCGGCAAATAATAATGACTGGGTCCATAAAGGTAGTGCCTGGGACCAAAGACACACAATAAGGATGGTTTAATTAAAACAAAAAAAAAAAAAACAGCGTCTGTGTAGGACGATGTGAGAGATAGAGTGGAGGAATTCTGCTGCGCTAAGAAGTTGCCGATTGGCAGTCAGTTACATCTGAACTCTAATGAGCACAATGGGAGATGGATATTCTGGCCAAAAGTTCCTGCAAAAGTTCTTCTGCAATCAGAAGATAATCTAACAACAAACACTTTGGTAGCAGAATGTTCCGAAAACATTATTGAGCTGGAGTTGCTACTTCACCCTGCTTCTGGCACAGAATTCGCTTCACTGTTTGGACCACTTAATTCCATGCATGTCTCATCTTTGCGGAAGAGGAGATAAAAGCAGTTTGGATTGTCTCCGATGAACCTTCATGCTACCAAGGAGAAATTGAATAGGTTACACTCCACAGCATTGTTACTTAGCTGATTCACATACTTAGTACTGTTCTATTTCAAGATTTTGAGGGGTATGGTAGATCAGAATTGCAGGATATACCACAGTGGTGCTATTGTCGATCTAAATTGAGTAATTATGGTTACAATGTCGACTCTAAGGATCTGAAGTATGGAATGTCCAACTTTGACTAGTTCTTTTAAGTGTATAAGATGGATTCCTCAGTCGCAGGGCTAATCGAAAAAACTTCCAAATCCAAAACAACACTGAAGAAAATTTCTAAACAGGAAGGAAACCTTGAGGGTTCTAGTGAAAGTGGTTTGGGTTTGTTCCCTTCAGATTTGTTCTTTAGGCGTGAGAGAAGTCTGCCTTGAGGAAACTTCATTTCGAAGATGAGGAGGAAAACATCGGCTACAAGCTTCAGGAGAGGAGAGAAAGTAAAACGGAAGTATTTAAATGTGGTGACGGCATGGTAGACCGGGAGGGAGGTGTCCGATGCAAAACAGGACATCTCCCTGGCCATGCAGATAAATGGATTGCACTGGAGGAGCTGCGGGGAGTCTAGTTATTGATTCAGGCCCTCCTTCTGGCCTTGCGGCGCGAGGTCCCTATCTCCGAACATACCGGCCGCTCTACACACGCGCAGGGCGCAGTCGGAGGGGGTGGCACGTCTGTTGGTTCACCCTTCTAGCAGCACCACTAACACAGCCAACCCAACACAATAATATTCGCCGCCCCAAGAGATGCCCGCCCGCCCCATTGTTATGCTCCGCCGCTTCGCCCCAGAGGCAGCGCTCCCCTTCAGCCCTTCCGCACCCATACCTTACATCTATCTAATTGTTGCACATTCAGCGCACTCCCCTCGCGCACTCCCTCTTTCCCCTTTAAATCCAGCAGAAAGATAACCTTCTCTTACCCCAGTTTATCTAATTAAACTTTCTTACGACTTGGAAGTTTTACTTAAAGATTGTGAATGTACACTGCCAAGAAACCGGGACGGCGCTACGCTCTCAGGATCCTGATCAAATCAATATTCTAAAAATAAAATAAACCAAACAAGTAGGCCTGACTACCACACGCGTGAGCACGTCTGCCTGTGAGAGGAGCTATTTTGATGTGGTATTGTGCAAAGCGACCAAACTGTAATCACGGCAGTAATGCACGGCACTAAGAGTAATGAAACCTCCTCCATCTCCAGGCAAAAGCGAGAAAGTGTCTCAAATTTATTCCTACTTACTAGCAATCTTCCAACTCCGGTATTGGTGTGAAGAATACATTTCACGTTCGTAGAAGGTTTAAACAAGTTTTTAGAACCGTACAATATACCGCAATGGCACTTTGGAATAAAGCTTGACTTCACCCCCCCTCTCTGAGAACCGCGCTTAAACAAAAAACTTGAAAATTGAAAAGCAGACCTTCATGGGAGGGAACTTCGTGAGGCGCACTTCCGCTAGAGGAAGTGCTGAGTTACAATTAGGTTCCTGACGATTCGATTTCAAGATATTTCCACTTCCTTCCTAACGCAGCCTGCGCGCACTAACCACATTTCTTCTCCACTTCAAAAAGTGCAATTCCAGGAATATCTTCGATGGCACGATTGCAGTAATTCCTGTAATTCAAAACAAGGATAAAATGGAAAATCCAAGTTGATTTAGTAAGTGATAGTCGTGTGAGTGAATCTTGCCAGCTTTTCTTCAAATTAAGGCCTTCAGATTATTTATTTTGGTAATCTTTGGTATAACGTTCGGTGTAATAACTTCAACAAATCGATAAGAAGCTGAAGATGGCACTTAACAACGTCTGGAAGTTGAAGGTCAGCTTACCCGCACCGACGGCAAGGTTGATGTCCTTTGGAGCTGGGATGCTGGAAGCACCACCTGCGCGACTCGGTCTTTGGAAGTCGCCTCAGGTCCAGTTGGCTTGTTGCCTCAGAAAGGTCACTGAACAATGGCTGCCCAGGAGTCTAGCCTCTCTCTCCTTCCCAGAGCAACTCTAATTGACTGTTCAATCAACTTTCTAAGGTTGATTGTGTAACGAGGTCTGCAAGGCGTGACCCATTCACACTGCTGCTAGTTACAATCTATCCGGAATACATAATAAAAAAAGAGAACCATGATCAGCTATTCGCAAACCGGGATGCCGACACACACCTAGAAAATAAGAGGCCGGTGGCTCTGCCGTGATGAAGATACAGTTTATTAAGAACTTATTTACATTTAAATATTTTGCATATTAAGATGGCCAGCTGACGTTGGCAAGTAGCGAGCATGGCAAAGGCTGGCGAAACGCGGGTTACTAAACCTGCCGTTTTCATTAAAAACATGGGTAACATGGGGCAGGCAGGTTATAACCTCACCACTGGCACTCTTAGTCCAGGATAACGTAAATACAACAGAACTGGGAAAAAACCAAAATTAAATTTTACCTTAATGTCGACTACTGGAAGTTAGACGTTACTATTTCAACTTTACTAACAAGACCGGAAGTTTCGATACCGCATTTTGTCCGGAAATCTTTCTTTGAGGTTCCCCCCTTTTTTGCAAAGTAGGTACTGCTGTGTGTGAGTGAGAGAGAAGTCTGAGATGGAAAACGAACAATCGCAGCCAACCATTTTCCGTTTAGTTACCACATGGGAGCCGATGGTAACCGTAGATCTTCTTTAAACATGGGAAACTCACTTGCACTTCTATACATCTATTACCCTTATTTCTCCATGAAAAATCGATTAACTACACTGCGGAGAAAGGGGGTTAGTAGGCGTCCCTCTAACGTGCCATTTCGGCCATATGTTCGGTTCTACTATCTTGCACTTAAGATTAGATTTATTTCTAAAACTGGACTTTTTTGGTTCTTTCACTTTTTTAGAGTTTCCAGCATTTTCTGAGGACTTCCTAGATTACCATCATACAAACTTTTCTTTGGATCTTCTTTTTGGGCAAAATCTTTAAAGTTCTGGCGGAAAAGTGTGGCCATGTCCCTCTATAAAATGCCATTCAGTTTAAGGTCACTATACTTTGTAAGAAGTGAATATGTATACCAAACATAAGATACACAAGATGATGAACAAAGCAGAATGTCTGCCGTGATTATGGCAGAGCCTTATGGCAAGATGTCAGAGTACTCTCAGGCGATCCACCGAAACTGAAACAAGATGAAGAAAGAGGAGAATGGACTGCAAGTACCAGTACCAGGATAGTGGCGTGCGCACGATCTGGAGAACTGCACGCTGCCGCCTGCGGGCTGCCTGCTCTAATAACACGCTTCGTCCTGCAACTAGAAGAGCTTTTGGAAGAAGATGACCTTGGGACAGAAAGTTGAGGCGCCGCACTAAACAGACCACATCATTTCTTACTTTAAACACCATCTTTAACCAAAAGCCTGCCTGCTGTAAACACTCTCACGACCTCCTCTTATTCTTCAAGTTCAAACTACTAATTTTAGTCCTATTTAAGTTTGCAACCGTATATTGGTCTGAAATGTAACAGCACATTCTACCCCCACCCAGAGTTGGGCAAAAACTTAATCAATTAAAAAACAATTGAATTAAACCGAAATTTAATTTTAATCATGATTAAAATTAAAAAATTTAATCTTCCAAAATTAGTTGATTAAAATTAAATTCACTTTTAATTTAATCGGAATTTGAGAGATTAAATTTTTAAAACCAAACATTGCCAATGGTTAAACCAGAATCGGACCAATGCATCTTTATTCCGCCTAGCTGGTGCCTCTTCTCTATCAATATTATCACCTTTCCCAAACTTGGCACCTTCATTCTACCAGTCTGGTGTCTCATCTATACCATGTTGGTGACTCTCAAGACTTATATAGGACCACCTTACACACACATTTAACCATGTTTATCACCCACTATACTTAGATAGGACCACCTTACACTCACATTTAACCATGTTTACCACTCACTATACTTAGATAGGACCAACTTACACTCACATTTAACCATGTTAGCGACTCACTAGACTTAGATAGGACCACCTTACACTCACATTTAACCATGTTTACCACTTTTAAATTTTTTGGGTCATGAAATTCTGTAAAATTATGGCCGTTCTATATCTCCCACCATGAACCACGTATTGATATGGAATTTAGTTCTCTTGTACACTTTGTTTTTCTCAATTATAAAGTATAGTTATTTTGTGCAAAGATCTAAAAAGGTAGATGATAGTGTAGAGAGCAGTGATTAGGAAAAAAAAAGAAATTTATTTTATTTATTATACTAAGTAGAATACAGCGATTATTAAGAAAGAAGTTCAGAGTATTTGTTTATAGGTATTGTATTAGGTGTAGTAGGAAAGAAAGAGGTGGGGGTCTCGGCGTAGACGGCTGAGAGTGGGAGAGAGAGCGCGAGACAGAAGGGCGGAAGCGGCCTGAGGTGTAAGAGCGCGTAGCTGTGTAACTGTGTGGAGACTGGCACTAGAGGAACGGAGTCTTACTGCAACGGTGAGTTCTGTGTTTGGTGACAGAACTAATAATCTCGCTCTCTCTCGCACTCTCTCTCTCTCTCTGCCTTTTAAATTCTATGGACATTTAAGAAAAAACTATTCTGGATTCTGTTGTCGAACTTAAGAGGAGTGAATTAATTTTTGTTTGTAACTAATAGTCTGTAAGTTTAGTTATAGTCTGTATGTATGAGCGTGTGTATGGTAGTGTGTCTGTTAGTTGTAGGTTGAAGTACTTAGTTAATATAGTAAGGTATCTATTATGTGAAGATTTTCTTTTGGTTTACTTTTACAAAATTTACAAATAAATGTATAAGTTTACTCTGGTGTATTCCCATTGAAATCCCGCTTCTCTTCCCTATTCCCGTTTCATTACACTGGTGACAGGTATAAGGGGTTAATAAAAAAAAAAGAAATTGTGAAATTTAAATTTGTTCAAATTAACACTGATTATTTTAAGTGGTAAAATTGTATAGAGATATGTAAGTACCCTGAGGAAAAAAAATTCAACATAGTATTTCGAGTAGTAGAGATTTATTAGAACACGGCTAGAGGTAGGAATTCACAGTACCGTGTGGCCCTAGTTAAATGACCTTGAATTGGCGCTCGGCCGATAACTCGACAACGAAGGCTCTTTTGCGGATTTTATCAATTTTTTTTGGCATCAGAGGGCTTAAGTAAATATTATTTACAAATTCAGTAATTAAAATAATAATAATCATAAAGATAATAATAATAATAATAACTTTAAACGCTGATATCGCAGAGTCTAGAAAAGGTAAGTACGTCGTGTTTGGGCTTATTTTAAACAGATTTCCAAGCTCTTGCACTTACATTTAAAATAATTATTCTACAGACTAAATTTAATTTTAATAAACATGGCTTCCGAAGACGTGGATAAGCTTAAGAGGGCGGTGGAGAGTCTAAGAAAGGAGATGATGTCATTAACCCAAACTTCTATGAATCAAAGTAGTTCGACGGTAGAATCGACTGGTAAGAAGGAATTCGGGTTGCAAACTCTTGTCCAACCTTGGGGTGGAGGAGGAGATGAAGAGGATGTGGAAACATTCCTTCAATATTTTGAGAATGTGGCCATAACGGGGGGATGGTCTGACAAAGAAAAATTATTAATCTGTCGTTCCAAGCTAGTTGGGGCTGCGAGAGTCTGTATCGGGGCACATCCTGAACTACTTCTGCCAACGGCAACATTTGAAGAGTTTCGGAATATCTTGCGGGCACGTTTTCGAGATTTGATTACTCCAGAACAGTATTTATTTCAATTAAATGCTGTGGAACAACGTCCAGGTGAAGAGGTGCTTGCGTTTGCGGATCGGTGTCGTAGACTAGGAGAAAAAGCGTGTCCTAAAACTACCTCCGAGCAAGAATCTCAGTGGGCAAAGGGGCATTTTGACAGGGTCATTATGTCGGCTTTTGTTCGAGGTCTGCACACTGAAATTAGGCGGCCATTAAAATTTGATCCTCCCCAAACCTTTCAGGAAGCGATAAGGAAGGCTTCAAACATTGGCCAGGCTTGGGCTGACGATCCAATCGTTCAAGAAGTGTGTGCAGTTAACCAAGCAAAAGGGGCTCCAATAATCCACCGACCAGCACAACCGAGGGGAGTGTGCTACCGTTGTCAAAAGAGTGGACATTTTATACGAGAGTGCCCGCAACCTCGGAACTCCCAAAGGCGTGAAGAGGGCGGAATTAGGAGGCCGTCCAATAAAGGGTATTGTTTCGTCTGCGGTTCACCGGAACATTTTGCTCGAATGTGTCCCAAACGGGCAACTAGAGCGGTGAATGAATGCCATCAGGACCAGATCGCAGACCCAAAAGGGAAGGCCTCGGCGGGGGCCCCACCGTCGTAGGCTCGAAAACAGGGGCTTCGGTTTGCATTCCCTGTGTAGCAACGAAGAATATCCACGGTCTGCTACAAGCAGTGGAAATTGAGGGAACCAGGCTAGACTTGTTGATTGACAGTGGTTCCGAAATTTCCATTCTGAAGAAACCAATTCCAGGATTTCCTTTACAACAACCTCGGGTTCTTGCATCTGGAGTTACGGGGACGGCGCTTCGGATACTAGGGGAACAGGATCTTCAGGGTCGAATCCAATCCAGACCTTTCCGCCATCGTTTTATTGTTACCAAGGTATCCTCTCGCGCGGATGGGATCATGGGCTGGGATCTCATGCGCAAACTGGGATTGGTCATCGATGCGGCAAAGGGACAAGCCGAAATAAAAACTGAGAAGATAAGGGTAAGTACCCAAGTTGCCCCGGGTTCGAGCGGCGTCCAACCTACAGTACGGGTGCAATCAGTAACCAAATTGAGGATCCCTCCATATTGCGAATTTATGGTTCGTGGAAAAATTAAAGAGCACTGGGTCGGGGATGTGCTGGTGGAGCCGGTAGAGCAAATTCAACAGGGACTGAGAGTAGCGCGGAGCACTAATCGATTGGAGGGACGCCAACTGTGGATTAAGGTTGCTAATTTGACGGGGAAAGAGGTGTCCGTAGCCAAAGGACAATGCCTCGCATTAGCGGAACCAATCGTACCTTCCGAGATATGCGGCCATATAGATCCTCAAAGAGAAACCACCTGCCAAGTACGATCCATAAACGCAAGCAAAGTAACTAAAAGTGGGATCGTAAAAGAATTCCGGGATAAGTTAACCCACCTATCGATTTCGGACAGGGACAAAATTTTGAAAGTACTGGAACAGTATTATGGAGTTTTTGAACCACCAGCAAAGGAGGGTTGCCGCCTACAAGTGTTTCACCGAATCCGAACCACGGAGGACGGTCCTATTACGAAGCGGCCGTATCGTGTCCCTTATCACCAACGACCAGTCGTCGCAGAACATATTAAAGATATGCTGGAAAAGGATATTATTAGTAAATCAAACAGTCCCTGGTCCGCTCCCATAGTGCTTGTGCGAAAGAAGAATGAGGATGAGTCTACCCCCCCCAAATTCAGATTTTGCACAGACTTCAGAGGGTTAAATCAGATTACGAAAACAGACGCATATCCTCTTCCACTAATAGTCGAAACGTTAGAAAGGCTCGGACGAAGCCAATATTTCTCCACTTTAGATCTGGCCAGTGGGTATCATCAAATACCCATTTGGCCAGAAGATAGGGAAAAAACTGCCTTCACGACCGACGGAGGACATTTTGAATATAAAAAGATGCCGTTCGGCCTAGTAAACGCCCCGGCAACGTTTCAACGGGTAATGGATGAATTACTAGCAGAAATAAAAGGGGATGAGTGTTTAGTATATCTTGACGACATTGTAGTTTTCAGTCCCACGGTGGAAGAACATTGCACTCGATTAGAGCGAGTTCTACGCCGATTAGCAGATGCAAATCTCCGGATCAACATAGAAAAGTGCGCGTTTGCGCAGCCCGAAGTGAAATATCTGGGGCACATAGTATCCTCTGTTGGAGTAAAGCCGGACCCGAAGAAGATAGAGGCCGTGGAGAAGTTCGGGGCTCCCAAAAATGCACGTGAAATTAAAACTTTTTTGGGAATGGCCGGGTATTATAGACGGTTTGTAAAGAACTTTTCCGAATTAAGCCAGCCATTAACCAGGTTGTTGCGTAAAAATGAAGAATTCTGCTGGGGAAAGGCCCAAAAAGAATCCTTCGAAGCTCTTAAGAAAACCTTGTGTTCGGATTCGGTGCTAACCTATCCAGATTTCAGGGACCCTTTCATTGTAGCCACCGATGCCTCGGGCATTGCTCTGGGAGCAGTACTGTCCCAGATTAGAGAAGGTCATGAACGACCCATAGCCTATGCCAGTCGGCAGCTTAATGCAGCTGAACAGAACTACTCGGCAACAGAAAGAGAGCTATTGGCGGTCGTATGGGCCACTGCGCAATTCCGTTGCTACTTGCTGGGGAGGCACTTTACACTAGTTACTGACCACGCCGCTTTAAAGTGGATGATGCGTCTAAAAGAACCATCTGCCCGAATAGCACGATGGACAGTTCGCCTGATGGAATTTCAATACGATGTAGTACACAGGCCTGGGGTGAAGCATCAAAATGCGGATGCTCTTAGTAGAGGAGTAGCGAGAATTGAATTAGCAGAAGTGGACGAAGAAAACTTTAAAAGGGAACAAGCTAGGGATTCTTGGTGCGAAGAAAGTAGCACTAAGTCGCCAGAGAATCTGTACAAAACGCTGGAAGGGTTATATTATTGGACTGGAGGAAATTCTGACCAAAGTTGTTGGAGGATTATGGTTCCATCCGCATTACGCGGGTGGGTGCTGAAAAAACACCATGATTCCTCTTGGGCAGGACACCCTGGGAGAGCAAGAACCGCGGCTCGAATCAAAGAAGGGTTTTATTGGCCAAATATTAATCGAGATGTAAGGAGATATGTGCAGAACTGTTGTTCTTGTCAGAGTCGGAAAACCCCGGCGGGGCTAACAGTTCCCGTGGGGCCTCCTGTACAAGCAAATTACCCTCTTGAACAGGTTTCGTTGGATATAGCTGGGCCGTTCGGCCCGAGTAAAACGGGGAATCAATATTTGTTGACTTTTATTGACAGCTTCACTAGATACGCGGAGGCAATTCCTTTGCAACAGCAAACCGCTAAAGACGTGGCAGAGGCATTTGTCAAAAATATTATCTTAAGACATGGTGCTCCTAAAAGGCTTTTAACAGATCAAGGGCGGAATTTCACTTCGGAAATTTTTAAGGAAACATGTCGGTTGTTGGGGATCGAAAAGATCCAAACGACCGCGTATCATCCGGAGGGAAATGGGCTAGTAGAGCGATTTCATCGTACCCTATGGGATTCACTGTCTCAATTAGTAAAGTACGATGCAGCGGATTGGGACGTTTGGGTCCCCTATGCCCTTTCTGCATATCAATCCACTCCTCATGGGTCTACGGGTTACTCACCGTTCCAGCTCATGTATGGTAGAAAGTTTATCATACCTTTCCCATTTAACTTCACGCCTAACAACCTACCAACAACAATTAAAGAGTATGTGACCAAATTGCAGAGTTCATTAAAAGAGATGCATTTGAAAGCGAGCATACAAGGAACTAAGGCTCGAGAGAAAAGAAATCAAGTGCGGGATAAAGGAAGAGAAATGCGAAGTTTTAAAGAGGGGGATTTAATATACTTATTTGAACCCGCTACCCCACAAGGTCATGCCAAAAAGTTTAGACATCCGTGGTCGGGGCCTCATCGGATAGAAACTAAAATATCTCCGTGGACATATGCTATACGATTGTCGAGGGGTGGAAAATATATTGTGCATGTGAATCGCTTAAAACCAGCAGTGGAAAAGCCGGGTCCCAGTAACGGTCCCCACAGAGATTCTCCGCCGCTCTTACAGACAAGGGGTCTAGGTGAATCTACCCAGCCAGAAGCTAACGCATCAGTTTGCAATGACACTGGACAACTACCAGCAATGACTTTAGATAGCTATGCGACGGAGACAAACATAAGGAGAGATGACTTGCGACAGACAAGTGACGACCCAGTTGACAGCCGCACCCTAATTGACGATCCAACATGGGTCCCAGACTCAGACAACGAAGAAGAAACAGTGGATCGATCAGATTATTTGCTAAGGGGACAAGCTTCGAACGGAGACGACACAAAATTGACTGTGAGAATTACAGGGGCACAACCGGGAGTTAACACTAGGCAGCGATACAGGACCCAACCCCACAATGATCCAAGAGGAAGTCCTGAGCAAGACCCATCCTAATCCTATACCACTCTTAATAAATCCGTCCCTTGCTAAAGTTTTATTAATAAGAAATTAAGTTACATAGGAAAATTTATGTCAAGTGGGAGGAAGTGAATTCAGGACAATAAAATAGTGGCTGGAGAGAATCTTGGTAGAGAGAGAGGAGAGAAAGGAGAAGGACTGAATGGAAGAAATTTGGAAGCGAACGACAAGAAAGAAAGGAAAAGTGCTAGTGAATCTCAAACATGCAGCTACGGAAGATGCGAGAAGCACAGGCCTAAGTAGCAATTAACGCCCAAATTAGAACGTAATATATGAGTGGGAAACATAAATAAAGGCTATACGAGGTAATCAGCTAGATAAGACCACAAGGGGTCCGAAACGTCCACGCACACTTGTCACTATGGTGATGTCCACAAGGACCTCGAGTGAGGAGGTTGCACGCTGGGTTGATTGGTGCAGTCCTGGTTACTGTTATGTGGGAGCACGGTTTATATAGAGACGAGTATGTCTCTATATAGTATATTGACTATATGCTTCCGGAGGGAAGGGAGAAGAAGAGAAGAAAATGATAGAATGGGCCAACAAGAAGACCACAAGCAGCGAAGGAAAGTCTAGGAGTAAAACACATGAGGGAACCAACCAAGGACGAAGAAAGAAGAAGGAGGAAGGAGACCTCGGATAGTAAGGAAAAGTGAAGTTTAGGGGTAACTGCACTTTTTTTAAGGGGGGAATATTGTAGAGAGCAGTGATTAGGAAAAAAAAAGAAATTTATTTTATTTATTATACTAAGTAGAATACAGCGATTATTAAGAAAGAAGTTCAGAGTATTTGTTTATAGGTATTGTATTAGGTGTAGTAGGAAAGAAAGAGGTGGGGGTCTCGGCGTAGACGGCTGAGAGTGGGAGAGAGAGCGCGAGACAGAAGGGCGGAAGCGGCCTGAGGTGTAAGAGCGCGTAGCTGTGTAACTGTGTGGAGACTGGCACTAGAGGAACGGAGTCTTACTGCAACGGTGAGTTCTGTGTTTGGTGACAGAACTAATAATCTCGCTCTCTCTCGCACTCTCTCTCTCTCTCTGCCTTTTAAATTCTATGGACATTTAAGAAAAAACTATTCTGGATTCTGTTGTCGAACTTAAGAGGAGTGAATTAATTTTTGTTTGTAACTAATAGTCTGTAAGTTTAGTTATAGTCTGTATGTATGAGCGTGTGTATGGTAGTGTGTCTGTTAGTTGTAGGTTGAAGTACTTAGTTAATATAGTAAGGTATCTATTATGTGAAGATTTTCTTTTGGTTTACTTTTACAAAATTTACAAATAAATGTATAAGTTTACTCTGGTGTATTCCCATTGAAATCCCGCTTCTCTTCCCTATTCCCGTTTCATTACAATAGAAAGGGTTGAAAACTTTTTGGGTAATGAAATTCTGTAAAATTATGGACGTTCTATATCTCCCACCATGAACCACGTATTGATATGGAATTTTGTTCTCTTGTACACTTTGTTTTTCTCAATTATAAAGTATAGTTATTTTGTGCACAGATCTAAAAAGGTAGATGATATAAAGGGTTGAAAATTTTTTGAGTCATGAAATTCTACAAAATTATGGTCGTTATATATCTCCCACTGTGAACCACGTATTGGTATGGAATTTTGTTCTCTTGTACACTTTGTTATTCTCAAATATAAACTACAGATATTTTGTGCACAGATCTAAAAAGGTAGAAGATATAAAGGGTTGAGAATTTTTTGGGTCATGAAATTCTGTAAAATTATGGCCCTTCTATATCTCCCACTGTGAACCACGTATTGATATGGAATTTTGTTCTCTTATACACTTTGTTTTTGTCAATTATAAAGTATAGTTATTTTGTACACAGATCTAAAAAGGTAGATGATAGAAAGGGTTGAAAACTTTTTGGGTCATGAAATTCTGTAAAATTATGGACGTTCTATATCTCCCACCATGAACCACGTATTGATATGGAATTTTGTTCTCTTGTACACTTTGTTTTTCTCAATTATAAAGTATAGTTATTTTGTGCACAGATGCACAGATCTAAAAAGGTAGAAGATATAAAGTGTTGAAAACTTTTTGGGTCATCAAATTCTGTAAAATTATGGCCCTTCTATATCTCCCACTGTGAACCACGTATTGATATGGAATTTTGTTCTCTTATACACTTTGTTTTTCTCAATTATAAACTATAGTTATTTTGTGCACAGATCTAAAAAGGTAGAAGATATAAAGGGTTGAAAATTTTTTGGGTCATGAAATTCTGTAAAATTATGGACGTTCTATATCTCCCACTGTGAACCACGTATTGATATGGAATTTTGTTCTCTTGTACACTTTGTTTTTCTCAATTATAAAGTATAGTTATTTTGTGCACAGATCTAAAAAGGTAGAAGATATAAAGTGTTGAAAACTTTTTGGGTCATGAAATTCTGTAAAATTATGGACGTTCTATATCTCCCACTGTGAACCACGTATTGATATGGAATTTTGTTCTCTTATACACATTGTTTTTGTCAATTATAAAGTATAGTTATTTTGTACACAGATCTAAAAAGATAGAAGATATAAAGGGTTGAAAATTTTTTGGGTCATGAAATTCTGTAAAATTATGGTCGTTCTATATCTCCCACTGTGAACCCACTTATTGGTATGGAATTTTGTTCTATTGTACACTTTGTTTTTCTCAATTATAAAGTATTGTTATTTTGTGCACAGATCTAAAAAGGTAGAAGATATAAAGGGTTGAAATTTTTTTGGGTCATGAAATTCTGCAAAATTATGGTCGTTCTATATCTCCCACTGTGAACCACGTATTGGTATGGAATTTTGTTCTCTTGTACACTTTGTTTTTCTCAATTATAAAGTATAGTTATTTTGTGCACAGATCTAAAAAGCTAGAAGATATAAAGGGTTGAAAATTTTTTGGGTCATGAAATTTTGTTCTATTGTACACTTTGTTTTTCTCAATTATAAAGTATTGTTATTTTGTGCACAGATCTAAAAAGGTAGAAGATATAAAGGGTTGAAATTTTTTTGGGTCATAAAATTCTGCAAAATTATGGTCGTTCTATATCTCCCACTGTGAACCACGTATTGGTATGGAATTTTGTTCTCTTATACACTTTGTTTTTCTCAATTATAAACTATAGTTATTTTGTGCACAGATCTAAAAAGGTAGAAGATATAAAGGGTTGAAATTTTTTTGGGTCATAAAATTCTGCAAAATTATGGTCGTTCTATATCTCCCACTGTGAACCACGTATTGGTATGGAATTTTGTTCTCTTGTACACTTTGTTTTTCTCAATTATAAAGTATAGTTATTTTGTGCACAGATCTAAAAAGGTAGAAGATATAAAGGGTTGAAAATTTTTTGGGTCATGAAATTCTGTAAAATTGTTGCCGTTCTATATCTCTCACTGTGAACCACGTATTGGTATGGAATTTTGTACTATTGTACACTTTGTTTTTCTCAATTATAAACTATTGTTATTTTGTGCACAGATCCAAAAAGGTAGAAGATATAAAGGGTTGAAAATTTTTTGGGTCATGAAATTCTGTAAAATTGTAGCCGTTCTATATCTCCCACTGTGAACCACGTATTGGTATGGAATTTTGTTCTCTTATACACTTTGTTTTTCTCAATTATAAACTATAGTTATTTTGTGCACAGATCTATAATTTTAGAAGCTTTAGAGGGTTGAAAATTTTTTGGGTCATGAAATTTGTAAAATTGTTTCCGTTCTATATCTCTCACTGTGAAACACGCATTGATATGGAATTTTGTTCTGTTATACACTTTGTTTTTCTCAATTATAAACTATAGTTATTTAGTGCACAGATCTAAAAAGGTAGATGATATAAAGGGTTGAAAATTTTTTGAGTCATGAAATTCTACATAATTATGGTCGTTATATATCTCCCACTGTGAACCACGTATTGGTATGGAATTTTGTTCTCTTGTAAACTTTGTTATTCTCAAATATAAACTACAGATATTTTGTGCACAGATCTAAAAAGGTAGAAGATATAAAGGGTTGAAAATTTTTTGGGTCATGAAATTCTGTAAAATTATGGACGTTCTATATCTCCCACTGTGAACCACGTATTGATATGGAATTTTGTTCTCTTGTACACTTTGTTTTTCTCAATTATAAAGTATAGTTATTTTGTGCACAGATCTAAAAAGGTAGAAGATATAAAGTGTTGAAAACTTTTTGGGTCATGAAATTCTGTAAAATTATGGACGTTCTATATCTCCCACTGTGAACCACGTATTGATATGGAATTTTGTTCTCTTATACACATTGTTTTTGTCAATTATAAAGTATAGTTATTTTGTACACAGATCTAAAAAGATAGAAGATATAAAGGGTTGAAAATTTTTTGGGTCATGAAATTCTGTAAAATTATGGTCGTTCTATATCTCCCACTGTGAACCCACTTATTGGTATGGAATTTTGTTCTATTGTACACTTTGTTTTTCTCAATTATAAAGTATTGTTATTTTGTGCACAGATCTAAAAAGGTAGAAGATATAAAGGGTTGAAATTTTTTTGGGTCATGAAATTCTGCAAAATTATGGTCGTTCTATATCTCCCACTGTGAACCACGTATTGGTATGGAATTTTGTTCTCTTGTACACTTTGTTTTTCTCAATTATAAAGTATAGTTATTTTGTGCACAGATCTAAAAAGGTAGAAGATATAAAGTGTTGAAAACTTTTTGGGTCATGAAATTCTGTAAATTTATGGACGTTCTATATCTCCCACTGTGAACCACGTATTGATATGGAATTTTGTTCTCTTATACACATTGTTTTTGTCAATTATAAAGTATAGTTATTTTGTACACAGATCTAAAAAGATAGAAGATATAAAGGGTTGAAAATTTTTTGGGTCATGAAATTCTGTAAAATTATGGTCGTTCTATATCTCCCACTGTGAACCCACTTATTGGTATGGAATTTTGTTCTATTGTACACTTTGTTTTTCTCAATTATAAAGTATTGTTATTTTGTGCACAGATCTAAAAAGGTAGAAGATATAAAGGGTTGAAATTTTTTTGGGTCATGAAATTCTGCAAAATTATGGTCGTTCTATATCTCCCACTGTGAACCACGTATTGGTATGGAATTTTGTTCTCTTGTACACTTTGTTTTTCTCAATTATAAAGTATAGTTATTTTGTGCACAGATCTAAAAAGCTAGAAGATATAATGGGTTGAAAATTTTTTGGGTCATGAAATTTTGTTCTATTGTACACTTTGTTTTTCTCAATTATAAAGTATTGTTATTTTGTGCCCAGATCTAAAAAGGTAGGAGATATAAAGGGTTGAAAATTTTTTGGGTCATGAAATTCTGTAAAATTATGGTCGTTCTATATCTCCCACTGTGAACCACGTATTGGTATGGAATTTTATTCTCTTGTACACTTTGTTTTTCTCAATTATAAAGTATGGTTATTTTGTGCACAGATCTAAAAAGGTAGAAGATATAAAGGGTTGAAAATTTTTTGGGTCATGAAATTCTGTAAAATTGTTGCCGTTCTATATCTCTCACTGTGAACCACGTATTGGTATGGAATTTTGTTCTATTGTACACTTTGTTTTTTTCAATTAAAAACTATTGTTATTTTGTGCACAGATCTAAAAAGGTAGAAGATATAAAGGGTTGAAAATTTTTTGGGTCATGAAATTCTGTAAAATTGTAGCCGTTCTATATCTCCCACTGTGAACCACGTATTGGTATGGAATTTTGTTCTCTTATACACTTTGTTTTTCTCAATTATAAACTATAGTTATTTTGTGCACAGATCTATAATTTTAGAAGCTTTAGAGGGTTGAAAATTTTTTGGGTCATGAAATTTGTAAAATTGTTTCCGTTCTATATCTCTCACTGTGAAACACGCATTGATATGGAATTTTGTTCTGTTATACACTTTGTTTTTCTCAATTATAAACTATAGTTATTTTGTGCACAGATCTAAAAAGGTAAAAGATATAAAAAGTTGAATATTTTTTGGGTCATGAAATTCTGTAAATTTATGGTCGTTCTATATCTCCCACTGTGAACCACGTATTGGTATGGAATTTTGTTCTCTTGTACACTTTGTTTTTCTCAATTATAAACTACAGTTATTTTGTGCACAGATCTAAAAAGGTAGAAGGTATTAAGGGTTGAAAATTTTTTGGGTCATGAAATTCTGTAAATTGTTGCCGTTCTATATCTCCCACAGTGAACCAAGTATTGGTATGGAATTTTGTTCTTTTGTACACATTGTTTTTCTCAATTATAAACTACAGTTATTTTTTGCACAGATCTAAAAAGGTAGAAGATATAAAGGGTTGAAAATTTTTTGGGTCATAAAATTCTGTAAAATAGTTGCCGTTCTATATCTCTCACTGTGAACCACGTATTGATATGGAATTTTGTTCTCTTATACACTTTGTTTTTCTCAATTATAAACTATAGTTATTTTGTGCACAGATCTAAAAAGGTAGAAGATATAAAGGGTTGAATATTTTTTGGGTCATGAAATTCTGTAAAATTATGGTCGTTCTATATCTCCCACTGTGAACCACGTATTGGTATGGAATTTTGTTCTCTTGTACACTTTGTTTTTCTCAATTATAAACTACAGTTATTTTGTGCACAGATCTAAAATGGTGGAAGATATAAAGGGTTGAAAATTTTTTGGGTCATGAAATTCTGTAAAATTATGGTCGTTCTATATCTCCCACTGTGAACCACGTATTGGTATGGAATTTTGTTCTCTTATACACTTTGTTTTTCTCAATTATAAACTATAGTTATTTTGTGCACAGATCTAAAATGGTAGAAGATATAAAGGGTTGAAAATTTTTTTGGTCATGAAATTCTGTAAAATTATTGCCGTTCTATATCTCTCACTGTGAACCACGTATTGATATGGAATTTTGTTCTCTTGTACACTTTGTTTTTCTCAATTATAAACTATAGTTATTTTGTGTACAGATCTAAAAAGGTAGAAGGCATTAAGGGTTGAAAATTTTTTGGGTCATGAAATTCTGTAAATTGTTGCCGTTCTATATCTCCCACAGTGAACCAAGTATTGGTATGGAATTTTGTTCTTTTGTACACATTGTTTTTCTCAATTATAAACTATAGTTATTTTGGGCACAGATCTAAAAAGGTAGAAGATATAAAGTGTTGAAAACTTTTTGGGTCATGAAATTCTGTAAAATTATGGACGTTCTATATCTCCCACTGTGAACCACGTATTGATATGGAATTTTGTTCTCTTGTACACTTTGTTTTTCTCAATTATAATTTATAGTTATTTTGTGCACAGATCTATAATTTTAGAAGATATAAAGGGTTGAAAATTTTTTGGGTCATGAAATTCTGTAATATTATGGCCGTTCTATATCTCCCACTGAGAACCACGTACCCAACTCTGCCCCCACCACTACCCAAAAACGGCTCTAAAACAATAAGTCAATAAGTCGAATGGCTAGTATTTCGTTTTGCTAATATTGATTCTTCAATATTCACGGGATTGAAAAGAAGGCTTAGAATGCTGCAAATCTATTGGTCTAATAAAGAGGATATTTGATCACGAAAGGGAGTCACAGTCCTAGGAGTCATGATTACGGTGGAATGCTAGGAATAGTTTTGTACTTCTGACCTCCAGATCCCACATGAGCGATGGTAGATAAAGGAGTATTATTTGCATCCAATAGATTAGCTGCAGTCCTCCAGATGGAAACAAATGATTGCTGTTCTTCAGATCTAATGGGGAATTTCGGCAATTCTAGCTCTTTTTGTATACATTATGTAATGGTATTCTTATTAAAAAATGTGCAAAACAAGTAAATTTGATGGTTTAACATTAGTTTATATTAATCGTGGAGTGGTCAAGATAAAAAATTGTAAGATTTGTATTATATAAAGTATGACTTACCTCTGTCAGGGGGTTGTGCAAGAGGCTTAGGAGCTGCGGGACCGCCACTGGTGACTGGAGTCCGCCTCGGCTGGCAGCACTTCCTCGGGGTCCTGCCGACTTTCTTGCCGCGACTCTGCAACAACAACCGCTTCCGTTATTGGACGCCGCATCTCACACTAATCGGTGACTACAACTAAGTGGGCTTCATACTGCATTTACTTTCTACTGTTCTGACCGAGTCACTGTTATCACGGGTGTGAGGATGCAGGTACTATATGGAAATGAAATCTCTAATTTTCGTCAGAGTAATCACAGAAATTGGACGTTGTGAGAGTCAGCTCTGCCTGCACTATCTCGTACACATCAAGCGCAAACTTTTCAGATCAAGTCGGCCGATCTAATCATGTGTCTTTTCCCCATTCTGAATTCTGGTCTAAATTTCATTTCCGGTTCCCTAGTGAAATCCCAGAATCTAGTATTTAATTTTGTAAAAATTGTAAAGAATGTGTCTTACAACAGGTTTCTGTAATATGACAGTCTCTATTCTCATGAAGAACTGACAGGAGCTGTGAGATTCAATTCCAAGGTACATTCTGTAACTCATGAAACATTACTGGATTGATTTGAAGGTTCTTAGGCAACATTCCTCCCCCCCTTGCCGTCGCTCTAAGCTAGCAGATGTTTCTCCTGTTCGCCAAGAATAACTTCAATATCTAATCTATCAAGGCAATAACAATCATTCATGACTCCCAACATCGCTAGAAGGCAGTAGCGTTGAACTCTTCTGGCGAACTGGACTTCGTCAGACTAACTCTTCCCCTGTATCCAAGGCCACAGTTTCAAATATACTGATCCACACACGTG
Source organism: Rhodnius prolixus (assembly GCF_049639745.1). Lineage (NCBI taxonomy): Eukaryota > Metazoa > Arthropoda > Insecta > Hemiptera > Reduviidae > Rhodnius > Rhodnius prolixus. The sequence goes on along the minus strand of NW_027411636.1, from coordinate 705,233 downwards.
AATATGATGTGTTTACGGATTTTAAAGAAAATTATTGGGGCTTCTTTAGACCACAAATCGCATCAAAAAAACGGAAACCTTGATTTAGTCAGTTATCTTCCGGCAGGTCGAATTCTAAAGAGTTCCTGTTGGCACCAAATCAGAATACTGTATCTGAACTTTGTTCTGTATTTGAGTTACGCATAACTTAGATACATCACTAAACTATAATGACCATTTTTTCTAGTCCAGGAACCCCAAAGAACCTGAATTTAATCTAGAGTGGGGGTCGTTTTCTATAAGAAGAGAGCACCAGCTAGAGAGAGAATCTCTCCTTCCTGTGAATTAGGTTCGTGGAAATCTGAGAGAAAGGCCTCAATTAATGACAACTTGGGGGGGAAAGTATTGAAGTTGTTGGCTGGGAGAGGAGCCGAAGAAATGGGACAGGCAAACTGGGGCACACACACGGCCGTGTGAGCGCGCCGATCCACAAGAAGTCGATGACCTGCAGAAGGTGGTGGCCCGTTACCACCCCTCGCGATCGATTCCATTGAATACATGAAAACTTAGTGAATGTGATGTAATCTATTTTAGAAATTCAATACATCCGAGTGCCGCCGGCGGTTAAATGTTTCAATAATTTACCGCCTAATAAATCATTCATGGGCCCAGCGGCCAACAGTCTTGGCTCCAATCAGGCTTCAGTCTTGTCCATGTCCATTCATCACTCTCCGGGCAGTGGCTCTCCTGCCGTCGCGAACGATCTATCTTGCTTCTTACAATCCATGGATGTATTTAAATATCTAGAGCGAACGAACAGGTACTTAACTTACTCTTCAGCCATTCTCTTCACTAACTCCAGTTCTTACAAAATCTGAATGTTAGTTGGCCATTTCTAAGAAAAGCGTGACGTCTCAGAAGCTCTAATTAAAATCTATTTTCGAAAACAGGTTGGAAACTGATTTGGACCGATTTGGATTTGAACAGAGGGATTCAGCTGATTCCAACATCTAGCGACAATTCTGTGCCGTACAACCAATGAGCATACAACGTCTCCCTCCAACAGAACCATTCTGTCCGATCTAAAATTAACTTTTATTCAAGATTAAACTGCATCCCCAGCTGCTATGAGGTAGTTCACCATCTTCCTTCTGCACATTGACCAGCTTTCATCTTTTACTCTTCCCGACAATGTTACCCCCACTGAGAAAGCGCTGGCCTCGCCATTTACTCGACAGAGAAAGTCAATAATGGATTCACTGGAGAGCAACCATTTGGTGCTAATTCCTCGCATGATATTGGAAGTTATTAGATTCAATTGTTGAAGAAGCAAATTCATTAATGTTGTTTAAAATGGGTTTAAAATTCATTAAAGTTAAAATGAGCAAGTTATAGTGTGGCAAGGAAAAATCAAAGGAAAAACGGATCTGTAACCACGGCGGAAGGTAAAATCATTAACAAGACAGTATTGCAGTTAAGCCTCTCTTCTAGAGAAGGCGCCAGAATGCAATGCGTGCTTTCCTCCACAAGTTCGAAAATATATGGTGTCAAGATGGGAATCCAAAGCGTCGGCCATAAGATTCAGTTTGGACATACTCTGGATTGCAGCACCTTTAGCAACTAAGACTCAAAACAAATTTATGAATAAATATTACAAAGTACAGCCCGACAAGCCGTCAATTAGAGAGGTGGAAATTGGCAGGAGAATTGTGGGCCGATGGCCAAACATTCTGTTGGAATGGTTCCTACAGTAACCACGAGGGAGGAGATAACTCTCGGCTGGACCCGACCTTGACCTTAGTGCCCACCAAGCACTCCTCCTGCACGCGAATTGATCTACACTGCCAGGTAGGCTGTCTTCTTTGGTCGGCTCAAACCTCAATGCGTTAATTGGCGATGAGCAACTCGCAGCGTATCTTCGCTCTTCTACAGACTATTCTCATCTCTACATTCGTGATAAATATCAACTTGGATGCGTTTATTTAGGTGATGATGATGCTGGAATTTTCAAAATTAATCCTCCTAAAATGTTGCTTTGTACTTTAAGATCATTATGTTCTGTAGCAGACTATTGGTGCCAATGGCTCTCAGCAATATCTCCACAGTTAAGACTAATTAAACCTTCACATATCTATGTCAGCCAGTTACGACTTTACAATTCAGACTTACGCAAGAAAGACTTAGGAGCATTGGTCACGAAAATAATGGATTTTTAAGTTTAGCTAACGTTAAGCTAGTAGTATACCAGCGATTTCCCTAATTACATCTTACTTTATTTTGTTTTCTTTAAAGGACATGACAAGTTTTTTTTTGTTTTCTAATGACCAGTTGGCAAGACTGCGTGAGAGAATGGAGAACTGGAACCATCTCCTGTCAAACCAGTTCCTTGTGGTGGCTAGCCTGTCCTACCCCCTCTCACTCTAGGTGCCTTGGCGCTTGTACCCAGTAATAACAAATATCCTATTCTGCTACCGTATTGCTGTAGTATTACAGAATGAGATCGACTATTGCAGCCGGAGGAGCACATACCAATCCGGTTTTGACCAACCAATGGTTACTGTTCGGAGAGGATGGCCTAGGCCTCCTTAATTAGCACTTCTCAACAACTTGAAATAAAGTCATAACTAGGATGAGATGCTCGCATGGTCTGCAGAACCATAATATGTAATGGACGACCCCAATCTTGCAAGAAGTTCAAAGGTTTTAGTTTGCTCTTAGTGCTGAGCCAAACGTGTTAAATCCCCTTACTTCCAATAGGAACTTGGTCTGCAGCTGCCAGGAAGTATTCTAGTTCTAATCTTGTCTTGCCTTACCTGTCTGGGATAGTGTTATGAAGACATCTAGCAGGAACTAGAGCGTTTGGTTTCCCCCTAACAACCAGGACAGTGTAGTGTAAGATACAGAGCAAGTACATGAGATGTATTGTATTAAGGTTGTATTTCTCGCTAAACTGAGAAATGCGGTTGAGTCCATTGACTCGCACCAGCCATTACCTCACTTATTGTGACTTAAGATCAGGATATTCTAAGATATGTTTATGTTTCAAAGTTGTAAAATTTCTTTGTGTAATTAACGTAACAATATAAACTTACTAATTAAGCGCATACAGCGGTACGGCACGAGGACAGGCCAGTAAACACTGGGCTCCATTTAGTTCACTTTTTTCTTTAGGTTTCTTAATAACTGTTTTCATCCAGCCTTTTTGGAGTTATCAACGTGAGAACATTAAAAAGTCAATCAGCTGTCTTCTCCAGGCACTTACCGAGACCCGAAAAGAGCTTACTTACATTTTAAAAGACCTTCTCTTTAATGAGAAAATTTTCGAAACATTACCTACTTTCTCTTGCCTGCCATTTTCACCTACTTACACCATGCGATCACAATAAGTGAAGACAAAGAAATGAAAAAACAGCTGAGAGAAATCTTCGCAAAAAAAATTGAATTCATTTCCGAGAAAAATAAATTCATTATATTGGCGATAATCGATTGATCGATTTGGACTGAACGAAATTTCCTGGTCTTATATAGATCTAATCCAGAAATTGAACTTTTGCTGAAATTTCCGTATTATTAGAGATTTACTGTCCATAGTAAACATCATTGTTGACCTATAACTAAATAACAACAAATTCCGTAAACAAAGTCTGGTATAATTAAAAACTACTTTCATACTTTTTCTTAATAGTTTAAGATATATGAACAAAAAAATATTGAATGTTTAAAAAAAGTCAACATACTGGGAACAGTAGCGCTAGCTAAAATAGCGGAACTTTCAAGAAGTTTAAATATAAAATTGAGAGGAAAAACAGTTAATAAAATGTGTAATTTAGGTCCATATTTATAACCTAATCAATAAAAATATCGATTAACATTAAAGGACGTAATATATTAACCAGTTATGAGAATTTTAAATTTAATTAATCACTTTTTAAGCGAATCCATGCCATTGTGCCAATACTCCTTATGTAAAATTATACTATTAACATTAGTAAAAACAATTATTTGGTTAATTACCATGCAATCAAATTCCCCTACCTTTTTTTAACAAGTGATTTCCTTTGAGATTCATCTTAAGTGAACCAGAACTGTAAACGACTCTTAATCATTTGTACTAATTTAACAATGAAAAGCCAAAGTTTATCTTCAATAATACGAAATATTGTACACTAAGAATAATTTAAAAACAATAAGCTTGTGAAAAAATTATTGCACCTTCAAATCATCAATATAATTCGAAACATTTAAAATATATATTATATTTTAAGAGATGCACTGTAGTCATTTGTGCGGACTCGGTCCACTGGAACGAATTCAATGAAGGAACGAGTTAATTCTTATCTCTATTTTTTTTAAAGATTCAAGCCCAAAAAATTAGGGGGAATTAAAATGAAAATAATTAATACTGAAGTTACATAAATGTTACACCAAAATACATTTTTAAAAAAATCTAGTTTCGTTATTAACTGGGGAAGCTAACTTTTACTGAAATATTTTAATTACATTGAACGAATGTATAGGGTAAAAAACTGAATCAGTGAACGAGTCGGTGTCGGACTCGTTCTGTCCCACTCTGCTCTTACAACAATGTGTCCATTAAAAAAAGCTATGGTGTTTATAGGTTGTGAAAACAGTGTGACCAACTTTAATTGTACCATCCAACCAAGGTACCTTTGTTATTCTTAGTGATCTGGATAGCGTGTTATCTGGGAGGTTACAAAAAGTTAAAAATAAATTAATCACGTCAAATATGATACCCGAGTAAAAATACTTCATATAGAACTACTTCTAATTGGGATAAAGTACTGAATTACGCTGTAATATCTTGCAGATTTCTCACTGAAACTGAAATGTGTTCCAGTTATGGCCTTCGTTCTAACTGCTCTCGCTGGAAGAAACCAAATACAAAAAAGCGGAAGGATGTCAGGAAGCACAAACAGGAAGGGTTCATCCAAGTCAAGCAATAATAACAAGCAAAGTTTACTGTACAAAGATTATATTTAAAGATAGTAAACAAAATAACATTTAAAGTGAGAGGGGGGACATATTTGTTCCCTGTTATGCGCATGTGCAGCACACTTAGTAAACAACAATCCTCCACAATGCTACCGTTACACACACAATAGCATAGTGGACGTTTACTTCTAAACCAGATTACATTGCGCAATCCACAAATAGACACATGTTCAACTAGTTCGAAATTACACTAAATTATCTTCTCTAGCGGTTCATCTATTACAAACACAACATTCTTATATATTTAATGTATATTTTTTAAAATCTAATATCTGTTAATTACATTTGAATATCAGACTTAACAACGTTATCATGACTTATGAGGGGCCCATACTCGCTACAATAGATCGTACAACTACAGTTACAGAACGGTGGTCGCTTTCAGTTTAGCGCTCTTGTTTTAACTACGCGATCGAACCGTCATGCGAAATAGAGCTGCAATAAATCTGCGCGTGTGGAGGCACATTTGATGGTAGGTTCTTGAATGGAAGGTTATTTTACAGTTTTGCCTAGGCTATCTTTAATTAGTGAAGTCCAATTGAAATAAAGTAAATGTTCCGTTAGGATGGACGTCCTAAACTGAGTTTCCTGCCTTGAAGCTTTCCCAACCAGACCATGTTCACCACATACACAGGGCTACAATTAATGACCTTCTACAGTCTCAAAATATTTTTCATTTATTTTAGTTTCTGATTCCTACTCATAATGACGTTTCGAACCCGCGTCGATCGCCATACAAATTAAAAAACTTCATTTAAGCTCAATTGTCGCTTTTGTAGTATGCTACATAAATTTTCATTTTTAATTCAACAGAAAATATAATATGACTCATTTCAGGCTGGATATTCATCCTGTTTGAGCCGACTGGAATGAAAACTGTTTGAGCTAAATTTGAAATGTTGGTAATGTGATAGTGATCGGCGCATGATCGAAACGTCATTACTGGAGAGATCACGTTATGGAGGAAGTGATAGATTAAACAGCCGTTTGAGGGCTGCCAAGTCGAGGGATTATTTAAAGGAAGGGACGCCAACTACAAAAGGAATCAGCATTCAGGAACATTTCCACATCATAGCAACGCTAAATCCTCTGCTTTCCTTCTCAAAGACAACAATAATAGACAGAATAGCTTTATTCGCTCAACAAAGCGAGGAACTGTCAGAACGGTATGTAAGGTACGATTTGCAGGCTAACATGTGACGTGTGTGGGTCCCTTTACAGGCGGATCTTCAGAGAGTAGCGAGATCGATTCAGATAGAGCACTCTAGTGAACCAGTCCTCTTACTAACCACAATCGCTACAAATATTGGAATGCAGAAAATATATTTTATCCTAACTTACTACTCTCGCCACTGACTCAAGTCTCAGCCCGGCCGGTGAGTGCAGAATGTGCACCTATTTCCTATCCCCACTAGACTTCTGTACAAGTTTGCTCTTCCTCGTCGCGCACTCTGGGAATTCATCTTCAGGCAGGCTGAAATTGCTCTCATTTGTAGGAATATCCTCGCCGCCACAAATCCTTAACGCTTCATCAAAATTGTACCAAGTGTAGAGTTTTTTGACCAGGTCCTCTCTAGATATATAGGTACCCATACCGGCCTCGAATCGCCCGTGGATTATGTTGATTTGAAAATTGAAATTCGCCCCGACCGGCCGTAAACCGCGCAGTGCATTCAACAGGTGCACTTCTGCATATGGCGTCCAAACGAACGGCTCATCTTTTTGTTCATTCTGGGCGAAATCATTCAGTCGACTTTCTTCCGCGGAACCGTTGGAAGTTTTATCTTGTGCGACACCACTGCATGTCGCCGCTTCATCATCCAGCGATTGTGGTGATGAATTCGATGAGACACTATCCTCGTTTCGCTCCTCATCTACATCATCCTCCTGTAATGGTCTCTCCTCATCTAGCTGGCGACCTTCAGCTTCCTGGAGCGACCCTATCGCAATCCTACCATCCCCGCCGCCAGTTTTGCCATTAGATCCGTCTGGGCCCATTGTACCAATTGCCATATTCCTCAACACCCTGAAACTGTTACTTTAGATTAATTTTGTTTTTTAGCGATTTACTTTCAATGTTCTCTTGTAATGGTCGCATGTAAATGTCATTCCATTCACAGGATTCTATTTGACTAGAAAGAGAAGAAGGAATTTGAGAGGCCGCTTGTCGCAGAGCACTAATTCTCCAGAATAGATGCTGGCGCAACTAAGACTCAATGAATTGCAGGAGTGAAACCGAGAACAAGTAGTGCCCATCCCCGATTGCCAGCCACTTATGTTCCAAGACAATTTTAACTGTTAATTAATCACTTACTTTCACAATACATTCACCTGTTGCATTTAGCTTCAAATTTGCCAAGAGTGTTTACTTTGTTAATTATTTTGTTTCGTCGCGTAAAGTAACGATTGTGAAGGAAGTTCCCATAGAGGTCTGCAGCGACTAGGCTAAAGAATCTGAGAACTTTCGTTGGCCAATCAGCTCACCTTGGAAGACAGGCCAAGTGTTGGGGAGAGCAACTGATGCGTCATACTGGCGTTGAAGGAGGATGGGGAATGCTTGACCTTCCAGAGTGAAGGTGGTAGAGGTAATCGAGTCACGTAGATCGCGCCGAGTTCACATGTAGAGAGCTCGGTCGTGACCAATATATCAGCCGACACACACCGATTCTACTCTTGGAGAGTTCAAAGTAATAACTATTCTTGAGAAGAAAATATTACTGACTAGTTGGGTGAGTGCAGGAGATGGTTGCGCAGTTACCGGAAATACTTCAAGATCGCAGTTATCATGGGGAATTCTACTGCAGTCCTCTTGCATTGGGCGTCAGTTGCAGGAAACGCAGGTGGACAAAAAAAAAAAAAAGGTTTTGAGAAGCAAAGCCCCTAAGAGATTGGTTCTGACCCAAAGGAAACGTGGTAAATTAGTCAGCAGGTCACCCACTCAGATGGGTTTAAAGTGCTGCATCTTCCGCAATTTCCACTTGTATATTGAATTCAACTTTACCTGGTTTAGAATGCAACTTGGCGAATGCAAAATAACGGCCCATTTCGGCTACACTGGAGGAGGATGGAGGGGTGAGTGGAGCTTTTCTTAATGGACCATTGCGCTGCATTGCCACCTTCAAGATAAGGGGCTCAATTTCCAAGCTTAAAGGAAACCCCAGGCGGTAAAGAAGTTCCTTGGGAGTTCATGCCAGATTCCTACTGGTACCCCTTCACTTCATCAACAACGATTCCCTAAATCGATCTTATTCCTTCAACCTTACCGTCACCTTACCAAACAAACTCTCCCTAATAAACACGATCAAGGGCGGATATCCAGACTTATCCGGGTAGAGCCTCCCAAATTAATAGAAATTACCGCCGATAGAAAATAAGTCAAAATATTAGAAGAAATTAAACCATTGAATTCTGCAGCTCTAAACCTACCTTTTTGTGTATAAAGATAGGCAAGTTCAATAAATTGGGACCAATTGCTATTTTAGCTTGACCAACTGTGATCAAGACCCGGTTACAATGAACACAAACTCACATGCAATGCAACTGATTGTCATGCATTCTAAGACAAACGTAAAAACAATAAGCACACAAAGTTGGATTTAAAAAATGAACAAGATTGCAGGAGGTGACGAAAATGTGGTAACTCGTGCCGCCGCCGACTGGATACCTTACCCAGGATCTAGAAGGGAACAAACAGAACTGACAAGCTACGGACGCCTTCTTAGAACGGAACCTGTTTTCATTGAAACTCAGTCCGGGAGAAACACAATTCCGGTTGCGGGATTCTTTTTGAATTATGGGCAGTTAAAAAAAAAAGAATGAATTGCCTAGAGGGAGATTTGGCGGAAAATGAAGGATGTAAAAAGAAGGAAGCTTTATCTCAGCAGATTGGACCTTTCTGTTGCCTAGCAACCTTGAAGTGAGTTCCGCTACTGCTTCCAGCTAATGCAGTTGTGCATTCAAATTATCGCAAGGAAAAACTTTTTTTAATATTTCTATTTTTCTAATTTATTCACTAATTTAGTAAATTTTCTACTTCAATTATACAATTATTTTCTTTCAGGATTTAAGACAACTAAGGAAATCTCCCCGGCCTGTGTATCTCCAAACTCCTCCCTTAGACCTCCAGATGCCATGCGGTCTTGCACTAATTCCATCTATCGTTTCCTCGAAATCTCCATTGGCCAGCGCATTCATCTTCAATTTTATTCAGGAAAAATTGGAAACAAAACGATAACAATGGACACATAGAATTAGAAAGTAGGCTATGAACCTTGTCTAGCAAAGTGTATCTGCGTAACAGAGCTCTCTCAGAGCGGAAATTTGGCTGCCAATCACTTCTAGGGTATTGAGTGTACGAGGTTACATTAATGTTGGTTACCTGAATGCATTACTTCAACATAAGCTTTGAATGAACCCTAAACGAGATGGACCACTACTAAATCTAACATTCAAAATGGTTTATAAAATGATCAGTATGCGGTATGTCTGTGTGCGTGTGTGTGCTTGGATCCAATCAGAGAAGCGGAAATATGGACTTGGCACTATCTCTTGTTTTACATTTTCTAGCGTGTCTGGAATGGGACTTCTTGGAGATTTTCTTGAAAAATCATGGACTTTCAACTTCAAGCGCTCTTGTCCAATACTTCCTGCATTCGTAGATACGCTAACCTATCAGCTAATCCCTTCCCTCTTTAATTAAAACCTAGCCAAATGGTTCTTAGGGGATTCCTGAGTAAGAGAAGGGGTTTAATAACGATTTAAAGTGCCAATTAACTGCCAAGATCCAATGGAATACTTTAAAAATTTCCATCTGTAATTAAAATTCTTAAATTTAAATGAGTTCGGTCGGGGGAAAGTATGACGTCACTAAAAAAATTATCTCATTCATAGAGATTTTCTGGCACAAATTGTTTCAAGGAACTTTAATTTCATAGAGTTTCGACCAGTGGAAGTCGCGAGTGACATTCGCACCAATATGTCGGTATGCTATTAATATTAAATAAACACCTGTTAAAGTAGAAGTTAAGCTAAAGACAAGCAAAAGGAACTTTAAAACCAAAACAAAGCTGTCTGTTTATTGAGAGCTTGCCTATTGTAGAGATGGAAGGGGGGCGGTGTTGTTGGCTTGATTGTACGCCATTCTGACCTCATCTGACCCTCATTGTTTATATTTATTAGCAATTATAAATGATTACACTTCATCCAGCCACACTCCTTCCAGCAGGCTATTAAGGAACTGAGGAGAGTAATCCCTTATCCAGACGCACAACAGGGCGAACTACCCGAGCTGAGATGAAGGAGCCAGAAAAGAACATTTAGAAGGACCTACTTTGATTTTTTTTTCTCAATATAACAGCCAATTTGTGCTGTAATGCGTTCACTTCCGGTCAGCCAACTTCCTTTAATTTAGAAACTAATGTTGACTTTACCTTCCAGTGAAGTGCACTTTGGGGCATTGCAGAGCCTTTAATCTAGTTTTCCTAGTCAATTTGAAGAAAATAAAACTGTTTTAATACAAATTCGAAGTTCAAAAAAGTTGAAAGGGATATTCTCCTAGTTAAATGACTTTAACCATAACCTCTAAGAGTAACCTAGTAATACTGCCTCTGCAAAACTTGAAATTCCAACTTAATGCGACTTTTCGCCTTCCAACACACACACCACGAGAAGGAGGGAGACTAATTCCTAAAATCCACTTTTTTTGTACTAAGGATACCTTCAGATGAGCATGCTCATAATCTGCATGATTGCCCTTCCCAGTAGGTGCAGGTACAGGAAGTGAAAGGACCAATTGTGAGGATCTTATTTAAACCAATAGCTGGAATAGACAATGCGATCCTTAGATATGTAGATGTAGACTTTGGCCATCATTAACTGGCTTCTAAGTAGAGTTTAATGCTTATTACGAACAGTATGTCAAAAATAGGTATACGTGGCCAGAAGGTAAAAGAGCTTTGACCTGATAGGGGAGATCCAGTGTTCAAGAAGTGAAGTTAAAGTTTAATGGAGTGTTCGAGCGGGAGGTTGTATTAAGCTCATGCTCAAAGTTGAAGAAGAGAAACTTAATTAAAGAGCGTTGCGGCGAACGGTGACGCCAGATTACGCGTCTGCGTCAATGTAAGCGCGCAAGTTAAGTAGAACTTTGCCGCCATACTGGGCCATTAATTACCAAACTAGATTCTAATTTGGGATAGTGCGGTGCAATCAGGTGTTATCACTCTTAATGCTAGTGTAAAAGCTGCGAAGGGCTATATAGTAGAAACTGAATTGAATTTCATCAAATTGACGGAAAATCATCATAAAGGTGGAAGGGGAGGCCGGAAGTGGCAGCGTCAGAATGGTACCAACTTATTTTTAAGATTACACTGGGCAAAATGCGCAGTGCCGGCGCTCCTCTCTACCTCTGGACTCTCCACCATCTTTACAATTAATTTCAACTATTTGCAATTACTTCTTTTTCTTAACTACTTGTTTTCCATGATAACAATACTGGAATACTTCAAATTTCGGGGGAGCAGAAAAAAAAGTGCTTTCCTTGAAAATTTTACGCTTTTACTACACAAACATTGTTTCTGTAAACTGAATATGTTGCTTAAATTGCGAGTTTTTCGGAACAACATCCGCAGAATATTATCGACACTGCAAAATATGGGTGGGCAATGTTGGCGAGATTTAAACTTGAAGTGAGGATAGAAATTGAAGAAATAAGCTCGAGAATGGCAGAGAGAGGAAGTGGTGCGTTCAATGAACCCGATACAAAAGGGAGACCTCACAGTAGGGATTGCCCGGCGTTAAGCTTGTTAGAAAGCTCAACCTCTAAATGACCTCTGCACAATAAGCTGCTAACACAGCTTTCTTTACCAGGTACACTCTGCCGGCCATTATTCAAACTCTCTATGGCTTCAAAAAACATTTTCTTCCAAATTAAAAATGTTTTACTTAAAACGTTAGTGGCTGAAACATATTGCTTAGATGGTCCCCAGAACTCCCCTTGTAAATATATTCGAGCAGAGATGTAGAAAAGCAACCAACTGCTCCAGATTTGCACAGCGAGGCGATGAACTTCAAAACCCTGCTAACTACAAGATGTCACTTACGTTGTGAAAATGATGAGAACTATAAATTTTAAAAGAAGGATCTTCACCCCTGAAATAAATTTTCAATAACAAAGTTTAGCTAGTCATGTGCTAGCAAGTAAAGTGATACTTCCGGTAGTGGGAATATCGTATCTGAAAGAGGGTTGGCATCACTGAGCTTGCAACGTTTTTGTGCTCTACTTCACAGACAAATAAAATATTTCAGAGCTTTAAATCGAACTATCAAATTAAGTGACTTGTTGGGAGGTGTCTAGCAAACATACTTAATAATAAATTTCTTGTATTAACCATTAAATAAAACAGTGCCTTTGACCAAGTAACTTCCTAAAATACACAAGACATTTTTCTGAAAACAAAAAATCTCAGAGGATTTCCAAAGGTGTAATTCCGTGGAGAACACTAAATAGTGAACTTGAAAAGATCGTTAGGGTTTTAGAAATGGGAGAATACGGGAAATTGGCCTTTCTTTGCCTCGAATTCCCATTTGGTGGGATGCATAGCGGCCGATTTACCACAGCTTAAGAATGACCAAACCTCTTTACTGTCAACATTAATTTCAATAATAAAAGAAAAAGTATCGAATAAAAATGAGATCTGCTAAGAGACGCAAGAATAATAAGGTATTACTACTTGTATTGGGGACAAGTTAGCGCAGGATTATTTTCTACAAATTCCTTTCAATTTTAACAGCTGGGGATGTGAAACACGAATTACTGCCAAGTTCTCCAATGGTCACCAAGTTTTAATCAGAAAAATGTGCCAGTGAATTTGATCAGTTTTGAAAACCTTCTTGATGTCATAATTCGACCACAAGAGAGACTATCAGAACAGGGAGATTGGTCAGAAAATGTTCGGGATGTTAAACTGATGTTTTTAAAAACAAATACTGTGTGACCCCCTTTTTCCAGATAGGATTATTGTACTTCTGCGACTTAAATTCAATTTAAGTTTTACACCTCTAAAGATCTACTTCGGCTTTCATTCTAGAGAGCAAAGTAACTGGCATTTTAAAACGAACGTAATGATACTGAAATTGCAAAATAGGGAACCTAACTTCATGACCCAGTTCGTTGCAAAATTAATTTTGTTATCTTAAGAAAATTCAAAGTTGTTGTTAACCTGTGTGTGTAAGAAATTTATAATAACTCGTGGAATTTATTTATGAGAAAATCTGTAAAGAAAAATGAACCTTTTCCCGACAGGTGAACTTGGAACTATACGTTTGTGATATTTATTTTGCGATCATAACAAACCTAGTAACATGTGACGCACTAAAACATGGCGAACATATTTGCACGGCCAACAGTGTTGTAAACAACTGGGGAGTTGTCTGGTCAAAAACATGAGTAGAGCAAAGTGCTCTCATTGGTGGTGGGGAAGTAATTCGTCAAAACAAACACAGCCAACCATTTTACACATACAAACACGCACACACAAAAGAATTGGGAGACGCTGGCGCCATCTTGCGACATGCGGCCTTCAAGTACAAGCATGGCATGGTAGAAGAGGATCAGGGAGTTTTGGAGATGTGAAGGGCGCACAGGCCAGAAAGTAAAATCGTGTGAATCTGTCTAGACATGAAATAATAGAAGGCATCTACTCACCTACACCGTCCGTATCCTTTTGTTGACGACTTCACCAAACTGCACGAAATACAGTACACACTGTTCTCGTCAAGTTTAACTACTTTAGTTTAAAAACACTTACAACACAGTTTAATGTTTATAATGAACAAGTTAAAAATGGAAGTGAAAAAAATACAAAGAAAACTGCGTAGATCTGTTGTGGCCGGCCTACCATTGAGCGTGTAGTTGGGCCAACCGGCTTCTCCGTCACGAACACTCGTTCGGCTCCAGTCGGCTCAGACCGGTCCTGTCCGCCGCTCGGGAGGGGACTCCCCTACGTGTACATCGATCTCAACGGCTCTAACTCGGTTAGACCACGTGGGTAGTGATGGGCAGAACGAGTCCGTCTTTGGACTCGTTGGATTTGAATCAGTTCCAGGGTTGGAATCGATTCCAACAACTCGTTCACCGATTCCGGTCTCTGTACTTACCCTATGCATTAGTAAAAATGTCACGCAATTTATTAAAAAATATCATTAAATGTTAGCTTTCCCAGTTAATAACAAAACTATATTTCTTTAACACACATTGAGTACTATCCCTAATTTCCAATTGCACTGATAAATATAAAATTAACAACGTAACACAAAAATTAACATAAAAATAGACTAGTCAATTATAAAAATTAAAGCAATGCTGTTTAGTCATTATCTAGCTTGACCACTGGAAGACTGGAGTTAACGTGCTTCAAGAGGATCCAAGGTAGAGAAACGGAAATGGGTAGGAAATTATTCCCATAAAAAAAATTCTAACCCTTCAAGCAAAATGATAATTACTCATAAATAAAGAAATATTTATTTACTAGGACTTGTATATCAAGCTTTAAAAATATTATCTTATTATCTTACGAAAAGAAAAAGCTGTGTGCTTAATCTTTAACATAGCGCTGGACACTCTTATTCTTATCTTCATTGGGTAAGTTTAACCGTGTACATGACCGTGAGACAGTCAAAGTAACACTGAGCCAAAATTTAGTATTACCTAATTGGTTTACTTACTGCAGTATCCCTCCCACTCTATCACCAATTTCACAAACATTCATCGATTGGAAATAATTTTTAGTTAAATATTCGTTTTATTTGAATACAAAAAACATTATAACGCTTTCTTAAGATGATTTTAATTTTTAAAATTTGTTTTTGTCCATTACTCTTATATAATACGAAGAATTTCAAATAAAATATAATATACAAACACAATGATCTAGTATGCAGGTGGAGTCAGTCCTCGTTACCATAGCAATGGAACCGTTAAACAACTCCGGTTCCAGCTCCAGCAATTTCTATTGGCTAGATTCAGTGAACGAAAAAATGGAACGAGTCCGGTTTCAAAAGGATTTAAATCACTCCGGATTCGACTCCACCAACTCCAGTGGATTTAACCAATGAAAATGCTAGAGCTGGGCCGGAGTCGTTTAACGGTTCCGTTGTCATGGTAACTACGACTGACTCCACCTGAACACTAGATCATTCTGTGTTTGTATATTATATTTTATTTGAAATTCTTCGTATTTTATAAGAGTAATGGACAAAAACAAATTTTAAAAATTCAAATCATCTTAAGAAAGCGTTATAATGTTTTTTGTATTCCAATGAAACGAATATTTAACTAAAAAATATTTTCAATCGATGAATGTTTGTGAAATAGGTGATAGAGTGGGAGGGATACTACACTAAGTAAACCAGTTAGGTAATACTAAATTTTGGCCCAGTTTTACTTTGACCGTCTAGCTGACATGTACACGTTCAAGCTTACGCCAATGAAGATGAGAGTAAGAGTGTCCAGCGCTAAGTTTAAGATTAAGCACACAGCTTTTTCTTTTTGTAAAACAATAAGATAATATTTTAAAAGCTTGATATTCAATTCTTAGTTAATAAATATTATGAGTAATTATAATTTTGAAGGGTTAGAATTTTTATGGAATAATTTCCTACCCATTTCCGTTTCTCTACCTTGAATACTCTTGAAGTAAGTTAACTCCAGTCTTCTAGTGGTCAAGCTAGATAATGACAAAACTGCATTGCTTTAATTTATATTTGACTAGCCTATTTTTGTGTTAATATTTGTATTACGTTGTTAATTTTATATTTATCAGAGCAATTGGAAATTAGGGATAGTACTCAATGTGTGTTAAAGAAATATAGTTTTGTTATTAACTGGGAAAGCTAACATTTAATGATATAATAATATAATAAATTGCGTGACATTTGTTCTTATGTTTAATCGTTCCAAACCTTCTGCTGCCTCATTTTCATTTTTATTTGCCTAAATTTTTTGGGGCGGGGCGGAATCACTTTTTTTAAAAATAGGGATTTGAATCAACTCGTTCCACCATCGGACTCGTTCCAATGGAACGAGTCCGCTCAAATAGCCCATCACTACACGTGGGCGCACTTCTCCATCCCGAATAACCCGCCAATTTATTACTTTCTCCTCCTACCATTCTCAACATAAACCCTTAACTGTTCTCTTCAACTTTATTGAGGTCAAGTGGACATAGCCACTCGGTCCTAGCCACCACCACTCGCTTCTTAACTTCCCCCGGAAAACTGTTTGGTTTTTTTATTAATTTCAGGAAAATATATTAATTACTTAACAGAGCTTATTTTTGTGAAAATTCTTCCTTCATATTAACAATTTGGTGTGACTACTCACTCTAATAAGGTTTCACACTCAGCATTTTTACTTCTTAATAACAAACCACAGGTTTCTAAGCTCTGTCCCCCACCTCAACATAACTATAAATTTCTCATATTTAACACTGAATAAAATGCAGTTTTAGACTGGAAATCGAACCCAATAAGAATTCATCTAAGCTTTACTGGCCTCGCGCTGGATGCTGCATCTGATAAAATCAGCTACATTATTCTTTCATTTTATTTGTTCCTGGTTTATTGTAACTGGCAGTATTATTTATATTTTTATTATTTATTTTATGTATTATTATTGTTATTTATATTTTATAGCACATCATCAACAAGGCTAATTGCGATATTAAAATTTTATTGCTACTATAAATTATGAAATAGCTTACAATTCGTCAAATTTTCTGTATTTATTTTCATGAAAGTAAACAATTACGTGAGTAGGTTTGAATTACGTGGCGTCTTGCGTACCAGCTGACCAAATTAGAATACAGGGAATGGAAAAATATAAATGAAAAACAGAAAGAAAACTGAACCTGGAGGAGTGACGATAGACAAAAAAACGCTGGGTTCTGGAGAGTAGAGGACTACTTGATGGCGTGGCTTTCAAAACAGAACAGATCCCGCAATTGGGCACTTCCCACTAATTCTGTAAATCGAATCACTTTATAACAATTATTACAATCCGCCATTCTTCGCGTATGTAGATCCCATTTCTTTACATTTTTAAAAGGTTAGAAAACTGGATGGGTGACGTCACGCTTCCTCCATCTTATTGCAGAGATCAGAGGTGACACTGAAGTCAATTATCCTCACAGTAACAACTGAACTTTGGAGAAAATTGAAAGGTGGAAGGAGAATGCTGAGATTGGGGGGGGCCCAGGTCGGCAGATGGACAAACAAGTCTGAAGGTGGCGCCACTGCCCGCATCACCTCCTGCTGGCCAAACTAGAGCTCTTCTGCCACTCGCCTTCCTACCGCCACACGCGCTAGTCACAAACAACTATTTCACAGCAGAGTTTTCAAAATCTATATTGTTGATCGCGTTCTGAGAGAGATGTTTTATAAAATTAAAACGGAAGGAGGAAAAGGTGTGGCGAGTGATATTGAGGAGCCACATGTTTTCAGTGTCTGCAGGAGCGCTATGGAAGAGAAGTCACAAATCTGCCAATGTCATCAATATCCTCCTTCTGAATGCATTAATAACAGTTTTAAATATATTTTAGCACTCCGAAACCAGAGGAGCTGTAATGCACAACAACTGGCTAAGAAACCCTGTAAGGAGGCGAATCTTAAGCTTACCACTTTTCAAGCTTCCACCTCTAGGATTGTTGGGTGCCGTTCGGAAATACTGCTCTAGAACTAGATGGTTAATTGGGGCACTTACCTGCTCTGTCCTCTTCAGGACGTTTGTTTCCATTCATTGTTCTGCTGTCTGTTGGTTTTCTGTACATCGTGAAACACTTTTTCAATGAAAACAAAAACCAACCTGACATCTAAGAGAGTTAATTTGTTTTGAGAGTAAGCTAATTTTACAGCAAATGGGGAAGGATTTCTCCACAAGGGGGAAAAGGAGACACGGATGAGGTAGAGGTGCGGCGACACCTAAGATCTAGAGCTAAGACTGACCGACTGGCGGTGGTGATGAAGCACCAGATTGGACCTGGATCTCCTCGGCGTGATGCCCACGTTCTCGCCTCGCATGATCGACTCCACAACTGCATAAACAGAACAACACTAAGTTAACTACATACTAAGTTACAACAGCTAGTAAGACATAATAAATGAAGTTAGGTAGCGTCTTGGATCTTTCAATTAATATCAACATACTCTTTGGATTATGGGGAAAAGGTTAGGGCTGCTGGAAGGGTTAGCAGGATTGAGCAGAAGGAAGCGAGAACCCGCCAGGAAAGCTGACAACAAGAAACTCGAAAAGATGCAGCGTAACTGTCTCGAACCCAACAATTCCACCCGATCACTCAATCCTCAAGTCCAGCTGAAACGCAATCTCCATCGAATCTAAATATGTATCTCCAACATTCAACAAAATCGCCGTCACGATATCGACATTTGTTTTTGGCGCATCAATTTCTAAGGTCATTAGCGCCTTTAAAGTTGCCTGAGGCATCAAGATGATGCCTTATTCGGAATACATCTCACTTTGCGGCTTTGACTTCAGACAATTACACAGTATTTTTACAACTCTGCCTTAGTTAGTGTTGACGCCTACGTGTGATGATCCGCAGGGACGCCAATACTCCTGATGATGTGGCTAGTGGACCCCCCGCGAGAAAGAAGTTGCAAAGTCTAAACCTTTTACCAGCGGGTTCCATCCAACACTAAATTCAAATCAGTATTGGGATGAGTGCAGTAGGTGACAGCTGCATGAACCGCCCTAAACGGATACTTGTTCTAACATTGTAAGAGAAGATTCACTGGATCCATTGATGCCAGAAAAATGGAAGTTGAGGACTGGCAGAGCAGGCAGTGGGCACTCTTCTCTATGAATTATTCAACACTTGCTAATCTTCATTGAATAATTCATCCATCTCGCAGATGAGCTTGTGCGACAGAGAACTAGTTTCATTACAGACCCTCAGCTTGCTCAGAAGCGAACTGGCAGAACAAAGAGCAGCACGCCATCAATATCCAATACTTCATCCAGAACTACACAACAGAGAAAGCACCTTCATCAATATTTCAGATAGGGCGGTCCTATGAATGAAACGTGAAATTTCTGCAAATCTGGTGAATGACTAGATTAATCAGTGGGATAATTACCTCCGTCTCCAATCAGCCTCATCTGGACCAGACAGGGATCTTCGTTGTGATCCTCCAGCACCGTGTCATCTGTCACCGTCAGCTCCTGCAACACAATGACACTGTCATCAATCACAGATTACCTAGCTATATTCAGTACGATAAACTCAGGTCTCAGTGATTCCAAGAAGTCATAGGCTCCAGATCTAGGCGGAAGCTGGCTAAATAATCACTAGGCTGAGACACTAGATATGATATTTCATGACATAAAAGACGTACTCGGGTCGACTCGTTGTATCCTACTATGACGGCGGTGTACCACTGAGTGGTGCCTTCAGCTCTGTACACCTGGACCCGGTAGCCGACCAGAACACTGGGCGTGGCCAGCAGTATACTCTGTCCATCCTGACACCTGGTCCACTCCTGGATGCAAGGGTCTTCGCCCCATCTCCTCTCATAGTCCTGCACGGAAAACAAAAACGCTATTATAACAGTGTAAAATACAACAAACAGGTTGGGTAACGGAGTGAACTAGCTCAAGGTCCAGCAATGGCTAGCCGGAAGTAGCTGCTCTTATTCATTTCCGTTACTATATGGTCAAGGATAGATGGCAGCCACAGATAGTAGCAGGTTTATAGTTAGAAATGCTAGCCACCCAAATTTAGAGTGATCTGGAGAATCTCTTGATGGTTCGTTGGACTTCCAGTACACGACGTCAACACACATTCCTTCAGCGACGCTCTGGAGGCTGGAGGTATCATTTACAGAAGTAACATGTTTATTTTAATGAATAGATTTATTGGAAAGAAATAAATGCAGGGGGTTCTGCGGGAAGATTAGAACAACGTGGATTCTGTCATAAATGTTGGCTGTGACGATGCCATCTCTAAACATAATGACGTTAATTTCCGGAAAGGGATGTCTCCGAGAGGTGGCCGGTCTGTCTGCATAAATAACTCTAACGAATGGTAACTACCCCCTTACAAAACAGAATTTATTAGTAAGTGGAGGCAAGACTGGCACTGTAACTGAGAGCCAGCTTGATTTAGTGGAACCTCCCTGTCAGATTCCACCCGAGCAGCAGATAAACCTTCCGAACACCCTACAGGAATTCCTCTGTCTGGGCACAATGTATTTCAATTTAAGGTGCCATTACTAAGCTTCCAGCACCGCAGACCACATTCGTCTGCATGTTTCTCCTGACTTATCCGCTCCTTTACCCGACAGTCTTATGAGCAATCGGAATCCCATCTAGCCAGGCAACTTCAAGAAGGCTGCCTACGAATGACGTAGGAATGTTTTTTACAAATAGAAACGCCGAGAAAAGCGATTTAAGGTAAGAGGGTGGGGTTTAGGCTCTTCAGGTATCGTGCCAGACATGATAGTACGATACAAGACATTTCAGTACTACCTGGTATTACAATTTAGCAACATCCACTTGTGGATTCATCAGCCATAATAGAGACCAATTTATGGACTCTCTCAGTGATCTTATTGATGCAGATTTGGACAGTTTGAATTTTACGAAATGGGTCAGCTAACCACCGGCTGGCCAAATGTTTATTTCATTTTTTGCTTGATATCTACGTTACAAAGATGAAAGTTGTAATTAATTCCAAAAAAGTAAGGGCCCATCTTCCTCCAACTCACATGAACTCCAGTTCTTTCCCTTACTGACCCCACCGTTTTCATCAAGAACACTCAGGTTTGATTCCAGGGCCGAATGCTCGACACTATCTGAGACACCTTATTTATATATACTTTTTACTTTCATTATTTTTATAATTATTGCTTTACATTTGGCCTCACAGATTACTTAGTTCTCGTTATAGTACTAGAATTCTTTTTTTGCCGTAGAGTACTGTTAGACGAATTATCCATGCAGAACATTTCTCGTAATTTTTATTCTATTCATTTAGATTCTTCAATTTGAAATAAAGTAACTATATTATTAAAAATAAACAAAAACTTACTTGGAATGACTTGAAGGATTGTGGATCCCTGAAGGCAATGTGTCTGTCCCTTAAGAACTCCACAGGTTCCAGGTCGTAACAAGCGAGGTCCTGTGCGCCTACCAGTGCAATGAAGTTCTTCGAGAAAAAAGGAAGAAAACACTATCAGTGAGACAGCCACATAGTGAGGGCAAGGGTAACTAAAGTAGGGTCAGCTTACCAAGGCCGGGGCTAGAGAGCTACAGGGTGACCTTGCAGAATCTGATCTCGAGCACCATACCAGAGTTTTCTCGACCAGAAATGAATGAAACAGTCCCGCCTTGTGTATTGAGACCCATTCTCTTCGCTGCCACTCCCGGTCATCGTACTCTACCAGCACCTGGACAACAAATACATCAATAATCACTTTCAATTTATTTATCGCAAAGTCAAGGAGCTGCCAGAAAACTGGAGACTTAATCAGATACCAAAGTAAAGCAAATTAACAGATTTCGCGGATGCAAGAGAAAAAGAGATCCTATGTAAAACAGGAAACAACTCCTTACAAACATCAAAGTCCGAATTAAAAAGCCAAATCAAGCCTGCCCTGCTGTCTTCCAACAGTCTTTTCTCATGCATTTTAACAAACAGTACATCGAGTTCTATCAATTACAGTACTCCTTTACCTCTAAAATTGTGCACAAATCCATGTTTCTGGCATTATTTTTTTAGGAGATAAAGGTGTTAAAGTTTGGGAGTTTTACATTTCCCTCAAATTTCTAATTGCTGTATCTCCTGCCCTATTAGGGTAAATCCTTCGAAATTATGTACAATTACAGTTTAGGAACCTCTACAAACGTGCACAATTACAAGTTTTAACATTCTGTTTGTAGAAGATATAAGTTGATCAAGTTTGTGAGCTCCAATTTGGGAAATCTGGCACAATTGTTGTGAACGCTTTTGGATCGACTTTCTTTTGCGAATCATTTTTTTTTGAAAGTGGAATTTTCCGAACATTGGTCACACACGATCTTGATGGAAGAAAACCCAGAAAATCAATTACGTTGTGCCCATGAGAGTTTGAGATCGACTTACAAGAGATAAGTGCAAGTGTTGAGAAATAAATATCTCACTATTAAATTAATTAAAATATTATTCGATGATCTCATAATTATCATTATATTTTCTCTGTTTATAATACACATGGATTAATAAAAAACAATAATAATTAGGTAATTACAATTTGAATTTTCACATCTAAAAGTTTCTGTATTCGGACTAATCTAATAGAAAATTCGTATAATTTGTATAAGATGCCTACAACCTAATGAAGAATTTCCTGAGTGTCCCGCAGGATCGTGTTGGTTGGCCACCCTTGCTATAGATAGACGAACAAAATTTCAACCTTGGAATGGCATTATTTTTGAATAAAAGAGGTTTTAAAGTTTTAACACACAGTAGGGACACTGTCAGCAGATCTAGAGAAGACCTTGAAGTTCTGCTATTAGAACCTTATTCCAAAGAATTCAAAATTTAATGTAGTCTACCTATTTTCTTCAAATGCGGAATTTTGGTAATTTTTGATATAAAAGTGTCCCTGTATAATTTTCATCTAGTGAAATGGTACTCCCAATGGTGGGCTCTAGGTTGCTAGGCGACAGTGTGGACCGCCAGTGAAATGGTAGAGCCAATTAATGATTGCGTCGTTGAATGAGAGACTGTAAAGCCGATGGACATTCCAGCTGAGTCACAGTTTCTGCTTTCCACGACCTTTCGTTATCGAGATATTTTGGGCACACTCACACATTTTTTCTAACAAGCTACTTTTGTTAAAATTCAGGGATCTCATTGCAGAGATTTCTAGAGAACACACAGTCTGGGAAATCTGGCTCGAATGGTGACATTAGCTCGAACAGTAAGTAGCAGAGCAAGTAAAGTTCGGGCCCGTAACTACCAAACTAATGGAGCGGCAGACAGGTCCAAACACGAGATCGCCAACATTAGCGCCTCCTTGAGCTCCTAAAAGCTACGTACTTATGATGCTGTAGCTGCCTGAGGAGACAAATGTAGGCCAAACAGTTGGCCGTACTAATGGTTTAAATGTAATAAACATTGCACGTGGATACCTGGACTTGACAAAGCATACTTGTGAGTATACTCACCAGACTGCAGCACCTCCAAAAGCCAGTTCGATCGGCACCAAGATGGTTGCCCATAAAATGTGGTGGTGGGGCGCGAGAGTGAGGCGGCCATGCACCTAGCCACGCCCACCTGCTGTGGTGGGGGTTGCCGCCTCCAGGCATGTAATAAATATAATACAGTTTGAGAGTGGCAGTCGCAACGTATTCAACTAAGCCAGTACTTATCCAACAGGGTACAACATCGCTTTTACTATTTTAAGTCTTCCAGAATCAGGATTAATTCCAAATCCAATTTCTAACACATCACAAGAGGATTACTTCAAAGTAAAAACTACGCCATTGCAGTTGCTTAGGCGCGACTCGGCTAGAATGGCCATCGGCCTTACAGAAATATTTTTCTCTCCTTCAACGTCGCATTTCTAAAAATAACCATTCGCCACATTTCCTTCTAGTTTCTTGGAATTTTGGTTCCACAAATCATTCTAATATATTTGCTGGAAGGTAGGTCCTTACGTACATCACACTCGAGTGACACTCCAATGGCAGACCCAACCACTCTCCTCGTTCAGAACTGACCTTTAACACAACTTTCCCGGAAATAACATTACAGAACTTATGCGCAATAAGTTATCTAAGTTATAAAGGAAAACATAAGAATAATTTTCAAAAGAGAGCGAGAAAAGAAGTAAGGAAAAAGAAAGAAAATTTTTTTATTCGACACTAGAAAGAAGGGGAGTGGCGCCTCAGTGGAAAAACACAAATTTGAACTTTCTGTCACTTTTCTATTTCTTGCGTAGGAAGCAATGACTTGGCCATTCACCTAGCTGTGGCGAGATGGCGGCCTCAAAGGGAGAAGTGGAGATGATACATCGCACAAGCCCCAGAATCCCACTTCACGGATGGAATTATTGCGAATAAAGTTGAGCGCATTTAACTGAAGCAGAACTAAGAAGCAAAATCAATGGTTTTTTTTCTGAACGATCACATATGGTGCGACCAATCGCACCAACTTCGCTATTCCAACTATTACTATAGTCATCACACCTTCACGATGCAATTTGGTACTAGATGAAACTGAATTTTACAGGATGCTTCATTTTTCCATGTACAGATCAGATCTATCATAAATTACCCTGGCAGGTTAGTAACCTGATGGTGGTTCTAAGGCAGATTTCAGCCATAACTATTAGATATGACTGCAGCACCAATCGGTACTCCAAGTCTGAGTTCCAAGATATTTTGCTTGCCTGTCCACTTAAACCTTTCGAACATTTGGCCATGTTCAGAGGACCACAAAATGTGAATTTCCAGCGGAAACTAAATGTCAAAAATCCAACATAATCGCAAAAATTCGTCTCTCTTTAGTGAGAATATAAACAAACAAATAGGCATCTTGTCGAGAACTCCACGCTCACGTGTGAAGCGAATTCTGAGATTTCCGGTCGGAGATAAACTCACTCAACAGTATTAGAGCAGGCTATTTTATGAATGAAGTACATTTTTCCACCATGTAACTAGGAAGGGGGAGTTCTAGAGTGGGGGTAGTTGTTTACAAATCAGAAAGTGATGAATAAACGAACCGAATATTAAGAAGTCTTCGGAGAGATCCTCCACTGAATCATTTGCTAGTGATCAAGTCAGACCTTAACACGAAAATGGCGGCAAACTAGAAGCTGTAGTCATGACAACTGAGGACGCGTCACTATAGTTTATTACCTACTTCCGACAGATGTCGTTGCAGTCTTCAGAAAGCACTATTAGATAGAATGTCCACTGGCGAATATAGAAGGTTTGTTAGGAGGGCGGATATACGGACTTTGTCGGGATTACGCGGTCCCAGATGGTCAGTATTAACTAAAGTTACGCAGAAATCTCGATGTTTGATGGCAGCTAATACAATCGACAGCAGGATTAACCGTGCAGGGGTCGTTAAATGAGAAATATTCGCGTATTAATGGGATTTCTACCTGCTCTTACCCCTCTTTAGAGGAAGTCATGTTCGGAGTAGATGTTCTGTTTTCGTTTTTACCGGAAATACCTTTTTGAGGTTCCCTGGCTACAAAAATTGGTTTTTACCAACTTTACATCTTCTATTTAAATCTTCCAGAGCAATTTTGTAGGAGATGACGAATTGTTGAAGATTCACTTCCATTTGACTTTACATTCTTCTAATTCTTCCAACAAAACTGAGTCTAGTTCCCTACAGAGAGAATTCTGTTAACAATAACTGTATCACAAGGTCGCCTCCTCCGATTGGTTTCGAATCTGATTGAAATTCCTTTCGCGAACACTCGCACGACTCTCCCTTGCTGCGACTCTCAAGGTTCCAACTCCAGTAGATCTGGGTGTGCTAGACTTTTAGATTACGTTGAAGGCAAGGATAAAACCAACTCCTTTTGTTATAGGTTTTGAACCTATAAATCAAATAAAAAATATAATAATAATAATAGATTACGTCGTAGGCGAAGCGCCACTGCAAACTCAAGTTTCCCTTTTAACGCGATGGCAGCGGCTTGCAGAATCTGGGAATAGCTCACACGATTCCCGCTGGGAGGTGAAAGTGCTTCCCCTTTGCCGTATAAGAGCGGGCGCTCTATTCAGTAAAGAAGGGCGGAACAGAAGGTAAGTAGGCCAGATATTGATTTGACCCAATGAAATATTGCGACGGTGTATGGCCAGGTCGCTACATCATGACG
Organism: Rhodnius prolixus; assembly: GCF_049639745.1. Taxonomy (NCBI): domain Eukaryota; kingdom Metazoa; phylum Arthropoda; class Insecta; order Hemiptera; family Reduviidae; genus Rhodnius; species Rhodnius prolixus. The sequence goes on along the minus strand of NW_027411636.1, from coordinate 679,346 downwards.
CCCGGTAGTGTCACATCGGACTTTTGGTTACGCAATATTAAAATTGTAGAATCTCCTAATCAACATTTAAGAGGAGTCAATTTTTATTAAAAAAAAAAAAACACTTTTTCGGATTCAGAGGACTTTATCTTTCACAACATTTACCACTCTCCGGTACATATATATTTCTATGGTTTCTTTCTGTATCCACTAATCTAGAATTGCTCCTGTTGGAATTATGTCAGCGTGAGAAGGTTGTAGCTTATCAATTGATGGCAGCCAAAGCAGTCATACTTTGATCTTGGAGAACTCAAGGATTTCTGATCTAGGGCACCGATACGAAAAGTAAAATCTGAGAAGCTGCACATCATCTCAAAGCTGTCGTGCACATCGCTCAACCAATTATCGTTCGAAATCTCGCTTGAAATTTCGGACCTAGTTGGAGCTTGGATACAGCGATCAAGAGAGGGGTTTATTTTGTGCTATTACTGCGGAGAACAGTTAGGAGGCCGGAGTGGGGCGGTAATATTGCTACAGAGGTGCAGGGAGGTGGAACATTGGCGCACAGTTGGGCAATATGTCGAACACGCCGGAGACGCCAAGGTGAACTGCTAGCCGCTTGCTGTCTCGGCCCAGAAGGACAACTTCCCAACGCACGAGTTAAGTAATATTACGCACGGTTGCAAACACATTCTCTGAAACCTCCCTGAACCTTCAAACACCGGCTCAAGAAGGACATCCACGCATATAAACGCTGGTTCTGGCCTCTTTCACACTGACTCCAATCGACTCGGATAATCGCGCCCAAAATTACCACGTACTTTCTCAGAACCGCCTCGAACATTGCTTACTCACACCACTTTCTCGTACTAATATTCTCAAGATTCGAACTCAAATAGTTGGTGATATTAACTGGAAAACTAGTACACTACTTGCAAGTAGGTAAATGGAAGCGACAATTTAGAGAGAGTACTCCTCAGAACTGCTCTAACAGCAACTTCCCTCCATAAATGATCGCCTATAGATCCGCAAGCAATAATTCCTCAAATACCATTAAATAACATCCAAGGCCGCAACCGAACCAATTTATAGCAAGCCTCGCCACATACCGTTCGGCTGTAGTGGCGCCTTGATGTGGATAAGGAGGTCAGGAGAACAGTAAAAACCATTTTCGTAAAAATATCAGGAAAGAAAAAATGCATTCAGTGAAGCGGTACTTCCGCTTGTCGAACTTCCTTCCAACTCGAAGTGTGTGCAATGCACCTCCTTGGTGCAAGTGCAAGCGTTACACATTGCACTCAAGTTCTTCAGTAGAAAGCGATAACACCCATAATCGCAAGCTCACGAGTGTTCGAATTTCAAAATCTTCTGACAAATTGTTGAGAGAACAATAATAAAGTGGAAAATCCCCTCTAACTCAACACGCGACGCATGATGTGACGTAAATTTGTACAGATGTGACTAGTGTACACAAGTAAAAATAAAAATGTACTCGCTTACTGCAGAGCAACCATCAGATCTGATTGGATTTAGCGCCATGTTGGAAAACCTAAACAGTTCAGAACGAACGGTCAAAATAATGTTCAGGGTGAACTCCGCAGCTACGACAGGAAACTATGCAAAATGTCTGAACTATATTAGCCAAGTACCAACTCATAATTATTGGAACTAGTCTTCACGGACAGCTCGACATTTTTCCGACAGGTGAGGCCCCAAACCACAAGATATCCTTAACAGAGAATCTAGCATACTAATGTAGGAGTAATTACTTTGATTAGAACATTGCTTTCATGTAACCTTACTTACGCCAAGTTCTCAGGAAGACGTGAAGCTCAGTTCTAGAATGACGGTTCCAGGATTCTATGTAGCCAACACTAGTACAATATTTTTGAGCAAGAAATGGGTTGTCAAAGTTACGAGTCATTGGAATGTTGAATTCTGTCTGTAAACAACCTTTACAAGTATTCTGTATTTTTCTAAATCAGGAAGCTCCAGTGGAAAAGACTTCCAAGATAGGTCTTTTGCAGGCTTTGCATTTCGGTTTCCCGCACATTCGGGAAATGCGCAGTGATGGACGAAGAACCTCTAAGAAACTAGTGAGCGGGTTGATTACATTTAGAGGAGCATTGTGATGTCAGAGAACGATCCGACTGTTTACACTAGGCCTAGAGTGAAGGCTGGGGTGGGGGGAGAGTTAGGAGCCAGTGTGCGGTGGACAGATAGTAGGTCAGCGGTACTAGCCGAGCTGAATACATCGGCCACTGCTGGCTGCACTTGGGCCGCACATCTGGGTCACATTACTACGCTCCCCACCAAGGCACCTGTCAGCTGATCCTCAACACATGAGCACCTTGTTCATACCATCCTAGCTCCAAGGTGCAACAGGGTCCGCGCCAAAGATTCTACCATCTTTGAGGGCCAGGATATGCCCCAAAGTGTGATCTCTCCACCTTTCCTCTGCAAGTGCTGAGAATAACGGCGTCCTGATTCCTAAATTAACAAGATTACCCAATAGAACTAATAGCAAGTGTATTTCATCAGGAATGTAGCACGAAACAGTCAGAGGAGCAGGTAGGTACACCTGCTTTCCATTGCCGGGGTGAAACCCTTTCCATTTAGGGGCAACATTTTCCCATATTGTCATCATGCCCCAATCACCAAATAGGGTTTTCACCTCAAATATCTGCTTGAGGTCCCCAGATTCTGAAAAGTGTTTTTTAGAAAATTCCCCCACTCCCTCTCTCTGCACGAACAAAATATCTCTAAAAAGAAAAATCGAGGGGAAGCCCAAAGTATTATTTGGCTTGGGCCCCATCAGGGGGTCCCCGCTTAGTACCGATCCAAACTTTCCCTTACCGGAATTTCCGTAATTAATTATCTACATAAATACAGGTTCATTGCAAAATCACTGGAAACACCCCTTTAAGGGAACTGGGAACAAAGAGACGCCCTAACGCACATACAAACAGCAAATGAAACTCACAGCCTGATTTAATGTCGTCTAGTTCAGGATCACTGACAATGAACAGATATTCTTCCAACTCCGAATATCACTTAGATATTTCGTATCAACTATATTAAACAAGTTACCACTGAATGTGCGTATGTATCCAAGAATGTATGCAAGTAATGGAAGTAGGGCGCATCCAAAGTTTAAAGACAATAACTGGAACCTGTTTCCAAAAACGCTAAATCCTAAGATGATATCGCTAAGTGAAACGAAAAACAGTTCTACCTGACGAGTAAAGATTCTCTTCCCAAAACCAATACGCTAGCCACTACGTGGCAATGAAAAGAAACTGGACTGCCAGATCAGCTTTACAACATTCAAATAACAGAATGAATTTTAAAGGCACTTATTATGAATGATTCAATCATGGACCAAGTCTATTTTTGAGCAACATTAAATGGTTATAAAGTATAAATTCGATTAAACCAGTCAAAATATTAATAATTTATGTTTTATATCTCTAAATAATGACAGAATGAATCCACGATTAAGTAGTAACATAATAATCATAAATAATAACATAAATATTCAAAGGTTATTGATGAACATAAATATTAAAGAGAATAACAATAAAAATGCATGATTTAAGTGAAGTTAAGTAATTTTAGTTGAAAATAAAAAATTCCAGATTTAAGTACAATAACAGAACATCAGCCATAGGGCATAACTTTATTAACACCTATTTCACCAACTAACACCTTTATGCATTGTTATTTTTAATTATATACATCAAAAATAATATAAATCACAGTTAATCTAAACGATTTAACCTTTAAAAACTGTATGACTAATTTAAACAAAAGGTTAGTTAAATATTGATAAGAGGAAGAGGGAAATGGCCGAACAGCTGATCTTATAAGGGACGTTCCACGCCAAGGTTGTGAAGCAGTGTGACCAACTTGAATAATTGGGTTATTAGTTGGGACTGGTAAAGTGCAGATGTGTTGGCAGCATTAGCTGTCAGTGTCTTGGTACGCGGCCCAGCTAACTGCACAATTCTCTACGTAAACAAAGTAAGCTTTTCAGTTGTTTGTACATTTTCATTTGAAACCTTTATTAAGTGTTAAAATTAAATGAATCTCATTCTTTTCGGCCAATTATCAAAACATTCCAAGTTATTTTACGCACAACAAAATGTAATTGTAATATCTACATAAGTATAAGTAATGTTTCATGAGCAAATTTAAAATTCTCACAGGCTGGGCTAGAGCCCACGATACGAAAACTTAAATTTCAGGATTAATAAAAAATAAAATGTCGAGGTATAATTCAGTGTTTCTTAAATGTATCTTTAGGATATACGCACAGAATATGGTGACATACAATATTTTAACGCTTATGCTAACATTGTATTTAACACACTTTAAATATAGTTATTGTCAAATAATCATTACAGCAGAGTTGGTTCACTTTTACGGTAATTAGCCATCAGGGTACTTGTGGAATTAAGTAACTGTTCGCAGAGTGATTCTCAAATTCGAGAGGAAGATAGGTATGTGGGAGAATGCACTGCCAGATGGAAGAATGGTGACGTCAGGGCGGGATAATGAAAGGAAAGTGCTGGGAGGGGGTGCGGGCTCGGTCGATACATCCCGGTGGGCCACAACACTCTCTCTTTCGGACCTCGCCCCGCCTGGTCCGACTCACACGACCTCCGCGCCCCTCACTTTATTCCCTGACTTTATTCTGAAGTCACTGAGAATATACCACAATCCTATTTACCCATTAATCACTATTTCAAACATCTAGTTCACGTGATCGCCTCGCACATGTCCCCAAAACACTCCGTCCCGTAAAGTGAGTGGTGCACCCAACTTTCATGCAGGCACATTAGCAGAAAACTGCATTTTATTTCTTATTTTTTGAGAGGTTTTGGGGTCAAAGAAATAATATTTTTTTTACAATTAAAACTATTCATTTCAATTAGGAACAATTCAGTCACCTTCTAAAATAACATCCATCATGCCTGTAAATGTTCTTACAAAATAATTTAGGCAACATGACCCATTTCAGGTATATACATTAATACTTAAAACATTACTTTAATGAAGCTTATAATTCTGTGCGATTATCGGACGGCCCCCAAGATAGAAGAAGTGAGCCGCGATGTAAGGCGCTAATCCTAGATATGCCAGCAAAACTAGCCAAGATCTTTCAATAATTTGCGTAGCTAAGATTGTAAAGAACAATCAACTTCAGAGTCGTGACTTTCTCAGACATTCAGGCATCAGACATTCTGAAGAGTCTTGGCTTTAGGGTCATACAGGGCAAAAGGGTAAATGAGACAAGGTCCGCAAGGCAGGAGAACCACTCGCCTACTACGATATTATTCCTACAAGATGGAGACCAATCGGATGATAGAACCTCGTAGACTATTAATGTATTCTCCTTCATTAAAGGTCTGACATTCTTAGTGACCGAGGAAGCTTCTAAAGAACCGAGAGATGTTGCAAGCGAGGCTGGAGGTATGCCGTCCAGGGTTCCTATACCCAGACCTGGAGCAAGCGTTGCCAGCGATCTAATTTATAGAAAGTATACAAGACGAGGCATTTGCAAAAATGGAGGTTGTTACTTCCTGTCAGAAGTAGTGTTCACTTCCAACCATTTGTTCGCACAAAAGGGTTTCTAATATGAGCAGATGGCTAACTGGGCAGTAAGCCTTGTAAGTAATCGAGCATTCCAGGATGCCAAATTTGGACCGCAGTTACTTCAATGAAAACTGAATGCAATGTAAATTTAGAATGGACATTGTGACACTAGAGGAAAGAAATGAAATATTAAACAATACCACTGCGGGATGGAGGGAGGTGCTGGATGAGCGGACGTTAAGAACTCCTGCACGGGGGCAGCACACACTGCCTCCAGCTAGCACATTTGAATTATAACCGAGAGCGGAGAGCGATTATTGCCGCCCGCGATACAAAGAGAGCTGCTCTCTCCCAGCACACGGAATACAGTGGAGGCAGTAGAGGAAGCCAACGGCGGCAGGAAGAGACCATTAAGAGAGGAGTGAAATGTGGCAACAGTGCACTGCCACCCCCGAGCTACAGTGTTGCCGTCTTCCTCCTGACCCCGTTACATTCCCCTACATCACAGCGCCTCCCTATGACCTAGAAATTAAACCCCTCCCAGCTAACAACCTCTCATCCAGATTCCCTGCGGTCGGTCCCTCATCCTTCAGACAAAGCGTTGCCCATATCTAAAAGTATTTACATTCAAGTATTTATATAGAAACTATGTTACTCCTCGCAATCGTAATACAACATTCAGTCACATCCTTCAAGGCGTGAATAACAACGAAAATTACACAAGTTACGCGATAGTGTTCCGGTGATTTCCATCAAACTCGGAAGTAAATAGCAACACAACTTTCAACGACACAGCTAATAGTAAAGCCGTTTAGTTGAACAGAATAGCACTTTAGAGGAAAGCTCATTTCCACTTTTCCCTTACGAACGGCCAAAATAGATTTTACAGAATAAACTTTTAATGGACCCTCGAGGACAGTAAACAGAAAGGTCGTCAGGCTGTTCCAGATTTATCATCTCCAAGAGGCCTCTAACTTCTGTTTCCTCTGAAATACTTAAGGTCGCGAAAGTGACCGGATATAAGAGAGAGAGAGTGAGGTGGGAAATGTCCCACTTCGCACAAAGAAGAAAAATAAAGAGTTTTGCGTGCGGAAGAGAAAGAAAATCATGGGGAAATTGATTTCTTGGAACTACCGACGAAAACTGGAAGAAGAAGCAGCAGTCTGGCTGCAAGACCCTGCTCGCAGAGGTGATTCGGGAGATCGATAGAGCTGCAAGTCGAGGCGGAGTTGTCCCCGCTCTGGAGGAGAACGTCTTCGGCCGGTTTACCAAGCACGCTGAAGCAAGTTAGCCATAGCCAGCTTCAAGTTCAAGCATGGCGCACTTATCACCACGAGACTTTTAGAAATCGACCAATTCACTCATTAGATCAGTTGCTCCGTTGTTTGTAGATTCCTTAAAGAATTATGCATTTGGCTTTACAGCTGAATTTCTTCGACAATAATTTCTGGTTTCTGGAAAGAGCATTTCGTTTCTCCTGGGACTGGCTTCACAGAACAAGGGCTGTGTCCTCATTAGAGAGAAGTTTTGTTTGCTTGAGTAGTTTACGTTGCAAAAGTGTCCCTTTTTGTGGTCGTGGATAATGACTAAAAATTATTTTAGGAAGAGGCAGTTGGGCAGATTGGCGTAGAGAGGAAGTAGAGGGAGTCTCAATTTTACACACTAGAGTGAGCCAGTGCAGCCAACTGTAATCTTCACCACGGCTCTACTTCCGGATAAGCACACACAACTTGGTCTGCTCCCTCATGTTAATAGAGGATTTGCCATCGTTAAAAAAACTTAAAACCAGTCTGAGTTGGAGAGAGGGAGACCGATTTCCACGTTTTCTGCAAAACCACTAATCGATCACTGAATCGATCCACTGAAACAAGCTCTAAAGAATTTCTTGTGTACTGTTATAATTGTTGTGGAATCATGATAAGACATTGCGTATTTGTAAATCTTGTACTGGGATAAGAATCGCACATACTGAATAGAAGAGAGCCTAACTTCAGCCCGCTATAAGAACTCCGCAGGTTCCTTGGAAAATCGTTCCAATCCAAGGAATGGACCTGGAAGAGAGCGTGCAAACAGTGGAAACAGGAAAACAATGGAACCATTCTCAAAAAAAAATAAAATTGTGAATTGGTTGATAAATTTAATTCAAATTTATATTACGCAAGGAATGAGACCGTACATTGTACTAAGATGGAACTTTGGAGATTCGTCTTCCCTCACTCTTCCACAAAAGTTCCATAGGGGAAAGTGCGATGCGGAAAAGACAGGAAGTTCTCGATGAGAGTAGTGGCATTAGGCATGCTGTGCGAACTGGCCTCCACCCTGACCCAAGGTCACTCCCCCCCGCAACATCACTCCAGATCAATACTGTCCCAAGGTTGTTCTTCTTATATTGTTCCAACCAACGTTCAGCTTGGATTCTTGCTGTTGAAGTAATCCTGCTCTTGTACGCATTCCTGTTGACCTGATTCTATCCCTACATTCCGGGAAAACCATTTAACCCGTACTGCCGAGGTTCCAAACCTCCTCCTACTGCTGGATTAGAATGGACCTCATAGTTTTGGAATTACTTTCTCTCTCTCTTTTAGAAATCTGGAGTGCTACTCAACCCAGCTGCTGTTTCCTGGACCATCTGTCTGGTTCAAGAGAAATCTTCTTTCTTGTTTACAGTATTTTTTGTCAGTCATCTCATGGAATCTAATTTTATTCTTCATGAGTGGTCATAAGAACCATAACTAAATACTGAAGTTGCTCTTCCGATTGGGCCAAATCTCGATTATCGGGTCCCAGCCTGCTGCTAGCTCTAATGAGCTACCACAGTGAAATTTCTTATGATCTGTCTCTTCACACAAACACACACAGAGGAAAAGTGCGAGAAAGTAACTGGATGAATGACCTTCAAATTGAGCAAATTAGAGATGACTTGCGCAGCCTCCTAAAGACTGATGTAAATGCGAATGAGGCAGGACAGGGAACTGCAACAAACTGCACATGGAAACTCGACAGGTGTGCCATATGTTATGACCGCCAGCAGGGTGGGAGCAGAGTGAATCATGCCAGCAGTGCAAACTTGCAGCTAGACACTGCAACCGGCTAATTGTGCCGTCTTCATGTCCAACTAAATAGAGAGAGAGAGAGACAGCTCACTGTAGAGGGGCCACCCTCCCAGCTGATTACGCCACTGTCAATGCTCTCAGCGAGGTGAAAGCGAGACGAATAAGCTGAAGGTCGCTTGCTTCTGCTGCTAAGTGAACACATCATTTCGCCAACAATCTATCCCGCAGACCCTCCACCTTGAGTAATATAATCATATCCAATCTGAACTCAAACTGACAGATAAACAAAACCGGAAATCCCTTGGATAAATGTGAACCAACTGGCGTCAACACTCACCACTCTTTCCGCTGCCGCCATCCAGTTAATTTTTTTATGTGATTAGACTAGGATTAGGAATTTATACTAAAAAACACAGTTGACTTCCATATTAAATATTTTCACTATTAAATACCGCAATTAAGGAATGCGGTGAGGTTACCGCTTCTTCAGGACCCACTCTCATTCCCTTGGAACCAGTTTCAAACTGAAGGACCACCAAACTCCAGGGACAAGTGAATCTTTCAGGCTCAGCGTAAATTCAGAAAAGTAAAAATTAGAAATTAACGAAATTTTACGAACATTAAAAATAAAACATATTTAAGACAGAAAACATTGATCAGCACCATTAACTGACCACAAAGAGGATTCTTGAAAGAAAAAATATCACATTCGAGAACACTTTCTTGAATGACAAAGGGAACAATAGTTATTTATTTAACAAGTGTGGAAAGTAGTACTTTTCCTCACGCGAGGCAGGGTTTGCACCAAATTGCCGAGTGTGAGGAAAATACTTTACACTCGAGTTAAATATTATATTTTTTCTGCAACCATTAGATTTATTAACTAAAAAAATTAAAAATTTCATTTTTACAGTCTACAAAAAGTAATTTATTTATTATAAACATTTATTGTTATATTACAATTATTTACATTACTTACGTATTTACATTACTTATTACATTTTCTGCTGTTTCTTTTATTGATGGAGGAGTGTTTTCTAAACAGGAATCACTAGAATCCATTTTAAATTTCTATAAGGTAACACTATAACCTTTTTAACTGTTATAATTAAAAATATCTAATTATTTATTAATTTTTTTTTTTTTTTTTTTTGGCGCATCAACAGCTGAGGTCATTAGCGCCCGGAGCTTTTTCCAGTGCACTGCCGGCCTCCGGACAGTGTTCTCTCGTTACAGACAACACTGTCCATCACCGGACAGTGAGCTGTAAGAAGCTCCTAGGAAGAGAAATTTATTAAAGCATTATTTTTATTTCTATATTCCTTTCAATTTTTATTTTATTTTTTTAATATTCGTTTTTTGTTTATTTAGATAAAATAAATTTAAATAAGCTTATTAAAGTTTTACAGAAAATATTTAATAACAAAACTTCTTATATCAAGGAAGCACAATAAAGTTTTTCCACTCACTAGTGAGGAAAGTGACACTAATGGGAATTTTTCCCCACTAGTGAGGTAAAGTTGGGCATTACACAGCTGATTTTAATTGAGTAATGAGAACATTCCTACATGGTTGCAGAAAAAATAAATAAATAAATCTCGTAGAATAAATCGAAAATTTGAAGCTTCCAAGAAGTTGGAGAAACTGACTAAGAATAACCACAATCACTGCCTTGGGACAACTCTGGAATTAGCAAGTTTCCCACTTGGTTTGGAACAATGGGTCCTCGAAATATAGCCCTGGTTGGGAAGCGCTAGTTCTAAGAACAATTTAAAAATCTATAAATAAAACGGGTCTAAAGCTTACTGTAGGTCTCTTGGTCGGACCGATTACCAATATCAGATTGGAGTTCTCCGCGATTACTCTTTTTTGGCACACCAATTAGTGGAAAACCATTTCATCGGATCAGAGAATCTCAGATCCTGCAATGGCTGTGCTGCACCAAAGACAACTTAGCAGCTGTTAGCGGTTAAACAGATAGCGGATCCCCCCCCCCCAACAAAGAGATGAAATGATTTAAAATTTTGAAAATGATTTCGCTTTTACTTCCCTTTACAAGAAGCGGTGGTATTGAGATTGTGTAAAACTTTCGAAATGAGTTATACGAGCCAAGTACCCGTTTAAGGGGCGCCCGAAAAGTAGATTTTCGAAAAAATGGAAATGATCTGTAGAGATGAGAATTTCTTAGTGTGTGTAGGGAAGAGTCTAGCTCGCCATTAAACAATTACAAGGCAATCCCTTAGTGAGCTGTAAATTGCGGAAGTGCTTCTTTTAGAACTAGTTACAAACTCTGCTTTCTGTAATATTTGGAAACACTTTTCCGGGAAATGTCCAATCTAGGGCTCTGCGCTAAGTAAAGGGTATAGGCATGCCTCTAACATTTCCGTTGGGGTTGTTTGTTGGGGGTTCAGTGGGTCCTGAAGAGGCGGTGACCTCACCGCATTCATTAATTGTGGTATTTAATAGTGAAAATATTTATTATGGAAATCAACTGTGTTTTTTAGTATAAATTCCTGATCCTAGTCTTGAGATGGATTCAATGAGGAGATGCATCCTGAATGACAGAAGTGAGGCATCAAAACCCACAATTTAAGTAAGATTCTTCGCTACAGAATTATTTACATTTCATTTCATTTTGTAAGATGTCCAATCTTTCCATAAATTGTAAAAACTTTAATCCTTACAATTAGATTGGCACTTCCGCTTGAGGGATTTCGAGCAATAACTTCCACATGATGGTGTAGTCCGAACGAAACTCGGAGCCGACCGAAATGAGAGAGCGTACAAGTGACGAAAGAGGACGAGCGGCGGACGCGAGGAGGTAGGAGAGATCCAAGGTCCCCGAGCCAACTTGTTTACCTTGTTGCTGCAAAGCTCCACACGAACTCATGTAAACACTACTCTCGGCGTGCGCGGACAGGCCGCAAGCTTGATTTAAACGAAAATAGAAATTCAGCGCTCCTCTCAGCTGTTCCAAAGACCTCCGCCGAGGAGTGTCTATTTCTGGCGGTAGCATTGCACTACACAAATCGATCCACACACAAAACTTATCATGTCTTTAAAATCTCTAATTAGTACCACTAAATGGTAGATGCTACATTAGTTACCGAGTTTAAAAACCCTCTTTCGAGCATAACAAAAGTTAATGCCCAGATCGCCGAACCGGCTAGTAGTGAAACGTTTGTACGATAGACTATAACGGTGTGAGTCGCATTATTCTCAACCTACCATAAAATAGGATCTCAGGAGTATGTTATTGAAGCCCTCCTGAGGAGATGGACACCATGCCGCCATCTCTACGGCCTTATTCTCACAAAGAATAGCTCCATCAATCTGTCGTGTTGCAGGAAAGAAAGAATTCTGAGAAATTTCGAATTGAAAGAGACTTGCGGCTCCACGAGATTAGAGGTAACAGAAAGTACACTCGAGCTTTTGGAGGGGAGCACATCTCTAATGATGATTACAAACAAGTGTAGAGAACATCTGAGGGCGTGTGAAGAGATGGACCAGCAATGCAGGCTGATTGCACCGGGCAGACCAGCGATAATAATAGGACTGGTGAAGAGTAGCCCAAACCCCACGATTAACGGAGGCATGGAGGGCGGCTGTGATCCTCATCTCAGCAGCAGAGACTCCAGCTAGCCTCTCCTAGCTCTTCCCCTTCCTTCTCTTCTAGAAAAGATGAGGTTCAAACGCCTTCCAAGGACCAATCTCCCGATATGTACCTCCAATTATAGTTTTTAGAACTTAAGTTGGATATTTCATAATTATAAATATGATAGATATTTTAGAACCGTAAAATAGAATGGCGCATTACGATTAAAGTTGTTTTTTTTTTGGAAAATGTTTCAGATAAATGAAAGTAGAAGACTTACATGAGAAAGGATGTGTGCAGGGTAGCCAACAAAATAACTAATATAGATCAAAAAATTGAAATAATTGCTCTTTAGGTAGATTACCTAAAAACTGGTAAATATATACTGTGGTTATTGGAATTCTTTGGCGGTTCGGAAACATAATGCCAAATTTTCACTCATTAAGCTTTTCATTTCTGAGTGAAGCTGACCACATGCACCAACAGAGTTTTCGCGGATAAAAACAGATGAGAAAATCTGCAGGATGGTTGCGTCTAGTAGAAAGAGAAAGCGAAGAATCTGGAGAGTATGAGGGCGTGTGGACTGGCAGGTGTGAACAGGTGTCCATTGCTGCTCCTCTGGTGGCAAACTGGTCAACAAAACGACCGAATATCTATCCAGCACACAGTGTCAAGAGTTAGTGTAAATACGGGCAGAGGATGTGGTGTGAGCCAGCGCTTTCCATAGAAGGAAGGTCTATGTCCAGATTGGAAAGTAACACTTTCACCGCGGCCGACTGTAACGCGCTCTGGAATTCTGCGTCTCAGTTTGGTATTCACTTCACGCAGCCGTCCAGAGAGTCTGCTCCCTTACTAACACTGCACACCAGTTTGTATAACCCAACATTGCACTTGAGGCCGACTCTTTAGGGGCTCTACGAGAAACTGTCCTAAAACTATTTCCTAAAAAATTATTCAGATGAAAATTGTACAACCATGAATGTGTTATGCAATTTACATAACGAAGCTCTGAGTTTATGTGGCCAAGTTGCATCCTAAAATCTGAAAAGGGATGATTGCTCCACCTGAAGGGTGTGGAAAGACAGTTAAGTACACTTACCGCGATAGATAGAGTAATAAAAATATAACAAAATTAATAAAGAAAAATAAAATGCTTCGCTGCGCATGCATATTGACTAATTCGCGTGTCATAGAGGGAGACGTAATTCTAATTACCACCAAATCACACATCCCACCAGTCTTACAGGGGTCATCAAGTCTTTGTAATAAAATAAAGATGTTCTCGGTACAGCATCTTAGTCAAAAATATGCGAAAATGTGAATTTGAGGAACATAAATTAGTGTTTGGCAGCTGATTGCTTTAAGGAAAATAGATTGATTTCAATTTTTGAAAATTAGGGACCTTTTATTTAATTTGAACATTACAAACAATAACCTCTCTTTTAGCAAGCGACGAGGGAAGAGATGAACTCAGTGTTTCGACATTCTGGCGGAAATGTCGGGTCCGAGAGCCTTAATGCTGGCCCTTACAGATGTCCATACTGACATTTTGCTACGGTTGCCTGAAACGTGAAGAAACTCACGGAGGCCGTAGTGTCATAGCACCCAATAATCTCAGACGTTGACGCACCTTTAATAAAATTACAGGGAAGTGATATCCCCTGGTGAAAAAGTCAGTATTTACTAATCGATAGGTGGTGGACGTTAAGGCCCGCCTAAAAAATAGGCAATTTACTTTTACTCTCGGAGGAGTTGAGGCCTTTTTTTGGTGATAATTCCGAAGCATTAAAAAGTTATCAAATGTCTTCTGAAAACGGCCGAGTATCGGATTATGGTTTACGAGAATTTTTAAGTTGATTTTTAAAAGTAGAATACACCTCTAAGTAGCGGCAAACATTTAGGTTACACCCCTACCGAAATTTAAAGGAAAGGTTTCCGAGAACGCGAAACTCGCCAGAAACTAACCTTCCTCCAAGGGATTTTGGGCAATTCCAGGATTACTGATTTCTCCTCAGTTTGGTGGTGAAATCTCAATTTCTGTGGAGTGCGCGCCCGCCACTTGTGTAGATCTTCTCTGCACGTGTAAGATCCAAGATGTAAACATTATTTTAGAAATGGGTACGTACATATAAAGCAAAGTAACTCGGCAAGGCAAATCGTAAATTATTAAACGTTCATCATTACAGAGTAGCTGGATAGAGGGGAGCCCCCCACTCAAGGACGTAATGACATCATCTACAAGGCCACCAAACGGACCTGCCTTAATCCCACCACTTACAATTCGATTTATACTAGTTACACACGGACACATCGATGGGATCAGGTGACTGCCAGCATCTTGCCCATACATCCCGGCAGCTGTCTCTGAGTTATCTTCGCACACGATAGGACAGTGATACAGTTTCCAAACACTACTGGAAGCAACCAAGCGACCAGTGGTACATCCGGTTGGCAGATATTAGATCCCAAACCTTGCTGCTACCTAAAACCCAACCGCTTTCATTACATTATAGCATAGTTTGCTTGGCAAGACAAGTTGACGAACTATTCTCCTCCAAACAGCGATTTACCGGACAGAGTCTACGTACTTTCCCTCTCTTACTTCGATAAAGGAAGTATGGCGATCGTGCCCAATTTGCTGAATCGGAGAGAACTACATATAATCCCTAACCCGGAGGAAAATGCTAATCTCTTGCTCATTTTAGTAATGAAGTACTACATTGCCGAAAAGTTAAGAAAAGGATGTCCTAAGACAAGAGAATTCTTTGAAGACGATCGGCGAAGTACTCTTTGTTAGCCGGTCGTGAGAACTCAAGGTTCGCAGGGGTCCTTGCAATCGCTCCTCCTACAATCACACTCACCAACTATTAATATTCATCCTTGTCCTTGGAGCGCGGCCAGGTTATTCAATACACTCCTATTTCACGTAACTCCTTATTGTAGCTTCCTCTTACTGCCAGCTGCAGCGAGTATTGTTAGCGCGCAGATTTTGAGTTTACATAGGAAATTACAGGTTTTGGTATCTTCCGGATATGAAAAAGCATTTTTCACAATTTTCTCTGGGTGCCAAAGCTTTATTTTAACTCAAAAACGAACAGATAAAATTTAAACTTTGGCCCTCCGACAATAAGACTCATAACGATTTGCATTAAGTTATCATTTTACAGATCCGCTCTAAGTGTTTATCCGGATTTTTTTTTTTTTTTTTGTAAAATCTTGGTTCGCTGGAGATTTCAACAGGAGATACTGGATGCCAACTTTTTGGAACATTGGGCATTTGGAGCTTGCTAAGAAATAGTGGCATCACATTCGGCCGGTCAAAATGACCAGCCACGGACTACTCAACACCAAGCAATGCAGGCCGAAATAAGGCATTAGTCTGCTAGGTCCAATCTGCTCACTCAACCTCACCAACCTCACAGCATATCTTGCTCTTGCGCGTCTCTAAGAAGCCACTTCACCTTCTTGAAGATCAAACTAGATACTATACAAACTGACTTCAGCCACCTCCTGCCTTACCGGGTGTTATCTGATCGTAGTTTGCACATTTACTAGAACGAAATTAAAAACTAAATCTAAGTTACTACAAAAAACTGAACGACATAACGGTCCACACCAGGGAACTGGATGTTCTGAATTACCATTAAAAACATTTTCAAATAAAAGGTACGTCTAAAGAATGAAATTAGAAGTTATTTTTATTATTTGTTGCTATAAGAATTACGACAATTAGCAAGAGAGTTGATGCAGCAGAAAGTGCACACAACTCGAAATAACGCTCAAGAAATTAGAATCCGCTTAACAGTGCTCAGCGGACAGTGCGAACACAGTTAGCGTAACTAGTTTTGAGCCAGTCGTAGCAACAAAATTATTGATTGAAGTTGCATTTCCAGGCTTTTCGATTTTGGCCTAAACATTTCTAGGTGCACCCCCAAATGTTTAAAAATATAAAATTTGAAATGTCAGCGGTGTTGGTCACGCGCAGAGAAGAGTGGAAGTCGCATTTGTAAAATCCACTTTCTCGAATTCGCAGGACTTCCGGTGAAAGTTGAGAATCAGCTTGATCTGTACTTCCTGTACCGGCGGGGGACAGGGGCAGAGGAAACTGAAAAGAGCCTTTTTCTCCTCCGTTAGTTACGCCGGTTAAAGCACGGATAAAGATTTCTAACTAACGCTCCTAATTTTGCTTTTTTAGGGGGGCGCCATTACACGGTCCGGGCCGCACTTGATAGCTTTTCCTTTTTTACATTAATCTCACAAAAAAAATGTTACGGATTAAATAGATTACTAAATTGCTAGTATTAATAAGACCTTTTTCAATTTGAAACTATAAGTTCCAAGACTTCTTTGAGGCCTGCAGATCATTCAACATCCTGGGAGTGCTTCAACTTTCCTCCTCAGAGAACCCAAACTTCAAATAGCCGCTTGCCTAAATCAGCCGCTTCTATTTCCTTTTCACCTATCAGCTGTGTTGCTGCCTTCTAAGGAAATTAAAAACCCAGCCCAAATAATCTGTGTACTGTTCCAGTACCGCTCATGATCTATCTTATGTAAATACTTAGAGACGGTCGCCAAGCTTGATGGCACTAACAGTCTCAACATAAAGAAAACCAGTAGGCCGGAAGTCCACGTTACCCGCAAACCACTCCGACTTTATTTAGACTCTGCAGTGATTACACTCACACAAATCTAATGGGGGGGGGACAATTTCTCCAAAACTCCATACTATTTTTTTCTGAAAGAATTGTGAACTGAAGATGAGAAATGTTCAAACTTGGAAGAAACTGTTGGGTGCGGTAGTTGGCGGAAGCTCGCGAGGGTGGTCACACCCACCATTTAGGAAATAGCGTTCCATCAGGATCAGTTTGCAGAACCTTCCAGTCAGCCAAAGATTTTTTCCATAAGATACAGAAACATGCCTACCTAAGACTGGCGATCCATAATCACGCTGTGTTGACTTAAAAGATGAAGTTTGTACAGCATAGGGCAGCTGCGAAAAAAAACTGTTTGAGCTAAATTTGAAATGTTGGTAAGGTGATAGTGATCGGCCCACGATCGAAACGTCAAAGATAGACTACACAGTTGTTTGCCAAGTCAAAGGATTATTCAAACGAAATAAAAAAGGACCCCAGTTACAAAAGGAAGTAAACAAGGTATTCACTCTTCTTTCCGTTTCGAAATCACAATAAAATAAAAATGGATCTTTGTTCGCCCAACTCAGGGAACGAGTGAGCACGAGGAAACAAGTTAACTGAAACTGTCACTTCTTTCTTAAGAAACGAATCCTACGATTTCAATTAAATTTTCTAATTTATTAATTTTTTAAACTGATCTAGTAGGCTGTGGAGGTTCTGAGACATTAGGTGCCAATCTTGAGGCTACGAGTTGGAACAACCATCCTTATAGACTCTGAAAGCCTGAAAAGGAAGTGATGTAGCAATTGGGAGCAAGAGAGTCCGGCATGTTGACTCTATTTAGAGCAGAGCTATTGTGAGCCAGTGAAGATGTAAATATTGCGGCCGGGTGAGGCCAGCCGTTCACTCACAGAGGTTACATAATCCTCCCTCTATTTCGAAACCCGCTATCCTCTCTGCAGTTCGCATCTATTCGTCCAGCTAGACCACTCCCTACTAGGAGACCGCACTGCTCTACCAACACCCTCAGTTGCAATCGGCTATAGATGAACACTTATGTCTTAAATAAGTAAACCAATGAGAATAGGACACAGCTTCACTGACCCGATCTGTGTCATTCACTCACTTATTGGTGTGATCTGATTCAATGATTTTGCTCAAATTTAAGGACTTTTCACACCCACACCTCCACAAAGGGGATCTGATTATCCTCCTACATTCCATTGAGCCAGACCAACGCGGAGAGTGTCTCCAGCAGCTTCAGTCACTTGTTTAGAATGTAAGGCAATTCTTCTAAGGTTTCTCTTACAAATTAGCCCATCCGGCAGGTGGTCATACCTTGCTAACGTATTGATGAATAATATTGAAATGATGTAATAAATTATCTATGATTGCAGGTTGACAGAAGTTTGGTCAATACTCTATAAAATAGGCCAAACAATAATATTGACGAAGGAAGAAATGTTGATACTTTAATTGGAAAAATAAAGCCTATTTATTATTAAGGTTAGGTGCATGATTCTGCATAAAATCACTCAGTGCCTTTGTGAAGGAAGGCCGTTGGTTAGACATGCGATTTCTATGAAATGTCCGACTGGGCGATTTATGGTATTAACTTGAGTTGCTTAGTTTTGAATAAAAACCTGTTAATTTGTTTTCAAAAAGATTCATATGGTATAGAAAAAGAATTTGAATCTTTTTGAAAGCAAATTAACAGGTTTTTATTCAAAACTAATCAACTCAAGTAATACTCAATTATCTTAATTAAAATAAGTCCTCTGAGTGTATCTTTGCCATCAAGAATCAAAGTCGATTTACTTTAAGCAGTAAATATTAGAACCTCGAGATTAAGGTGGTCGATGAATGCTGTTTTTTGCTAGTTCTCTGTGGAGAAGTTCCTACCAGCAACAGATTTATCCAGAAACATGAACAGTATCCCTAGTTCTGAAGAATGGATGCCTCAAGAGAACGACAAGGGTGGATACACATGTTCACAATTTCTCTAAAAGCAGAATTAATCTGAAGGTGAGAGATAGTGGATTCCGAGGAAGATAGATAGATAGTGGACAGTAAGAAACCTGTCCTAACTACTTCAGGCTTAGGATGGAAATGTTAACCTTCCTAGAAAGACTGTATGGTCAACCAGAAGATCTGTGTTGGGAGGGGTGGGGTTAAGGCAACAGGGAATGGTTTCCCTAACTGCCAAATCCTTATTCTATCTGGAGGGCCTGGATAATTACCAGATGCTAGAAGGGAATATATCGCACCTAAAATCCTACGTAAAGATTTTCTCCACAGATCTCAAGAGGGCACTGCAGTCGAGAGTGAAATGGAGGAATCCCTAACGGAGGTTATCCCTAACTTGAAAACCTGGTTTCCATTGAAACCTGTGGAAGAAATGAAGAGTTGTTTCATTACATAGGGCGCAGTAGGTTCAGTGGCCTTAACAGACATCAATAGGTACAATTAGTCGCAGTAAAAAAAGCCATGTCAAAAAATACTCTTAGGATAAACAGAACACCATTTTTATAATGGCTGATGAACCTGTAAAAGATGAAGGAATTTGTGAAGGCGAGGCCTGCAAGGAGCACGCGTACAAGAGATTTCCAGGTATATGAATACCAACTAGTACCTCTAGCTTTGGTTTTCCCTCAACAATTACTAGAAGAATGAGGCTACATATATATAAAAACGATGGAGCAGAAATAGGTGTAATGTGGATAGGGAGATACATGGAAGATGATTTCGGCGGAGTCAGGTGTAGGAGTAAGGTGTGCCACAGGTACAGCCTGACGGACACAGCAGCAGAAGTCGGCTCACAAGGAGGGAAGTGTGGTCGCACGTGCACCGGGCAGGGTCATTCACCCCGATCTCAGTGGCATAGCTGGCTCACTCAACTGGCCCATATCTGCCGCCTCCGACATCAAATACACTACGCACCAATCATCTTACCACTGCGCTCAATAAATATTTTGCCCTGCTATCGAAAAAGAACAAATCGTTAACACAAAACACGAAATATCTCTCAACAAATTATTAAAAAGAGAGGCCAATTTGTAAATCTTATATTTCATGAAGTTTACGACATGAATAGGGGTGGGATTTGAGCTTTCTTGAGAACTGTCAACACACACATTCCCCAAATGAGCTATTTACTTGTAAATAAACCAATTTCTTCAGGTGTTGTCATTACAATTTTAAGGAGCACTGTGTTTGAAAAGGAGATGGGGAAAGAGTGACAAACAAAGAAAGAACATTTAAAAAAAGCGTGCTTCTTAATGTTTACAGTTCAAGATCACGGCTAGAGTTCCAACTAATTATCTTACTTTGATAACCAAAAGCTATCTGATTTAAACAAAACAAAAAATCAATGATTTTAGAATAAAACTTGGAAGAAATGTTTGCGACGGTGTATACATATTTCCTAGAAAATAATCGAAAATAAATAAACGCAAATCAATAAAATTTCTAACAAGTTAAAAAAAAAAATCCAAAATGAAAAGCCGCGACCTCTACAGCCTACGTGAGTTACAGCACATAAAGTAGGACAAGGGTCCCCAGCAGAACACAAGAAACCTGACATTCCTCTAGTTTTTAAAATTTACAAAATTTAAAGAAGATAATGATTCCCAGTATTTAAATTTTAATAATTTAAAGAATAATTTTTTGTTTGTCAAAGCAAAACAAAACTCGTAACTCTCCAAAGAGAATTAAAGTTTTTTTTATTATTGTAGTAATAATTCAATAAATTTATCGTTCTTATGAAATTTTCATAAAATCTTTAATGATTCACTCATTTTTAAGAAGCAGAAGAAAAGCATTCTTATTGATCTCAAAACTAAACATTTAAAAAATCAAACAAACCCACAAAAATTCATAAATTTACTTACTTTAATAGTTTCAATTTAATATGTTTTAGCTATTGAAAAAAAGAGCCAAAACATATTAAATTGAAATTATTAAACTTTGGCTCTTTTTTTCAATAGCCAAAACAAAATTGGAACATTTAACAACACTTTCACTGTAATATCTGTGGAAAAAAGGGAAAGATATTAGAAAAAAAGCGAAAATGATTTTGGTCTTAATTAAGTTGACAAACTGAGGATGTTTTTAATTCCAGAGCAGAGAATTTGAAATATGTAAGAGTTGAAAGTAGAAGACTACATACTGGGTGGCCAGGAAAACTCGCATTGCGCCCTGCCAAAAATTATCTAATATTTTTTCTAAATATAAAAGTAACAGACCTAAAAAAACAAACTATGCAGAATATTGCAAACATACAACCCTTTTGTCTTCAGTACATCACAATAATGTAACAAACAATGAATAGAAAATAAAAATAAAACTTGTGTTATCTTCTCAGGAGTCATCTTGTGATAATAGGAATTCATTTATTTATATTCGCTTAATTGCGGAACACTTTAACCTTGTTTTCTAAGATATCAGTTATAAAATATTTAAATTGTTCTTTCACTTTAATTTTTTTTTTTTTAAATAAACAATAAAAGAAAATGACAGAAATATTTGAGAAGAGAAATTGGAGACGAACATTGCCAAACATAAAAACATCATTAGAATTTTTTTATGCGGGCAAAATTTTTTTTTTCCTGTATCACAATAGTTTAAACCTTATCATTTATGATTACCTGGAGATCTTTATGAGCGTTATCCTTGTGGGTTGCTGCCCGTATCACTCCTGCCCTCCAACACCATTCACTGATTTTTGTTAATTTTAATTTATTATAAGCACTCACTGATAAAAATCTTTTCCCAACAATTTCCTCACGTATTTTATAAGCCATTATGCACACTTTTAAGTAATAATCATTTCACCAATGCACAGAAAATAAGTTAGATTTCTAGCACAGCACAAATTTGGACACTACTGGCGAGGGAGACGCGCAATGATACAGGACCGTTGCTCAGACCTACATTCCCTGCGCGGCCAAGTAGTCCCCTCCAGTCACGTGACCAAAACAAAATACGTCACTAGTTCTACAAGATGGTTCCTCATAGTAGTTAGTTAACGTTTACAGCTCCAGTGAAATTGGTTCCCTTAAGTTAAGAAAATTAAGAAAGTTTTTATATTAAGAAAATTTATTTTGCCATAAAAATGATTACAGCCATGATATCGCGGCTGATGATGTAAGTTAATTTTTTATTCTTAGAATTGTTTTCTTTAAGTAAATTTATAGCATTGTCTCCGGTATTTGGATGCCTATCCATCTTTACTTTCAACGCAGATCTGCATTTATCGAGAAAGATCATGTTTGAAAAAGTAAGTTACTTAAAGATTTATTTTATCATGACAAATTTCAACAAAAATTACCTCAACAACAAATCGTTATGGCTGAAAATTCGTTTATCCTTTGTTTTTTTGTTTGCTTTTTGTATTTCATTGTTCCTCTGTTAAGAAAGTTTAAAATAAGAAACAAAGAAAAACATTTTATTTCAACATGTTCGGCAAGCCTCTCACTCCATTGTCACTTATTTATTCATTTCTAATTTATAAATCGTTAGTCTTCTATTAAGGAAATAAATGCACAACTAAATGCGAATCTAATTGAGATGGGTACGAGCTGTAAGGAAATAGTACTAAGATGGACTAAAATAATATCACGAGAGTGTATAGGCCTGTGCCAGCATGCAAGATTTAATTTCAGATTGATCTAAGCCACCTATTGTTCCAAGAATTTTTCTTTTTTTCATTATTCTTTTTTTTTCTTTCATTTTCTCAGAAAAAAATCTTCTTTTTACATTTTTCTTTTAAAAGAATATGTATTGCTTATACATAAAATGTGTCCGCTTGGCTGGCACTAGGTTACCTTGGCATGTTATTCTTTGCCATATATGTCTCAAAAGTTTAAGATTTTATCCAACATGTGTACTCTGCTTTTAGAACACGATTGAAGTGTAATTTATATCAAATTATTTCATTTAAAAAGTACAACGTATCTTCTGCTGATTCAATCATTTCTGTAAAACTATATTTCTGTCATGTTTTTCAGATGTTAAATATTACTTCATAAAAATATGAAATGAGAAAATATGATTCGTATTATAGGCATTTGTTAATTAAAAATCCTAGAGCTACATATTTATAAATGTTCTGCAATACAGTTACACATGCTTGTTGAATATTAATGTAATGGAATTAATGTTTATATTATTTGCCGTTATGCACTAAAAAAGGCGAATTTATTTTGTGGAAGTTTAATTATATTTCATAAAATAATTCAAAATAAAATGGGATTTTAGCGCAGTGAAATAAATCTACTGTAGGCACCTATTGTGTTCATTCCAAGAGAAAAATGTTTTACAAATTGTAAACTTTTGTTTATAAACTTCCATGTTTAATTCTTTACTCATTAGAGCAATATGAAGCTGATAAGATGTTCAAGAACTATATCTAATGTACAATATTCTGTGAAATGTATACTCTTTTTTTTACATTAGCTAGTTTTTGTTTAGGAAAAATGAGAAAATAGTGCTATAATAAACCACTACTTCATAGTTCTCACTACTATACTGTATGAATTGTAGTAAATAAATAAAAATGGTTAATCATTTCCTGGCTATCTTGAAGGTCGTGAACTCATTGAAACACATGTAATTATTGAAATGAAGTAAGCTAATAAATGGTGCTCTCTCCAAAGTTTACTTGGTGTTGACAAGCCCCCGAGCTGGGTGCTCGGAACGAATGTAATCTGTTTTATATCATATGTTGTATATTAGATACGAAAATGATAGAACTTTGCCAATACTATATCCTTGGCAAGGTAGCTCGAATCCCTGATATAGATGTCCACAGTTCTATATTTAGGGTAGTTTCCCCTAGTTCAGTTAACAGATAGTATTCCATTATTTTAGTTATTAATTTTTTATTTTATTTTTTTTACATATCTGGAAGCAAACAATCAGACATGTCGCAGCCAGTTCGAGAACATATCCGATTTACAATATTCTTTGCTGATGAAGTTTTCATAATTTACTTATAGATAGCTACTCTCTAAGTTGATCCAGCTTCATGTTTAAAAAAAAGAAGAAAAAATATTTAATTGCAAATATGTGTTTTACTAGTAATAATTTGTAATTATAGTAATTGCAAATAATGTACTGCAGGTTTTTTTTTTTTTTGTTATTTAAAATGCAGGTTTGTTTGTCAAAAACCTTGTTTAGACTGTTCATCTAATAAATTAACTTGAGCTTTTTCTTGAATAATGAAATAATGGAATTGTGGTAAAACCATGTGTTATTTCTTAACTTGTTTGTTTAATAGATTTATTTATTGAGGCGAGTGTCAAGTTCAACAAAGATTTGGAAAAATACCTTCTCTTCTCCTTGTATTTAAATTGGGCTATTAAAGTTGTTTTAATTGATAAAAAGTTTGATTAATTTGAGAGCACCTTTTCAAAAAATAAAATAGCTAATTAATTGGGAATAAAAACAGAACGCAGTATTGGTAGACAGACATAAATAGTTTAAAAAAAAATAATAATTTTTTTAAAATAAGCTTGCTGGCAACAGGTTCATAACTTCAAATTGTCAAGAAAGCAGTTGTATAGTTTATTGCTAAAATAAATACTCTTATTTACTTTATTTATCACCAGTTAACTTGAAGTATTTACTTTTTTCTACAAAAACTAAACAAAAAATTACGAGTAACAAAAAAATTATTACCAAAAAATAAAGTTTGAATTGGTTTCATATTCAGTATTGGCGAGATAGAGGAGTACTTATTTATTTTTGTATTATTTATGACTCCTTTAATGTTTAATGATGCATTTTAGTATTGCGAAGTATTTATATTTCATTAATATTACAGACTTGTTTTTGGCACGTTGTATCCAGCTTATGCCTCGTATAAAGCTGTCAGAACAAAGGACGTAAAAGAATATGTAAGTATCTTGCTATTAATTACTTTGATAGGTGATTGTAATTTCCTTTAACGAAAATTCTGTCTTTTATACAAGCAATTATATTTTACCCATTCTAATAATTAAACGTAAAATGCCAAACTAATAATTTGAATGTAATGCACTGTCCATGTTAGTGAAAGAATGGCGTGGACAAAGGTTGCCAAAAGAAGTTCTTAAAATGACATGCTGTTGCCCAAACTATGGCTCGCCATGACCCACACTTGGATTCTAGAGATCCAAGTGTATTGAACTGTTTTATGCAAACCACCACATAATAGCTTTTATTTGTTTTTTCAGTACAACAGCTGCAATAAAAATTATCCTGATATGGGATTAGCTCAGTGAAAAAGCACTGGACTCACAATTAGAGGTATTGAGTTCATCTCATTTGACTGCCTTTAGATTCTCTGTTCTGGAGACTTCTTTCAGCTCACTGGCTGATGATGATGAGGAGTTTCATATCAATCATTAGTCATTACAGGTTGTGCAACCTTTGTGAAGTGACTTTTCCTTAAAAGTATCATCAAAATTCCCTTGGTAAACACAAAACGGCTGTTCTAATTTACGTCCGAACCCTCTAAAGGTCAAAAAAGAAACTTTTATTTTTTACAGTTTTACGTTGTCAGTGTATCACACATTTCATACTGACTGATGATATCCGCATGAATCCTGTCTTGATTCTTACGAAATTTATTTTCTCTGGTCCTAAATTGATTTGGCATTGGACAGCAAATAGCTCAAGTGGCTGTAATGTTCAATCTGCTTTATTATGTATTTGAACTCATTTAAATATCCTTTCACTGCAAAATAAATTCCTACATATATTGCAAAACATTTATTGTTTAAATGCTTTATTATTACAGGTAAAATGGATGATGTACTGGATAGTATTTGCCCTATTCACTTGTGCTGAAACTTTCACTGATGTTTTCTTCAGTTTCTGGTCAGTTTCCTTTATTTTATTAGTTATTTTTAGTTTAGATTTAGTTTATAAATAAAAATTATTTATATTCAAGAATATTAGTGGGGATGGTGACTATTAATGTAATGTAAAATAAATGTTGTAATGAATTGTAAGAATTTTATTTCAAAATGATTCAGGTTTCCATTCTATTATGAGATCAAGGTGGCTCTGGTCTTCTGGCTGCTCTCTCCAGCCACTAAAGGATCTAGCTTTCTTTACAGGAACTTCGTCCATCCAGCCCTGCAAAGAAGAGAATCAGTAAGTCTTATTTCAATGCCTTTTAAAGTTCAATATTACCGCTATTTGATTCCTTTGATATTTGGTTGAATTATTTAATTGGTCATCGGTTTCTTCTACCCAGTTAGATGAATAAGGAATCGGGTTCCGTCAACTTTTCATTAAATGCTAATTGATAGAGAGGCCAAGAATGAAAAAAAGGGGTTAATGTTCTTAACATCATTCATATTCTTTGGTATTATGCACCCTTCCACATTTTCCTCGTCAAATTGCTATATTATTTTGGTTCTTTTTCGTGCAATTTTATTTTTACTCTCTCCAGTTATATTAAGGATAAATAAATTCTACTTTGTGCCTTGTATGCGGAGCTTAGATTTGGTGTATTCTGTTGTGAAGAGACGATAGATTTTGTTGTGTTGTCCAGGAGATCGACGAGATGTTAAGCCATGCCAAGGAGAAGGGCTATAACACAGTGCTCAGTATCGGCTCCAAAGGGGTTACCTACGCCACCAATGTCATCCTGCAGACCGCCATGCGGGTAAGTGTTTCATGCTACATTCTTAATAAACCAAGTCTAATAAATCACTTTGCATTAGACTAGACTCTTATTCTAACCGCATTCATTGTTGGTGTTTTAGGAAATAGTAGTGTGGACTTTAACATGTCTCTTCTTAGCATGAGTTTCTATTTGCAGTTTCATTATTTCGCACTAATCCTTTATTAGAAACTATACCAGCTGTTTAATATTACTAATTAATGAGTTCTAGTAATTATAGAAACGTCATTCTTCATAAGTACATAGGTTTCTTATTCAATTCGGACATACCTAAAAACATCATACTTTTCAAAGATTTATTTTTATATAATTTATTTATTTTGTTATGAGTTACAGATAGATATGTTGCCATCAGGGCTGGAATGAGCTTTAGAACCTTCTACTTTAAACATTTAAATTTCGAATAGTTTTGGAATAATAAACTATCAGTTGATGGTACTGTTGGGTGTTGCGAACTATAACTCGAAGCTTCTCCTGCTTGAGTATTAAAGGTCTTTCAGAAGCTTGATTGCAAATATGTGAGAGCGTAAGGTGTCGCTCAACCACCAGAAGAGTTTGTAAATGATGCTCCGAATCCCCTAAAGGTTCGGCACTCCATACCTCCATACTCTTCCTAGGAGCTGCTCTCCAGCACACTCCTCAGTCTATTCCAAAAACATAAGGGTAGTTAATAAATAATAACTAATCTAACTAGTGAGTGCCACAATAGACTTGGATCGCGTTCAACCTTCACTTAAACTGATCAAGTTGGTAGCTTCTTTTGGTTGTAGACTTCTGCTTGCACTCCTATGGTTTCCATTTAGTTCTTTATCCATCACCTCATTCCAGTCTGTATGTTATCAACTGGAGGAGGGCTAATATTCCAGTCTTGATTGCAACATATTACCTTTATTTATTATTTATTTTAATTTCTACTTCCAAGAGAAAAATATGATTTGGCGCATTTATTTTATTTTATTTTTTTGTTATTTTATTTATAAATTGTAATTGCCCGGGGCACTTTGATTGAATATGGTATGTCGGGGTGTTCTTAGACTGTGGCCGAACAGCGCCTAACTCTGCCGGTGAATAGCGAAGTTGGGAATGGTGGTAATGTAGATAATGACATGATCGGAACAGAAGGAGTGCCACCTCCAAACAGCCCCCAGTCTGGCGATGATGAAGACGATCTTCCACAACCAAGAAATAGAAGATCAAGGCGTACCAATCGTAGATTAGATTAATTGTGTTGCTTATTTGTTTAAATATCTTTGCTTTACAATTAGATAACAAATTACTAGAATCTCTAAACTTTAAATATATAAAGTGGTGATTCAGTCCTGCCATTCTTTGGATACTTTAGTGTGAAGCAAGTGCCTTTAGGTCAATGAATTGTTTGAATATCAAATTATTTATTACATTTTTTAATATTAAACGTAAATGAATCAAATGTTTTCTATCTTAAGTTTATAGACGGATATGCGATAGAGCCCATCAAGCGAAGTAGTCTCGGTGGGCTTAAAAATGCCAAACTTAGAATACCCTTTAGTGAATGAAATCAAACTATTTCTCTCAATACTATTTTTCATTCCTTTACAATTAGTTCGGAAAGTAGTCCTGTCAGCTGCTGGCAGTTGATAGTTTTAATTTTTATATTATTAATAAAGAAAAAATGAAATTTAAATCAGCTTGGAGACTGACTAACTGTGTGATAATTCTTTATGTTTTCATATTTTTCATTATTATTATTTTCTTTAATGTTTAGTTATGACAATCAAAATGTGATATTAAAAATAAAACTGAAATTGTTCTGATGCTGAACTATATGTGTTGTTAAATATAACCTGCAGCCGTTTTGATTTTCAGTGGTTACTATGGTTATGCGGGAGAGAGGAGTCTAGAAATGTACTACTCCTCTTCTAGTTTAACGACATTTAGTAACGCGGTTCAGTCTAAAGAGGATTGCTACTGTGTGGTTAAAAGCTAATGTGAAGCTAAGTGAACAAATGGTTGCATTTATTATTGTTCTTAAGGGAGGGCCAAATCCCATCTCTCCATTTGTTTCTGGATCCACTAAATAGAATAACCCTAAGACCAAAGTATGGTGACGGGTGAAAGTCAGAAACTGGTCAGAGGGTCAGTAGTAGAGTTTAAAGAAATATATTAGTTACAATATTAAGAAGTTTTGTTACAGAAATTCGCGTTAATGTTCGCACCCGATTTGTTTTATTATTATTATTATTATTCTATTGCAACAATATAGTTCTCTTAGAAAATTCACAAACGGAGCTTGTCCAATCTTTCAACTGAAATATCAAACATTGTGTTTTGTCACAATTTGAAGATTTATCTGCACCAGTCCTTAAAGTGTATTTTGTTAGATTAGCATGAAAATGTGTACTTACTTTTATTTTTTGTAACCATTGATATTTTATAGATATGAAGTCATCTCTGAGTGTTCTAGAGATTGACCAGATTTTTTCGTGGGGGGAATGCTCAACAAAAGTTTTGGAAAACTCAAATTTACAATCTCAAAAAAAAAAAAAAAAAAAAAATAGGCATTTGATAAAGATGAGTTGTGAGTTATCAAACTGTACAAGGAAATGTCGGAAGTATCAGGTAAATACTAGATCACTGGTGAATACATCATTACCAAAGGTCCCTGGAAACACAAGTTGTGATTCACAAGTTATGTAAGGTATACCTAAAATTGTGTTTTACAATTAATATCTTTTCTTGCACTGCAAGGATGTCTAGATAAATATGTAAAGTTGATAGCGTTGCCATAAACAACTGCTGCATTAATTTGATTCTATAGAAAAACCTAGTTATGTGGGAACAGCATGCTGGACGGCTTTTTATTGGCTGGAAGTGTATTAAACATGAGACTTAAATAAATAATTCAATTAATAACATGTTTTTAAAAATAATACGTGGAAAAACTGTACTTTACCCGATTTCATTACTAACCATAATACCCTTTACATTAAAATTGTATAAATCGCACCTTACTAAATTTGACAACCTGTGTATGTACATGTACATAACTATATTTTCAGGGAGGGGGCGGTCTTGTAGAACATATAAAAAAGAGCTACAGTTTAACAGATTTGGCCCCAAAAGTTACGCCTGCACCCAATACTGATACCACTGATGTCGCTGCAGGTAAGAATTTATGTTTTGGGCTTAATAACACTGTGTTCTACTTTTCTACCTTTTACAACTATTATTATGTAGAATTATATCTAACGCTGAGCAGATTGGAAATTAATTACTATCTATCTGGGAGTATTTTCAAAAACTTGGCATAACATCACAAACATTTGATGTATTTTTATTTCATATTTATTAGGATCTGCCTGTTACTATATTAAACAGCTCCATAACAGCTGGTACTGTGTGATAATCCGAAATCGTTTCGAAAAGCTAAAATGTTGAATCAGACCTGACAAGAAAAAAAGAGAGTTTTTCTTCTACTTCAATAATTTTGGAATTGGCGTTTAAAACATTAAACACTAGGAACAATAAACCTAAAACGTTAGGAAACTCTTATAAAACTGAATCCCGCAAACGCTTTAGAATTGCTACATTCAATCGATTATTTGTTAAAACCTCGAAGCATGGCAATATTGGGGGAATGAAGCATCCACTGATCGAAAGGGATTCCCCTTCTCAATGGGCGTTGCTCCCCAATTTCCGAACCGTTTGAGAGGGGATAGCTGTCAGCCGGTTGATCGACTATCTTTAATGTCAAATTCTCCAAACGGAAACTTCTGGAACTGTGCATTTACTAGCACTGTTCGCTCTACTAGACAACATCCAGTTTTCCAGCAACGCTTTCTTCTAATATAAACTAGAAAAAGAAAGACGTCCGAAGTAGCTGCCGTGACATATCCCGGGGTTTTTTGAAAAATTGGGGAAACAACTAAGATTAAGAACAAAAAGAAAACAATGGCACATTCTTAACAAGCAGTAAATTTGTTATAATATTGTCAATCAATAACACGATATTAATGTAGCTGTACTAAGAAACAAGCTCAACTAAGTGTTAGGGATGAAAAGTAATAAGAGTTGTTTAAATAAAACTTGGCTAAAATATGAGAATAAACTCATAAAATCTGTCATTATGGTGAAGATTTGCTCTGCAGGACACAAAGCTCTCCGCAGCACCACACAACCATTGCATATGATCTTTGGCTTGATATTGACAGCTTATATTGCAATTTAAGTTGTGTTTTATTGCAAGGTTCATCCTAATTGACTAGAAGCTTGGTTTTGGCAGGCTCATATGCACACCTTTCCGTACTTGCACTGTTTCAACTCTCTTTGTTGCTAGATAGTAACTTAGTGCTTTTTGTCTTTGAATATGAAACTGCACTGGTAAGGAGATAATGCACTGCAGTATGACCAATGTAACCACCCATTGCACAAATTCAAACTTGAAACAGTTTGCATCTTAAGAATGCAGTTTCAGTGACCCTTGTTTCAATCAAAACTACATGATTGAAATTTTTAGAGAATTAAGTTGAACAATACTGGTTTAAATGTGATCATCAAAATTTATTAATCCAAGTAATGTCACACTTTAAGAATCTGGATTGTCATCTCATGTAAATGGTAATATTTAATTGAGTAGCGTTATTTGCTGATGGATTTAGTTGGGGAGTTATACTTTTGCTTTTGGTAAAACGTTTGGAAGCAACATTGATTGATAAGAGGTTCTTTTATTGAAACGTCTGGGAAACAAACTACCAATTTCAGAGATCGCTCTGATAAAAACTGACCAGTCGGTTATAAACAAACTCACTGTCGTAGATAATGTGCTCAGGGAAGCCTTGAACATTACCCACGAAATCTAAATTTCCCTATCCATGGTTCTGCAGATTGCAGACCTCACATCAGTTTTTATTAACTGTAGAAATTTAAGCGAGCAACCGAAGACTCAGAAGTAGCAGTTCCTAAATTATTCTTTAGACCACACTACATTCTTATATTACAAAAGTTTCGTGAGTATAGGAAATAAACTCCTTAAATGCCCTGGGAGCGTTTAGAATACACATCACTAGTTATCTCTGATCACTCGGTCCTTCAGTTGTTCTGTTCTATTACCTACGCTCTACAAGAGAATAGAAGGGAATTTCTGGTACAATTTACTTAGAGAGAAGATCTTCATTGACAGAATTAAAGGATTAAAATAAAAATATTAAATAATTTCTATTTTTAGGAATGAACAGTTCATTTTGGGGTAAGTGTTTCGAATTATTGAAATTAACCGGTGGAAAAGGTGGTAAAGACAAACTTCCAATAAACCAAGCAAACATTCTAGTTGACTCCTTGAATGAAACTTTAGGTATGACACAAAATTGCTTTAGAGATATGTGTACAGCCAGTTTGGTATATTTATGTTAATTTAGCTAACACTAGTTACCCAGTATGACCCCATCTTTGAATGTTGTACAGCAGCAACTTTAGGAATCTCTTTACAACTGGTTTGGCTCAGCATTTTGTACACATTTGATCTGTAGCATTGTTACACTTCAGTTCTATTTTCTTAAAGTGGTTCATTGCAGCAACCTCCCACCGTCGGTTATGTCACAATGTTCCGAACTTACTCGTAATTTTCACATTTTCCATATTATTTACTCAAAGAGAGATCACAAAAAGGAATTTAAGAATTTTTTTTTGTAAATTTTAACCTGTCATCAACAATCATTGTGATTTTGCAGATTTTTGGATGGCCGATGCACCAATGTTTATACCATTTGACAGTATTCTCAACCATTCTGTCTGTGCGGACTGTAAAACTGCTGCAAAATTTACGAGGAAGGTCCCTAGATAATGATTAAAATAAGCCTTTATTTTCAAGAATAAAAAAATAAATAAAAAAGCCCACTTCTCGCAGGCTTGCCTTCGCAGGTCTCTGCCAGGACTCCTATTCAAAAATATTAATTTGAATTTTTTTGTTTCGAATTCATCACCTGAAAAATGGGATCTTTGAAACTTTAATGTTCCCTGTTTACCAGTAGGTACAAGAAAAAAGTGTATTGACCGAGCATCTATTGTTTTTCCTTCAATGCTAGGAGTTTAAAGAATTATTTGGATCTAATAGAGAATTCTTTCCAACTTTTCGAAATTAGAGGAATCAGGAAAATAGAGTGTTCTTACTACTGATTAAGTCAGGGTAATGTAACATCTGCAGGTACTTAGCTATAGTTTCAGTTAGATAAATTTCTAAAATGAAGAATGGGAAAAATGTTTTCTAATATTAGTTGGTCCTTATCATGTTTAAAGAGATAATATTAAAATTCGTTCATAAGTTGGTCCAGTTCTCCAAAC
The DNA here is from genome assembly GCF_049639745.1 of Rhodnius prolixus. Classification (NCBI taxonomy): domain Eukaryota; kingdom Metazoa; phylum Arthropoda; class Insecta; order Hemiptera; family Reduviidae; genus Rhodnius; species Rhodnius prolixus. Next base: position 646,496 of record NW_027411636.1, on the reverse strand, counting down.
ACTCAGCTGAAGGAGATTCACTGTGCCCACCTCCGAGTAGCTGGTCATTTGCACTTCAATCAATCATCAGGTTCATGGAATAATTTTCCTTTGCTAACTCTGACCCTCCGTTTAATTTAAAGGAAGGACCCGATATTTTCTGTGTTGCATATTTATGTAGCCTGTGTAAGAAGGATCAAAATTTAGTTCCCTCTTAATAAAATATATTTATAAGAACTGATTTGACAAAAAGTGGCTGCTAATTACTAATCCCGCTGTAATATATAGGCTAGCTTTTTTTTAAATAAAGAAATGCATGCTAGAAGTGGTGGTAGGCAGTAAAGGAAACCCTTTCAAGCAGCGTTGTTTAGGGTTTAGGGTTGTTAAGGTGAATGAAAAAGGTTTGACAATGCAGTTCTCATGAAGGGATTTCTGCTGGGTTCTCACATGTTAAAGCGTCTTCTTTTCCTACACATATTTTAGCAATTTAGATGGGCATTTGAAATCAGTTTATTTCAAATAATAACTCAAGTTTATTAATTAATATTTGTGGCTCCGGTAGATATTGAAGCACATTTGCTTGAATGTGTTATGGTTGTCAGTAGTAGAGATCAGTTCATCAGAAACATTTTTTTTTTATATTTATAGAAGCGTCAAGACCAACACGAGGTCGCAGAGGTATTGCTGGCAGTGCTGCAAATCTAGAAATGAGATTTTCAGAAGTGGATGTCAATATCAGGCAATGTCCTACCAACGATATACTTAGGTCAGTGGCAAAGCCTGCTTTTGTAAACTTAAGGTGAAATTCTTGTGTTCACTACTTTTAGTTTCGCTTAAAGCTCTGAAGAAGATCTATCAAAAAGAATTATAAAAATCTCGTAAGTTATTTTCTTCGGAAATACACTAATTGAACTCCCTTTATTTTTATCCAAAATACGAATTTCGTAGAGTTTTTTTTATCTCAAATATTTTTAATATTAAAACTAATAATATTGTTTGCAGCGATATAAGGTCGAGTGAAGATATAAGTTCTGGCTATTCCAGCACAGACCAGTTGTATACGGAAGGCGTCCTTACAAGGTCTTCTTCAGTGTCTTCGACACGGGCAAGAGGTCGGGGCAATCGTAGCAGCCAGTCTAGAAGAGCCCCTCTTACTGAGGTAACTTCTTCCACATTATCGTAATTTATACATTTTTCAGCTATAATCAAGTTATTCCAATTAACAAAAAAGTGACATATTTCACAACTATGTCCATTAGTAATTAATAATCTTGATTTCTTGGATTTGTATCTAGCAACAGTTTCTTCTTGTGCAAACTTGCAGCAGAACCAGATTTTTTCACTTGTGCGTGAGTTTTTGGGTGTTGTTGGTGTTATGAATGATTCTTTTAGGCATTCCTGTATGGCAGGATATATTTTCTGGACATGTTTTATTGTACAAGCTCTTCTGTTTTAACGTGCAAATGATTTTGGCTCTGACCGCATATGATTAGTGGGTTAGCTAGAAAGTGAGGTCTTTTAATTTAATAAAGACTGAGCATATTCTAGTAAGATTTTTGTTATTTGGTGACCTAATGGATACCCAACAAAATGGAAGCTAGCGCATAGGCTGAAAAAAAACTTTAGTCGGAAATGATTGCATTTTTCTCCGAGGGAAATGCCCATTTTTAACGCGGCTTTCTCTTCTATCTGTCAACTAAATTGGGTTGCATTGTTTTTACCACAATCTAATATACAGGCAGGAAGTTTATGCGTGTAAAAAATGCATTTCATTCCTGGCGATTGAAGCGTTTCTCAGTCAGCAAGTAACAATAACAGAGAGTATTCAGGTCGCTGGCAAATCTTTACTCTCAGATAACCATGCTTGCATAGACAGAAGAGCCGGCCCTTGCTTTACGATGAATCTCTTTTCTTTAACCTTTTGCTAGCTATGTGAGGGAAATAATCAGATCCATCACAATTTATACAATTATTTACTTTTTGTCGGTCATCCAAATTGATTTTAATCTAAAGCAGTACTAGAATACTATTGCAATAATTCAGCATCCAGTTGTTTAAGTTTATCTCTTCGTGGCATAAAGTGCCGGAAACGAAGGGAGAACTGATTAAGCAGTCATTTCCTTCCGCCTCTGAACCTGCTGAATTCGGTCAGACTGGCTATCAGATTGCTACAAGCTGGAAAACAGGAGCCTTGTATTTAGCCCGAGAACAGAAAAACTCGATCTTGACATTATTAAAACTGTCCAGTAGGTCTATTGTAAAGGGTTTGTCGTTAAAAAGTGCACGAAAGAGCGTAACGTTGAAAACACCCATCTATAACAATTTGTTATTATTTTTTTTCCAAAAAAGATGAAATTCCCAAATTTTATAATATATTATAAATTCTTGACATTTCATGTATATATGGCCTACTCTAAAGTGTTGCAGTGGAATGAGTCAGGGCCGGCTTTGGACGCGAAGTAATTTTCCTGAAAATCCATTTAATTTAAAATAAGTTTTCCGCGGATTACTTCTAGGCTCCCAAATCCTAAAGAAGAACTAGTCGACGTGATCGAGGTACGATGTTGATTGGGATTATACAGAAATTGCCTGATAACTCTTGCTGCTTCTGAAACTTTGTATTAAATCTTTTTACACCCAGCTAAGGCAAACGCGGCCCTTCCTAGATTGCGCTGAGCGTTACAATTGATTGTGAGTTACTGAATCCATAATAGTGGCACATGCCAACTATCTCGGTAGGCCTCAATTTTATTGGGTGTTACAGCCATAAAAGATCTCTGAAGAAGTGACTAATCAATTCCTTCAGTGGTGAAAGCGTGTGTCACCTTTAATATGGTGTCACAGGTTCGTCAACACTTATCTATTGCTTCTTTATTTGGCCCGGTTTCACTCGTTTGATGTAGAAGATTTGCATCTGTAGCTAATTAAGGAGACAGCACAGCTGCAACACCAAATCCTCTTATTCCGTCAAAGTTTCCGTTTCAGAGACACAATTTTCCGCTCTAAATATTCACTGTCTTTTCTTCTGCATGTATAATTGGAGCAGATGCGCCTTCAGCCGGCCCTGGAAAATGAACTCCTTCAGCTCATTTCGCCCTGTAGATGACCTGCCACTAATAAATGTTTCAGATGAGCTGAATCTGTTCCAAATCAGAAATTATAATAAAACATAAAATAAAAAAGTTAATTAGGCCGGAGGTAATCTTAACTTGTATTTTATTATCTTTATTTTTATTTATTTATTTTTATTTTTTTGGCATGTTTATTAAAGGACAGCGAAGGGTCAGATGATGAGTCTGAGCGTACCAACACCAAATCCTCTTATTCCGTCAAAGTTTCCCTTTCTGATACACTATTTTCCGCTCCAAACATATTCGCATCTTCGCTGGACAAGTCTCAGCAGAATGAATTGACGATTAAACTTGAAGACAATGGTGCAAATATTGAAGATTTGTCGCAGTATATGGATGTAATTACAGAAGAACCTATAGGAGATTTTGAAGTGACCACTATGAATACAGTAGGTGCAGCGGAAGAGAATAGTGCTTCTCAGGAGACTGAAGTAAATAAAGAACTACTGCAAACTAAACCTGTGTCAGTAGGTAGTCACTTAGTTGGAGATCCAAGTGCGGATACAACTGCAGGAACCGAGCATGCTGATGACATGGCTCTAAGTATTAAGGCAAACATGTTGGATGTAAATAGTGATGTAATAATGGCAGAGGAAGAAAAAATAATGGTGGTCACTGGCTTGCTGGAGTTGAAGAAAGCTCCATCTTTGAAGAAATGCAGTTCAGAGACATCAGTGGCCAGTGTCTCTTCTCTTAGCTCTTCTTCAGACATTGAAAGAAAAGGAAAATACAAAAAACTGCCTGCACCCAGACCTCCGTCCAGAGAGGTAGACACTGTCCGAGAATTACCAGAACTCGAACAGAAACTGTCCGATACTGAAGCTCTTATGAAAAAAATTAGCTCAGTAAATGTTCAAGAACTGAGCTCGGCGAAAGAAACGCTGGTTTAGTGCGTACAAACTGTTGGACTTAACTAAGGGAACCAATCCTTCGGGAATTTTCGAAATCTTCAGTGTCAATAATAAATTACCACGCCTCTCCTAGATTTGTTTGTTTGTTTTCTTGTTTTAAGTTTTTGAATTTAGATTTATTGTGAAGGGCCAAGCGAACCGAACCAACTGACTCGGAAAATTGCGAATTCTTTCCCCTGTCGCATCATTTTATCCATTCATTTCCTCAGTCCTTTAAGCCGTAAAAAAACTTCGTCCGCTGTAATGTTGAAACTTCCCAAATTTAAATGTAGTTGGACACTACGTGGAAGACAGATATAAAATGTGAGATCTTAGATATTGTGTTTGCTCACGTTTGCAAAGTCGCTTATCTCTTCTCACACAATTAACATTTACTAACTATATTGGTTTCACTATGTAATTCAACCGTTTGCTTGCTACTTGCTGAATCAATAATAGTATGAAATTCAGCCACTAACACATGTGACATGAAGGCGAATTAGACTTTTGATTCGGTTACCAGAAACAACCTTTTTGTAGTGTCTCACAAGTAAATATCATATATTATTTTTGCATTGTGATGTCGGACCTAGGCCCAAATTAGCCCTAGCTCCCCCTAATTTTTAACTTTTTTTTTTTATTCATGCCAGCCCGTAATATGTTTGAGCCTTCCGGTGTCTCTTGCTACGTAAGCTTAAATCGATTAGGGCCCCATCCTTGAATTCACTTCTTCCTGTTTTCGCCACCCCTCATATTCTCAGTCTTAGCCCAACCGCGGATCTTCATTTCGCTTACTTTCCTCCTCCACCAAGTTTGTGCCAAGTGCGTCACTTCCAGTGTAATTTCAGAAATACTATATATCAGAAATGATTATTATTTATTTATTGCTCAAAGAAAACAAGTTTCTCCAGCAAGGACTTGACACAAAATACAAATATACATTCAATAGAAACATTAAACCAGTATAAAATGAGCGATTAATAAATACTATGAATTAATATAAAAAATGACTAACACAGATCTGACCTTCAGACTCTACCAATAAAAAATCCTCACAAATAGAATAAATCAACTGTACTCGATAGCATTATTACTCAAACCTTCTATTTATCGGATAGAATTTCAATTATCTCTGTGTTCGGATCCCATCTGCTGTTCAAAATGTTCTAGTATCTGTAATCTCTGAGAAGGTGCGGAACTGAGTCTATTTCGCTACCTTGATGTTTTTTTTTACAATTGTTTTCTCCAATGTTTGCTAGTTTTGCAGCATGCGTTAACATCATGTTACAAAGTTGTTGATTGCATCATGCCTTCACTTGTGCAACCAAGTGTATTGTTGACTAAACTAACCAAGAATCACCGTATACATTAACCTGCTAGCTTGAATCATTCTCCTGTAGTACAAGTTGGACTTGTTTAGCAGTTCTGTTGCAAGCCAACTCAACTTAATTTAAGCTTTTAGCAATTTTTAATAATTTTGTGTGCTAATTTCATTGAACTGACAGCATCAAGATGTGATACAATTTTGCCTAATTAAAAGAAATGTTAAATGCAAGTTTTACTTACCTATCAATAGATTAGCTTAGAGTTTAAGTTGGGCTTCTGTGACCTGTGTTCCTGTTTAAGGTGACCTCCAGTTTCACCACACTCCCCAGGACCAGCAAGAGGACAACCAGGAAGAAAACACAATAGAATCTTTTGGTTAAAATAATCTATTTCTTTCTCAGAATTCTATTTATATAAGAATAAATTATTTATTTGAAAAGGCGATAACGATATACTGCGCTGTATGAAGAAGATTGGTTATTTATAGTATTTGTTATATTAACAAAGATAGATCTATACTATAATAATCTGTATTATACATATGAGATATTTATAAAAAGCTACAGAGAGCACTGCATGTTGTAAATAAAGTTACAAACACTATGTTCCTACAGCTGTACAGAGCGGGACACCTCCTTACAGTGTTGCATAGTTAACTGTGCTTTAAATTTTATATTTATTGTTGCTCAGTATAAATTTATTGATTTATATTTAGCGAGGTATAACTAATTAATAATTAGAAGAAAAAATTTAAAAAAAAATAGGTGATGAAATTATGTGATTAAACAGAAAGAGTTAAACTAGTTGGGATCTTACACAGTTGGAGTGTCCGGAACACTCGACAATTAAATTTTATTTGGGGTGGGGGAAACGACTTAACGAATTGAATTTTTCGAGGAGGTCCTCAAAGCCCAGCTTATTTTCGAACGTTAAAAAATTAAAAAACATCGGAAGTTAATATTTAAGGAGCTTTACTTAGCGACTCATGCGCGACTCAGGTCCTCCAGTTTGAATAAACGATATCGAAACTCGGAAGTTAATTCGCCTATTATTTATTGCATATCTATTTTCTAATGTTGACTTAAATTGACGACACACTTCGTCCTAAAAAAATAAGTGTTATTTATGCGAGATAAGAAAATCAAGTCAATTTTGTTATGTTTTCAGAAATATTAAAAAAAAAAAAATTGTTTGATATTAATTTAGATATATGATATTAATTTAGATATATCTCTGTTGGGGGGCGAAATGTGGGCGAGCGAACCACACAAGGTGTAAGTTTATTAGTTACATCTCCTCCACTTTTACATTATGTGCCCCAAATTCCTCTTGTAATTCTAATTCTTGCCCTGTTACCTTTATATTTTGGTTACTAGTTTTTTCCAGCGTATTACTTCAGAGCTCTTATGCTAGCAGTAATAATGACAGTTTTTCTGAGACTGATACAGCTCCCTATAGCAAATGCAACCCTCTTTAGGAAACCTTGCCTTTCGGAAACCTTTCAAAGAAAATGACAACTGTTTTAAAGCACCCGCTTACCATTCGGGCGGGGATAGTATTAGAGTCTTAACCATCTCTCCGAAGAATCAACACCAACCACTCAGTAAACGCAGCTGGTATACCTTTCTCGGGCTTTCCAATGCACCAGTGAAAACACTACAGCATTTGCAGTCTACTAAATGTATGATCTCCTCAATTTTCTGAGCATGGTTCTCCACAGTTCTCTTCATTTCCTCCTTTCTTGCCTGACTTTCCACAAAGGGAAGACAGAGTGCCTGGATCTTTCCTTCCTAAGGAGCTTGATTTCTTCAATATTTTCTTTGTGAGCTCGCCTGGCATCGAATCTGGTAGTTTAGGTGTGCACGGAAAGAATTGAACATCCTAAAGTAAGTGTTAGGATCAATATCTGCAGCCTGGTAGGTGCGTTAGAGTTGAACAATATTTCGAAGAAGTATTAAGTACTCTATTATTTCATCTGTTATTACTATTGATGGTATAAGAGCCCTACTAGGTAAATAGTGAATTTAACCTACATTAAGTGCACAAAAAAGCTGTAATGATGCACAATTTTTTTCTTGTAATTATTCTAAGAATATTGTTCGAAAAAGAAATCGCCACTCCAAGTATTCTAGCAAGAAACTGCTATGGCAGCTTTTTTTAAAAGGGCGCTTCTCAAAATTAGGTCATTTGTTATTAGTTATGAATCTCTTTTCATGAAGTTTTCACTAAGATTAGAAAATAGTTTAAGAAAAAAAATCTATGCACAATTTAAAGTAAATCAGTTAAATACAATAAATAAAAATGTAAAAGTAAATCAGTGCCAAATCTAGCCGAGATGGCAACTAAGAAATAACAAATAATCAAAACAAAAAAATATATATAAATACATGGCCACCAGCTTGTATACGATGTGGATATTCAATTTAATTATTTGGTCGATATTTATCCACAATTATAGTAAATTAATCATGTCAAAATAAATATAATTTGTATTTTTATTGTATATATACTTTGGAAGAAGGAAGAGGGGTGTAGCAATTTCAATGCCGCTATCTTTGTTCTGTTTAATTTTCTATGTTGCTGCTAGGAGACGTTTTATTTATTTAATCTATTATTTATGTAATACTAACTCTTTATTCTTTAAGTACTAAAGGTTGTTTGATTTAACTGATGTGAATTTAAAAATTCAAAGTATAATTTATTTATTTTAATTATTCTAATCGTTCTTGTAAGTTTTCATATGTTAAACTGGTAATTCAATAGAAAATGAAAAATTATTTGTTAAAGAAAAGTGGTCTGTTTAAAGCAAAGCCTTCCAGTTTGTTTGGAAAGAAGAAAAAGAATTTCCGCTGCCCTTGCGATAAACACAACGCAGACTGGCTAAATATTCCGTTGGATCCGCCTGGTTCTGATCCTCCTTCTCTTCGACTTGAATGGTTCTGCCGAAAAAGAAATTGAATTTTCATCACATTTCGACATTTCTTTTATTTCAATAGTTCTCTATGCTATTGTAATTTGAATGCTAAGTTTGTAGATTAGTTTGTGGCTGTAACACTCATTTCAAAATATACTTCATCCTTTTTGATTTGAGAATTGAAAGATATCGATGCCATGGCGAAATTACATATCCTTGCTACTGCTTAGTTGACGTCACAATTAAAGTTTTTAACGTTTTAATTCAAACTATCAACTATTTCGAGAATTATTTAGAAAATGTAAAGAGAAACATTCTTTTAAAGCAATATACCTGTGAAATACCTTCTTTTTTTTTGGAAAATAAAATCAACCAGATCACTAAGACTCATTTTTTAAATATTCCAACTGAAATAGTGAGCTTCTTTTCGAAAACTGCGACCGGTTTTGGATTTTCGTACATCAACACTAAAGTTGAAAATGAGCCGCGCGATCGAAACGAATCTCATGCAATTGATTAAAGGAAGTAGAGTGTGAACATTAAAAAAGGAAAAGTCACATTTTTGGAAACTGTGTGAGATTCTTTTCCAATTACTGAATGAGAAATATCATATGGGCACTAGGTCAGTGCTTCTCCGCTCATTCGCAACACAAACCTTGTGGACTCTTTTTATTAGTTTGAACTGTTTTTTTTTTTTTTTTTTTTTTTTTTTTTTTTTTTTTTTTTTTTTTTTTTTTTTTTTTTGTAAAATTGCCGTATTTAATTTTTTCAGCATAAAACATATGGCTGAATTCTCTGCTTTAAACAGACCATAACTTCTTGGATACATTTTGTACGGCCGAAAAAAATTCATTCGTCATCACAACAAACCAGAATTTAGACAATTTTAAAAGAACAATTTTGTTAGAGATAACTAATAAATTATTGTGAGATGTTTTCTACCCAAATGGAAACTTAGTTATTAATAATGAAAACAAAAAATGTAAAGGCGATTATTTAACAGATTGTATATTAGGTGTTAAAATGATATAAATTGTTTTGTGTTTTCTTAGATTTTATACTATTTGTATTTGGACTAACACTGCTAGTCATAGAGAGTGTAACAACCAATATGGGTTACCAATTGGCCTAGGTAGTAGTCAAAGTTTGTTCGTTTGGTAAATTAATTAGAATAACTCAAGTAATTTGGTAAAAATTAAATATATTTATTGTAAATTAATGAAATTTCAATGAAGGTGCTAAGAATTAACAGTTAGAAAGGCGGATAGCTTCTGAATTTCATTGGTGGATATAATTGCACAAAACGTTTTAATTTTGTAATAACAATTTCTAACATTATTTCCTGAATTTGATAAATTATTGATTATTTATAAATTTAAATTTGTTCGAAGAAGTGATTTCCGCCTAACAGCCTGCTGATAGTGATTTTCCAGTGCAATGTACGCGGTGCTGATTAGTTAGTGTTTAAGTTGTATCGAAGTATGGTTGGAAAGTTCATCCATTACTTTGTTTCAGTTAAAAACCAGGTCTCAAATTCCAGATTGCTTGCTCCCATTGAATATGAATAGTGAAAGTGCACGATTGCCGTAAGTCCAGAAACCCTCCAGTAGCAGGATAGTGAGCAATTCTGGAAAGGAACACGTCTGATTTGGTCCTTTAGCTCCTTGACTCAAGAAATCTCCCTATTATTAGAGTTACTCTATTAGAATGCCCGTTAGTTCTTACTGTTTTCTAGAACATTCCAGCAGCGATTTTGAGCATAGCAACAGCATTTAAGGTCTTTGCAGCCACTTTCTTAGTTTGTTCCCGTCTGAATGAGTTCAGACCCGTCTCGTTCTCCACTCTTTTTCAGTACGCCATCGTGAAGTATTTACGACTGTTAGACGGAAAAATGAATTATTAATTGATTTCCATTCATTTTCGGTGGAATAAATCAACCTTCAGGTATGTATAGAGAAACGGCTATAAATCTGCCCTTGGTCGCATACCATCTGACTGGTGTGTGAGGTGTATATAAATGAACATCAAATTTCTCTACACAAATTTGATGAGATAATTTTTGAAAATGGATGAAACTCTAAGCTAGTAAGAATTATGAAAATCACAACATTCTGAAACTGATGAAATAGCTGATATTATCCAGCATTGCGGATTAACTAATGAACAGAGTATTAACACTCTGTCGAGTTGTCGCAAGTGTCGAGACCCTGTCAAAACAAACGTGTTTGCAATGGTGCATGCCTTTTGCACGTTGCCTTATTCGCCCCGATCATCACACATACCTCTTGAAAGTAGTTTAGAAAAAGAGATTTTCAGTTCGAAGCTGGTTTGAAATAAGTTGGAATGCTTGTTGTATTACCATTGCTTTTGTTTCGGAATATCACCACCCAGTTTGAGGTTTTAGCGCAACAAAACCTTATTTGACCAAGTTCCCAGCGGAATCTGGAAAATAAGTAAATTTTCAAGTTCATGAAGTGTTTTTGGTGCTATTTTAAAGTGGCATCTCATTTTGGGCCTAAATAATCAGATCTCACCACCAGATTGCTTGAGCCAACATTTAATCAAGTTATTTATTTATTGCCAAAATTTGGGCCATTATTTATTTACTGTTGAGCTAAGTTAGGGTTAGCTCGTACTTGGCTAGTCTTGGTAAGTTTAAGCGACAAAGCTAAATGCATTAAGAAATATTAAGGAACCTTCTGTCTTTCATTTCTAAACCGGATATCCTTATCAACTACAAGAAATAAAAAGACTCTTTTTTACTTGCAAATTTATTAAATTTAGGAATTTTTATTCTTATTTTATAAGGGCACTTTTTGTACTGTTTTTGAGTGTGGTTTTTTTTTTTTTAATTTTATTTGCATTTTGTATTTTCTACTTTGGAATATTACAATTTTCGTCCTCTGTTCCGGTGGAATTCTTTTGTTTCTTAATAAAAATTATTTTGCAAATATTGCTGATGAATTTATTTTAGTGAACCTGCTCGTACAACTGTTTCTGAATGATCACCCGGGTTTCACAATATCGTCCTCATTAAGTGATCGACACTACTGACAGGTAAATTGTTTCTGTGAACTCTCTAGCAGAAATATTACGGCTTCTGATTGGTCGTTCCAACTCAATGTATAGTGCAGCTTGCAGAAACAAGATCACCTCTTAAGTGAGCAGCGCTGTAACTAGTGTCTCCATGCGGCGAGCATGTCGGCCTTTTGAGACAACAACAGTTTGATGGCAAGCAACGTATCATGATGAATTGTCTTCTAAGTGAAGATAACAGGATCCTTGCAATCAAACCGGGCTAAACGAAGCAAGTAATTTTGGATATCGCATTGTATTGCAGGCCCACTGCTACTAGCCGAGCTTGTTCGGCACTAGTGCCGCGTTTTTTTGGAAATATGCGCAGCAGGCAGAATGGTTGTGTATTAGAGTGTCCTCGAAAAGAACAATGCCATACAGTATACACAGTATATTTCTATATAAATGCTCACAACACACCATATTTATTTAAACAATTAATTTTACCAGACTGGGATGCCGGCCTCTCAGTTATTTGGCCACATCTCCTCAAACATTGCAACAAGATATAATTTAAATATAAACAATTTGTTCATTAGGCTCTCCAGCTGGCTGACCGAGAAGAACCCCTTCTCTCCAGTACCTGGAGAACTCGTTATTTGAGACTTTTAGTTACAGTAATGGACTCTCCTTAATCACAAATAAATATCAGGTTTATATTCGGTTTATATATCGTATAGTATATTTATATCTGTGTATTTATCATACATTGTCTTCTTAGATGTATCTTACATATATCTACTTATGTATGTAGATATATGTAACGAGTTGCTTATATAATAAAGGTACAAGGTCTACACAATCTAGAAAATTAACGGGAAGAGATCTCTTGAAGGTTGACATCACAGGAAACAGCGGGGTTGGCACCCTCACTCGGACCGGGGTAGGGACGCAAGGGCACAAATCAACAGTTTGGGGCAGGAGGTGGAGGCTTGCGGCTGGCTTAGAGCAGTTCGGCCGGGTAGTCCTCGAAGGAGTCGCTCAGGCCAGCGAACCTCTTCAGTCCCCGCCCATCTTCCAACATCTCCTCCATCTCTGTCAACAAGAAGAAATGATTTTGTTAGTTCTTCAGCTCGATAAGATTTACAAAGCTTGTTCTGCACTTAGTTAGCTTGACCTTGAACTTATCACAGAAGCTTTATATGAATAAACAAAAACAGAACTTTTATGTAGGTCCCCCAAGAAAAATGGCACAAATAAATACCTGATCAGAATAACTTTAAAATTAAATGATTTTATTGTAGAAATAATGCACTCGCGCAATTGTTAATAAAGTATAAGTTGGTTTAAAATGCAATCAAAATACTGTCTCTACAACTTGTTTCTGTAATCGTTCAAATGGTTTTGGTTCCTTTCGGATCTAACATCAGTGTTAAACATAGAAACATTTACAGTATTATGGTACAAAACCGATGCTAAATAAAATTGATTTGGAAAAAGTACATATTTGTTGCTAAGCCTAATATAACATTTAGGCTGCTTACAACATTGATCAGCTAGACAGAATCTTTGAACATTAAACACTATCTGTAACCTTCCACAATATATTATTATTTATAAATGTCGTCAAATCTTAGGCAGCTCAAAATCTGTAGTTTCTTTAGATTCCGCCATTAGACAGAACACATGATTGGATAAGAAATAATGGACAGTATCTATGATTTCATCCTCCATTGCATACCTGTTTTCGCAATTTTTACCAGTTTCAGATTTTTGAAACGCAGGAAGGGCTTCTTAGAGATATGGCATGGCCCAGAATTAAGTGGAAGGTACCAAGGGACATTAGAAAAATTGTTTTTGTGATGTTATTTGGTGACGTATGGTCATCAAGGAGGAAGTTTAGAGCTCGTGGTAAAAACTCAGACTAAAATGCTAATAAATATTAATAAGTGCACGTAAAGAAAGGTCTGAGAAAGTGTCTCTCAGTGAGCTGACTCTGAGCTAGTCAGTTACTAGCGACTCTTTGGCTAATGCGGTAACTAATTGGGCTCACAGCACAGCTTAATGTTTCTGATGTCTGGCTGAAAAATAAAATGTTATTTACCTTGTTTAAGAGCTGATTCACGAAGCAATTGCAGCAGATGGTTCAAGTCATCAGGGCTGTCTTTTTTGCCTCTGACGCCCATGAAGCCGGAAGGTCCTTTCTTGCCTCGCATGCCGAAGAATGCCGAGCTGGATGGTCCCTTCTTGCCTCGCATCCCAAAGAAGCCTGAGGCCGGGGCTTTTTTGCCTCGCATGCCGAAGAACCCCGAAGCGGGCGCCCTCTTGTCCTCCTCCCACCAACCATAATCACTGTCCTTTTTACCGCGCATGCCCATGAATCCCATTGCAGGCGTTTTTTTGCCTCTCATTCCTTGAAAGCCCATTGCAGCCGGTGCTCTTTTGAATTCTTCCAGGAAAGTATCATCCGGCTCGCCGATGAGGTCATCCTTCTTGCCTCGGACTCCTTGAAACCCCATTGTTGAGGGTGCCCTCTTGTACTCCTCCATGTCTGGCGTGTCCTTCTTGCCTCGCATTCCCACAAAGCCCATAGCTCTTCTCTCCTGGGCTAAACAGGCGGCCAGAACACAGCTCATTACCAGCAGACTTCCCACAGGCATCCTGTGCACACAAATACGCTTTGGATTAAAATATCCAAGAACATTAAGAACTGTTTAAATGTCAAGCTCCAGGAAACCTGGTATTGCGCAAATGCGACTTTGTTGAATGGAAGTAATTTTAGAACATCGTCAAGATTGAGGTCGGCACACATTTTTACACGTTTTTACCCAACGCTCAAAAAAATAATTCATCACATTCTAGATCTCATAAAGGTAAACAGGAAGTTTAGAAGAAATGGGGTGGTCATTTCGAGAAAAATGCATTCATTGACACTTCCGATTCTCTTCAAACTCAGAATTTTCGGAACTTTTTTATTGAGACATTAAGAGAGGAAGTGCCACGGCACTAGAAAGTGCTACTTCTGAGGCAAGCTTACCCATCAACCTCTCTCAGAAATTAATTTTCCTCGACAAAAGTTTTAATTGAAAGTTGTATAGCTGCATAAGTGCAAAGAGTGTACCAAGTCTAAAGGCAATTACCGCAGCCATTTTTGTGGAAATCTCCAAGAGCGTAAAATTCTTCCTTCCCTTATAGAGTGGAAGTTCCAGTTTAAAGGTTTGATCACAAAATTTTCGAAATACTTGTAAAAAAATATAAATACATTTGTAGAGTACATCAGAGAGATTTTTTGCACTTAGGGGTTCTCAAAGCGGAAGTTAACTGTTTATATTTAAATTAGATCGATCGCTACACTTTTTCTTGCGGAAGTGACGAGAGAAACGGCAGATTGCCTTTTAATGAATAAATATGAAACGAGGAGATTAATTTAATTTAGGCTGGGCCGTGGATGAGTAGCGATGACGCTGCGTGTAATGTTTTCCTTTCTTCAAGTAACCTTAACTTGATTAATGTGTGCATTTCCTGCGGGTGAAGATAAAGCTCCGCCCCCATTATTTCCGCCTCATGATTTCCAACTACATTAAAATGGTTTTTAAATCAAAAGGACATATAAAGTGAAATATCTGAGTTTAAAGAGTGAAAAGTTAATCTCGCCTCATCTTTCTGTATTTATATCTTTGTAATCCGCCATTTTTGTTGCAAAGAGAGCTTTAGCAGTTTGCGCTTGAAGTAGCCCACAAGTTTCGACTTAGGGAATACGCTGTTCTCAGCCCTCTGAATCTGTACTGGGACATGTCACTTTTCTCTCTCGCACTTCCTCTTGGACTTTTCTCTAGGACAAGGTTTTTATTCAAGGAAGGCGTCCTATTTCACCAATATAAGGTTGCATTGTTCTGGAAATAACAACAAATGGGCGCCTCCCTCTTCCCGAGGGAGTAAAATGTCTCTAACATCACAATTACTTTCTTAAACCATTTATTTAAGCCAAACAATCACCTCTTTAGAGGAAGTGGTGGTTACTGATTAATACAGATATGTTTGTGGTGAACACAATACAAGCCTAGTCGATCAAAACAAATGTTTTTATTCCTTATTTCCATCTTCTTGCAGTTGGAGAAATAGTCGTCAACTGTCGGAGGATAAAGTTGGTCTCTTTTTTAAAGTATCCAAATGGAGAATCTTGTTTTTTTAACTGTTTGCATTTGTTCATATTTGGCTGTGGATTGTTGCAAGAAAAGATTTTAGAAGAGCTAAATGGATGGATTTATGGATTATATAAAAGTAGAGTAGAAATATCTCGAAAGAAGTGAGCAGTCTGCCAGGAAAGAAGTGATGGCCAGGAATTTAATCTGGAGGCACCCCATCAATCTCTAATTAACTTAATTGCGGGCTGATGGCTGCTGGATTAGATGCGGATTAGTTGTGCGCCCAAAGAAGCCCTATTATTTATTTAAGTACTTCTTTTATTAAAGGGCCGAAATGTTCTGCAACTTGACTAATAATGCAGTCGCCCTTAAACTGTAATGAGCAGTTCCTTCAGTCCATTATGCAGCTAGATGGGACGCGGATATAAATTGCTTTTCAATCTCACTTTTCTCTACTTTGTTGTTGTTTGACCGCTAATAGTCGGCCTTAGAGGGTACTTAAGGGCAACAGACAACTTCCGGACTTTATTTCAAATTCCTTAGAAAGCTGGGAGCGATCACTCACACCACTTCCTCCTGCTGCTCTCCCAACTTGCTAACTCACATGATATTCTAACGCCAACTTTTCAATCATATTGAATTCTTACCAACTTCAAGTGAAAAGAGTAAAATTGCCTTTAGAACCGAACTGGGAAGAGCCATCTACCCTCCATAGCTCATCTCTTAAAGGAAATTGTAGAAGCGTGGCCCGAAAAGCTAGACTTCCGCTTTGGTGACCAAAGCTCTTCTCGAGCTAAACATACTTTAAGATAAGATCGCTTTGGAAGTGTTCCATCGGAATTTGCTTTAATTATTATCATAATAAGAGACAAGCAGTTTGGTCGAGTGAAAAACATTACAATGGATGGCAACCTTCAGCACGATGTGAGGATACAGAGTGGTAGAACTGATACATCAATGTTCCAAGAGCAGCGGCACATTCGAGCAGATCTGGGTGGAACTCCCAGGAGCTCCGTCAGATAGCGCTCTCCCTGGGATATATTTATATACACTAACTGTAATTTGTATTAGCAACAATTTGTCTGTCCAACTGGCTTGTAGTCAGGAGCTAGACGATGGTAAACTAAGTTTGCTTCCAAATTGCTGTGAATGTTGGGAAGACGTGCTCAGTTTGTTACAGGTCGTCATATACGAAAGCACGGAGTCTAGTGAGCACTTGTGGGGTCCCTTGGGGGAGGTGATGCCCCTCCAGACCTGCTCGGTGCACTCCTGTCTCACCATTAATCATCTCCTCAAGCCAACTTCATACATTTCATCCAACACCTCCATCCTTCCCTTATCTGAACTTTACGTCTCCAAGGGAGATTAACTCCGCCAATTGACCTGCAGATCTTACCATTTAGAGTTACAAGCTATCCACGTTGATGTCGATTTGGGAACGTAATCATTTTGCAGCAAAGGTAGATTAAACTATTTCAAAGATCGCTTGCTGGTACACGTTTCTTTGTCTGTCCTTAGGTTCTGAACTCTGGATTATTAGGCGCAGCTAAAAAAACAAAAAATAAAAATTTCCTACATCCAAACTTTTCGTCAAGGTGTGTACCCTCATTAGAGGCTATTAAAAGGTGCGAAGGTGTGGTTTTAGGTGTATGATACAAGAAGACGGAAAAGCTAATTCTGTTTTGAAAACAATCGGATTGTCGTTGTTTGATTCGGATTGTTCTCTTGATTGAGTTATAAATTTGGTTTGTTAGTTTGTATTCAATTGACTTAGTACAGATACATACTAATTTGTGGAAATCACTTCAATCTAATCAATATTAGATATTTTTCATGGACAATCAAATGCAAAATCAGCCTGACTTACTTTCTTAAGGGAAATGAGAGAAAGTAAAGAATAGATTTATACAGAAGAAACACCAAGTCAACTCAATATATCTCGTTTCTACTCGATTACTGAATTTTACTTTTGCAAAATTTTATACAATTATAGACTATAGATGTCTCCATATACAAGTAAAAAACAAACAAAATCTATCGAGTAGTTATTGAGATATTTGAAGTTAAAGATTTCTCTTTTTCAAACGGAAGCAAACATTAACTCAAAATATCTCGTTTCCTACTCGACAGATTTTTAATAAATTTTACAGAATTGAAGACAATAGTGGTCTCCAAATACAAGTGAAATATAAACAAAATCTATCGAGTAGTTATTGAGATATTTGAAGTAAAAGATTTCTTTTTTTCAAACGAAAACAAACTTTAACTCAATATATCTCGTTTCCTACTCGACAGATTTTTATTAAATTTTATACAATTAAAGACAATAGTGATCTCCAAATACAAGAGAAATATAAAAAATATCTATCGAGTAGTTATTGCGATATTTGAAGTTAAAGATTTCTCTTTTTCAAACGGAAACAAACTTTAACTCAATATATCTCGTTTCCTACTCGACAGATTTTCATTAAATTTTATACAATTAAAGACAATAGTGGTCTCCAAATACAAGTGATATATAGACAAAATGTATCGAGTAGTTATTGAGATATTTGAAGTTAAAGATTTCTCTTTTTCAAACAGAAACAAACTTTAACTCAATATATCTCGTTTCCTACTCGACAGATTTTTATTAAATTTTATACAATTAAAGACAATAGTGGTCTCCAAATACAAGTGAAATATAAACAAAATCTATCGAGTAGTTATTGTGATATTTGAAGTTAAAGATTTCTCTTTTTCAAACGGAAACAAACTTTAACTCAATATATCTCGTTTCCTACTCGACAGATTTTTATTAAATTTTATACAATTAAAGACAATAGTGGTCTCCAAATACAAGTGAAATATAAACAAAATCTATCGAGTAGTTATTGAGATATTTGAAGTTAAAGATTTCTCTTTATCAAACGGAAACAAACTTTAACTCAATATATCTCGTTTCCTACTCGACAGATTTTCATTAAATTTTACACAATTAAAGACAATAGAGGTCTCCAAATACAAGTAAAATATAATCAAAATCTATCGAGTAGTTATTGAGATATTTGAAGTTAAAGATTTCTCTTTTTCAAACGGAAACAAACTTTAACTCAATATATCTCCAAATACAAGTGAAATATAAACAAAATCTATCGAGTAGTTATTGAGATATTTCAAGTTAAAGATTTCTCTTTTTCAAACGGAAACAAACTTTAACTCAATATATCTCGTTTCATACTCGACAGATTTTTATTAAATTTTATACAATTAAAGACAATAGTGGTCTCCAAATAAAAGTGAAATATAAACAATATCTTTCGAGTAGTTATTGAAATATTTGAAGTTAAAGATTTCTCTTTTTCAAACGGAAACAAACTTTAACTCAATATATCTCGTTTCCTACTCGACAGATTTTTATTAAATTTTATACAATTAAAGACAATAGTGGTCTCCAAATAAAAGTGAAATATAAACAATATCTATCGAGTAGTTATTGAGTATTTGAAGTTAAACATTTCTCTTTTTCAAACGGAAACAAACTTTAACTCAATATATCTCGTTTCCTACTCGACAGATTTTTATTATATTTTATAGAATTGAAGACAATAGTGGTCTCCAAATACAAGTGAAATATAAACAAAATCTATCGAGTAGTTATTGAGATATTTGAAGTTAAAGATTTCTCTTTTTCAAACGGAAGCAAACATTAACTCAAAATATCTCGTTTCCTACTCGACAGATTTTTAATAAATTTTACAGAATTGAAGACAATAGTGGTCTCCAAATAAAAGTGAAATATAAACAATATCTACCGAGTAGTTATTGAGATATTTGAAGTTAAAGATTTCTCTTTTTCAAACGGAAACAAACTTTAACTCAATATATCTCGTTTCCTACTCGACAGATTTTTATTAAATTTTATACAATTAAAGTAAATAGTGGTCTCCAAATACAAGTAAAATATAAACAAAATCTATCGAGTAGTTATTGAGATATTTGAAGTTAAAGATTTCTCTTTTTCAAACGGAAACAAACTTTAACTCAATATATCTCCAAATACAAGTGAAATATAAACAATATCTATCGAGTAGTTATTGAGATATTTGAAGTTAAAGATTTCTCTTTTTCAAACGGAAACAAACTTTAACTCAATATATCTCGTTTCCTACTCGACAGATTTTTATTAAATTATATACAATTAAAGACAATAGTGGTCTCCAAATAAAAGTGAAATATAAACAATATCTATCGAGTAGTTATTGAGATATTTGAAGTTAAAGATTTCTCTTTATCAAACGGAAACAAACTTTAACTCAATATATCTCGTTTCCTACTCGACAGATTTTTATTATATTTTATAGAATTGAAGACAATAGTGGTCTCCAAATACAAGTGAAATATAAACAAAATCTATCGAGTAGTTATTGAGATATTTGAAGTTAAAGATTTCTCTTTTTCAAACGGAAGCAAACATTAACTCAATATATCTCGTTTCCTACTCGACAGATTTTCATTAAATTTTATACAATTAAAGACAATAGTGGTCTCCAAATACAAGTGACATTGACAAAATGTATCTAGTAGTTATTGAAATATTTGAAGTTAAAGATTTCTCTTTTTCAAACAGAAACAAACTTTAACTCAATATATCTCGTTTCCTACTCGACAGATTTTTATTAAATTTTATACAATTAAAGACAATAGTGGTCTCCAAATACAAGTGAAATATAAACAAAATCTATTGAGTAGTTATTGTGATATTTGAAGTTAAAGATTTCTCTTTATCAAACGGAAACAAACTTTAACTCAATATATCTCGTTTCCTACTCGACAGATTTTCATTAAATTTTATACAATTAAAGACAATAGTGGTCTCCAAATACAAGTGACATATAGACAAAATGTATCGAGTAGTTATTGAGATATTTGAAGTTAAAGATTTCTCTTTTTCAAACGGAAACAAACTTTAACTCAATATATCTCGTTTCCTACTCGACAGATTTTTATTAAATTTTATACAATTAAAGACAATAGTGGTCTCCAAATAAAAGTGAAATATAAACAATATCTATCGAGTAGTTATTGAGATATTTGAAGTTAAACATTTCTCTTTTTCAAACGGAAACAAACTTTAACTCAATATATCTCGTTTCCTACTCGACAGATTTTTATTATATTTTATAGAATTGAAGACAATAGTGGTCTCCAAATACAAGTGAAATATAAACAAAATCTATTGAGTAGTTATTGAGATATTTGAAGTTAAAGATTTCTCTTTTTCAAACGGAAGCAAACATTAACTCAAAATATCTCGTTTCCTACTCGACAGATTTTTAATAAATTTTACAGAATTGAAGACAATAGTGGTCTCCAAATACAAGTGAAATATAAACAAAATCTATCGAGTAGTTATTGAGATATTTGAAGTAAAAGATTTCTTTTTTTCAAACGGAAACAAACTTTAACTCAATATATCTCGTTTCCTACTCGACAGATTTTTATTAAATTTTATACAATTAAAGACAATAGTGGTCTCCAAATACAAGAGAAATATAAAAAATATCTATCGAGTAGTTATTGAGATATTTGAAGTTAAAGATTTCTCTTTTTCAAACGGAAACAAACTTTAACTCAATATATCTCGTTTCCTACTCGACAGATTTTCATTAAATTTTATACAATTAAAGACAATAGTGGTCTCCAAATACAAGTGACATATAGACAAAATGTATCGAGTAGTTATTGAGATATTTGAAGTTAAAGATTTCTCTTTTTCAAACGGAAACAAATTTTAACTCAATATATCTCGTTTCCTACTCGACAGATTTTTATTATATTTTATAGAATTGAAGACAATAGTGGTCTCCAAATACAAGTGAAATATAAACAAAATCTATCGAGTAGTTATTGAGATATTTGAAGTTAAAGATTTCTCTTTTTCAAACGGAAGCAAACATTAACTCAAAATATCTCGTTTCCTACTCGACAGATTTTTAATAAATTTTATAGAATTGAAGACAATAGTGGTCTCCAAATACAAGTGAAATATAAACAAAATCTATCGAGTAGTTATTGAGATATTTGAAGTTAAAGATTTCTTTTTTTCAAACGGAAACAAAATTAACTCAATATATCTCGTTTCCTACTCGACAGATTTTTATTAAATTTTATACAATTAAAGACAATAGTGGTCTCCAAATACAAGTGAAATATAAACAAAATCTATCGAGTAGTTATTGAGATATTTGAAGTTAAAGATTTCTCTTTTTCAAACGGAAACAAACTTTAACTCAATATATCTCCAAATACAAGTGAAATATAAACAATATCTATCGAGTAGTTATTGAGATATTTGAAGTTAAAGATTTCTTTTTTTCAAACGGAAACAAAATTAACTCAATATATCTCGTTTCCTACTCGACAGATTTTTATTAAATTTTATACAATTAAAGACAATAGTGGTCTCCAAATACAAGTGAAATATAAACAAAATCTATCTAGTAGTTATTGAGATATTTGAAGTTAAAGATTTCTCTTTATCAAACGGAAACAAACTTTAACTCAATATATCTCGTTTCCTACTCGACAGATTTTCATTAAATTTTACACAATTAAAGACAATAGAGGTCTCCAAATACAAGTAAAATATAAACAAAATCTATCGAGTAGTTATTGAGATATTTGAAGTTAAAGATTTCTCTTTTTCAAACGGAAACAAACTTTAACTCAATATATCTCCAAATACAAGTGAAATATAAACAATATCTATCGAGTAGTTATTGAGATATTTGAAGTTAAAGATTTCTCTTTTTCAAACGGAAACAAACTTTAACTCAATATATCTCGTTTCCTACTCGACAGATTTTTATTAAATTTTATACAATTAAAGACAATAGTGGTCTCCAAATAAAAGTGAAATATAAACAATATCTATCGAGTAGTTATTGAGATATTTGAAGTTAAACATTTCTCTTTTTCAAACGGAAACAAACTTTAACTCAATATATCTCGTTTCCTACTCGACAGATTTTTATTATATTTTATAGAATTGAAGACAATAGTGGTCTCCAAATACAAGTGAAATATAAACAAAATCTATCGAGTAGTTATTGAGATATTTGAAGTTAAAGATTTCTCTTTTTCAAACGGAAGCAAACATTAACTCAAAATATCTCGTTTCCTACTCGACAGATTTTTAATAAATTTTACAGAATTGAAGACAATAGTGGTCTCCAAATACAAGTGAAATATAAACAAAATCTATCGAGTAGTTATTGAGATATTTGAAGTAAAAGATTTCTTTTTTTCAAACGGAAACAAACTTTAACTCAATATATCTCGTTTCCTACTCGACAGATTTTTATTAAATTTTATACAATTAAAGACAATAGTGGTCTCCAAATACAAGAGAAATATAAAAAATATCTATCGAGTAGTTATTGAGATATTTGAAGTTAAAGATTTCTCTTTTTCAAACGGAAACAAACTTTAACTCAATATATCTCGTTTCCTACTCGACAGATTTTCATTAAATTTTATACAATTAAAGACAATAGTGGTCTCCAAATACAAGTGACATATAGACAAAATGTATCGAGTAGTTATTGAGATATTTGAAGTTAAAGATTTCTCTTTTTCAAACAGAAACAAACTTTAACTCAATATATCTCGTTTCCTACTCGACAGATTTTTATTAAATTTTATACAATTAAAGACAATAGTGGTCTCCAAATACAAGTGAAATATAAACAAAATCTATCGAGTAGTTATTGTGATATTTGAAGTTAAATATTTCTCTTTTTCAAACGGAAACAAACTTTAACTCAATATATCTCGTTTCCTACTCGACAGATTTTTATTAAATTTTATACAATTAAAGACAATAGTGGTCTCCAAATACAAGTGAAATATAAACAAAATCTATCGAGTAGTTATTGAGATATTTGAAGTTAAAGATTTCTCTTTATCAAACGGAAACAAACTTTAACTCAATATATCTCGTTTCCTACTCGACAGATTTTTATTAAATTTTATACAATTAAAGACAATAGTGGTCTCCAAATACAAGTGAAATATAAACAAAATCTATCGAGTAGTTATTGAGATATTTGAAGTTAAAGATTTCTCTTTATCAAACGGAAACAAACTTTAACTCAATATATCTCGTTTCCTACTCGACAGATTTTCATTAAATTTTACACAATTAAAGACAATAGAGGTCTCCAAATACAAGTAAAATATAAACAAAATCTATCGAGTAGTTATTGAGATATTTGAAGTTAAAGATTTCTCTTTTTCAAACGGAAACAAACTTTAACTCAATATATCTCCAAATACAAGTGAAATATAAACAATATCTATCGAGTAGTTATTGAGATATTTGAAGTTAAAGATTTCTCTTTTTCAAACGGAAACAAACTTTAACTCAATATATCTCGTTTCCTACTCGACAGATTTTTATTAAATTTTATACAATTAAAGACAATAGTGGTCTCCAAATAAAAGTGAAATATAAACAATATCTATCGAGTAGTTATTGAGATATTTGAAGTTAAACATTTCTCTTTTTCAAACGGAAACAAACTTTAACTCAATATATCTCGTTTCCTACTCGACAGATTTTTATTATATTTTATAGAATTGAAGACAATAGTGGTCTCCAAATACAAGTGAAATATAAACAAAATCTATCGAGTAGTTATTGAGATATTTGAAGTTAAAGATTTCTCTTTTTCAAACGGAAGCAAACATTAACTCAAAATATCTCGTTTCCTACTCGACAGATTTTTAATAAATTTTACAGAATTGGAGACAATAGTGGTCTCCAAATACAAGTGAAATATAAACAAAATCTATCGAGTAGTTATTGAGATATTTGAAGTAAAAGATTTCTTTTTTTCAAACGGAAACAAACTTTAACTCAATATATCTCGTTTCCTACTCGACAGATTTTTATTAAATTTTATACAATTAAAGACAATAGTGGTCTCCAAATACAAGAGAAATATAAAAAATATCTATCGAGTAGTTATTGAGATATTTGAAGTTAAAGATTTCTCTTTTTCAAACGGAAACAAACTTTAACTCAATATATCTCGTTCCCTACTCGACAGATTTTCATTAAATTTTATACAATTAAAGACAATAGTGGTCTCCAAATACAAGTGACATATAGACAAAATGCATGGAGTAGTTATTGAGATATTTGAAGTTAAAGATTTCTCTTTTTCAAACAGAAACAAACTTTAACTCAATATATCTCGTTTCCTACTCGACAGATTTTTATTAAATTTTATACAATTAAAGACAATAGTGGTCTCCACATACAAGTGAAATATAAACAAAATCTATCGAGTAGTTATTGTGATATTTGAAGTTAAAGATTTCTCTTTTTCAAACGGAAACAAACTTTAACTCAATATATCTCGTTTCCTACTCGACAGATTTTTATTAAATTTTATACAATTAAAGACAATAGTGGTCTCCAAATACAAGTGAAATATAAACAAAATCTATTGAGTAGTTATTGTGATATTTGAAGTTAAAGATTTCTCTTTATCAAACGGAAACAAACTTTAACTCAATATATCTCGTTTCCTACTCGACAGATTTTCATTAAATTTTATACAATTAAAGACAATAGTGGTCTCCAAATACAAGTGACATATAGACAAAATGTATCGAGTAGTTATTGAGATATTTGAAGTTAAAGATTTCTCTTTTTCAAACGGAAACAAACTTTAACTCAATATATCTCGTTTCCTACTCGACAGATTTTTATTAAATTTTATACAATTAAAGACAATAGTGGTCTCCAAATAAAAGTGAAATATAAACAATATCTATCGAGTAGTTATTGAGATATTTGAAGTTAAACATTTCTCTTTTTCAAACGGAAACAAACTTTAACTCAATATATCTCGTTTCCTACTCGACAGATTTTTATTATATTTTATAGAATTGAAGACAATAGTGGTCTCCAAATACAAGTGAAATATAAACAAAATCTATTGAGTAGTTATTGAGATATTTGAAGTTAAAGATTTCTCTTTTTCAAACGGAAGCAAACATTAACTCAAAATATCTCGTTTCCTACTCGACAGATTTTTAATAAATTTTACAGAATTGAAGACAATAGTGGTCTCCAAATACAAGTGAAATATAAACAAAATCTATCGAGTAGTTATTGAGATATTTGAAGTAAAAGATTTCTTTTTTTCAAACGGAAACAAACTTTAACTCAATATATCTCGTTTCCTACTCGACAGATTTTTATTAAATTTTATACAATTAAAGACAATAGTGGTCTCCAAATACAAGAGAAATATAAAAAATATCTATCGAGTAGTTATTGAGATATTTGAAGTTAAAGATTTCTCTTTTTCAAACGGAAACAAACTTTAACTCAATATATCTCGTTTCCTACTCGACAGATTTTCATTAAATTTTATACAATTAAAGACAATAGTGGTCTCCAAATACAAGTGACATATAGACAAAATGTATCGAGTAGTTATTGAGATATTTGAAGTTAAAGATTTCTCTTTTTCAAACGGAAACAAATTTTAACTCAATATATCTCGTTTCCTACTCGACAGATTTTTATTATATTTTATAGAATTGAAGACAATAGTGGTCTCCAAATACAAGTGAAATATAAACAAAATCTATCGAGTAGTTATTGAGATATTTGAAGTTAAAGATTTCTCTTTTTCAAACGGAAGCAAACATTAACTCAAAATATCTCGTTTCCTACTCGACAGATTTTTAATAAATTTTATAGAATTGAAGACAATAGTGGTCTCCAAATACAAGTGAAATATAAACAAAATCTATCGAGTAGTTATTGAGATATTTGAAGTTAAAGATTTCTTTTTTTCAAACGGAAACAAAATTAACTCAATATATCTCGTTTCCTACTCGACAGATTTTTATTAAATTTTATACAATTAAAGACAATAGTGGTCTCCAAATACAAGTGAAATATAAACAAAATCTATCGAGTAGTTATTGAGATATTTGAAGTTAAAGATTTCTCTTTTTCAAACGGAAACAAACTTTAACTCAATATATCTCCAAATACAAGTGAAATATAAACAATATCTATCGAGTAGTTATTGAGATATTTGAAGTTAAAGATTTCTTTTTTTCAAACGGAAACAAAATTAACTCAATATATCTCGTTTCCTACTCGACAGATTTTTATTAAATTTTATACAATTAAAGACAATAGTGGTCTCCAAATACAAGTGAAATATAAACAAAATCTATCGAGTAGTTATTGAGATATTTGAAGTTAAAGATTTCTCTTTATCAAACGGAAACAAACTTTAACTCAATATATCTCGTTTCCTACTCGACAGATTTTCATTAAATTTTACACAATTAAAGACAATAGAGGTCTCCAAATACAAGTAAAATATAAACAAAATCTATCGAGTAGTTATTGAGATATTTGAAGTTAAAGATTTCTCTTTTTCAAACGGAAACAAACTTTAACTCAATATATCTCCAAATACAAGTGAAATATAAACAATATCTATCGAGTAGTTATTGAGATATTTGAAGTTAAAGATTTCTCTTTTTCAAACGGAAACAAACTTTAACTCAATATATCTCGTTTCCTACTCGACAGATTTTTATTAAATTTTATACAATTAAAGACAATAGTGGTCTCCAAATAAAAGTGAAATATAAACAATATCTATCGAGTAGTTATTGAGATATTTGAAGTTAAACATTTCTCTTTTTCAAACGGAAACAAACTTTAACTCAATATATCTCGTTTCCTACTCGACAGATTTTTATTATATTTTATAGAATTGAAGACAATAGTGGTCTCCAAATACAAGTGAAATATAAACAAAATCTATCGAGTAGTTATTGAGATATTTGAAGTTAAAGATTTCTCTTTTTCAAACGGAAGCAAACATTAACTCAAAATATCTCGTTTCCTACTCGACAGATTTTTAATAAATTTTACAGAATTGAAGACAATAGTGGTCTCCAAATACAAGTGAAATATAAACAAAATCTATCGAGTAGTTATTGAGATATTTGAAGTAAAAGATTTCTTTTTTTCAAACGGAAACAAACTTTAACTCAATATATCTCGTTTCCTACTCGACAGATTTTTATTAAATTTTATACAATTAAAGACAATAGTGGTCTCCAAATACAAGAGAAATATAAAAAATATCTATCGAGTAGTTATTGAGATATTTGAAGTTAAAGATTTCTCTTTTTCAAACGGAAACAAACTTTAACTCAATATATCTCGTTTCCTACTCGACAGATTTTCATTAAATTTTATACAATTAAAGACAATAGTGGTCTCCAAATACAAGTGACATATAGACAAAATGTATCGAGTAGTTATTGAGATATTTGAAGTTAAAGATTTCTCTTTTTCAAACAGAAACAAACTTTAACTCAATATATCTCGTTTCCTACTCGACAGATTTTTATTAAATTTTATACAATTAAAGACAATAGTGGTCTCCAAATACAAGTGAAATATAAACAAAATCTATCGAGTAGTTATTGTGATATTTGAAGTTAAATATTTCTCTTTTTCAAACGGAAACAAACTTTAACTCAATATATCTCGTTTCCTACTCGACAGATTTTTATTAAATTTTATACAATTAAAGACAATAGTGGTCTCCAAATACAAGTGAAATATAAACAAAATCTATCGAGTAGTTATTGAGATATTTGAAGTTAAAGATTTCTCTTTATCAAACGGAAACAAACTTTAACTCAATATATCTCGTTTCCTACTCGACAGATTTTTATTAAATTTTATACAATTAAAGACAATAGTGGTCTCCAAATACAAGTGAAATATAAACAAAATCTATCGAGTAGTTATTGAGATATTTGAAGTTAAAGATTTCTCTTTATCAAACGGAAACAAACTTTAACTCAATATATCTCGTTTCCTACTCGACAGATTTTCATTAAATTTTACACAATTAAAGACAATAGAGGTCTCCAAATACAAGTAAAATATAAACAAAATCTATCGAGTAGTTATTGAGATATTTGAAGTTAAAGATTTCTCTTTTTCAAACGGAAACAAACTTTAACTCAATATATCTCCAAATACAAGTGAAATATAAACAATATCTATCGAGTAGTTATTGAGATATTTGAAGTTAAAGATTTCTCTTTTTCAAACGGAAACAAACTTTAACTCAATATATCTCGTTTCCTACTCGACAGATTTTTATTAAATTTTATACAATTAAAGACAATAGTGGTCTCCAAATAAAAGTGAAATATAAACAATATCTATCGAGTAGTTATTGAGATATTTGAAGTTAAACATTTCTCTTTTTCAAACGGAAACAAACTTTAACTCAATATATCTCGTTTCCTACTCGACAGATTTTTATTATATTTTATAGAATTGAAGACAATAGTGGTCTCCAAATACAAGTGAAATATAAACAAAATCTATCGAGTAGTTATTGAGATATTTGAAGTTAAAGATTTCTCTTTTTCAAACGGAAGCAAACATTAACTCAAAATATCTCGTTTCCTACTCGACAGATTTTTAATAAATTTTACAGAATTGGAGACAATAGTGGTCTCCAAATACAAGTGAAATATAAACAAAATCTATCGAGTAGTTATTGAGATATTTGAAGTAAAAGATTTCTTTTTTTCAAACGGAAACAAACTTTAACTCAATATATCTCGTTTCCTACTCGACAGATTTTTATTAAATTTTATACAATTAAAGACAATAGTGGTCTCCAAATACAAGAGAAATATAAAAAATATCTATCGAGTAGTTATTGAGATATTTGAAGTTAAAGATTTCTCTTTTTCAAACGGAAACAAACTTTAACTCAATATATCTCGTTTCCTACTCGACAGATTTTCATTAAATTTTATACAATTAAAGACAATAGTGGTCTCCAAATACAAGTGACATATAGACAAAATGTATGGAGTAGTTATTGAGATATTTGAAGTTAAAGATTTCTCTTTTTCAAACAGAAACAAACTTTAACTCAATATATCTCGTTTCCTACTCGACAGATTTTTATTAAATTTTATACAATTAAAGACAATAGTGGTCTCCAAATACAAGTGAAATATAAACAAAATCTATCGAGTAGTTATTGTGATATTTGAAGTTAAATATTTCTCTTTTTCAAACGGAAACAAACTTTAACTCAATATATCTCGTTTCCTACTCGACAGATTTTTATTAAATTTTATACAATTAAAGACAATAGTGGTCTCCAAATACAAGTGAAATATAAACAAAATCTATCGAGTAGTTATTGAGATATTTGAAGTTAAAGATTTCTCTTTATCAAACGGAAACAAACTTTAACTCAATATATCTCGTTTCCTACTCGACAGATTTTTATTAAATTTTATACAATTAAAGACAATAGTGGTCTCCAAATACAAGTGAAATATAAACAAAATCTATCGAGTAGTTATTGAGATATTTGAAGTTAAAGATTTCTCTTTATCAAACGGAAACAAACTTTAACTCAATATATCTCGTTTCCTACTCGACAGATTTTCATTAAATTTTACACAATTAAAGACAATAGAGGTCTCCAAATACAAGTAAAATATAAACAAAATCTATCGAGTAGTTATTGAGATATTTGAAGTTAAAGATTTCTCTTTTTCAAACGGAAACAAACTTTAACTCAATATATCTCCAAATACAAGTGAAATATAAACAATATCTATCGAGTAGTTATTGAGATATTTGAAGTTAAAGATTTCTCTTTTTCAAACGGAAACAAACTTTAACTCAATATATCTCGTTTCCTACTCGACAGATTTTTATTAAATTTTATACAATTAAAGACAATAGTGGTCTCCAAATAAAAGTGAAATATAAACAATATCTATCGAGTAGTTATTGAGATATTTGAAGTTAAACATTTCTCTTTTTCAAACGGAAACAAACTTTAACTCAATATATCTCGTTTCCTACTCGACAGATTTTTATTATATTTTATAGAATTGAAGACAATAGTGGTCTCCAAATACAAGTGAAATATAAACAAAATCTATCGAGTAGTTATTGAGATATTTGAAGTTAAAGATTTCTCTTTTTCAAACGGAAGCAAACATTAACTCAAAATATCTCGTTTCCTACTCGACAGATTTTTAATAAATTTTACAGAATTGGAGACAATAGTGGTCTCCAAATACAAGTGAAATATAAACAAAATCTATCGAGTAGTTATTGAGATATTTGAAGTAAAAGATTTCTTTTTTTCAAACGGAAACAAACTTTAACTCAATATATCTCGTTTCCTACTCGACAGATTTTTATTAAATTTTATACAATTAAAGACAATAGTGGTCTCCAAATACAAGAGAAATATAAAAAATATCTATCGAGTAGTTATTGAGATATTTGAAGTTAAAGATTTCTCTTTTTCAAACGGAAACAAACTTTAACTCAATATATCTCGTTTCCTACTCGACAGATTTTCATTAAATTTTATACAATTAAAGACAATAGTGGTCTCCAAATACAAGTGACATATAGACAAAATGTATGGAGTAGTTATTGAGATATTTGAAGTTAAAGATTTCTCTTTTTCAAACAGAAACAAACTTTAACTCAATATATCTCGTTTCCTACTCGACAGATTTTTATTAAATTTTATACAATTAAAGACAATAGTGGTCTCCAAATACAAGTGAAATATAAACAAAATCTATCGAGTAGTTATTGTGATATTTGAAGTTAAAGATTTCTCTTTTTCAAACGGAAACAAACTTTAACTCAATATATCTCGTTTCCTACTCGACAGAATTTTATTAAATTTTATACAATTAAAGACAATAGTGATCTCCAAATACAAGTGAAATATAAACAAAATCTATCGAGTAGTTATTGAGATATTTGAAGTTAAAGATTTCTCTTTATCAAACGGATACAAACTTTAACTCAATATATCTCGTTTCCTACTCGACAGATTTTTATTAAATTTTATACAATTAAAGACAATAGTGGTCTCCAAATACAAGTGAAATATAAACAAAATCTATCGAGTAGTTATTGAGATATTTGAAGTTAAAGATTTCTCTTTATCAAACGGAAACAAACTTTAACTCAATATATCTCGTTTCCTACTCGACAGATTTTCATTAAATTTTACACAATTAAAGACAATAGAGGTCTCCAAATACAAGTAAAATATAAACAAAATCTATCGAGTAGTTATTGAGATATTTGAAGTTAAAGATTTCTCTTTTTCAAACGGAAACAAACTTTATCTCAATATATCTCCAAATACAAGTGAAATATAAACAATATCTATCGAGTAGTTATTGAGATATTTGAAGGTAAAGATTTCTCTTTTTCAAACGGAAACAAACTTTAACTCAATATATCTCGTTTCCTACTCGACAGATTTTTATTAAATTTTATACAATTAAAGACAATAGTGGTCTCCAAATACAAGTGAAATATAAACAAAATCTATCGAGTAGTTATTGAGATATTTGAAGTTAAACATTTCTCTTTTTCAAACGGAAACAAATTTAACTCAATATATCTCGTTTCCTACTCGACAGATTTTTATTATATTTTATAGAATTGAAGACAATAGTGGTCTCCAAATACAAGTGAAATATAAACAAAATCTATCGAGTAGTTATTGAGATATTTGAAGTTAAAGATTTCTCTTTTTCAAACGGAAGCAAACATTAACTCAAAATATCTCGTTTCCTACTCGACAGATTTTTAATAAATTTTACAGAATTGAAGACAATAGTGGTCTCCAAATACAAGTGAAATATAAACAAAATCTATCGAGTAGTTATTGAGATATTTGAAGTAAAAGATTTCTTTTTTTCAAACGAAAACAAACTTTAACTCAATATATCTCGTTTCCTACTCGACAGATTTTTATTAAATTTTATACAATTAAAGACAATAGTGGTCTCCAAATACAAGAGAAATATAAAAAATATCTATCGAGTAGTTATTGAGATATTTGAAGTTAAAGATTTCTCTTTTTCAAACGGAAACAAACTTTAACTCAATATATCTCGTTTCCTACTCGACAGATTTTCATTAAATTTTATACAATTAAAGACAATAGTGGTCTCCAAATACAAGTGACATATAGACAAAATGTATCGAGTAGTTATTGAGATATTTGAAGTTAAAGATTTCTCTTTTTCAAACAGAAACAAACTTTAACTCAATATATCTCGTTTCCTACTCGACAGATTTTTATTAAATTTTATACAATTAAAGACAATAGTGGTCTCCAAATACAAGTGACATATAGACAAAATGTATCGAGTAGTTATTGAGATATTTGAAGTTAAAGATTTCTCTTTTTCAAACAGAAACAAACTTTAACTCAATATATCTCGTTTCCTACTCGACAGATTTTTATTAAATTTTATACAATTAAAGACAATAGTGGTCTCCAAATACAAGTGAAATATAAACAAAATCTATCGAGTAGTTATTGTGATATTTGAAGTTAAAGATTTCTCTTTTTCAAACGGAAACAAACTTTAACTCAATATATCTCGTTTCCTACTCGACAGAATTTTATTAAATTTTATACAATTAAAGACAATAGTGATCTCCAAATACAAGTGAAATATAAACAAAATCTATCGAGTAGTTATTGAGATATTTGAAGTTAAAAATTTCTCTTTATCAAACGGAAACAAACTTTAACTCAATATATCTCGTTTCCTACTCGACAGATTTTTATTAAATTTTATACAATTAAAGACAATAGTGGTCTCCAAATACAAGTGAAATATAAACAAAATCTATCGAGTAGTTATTGAGATATTTGAAGTTAAAGATTTCTCTTTATCAAACGGAAACAAACTTTAACTCAATATATCTCGTTTCCTACTCGACAGATTTTCATTAAATTTTACACAATTAAAGACAATAGAGGTCTCCAAATACAAGTAAAATATAAACAAAATCTATCGAGTAGTTATTGAGATATTTGAAGTTAAAGATTTCTCTTTTTCAAACGGAAACAAACTTTATCTCAATATATCTCCAAATACAAGTGAAATATAAACAATATCTATCGAGTAGTTATTGAGATATTTGAAGGTAAAGATTTCTCTTTTTCAAACGGAAACAAACTTTAACTCAATATATCTCGTTTCCTACTCGACAGATTTTTATTAAATTTTATACAATTAAAGACAATAGTGGTCTCCAAATACAAGTGAAATATAAACAAAATCTATCGAGTAGTTATTGAGATATTTGAAGTTAAACATTTCTCTTTTTCAAACGGAAACAAACTTTAACTCAATATATCTCGTTTCCTACTCGACAGATTTTTATTATATTTTATAGAATTGAAGACAATAGTGGTCTCCAAATACAAGTGAAATATAAACAAAATCTATCGAGTAGTTATTGAGATATTTGAAGTTAAAGATTTCTCTTTTTCAAACGGAAGCAAACATTAACTCAAAATATCTCGTTTCCTACTCGACAGATTTTTAATAAATTTTACAGAATTGAAGACAATAGTGGTCTCCAAATACAAGTGAAATATAAACAAAAT
This sequence comes from Rhodnius prolixus, assembly GCF_049639745.1. NCBI lineage: Eukaryota > Metazoa > Arthropoda > Insecta > Hemiptera > Reduviidae > Rhodnius > Rhodnius prolixus. The sequence continues at coordinate 612,548 of NW_027411636.1, read as the reverse complement.
CTATCGAGTAGTTATTGAGATATTTGAAGTAAAAGATTTCTTTTTTTCAAACGAAAACAAACTTTAACTCAATATATCTCGTTTCCTACTCGACAGATTTTTATTAAATTTTATACAATTAAAGACAATAGTGGTCTCCAAATACAAGAGAAATATAAAAAATATCTATCGAGTAGTTATTGAGATATTTGAAGTTAAAGATTTCTCTTTTTCAAACGGAAACAAACTTTAACTCAATATATCTCGTTTCCTACTCGACAGATTTTCATTAAATTTTATACAATTAAAGACAATAGTGGTCTCCAAATACAAGTGACATATAGACAAAATGTATCGAGTAGTTATTGAGATATTTGAAGTTAAAGATTTCTCTTTTTCAAACAGAAACAAACTTTAACTCAATATATCTCGTTTCCTACTCGACAGATTTTTATTAAATTTTATACAATTAAAGACAATAGTGGTCTTCAAATACAAGTGAAATATAAACAAAATCTATCAAGTAGTTATTGTGATATTTGAAGTTAAAGATTTCTCTTTTTCAAACGGAAACAAACTTTAACTCAATATATCTCCAAATACAAGTGAAATATAAACAATATCTATCGAGTAGTTATTGAGATATTTGAAGTTAAAGATTTCTCATTTTCAAACGGAAACAAACTTTAACTCAATATATCTCGTTTCCTACTCGACAGATTTTTATTAAATTTTATACAATTAAAGACAATAGTGGTCTCCAAATACAAGTGACATATAGACAAAATGTATCGAGTAGTTATTGAGATATTTGAAGTTAAAGATTTCTCTTTTTCAAACAGAAACAAACTTTAACTCAATATATCTCGTTTCCTACTCGACAGATTTTTATTAAATTTTATACAATTAAAGACAATAGTGGTCTCCAAATACAAGTGAAATATAAACAAAATCTATCGAGTAGTTATTGTGATATTTGAAGTTAAAGATTTCTCTTTTTCAAACGGAAACAAACTTTAACTCAATATATCTCGTTTCCTACTCGACAGAATTTTATTAAATTTTATACAATTAAAGACAATAGTGATCTCCAAATACAAGTGAAATATAAACAAAATCTATCGAGTAGTTATTGAGATATTTGAAGTTAAAGATTTCTCTTTATCAAACGGAAACAAACTTTAACTCAATATATCTCGTTTCCTACTCGACAGATTTTTATTAAATTTTATACAATTAAAGACAATAGTGGTCTCCAAATACAAGTGAAATATAAACAAAATCTATCGAGTAGTTATTGAGATATTTGAAGTTAAAGATTTCTCTTTATCAAACGGAAACAAACTTTAACTCAATATATCTCGTTTCCTACTCGACAGATTTTCATTAAATTTTACACAATTAAAGACAATAGAGGTCTCCAAATACAAGTAAAATATAAACAAAATCTATCGAGTAGTTATTGAGATATTTGAAGTTAAAGATTTCTCTTTTTCAAACGGAAACAAACTTTATCTCAATATATCTCCAAATACAAGTGAAATATAAACAATATCTATCGAGTAGTTATTGAGATATTTGAAGGTAAAGATTTCTCTTTTTCAAACGGAAACAAACTTTAACTCAATATATCTCGTTTCCTACTCGACAGATTTTTATTAAATTTTATACAATTAAAGACAATAGTGGTCTCCAAATACAAGTGAAATATAAACAAAATCTATCGAGTAGTTATTGAGATATTTGAAGTTAAACATTTCTCTTTTTCAAACGGAAACAAACTTTAACTCAATATATCTCGTTTCCTACTCGACAGATTTTTATTATATTTTATAGAATTGAAGACAATAGTGGTCTCCAAATACAAGTGAAATATAAACAAAATCTATCGAGTAGTTATTGAGATATTTGAAGTTAAAGATTTCTCTTTTTCAAACGGAAGCAAACATTAACTCAAAATATCTCGTTTCCTACTCGACAGATTTTTAATAAATTTTACAGAATTGAAGACAATAGTGGTCTCCAAATACAAGTGAAATATAAACAAAATCTATCGAGTAGTTATTGAGATATTTGAAGTAAAAGATTTCTTTTTTTCAAACGAAAACAAACTTTAACTCAATATATCTCGTTTCCTACTCGACAGATTTTTATTAAATTTTATACAATTAAAGACAATAGTGGTCTCCAAATACAAGAGAAATATAAAAAATATCTATCGAGTAGTTATTGAGATATTTGAAGTTAAAGATTTCTCTTTTTCAAACGGAAACAAACTTTAACTCAATATATCTCGTTTCCTACTCGACAGATTTTCATTAAATTTTATACAATTAAAGACAATAGTGGTCTCCAAATACAAGTGACATATAGACAAAATGTATCGAGTAGTTATTGAGATATTTGAAGTTAAAGATTTCTCTTTTTCAAACAGAAACAAACTTTAACTCAATATATCTCGTTTCCTACTCGACAGATTTTTATTAAATTTTATACAATTAAAGACAATAGTGGTCTTCAAATACAAGTGAAATATAAACAAAATCTATCGAGTAGTTATTGTGATATTTGAAGTTAAAGATTTCTCTTTTTCAAACGGAAACAAACTTTAACTCAATATATCTCGTTTCCTACTCGACAGATTTTTATTAAATTTTATACAATTAAAGACAATAGTGGTCTCCAAATACAAGTGAAATATAAACAAAATCTATCGAGTAGTTATTGAGATATTTGAAGTTAAAGATTTCTCTTTATCAAACAAAAACAAACTTTAACTCAATATATCTCGTTTCCTACTCGACAGATTTTCATTAAATTTTACACAATTAAAGACAATAGAGGTCTCCAAATACAAGTAAAATATAATCAAAATCTATCGAGTAGTTATTGAGATATTTGAAGTTAAAGATTTCTCTTTTTCAAACGGAAACAAACTTTAACTCAATATATCTCGTTTCATACTCGACAGATTTTTATTAAATTTTATACAATTAAAGACAATAGTGGTCTCCAAATAAAAGTGAAATATAAACAATATCTTTCGAGTAGTTATTGAAATATTTGAAGTTAAAGATTTCTCTTTTTCAAACGGAAACAAACTTTAACTCAATATATCTCGTTTCCTACTCGACAGATTTTTATTAAATTTTATACAATTAAAGACAATAGTGGTCTCCAAATAAAAGTGAAATATAAACAATATCTATCGAGTAGTTATTGAGATATTTGAAGTTAAAGATTTCTCTTTTTCAAACGGAAACAAACTTTAACTCAATATATCTCGTTTCCTACTCGACAGATTTTTATTAAATTTTATACAATTAAAGTAAATAGTGGTCTCCAAATACAAGTAAAATATAAACAAAATCTATCGAGTAGTTATTGAGATATTTGAAGTTAAAGATTTCTCTTTTTCAAACGGAAACAAACTTTAACTCAATATATCTCCAAATACAAGTGAAATATAAACAATATCTATCGAGTAGTTATTGAGATATTTGAAGTTAAAGATTTCTCTTTTTCAAACGGAAACAAACTTTAACTCAATATATCTCGTTTCCCACTCGACAGATTTTTATTAAATTATATACAATTAAAGACAATAGTGGTCTCCAAATAAAAGTGAAATATAAACAATATCTATCGAGTAGTTATTGAGATATTTGAAGTTAAAGATTTCTCTTTATCAAACGGAAACAAACTTTAACTCAATATATCTCGTTTCCTACTCGACAGATTTTTATTATATTTTATAGAATTGAAGACAATAGTGGTCTCCAAATACAAGTGAAATATAAACAAAATCTATCGAGTAGTTATTGAGATATTTGAAGTTAAAGATTTCTCTTTTTCAAACGGAAGCAAACATTAACTCAATATATCTCGTTTCCTACTCGACAGATTTTCATTAAATTTTATACAATTAAAGACAATAGTGGTCTCCAAATACAAGTGACATTGACAAAATGTATCTAGTAGTTATTGAGATATTTGAAGTTAAAGATTTCTCTTTTTCAAACAGAAACAAACTTTAACTCAATATATCTCGTTTCCTACTCGACAGATTTTTATTAAATTTTATACAATTAAAGACAATAGTGGTCTCCAAATACAAGTGAAATATAAACAAAATCTATTGAGTAGTTATTGTGATATTTGAAGTTAAAGATTTCTCTTTATCAAACGGAAACAAACTTTAACTCAATATATCTCGTTTCCTACTCGACAGATTTTCATTAAATTTTATACAATTAAAGACAATAGTGGTCTCCAAATACAAGTGACATATAGACAAAATGTATCGAGTAGTTATTGAGATATTTGAAGTTAAAGATTTTTCTTTTTCAAACAGAAACAAACTTTAACTCAATATATCTCGTTTCCTACTCGACAGATTTTTATTAAATTTTATACAATTAAAGACAATAGTGGTCTCCAAATACAAGTGAAATATAAACAAAATCTATCGAGTAGTTATTGTGATATTTGAAGTTAAAGATTTCTCTTTTTCAAACGGAAACAAACTTTAACTCAATATATCTCGTTTCCTACTCGACAGATTTTTATTAAATTTTATACAATTAAAGACAATAGTGGTCTCCAAATACAAGTGAAATATAAACAAAATCTATCGAGTAGTTATTGAGATATTTGAAGTTAAAGATTTCTCTTTATCAAACGGAAACAAACTTTAACTCAATATATCTCGTTTCCTACTCGACAGATTTTTATTAAATTTTATACAATTAAAGACAATAGTGGTCTCCAAATACAAGTGAAATATAAACAAAATCTATCGAGTAGTTATTGAGATATTTGAAGTTAAAGATTTCTCTTTATCAAACGGAAACAAACTTTAACTCAATATATCTCGTTTCCTACTCGACAGATTTTCATAAAATTTTACACAATTAAAGACAATAGAGGTCTCCAAATACAAGTAAAATATAAACAAAATCTATCGAGTAGTTATTGAGATATTTGAAGTTAAAGATTTCTCTTTTTCAAACGGAAACAAACTTTAACTCAATATATCTCCAAATACAAGTGAAATATAAACAATATCTATCGAGTAGTTATGGAGATATTTGAAGTTAAAGATTTCTCTTTTTCAAACGGAAACAAACTTTAACTCAATATATCTCGTTTCCTACTCGACAGATTTTTATTAAATTTTATACAATTAAAGACAATAGTGGTCTCCAAATAAAAGTGAAATATAAACAAAATCTATCGAGTAGTTATTGAGATATTTGAAGTTAAAGATTTCTCTTTTTCAAACGGAAGCAAACATTAACTCAAAATATCTCGTTTCCTACTCGACAGATTTTTAATAAATTTTACAGAATTGAAGACAATAGTGGTCTCCAAATACAAGTGAAATATAAACAAAATCTATCGAGTAGTTATTGAGATATTTGAAGTAAAAGATTTCTTTTTTTCAAACGGAAACAAACTTTAACTCAGTATATCTCGTTTCCTACTCGACAGATTTTTATTAAATTTTATACAATTAAAGACAATAGTGGTCTCCAAATACAAGAGAAATATAAAAAATATCTATCGAGTAGTTATTGAGATATTTGAAGTTAAAGATTTCTCTTTTTCAAACGGAAACAAACTTTAACTCAATATATCTCGTTTCCTACTCGACAGATTTTCATTAAATTTTATACAATTAAAGACAATAGTGGTCTCCAAATACAAGTGACATATAGACAAAATGTATCGAGTAGTTATTGAGATATTTGAAGTTAAAGATTTCTCTTTTTCAAACAGAAACAAAATTTAACTCAATATATCTCGTTTCCTACTCGACAGATTTTTATTAAATTTTATACAATTAAAGACAATAGTGGTCTCCAAATACATGTGAAATATAAACAAAATCTATCGAGTAGTTATTGTGATATTTGAAGTTAAAGATTTCTCTTTTTCAAACGGAAACAAACTTTAACTCAATATATCTCCAAATACAAGTGAAATATAAACAATATCTATCGAGTAGTTATTGAGATATTTGAAGTTAAAGATTTCTCATTTTCAAACGGAAACAAACTTTAACTCAATATATCTCGTTTCCTACTCGACAGATTTTTATTAAATTTTATACAATTAAAGACAATAGTGGTCTCCAAATACAAGTGACATATAGACAAAATGTATCGAGTAGTTATTGAGATATTTGAAGTTAAAGATTTCTCTTTTTCAAACAGAAACAAACTTTAACTCAATATATCTCGTTTCCTACTCGACAGATTTTTATTAAATTTTATACAATTAAAGACAATAGTGGTCTCCAAATACAAGTGAAATATAAACAAAATCTATCGAGTAGTTATTGTGATATTTGAAGTTAAAGATTTCTCTTTTTCAAACGGAAACAAACTTTAACTCAATATATCTCGTTTCCTACTCGACAGAATTTTATTAAATTTTATACAATTAAAGACAATAGTGATCTCCAAATACAAGTGAAATATAAACAAAATCTATCGAGTAGTTATTGAGATATTTGAAGTTAAAGATTTCTCTTTATCAAACGGAAACAAACTTTAACTCAATATATCTCGTTTCCTACTCGACAGATTTTTATTAAATTTTATACAATTAAAGACAATAGTGGTCTCCAAATACAAGTGAAATATAAACAAAATCTATCGAGTAGTTATTGAGATATTTGAAGTTAAAGATTTCTCTTTATCAAACGGAAACAAACTTTAACTCAATATATCTCGTTTCCTACTCGACAGATTTTCATTAAATTTTACACAATTAAAGACAATAGAGGTCTCCAAATACAAGTAAAATATAAACAAAATCTATCGAGTAGTTATTGAGATATTTGAAGTTAAAGATTTCTCTTTTTCAAACGGAAACAAACTTTATCTCAATATATCTCCAAATACAAGTGAAATATAAACAATATCTATCGAGTAGTTATTGAGATATTTGAAGGTAAAGATTTCTCTTTTTCAAACGGAAACAAACTTTAACTCAATATATCTCGTTTCCTACTCGACAGATTTTTATTAAATTTTATACAATTAAAGACAATAGTGGTCTCCAAATACAAGTGAAATATAAACAAAATCTATCGAGTAGTTATTGAGATATTTGAAGTTAAACATTTCTCTTTTTCAAACGGAAACAAACTTTAACTCAATATATCTCGTTTCCTACTCGACAGATTTTTATTATATTTTATAGAATTGAAGACAATAGTGGTCTCCAAATACAAGTGAAATATAAACAAAATCTATCGAGTAGTTATTGAGATATTTGAAGTTAAAGATTTCTCTTTTTCAAACGGAAGCAAACATTAACTCAAAATATCTCGTTTCCTACTCGACAGATTTTTAATAAATTTTACAGAATTGAAGACAATAGTGGTCTCCAAATACAAGTGAAATATAAACAAAATCTATCGAGTAGTTATTGAGATATTTGAAGTAAAAGATTTCTTTTTTTCAAACGAAAACAAACTTTAACTCAATATATCTCGTTTCCTACTCGACAGATTTTTATTAAATTTTATACAATTAAAGACAATAGTGGTCTCCAAATACAAGAGAAATATAAAAAATATCTATCGAGTAGTTATTGAGATATTTGAAGTTAAAGATTTCTCTTTTTCAAACGGAAACAAACTTTAACTCAATATATCTCGTTTCCTACTCGACAGATTTTCATTAAATTTTATACAATTAAAGACAATAGTGGTCTCCAAATACAAGTGACATATAGACAAAATGTATCGAGTAGTTATTGAGATATTTGAAGTTAAAGATTTCTCTTTTTCAAACAGAAACAAACTTTAACTCAATATATCTCGTTTCCTACTCGACAGATTTTTATTAAATTTTATACAATTAAAGACAATAGTGGTCTTCAAATACAAGTGAAATATAAACAAAATCTATCGAGTAGTTATTGTGATATTTGAAGTTAAAGATTTCTCTTTTTCAAACGGAAACAAACTTTAACTCAATATATCTCGTTTCCTACTCGACAGATTTTTATTAAATTTTATACAATTAAAGACAATAGTGGTCTCCAAATACAAGTGAAATATAAACAAAATCTATCGAGTAGTTATTGAGATATTTGAAGTTAAAGATTTCTCTTTATCAAACAAAAACAAACTTTAACTCAATATATCTCGTTTCCTACTCGACAGATTTTCATTAAATTTTACACAATTAAAGACAATAGAGGTCTCCAAATACAAGTAAAATATAATCAAAATCTATCGAGTAGTTATTGAGATATTTGAAGTTAAAGATTTCTCTTTTTCAAACGGAAACAAACTTTAACTCAATATATCTCGTTTCATACTCGACAGATTTTTATTAAATTTTATACAATTAAAGACAATAGTGGTCTCCAAATAAAAGTGAAATATAAACAATATCTTTCGAGTAGTTATTGAAATATTTGAAGTTAAAGATTTCTCTTTTTCAAACGGAAACAAACTTTAACTCAATATATCTCGTTTACTACTCGACAGATTTTTATTAAATTTTATACAATTAAAGACAATAGTGGTCTCCAAATAAAAGTGAAATATAAACAATATCTATCGAGTAGTTATTGAGATATTTGAAGTTAAAGATTTCTCTTTTTCAAACGGAAACAAACTTTAACTCAATATATCTCGTTTCCTACTCGACAGATTTTTATTAAATTTTATACAATTAAAGTAAATAGTGGTCTCCAAATACAAGTAAAATATAAACAAAATCTATCGAGTAGTTATTGAGATATTTGAAGTTAAAGATTTCTCTTTTTCAAACGGAAACAAACTTTAACTCAATATATCTCCAAATACAAGTGAAATATAAACAATATCTATCGAGTAGTTATTGAGATATTTGAAGTTAAAGATTTCTCTTTTTCAAACGGAAACAAACTTTAACTCAATATATCTCGTTTCCCACTCGACAGATTTTTATTAAATTATATACAATTAAAGACAATAGTGGTCTCCAAATAAAAGTGAAATATAAACAATATCTATCGAGTAGTTATTGAGATATTTGAAGTTAAAGATTTCTCTTTATCAAACGGAAACAAACTTTAACTCAATATATCTCGTTTCCTACTCGACAGATTTTTATTATATTTTATAGAATTGAAGACAATAGTGGTCTCCAAATACAAGTGAAATATAAACAAAATCTATCGAGTAGTTATTGAGATATTTGAAGTTAAAGATTTCTCTTTTTCAAACGGAAGCAAACATTAACTCAATATATCTCGTTTCCTACTCGACAGATTTTCATTAAATTTTATACAATTAAAGACAATAGTGGTCTCCAAATACAAGTGACATTGACAAAATGTATCTAGTAGTTATTGAGATATTTGAAGTTAAAGATTTCTCTTTTTCAAACAGAAACAAACTTTAACTCAATATATCTCGTTTCCTACTCGACAGATTTTTATTAAATTTTATACAATTAAAGACAATAGTGGTCTCCAAATACAAGTGAAATATAAACAAAATCTATTGAGTAGTTATTGTGATATTTGAAGTTAAAGATTTCTCTTTATCAAACGGAAACAAACTTTAACTCAATATATCTCGTTTCCTACTCGACAGATTTTCATTAAATTTTATACAATTAAAGACAATAGTGGTCTCCAAATACAAGTGACATATAGACAAAATGTATCGAGTAGTTATTGAGATATTTGAAGTTAAAGATTTTTCTTTTTCAAACAGAAACAAACTTTAACTCAATATATCTCGTTTCCTACTCGACAGATTTTTATTAAATTTTATACAATTAAAGACAATAGTGGTCTCCAAATACAAGTGAAATATAAACAAAATCTATCGAGTAGTTATTGTGATATTTGAAGTTAAAGATTTCTCTTTTTCAAACGGAAACAAACTTTAACTCAATATATCTCCAAATACAAGTGAAATATAAACAATATCTATCGAGTAGTTATTGAGATATTTGAAGTTAAAGATTTCTCATTTTCAAACGGAAACAAACTTTAACTCAATATATCTCGTTTCCTACTCGACAGATTTTTATTAAATTTTATACAATTAAAGACAATAGTGGTCTCCAAATACAAGTGACATATAGACAAAATGTATCGAGTAGTTATTGAGATATTTGAAGTTAAAGATTTCTCTTTTTCAAACAGAAACAAACTTTAACTCAATATATCTCGTTTCCTACTCGACAGATTTTTATTAAATTTTATACAATTAAAGACAATAGTGGTCTCCAAATACAAGTGAAATATAAACAAAATCTATCGAGTAGTTATTGTGATATTTGAAGTTAAAGATTTCTCTTTTTCAAACGGAAACAAACTTTAACTCAATATATCTCGTTTCCTACTCGACAGAATTTTATTAAATTTTATACAATTAAAGACAATAGTGATCTCCAAATACAAGTGAAATATAAACAAAATCTATCGAGTAGTTATTGAGATATTTGAAGTTAAAGATTTCTCTTTATCAAACGGAAACAAACTTTAACTCAATATATCTCGTTTCCTACTCGACAGATTTTTATTAAATTTTATACAATTAAAGACAATAGTGGTCTCCAAATACAAGTGAAATATAAACAAAATCTATCGAGTAGTTATTGAGATATTTGAAGTTAAAGATTTCTCTTTATCAAACGGAAACAAACTTTAACTCAATATATCTCGTTTCCTACTCGACAGATTTTCATTAAATTTTACACAATTAAAGACAATAGAGGTCTCCAAATACAAGTAAAATATAAACAAAATCTATCGAGTAGTTATTGAGATATTTGAAGTTAAAGATTTCTCTTTTTCAAACGGAAACAAACTTTATCTCAATATATCTCCAAATACAAGTGAAATATAAACAATATCTATCGAGTAGTTATTGAGATATTTGAAGGTAAAGATTTCTCTTTTTCAAACGGAAACAAACTTTAACTCAATATATCTCGTTTCCTACTCGACAGATTTTTATTAAATTTTATACAATTAAAGACAATAGTGGTCTCCAAATACAAGTGAAATATAAACAAAATCTATCGAGTAGTTATTGAGATATTTGAAGTTAAACATTTCTCTTTTTCAAACGGAAACAAACTTTAACTCAATATATCTCGTTTCCTACTCGACAGATTTTCATTAAATTTTATACAATTAAAGACAATAGTGGTCTCCAAATACAAGTGACATATAGACAAAATGTATCGAGTAGTTATTGAGATATTTGAAGTTAAAGATTTCTCTTTTTCAAACAGAAACAAACTTTAACTCAATATATCTCGTTTCCTACTCGACAGATTTTTATTAAATTTTATACAATTAAAGACAATAGTGGTCTTCAAATACAAGTGAAATATAAACAAAATCTATCGAGTAGTTATTGTGATATTTGAAGTTAAAGATTTCTCTTTTTCAAACGGAAACAAACTTTAACTCAATATATCTCGTTTCCTACTCGACAGATTTTTATTAAATTTTATACAATTAAAGACAATAGTGGTCTCCAAATACAAGTGAAATATAAACAAAATCTATCGAGTAGTTATTGAGATATTTGAAGTTAAAGATTTCTCTTTATCAAACAAAAACAAACTTTAACTCAATATATCTCGTTTCCTACTCGACAGATTTTCATTAAATTTTACACAATTAAAGACAATAGAGGTCTCCAAATACAAGTAAAATATAATCAAAATCTATCGAGTAGTTATTGAGATATTTGAAGTTAAAGATTTCTCTTTTTCAAACGGAAACAAACTTTAACTCAATATATCTCGTTTCATACTCGACAGATTTTTATTAAATTTTATACAATTAAAGACAATAGTGGTCTCCAAATAAAAGTGAAATATAAACAATATCTTTCGAGTAGTTATTGAAATATTTGAAGTTAAAGATTTCTCTTTTTCAAACGGAAACAAACTTTAACTCAATATATCTCGTTTCCTACTCGACAGATTTTTATTAAATTTTATACAATTAAAGACAATAGTGGTCTCCAAATAAAAGTGAAATATAAACAATATCTATCGAGTAGTTATTGAGATATTTGAAGTTAAAGATTTCTCTTTTTCAAACGGAAACAAACTTTAACTCAATATATCTCGTTTCCTACTCGACAGATTTTTATTAAATTTTATACAATTAAAGTAAATAGTGGTCTCCAAATACAAGTAAAATATAAACAAAATCTATCGAGTAGTTATTGAGATATTTGAAGTTAAAGATTTCTCTTTTTCAAACGGAAACAAACTTTAACTCAATATATCTCCAAATACAAGTGAAATATAAACAATATCTATCGAGTAGTTATTGAGATATTTGAAGTTAAAGATTTCTCTTTTTCAAACGGAAACAAACTTTAACTCAATATATCTCGTTTCCCACTCGACAGATTTTTATTAAATTATATACAATTAAAGACAATAGTGGTCTCCAAATAAAAGTGAAATATAAACAATATCTATCGAGTAGTTATTGAGATATTTGAAGTTAAAGATTTCTCTTTATCAAACGGAAACAAACTTTAACTCAATATATCTCGTTTCCTACTCGACAGATTTTTATTATATTTTATAGAATTGAAGACAATAGTGGTCTCCAAATACAAGTGAAATATAAACAAAATCTATCGAGTAGTTATTGAGATATTTGAAGTTAAAGATTTCTCTTTTTCAAACGGAAGCAAACATTAACTCAATATATCTCGTTTCCTACTCGACAGATTTTCATTAAATTTTATACAATTAAAGACAATAGTGGTCTCCAAATACAAGTGACATTGACAAAATGTATCTAGTAGTTATTGAGATATTTGAAGTTAAAGATTTCTCTTTTTCAAACAGAAACAAACTTTAACTCAATATATCTCGTTTCCTACTCGACAGATTTTTATTAAATTTTATACAATTAAAGACAATAGTGGTCTCCAAATACAAGTGAAATATAAACAAAATCTATTGAGTAGTTATTGTGATATTTGAAGTTAAAGATTTCTCTTTATCAAACGGAAACAAACTTTAACTCAATATATCTCGTTTCCTACTCGACAGATTTTCATTAAATTTTATACAATTAAAGACAATAGTGGTCTCCAAATACAAGTGACATATAGACAAAATGTATCGAGTAGTTATTGAGATATTTGAAGTTAAAGATTTTTCTTTTTCAAACAGAAACAAACTTTAACTCAATATATCTCGTTTCCTACTCGACAGATTTTTATTAAATTTTATACAATTAAAGACAATAGTGGTCTCCAAATACAAGTGAAATATAAACAAAATCTATCGAGTAGTTATTGTGATATTTGAAGTTAAAGATTTCTATTTTTCAAACGGAAACAAACTTTAACTCAATATATCTCGTTTCCTACTCGACAGATTTTTATTAAATTTTATACAATTAAAGACAATAGTGGTCTCCAAATACAAGTGAAATATAAACAAAATCTATCGAGTAGTTATTGAGATATTTGAAGTTAAAGATTTCTCTTTATCAAACGGAAACAAACTTTAACTCAATATATCTCGTTTCCTACTCGACAGATTTTTATTAAATTTTATACAATTAAAGACAATAGTGGTCTCCAAATACAAGTGAAATATAAACAAAATCTATCGAGTAGTTATTGAGATATTTGAAGTTAAAGATTTCTCTTTATCAAACGGAAACAAACTTTAACTCAATATATCTCGTTTCCTACTCGACAGATTTTCATAAAATTTTACACAATTAAAGACAATAGAGGTCTCCAAATACAAGTAAAATATAAACAAAATCTATCGAGTAGTTATTGAGATATTTGAAGTTAAAGATTTCTCTTTTTCAAACGGAAACAAACTTTAACTCAATATATCTCCAAATACAAGTGAAATATAAACAATATCTATCGAGTAGTTATGGAGATATTTGAAGTTAAAGATTTCTCTTTTTCAAACGGAAACAAACTTTAACTCAATATATCTCGTTTCCTACTCGACAGATTTTTATTAAATTTTATACAATTAAAGACAATAGTGGTCTCCAAATAAAAGTGAAATATAAACAAAATCTATCGAGTAGTTATTGAGATATTTGAAGTTAAAGATTTCTCTTTTTCAAACGGAAGCAAACATTAACTCAAAATATCTCGTTTCCTACTCGACAGATTTTTAATAAATTTTAAAGAATTGAAGACAATAGTGGTCTCCAAATACAAGTGAAATATAAACAAAATCTATCGAGTAGTTATTGAGATATTTGAAGTAAAAGATTTCTTTTTTTCAAACGGAAACAAACTTTAACTCAATATATCTCGTTTCCTACTCGACAGATTTTTATTAAATTTTATACAATTAAAGACAATAGTGGTCTCCAAATACAAGAGAAATATAAAAAATATCTATCGAGTAGTTATTGAGATATTTGAAGTTAAAGATTTCTCTTTTTCAAACGGAAACAAACTTTAACTCAATATATCTCGTTTCCTACTCGACAGATTTTCATTAAATTTTATACAATTAAAGACAATAGTGGTCTCCAAATACAAGTGACATATAGACAAAATGTATCGAGTAGTTATTGAGATATTTGAAGTTAAAGATTTCTCTTTTTCAAACAGAAACAAAATTTAACTCAATATATCTCGTTTCCTACTCGACAGATTTTTATTAAATTTTATACAATTAAAGACAATAGTGGTCTCCAAATACATGTGAAATATAAACAAAATCTATCGAGTAGTTATTGTGATATTTGAAGTTAAAGATTTCTCTTTTTCAAACGGAAACAAACTTTAACTCAATATATCTCGTTTCCTACTCGACAGATTTTTATTAAATTTTATACAATTAAAGACAATAGTGGACTCCAAATACAAGTGAAATATAAACAAAATCTATCGAGTAGTTATTGAGATATTTGAAGTTAAAGATTTCTCTTTATCAAACGGAAACAAACTTTAACTCAATATATCTCGTTTCCTACTCGACAGATTTTCATTAAATTTTACACAATTAAAGACAATAGAGGTCTCCAAATACAAGTAAAATATAATCAAAATCTATCGAGTAGTTATTGAGATATTTGAAGTTAAAGATTTCTCTTTTTCAAACGGAAACAAACTTTAACTCAATATATCTCCAAATACAAGTGAAATATAAACAAAATCTATCGAGTAGTTATTGAGATATTTCAAGTTAAAGATTTCTCTTTTTCAAACGGAAACAAACTTTAACTCAATATATCTCGTTTCATACTCGACAGATTTTTATTAAATTTTATACAATTAAAGACAATAGTGGTCTCCAAATAAAAGTGAAATATAAACAATATCTTTCGAGTAGTTATTGAAATATTTGAAGTTAAAGATTTCTCTTTTTCAAACGGAAACAAACTTTAACTCAATATATCTCGTTTCCTACTCGACAGATTTTTATTAAATTTTATACAATTAAAGACAATAGTGGTCTCCAAATAAAAGTGAAATATAAACAATATCTATCGAGTAGTTATTGAGATATTTGAAGTTAAAGATTTCTCTTTTTCAAACGGAAACAAACTTTAACTCAATATATCTCGTTTCCTACTCGACAGATTTTTATTAAATTTTATACAATTAAAGTAAATAGTAGTCTCCAAATACAAGTAAAATTTAAACAAAATCTATCGAGTAGTTATTGAGATATTTGAAGTTGAAGATTTCTCTTTTTCAAACGGAAACAAACTTTAACTCAATATATCTCCAAATACAAGTGAAATATAAACAATATCTATCGAGTAGTTATTGAGATATTTGAAGTTAAAGATTTCTCTTTTTCAAACGGAAACAAACTTTAACTCAATATATCTCGTTTCCTACTCGACAGATTTTTATTAAATTATATACAATTAAAGACAATAGTGGTCTCCAAATAAAAGTGAAATATAAACAATATCTATCGAGTAGTTATTGAGATATTTGAAGTTAAAGATTTCTCTTTATCAAACGGAAACAAACTTTAACTCAATATATCTCGTTTCCTACTCGACAGATTTTTATTATATTTTATAGAATTGAAGACAATAGTGGTCTCCAAATACAAGTGAAATATAAACAAAATCTATCGAGTAGTTATTGAGATATTTGAAGTTAAAGATTTCTCTTTTTCAAACGGAAGCAAACATTAACTCAATATATCTCGTTTCCTACTCGACAGATTTTCATTAAATTTTATACAATTAAAGACAATAGTGGTCTCCAAATACAAGTGAAATATAAACAAAATCTATCGAGTAGTTATTGAGATATTTGAAGTTAAAGATTTCTCTTTTTCAAACGGAAACAAATTTTTTACTCAATATATCCCGTTTCCTACTCGACAGATTTTCATTAAATTTTACACAATTAAAGACAATAGAGGTCTCCAAATACAAGTAAAATATAAACAAAATCTATCAAATAATTATTGAGATATTTGAAGTTAAAGATTTCTCTTTTTCAAACGGAAGCAAACATTAACTCAATATATCTCGTTTCCTACTCGACAGATTTTCATTAAATTTTACACAATTAAAGACAATAGTGGTCTCCAAATACAAGTGAAATATAAACAAAATCTATCAAGTAGTTATTGAGATATTTGATGTTAAAAATTTCTCTTTATCAAACGGAAACAAACTTTAACTCAATATATCTGGTTTCCTACTCGACAGATTTTCATTAAATTTTACACAATTAAAGACAATAGTGGTCTCCAAATACAAGTGAAATATAAACAAAATCTATCAAGTAGTTATTGAGATATTTGAAGTTAAAGATTTCTCTTTTTCAAACGGAAGCAAACATTAACTCAAAATATCTCGTTTCCTACTCGACAGATTTTTAATAAATTTTATAGAATTGAAGACAATAGTGGTCTCCAAATACAAGTGAAATATAAGGAAAATCTATCGAGTAGTTATTGAGATATTTGAAGTTAAAGATTTCTTTTTTTCAAACGGAAACAAACTTTAACTCAATATATCTCGTTTCCTACTCGACAGATTTTTATTAAATTTTATACAATTAAAGACAATAGTGGTCTCCAAATAAAAGTGAAATATAAACAATATCTATCGAGTAGTTATTGAGATATTTGAAGTTAAAGATTTCTCTTTTTCAAACGGAAACAAACTTTAACTCAATATATCTCGTTTCCTACTCGACAGATTTTCATAAAATTTTACACAATTAAAGACAATAGAGGTCTCCAAATACAAGTAAAATATAAACAAAATCTATCGAGTAGTTATTGAGATATTTGAAGTTAAAGATTTCTCTTTTTCAAACGGAAACAAACTTTAACTCAATATATCTCCAAATACAAGTGAAATATAAACAATATCTATCGAGTAGTTATGGAGATATTTGAAGTTAAAGATTTCTCTTTTTCAAACGGAAACAAACTTTAACTCAATATATCTCGTTTCCTACTCGACAGATTTTTATTAAATTTTATACAATTAAAGACAATAGTGGTCTCCAAATAAAAGTGAAATATAAACAAAATCTATCGAGTAGTTATTGAGATATTTGAAGTTAAAGATTTCTCTTTTTCAAACGGAAGCAAACATTAACTCAAAATATCTCGTTTCCTACTCGACAGATTTTTAATAAATTTTACAGAATTGAAGACAATAGTGGTCTCCAAATACAAGTGAAATATAAACAAAATCTATCGAGTAGTTATTGAGATATTTGAAGTAAAAGATTTCTTTTTTTCAAACGGAAACAAACTTTAACTCAATATATCTCGTTTCCTACTCGACAGATTTTTATTAAATTTTATACAATTAAAGACAATAGTGGTCTCCAAATACAAGAGAAATATAAAAAATATCTATCGAGTAGTTATTGAGATATTTGAAGTTAAAGATTTCTCTTTTTCAAACGGAAACAAACTTTAACTCAATATATCTCGTTTCCTACTCGACAGATTTTCATTAAATTTTATACAATTAAAGACAATAGTGGTCTCCAAATACAAGTGACATATAGACAAAATGTATCGAGTAGTTATTGAGATATTTGAAGTTAAAGATTTCTCTTTTTCAAACAGAAACAAAATTTAACTCAATATATCTCGTTTCCTACTCGACAGATTTTTATTAAATTTTATACAATTAAAGACAATAGTGGTCTCCAAATACATGTGAAATATAAACAAAATCTATCGAGTAGTTATTGTGATATTTGAAGTTAAAGATTTCTCTTTTTCAAACGGAAACAAACTTTAACTCAATATATCTCGTTTCCTACTCGACAGATTTTTATTAAATTTTATACAATTAAAGACAATAGTGGACTCCAAATACAAGTGAAATATAAACAAAATCTATCGAGTAGTTATTGAGATATTTGAAGTTAAAGATTTCTCTTTATCAAACGGAAACAAACTTTAACTCAATATATCTCGTTTCCTACTCGACAGATTTTCATTAAATTTTACACAATTAAAGACAATAGAGGTCTCCAAATACAAGTAAAATATAATCAAAATCTATCGAGTAGTTATTGAGATATTTGAAGTTAAAGATTTCTCTTTTTCAAACGGAAACAAACTTTAACTCAATATATCTCCAAATACAAGTGAAATATAAACAAAATCTATCGAGTAGTTATTGAGATATTTCAAGTTAAAGATTTCTCTTTTTCAAACGGAAACAAACTTTAACTCAATATATCTCGTTTCATACTCGACAGATTTTTATTAAATTTTATACAATTAAAGACAATAGTGGTCTCCAAATAAAAGTGAAATATAAACAATATCTTTCGAGTAGTTATTGAAATATTTGAAGTTAAAGATTTCTCTTTTTCAAACGGAAACAAACTTTAACTCAATATATCTCGTTTCCTACTCGACAGATTTTTATTAAATTTTATACAATTAAAGACAATAGTGGTCTCCAAATAAAAGTGAAATATAAACAATATCTATCGAGTAGTTATTGAGATATTTGAAGTTAAAGATTTCTCTTTTTCAAACGGAAACAAACTTTAACTCAATATATCTCGTTTCCTACTCGACAGATTTTTATTAAATTTTATACAATTAAAGTAAATAGTAGTCTCCAAATACAAGTAAAATTTAAACAAAATCTATCGAGTAGTTATTGAGATATTTGAAGTTGAAGATTTCTCTTTTTCAAACGGAAACAAACTTTAACTCAATATATCTCCAAATACAAGTGAAATATAAACAATATCTATCGAGTAGTTATTGAGATATTTGAAGTTAAAGATTTCTCTTTTTCAAACGGAAACAAACTTTAACTCAATATATCTCGTTTCCTACTCGACAGATTTTTATTAAATTATATACAATTAAAGACAATAGTGGTCTCCAAATAAAAGTGAAATATAAACAATATCTATCGAGTAGTTATTGAGATATTTGAAGTTAAAGATTTCTCTTTATCAAACGGAAACAAACTTTAACTCAATATATCTCGTTTCCTACTCGACAGATTTTTATTATATTTTATAGAATTGAAGACAATAGTGGTCTCCAAATACAAGTGAAATATAAACAAAATCTATCGAGTAGTTATTGAGATATTTGAAGTTAAAGATTTCTCTTTTTCAAACGGAAGCAAACATTAACTCAATATATCTCGTTTCCTACTCGACAGATTTTCATTAAATTTTATACAATTAAAGACAATAGTGGTCTCCAAATACAAGTGACATTGACAAAATGTATCTAGTAGTTATTGAGATATTTGAAGTTAAAGATTTCTCTTTATCAAACGGAAACAAACTTTAACTCAATATATCTCGTTTCCTACTCGACAGATTTTCATTAAATTTTACACAATTAAAGACAATAGAGGTCTCCAAATACAAGTAAAATATAAACAAAATCTATCGAGTAGTTATTGAGATATTTGAAGTTAAAGATTTCTCTTTTTCAAACGGAAACAAACATTAACTCAATATATCTCGTTTCCTACTCGACAGATTTTTATTAAATTTTATACAATTAAAGACAATAGTGGTCTCCAAATACAAGTGAAATATAAACAAAATCTATCGAGTAGTTATTGAGATATTTGAAGTTAAAGATTTCTCTTTTTCAAACGGAAACAAATTTTTTACTCAATATATCCCGTTTCCTACTCGACAGATTTTCATTAAATTTTACACAATTAAAGACAATAGAGGTCTCCAAATACAAGTAAAATATAAACAAAATCTATCAAATAATTATTGAGATATTTGAAGTTAAAGATTTCTCTTTTTCAAACGGAAGCAAACATTAACTCAATATATCTCGTTTCCTACTCGACAGATTTTCATTAAATTTTACACAATTAAAGACAATAGTGGTCTCCAAATACAAGTGAAATATAAACAAAATCTATCAAGTAGTTATTGAGATATTTGATGTTAAAAATTTCTCTTTATCAAACGGAAACAAACTTTAACTCAATATATCTGGTTTCCTACTCGACAGATTTTCATTAAATTTTACACAATTAAAGACAATAGTGGTCTCCAAATACAAGTGAAATATAAACAAAATCTATCAAGTAGTTATTGAGATATTTGAAGTTAAAGATTTCTCTTTTTCAAACGGAAGCAAACATTAACTCAAAATATCTCGTTTCCTACTCGACAGATTTTTAATAAATTTTATAGAATTGAAGACAATAGTGGTCTCCAAATACAAGTGAAATATAAGGAAAATCTATCGAGTAGTTATTGAGATATTTGAAGTTAAAGATTTCTTTTTTTCAAACGGAAACAAACTTTAACTCAATATATCTCGTTTCCTACTCGACAGATTTTTATTAAATTTTATACAATTAAAGACAATAGTGGTCTCCAAATAAAAGTGAAATATAAACAATATCTATCGAGTAGTTATTGAGATATTTGAAGTTAAAGATTTCTCTTTTTCAAACGGAAACAAACTTTAACTCAATATATCTCGTTTCCTACTCGACAGATTTTTATTATATTTTATAGAATTGAAGACAATAGTGGTCTCCAAATACAAGTGAAATATAAACAAAATCTATCAAGTAGTTATTGAGATATTTGAAGTTAAAGATTTCTCTTTTTCAAACGGAAGCAAACATTAACTCAAAATATCTCGTTTCCTACTCGACAGATTTTTAATAAATTTTATAGAATTGAAGACAATAGTGGTCTCCAAATACAAGTGAAATATAAGGAAAATCTATCGAGTAGTTATTGAGATATTTCAAGTTAAAGATTTCTCTTTTTCAAACGGATACAAACTTTAACTCAATATATCTCGTTTCCTACTCGACAGATTTTTATTAAATTTTATACAATTAAAGACAATAGTGGTCTCCAAATACAAGTGAAATATAAACAATATCTATCGAGTAGTTATTGAGATATTTGAAGTTAAAGATTTCTCTTTTTCAAACGGAAACAAACTTTAACTCAATATATCTCGTTTCCTACTCGACAGATTTTTATTAAATTTTATACAATTAAAGTAAATAGTGGTCTCCAAATACAAGTAAAATATAAACAAAATCTATCGAGTAGTTATTGAGATATTTGAAGTTAAAGATTTCTCTTTTTCAAACGGAAACAAACTTTAACTCAATATATCTCGTTTCCTACTCGACAGATTTTTATTAAATTTTATACAATTAAAGACAATAGTGGTCTCCAAATAAAAGTGAAATATAAACAATATCTATCGAGTAGTTATTGAGATATTTGAAGTTAAAGATTTCTCTTTTTCAAACGGAAACAAACTTTAACTCAATATATCTCGTTTCCTACTCGACAGATTTTTATTAAATTTTATACAATTAAAGTAAATAGTGGTCTCCAAATACAAGTGAAATATAAACAAAATCTATCGAGTAGTTATTGAGATATTTGAAGTTAAAGATTTCTTTTTTTCAAACGGAAACAAACTTTAACTCAATATATCTCGTTTCCTACTCGACAGATTTTTATTATATTTTATAGAATTGAAGACAATAGTGGTCTCCAAATACAAGTGAAATATAAACAAAATCTATCAAGTAGTTATTGAGATATTTGAAGTTAAAGATTTCTCTTTTTCAAACGGAAGCAAACATTAACTCAAAATATCTCGTTTCCTACTCGACAGATTTTTAATAAATTTTATAGAATTGAAGACAATAGTGGTCTCCAAATACAAGTGAAATATAAGGAAAATCTATCGAGTAGTTATTGAGATATTTGAAGTTAAAGATTTCTTTTTTTCAAACGGAAACAATCTTTAACTCAATATATCTCGTTTCCTACTCGACAGATCTTTATTAAATTTTATACTATTAAAGACAATAGGGGTCTCCAAATACAAGTGAAATATAAACAAAATCTATCGAGTAGTTATTGAGATATTTGAAGTTAAAGATTTCTCTTTTTCAAACGGAAACAAACTTTAACTCAATATATCTCGTTTCCTACTCGACAGATTTTTATTATATTTTATAGAATTGAAGACAATAGTGGTCTCCAAATACAAGTGAAATATAAACAAAATCTATCGAGTAGTTATTGAGATATTTGAAGTTAAAGATTTCTCTTTTTCAAACGGAAGCAAACATTAACTCAAAATATCTCGTTTCCTACTCGACAGATTTTTAATAAATTTTACAGAATCGAAGACAATAGTGGTCTCCAAATACAAGTGAAATATAAACAAAATCTATCGAGTAGTTATTGAGATATTTGAAGTTAAAGATTTCTTTTTTTCAAACGGAAACAAACTTTAACTCAATATATCTCGTTTCCTACTCGACAGATTTTTAATAAATTTTACAGAATTGAAGACAATAGTGGTCTCCAAATACAAGTGAAATATAAACAAAATCTATCGAGTAGTTATTGAGATATTTGAAGTTAAAGATTTCTTTTTTTCAAACGGAAACAAACTTTAACTCAATATATCTCGTTTCCTACTCGACAGATTTTTATTAAATTTTATACAATTAAAGACAATAGTGATCTCCAAATACAAGTGAAATATAAAAAATATCTATCGAGTAGTTATTGAGATATTTGAAGTTAAAGATTTCTCTTTTTCAAACGGAAACAAACTTTAACTCAAGATATCTCGTTTCCTACTCGACAGATTTTTAATAAATTTTATAGAATTGAAGACAATAGTGGTCTCCAAATACAAGTGAAATATAAGGAAAATCTATCGAGTAGTTATTGAGATATTTCAAGTTAAAGATTTCTCTTTTTCAAACGGATACAAACTTTAACTCAATATATCTCGTTTCATACTCGACAGATTTTTATTAAATTTTATACAATTAAAGACAATAGTGGTCTCCAAATAAAAGTGAAATATAAACAATATCTATCGAGTAGTTATTGAGATATTTGAAGTTAAAGATTTCTCTTTTTCAAACGGAAACAAACTTTAACTCAATATATCTCGTTTCCTACTCGACAGATTTTTATTAAATTTTATACAATTAAAGACAATAGTGGTCTCCAAATAAAAGTGAAATATAAACAATATCTATCGAGTAGTTATTGAGATATTTGAAGTTAAAGATTTCTCTTTTTCAAACGGAAACAAACTTTAACTCAATATATCTCGTTTCCTACTCGACAGATTTTTATTAAATTTTATACAATTAAAGTAAATAGTGGTCTCCAAATACAAGTAAAATATAAACAAAATCTATCGAGTAGTTATTGAGATATTTGAAGTTAAAGATTTCTCTTTTTCAAACGGAAACAAACTTTAACTCAATATATCTCCAAATACAAGTGAAATATAAACAAAATCTATCGAGTAGTTATTGAGATATTTCAAGTTAAAGATTTCTCTTTTTCAAACGGAAACAAATTTTAACTCAATATATCTCGTTTCATACTCGACAGATTTTTATTAAATTTTATACAATTAAAGACAATAGTGGTCTCCAAATAAAAGTGAAATATAAACAATATCTATCGAGTAGTTATTGAGATATTTGAAGTTAAAGATTTCTCTTTTTCAAACGGAAACAAACTTTAACTCAATATATCTCGTTTCCTACTCGACAGATTTTTAATAAATTTTATAGAATTGAAGACAATAGTGGTCTCCAAATACAAGTGAAATATAAGGAAAATCTATCGAGTAGTTATTGAGATATTTCAAGTTAAAGATTTCTCTTTTTCAAACGGATACAAACTTTAACTCAATATATCTCGTTTCATACTCGACAGATTTTTATTAAATTTTATACAATTAAAGACAATAGTGGTCTCCAAATAAAAGTGAAATATAAACAATATCTATCGAGTAGTTATTGAGATATTTGAAGTTAAAGATTTCTCTTTTTCAAACGGAAACAAACTTTAACTCAATATATCTCGTTTCCTACTCGACAGATTTTTATTAAATTTTATACAATTAAAGACAATAGTGGTCTCCAAATAAAAGTGAAATATAAACAATATCTATCGAGTAGTTATTGAGATATTTGAAGTTAAAGATTTCTCTTTTTCAAACGGAAACAAACTTTAACTCAATATATCTCGTTTCCTACTCGACAGATTTTTATTAAATTTTATACAATTAAAGTAAATAGTGGTCTCCAAATACAAGTAAAATATAAACAAAATCTATCGAGTAGTTATTGAGATATTTGAAGTTAAAGATTTCTCTTTTTCAAACGGAAACAAACTTTAACTCAATATATCTCCAAATACAAGTGAAATATAAACAAAATCTATCGAGTAGTTATTGAGATATTTCAAGTTAAAGATTTCTCTTTTTCAAACGGAAACAAATTTTAACTCAATATATCTCGTTTCATACTCGACAGATTTTTATTAAATTTTATACAATTAAAGACAATAGTGGTCTCCAAATAAAAGTGAAATATAAACAATATCTATCGAGTAGTTATTGAGATATTTGAAGTTAAAGATTTCTCTTTTTCAAACGGAAACAAACTTTAACTCAATATATCTCGTTTCCTACTCGACAGATTTTTATTAAATTTTATACAATTAAAGACAATAGTGGTCTCCAAATAAAAGTGAAATATAAACAATATCTATCGAGTAGTTATTGAGATATTTGAAGTTAAAGATTTCTCTTTTTCAAACGGAAACAAACTTTAACTCAATATATCTCGTTTCCTACTCGACAGATTTTTATTAAATTTTATACAATTAAAGTAAATAGTGGTCTCCAAATACAATTTAAATATAAACAAAATCTATCGAGTAGTTATTGAGATATTTGAAGTTAAAGATTTCTTTTTTTCAAACGGAAACAAACTTTAACTCAATATATCTCGTTTCCTACTCGACAGATTTTTATTATATTTTATAGAATTGAAGACAATAGTGGTCTCCAAATACAAGTGAAATATAAACAAAATCTATCAAGTAGTTATTGAGATATTTGAAGTTAAAGATTTCTCTTTTTCAAACGGAAGCAAACATTAACTCAAAATATCTCGTTTCCTACTCGACAGATTTTTAATAAATTTTATAGAATTGAAGACAATAGTGGTCTCCAAATACAAGTGAAATATAAGGAAAATCTATCGAGTAGTTATTGAGATATTTGAAGTTAAAGATTTCTTTTTTTCAAACGGAAACAATCTTTAACTCAATATATCTCGTTTCCTACTCGACAGATCTTTATTAAATTTTATACTATTAAAGACAATAGGGGTCTCCAAATACAAGTGAAATATAAACAAAATCTATCGAGTAGTTATTGAGATATTTGAAGTTAAAGATTTCTCTTTTTCAAACGGAAACAAACTTTAACTCAATATATCTCGTTTCCTACTCGACAGATTTTTATTATATTTTATAGAATTGAAGACAATAGTGGTCTCCAAATACAAGTGAAATATAAACAAAATCTATCGAGTAGTTATTGAGATATTTGAAGTTAAAGATTTCTCTTTTTCAAACGGAAGCAAACATTAACTCAAAATATCTCGTTTCCTACTCGACAGATTTTTAATAAATTTTACAGAATCGAAGACAATAGTGGTCTCCAAATACAAGTGAAATATAAACAAAATCTATCGAGTAGTTATTGAGATATTTGAAGTTAAAGATTTCTTTTTTTCAAACGGAAACAAACTTTAACTCAATATATCTCGTTTCCTACTCGACAGATTTTTAATAAATTTTACAGAATTGAAGACAATAGTGGTCTCCAAATACAAGTGAAATATAAACAAAATCTATCTAGTAGTTATTGAGATATTTGAAGTTAAAGATTTCTTTTTTTCAAACGGAAACAAACTTTAACTCAATATATCTCGTTTCCTACTCGACAGATCTTTATTAAATTTTACAGAATTGAAGACAATAGTGGTCTCCAAATACAAGTGAAATATAAACAAAATCTATCTAGTAGTTATTGAGATATTTGAAGTTAAAGATTTCTCTTTTTCAAACGGAAGCAAACATTAACTCAAAATATCTCGTTTCCTACTCGACAGATTTTTAATAAATTTTATAGAATTGAAGACAATAGTGGTCTCCAAATACAAGTGAAATATAAGGAAAATCTATCGAGTAGTTATTGAGATATTTGAAGTTAAAGATTTCTTTTTTTCAAACGGAAACAATCTTTAACTCAATATATCTCGTTTCCTACTCGACAGATTTTTAATAAATTTTACAGAATTGAAGACAATAGTGGTCTCCAAATACAAGTGAAATATAAACAAAATCTATCGAGTAGTTATTGAGATATTTGAAGTTAAAGATTTCTCTTTTTCAAACGGAAGCAAACATTAACTCAAAATATCTCGTTTCCTACTCGACAGATTTTTAATAAATTTTACAGAATCGAAGACAATAGTGGTCTCCAAATACAAGTGAAATATAAGGAAAATCTATCGAGTAGTTATTGAGATATTTGAAGTTAAAGATTTCTTTTTTTCAAACGGAAACAAACTTTAACTCAATATATCTCGTTTCCTACTCGACAGATTTTTAATAAATTTTACAGAATTGAAGACAATAGTGGTCTCCAAATACAAGTGAAATATAAACAAAATCTATCTAGTAGTTATTGAGATATTTGAAGTTAAAGATTTCTCTTTTTCAAACGGAAGCAAACATTAACTCAAAATATCTCGTTTCCTACTCGACAGATTTTTAATAAATTTTATAGAATTGAAGACAATAGTGGTCTCCAAATACAAGTGAAATATAAGGAAAATCTATCGAGTAGTTATTGAGATATTTGAAGTTAAAGATTTCTTTTTTTCAAACGGAAACAATCTTTAACTCAATATATCTCGTTTCCTACTCGACAGATCTTTATTAAATTTTATACTATTAAAGACAATAGGGGTCTCCAAATACAAGTGAAATATAAACAAAATCTATCGAGTAGTTATTGAGATATTTGAAGTTAAAGATTTCTCTTTTTCAAACGGAAACAAACTTTAACTCAATATATCTCGTTTCCTACTCGACAGATCTTTATTAAATTTTACAGAATTGAAGACAATAGTGGTCTCCAAATACAAGTGAAATATAAACAAAATCTATCTAGTAGTTATTGAGATATTTGAAGTTAAAGATTTCTCTTTTTCAAACGGAAGCAAACATTAACTCAAAATATCTCGTTTCCTACTCGACAGATTTTTATTAAATTTTATACAATTAAAGACAATAGTGGTCTCCAAATAAAAGTGAAATATAAACAATATCTATCGAGTAGTTATTGAGATATTTGAAGTTAAAGATTTCTTTTTTTCAAACGGAAACAAACTTTAACTCAATATATCTCGTTTCCTACTCGACAGATTTTTAATAAATTTTACAGAATTGAAGACAATAGTGGTCTCCAAATACAAGTGAAATATAAACAAAATCTATCTAGTAGTTATTGAGATATTTGAAGTTAAAGATTTCTTTTTTTCAAACGGAAACAAACTTTAACTCAATATATCTCGTTTCCTACTCGACAGATTTTTATTAAATTTTATACAATTAAAGACAATAGTGATCTCCAAATACAAGTGAAATATAAAAAATATCTATCGAGTAGTTATTGAGATATTTGAAGTTAAAGATTTCTCTTTTTCAAACGGAAACAAACTTTAACTCAATATATCTCGTTTCCTACTCGACAGATTTTCATTAAATTTTATACAATTAAAGACAATAGTGGTCTCCAAATACAAGTGACATATAGACAAAATGTATCGAGTAGTTATTGAGATATTTGAAGTTAAAGATTTCTCTTTTTCAAACAGAAACAAACTTTAACTCAATATATCTCGTTTCCTACTCGACAGATTTTTATTAAATTTTATACAATTAAAGACAATAGTGGTCTCCAAATACAAGTGAAATATAAACAAAATCTATCGAGTAGTTATTGTGATATTTGAAGTTAAAGATTTCTCTTTTTCAAACGGAAACAAACTTTAACTCAATATATCTCGTTTCCTACTTGACAGATTTTTATTAAATTTTATACAATTAAAGACAATAGTGGTCTCCAAATACAAGTGAAATATAAACAAAATCTATCGAGTAGTTATTGAGATATTTGAAGTTAAAGATTTCTCTTTTTCAAACGGAAGCAAACATTAACTCAAAATATCTCGTTTCCTACTCGACAGATTTTTAATAAATTTTACAGAATTGAAGACAATAGTGGTCTCCAAATACAAGTGAAATATAAACAAAATCTATCGAGTAGTTATTGAGATATTTGAAGTTAAAGATTTCTCTTTTTCAAACGGAAACAAACTTTAACTCAATATATCTCGTTTCCTACTCGACAGATTTTCATTAAATTTTATACAATTAAAGACAATAGTGGTCTCCAAATACAAGTGACATATAGACAAAATGTATCGAGTAGTTATTGAGATATTTGAAGTTAAAGATTTCTCTTTTTCAAACAGAAACAAACTTTAACTCAATATATCTCGATTCCTACTCGACAGATTTTTAATAAATTTTACAGAATTGAAGACAATAGTGGTCTCCAAATACAAGTGAAATATAAACAAAATCTATCGAGTAGTTATTGAGATATTTGAAGTTAAAGATTTCTTTTTTTCAAACGGAAACAAACTTTAACTCAATATATCTCGTTTCCTACTCGACAGATTTTTATTAAATTTTATACAATTAAAGACAATAGTGATCTCCAAATACAAGTGAAATATAAAAAATATCTATCGAGTAGTTATTGAGATATTTGAAGTTAAAGATTTCTCTTTTTCAAACGGAAACAAACTTTAACTCAATATATCTCGTTTCCTACTCGACAGATTTTCATTAAATTTTATACAATTAAAGACAATAGTGGTCTCCAAATACAAGTGACATATAGACAAAATGTATCGAGTAGTTATTGAGATATTTGAAGTTAAAGATTTCTCTTTTTCAAACAGAAACAAACTTTAACTCAATATATCTCGTTTCCTACTCGACAGATTTTTATTAAATTTTATACAATTAAAGACAATAGTGGTCTCCAAATACAAGTGAAATATAAACAAAATCTATCGAGTAGTTATTGTGATATTTGAAGTTAAAGATTTCTCTTTTTCAAACGGAAACAAACTTTAACTCAATATATCTCGTTTCCTACTTGACAGATTTTTATTAAATTTTATACAATTAAAGACAATAGTGGTCTCCAAATACAAGTGAAATATAAACAAAATCTATCGAGTAGTTATTGGGATATTTGAAGTTAAAGATTTCTCTTTTTCAAACGGAAACAAACTTTAACTCAATATATCTCGTTTCCTACTCGACAGATTTTCATTAAATTTTATACAATTAAAGACAATAGTGGTCTCCAAATACAAGTGACATGTAGACAAAATGTATCGAGTAGTTATTGAGATATTTGAAGTTAAAGATTTCTCTTTTTCAAACGGAAACAAACTTTAACTCAATATATCTCGTTTCCTACTCGACAGATTTTTATTAAATTTTATACAATTAAAGACAATAGTGGTCTCCAAATAAAAGTGAAATATAAACAATATCTATCGAGTAGTTATTGAGATATTTGAAGTTAAAGATTTCTCTTTTTCAAACGGAAACAAACTTTAACTCAATATATCTCGTTTCCTACTCGACAGATTTTTATTAAATTTTATACAATTAAAGTAAATAGTGGTCTCCAAATACAAGTAAAATATAAACAAAATCTATCGAGTAGTTATTGAGATATTTGAAGTTAAAGATTTCTCTTTTTCAAACGGAAACAAACTTTAACTCAATATATCTCCAAATACAAGTGAAATATAAACAAAATCTATCGAGTAGTTATTGAGATATTTCAAGTTAAAGATTTCTCTTTTTCAAACGGAAACAAACTTTAACTCAATATATCTCGTTTCCTACTCGACAGATTTTAATTAAATTTTACACAATTAAAGACAATAGAGGTCTCCAAATACAAGTAAAATATAAACAAAATCTATCGAGTAGTTATTGAGATATTTGAAGTTAAAGATTTCTCTTTTTCAAACGGAAACAAACTTTAACTCAATATATCTCCAAATACAAGTGAAATATAAACAAAATCTATCGAGTAGTTATTGAGATATTTCAAGTTAAAGATTTCTCTTTTTCAAACGGAAACAAACTTTAACTCAATATATCTCGTTTCATACTCGACAGATTTTTATTAAATTTTATACAATTAAAGACAATTGTGGTCTCCAAATAAAAGTGAAATATAAACAATATCTATCGAGTAGTTATTGAGATATTTAAAGTTAAAGATTTCTCTTTTTCAAACGGAAACAAACTTTAACTCAATATATCTCGTTTCCTACTCGACAGATTTTCATTAAATTTTACACAATTAAAGACAATAGAGGTCTCCAAATACAAGTAAAATATAAACAAAATCTATCGAGTAGTTATTGAGATATTTGAAGTTAAAGATTTCTCTTTTTCAAACGGAAACAAACTTTAACTCAATATATCTCCAAATACAAGTGAAATATAAACAATATCTATCGAGTAGTTATTGAGATATTTGAAGTTAAAGATTTCTCTTTTTCAAACGGAAACAAACTTTAACTCAATATATCTCGTTTCATACTCGACAGATTTTTATTAAATTTTATACAATTAAAGACAATAGTGGTCTCCAAATACAAGTGAAATATAAGGAAAATCTATCGAGTAGTTATTGAGATATTTGAAGTTAAAGATTTCTTTTTTTCAAACGGAAACAATCTTTAACTCAATATATCTCGTTTCCTACTCGACAGATCTTTATTAAATTTTATACAATTAAAGACAATAGGGGTCTCCAAATACAAGTGAAATATAAACAAAATCTATCGAGTAGTTATTGAGATATTTGAAGTTAAAGATTTCTCTTTTTCAAACGGAAACAAATTTTAACTCAATATATCTCGTTTCCTACTCGACAGATTTTTATTATATTTTATAGAATTGAAGACAATAGTGGTCTCCAAATACAAGTGAAATATAAACAAAATCTATCGAGTAGTTATTGTGATATTTGAAGTTAAAGATTTCTCTTTTTCAAACGGAAACAAACTTTAACTCAATATATCTCGTTTCCTACTCGACAGATTTTTATTAAATTTTATACAATTAAAGACAATATTGGTCTCCAAATACAAGTGAAATATAAACAAAATCTATCGAGTAGTTATTGAGATATTTGAAGTTAAAGATTTCTCTTTTTCAAACGGAAACAAATTTTTTACTCAATATATCCCGTTTCCTACTCGACAGATTTTCATTAAATTTTACACAATTAAAGACAATAGAGGTCTCCAAATACAAGTAAAATATAAACAAAATCTATCAAGTAATTATTGAGATATTTGAAGTTAAAGATTTCTCTTTTTCAAACGGAAGCAAACATTAACTCAATATATCTCGTTTCCTACTCGACAGATTTTCATTAAATTTTACACAATTAAAGACAATAGTGGTCTCCAAATACAAGTGAAATATAAACAAAATCTATCAAGTAGTTATTGAGATATTTGATGTTAAAAATTTCTCTTTATCAAACGGAAACAAACTTTAACTCAATATATCTGGTTTCCTACTCGACAGATTTTCATTAAATTTTACACAATTAAAGACAATAGTGGTCTCCAAATACAAGTGAAATATAAACAAAATCTATCAAGTAGTTATTGAGATATTTGAAGTTAAAGATTTCTCTTTTTCAAACGGAAGCAAACATTAACTCAAAATATCTCGTTTCCTACTCGACAGATTTTTAATAAATTTTATAGAATTGAAGACAATAGTGGTCTCCAAATACAAGTGAAATATAAGGAAAATCTATCGAGTAGTTATTGAGATATTTGAAGTTAAAGATTTCTTTTTTTCAAACGGAAACAAACTTTAACTCAATATATCTCGTTTCCTACTCGACAGATTTTTATTAAATTTTATACAATTAAAGACAATAGTGGTCTCCAAATAAAAGTGAAATATAAACAATATCTATCGAGTAGTTATTGAGATATTTGAAGTTAAAGATTTCTCTTTTTCAAACGGAAACAAACTTTAACTCAATATATCTCGTTTCCTACTCGACAGATTTTTATTATATTTTATAGAATTGAAGACAATAGTGGTCTCCAAATACAAGTGAAATATAAACAAAATCTATCGAGTAGTTATTGAGATATTTGAAGTTAAAGATTTCTCTTTTTCAAACGGAAACAAACTTTAACTCAATATATCTCGTTTCCTACTCGACAGATTTTTATTATATTTTATAGAATTGAAGACAATAGTGGTCTCCAAATACAAGTGAAATATAAACAAAATCTATCAAGTAGTTATTGAGATATTTGAAGTTAAAGTTTTCTCTTTTTCAAACGGAAGCAAACATTAACTCAAAATATCTCGTTTCCTACTCGACAGATTTTTAATAAATTTTATAGAATTGAAGACAATAGTGGTCTCCAAATACAAGTGAAATATAAGGAAAATCTATCGAGTAGTTATTGAGATATTTCAAGTTTAAGATTTCTCTTTTTCAAACGGATACAAACTTTAACTCAATATATCTCGTTTCATACTCGACAGATTTTTATTAAATTTTATACAATTAAAGACAATAGTGGTCTCCAAATAAAAGTGAAATATAAACAATATCTATCGAGTAGTTATTGAGATATTTGAAGTTAAAGATTTCTCTTTTTCAAACGGAAACAAACTTTAACTCAATATATCTCGTTTCCTACTCGACAGATTTTTATTAAATTTTATACAATTAAAGACAATAGTGGTCTCCAAATAAAAGTGAAATATAAACAATATCTATCGAGTAGTTATTGAGATATTTGAAGTTAAAGATTTCTCTTTTTCAAACGGAAACAAACTTTAACTCAATATATCTCGTTTCCTACTCGACAGATTTTTATTAAATTTTATACAATTAAAGTAAATAGTGGTCTCCAAATACAAGTAAAATATAAACAAAATCTATCGAGTAGTTATTGAGATATTTGAAGTTAAAGATTTCTCTTTTTCAAACGGAAACAAACTTTAACTCAATATATCTCCAAATACAAGTGAAATATAAACAAAATCTATCGAGTAGTTATTGAGATATTTCAAGTTAAAGATTTCTCTTTTTCAAACGGAAACAAATTTTAACTCAATATATCTCGTTTCATACTCGACAGATTTTTATTAAATTTTATACAATTAAAGACAATAGTGGTCTCCAAATAAAAGTGAAATATAAACAATATCTATCGAGTAGTTATTGAGATATTTGAAGTTAAAGATTTCTCTTTTTCAAACGGAAACAAACTTTAACTCAATATATCTCGTTTCCTACTCGACAGATTTTTATTAAATTTTATACAATTAAAGACAATAGTGGTCTCCAAATAAAAGTGAAATATAAACAATATCTATCGAGTAGTTATTGAGATATTTGAAGTTAAAGATTTCTCTTTTTCAAACGGAAACAAACTTTAACTCAATATATCTCGTTTCCTACTCGACAGATTTTTATTAAATTTTATACAATTAAAGTAAATAGTGGTCTCCAAATACAAGTGAAATATAAACAAAATCTATCGAGTAGTTATTGAGATATTTGAAGTTAAAGATTTCTTTTTTTCAAACGGAAACAAACTTTAACTCAATATATCTCGTTTCCTACTCGACAGATTTTTATTATATTTTATAGAATTGAAGACAATAGTGGTCTCCAAATACAAGTGAAATATAAACAAAATCTATCAAGTAGTTATTGAGATATTTGAAGTTAAAGATTTCTCTTTTTCAAACGGAAGCAAACATTAACTCAAAATATCTCGTTTCCTACTCGACAGATTTTTAATAAATTTTATAGAATTGAAGACAATAGTGGTCTCCAAATACAAGTGAAATATAAGGAAAATCTATCGAGTAGTTATTGAGATATTTGAAGTTAAAGATTTCTTTTTTTCAAACGGAAACAATCTTTAACTCAATATATCTCGTTTCCTACTCGACAGATCTTTATTAAATTTTATACTATTAAAGACAATAGGGGTCTCCAAATACAAGTGAAATATAAACAAAATCTATCGAGTAGTTATTGAGATATTTGAAGTTAAAGATTTCTCTTTTTCAAACGGAAACAAACTTTAACTCAATATATCTCGTTTCCTACTCGACAGATTTTTATTATATTTTATAGAATTGAAGACAATAGTGGTCTCCAAATACAAGTGAAATATAAACAAAATCTATCGAGTAGTTATTGAGATATTTGAAGTTAAAGATTTCTCTTTTTCAAACCGAAGCAAACATTAACTCAAAATATCTCGTTTCCTACTCGACAGATTTTTAATAAATTTTACAGAATTGAAGACAATAGTGGTCTCCAAATACAAGTGAAATATAAACAAAATCTATCGAGTAGTTATTGAGATATTTGAAGTTAAAGATTTCTTTTTTTCAAACGGAAACAAACTTTAACTCAATATATCTCGTTTCCTACTCGACAGATTTTTAATAAATTTTACAGAATTGAAGACAATAGTGGTCTCCAAATACAAGTGAAATATAAACAAAATCTATCGAGTAGTTATTGAGATATTTGAAGTTAAAGATTTCTTTTTTTCAAACGGAAACAAACTTTAACTCAATATATCTCGTTTCCTACTCGACAGATTTTTATTAAATTTTATACAATTAAAGACAATAGTGATCTCCAAATACAAGTGAAATATAAAAAATATCTATCGAGTAGTTATTGAGATATTTGAAGTTAAAGATTTCTCTTTTTCAAACGGAAACAAACTTTAACTCAATATATCTCGTTTCCTACTCGACAGATTTTCATTAAATTTTATACAATTAAAGACAATAGTGGTCTCCAAATACAAGTGACATATAGACAAAATGTATCGAGTAGTTATTGAGATATTTGAAGTTAAAGATTTCTCTTTTTCAAACAGAAACAAACTTTAACTCAATATATCTCGTTTCCTACTCGACAGATTTTTATTAAATTTTATACAATTAAAGACAATAGTGGTCTCCAAATACAAGTGAAATATAAACAAAATCTATCGAGTAGTTATTGTGATATTTGAAGTTAAAGATTTCTCTTTTTCAAACGGAAACAAACTTTAACTCAATATATCTCGTTTCCTACTTGACAGATTTTTATTAAATTTTATACAATTAAAGACAATAGTGGTCTCCAAATACAAGTGAAATATAAACAAAATCTATCGAGTTGTTATTGAGATATTTGAAGTTAAAGATTTCTCTTTTTCAAACGGAAGCAAACATTAACTCAAAATATCTCGTTTCCTACTCGACAGATTTTTAATAAATTTTACAGAATTGAAGAGAATAGTGGTCTCCAAATACAAGTGAAATATAAACAAAATCTATCGAGTAGTTATTGAGATATTTGAAGTTAAAGATTTCTTTTTTTCAAACGGAAACAAACTTTAACTCAATATATCTCGATTCCTACTCGACAGATTTTTAATAAATTTTACAGAATTGAAGACAATAGTGGTCTCCAAATACAAGTGAAATATAAACAAAATCTATCGAGTAGTTATTGAGATATTTGAAGTTAAAGATTTCTTTTTTTCAAACGGAAACAAACTTTAACTCAATATATCTCGTTTCCTACTCGACAGATTTTTATTAAATTTTATACAATTAAAGACAATAGTGATCTCCAAATACAAGTGAAATATAAAAAATATCTATCGAGTAGTTATTGAGATATTTGAAGTTAAAGATTTCTCTTTTTCAAACGGAAACAAACTTTAACTCAATATATCTCGTTTCCTACTCGACAGATTTTCATTAAATTTTATACAATTAAAGACAATAGTGGTCTCCAAATACAAGTGACATATAGACAAAATGTATCGAGTAGTTATTGAGATATTTGAAGTTAAAGATTTCTCTTTTTCAAACAGAAACAAACTTTAACTCAATATATCTCGTTTCCTACTCGACAGATTTTTATTAAATTTTATACAATTAAAGACAATAGTGGTCTCCAAATACAAGTGAAATATAAACAAAATCTATCGAGTAGTTATTGTGATATTTGAAGTTAAAGGTTTCTCTTTTTCAAACGGAAACAAACTTTAACTC
The DNA here is from genome assembly GCF_049639745.1 of Rhodnius prolixus. NCBI lineage: Eukaryota > Metazoa > Arthropoda > Insecta > Hemiptera > Reduviidae > Rhodnius > Rhodnius prolixus. The sequence goes on along the minus strand of NW_027411636.1, from coordinate 575,974 downwards.
AATATATCTCGTTTCCTACTTGACACATTTTTATTAAATTTTATACAATTAAAGACAATAGTGGTCTCCAAATACAAGTGAAATATAAACAAAATCTATCGAGTAGTTATTGAGATATTTGAAGTTAAAGATTTCTCTTTTTCAAACGGAAGCAAACATTAACTCAAAATATCTCGTTTCCTACTCGACAGATTTTTAATAAATTTTACAGAATTGAAGACAATAGTGGTCTCCAAATACAAGTGAAATATAAACAAAATCTATCGAGTAGTTATTGAGATATTTGAAGTTAAAGATTTCTTTTTTTCAAACGGAAACAAACTTTAACTCAATATATCTCGATTCCTACTCGACAGATTTTTAATAAATTTTACAGAATTGAAGACAATAGTGGTCTCCAAATACAAGTGAAATATAAACAAAATCTATCGAGTAGTTATTGAGATATTTGAAGTTAAAGATTTCTTTTTTTCAAACGGAAACAAACTTTAACTCAATATATCTCGTTTCCCACTCGACAGATTTTTATTAAATTTTATACAATTAAAGACAATAGTGATCTCCAAATACAAGTGAAATATAAAAAATATCTATCGAGTAGTTATTGAGATATTTGAAGTTAAAGATTTCTCTTTTTCAAACGGAAACAAACTTTAACTCAATATATCTCGTTTCCTACTCGACAGATTTTCATTAAATTTTATACAATTAAAGACAATAGTGGTCTCCAAATACAAGTGACATATAGACAAAATGTATCGAGTAGTTATTGAGATATTTGAAGTTAAAGATTTCTCTTTTTCAAACAGAAACAAACTTTAACTCAATATATCTCGTTTCCTACTCGACAGATTTTTATTAAATTTTATACAATTAAAGACAATAGTGGTCTCCAAATACAAGTGAAATATAAACAAAATCTATCGAGTAGTTATTGTGATATTTGAAGTTAAAGATTTCTCTTTTTCAAACGGAAACAAACTTTAACTCAATATATCTCGTTTCCTACTTGACAGATTTTTATTAAATTTTATACAATTAAAGACAATAGTGGTCTCCAAATACAAGTGAAATATAAACAAAATCTATCGAGTAGTTATTGGGATATTTGAAGTTAAAGATTTCTCTTTTCAAACGGAAACAAACTTTAACTCAATATATCTCGTTTCCTACTCGACAGATTTTCATTAAATTTTATACAATTAAAGACAATAGTGGTCTCCAAATACAAGTGACATGTAGACAAAATGTATCGAGTAGTTATTGAGATATTTGAAGTTAAAGATTTCTCTTTTTCAAACGGAAACAAACTTTAACTCAATATATCTCGTTTCCTACTCGACAGATTTTTATTAAATTTTATACAATTAAAGACAATAGTGGTCTCCAAATAAAAGTGAAATATAAACAATATCTATCGAGTAGTTATTGAGATATTTGAAGTTAAAGATTTCTCTTTTTCAAACGGAAACAAACTTTAACTCAATATATCTCGTTTCCTACTCGACAGATTTTTATTAAATTTTATACAATTAAAGTAAATAGTGGTCTCCAAATACAAGTAAAATATAAACAAAATCTATCGAGTAGTTATTGAGATATTTGAAGTTAAAGATTTCTCTTTTTCAAACGGAAACAAACTTTAACTCAATATATCTCCAAATACAAGTGAAATATAAACAAAATCTATCGAGTAGTTATTGAGATATTTCAAGTTAAAGATTTCTCTTTTTCAAACGGAAACAAACTTTAACTCAATATATCTCGTTTCCTACTCGACAGATTTTAATTAAATTTTACACAATTAAAGACAATAGAGGTCTCCAAATACAAGTAAAATATAAAAAAAATCTATCGAGTAGTTATTGAGATATTTGAAGTTAAAGATTTCTCTTTTTCAAACGGAAACAAACTTTAACTCAATATATCTCCAAATACAAGTGAAATATAAACAAAATCTATCGAGTAGTTATTGAGATATTTCAAGTTAAAGATTTCTCTTTTTCAAACGGAAACAAACTTTAACTCAATATATCTCGTTTCATACTCGACAGATTTTTATTAAATTTTATACAATTAAAGACAATTGTGGTCTCCAAATAAAAGTGAAATATAAACAATATCTATCGAGTAGTTATTGAGATATTTAAAGTTAAAGATTTCTCTTTTTCAAACGGAAACAAACTTTAACTCAATATATCTCGTTTCCTACTCGACAGATTTTCATTAAATTTTACACAATTAAAGACAATAGAGGTCTCCAAATACAAGTAAAATATAAAAAAAATCTATCGAGTAGTTATTGAGATATTTGAAGTTAAAGATTTCTCTTTTTCAAACGGAAACAAACTTTAACTCAATATATCTCCAAATACAAGTGAAATATAAACAATATCTATCGAGTAGTTATTGAGATATTTGAAGTTAAAGATTTCTCTTTTTCAAACGGAAACAAACTTTAACTCAATATATCTCGTTTCATACTCGACAGATTTTTATTAAATTTTATACAATTAAAGACAATAGTGGTCTCCAAATACAAGTGAAATATAAGGAAAATCTATCGAGTAGTTATTGAGATATTTGAAGTTAAAGATTTCTTTTTTTCAAACGGAAACAATCTTTAACTCAATATATCTCGTTTCCTACTCGACAGATCTTTATTAAATTTTATACAATTAAAGACAATAGGGGTCTCCAAATACAAGTGAAATATAAACAAAATCTATCGAGTAGTTATTGAGATATTTGAAGTTAAAGATTTCTCTTTTTCAAACGGAAACAAACTTTAACTCAATATATCTCGTTTCCTACTCGACAGATTTTTATTATATTTTATAGAATTGAAGACAATAGAGGTCTCCAAATACAAGTGAAATATAAACAAAATCTATCGAGTAGTTATTGAGATATTTGAAGTTAAAGATTTCTTTTTTTCAAACGGAAACAAACTTTAACTCAATATATCTCGTTTCCTACTCGACAGATTTTTATTAAATTTTATACAATTAAAGACAATAGTGGTCTCCAAATACAAGTGAAATATAAAAAATATCTATCGAGTAGTTATTGAGATATTTGAAGTTAAAGATTTCTCTTTTTCAAACGGAAACAAACTTTAACTCAATATATCTCGTTTCCTACTCGACAGATTTTCATTAAATTTTATACAATTAAAGACAATAGTGGTCTCCAAATACAAGTGACATATAGACAAAATGTATCGAGTAGTTATTGAGATATTTGAAGTTAAAGATTTCTCTTTTTCAAACAGAAACAAATTTTAACTCAATATATCTCGTTTCCTACTCGACAGATTTTTATTAAATTTTATACAATTAAAGACAATAGTGGTCTCCAAATACAAGTGAAATATAAACAAAATCTATCGAGTAGCTATTGTGATATTTGAAGTTAAAGATTTCTCTTTTTCAAACGGAAACAAACTTTAACTCAATATATCTCGTTTCCTACTTGACAGATTTTTATTAAATTTTATACAATTAAAGACAATAGTGGTCTCCAAATACAAGTGAAATATAAACAAAATCTATCGAGTAGTTATTGAGATATTTGAAGTTAAAGATTTCTTTTTTTCAAACGGAAACAAACTTTAACTCAATATATCTCGTTTCCTACTCGACAGATTTTTATTAAATTTTATACAATTAAAGACAATAGTGGTCTCCAAATACAAGTGAAATATAAAAAATATCTATCGAGTAGTTATTGAGATATTTGAAGTTAAAGATTTCTCTTTTTCAAACGGAAACAAACTTTAACTCAATATATCTCGTTTCCTACTCGACAGATTTTCATTAAATTTTATACAATTAAAGACAATAGTGGTCTCCAAATACAAGTGACATGTAGACAAAATGTATCGAGTAGTTATTGAGATATTTGAAGTTAAAGATTTCTCTTTTTCAAACGGAAACAAACTTTAACTCAATATATCTCGTTTCCTACTCGACAGATTTTTATTAAATTTTATACAATTAAAGACAATAGTGGTCTCCAAATAAAAGTGAAATATAAACAATATCTATCGAGTAGTTATTGAGATATTTGAAGTTAAAGATTTCTCTTTTTCAAACGGAAACAAACTTTAACTCAATATATCTCGTTTCCTACTCGACAGATTTTTATTAAATTTTATACAATTAAAGTAAATAGTGGTCTCCAAATACAAGTAAAATATAAACAAAATCTATCGAGTAGTTATTGAGATATTTGAAGTTAAAGATTTCTCTTTTTCAAACGGAAACAAACTTTAACTCAATATATCTCCAAATACATGTGAAATATAAACAAAATCTATCGAGTAGTTATTGAGATATTTCAAGTTAAAGATTTCTCTTTTTCAAACGGAAACAAACTTTAACTCAATATATCTCGTTTCCTACTCGACAGATTTTAATTAAATTTTACACAATTAAAGACAATAGTGGTCTCCAAATACAAGTAAAATATAAACAAAATCTATCGAGTAGTTATTGAGATATTTGAAGTTAAAGATTTCTCTTTTTCAAACGGAAACAAACTTTAACTCAATATATCTCCAAATACAAGTGAAATATAAACAAAATCTATCGAGTAGTTATTGAGATATTTCAAGTTAAAGATTCCTCTTTTTCAAACGGAAACAAACTTTAACTCAATATATCTCGTTTCATACTCGACAGATTTTTATTAAATTTTATACAATTAAAGACAATTGTGGTCTCCAAATAAAAGTGAAATATAAACAATACCTATTGAGTAGTTATTGAGATATTTAAAGTTAAAGATTTCTCTTTTTCAAACGGAAACAAACTTTAACTCAATATATCTCGTTTCCTACTCGACAGATTTTCATTAAATTTTACACAATTAAAGACAATAGAGGTCTCCAAATACAAGTAAAATATAAACAAAATCTATCGAGTAGTTATTGAGATATTTGAAGTTAAAGATTTCTCTTTTTCAAACGGAAACAAACTTTAACTCAATATATCTCCAAATACAAGTGAAATATAAACAATATCTATCGAGTAGTTATTGAGATATTTGAAGTTAAAGATTTCTCTTTTTCAAACGGAAACAAACTTTAACTCAATATATCTCGTTTCATACTCGACAGATTTTTATTAAATTTTATACAATTAAAGACAATAGTGGTCTCGAAATACAAGTGAAATATAGACAATATCTATCGAGTAGTTATTGAGATATTTGAAGTTAAAGATTTCTCTTTTTCAAACGGAAACAAACTTTAACTCAATATATCTCGTTTCCTACTCGACAGATTTTCATTAAATTTTATACAATTAAAGACAATAGTGGTCTCCAAATACAAGTGAAATATAAAAAATATCTATCTAGTACTTATTGAGATATTTGAAGTTTAAGATTTCTCTTTTTCAATCAGAAACAAATTTTAACTCAATATATCTCGTTTCCTACTCGACAGATTTTTATTAAATTTTATATAATTAAAGACAATAGTGGTCTCCAAATACAAGTGATATATAAAAAATATCTATCAAGTAGTTATTGAGATATTTGAAGTTAAAGATTTCTCTTTTTCAAACAGAAACAAACTTTAACTCAATATATCTCGATTCCTACTCGACAGATTTTTATTAAATTTTATACAATTAAAGAAAATAGTGGTCTCAAATACAAGTGAAATATAAAAAATATCTATCTAGTAGTTATTGAGATATTTGAAGTTTAATATTTCTCTTTTTCAAACGGAAACAAACTTTAACTCAATATATCTCGTTTCCTACTCGACAGATTTTTATTAAATTTTATACAATTAAAGACAATAGTGGTCTCCAAATACAAGTGAAATATAGTCAAAATCTATCGAGTAGTTATTGAGATATTTGAAGTTAAAGATTTCTCTTTTTCAAACAGAAACAAACTTTACCTCAATATATCTAGTTTCCTACTCGACAGATTTTTATTAAATTTTATACAATTAAAGACAATAGTGGTCTCCAAATACAAGTGAAATATAAACAAAATCTATCGAGTAGTTATTGAGATATTTGAAGTTAAAGATTTCTCTTTTTCAAACGGAAACAAACTTTAACTCAATATATCTCCAAATACAAGTGAAATATAGACAATATCTATCGAGTAGTTATTGAGATATTTGAAGTTAAAGATTTCTCTTTTTCAAACGGAAACAAACTTTAACTCAATATATCTCGTTTCCTACTCGACAGATTTTCATTAAATTTTATACAATTAAAGACAATAGTGGTCTCCAAATACAAGTGAAATATAAAAAATATCTATCTAGTACTTATTGAGATATTTGAAGTTAAAGATTTCTCTTTTTCAATCAGAAACAAATTTTAACTCAATATATCTCGTTTCCTACTCGACAGATTTTTATTAAATTTTATATAATTAAAGACAATAGTGGTCTCCAAATACAAGTGATATATAAAAAATATCTATCAAGTAGTTATTGAGATATTTGAAGTTAAAAATTTCTCTTTTTCAAACAGAAACAAACTTTAACTCAATATATCTCGATTCCTACTCGACAGATTTTTATTAAATTTTATACAATTAAAGAAAATAGTGGTCTCAAATACAAGTGAAATATAAAAAATATCTATCTAGTAGTTATTGAGATATTTGAAGTTTAATATTTCTCTTTTTCAAACGGAAACAAACTTTAACTCAATATATCTCGTTTCCTACTCGACAGATTTTTATTAAATTTTATACAATTAAAGACAATAGTGGTCTCCAAATACAAGTGAAATATAGTCAAAATCTATCGAGTAGTTATTGAGATATTTGAAGTTAAAGATTTCTCTTTTTCAAGCAGAAACAAACTTTACCTCAATATATCTAGTTTCCTACTCGACAGATTTTTATTAAATTTTATACAATTAAAGACAATAGTGGTCTCCAAATACAAGTGAAATATAAACAAAATCTATCGAGTAGTTATTGAGATATTTGAAGTTAAAGATTTCTCTTTTTCAAACGGAAACAAACTTTAACTCAATATATCTCCAAATACAAGTGAAATATAAACAAAATCTATCGAGTAGTTATTGAGATATTTGAAGTTAAATATTTCTCTTTTTCAAACGGAAACAAATTTTAACTCAATATATCTCGTTTCCTACTCGACAGATTTTTATTAAATTTTATACAATTAAAGACAATAGTGGTCTCCAAATACAAGTGAAATATAAACAAAATCTATTGAGTAGTTTTTGAGATATTTGAAGTTAAATATTTCTCTTTTTCAAACGGAAACAAATTTTAACTCAATCTATCTCGTTTCCTACTCGACAGATTTTTTTAAATTCTATACAATTAAAGACAATAGTGGTCTCCAAATACAAGTGAAATATAAACAATATCTATCGAGTAGTTATTGAGATATTTGAAGTTAAAGATTTCTCTTTTTCAAACGGAAACAAACTTTAACTCAATATATCTCGTTTCCTACTCGACAGATTTTTATTAAGTTTTATACAAATTAAAGACAATAGTGGTCTCCAAATACAAGTGCAATATAGACAACATCTATCGAGTAGTTATTGAGACATTTGAAGTTAAAGATTTCTCTTTTTCAATCGGAAACAAATTTTAACTCAATATATCTCGTTTCCTACTAGACAGATTTTTATTAAATTTCATACAATTAAAGACAATAGTGGTCTCCAAATACAAGTGAAATATAAACAAAATCTATCGAGTAGTTATTGAGATATTTGAAGTTAAAGATTTCTCTTTTTCAAACGGAAACAAACATTAACTCAATATATCTCCAAATACAAGTGAAATATAAACAAAATCTATCGAGTAGTTATTGAGATATTTGAAGTTAAAGATTTCTCTTTTTCAAACGGAAACAAACTTTAACTCAATCTATCTCGTTTCCTACTCGACAGATTTTTATTAAATTTTATACAATTAAAGACAATAGTGGTCTCCAAATACAAGTAATATATAAACAAAGTCTATCGAGTAGTTATTGAGATATTTGAAGTTAAAGATTTCTCTTTTTCAAACGGAAACAAATTTTAACTCAATATATCTCGTTTCCTACTCGACAGATTTTTATTAAATTTTATACAATTAAAGACAATAGTGGTCTCCAAATACAAGTGAAATATAGACAAAATCTATCGAGTAGTTATTGAGATATTTGAAGTTAAAGATATCTCTTTTTCAAACGGAAACAAATTTTAACTCAATATATCTCGTTTCCTACTACACAGATTTTTATTTAATTTTATACAATTAAAGACAATAGTGGTCTCCAAATATAAGTGAAATATAAACAAAATCTATCGAGTAGTTATTGAGATATTTGAAGTTAAAGATTTCTCTTTTTCAAACGAAAACAAACTTTAACTCAATATATCTCCAAATACAAGTGAAATATAAACAAAATCTATCGAGTAGTTATTGAGATATTTGAAGTTAAAGATTTCTCTTTTTCAAACGGAAACAAATTTTAACTCAATATATCTCGTTTCCTACTCGACAGATTTTTATTAAATTTTATACAATTAAAGACAATAGTGGTCTCCAAATACAAGTGAAATATAGACAAAATCTATCGAGTAGTTATTGAGATATTTGAAGTTAAAGATTTCTCTTTTTCAAACAGAAACAAACTTTACCTCAATATATCTAGTTTCCTACTCGACAGATTTTTATTAAATTTTATACAATTAAAGACAATAGTGGTCTCCAAATACAAGTGAAATATAAACAAAATCTATCGAGTAGTTATTGAGATATTTGAAGTTAAAGATTTCTCTTTTTCAAACGGAAACAAACTTTAACTCAATATATCTCCAAATACAAGTGAAATATAAACAAAATCTATCGAGTAGTTATTGAGATATTTGAAGTTAAATATTTCTCTTTTTCAAACGGAAACAAATTTTAACTCAATATATCTCGTTTCCTACTCGACAGATTTTTATTAAATTTTATACAATTAAAGACAATAGTGGTCTCCAAATACAAGTGAAATATAAACAAAATCTATTGAGTAGTTTTTGAGATATTTGAAGTTAAATATTTCTCTTTTTCAAACGGAAACAAATTTTAACTCAATCTATCTCGTTTCCTACTCGACAGATTTTTTTAAATTCTATACAATTAAAGACAATAGTGGTCTCCAAATACAAGTGACATGTAGACAAAATGTATCTAGTAGTTATTGAGATATTTGAAGTTAAAGATTTCTCTTTTTCAAACAGAAACAAACTTTAACTCAATATATCTCGATTCCTACTCGACAGATTTTTATTAAATTTTATACAATTAAAGACAATAGTGGTCTCCAAATACAAGTGAATTATAAAAAATATCTATCTAGTAGTTATTGAGATATTTGAAGTTTAAGATTTCTCTTTTTCAAACGGAAACAAACTTTAACTCAATATATCTCGTTTCCTACTCGACAGATTTTTATTAAATTTTATACAATTAAAGACAATAGTGGTCTCCAAATACAAGTGAAATATAGACAAAATCTATCGAGTAGTTATTGAGATATTTGAAGTTAAAGATTTCTCTTTTTCAAACAGAAACAAACTTTACCTCAATATATCTCGTTTCCTACACGACAGATTTTTATTAAATTTTATACAATTAAAGACAATAGTGGTCTCCAAATACAAGTGAAATATAAACAAAATCTATCGAGTAGTTATTGAGATATTTGAAGTTAAAGATTTCTCTTTTTCAAACGGAAGCAAACATTAACTCAAAATATCTCGTTTCCTACTCGACAGATTTTTAATAAATTTTATAGAATTGAAGACAATAGTGGTCTCCAAATACAAGTGAAATATAAACAAAATCTATCGAGTAGTTATTGAGATATTTGAAGTTAAAGATTTCTTTTTTTCAAACGGAAACAAACTTTAACTCAATATATCTCGTTTCCTACTCGACAGATTTTTATTAAATTTTATACAATTAAAGACAATAGTGGTCTCCAAATACAAGTGACATGTAGACAAAATGTATCGAGTAGTTATTGAGATATTTGAAGTTAAATATTTCTCTTTTTCAAACGGAAACAAACTTTAACTCAATATATCTCGTTTTTTACTCGACAGATTTTTATTAAATTTTATACAAATAAAGACAATAGTGGTCTCCAAATACAAGTGAAATATAAACAAAATCTATCGAGTAGTTATTGAGATATTTGAAGTTAAAGATTTCTCTTTATCAAACGGAAACAAACTTTAACTCAATATATCTCGTTTCCTACTCGACAGATTTTCATTAAATTTTACACAATTAAAGACAATAGAGGTCTCCAAATACAAGTAAAATATAAACAAAATCTATCGAGTAGTTATTGAGATATTTGAAGTTAAAGATTTCTCTTTTTCAAACGGAAACAAACTTCAACTCAATATATCTCGTTTCCTACTCGACAGATTTTTATTAAATTTTATACAATTAAAGACAATAGTGGTCTCCAAATACAAGTGAAATATAAACAAAATCTATCGAGTAGTTATTGAGATATTTGAAGTTAAAGATTACTCTTTTTCAAACGGAAACAAACTTTAACTCAATATATCTCCAAATACAAGTGAAATATAAACAAAATCTATCGAGTAGTTATTGAGATATTTGAAGTTAAAGATTTCTCTTTTTCAAACGGAAACAAACTTTAACTCAATATATCTCGTTTCCTACTCGACAGATTTTTATTATATTTTATAGAATTGAAGACAATAGTGGTCTCCAAATACAAGTGAAATATAAACAAAATCTATCGAGTAGTTATTGAGATATTTGAAGTTAAAGATTTCTCTTTTTCAAACGGAAGCAAACATTAACTCAAAATATCTCGTTTCCTACTCGACAGATTTTTAATAAATTTTATAGAATTGAAGACAATAGTGGTCTCCGAATACAAGTGAAATATAAACAAAATCTATCGAGTAGTTATTGAGATATTTGAAGTTAAAGATTTCTTTTTTTCAAACGGAAACAAACTTTAACTCAATATATCTCGTTTCCTACTCGACAGATTTTTATTAAATTTTATACAATTAAAGACAATAGTGGACTCCAAATACAAGTGAAATATAAACAAAATCTATCGAGTAGTTATTGAGATATTTGAAGTTAAAGATTTCTCTTTATCAAACGGAAACAAACTTTAACTCAATATATCTCGTTTCCTACTCGACAGATTTTCATTAAATTTTACACAATTAAAGACAATAGAGGTCTCCAAATACAAGTAAAATATAAACAATATCTATCGAGTAGTTATTGAGATATTTGAAGTTAAAGATTTCTCTTTTTCAAACGGAAACAAACTTTAACTCAATATATCTCCAAATACAAGTGAAATATAAACAAAATCTATCGAGTAGTTATTGAGATATTTCAAGTTAAAGATTTCTCTTTTTCAAACGGAAACAAACTTTAACTCAATATATCTCGTTTCATACTCGACAGATTTTTATTAAATTTTATACAATTAAAGACAATAGTGGTCTCCAAATAAAAGTGAAATATAAACAATATCTATCGAGTAGTTATTGAGATATTTGAAGTTAAAGATTTCTCTTTTTCAAACGGAAACAAACTTCAACTCAATATATCTCGTTTCCTACTCGACAGATTTTTATTAAATTTTATACAATTAAAGACAATAGTGGTCTCCAAATAAAAGTGAAATATAAACAATATCTATAGAGTAGTTATTGAGATATTTGAAGTTAAAGATTTCTCTTTTTCAAACGGAAACAAACTTTAACTCAATATATCTCGTTTCCTACTCGACAGATTTTTATTATATTTTATAGAATTAAAGACAATAGTGGTCTCCAAATACAAGTGAAATATAAACAAAATCTATCGAGTAGTTATTGAGATATTTGAAGTTAAAGATTTCTCTTTTTCAAACGGAAACAAACTTTAACTCAATATATCTCGTTTCCTACTCGACAGATTTTCATTAAATTTTACACAATTAAAGACAATAGAGGTCTCCAAATACAAGTAAAATATAAACAAAATCTATCGAGTAGTTATTGAGATATTTGAAGTTAAAGATTTCTCTTTTTCAAACGGAAACAAACTTTAACTCAATATATCTCCAAATACAAGTGAAATATAAACAATATCTATCGAGTAGTTATTGAGATATTTGAAGTTAAAAATTTCTCTTTTTAAAACGGAAACAAACTTTAACTCAATATATCTCGTTTCCTACTCGACAGATTTTTAATAAATTTTATAGAATTGAAGACAATAGTGGTCTCCAAATACAAGTGAAATATAAACAAAATCTATCGAGTAGTTATTGAGATATTTGAAGTTAAAGATTTCTCTTTTTCAAACGGAAACAAACTTTAACTCAATATATCTCCAAATACAAGTGAAATATAAACAATATCTATCGAGTAGTTATTGAGATATTTGAAGTTAAAAATTTCTCTTTTTAAAACGGAAACAAACTTTAACTCAATATATCTCGTTTCCTACTCGACAGATTTTTATTATATTTTATAGAATTGAAGACAATAGTGGTCTCCAAATACAAGTGAAATATAAACAAAATCTATTGAGTAGTTTTTGAGATATTTGAAGTTAAATATTTCTCTTTTTCAAACGGAAACAAATTTTAACTCAATCTATCTCGTTTCCTACTCGACAGATTTTTTTAAATTCTATACAATTAAAGACAATAGTGGTCTCCAAATACAAGTGACATGTAGACAAAATGTATCTAGTAGTTATTGAGATATTTGAAGTTAAAGATTTCTCTTTTTCAAACAGAAACAAACTTTAACTCAATATATCTCGATTCCTACTCGACAGATTTTTATTAAATTTTATACAATTAAAGACAATAGTGGTCTCCAAATACAAGTGAATTATAAAAAATATCTATCTAGTAGTTATTGAGATATTTGAAGTTTAAGATTTCTCTTTTTCAAACGGAAACAAACTTTAACTCAATATATCTCGTTTCCTACTCGACAGATTTTTATTATATTTTATAGAATTGAAGACAATAGTGGTCTCCAAATACAAGTGAAATATAAACAAAATCTATCGAGTAGTTATTGAGATATTTGAAGTTAAAGATTTCTCTTTTTCAAACGGAAGCAAACATTAACTCAAAATATCTCGTTTCCTACTCGACAGATTTTTAATAAATTTTATAGAATTGAAGACAATAGTGGTCTCCGAATACAAGTGAAATATAAACAAAATCTATCGAGTAGTTATTGAGATATTTGAAGTTAAAGATTTCTTTTTTTCAAACGGAAACAAACTTTAACTCAATATATCTCGTTTCCTACTCGACAGATTTTTATTAAATTTTATACAATTAAAGACAATAGTGGACTCCAAATACAAGTGAAATATAAACAAAATCTATCGAGTAGTTATTGAGATATTTGAAGTTAAAGATTTCTCTTTATCAAACGGAAACAAACTTTAACTCAATATATCTCGTTTCCTACTCGACAGATTTTCATTAAATTTTACACAATTAAAGACAATAGAGGTCTCCAAATACAAGTAAAATATAAACAATATCTATCGAGTAGTTATTGAGATATTTGAAGTTAAAGATTTCTCTTTTTCAAACGGAAACAAACTTTAACTCAATATATCTCCAAATACAAGTGAAATATAAACAAAATCTATCGAGTAGTTATTGAGATATTTCAAGTTAAAGATTTCTCTTTTTCAAACGGAAACAAACTTTAACTCAATATATCTCGTTTCATACTCGACAGAATTTTATTAAATTTTATACAATTAAAGACAATAGTGGTCTCCAAATAAAAGTGAAATATAAACAATATCTATCGAGTAGTTATTGAGATATTTGAAGTTAAAAATTTCTCTTTTTAAAACGGAAACAAACTTTAACTCAATATATCTCGTTTCCTACTCGACAGATTTTTAATAAATTTTATAGAATTGAAGACAATAGTGGTCTCCAAATACAAGTGAAATATAAACAAAATCTATCGAGTAGTTATTGAGATATTTGAAGTTAAAGATTTCTCTTTTTCAAACGGAAACAAACTTTAACTCAATATATCTCCAAATACAAGTGAAATATAAACAATATCTATCGAGTAGTTATTGAGATATTTGAAGTTAAAAATTTCTCTTTTTAAAACGGAAACAAACTTTAACTCAATATATCTCGTTTCCTACTCGACAGATTTTTATTATATTTTATAGAATTGAAGACAATAGTGGTCTCCAAATACAAGTGAAATATAAACAAAATCTATTGAGTAGTTTTTGAGATATTTGAAGTTAAATATTTCTCTTTTTCAAACGGAAACAAATTTTAACTCAATCTATCTCGTTTCCTACTCGACAGATTTTTTTAAATTCTATACAATTAAAGACAATAGTGGTCTCCAAATACAAGTGACATGTAGACAAAATGTATCTAGTAGTTATTGAGATATTTGAAGTTAAAGATTTCTCTTTTTCAAACAGAAACAAACTTTAACTCAATATATCTCGATTCCTACTCGACAGATTTTTATTAAATTTTATACAATTAAAGACAATAGTGGTCTCCAAATACAAGTGAATTATAAAAAATATCTATCTAGTAGTTATTGAGATATTTGAAGTTTAAGATTTCTCTTTTTCAAACGGAAACAAACTTTAACTCAATATATCTCGTTTCCTACTCGACAGATTTTTATTATATTTTATAGAATTGAAGACAATAGTGGTCTCCAAATACAAGTGAAATATAAACAAAATCTATCGAGTAGTTATTGAGATATTTGAAGTTAAAGATTTCTCTTTTTCAAACGGAAGCAAACATTAACTCAAAATATCTCGTTTCCTACTCGACAGATTTTTAATAAATTTTATAGAATTGAAGACAATAGTGGTCTCCGAATACAAGTGAAATATAAACAAAATCTATCGAGTAGTTATTGAGATATTTGAAGTTAAAGATTTCTTTTTTTCAAACGGAAACAAACTTTAACTCAATATATCTCGTTTCCTACTCGACAGATTTTTATTAAATTTTATACAATTAAAGACAATAGTGGACTCCAAATACAAGTGAAATATAAACAAAATCTATCGAGTAGTTATTGAGATATTTGAAGTTAAAGATTTCTCTTTATCAAACGGAAACAAACTTTAACTCAATATATCTCGTTTCCTACTCGACAGATTTTCATTAAATTTTAAACAATTAAAGACAATAGAGGTCTCCAAATACAAGTAAAATATAAACAATATCTATCGAGTAGTTATTGAGATATTTGAAGTTAAAGATTTCTCTTTTTCAAACGGAAACAAACTTTAACTCAATATATCTCCAAATACAAGTGAAATATAAACAAAATCTATCGAGTAGTTATTGAGATATTTCAAGTTAAAGATTTCTCTTTTTCAAACGGAAACAAACTTTAACTCAATATATCTCGTTTCATACTCGACAGATTTTTATTAAATTTTATACAATTAAAGACAATAGTGGTCTCCAAATAAAAGTGAAATATAAACAATATCTATCGAGTAGTTATTGAGATATTTGAAGTTAAAGATTTCTCTTTTTCAAACGGAAACAAACTTCAACTCAATATATCTCGTTTCCTACTCGACAGATTTTTAATAAATTTTATAGAATTGAAGACAATAGTGGTCTCCAAATACAAGTGAAATATAAACAAAATCTATCGAGTAGTTATTGAGATATTTGAAGTTAAAGATTTCTCTTTTTCAAACGGAAACAAACTTTAACTCAATATATCTCCAAATACAAGTGAAATATAAACAATATCTATCGAGTAGTTATTGAGATATTTGAAGTTAAAGATTTCTCTTTTTCAAACGGAAACAAACTTTAACTCAATATATCTCGTTTCCTACTCGACAGATTTTTATTAAATTTTATACAATTAAAGACAATAGTGGTCTCCAAATAAAAGTGAAATATAAACAATATCTATCGAGTAGTTATTGAGATATTTGAAGTTAAAGATTTCTCTTTTTTAAACGGAAACAAACTTTAACTCAATATATCTCGTTTCCTACTCGACAGATTTTTATTATATTTTATAGAATTGAAGACAATAGTGGTCTCCAAATACAAGTGAAATATAAACAAAATCTATTGAGTAGTTTTTGAGATATTTGAAGTTAAATATTTCTCTTTTTCAAACGGAAACAAATTTTAACTCAATCTATCTCGTTTCCTACTCGACAGATTTTTTTAAATTCTATACAATTAAAGACAATAGTGGTCTCCAAATACAAGTGACATGTAGACAAAATGTATCTAGTAGTTATTGAGATATTTGAAGTTAAAGATTTCTCTTTTTCAAACAGAAACAAACTTTAACTCAATATATCTCGATTCCTACTCGACAGATTTTTATTAAATTTTATACAATTAAAGACAATAGTGGTCTCCAAATACAAGTGAATTATAAAAAATATCTATCTAGTAGTTATTGAGATATTTGAAGTTTAAGATTTCTCTTTTTCAAACGGAAACAAACTTTAACTCAATATATCTCGTTTCCTACTCGACAGATTTTTATTATATTTTATAGAATTGAAGACAATAGTGGTCTCCAAATACAAGTGAAATATAAACAAAATCTATCGAGTAGTTATTGAGATATTTGAAGTTAAAGATTTCTCTTTTTCAAACGGAAGCAAACATTAACTCAAAATATCTCGTTTCCTACTCGACAGATTTTTAATAAATTTTATAGAATTGAAGACAATAGTGGTCTCCGAATACAAGTGAAATATAAAC
Organism: Rhodnius prolixus; assembly: GCF_049639745.1. Taxonomy (NCBI): domain Eukaryota; kingdom Metazoa; phylum Arthropoda; class Insecta; order Hemiptera; family Reduviidae; genus Rhodnius; species Rhodnius prolixus. The sequence continues at coordinate 559,173 of NW_027411636.1, read as the reverse complement.
AAAATCTATCGAGTAGTTATTGAGATATTTGAAGTTAAAGATTTCTTTTTTTCAAACGGAAACAAACTTTAACTCAATATATCTCGTTTCCTACTCGACAGATTTTTATTAAATTTTATACAATTAAAGACAATAGTGGACTCCAAATACAAGTGAAATATAAACAAAATCTATCGAGTAGTTATTGAGATATTTGAAGTTAAAGATTTCTCTTTATCAAACGGAAACAAACTTTAACTCAATATATCTCGTTTCCTACTCGACAGATTTTCATTAAATTTTACACAATTAAAGACAATAGAGGTCTCCAAATACAAGTAAAATATAAACAATATCTATCGAGTAGTTATTGAGATATTTGAAGTTAAAGATTTCTCTTTTTCAAACGGAAACAAACTTTAACTCAATATATCTCCAAATACAAGTGAAATATAAACAAAATCTATCGAGTAGTTATTGAGATATTTCAAGTTAAAGATTTCTCTTTTTCAAACGGAAACAAACTTTAACTCAATATATCTCGTTTCATACTCGACAGATTTTTATTAAATTTTATACAATTAAAGACAATAGTGGTCTCCAAATAAAAGTGAAATATAAACAATATCTATCGAGTAGTTATTGAGATATTTGAAGTTAAAGATTTCTCTTTTTCAAACGGAAACAAACTTCAACTCAATATATCTCGTTTCCTACTCGACAGATTTTTATTAAATTTTATACAATTAAAGACAATAGTGGTCTCCAAATAAAAGTGAAATATAAACAATATCTATAGAGTAGTTATTGAGATATTTGAAGTTAAAGATTTCTCTTTTTCAAACGGAAACAAACTTTAACTCAATATATCTCGTTTCCTACTCGACAGATTTTTATTATATTTTATAGAATTAAAGACAATAGTGGTCTCCAAATACAAGTGAAATATAAACAAAATCTATCGAGTAGTTATTGAGATATTTGAAGTTAAAGATTTCTCTTTTTCAAACGGAAACAAACTTTAACTCAATATATCTCGTTTCCTACTCGACAGATTTTCATTAAATTTTACACAATTAAAGACAATAGAGGTCTCCAAATACAAGTAAAATATAAACAAAATCTATCGAGTAGTTATTGAGATATTTGAAGTTAAAGATTTCTCTTTTTCAAACGGAAACAAACTTTAACTCAATATATCTCCAAATACAAGTGAAATATAAACAATATCTATCGAGTAGTTATTGAGATATTTGAAGTTAAAAATTTCTCTTTTTAAAACGGAAACAAACTTTAACTCAATATATCTCGTTTCCTACTCGACAGATTTTTAATAAATTTTATAGAATTGAATACAATAGTGGTCTCCAAATACAAGTGAAATATAAACAAAATCTATCGAGTAGTTATTGAGATATTTGAAGTTAAAGATTTCTTTTTTTCAAACGGAAACAAACTTTAACTCAATATATCTCGTTTCCTACTCGACAGATTTTTATTAAATTTTATACAATTAAAGACAATAGTGGTCTCCAAATACAAGTGAAATATAAAAAATATCTATCGAGTAGTTATTGAGATATTTGAAGTTAAAGATTTCTCTTTTTCAAACGGAAACAAACTTTAACTCAATATATCTCGTTTCCTACTCGACAGATTTTCATTAAATTTTATACAATTAAAGACAATAGTGGTCTCCAAATACAAGTGAAATATAAACAAAATCTATCGAGTAGTTATTGAGATATTTCAAGTTAAAGATTTCTCTTTTTCAAACGGAAACAAACTTTAACTCAATATATCTCGTTTCCTACTTGACAGATTTTTATTAAATTTTATACAATTAAAGTAAATAGTGGTCTCCAAATACAAGTGAAATATAAACAAAATCTATCGAGTAGTTATTGAGATATTGGAAGTTAAAGATTTCTCTTTATCAAACGGAAACAAACTTTAACTCAATATATCTCGTTTCCTACTTGACAGATTTTTATTAAATTTTATACAATTAAAGTAAATAGTGGTCTCCAAATACAAGTGAAATATAGACAAAATCTATCGAGTAGTTATTGAGATATTTGAAGTTAAAGATTTCTCTTTTTCAAACGGAAACAAACTTTAACTCAATATATCTCGTTTCCTACTCGACAGATTTTTATTATATTTTATACAATTAAAGACAATAGTGGTCTCCAAATACAAGTGAAATATAAACAAAATCTATCGAGTAGTTATTGAGATATTGGAAGTTAAAGATTTCTCTTTATCAAACGGAAACAAACTTTAACTCAATATATCTCGTTTCCTACTCGACAGATTTTTATTAAATTTTATAGAATTAAAGTAAATAGTGGTCTCCAAATACAAGTGAAATATAGACAAAATCTATCGAGTAGTTATTGAGATATTTGAAGTTAAAGATTTCTCTTTTTCAAACGGAAACAAACTTTAACTCAATATATCTCGTTTCCTACTCGACAGATTTTTATTATATTTTATAGAATTGAAGACAATAGTGGTCTCCGAATACAAGTGAAATATAAACAAAATCCATCGAGTAGTTATTGAGATATTTGAAGTTAAAGATTTCTTTTTTTCAAACGGAAACAAACTTTAACTCAATATATCTCGTTTCCTACTCGACAGATTTTTATTAAATTTTATACAATTAAAGACAATAGTGGTCTCCAAATACAAGTGAAATATAAACAAAATCTATCGAGTAGTTATTGAGATATTGGAAGTTAAAGATTTCTCTTTATCAAACGGAAACAAACTTTAACTCAATATATCTCTTTTCCTACTCGACAGATTTTCATTAAATTTTACACAATTAAAGACAATAGAGGTCTCCAAATACAAGTAAAATATAAACAAAATCTATCGAGTAGTTATTGAGATATTTGAAGTTAAAGATTTCTCTTTTTCAAACGGAAACAAACTTTAACTCAATATATCTCCAAATACAAGTGAAATATAAACAATATCTATCGAGTAGTTATTGAGATATTTGAAGTTAAAGATTTCTCTTTTTCAAACGGAAACAAACTTTAACTCAATATATCTCGTTTCCTACTCGACAGATTTTTATTAAATTTTATACAATTAAAGACAATAGTGGTCTCCAAATAAAAGTGAAATATAAACAATATCTATCGAGTAGTTATTGAGATATTTGAAGTTTAAGATTTCTCTTTTTCAAACGGAAACAAACTTTAACTCAATATATCTCGTTTCCTACTCGACAGATTTTTATTAAATTTTATACAATTAAAGACAATAGTGGTCTCCAAATACAAGTGAAATATAGACAAAATCTATCGAGTAGTTATTGAGATATTTGAAGTTAAAGATTTCTCTTTTTCAAACAGAAACAAACTTTACCTCAATATATCTGGTTTCCTACACGACAGATTTTTATTAAATTTTATACAATTAAAGACAATAGTGGTCTCCAAATACAAGTGAAATATAAACAAAATCTATCGAGTAGTTATTGAGATATTTGAAGTTAAAAATTTCTCTTTTTCAAACGGAAACAAACTTTACCTCAATATATCTCCAAATACAAGTGAAATATAAACAAAATCTATCGAGTAGTTATTGAGATATTTGAAGTTAAAGATTTCTCTTTATCAAACGGAAACAAACTTTAACTCAATATATCTCGTTTCCTACTCGACAGATTTTTATTATATTTTATAGAATTGAAGACAATAGTGGTCTCCAAATACATGTGAAATATAAACAAAATCTATCGAGTAGTTATTGAGATATTTGAAGTTAAAGATTTCTCTTTTTCAAACGGAAGCAAACATTAACTCAAAATATCTCGTTTCCTACTCGACAGATTTTTAATAAATTTTATAGAATTGAAGACAATAGTGGTCTCCAAATACAAGTGAAATATAAACAAAATCTATCGAGTAGTTATTGAGATATTTGAAGTTAAAGATTTCTTTTTTTCAAACGGAAACAAACTTTAACTCAATATATCTCGTTTCCTACTCGACAGATTTTTATTAAATTTTATACAATTAAAGACAATAGTGGTCTCCAAATACAAGTGACATGTAGACAAAATGTATCGAGTAGTTATTGAGATATTTGAAGTTAAATATTTCTCTTTTTCAAACGGAAACAAACTTTAACTCAATATATCTCGTTTCCTACTCGACAGATTTTCATTAAATTTTACACAATTAAAGACAATAGAGGTCTCCAAATACAAGTGACATGTAGACAAAATGTATCGAGTAGTTATTGAGATATTTGAAGTTAAAGATTTCTCTTTATCAAACGGAAACAAAATTTAACTCAATATATCTCGTTTCCTACTCGACAGATTTTCATTAAATTTTACACAATTAAAGACAATAGAGGTCTCCAAATACAAGTAAAATATAAACAAAATCTATCGAGTAGTTATTGAGATATTTGAAGTTAAAGATTTCTCTTTTTCAAACGGAAACAAACTTCAACTCAATATATCTCGTTTCCTACTCGACAGATTTTTATTAAATTTTATACAATTAAAGACAATAGTGGTCTCCAAATACAAGTGAAATATAAACAAAATCTATCGAGTAGTTATTGAGATATTTGAAGTTAAAGATTACTCTTTTTCAAACGGAAACAAACTTTAACTCAATATATCTCCAAATACAAGTGAAATATAAACAAAATCTATCGAGTAGTTATTGAGATATTTGAAGTTAATGATTTCTCTTTTTCAAACGGAAACAAACTTTAACTCAATATATCTCGTTTCCTACTCGACAGATTTTTATTATATTTTATAGAATTGAAGACAATAGTGGTCTCCAAATACAAGTGAAATATAAACAAAATCTATCGAGTAGTTATTGAGATATTTGAAGTTAAAGATTTCTCTTTTTCAAACGGAAGCAAACATTAACTCAAAATATCTCGTTTCCTACTCGACAGATTTTTAATAAATTTTATAGAATTGAAGACAATAGTGGTCTCCGAATACAAGTGAAATATAAACAAAATCTATCGAGTAGTTATTGAGATATTTGAAGTTAAAGATTTCTTTTTTTCAAACGGAAACAAACTTTAACTCAATATATCTCGTTTCCTACTCGACAGATTTTTATTAAATTTTTTACAATTAAAGACAATAGTGGACTCCAAATACAAGTGAAATATAAACAAAATCTATCGAGTAGTTATTGAGATATTTGAAGTTAAAGATTTCTCTTTATCAAACGGAAACAAACTTTAACTCAATATATCTCGTTTCCTACTCGACAGATTTTCATTAAATTTTACACAATTAAAGACAATAGAGGTCTCCAAATACAAGTAAAATATAAACAAAATCTATCGAGTAGTTATTGAGATATTTGAAGTTAAAGATTTCTCTTTTTCAAACGGAAACAAACTTTAACTCAATATATCTCCAAATACAAGTGAAATATAAACAAAATCTATCGAGTAGTTATTGAGATATTTCAAGTTAAAGATTTCTCTTTTTCAAACGGAAACAAACTTTAACTCAATATATCTCGTTTCATACTCGACAGATTTTTATTAAATTTTATACAATTAAAGACAATAGTGGTCTCCAAATAAAAGTGAAATATAAACAATATCTATCGAGTAGTTATTGAGATATTTGAAGTTAAAGATTTCTCTTTTTCAAACGGAAACAAACTTCAACTCAATATATCTCGTTTCCTACTCGACAGATTTTTATTAAATTTTATACAATTAAAGACAATAGTGGTCTCCAAATAAAAGTGAAATATAAACAATATCTATAGAGTAGTTATTGAGATATTTGAAGTTAAAGATTTCTCTTTTTCAAACGGAAACAAACTTTAACTCAATATATCTCGTTTCCTACTCGACAGATTTTTATTATATTTTATAGAATTAAAGACAATAGTGGTCTCCAAATACAAGTGAAATATAAACAAAATCTATCGAGTAGTTATTGAGATATTTGAAGTTAAAGATTTCTCTTTTTCAAACGGAAACAAACTTTAACTCAATATATCTCGTTTCCTACTCGACAGATTTTCATTAAATTTTACACAATTAAAGACAATAGAGGTCTCCAAATACAAGTAAAATATAAACAAAATCTATCGAGTAGTTATTGAGATATTTGAAGTTAAAGATTTCTCTTTTTCAAACGGAAACAAACTTTAACTCAATATATCTCCAAATACAAGTGAAATATAAACAATATCTATCGAGTAGTTATTGAGATATTTGAAGTTAAAAATTTCTCTTTTTAAAACGGAAACAAACTTTAACTCAATATATCTCGTTTCCTACTCGACAGATTTTTAATAAATTTTATAGAATTGAAGACAATAGTGGTCTCCAAATACAAGTGAAATATAAACAAAATCTATCGAGTAGTTATTGAGATATTTGAAGTTAAAGATTTCTCTTTTTCAAACGGAAACAAACTTTAACTCAATATATCTCCAAATACAAGTGAAATATAAACAATATCTATCGAGTAGTTATTGAGATATTTGAAGTTAAAAATTTCTCTTTTTAAAACGGAAACAAACTTTAACTCAATATATCTCGTTTCCTACTCGACAGATTTTTATTATATTTTATAGAATTAAAGACAATAGTGGTCTCCAAATACAAGTGAAATATAAACAAAATCTATCGAGTAGTTATTGAGATATTTGAAGTTAAAGATTTCTCTTTATCAAACGGAAACAAACTTTAACTCAATATATCTCGTTTCCTACTCGACAGATTTTCATTAAATTTTACACAATTAAAGACAATAGAGGTCTCCAAATACAAGTAAAATATAAACAATATCTATCGAGTAGTTATTGAGATATTTGAAGTTAAAGATTTCTCTTTTTCAAACGGAAACAAACTTTAACTCAATATATCTCCAAATACAAGTGAAATATAAACAAAATCTATCGAGTAGTTATTGAGATATTTCAAGTTAAAGATTTCTCTTTTTCAAACGGAAACAAACTTTAACTCAATATATCTCGTTTCATACTCGACAGATTTTTATTAAATTTTATACAATTAAAGACAATAGTGGTCTCCAAATAAAAGTGAAATATAAACAATATCTATCGAGTAGTTATTGAGATATTTGAAGTTAAAGATTTCTCTTTTTCAAACGGAAACAAACTTCAACTCAATATATCTCGTTTCCTACTCGACAGATTTTTAATAAATTTTATAGAATTGAAGACAATAGTGGTCTCCAAATACAAGTGAAATATAAACAAAATCTATCGAGTAGTTATTGAGATATTTGAAGTTAAAGATTTCTCTTTTTCAAACGGAAACAAACTTTAACTCAATATATCTCCAAATACAAGTGAAATATAAACAATATCTATCGAGTAGTTATTGAGATATTTGAAGTTAAAGATTTCTCTTTTTCAAACGGAAACAAACTTTAACTCAATATATCTCGTTTCCTACTCGACAGATTTTTATTAAATTTTATACAATTAAAGACAATAGTGGTCTCCAAATAAAAGTGAAATATAAACAATATCTATCGAGTAGTTATTGAGATATTTGAAGTTAAAGATTTCTCTTTTTTAAACGGAAACAAACTTTAACTCAATATATCTCGTTTCCTACTCGACAGATTTTTATTATATTTTATAGAATTGAAGACAATAGTGGTCTCCAAATACAAGTGAAATATAGACAAAATCTATCGAGTAGTTATTGAGATATTTGAAGTTAAAGATTTCTCTTTTTCAAACGGAAACAAACTTTAACTCAATATATCTCGTTTCCTACTCGACAGATTTTTATTATATTTTATTGAATTGAAGACAATAGTGGTCTCCGAATACAAGTGAAATATAAACAAAATCCATCGAGTAGTTATTGAGATATTTGAAGTTAAAGATTTCTTTTTTTCAAACGGAAACAAACTTTAACTCAATATATCTCGTTTCCTACTCGACAGATTTTTATTAAATTTTATACAATTAAAGACAATAGTGGTCTCCAAATACAAGTGAAATATAAACAAAATCTATCGAGTAGTTATTGAGATATTGGAAGTTAAAGATTTCTCTTTATCAAACGGAAACAAACTTTAACTCAATATATCTCGTTTCCTACTCGACAGATTTTCATTAAATTTTACACAATTAAAGACAATAGAGGTCTCCAAATACAAGTAAAATATAAACAAAATCTATCGAGTAGTTATTGAGATATTTGAAGTTAAAGATTTCTCTTTTTCAAACGGAAACAAACTTTAACTCAATATATCTCCAAATACAAGTGAAATATAAACAATATCTATCGAGTAGTTATTGAGATATTTGAAGTTAAAGATTTCTCTTTTTCAAACGGAAACAAACTTTAACTCAATATATCTCGTTTCCTACTCGACAGATTTTTATTAAATTTTATACAATTAAAGACAATAGTGGTCTCCAAATAAAAGTGAAATATAAACAATATCTATCGAGTAGTTATTGAGATATTTGAAGTTAAAGATTTCTCTTTTTTAAACGGAAACAAACTTTAACTCAATATATCTCGTTTCCTACTCGACAGATTTTTATTATATTTTATAGAATTGAAGACAATAGTGGTCTCCAAATACAAGTGAAATATAAACAAAATCTATCGAGTAGTTATTGAGATATTTGAAGTTAAAGATTTCTCTTTTTCAAACGGAAGCAAACATTAACTCAAAATATCTCGTTTCCTACTCGGAAGATTTTTAATAAATTTTATAGAATTGAAGACAATAGTGGTCTCCAAATACAAGTGAAATATAAACAAAATCTATCGAGTAGTTATTGAGATATTTGAAGTTAAAGATTTCTTTTTTTCAAACGGAAACAAACTTTAACTCAATATATCTCGTTTCCTACTCGACAGATTTTTATTAAATTTTATACAATTAAAGACAATAGTGGTCTCCAAATAAAAGTGAAATATAAACAATATCTATCGAGTAGTTATTGAGATATTTGAAGTTAAAGATTTCTCTTTTTCAAACGGAAACAAACATTAACTCAATATATCTCGTTTCCTACTCGACAGATATTTATTATATTTTATAGAATTGAAGACAATAGTGGTCTCCAAATACAAGTGAAATATAAACAAAATCTATCAAGTAGTTATTGAGATATTTGAAGTTAAAGATTTCTCTTTTTCAAACAGAAGCAAACATTAACTCAAAATATCTCGTTTCCTACTCGACAGATTTTTAATAAATTTTATAGAATTGAAGACAATAGTGGTCTCCAAATACAAGTGAAATATAAACAAAATCTATCGAGTAGTTATTGAGATATTTGAAGTTAAAGATTTATTTTTTTTTCAAACGGAAACAAACTTTAACTCAATATATCTCGTTTCCTACTCGACAGATCTTTATTAAATTTTATACAATTAAAGACAATAGGGGTCTCCAAATACAAGTGAAATATAAACAAAATCTATTGAGTAGTTATTGAGATATTTAAAGTTAAAGATTTCTCTTTATCAAACGGAAACAAATTTTAACTCAATATATCTCGTTTCCTACTCGACAGATTTTCATTAAATTTTACACAATTAAAGACAATAGAGGTCTCCAAATACAAGTAAAATATAAACAAAATCTATCGAGTAGTTATTGAGATATTTGAAGTTAAAGATTACTCTTTTTCAAACGGAAACAAACTTTAACTCAATATATCTCCAAATACAAGTGAAATATAAACAAAATCTATCGAGTAGTTATTGAGATATTTGAAGTTAAAGATTTCTTTTTTTCAAACGGAAACAAACTTTAACTCAATATATCTCGTTTCCTACTCGACAGATTTTTATTATATTTTATAGAATTGAAGACAATAGTGGTCTCCAAATACAAGTGAAATATAAACAAAATCTATCGAGTAGTTATTGAGATATTTGAAGTTAAAGATTTCTCTTTATCAAACGGAAACAAACTTTAACTCAAAATATCTCGTTTCCTACTCGACAGATTTTTAAAAATTTTTATAGAATTGAAGACAATAGTGGTCTCCGAATACAAGTGAAATATAAACAAAATCTATCGAGTAGTTATTGAGATATTTGAAGTTAAAGATTTCTTTTTTTCAAACGGAAACAAACTTTAACTCAATATATCTCGTTTCATACTCGACAGATTTTTATTAAATTTTATACAATTAAAGACAATAGTGGTCTCCAAATAAAAGTGAAATATAAACAATATCTATCGAGTAGTTATTGAGATATTTGAAGTTAAGGATTTCTCTTTTTCAAACGGAAACAAACTTTAACTCAATATATCTCGTTTCCTACTCGACAGATTTTTATTAAATTTTATACAGTTAAAGACAATAGTGGTCTCCAAATAAAAGTGAAATATAAACAATATCTATCAAGTAGTTATTGAGATATTTGAAGTTAAATATTTCTCTTTTTCAAACGGAAACAAACTTTAACTCAATATATCTCGTTTCCTACTCGACAGATTTTTATTAAATTTTATACAATTAAAGTAAATAGTGGTCTCCAAATACAAGTGAAATATAGACAAAATCTATCGAGTAGTTATTGAGATATTTGAAGTTAAAGATTTCTCTTTTTAAACGGAAACAAACTTTAACTCAATATATCTCGTTTCCTACTCGACAGATTTTTATTATATTTTATAGAATTGAAGACAATAGTAGTCTCCAAATAGAAGTGAAATATAAACAAAATCTATCGAGTAGTTATTGAGATATTTGAAGTTAAAGATTTCTCTTTTTCAAACGGAAACAAACTTTAACTCAATATATCTCGTTTCCTACTCGACAGATTTTCATTAAATTTTACACAATTAAAGACAATAGAGGTCTCCAAATACAAGTAAAATATAAACATAATCTATCGAGTAGTTATTGAGATATTTGAAGTTAAAGATTTCTCTTTTTCAAACGGAAACAAACTTTAACTCAATATATCTCCAAATACAAGTGAAATATAAACAATATCTATCGAGTAGTTATTGAGATATTTGAAGTTAAAGATTTCTCTTTTTGAAACGGAAACAAACTTTAACTCAATATATCTCGTTTCCTACTCGACAGATTTTTATTAAATTTTATACAATTAAAGACAATAGTGGTCTCAAAATAAAAGTGAAATATAAACAATATCTATCGAGTAGTTATTGAGATATTTGAAGTTAAAGATTTCTTTTTTTCAAACGGAAACAAACTTTAACTCAATATATCTCGTTTCCTACTCGACAGATTTTTATTAAATTTTATACAATTAAAGACAATAGTGGTCTCCAAATACAAGTGAAATATAAAAAATATCTATCGAGTAGTTATTGAGATATTTGAAGTTAAAGATTTCTCTTTTTCAAACGGAAACAAACTTTAACTCAATATATCTCGTTTCCTACTCGACAGATTTTCATTAAATTTTATACAATTAAAGACAATAGTGGTCTCCAAATACAAGTGACATGTAGACAAAATGTATCGAGTAGTTATTGAGATATTTGAAGTTAAAGATTTCTCTTTTTCAAACGGAAACAAACTTTAACTCAATATATCTCGTTTCCTACTCGACAGATTTTTATTAAATTTTATACAAATAAAGACAATAGTGGTCTCCAAATACAAGTGAAATATAAACAAAATCTATCGAGTAGTTATTGAGATATTTGAAGTTAAAGATTTCTCTTTATCAAACGGAAACAAACTTCAACTCAATATATCTCGTTTCCTACTCGACAGATTTTTATTAAATTTTATACAATTAAAGACAATAGTGGTCTCCAAATAAAAGTGAAATATAAACAATATCTATAGAGTAGTTATTGAGATATTTGAAGTTAAAGATTTCTCTTTTTCAAACGGAAACAAACTTTAACTCAATATATCTCGTTTCCTACTCGACAGATTTTTATTATATTTTATAGAATTAAAGACAATAGTGGTCTCCAAATACAAGTGAAATATAAACAAAATCTATCGAGTAGTTATTGAGATATTTGAAGTTAAAGATTTCTCTTTTTCAAACGGAAACAAACTTTAACTCAATATATCTCGTTTCCTACTCGACAGATTTTCATTAAATTTTACACAATTAAAGACAATAGAGGTCTCCAAATACAAGTAAAATATAAACAAAATCTATCGAGTAGTTATTGAGATATTTGAAGTTAAAGATTTCTCTTTTTCAAACGGAAACAAACTTTAACTCAATATATCTCCAAATACAAGTGAAATATAAACAATATCTATCGAGTAGTTATTGAGATATTTGAAGTTAAAAATTTCTCTTTTTAAAACGGAAACAAACTTTAACTCAATATATCTCGTTTCCTACTCGACAGATTTTTAATAAATTTTATAGAATTGAAGACAATAGTGGTCTCCAAATACAAGTGAAATATAAACAAAATCTATCGAGTAGTTATTGAGATATTTGAAGTTAAAGATTTCTTTTTTTCAAACGGAAACAAACTTTAACTCAATATATCTCGTTTCCTACTCGACAGATTTTTATTAAATTTTATACAATTAAAGACAATAGTGGTCTCCAAATACAAGTGAAATATAAAAAATATCTATCGAGTAGTTATTGAGATATTTGAAGTTAAAGATTTCTCTTTTTCAAACGGAAACAAACTTTAACTCAATATATCTCGTTTCCTACTCGACAGATTTTCATTAAATTTTATACAATTAAAGACAATAGTGGTCTCCAAATACAAGTGAAATATAAACAAAATCTATCGAGTAGTTATTGAGATATTTGAAGTTAAAGATTTCTCTTTTTCAAACGGAAACAAACTTTAACTCAATATATCTCGTTTCCTACTCGACAGATTTTTATTAAATTTTATACCATTAAAGACAATAGCGGTCTCCAAATACAAGTGAAATATAAACAAAATCTATCGAGTAGTTATTGAGATATTGGAAGTTAAAGATTTCTCTTTATCAAACGGAAACAAACTTTAACTCAATATATCTCGTTTCCTACTTGACAGATTTTTATTAAATTTTATACAATTAAAGTAAATAGTGGTCTCCAAATACAAGTGAAATATAGACAAAATCTATCGAGTAGTTATTGAGATATTTGAAGTTAAAGATTTCTCTTTTTCAAACGGAAACAAACTTTAACTCAATATATCTCGTTTCCTACTCGACAGATTTTTATTATATTTTATACAATTAAAGACAATAGTGGTCTCCAAATACAAGTGAAATATAAACAAAATCTATCGAGTAGTTATTGAGATATTGGAAGTTAAAGATTTCTCTTTATCAAACGGAAACAAACTTTAACTCAATATATCTCGTTTCCTACTTGACAGATTTTTATTAAATTTTATACAATTAAAGTAAATAGTGGTCTCCAAATACAAGTGAAATATAGACAAAATCTATCGAGTAGTTATTGAGATATTTGAAGTTAAAGATTTCTCTTTTTCAAACGGAAACAAACTTTAACTCAATATATCTCGTTTCCTACTCGACAGATTTTTATTATATTTTATACAATTAAAGACAATAGTGGTCTCCAAATACAAGTGAAATATAAACAAAATCTATCGAGTAGTTATTGAGATATTGGAAGTTAAAGATTTCTCTTTATCAAACGGAAACAAACTTTAACTCAATATATCTCGTTTCCTACTCGACAGATTTTTATTAAATTTTATAGAATTAAAGTAAATAGTGGTCTCCAAATACAAGTGAAATATAGACAAAATCTATCGAGTAGTTATTGAGATATTTGAAGTTAAAGATTTCTCTTTTTCAAACGGAAACAAACTTTAACTCAATATATCTCGTTTCCTACTCGACAGATTTTTATTATATTTTATTGAATTGAAGACAATAGTGGTCTCCGAATACAAGTGAAATATAAACAAAATCCATCGAGTAGTTATTGAGATATTTGAAGTTAAAGATTTCTTTTTTTCAAACGGAAACAAACTTTAACTCAATATATCTCGTTTCCTACTCGACAGATTTTTATTAAATTTTATACAATTAAAGACAATAGTGGTCTCCAAATACAAGTGAAATATAAACAAAATCTATCGAGTAGTTATTGAGATATTGGAAGTTAAAGATTTCTCTTTATCAAACGGAAACAAACTTTAACTCAATATATCTCGTTTCCTACTCGACAGATTTTCATTAAATTTTACACAATTAAAGACAATAGAGGTCTCCAAATACAAGTAAAATATAAACAAAATCTATCGAGTAGTTATTGAGATATTTGAAGTTAAAGATTTCTCTTTTTCAAACGGAAACAAACTTTAACTCAATATATCTCGTTTCCTACTCGACAGATTTTTATTAAATTTTATACAATTAAAGACAATAGTGGTCTCCAAATAAAAGTGAAATATAAACAATATCTATCGAGTAGTTATTGAGATATTTGAAGTTAAAGATTTCTCTTTTTTAAACGGAAACAAACTTTAACTCAATATATCTCGTTTCCTACTCGACAGATTTTTATTATATTTTATAGAATTGAAGACAATAGTGGTCTCCAAATACAAGTGAAATATAAACAAAATCTATCGAGTAGTTATTGAGATATTTGAAGTTAAAGATTTCTCTTTTTCAAACGGAAACAAACATTAACTCAAAATATCTCGTTTCCTACTCGGAAGATTTTTAATAAATTTTATAGAATTGAAGACAATAGTGGTCTCCAAATACAAGTGAAATATAAACAAAATCTATCGAGTAGTTATTGAGATATTTGAAGTTAAAGATTTCTTTTTTTCAAACGGAAACAAACTTTAACTCAATATATCTCGTTTCCTACTCGACAGATTTTTATTAAATTTTATACAATTAAAGACAATAGTGGTCTCCAAATAAAAGTGAAATATAAACAATATCTATCGAGTAGTTATTGAGATATTTGAAGTTAAAGATTTCTCTTTTTCAAACGGAAACAAACATTAACTCAATATATCTCGTTTCCTACTCGACAGATATTTATTATATTTTATAGAATTGAAGACAATAGTGGTCTCCAAATACAAGTGAAATATAAACAAAATCTATCAAGTAGTTATTGAGATATTTGAAGTTAAAGATTTCTCTTTTTCAAACAGAAGCAAACATTAACTCAAAATATCTCGTTTCCTACTCGACAGATTTTTAATAAATTTTATAGAATTGAAGACAATAGTGGTCTCCAAATACAAGTGAAATATAAACAAAATCTATCGAGTAGTTATTGAGATATTTGAAGTTAAAGATTTCTTTTTTTCAAACGGAAACAAACTTTAACTCAATATATCTCGTTTCCTACTCGACAGATCTTTATTAAATTTTATACAATTAAAGACAATAGGGGTCTCCAAATACAAGTGAAATATAAACAAAATCTATTGAGTAGTTATTGAGATATTTAAAGTTAAAGATTTCTCTTTATCAAACGGAAACAAATTTTAACTCAATATATCTCGTTTCCTACTCGACAGATTTTCATTAAATTTTACACAATTAAAGACAATAGAGGTCTCCAAATACAAGTAAAATATAAACAAAATCTATCGAGTAGTTATTGAGATATTTGAAGTTAAAGATTACTCTTTTTCAAACGGAAACAAACTTTAACTCAATATATCTCCAAATACAAGTGAAATATAAACAAAATCTATCGAGTAGTTATTGAGATATTTGAAGTTAAAGATTTCTTTTTTTCAAACGGAAACAAACTTTAACTCAATATATCTCGTTTCCTACTCGACAGATTTTTATTATATTTTATAGAATTGAAGACAATAGTGGTCTCCAAATACAAGTGAAATATAAACAAAATCTATCGAGTAGTTATTGAGATATTGGAAGTTAAAGATTTCTCTTTATCAAACGGAAACAAACTTTAACTCAAAATATCTCGTTTCCTACTCGACAGATTTTTAAAAATTTTTATAGAATTGAAGACAATAGTGGTCTCCGAATACAAGTGAAATATAAACAAAATCTATCGAGTAGTTATTGAGATATTTGAAGTTAAAGATTTCTTTTTTTCAAACGGAAACAAACTTTAACTCAATATATCTCGTTTCATACTCGACAGATTTTTATTAAATTTTATACAATTAAAGACAATAGTGGTCTCCAAATAAAAGTGAAATATAAACAATATCTATCGAGTAGTTATTGAGATATTTGAAGTTAAGGATATCTCTTTTTCAAACGGAAACAAACTTTAACTCAATATATCTCGTTTCCTACTCGACAGATTTTTATTAAATTTTATACAGTTAAAGACAATAGTGGTCTCCAAATAAAAGTGAAATATAAACAATATCTATCAAGTAGTTATTGAGATATTTGAAGTTAAATATTTCTCTTTTTCAAACGGAAACAAACTTTAACTCAATATATCTCGTTTCCTACTCGACAGATTTTTATTAAATTTTATACAATTAAAGTAAATAGTGGTCTCCAAATACAAGTGAAATATAGACAAAATCTATCGAGTAGTTATTGAGATATTTGAAGTTAAAGATTTCTCTTTTTAAACGGAAACAAACTTTAACTCAATATATCTCGTTTCCTACTCGACAGATTTTTATTATATTTTATAGAATTGAAGACAATAGTAGTCTCCAAATAGAAGTGAAATATAAACAAAATCTATCGAGTAGTTATTGAGATATTTGAAGTTAAAGATTTCTCTTTTTCAAACGGAAACAAACTTTAACTCAATATATCTCGTTTCCTACTCGACAGATTTTCATTAAATTTTACACAATTAAAGACAATAGAGGTCTCCAAATACAAGTAAAATATAAACATAATCTATCGAGTAGTTATTGAGATATTTGAAGTTAAAGATTTCTCTTTTTCAAACGGAAACAAACTTTAACTCAATATATCTCCAAATACAAGTGAAATATAAACAATATCTATCGAGTAGTTATTGAGATATTTGAAGTTAAAGATTTCTCTTTTTGAAACGGAAACAAACTTTAACTCAATATATCTCGTTTCCTACTCGACAGATTTTTATTAAATTTTATACAATTAAAGACAATAGTGGTCTCAAAATAAAAGTGAAATATAAACAATATCTATCGAGTAGTTATTGAGATATTTGAAGTTAAAGATTTCTTTTTTTCAAACGGAAACAAACTTTAACTCAATATATCTCGTTTCCTACTCGACAGATTTTTATTAAATTTTATACAATTAAAGACAATAGTGGTCTCCAAATACAAGTGAAATATAAAAAATATCTATCGAGTAGTTATTGAGATATTTGAAGTTAAAGATTTCTCTTTTTCAAACGGAAACAAACTTTAACTCAATATATCTCGTTTCCTACTCGACAGATTTTCATTAAATTTTATACAATTAAAGACAATAGTGGTCTCCAAATACAAGTGACATGTAGACAAAATGTATCGAGTAGTTATTGAGATATTTGAAGTTAAAGATTTCTCTTTTTCAAACGGAAACAAACTTTAACTCAATATATCTCGTTTCCTACTCGACAGATTTTTATTAAATTTTATACAAATAAAGACAATAGTGGTCTCCAAATACAAGTGAAATATAAACAAAATCTATCGAGTAGTTATTGAGATATTTGAAGTTAAAGATTTCTCTTTATCAAACGGAAACAAACTTTAACTCAATATATCTCGTTTCCTACTCGACAGATTTTCATTAAATTTTACACAATTAAAGACAATAGAGGTCTCCAAATACAAGTAAAATATAAACAAAATCTATCGAGTAGTTATTGAGATATTTGAAGTTAAAGATTTATCTTTTTCAAACGGAAACAAACTTTAACTCAATATATCTCCAAATACAAGTGAAATATAAACAAAATCTATCGAGTAGTTATTGAGATATTTCAAGTTAAAGATTTCTTTTTTTCAAACGGAAACAAACTTTAACTCAATATATCTCGTTTCCTACTCGACAGATTTTTATTATATTTTATAGAATTGAAGACAATAGTGGTCTCCAAATACAAGTGAAATATAAACAAAATCTATCGAGTAGTTATTGAGATATTTGAAGTTAAAGATTTCTCTTTTTCAAACGGAAGCAAACATTAACTCAAAATATCTCGTTTCCTACTCGACAGATTTTTAAAATTTTTTATAGAATTGAAGACAATAGTGGTCTCCGAATACAAGTGAAATATAAACAAAATCTATCGAGTAGTTATTGAGATATTTGAAGTTAAAGATTTCTTTTTTTCAAACGGAAACAAACTTTAACTCAATATATCTCGTTTCCTACTCGACAGATTTTTATTAAATTTTATACAATTAAAGACAATAGTGGTCTCCAAATACAAGTGAAATATAAACAAAATCTATCGAGTAGTTATTGAGATATTGGAAGTTAAAGATTTCTCTTTATCAAACGGAAACAAACTTTAATTCAATATATCTCGTTTCCTACTCGACAGATTTTCATTAAATTTTACACAATTAAAGACAATAGTGGTCTCAAAATAAAAGTGAAATATAAACAATATCTATCGAGTAGTTATTGAGATATTTGAAGTTAAAGATTTCTTTTTTTCAAACGGAAACAAACTTTAACTCAATATATCTCGTTTCCTACTCGACAGATTTTTATTAAATTTTATACAATTAAAGACAATAGTGGTCTCAAAATAAAAGTGAAATATAAACAATATCTATCGAGTAGTTATTGAGATATTTGAAGTTAAAGATTTCTTTTTTTCAAACGGAAACAAACTTTAACTCAATATATCTCGTTTCCTACTCGACAGATTTTTATTAAATTTTATACAATTAAAGACAATAGTGGTCTCCAAATACAAGTGAAATATAAAAAATATCTATCGAGTAGTTATTGAGATATTTGAAGTTAAAGATTTCTCTTTTTCAAACGGAAACAAACTTTAACTCAATATATCTCGTTTCCTACTCGACAGATTTTCATTAAATTTTATACAATTAAAGACAATAGTGGTCTCCAAATACAAGTGACATGTAGACAAAATGTATCGAGTAGTTATTGAGATATTTGAAGTTAAAGATTTCTCTTTTTCAAACGGAAACAAACTTTAACTCAATATATCTCGTTTCCTACTCGACAGATTTTTATTAAATTTTATACAAATAAAGACAATAGTGGTCTCCAAATACAAGTGAAATATAAACAAAATCTATCGAGTAGTTATTGAGATATTTGAAGTTAAAGATTTCTCTTTATCAAACGGAAACAAACTTTAACTCAATATATCTCGTTTCCTACTCGACAGATGTTCATTAAATTTTACACAATTAAAGACAATAGAGGTCTCCAAATACAAGTAAAATATAAACAAAATCTATCGAGTAGTTATTGAGATATTTGAAGTTAAAGATTTATCTTTTTCAAACGGAAACAAACTTTAACTCAATATATCTCCAAATACAAGTGAAATATAAACAAAATCTATCGAGTAGTTATTGAGATATTTCAAGTTAAAGATTTCTTTTTTTCAAACGGAAACAAACTTTAACTAAATATATCTCGTTTCCTACTCGACAGATTTTTATTATATTTTATAGAATTGAAGACAATAGTGGTCTCCAAATACAAGTGAAATATAAACAAAATCTATCGAGTAGTTATTGAGATATTTGAAGTTAAAGATTTCTCTTTTTCAAACGGAAGCAAACATTAACTCAAAATATCTCGTTTCCTACTCGACAGATTTTTAAAATTTTTTATAGAATTGAAGACAATAGTGGTCTCCGAATACAAGTGAAATATAAACAAAATCTATCGAGTAGTTATTGAGATATTTGAAGTTAAAGATTTCTTTTTTTCAAACGGAAACAAACTTTAACTCAATATATCTCGTTTCCTACTCGACAGATTTTTATTAAATTTTATACAATTAAAGACAATAGTGGTCACCAAATACAAGTGAAATATAAACAAAATCTATCGAGTAGTTATTGAGATATTGGAAGTTAAAGATTTCTCTTTATCAAACGGAAACAAACTTTAATTCAATATATCTCGTTTCCTACTCGACAGATTTTCATTAAATTTTACACAATTAAAGACAATAGTGGTCTCAAAATAAAAGTGAAATATAAACAATATCTATCGAGTAGTTATTGAGATATTTGAAGTTAAAGATTTCTTTTTTTCAAACGGAAACAAACTTTAACTCAATATATCTCGTTTCCTACTCGACAGATTTTTATTAAATTTTATACAATTAAAGACAATAGTGGTCTCCAAATACAAGTGAAATATAAAAAATATCTATCGAGTAGTTATTGAGATATTTGAAGTTAAAGATTTCTCTTTTTCAAACGGAAACAAACTTTAACTCAATATATCTCGTTTCCTACTCGACAGATTTTCATTAAATTTTATACAATTAAAGACAATAGTGGTCTCCAAATACAAGTGACATGTAGACAAAATGTATCGAGTAGTTATTGAGATATTTGAAGTTAATGATTTCTCTTTTTCAAACGGAAACAAACTTTAACTCAATATATCTCGTTTCCTACTCGACAGATTTTTATTAAATTTTATACAATTAAAGACAATAGTGGTCTCCAAATAAAAGTGAAATATAAACAATATCTATCGAGTAGTTATTGAGATATTTGAAGTTAAAGATTTCTCTTTTTTAAACGGAAACAAACTTTAACTCAATATATCTCGTTTCCTACTCGACAGATTTTTATTATATTTTATAGAATTGAAGACAATAGTGGTCTCCAAATACAAGTGAAATATAAACAAAATCTATCGAGTAGTTATTGAGATATTTGAAGTTAAAGATTTCTCTTTTTCAAACGGAAGCAAACATTAACTCAAAATATCTCGTTTCCTACTCGGAAGATTTTTAATAAATTTTATAGAATTGAAGACAATAGTGGTCTCCAAATACAAGTGAAATATAAACAAAATCTATCGAGTAGTTATTGAGATATTTGAAGTTAAAGATTTCTTTTTTTCAAACGGAAACAAACTTTAACTCAATATATCTCGTTTCCTACTCGACAGATTTTTATTAAATTTTATACAATTAAAGACAATAGTGGTCTCCAAATAAAAGTGAAATATAAACAATATCTATCGAGTAGTTATTGAGATATTTGAAGTTAAAGATTTCTCTTTTTCAAACGGAAACAAACATTAACTCAATATATCTCGTTTCCTACTCGACAGATATTTATTATATTTTATAGAATTGAAGACAATAGTGGTCTCCAAATACAAGTGAAATATAAACAAAATCTATCAAGTAGTTATTGAGATATTTGAAGTTAAAGATTTCTCTTTTTCAAACAGAAGCAAACATTAACTCAAAATATCTCGTTTCCTACTCGACAGATTTTTAATAAATTTTATAGAATTGAAGACAATAGTGGTCTCCAAATACAAGTGAAATATAAACAAAATCTATCGAGTAGTTATTGAGATATTTGAAGTTAAAGATTTCTTTTTTTCAAACGGAAACAAACTTTAACTCAATATATCTCGTTTCCTACTCGACAGATCTTTATTAAATTTTATACAATTAAAGACAATAGGGGTCTCCAAATACAAGTGAAATATAAACAAAATCTATTGAGTAGTTATTGAGATATTTAAAGTTAAAGATTTCTCTTTATCAAACGGAAACAAATTTTAACTCAATATATCTCGTTTCCTACTCGACAGATTTTCATTAAATTTTACACAATTAAAGACAATAGAGGTCTCCAAATACAAGTAAAATATAAACAAAATCTATCGAGTAGTTATTGAGATATTTGAAGTTAAAGATTACTCTTTTTCAAACGGAAACAAACTTTAACTCAATATATCTCCAAATACAAGTGAAATATAAACAAAATCTATCGAGTAGTTATTGAGATATTTGAAGTTAAAGATTTCTTTTTTTCAAACGGAAACAAACTTTAACTCAATATATCTCGTTTCCTACTCGACAGATTTTTATTATATTTTATAGAATTGAAGACAATAGTGGTCTCCAAATACAAGTGAAATATAAACAAAATCTATCGAGTAGTTATTGAGATATTGGAAGTTAAAGATTTCTCTTTATCAAACGGAAACAAACTTTAACTCAAAATATCTCGTTTCCTACTCGACAGATTTTTAAAAATTTTTATAGAATTGAAGACAATAGTGGTCTCCGAATACAAGTGAAATATAAACAAAATCTATCGAGTAGTTATTGAGATATTTGAAGTTAAAGATTTCTTTTTTTCAAACGGAAACAAACTTTAACTCAATATATCTCGTTTCATACTCGACAGATTTTTATTAAATTTTATACAATTAAAGACAATAGTGGTCTCCAAATAAAAGTGAAATATAAACAATATCTATCGAGTAGTTATTGAGATATTTGAAGTTAAGGATTTCTCTTTTTCAAACGGAAACAAACTTTAACTCAATATATCTCGTTTCCTACTCGACAGATTTTTATTAAATTTTATACAGTTAAAGACAATAGTGGTCTCCAAATAAAAGTGAAATATAAACAATATCTATCAAGTAGTTATTGAGATATTTGAAGTTAAATATTTCTCTTTTTCAAACGGAAACAAACTTTAACTCAATATATCTCGTTTCCTACTCGACAGATTTTTATTAAATTTTATACAATTAAAGTAAATAGTGGTCTCCAAATACAAGTGAAATATAGACAAAATCTATCGAGTAGTTATTGAGATATTTGAAGTTAAAGATTTCTCTTTTTAAACGGAAACAAACTTTAACTCAATATATCTCGTTTCCTACTCGACAGATTTTTATTATATTTTATAGAATTGAAGACAATAGTAGTCTCCAAATAGAAGTGAAATATAAACAAAATCTATCGAGTAGTTATTGAGATATTTGAAGTTAAAGATTTCTCTTTTTCAAACGGAAACAAACTTTAACTCAATATATCTCGTTTCCTACTCGACAGATTTTCATTAAATTTTACACAATTAAAGACAATAGAGGTCTCCAAATACAAGTAAAATATAAACATAATCTATCGAGTAGTTATTGAGATATTTGAAGTTAAAGATTTCTCTTTTTCAAACGGAAACAAACTTTAACTCAATATATCTCCAAATACAAGTGAAATATAAACAATATCTATCGAGTAGTTATTGAGATATTTGAAGTTAAAGATTTCTCTTTTTGAAACGGAAACAAACTTTAACTCAATATATCTCGTTTCCTACTCGACAGATTTTTATTAAATTTTATACAATTAAAGACAATAGTGGTCTCAAAATAAAAGTGAAATATAAACAATATCTATCGAGTAGTTATTGAGATATTTGAAGTTAAAGATTTCTTTTTTTCAAACGGAAACAAACTTTAACTCAATATATCTCGTTTCCTACTCGACAGATTTTTATTAAATTTTATACAATTAAAGACAATAGTGGTCTCCAAATACAAGTGAAATATAAAAAATATCTATCGAGTAGTTATTGAGATATTTGAAGTTAAAGATTTCTCTTTTTCAAACGGAAACAAACTTTAACTCAATATATCTCGTTTCCTACTCGACAGATTTTCATTAAATTTTATACAATTAAAGACAATAGTGGTCTCCAAATACAAGTGACATGTAGACAAAATGTATCGAGTAGTTATTGAGATATTTGAAGTTAAAGATTTCTCTTTTTCAAACGGAAACAAACTTTAACTCAATATATCTCGTTTCCTACTCGACAGATTTTTATTAAATTTTATACAAATAAAGACAATAGTGGTCTCCAAATACAAGTGAAATATAAACAAAATCTATCGAGTAGTTATTGAGATATTTGAAGTTAAAGATTTCTCTTTATCAAACGGAAACAAACTTTAACTCAATATATCTCGTTTCCTACTCGACAGATTTTCATTAAATTTTACACAATTAAAGACAATAGAGGTCTCCAAATACAAGTAAAATATAAACAAAATCTATCGAGTAGTTATTGAGATATTTGAAGTTAAAGATTTATCTTTTTCAAACGGAAACAAACTTTAACTCAATATATCTCCAAATACAAGTGAAATATAAACAAAATCTATCGAGTAGTTATTGAGATATTTCAAGTTAAAGATTTCTTTTTTTCAAACGGAAACAAACTTTAACTCAATATATCTCGTTTCCTACTCGACAGATTTTTATTATATTTTATAGAATTGAAGACAATAGTGGTCTCCAAATACAAGTGAAATATAAACAAAATCTATCGAGTAGTTATTGAGATATTTGAAGTTAAAGATTTCTCTTTTTCAAACGGAAGCAAACATTAACTCAAAATATCTCGTTTCCTACTCGACAGATTTTTAAAATTTTTTATAGAATTGAAGACAATAGTGGTCTCCGAATACAAGTGAAATATAAACAAAATCTATCGAGTAGTTATTGAGATATTTGAAGTTAAAGATTTCTTTTTTTCAAACGGAAACAAACTTTAACTCAATATATCTCGTTTCCTACTCGACAGATTTTTATTAAATTTTATACAATTAAAGACAATAGTGGTCTCCAAATACAAGTGAAATATAAACAAAATCTATCGAGTAGTTATTGAGATATTGGAAGTTAAAGATTTCTCTTTATCAAACGGAAACAAACTTTAATTCAATATATCTCGTTTCCTACTCGACAGATTTTCATTAAATTTTACACAATTAAAGACAATAGTGGTCTCAAAATAAAAGTGAAATATAAACAATATCTATCGAGTAGTTATTGAGATATTTGAAGTTAAAGATTTCTTTTTTTCAAACGGAAACAAACTTTAACTCAATATATCTCGTTTCCTACTCGACAGATTTTTATTAAATTTTATACAATTAAAGACAATAGTGGTCTCCAAATACAAGTGAAATATAAAAAATATCTATCGAGTAGTTATTGAGATATTTGAAGTTAAAGATTTCTCTTTTTCAAACGGAAACAAACTTTAACTCAATATATCTCGTTTCCTACTCGACAGATTTTCATTAAATTTTATACAATTAAAGACAATAGTGGTCTCCAAATACAAGTGACATGTAGACAAAATGTATCGAGTAGTTATTGAGATATTTGAAGTTAAAGATTTCTCTTTTTCAAACGGAAACAAACTTTAACTCAATATATCTCGTTTCCTACTCGACAGATTTTTATTAAATTTTATACAAATAAAGACAATAGTGGTCTCCAAATACAAGTGAAATATAAACAAAATCTATCGAGTAGTTATTGAGATATTTGAAGTTAAAGATTTCTCTTTATCAAACGGAAACAAACTTTAACTCAATATATCTCGTTTCCTACTCGACAGATTTTCATTAAATTTTACACAATTAAAGACAATAGAGGTCTCCAAATACAAGTAAAATATAAACAAAATCTATCGAGTAGTTATTGAGATATTTGAAGTTAAAGATTTATCTTTTTCAAACGGAAACAAACTTTAACTCAATATATCTCCAAATACAAGTGAAATATAAACAAAATCTATCGAGTAGTTATTGAGATATTTCAAGTTAAAGATTTCTTTTTTTCAAACGGAAACAAACTTTAACTCAATATATCTCGTTTCCTACTCGACAGATTTTTATTATATTTTATAGAATTGAAGACAATAGTGGTCTCCAAATACAAGTGAAATATAAACAAAATCTATCGAGTAGTTATTGAGATATTTGAAGTTAAAGATTTCTCTTTTTCAAACGGAAGCAAACATTAACTCAAAATATCTCGTTTCCTACTCGACAGATTTTTAAAATTTTTTATAGAATTGAAGACAATAGTGGTCTCCGAATACAAGTGAAATATAAACAAAATCTATCGAGTAGTTATTGAGATATTTGAAGTTAAAGATTTCTTTTTTTCAAACGGAAACAAACTTTAACTCAATATATCTCGTTTCCTACTCGACAGATTTTTATTAAATTTTATACAATTAAAGACAATAGTGGTCTCCAAATACAAGTGAAATATAAACAAAATCTATCGAGTAGTTATTGAGATATTGGAAGTTAAAGATTTCTCTTTATCAAACGGAAACAAACTTTAATTCAATATATCTCGTTTCCTACTCGACAGACTTTCATTAAATTTTACACAATTAAAGACAATAGAGGTCTCCAAATACAAGTAAAATATAAACAAAATCTATCGAGTAGTTATTGAGATATTTGAAGTTAAAGATTTCTCTTTTTCAAACGGAAACAAACTTTAACTCAATATATCTCCAAATACAAGTGAAATATAAACAAAATCTATCGAGTAGTTATTGAGATATTTCAAGTTAAAGATTTCTCTTTTTCAAACGGAAACAAACTTTAACTCAATATATCTCGTTTCATACTCGACAGATTTTTATTAAATTTTATACAATTAAAGACAATAGTGGTCTCCAAATAAAAGTGAAATATAAACAATATCTATCGAGTAGTTATTGAGATATTTGAAGTTAAGGATTTCTCTTTTTCAAACGGAAACAAACTTTAACTCAATATATCTCGTTTCCTACTCGACAGATTTTTATTAAATTTTATACAGTTAAAGACAATAGTGGTCTCCAAATAATAGTGAAATATAAACAATATCTATCAAGTAGTTATTGAGATATTTGAAGTTAAATATTTCTCTTTTTCAAACGGATACAAATTTTAACTCAATATATCTCGTTTCCTACTCGACAGATTTTTATTAAATTTTATACAATTAAAGTAAATAGTGGTCTCCAAATACAAGTGAAATATAGACAAAATCTATCGAGTAGTTATTGAGATATTTGAAGTTAAAGATTTCTCTTTTTCAAACGGAAACAAACTTTAACTCAATATATCTCGTTTCCTACTCGACAGATTTTTATTATATTTTATAGAATTGAAGACAATAGTAGTCTCCAAATACAAGTGAAATATAAACAAAATCTATCGAGTAGTTATTGAGATATTTGAAGTTAAAGATTTCTCTTTTTCAAACGGAAACAAACTTTAACTCAATATATCTCGTTTCCTACTCGACAGATTTTCATTAAATTTTACACAATTAAAGACAATAGAGGTCTCCAAATACAAGTAAAATATAAACATAATCTATCGAGTAGTTATTGAGATATTTGAAGTTAAAGATTTCTCTTTTTCAAACGGAAACAAACTTTAACTCAATATATCTCCAAATACAAGTGAAATATAAACAATATCTATCGAGTAGTTATTGAGATATATGAAGTTAAAGATTTCTCTTTTTGAAACGGAAACAAACTTTAACTCAATATATCTCGTTTCCTACTCGACAGATTTTTATTAAATTTTATACAATTAAAGACAATAGTGGTCTCAAAATAAAAGTGAAATATAAACAATATCTATCGAGTAGTTATTGAGATATTTGAAGTTAAAGATTTCTTTTTTTCAAACGGAAACAAACTTTAACTCAATATATCTCGTTTCCTACTCGACAGATTTTTATTAAATTTTATACAATTAAAGACAATAGTGGTCTCCAAATACAAGTGAAATATAAAAAATATCTATCGAGTAGTTATTGAGATATTTGAAGTTAAAGATTTCTCTTTTTCAAACGGAAACAAACTTTAACTCAATATATCTCGTTTCCTACTCGACAGATTTTCATTAAATTTTATACAATTAAAGACAATAGTGGTCTCCAAATACAAGTGACATGTAGACAAAATGTATCGAGTAGTTATTGAGATATTTGAAGTTAAAGATTTCTCTTTTTCAAACGGAAACAAACTTTAACTCAATATATCTCGTTTCCTACTCGACAGATTTTTATTAAATTTTATACAAATAAAGACAATAGTGGTCTCCAAATACAAGTGAAATATAAACAAAATCTATCGAGTAGTTATTGAGATATTTGAAGTTAAAGATTTCTCTTTATCAAACGGAAACAAACTTTAACTCAATATATCTCGTTTCCTACACGACAGATTTTCATTAAATTTTACACAATTAAAGACAATAGAGGTCTCCAAATACAAGTAAAATATAAACAAAATCTATCGAGTAGTTATTGAGATATTTGAAGTTAAAGATTTATCTTTTTCAAACGGAAACAAACTTTAACTCAATATATCTCCAAATACAAGTGAAATATAAACAAAATCTATCGAGTAGTTATTGAGATATTTCAAGTTAAAGATTTCTCTTTTTCAAACGGAAACAAACTTTAACTCAATATATCTCGTTTCCTACTCGACAGATTTTCATTAAATTTTACACAATTAAAGACAATAGAGGTCTCCAAATACAAGTAAAATATAAACAAAATCTATCGAGTAGTTATTGAGATATTTGAAGTTAAAGATTTCTCTTTTTCAAACGGAAAGAAACTTTAACTCAATATATCTCCAAATACAAGTGAAATATAAACAATATCTATCGAGTAGTTATTGAGATATTTGAAGTTAAAGATTTCTCTTTTTCAAACGGAAACAAACTTTAACTCAATATATCTCGTTTCCTACTCGACAGATTTTTATTATATTTTATAGAGTTGAAGACAATAGTGGTCTCCAAATACAAGTGAAATATAAACAAAATGTATCGAGTAGTTATTGAGATATTTGAAGTTAAAGATTTCTCTTTTTCAAACGGAAACAAACTTTAACTCAATATATCTCGTTTCCTACTCGACAGATTTTCATTAAATTTTACACAATTAAAGACAATAGAGGTCTCCAAATACAAGTAAAATATAAACAAAATCTATCGAGTAGTTATTGAGATATTTGAAGTTAAAGATTTCTCTTTTTCAAACGGAAACAAACTTTAACTCAATATATCTCCAAATACAAGTGAAATATAAACAAAATCTATCGAGTAGTTATTGAGATATTTCAAGTTAAAGATTTCTCTTTTTCAAACGGAAACAAACTTTAACTCAATATATCTCGTTTCATACTCGACAGATTTTTATTAAATTTTATACAATTAAAGACAATAGTGGTCTCCAAATAAAAGTGAAATATAAACAATATCTATCGAGTAGTTATTGAGATATTTGAAGTTAAAGATTTCTCTTTTTCAAACGGAAACAAACTTTAACTCAATATATCTCGTTTCCTACTCGACAGATTTTTATTAAATTTTATACAATTAAAGTAAATAGTGGTCTCCAAATACAAGTGAAATATAGACAAAATCTATCGAGTAGTTATTGAGATATTTGAAGTTAAAGATTTCTCTTTTTCAAACGGAAACAAACTTTAACTCAATATATCTCGTTTCCTACTCGACAGATTTTTATTATATTTTATAGAATTGAAGACAATAGTGGTCTCCAAATACAAGTGAAATATAAACAAAATCTATCGAGTAGTTATTGAGATATTTGAAGTTAAAGATTTCTCTTTTTCAAACGGAAACAAAATTTAACTCAATATATCTCGTTTCCTACTCGACAGATTTTTAATAAATTTTATAGATTTGAAGACAATAGTGGTCTCCGAATACAAGTGAAATATAAACAAAATCTATCGAGTAGTTATTGAGATATTTGAAGTTAAAGATTTCTTTTTTTGAAACGGAAACAAATTTTAACTCAATATATCTCGTTTCCTACTCGACAGATTTTTATTAAATTTTATACAATTAAAGACAATAGTGGTCTCCAAATACAAATGAAATATAAACAAAATCTATCGAGTAGTTATTGAGATATTGGAAGTTAAAGATTTCTCTTTATCAAACGGAAACAAACTTTAACTCAATATATCTCGTTTCCTACTCGAGAGATTTTCATTAAATTTTACACAATTAAAGACAATAGAGGTCTCCAAATACAAGTAAAATATAAACAAAATCTATCGAGTAGTTATTGAGATATTTGAAGTTAAAGATTTCTCTTTTACAAACGGAAACAAACTTTAACTCAATATATCTCCAAATACAAGTGAAATATAAACAATATCTATGGAGTAGTTATTGAGATATTTGAAGTTAAAGATTTCTCTTTTTCAAACGGAAACAAACTTTAACTCAATATATCTCGTTTCCTACTCGACAGATTTTTATTATATTTTATAGAATTGAAGACAACAGTGGTCTCCAAATACAAGTGAAATATAAACAAAATCTATCGAGTAGTTATTGAGATATTTGAAGTTAAAGATTTCTCTTTTTCAAACGGAAGCAAACATTAACTCAAAATATCTCGTTTCCTACTCGACAGATTTTTAATAAATTTTACAGAATCGAAGACAATAGTGGTCTCCAAATACAAGTGAAATATAAACAAAATCTATCGAGTAGTTATTGAGATATTTGAAGTTAAAGATTTCTCTTTTTCAAACGGAAACAAACTTTAACTCAATATATCTCGTTTCCTACTCGACAGATTTTCATTAAATTTTATACAATTAAAGACAATAGTGGTCTCCAAATACAAGTGACATGTAGACAAAATGTATCGAGTAGTTATTGAGATATTTGAAGTTAAAGATTTCTCTTTTTCAAACGGAAACAAACTTTAACTCAATATATCTCGTTTCCTACTCGACAGATTTTTATTAAATTTTATACAAATAAAGACAATAGTGGTCTCCAAATACAAGTGAAATATAAACAAAATCTATCGAGTAGTTATTGAGATATTTGAAGTTAAAGATTTCTCATTATCAAACGGAAACAAACTTTAACTCAATATATCTCGTTTCCTACTCGACAGATTTTCATTAAATTTTACACAATTAAAGACAATAGAGGTCTCCAAATACAAGTAAAATATAAACAAAATCTATCGAGTAGTTATTGAGATATTTGAAGTTAAAGATTTATCTTTTTCAAACGGAAACAAACTTTAACTCAATATATCTCCAAATACAAGTGAAATATAAACAAAATCTATCGAGTAGTTATTGAGATATTTCAAGTTAAAGATTTCTCTTTTTCAAACGGAAACAAACTTTAACTCAATATATCTCGTTTCCTACTCGACAGATTTTCATTAAATTTTACACAATTAAAGACAATAGAGGTCTCCAAATACAAGTAAAATATAAACAAAATCTATCGAG
Organism: Rhodnius prolixus; assembly: GCF_049639745.1. Lineage (NCBI taxonomy): Eukaryota > Metazoa > Arthropoda > Insecta > Hemiptera > Reduviidae > Rhodnius > Rhodnius prolixus. The sequence goes on along the minus strand of NW_027411636.1, from coordinate 528,173 downwards.
TAGTTATTGAGATATTTGAAGTTAAAGATTTCTCTTTTTCAAACGGAAAGAAACTTTAACTCAATATATCTCCAAATACAAGTGAAATATAAACAATATCTATCGAGTAGTTATTGAGATATTTGAAGTTAAAGATTTCTCTTTTTCAAACGGAAACAAACTTTAACTCAATATATCTCGTTTCCTACTCGACAGATTTTTATTATATTTTATAGAGTTGAAGACAATAGTGGTCTCCAAATACAAGTGAAATATAAACAAAATGTATCGAGTAGTTATTGAGATATTTGAAGTTAAAGATTTCTCTTTTTCAAACGGAAACAAACTTTAACTCAATATATCTCGTTTCCTACTCGACAGATTTTAATTAAATTTTACACAATTAAAGACAATAGAGGTCTCCAAATACAAGTAAAATATAAACAAAATCTATCGAGTAGTTATTGAGATATTTGAAGTTAAAGATTTCTCTTTTTCAAACGGAAACAAACTTTAACTCAATATATCTCCAAATACAAGTGAAATATAAACAAAATCTATCGAGTAGTTATTGAGATATTTCAAGTTAAAGATTTCTCTTTTTCAAACGGAAACAAACTTTAACTCAATATATCTCGTTTCATACTCGACAGATTTTTATTAAATTTTATACAATTAAAGACAATAGTGGTCTCCAAATAAAAGTGAAATATAAACAATATCTATCGAGTAGTTATTGAGATATTTGAAGTTAAAGATTTCTCTTTTTCAAACGGAAACAAACTTTAACTCAATATATCTCGTTTCCTACTCGACAGATTTTTATTAAATTTTATACAATTAAAGTAAATAGTGGTCTCCAAATACAAGTGAAATATAGACAAAATCTATCGAGTAGTTATTGAGATATTTGAAGTTAAAGATTTCTCTTTTTCAAACGGAAACAAACTTTAACTCAATATATCTCGTTTCCTACTCGACAGATTTTTATTATATTTTATAGAATTGAAGACAATAGTGGTCTCCAAATACAAGTGAAATATAAACAAAATCTATCGAGTAGTTATTGAGATATTTGAAGTTAAAGATTTCTCTTTTTCAAACGGAAACAAACTTTAACTCAATATATCTCGTTTCCTACTCGACAGATTTTCATTAAATTTTACACAATTAAAGACAATAGAGGTCTCCAAATACAAGTAAAATATAAACAAAATCTATCGAGTAGTTATTGAGATATTTGAAGTTAAAGATTTCTCTTTTTCAAACGGAAACAAACTTTAACTCAATATATCTCCAAATACAAGTGAAATATAAACAATATCTATCGAGTAGTTATTGAGATATTTGAAGTTAAAGATTTCTCTTTTTCAAACTGAAACAAACTTTAACTCAATATATCTCGTTTCCTACTCGACAGATTTTTATTAAATTTTATACAATTAAAGACAATAGGGGTCTCCAAATACAAGTGAAATATAAAAATTATCTATCGAGTAGTTATTGAGATATTTGAAGTTAAAGATTTCTCTTTTTCAAACGGAAACAAACTTTAACTCAATATATCTCGTTTCCTACTCGACAGATTTTCATTAAATTTTATACAATTAAAGACAATAGTGGTCTCCAAATACAAGTGACATGTAGACAAAATGTATCGAGTAGTTATTGAGATATTTGAAGTTAAAGATTTCTCTTTTTCAAACGGAAACAAACTTTAACTCAATATATCTCGTTTCCTACTCGACAGATTTTTATTAAATTTTATACAAATAAAGACAATAGTGGTCTCCAAATACAAGTGAAATATAAACAAAATCTATGGAGTAGTTATTGAGATATTTGAAGTTAAAGATTTCACTTTATCAAACGGAAACAAACTTTAACTCAATATATCTCGTTTCCTACTCGACAGATTTTCATTAAATTTTACACAATTAAAGACAATAGAGGTCTCCAAATACAAGTAAAATATAAACAAAATCTATCGAGTAGTTATTGAGATATATGAAGTTAAAGATTTCTCTTTTTCAAACGGAAACAAACATTAACTCAATATATCTCCAAATACAAGTGAAATATAAACAAAATCTATCGAGTAGTTATTGAGATATTTCAAGTTAAAGATTTCTCTTTTTCAAACGGAAACAAACTTTAACTCAATATATCTCGTTTCCTACTCGACAGATTTTAATTAAATTTTACACAATTAAAGACAATAGAGGTCTCCAAATACAAGTAAAATATAAACAAAATCTATCGAGTAGTTATTGAGATATTTGAAGTTAAAGATTTCTCTTTTTCAAACGGAAACAAACTTTAACTCAATATATCTCCAAATACAAGTGAAATATAAACAAAATCTATCGAGTAGTTATTGAGATATTTCAAGTTAAAGATTTCTCTTTTTCAAACGGAAACAAACTTTAACTCAATATATCTCGTTTCATACTCGACAGATTTTTATTAAATTTTATACAATTAAAGACAATTGTGGTCTCCAAATAAAAGTGAAATATAAACAATATCTATCGAGTAGTTATTGAGATATTTAAAGTTAAAGATTTCTCTTTTTCAAACGGAAACAAACTTTAACTCAATATATCTCGTTTCCTACTCGACAGATTTTCATTAAATTTTACACAATTAAAGACAATAGAGGTCTCCAAATACAAGTAAAATATAAACAAAATCTATCGAGTAGTTATTGAGATATTTGAAGTTAAAGATTTCTCTTTATCAAACGGAAACAAACTTTAACTCAATATATCTCCAAATACAAGTGAAATATAAACAATATCTATCGAGTAGTTATTGAGATATTTGAAGTTAAAGATTTCTCTTTTTCAAACGGAAATAAACTTTAACTCAATATATCTCGTTTCATACTCGACAGATTTTTATTAAATTTTATACAATTAAAGACAATAGTGGTCTCCAAATACAAGTGAAATATAGACAAAATCTATCGAGTAGTTATTGAGATATTTGAAGTTAAAGATTTCTCTTTTTCAAACGGAAACAAATTTTAACTCAATATATCTCGTTTCCTACTCGACAGATTTTCATTAAATTTTATACAATTAAAGACAATAGTGGTCTCCAAATACAAGTGAAATATAAAAAATATCTATCTAGTACTTATTGAGATATTTGAAGTTTAAGATTTCTCTTTTTCAAACAGAAACAAATTTTAACTCAATATATCTCGTTTCCTACTCGACAGATTTTTATTAAATTTTATATAATTAAAGACAATAGTGGTCTCCAAATACAAGTGAATTATAAAAAATATCTATCAAGTAGTTATTGAGATATTTGAAGTTAAAGATTTCTCTTTTTCAAACAGAAACAAATTTTAACTCAATATATCTAGTTTCCTACTCGACAGATTTTTATTAAATTTTATACAATTAAAGACAATAGTGGTCTCCAAATACAAGTGAAATATAAACAAAATCTATCGAGTAGTTATTGAGATATTGGAAGTTAAAGATTTCTCTTTATCAAACGGAAACAAACTTTAATTCAATATATCTCGTTTCCTACTCGACAGATTTTCATTAAATTTTACACAATTAAAGACAATAGTGGTCTCAAAATAAAAGTGAAATATAAACAATATCTATCGAGTAGTTATTGAGATATTTGAAGTTAAAGATTTCTTTTTTTCAAACGGAAACAAACTTTAACTCAATATATCTCGTTTCCTACTCGACAGATTTTTATTAAATTTTATACAATTAAAGACAATAGTGGTCTCCAAATACAAGTGAAATATAAAAAATATCTATCGAGTAGTTATTGAGATATTTGAAGTTAAAGATTTCTCTTTTTCAAACGGAAACAAACTTTAACTCAATATATCTCGTTTCCTACTCGACAGATTTTTATTATATTTTATAGAATTGAAGACAATAGTGGTCTCCAAATACAAGTGAAATATAAACAAAATCTATCGAGTAGTTATTGAGATATTTGAAGTTAAAGATTTCTCTTTTTCAAACGGAAGCAAACATTAACTCAAAATATCTCGTTTCCTACTCGACAGATTTTTAAAAATTTTTATAGAATTGAAGACAATAGTGGTCTCCGAATACAAGTGAAATATAAACAAAATCTATCGAGTAGTTATTGAGATATTTGAAGTTAAAGATTTCTTTTTTTCAAACGGAAACAAACTTTAACTCAATATATCTCGTTTCCTACTCGACAGATTTTTATTAAATTTTATACAATTAAAGACAATAGTGGTCTCCAAATACAAGTGAAATATAAACAAAATCTATCGAGTAGTTATTGAGATATTGGAAGTTAAAGATTTCTCTTTATCAAACGGAAACAAACTTTAATTCAATATATCTCGTTTCCTACTCGACAGATTTTCATTAAATTTTACACAATTAAAGACAATAGAGGTCTCCAAATACAAGTAAAATATAAACAAAATCTATCGAGTAGTTATTGAGATATTTGAAGTTAAAGATTTCTCTTTTTCAAACGGAAACAAACTTTAACTCAATATATCTCCAAATACAAGTGAAATATAAACAAAATCTATCGAGTAGTTATTGAGATATTTCAAGTTAAAGATTTCTCTTTTTCAAACGGAAACAAACTTTAACTCAATATATCTCGTTTCATACTCGACAGATTTTTATTAAATTTTATACAATTAAAGACAATAGTGGTCTCCAAATAAAAGTGAAATATAAACAATATCTATCGAGTAGTTATTGAGATATTTGAAGTTAAGGATTTCTCTTTTTCAAACGGAAACAAACTTTAACTCAATATATCTCGTTTCCTACTCGACAGATTTTTATTAAATTTTATACAGTTAAAGACAATAGTGGTCTCCAAATAAAAGTGAAATATAAACAATATCTATCAAGTAGTTATTGAGATATTTGAAGTTAAATATTTCTCTTTTTCAAACGGATACAAACTTTAACTCAATATATCTCGTTTCCTACTCGACAGATTTTTATTAAATTTTATACAATTAAAGTAAATAGTGGTCTCCAAATACAAGTGAAATATAGACAAAATCTATCGAGTAGTTATTGAGATATTTGAAGTTAAAGATTTCTCTTTTTCAAACGGAAACAAACTTTAACTCAATATATCTCCAAATACAAGTGAAATATAAACAATATCTATCGAGTAGTTATTGAGATATTTGAAGTTAAAGATTTCTCTTTTTCAAACGGAAACAAACTTTAACTCAATATATCTCGTTTCATACTCGACAGATTTTTATTAAATTTTATACAATTAAAGACAATAGTGGTCTCCAAATACAAGTGAAATATAGACAAAATCTATCGAGTAGTTATTGAGATATTTGAAGTTAAAGATTTCTCTTTTTCAAACGGAAACAAATTTTAACTCAATATATCTCGTTTCCTACTCGACAGATTTTCATTAAATTTTATACAATTAAAGACAATAGTGGTCTCCAAATACAAGTGAAATATAAAAAATATCTATCTAGTACTTATTGAGATATTTGAAGTTTAAGATTTCTCTTTTTCAAACAGAAACAAATTTTAACTCAATATATCTCGTTTCCTACTCGACAGATTTTTATTAAATTTTATACAATTAAAGTAAATAGTGGTCTCCAAATACAAGTGAAATATAGACAAAATCTATCGAGTAGTTATTGAGATATTTGAAGTTAAAGATTTCTCTTTTTCAAACGGAAACAAACTTTAACTCAATATATCTCGTTTCCTACTCGACAGATTTTTATTATATTTTACACAATTAAAGACAATAGTGGTCTCAAAATAAAAGTGAAATATAAACAATATCTATCGAGTAGTTATTGAGATATTTGAAGTTAAAGATTTCTTTTTTTCAAACGGAAACAAACTTTAACTCAATATATCTCGTTTCCTACTCGACAGATTTTTATTAAATTTTATACAATTAAAGACAATAGTGGTCTCCAAATACAAGTGAAATATAAAAAATATCTATCTAGTAGTTATTGAGATATTTGAAGTTAAAGATTTCTCTTTTTCAAACGGAAACAAACTTTAACTCAATATATCTCGTTTCCTACTCGACAGATTTTTATTATATTTTATAGAATTGAAGACAATAGTGGTCTCCAAATACAAGTGAAATATAAACAAAATCTATCGAGTAGTTATTGAGATATTTGAAGTTAAAGATTTCTCTTTTTCAAACGGAAGCAAACATTAACTCAAAATATCTCGTTTCCTACTCGACAGATTTTTAAAAATTTTTATAGAATTGAAGACAATAGTGGTCTCCGAATACAAGTGAAATATAAACAAAATCTATCGAGTAGTTATTGAGATATTTGAAGTTAAAGATTTCTTTTTTTCAAACGGAAACAAACTTTAACTCAATATATCTCGTTTCCTACTCGACAGATTTTTATTAAATTTTATACAATTAAAGACAATAGTGGTCTCCAAATACAAGTGAAATATAAACAAAATCTATCGAGTAGTTATTGAGATATTGGAAGTTAAAGATTTCTCTTTATCAAACGGAAACAAACTTTAATTCAATATATCTCGTTTCCTACTCGACAGATTTTCATTAAATTTTACACAATTAAAGACAATAGAGGTCTCCAAATACAAGTAAAATATAAACAAAATCTATCGAGTAGTTATTGAGATATTTGAAGTTAAAGATTTCTCTTTTTCAAACGGAAACAAACTTTAACTCAATATATCTCCAAATACAAGTGAAATATAAACAAAATCTATCGAGTAGTTATTGAGATATTTCAAGTTAAAGATTTCTCTTTTTCAAACGGAAACAAACTTTAACTCAATATATCTCGTTTCATACTCGACAGATTTTTATTAAATTTTATACAATTAAAGACAATAGTGGTCTCCAAATAAAAGTGAAATATAAACAATATTTATCGAGTAGTTATTGAGATATTTGAAGTTAAGGATTTCTCTTTTTCAAACGGAAACAAACTTTAACTCAATATATCTCGTTTCCTACTCGACAGATTTTTATTAAATTTTATACAGTTAAAGACAATAGTGGTCTCCAAATAAAAGTGAAATATAAACAATATCTATCAAGTAGTTATTGAGATATTTGAAGTTAAATATTTCTCTTTTTCAAACGGATACAAACTTTAACTCAATATATCTCGTTTCCTACTCGACAGATTTTTATTAAATTTTATACAATTAAAGTAAATAGTGGTCTCCAAATACAAGTGAAATATAGACAAAATCTATCGAGTAGTTATTGAGATATTTGAAGTTAAAGATTTCTCTTTTTCAAACGGAAACAAACTTTAACTCAATATATCTCGTTTCCTACTCGACAGATTTTTATTATATTTTATAGAATTGAAGACAATAGTGGTCTCCAAATACAAGTGAAATATAAACAAAATCTATCGAGTAGTTATTGAGATATTTGAAGTTAAAGATTTCTCTTTTTCAAACGGAAGCAAACATTAACTCAAAATATCTCGTTTCCTACTCGACAGATTTTTAAAAATTTTTATAGAATTGAAGACAATAGTGGTCTCCGAATACAAGTGAAATATAAACAAAATCTATCGAGTAGTTATTGAGATATTTGAAGTTAAAGATTTCTTTTTTTCAAACGGAAACAAACTTTAACTCAATATATCTCGTTTCCTACTCGACAGATTTTTATTAAATTTTATACAATTAAAGACAATAGTGGTCTCCAAATACAAGTGAAATATAAACAAAATCTATCGAGTAGTTATTGAGATATTGGAAGTTAAAGATTTCTCTTTATCAAACGGAAACAAACTTTAATTCAATATATCTCGTTTCCTACTCGACAGATTTTCATTAAATTTTACACAATTAAAGACAATAGAGGTCTCCAAATACAAGTAAAATATAAACAAAATCTATCGAGTAGTTATTGAGATATTTGAAGTTAAAGATTTCTCTTTTTCAAACGGAAACAAACTTTAACTCAATATATCTCCAAATACAAGTGAAATATAAACAAAATCTATCGAGTAGTTATTGAGATATTTCAAGTTAAAGATTTCTCTTTTTCAAACGGAAACAAACTTTAACTCAATATATCTCGTTTCATACTCGACAGATTTTTATTAAATTTTATACAATTAAAGACAATAGTGGTCTCCAAATAAAAGTGAAATATAAACAATATTTATCGAGTAGTTATTGAGATATTTGAAGTTAAGGATTTCTCTTTTTCAAACGGAAACAAACTTTAACTCAATATATCTCGTTTCCTACTCGACAGATTTTTATTAAATTTTATACAGTTAAAGACAATAGTGGTCTCCAAATAAAAGTGAAATATAAACAATATCTATCAAGTAGTTATTGAGATATTTGAAGTTAAATATTTCTCTTTTTCAAACGGATACAAACTTTAACTCAATATATCTCGTTTCCTACTCGACAGATTTTTATTAAATTTTATACAATTAAAGTAAATAGTGGTCTCCAAATACAAGTGAAATATAGACAAAATCTATCGAGTAGTTATTGAGATATTTGAAGTTAAAGATTTCTCTTTTTCAAACGGAAACAAACTTTAACTCAATATATCTCCAAATACAAGTGAAATATAAACAATATCTATCGAGTAGTTATTGAGATATTTGAAGTTAAAGATTTCTCTTTTTCAAACGGAAACAAACTTTAACTCAATATATCTCGTTTCATACTCGACAGATTTTTATTAAATTTTATACAATTAAAGACAATAGTGGTCTCCAAATACAAGTGAAATATAGACAAAATCTATCGAGTAGTTATTGAGATATTTGAAGTTAAAGATTTCTCTTTTTCAAACGGAAACAAATTTTAACTCAATATATCTCGTTTCCTACTCGACAGATTTTCATTAAATTTTATACAATTAAAGACAATAGTGGTCTCCAAATACAAGTGAAATATAAAAAATATCTATCTAGTACTTATTGAGATATTTGAAGTTTAAGATTTCTCTTTTTCAAACAGAAACAAATTTTAACTCAATATATCTCGTTTCCTACTCGACAGATTTTTATTAAATTTTATATAATTAAAGACAATAGTGGTCTCCAAATACAAGTGAATTATAAAAAATATCTATCAAGTAGTTATTGAGATATTTGAAGTTAAAGATTTCTCTTTTTCAAACAGAAACAAACTTTAACTCAATATATCTCGATTCCTACTCGACAGATTTTTATTAAATTTTAAACAATTAAAGAAAATAGTGGTCTCCAAATACAAGTGAAATATAAAAAATATCTATCTAGTAGTTATTGAGATATTTGAAGTTTAATATTTCTCTTTTTCAAACGGAAACAAACTTTAACTCAATATATCTCGTTTCCTACTCGACAGATTTTTATTAAATTTTATACAATTAAAGACAATAGTGGTCTCCAAATACAAGTGAAATATAGACAAAATCTATCGAGTAGTTATTGAGATATTTGAAGTTAAAGATTTCTCTTTTTCAAACAGAAACAAACTTTACCTCAATATATCTAGTTTCCTACTCGACAGATTTTTATTAAATTTTATACAATTAAAGACAATAGTGGTCTCCAAATACAAGTGAAATATAAACAAAATCTATCGAGTAGTTATTGAGATATTGGAAGTTAAAGATTTCTCTTTATCAAACGGAAACAAACTTTAATTCAATATATCTCGTTTCCTACTCGACAGATTTTCATTAAATTTTACACAATTAAAGACAATAGTGGTCTCAAAATAAAAGTGAAATATAAACAATATCTATCGAGTAGTTATTGAGATATTTGAAGTTAAAGATTTCTTTTTTTCAAACGGAAACAAACTTTAACTCAATATATCTCGTTTCCTACTCGACAGATTTTTATTAAATTTTATACAATTAAAGACAATAGTGGTCTCCAAATACAAGTGAAATATAAAAAATATCTATCGAGTAGTTATTGAGATATTTGAAGTTAAAGATTTCTCTTTTTCAAACGGAAACAAACTTTAACTCAATATATCTCGTTTCCTACTCGACAGATTTTTATTATATTTTATAGAATTGAAGACAATAGTGGTCTCCAAATACAAGTGAAATATAAACAAAATCTATCGAGTAGTTATTGAGATATTTGAAGTTAAAGATTTCTCTTTTTCAAACGGAAGCAAACATTAACTCAAAATATCTCGTTTCCTACTCGACAGATTTTTAAAAATTTTTATAGAATTGAAGACAATAGTGGTCTCCGAATACAAGTGAAATATAAACAAAATCTATCGAGTAGTTATTGAGATATTTGAAGTTAAAGATTTCTTTTTTTCAAACGGAAACAAACTTTAACTCAATATATCTCGTTTCCTACTCGACAGATTTTTATTAAATTTTATACAATTAAAGACAATAGTGGTCTCCAAATACAAATGAAATATAAACAAAATCTATCGAGTAGTTATTGAGATATTGGAAGTTAAAGATTTCTCTTTATCAAACGGAAACAAACTTTAATTCAATATATCTCGTTTCCTACTCGACAGATTTTCATTAAATTTTACACAATTAAAGACAATAGAGGTCTCCAAATACAAGTAAAATATAAACAAAATCTATCGAGTAGTTATTGAGATATTTGAAGTTAAAGATTTCTCTTTTTCAAACGGAAACAAACTTTAACTCAATATATCTCCAAATACAAGTGAAATATAAACAAAATCTATCGAGTAGTTATTGAGATATTTCAAGTTAAAGATTTCTCTTTTTCAAACGGAAACAAACTTTAACTCAATATATCTCGTTTCATACTCGACAGATTTTTATTAAATTTTATACAATTAAAGACAATAGTGGTCTCCAAATAAAAGTGAAATATAAACAATATCTATCGAGTAGTTATTGAGATATTTGAAGTTAAGGATTTCTCTTTTTCAAACGGAAACAAACTTTAACTCAATATATCTCGTTTCCTACTCGACAGATTTTTATTAAATTTTATACAGTTAAAGACAATAGTGGTCTCCAAATAAAAGTGAAATATAAACAATATCTATCAAGTAGTTATTGAGATATTTGAAGTTAAATATTTCTCTTTTTCAAACGGATACAAACTTTAACTCAATATATCTCGTTTCCTACTCGACAGATTTTTATTAAATTTTATACAATTAAAGTAAATAGTGGTCTCCAAATACAAGTGAAATATAGACAAAATCTATCGAGTAGTTATTGAGATATTTGAAGTTAAAGATTTCTCTTTTTCAAACGGAAACAAACTTTAACTCAATATATCTCGTTTCCTACTCGACAGATTTTTATTATATTTTATAGAATTGAAGACAATAGTAGTCTCCAAATACAAGTGAAATATAAACAAAATCTATCGAGTAGTTATTGAGATATTTGAAGTTAAAGATTTCTCTTTTTCAAACGGAAACAAACTTTAACTCAATATATCTCGTTTCCTACTCGACAGATTTTCATTAAATTTTACACAATTAAAGACAATAGAGGTCTCCAAATACAAGTAAAATATAAACATAATCTATCGAGTAGTTATTGAGATATTTGAAGTTAAAGATTTCTCTTTTTCAAACGGAAACAAACTTTAACTCAATATATCTCCAAATACAAGTGAAATATAAACAATATCTATCGAGTAGTTATTGAGATATATGAAGTTAAAGATTTCTCTTTTTGAAACGGAAACAAACTTTAACTCAATATATCTCGTTTCCTACTCGACAGATTTTTATTAAATTTTATACAATTAAAGACAATAGTGGTCTCAAAATAAAAGTGAAATATAAACAATATCTATCGAGTAGTTATTGAGATATTTGAAGTTAAAGATTTCTTTTTTTCAAACGGAAACAAACTTTAACTCAATATATCTCGTTTCCTACTCGACAGATTTTTATTAAATTTTATACAATTAAAGACAATAGTGGTCTCCAAATACAAGTGAAATATAAAAAATATCTATCGAGTAGTTATTGAGATATTTGAAGTTAAAGATTTCTCTTTTTCAAACGGAAACAAACTTTAACTCAATATATCTCGTTTCCTACTCGACAGATTTTCATTAAATTTTATACAATTAAAGACAATAGTGGTCTCCAAATACAAGTGACATGTAGACAAAATGTATCGAGTAGTTATTGAGATATTTGAAGTTAAAGATTTCTCTTTTTCAAACGGAAACAAACTTTAACTCAATATATCTCGTTTCCTACTCGACAGATTTTTATTAAATTTTATACAAATAAAGACAATAGTGGTCTCCAAATACAAGTGAAATATAAACCAAATCTATCGAGTAGTTATTGAGATATTTGAAGTTAAAGATTTCTCTTTATCAAACGGAAACAAACTTTAACTCAATATATCTCGTTTCCTACACGACAGATTTTCATTAAATTTTACACAATTAAAGACAATAGAGGTCTCCAAATACAAGTAAAATATAAACAAAATCTATCGAGTAGTTATTGAGATATTTGAAGTTAAAGATTTATCTTTTTCAAACGGAAACAAACTTTAACTCAATATATCTCCAAATACAAGTGAAATATAAACAAAATCTATCGAGTAGTTATTGAGATATTTCAAGTTAAAGATTTCTCTTTTTCAAACGGAAACAAACTTTAACTCAATATATCTCGTTTCCTACTCGACAGATTTTCATTAAATTTTACACAATTAAAGACAATAGAGGTCTCCAAATACAAGTAAAATATAAACAAAATCTATCGAGTAGTTATTGAGATATTTGAAGTTAAAGATTTCTCTTTTTCAAACGGAAAGAAACTTTAACTCAATATATCTCCAAATACAAGTGAAATATAAACAATATCTATCGAGTAGTTATTGAGATATTTGAAGTTAAAGATTTCTCTTTTTCAAACGGAAACAAACTTTAACTCAATATATCTCGTTTCCTACTCGACAGATTTTTATTATATTTTATAGAGTTGAAGACAATAGTGGTCTCAAAATACAAGTGAAATATAAACAAAATGTATCGAGTAGTTATTGATATATTTGAAGTTAAAGATTTCTCTTTTTCAAACGGAAACAAACTTTAACTCAATATATCTCGTTTCCTACTCGACAGATTTTCATTAAATTTTACACAATTAAAGACAATAGAGGTCTCCAAATACAAGTAAAATATAAACAAAATCTATCGAGTAGTTATTGAGATATTTGAAGTTAAAGATTTCTCTTTTTCAAACGGAAACAAACTTTAACTCAATATATCTCCAAATACAAGTGAAATATAAACAAAATCTATCGAGTAGTTATTGAGATATTTCAAGTTAAAGATTTCTCTTTTTCAAACGGAAACAAACTTTAACTCAATATATCTCGTTTCATACTCGACAGATTTTTATTAAATTTTATACAATTAAAGACAATAGTGGTCTCCAAATAAAAGTGAAATATAAACAATATCTATCGAGTAGTTATTGAGATATTTGAAGTTAAAGATTTCTCTTTTTCAAACGGAAACAAACTTTAACTCAATATATCTCGTTTCCTACTCGACAGATTTTTATTAAATTTTATACAATTAAAGTAAATAGTGGTCTCCAAATACAAGTGAAATATAGACAAAATCTATCGAGTAGTTCTAGAGATATTTGAAGTTAAAGATTTCTCTTTTTCAAACGGAAACAAACTTTAACTCAATATATCTCCAAATACAAGTGAAATATAAACAAAATCTATCGAGTAGTTATTGAGATATTTCAAGTTAAAGATTTCTTTTTTTCAAACGGAAACAAACTTTAACTAAATATATCTCGTTTCCTACTCGACAGATTTTTATTATATTTTATAGAATTGAAGACAATAGTGGTCTCCAAATACAAGTGAAATATAAACAAAATCTATCGAGTAGTTATTGAGATATTTGAAGTTAAAGATTTCTCTTTTTCAAACGGAAGCAAACATTAACTCAAAATATCTCGTTTCCTACTCGACAGATTTTTAAAATTTTTTATAGAATTGAAGACAATAGTGGTCTCCGAATACAAGTGAAATATAAACAAAATCTATCGAGTAGTTATTGAGATATTTGAAGTTAAAGATTTCTTTTTTTCAAACGGAAACAAACTTTAACTCAATATATCTCGTTTCCTACTCGACAGATTTTTATTAAATTTTATACAATTAAAGACAATAGTGGTCTCCAAATACAAGTGAAATATAAACAAAATCTATCGAGTAGTTATTGAGATATTGGAAGTTAAAGATTTCTCTTTATCAAACGGAAACAAAATTTAATTCAATATATCTCGTTTCCTACTCGACAGATTTTCATTAAATTTTACACAATTAAAGACAATAGTGGTCTCAAAATAAAAGTGAAATATAAACAATATCTATCGAGTAGTTATTGAGATATTTGAAGTTAAAGATTTCTTTTTTTCAAACGGAAACAAACTTTAACTCAATATATCTCGTTTCCTACTCGACAGATTTTTATTAAATTTTATACAATTAAAGACAATAGTGGTCTCCAAATACAAGTGAAATATAAAAAATATCTATCGAATAGTTATTGAGATATTTGAAGTTAAAGATTTCTCTTTTTCAAACGGAAACAAACTTTAACTCAATATATCTCGTTTCCTACTCGACAGATTTTCATTAAATTTTATACAATTAAAGACAATAGTGGTCTCCAAATACAAGTGACATGTAGACAAAATGTATCGAGTAGTTATTGAGATATTTGAAGTTAAAGATTTCTCTTTTTCAAACGGAAACAAACTTTAACTCAATATATCTCGTTTCCTACTCGACAGATTTTTATTAAATTTTATACAATTAAAGACAATAGTGGTCTCCAAATAAAAGTGAAATATAAACAATATCTATCGAGTAGTTATTGAGATATTTGAAGTTAAAGATTTCTCTTTTTTAAACGGAAACAAACTTTAACTCAATATATCTCGTTTCCTACTCGACAGATTTTTATTATATTTTATAGAATTGAAGACAATAGTGGTCTCCAAATACAAGTGAAATATAAACAAAATCTATCGAGTAGTTATTGAGATATTTGAAGTTAAAGATTTCTCTTTTTCAAACGGAAGCAAACATTAACTCAAAATATCTCGTTTCCTACTCGGAAGATTTTTAATAAATTTTATAGAATTGAAGACAATAGTGGTCTCCAAATACAAGTGAAATATAAACAAAATCTATCGAGTAGTTATTGAGATATTTGAAGTTAAAGATTTCTTTTTTTCAAACGGAAACAAACTTTAACTCAATATATCTCGTTTCCTACTCGACAGATTTTTATTAAATTTTATACAATTAAAGACAATAGTGGTCTCCAAATAAAAGTGAAATATAAACAATATCTATCGAGTAGTTATTGAGATATTTGAAGTTAAAGATTTCTCTTTTTCAAACGGAAACAAACATTAACTCAATATATCTCGTTTCCTACTCGACAGATATTTATTATATTTTATAGAATTGAAGACAATAGTGGTCTCCAAATACAAGTGAAATATAAACAAAATCTATCAAGTAGTTATTGAGATATTTGAAGTTAAAGATTTCTCTTTTTCAAACAGAAGCAAACATTAACTCAAAATATCTCGTTTCCTACTCGACAGATTTTTAATAAATTTTATAGAATTGAAGACAATAGTGGTCTCCAAATACAAGTGAAATATAAACAAAATCTATCGAGTAGTTATTGAGATATTTGAAGTTAAAGATTTCTTTTTTTCAAACGGAAACAAACTTTAACTCAATATATCTCGTTTCCTACTCGACAGATCTTTATTAAATTTTATACAATTAAAGACAATAGGGGTCTCCAAATACAAGTGAAATATAAACAAAATCTATTGAGTAGTTATTGAGATATTTAAAGTTAAAGATTTCTCTTTATCAAACGGAAACAAATTTTAACTCAATATATCTCGTTTCCTACTCGACAGATTTTCATTAAATTTTACACAATTAAAGACAATAGAGGTCTCCAAATACAAGTAAAATATAAACAAAATCTATCGAGTAGTTATTGAGATATTTGAAGTTAAAGATTACTCTTTTTCAAACGGAAACAAACTTTAACTCAATATATCTCCAAATACAAGTGAAATATAAACAAAATCTATCGAGTAGTTATTGAGATATTTGAAGTTAAAGATTTCTTTTTTTCAAACGGAAACAAACTTTAACTCAATATATCTCGTTTCCTACTCGACAGATTTTTATTATATTTTATAGAATTGAAGACAATAGTGGTCTCCAAATACAAGTGAAATATAAACAAAATCTATCGAGTAGTTATTGAGATATTGGAAGTTAAAGATTTCTCTTTATCAAACGGAAACAAACTTTAACTCAAAATATCTCGTTTCCTACTCGACAGATTTTTAAAAATTTTTATAGAATTGAAGACAATAGTGGTCTCCGAATACAAGTGAAATATAAACAAAATCTATCGAGTAGTTATTGAGATATTTGAAGTTAAAGATTTCTTTTTTTCAAACGGAAACAAACTTTAACTCAATATATCTCGTTTCATACTCGACAGATTTTTATTAAATTTTATACAATTAAAGACAATAGTGGTCTCCAAATAAAAGTGAAATATAAACAATATCTATCGAGTAGTTATTGAGATATTTGAAGTTAAGGATTTCTCTTTTTCAAACGGAAACAAACTTTAACTCAATATATCTCGTTTCCTACTCGACAGATTTTTATTAAATTTTATACAGTTAAAGACAATAGTGGTCTCCAAATAAAAGTGAAATATAAACAATATCTATCAAGTAGTTATTGAGATATTTGAAGTTAAATATTTCTCTTTTTCAAACGGAAACAAACTTTAACTCAATATATCTCGTTTCCTACTCGACAGATTTTTATTAAATTTTATACAATTAAAGTAAATAGTGGTCTCCAAATACAAGTGAAATATAGACAAAATCTATCGAGTAGTTATTGAGATATTTGAAGTTAAAGATTTCTCTTTTTAAACGGAAACAAACTTTAACTCAATATATCTCGTTTCCTACTCGACAGATTTTTATTATATTTTATAGAATTGAAGACAATAGTAGTCTCCAAATAGAAGTGAAATATAAACAAAATCTATCGAGTAGTTATTGAGATATTTGAAGTTAAAGATTTCTCTTTTTCAAACGGAAACAAACTTTAACTCAATATATCTCGTTTCCTACTCGACAGATTTTCATTAAATTTTACACAAATTAAAGACAATAGAGGTCTCCAAATACAAGTAAAATATAAACATAATCTATCGAGTAGTTATTGAGATATTTGAAGTTAAAGATTTCTCTTTTTCAAACGGAAACAAACTTTAACTCAATATATCTCCAAATACAAGTGAAATATAAACAATATCTATCGAGTAGTTATTGAGATATTTGAAGTTAAAGATTTCTCTTTTTGAAACGGAAACAAACTTTAACTCAATATATCTCGTTTCCTACTCGACAGATTTTTATTAAATTTTATACAATTAAAGACAATAGTGGTCTCAAAATAAAAGTGAAATATAAACAATATCTATCGAGTAGTTATTGAGATATTTGAAGTTAAAGATTTCTTTTTTTCAAACGGAAACAAACTTTAACTCAATATATCTCGTTTCCTACTCGACAGATTTTTATTAAATTTTATACAATTAAAGACAATAGTGGTCTCCAAATACAAGTGAAATATAAAAAATATCTATCGAGTAGTTATTGAGATATTTGAAGTTAAAGATTTCTCTTTTTCAAACGGAAACAAACTTTAACTCAATATATCTCGTTTCCTACTCGACAGATTTTCATTAAATTTTATACAATTAAAGACAATAGTGGTCTCCAAATACAAGTTACATGTAGACAAAATGTATCGAGTAGTTATTGAGATATTTGAAGTTAAAGATTTCTTTTTTTCAAACGGAAACAAACTTTAACTCAATATATCTCGTTTCCTACTCGACAGATTTTTATTAAATTTTATACAAATAAAGACAATAGTGGTCTCCAAATACAAGTGAAATATAAACAAAATCTATCGAGTAGTTATTGAGATATTTGAAGTTAAAGATTTCTCTTTATCAAACGGAAACAAACTTTAACTCAATATATCTCGTTTCCTACTCGACAGATTTTCATTAAATTTTACACAATTAAAGACAATAGAGGTCTCCAAATACAAGTAAAATATAAACAAAATCTATCGAGTAGTTATTGAGATATTTGAAGTTAAAGATTTATCTTTTTCAAACGGAAACAAACTTTAACTCAATATATCTCCAAATACAAGTGAAATATAAACAAAATCTATCGAGTAGTTATTGAGATATTTCAAGTTAAAGATTTCTTTTTTTCAAACGGAAACAAACTTTAACTCAATATATCTCGTTTCCTACTCGACAGATTTTTATTATATTTTATAGAATTGAAGACAATAGTGGTCTCCAAATACAAGTGAAATATAAACAAAATCTATCGAGTAGTTATTGAGATATTTGAAGTTAAAGATTTCTCTTTTTCAAACGGAAGCAAACATTAACTCAAAATATCTCGTTTCCTACTCGACAGATTTTTAAAATTTTTTATAGAATTGAAGACAATAGTGGTCTCCGAATACAAGTGAAATATAAACAAAATCTATCGAGTAGTTATTGAGATATTTGAAGTTAAAGATTTCTTTTTTTCAAACGGAAACAAACTTTAACTCAATATATCTCGTTTCCTACTCGACAGATTTTTATTAAATTTTATACAATTAAAGACAATAGTGGTCTCCAAATACAAGTGAAATATAAACAAAATCTATCGAGTAGTTATTGAGATATTGGAAGTTAAAGATTTCTCTTTATCAAACGGAAACAAACTTTAATTCAATATATCTCGTTTCCTACTCGACAGATTTTCATTAAATTTTACACAATTAAAGACAATAGTGGTCTCAAAATAAAAGTGAAATATAAACAATATCTATCGAGTAGTTATTGAGATATTTGAAGTTAAAGATTTCTTTTTTTCAAACGGAAACAAACTTTAACTCAATATATCTCGTTTCCTACTCGACAGATTTTTATTAAATTTTATACAATTAAAGACAATAGTGGTCTCCAAATACAAGTGAAATATAAAAAATATCTATCGAGTAGTTATTGAGATATTTGAAGTTAAAGATTTCTCTTTTTCAAACGGAAACAAACTTTAACTCAATATATCTCGTTTCCTACTCGACAGATTTTCATTAAATTTTATACAATTAAAGACAATAGTGGTCTCCAAATACAAGTGACATGTAGACAAAATGTATCGAGTAGTTATTGAGATATTTGAAGTTAAAGATTTCTCTTTTTCAAACGGAAACAAACTTTAACTCAATATATCTCGTTTCCTACTCGACAGATTTTTATTAAATTTTATACAAATAAAGACAATAGTGGTCTCCAAATACAAGTGAAATATAAACAAAATCTATCGAGTAGTTATTGAGATATTTGAAGTTAAAGATTTCTCTTTATCAAACGGAAACAAACTTTAACTCAATATATCTCGTTTCCTACTCGACAGATTTTCATTAAATTTTACACAATTAAAGACAATAGAGGTCTCCAAATACAAGTAAAATATAAACAAAATCTATCGAGTAGTTATTGAGATATTTGAAGTTAAAGATTTATCTTTTTCAAACGGAAACAAACTTTAACTCAATATATCTCCAAATACAAGTGAAATATAAACAAAATCTATCGAGTAGTTATTGAGATATTTCAAGTTAAAGATTTCTTTTTTTCAAACGGAAACAAACTTTAACTCAATATATCTCGTTTCCTACTCGACAGATTTTTATTATATTTTATAGAATTGAAGACAATAGTGGTCTCCAAATACAAGTGAAATATAAACAAAATCTATCGAGTAGTTATTGAGATATTTGAAGTTAAAGATTTCTCTTTTTCAAACGGAAGCAAACATTAACTCAAAATATCTCGTTTCCTACTCGACAGATTTTTAAAATTTTTTATAGAATTGAAGACAATAGTGGTCTCCGAATACAAGTGAAATATAAACAAAATCTATCGAGTAGTTATTGAGATATTTGAAGTTAAAGATTTCTTTTTTTCAAACGGAAACAAATTTTAACTCAATATATCTCGTTTCCTACTCGACAGATTTTTATTAAATTTTATACAATTAAAGACAATAGTGGTCTCCAAATACAAGTGAAATATAAACAAAATCTATCGAGTAGTTATTGAGATATTGGAAGTTAAAGATTTCTCTTTATCAAACGGAAACAAACTTTAATTCAATATATCTCGTTTCCTACTCGACAGATTTTCATTAAATTTTACACAATTAAAGACAATAGAGGTCTCCAAATACAAGTAAAATATAAACAAAATCTATCGAGTAGTTATTGAGATATTTGAAGTTAAAGATTTCTCTTTTTCAAACGGAAACAAACTTTAACTCAATATATCTCCAAATACAAGTGAAATATAAACAAAATCTATCGAGTAGTTATTGAGATATTTCAAGTTAAAGATTTCTCTTTTTCAAACGGAAACAAACTTTAACTCAATATATCTCGTTTCATACTCGACAGATTTTTATTAAATTTTATACAATTAAAGACAATAGTGGTCTCCAAATAAAAGTGAAATATAAACAATATCTATCGAGTAGTTATTGAGATATTTGAAGTTAAGGATTTCTCTTTTTCAAACGGAAACAAACTTTAACTCAATATATCTCGTTTCCTACTCGACAGATTTTTATTAAATTTTATACAGTTAAAGACAATAGTGGTCTCCAAATAAAAGTGAAATATAAACAATATCTATCAAGTAGTTATTGAGATATTTGAAGTTAAATATTTCTCTTTTTCAAACGGATACAAATTTTAACTCAATATATCTCGTTTCCTACTCGACAGATTTTTATTAAATTTTATACAATTAAAGTAAATAGTGGTCTCCAAATACAAGTGAAATATAGACAAAATCTATCGAGTAGTTATTGAGATATTTGAAGTTAAAGATTTCTCTTTTTCAAACGGAAACAAACTTTAACTCAATATATCTCGTTTCCTACTCGACAGATTTTTATTATATTTTATAGAATTGAAGACAATAGTAGTCTCCAAATACAAGTGAAATATAAACAAAATCTATCGAGTAGTTATTGAGATATTTGAAGTTAAAGATTTCTCTTTTTCAAACGGAAACAAACTTTAACTCAATATATCTCGTTTCCTACTCGACAGATTTTCATTAAATTTTACACAATTAAAGACAATAGAGGTCTCCAAATACAAGTAAAATATAAACATAATCTATCGAGTAGTTATTGAGATATTTGAAGTTAAAGATTTCTCTTTTTCAAACGGAAACAAACTTTAACTCAATATATCTCCAAATACAAGTGAAATATAAACAATATCTATCGAGTAGTTATTGAGATATATGAAGTTAAAGATTTCTCTTTTTGAAACGGAAACAAACTTTAACTCAATATATCTCGTTTCCTACTCGACAGATTTTTATTAAATTTTATACAATTAAAGACAATAGTGGTCTCAAAATAAAAGTGAAATATAAACAATATCTATCGAGTAGTTATTGAGATATTTGAAGTTAAAGATTTCTTTTTTTCAAACGGAAACAAACTTTAACTCAATATATCTCGTTTCCTACTCGACAGATTTTTATTAAATTTTATACAATTAAAGACAATAGTGGTCTCCAAATACAAGTGAAATATAAAAAATATCTATCGAGTAGTTATTGAGATATTTGAAGTTAAAGATTTCTCTTTTTCAAACGGAAACAAACTTTAACTCAATATATCTCGTTTCCTACTCGACAGATTTTCATTAAATTTTATACAATTAAAGACAATAGTGGTCTCCAAATACAAGTGACATGTAGACAAAATGTATCGAGTAGTTATTGAGATATTTGAAGTTAAAGATTTCTCTTTTTCAAACGGAAACAAACTTTAACTCAATATATCTCGTTTCCTACTCGACAGATTTTTATTAAATTTTATTCAAATAAAGACAATAGTGGTCTCCAAATACAAGTGAAATATAAACAAAATCTATCGAGTAGTTATTGAGATATTTGAAGTTAAAGATTTCTCTTTATCAAACGGAAACAAACTTTAACTCAATATATCTCGTTTCCTACACGACAGATTTTCATTAAATTTTACACAATTAAAGACAATAGAGGTCTCCAAATACAAGTAAAATATAAACAAAATCTATCGAGTAGTTATTGAGATATTTGAAGTTAAAGATTTATCTTTTTCAAACGGAAACAAACTTTAACTCAATATATCTCCAAATACAAGTGAAATATAAACAAAATCTATCGAGTAGTTATTGAGATATTTCAAGTTAAAGATTTCTCTTTTTCAAACGGAAACAAACTTTAACTCAATATATCTCGTTTCCTACTCGACAGATTTTCATTAAATTTTACACAATTAAAGACAATAGAGGTCTCCAAATACAAGTAAAATATAAACAAAATCTATCGAGTAGTTATTGAGATATTTGAAGTTAAAGATTTCTCTTTTTCAAACGGAAAGAAACTTTAACTCAATATATCTCCAAATACAAGTGAAATATAAACAATATCTATCGAGTAGTTATTGAGATATTTGAAGTTAAAGATTTCTCTTTTTCAAACGGAAACAAACTTTAACTCAATATATCTCGTTTCCTACTCGACAGATTTTTATTATATTTTATAGAGTTGAAGACAATAGTGGTCTCCAAATACAAGTGAAATATAAACAAAATGTATCGAGTAGTTATTGAGATATTTGAAGTTAAAGATTTCTCTTTTTCAAACGGAAACAAACTTTAACTCAATATATCTCGTTTCCTACTCGACAGATTTTCATTAAATTTTACACAATTAAAGACAATAGAGGTCTCCAAATACAAGTAAAATATAAACAAAATCTATCGAGTAGTTATTGAGATATTTGAAGTTAATGATTTCTCTTTTTCAAACGGAAACAAACTTTAACTCAATATATCTCCAAATACAAGTGAAATATAAACAAAATCTATCGAGTAGTTATTGAGATATTTCAAGTTAAAGATTTCTCTTTTTCAAACGGAAACAAACTTTAACTCAATATATCTCGTTTCATACTCGACAGATTTTTATTAAATTTTATACAATTAAAGACAATAGTGGTCTCCAAATAAAAGTGAAATATAAACAATATCTATCGAGTAGTTATTGAGATATTTGAAGTTAAAGATTTCTCTTTTTCAAACGGAAACAAACTTTAACTCAATATATCTCGTTTCCTACTCGACAGATTTTTATTAAATTTTATACAATTAAAGTAAATAGTGGTCTCCAAATACAAGTGAAATATAGACAAAATCTATCGAGTAGTTATTGAGATATTTGAAGTTAAAGATTTCTCTTTTTCAAACGGAAACAAACTTTAACTCAATATATCTCGTTTCCTACTCGACAGATTTTTATTATATTTTATAGAATTGAAGACAATAGTGGTCTCCAAATACAAGTGAAATATAAACAAAATCTATCGAGTAGTTATTGAGATATTTGAAGTTAAAGATTTCTCTTTTTCAAACGGAAACAAAATTTAACTCAATATATCTCGTTTCCTACTCGACAGATTTTTAATAAATTTTATAGATTTGAAGACAATAGTGGTCTCCGAATACAAGTGAAATATAAACAAAATCTATCGAGTAGTTATTGAGATATTTGAAGTTAAAGATTTCTTTTTTTGAAACGGAAACAAATTTTAACTCAATATATCTCGTTTCCTACTCGACAGATTTTTATTAAATTTTATACAATTAAAGACAATAGTGGTCTCCAAATACAAATGAAATATAAACAAAATCTATCGAGTAGTTATTGAGATATTGGAAGTTAAAGATTTCTCTTTATCAAACGGAAACAAACTTTAACTCAATATATCTCGTTTCCTACTCGAGAGATTTTCATTAAATTTTACACAATTAAAGACAATAGAGGTCTCCAAATACAAGTAAAATATAAACAAAATCTATCGAGTAGTTATTGAGATATTTGAAGTTAAAGATTTCTCTTTTACAAACGGAAACAAACTTTAACTCAATATATCTCCAAATACAAGTGAAATATAAACAATATCTATGGAGTAGTTATTGAGATATTTGAAGTTAAAGATTTCTCTTTTTCAAACGGAAACAAACTATAACTCAATATATCTCGTTTCCTACTCGACAGATTTTTATTATATTTTATAGAATTGAAGACAACAGTGGTCTCCAAATACAAGTGAAATATAAACAAAATCTATCGAGTAGTTATTGAGATATTTGAAGTTAAAGATTTCTCTTTTTCAAACGGAAGCAAACATTAACTCAAAATATCTCGTTTCCTACTCGACAGATTTTTAATAAATTTTACAGAATCGAAGACAATAGTGGTCTCCAAATACAAGTGAAATATAAACAAAATCTATCGAGTAGTTATTGAGATATTTGAAGTTAAAGATTTCTCTTTTTCAAACGGAAACAAACTTTAACTCAATATATCTCGTTTCCTACTCGACAGATTTTCATTAAATTTTATACAATTAAAGACAATAGTGGTCTCCAAATACAAGTGACATGTAGACAAAATGTATCGAGTAGTTATTGAGATATTTGAAGTTAAAGATTTCTCTTTTTCAAACGGAAACAAACTTTAACTCAATATATCTCGTTTCCTACTCGACAGATTTTTATTAAATTTTATACAAATAAAGACAATAGTGGTCTCCAAATACAAGTGAAATATAAACAAAATCTATCGAGTAGTTATTGAGATATTTGAAGTTAAAGATTTCTCATTATCAAACGGAAACAAACTTTAACTCAATATATCTCGTTTCCTACTCGACAGATTTTCATTAAATTTTACACAATTAAAGACAATAGAGGTCTCCAAATACAAGTAAAATATAAACAAAATCTATCGAGTAGTTATTGAGATATTTGAAGTTAAAGATTTATCTTTTTCAAACGGAAACAAACTTTAACTCAATATATCTCCAAATACAAGTGAAATATAAACAATATCTATCGAGTAGTTATTGAGATATTTGAAGTTAAAGATTTCTCTTTTTCAAACGGAAACAAACTTTAACTCAATATATCTCGTTTCCTACTCGACAGATTTTTATTATATTTTATAGAGTTGAAGACAATAGTGGTCTCCAAATACAAGTGAAATATAAACAAAATGTATCGAGTAGTTATTGAGATATTTGAAGTTAAAGATTTCTCTTTTTCAAACGGAAACAAACTTTAACTCAATATATCTCGTTTCCTACTCGACAGATTTTAATTAAATTTTACACAATTAAAGACAATAGAGGTCTCCAAATACAAGTAAAATATAAACAAAATCTATCGAGTAGTTATTGAGATATTTGAAGTTAAAGATTTCTCTTTTTCAAACGGAAACAAACTTTAACTCAATATATCTCCAAATACAAGTGAAATATAAACAAAATCTATCGAGTAGTTATTGAGATATTTCAAGTTAAAGATTTCTCTTTTTCAAACGGAAACAAACTTTAACTCAATATATCTCGTTTCATACTCGACAGATTTTTATTAAATTTTATACAATTAAAGACAATAGTGGTCTCCAAATAAAAGTGAAATATAAACAATATCTATCGAGTAGTTATTGAGATATTTGAAGTTAAAGATTTCTCTTTTTCAAACGGAAACAAACTTTAACTCAATATATCTCGTTTCCTACTCGACAGATTTTTATTAAATTTTATACAATTAAAGTAAATAGTGGTCTCCAAATACAAGTGAAATATAGACAAAATCTATCGAGTAGTTATTGAGATATTTGAAGTTAAAGATTTCTCTTTTTCAAACGGAAACAAACTTTAACTCAATATATCTCGTTTCCTACTCGACAGATTTTTATTATATTTTATAGAATTGAAGACAATAGTGGTCTCCAAATACAAGTGAAATATAAACAAAATCTATCGAGTAGTTATTGAGATATTTGAAGTTAAAGATTTCTCTTTTTCAAACGGAAACAAACTTTAACTCAATATATCTCGTTTCCTACTCGACAGATTTTCATTAAATTTTACACAATTAAAGACAATAGAGGTCTCCAAATACAAGTAAAATATAAACAAAATCTATCGAGTAGTTATTGAGATATTTGAAGTTAAAGATTTCTCTTTTTCAAACGGAAACAAACTTTAACTCAATATATCTCCAAATACAAGTGAAATATAAACAATATCTATCGAGTAGTTATTGAGATATTTGAAGTTAAAGATTTCTCTTTTTCAAACTGAAACAAACTTTAACTCAATATATCTCGTTTCCTACTCGACAGATTTTTATTAAATTTTATACAATTAAAGACAATAGGGGTCTCCAAATACAAGTGAAATATAAAAATTATCTATCGAGTAGTTATTGAGATATTTGAAGTTAAAGATTTCTCTTTTTCAAACGGAAACAAACTTTAACTCAATATATCTCGTTTCCTACTCGACAGATTTTCATTAAATTTTATACAATTAAAGACAATAGTGGTCTCCAAATACAAGTGACATGTAGACAAAATGTATCGAGTAGTTATTGAGATATTTGAAGTTAAAGATTTCTCTTTTTCAAACGGAAACAAACTTTAACTCAATATATCTCGTTTCCTACTCGACAGATTTTTATTAAATTTTATACAAATAAAGACAATAGTGGTCTCCAAATACAAGTGAAATATAAACAAAATCTATCGAGTAGTTATTGAGATATTTGAAGTTAAAGATTTCACTTTATCAAACGGAAACAAACTTTAACTCAATATATCTCGTTTCCTACTCGACAGATTTTCATTAAATTTTACACAATTAAAGACAATAGAGGTCTCCAAATACAAGTAAAATATAAACAAAATCTATCGAGTAGTTATTGAGATATATGAAGTTAAAGATTTCTCTTTTTCAAACGGAAACAAACATTAACTCAATATATCTCCAAATACAAGTGAAATATAAACAAAATCTATCGAGTAGTTATTGAGATATTTCAAGTTAAAGATTTCTCTTTTTCAAACGGAAACAAACTTTAACTCAATATATCTCGTTTCCTACTCGACAGATTTTAATTAAATTTTACACAATTAAAGACAATAGAGGTCTCCAAATACAAGTAAAATATAAACAAAATCTATCGAGTAGTTATTGAGATATTTGAAGTTAAAGATTTCTCTTTTTCAAACGGAAACAAACTTTAACTCAATATATCTCCAAATACAAGTGAAATATAAACAAAATCTATCGAGTAGTTATTGAGATATTTCAAGTTAAAGATTTCTCTTTTTCAAACGGAAACAAACTTTAACTCAATATATCTCGTTTCATACTCGACAGATTTTTATTAAATTTTATACAATTAAAGACAATTGTGGTCTCCAAATAAAAGTGAAATATAAACAATATCTATCGAGTAGTTATTGAGATATTTAAAGTTAAAGATTTCTCTTTTTCAAACGGAAACAAACTTTAACTCAATATATCTCGTTTCCTACTCGACAGATTTTCATTAAATTTTACACAATTAAAGACAATAGAGGTCTCCAAATACAAGTAAAATATAAACAAAATCTATCGAGTAGTTATTGAGATATTTGAAGTTAAAGATTTCTCTTTTTCAAACGGAAACAAACTTTAACTCAATATATCTCCAAATACAAGTGAAATATAAACAATATCTATCGAGTAGTTATTGAGATATTTGAAGTTAAAGATTTCTCTTTTTCAAACGGAAATAAACTTTAACTCAATATATCTCGTTTCATACTCGACAGATTTTTATTAAATTTTATACAATTAAAGACAATAGTGGTCTCCAAATACAAGTGAAATATAGACAAAATCTATCGAGTAGTTATTGAGATATTTGAAGTTAAAGATTTCTCTTTTTCAAACGGAAACAAATTTTAACTCAATATATCTCGTTTCCTACTCGACAGATTTTCATTAAATTTTATACAATTAAAGACAATAGTGGTCTCCAAATACAAGTGAAATATAAAAAATATCTATCTAGTACTTATTGAGATATTTGAAGTTTAAGATTTCTCTTTTTCAAACAGAAACAAATTTTAACTCAATATATCTCGTTTCCTACTCGACAGATTTTTATTAAATTTTATATAATTAAAGACAATAGTGGTCTCCAAATACAAGTGAATTATAAAAAATATCTATCAAGTAGTTATTGAGATATTTGAAGTTAAAGATTTCTCTTTTTCAAACAGAAACAAACTTTAACTCAATATATCTAGTTTCCTACTCGACAGATTTTTATTAAATTTTATACAATTAAAGACAATAGTGGTCTCCAAATACAAGTGAAATATAAACAAAATCTATCGAGTAGTTATTGAGATATTGGAAGTTAAAGATTTCTCTTTATCAAACGGAAACAAACTTTAATTCAATATATCTCGTTTCCTACTCGACAGATTTTCATTAAATTTTACACAATTAAAGACAATAGTGGTCTCAAAATAAAAGTGAAATATAAACAATATCTATCGAGTAGTTATTGAGATATTTGAAGTTAAAGATTTCTTTTTTTCAAACGGAAACAAACTTTAACTCAATATATCTCGTTTCCTACTCGACAGATTTTTATTAAATTTTATACAATTAAAGACAATAGTGGTCTCCAAATACAAGTGAAATATAAAAAATATCTATCGAGTAGTTATTGAGATATTTGAAGTTAAAGATTTCTCTTTTTCAAACGGAAACAAACTTTAACTCAATATATCTCGTTTCCTACTCGACAGATTTTTATTATATTTTATAGAATTGAAGACAATAGTGGTCTCCAAATACAAGTGAAATATAAACAAAATCTATCGAGTAGTTATTGAGATATTTGAAGTTAAAGATTTCTCTTTTTCAAACGGAAGCAAACATTAACTCAAAATATCTCGTTTCCTACTCGACAGATTTTTAAAAATTTTTATAGAATTGAAGACAATAGTGGTCTCCGAATACAAGTGAAATATAAACAAAATCTATCGAGTAGTTATTGAGATATTTGAAGTTAAAGATTTCTTTTTTTCAAACGGAAACAAACTTTAACTCAATATATCTCGTTTCCTACTCGACAGATTTTTATTAAATTTTATACAATTAAAGACAATAGTGGTCTCCAAATACAAGTGAAATATAAACAAAATCTATCGAGTAGTTATTGAGATATTGGAAGTTAAAGATTTCTCTTTATCAAACGGAAACAAACTTTAATTCAATATATCTCGTTTCCTACTCGACAGATTTTCATTAAATTTTACACAATTAAAGACAATAGAGGTCTCCAAATACAAGTAAAATATAAACAAAATCTATCGAGTAGTTATTGAGATATTTGAAGTTAAAGATTTCTCTTTTTCAAACGGAAACAAACTTTAACTCAATATATCTCCAAATACAAGTGAAATATAAACAAAATCTATCGAGTAGTTATTGAGATATTTCAAGTTAAAGATTTCTCTTTTTCAAACGGAAACAAACTTTAACTCAATATATCTCGTTTCATACTCGACAGATTTTTATTAAATTTTATACAATTTAAGACAATAGTGGTCTCCAAATAAAAGTGAAATATAAACAATATCTATCGAGTAGTTATTGAGATATTTGAAGTTAAGGATTTCTCTTTTTCAAACGGAAACAAACTTTAACTCAATATATCTCGTTTCCTACTCGACAGATTTTTATTAAATTTTATACAGTTAAAGACAATAGTGGTCTCCAAATAAAAGTGAAATATAAACAATATCTATCAAGTAGTTATTGAGATATTTGAAGTTAAATATTTCTCTTTTTCAAACGGATACAAACTTTAACTCAATATATCTCGTTTCCTACTCGACAGATTTTTATTAAATTTTATACAATTAAAGTAAATAGTGGTCTCCAAATACAAGTGAAATATAGACAAAATCTATCGAGTAGTTATTGAGATATTTGAAGTTAAAGATTTCTCTTTTTCAAACGGAAACAAACTTTAACTCAATATATCTCCAAATACAAGTGAAATATAAACAATATCTATCGAGTAGTTATTGAGATATTTGAAGTTAAAGATTTCTCTTTTTCAAACGGAAACAAACTTTAACTCAATATATCTCGTTTCATACTCGACAGATTTTTATTAAATTTTATACAATTAAAGACAATAGTGGTCTCCAAATACAAGTGAAATATAGACAAAATCTATCGAGTAGTTATTGAGATATTTGAAGTTAAAGATTTCTCTTTTTCAAACGGAAACAAATTTTAACTCAATATATCTCGTTTCCTACTCGACAGATTTTCATTAAATTTTATACAATTAAAGACAATAGTGGTCTCCAAATACAAGTGAAATATAAAAAATATCTATCTAGTACTTATTGAGATATTTGAAGTTTAAGATTTCTCTTTTTCAAACAGAAACAAATTTTAACTCAATATATCTCGTTTCCTACTCGACAGATTTTTATTAAATTTTATATAATTAAAGACAATAGTGGTCTCCAAATACAAGTGAATTATAAAAAATATCTATCAAGTAGTTATTGAGATATTTGAAGTTAAAGATTTCTCTTTTTCAAACAGAAACAAACTTTAACTCAATATATCTCGATTCCTACTCGACAGATTTTTATTAAATTTTAAACAATTAAAGAAAATAGTGGTCTCCAAATACAAGTGAAATATAAAAAATATCTATCTAGTAGTTATTGAGATATTTGAAGTTTAATATTTCTCTTTTTCAAACGGAAACAAACTTTAACTCAATATATCTCGTTTCCTACTCGACAGATTTTTATTAAATTTTATACAATTAAAGACAATAGTGGTCTCCAAATACAAGTGAAATATAGACAAAATCTATCGAGTAGTTATTGAGATATTTGAAGTTAAAGATTTCTCTTTTTCAAACAGAAACAAACTTTACCTCAATATATCTAGTTTCCTACTCGACAGATTTTTATTAAATTTTATACAATTAAAGACAATAGTGGTCTCCAAATACAAGTGAAATATAAACAAAATCTATCGAGTAGTTATTGAGATATTGGAAGTTAAAGATTTCTCTTTATCAAACGGAAACAAACTTTAATTCAATATATCTCGTTTCCTACTCGACAGATTTTCATTAAATTTTACACAATTAAAGACAATAGTGGTCTCAAAATAAAAGTGAAATATAAACAATATCTATCGAGTAGTTATTGAGATATTTGAAGTTAAAGATTTCTTTTTTTCAAACGGAAACAAACTTTAACTCAATATATCTCGTTTCCTACTCGACAGATTTTTATTAAATTTTATACAATTAAAGACAATAGTGGTCTCCAAATACAAGTGAAATATAAAAAATATCTATCGAGTAGTTATTGAGATATTTGAAGTTAAAGATTTCTCATTTTCAAACGGAAACAAACTTTAACTCAATATATCTCGTTTCCTACTCGACAGATTTTTATTATATTTTATAGAATTGAAGACAATAGTGGTCTCCAAATACAAGTGAAATATAAACAAAATCTATCGAGTAGTTATTGAGATATTTGAAGTTAAAGATTTCTCTTTTTCAAACGGAAGCAAACATTAACTCAAAATATCTCGTTTCCTACTCGACAGATTTTTAAAAATTTTTATAGAATTGAAGACAATAGTGGTCTCCGAATACAAGTGAAATATAAACAAAATCTATCGAGTAGTTATTGAGATATTTGAAGTTAAAGATTTCTTTTTTTCAAACGGAAACAAACTTTAACTCAATATATCTCGTTTCCTACTCGACAGATTTTTATTAAATTTTATACAATTAAAGACAATAGTGGTCTCCAAATACAAATGAAATATAAACAAAATCTATCGAGTAGTTATTGAGATATTGGAAGTTAAAGATTTCTCTTTATCAAACGGAAACAAACTTTAATTCAATATATCTCGTTTCCTACTCGACAGATTTTCATTAAATTTTACACAATTAAAGACAATAGAGGTCTCCAAATACAAGTAAAATATAAACAAAATCTATCGAGTAGTTATTGAGATATTTGAAGTTAAAGATTTCTCTTTTTCAAACGGAAACAAACTTTAACTCAATATATCTCCAAATACAAGTGAAATATAAACAAAATCTATCGAGTAGTTATTGAGATATTTCAAGTTAAAGATTTCTCTTTTTCAAACGGAAACAAACTTTAACTCAATATATCTCGTTTCATACTCGACAGATTTTTATTAAATTTTATACAATTAAAGACAATAGTGGTCTCCAAATAAAAGTGAAATATAAACAATATCTATCGAGTAGTTATTGAGATATTTGAAGTTAAGGATTTCTCTTTTTCAAACGGAAACAAACTTTAACTCAATATATCTCGTTTCCTACTCGACAGATTTTTATTAAATTTTATACAGTTAAAGACAATAGTGGTCTCCAAATAAAAGTGAAATATAAACAATATCTATCAAGTAGTTATTGAGATATTTGAAGTTAAATATTTCTCTTTTTCAAACGGATACAAACTTTAACTCAATATATCTCGTTTCCTACTCGACAGATTTTTATTAAATTTTATACAATTAAAGTAAATAGTGGTCTCCAAATACAAGTGAAATATAGACAAAATCTATCGAGTAGTTATTGAGATATTTGAAGTTAAAGATTTCTCTTTTTCAAACGGAAACAAACTTTAACTCAATATATCTCGTTTCCTACTCGACAGATTTTTATTATATTTTATAGAATTGAAGACAATAGTAGTCTCCAAATACAAGTGAAATATAAACAAAATCTATCGAGTAGTTATTGAGATATTTGAAGTTAAAGATTTCTCTTTTTCAAACGGAAACAAACTTTAACTCAATATATCTCGTTTCCTACTCGACAGATTTTCATTAAATTTTACACAATTAAAGACAATAGAGGTCTCCAAATACAAGTAAAATATAAACATAATCTATCGAGTAGTTATTGAGATATTTGAAGTTAAAGATTTCTCTTTTTCAAACGGAAACAAACTTTAACTCAATATATCTCCAAATACAAGTGAAATATAAACAATATCTATCGAGTAGTTATTGAGATATATGAAGTTAAAGATTTCTCTTTTTGAAACGGAAACAAACTTTAACTCAATATATCTCGTTTCCTACTCGACAGATTTTTATTAAATTTTATACAATTAAAGACAATAGTGGTCTCAAAATAAAAGTGAAATATAAACAATATCTATCGAGTAGTTATTGAGATATTTGAAGTTAAAGATTTCTTTTTTTCAAACGGAAACAAACTTTAACTCAATATATCTCGTTTCCTACTCGACAGATTTTTATTAAATTTTATACAATTAAAGACAATAGTGGTCTCCAAATACAAGTGAAATATAAAAAATATCTATCGAGTAGTTATTGAGATATTTGAAGTTAAAGATTTCTCTTTTTCAAACGGAAACAAACTTTAACTCAATATATCTCGTTTCCTACTCGACAGATTTTCATTAAATTTTATACAATTAAAGACAATAGTGGTCTCCAAATACAAGTGACATGTAGACAAAATGTATCGAGTAGTTATTGAGATATTTGAAGTTAAAGATTTCTCTTTTTCAAACGGAAACAAACTTTAACTCAATATATCTCGTTTCCTACTCGACAGATTTTTATTAAATTTTATACAAATAAAGACAATAGTGGTCTCCAAATACAAGTGAAATATAAACCAAATCTATCGAGTAGTTATTGAGATATTTGAAGTTAAAGATTTCTCTTTATCAAACGGAAACAAACTTTAACTCAATATATCTCGTTTCCTACACGACAGATTTTCATTAAATTTTACACAATTAAAGACAATAGAGGTCTCCAAATACAAGTAAAATATAAACAAAATCTATCGAGTAGTTATTGAGATATTTGAAGTTAAAGATTTATCTTTTTCAAACGGAAACAAACTTTAACTCAATATATCTCCAAATACAAGTGAAATATAAACAAAATCTATCGAGTAGTTATTGAGATATTTCAAGTTAAAGATTTCTCTTTTTCAAACGGAAACAAACTTTAACTCAATATATCTCGTTTCCTACTCGACAGATTTTCATTAAATTTTACACAATTAAAGACAATAGAGGTCTCCAAATACAAGTAAAATATAAACAAAATCTATCGAGTAGTTATTGAGATATTTGAAGTTAAAGATTTCTCTTTTTCAAACGGAAAGAAACTTTAACTCAATATATCTCCAAATACAAGTGAAATATAAACAATATCTATCGAGTAGTTATTGAGATATTTGAAGTTAAAGATTTCTCTTTTTCAAACGGAAACAAACTTTAACTCAATATATCTCGTTTCCTACTCGACAGATTTTTATTATATTTTATAGAGTTGAAGACAATAGTGGTCTCCAAATACAAGTGAAATATAAACAAAATGTATCGAGTAGTTATTGATATATTTGAAGTTAAAGATTTCTCTTTTTCAAACGGAAACAAACTTTAACTCAATATATCTCGTTTCCTACTCGACAGATTTTCATTAAATTTTACACAATTAAAGACAATAGAGGTCTCCAAATACAAGTAAAATATAAACAAAATCTATCGAGTAGTTATTTAGATATTTGAAGTTAAAGATTTCTCTTTTTCAAACGGAAACAAACTTTAACTCAATATATCTCCAAATACAAGTGAAATATAAACAAAATCTATCGAGTAGTTATTGAGATATTTCAAGTTAAAGATTTCTCTTTTTCAAACGGAAACAAACTTTAACTCAATATATCTCGTTTCATACTCGACAGATTTTTATTAAATTTTATACAATTAAAGACAATAGTGGTCTCCAAATAAAAGTGAAATATAAACAATATCTATCGAGTAGTTATTGAGATATTTGAAGTTAAAGATTTCTCTTTTTCAAACGGAAACAAACTTTAACTCAATATATCTCGTTTCCTACTCGACAGATTTTTATTAAATTTTATACAATTAAAGTAAATAGTGGTCTCCAAATACAAGTGAAATATAGACAAAATCTATCGAGTAGTTATTGAGATATTTGAAGTTAAAGATTTCTCTTTTTCAAACGGAAACAAACTTTAACTCAATATATCTCGTTTCCTACTCGACAGATTTTTATTATATTTTATAGAATTGAAGACAATAGTGGTCTCCAAATACAAGTGAAATATAAACAAAATCTATCGAGTAGTTATTGAGATATTTGAAGTTAAAGATTTCTCTTTTTCAAACGGAAACAAAATTTAACTCAATATATCTCGTTTCCTACTCGACAGATTTTTAATAAATTTTATAGAATTGAAGACAATAGTGGTCTCCGAATACAAGTGAAATATAAACAAAATCTATCGAGTAGTTATTGAGATATTTGAAGTTAAAGATTTCTTTTTTTGAAACGGAAACAAATTTTAACTCAATATATCTCGTTTCCTACTCGACAGATTTTTATTAAATTTTATACAATTAAAGACAATAGTGGTCTCCAAATACAAATGAAATATAAACAAAATCTATCGAGTAGTTATTGAGATATTGGAAGTTAAAGATTTCTCTTTATCAAACGGAAACAAACTTTAACTCAATATATCTCGTTTCCTACTCGAGAGATTTTCATTAAATTTTACACAATTAAAGACAATAGAGGTCTCCAAATACAAGTAAAATATAAACAAAATCTATCGAGTAGTTATTGAGATATTTGAAGTTAAAGATTTCTCTTTTACAAACGGAAACAAACTTTAACTCAAAATATCTCGTTTCCTACTCGACAGATTTTTAATAAATTTTACAGAATCGAAGACAATAGTGGTCTCCAAATACAAGTGAAATATAAACAAAATCTATCGAGTAGTTATTGAGATATTTGAAGTTAAAGATTTCTCTTTTTCAAACGGAAACAAACTTTAACTCAATATATCTCGTTTCCTACTCGACAGATTTTCATTAAATTTTATACAATTAAAGACAATAGTGGTCTCCAAATACAAGTGACATGTAGACAAAATGTATCGAGTAGTTATTGAGATATTTGAAGTTAAAGATTTCTCTTTTTCAAACGGAAACAAACTTTAACTCAATATATCTCGTTTCCTACTCGACAGATTTTTATTAAATTTTATACAAATAAAGACAATAGTGGTCTCCAAATACAAGTGAAATATAAACAAAATCTATCGAGTAGTTATTGAGATATTTGAAGTTAAAGATTTCTCTTTATCAAACGGAAACAAACTTTAACTCAATATATCTCGTTTCCTACTCGACAGATTTTCATTAAATTTTACACAATTAAAGACAATAGAGGTCTCCAAATACAAGTAAAATATAAACAAAATCTATCGAGTAGTTATTGAGATATTTGAAGTTAAAGATTTATCTTTTTCAAACGGAAACAAACTTTAACTCAATATATCTCCAAATACAAGTGAAATATAAACAAAATCTATCGAGTAGTTATTGAGATATTTCAAGTTAAAGATTTCTCTTTTTCAAACGGAAACAAACTTTAACTCAATATATCTCGTTTCCTACTCGACAGATTTTCATTAAATTTTACACAATTAAAGACAATAGAGGTCTCGAAATACAAGTAAAATATAAACAAAATCTATTGAGTAGTTATTGAGATATTTGAAGTTAAAGATTTCTCTTTTTCAAACGGAAAGAAACTTTAACTCAATATATCTCCAAATACAAGTGAAATATAAACAATATCTATCGAGTAGTTATTGAGATATTTGAAGTTAAAGATTTCTCTTTTTCAAACGGAAACAAACTTTAACTCAATATATCTCGTTTCCTACTCGACAGATTTTTATTATATTTTATAGAGTTGAAGACAATAGTGGTCTCCAAATACAAGTGAAATATAAACAAAATGTATCGAGTAGTTATTGAGATATTTGAAGTTAAAGATTTCTCTTTTTCAAACTGAAACAAACATTAACTCAATATATCTCGTTTCCTACTCGACAGATTTTAATTAAATTTTACACAATTAAAGACAATAGAGGTCTCCAAATACAAGTAAAATATAAACAAAATCTATCGAGTAGTTATTGAGATATTTGAAGTTAAAGATTTCTCTTTTTCAAACGGAAACAAACTTTAACTCAATATATCTCCAAATACAAGTGAAATATAAACAAAATCTATCGAGTAGTTATTGAGATATTTCAAGTTAAAGATTTCTCTTTTTCAAACGGAAACAAACTTTAACTCAATATATCTCGTTTCATACTCGACAGATTTTCATTAAATTTTATACAATTAAAGACAATAGTGGT
The DNA here is from genome assembly GCF_049639745.1 of Rhodnius prolixus. NCBI lineage: Eukaryota > Metazoa > Arthropoda > Insecta > Hemiptera > Reduviidae > Rhodnius > Rhodnius prolixus. The sequence goes on along the minus strand of NW_027411636.1, from coordinate 490,775 downwards.
CTCCAAATAAAAGTGAAATATAAACAATATCTATCGAGTAGTTATTGAGATATTTGAAGTTAAAGATTTCTCTTTTTCAAACGGAAACAAACTTTAACTCAATATATCTCGTTTCCTACTCGACTGATTTTTATTATATTTTATAGAATTGAAGACAATAGTGGTCTCCAAATACAAGTGAAATATAAACAAAATCTATCGAGTAGTTATTGAGATATTTGAAGTTAAAGATTTCTCTTTTTCAAACGGAAACAAACTTTAACTCAATATATCTCGTTTCCTACTCGACAGATTTTCATTAAATTTTACACAATTAAATACAATAGAGGTCTCCAAATACAAGTAAAATATAAACAAAATCTATCGAGTAGTTATTGAGATATTTGAAGTTAAAGATTTCTCTTTTTCAAACGGAAACAAACTTTAACTCAATATATCTCCAAATACAAGTGAAATATAAACAATATCTATCGAGTAGTTATTGAGATATTTGAAGTTAAAGATTTCTCTTTTTCAAACTGAAACAAACTTTAACTCAATATATCTCGTTTCCTACTCGACAGATTTTTATTAAATTTTATACAATTAAAGACAATAGGGGTCTCCAAATACAAGTGAAATATAAAAATTATCTATCGAGTAGTTATTGAGATATTTGAAGTTAAAGATTTCTCTTTTTCAAACGGAAACAAACTTTAACTCAATATATCTCGTTTCCTACTCGACAGATTTTCATTAAATTTTATACAATTAAAGACAATAGTGGTCTCCAAATACAAGTGACATGTAGACAAAATGTATCGAGTAGTTATTGAGATATTTGAAGTTAAAGATTTCTGTTTTTCAAACGGAAACAAACTTTAACTCAATATATCTCGTTTCCTACTCGACAGATTTTTATTAAATTTTATACAAATAAAGACAATAGTGGTCTCCAAATACAAGTGAAATATAAACAAAATCTATCGAGTAGTTATTGAGATATTTGAAGTTAAAGATTTCTCTTTTTCAAACGGAAACAAACTTTAACTCAATATATCTCCAAATACAAGTGAAATATAAACAAAATCTATCGAGTAGTTATTGAGATATTTCAAGTTAAAGATTTCTCTTTTTCAAACGGAAACAAACTTTAACTCAATATATCTCGTTTCATACTCGACAGATTTTTATTAAATTTTATACAATTAAAGACAATTGTGGTCTCCAAATAAAAGTGAAATATAAACAATATCTATCGAGTAGTTATTGAGATATTTAAAGTTAAAGATTTCTCTTTTTCAAACGGAAACAAACTTTAACTCAATATATCTCGTTTCCTACTCGACAGATTTTCATTAAATTTTACACAATTAAAGACAATAGAGGTCTCCAAATACAAGTAAAATATAAACAAAATCTATCGAGTAGTTATTGAGATATTTGAAGTTAAAGATTTCTCTTTTTCAAACGGAAACAAACTTTAACTCAATATATCTCCAAATACAAGTGAAATATAAACAATATCTATCGAGTAGTTATTGAGATATTTGAAGTTAAAGATTTCTCTTTTTCAAACGGAAACAAACTTTAACTCAATATATCTCGTTTCCTACTCGACAGATTTTTATTAAATTTTATACAATTAAAGACAATAGTGGTCTCCAAATACAAGTGAAATATAAAAAATATCTATCGAGTAGTTATTGAGATATTTGAAGTTAAAGATTTCTCTTTTTCAAACGGAAACAAACTTTAACTCAATATATCTCGTTTCCTACTCGACAGATTTTCATTAAATTTTATACAATTAAAGACAATAGTGGTCTCCAAATACAAGTGACATGTAGACAAAATGTATCGAGTAGTTATTGAGATATTTGAAGTTAAAGATTTCTCTTTTTCAAACGGAAACAAACTTTAACTCAATATATCTCGTTTCCTACTCGACAGATTTTTATTAAATTTTATACAAATAAAGACAATAGTGGTCTCCAAATACAAGTGAAATATAAACAAAATCTATCGAGTAGTTATTGAGATATTTGAAGTTAAAGATTTCTCTTTATCAAACGGAAACAAACTTTAACTCAATATATCTCGTTTCCTACACGACAGATTTTCATTAAATTTTACACAATTAAAGACAATAGAGGTCTCCAAATACAAGTAAAATATAAACAAAATCTATCGAGTAGTTATTGAGATATTTGAAGTTAAAGATTTATCTTTTTCAAACGGAAACAAACTTTAACTCAATATATCTCCAAATACAAGTGAAATATAAACAAAATCTATCGAGTAGTTATTGAGATATTTCAAGTTAAAGATTTCTCTTTTTCAAACGGAAACAAACTTTAACTCAATATATCTCGTTTCCTACTCGACAGATTTTCATTAAATTTTACACAATTAAAGACAATAGAGGTCTCCAAATACAAGTAAAATATAAACAAAATCTATCGAGTAGTTATTGAGATATTTGAAGTTAAAGATTTCTCTTTTTCAAACGGAAAGAAACTTTAACTCAATATATCTCCAAATACAAGTGAAATATAAACAATATCTATCGAGTAGTTATTGAGATATTTGAAGTTAAAGATTTCTCTTTTTCAAACGGAAACAAACTTTAACTCAATATATCTCGTTTCCTACTCGACAGATTTTTATTATATTTTATAGAGTTGAAGACAATAGTGGTCTCCAAATACAAGTGAAATATAAACAAAATGTATCGAGTAGTTATTGAGATATTTGAAGTTAAAGATTTCTCTTTTTCAAACGGAAACAAACTTTAACTCAATATATCTCGTTTCCTACTCGACAGATTTTCATTAAATTTTACACAATTAAAGACAATAGAGGTCTCCAAATACAAGTAAAATATAAACAAAATCTATCGAGTAGTTATTGAGATATTTGAAGTTAAAGATTTCTCTTTTTCAAACGGAAACAAACTTTAACTCAATATATCTCCAAATACAAGTGAAATATAAACAAAATCTATCGAGTAGTTATTGAGATATTTCAAGTTAAAGATTTCTCTTTTTCAAACGGAAACAAACTTTAACTCAATATATCTCGTTTCATACTCGACAGATTTTTATTAAATTTTATACAATTAAAGACAATAGTGGTCTCCAAATAAAAGTGAAATATAAACAATATCTATCGAGTAGTTATTGAGATATTTGAAGTTAAAGATTTCTCTTTTTCAAACGGAAACAAACTTTAACTCAATATATCTCGTTTCCTACTCGACAGATTTTTATTAAATTTTATACAATTAAAGTAAATAGTGGTCTCCAAATACAAGTGAAATATAGACAAAATCTATCGAGTAGTTATTGAGATATTTGAAGTTAAAGATTTCTCTTTTTCAAACGGAAACAAACTTTAACTCAATATATCTCGTTTCCTACTCGACAGATTTTTATTATATTTTATAGAATTGAAGACAATAGTGGTCTCCAAATACAAGTGAAATATAAACAAAATCTATCGAGTAGTTATTGAGATATTTGAAGTTAAAGATTTCTCTTTTTCAAACGGAAACAAAATTTAACTCAATATATCTCGTTTCCTACTCGACAGATTTTTAATAAATTTTATAGAATTGAAGACAATAGTGGTCTCCGAATACAAGTGAAATATAAACAAAATCTATCGAGTAGTTATTGAGATATTTGAAGTTAAAGATTTCTTTTTTTGAAACGGAAACAAATTTTAACTCAATATATCTCGTTTCCTACTCGACAGATTTTTATTAAATTTTATACAATTAAAGACAATAGTGGTCTCCAAATACAAATGAAATATAAACAAAATCTATCGAGTAGTTATTGAGATATTGGAAGTTAAAGATTTCTCTTTATCAAACGGAAACAAACTTTAACTCAATATATCTCGTTTCCTACTCGAGAGATTTTCATTAAATTTTACACAATTAAAGACAATAGAGGTCTCCAAATACAAGTAAAATATAAACAAAATCTATCGAGTAGTTATTGAGATATTTGAAGTTAAAGATTTCTCTTTTACAAACGGAAACAAACTTTAACTCAAAATATCTCGTTTCCTACTCGACAGATTTTTAATAAATTTTACAGAATCGAAGACAATAGTGGTCTCCAAATACAAGTGAAATATAAACAAAATCTATCGAGTAGTTATTGAGATATTTGAAGTTAAAGATTTCTCTTTTTCAAACGGAAACAAACTTTAACTCAATATATCTCGTTTCCTACTCGACAGATTTTCATTAAATTTTATACAATTAAAGACAATAGTGGTCTCCAAATACAAGTGACATGTAGACAAAATGTATCGAGTAGTTATTGAGATATTTGAAGTTAAAGATTTCTCTTTATCAAACGGAAACAAACTTTAACTCAATATATCTCGTTTCCTACTCGACAGATTTTCATTAAATTTTACACAATTAAAGACAATAGAGGTCTCCAAATACAAGTAAAATATAAACAAAATCTATCGAGTAGTTATTGAGATATTTGAAGTTAAAGATTTATCTTTTTCAAACGGAAACAAACTTTAACTCAATATATCTCCAAATACAAGTGAAATATAAACAAAATCTATCGAGTAGTTATTGAGATATTTCAAGTTAAAGATTTCTCTTTTTCAAACGGAAACAAACTTTAACTCAATATATCTCGTTTCCTACTCGACAGATTTTCATTAAATTTTACACAATTAAAGACAATAGAGGTCTCGAAATACAAGTAAAATATAAACAAAATCTATCGAGTAGTTATTGAGATATTTGAAGTTAAAGATTTCTCTTTTTCAAACGGAAAGAAACTTTAACTCAATATATCTCCAAATACAAGTGAAATATAAACAATATCTATCGAGTAGTTATTGAGATATTTGAAGTTAAAGATTTCTCTTTTTCAAACGGAAACAAACTTTAACTCAATATATCTCGTTTCCTACTCGACAGATTTTTATTATATTTTATACAGTTGAAGACAATAGTGGTCTCCAAATACAAGTGAAATATAAACAAAATGTATCGAGTAGTTATTGAGATATTTGAAGTTAAAGATTTCTCTTTTTCAAACGGAAACAAACATTAACTCAATATATCTCGTTTCCTACTCGACAGATTTTAATTAAATTTTACACAATTAAAGACAATAGAGGTCTCCAAATACAAGTAAAATATAAACAAAATCTATCGAGTAGTTATTGAGATATTTGAAGTTAAAGATTTCTCTTTTTCAAACGGAAACAAACTTTAACTCAATATATCTCCAAATACAAGTGAAATATAAACAAAATCTATCGAGTAGTTATTGAGATATTTCAAGTTAAAGATTTCTCTTTTTCAAACGGAAACAAACTTTAACTCAATATATCTCGTTTCATACTCGACAGATTTTTATTAAATTTTATACAATTAAAGACAATAGTGGTCTCCAAATAAAAGTGAAATATAAACAATATCTATCGAGTAGTTATTGAGATATTTGAAGTTAAAGATTTCTCTTTTTCAAACGGAAACAAACTTTAACTCAATATATCTCGTTTCCTACTCGACTGATTTTTATTATATTTTATAGAATTGAAGACAATAGTGGTCTCCAAATACAAGTGAAATATAAACAAAATCTATCGAGTAGTTATTGAGATATTTGAAGTTAAAGATTTCTCTTTTTCAAACGGAAACAAACTTTAACTCAATATATCTCGTTTCCTACTCGACAGATTTTCATTAAATTTTACACAATTAAAGACAATAGAGGTCTCCAAATACAAGTAAAATATAAACAAAATCTATCGAGTAGTTATTGAGACATTTGAAGTTAAAGATTTCTCTTTTTCAAACGGAAACAAACTTTAACTCAATATATCTCCAAATACAAGTGAAATATAAACAATATCTATCGAGTAGTTATTGAGATATTTGAAGTTAAAGATTTCTCTTTTTCAAACTGAAACAAACTTTAACTCAATATATCTCGTTTCCTACTCGACAGATTTTTATTAAATTTTATACAATTAAAGACAATAGGGGTCTCCAAATACAAGTGAAATATAAAAATTATCTATCGAGTAGTTATTGAGATATTTGAAGTTAAAGATTTCTCTTTTTCAAACGGAAACAAACTTTAACTCAATATATCTCGTTTCCTACTCGACAGATTTTCATTAAATTTTATACAATTAAAGACAATAGTGGTCTCCAAATACAAGTGACATGTAGACAAAATGTATCGAGTAGTTATTGAGATATTTGAAGTTAAAGATTTCTCTTTTTCAAACGGAAACAAACTTTAACTCAATATATCTCGTTTCCTACTCGACAGATTTTTATTAAATTTTATACAAATAAAGACAATAGTGGTCTCCAAATACAAGTGAAATATAAACAAAATCTATCGAGTAGTTATTGAGATATTTGAAGTTAAAGATTTCTCTTTTTCAAACGGAAACAAACTTTAACTCAATATATCTCCAAATACAAGTGAAATATAAACAAAATCTATCGAGTAGTTATTGAGATATTTCAAGTTAAAGATTTCTCTTTTTCAAACGGAAACAAACTTTAACTCAATATATCTCGTTTCATACTCGACAGATTTTTATTAAATTTTATACAATTAAAGACAATTGTGGTCTCCAAATAAAAGTGAAATATAAACAATATCTATCGAGTAGTTATTGAGATATTTAAAGTTAAAGATTTCTCTTTTTCAAACGGAAACAAACTTTAACTCAATATATCTCGTTTCCTACTCGACAGATTTTCATTAAATTTTACACAATTAAAGACAATAGAGGTCTCCAAATACAAGTAAAATATAAACAAAATCTATCGAGTAGTTATTGAGATATTTGAAGTTAAAGATTTCTCTTTTTCAAACGGAAACAAACTTTAACTCAATATATCTCCAAATACAAGCGAAATATAAACAATATCTATCGAGTAGTTATTGAGATATTTGAAGTTAAAGATTTCTCTTTTTCAAACGGAAACAAACTTTAACTCAATATATCTCGTTTCATACTCGACAGATTTTTATTAAATTTTATACAATTAAAGACAATAGTGGTCTCCAAATACAAGTGAAATATAGACAAAATCTATCGAGTAGTTATTGAGATATTTGAAGTTAAAGATTTCTCTTTTTCAAACGGAAACAAATTTTAACTCAATATATCTCGTTTCCTACTCGACAGATTTTCATTAAATTTTATACAATTAAAGACAATAGTGGTCTCCAAATACAAGTGAAATATAAAAAATATCTATCTAGTACTTATTGAGATATTTGAAGTTTAAGATTTCTCTTTTTCAAACAGAAACAAATTTTAACTCAATATATCTCGTTTCCTACTCGACAGATTTTTATTAAATTTTATATAATTAAAGACAATAGTGGTCTCCAAATACAAGTGAATTATAAAAAATATCTATCAAGTAGTTATTGAGATATTTGAAGTTAAAGATTTCTCTTTTTCAAACAGAAACAAACTTTAACTCAATATATCTCGATTCCTACTCGACAGATTTTTATTAAATTTTATACAATTAAAGAAAATAGTGGTCTCCAAATACAAGTGAAATATAAAAAATATCTATCTAGTAGTTATTGAGATATTTGAAGTTTAATATTTCTCTTTTTCAAACGGAAACAAACTTTAACTCAATATATCTCGTTTCCTACTCGACAGATTTTTATTAAATTTTATACAATTAAAGACAATAGTGGTCTCCAAATACAAGTGAAATATAGACAAAATCTATCGAGTAGTTATTGAGATATTTGAAGTTAAAGATTTCTCTTTTTCAAACAGAAACAAACTTTACCTCAATATATCTAGTTTCCTACTCGACAGATTTTTATTAAATTTTATACAATTAAAGACAATAGTGGTCTCCAAATACAAGTGAAATATAAACAAAATCTATCGAGTAGTTATTGAGATATTTGAAGTTAAAGATTTCTCTTTTTCAAACGGAAACAAATTTTAACTCAATATATCTCGTTTCCTACTTGACAGATTTTTATTAATTTTTATACAATTAAAGACAATAGTGGTCTCCAAATACAAGTGAAATATAAACAAAATCTATTGAGTAGTTTTTGAGATATTTGAAGTTAAATATTTCTCTTTTTCAAACGGAAACAAATTTTAATTCAATCTATCTCGTTTCCTACTCGACAGATTTTTATTAAATTTTATACAATTAAAGACAATAGTGGTCTCCAAATACAAGTGAAATATAAACAATATCTATCGAGTAGTTATTGAGATATTTGAAGTTAAAGATTTCTCTTTTTCAAACGGAAACAAACTTTAACTCAATATATCTCGTTTCCTACTCGACAGATTTTTATTAAATTTTATACAAATTAAAGACAATAGTGGTCTCCAAATACAAGTGCAATATAGACAACATCTATCGAGTAGTTATTGAGACATTTGAAGTTAAAGATTTCTCTTTTTCAATCGGAAACAAATTTTAACTCAATATATCTCGTTTCCTACTAGACAGATTTTTATTAAATTTCATACAATTAAAGACAATAGTGGTCTCCAAATACAAGTGAAATATAAACAAAATCTATCGAGTAGTTATTGAGATATTTGAAGTTAAAGATTTCTCTTTTTCAAACGGAAACAAACTTTAACTCAATATATCTCCAAATACAAGTGAAATATAAACAAAATCTATCGAGTAGTTATTGAGATATTTGAAGTTAAAGATTTCTCTTTTTCAAACGGAAACAAACTTTAACTCAATCTATCTCGTTTCCTACTCGACAGATTTTTATAAAATTTTATACAATTAAAGACAATAGTGGTCTCCAAATACAAGTAATATATAAACAAAGTCTATCGAGTAGTTATTGAGATATTTGAAGTTAAAGATTTCTCTTTTTCAAACGGAAACAAACTTTAACTCAATATATCTCGTTTCCTACTCGACAGATTTTTATTAAATTTTATACAATTAAAGACAATAGTGGTCTCCAAATACAAGTGAAATATAGACAAAATCTATCGAGTAGTTATTGAGATATTTGAAGTTAAAGATATCTCTTTTTCAAACGGAAACAAACTTTAACTCAATATATCTCGTTTCCTACTAGACAGATTTTTATTTAATTTTATACAATTAAAGACAATAGTGGTCTCCAAATATAAGTGAAATATAAACAAAATCTATCGAGTATTTATTGAGATATTTGACGTTAAAGATTTCTCTTTTTCAAACGGAAACAAACTTTAACTCAATATATCTCCAAATACAAGTGAAATATAAACAAAATCTATCGAGTAGTTATTGAGATATTTGAAGTTAAATATTTCTCTTTTTCAAACGGAAACAAACTTTAACTCAATATATCTCGTTTCCTATTTGACAGATTTTTATTAAATTTTATACAATTAAAGACAATAGTGGTCTCCAAATACAAGTGAAATATAGACAAAATCTATCGAGTAGTTATTGAGATATTTGAAGTTAAAAATTTCTCTTTTTCAAACAGAAACAAATTTTACCTCAATATATCTAGTTTCCTACTCGACAGATTTTTATTAAATTTTATACAATTAAAGACAATAGTGGTCTCCAAATACAAGTGAAATATAAACAAAATCTATCTAGTAGTTATTGAGATATTTGAAGTTAAAGATTTCTCTTTTTCAAACGGAAACAAACTTTAACTCAATATATCTCCAAATACAAGTGAAATATAAACAAAATCTATCGAGTAGTTATTGAGATATTTGAAGTTAAATATTTCTCTTTTTCAAACGGAAACAAATTTTAACTCAATATATCTCGTTTCCTACTCGACAGATTTTTATTAAATTTTATACAATTAAAGACAATAGTGGTCTCCAAATACAAGTGAAATATAAACAAAATCTATTGAGTAGTTTTTGAGATATTTGAAGTTAAATATTTCTCTTTTTGAAACGGAAACAAATTTTAACTCAATCTATCTCGTTTCCTACTCGACAGATTTTTTTAAATTCTATACAATTAAAGACAATAGTGGTCTCCAAATACAAGTGACATGTAGACAAAATGTATCTAGTAGTTATTGAGATATTTGAAGTTAAAGATTTCTCTTTTTCAAACAGAAACAAACTTTAACTCAATATATCTCGATTCCTACTCGACAGATTTTTATTAAATTTTATACAATTAAAGACAATAGTGGTCTCCAAATACAAGTGAATTATAAAAAATATCTATCCAGTAGTTATTGAGATATTTGAAGTTTAAGATTTCTCTTTTTCAAACGGAAACAAACTTTAACTCAATATATCTCGTTTCCTACTCGACAGATTTTTATTAAATTTTATACAATTAAAGACAATAGTGGTCTCCAAATACAAGTGAAATATAGACAAAATCTATCGAGTAGTTATTGAGATATTTGAAGTTAAAGATTTCTCTTTTTCAAACAGAAACAAACTTTACCTCAATATATCTCGTTTCCTACACGACAGATTTTTATTAAATTTTATACAATTAAAGACAATAGTGGTCTCCAAGTACAAGTGAAATATAAACAAAATCTATCGAGTAGTTATTGAGATATTTGAAGTTAAAGATTTCTCTTTTTCAAACGGAAACAAACTTTAACTCAATATATCTCCAAATACAAGTGAAATATAAACAAAATCTATCGAGTAGTTATTGAGATATTTGAAGTTAAATATTTCTCTTTTTCAAACGGAAACAAATTTTAACTCAATATATCTCGTTTCCTACTCGACAGATTTTTATTAAATTTTATACAATTAAAGACAATAGTGGTCTCCAAATACAAGTGAAATATAAACAAAATCTATTGAGTAGTTTTTGAGATATGTGAAGTTAAATATTTCTCTTTTTCAAACGGAAACAAATTTTAACTCAATCTATCTCGTTTCCTACTCGACAGATTTTTTTAAATTCTATACAATTAAAGACAATAGTGGTCTCCAAATACAACTGAAATATAAACAATATCTATCGAGTAGTTATTGAGATATTTGAAGTTAAAGATTTCTCTTTTTCAAACGGAAACAAACTTTAACTCAATATATCTCGTTTCCTACTCGACAGATTTTTATTAAATTTTATACAATTAAAGACAATAGTGGTCTCCAAATACAAGTAAAATATAAACAATATCTATCCAGTAGTTTTTGAGATATTTGATGTTAAATATTTCTCTTTTTCAAACGGAAACAAACTTTAACTCAATATATCTCGTTTCCTACTCGACAGATTTTTATTAAATTCTATACAATTAAAGACAATAGTGGTCTCCAAATACAAGTGAAATATAAACAAAATCTATCAAGTAGTTATTGAGATATTTGAAGTTAAAGATTTCTCTTTTTCAAACGGAAACAAACTTCAACTCAATATATCTCCAAATACAAGTGAAATATAAACAAAATCTATCGAGTAGTTATTGAGATATTTGAAGTTAAAGATTTCTCTTTTTCAAACGGAAACAAACTTTAACTCAATATATCTCCAAATACAAGTGAAATATAAACAAAATCTATCGAGTAGTTATTGAGATATTTGAAGTTAAATATTTCTCTTTTTCAAACGGAAACAAATTTTAACTCAATATATCTCGTTTCCTACTCGACAGATTTTTATTAAATTTTATACAATTAAAGACAATAGTGGTCTCCAAATACAAGTGAAATATAAACAAAATCTATTGAGTAGTTTTTGAGATATGTGAAGTTAAATATTTCTCTTTTTCAAACGGAAACAAATTTTAACTCAATCTATCTCGTTTCCTACTCGACAGATTTTTTTAAATTCTATACAATTAAAGACAATAGTGGTCTCCAAATACAAGTGAAATATAAACAATATCTATCGAGTAGTTATTGAGATATTTGAAGTTAAAGATTTCTCTTTTTCAAACGGAAACAAACTTTAACTCCTTATATCTCGTTTCCTACTCGACAGATTTTTATTAAATTTTATACAAATTAAAGACAATAGTGGTCTCCAAATACAAGTGCAATATAGACAACATCTATCGAGTAGTTATTGAGATATTTGAAGTTAAAGATTTCTCTTTTTCAATCGGAAACAAATTTTAACTCAATATATCTCGTTTCCTACTAGACAGATTTTTATTAAATTTCATACAATTAAAGACAATAGTGGTCTCCAAATACAAGTGAAATATAAACAAAATCTATCGAGTAGTTATTGAGATATTTGAAGTTAAAGATTTCTCTTTTTCAAACGGAAACAAATTTTAACTCAATATATCTCGTTTCCTACTTGACAGATTTTTATTAATTTTTATACAATTAAAGACAATAGTGGTCTCCAAATACAAGTGAAATATAAACAAAATCTATTGAGTAGTTTTTGAGATATTTGAAGTTAAATATTTCTCTTTTTCAAACGGAAACAAATTTTAATTCAATCTATCTCGTTTCCTACTCGACAGATTTTTATTAAATTTTATACAATTAAAGACAATAGTGGTCTCCAAATACAAGTGAAATATAAACAATATCTATCGAGTAGTTATTGAGATATTTGAAGTTAAAGATTTCTCTTTTTCAAACGGAAACAAACTTTAACTCAATATATCTCGTTTCCTACTCGACAGATTTTTATTAAATTTTATACAAATTAAAGACAATAGTGGTCTCCAAATACAAGTGCAATATAGACAACATCTATCGAGTAGTTATTGAGACATTTGAAGTTAAAGATTTCTCTTTTTCAATCGGAAACAAATTTTAACTCAATATATCTCGTTTCCTACTAGACAGATTTTTATTAAATTTCATACAATTAAAGACAATAGTGGTCTCCAAATACAAGTGAAATATAAACAAAATCTATCGAGTAGTTATTGAGATATTTGAAGTTAAAGATTTCTCTTTTTCAAACGGAAACAAACTTTAACTCAATATATCTCCAAATACAAGTGAAATATAAACAAAATCTATCGAGTAGTTATTGAGATATTTGAAGTTAAAGATTTCTCTTTTTCAAACGGAAACAAACTTTAACTCAATCTATCTCGTTTCCTACTCGACAGATTTTTATAAAATTTTATACAATTAAAGACAATAGTGGTCTCCAAATACAAGTAATATATAAACAAAGTCTATCGAGTAGTTATTGAGATATTTGAAGTTAAAGATTTCTCTTTTTCAAACGGAAACAAACTTTAACTCAATATATCTCGTTTCCTACTCGACAGATTTTTATTAAATTTTATACAATTAAAGACAATAGTGGTCTCCAAATACAAGTGAAATATAGACAAAATCTATCGAGTAGTTATTGAGATATTTGAAGTTAAAGATATCTCTTTTTCAAACGGAAACAAACTTTAACTCAATATATCTCGTTTCCTACTAGACAGATTTTTATTTAATTTTATACAATTAAAGACAATAGTGGTCTCCAAATATAAGTGAAATATAAACAAAATCTATCGAGTAGTTATTGAGATATTTGACGTTAAAGATTTCTCTTTTTCAAACGGAAACAAACTTTAACTCAATATATCTCCAAATACAAGTGAAATATAAACAAAATCTATCGAGTAGTTATTGAGATATTTGAAGTTAAATATTTCTCTTTTTCAAACGGAAACAAACTTTAACTCAATATATCTCGTTTCCTATTTGACAGATTTTTATTAAATTTTATACAATTAAAGACAATAGTGGTCTCCAAATACAAGTGAAATATAGACAAAATCTATCGAGTAGTTATTGAGATATTTGAAGTTAAAAATTTCTCTTTTTCAAACAGAAACAAATTTTACCTCAATATATCTAGTTTCCTACTCGACAGATTTTTATTAAATTTTATACAATTAAAGACAATAGTGGTCTCCAAATACAAGTGAAATATAAACAAAATCTATCTAGTAGTTATTGAGATATTTGAAGTTAAAGATTTCTCTTTTTCAAACGGAAACAAACTTTAACTCAATATATCTCCAAATACAAGTGAAATATAAACAAAATCTATCGAGTAGTTATTGAGATATTTGAAGTTAAATATTTCTCTTTTTCAAACGGAAACAAATTTTAACTCAATATATCTCGTTTCCTACTCGACAGATTTTTATTAAATTTTATACAATTAAAGACAATAGTGGTCTCCAAATACAAGTGAAATATAAACAAAATCTATTGAGTAGTTTTTGAGATATTTGAAGTTAAATATTTCTCTTTTTGAAACGGAAACAAATTTTAACTCAATCTATCTCGTTTCCTACTCGACAGATTTTTTTAAATTCTATACAATTAAAGACAATAGTGGTCTCCAAATACAAGTGACATGTAGACAAAATGTATCTAGTAGTTATTGAGATATTTGAAGTTAAAGATTTCTCTTTTTCAAACAGAAACAAACTTTAACTCAATATATCTCGATTCCTACTCGACAGATTTTTATTAAATTTTATACAATTAAAGACAATAGTGGTCTCCAAATACAAGTGAATTATAAAAAATATCTATCCAGTAGTTATTGAGATATTTGAAGTTTAAGATTTCTCTTTTTCAAACGGAAACAAACTTTAACTCAATATATCTCGTTTCCTACTCGACAGATTTTTATTAAATTTTATACAATTAAAGACAATAGTGGTCTCCAAATACAAGTGAAATATAGACAAAATCTATCGAGTAGTTATTGAGATATTTGAAGTTAAAGATTTCTCTTTTTCAAACAGAAACAAACTTTACCTCAATATATCTCGTTTCCTACACGACAGATTTTTATTAAATTTTATACAATTAAAGACAATAGTGGTCTCCAAGTACAAGTGAAATATAAACAAAATCTATCGAGTAGTTATTGAGATATTTGAAGTTAAAGATTTCTCTTTTTCAAACGGAAACAAACTTTAACTCAATATATCTCCAAATACAAGTGAAATATAAACAAAATCTATCGAGTAGTTATTGAGATATTTGAAGTTAAATATTTCTCTTTTTCAAACGGAAACAAATTTTAACTCAATATATCTCGTTTCCTACTCGACAGATTTTTATTAAATTTTATACAATTAAAGACAATAGTGGTCTCCAAATACAAGTGAAATATAAACAAAATCTATTGAGTAGTTTTTGAGATATGTGAAGTTAAATATTTCTCTTTTTCAAACGGAAACAAATTTTAACTCAATCTATCTCGTTTCCTACTCGACAGATTTTTTTAAATTCTATACAATTAAAGACAATAGTGGTCTCCAAATACAAGTGAAATATAAACAATATCTATCGAGTAGTTATTGAGATATTTGAAGTTAAAGATTTCTCTTTTTCAAACGGAAACAAACTTTAACTCAATATATCTCGTTTCCTACTCGACAGATTTTTATTAAATTTTATACAATTAAAGACAATAGTGGTCTCCAAATACAAGTAAAATATAAACAATATCTATCCAGTAGTTTTTGAGATATTTGATGTTAAATATTTCTCTTTTTCAAACGGAAACAAACTTTAACTCAATATATCTCGTTTCCTACTCGACAGATTTTTATTAAATTCTATACAATTAAAGACAATAGTGGTCTCCAAATACAAGTGAAATATAAACAAAATCTATCAAGTAGTTATTGAGATATTTGAAGTTAAAGATTTCTCTTTTTCAAACGGAAACAAACTTCAACTCAATATATCTCCAAATACAAGTGAAATATAAACAAAATCTATCGAGTAGTTATTGAGATATTTGAAGTTAAAGATTTCTCTTTTTCAAACGGAAACAAACTTTAACTCAATATATCTCCAAATACAAGTGAAATATAAACAAAATCTATCGAGTAGTTATTGAGATATTCGAAGTTAAATATTTCTCTTTTTCAAACGGAAACAAATTTTAACTCAATATATCTCGTTTCCTACTCGACAGATTTTTATTAAATTTTATACAATTAAAGACAATAGTGGTCTCCAAATACAAGTGAAATATAAACAAAATCTATTGAGTAGTTTTTGAGATATGTGAAGTTAAATATTTCTCTTTTTCAAACGGAAACAAATTTTAACTCAATCTATCTCGTTTCCTACTCGACAGATTTTTTTAAATTCTATACAATTAAAGACAATAGTGGTCTCCAAATACAAGTGAAATATAAACAATATCTATCGAGTAGTTATTGAGATATTTGAAGTTAAAGATTTCTCTTTTTCAAACGGAAACAAACTTTAACTCCTTATATCTCGTTTCCTACTCGACAGATTTTTATTAAATTTTATACAAATTAAAGACAATAGTGGTCTCCAAATACAAGTGCAATATAGACAACATCTATCGAGTAGTTATTGAGATATTTGAAGTTAAAGATTTCTCTTTTTCAATCGGAAACAAATTTTAACTCAATATATCTCGTTTCCTACTAGACAGATTTTTATTAAATTTCATACAATTAAAGACAATAGTGGTCTCCAAATACAAGTGAAATATAAACAAAATCTATCGAGTAGTTATTGAGATATTTGAAGTTAAAGATTTCTCTTTTTCAAACGGAAACAAACTTTAACTCAATATATCTCCAAATACAAGTGAAATATAAACAAAATCTATCGAGTAGTTATTGAGAGATTTGAAGTTAAAAATTTCTCTTTTTCAAACGGAAACAAACTTTAACTCAATATATCTCGTTTCCTACCCGACAGATTTTTATTAAATTCTATACAATTAAAGACAATAGTGGTCTCCAAATACAAGTGAAATATAAACAATATCTATCGAGTAGTTATTGAGATATTTGAAGTTAAATATTTCTCTTTTTCAAACGGAAAGAAATTTTAACTCAATATATCTCGTTTCCTACTCGACAGATTTTTATTAAATTTTATACAATTAAAGACAATAGTGGTTTCCAAATACAAGTGAAATATAAACAAAATCTATCTAGTAGTTATTGAGATATTTGAAGTTAAAGATTTCTCTTTTTCAAACGGAAACAAACTTTAACTCAATCTATCTCGTTTCCTACTCGACAGATTTTTATTAAATTCTATACAATTAAAGACAATAGTGGTCTCCAAATACAAGTGAAATATAAACAATATCTATCGAGTAGTTATTGAGATATTTGAAGTTGAAAATTTCTCTTTTTCAAACGGAAACAAATTTTAACTCAATATATCTCGTTTCCTACTCGACAGATTTTTATTAAATTTTATACAATTAAAGACAATAGTGGTCTACAAATACAAGTGAAATATAAACAAAATCTATCTAGTAGTTCTTGAGATATTTGAAGTTAAAGATTTCTCTTTTTCAAACGGAAACAAACTTTAACTCAATCTATCTCGTTTCCTACTCGACAGATTTTTATTAAATTCTATAAAATTAAAGACATTAGTGGTCCCCAAATACAAGTGAAATATAAACAATATCTATCGAGTAGTTATTGAGATATTTGAAGTTTAAGATTTCTCTTTTTCAAACGGAAACAAACTTTAACTCAATATATCTCGTTTCCTACTCGACAGATTTTTATTAAATTTTATACAATTAAAGACAATAGTGGTCTCCAAATACAAGTGAAATATAGACAAAATCTATCGAGTAGTTATTGAGATATTTGATGTTAAATATTTCTCTTTTTCAAACGGAAACAAACTTTAACTCAATATATCTCGTTTCCTACTCGACAGATTTTTATTAAATTCTATACAATTAAAGACAATAGTGGTCTCCAAATACAAGTGAAATATAAACAAAATCTTTCGAGTAGTTATTGAGATATTTGAAGTTAAAGATTTCTCTTTTTCAAACGGAAACAAACTTCAACTCAATATATCTCCAAATACAAGTGAAATATAAACAAAATCTATCGAGTAGTTATTGAGATATTTGAAGTTAAAGATTTCTCTTTTTCAAACGGAAACAAACTTTAACTAAATATATCTCGTTTTCTACTCGACAGATTTTTATTAAATTCTATACAATTAAAGACAATAGTGGTCTCCAAATACAAGTGAAATATAAACAAAATCTATCGAGTAGTTATTGAGATATTTGAAGTTAAAGATTTCTCTTTTTCAAACGGAAACAAACTTTAACTCAATATATCTCGTTTCCTACTCGACAGATTTTTATTAAATTCTATTCAATTAAAGACAATAGTGGTCTCCAAATACAAGTGAAATAAAAACAATATCTATCTAGTAGTTATTGAGATATTTGAAGTTAAAGATTTCTCTTTTTCAAACGGAAACAAACTTTAACTCAATATATCTCGTTTCCTACTCGACAGATTTTTATTAAATTTTATACAATTAAAGACAATAGTGGTCTCCAAATACAAGTGAAATATAAACAAAATCTATCGAGTAGTTATTGAGATATTTGAAGTTAAAGATTTCTCTTTTTCAAACGGAAACAAACTTTAACTCAATATATCTCCAAATACAAGTGAAATATAAACAAAATCTATCGAGTAGTTATTGAGATATTTGAAGTTAAATATTTCTCTTTTTCAAACGGAAACAAACTTTAACTCAATATATCTCGTTTCCTACAAGACAGATTTTTATTAAATTTTATACAATTAAAGACAATAGTGGTCTCCAAATACAAGTGAAATATAAACAAAATCTATCGAGTAGTTTTTGAGATATTTGAAGTTAAAGATTTCTCTTTTTCAAACGGAAACAAAGTTTAACTCAATCTATCTCGTTTCCTACTGGACAGATTTTTATTAAATTCTATACAATTAAAGACAATAGTGGTCTCCAAATACAAGTGAAATATAAACAATATCTATCGAGTAGTTATTGAGATATTTGAAGTTAAAGATTTCTCTTTTTCAAACGGAAACAAACTTTAACTCAATCTATCTCGTTTCCTACTCGACAGATTTTTATTAAATTCTATACAATTAAAGACAATAGTGGTCTCCAAATACAAGTGAAATATAAACAATATCTATCGAGTAGTTATTGAGATATTTGAAGCTAAAGATTTCTCTTTTTCAAACGGAAACAAACTTTAACTCAATATATCTCGTTTCCTACTCGACAGATTTTTATTAAATTTTATACAATTAAAGACAATAGTGGTCTCCAAATACAAGTGAAATATAAACAAAATCTATCGAGTAGTTCTAGAGATATTTGAAGTTTAAAATTTCTCTTTTTCAAACGGAAACAAACTTTAACTCAATCTATCTCGTTTCCTACTCGACAGATTTTTATTAAATTCTATAAAATTAAAGACATTAGTGGTCTCCAAATACAAGTGAAATATAAACAATATCTATCGAGTAGTTATTGAGATATTTGAAGTTAAAGATTTCTCTTTTTCAAACGGATACAAAATTTAACTCAATATATCTCGTTTCCTACTCGACAGATTTTTATTAAATTCTATACAATTAAAGACAATAGTGGTCTCCAAATACAAGTGAAATATAAACAATATCTATCGAGTAGTTATTGAGATATTTGAAGTTAAAGATTTCTCTTTTTCAAACGGAAACAAACTTTAACTCAATATATCTCGTTTCCTACTCGACAGATTTTTATTAAATTTTATACAATTAAAGACAATAGTGGTCTCCAAATAAAAGTGAAATATAAACAATATCTATCGAGTAGTTATTGAGATATTTGAAGTTAAAGATTTCTCTTTTTCAAACAGAAACAAACTTTAACTCAATATATCTCGTTTCCTACTCGACAGATTTTTAATAAATTTTATAGAATTAAAGACAGTAGTGGTCTCCAAATACAAGTGAAATATAAACAAAATCTATCGAGTAGTTATTGAGATATTTGATTTTAATGAATCTCTTTTTCAAACGGAAACAAACTTTAACTCAATATATCTCGTTTCATACTCGACAGATTATTATTAAATTTTATACAATTAAAGACAATCGTGGTCTCCAAATACAAGTGAAATATAAACAAAATCTATCGAGTAGTTCTAGAGATATTTGAAGTTAAAGATTTCTCTTTTTCAAACGGAAACAAACTTTAACTCAATCTATCTCGTTTCCTACTCGACAGATTTTTATTAAATTCTATAAAATTAAAGACATTAGTGGTCTCCAAATACAAGTGAAATATAAACAATATCTATCGAGTAGTTATTGAGATATTTGAAGTTAAAGATTTCTCTTTTTCAAACGGATACAAAATTTAACTCAATATATCTCGTTTCCTACTCGACAGATTTTTATTAAATTCTATACAATTAAAGACAATAGTGGTCTCCAAATATAAGTGAAATATAAACAATATCTATCGAGTAGATATTGAGATATTCGAAGTTAAAGATTTCTCTTTTTCAAACGGAAACAAACTTTAACTCAATATATCTCGTTTCCTACTCGACAGATTTTTATTAAATTTTATACAATTAAAGACAATAGTGGTCTCCAAATAAAAGTGAAATATAAACAATATCTATCGAGTAGTTATTGAGATATTTGAAGTTAAAGATTTCTCTTTTTCAAACGGAAACAATCTTTAACTCAATATATCTCGTTTCCTACTCGACAGATTTTTAATAAATTTTATAGAATTAAAGACAATAGTGGTCTCCAAATACAAGTGAAATATAGACAAACTCTATCGAGTAGTTATTGAGATATTTGAAGTTAAAGATTTCTCTTTTTCAAACGGAAACAAACTTTAACTCAATATATCTCGTTTCCTACTCGACAGATTTTTATTAAATTATATACAATCAAAGGCTATAGTGGTCTCCAAATACAAGTGAATTATAGACAAAATCTATCGAGTAGTTATTGAAATATTTGAAGTTAAAAATTTCTCTTTTTTAAACGGAAACAAACTTTAACTCAATATATCTCGTTTCCTACTCGACAGATTTTTATTAAATTATATACAATTAAAGACAATAGTGGTCTCCAAATACAAGTGAACTATAGACAAAATCTATCGAGTAGTTATTGAGATATTTGAAGTTAAAGATTTCTCTTTATAAACAGAAACAAACTTTAACTCAATATATCTCGTTTCCTACTCGACAGATTTTTATTAAATTTTATACAATTAAAGACAATAGTGGTCTCCAAATACAAGTGAATTATAGACAAAATCTATCGAGTAGTTATTGAGATATTTGAAGTTAAAAATTTCTCTTTTTTAAACGGAAACAAACTTTAACTCAATATATCTCGTTTCCTACTCAACAGATTTTTATTAAATTTTATACAATTAAAGACAATAGTGGTCTCCAAATACAAGTGAAATATAAACAAAATCTATCGAGTAGTTATTGAGATATTTGAAGTTAATGATTTCTCTTTTTCAAACGGAAACAAACTTCAACTCAATATATCTCCAAATAGAAGTGAAATATAAACAAAATCTATTGAGTAGTTATTGAGATATTTGAAGTTAAAGATTTCACTTTTTCAAACGGAAACAAACTTTAACTCAATATATCTCGTTTCCTACTAGACAGATTTTTATTAAATTTTATACAATTATAGACAATAGTGGTCTCCAAATACAAGTGAAATATAAAAAATATCTATCGAGTAGTTATTGAGATATTTGAAGGTAAAGATTTCTCTTTTTCAAACGGAAACAAATTTTAACTCAATATATCTCGTTTCCTACTAGACAGATTTTTATAAAATTTTATACAATTAAAGACAATAGTGGTCTCCAAATACAAGTGAAATATAGACAAAATCTATCGAGTAGTTATTGAGATATTTGAAGTTTAAGATTTCTCTTTTTCAAACGGATGCAAAATTTAACTCAATATATCTCGTTTCCTACTCGACAGATTTTTATTAAATTCTATACAATTAAAGACAATAGTGGTCTCCAAACACAAGTGAAATATAAACAAAATCTATCGAGTAGTTATTGAGATATTTGAAGTTAAAGATTTCTCTTTTTCAAACGGAAACAAACTTTAACTCAATATATCTCGTTTCCTACTCGACAGATTTTTATTAAATTCTATACAATTAAAGACAATAGTGGTCTCCAAATACAAGTGAAATATAAACAATATCTATCCAGTAGTTTTTAGATATTTGAAGTTAAATATTTCTCTTTTTCAAACGGAAACAAATTTTAACTCAATATATCTCGTTTCCTACTCGACAGATTTTTATTAAATTCTATGCAATTAAAGACAATAGTGGTCTCCAAATACAAGTGAAATATAAACAAAATCTATCGAGTAGTCATTGAGATATTTGAAGTTAAAGATTTCACTTTTTCAAACGGAAACAAACTTTTACTCAATATATCTGGAAATACAAGTGAAATATAAAGAAAATCTATCGAGTAATTATTGAGATATTTGTAGTTAAAGATTTCTCTTTTTCAAACGGAAACAAACTTTAATTCAATATATCTCGTTTCCTACTCGACAGATTATCATTAAATTTTATACAATTAAAGACAATAGT
Source organism: Rhodnius prolixus (assembly GCF_049639745.1). Classification (NCBI taxonomy): domain Eukaryota; kingdom Metazoa; phylum Arthropoda; class Insecta; order Hemiptera; family Reduviidae; genus Rhodnius; species Rhodnius prolixus. The sequence goes on along the minus strand of NW_027411636.1, from coordinate 468,375 downwards.
GGTCTCCAAATACAAGTGAAATATAAACAAAATCTATCGAGTAGTTATTGAGATATTTGAAGTTAAAGATTTCACTTTTTCAAAAGGAAACAAACTTTAACTCAATATATCTCCAAATAAAAGTGAAATATAAACAAAATCTATCGAATAGTTATTGAGATATTTGAAGTTAATGATGTCTCTTTTTCAAACGGAAACAAAATTTAACTCAATATATCTCGTTTCCTACTCGACAGATTTTTATTAAATTTTATACAATTATAGACAATAGTGGTCTCCAAATACAAGTGAAATATAAAAAATATCTATCGAGTAGTTATTGAGATATTTGAAGTTAAAGATTTCTCTTTTTCAAACGGAAACAAACTTTAACTCAATATATCTCGTTTCCTACTAGACAGATTTTTATAAAATTTTATACAATTAAAGACAATAGTGGTCTCCAAATACAAGTGAAATATAGACAAAATCTATCGAGTAGTTATTGAGATATTTGAAGTTTAAGATTTCTCTTTTTCAAACGGAAACAAACTTTAACTCAATATATCTCGTTTCCTACTCGACAGATTTTTATTAAATTTTATACAATTAAAGACAATAGTGGTCTCCAAATACAAGTGAAATATAAACAAAATCTATTGAGTAGTTATTGAGATATTTGAAGTTAAAGATTTCTCTTTTTCAAACGGAAACAAACTTTAACTCAATATATCCCCAATACAAGTGAAATATAAACAAAATCTATCGAGTAGTTATTGAGATATTTGAAGGTAAAGATTTCTCTTTTTCAAACGGAACCAAACTTTAACTCAATCTATCTCGTTTCCTACTCGACAGATTTTTATTAAATTCTAAAAAATTAAAGACATTAGTGGTCTCCAAATACAAGTGAAATATAAACAATATCTATCGTGTAGTTATTGAGATATTTGAAGTTAAAGATTTCTCTTTTTCAAACGGATACAAAATTTAACTCAATATATCTCGTTTCCTACTCGACAGATTTTTATTAAATTCTATACAATTAAAGACAATAGTGGTCTCCAAATATAAGTGAAATATAAACAATATCTATCGAGTAGTTATTGAGATATTTGAAGTTAAAGATTTCTCTTTTTCAAACGGAAACAAACTTTAACTCAATATATCTCGTTCCCTACTCGACAGATTTTTATTAAATTTTATACAATTAAAGACAATAGTGGTCTCCAAATAAAAGTGAAATATAAACAATATCTATCGAGTAGTTATTGAGATATTTGAAGTTAAAGATTTCTCTTTTTCAAACGGAAACAATATTTAACTCAATATATCTCGTTTCCTACTCGACAGATTTTTAATAAATTTTATAGAATTAAAGACAATAGTGGTCTCCAAATACAAGTGAAATATAGACAAACTCTATCGAGTAGTTATTGAGATATTTGAAGTTAAATATTTCTCTGTTTCAAACGGAAACAAACTTTAACTCAATATATCTCGTTTCCTACTAGACAGATTTTTATTAAATTTTATACATTTAAAGACAATGGTGGTCTCCAAATACAAGTGAAATATAAACAAAATCTATCGAGTAGTTATTGAGATATTTGAAGTTAAAGATTTCTCTTTTTCAAACGGAAACAAACTTTAACTCAATATATCTCGTTTCCTACTCGACAGATTTTTATTAAATTATATACAATCAAAGGCAATAGTGGTCTCCAAATACAAGTGAATTATAGACAAAATCTATCGAGTAGTTATTGAGATATTTGAAGTTAAAAATTTCTCTTTTTTAAACGGAAACAAACTTTAACTCAATATATCTCGTTTCCTACTCGACAGATTTTTATTAAATTATATACAATTAAAGACAATAGTGGTCTCCAAATACAAGTGAATTATAGACAAAATCTATCGAGTAGTTATTGAGATATTTGAAGTTAAAGATTTCTCTTTATAAACAGAAACAAACTTTAACTCAATATATCTCGTTTCCTACTCGACAGATTTTTATTAAATTTTATACAATTAAAGACAATAGTGGTCTCGAAATACAAGTGAATTATAGACAAAATCTATCGAGTAGTTATTGAGATATTTGAAGTTAAAAATATTTCTTTTTTAAACGGAAACAAACTTTAACTCAATATATCTCGTTTCCTACTCAACAGATTTTCATTAAATTTTATACAATTAAAGACAATAGTGGTCTCCAAATACAAGTGAAATATAAACAAAATCTATCGAGTAGTTATTGAGATATTTGAAGTTAATGATTTCTCTTTTTCAAACGGAAACAAACTTTAACTCAATATATCTCCAAATAGAAGTGAAATATAAACAAAATCTATTGAGTAGTTATTGAGATATTTGAAGTTAAAGATTTCACTTTTTCAAACGGAAACAAACTTTAACTCAATATATCTCGTTTCATACTCGACAGATTTTTATTAAATTTTATACAATTAAAGACAATAGTGGTCTCCAAATAAAAGTGAAATATAAACAATATCTATCGAGTAGTTATTGAGATATTTGAAGTTAAAGATTTCTCTTTTTCAAACGGAAACAAACTTTAACTCAATATATCTCGTTTCCTACTCGACAGATTTTTAATAAATTTTATAGAATTAAAAACAATAGTGGTCTCCAAATACAAGTGAAATTTAAACAAAATCTATCGAGTAGTTATTGAGATATTTGATGTTAATGAATCTCTTTTTCAAACGGAAACAAACTTTAACTCAATATATCTCATTTCATACTCGACAGATTTTTATTAAATTTTATACAATTAAAGTAAATAGTGGTCTCCAAATACAAGTGAAATATAGACAAAATCTATCGAGTAGTTATTGAGATATTTGAAGTTAAATATTTCTCTTTTTCAAACGGAAACAAATTTTAACTCAATACATCTCGTTTCCTACTCGACAGATTTTTATTAAATTCTATACAATTAGAGACAATAGTGGTCTCCAAATACAAGTGAAATATAAACAATATCTATCCAGTAGTTTTTAGATATTTGAAGTTAAATATTTCTCTTTTTCAAACGGAAACAAACTTTAACTCAATATATCTCGTTTCCTACTCGACAGATTTTTATTAAATTCTATGCAATTAAAGACAATAGTGGTCTCCAAATACAAGTGAAATATAAACAAAATCTATCGAGTAGTTATTGAGATATTTGAAGTTAAAGATTTCTATTTTTCAAACGGAAACAAACTTTAACTCAATATATCTCGTTTCCTACTCGACAGATTTTTATTAAATTCTATACAATTAAAGACAATAGTGGTCTCCAAATACAAGTGAAATATAAACAAAATCTATCGAGTAGTTATTGAGATATTTGAAGTTAAAGATTTCTCTTTTTCAAACGGAAACAAACTTCAACTCAATATATCTCCAAATACAAGTGAAATATAAACAAAATCTATCGAGTAGTTATTGAGATATTTGAAGTTAAAGATTTCTCTTTTTCAAACGGAAACAAACTTTAACTAAATATATCTCGTTTTCTACTCGACTGATTTTTATTAAATTCTATACAATTAAAGACAATAGTGGTCTCCAAATACAAGTGAAATATAAACAAAATCTATCGAGTAGTTATTGAGATATTTGAAGTTAATGATTTCTCTTTTTCAAACGGAAACAAACTTTAACTCAATATATCTCGTTTCCTACTCGACAGATTTTTATTAAATTTTATACAATTATAGACAATAGTGGTCTCCAAATACAAGTGAAATATAAAAAATATCTATCGAGTAGTTATTGAGATATTTGAAGTTAAAGATTTCTCTTTTTCAAACGGAAACAAACTTTAACTCAATATATCTCGTTTCCTACTCCACAGATTTTTATTAAATTTTATACAATTAAAGACAATAGTGGTCTCCAAATACAAGTGAAATATAAACAAAATCTATTGAGTAGTTATTGAGATATTTGAAGTTAAAGATTTCTCTTTTTCAAACGGAAACAAACTTTAACTCAATATATCCCCAATACAAGTGAAATATAAACAAAATCTATCAAGTAGTTATTGAGATATTTGAAGTTAAAGATTTCTCTTTTTCAAACGGAACCAAACTTTAACTCAATCTATCTCGTTTCCTACTCGACAGATTTTTATTAAATTCTATAAAATTAAAGACATTAGTGGTCTCCAAATACAAGTGAAATATAAACAATATCTATCGAGTAGTTATTGAGATATTTGAAGTTAAAGATTTCTCTTTTTCAAACGGATACAAAATTTAACTCAATATATCTCGTTTCCTACTCGACAGATTTTTATTAAATTCTATACAATTAAAGACAATAGTGGTCTCCAAATATAAGTGAAATATAAACAATATCTATCGAGTAGTTATTGAGATATTTGAAGTTAAAGATTTCTCTTTTTCAAACGGAAACAAACTTTAACTCAATATATCTCGTTCCCTACTCGACAGATTTTTATTAAATTTTATACAATTAAAGACAATAGTGGTCTCCAAATAAAAGTGAAATATAAACAATATCTATCGAGTAGTTATTGAGATATTTGAAGTTAAAGATTTCTCTTTTTCAAACGGAAACAATATTTAACTCAATATATCTCGTTTCCTACTCGACAGATTTTTAATAAATTTTATAGAATTAAAGCCAATAGTGGTCTCCAAATACAAGTAAAATATAGACAAACTCTATCGAGTAGTTATTGAGATATTTGAAGTTAAATATTTCTCTGTTTCAAACGGAAACAAACTTTAACTCAATATATCTCGTTTCCTACTAGACAGATTTTTATTAAATTTTATACATTTAAAGACAATAGTGGTCTCCAAATACAAGTGAAATATAAACAAAATCTATCGAGTAGTTATTGAGATATTTGAAGTTAAAGATTTCTCTTTTTCAAACGGAAACAAACTTTAACTCAATATATCTCGTTTCCTACTCGACAGATTTTTATTAAATTATATACAATCAAAGGCAATAGTGGTCTCCAAATACAAGTGAATTATAGACAAAATCTATCGAGTAGTTATTGAGATATTTGAAGTTAAAAATTTCTCTTTTTTAAACGGAAACAAACTTTAACTCAATATATCTCGTTTCCTACTCGACAGATTTTTATTAAATTATATACAATTAAAGACAATAGTGGTCTCCAAATACAAGTGAATTATAGACAAAATCTATCGAGTAGTTATTGAGATATTTGAAGTTAAAGATTTCTCTTTATAAACAGAAACAAACTTTAACTCAATATATCTCGTTTCCTACTCGACAGATTTTTATTAAATTTTATACAATTAAAGACAATAGTGGTCTCGAAATACAAGTGAATTATAGACAAAATCTATCGACTAGTTATTGAGATATTTGAAGTTAAAAATATCCCTTTTTTAAACGGAAACAAACTTTAACTTAATATATCTCGTTTCCTACTCAACAGATTTTCATTAAATTTTATACAATTAAAGACAATAGTGGTCTCCAAATACAAGTGAAATATAAACAAAATCTATCGAGTAGTTATTGAGATATTTGAAGTTAATGATTTCTCTTTTTCAAACGGAAACAAACTTTAACTCAATATATCTCCAAATAGAAGTGAAATATAAACAAAATCTATTGAGTAGTTATTGAGATATTTGAAGTTAAAGATTTCACTTTTTCAAACGGAAACAAACTTTAACTCAATATATCTCGTTTCATACTCGACAGATTTTTATTAAATTTTATACAATTAAAGACAATAGTGGTCTCCAAATAAAAGTGAAATATAAACAATATCTATCGAGTAGTTATTGAGATATTTGAAGTTAAAGATTTCTCTTTTTCAAACGGAAACAAACTTTAACTCAATATATCTGGTTTCCTACTCGACAGATTTTTAATAAATTTTATAGAATTAAAAACAATAGTGGTCTCCAAATACAAGTGAAATTTAAACAAAATCTATCGAGTAGTTATTGAGATATTTGATGTTAAAGAATCTCTTTTTCAAACGGAAACAAACTTTAACTCAATATATCTCATTTCATACTCGACAGATTTTTATTAAATTTTATACAATTAAAGTAAATAGTGGTCTCCAAATACAAGTGAAATATAGACAAAATCTATCGAGTAGTTATTGAGATATTTGAAGTTAAATATTTCTCTTTTTCAAACGGAAACAAATTTTAACTCAATACATCTCGTTTCCTACTCGACAGATTTTTATTAAATTCTATACAATTAGAGACAATAGTGGTCTCCAAATACAAGTGAAATATAAACAATATCTATCCAGTAGTTTTTAGATATTTGAAGTTAAATATTTCTCTTTTTCAAACGGAAACAAACTTTAACTCAATATATCTCGTTTCCTACTCGACAGATTTTTATTAAATTCTATGCAATTAAAGACAATAGTGGTCTCCAAATACAAGTGAAATATAAACAAAATCTATCGAGTAGTCATTGTGATATTTGAAGTTAAAGATTTCACTTTTTCAAACGGAAACAAACTTTTACTCAATATATCTGGAAATACAAGTGAAATATAAACAAAATCTATCGAGTAATTATTGAGATATTTGTAGTTAAAGATTTCTCTTTTTCAAACGGAAACAAATTTTAATTCAATATATCTCGTTTCCTACTCGACAGATTTTCATTAAATTTTATACAATTAAAGACAATAGTGGTCTCCAAATACAAGTGAAATATAAACAAAATCTATCGAGTAGTTATTGAGATATTTGAAGTTAAAGATTTCACTTTTTCAAACGGAAACAAACTTTAACTCAATATATCTCCAAATAAAAGTGAAATATAAACAAAATCTATCGAGTAGTTATTGAGATATTTGAAGTTAATGATTTCTCTTTTTCAAACGGAAACAAACTTTAACTCAATATATCTCGTTTCCTACTCGACAGATTTTTATTAAATTTTATACAATTATAGACAATAGTGGTCTCCAAATACAAATGAAATATAAAAAATATCTATGGAGTAGTTATTGAGATATTTGAAGTTAAAGATTTCTCTTTTTCAAACGGAAACAAACTTTAACTCAATATATCTCGTTTCCTACTAGACAGATTTTTATAAAATTTTATACAATTAAAGACAATAGTGGTCTCCAAATACAAGTGAAATATAAACAAAATCTATCGAGTAGTTATTGAGATATTTGAAGTTAAAGATTTCTCTTTTTCAAACGGAAACAAACTTTAACTCAATATATCTCCAAATACAAGTGAAATATAAACAAAATCTATCGAGTAGTTATTGAGATATTTGAAGTTAAAGATTTCTCTTTTTCAAACGGAAACAAACTTTAACTCAATATATCTCGTTTCCTACTCGACAGATTTTTATTAAATTTTATACAATTAAAGACAATAGTGGTCTCCAAATACAAGTGAAATATAAACAAAATCTATTGAGTAGTTATTGAGATATTTGAAGTTAAAGATTTCTCTTTTTCAAACGGAAACAAACTTTAACTCAATATATCCCCAATACAAGTGAAATATAAACAAAATCTATCGAGTAGTTATTGAGATATTTGAAGTTAAAGATTTCTCTTTTTCAAACGGAAACAAGCTTTAACTCAATCTATCTCGTTTCCTACTCGACAGATTTTTATTAAATTCTATAAAATTATAGACATTAGTGGTCTCCAAATACAAGTGAAATATAAACAATATCTATCGAGTAGTTATTGAGATATTTGAAGTTAAAGATTTCTCTTTTTCAAACGGATACAAAATTTAACTCAATATATCTCGTTTCCTACTCGACAGATTTTTATTAAATTCTATACAATCAAAGACAATAGTGGTCTCCAAATATAAGTGAAATATAAACAATATCTATCGAGTAGTTATTGAGATATTTGAAGTTAAAGATTTCTCTTTTTCAAACGGAAACAAACTTTAACTCAATATATCTCGTTTCCTACTCGACAGATTTTTATTAAATTTTATACAATTAAAGACAATAGTGGTCTCCAAATAAAAGTGAAATATAAACAATATCTATCGAGTAGTTATTGAGATATTTGAAGTTAAAGATTTCTCTTTTTCAAACGGAAACAATCTTTAACTCAATATATCTCGTTTCCTACTCGACAGATTTTTAATAAATTTTATAGAATTAAAGACAATAGTGGTCTCCAAATACAAGTGAAATATAGACAAACTCTATCGAGTAGTTATTGAGATATTTGAAGTTAAATATTTCTCTGTTTCAAACGGAAACAAACTTTAACTCAATATATCTCGTTTCCTACTAGACAGATTTTTATTAAATTTTATACATTTAAACACAATAGTGGTCTCCAAATACAAGTGAAATATAAACAAAATCTATCGAGTAGTTATTGAGATATTTGAAGTTAAAGATTTCTCTTTTTCAAACGGAAACAAATTTTAACTCAATATATCTCGTTTCCTACTCGACAGATTTTTATTAAATTATATACAATCAAAGGCAATAGTGGTCTCCAAATACAAGTGAATTATAGACAAAATCTATCGAGTAGTTATTGAGATATTTGAAGTTAAAAATTTCTCTTTTTTAAACGGAAACAAACTTTAACTCAATATATCTCGTTTCCTACTCGACAGATTTTTATTAAATTATATACAATTAAAGACAATAGTGGTCTCCAAATACAAGTGAATTATAGACAAAATCTATCGAGTAGTTATTGAGATATTTAAAGTTAAAGATTTCTCTTTAAAAACAGAAACAAACTTTAACTCAATATATCTCGTTTACTACTCGACAGATTTTTATTAAATTTTATACAATTAAAGACAATAGTGGTCTCCAAATACAAGTGAATTATAGACAAAATCTATCGAGTAGTTATTGAGATATTTGAAGTTAAAAATTTCTCTTTTTTAAACGGAAACAAACTTTAACTCAATATATCTCGTTTCCTACTCAACAGATTTTTATTAAATTTTATACAATTAAAGACAATAGTGGTCTCCAAATACAAGTGAAATATAAACAAAATCTATCGAGTAGTTATTGAGATATTTGAAGTTAATGATTTCTCTTTTTCAAACGGAAACAAACTTTAACTCAATATATCTCCAAATAGAAGTGAAATATAAACAAAATCTATTGAGTAGTTATTGAGATATTTGAAGTTAAAGATTTCACTTTTTCAAACGGAAACAAACTTTAACTCAATATATCTCGTTTCATACTCGACAGATTTTTATTAAATTTTATACAATTAAAGACAATAGTGGTCTCCAAATAAAAGTGAAATATAGACAAAATCTATCGAGTAGTTATTGAGATATTTGAAGTTAAATATTTCTCTTTTTCAAACGGAAACAAATTTTAACTCAATACATCTCGTTTCCTACTCGACAGATTTTTATTAAATTCTATACAATTAGAGACAATAGTGGTCTCCAAATACAAGTGAAATATAAACAATATCTATCCAGTAGTTTTTAGATATTTGAAGTTAAATATTTCTCTTTTTCAAACGGAAACAAACTTTAACTCAATATATCTCGTTTCCTACTCGACAGATTTTTATTAAATTCTATGCAATTAAAGACAATAGTGGTCTCCAAATACAAGTGAAATATAAACAAAATCTATCGAGTAGTCATTGAGATATTTGAAGTTAAAGATTTCACTTTTTCAAACGGAAACAAACTTTTACTCAATATATCTGGAAATACAAGTAAAATATAAACAAAATCTATCGAGTAATTATTGAGATATTTGTAGTTAAAGATTTCTCTTTTTCAAACGGAAACAAACTTTAATTCAATATATCTCGTTTCCTACTCGACAGATTTTCATTAAATTTTATACAATTAAAGACAATAGTGGTCTCCAAATACAAGTGAAATATAAACAAAATCTATCGAGTAGTTATTGAGATATTTGAAGTTAAAAATTTCTCTTTTTTAAACGGAAACAAACTTTAACTCAATATATCTCGTTTCCTACTCGACAGATTTTTATTAAATTATATACAATTAAAGACAATAGTGGTCTCCAAATACAAGTGAATTATAGACAAAATCTATCGAGTAGTTATTGAGATATTTGTAGTTAAAGATTTCTCTTTAAAAACAGAAACAAACTTTAACTCAATATATCTCGTTTCCTACTCGACAGATTTTTATTAAATTTTATACAATTAAAGACAATAGTGGTCTCCAAATACAAGTGAATTATAGACAAAATCTATCGAGTAGTTATTGAGATATTTGAAGTTAAAAATTTCTCTTTTTTAAACGGAAACAAACTTTAACTCAATATATCTCGTTTCCTACTCAACAGATTTTTATTAAATTTTATACAATTAAAGACAATAGTGGTCTCCAAATACAAGTGAAATATAAACAAAATCTATCGAGTAGTTATTGAGATATTTGAAGTTAATGATTTCTCTTTTTCAAACGGAAACAAACTTTAACTCAATATATCTCCAAATAGAAGTGAAATATAAACAAAATCTATTGAGTAGTTATTGAGATATTTGAAGTTAAAGATTTCACTTTTTCAAACGGAAACAAACTTTAACTCAATATATCTCGTTTCATACTCGACAGATTTTTATTAAATTTTATACAATTAAAGACAATAGTGGTCTCCAAATAAAAGTGAAATATAGACAAAATCTATCGAGTAGTTATTGAGATATTTGAAGTTAAATATTTCTCTTTTTCAAACGGAAACAAATTTTAACTCAATACATCTCGTTTCCTACTCGACAGATTTTTATTAAATTCTATACAATTAGAGACAATAGTGGTCTCCAAATACAAGTGAAATATAAACAATATCTATCCAGTAGTTTTTAGATATTTGAAGTTAAATATTTCTCTTTTTCAAACGGAAACAAACTTTAACTCAATATATCTCGTTTCCTACTCGACAGATTTTTATTAAATTCTATGCAATTAAAGACAATAGTGGTCTCCAAATACAAGTGAAATATAAACAAAATCTATCGAGTAGTCATTGAGATATTTGAAGTTAAAGATTTCACTTTTTCAAACGGAAACAAACTTTTACTCAATATATCTGGAAATACAAGTGAAATATAAACAAAATCTATCGAGTAATTATTGAGATATTTGTAGTTAAAGATTTCTCTTTTTCAAACGGAAACAAACTTTAATTCAATATATCTCGTTTCCTACTCGACAGATTTTCATTAAATTTTATACAATTAAAGACAATAGTGGTCTCCAAATACAAGTGAAATATAAACAAAATCTATCGAGTAGTTATTGAGATATTTGAAGTTAAAGATTTCACTTTTTCAAACGGAAACAAACTTTAACTCAATATATCTCCAAATAAAAGTGAAATATAGACAAAATCTATCGAGTAGTTATAGAGATATTTGAAGTTAAAGATTTCTCTTTTTCAAACAGAAACAAATTTTAACTCAATATATCTCGTTTCCTACTTGACAGATTTTTATTAAATTTTATACAATTAAAGACAATAGTGGTCTCCAAATACAAGTGAAATATAAACAATATCTATCGAGTAGTTATTGAGATATTTGAAGTTAAAGATTTCTCTTTTTCAAACGGAAACAAACTTTAACTCAATATATCTCCAAATACAAGTGAAATATAAATAAAGTCTATCGAGTAGTTATTGAGATATTTGAAGTTAAAGATTTCTCTTTTTCAAACGAAAACAAACTTTAACTCAATATATCTCGTTTTCTACTAGACAGATTTTTATTAAATTTTATACAATTATAGACAATAGTGGTCTCCAAATACAAGTGAAATATAAAAAATATCTATCGAGTAGTTATTGAGATATTTGAAGTTAAAGATTTCTCTTTTTCAAACGGAAACAAACTTTAACTCAATATATCTCGTTTCCTACTCGACAGATTTTTAATAAATTTTATAGAATTAAAGACAATAGTGGTCTCCAAATACAAGTGAAATATAGACAAACTCTATCGAGTAGTTATTGAGATATTTGAAGTTAAATATTTCTCTGTTTCAAACGGAAACAAATTTTAACTCAATATATCTCGTTTCCTACTAGACAGATTTTTATTAAATTCTATACAATCAAGGACAATAGTGGTCTCCAAATATAAGTGAAATATAAACAATATCTATCGAGTAGTTATTGAGATATTTGAAGTTAAAGATTTCTCTTTTTCAAACGGAAACAAACTTTAACTCAATATATCTCGTTTCCTACTCGACAGATTTTTATTAAATTTTATACAATTAAAGACAATAGTGGTCTCCAAATAAAAGTGAAATATAAACAATATCTATCGAGTAGTTATTGAGATATTTGAAGTTAAAGATTTCTCTTTTTCAAACGGAAACAATCTTTAACTCAATATATCTCGTTTCCTACTCGACAGATTTTTAATAAATTTTATAGAATTAAAGACAATAGTGGTCTCCAAATACAAGTGAAATATAGACAAACTCTATCGAGTAGTTATTGAGATATTTGAAGTTAAATATTTCTCTGTTTCAAACGGAAACAAACTTTAACTCAATATATCTCGTTTCCTACTAGACAGATTTTTATTAAATTTTATACATTTAAAGACAATAGTGGTCTCCAAATACAAGTGAAATATAAACAAAATCTATCGAGTAGTTATTGAGATATTTGAAGTTAAAGATTTCTCTTTTTCAAACGGAAACAAACTTTAACTCAATATATCTCGTTTCCTACTCGACAGATTTTTATTAAATTATATACAATCAAAGGCAATAGTGGTCTCCAAATACAAGTGAATTATAGACAAAATCTATCGAGTAGTTATTGAGATATTTGAAGTTAAAAATTTCTCTTTTTTAAACGGAAACAAACTTTAACTCAATATATCTCGTTTCCTACTCGACAGATTTTTATTAAATTATATACAATTAAAGACAATAGTGGTCTCCAAATACAAGTGAATTATAGACAAAATCTATCGAGTAGTTATTGAGATATTTGAAGTTAAAGATTTCTCTTTAAAAACAGAAACAAACTTTAACTCAATATATCTCGTTTCCTACTCGACAGATTTTTATTAAATTTTATACAATTAAAGACAATAGTGGTCTCCAAATACAAGTGAATTATAGACAAAATCTATCGAGTAGTTATTGAGATATTTGAAGTTAAAAATTTCTCTTTTTTAAACGGAAACAAACTTTAACTCAATATATCTCGTTTCCTACTCAACAGATTTTTATTAAATTTTATACAATTAAAGACAATAGTGGTCTCCAAATACAAGAGAAATATAAACAAAATCTATCGAGTAGTTATTGAGATATTTGAAGTTAATGATTTCTCTTTTTCAAACGGAAACAAACTTTAACTCAATATATCTCCAAATAGAAGTGAAATATAAACAAAATCTATTGAGTAGTTATTGAGATATTTGAAGTTAAAGATTTCACTTTTTCAAACGGAAACAAATTTTAACTCAATATATCTCGTTTCATACTCGACAGATTTTTATTAAATTTTATACAATTAAAGACAATAGTGGTCTCCAAATAAAAGTGAAATATAGACAAAATCTATCGAGTAGTTATTGAGATATTTGAAGTTAAATATTTCTCTTTTTCAAACGGAAACAAATTTTAACTCAATACATCTCGTTTCCTACTCGACAGATTTTTATTAAATTCTATACAATTAGAGACAATAGTGGTCTCCAAATACAAGTGAAATATAAACAATATCTATCCAGTAGTTTTTAGATATTTGAAGTTAAATATTTCTCTTTTTCAAACGGAAACAAACTTTAACTCAATATATCTCGTTTCCTACTCGACAGATTTTTATTAAATTCTATGCAATTAAAGACAATAGTGGTCTCCAAATACAAGTAAAATATAAACAAAATCTATCGAGTAGTCATTGAGATATTTGAAGTTAAAGATTTCACTTTTTCAAACGGAAACAAACTTTTACTCAATATATCTGGAAATACAAGTGAAATATAAACAAAATCTATCGAGTAATTATTGAGATATTTGTAGTTAAAGATTTCTCTTTTTCAAACGGAAACAAACTTTAATTCAATATATCTCGTTTCCTACTCGACAGATTTTCATTAAATTTTATACAATTAAAGACAATAGTGGTCTCCAAATACAAGTGAAATATAAACAAAATCTATCGAGTAGTTATTGAGATATTTGAAGTTAAAGATTTCACTTTTTCAAACGGAAACAAACTTTAACTCAATATATCTCCAAATAAAAGTGAAATATAAACAAAATCTATCGAGTAGTTATTGAGATATTTGAAGTTAATGATTTCTCTTTTTCAAACGGAAACAAACTTTAACTCAATATATCTCGTTTCCTACTCGACAGATTTTTATTAAATTTTATACAATTATAGACAATAGTGGTCTCCAAATACAAGTGAAATATAAAAAATATCTATCGAGTAGTTATTGAGATATTTGAAGGTAAAGATTTCTCTTTTTCAAACGGAAACAAATTTTAACTCAATATATCTCGTTTCCTACTAGACAGATTTTTATAAAATTTTATACAATTAAAGACAATAGTGGTCTCCAAATACAAGTGAAATATAGACAAAATCTATCGAGTAGTTATTGAGATATTTGAAGTTTAAGATTTCTCTTTTTCAAACGGATACAAAATTTAACTCAATATATCTCGTTTCCTACTCGACAGATTTTTATTAAATTCTATACAATTAAAGACAATAGTGGTCTCCAAATACAAGTGAAATATAAACAAAATCTATCGAGTAGTTATTGAGATATTTGAAGTTAAAGATTTCTCTTTTTCAAACGGAAACAAACTTTAACTCAATATATCTCGTTTCCTACTCGACAGATTTTTATTAAATTTTATACAATTAAAGACAATAGTGGTCTCCAAATACAAGTGAAATATAAACAAAATCTATTGAGTAGTTATTGAGATATTTGAAGTTAAAGATTTCTCTTTTTCAAACGGAAACAAACTTTAACTCAATATATCCCCAATACAAGTGAAATATAAACAAAATCTATCGAGTAGTTATTGAGATATTTGAAGTTAAAGATTTCTCTTTTTCAAACGGAAACAAACCTTAACTCAATATATCTCGTTTCCTACTCGACAGATTTTTATTAAATTTTATACAATTAAAGAGAATAGTGGTCTCCAAATACAAGTGAAATATAAACAATATCTATCGATTAGTTATTGAGATATTTGAAGTTAAATATTTCTCTTTTTCAAACGGAAACAAACTTTAACTCAATATATCCCCAATACAAGTGAAATGTAGACAAAATCTATCGAGTAGTTATAGAGATATTTGAAGTTAAAGATTTCTCTTTTTCAAACAGAAACAAATTTTAACTCAATATATCTCGTTTCCTACTTGACAGATTTTTATTAAATTTTATACAATTAAAGACAATAGTGGTCTCCAAATACAAGTGAAATATAAACAATATCTATCGAGTAGTTATTGAGATATTTGAAGTTAAAGATTTCTCTTTTTCAAACGGAAACAAACTTTAACTCAATATATCTCCAAATACAAGTGAAATATAAATAAAGTCTATCGAGTAGTTATTGAGATATTTGAAGTTAAAGATTTCTCTTTTTCAAACGAAAACAAACTTTAACTCAATATATCTCGTTTTCTACTAGACAGATTTTTATTAAATTTTATACAATTATAGACAATAGTGGTCTCCAAATACAAGTGAAATATAAAAAATATCTATCGAGTAGTTATTGAGATATTTGAAGTTAAAGATTTCTCTTTTTCAAACGGAAACAAACTTTAACTCAATATATCTCGTTTCCTACTAGACAGATTTTTATTAAATTTTATACAATTAAAGGCAATAGTTGTCTCCAAATACAAGTGAAATATAAACAAAATCTATCGAATAGTTATTGAGATATTTGAAGTTAAAGATTTCTGTTTTTCAAACGGAAACAAACTTTAACTCAATATATCTCGTTTCCTACTCGACAGATTTTTATTAAAATTTATACAATTAAAGACAATAGTGGTCTCCAAATACAAGTGAAATATAGAAAAAATCTATCGAGTAGTTATTGAGATATTTGAAGTTTAAGATTTCTCTTTTTCAAACAGAAACAAACTTTAACTCAATATATCTCGTTTCCTACTCGACAGATTCTTATTAAATTTTATACAATTAAAGACAATAGCGGTCTCCAAATACAAGTGAAATATAAACAAAATCTATCCAGTAGTTATTGAGATATTTGAAGTTAATGATTTCTCTTTTTCAAACGGAAACAAACTTTAACTCAATATATCTCGTTTCCTACTCGACAGATTTTTATTAAATTTTATACAATTAAAGAGAATAGTGGTCTCCAAATACAAGTGAAATATAAAAAATATCTATCGATTAGTTATTGAGATATTTGAAGTTAAATATTTTTCTTTTTTAAACGGAAACAAACTTTAACTCAATATATCCCCAATACAAGTGAAATATAGACAAAATCTATCGGGTAGTTATAGAGATATTTGAAGTTAAAGATTTCTCTTTTTCAAACGGAAACAAACTTTAACTCAATATATCCCCAATACAAGTGAAATATAAACAAAATCTATCGAGTAGTTATTGAGATATTTGAAGTTAAAGATTTCTCTTTTTCAAACGGAAACAAACCTTAACTCAATATATCTCGTTTCCTACTCGACAGATTTTTATTAAATTATATACAATCAAAGGCAATAGTGGTCTCCAAATACAAGTGAATTATAGACAAAATCTATCGAGTAGTTATTGAGATATTTGAAGTTAAAAATTTCTCTTTTTTAAACGGAAACAAACTTTAACTCAATATATCTCGTTTCCTACTCGACAGATTTTTATTAAATTATATACAATTAAAGACAATAGTGGTCTCCAAATACAAGTGAATTATAGACAAAATCTATCGAGTAGTTATTGAGATATTTGAAGTTAAAGATTTCTCTTTAAAAACAGAAACAAACTTTAACTCAATATATCTCGTTTCCTACTCGACAGATTTTTATTAAATTTTATACAATTAAAGACAATAGTGGTCTCCAAATACAAGTGAATTATAGACAAAATCTATCGAGTAGTTATTGAGATATTTGAAGTTAAAAATTTCTCTTTTTTAAACGGAAACAAACTTTAACTCAATATATCTCGTTTCCTACTCAACAGATTTTTATTAAATTTTATACAATTAAAGACAATAGTGGTCTCCAAATACAAGTGAAATATAAACAAAATCTATCGAGTAGTTATTGAGATATTTGAAGTTAATGATTTCTCTTTTTCAAACGGAAACAAACTTTAACTCAATATATCTCCAAATAGAAGTGAAATATAAACAAAATCTATTGAGTAGTTATTGAGATATTTGAAGTTAAAGATTTCACTTTTTCAAACGGAAACAAATTTTAACTCAATATATCTCGTTTCATACTCGACAGATTTTTATTAAATTTTATACAATTAAAGACAATAGTGGTCTCCAAATAAAAGTGAAATATAGACAAAATCTATCGAGTAGTTATTGAGATATTTGAAGTTAAATATTTCTCTTTTTCAAACGGAAACAAACTTTAACTCAATATATCTCGTTTCCTACTCGACAGATTTTTATTAAATTCTATGCAATTAAAGACAATAGTGGTCTCCAAATACAAGTAAAATATAAACAAAATCTATCGAGTAGTCATTGAGATATTTGAAGTTAAAGATTTCACTTTTTCAAACGGAAACAAACTTTTACTCAATATATCTGGAAATACAAGTGAAATATAAACAAAATCTATCGAGTAATTATTGAGATATTTGTAGTTAAAGATTTCTCTTTTTCAAACGGAAACAAACTTTAATTCAATATATCTCGTTTCCTACTCGACAGATTTTCATTAAATTTTATACAATTAAAGACAATAGTGGTCTCCAAATACAAGTGAAATATAAACAAAATCTATCGAGTAGTTATTGAGATATTTGAAGTTAAAGATTTCACTTTTTCAAACGGAAACAAACTTTAACTCAATATATCTCCAAATAAAAGTGAAATATAAACAAAATCTATCGAGTAGTTATTGAGATATTTGAAGTTAATGATTTCTCTTTTTCAAACGGAAACAAACTTTAACTCAATATATCTCGTTTCCTACTCGACAGATTTTTATTAAATTTTATACAATTATAGACAATAGTGGTCTCCAAATACAAGTGAAATATAAAAAATATCTATCGAGTAGTTATTGAGATATTTGAAGGTAAAGATTTCTCTTTTTCAAACGGAAACAAATTTTAACTCAATATATCTCGTTTCCTACTAGACAGATTTTTATAAAATTTTATACAATTAAAGACAATAGTGGTCTCCAAATACAAGTGAAATATAGACAAAATCTATCGAGTAGTTATTGAGATATTTGAAGTTTAAGATTTCTCTTTTTCAAACGGATACAAAATTTAACTCAATATATCTCGTTTCCTACTCGACAGATTTTTATTAAATTCTATACAATTAAAGACAATAGTGGTCTCCAAATACAAGTGAAATATAAACAAAATCTATCGAGTAGTTATTGAGATATTTGAAGTTAAAGATTTCTCTTTTTCAAACGGAAACAAACTTTAACTCAATATATCTCGTTTCCTACTCGACAGATTTTTATTAAATTTTATACAATTAAAGACAATAGTGGTCTCCAAATACAAGTGAAATATAAACAAAATCTATTGAGTAGTTATTGAGATATTTGAAGTTAAAGATTTCTCTTTTTCAAACGGAAACAAACTTTAACTCAATATATCCCCAATACAAGTGAAATATAAACAAAATCTATCGAGTAGTTATTGAGATATTTGAAGTTAAAGATTTCTCTTTTTCAAACGGAAACAAACCTTAACTCAATATATCTCGTTTCCTACTCGACAGATTTTTATTAAATTTTATACAATTAAAGAGAATAGTGGTCTCCAAATACAAGTGAAATATAAACAATATCTATCGATTAGTTATTGAGATATTTGAAGTTAAATATTTCTCTTTTTCAAACGGAAACAAACTTTAACTCAATATATCCCCAATACAAGTGAAATGTAGACAAAATCTATCGAGTAGTTATAGAGATATTTGAAGTTAAAGATTTCTCTTTTTCAAACAGAAACAAATTTTAACTCAATATATCTCGTTTCCTACTTGACAGATTTTTATTAAATTTTATACAATTAAAGACAATAGTGGTCTCCAAATACAAGTGAAATATAAACAATATCTATCGAGTAGTTATTGAGATATTTGAAGTTAAAGATTTCTCTTTTTCAAACGGAAACAAACTTTAACTCAATATATCTCCAAATACAAGTGAAATATAAATAAAGTCTATCGAGTAGTTATTGAGATATTTGAAGTTAAAGATTTCTCTTTTTCAAACGAAAACAAACTTTAACTCAATATATCTCGTTTTCTACTAGACAGATTTTTATTAAATTTTATACAATTATAGACAATAGTGGTCTCCAAATACAAGTGAAATATAAAAAATATCTATCGAGTAGTTATTGAGATATTTGAAGTTAAAGATTTCTCTTTTTCAAACGGAAACAAACTTTAACTCAATATATCTCGTTTCCTACTAGACAGATTTTTATTAAATTTTATACAATTAAAGGCAATAGTTGTCTCCAAATACAAGTGAAATATAAACAAAATCTATCGAATAGTTATTGAGATATTTGAAGTTAAATATTTCTGTTTTTCAAACGGAAACAAACTTTAACTCAATATATCTCGTTTCCTACTCGACAGATTTTTATTAAAATTTATACAATTAAAGACAATAGTGGTCTCCAAATACAAGTGAAATATAGAAAAAATCTATCGAGTAGTTATTGAGATATTTGAAGTTTAAGATTTCTCTTTTTCAAACAGAAACAAACTTTAACTCAATATATCTCGTTTCCTACTCGACAGATTCTTATTAAATTTTATACAATTAAAGACAATAGCGGTCTCCAAATACAAGTGAAATATAAACAAAATCTATCCAGTAGTTATTGAGATATTTGAAGTTAATGATTTCTCTTTTTCAAACGGAAACAAACTTTAACTCAATATATCTCGTTTCCTACTCGACAGATTTTTATTAAATTTTATACAATTAAAGAGAATAGTGGTCTCCAAATACAAGTGAAATATAAAAAATATCTATCGATTAGTTATTGAGATATTTGAAGTTAAATATTTTTCTTTTTTAAACGGAAACAAACTTTAACTCAATATATCCCCAATACAAGTGAAATATAGACAAAATCTATCGGGTAGTTATAGAGATATTTGAAGTTAAAGATTTCTCTTTTTCAAACAGAAACAAAATTTAACTCAATATATCTCGTTTCCTACTCGACAGATTTTTATTAAATTTTATACAATTAAAGACAATAGTGGACTCCAAATACAAGTGAAATATAAACAATATCTATCGAATAGTTATTGAGATATTTGAAGTTAAAGATTTCTCTTTTTCAAACGGAAACAATCTTTAACTCAATATATCTCGTTTCCTACTCGACAGATTTTTATTAAATTTTATACAATTCAAGACAATAGTGGTCTCCAAATACAAGTGAAATATAGAAAAAATCTATCGAGTAGTTATTGAGATATTTGAAGTTTAAGATTTCTCTTTTTCAAACAGAAACAAACTTTAACTCAATATATCTCGTTTCCTACTCGACAGATACTTATTAAATTTTATACAATTAAAGACAATAGTGGTCTCCAAATACAAGTGAAATATAAACAAAATCTATCGAGTAGTTATTGAGATATTTGAAGTTAATGATTTCTCTTTTTCAAACGGAAACAAACTTTAACTCAATATATCTCGTTTCCTACTCGACAGATTTTTATTAAATTTTATACAATTAAAGACAATAGTGGTCTCCAAATACAAGTGAAATATAAACAATATCTATCGAGTAGTTATTGAGATATTTGAAGTTAAAGATTTCTCTTTTTCAAACGGAAACAAACTTTAACTCAATACATCTCGTTTCCTACTCGACAGATTTTTATTAAATTCTATACAATTAGAGACAATAGTGGTCTCCAAATACAAGTGAAATATAAACAATATCTATCCAGTAGTTTTTAGATATTTGAAGTTAAATATTTCTCTTTTTCAAACGGAAACAAACTTTAACTCAATATATCTCGTTTCATACTCGACAGATTTTTATTAAATTCTATGCAATTAAAGACAATAGTGGTCTCCAAATACAAGTGAAATATAAACAAAATCTATCGAGTAGTCATTGAGATATTTGAAGTTAAAGATTTCACTTTTTCAAACGGAAACAAACTTTTACTCAATATATCTGGAAATACAAGTGAAATATAAACAAAATCTATCGAGTAATTATTGAGATATTTGTAGTTAAAGATTTCTCTTTTTCAAACGGAAACAAACTTTAATTCAATATATCTCGTTTCCTACTCGACAGATTTTCATTAAATTTTATACAATTAAAGACAATAGTGGTCTCCAAATACAAGTGAAATATAAACAAAATCTATCGAGTAGTTATTGAGATATTTGAAGTTAAAGATTTCACTTTTTCAAACGGAAACAAACTTTAACTCAATATATCTCCAAATAAAAGTGAAATATAAACAAAATCTATCGAGTAGTTATTGAGATATTTGAAGTTAATGATTTCTCTTTTTCAAACGGAAACAAACTTTAACTCAATATATCTCGTTTCCTACTCGACAGATTTTTATTAAATTTTATACAATTATAGACAATAGTGGTCTCCAAATACAAGTGAAATATAAAAAATATCTATCGAGTAGTTATTGAGATATTTGAAGGTAAATATTTCTCTTTTTCAAACGGAAACAAACTTTAACTCAATATATCCCCAATACAAGTGAAATGTAGACAAAATCTATCGAGTAGTTATAGAGATATTTGAAGTTAAATATTTCTCTTTTTCAAACAGAAACAAATTTTAACTCAATATATCTCGTTTCCTACTTGACAGATTTTTATTAAATTTTATACAATCAAAGACAATAGTGGTCTCCAAATATAAGTGAAATATAAACAATATCTATCGAGTAGTTATTGAGATATTTGAAGTTAAAGATTTCTCTTTTTCAAACGGAAACAAACTTTAACTCAATATATCTCGTTTCCTACTCGACAGATTTTTATTAAATTTTATACAATTAAAGACAATAGTGGTCTCCAAATAAAAGTGAAATATAAACAATATCTATCGAGTAGTTATTGAGATATTTGAAGTTAAAGATTTCTCTTTTTCAAACGGAAACAATCTTTAACTCAATATATCTCGTTTCCTACTCGACAGATTTTTAATAAATTTTATAGAATTAAAGACAATAGTGGTCTCCAAATACAAGTGAAATATAGACAAACTCTATCGAGTAGTTATTGAGATATTTGAAGTTAAATATTTCTCTGTTTCAAACGGAAACAAACTTTAACTCAATATATCTCGTTTCCTACTAGACAGATTTTTATTAAATTTTATACATTTAAAGACAATAGTGGTCTCCAAATACAAGTGAAATATAAACAAAATCTATCGAGTAGTTATTGAGATATTTGAAGTTAAAGATTTCTCTTTTTCAAACGGAAACAAACTTTAACTCAATATATCTCGTTTCCTACTCGACAGATTTTTATTAAATTATATACAATCAAAGGCAATAGTGGTCTCCAAATACAAGTGAATTATAGACAAAATCTATCGAGTAGTTATTGAGATATTTGAAGTTAAAAATTTCTCTTTTTTAAACGGAAACAAACTTTAACTCAATATATCTCGTTTCCTACTCGACAGATTTTTATTAAATTATATACAATTAAAGACAATAGTGGTCTCCAAATACAAGTGAATTATAGACAAAATCTATCAAGTAGTTATTGAGATATTTGAAGTTAAAGATTTCTCTTTAAAAACAGAAACAAACTTTAACTCAATATATCTCGTTTCCTACTCGACAGATTTTTATTAAATTTTATACAATTAAAGACAATAGTGGTCTCCAAATACAAGTGAATTATAGACAAAATCTATCGAGTAGTTATTGAGATATTTGAAGTTAAAAATTTCTCTTTTTTAAACGGAAACAAACTTTAACTCAATATAAACGCCAAAAGGTACACAAATCAGCAAGTACCCAACATTTCATTAATACTTCATTGATATTATTTAAGTAATTTTACCGCATTAATTTTCATTAATATTTTTTAAGAATTTATTAGATGTCACATACCCTTATGCTGGCCATTTTCATCTACAAAATATTTGTTCAAGTAGCACACCATTTAACTTAGATTGACTGTAATATCTATTTATCTATAATAATCAAACTATTAATTACAGGTGAAAAAGAAAACGTTATAAAAATAAAAAAATATGAGGCTTAAAAATTCAAAAAAATTTTTAAAAAATGCTTACACCAACATACATCAGTGATTTTGTTTATTTATTTTTATTTTTAAATAAAAATCGTCGGTTTAAGTTCATTCTTCGATTAAAGTAATTGTTATTTTATGTAGTAGTCAATCTGGCTTTATCGTAAATAATATAGTTGTCTTCAATTACATTCTCCATCTAGGTGTTCTTCCCACAATGTTGTGTATATGTAATATAAAGTAAATAAGATATGCATATTTTTAGGACAGCTAATTATTCCAGTATTTTACTATAAGTAAAATTAGGGGAACTAAATTAAATTACAATTGAGAAATGAATATATAATTTTGAATAATCTACTTGTTATTAACTGTGTGTCATTGTGCTCACGAATATTTCGGTAAGACGAATTCAAGACTGAAATATTGTTTTAAATCCTCCGTGATTCAAATTTAAACAGTAGCCGACTCTAAATTTGTCTTTTTCTAATTTAACATGCATGTATATGTGACAACTTCAGAATAAAGGGCACATTAAAGAGAAATCAGAAGAATAATTTGGAATAGAGTTAAAATAAAGTACCTATTTATACGAAGATATAATATACATTTTATCACAATTATAACTATTATGAATGAACTGGCCAGCATAAGGGTATGTGACATCTAATAAATTCTTAAAAAATATTAATGAAAATTAATGCGGTAAAATTACTTAAATAATATCAATGAAGTATTAATGAAATGTTGGGTACTTGCTGATTTGTGTACCTTTTGGCGTTTAATCAACCCTTATACTTAACTTTTTAAACTGTAAGTTTTTGTTAAGGAGATTTTTGTACCTTTTGGATAGATTTTCCTTTTTGTCTATTAGCAAAGTTACGCCTGCTTTACAGATTTTTTTAAAATTTGGAATAAGCTATTCTATCATTATAACCTGATAAGGTGTTAAATCGGAACCGTAATTACCACTAGAGAGATCTTTTTAAAGAATGGTTATAGTTGCGGTCCCCAAACCATCCTCAATAACCATTTTTTGGAGAAAGCGTTTTGAATAAAATAGGAAGGTATTTGTACGTAAATAGCAAAATTAAACTGCGATTTCAGTACTTCCTTTTAAGAGGAGCAAGAAAAATAAACTGCGATTACAGTACTTCTCCCTAAAAGGCAAAGATTTTGAATCGAACGACAATTCATTGATGTAAATCGGTTCACTCATTGATAATTTTAACGATTGCAGTACTTCCTCTTAGTAGGTGTAAGAGCATGATGGCACTTCACAGCCACGTAGAGGAGCTTTAATCACTTCTTCGTGCTAAATTTTATCAAAATCGGACTAAGCTTTGTAGAAATATTGGTAATAATAGTTTTAGAAAGGGACTTATTTGGGTGGGGCGAACTCCCCTCCTTATGAGGCATAGCGTCGAGACTTTTAAAGTACAAATCTGTACAAAATTTCGATTCGAATGACACTTCATTCATGAAAATCGGTTCACGTGTCGATAATTTGAAACGATTGCTATACTTCCCCTTAACAAGTGTAAGAGCAGATCGTCGCTTTATTGTTAGGTAGGGGAGCCCTAACCCTATCATCCTACCAAATTTTATCAAAATCGGGCCACGATTTACAGAGTAATTAGTAATAATAATTTTGGAGGGGGCCTTACATAAAGGGGGCTAACTCCTCTCCCATTCGATGCACAGGGCCGAGACCCCCAAAAGGCACATCTACATAAAATTCCCAATCGAATGACACCTCATTCATGAAAATCGGTTCACGCGTTTAGGCGCTACGTTGTTTACAAAAAAGGTAACAACAAGAACAACAAGAACAACAAGAACAACAAGAAGAAGAAGAACAAGAACAAGAACATTTTTTGAAAAAGCGGTTTTTGCTCATTTTCGGCAACTTTTTTCTCGAAACCTATTAGATCTGGGTGGTTGCAAAAAAATTACAGTTATGAAGGAGGGTTTGGAGTAAGATTTAAAGAAAATTTGGGAATTTTATCTTTTATAGAAAAAGAGAAAAAAATTGTCAAAGTTGGGTGTTTTTCAACGTTACGCTTTTTCGTGCAGTTTTTGATGGTCAACCCTTATACAACTGTCCTACCGGACAGTTTTAATATCTCGTTTCCTACTCAACAGATTTTTATTAAATTTTATACAATTAAAGACAATAGTGGTCTCCAAATACAAGTGAAATATAAACAAAATCTATCGAGTAGTTATTGAGATATTTGAAGTTAATGATTTCTCTTTTTCAAACGGAAACAAACTTTAACTCAATATATCTCCAAATAGAAGTGAAATATAAACAAAATCTATTGAGTAGTTATTGAGATATTTGAAGTTAAAGATTTCACTTTTTCAAACGGAAACAAACTTTAACTCAATATATCTCGTTTCATACTCGACAGATTTTTATTAAATTTTATACAATTAAAGACAATAGTGGTCTCCAAATAAAAGTGAAATATAGACAAAATCTATCGAGTAGTTATTGAGATATTTGAAGTTAAATATTTCTCTTTTTCAAACGGAAACAAATTTTAACTCAATACATCTCGTTTCCTACTCGACAGATTTTTATTAAATTCTATACAATTAGAGACAATAGTGGTCTCCAAATACAAGTGAAATATAAACAATATCTATCCAGTAGTTTTTAGATATTTGAAGTTAAATATTTCTCTTTTTCAAACGGAAACAAACTTTAACTCAATATATCTCGTTTCCTACTCGACAGATTTTTATTAAATTCTATGCAATTAAAGACAATAGTGGTCTCCAAATACAAGTAAAATATAAACAAAATCTATCGAGTAGTCATTGAGATATTTGAAGTTAAAGATTTCACTTTTTCAAACGGAAACAAACTTTTACTCAATATATCTGGAAATACAAGTGAAATATAAACAAAATCTATCGAGTAATTATTGAGATATTTGTAGTTAAAGATTTCTCTTTTTCAAACGGAAACAAACTTTAATTCAATATATCTCGTTTCCTACTTGACAGATTTTCAATAAATTTTATACAATTAAAGACAATAGTGGTCTCCAAATACAAGTGAAATATAAACAAAATCTATCGAGTAGTTATTGAGATATTTGAAGTTAAAGATTTCACTTTTTCAAACGGAAACAAACTTTAACTCAATATATCTCCAAATAAAAGTGAAATATAAACAAAATCTATCGAGTAGTTATTGAGATATTTGAAGTTAATGATTTCTCTTTTTCAAACGGAAACAAACTTTAACTCAATATATCTCGTTTCCTACTCGACAGATTTTTATTAAATTTTATACAATTATAGACAATAGTGGTCTCCAAATACAAGTGAAATATAAAAAATATCTATCGAGTAGTTATTGAGATATTTGAAGGTAAAGATTTCTCTTTTTCAAACGGAAACAAATTTTAACTCAATATATCTCGTTTCCTACTCGACAGATTTTTATTAAATTCTATACAATTAAAGACAATAGTGGTCTCCAAACACAAGTGAAATATAAACAAAATCTATCGAGTAGTTATTGAGATATTTGAAGTTAAAGATTTCTCTTTTTCAAACGGAAACAAACTTTAACTCAATATATCTCGTTTCCTACTCGACAGATTTTTATTAAATTCTATACAATTAAAGACAATAGTGGTCTCCAAATACAAGTGAAATATAAACAAAATCTATCGAGTAGTTATTGAGATATTTGAAGTTAAAGATTTCTCTTTTTCAAACGGAAACAAACTTTAACTCAATATATCTCGTTTCCTACTCGACAGATTTTTATTAAATTTTATACAATTAAAGACAATAGTGGTCTCCAAATACAAGTGAAATATAAACAAAATCTATTGAGTAGTTATTGAGATATTTGAAGTTAAAGATTTCTCTTTTTCAAACGGAAACAAACTTTAACTCAATATATCCCCAATACAAGTGAAATATAAACAAAATCTATCGAGTAGTTATTGAGATATTTGAAGTTAAAGATTTCTCTTTTTCAAACGGAAATAAACCTTAACTCAATATATCTCGTTTCCTACTCGACAGATTTTTATTAAATTTTATACAATTAAAGAGAATAGTGGTCTCCAAATACAAGTGAAATATAAACAATATCTATCGATTAGTTATTGAGATATTTGAAGTTAAATATTTCTCTTTTTCAAACGGAAACAAACTTTAACTCAATATATCCCCAATACAAGTGAAATGTAGACAAAATCTATCGAGTAGTTATAGAGATATTTGAAGTTAAAGATTTCTCTTTTTCAAACAGAAACAAATTTTAACTCAATATATCTCGTTTCCTACTTGACAGATTTTTATAAAATTTTATACAATTAAAGACAATAGTGGTCTCCAAATACAAGTGAAATATAAACAATATCTATCGAGTAGTTATTGAGATATTTGAAGTTAAAGATTTCTCTTTTTCAAACGGAAACAAACTTTAACTCAATATATCTCCAAATACAAGTGAAATATAAATAAAGTCTATCGAGTAGTTATTGAGATATTTGAAGTTAAAGATTTCTCTTTTTCAAACGAAAACAAACTTTAACTCAATATATCTCGTTTTCTACTAGACAGATTTTTATTAAATTTTATACAATTATAGACAATAGTGGTCTCCAAATACAAGTGAAATATAAAAAATATCTAACGAGTAGTTATTGAGATATTTGAAGTTAAAGATTTCTCTTTTTCAAACGGAAACAAACTTTAACTCAATATATCTCGTTTCCTACTAGACAGATTTTTATTAAATTTTATACAATTAAAGACAATAGTTGTCTCCAAATACAAGTGAAATATAAACAAAATCTATCGAATAGTTATTGAGATATTTGAAGTTAAAGATTTCTGTTTTTCAAACGGAAACAAACTTTAACTCAATATATCTCGTTTCCTACTCGACAGATTTTTATTAAAATTTATACAATTAAAGACAATAGTGGTCTCCAAATACAAGTGAAATATAGAAAAAATCTATCGAGTAGTTATTGAGATATTTGAAGTTTAAGATTTCTCTTTTTCAAACAGAAACAAACTTTAACTCAATATATCTCGTTTCCTACTTGACAGATTCTTATTAAATTTTATACAATTAAAGACAATAGCGGTCTCCAAATACAAGTGAAATATAAACAAAATCTATCCAGTAGTTATTGAGATATTTGAAGTTAATGATTTCTCTTTTTCAAACGGAAACAAACTTTAACTCAATATATCTCGTTTCCTACTCGACAGATTTTTATTAAATTTTATACAATTAAAGAGAATAGTGGTCTCCAAATACAAGTGAAATATAAAAAATATCTATCGATTAGTTATTGAGATATTTGAAGTTAAATATTTTTCTTTTTTAAACGGAAACAAACTTTAACTCAATATATCCCCAATACAAGTGAAATATAGACAAAATCTATCGGGTAGTTATAGAGATATTTGAAGTTAAAGATTTCTCTTTTTCAAACAGAAACAAAATTTAACTCAATATATCTCGTTTCCTACTCGACAGATTTTTATTAAATTTTATACAATTAAAGACAATAGTGGACTCCAAATACAAGTGAAATATAAACAATATCTATCGAATAGTTATTGAGATATTTGAAGTTAAAGATTTCTCTTTTTCAAACGGAAACAAACTTTAACTCAATATATCTCGTTTCCTACTCGACAGATTTTTATTAAATTTTATACAATTCAAGACAATAGTGGTCTCCAAATACAAGTGAAATATAGAAAAAATCTATCGAGTAGTTATTGAGATATTTGAAGTTTAAGATTTCTCTTTTTCAAACAGAAACAAACTTTAACTCAATATATCTCGTTTCCTACTCGACAGATTCTTATTAAATTTTATACAATTAAAGACAATAGTGGTCTCCAAATACAAGTGAAATATAAACAAAATCTATCGAGTAGTTATTGAGATATTTGAAGTTAATGATTTCTCTTTTTCAAACGGAAACAAACTTTAACTCAATATATCTCGTTTCCTACTCGACAGATTTTTATTAAATTTTATACAATTAAAGACAATAGTGGTCTCCAAATACAAGTGAAATATAAACAATATCTATCGAGTAGTTATTGAGATATTTGAAGTTAAAGATTTCTTTTTTTCAAACGGAAACAAACTTTAACTCAATATATCTCCAAATACAAGTGAAATATAAATAAAATCTATCGAGTAGTTATTGAGATATTTGAAGTTAAAGATTTCTCTTTTTCAAACGGAAACAAACTTTAACTCAATATATCTCGTTTCCTACTTAACAGATTTTTATTAAATTTTATACAATTAAAGACAATAGTGGTCTCCAAATACAAGTGAAATATAAACAAAATCTATCGAGTAGTTATTGAGATATTTGAAGTTAAAGATTTCACTTTTTCAAACGGAAACAAACTTTAACTCAATATATCTCCAAATACAAGTGAAATATAAACAAAATCTATCGAGTAGTTATTGAGATATTTGAAGTTAATGATTTCTCTTTTTCAAACGGAAACAAACTTTAACTCAATATATCTCGTTTCCTACTAGACAGATTTTTATTAAATTTTATACAATTAAAGACAATAGTGGTCTCCAAATACAAGTGACATATAGACAAAATCTATCGAGTAGTTATTGAGATATTTGAAGTTAAAGATATCACTTTTTCAAACGGAAACAAACTTTAACTCAATATATCTCGTTTCCTACTCGACAGATTTTTATTAAATTTTATACAATTAAAGAGAATAGTGGTCTCCAAATACAAGTGAAATATAAAAAATATCTATCGATTAGTTATTGAGATATTTGAAGTTAAATATTTCTCTTTTTCAAACGGAAACAAACTTTAACTCAATATATCTCCAAATACAAGTGAAATATAAACAAAATCTTTCGAGTAGTTATTGAGATATTTGAAGTTAAAGATTTCCCTTTTTCAAACGGAAACAAACTTTAACTCAATATATCTCGTTTCCTACTCGACAGATTCTTATAAAATTTTATACAATTAAAGACAATAGTGGACTCCAAATACAAGTGAAATATAAACAAAATCTATCGAGTAGTTATTGAGATATTTGAAGTTAATGATTTCTCTTTTTCAAACGGAAACAAACTTTAACTCAATATATCTCGTTTCCTACTCGACAGATTTTTATTAAATTTTATACAATTAAAGAGAATAGTGGTCTCCAAATACAAGTGAAATATAAAAAATATCTATCGATTAGTTATTGGGATATTTGAAGTTAAAGATTTCTCTTTTTCAAACGGAAACAAACTTTAACTCAATATATCTCGTTTCCTACTCGACAGATTTTTATTAAATTTTATACAATTCAAGACAATAGTGGTCTCCAAATACAAGTGAAATATAGAAAAAATCTATCGAGTAGTTATTGAGATATTTGAAGTTTAAGATTTCTCTTTTTCAAACAGAAACAAACTTTAACTCAATATATCTCGTTTCCTACTCGACAGATTCTTATTAAATTTTATACAATTAAAGACAATAGTGGTCTCCAAATACAAGTGAAATATAAACAAAATCTATCGAGTAGTTATTGAGATATTCGAAGTTAATGATTTCTCTTTTTCAAACGGAAACAAACTTTAACTCAATATATCTCGTTTCCTACTCGACAGATTTTTATTAAATTTTATACAATTAAAGAGAATAGTGGTCTCCAAATACAAGTGAAATATAAAAAATATCTATCGATTAGTTATTGAGATATTTGAAGTTAAATATTTCTCTTTTTTAAACGGAAACAAACTTTAACTCAATATATCCCCAATACAAGTGAAATATAGACAAAATCTATCGGGTAGTTATAGAGATATTTGAAGTTAAAGATTTCTCTTTTTCAAACAGAAACAAACTTTAACTCAATATATCTCGTTTCCTACTCGACAGATTTTTATTAAATTTTATACAATTAAAGACAATAGTTGTCTCCAAATACAAGTAAAATATAAACAGAATCTATCGAGTAGTTATTGAGATATTTGAAGTTAAAGATTTCTCTTTTTCAAACGGAAACAAACTTTAACTCAATATATCTCGTTTCCTACTCGACAGATTTTTATTAAATTTTATACAATTAAAGACAATAGTGGTCTCCAAATACAAGTGAAATATAAACAATATCTATCGAGTAGTTATTGAGATATTTGAAGTAAAAGATTTCTCTTTTTCAAACGGAAATAAACTTTAACTCAATATATCTCCAAATACAAGTGAAATATAAATAAAATCTATCGAGTAGTTATTGAGATATTTGAAGTTAAAGATTTCTCTTTTTCAAACGGAAACAAACTTTAACTCAATATATCTCGTTTCCTACTAGACAGATTTTTATTAAATTTTATACAATTAAAGGCAATAGTGGTCTCCAAATACAAGTGAAATATAAACAAAATCTATCGAGTAGTTATTTAGATATTTGAAGTTAAAGATTTCTCTTTTTCAAACGGAAACAAACTTTAACTCAATATATCCCCAATACAAGTGAAATATAAACAAAATCTATCGAGTAGTTATTGAGATATTTGAAGTTAAAGATTTCTCTTTTTCAATTGGAAACAAACTTTAACTCAATATATCTCGTTTCCTACTCGACAGATTTTTATTAAATTTTATACAATTAAAGAGAATAGTGGTCTCCAAATACAAGTGAAATATAAAAAATATCTATCGATTAGTTATTGAGATATTTGAAGTTAAATATTTCTCTTTTTTAAACGAAAACAAACTTTAACTCAATATATCCTCAATACAAGTGAAATATAGACAAAATCTATCGAGTAGTTATAGAGATATTTGAAGTTAAAGATTTCTCTTTTTCAAACAGAAACAAACTTTAACTCAATATATCTCGTTTCCTACTCGACAGATTTTTATTAAATTTTATACAATTAAAGACAATAGTGGTCTCCAAATACAAGTGAAATATAAACAATATCTATCGAGTATTTACTGAGATATTTGAAGTTAAATATTTCTCTTTTTCAAACGGAAACAAACTTTAACTCAATATATTTCGAAATACAAGTGAAATATAAACAAAATCTTTCGAGTATTTATAGAGATATTTGAAGTTAAAGATTTCACTTTTTCAAACGGAAACAAACTTTAACTCAATATATCTCCAAATACAAGTGAAATATAAACAAAATCTATCGAGTAGTTATTGAGATATTTGAAGTTAATGATTTCTCTTTTTCAAACGGAAACAAACTTTAACTCAATATATCTCGTTTCCTACTAGACAGATTTTTATTAAATTTTATACAATTAAAGACAATAGTGGTCTCCAAATACAAGTGGCATATAGACAAAATCTATCGAGTAGTTATTGAGATATTTGAAGTTAAAGATTTCACTTTTTCAAACGGAAACAAACTTTAACTCAATATATCTCGTTTCCTACTCGACAGATTTTTATTAAATTTTATACAATTAAAGAGAATAGTGGTCTCCAAATACAAGTGAAATATAAAAAATATCTATCGATTAGTTATTGAGATATTTGAAGTTAAATATTTCTCTTTTTCAAACGGAAACAAACTTTAACTCAATATATCTCCAAATACAAGTGAAATATAAACAAAATCTTTCGAGTAGTTATTGAGATATTTGAAGTTAAAGATTTCCCTTTTTCAAACGGAAACAAACTTTAACTCAATATATCTCGTTTCCTACTCGACAGATTCTTATTAAATTTTATACAATTAAAGACAATAGTGGTCTCCAAATACAAGTGAAATATAAACAAAATCTATCGAGTAGTTATTGAGATATTTGAAGTTAATGATTTCTCTTTTTCAAACGGAAACAAACTTTAACTCAATATATCTCGTTTCCTACTCGACAGATTTTTATTAAATTTTATACAATTAAAGAGAATAGTGGTCTCCAAATACAAGTGAAATATAAAAAATATCTATCGATTAGTTATTGGGATATTTGAAGTTAAAGATTTCTCTTTTTCAAACGGAAACAAACTTTAACTCAATATATCTCGTTTCCTACTCGACAGATTTTTATTAAATTTTATACAATTCAAGACAATAGTGGTCTCCAAATACAAGTGAAATATAGAAAAAATCTATCGAGTAGTTATTGAGATATTTGAAGTTTAAGATTTCTCTTTTTCAAACAGAAACAAACTTTAACTCAATATATCTCGTTTCCTACTCGACAGATTCTTATTAAATTTTATACAATTAAAGACAATAGTGGTCTCCAAATACAAGTGAAATATAAACAAAATCTATCGAGTAGTTATTTAGATATTTGAAGTTAAAGATATCTCTTTTTCAAACGGAAACAAACTTTAACTCAATATATCCCCAATACAAGTGAAATATAAACAAAATCTATCGAGTAGTTATTGAGATATTTGAAGTTAAAGATTTCTCTTTTTCAATTGGAAACAAACTTTAACTCAATATATCTCGTTTCCTACTCGACAGATTTTTATTAAATTTTATACAATTAAAGAGAATAGTGGTCTCCAAATACAAGTGAAATATAAAAAATATCTATCGATTAGTTATTGAGATATTTGAAGTTAAATATTTCTCTTTTTTAAACGAAAACAAACTTTAACTCAATATATCCTCAATACAAGTGAAATATAGACAAAATCTATCGAGTAGTTATAGAGATATTTGAAGTTAAAGATTTCTCTTTTTCAAACAGAAACAAACTTTAACTCAATATATCTCGTTTCCTACTCGACAGATTTTTATTAAATTTTATACAATTAAAGACAATAGTGGTCTCCAAATACAAGTGAAATATAAACAATATCTATCGAGTATTTACTGAGATATTTGAAGTTAAAGATTTCTCTTTTTCAAACGGAAACAAACTTTAACTCAATATATTTCGAAATACAAGTGAAATATAAACAAAATCTTTCGAGTATTTATAGAGATATTTGAAGTTAAAGATTTCACTTTTTCAAACGGAAACAAACTTTAACTCAATATATCTCCAAATACAAGTGAAATATAAACAAAATCTATCGAGTAGTTATTGAGATATTTGAAGTTAATGATTTCTCTTTTTCAAACGGAAACAAACTTTAACTCAATATATCTCGTTTCCTACTAGACAGATTTTTATTAAATTTTATACAATTAAAGACAATAGTGGTCTCCAAATACAAGTGGCATATAGACAAAATCTATCGAGTAGTTATTGAGATATTTGAAGTTAAAGATTTCACTTTTTCAAACGGAAACAAACTTTAACTCAATATATCTCGTTTCCTACTCGACAGATTTTTATTAAATTTTATACAATTAAAGAGAATAGTGGTCTCCAAATACAAGTGAAATATAAAAAATATCTATCGATTAGTTATTGAGATATTTGAAGTTAAATATTTCTCTTTTTCAAACGGAAACAAACTTTAACTCAATATATCTCCAAATACAAGTGAAATATAAACAAAATCTTTCGAGTAGTTATTGAGATATTTGAAGTTAAAGATTTCCCTTTTTCAAACGGAAACAAACTTTAACTCAATATATCTCGTTTCCTACTCGACAGATTCTTATTAAATTTTATACAATTAAAGACAATAGTGGTCTCCAAATACAAGTGAAATATAAACAAAATCTATCGAGTAGTTATTGAGATATTTGAAGTTAATGATTTCTCTTTTTCAAACGGAAACAAACTTTAACTCAATATATCTCGTTTCCTACTCGACAGATTTTTATTAAATTTTATACAATTAAAGAGAATAGTGGTCTCCAAATACAAGTGAAATATAAAAAATATCTATCGATTAGTTATTGGGATATTTGAAGTTAAAGATTTCTCTTTTTCAAACGGAAACAAACTTTAACTCAATATATCTCGTTTCCTACTCGACAGATTTTTATTAAATTTTATACAATTCAAGACAATAGTGGTCTCCAAATACAAGTGAAATATAGAAAAAATCTATCGAGTAGTTATTGAGATATTTGAAGTTTAAGATTTCTCTTTTTCAAACAGAAACAAACTTTAACTCAATATATCTCGTTTCCTACTCGACAGATTCTTATTAAATTTTATACAATTAAAGACAATAGTGGTCTCCAAATACAAGTGAAATATAAACAAAATCTATCGAGTAGTTATTGAGATATTCGAAGTTAATGATTTCTCTTTTTCAAACGGAAACAAACTTTAACTCAATATATCTCGTTTCCTACTCGACAGATTTTTATTAAATTTTATACAATTAAAGAGAATAGTGGTCTCCAAATACAAGTGAAATATAAAAAATATCTATCGATTAGTTATTGAGATATTTGAAGTTAAATATTTCTCTTTTTTAAACGGAAACAAACTTTAACTCAATATATCCCCAATACAAGTGAAATATAGACAAAATCTATCGGGTAGTTATAGAGATATTTGAAGTTAAAGATTTCTCTTTTTCAAACAGAAACAAACTTTAACTCAATATATCTCGTTTCCTACTCGACAGATTTTTATTAAATTTTATACAATTAAAGACAATAGTGGTCTCCAAATACAAGTGAAATATAAACAATATCTATCGAGTAGTTATTGAGATATTTGAAGTTAAAGATTTCTCTTTTTCAAACGGAAACAAACTTTAACTCAATATATCTCGTTTCCTACTCGACAGATTTTTATTAAATTTTATACAATGAAAGATAATAGTTGTCTCCAAATACAAGTAAAATATAAACAAAATCTATCGAGTAGTTATTGAGATATTTGAAGTTAAAGATTTCTCTTTTTCAAACGGAAACAATCTTTAACTCAATATATCTCGTTTCCTACTCGACAGATTTTTATTAAATTTTATACAATTAAAGACAATAGTGGTCTCCAAATACAAGTGAAATATAAACAATATCTATCGAGTAGTTATTGAGATATTTGAAGTAAAAGATTTCTCTTTTTCAAACGGAAATAAACTTTAACTCAATATATCTCCAAATACAAGTGAAATATAAATAAAATCTATCGAGTAGTTATTGAGATATTTGAAGTTAAAGATTTCTCTTTTTCAAACGGAAACAAACTTTAACTCAATATATCTCGTTTCCTACTAGACAGATTTTTATTAAATTTTATACAATTAAAGGCAATAGTGGTCTCCAAATACAAGTGAAATATAAACAAAATCTATCGAGTAGTTATTTAGATATTTGAAGTTAAAGATTTCTCTTTTTCAAACGGAAACAAACTTTAACTCAATATATCCCCAATACAAGTGAAATATAAACAAAATCTATCGAGTAGTTATTGAGATATTTGAAGTTAAAGATTTCTCTTTTTCAATTGGAAACAAACTTTAACTCAATATATCTCGTTTCCTACTCGACAGATTTTTATTAAATTTTATACAATTAAAGAGAATAGTGGTCTCCAAATACAAGTGAAATATAAAAAATATCTATCGATTAGTTATTGAGATATTTGAAGTTAAAGATTTCCCTTTTTTAAACGAAAACAAACTTTAACTCAATATATCTCGTTTCCTACTCGACAGATTCTTATTAAATTTTATACAATTAAAGACAATAGTGGTCTCCAAATACAAGTGAAATATAAACAAAATCTATCGAGTAGTTATTGAGATATTTGAAGTTAATGATTTCTCTTTTTCAAACGGAAACAAACTTTAACTCAATATATCTCGTTTCCTACTCGACAGATTTTTATTAAATTTTATACAATTAAAGAGAATAGTGGTCTCCAAATACAAGTGAAATATAAAAAATATCTATCGATTAGTTATTGGGATATTTGAAGTTAAAGATTTCTCTTTTTCAAACGGAAACAAACTTTAACTCAATATATCTCGTTTCCTACTCGACAGATTTTTATTAAATTTTATACAATTCAAGACAATAGTGGTCTCCAAATACAAGTGAAATATAGAAAAAATCTATCGAGTAGTTATTGAGATATTTGAAGTTTAAGATTTCTCTTTTTCAAACAGAAACAAACTTTAACTCAATATATCTCGTTTCCTACTCGACAGATTCTTATTAAATTTTATACAATTAAAGACAATAGTGGTCTCCAAATACAAGTGAAATATAAACAAAATCTATCGAGTAGTTATTGAGATATTCGAAGTTAATGATTTCTCTTTTTCAAACGGAAACAAACTTTAACTCAATATATCTCGTTTCCTACTCGACAGATTTTTATTAAATTTTATACAATTAAAGAGAATAGTGGTCTCCAAATACAAGTGAAATATAAAAAATATCTATCGATTAGTTATTGAGATATTTGAAGTTAAATATTTCTCTTTTTTAAACGGAAACAAACTTTAACTCAATATATCCCCAATACAAGTGAAATATAGACAAAATCTATCGGGTAGTTATAGAGATATTTGAAGTTAAAGATTTCTCTTTTTCAAACAGAAACAAACTTTAACTCAATATATCTCGTTTCCTACTCGACAGATTTTTATTAAATTTTATACAATTAAAGACAATAGTGGTCTCCAAATACAAGTGAAATATAAACAATATCTATCGAGTAGTTATTGAGATATTTGAAGTTAAAGATTTCTCTTTTTCAAACGGAAACAAACTTTAACTCAATATATCTCGTTTCCTACTCGACAGATTTTTATTAAATTTTATACAATGAAAGATAATAGTTGTCTCCAAATACAAGTAAAATATAAACAAAATCTATCGAGTAGTTATTGAGATATTTGAAGTTAAAGATTTCTCTTTTTCAAACGGAAACAATCTTTAACTCAATATATCTCGTTTCCTACTCGACAGATTTTTATTAAATTTTATACAATTAAAGACAATAGTGGTCTCCAAATACAAGTGAAATATAAACAATATCTATCGAGTAGTTATTGAGATATTTGAAGTAAAAGATTTCTCTTTTTCAAACGGAAACAAACTTTAACTCAATATATCTCGTTTCCTACTAGACAGATTTTTATTAAATTTTATACAATTAAAGGCAATAGTGGTCTCCAAATACAAGTGAAATATAAACAAAATCTATCGAGTAGTTATTTAGATATTTGAAGTTAAAGATTTCTCTTTTTCAAACGGAAACAAACTTTAACTCAATATATCCCCAATACAAGTGAAATATAAACAAAATCTATCGAGTAGTTATTGAGATATTTGAAGTTAAAGATTTCTCTTTTTCAATTGGAAACAAACTTTAACTCAATATATCTCGTTTCCTACTCGACAGATTTTTATTAAATTTTATACAATTAAAGAGAATAGTGGTCTCCAAATACAAGTGAAATATAAAAAATATCTATCGATTAGTTATTGAGATATTTGAAGTTAAATATTTCTCTTTTTTAAACGAAAACAAACTTTAACTCAATATATCCTCAATACAAGTGAAATATAGACAAAATCTATCGAGTAGTTATAGAGATATTTGAAGTTAAAGATTTCTCTTTTTCAAACAGAAACAAACTTTAACTCAATATATCTCGTTTCCTACTCGACAGATTTTTATTAAATTTTATACAATTAAAGACAATAGTGGTCTCCAAATACAAGTGAAATATAAACAATATCTATCGAGTATTTACTGAGATATTTGAAGTTAAAGATTTCTCTTTTTCAAACGGAAACAAACTTTAACTCAATATATTTCGAAATACAAGTGATATATAAACAAAATCTTTCGAGTAGTTATTGAGATATTTGAAGTTAAAGATTTCTCTTTTTCAAACGGAAACAAACTTTAACTCAATATATCTCGTTTCCTACTCGACAGATATTTATTAAATTTTATACAATTGAAGACAATAGTGGTCTCCAAATTCAAGTGAAATATAAACAAAATCTATTGAGTAGTTATTGAGATATTTGAAGTTAAAGATTTCTATTTTTCAAACGGAAACAAATTTTCACTCAATATCTCTCGTTTCCTACTCGACAGATTTTTATTAAATTTTATACAATTAAAGACAATAGTGGTCTCCAAATACAAGTGATATATAAACAAAATCTATCGAGCAGTTATTGAGATATTTGAAGTTAAAGATTTCTCTTTTTCTAACGGAAACAAACTTTAACTCAATATCTCTCGTTTCCTACTCGACAGATTTTTATTAAATTTTATACAATTGAAGACAATAGTGGTCTCCAAATACAAGTGAAATATAAACAAAATCTATCGAGTAGTTATTGAGATATTTGAAGTTAAAGATTTCTCTTTTTCTAACGGAAACAAACTTTAACTCAATATCTCTCGTTTCCTACTCGACAGATTTTTATTAAATTTTATACAATTGAAGACAATAGTGGTCTCCAAATACAAGTGAAATATAAACAAAATCTATCGAGTAGTTATTGAGATATTTGAAGTTAAAGATTTCTATTTTTCAAACGGAAACAAACTTTAACTCAATATATCTCGTTTCCTACTCGACAGATTTTTATTAAATTTTATACAATTGAAGACAATAGTGGTCTCCAAATACAAGTGAAATATAAACAAAATCTATCGAGTAGTTATTGAGATATTTGAAGTTAAAGATTTCTATTTTTCAAACGGAAACAAACTTTAACTCAATATCTCTCGTTTCCTACTCGACAGATTTTTATTAAATTTTATACAATTAAAGACAATAGTGGTCTCCAAATACAAGTGATATATAAACAAAATCTATCGAGCAGTTATTGAGATATTTGAAGTTAAAGATTTCTCTTTTTCTAACGGAAACAAACTTTAACTCAATATCTCTCGTTTCCTACTCGACAGATTTTTATTAAATTTTATACAATTGAAGACAATAGTGGTCTCCAAATACAAGTGAAATATAAACAAAATCTATCGAGTAGTTATTGAGATATTTGAAGTTAAAGATTTCTATTTTTCAAACGGAAACAAACTTTAACTCAATATATCTCGTTTCCTACTCGACAGATTTTTATTAAATTTTATACAATTGAAGACAATAGTGTTCTCCAAATACAAGTGAAATATAAACAAAATCTATTGAGTAGTTATTGAGATATTTGAAGTTAAAGATTTCTATTTTTCAAACGGAAACAAACTTTAACTCAATTTATCTCGTTTCCTACTCGACAGATTTTTACTTAATTTTATACAATTATAGAAAATAGTAGGTAATGTATAAACAAAATCTAACGAGTAGTTTTGGAGATATTTGAAGTTAAAGATTTCACTGTTTCAAACGGAAACAATTTTTAACTCAATATATCTCGTTTCCTACTAGACAGATTTTTACTTAATTTTATACAATTATAGACAATAGTAGTTTCCATATACAGGTAAAATATAAATAAAATATATGGAGTAGTTTTCGAGATTTTTGAAGTTAAAAATTTCACTGTTTCAAACGGAAACAAACTTTAACTCAATATATCTCTCGTTTACTACTCTTTTTGCTAAATTTTACTCGTGTAATACTAGGAAATAATCGTTTATTTCCTAGGGGAAATGAGATAAATTTAAGATTAGATTTTTAGAGAAGAAAACTGACACAAAAACGAAAACGCGGAAATTACATTTTTTATGTTTTTACTTTTATGTCCCTGGAGACGCAACAATAAGGTCTTGGACAAAATCGATAACCGGAAGTATCATTTTTACAAATCGATATTACAGTTTTAGGAGATTTTCTGAAAAACCGCACCAATAATTAACGTATACATGCAGGTTTATTATTTTTCTTTGAAATATTTTTTTACATAAGTTCCATTAAGGCTAGTTACATGCGGTAGATGATGTGACGTTTCTTTCTGTAAGTTTTGTGTCTTATGTACCAAATAACGATGATGGGTGACAAAACTTCCGAGTTCGCTATAAATTCATGAAACGGAAATACGGCTTTATTGAAAAGATTTTTCTCTTTTTGTGATTTCCTCTAGAATAGTTCCGATTCTGTTGAAATCCGGATTCACAGGGTCATTTAAGGTGACAAATTGTTTTAAAACTCTAAAAGATAATAAGAATGAAACAGGTTTCAAAGATCAGTGTTCCAACAATGAGATTTTATTGGGAGAAAGTCGAACGAATGTCCATAGTTGACCTTGAATGCTGTTCTGCGAAAGTTAGAGATTGCATTTCCGGTCAAATGATCTAAGAGGAGTTGTTGGTGCGAGATTATAATAACTGCAGGTAAGAAATAAAGTAGTGGTGATGCTGCGGCGAGCGGGTTGACAGACTAGACTCGGTTGAGAGGTGTTGTAGTGGCGCAGTTCACTAATGAATTGTTGACGGGCCGTCAGTTATTATGGCTGCACTAGCAACCTCCAGGGTGGGCCTAGTTGTCTCTCTAATTGCTTGTGACTAGTTGGCCACACAGTAATCACGTAGTGTCGTCTGTTGTTCGTCCCTCCGACCCAACTGAAAAGCCACTGCTTACTTCTACATCATAATGCTAAATCGGAAAGTCTCCAGAAATATTAGATGCTGCTTGATCGAGTCTTTGATATTGAAGTTAAGTTAGGCCAACTCTTTGGACCGCTAGAAGTCTGTCTGTACGTAGTGAGTACTTCGTGGCTAACTTCTCGCTCCAACGAAGTCAAACGGGTAAAAGTAAATGCAAACAAGTAACATGCTGTAAATGGTTGACTCATTTTGACTAAACTCTTGGCCTAGGTGGGCGCTTGCTAAAACATCATATTTGGCCTGTGATTTTTGTTTTTTATGAAACTGATAACACTACTACACACACATAGGATACGAACCAATTACAATAAATTTCATCCAAATTAATGGATGCTCATTGGCGCCTTTATTTTCAGCAAATGGAAAAGCTAAGCAAGCGATGAAGTTCCAAGTCGAGGAGAATTGAGCAAGCTTCTTCCCGGTTGCTGTAGTAACACAAGAAGTCTCAGAACTGTGCGTCTCTCACCAGATGATGTAGATATTGCAAGAAAGTGGCGAATTAATTCGGCAGGTTGTGGCACAAGTTTACTAGTTGCAGAAGCTGGCAGTGTGGGAGATGAGCCGTCTAATTATCTGACAAGTGGTTGGTGCTGCATCTCATTGATATATAGCCCCCAAAATGGCTGTCGGACCGCCAACTGTTGCGGTAATTGGGTCGGATCTGTACTCTCAGTAACCTAAAATGGGATAACCGATGCTGACACTATCACAACTGTTTACATTCCTCGTCAAACTGAATCACACATTCTGTTCGCCCGCCCTAGGTCTGTGCACCAGAATATTATTCAGTTGAGCGAAAGTGTCACGTCACTAAAAGATCTCTTGTGAACTTCCGGGAAAAAGTTTCAATCAAAACTTATGGATGCACATCATTAGCGCAATCAATACTAACCAAGTTTGCAAAAAATAGTTTGATTGGTATTCAAGAAAGCCGGTAGGCGCCCCCAATAAAATTTTAAGCACAGATGGGGAAGAGAGATGTAATATGTTATTTACTTTATGGGTGTGGGCAAAGTACTTGGCCAGAAATAACAGTAAATTTGTGCGCGCAGATGAGAGCCGGCTCATCTACTTCCTGGGGAGTGCTCACTCGAGTTCAGGTTGGAAATGGGGAATTAGCGGCTGTAAAACCGCACCTTACTCGTCTCCGCAACTCTACTCTTCAAATTCACACTTTAAAAAAAGAAAATTGTATTACGTTGTATTCATTTATAAATATTAAATTCAGAGCGCTTTACGGCCTACAGCTACTTCATTAATTCATCCTTTCCACTTGTTTAAGACTTTATCGTCCTAGATGTGACCCAGATGCTCTCATTAAACTGGAATTCGCTAATTAATTATTCTTTATCCAGTAACCGCCGTGCTGTTAAGGAGCGCCTTGAAGGCTGTTGGCTGCAGTGCGATTAGAACAGCCTATTTCCTGGAAATGGCTGCCGCAGCGCACATTCAAACATCCAGATTTTTGTATTTTTTATGTACTACCATTTTAATAAATTTAGGTTTAAATAAAAAAAAAGGCAAAAAATATCTTTTAATGAGAAAATATCTGGAAAGTGAGGCTTGAAAGAGGGGCTAATTCCCGTGCGTGGAAACAGGAGCCACTCTCCTGTGCATTGTTCAAGCATTCAATTTATAGTTGATCATATGTTTCAATAAATAAATCTACATGATGGGGGGGGGGGAGTGCCTCAGCTCCTCCTCACGAACGATTCTGTTCTTTTTTTTTTTAAATTCATTTTAAAGCAGTTACACTTAACTAACTCCCTTTTTAGATTACAATAAGTAGTTTGCAAAGCTGCAACAATCATGGCAATGTCATTGCGTAGCTAAACTTACTGCTACTAATATTTCACACATTATGCACTTTTATTAAATAACAATATTTCATTGTGTTAAATATGTTCATTAATTTGATTAGGTGCTTAATTAACAAGAAATTCTTCCATTTAAAGTTTTATTAACTTTTAGAATGACTGCTTTTTCTCACCAGCCAGCAGGGCTGCAGAAATGTGAGGAAGCGGCGTCTGGTTCAAACCATGTGTTCTAGTTGATGTCTCAATTTCAGAAAGGAGACGGAAAAGGGAAAACAAGTCTAGCTGATTTGGCAGCCAGCGAGGATGTTGTCTAGCAAGATGTCATTCTGATTGAAACTGGAATCAGCCGACTAGAAACAAATTTGTTTATCAACTACTCGCTTCCTCTTCAAAACTCATCATCGGCGCTCTCAACATTCATCCGCATCCAGTTCTCTACGCTTTTATAACTCCAAGGAAATAATATAAATGCAACAACAACATAGTTGCACAATATTGCCGGCCATCCGCCAGTAGCATTCCTTCCACCACTAGCACACCCTTCCTGTAAGATATCCACAGTAACACACACTACTTCTTAAGACAATTATTGCAGACCATCACAACAGACACCCACTTACTTAAGGTACTCATCTCTTGGGTAAGCACCGAAACGAGCACAATAATTGCTCACCCTGAATTTTGAATAAAGTCTAGACGGTTATTAAATTAGACCGTTATTTAAAGCCACTATTTATAATTTAAAAAAAATCACTCAATACTTATTCCAACTTGCTAAAGATCATTGGCTCCGACAGTGCTGGAAGTAACATCCTAAACTAGCCAATGAACATGTCACCAATTATCTCCAGGCTTCCTTGCGTTCAGGTGTTATCACCGTCAGACAGTTTAAATATGGGGCAAGATGTTTTGGCTGAGCTAATATCTAGTAATCCACTCCCACATACGAGGCTACTGCCACAGAACCTTCACACTCTATGGAGAGAAGCTAGGCCGCGCTGATTCCAGGCAATAACACATCAAGAGCAAGACATTATGTATATTTTTAATAAAAGAATATGAAGTACATTTATCGAAAAAGTAGCGAACGTTTTTGCGGTAGTTGTTCTATACTTTGATATTTTTTGTAATTGTAGTATAGATATTGTAACGAAGTTGACCTGGGCAGAAACGAAAGGTCTAGATTGTTCTAGGGGTTGAGCGACCAAAGTCGGTAACATGCCGACATTGTGTAAACAAAAGACCGGTCTCTA
The DNA here is from genome assembly GCF_049639745.1 of Rhodnius prolixus. Taxonomy (NCBI): domain Eukaryota; kingdom Metazoa; phylum Arthropoda; class Insecta; order Hemiptera; family Reduviidae; genus Rhodnius; species Rhodnius prolixus. The sequence continues at coordinate 423,405 of NW_027411636.1, read as the reverse complement.
CCTGAGCCAGAGGAGTAAGGGCTAGATTGTTGTAGGAGTTTAGTGACCGTAGCCTGTAACGGACCACCGCTGTGTAAAAGCCAGCTAAGAGAAAGGCTCCAGTTGGGGTGGTGGCAGTATGTGTTTTCCCAGCCAGTGATTGACAGGTAGGAGTGAGGCAGACAATTGGAGGAGGCGGCCCCAGTTGGTGGTGGTGGCAGTATGTGTTTTCCAGCCAATGAGCGGCAGGTGGGAGCAAGGCAGACGGAGTTTGAGTGTGGCAGAAGGTTGGAGGAGGGCGGTCCCAGTTGGGGTGGTGGCAGCATGTGTTTTCCTCAGCCAGTGACCAGCCGGTGGGCCTGACACAGACGGAGTGGGGCAGTCGCAGTTAAAAGGAGGCAGACACAGCTGGAGAAGTCAGTTTTAGAGTTTTTAGTCAAGTTCTGAGTTAGTTTTGAGAGAGTCAGTGTTGCGGAGTGCTTCGGAGTTAGCCAGTTAGTGAGTAGAGCTGTGTTAGTGCAGTTGAGACTAGTGCAATTCGGTGCAGTGCGGACAAGCGGTCAGTCGTGGAACAGTTTTGTGGCGTTACGTAGTGAGTAAGTAACAGTAAACTGTTGGGACTGTTGTAAATGGTAACTGTAATGAATAGCGTTAGTTGTTAGTAAATGTTAATGTGTTAATAAATCAGGTTATTACTTACAAATTTAGCGAGTTTTATTATTTAATCAAACCCACCTATTATTAAATTAACTAGTGGCAGGCATTAGTTGTGTTGTTAAAGTTTTTAGTAAAAGGACAAAAACTTTACAATATTATAAGAGCCTGCAAAGTGTCCCAAGCCGTTCGAAGAGTGAATTGCATAGATGAGGTAAAAAAAACAACTTAATAATTGATAATAAAACAATCATAAATTAAATTTATGAACCATAACAATAAGTAATTAAAAATAAACTCTCCAAAGTGAAATAAAATAAAAATGTCTTTCTTTCTGTAAAATGAAACCTCTCTCTTTCTGCCCTCAAGTTAAACATTGTTCATTGTTTGTCCACTTGATTATGAAATTATTACTTTGCACATTTTAAATAATTAATGTTATTACCTTTATTATTTACACCATTACTCAGCTGTTCAATCTGGAAATAGTGCCGTCATGTTACCTAATTATTAGAACCTGACGATCCTGAGTAAATTACTGTTGAACGCAGCGTTATTACGAGCGTATACGTACATCAGTTTGGTTCTAAGTCTAACGTAGTGTTCAGTATCGCTTCTAAAAACATTCAACACAAAACTGAAGATATCACATAAAAGTTAGGAGAAATAAATACAATGTTTTTATTTTTTTACCCAACATTATCTTCTCTATTTGCTATAATTTTGAAATTATATTGTTCATTCTTTTTGGTGACTGATTCATAGTTTCAATAGGATGAAAAAATAATTGCCATTTCAGTCGTGATACATTTATTCTGCCGAGCTTTCGGACATAGGGACTAGGTCATCTTCAGGGCTGTGGAACATGTTTACAGATTATTAACAATGATTCTATTAAAATAATAATATAATATATGTATAATGTAATGAAATTTATAAAAATTATTTACCTAGTTTACAAAGAAATATTTTTACATGACAGGGTTGGTGGATCTTCTGTCTTGTCTGTTCATGGACTGAGTGTGATCGGTCTGTGTGTGTTAGGTTGTGTGGAAGTCAGTGTTGCCAATTGTCAAGTATTTTGTAATAAGTTTGCGTATATGTTGTTTAAATTGTTCGTGTCTTTTTTTGAAATTTAGACTGTTTTCTGTCTTAGATATGTATATCATTTCTAGCACTTTCCTTTTTTGTGTGTTGGTTTCTGATTTAAGTATATTTGTGTTTGGGAAATCGAAAGTGTGATGATTTTCTGTGCTGTGTAAGGAAAGTGCTGTGGTGTTCTTTTTTAGTTTTGTGTCGTAAGAGTGTTGGTACAGCCTTTTTTCTTTTAAAATACTGTGATGTTTCGCCTATATATTTTTTGTGAGTCTTTACATTCATTTTCTTATATAAGATTTGATTCTTTTAGCTTCGAAAAAAAAATTGATGTTCCACAGCCCTGTAGATGACCTAGTCCCTAGGTCGAAAGCTTGGCAGAATAAATGTATGGCAATTATTTTTTCATCCTTTTGAAATTGTAGTTAGAATGACCAGAATGTAGTTTCTTTAAGTTTTAACATCAGATGAACATAACAGAGTAGAAATATAGATATTAAGTTGCCCTGATTTGGAAATTGCACTTTCAGTGCTGTGGGAAAATCAGGTCAGATTACCCAGGATGATCTCTAATAATTCCTCTTTCAACTTTTTACGAAAACAGATCGCTAAATCTCAAAATAAGTTGGAAGTAAATTTATTTCATCACTCATTTAGAGGATTTCAGAGGTATTGTTTCGTCACGAGTTCGTCAAATTACCATTTGCTTTTAATTTAGCAAGTGGACATGTTACAATCATCTGCATCATTTTCTCTCCGAATTTCAAGATAATTTAATTGCGTAATCATCAGCAAGGGGAGGGGATGGATTGTGAACATTTTGGACTTGACTGAAATGATAAAATCAGGCAAAGTACCTTTTTATCACCTGTGCTAATAATACTGGTCGGTATGTGAGTGCAGTATACTGTACACAATGGCGAACAGCCAACACTAGAAGTTGAGATGAGATTACAAACTGGTGGCTTCACGTTACTGACCTGCCATCGCTAAGTGATGTTGAGTGAACAGTGAGAAGGCAGTTAGGTCTGTTTTGGTAACTTGCTCGGCAACACTATACAGCACATTACTGGCGGCCTCTAGTATTCTCCTTCCTCATTGGGTGCTTCTCTTACAAACCCCATTTCTCAACTTAAGGCGCGTTTTATATCCATACACCTGGTAAAGTGTGGTTATCTATTTTTGTGATCGGATATTTTAAGCGTGATTTTGTAGAATGATTTATTAGTTTGCTTACGTGGGAGTAGGTTGGTTAACAGCAGCTTTACTAAATCTGTTTACTTTTAGAGAAACTTCTCTTATATGACCGTAGATGGTCTTCACGGTTTTGCATGGTCTTCGCTTTAGCTGCGTAGAGGGAAGTGCGCGGGGCTGACCAGGCGAACAGAGTGGGGACATGAGCAGAAATTCCGATATAAAGAGTTCTTAATGAAAACCAAGTTCTGGTGCTTAATTGAATTAGCGGGTTGTGCTTCACACCCACCACAGTGGCACAGAGTCAGATGAAGATTAGATAATGCCAGCTGCACAACCACTGGACTGGTTCTTTGGTAATCTGCAAATTTAGAGTGTGCCTAGATATCAGTTTAAAATACAAAGGCTGCAGTTCAATTAAGTAGATTTACATATTTTTTACTATTAAATGGAGTTCCACTCCATCCAATTATCTACCTCGGTATTCCATAATAACCTTCTCATGTTGCATTGCCTAGTAACCTGACCTTGTTGTTACTTATTTTCATATTCCGAATGCGGGAACGGTGTTCTCTTGTACATATTACTAATTTCTCTTATCTGGCCTTGTGGATAATGGCTCATCTTCAGAAATGCAAACTAATTGCCATTATAAATGGATGCCTGACCCGTTTGCCCATATGTAGGTGCAATCAGCGAGCATCCTGGAAACATCCGCATGCATGTTCAGAACTGAACTATGACTGCTCAAGCACCTTGCTAGGCATCTAAAAATGAATGTACGTAAATAGTTGGAAAGAGAGGAAAAAAGAATAGTATCTGCAATAATATTAGGGGCGCTAGTTGTAGTTGCGAATAAATAAAAAAAATACTGCAATTTCCGGTTTAATACGTAAAGCGGGAAATTCGGCATATTTATTAAACTGATTTTTTTTTAATTTATCCTAAAATTCGAAAAGTAATTTCAAAAGCGACAGGGAGTTCCAAAGGGTACACTAAATTTACCTTCCAGCAATTTGCGAGACATTTACGTTACTTTTACTTTTTATATCTCAAAATCTCAAATCATTTATTTCCAGTAGAAACACAATTTGGAAAGTTGGCAATCATAGTATTAGCTTTTTAGGAGAGAACATTAAAGAATGGTACCCGCGCGAAGAAGTGGTGCACGCGCGTGCTACTAAAATGTCGAAACAAATTCTAGTTGCGGAGAGCTGGTGATAAAAGGGTGATAGACCGGGGTATCCCTGCCATTCTGCTTACTCTGCAGTGTTCGGCCATTGTATTTGGCTATTGTAAGGTACTCTACAGCAAGGCCGCGCCTTAATGGTCTAGACGGGCGCCTCACTAGAGCTTCTTCTACTTCTGACAAGATGATACATTCCGCAAAATATATTGCGCTCAGAGGGGGTTCCATTATGGACACAGAGGGTCTAGTAGGCTACTTGATCCAGTTGAGGGACACCACATACCTTGCTAATTGTTACGAAACAAATTTCTAACTAGAGGGTAATACGTCTTGTAAGAAGATGTTCGTCTAGATGGGATACTCACCTAGTCAGACACACTTGTGGGGTCAGCTCAAAATCTCCAAGACTCTTCATAGACTTTACTAGCTTGCATTAACAAACAAACTGTTAATAAAGCCAGTTTTATTTGATAAATTATGGCAGCACCAGCTCCTCCTAGTGAGACAGTAGCGGACTATCCCCCTAGTCGGCTAGGAAAATAATTGGGGAGAGTTCTATTGGCTAATAGCCAACCTCTTCCTTCCAATCCGCCGTCTGCAAGTATCTCGCCTAGAGTCACATAAGCGTCAAGTTCTTCTAGGTAGTATTTCCGTACTGAGGTATAGCCTTAGAATTTACCTTCTTGACCAAGTAATTCTGCATCTTGGTGGCCAGGTAAATTTCAAACCATCAACAAATTGGAGACGGAACAAGTGACCGTTTTGGGACTTCTTTCATTGCTCGTTTTTATTTTGTATTGCCCAATTATTGCTTATCGATTAGGTTTATAGCATTGTGTGAAGAATGGATTGATAATTTTAACGCCAATGAAGACATTACATCCTCAGGAGAAGAGGGGCAACTTGACTTTATAATGGGACACTTCACCATTGTCTGGTTCTTGTTTAAGCTACATTTAGTGTGTTCTTTGACGAGATTGAACATTAACATTATTTTAATGTCCGCTATTTTCACGATTTAAACTGAACGCAATTAAAAATGGAAGGCTTAATTTAATAAGCGACGTTGGAAAACCACACTTTCTATACATTCGGCTACCTTTTGTTCTGTTCTGTAGGGCACTTTTAAGGTGTTGAATGTTTTCAGAAGTAAGGAGGCGAGTGGGCCAAGAACACCACTATACGGCCTGGAAAACTACAGGGACCGCCTCCGCTGCCTGAACGTCCACTACTGCATCTGAGACAGGATTAATACAAACAAACAAGGTTGCCAGGAACCATGTTGTTGTAAGTAACCTTGCTTTTCCATCAGTCTACCCGGCGATACAGTGACGGCTAGAACTCAGTAAAGGCAATTTAATATCTGCTTGGAGAGATGGTGGGAGCACAATTTTAAATAAAAACAGAAGAAAGAGACGACGGGCTTTGTTCTCTGAAAGGTGGAGAACAATGGAGCTCACTGAATGGCCTTGTTAGCTGCGCTCTCAATTCTGGTATTTACTTAAAAACATCTCTCTGTTACAGCCGCGCTTCGGTAGCTGCAAGGCCGCCTCACACGCCTCTGACCTGAGGCCAGGCCTCTGCCACCTCCAGACTAACTGGATTCTATTGTTTTATTTCCTGTGTCTCTTAAAGAGAAACGAGCGCAATCTGTGTTCCTTACTTAGAACAATATTTTCTCTGGTATTTACGGCTGAGATGTGACTTAAATATGGACGTTCCATGGCAGAAGACGAAAAAGCTAACATTGCGTGAGCGTGTCAGCCCATTCTGACCAATATTCAGAGCCCTACTTGAGTAAAAGCACCATTATTTATACTTTTATCGTTAAACGCAAAGGATATGTTTAATCGGATATAGATATGATGCAGAGGTAAGAGCGGATAATACATCGTCACTGTACGGGCAAGAGCTTCCTCCTGCTAAACTGGTTTACAATCAAGTAACGGGAGTTTAGGGTCAGTAGGCCAGGTAATCATGAAAAACGAAAAAGTTATTCTTGTAGTAGCGTACTGTTGCAGAAGCGATATTAAAATGAAGCAGAATTTAATATTGAGTTTTTTAAAGTTTAAGTAGTCAGCTGTTTGAGTGGAAGGAATGCAAGGATTCCAGGTTTGGAGGAAGTTACTTTCCCCTAGAGCTGTTCTGTTTCTGACTTACAGAAGTGGCTGGATAATCTGCGAGCAGAAGTAAGGAAATCGATCTTCCAGGTTGCTCTGTGGATCGAGCGACCGATGTACTACACACTACTCATTCATAATATTCAATAAAGAAAACAAAAAACTCTTGCAAGGAGAGCTTTTACCTTAGTACTAGTAGAAGAAAAGTTCAAAGAGAAGCGCCTTGAAATAGTTGGGCGAACACAAAGCGGCCGTGCTTTTATTGCATGCTTTAAAAATCAGAGAGCTTTCTGGTTTGAAGACATCAGCTTTACTCTGTGCCACAAGCTCTTTGTGCCGACCGCTGCCTCCGCAGCCACTCTGGCATGCACATGTTTCCTTAACTTTTGATATTTAATCTAAATTTACTCTTCCCCGTGGGCATCCCCGCCTTCATTACAATCTTGCAGGCTCCACCACACTGAACGGAATGTTACAAATGTCATTCTTCATCTGCCTTCTACCGCAATGCGATACTGTCGGTTCTTCCAAGAAGGTTAACAAGAACTTCATGTTTTGAGGACGCATTCTTCCAAAAAAAAAAAATGCTCTTTATGCAGTGGTTTGTACATAAGGATGGTTACAACCCAAAGTTTAAATTTGTTATTCCGTATACATGAAAGCAGCAGTAAGTTTTTGACGACTGTTTCTATAATTTTTTTGAAACTTCCAATACCTCTTCACATATGTGAAGACGAAAGCTATATTTTTGGTATTTCTGGTCCGGTAAAGGGCAGATATTGCTCAATCTGAAGGGCTATTTCTGTATGTGCATTTCAGCACGGTGCTTCGAAATGACATACTGATAAGGATAAAATTTTCACTTCTCTCTCCAACTTGGGGAAGAAGAATTACGATCGTGCCAAATCAGTCGTCAACAACAATACCTATTTTGAGGACCAAGTGTCCAAAACTGAGTTTTTATAAAATGTTTTATGTGTGTAGGTGAGAATGGAGTGAATGTGAGTTTTAGCTGAAAAACAGAATAAGTTCGAACTTTGTATTTCGTACTTCCGCCAAAACTGAGCAATCAAAATACCTTTACCAGAAATATCAGTTACTCATTAATTTTCTACTTTTCAGACTGTTTTTCAGGTTCATTCATGAAGGACACTTGTGCGAGTGGGGAAAGGTAAAGTAGTTATTAAGCATATTTTGATTATATTTGTGGTCTCAATTCAAAGATATTAATGAGTTAATAAAAAAGAAATACATACGTTTCTAAATTATAATTTTATGATTGTTCAGTAAAGTGTAGCACCCATTTAATTTTGATTGATTGTAATGGGATACATTCAACAATTTTTGCATTGGTTATAAATAGATGCCCTGTATTATAAAGAAAATTTGGGATTTTTTTATCTTTTATAGAAAATGAGAAAAAAATGGTCAAAGTTGGGTTGTTTTTTCAACGTTACGCTTTTTCGTGCGGTTTTCGTCCTACCGAACAGTATTAATAATAATTATAATAAATAATCCTAATAAACAGCATGGCTTGTGGCCGTCCGCAGGAGTCGGCCATTAAACAAAAAAATAAACAAACACATAAATAAATAAATTTAAAAAAAATTAAAAATTTAGAGCATTGAGGGCAAATAAATACTTTACTTTTGGATTTTAATTATTTACAGCAAACAGAGAAACAGCAAAAAGAATATTTAACCTTCCATCAAAACAAAATAAAGGAATAAAACTAAACGAAAATAAAACTGGTTTCGAACTTGTGAGGCTTGTATTTAGCTTGAATACTCTGTCCGGTCTTGCAACTAACAGCTGTATCACTTTAGTTCCTCAGAGATCACGGAATTTACAGCTGGCAATTAACCAAAAAAATGATAAAAATAATTGAGTAATAGTGCCAAGTTTTCAGAAAATTTAGAATTTGGATCTTTGGAGAGTCACCTTTTTGCATTTTTATTTGCCTTGGAGACGCGTTGATCGGTGGCAGTTTCTATCAATTTGTCTCCTGGATTATAAAAATCCTTGACTCAATGGACCGGAAACTTAGTGGGAAGTGAATGGTGCCTAGAGATGGATGTGAAGGTCGAGGAGGGGAACCTGAAGCAGACTGCCAGGAGGCCTCGAGAGGGGGGAAATTGGAGGCTTAAGGAACAGTTCTGGAGGCAGGGAAGGAAGCGAGTGGCCGCCTCCGATACCGAGCCTCCACATCCTGTCATTCCTTTATCTCTTCCTTTCCGCTCCTGCCAACCAATTTGCTTTATATCTACCCATCGAGAAGACTCACTTGACATTCCTTACCGTAATTACTGCACTTCTTGCTGCAAATTTCCTCTCAGCTGGACCTCAAGGAAGGAATGCACAACCCCTTCTTAGAATATTTTGGCTACTTGACAAATAGCATCTATTCTTACATAAATCAATCAAAATAATGAATGAACACTCTCACGAGTTGCCTTGGTAGGCTTCAATGACCTTAAAAACCGGTATTCAGAGCAGATCATCGACATCTGCAAATTAATTCAATAACAAAATATTTATATTTCGCATCCTGCTAATAATAAAAGTCACTAAGCTGCATCCTAGGGGATGTATAAACATTTAGACACGGAAAGCAAGCGGCGCATACGACCTGTTGCATCCCATGGGCACACTCATCTACCGTCCAGGGATTTAAGGGAAAGAAATTTACATTCTTTGAGTCCTTCATTAGCATATTACTGATATTTTTAATATCTTATCTTTTAAGTGGAATGTTTATCTTTAATTCTCTCAAATATTCTCAATTCTTCAAAAGTTAGCATTTTCTTAGGAAACGCATGAATCGAAAGCGGTAAAAATTGAGCGACAAATGTTGTCAGAACATGGTGCTAGCCCATTTTAGTGCCTCGTGTCATTGCTTTGAAATTCTTAGCATCGCTTGAAGATTTCATTAGCATGCTGTTTGTTACGGCACCGGCAAATCCAAGTCAGAATTAAGAATACCCCACTGACCCAAAGAAACTTATCTAATTTAACCATGTGACCGGCTAGGGGAGAGAGAGATCCCTCTCTCTTAAGGGACGGTATCCTTGCGGGCGCCAGATAGCCGAAGCTATCAGATACGATATCCCTAACCAGCCTCAAACAGAAAAATTCCCTTAAGGGTGCCTCTGGCGGGATAGCTCACTGGTGAGAGGAGGGAGGGTCCTGGAGACAATCACCCGGGGCGATAGGGAGCAAAATAAAATTCTCTCTGGTGCTTACTGAACAAACAACAGAATACCTTTACTTAAGGAAAGATTGATACAGAAAGGAAAATTACACTAAATACAAAATAATAATAAGGAAAATATAAGACTCACAGACGATAACATATTCAGGCACTGGTCAGGCCGAGCGTATGGTAGAGAATGAATCTCATATTTTTTTTTTTGGAATGTTAGCTGTAAATAGCACTTCGGTCTTGCAGTTCAAAGGTCAAATTTATATTATGCAGCAGCTCCTGCCATATATGACTATTTTACGGTTACAAAGTAGAATTCAACAGAAAATGTGTGAACGATCAATTTACGAATTTCGTAAATTACAAAAAGTGATGTTTTACACTACAGATCTCGAATTCTTCCGTTTGTTCGTTTTACCGTCAAATTCGATCGTAGAGTGGACTTTAAATTTGTATCGGCTGCTGGAAAAAGCAGAAAAATACATTTACTTGGAATTTATCAATAAATCTGTAGAGGCGAAATTCGGACATTGTACTGATATAAAATTACTTTTCCCTTGAAAATATGGAAGACAAACTAACAGGAAAAGCAGCCTCTCTGATCTTATTCTGGGCCAAAATTTATTAAAATTAAATACATTTAGCGAATGGTACGACAGAAATTTCTGCCGGACTGCAATCTCAAACGCATCCTAAACAAATACCTAAATTGAAAGGTTCTGCTTTTACCAACTGTGGTTATCTGGCATGTCAGTCCATCATGCTAATTACCCTTGGCAATAAGTAATGAGTTGGCTCAGTCCGCAATGTAGATAATTTAAACCCTGTGTGCAGAATGGTGCATTGTGATTGCATTGTGCATGAATCCTCCGCAGTAACACAATGTCTGCGATAGTAAAACTAGTACACTTGTAGTTCGATTGTTTCATGGAGGCAGTGTAAAGGGCGGCGACAAGGAACAGTCTGGAGTTTGTTCTGCACGCTCACACACTAGCTTCAGTGATAGCTCAATCGTGACGTACCATCTAGTGATTACGTCACGTGCTCCATATTTATCACAGTTTCGACGATGTATTGGTGACGACAGTACCCGGCCTATTCAAACCTCCATTCAGCTGTAGATATCTGGTCCTTTCGGAGCCTCCCTCAGTCCGCCACTTTATTCAAATATGTGTGTTCCGCATTCAGCATTTATGAAGGTTCTCCAACTTGTCTGCTACGGGCTACGTTACTTACTTACATAACTATTATAACTGTTACACTCTAGCAGATTGGCCAGAACGTTGATATAAAATGAAAAGGACTTACTTTCAAAGTCAGAGAATTAGAGAGAGTGCGATAATCAGATTGGTTGTCAACTTCGCTGGGTAATGAAACATTGAAAGTACTTCGTATTAAGTACAATGTACAGTCCGTGAGTTGTGCATTCTTAGCAAAGTTCAACTGTTATGTTAAAAATGAAGTTAGCTTGGCAGTGCTGGGTAATATATTTGATTTTATCCGTCGAAGCTAGACATGTTTCCTGTGTCCCTGACTTTGACTTTAAGGGGCAAGTTAATCAGTCTGGTTTAGAGATTTCGACTTCCCTCAGGTACTTGTAGGAGGGAGGGGGAACTAACTTCCCACCCAGAGGTTCTCTTTCGCTTCTGATGACACCCTCTGGAGCTTCTGCGAGACTTCAAAGCCATTCTCTTTATTCACTTCTAATATTTTGAAAGTTATTGTGAGTGCTCACAGAAGTTTGGCAGAGGGGGCACAGGAAGTCTTGCACCTTTCTCTCCGCTCATCCGGTAATGATCGTAGCCGTCGCTGAGTCACACAAAGAAGAGAAACTGTTTGATGTGTTTTTGAAATAAAAAGCAGAAAGAAATAGGAGGCTCGGTAACGGTAAGGAAGGAAGGATACAAAGAGCCCAGAGAGGGCGGTAATTAGCGAGCTGCAAGACAAAAGGTTGTGGGGCCGACTATTCCAGGGAGAGGCAGTCTGTAAGAAACCAACTCAAAGGAGACTTGTCACCTCCAGCTGTTCTTGTCCGGTGCTTTAGCCTCTCTCGGCGGGCTGCCACCGCCTACAGAATGGTAAAGTCTCTTACTTCCACTAGAATCACAGGAAGCAGTTGGTCACCAACAGTCTCCTAAACTTAAATGATTACAATATCCATTTAATCGGTTAGTTGGATCATTCAAAGCTGGAGGATTTTGGAAAAACTCTGCAGCGTCGTCGTGGCTCTTTTTAGTGGACAGTCTGGCAGCTCTCAATATGGACGATATCTTTCAAACGTTCTCAAACTGGCCCAGGGGAACTAGGTCAAAATGGTGTGGGATTAGAAGTAAGGAAAGGGGAAGTGAGGTGATGGGTGTAGAGGCGGCAGTGGAGACGGAGACTTGCGGCGGCCACAGCCACCGCCATTCTCAACTATTTACCGCGGCATCCCTAAGTTTATCCAACTGCAACTATCCAGCTTCCTTTTGCTACCAAGTAAACACTTCTTCCGCCGCCAAACTATTCTAAACTACAGTAAGCGAACATCCCTGAACGTGAAAAAGGTTTTGGACGGCTAATAATCGGCATGAGACTAACGCTAAACCATTTCATGGAATTGTTTACGACTCAGCGCAAAAGTCTCTTTTCACCCGTCTTAGTAAGGAGCCTACATCCTGTTATTAATTGCCTCTTCCGTTATTTAAGCAACGGAATTGTTCCGACAATCCTTATTTTCACTTGCGCTAAGTGAAGAGATGGTTAACTACAATATTAGAGACCAATGCAGCAATTTCAAGACTTTACACTGCATTTTTTTTGGTGAAGGTACGCTCTGCTCACTAACGGACCGTCTGACAGACAAGTAGACGGGCCGAATAAACGTGCAAACCATCAAATAGAAAAAAGATGGGCAGGTAAACATGTGATCGGAAAAACAGACGAATTGTGAACTATTACTTTAATTTGAAAGATAAGCAGACTTTGTATGGGGGGGCCCAGTTAAATACACTTATAGACTTCCGTTTCTACCCCCCCTCTCAACGATCACATGAATATGAAATATCAGTGGAAGTGGCCAACGCAACTCGTGTTGGACTTCTCATTTTGGATTAATAGGGAATATTGAGTCAGAGCCATTGCACCTAGATAAAATAAAACAATATTCATAATTTAAAATTCTTTGAAGACGTTAATAATTGAACTAATATTTATAATTGATATTAGCAATAGATGGTTGGTGAGCAAAAAAGTCCTAAAATATAATAAATATTAATACTGAACTTCAGCGTACCTTCAATATAAACACCTCAAAGGGTTTTATGACTTTGGTATGGAACTGAAGGAATGTGATTATAATGGAGTGTGAAAAGATGATTGTAAACTGTGTGTGAGAGGAAGAGGTCCTACTCGAAGAACTGCGATGAAAACTGAAATCGGAATAGAGGAGCAGGGCGGAAGTTGGTGGTGGGAGCAGCTATAACCGGCGGGGGGTAGTTAAATGGCCGTATTAACGGATTACCGGCGGTCTTAAAACTTTGCGACTTAAAGCTCTTGCCAACAATCAATTCTCCCCTCTCTGGGTAATCCAACATAATTGGTTGGCTCTTACTTACTTGATTAACCTGCTTAACTGGCAGCACACAATGCATTCTTGGTCACCTCTAATTAGGAGGCCCTCACTGAAGAACACGTTAGTCTCGGATAATCCTCATTTAGAGAAGTTAAATCCACAAAAACACTTCTTTTTAGAGCCACTCAAATTTAAATAAGATTTCAAAAACCTTGTGGTTAACTCACATCGCTTAGAATACCATGTTGGGTTATTCCAGAGAACACGCCACAACACTATTCGGCGACACCCACGCCTAGGTGAGAGTCACGAAAAGCATTGCACGCCGACCACCAAACAACCAGCTGCACGCAGATTAGGTTATTTGAGGAAAAATTCAGAAAACTCTTCTCACACACACACACACATGTGCTTACTTCCGGTGGAAAACCACGGTCTCAATCCGGTCACGATCTCAACCTCTCCTCAAGAATAATAAAAAAGTTCCAATCGCTAATCGATATATGGTAATTTTTAACGTCATGAGCAGAAGATAAAGCTGTTCGTTATAAAATTGGGAGTTTATGGAAATTTAGTGCGCTTCAGAGGCTGAACGCTTCAGCGTTTGGAAGGAATCTGTGTGATCATGAATGGCAAGGGAGGACTGAACTTGAGAGGCTTTGCAGAGGGGGTAGAGGGTGTCGGTAATTAGACCAACTTATTCACAAACTTTCTTCTTCCAATGCAAATTGAAAGCCCATATGGAGGCATAATGAGGCGCTAGCCCTCTATTCATCGAGCCAGTCCAGATTCATGGCGTGTTTACGTCAAGCCGCACTCTCACTGATTACCCGCCTAATACTGCCGGACACACACTAATCTCCTCTGTCCAAATTGCTTTCTAATCCACCGCTAGCGCTTTCCTGTTCAATAAAATTGAACATCCTTGGAACAGTATTCTGGATCACTATCCAGCCCACTTTAGCTGATAACTAGCACATCTTATTCAAAGTGAGCATGGTCTGCCACACTTGAAGTCCCCTTCCCGACTGGTGACCAGCTTAATATTTCTCCAGGAACGCCCTCCAGAACTTACAATCTGCATTACATCAGTTTTCTCACTCGCATACCAGAAATATAGATTTATAGAGACAAAACAACTCTTACCGCAGTAAATTTTAAATTTTATTAAAACTTGCCAGAACTTGAACAAAATGTTGACTTTACTACACTAGAGAGATAAACTTTACACCTCCATTATAATGAAATGGTAAAGATCAGAATCTCTGGGAAAACTTGAGGAAATTTTAGATTATCCCGCTACATCATGAGGTGGGGAGTTGTGACTCATTAGAGAGATAGTATCTATTTCTATCTCGCTTTCATCTGAACACTCATTTCTATCTTTACTTTTCAATTTTATTGGACAGTTTCTTGCCGAATTAAGTCTTATACAATCACTAAAAAAATTGGTGTACATTATTTAGGCCGTGTTCCACTTCTTAGTTGTTTCAAATTAATTTTAAGTGGACACCAAATCACTAGCTATGTAGAAAACTTATTTAATTTAAACTGAAATTATAGGTGCAACAATTTGAATACTAGTAATTCTCTAGTTAGTACAGCAAAAACAATGTCGGGAAATTGGTGTACGCCCCCATGGCAGAAGGCTTCCAACAAATTGTTGCGACTGTTACGTACACTAGGAAGTCCACACTCATACTGCACCTCATGGCGAACAGCTCGAGTGCTACCCTCCACTTCTTGGGTGAGGTGTGCGGCTAGTCAGATTGTCTGCCTGTGATATTTGAGTTACCTTAGCCGCAGTTTACCTTACCTTGAACATTTATTTTAACAGGGTTATTAAGGAAATGAAGTTAAGATCTGCTCTAGAGCAGTCTTTTAGTGTATTTTAGGGATTTCAAATCTCGGAATAATATTTATGAGAATGGCATAACTAACCAAAATTGAGAGTTGAAAGAATATCAGCGGCAGTAGAACTGAGCTTTATCTTTCATTTTCTAAAGTGTTGGAGTTTAATTTGGACTTGCCGTGACGTACCTTCATGGTTAGAAAATTTTACTCATGGGACCTTGATTTTAATGGGATTTCATGCTCTTTCGAAATGTATTAAGTCAACTTGTACGATGCTGAAGTCTTCCTAGCACAAATTCAGAGTTTCGAAAACATTTAAGTTCGTGAATTGCAAGAGGAATTTGGGCGAGAGCTACAAACAGATTTTGTATCAATCTGAGGTGATTTTCTTCACATAGCATCCACGAAGTTATTCAGTGTGCAGTTTAGGAGTTGAGCCCAGTTCTAGGCAATTACAGCAAGGGCTAGTCGTGTTAGTTTTGTTCGAATATAAAAATTTAGATTAAATTTACTCTCTAGAATTAATTTTTTGTTCCCTTTACTCGTGATTACTGTTGGCAGGTAGTCAGTCATCTGGCATGGTAAACTTGGCGACGGAAGGAACACGCTTCTTGTACATTTCTGCAGTCCCCCCAACTCGACTGTTGGCACGACTGTACTTACAATGAAATTATTATTTGCTCAACAAACTGTTTGTTTAGTGATAAGCGGCGCTCCGATGTTGACAAATATTTAGTGTTTGTGCTGTACAAATAAAATTCTGTTTGCTCGCGAGATTATCCTGTCGACTCATTTCGATCTGCATACACGATGCTGTCAACTTTAAAGATGCAATTTTTATTCAAAAGCGTGATCTGGACGAAAACCAGGCGGGTCCTACCCTCGTGTAATACGCTGTGACTCTTAACTATTAACTACTAACATCTATAGATTTTCGTTTTCTATGTGTTGCTTCAGAACTGAGAGATTGTGAATATGTAGAAACCTCATGATCGTCTCAGGTAACTTCAAATCGTTTATTTTGGAAAAAAAAACTGACGCTCGATAATCACGACTGCATTACTTCTTTTTTAGAAAGGTAAAAGCGGGGTGACCGTCATAGCGGATGTTGCATGATTTATTTATTTATTTTGGAACGGCGTTTGTTTGTGAATACTTTTTTCCCCCATTTTTTTTTTAAAACCAACAATTTATTTATTAGTTACATTTCGCAATGATGATTCAATTATTATGTACAATTTTGGGTCGCCTCTTGGAGTTAGAAGCCACAGTGCCCTTAGCGCCGCCTATGCGCGTATAACGCGTACAACTCTACGTGCTATGACAGCTTCAGCTCACCAACTGATCTGCTCTATAGATGACTTCAAACAGAAAGCTTCTAGCGAGCAAGAACATTGATAGGAGCTGGATGATTCCACAACCTCGCTGGCCATGTCCATACCCACGCAGGGTATTACAGGAGTAAGTATAGAGTTGGGTGTTATCAGTGGTTAGAGGATGATGCTGGGTGGCAATCTGTAAACAGAACGGCTTAGTACCGCTATGGCTTTGTGCTTACTTCTTTATCCGCACTTATGTAGCAGAGCTGCCTGATGCAGCTTATTGTCTCTCTTTTAAACACATTCACCCACGCACTGACAGTGATCCTACCTCTTCTGTGCCGTCCTATACTCACTATCTGCAGTCGTTGTGGCAGTAGACAATGTCTACTCCTTTACATTCTACTCTAAGTAGAGCTACACTGAACTGTTGTATTCAATAAATCATCTCAAGAGAAACCTCCCCACCACGGAGTCCCCGAGGTCCGGGAGAAAGTGTGGGACCCCCCCAATAAGTTATTCTATATTTTTCACTAATTTTTTCTCTTTATTGGGTTAATACGAAATGTAAGATTAAAACCAGTGGTTTACTGTAGGGTGCAACTTTAGTTACTGATTTAGATTAAAAATTAAAGCTGAGAAAAAAAGCTGGTGGGCCCCTCTCAAATAATTCCCTGGGACTCTCATCTCTTCGTACTCAGAGTTCGAACATTTACTACTGACTTCGAATTTCAAAACAGATTCTATTTTAAAGAACTGCATCCAGTTTGTAAAGCTAATAGATAGAAAGCAGGCCAATCCGCGGCCCTAAAACCAATTCCCCGTGTAAAATGAAGTTGCAGATCAACGTGTGTGTGTTTTTTTTCCAATTCTGTCAAAACATTTCCGGCCAGCAGGCTGTTACCAGAAAACATTGGCTAACTGTTTAGCAAACTAATTTGGCAAGTACTCTGTAGCGCTAGAAGAGAGGGCAGGATGTACTTTGCGCGGAAGATGAAGTGGCCGCCAGATAAGAGCGCAGTGATGTGTAGTTTGGTGGAGGAATATATCTCGGCTGCCGCCTCTACGTGCACTAAATACCAAGTTGCCGCCCCACCCACCTAAACTTCTGCAGAGATCAGCTCTCTTGCCAGTGTGAATCTCGGCAAACACAAAAGCAATGCATCTACCTAAAATAACGGTTAGTTCAATGGAAGTGGTTCAAAGAAAACTCCGCTGAGCAATGGAGTTAAATCAGGAGTAAACCTCACCTGGAGCTCAACTATCACAATTCTGATGGTACTTTCAAATCTATTACAACTTTCAACTAATAATGAATTTTATTGGCTGTTTGTTACTTATCTAAGGTTGGTTTGGCCACTCATAAATTTACCTGGTAGGTAAATAAACTGGCAGTTATGCTACCTTACCACTAGCTGAGCCACTGTCTAATTTAGAAGTTGGTTTTCAAGTTATTTCAAGCCTGATCTGTGATTGCATGCTATGTAAGAGCTCAACTTTTACCGAAAACATTTCTAAACTTACTAGTATCCTTCACATTGACCAGAAAGCTGTTTGAAGTGTAATTAGAACTCTGCTGTCAAGAAAAAAAAAGAAAAACGAAAATATTTTGTTTTAAATAAAAGTTATTGTTTATTTCGTAAAATAAATATCATTGCAATTTTAATAAACATTGTAAGCCATTTACGAAAATGTTTGTAAAAATCATGAAGCTATTCTTTTAAGTTAACTGTTTGATAAAACTTGCCAGACCTGATATATCGCTATCAATGTTGTAAAGGGGATGATGATTCGAAGTGGTACATGGAGGAAGGTTGCTTTTAGTTGCAGCTCCCAAGAACTTCTCGCCTCTACAAAAGCTTTTTGAGAGGCAAGCAGTGGGAAAGTAGAAGCGACAGGAAATCGCCGTGGAAATATTCAAAATGTCGTGTAATTTCTACAATTCCAAGAGTCACTTGAGCAGAGTTAATGTTACTCTAGAACGACCCACTAGAGTACCGTTTCAGTAAATTGTAAAGTTCCATCCTCTACATCCGAGTATCATTCGTTCAGGGGGAAATTTCGAGGGGATACAATGTAATTTCACCGGAAGTGTGAGTGAACATCAGCTGGTTAGGGTTTACCTCAATTTTCTGGACGGTCATCTAAGAGTTTGGACAGAGGTTAAGGAAAGATTATTGTAGAGCAATCCTGGAGGACTTCCACTTTCTTCCTTCTTTCTTATGGTGAACATGTATGAAGAGGCATTAAACAATCTGTCAAGAACAAATGCCAAGTTTCAGAATACAATTGTGCAAATGGCGTATGAGATAACCGTATGTCCATCAGCTTTTTACAGAACTTCTAGTACCGGATAGAAATTTGATTTTTTTTAAAATTAGACTGCCAGAATACTTCAAGCGCAATGTGTTCCAATCGCATGTGTTCAATGTCCCTCATTTCCGGAACGGCCATAAGCCTGCACAAAGCCTGTCCTGTTCCATGTTAATGTCCGCCATTTAGAGCAGAAAATGAATATTGTCGGCCTCATTCTAAAAACGGTCTAAAAACAACCAGTCGTCATCATTTTGAGATGGCGCTGAAGATGCGAGTTAGTAGAAAACCATTCGTGTGAAACGTGTGGAGGGAATTAAATAGCAGAACAATGATTGGTAAGGAGAGTGAGTGAGATTAGGGGAAATGCGTTCTGGTTTTAAAGTGATGAAGAGTATCGTGTAGCCGGAAGTGGCAACAGATGAAGCGCTGACAAACTACATGCTTCCGCTCTAACAACTTCCTTCCTTCAAATTTCGTACCCTCCCTCTGTGCTGATGTCCTCTAGCAGGGCACATCCCCCTACACACACACACACACACACAAAACCTTTCAATGTGTCACATATATTTATGTATGAGTGTTGATCGAAACTCAATTTGTTATATTTAGATGTGACAGTTGAAAACGGTCAGATCTACCCTGGCCATAATACGTTGCAAATATGGCTGGCAAGGCTAGGTTTCAATTACCAGCTGCACAGAGGTCAACCGTCAATATTTATACATGACTCCGGCCTGGTCAGCCGGGGCCACACTCCGGCCATCTATTCTCTGCCCATCAGATTTCACTAACTTGGTTCCTTTCTAAAAAACGCATTCTCCAACTAAGCCCCTTCAAAATGAACTTGATCACGATATTTCTAATTATTTCACTGAGTCAAACTAAAAGAAAAGAGATTCCAACTCTCCGTCCAGAGCTTCTTTCACCGCGATTACGTAATCAAACCCTCTTGAAACTTAAACTTTAATACTAGAAGGCTGGTGACTTTAATATTAGACTTGTCCTCTTGCTTCACCACGTAATAAAATCTACTGATGAGTGAAGCGTGACGTTACAGCAGCACAGCACCCAATAGGATCGATAATCTCCAAAACAAAGTTATTAACACACATTATGTCCAAGTTCAAACGAAACCTAGTGTTGCCATGGTAACAGAAAAGCGTACCGACAGTTTTTGTCCAATTTCCTTGGGCTGGTCTCGCGGACGGAAAAAGGATTAGAATGTACAAGTTGGTGAAGAATGAATTTTGGGGTAACGAGCTTTCTCTAGAACAGGGATGGCGAACCTTTTTTAGACGTGGATCCAATTTTGTTCATTTTTTTAGTACTAGCTCTTGGGTCACTAATGCCCATTTGCACAAGAGTTAAGTTTAAAAATTTTAAACTGAATATTTTCAAAACTAAACATCTTTAAAATTCAGTTGGCTTAACTGGGTAAAACGGGACGAAACAAGTGGCTATGGAAGTCTCTTTTTACAATCATAACTGAACAAAACCTGAACAAAAGTGTGTTTTATCTGAAGAAAACTCTAAATATGATTATTTGCTTTGGGTTGTCGATTTTTTAACAAACAAAATATGAGTAAAATTATACATTTTATTTGTTATTTTGTAAACACTGTTTGCTTTATTTCAAATACTACAAAAGCATTTGTCGTCATTTGCGTTTTAGAACTATAATGATCAAACTAAAGGTTATAGATAGCATTTAAATTGCTTTTGGGTCAATGCGTGATTGAAAAAAAATACAGACAGAATAGAAATTATCCACAACAATTAGAAAATCTACATCAACCCGCGTAAAGAAACAAATGGTTGCCTAGCAATTGTGGGTCAGTGTCTGACCCGCGGGTCATAGGTTCGCCATCACTGCTCTAGAACATCAAAGAAAAACAGAAAATTGGGGATTTACTTCAGGAGTTTTGGTTGCAAGGATTGGACGGTTCAGAGTTGGAACAATTAGTCGATTGAGCGTATGATGAAATGCCGTATGACAAAACTGGTCTTAGTATCAGAAGTTGTAAATTTTTTTTTATTTAATTGGAGTTTTGAATGTTTATCGAGTAGTCTTTGAGAAGTTTGTAGCGGCAATTAATTTCTTGTCTCAGCGCTAAAGAGATGACCACTATAGAGATTCGAAACGTCTGTCCAGTTGGTATACGTCGTTGACAGATAGTATCGTATAGAAGTTTGGACTATGAAGGTGGAAGGTAGGATCGGTAGGCGAATTAAAACCATGAGTTGTTTTATGTTAGTTTTGATTCTTCACACCAGCCACCAGGTCTGCAAGCGACTATAGGAGCTGTTGCAGCGGCTAGAGGATGGAAGTGAGGAGATAGGCTTACAGTGCCACCAATGGAACGGTATTTAGATGCTGCATTTAATCCAGATGACTTCGGCTGGAGCCGCCCCTCAAGTAAATTATACCTTCTAATCGGAGGATGGTACGGAGGATGTTTTCGAATGAAGAGAGTCGCGAAATGAATTGAATCCTTCCCACTTACTTCTTTCAAAAGTTCTGGAGAATAATTCTTAGCGCTTGGCGTCTATCGTGAGGGTGCCACTGTTTTGAGGCTTATGAGGTTATTTCAAGGTTCTAAGTGAAATCGATTTTATTTAGAATATTATTAAATACAGCATTACAGTGTATTATTCTGTAAGTTTATATTAAAGTATGTTTGCTAATCCCTTTGCGAAGGGCAGTGGGAAGGCCCGCCTGAAACTCCCAATAACAAAATTTACAAAACTGGCTGATTGGACACACCTCAGTAGAGAGCAATTTCGGTAAAACAAAAGAAATAAATTTTTAATTTATGAAATTTTAATAAGGAATAAATTGGTAACCAAAATTGAAGCACATTGATTGAACGGGAAGGTCACACATTTCAGAATTGATTTTTTCATTTATATTTTTCTAAAATAGGTCTAACAAAGTGAAGTAGGAATTAGATCCAATAGGGTGACAGTGAAGTTCAATTATAGCATTTAGTTAACTATTTTTATGTTAATTCAAGAAATTAACCTAGGTAAACTGATGTAAGAGATAGTCGTGTGAGTATGAATAGTTGATTTAGGTACCCGCAGCATCGATTGTGATCAGGTCTTAGGAGTTGATGACATCATTATCTTGAAGGAAACGTGCAAACAGGAAAGTAAGCATCCAAAGGTTATTCACCTGCTTTAAATGCCGGTTAAGTTTGACATTACTTTCAATGTTGGGAGTGGGCAGACAAGAAGCGAAACTAATTTTGTGAGGATTTTGAGAGCCTCTGAAGACAGACGACCAGTGTGGTGTTGACCAGATGTGGAAAAGCCATTAGAGCGCACCGCTGTTGTTACCGGTCCACGAGGTGCAACAACAACAACAACAACAACATCTGTCAGACCGGCAGAGTTAGCGTTAAGTGCGCAAAGATTTAACTCCACTAAGTCCGGCTGAGAAGATAAGTGCACCACTCTCCGAGAGTACTCCTGCCGCCAGGTAACACCGTAGGGGCTCCTACCTCCGTCCTCTAATTTTGTTTACTACCAACACCGAAATGTCGCCAGCTATCACCATAACCTATCTGGTCACTACTGCTGACTATAAATTCTAAGGTGCAGCACAGTAGATCTTACAGGTCGCTCTCTGGCTGGCCACCGAACTACTCAATGATCTCAATTGTGGTAAAAAGAAAACTTGAAACCTCTCTCTTATTTTCTCACAGCTATAAGTGACCACAATCTGCTGGGTTTCTGTAAACTCGGTATTTTCAATTCACATTCAATTCCCGGTAACTATAAATGAGTGATAATGCGGCAAAGAACAGTATTATATGATATTGGGCTACTACAGCGCCGCAGCTTAGCAAAATTCATTTTTAATAAGCAATTATTGATGAAGTTGGACACCATTCAACAGTTTTAAACAATGATTGGGTACATAATTTAGTTATTCATGATTGAATTGAAATGCTTCATTATACATACAGGTTAAAGGAATAATCCCGATTAATTTTATATTCAAATAATTTATCTTTATTCATTGAAGAAAACAAAACGAAATTATAGTCCAATACTTCTGTTTTATTCTTTATTTTGATGCAAAGAGGAAATCATTCACAGACTTTCCTTCCCTTAAGAAATATCTGAAGGTTCTCGCATTACAAATTGTCCTCGAACTCGTCATTCTACCTGTTTAGTCGTTAAAGTTTGTTATCTAAAAATCGTAGAAACCATTTTCGATAAAACCTCAGATTAGGGGAACCATCACTCAGTGTGGTGGTACTTTGGTACTTCTGGTTTTGGAGTTTCAATCGCAATCGGGTCAGCTGGCGGAACTCGATCGGAATAACTGTAGTCAGCTTCCTGCAATTATTCTTTTTTGCAATATTCTGTTCACACTCACTCACCCAAAGAGAATAACTATTTCATCGGACTTAGGGGACCTTGAAATGAATTTCCGGTGTGAACCCAACGATCGCATTACTTTCCTAACTTCCGTAAAGGAAAGAAAATATTGGAACAGTGATTTAAAAATAAGTAATTTCTTCTGTACAGCCGGAAGTGCTGTTCGTAGTCTAGTAATCATACTGTATCCAGAACACAGGAATTCATCGTACAGTCTTCTGCAATGTAGAGCTCCCACTTTTAAAGAAATTTAAAAAAATTGTAAATTCTTTTCGTAGAATTGCACTTCCGGTGAACCGATATTATGTTACCTCAAATTTTAAATTGCGGTAAGTAGAGTAAACTCTTTACTGAAAATGGTGTGGAGTATTTTTCTTTTTGCAAGAAAATTGTGAAAAACTGAAAAAAAAGTGTTATTGTGGGTTAATTAGGTTTTATGGCTTAGAAATATCAAGATTCAGCCAGGAAGGTTACCTGCCGACATATTTAAATTTCTCTAACCAAGTTGATGATTTATTTACTGGAGGTTAGAGAAAGTAGAAGATCGGAAGCTGGTGAGGTTGAAGAAAACCAGCCAGCTGTTTCAACCAATACACTGAGGTATAACGAAGTTAATAATTGTCCAGGCATTGTGCAGCCAACATTGCGACTGTTCTGGGTTTCGATATTGAAAACGACAGCCAACAGTTTAAAGAAAATCCTGAGGGAGCTTTTCTAAGAATATCGCTACGAAGCAGGAAATAGAAGCATTCAAGTCAGAATTCCGACGAATTCGGCCGTAAAGATAACAAACGCGAGGATGCCGGTTGGGGGCGGCAGTCCGAGTTAATGACTCGGCCTTCCGGCTAATCGCTTCCGAACGCTCGCAATTATTGGCTAAACTTGGTTAATTCCAAACCTACTAATTGTCCTATTTAAGTTAATCTGATTGTCATCTGTTTATCAATAGCAATTACTTGTGAAGAAGCGGAACTAGATAATTAAGGCAGCAGTTAATCAATCGTATTGGATTGGAGCAATACCACTGTGCGCTTGTGACTGCTCAGGACACCGGTAGTGCCGCCAAATAAGTGTAATACTTCCGTTAATGGCTGCAACCTATCTATCGCCGAGGCAAACTCAACGCAAATTCTATTTGCATCTGAGGTCGAGCGAGCTGTAATGTGGGAGCGCAACAGGCACGCCCAGGGCGTTCTCAGCTGAATTTAAATTTCAAATCGACCACAAACTAAGTCTAACTACCATTAGCCCGGCCCATCTAGAGGGACTATGGACCCTTGCTTACTCTTGATATTATTTTCTAATTGAATATTTAAATAATTAGCGGAGCAACATCAAACAAAGTTCTCCTTTGCTAACCTATCTACCCACGTTGTGTATATATTGTGCGCATGCGTGGAGAGTTTATCACTTTCTTGGCGGCGGCTTTTTCCAGTTTTAGTAAAATTGCTGCTTCGGCGCTAATCTAAGAAATTAGCTTTGAAGCGGAAGTACTTCTCTCAGACCTGCTAACATGGCAGTCTTCTCTCGATCTGCAGCAAAGTGAAAAACCACACCTCATTCTCTGAATATCTCTTTGCAAATGTGGTCAGGTAATCAATGGTGGATAATATTCTTGATTTTATTTCCTTTAAACTCCGGATTTCCTAAACATCTAAAGTTCTTACAAGCTTTTCGCTCCCTGAAAAACCATCCTTCACCCTAAATAGCCCAGACCTTAACCAATCGCTAGAACTGCCCTGGAGGAGGGGGAATGATTCAAATAAAAGATATTGATCTGTGCAAATGGAATCTACTTGCAAAAAGTTCAGCGAATACTTCCGGTTAGAGGGTCATTTTGGCCAGGTTGTGGAACTAATGTTATGTTCCTTAGGGATTTAATGAAAATATAATGTCAGCTTGCTGCGAGTTTCTTAACACAGACACATTCAGATGCGCTAAAAATTGGCTCTTCCTGTTGAGCCGACTTCCTGCATTTCCGGTGAATACTCGGATTCGGAAACTTGACCCAAATAGTGATTTCCTTCCGGTCTGCTAAAGATAAAATCACTGCTACCTTTACAGCAACAAATATTTCCTATTAAAAACCTCCTCCGGAATTACGAGTATTTAGATAGAGTGACCTTGAGGAGGGTGCTTGCCGTAGATGAGAAGAAAGGGAATTGAATTCGGAACACCTTTCAGTATTCAGTACGCAAGCGATAGACAATCACATACCAATCAGCAAAACTCGCTCAGTGATTTTAGTTTTGTCACCAATCGACTTTTTCGAAGGAAATTAGCTCCATTGTTGACAATGATACCTACTTTTCTAGAGTAATAGTCCATTGCTCTAATCCTCTAACAGAATTATCTTTGCAACGTAATATTTCTAATTTGTTCTTGTTTACAATTAAATTTAAAAATAAGATGAATTTGTATTTGACATTTTTTTAAAAGTAATTTTGTGGGATTTCTAAACTATTTTTAGGCGAAGAGCTCCTTTAGGATCAGTATTGAACTCCCAAACACCTCTATTACATTATTCAATAACTTTTGGGGAAAGATTTATCATTAAAGGCAATCCGTCATATTATCCTCACGTTGGCGGACTTGCTCTTTCTTACCTAAGTAAGACATACTTTGATATTTTTTTCCTTTGGTATCATACCAACATACCTATTCTTTTGCTGCCTTAACTATAAATAGTATAAACATGCACAAAATTATTACCTTCAACAAATATTTTCATGAAGAATTTTTATTGCCTAACCTGATAATTTATCAAATACCTACGGGGGGGGGGAATTAGAAAAAAAATTCTAAACTAATTTTTTCTATGAAATAATTAGTGTTAAATTATTAACCAACCTCAATGCAGAGAGAGAGAGGTATAATCATATGGGCGGTTGGATTGACCAATCAGAAGCTGGAACCTTCATGGCGACCACGCCCATGGCCCTCTCCAATTAAATTGCTATGGCTGCTTCATACATAGCATACAATTAGTTTCAAACTACATAAATATTTATTGGAAAATGTCGCTAATTATTTCGATTTAACAAAGAATGAAGTCACTACCACATCTAGATCAGCTGTGCATGAAGCGCATATGTTGTCAAATATTAGAGTACATCAGATTTAAATCATGGCATATTTATAACCTATTTGGAACGAATTTCTAAAATTTACGAAATTAAAATTTCACCAAAATTATTTACACATGTCGGACCGTCACCGACATTTCAAACTTTTGCACAGGAAATCGATTTCTTGGTTATTGTTGTGGAATTTTAAAATAAAATTTTCCAATTTTATTGAAAATAGGGTTTAGAAGCGGCTGGGAAACTGCTCAAATCGCTTTTCGCCGCAATTTACTGCACATTGTTCTCACTAAACCAATAGTTTTGAATTTAAACGTTTCTCTGGAAAAAATATTTCGGAGAGTTCTGAGATTTCAAGGTTGGGTTAGATAAGTCAGGAGAGTTTGAAAAGTGAAAAGACAGTTAGATCTATTCATAAACTTTGGGGAGAAAGTTCTTAGTGCAATTGGCCACCAACTAACACTTTCAGTTAAGTGATTGACACAGTTTTAAGAAGATTTGTAAATTAGAATTATTGTACTAAGAGAAAGCTGTAAGTGCGAACATTGAGAGAGTTTTTCTCGCCAGTTTTTCTCTGTGCTATTTCTCTCACTATTCAGTTATGGAAAAGTTGACATCAGTAAATACTGCATAAAACCTTTTCGTACCTAACATCTTACTTTGAGGAATCTGGTCAGTGCAGTCCTTCAGCAACACTTGGGAACAAATTCTGGACTTCACATTTCAGAAGTTGTGTCTGTCAGACAAAGTGGGACTCAGGGAGGACCCAGTCCTACTGCCATGCATGGATTTACATTAATGTGCTACCCACATTGACCAGATTTGTCCCTGGCTGGGAGGAACTGAAACATGAGGTGGGTTGAGTGCCAGCTACAATCTACTGAAGTAAACTAGATAGAGAATCTTATTAAGGGAAAAAGTTGGCTCACAAACATTCTTATTGAGAAGGGGAGAGAGTTGGAGAAAGATTTAATTCCTATTGACGAAATTATCTAACTAGATTTAATGGAGGCAGCAGGGGGTGGCGCGGAGATTTGATAAAGTGTGCTTATTGTGGGGCGGCAGCAGGGAGCAAACTTTCCAGCGCAGTGATTAGCGCTGACAGTGGACCACGAGCGCCACCGCACTCTGTCCTACTGAACTTCAACTACTGTTACACCGCCCGTCCTGCTGTAATTGCAACGTTCATCTCAACTACACCTGGTCGGTCCTCGTCCGGTCTGTGTACGGCAAGAAGAGAACAGACTGGGCGTCACGTCAAGAATGCCAACTTCATTCATAGAGCCGATTTTAGGTATTAACTCTTCATTTAATTCGTATGTTGGTACAGGCGTGCAGACATCGCAAAGTTTCTAGTTAGGTATCTATATCAAGCATTGGCAGCTTGCTCTGCAGAGCTTAGGTCTGAAATAATAAAATTCTCTTATCATTATGAGGTATTAACTATGCAAATAGATATGACAAGTGAGCCAGCAACTTGCTGCAAATAAAGTGAAAGGTGGCCAAGCATGGCTTAAAGCCTTGAGGCAATGTCGTGAGAGTCTTTATGTTTATGAGTGAAAGTGAGGTTTCAAGTCCCAAAGTGGGCGGAGCAGTTTGTGAAGTTTAGATCCTCTGAGACCCTAAATTAAATCTATCTCCACTGGAAATGTACATATGGCAGCAGCTTTGTGTAGCGCCATTCTTTTTTGTGAATAAAGGAGAGAGGGTAAAATGTGAACTTTGAGAGATTTAACTTGTGACGTGTACACAGCGGCTTGATTTGTGTGCTCTCTACTCATTGCTATTCTCCAGCATCCCCTGGCTGGCCCCAAACAGCTTTACCCAAGCTTTAAACTGAGCCCATTCAGTATGAGCTAGACGGTTTGCCCTTCAGCCCAGCCAACTAGTACAACTCACTGTAATTGTATCTTCTGAAGAAAGTTGAAGTAAATAAACTTTTTAAAAGGGAATGTATAAAAATTATACAAAAAAGAAATTCCCGCATTCTTTATTTCCACAATCCTCTACGGACTGTTTAGGGGAGATGTCTATGGAGATTGCTGGACTGTTTAGGGGAGATGTTATCTGGTGGGAGGGGCACATTTCTGTTGCTTGAACTTGAGCTTTTCAAGAATAAAACTTTTTTCTTCGGAATCAAGGGATCGATGATAAAGTGCGGATTTTTTCCTCTTCTATGCTTTATGCCTCTTCAAAGATTTAGGGTCTACTACTTACTGGACTGGAGAGTTATTAAGAAATAGCCAGCCATAAGGTGCACCAAGTCAGTTTGGTTAGATTACTAATCGGTTCATCGGAGGACATGTCTACAACTGACCAAGAAGGTTCTCTAAATGACTAAAGGCAGGAACCTCATAGCGATTTTGACTGGGTGTCACAGCTGTCCCTCATAAACGAAGTTGTTGGATCGTTAATTTTTTCTCTAGAATGACCCATTTTGCTTAAAAAACAGCTTCAGATAATATGATGAGTATCTTAAAAACCAAGATATAGACCCCATAAATAATTCCATTTTGTAGTTTCGTGCATCCATCGTTAGATCAGACTCTAACCTCGTTTGGTGCTCTGGTACCTTTATTTGAATGTAATTTCTATCATTGAGCGGAAGTGGTCTGTAAGTGGTTTCTTGTTTGAATCCAAAACGTTTATTTCCGACCAACTCCTGCTCACTGTTCAGTTAAATAGGCTCTATTGAGAGCGGAGATATCTAGGCAGCCGTGGCAAGATGATGATTATTCAGGGCTCGGATTTTACGCATTTCCAGTACGCAATTGGCCAGCCTGCTAGAGTTTCTTCTTCAACACGGCCCACTCATTCTCACATATGACCAAATTTAATAAAATAACACACACCATTGTAAGGCGAACGCCGAACTGTAACAATGAAGATCCTCTCTTAATGAATATCTAATAAAGTACTTAATTCCACTAAATTCATTTTGGCTGTTATTGTTTCAATTGGAACACTGGCAGGAGGTTCTATTGGGCGACATTGAGATAGTTTCCGCAATATTCGATCTGCCCCGCCCCCTGCCCCTCCACCACGGGGTCAATTTAATTAACTAATAAGCAACTCTCGCTCGAGCTCTCATGCAGCAAATATCTATTTCCAAATTATATTCAAATCACATTTTACGCAGTTTATTTCTAATGTGTAGTTTCTTCAGTTCATGTAGACTGTGAAGGGGATATACTCGTAGTTGATCCATTAGAAACGATCATTACTAAAGGCGGGTTTGATGTAATGGGTATGAGGGCAGGCTTGTAGGTGGAGATCTCCAGTTTGAGTCGGCACAGTAGCTGCTTTTTATACTTAATTGGTGGTAAAATATCAATACATATTCAAGTACGAAGTATGACTCCTAATTTGGTAGTTAAAGCTTCGATTGAAGGAATCTGCGATTATACATTCACCTTAGAAGCTACTTAACATCAGGATCAACTCACAAGCGGATAACATACAAAATATTTTTAGTTTAAATAAAAATATTTATTAATTTAATTATTTATTTGTGCCAGAACCAAACACATTTTGCAAAACTCCTTTAGAATTAGACAAAAGTGACGTAAAGTAAAGCCCATTTTTTCGTTCATCCACCAAATTAGCTGTGGTGGGCGGAAGTAACTAACCAGCTTTTCTATGAATTTCTCACATAAACCATTAAATAAAATCCACGGCCTAAGACCGGAAATCGAACCCACTAAACCAACAATACATGCTAGCTTTGCGGTCTCGCCACTAATCGCTTGGAGAGTAATTCGATTTCTAAAATTTAACCTCTCATAGCATTAACTGTGAGATTATATTTATGAGAAATGGGCAAAGTGGGCTTGGAGTGAACTGGTTCACACCCTTCCCCAAAGGCTAAGAATAATAACAATTAGGGTTGTGGCCTGTTGGTCAAGTAAAACCCTGATTAGGGAGATACCGAAATAACCAAGCTCGTACATTTAGCGATAGTTCTAGATGAGTTAAAAAAGCGAGGTAAGTCCTTGCAGGCGGTGTTCAACGGTGTGAAGAACGGTTCACAGTCGGCGAACTTTGTCTTCGTGAACAACATTGTAGTCGATATGCTAATTCCTCTTTCATATTCAGTGTAGCCCATTCGTGCATATTTTTATGTATAAACTTTGTCAATAAAAGGAGATCTAGTTAAGATCTAGTGTTGGTAATTCTGTTGAATAAAAGAAAAATACAGTTAGCAGCATCACCTTCCTGTCGGACGAAAATTTGATTTGCAAGATATTCCCCGAGTAGTACATTTAAATTAATCTGACAAATCAATAAGTTTAAATAAAAGAAACTATAAAGGGGAAGTAGGCGGGACGTGTTGGGAATGCACCTGGAAGGGCGGCCGAGGACGGAGTCTTAAGGGCGTGCCAGATAAGGAGATGTCAGAGTCGAACTAAACATTGACCCCTGCCTCACCACGCTTCCGGCATGGCCGTGCATCCGGCTGTCTTGTTAATTCTGCTAATACCCGGTTTGACACATGCCACTTCCGGCTTTCCGACTTCACCAGCCACATCTCCATTACCTCATCCACACACTACTTCTGGCAGTCCATTACTATGGAGTCTCCCAAAACTAAACTCTGGGCTAGTTCTATAGTAAAGTGGCAAATGGTCCGATTTGGGCCGTAAACTAAACACATATGATCAAAAATCTTTTTGTAAAGTAAAATCAAAATATTACTCATTTTATCAGGAGAGTTTAATAAAAATGTTCTTGAGCTCCTACTTCTAATTTTAATAAGTGAAATGCCGCTACTCAGTACACAGTTCCTTAATGCCATAAATCTACAGTATAATTAAGAATGTACTTTCTAAACAAGTACGATGAACCAGGAAAATCAGCATCAATGAATCTAGGAAACATCCGAATATCAGGAAGTGCCGAACTGCTCCCAGGAGAGACAGCAAATTAAAATTGAAAATAGATTTTAGGAATTTAGATATCAAAATAATCCATGCGTTGGCGAAAGTTATTTACGAATGAAGGAGCAAGGTTCTTGGGGCGGAAACTCTAACTCATTAATTTTTGAGAAAATCTAGTTTTATTGTCAGGCTGCCCAAGGATGTTCATTCTAAAGAGACTTCTAAGGGAGGAGCGTGGTCCGGATTGGGCTGATTAGAGTTCACCTGTGATGGCGCGCCCTTCAACAACCTAAAATTCTTCGCTCCTTCAACTTCCACCACTAAATTGAATGAACAAATTTGAAAGACTTCTTGTATCCGTCGGATAAATGAATAGCTTAAAGGGCTTCGGAAAACTTGGAAGTTTTCTTTAATTTTCCTGTTAAATGGGAATTATAATCACGACAGTAAAAGTGGGTGATGAGAGGTTGTCACCCAGGTGTTTTTATGGTAAGTGAACACACCCACACATCATTGATTACAACCAGCGGGTTGTAAAGATACACAGCTACTTGCTGCTAATGCAGACAATCACAGGTACAACCCGCACCTTGTCCTAATAAAAAGACGGAAACATAAAATTCAGTCGGAGGAAGCCGAAAATGGGACTTTGTTATTGAGGAAGAGGACTGAAAGAAGATTGTAAGAATAAATGAAATAGTAAAGTGGGAGGGAGGGCCATTGTGGCGACATGTTGAGAAGGCCAGAGCGGTGTTTATAGCCTAATTATTCCAAACAGGAAATAAAAAGGAGGTTGTGGTGGATGGAGGGTCCACCAGATGCAACAAGAGTGGTGAGTCCTGGCTGTCAGATTGGGCGGATGCCCCAACAATAAAACAAGATCTGTCAGCTCGTAATCTAGATTACTCTTCCAAAGAGTCCAAAGCGTAAAACAAGGAATGAAGTGTTGCAGCGCCGCTGACTTGTGTGAGTGTGCGAATATTATTTCAATTCTAATAAAATCGACAAAGTCGTTTTTTAGATTACAAAAAAACACTTAAATATAGAATGATAAGTCTAGCAAAACTTCCATTGTTACTTGAAAATGTATAAATATGGCAGATACGGCACATTCAAGGAGAGCTTCTCGAATCATCCGCCATTTTGTATATTTCAATTTTATTTAATAAAATTATAGTTGCCGTTAGTGGGCTTGCGACGGAACCTTAGCATTAGACAGGAAACAATGTTTGTGAATCACAAGCACATTCATCTTCAGAGGGCATCTCAAAACATTCATTACCGGTGAAACCTCGATTTGAAAAGTTTGACACGATCTAAGTTCTTCCTGTTGCAAGGGAAAGTAAAAGAGAAAAGTGGTGAGAAAGCAATACAAGTTTCTCCAGAGGTTACTGTAGAGGTTACAATCTAATCTACAAGTTTTCTCCTCTGCGAAGAATAGGCAGCGCAGAGCGGAGCGGGGGAGAACACAGAATTTTACTGAAAGTTTTCCCCAACTGTGATGGGGGCCACCGGTTTAGTAGTAACTTTGATAAGGTTGGAGATAATGTGGCAATAATCTGGGAGCTCTACTGGAGTCCGCAGAGATTTTCGCAAATAATTTTGTATTCTAGAGGAACGTAGCTAATAAAATTTGTTGGATTGGTGTAGCCAACTTGGAAGCGTAGTTCGTAGAAACCATTATTTTTTTTTTAACTCGAGTAGCTCTTTAAGCGTTCATTTCAGTAGAAATCTCAAAATTGAAATACGCATGATCCACTTTCCAGGGACAACAGAGAGAATCTCAAAATTGAAATACGCATGATCCACTTTCCAGGGACAACAGAGAGAATCTCAAAATTGAAATACGCATGATCCACTTTCCAGGGACAACAGAGAGAATCTCAAAATTGAAATACGCATGATCCACTTTCCAGGGACAACAGAGAGAATCTCAAAATTTTACAATTCAATTTTAATAATTAAATTTTACTCAAGTTCTAATAAGACGATAGCGGTTTTCGTTACCTACTTGCTGGTATAAGCCTTAGGAAATATCTAAGCGATTTGGAAAATGAACCGTTTTTAGGCTAGAAATTATAGGGAGTATTGGCTTTGGTGTTTCAAAGCAGGGTGTAAATGTCACTTCCGAAATCGATCAAGCAGAAAAGAAGGAAACTTGCTAGGGCTCTAAAAGAGCAGCACGAAAGTCCTCCATTCTGCCAGCCCTTAGCAGTCGATAACGCCAAAAATGCTGCAGCCAAGTCGGCTTGACCCATAAATTGCCCAAACTCTTTAAAACCCGCAAGCTGCACCCAGCTGATTTGAAATGTTCTTCGAAATGTTAATCATTTTGTTCCATATACAAGAATATTGGATTTTATTAAAAGCAATAACATGATTTATTTCGAAACAAGTAAATCGCTAGAAATGACTTTTCGATGCGGGCACATCCAGTATGGCTGTCAAAGAGAACAATCTATGTGCAAGCACATTGCTTCAAATCCACAAAGGAGGAACTAAAAGAGGAGACTTAGCTTTCCTATTGCTGCAATCCCACACTTCACTGGTTCCAACCGAGCTCCTGGCTGACATGTTATTCCTGCTACGTTTATGTTTTGTTCTAGCATTGTTATGTAACAGAGGAGACAGATGCTACACTAGAAATAGTATTGACATGTTGATATAAATCATAAAAACACCGACAGCTACAGCGACTACCCTCCGGAGCTAGTAGTTAAAAAAAACAAACAGACAAAAACAGAAACAAAAAAAAAAGCAAAAAAACCCGAGATGAGTTGGTCAGATGGATATAGACGTGGAGATAAAGTGGTAACACTGACTGAGGTAGGTTACCTGCGATAATAAACTGTTACCTGAGCAGGGCAGGTTGTCCAGAGTGGGCAGAAAGCTGTTCTCTGACACTGCTAACTAGATAAACGCTGCTCTACTGAACTTACACACACATACTCGCACACAGGTATAGATGACACACTTGAATGGTTCCATTCAATATGTCAACAACAACCCCCTCTCCCCACCACCAACGTCCTGTCATCTGTTACGTCTCTGGTTCTCTTTTTTAAACTTTTTACATTAAATACTCCGCGCAACATTATGCCAACATGGAGAGACATGGGTCTCGGCCAGTGACATGGAACTCGAGTGAGGTTAATCGCAATCTCATTCGTCATGTTCATCTTTCATTCACCAGATGACGTGCAATTAACAATAATCTGGTTTGATAAAGATTTCCTTTTATTACCATTTACAAATCTCAAATTATTTTTTAAATTAAATTCGTAGAATGAGCTCTTTGAGAGGTGGATTTTGGACGTTGAGTATTCACCGGCAAAAAAAACAAGCTTGCTGCTGGACGGATCCAGGACGCTGTTTGGTGGGCGAGAGGACAATTTCTTAATCTTGATGAGGGACTCTGTGGGCACTCTCGGTTGACGGATTTTCTTCGCTAGCGAACTGTCAGTTGTTCTAGAGTACTCAACCGAAATAGTAGTAAAGTAAAGTAATCGCCTATTTTTTCAGGCGAGGCTTAACGTCCAACTACCAATTAGGTGTCCTGGACGGAGGCGACTAGCAAACATACTTTACTGTAAATTTCTCATTATTAACCATTAAATAAAAGCCAAGGCCTAAGACCGGGAATGGAACCCAGTACCACAATACATATTAGCTTCGCAGGTCTCGAACTCAAACGAAATAAATACTGCTTTTAGTTAGAGTTTCACATGCACTGTCCATCTTCTAAGCAAAAATACTTTGGACTCAGAGGACCCTATCACGAGTATTTCGATGTCGCAAATTTGACTCGATGGTTATTTTTTTTCTCGCATAATGAGAAAAAATAAAGTGTTCAGCTGCTACGATTGTTTACTGCGAACAGAACGGGAGTTGAAACTGATTCACCATGATCTACAGCCAGGCTAAGCACTTGATTTCAACAATAAAAGTTTGCTTTCAAGTAATGATGCTGAAGAGCTTGTATTCATGTATTGGTTGAAGATGAATTGGCGGAAGTAGATGTGGTGAGTGGAGGGTCAGTCGGGCGGTTAGCCCTTAGAATCCGGAAAGGAATGAGATGCTGGCGGAAGTTGCTTTGAGTGGAGATCTGTGTCCATTAGAAGGCCAGTGACTGCCTAGGCGTTCGCCCAGTCTCTCCAGATCAATAAGTTGCACGAGTGTGGCAAGCATTGCGGACTTTCCTGATGAAGTATTCAATGTGCGAATGTTTCTATAACAGGAAATAGATCTGGAGTGATCCACTCACACGACTTCCTCTTGGCAATTTCTAGGAAATAGGAACTTCTTCTAAAGATAATTGAATTCAATATTTCATACAGTTTCACCTCATTAAAATGATACAACGAGACGTCACAGCTGTACTCTGCACCAATCAGAACTCCTTGAGAGTAAGTTACTGAGTGCTAGTGAGAGATAGCCTAGCAGTATGTCCCACTTGGGACGAAACCTTCCGCAAGAGAATTTGAACTCATCAATATTGAAGCTGTGTTAATCCTTTAAAGGAAAACCGCTACACTCACACCTAAAAGCCAGGCTTAAATAAGTTTCTAGGCAAGTTTCAATCTACAAGCACGTATGGTTTAAATAGAATCATTGAAACCATTTTCGAAAAGTGGCTGAAGGCTCAATAATCTATTCATTTTGGTTAGTTTCAGATTTGGCAGTTTGTCAGCTAAGCTTGATGTTTCCGGTTTGTTAGTTCCGTGGCGAATTTCCCAAGTGGTGTTTTACCTGAAATATCCGATGTGAGATTTTTGTTAAGGTAGAAAAAGTGGTTTTCAGTCTCTCGGACGGTCAGTCGGTAGTTCTGGTGCGACTAAAATATAGAAGTAATAAAGAAAGCGAAAACTATAATTGGATAATGAGCATAATGTAATGTAAGGGTTTTTTTTTGTTTATTCTTGAATTTTAAACTTCATAAAGGGGGCGCTAAAATATATTTTGCACCCAGGAATCTTTTGCTCTTGCTTAATCAACGAGCACCCGAACGGGCCAATTAACTGAGACTTCATAACTGGGTATATTTAAATGTATATTAGTCCCAGTTTTCTCAGGAGTTTGGGAACAAAGTTGGGATGTAGCATATCATCCTCTGGACTCCAATATCGTAAAAGTTATGCAGCTGGGTTTATCTAACTGAGACTGACTCAGTACGATTTGTGTGTGTGTGTGTGTGTGTGTGTGTGACAAAATTAATTATTAGCTGAGAGAGAGATGTACTTCACGAGATAAAGGATTGTCGGCGCACTGTTGGCTCAGGGTGACCTTTTAGAGACATCTGCTTCCTGAGCAAGATTAGCCTGCGAAATGCAGACCGTCCTACACCGCACATTCCATCTCTCCCACTGTGAACTTATTAATTTCCAGAGTAAAACTAACATCTAAATAGAACTCGTCTTACTAATGACTTCTGCGCAGAGCTGGTCCGCAAGAAGGATGAGCGTGTGAGAGGTGGGTCTCGCACCAGTACCATCGCAATCTTCCAGCAAGATGTAAAGTCAGCTCGACCAGATTGGTCTGGCTAGAATTACTCTGCAGATAATCACAAGATTGTACTCGCTAACCCCGGAACGAAATATCAATACTAGTGTGCTGGTGTATGATCAGCTATTCCCAAAATGTGAAATCTCGACTTTCGCTTGGACTAGATATTGTTGCCGCAGCGAGAGAACATCCACCGGAATCTAGCATTACGCTAGAAAGGCAGCGGTCGACCTGACTAAGTACACACAATGTACCCATGGCGATTTAAACTTCTAAATGAAACGCTCTCCCAGGGAGAGGACTTCGGGGAAATAGGGGATAGCCAGGGTTTCCTCTGAAGTATTATTTGAATGTTATTAATGGTTTTGACCCCTACAAGGTTAAAGTAAGGTTAAATGTGTTCTTAAAATTTGAATTTAGAAGAAATCCCCTAAAAACTACCGGAAGTACGTCATTAACTAACGAAAATTTCTGATAAATTTTCTCTTAAATTTCTTTTTTTTTATCAAAGATTTCTATTTGGTTAATGTTTCTTGTAAAATTAGTTTTGACCATTTTGAGTCGTTGAATTGTTTCTAAAAGGTGAGGACCAAAACAGAATTTCTAAAATTTCTTTAATGATTGTTCGATTCATTTTATTCTCGGCCAATCAGGAAATCGGCTGTGGACCGGACAGATTGACAGGATGTCACACGAACTCTCCTCTATTGGAACTCCACTTGATGTACCTCCATTTCCAACGTTCATCGTAAATTTAACTTAGATAATATTACGCTTAAGATTGTACTTCTTCACAAAATAAATTAGAATTTAGTCTCTGTAGGCTTTGGTTATCACTTCGAGAAAGCCTCTAAAAAGTAAAGTGTTAGCGGGTTGATTAAACGAAAAAAAATTCACAAATCTGCAACTACCTAACGTTCTTTCATACTTCATTGATATCATTTCAACCTCTTTAAAATCTTCCAACAAGTTTATGGATTTTATTTAAATTTGTTTCTGATTTTTCCTCCTTTTTATAAACTGTTACTGAACTGCTTTTTATTGCTTTACTTGTACAAACTGCTTTTTATAAACTGATACTGTTTTTATAAACAGCTTTCTGAGTACTTTAACATTGGCCTGTCAACAATGTTTTCATGAATCCTTATTAAAATCAAATAAAAATCCATTGTGCTCAGGGAACATCCCTCCCTAAGTACTAGTGAAATAAAAACTCTATAGATGAAATAGTTTGGGAGAAAATGGGAGTTGAATTTTTCATAGTTTAAAACAAGTTTAAAAGTTAACCTCTTTCACAATGTGGTTATCAAAGAAATGGTTTCTTAGACGATATATATATTTTTTTATTGTGTACTTTACTTTATAGCCAAATATTTGGTCTCTGATAGATGCTGCAACTTTACCAGTCTGTGGGTGGAATGAAGGTGCACGTGCATTCTTGTTAAATACCACGTGTAATCATGACAAAGAGGTGACGTGGTGAGGCAGTACCACAATAACTTGCTTCGGGGCAGAACACATCACATTCTTGTGAGAACAGATTAAATCCATCAATGGTCAACAACACCCATCATTCAAATATCAAGAGATTAACATGTTGATCGGTTTCTTTGTGAAAAGGTGACCGGTCTCTTTATGTTCCGTTTTATGAAATCAGTGTGATAATTCTCCTGACATGCCCGGACATGATAGATTAACGTTCACTTCCTATTGCGGTGGTTAGCGAAGAGTTACCACGTGCAAGTCGCAATCTGAATCCAGAGGTCGGTGGATTGCAGGGCAAACAGTGCAGATTGTAGACACAACGTGCGCAAACTGGGCAGCAGTTCATCCGG
This sequence comes from Rhodnius prolixus, assembly GCF_049639745.1. Classification (NCBI taxonomy): domain Eukaryota; kingdom Metazoa; phylum Arthropoda; class Insecta; order Hemiptera; family Reduviidae; genus Rhodnius; species Rhodnius prolixus. Next base: position 385,244 of record NW_027411636.1, on the reverse strand, counting down.
GGGCGAACTATTCTGTCCGATACTTATACAACAATATTACGGCACGTACTTATTATTTACTTACGTGTCTTCTACTCGCCGACCCTCTAATCCGCCGGCTGTTGATCAAATAAAGTGTTTCTAGGTTCTTAAAAGCTAACCTGTTTCTTGCACTCTATACTATTCAATACTAAACATGGGGAGCGATGCCGGAATATCTGAGTACGTGAACGCAATGAGCGGCCATTTTGGTTGATTTTCGATTGAGGCTAAGATTGATAAGAACGGTTTGAAACCGAGACAGGATGGAAGTGGACGAGTATCTTGAGATTTGCCAGTTTACTACCGCAGGAACATCAACATCGCAACGCAGGCAGAGGCGCATTATGCGTCAAAGATGCTCTAAGCCAGCTCATCTTTTCTGCTCTAAATGCAACTGAGGCAGATTTAGGCGTAACAAGTGACCCATTTTTTATTTATGTTTTACGATTCAATGTGTTGAACTGATGACGTACATGTTCGTTACAAAATGAAGGTTGCAAATTCGTTGAGCGGCACTCACATACGGAATAGAGAAGGTTATGTGGAAGAGAATCTTGTTATCAAGGTACGTAATAAGAGACTATTGTGTGGGCTTATTGTTGCTGAGTGGGTTCATAAACTCGCCTGCGATAACCACTATCTCCGGATGTAGAGCAGAGAGCACAGAATGAGACCCTCACAAATTGGCGACAGGAACAAGCCGTATTGAACTGGACATTTGTATCACCCGCCATTGTCTTTGAACTCTTCTCCGGCAGTGAAAAAGTTCCGTTTTGCAACATCAATTTTTGTTCAAACGTACATCAATACCGTGGCATCGGCGTCATGTTTACCCACTTTGAGGAGTTCCTCGAGAATTAGTAGCCTTCAGTTGAAGTTCTAAATCGATGTTTGCTCAATTTATATTAAATTTTATGAACCAAACCGGTATGTGTTTAAGAAAAATAGGTGTTCTGATCCAGCTCTACATGAGCTTTCACACTAGTAATGTCATAATACCGTCAGCGAGTTCAAGTAGTGCCCCATTGGATGACCTGCAATCACTTGAGGATCTACTGCATAAACAAGAGATCTTGGCTTTACGTTCGGCCTGCAAATATAAAATCTAAGAGCGCCCCCCCATCAATGAGATAAGGTTATAAAGAGAATAATGAATACAGTCACCATGTGATTTAGATTAATATCGTGGCGCACTCCGGAGTTTGCATGTTTAGATAATAAGATATGGGAAGAAGAAAGATATTTTATAGTATGGAGGCCAGTTAGGGGGTTGGGACAAGGGTTTTCATTAAGGGCAGCCATAAAGGTGACATCAGACGAGCCGCTCGCAGTCAAAGACAGTCAGTCTCTACGCCATGTCTTCTTCTTTCTCTTAGTAGTTGTGCGAAGCCCTCTTTATCTACACACACTTACTTTCTGCTTTAATATAACCCACAGAGTGGAATATCCCATCAACTTGGGTGACACTTTTTCAAATTTAATAAATACCTGGTGCCTCTACTGCGCCGGATATAACCTCCCATGACTGCTAATTACTCTGACAGGTTATTTCCTCCATATACAACAAATTAAATATCTGGCAGCTAAAATAAACCCAAGGCTTTCTACTCTTAGCAAATCAAAATTAATTTGTTCATAGCTAAAAAAATGAAGGTACCAGGGATAGGTACACTTCCGCTCCTTGCAATGTCACCAGGAGTCTTTGAATCGGGGAGTAAAACATATTTTTAGGCCACAAGTTGGCCAATTGTTGGTTCTCGACTTTGACAAGGTACTAGACAAGTTTGTCGGCCCCCACTGCGTGACGAGTTGATTCACCACCACAGCTGGTCCCGCTGAACGACGGCGTTTTATGACATTTGAACATAAGAATAATCACTTTCTTAATTTGTTGATGAATATGAAGTTTCGGAATCAAGTTTTTACTTTAGTCTAATTATGGCAATTTAAATTCAAAATTAAATTTAAGAATAACTGTAGCAATAATGTAGAGCTAGTAACTTAATTCAAATTGAGATATACGTTTCAATGCTACAGCAAAATCGTTGTGATTGGCTCGGTTGTCACACAAAAAAACATCCGGCTAAATAACATGTTTCTGGGTATTTAGGGGACCTTGGGAAGTTTCCCAATATTAACAAGGAAAGTTACCATGGAAACTAGGATTGGTAATAAAATACTAAAGCTAAGACTAGTATAAAACAAAGTAAAGTATTAACTAATTTTTCAGTGCGGCCATTACGTCTAAGTACCTAATTAGGCTTTGTGGACGGAGAGAACTACCAAACATACTTTGTGTAATAAATTTCTCATTTCATGGAGTAAAAATCCAAAGCCTAGACGTGGTATCACAATCCATCTTAACTTTGTGGGCCTCGCCTCTAACCGTTCAACTATTGTGGCACCTTCAAACTAAGTCTAAAGGTTACAAATCGTAAAGTTGGTAGCTGTATTTTAAGCCCGATTAAAAAATATTCATAACTTTACTTAGCAAATAATTACCTTCTCTCGCCGAGTTTAGGAGGAAACATTCACGGTAAGTGGCTCTGTGTACCCCGCTGAGCCAGGCTTTCCACTCGCACTTTTCTGATCTGCCTGAAGGTTAAGTTGGCTATAATGTTGTTTATATTTAATGTAATTTAAATTAATTTCTAATGTTAAATAATTTACATAACTTGTAATAGAATGTGATATTAATATTGATTAACTGAAAATCCTGAACATTTCGCCTAAATATTCAGCACATTTTGCTGAATAATAAATACTAACACACTTTTAGAAACCCTCAATTCCCTTAAGATTCAGTAGGTTTACTGTACTCGTACTCTCTGTATCACTAAGGGCATATCTCTTCGCCACACAGGGCGTACATATATGCATGCATATTAAGGGATCATGACTATCTTGCTACTTAAAGAAATTTACATAATTACAATGTAAAATTTATTTTTTTAAATAATTACTTTGGTACTTACTTCTCCTTCTTATTATTATTAAGGGGAAAACTGCGATCGCTTTTTATCTTCGATGTCAAAAAAACATCTGTGTCCAGGTTATCATGATTAGGGAATGTCTTGGGTGACTGGCATCGAAATATTTCAAGAAAAATCTGAAGTTGCACTTTGGAACTTTATGTATCGAACGGGTCTCACCAGCAAATGATATCTCCTCCCTAACTTAGCCAATACAATCCCCATAAGCTAGCTACTAACTTTGACAATAGATTTAAATCGGTGCACTGGTGTTTGTCACAACTGACTAGACCAGATTTTTCGTAAACTTTTTCTGCTAATTATATTTCATAGATATTACAGTATTGTATCAAATTCGCAACTCTGAGAGACTGGCACATTTCTTGTTTCTGCAGTGCTCGGCAATGAGGCACTGATTTTGCACAAGTGAACAGTTTATTTTGAAACATAAAATCGAAAAGAAACAAAATTAAACCAAATTTAATGTAAGATGGAAAATCTAGCGTGTGGTTTCCTCACATATTTCCTCTTTACCATGCGGTTCAGATGATGGATTATCCTTGGAACTTGGGGCTAGTAAGAGGCTGCTAACTTCATCTCAGTGAGTATCTTATAACTTTCAACCTGGAATAACTAACAATAATTACTAACAAATATTAACGCAGTTGCTAAAAGCGCACTCTAGAGAATAGCTTAGATAAATATTCATGGAAAAAAGAGTCAAAGGAAAATTAAGATCTGGAACAGTGAGTACACAATCTTTTTCGTACAAGGCGCCGATCTGTGAGAAGCTTATGAGAAGTCAGACTTTCAAAGTAACAAACTACGAAGTACTCTTTCGCCTTCCTTTGCCTTGGGGCCTTCAGATAGTCTGAAGAGCCACCTGACTATGGCGATCAAAGCTGCTAAGTCTCTCTGTTCCGAATAAGAACTTAGAAGAGCAACAAGGAGTAACTGCTGTATTCCCCTTCTTCTCCTCACACTGTCTATGATATGTTTGGCCAAGTCGGGGCTAGCTGGGAGCGTTTTCCTCTAAAATTTATGCAGGTTTTGTTTGAACTTCCGTTAGGGAGTTTTATGTTTTAGCCGAGCGCCCTCATCGCCCGCAAATTTGCAGAAATTGCCACCATTATTACTGACCATTATCCTTAGCAAATTAGTTAGCTGGCTTAATTAAAAAACTAAACAAAGAACTGGCTGCAGGGGCGATGGAGAATATGATGGTCGTCACTGAGCTCTTTGTTCGGGTGTCTCGCTCATTAAAAAGAAGAAACAACTACACTGGGTCCGCCGGGAGGCACCCCTCTTTGGGAACGCCATAATTACGCGACAGCGCCTTCTGCAGCTCGCATTGTGTACTTTACTCCGCCCGCTGTCCGCTCACACAATGCCTTAATTACTTTAAAACAACTGTTTTTATTGATATTAAATAAACCTGATCGATTTGTTCAGAAAAGTTCGATTAATCATGTTGATCGCCACCAGGCAGACAATTCCCGCTCCTCCCTGACTTCTGGAACAAATCCCTCACAGTCGTAAAAAAAATATTTTTTTTTTGGTGTCCAAGTACTTTTACTAATCGATCTATAAGTTTATCCACTGTAATAAATTGCAGCAAGTTGAATTCGATGTTTGCTTAGCTAAACCACGACAGACGAGATTTTCTATTTTCCAAACAATTGTTGGAAAAACTTCCCCACGCTTTTCTCTATACATTCTCTTAGATTTATGCAGCTTTGTTAGTTTAGAGCAGGAATTTAGGCTTGCCTCCAACGTTTCCTTTCAGCGTAATTACGGTTCTACTAACTGCAGATCGTTAGTAACGATCAAGTAAGTTTCTGAAGTTTATAGTTTGAAGAGATGTGCATCTGGGAATCTGGAGAGATCTAGGAGGGGAAAGTAGAGTTCGCATATCCTTCTCCCCCGTCTACTTCTGTACTGAGTTTAGAAACTATGTATTTCAAGGTAATAAATAAAAAACAATTACAAGGGTGGTATTAGAATTATTATTTTACCCATTACTACGATATGGGTACGGACATAAATATTATTTGGTGGCTGCTAGAGGCGGCATGCGGGGGAGGCCCAAACTCTGCGAACTGCCGCCAAGTTAAACAACTCCAAAAAAGACTCTGTAGAGGTGAGAAAAGAAGCGCATGCAACTGTGCTTTTAACGAACTCTGCTGGAGAAGTGCAAACAGGCGCTGTTGGCCACAATACTGCAGTTTTACCACTGCACAGGTTGGCGATAATGCATCCGCTATGCACAACCCATTATCCGCTTGCTTAGAGCCGCCTGCAGTCTTCCTTCTGTACATTTTCACTGAATGCACTCACAATCTGTGACTAACTATAAAATGTCCTACTCTTTCTTACAGCTCTCCTTGAAACTTTGCTGCTCTGGGAGTTCACGGCAAGTATTCTACCAGTCGATATTGATATTTATCGACTACATTTTTTATAGTTTAAAAACTAAACTCGATGTGAGCCCACCCACTAGATTTTCCTGGTTCTAACGCTTACATTGTCTTCAACTCAGAATTCCTGCAAACTGTTACTACCTACCGTCCTTAAACATTTTGTCTGCATTGACCCGTTTGAGAAAAGTGCACCCCGACCCCTTCCCCAGTATTGCCTTTAAAGGATGTTGATAGCAGTCACAGTACTGTGTGCTCTGACAGTCTTCGGCCAAGATGGTTGTCTTAAGCCTCTCTTTATATTTATAGTAAATTGTTTTACCATCATGAATAACATGAAAATTATTGTATTTTTTGTAGAAAATTAATTTAATAAGAGGCTGTGTTATATTATTAGAATTATGAGAATATTTAATCAATTTATTGTCAAGTTTTAAAGATTGATTTATGTGATTAAACGTCGATGGCCTTGCGATTATCTGATTGCATGATAAAAAAGGGCATCTTTCTCGAATTCACTTCAACGGCATCCTGTGTTAGTCGACTCATCGTTGGATGGCCCTCATTCAATTCCTTCAATTGATTTTGTTTGTTCATTATACTGTGATCATATTTACTTGTTGCCAATAGGCAGTTGTAAATTAGATAAAGAGAGTTAATAAAAAAACGTGATTAATGTTTGAAATTTGGAGTAAATCTAGAAATGTATAATAGGATCGTTGAGACCTGTGAAAGTCGAGTGCGGGTGGTCACCAGTTAGTTTTTTTCAATTAATTTGTGAAAGCACCACAATTATTATTTTGAACATATTGTATTTTAAGATAATGTCAAATAATGGTTCCCGTTCTTGCGGGATATCTCCTGCATGAATTTTATATCTGCGCGATAAAAGCCGAGACTGATTTTCAGCGCCGATTTATTGCTGTGAAAGAAGCTTGAGGCAGAAACGAACAAACTAATCAGAAGAGATAATGTCAGCCTTAGATGGACTTGACTCACCCTAAATCCAGCTTTACAGACGCCAACTGTTTGCATGGACAAAGTGCTTAAAAAAAATAATTTTGTCTCAACTATAATAATTCGCAGTCTTTCACTGTAAGCCAGAAACTTATTAAAATGTTAGTGAGTTAGACTAGCTATGAGTGTTATTGAGTATTATTATATGAGTAACAGGTAAGGTGATTTTGAGATCACAGTCTTGACACTCACCAACAGCAAGAGTGCGCGATATATAACTACAAAAATTAACAAGTTACAGAAGTAATTTCTGCCGCAGCAAATAGTGGCATCGTGTTTATAGTATCGTTCAATAAAGTTCTTTTTGTAAATACCTGGAAAGTTTATCTAGATGGAGGGCTAACGTTTCGCTCCAAAAACAAAAATGAGATAAGTCTGAGTGGGGCGCTTACTGGAAGTTAACCCGGTATGCAAATGGGGAATTAGAAGTGGAGGCGGAAGCACTGCCCCACTGGAGGTTATATAAGACGGCGGCCCAACCACTTGTTCAACAATGAAACCTCCTCCAACTTTTATCTGAAATATTTTTTTAGTAGAATTAGTGAAGGGGGGCCGCTTCAGTGGTTTCTTCAGTAAAGTGTCGATTCAGCGTTATTTACGGCCACATAACGAATATGGCTAATGGACTAACGAATATGGCAATTTACTCCTTCGAATTTGGAAGTTATTTCCGTAAACTAAATAAGAAGTAGCGAAAACTCCCAGTCTGCGGAAAATCCGCAAGGGGCCATGTTGCTATAGAACATTTCTTTCGCTTTGTGAAGACAGAACGGCGAACTCACCCTACAGAGAATTTGCTCGGTTCTTTAGTGGAGTTGGTTGTAATCTGTTGGCAGATTTGAGTTGAATATGAAGAGCTGCTCAAGCTACACAAATGGATGTAGGTGCTTGGTTGGAAAATGAAAAATGGAGCAACAATTCATCTGCCTACAAGTGGGAGGTCTGACGGCAATGACAAGTTGATCCCGCTAGGCACAGTCTTCGACTTCGTACCTCCCAGCTGGATTTGCATCAGGACATTATTCTGACATTCAAACTATAATCTTTGCCTCATGAACTATAACACCCTTCACAGTACTTGGGGTTAACATAACTGATATGAAGGACAGTTTCTGTGGAATATGTGAGTTACGCAGACAGCAGAGTTGGGATAGAAAAGATCAATAATCTTAATAAACATAATAATCTAATTGAAAAGATAAGAAACCTGGCGAACAGCCTCTGTTCTGAGAAGTTAGATTTCTCTGAGTGCAATCACACAAAGGCTTGCAGCTAACCTGGAGACAGTCTGGACCATAGAATTCTCAAGATTTAAATCTTAAAAAAAAAGAACTGTCTTTTAACATCTGTAAATGATTAATTTAAATGTTATTTTACGTATTTATAAAAAAAGTAGTTTTAATTTCCTTTTTATCAGATAGATTTAGTTTATAGAGCGAATGTGCAGCTAAATCTATTGGGGTTTATTTAGTTGAAGGTTTCAGATATTAAAGTAATATGAATTAAGGCGCTAATGTCCCCAGTGATGGACAAGAAAACAAAATTATGGACCATGTATCAATAAATTCTTTGGCAATGATGGGTGGGGGGGTGGAATAGCCAACACACACATACTATGTGCACAATAAAAGTAATTATATTATAGAGGCAGCGAAAGAGTTGGTGGGGCGGTGATTACAAGGGGCAGTAATGTAGCGAACCGTTCCTAATCTCGTTAGCCGCCTCCGGCCACCGCCTTTAAGTACTTTTATTTTACCGCCCTATCGGCCCTCGGATAACCCTTCACACTTCTAGACACGGCACTTCATTCAGGAGTAGCTGCCTTATTCGAACATCACCGAATGCAGCCTTACCTCTTAATTTTCAAAACGGACATTAAAACTACGTCCAACGACTCTTCTAAGCGACTTTGAGAGCTCACCTTGCTTATTAGAAGAGAAGGAAAGCTCACAGAAACAAAATTGGCCATTACTTCCAGAAACGAGGCACTGAAAGCTTCTGCCCCCTTGTTTCAAATTTCAGTATCTACATCTTAAATTAAAATTATCCAAGACGTTTTTGCATTGTGTAAGCAAATTAGAGATTTTCTCATGGACCGACTGTTTATCTTTCACATCGCTATGGCGTCGTTTCTAACCTCTCTGTATTTTCAATACAGGAAAAGAGAAAAATATAATACGTGGTTAGAATTTCGCCAAATTTCAAGGACAGCATAATAATGTCACAATACAAAATAATTGTCAAATGGCACATTTTACTGAACATTTTGGTAGAATTTTCATTGAAATCTGAATAACTGGAAGTGAGATATAAAGGATTGAAATTAGGATAGAAGTGAAATCATCCAAACTTTCAACTCTAATATCTCAAAAATTTCCAGAATTTGTCTCTAATGTTTGGTTTACTCGTGTTGATTGCTTTAGTAGGGATGAAGAGAGTTGATTATAGCCGCGTGAAAAGTTATGGTTTAATAGTTAGACTAGACTAGACTAGTCAAGGTTGTAAACGCCCTTCTATTTGCTGGTTGGTCAGTGAATCCTGGATAGGCTGTAAGAAGTGTAAAATTACCTTTTGGTAAAAAGAATTAGTCTGGACACTTATTCTTATAGTCTGGCATCGAATCCACCTGAACTTGGTGATCCAAGGCACTAATATTTCAGCTATTGTGGCATTAGCGCAATATCAAGTAACCAATGGAAAATGCGCTCAATGTGTCTAATCTGCAAGACAATCATTAAATCGTAGAATTTGAAAATAAATTTCCGATTGGATACGCACAATGAATGTGAGTGTATTTGGATTAATTAAAGAGAGTAAGAGATAGCTTGGTGGGTTACGGCGCCCTTTATATTGGCAGCACTGTTTGGCTTCCTATTGTCAACACTGCTCCGTACATTCATCTCTTTCTGCCTGAGGAAATAAGTCTGGTTCGTCTCAAATAACAAAACTTAGCCTCGTCCAACCAAATCGAATTACTAGATCGTGGCGTGGATTACCATTCAATGGTCCAATTTTTAATTCAATGATTTTAAATTCTGAAGTTCTCATTAAAACTGTTTCCGGTAGGACCAGTTGTATAAAGGGTTGATCGTCAAAATATGCACGAAAAAGCGTAACGTTGAAAAACATCCAACTTTAACAATTTTTTTCTCTTTTTCTATAAAAGATAAAATTCCCAAATTTTCTTTATAATATAGGGCAAATCCTACTTTATAACTGTATTTTTTTTGCAACAACACAGATTAAATAGATTTCGAGAAATAAGTTGCTGAAAATGAGCAAAAACGGCTTTTTCAAAAATTGTTCTTTATCTTGTTATCTTCCTTATAAACAACGTAGCGCCTAAATCCGATTTTCATGAATGAAGTGTCATTCGATTCGAAATTGTCCTACCGGACAGTTTTAATTTATCTCTGAAGTTTCAACGCTGCGTCTCATAAGAAGGGGAATTTGCCCTACGCAACTACAATGCTTAGTCCGATTTTAATAAAATTTAGCTCCAAGAAGTGGTTAAAGCATTCCTACGTGACTCTAAACTGATGCTCTTACATCTAATAAAAAAAAGTACTGCAATCGTTAAAATTATCTACTAGGGAACCGATGTGCGACAGTGAATTGTTATTCGATTAGATATCATATTTGGATATAACTTTTGAGATCTCGACGTCTCATCATTAAAAAAAGAGTTTAAGGCCCGCCTTATTAATCAATAACGACGATCAATTTCGATAAAATTTGCCAGGAAGAAATGGTTCGAGGTTTCCTGCGTGGGTATGTTCTGAGAAATCGCATTCCCAGATTACTGCAATAAATAAGGAGAATTGGTCTCAAAGTGTAGAATATGTTTTGTGATGCTGTTATTATTATAGTATAGTATTTATAGAATTGGACTGTTAAAAATAATCAAGGCGAACGCGTTAACTTAGTATAATCACATGAGGGACAACGATATAAAAAACCTAGGGAACTTCTGCTGTAATGTTTGTCTTGTGGTGGACAAGCTGTTCATAGGGTTGGGGCAGCCATCCAGCCTAGACTGGGTGCTAGGCCGGTGAACAGGGTAGCCACATACTAGTAGTGTTGCCAACCTTTTAGCCCAAATACACCTGCCCCTCCAACACTATGTGGCCGCCTTCCCGCTAAAAAATAAAGGAAATCCTTTCGTTTTATTTTGCCAATTAAGTGGCAGCCAAACAGACTTCCAGGCTGAATGGTGAAGCAATTAATTTAGGAAATTACTAAATCCAAAAATAAAGAGGCGATTAAAGAAGAATTTTAATTAAAAACGGTTGTGTCTGGGGGAGCGCCTTAATACCAAGAGAGCTAAATGCCTACAATTTTACTGATTTCGAATGTGTTGACTGGAGAAAATCGCACATCCAGTTATTGGTGCTTCTGATGATCTATCTGGCAGTGGCGAACTATCTGACACCTGGTTAAAGTAACAATTAGCTGCCACTATCAGCTGACTTGGTTCTCCGCTCCAGGTGATCCCGAACAGCACTCTACTGCTAATCTGCTAGCCAACCTTTTATCCAATTAATTTAAGTTTAAAAAATCTTTGTGAATGCTCCGGACGACTTTCTCATACTCCAGTGTTGAAAATCACCACTCGTGATAATTTTCCTCTAATCTGGCATTTCTTGTTTCTTTTAATCTTTAGATTTTGTTGAAAAAGAGGAGATTTCCCATTTTGAGTTTCTGAGTGAAGTTTGTGCATTTACCAAAACTTGAGAACAAAAAACAGCAGAGAGTATGTAATCTAGTTTTGGCTATGTCAGCTGTTTGACAGTCCTATAGCAAAAACTTACTGCTGGCAAAGTCGATCTTTATTTTGCTGGGATATAATTTTTAGGAGACTGTTAGGTTCAAGATAAACCAGTGTGTGGATTCACTGTGAGAGTTAGTAGGTTTTTGGGCTTCACTCAGGGACTAGGTCCTACGCCTTACGACAATCATCTGGAATAATTACCATAGAAGCCACTATATAAATTGTTTTTCTTAAGAAATTACCTTGTGAAAGGCTCTAAAGATTTAGTCAGACTGCGCGCAGAAAAATAAACATTTCATTGTAACATTTCCTTAGAAGGCCCCTTCCGTTACTATTCGGCGCGGAGGCATGATTACCTTTTCCATAGAGGTTTTATGAAAACCTTTTCTATATCATGAGGGAAATTCAACATGGAAAGTCGCTCGATGGTTGTACTTCCTCTTACAGGGAGAAAGAGTCAATGTTTGCCAGCTGATACTGATTAAGGTATGGCATTAGGTGCTTTTTGCATCTAGTTGGCTGTGTTGGCAGTCATAATGCGTCATGTTGTGTTACGTCACTTTGATTGGTGTCTCCACCCGCTCCATCGTATCTCAACTTTTTCTGGAATAAATCAGCGCGGAAGGCTGCGAGATGGGAGAGCAAAGCCCCGCGTGCTCCTTAAGGTAAACATGATAAGTGCCTGTCTGAAGGCCCTCGGCTCATTCAGTTTGACGATTTGATTGGCTGAACGGTCTTTGGTACCCCTTCCTACCTTGCCAACTTTAACACATTCTTTCTGAGGATGGCCTCTTCGCTCTTCCATTGAGACTTCCGCAAGGCTACGAAAATCCTAACATTGCTGGCAGACACCTCTACTTCCTTTAGTCTGCCCAATGTGGGTTTTACACTACCTCAGTAAATTGCATTTCAAACTTTATTTCGGCGGGTTCTCCCCTGAGATCTGACAGACAACAGAATCCCTGTATCAGAACACCTTACAGATTTATTATTAAAACGAGTTTTCTTCAGCGCAACTTGAAAATCGAAAACTTTTATTTGACATATTTCTCCAGATAAATTTTATGTGGGGAGAGTGTTTATGGTTACCTTAAATGTAGTTTTGGAGGATGATCCATCTAACGAGCTTTATAGTTCTGCCATTTAAAAATGCCATTTAAGAACGAATCGCTTGAACTGACGTCATTTCCTTGAGATAGAATCACTCTAAACTTCTGAGGACTGACCAGTTTTTCTTCAAAATGTTTCTTAAATTTTATGGAGGAAGGCTTGCCACTAACGAGCCATTTCTGGACATTCTGTGGTTTTGCTACTTCTTAATAGTTAAGTTGTTAAAGATTACAATTAATTCGAAAACTTTTCGTCACTGATAACTGCAAGAACAACGCTATCAGGAAGTTGTGTGCGTGTTCCACACGATCAGATGTTTTGTTTTCATTTCATACGTTAAAATTATTGCATCCGAAATGAATTTAAAACGAGTGCAAAATTTATTTTGGGTTTTGTCAAAATTAAATTCAATGTCGTTGTTTGTAATTCTGTGAAAAAGTTGTACGGGATCGCCAACTTCTTCAAAAAGGGGAAGAGAAATAATAAAATGCACCCATCTGGAGGTAATTCAAACAGAAAACAGGAGGGAAATTTGAGAGAAACTGAAGGAACACGTGACACTGTATAGAAGAGGCAGGTCACGTGATGTAGCGGTCTCTGGTACACTCCCTATCTAATCTTTCAGTTTTAATTCTGACTCGGCGAGGGAAAAGAATTAAGACTGGAGCACGAGATTAAGTTCTGCTCCCAACGACCACCACCTCCACTAGGCCGTCAGAAAGCACATTTAGTAAGGGCGACTTTATCCTGTAAAAGAAGAAAATGACCTCGCGTTCTGGAGAAAGGCGTAGTACGCAGAGCCTGCTATTCCCTCAGCTCTCCTCTGAAATAAATCAATCCGGGAAATAAAAAACGGACTAATTCCGCGCTAACTCGACTCCGTGCTGCGTCCCATCGTGCTCCTGCGCCATAAATTTTAATTAAACGAATTACATTTATCATATACCTTCTCCCTTTGACCACACCAATGCTTAATATTACAAACTGCCGTCCGATGAATACAAGACTCTGCCTTTAGCATACACTAACGGCAGCCGTCATCCACTTCTTCTTTAATTTCATCGAATTTCCGTGGCAAATAAGCTGGGGTCCAGGCAAGTCTACCTCCCAGCAATACGTGATGGGCGATTTAACATCACATTCTTACAACCTCTAGAATTTTGGGAATTTATGGCAAACTAAAGGACTACGAAGCAGTGACACTAGGCAAAGTAACAAACGCCTTATTATTGTAAAGTATTGGATGAGTCAAGATAGAAGAAGGTACAATTTTAATCGTTCCCACGAATGAAATCGACTTGTTCTTCTCTTAATCTAAACAAAACTACTTCTGTTTTAAAAGAATCCAACATAAAATTTCGGTCTGCTGGTCCTGAGGGAACTCCACAATCTCCCACAGCACCAAAAATTAAAGTTTTGAAAAGATTCGCCAACTATTACTGCCAGGAACTCTACGGCCATATTTAAATTGAATACAACCATTTATCTTGGACTTCCCTAGAATCTAGAGCCTCATAATATTCTTTTGACTCTACATTCATCTTACCGGGAGGACAGAGATCGATTATGCGAGAAAATCAAACCGGAGAATTCTTCTTTACTAAATTGATGTTCAACTAAGATAGGCATGACATCAAAGAACGCGAAGCCAGCGGGAACCAATTTTCTTCCAGGTGTCAAGGTGGTCTAGTAGCAAGAGAATTCTGACGCCTCTGCTAATCCAGCCTGCCGACAGTCTGCTTATCTGTCCCGTCCCCAACCAGGAAAGAAGTAATGCCGCACAGGAGTAATGGGCTTACTTGGAATCTGCTTTTCCTTCCCAAACAGAACATGTTCCCGGTATAAGTTACAGGAAATCCGTTTTGAATCAAAATCTCCTCCATATAAAACTACCAATATGTATAGCATATATAACTCTGTTTTCTTAAGTTATGTCAGCCTTTCTCTCGAATGTATTTTTAGTTAGTCTCTCTTCACGAAGTCCTAAAATGAGGTTATCCAGTTTCTTGAGAAGCCATACATTAAGTTTGTAGATGTACCTGAATGGAATTAGTAAGACCCGTCTAAAGAAAGTGATTGGAATTGTTTGGAGGAAATGGCAGAAAAGTTTAAAATCGTTCGCAAAACTACCCTAAGAGGGCGGCGGGTCAAATTGGAAAAGCAACAAAGCGTCTTGATGAAGGAGTGCGTCCTGTCTCATGAGACTGGCCAAACAGCATTGGTGGTACATAGATCTAGTCTATATTGGTAGTATATAGATCTAGTCAAATCTAGTTCTATAGAAGATTGGTCACGCGAACTGTGGCAGCTGCGAAGAGAGGAAGTTGTAAGAGTCTTGAGTTCTCTTGAGGCGCCTTGTCCACATATTTTTTTGGTTTTTAGTTACTGGACTTCTTCACTTGATAGATGTTTAGTGTGGTCGAGCTCTACACTAGAGTAAGTGTTGCTGGTCTAGAGTTTGATCACACAATAGACTAATATTAGCAAGCTGGCCACTTATCGAAATATGAGGCACCGATACAGTGCTGCCGAGTACGCTGCCATTTTAACCATTCCCCCATGTTTGCACAGAAAAGGGGCGCTTTCTTGCTGCTGAAGGTTGCTTGAAAGCCTCGCTTCTTGACCCAAATGGCCCAATAGTGTTAGTGCTGATCGTAAGGGCTCAGTGTTGCCAACGTATAAAAACTCACCATAAAAAAAACTCAACCATAAAAGTTTGTTTTAATATTCACAGCCTGCGCCGGCTACACTGTCTTCTATGCAGCACTTAACGTGGGTTAAAATACATACCGTGCAACTATATGACGAACTCCGCCACCTAGAGCCCAATGTGGGCCCTTATCTTAGCTATGCGCTTAACTCATTCTGAAATAGCTCTAATCGCTATTTGATGAGATTACATTCTTAATTGCAAAAATCAGTGGAAGTAGCCAGAATTCACGTCTAGATCCTCCGGAAAAATGGTTTTTAATCTCAAATAGCCACTTACTAAGGCAGGGCTAGATGTTACTTACTAAGTCGTCCTTACTTCTAGTTATAAGCTCAAAAAATAAGGGGAAAAGTGGTAATTCTGGCCTAGGTTCACCAAACAAAGTGATTTAGTGCATGTGTACATGTTGCTCGCCGCTGCCTCGGTTCGAGTCGATGCAGCGAACACCAATACCACTTCTGCTTAGCAACAATCTTAACTGAAATTTCTGTTCAAACTTCTATTTTCCTTCCACTAAACAAACTTAGGCGGACTGGATGTACAATTGTAGATCTCGTTGGTACAGAGGTAATTGTCCAGCATCTAGTACTCCTCGCAAAACAATATCTTCTCCACGATTACAAAACCCTTCTTAAAATAAATACTTAATAAAAGAAATGTAAATTAATAACTCTTACATAACTAGAAAGTTGGACTAAAATCGAAATGTTAAGTCCAACTTTCTGTCTTTAATATCATTAATAATGTTGGCCGAATGATCAGCTGTCTTCAGCCACCGTTTATTGGAAATAAATCTTTTAATCAGACCCCCTTAAATAATTCTACAAACTACCACACTCTTCAGCCAATCGATTTTCATATCGGAATACAGTCTAATAAAATGAATTTCGACTTTAAATCGTACCGCATCGATAATGAAGCGATTACTTTCTACTTCTAATTCCATTAATGTTTTCAATCTTCTAGAAGGTTAGGTAATAAATGGTGATAGTTTCAATACATTTTATGGATTCAGATTAAAATTATAAACTCTTATCATTTACTAAGTTGAAGGTTGCTAATAATAGTAGATCTTAGATAGACGGAAGACAGGAGTTGGTTTGATTGACAAAACAATAAGCTATAGATCGACGGAATATGCGCCATTGTGAACCTTTCAAATATCCATGAATTTGCTTTCATGCAAGTTATTGATATCATACTAAAATTAGATATACATTTTACATAGATCTGTTTAGATGAATTTTACTTTACTTTTAATGATGTTATTTAAAAAAAAGAAAAAAAGAAGGTTTTATTTTACCAAAGAAATTTTCGTTGACCTCACTATCGTTGATTTTATCCGTCGACACACTTGTTTTCCTTGTTTCTGATGGTTCCGAACTTCCAATCCATCATCATTTAGTGATTTATCAGTAATTACAAGGGAAAATCATAACCAAAAACAAATCAACTTCTAATGATGGTTGAAAAACAGAAACAAGCAGAATTAAGGAAACACTGCTGGCTATTTTGGATAAATCAACGATATTATCCTACACTGCTGACCTAACCTCATTAATTAATCAAAATATTAATATGTGAGCAATTTGCCGAGATGTAAATCTTATTACTGTATCAATCATAAGTGTAATAATTTAATTAAGTAGATTAGATAAAACAATTTGAATGTTCCTTTGATATTACTCCTGTATTGCTAATAAAAAAAGGTAGGATATTCCTTTTCAGGTTATGGAATGAATAGAGAATATCTAAGGTGTAAATCAGCACCACTTGATGAAATCTTTTATCTTCCTTTTCATTTTAGTTTTAGAAAATGTAACTGCGATTAGAAGTGTTATTTCTCGGCACAGTTTCCTGTTCTATGTACACACTCATATCTAGGCCATTGTTAAACACATTTTGTTTTGTCGCAGTATTTGCAGTGGAAAATCAATTCCTAACATTTGAATGGATGGCAATCACAATGTTCTTGCAGACATAGAGATACCTCGGTGAAGCGGGGAGAAGGAAATAAGAAATGAGGTAAAGAAAGGGAGAGGATAAGGCGGCGAGATAAGAACGAACAGGATTATATGGAGCAGTCGGATTCAGATATCATTACGGGAACGAGTCGCAGAAATAGAAGCGACACGGCGCTAATGTAACCTCCATGGTAAGGTGCATCAAGTTCCGCCACCAGCTCAGCCTTCAGCAGCGTGCAGCTCATGTTTGAATATCCGGAAGATAGCGTCTTCTGTCCAGCATGATCGGTCTGCTGAGCCACCGTTACTTTATCAGAAATGCCTTCAGATTTTCTGTTTCGATAACATCGGCCATATTACCTGTCAGACCGGCCGAGAAAATAAAATAAAACTTAATAGTTTATTTTCAAAGTATAATCCGCGGTTACTAATCACTTTAACCCGTCTTCGAGCCAGGAATTCAATTCCTCTTTGGTAACACGGAGTTCTTTTGACACCAAAGAATTCAATGCCAAGGGTTGTCATTCCCCTCAACTATGGTACATGTTTACACCTACAAATAAGCCAAGGATCGGACAAGTGCTTGTGCAGAAGAGCAATGGGCTCGTAGGCTGAGAGTATGGCGATTTTGAAGGAAGTCTGACATAGTGTTGCACAATCAGGCGGTAGTAGAATTTATTTCTTTTCAACTGAAATTCGGCCAGAACAGCATGGAGGATATACCCTTAATTGTACTGAATAGAGTTCAGATGTGATTCTCGTTCGCCGGAAACCAAGTAAGAGAGCGCCAACAGTACACTCCCTACCCTCCTCGCACTTGTTCGGATATCAGCTTCCTTTAAAACCACTGCCCTAAGAGATTATGGACGCCTTGACTTTGCCTAGATCTCAAGGTCCATATCTCGATCTCGGGCAGTTTTAAGCTGATACTGCATGAATTTAAGAAGGTAGTCTAAGTTACCACCAACATTACGAATTTCTCAGCAGTAGAGCCATTTTTAGAATAACTTTAATTCACCCATTTTATTGTGCCTTAAATCAACTTAAATGACTTAGATGGTGGAAAGTGGACGACCAAAGTTCAACATCAATAATAGCTTTTAATAAACGCAGTACTTTTTAAAAATAAATTATTCTTATTACAGAATTATATAAATTAATAAATAATAAATTTTATTTAGTATTTTTTAGTTCACTTAATTTCCTCAAATTTCTTTCTTTAAAATTTCTGTACTTAAATGGGTGAAAGAAGAAGAGTGTCCAATTTATATTTCAGATCTCCTACTTCTTCTCCAACCAAAGAACTAGTAGAGGTCATCATGTTTTCAAGTATTTACTCCATTTCTAAATTAAAATTGCAAAAGTAGAATATCACTAGTCTTAAACTATTAAAACAAAGACCTGAATTGTAAAAACCGAACACATTGATAAGAGAAATAGTACCTGTTTTTTAATCAAGGTATAAAATCTTAATGAGGTAGGATAGTTAGCATGGATCTAATCTGATCGGAGGAGCGCAATCGCAGATCAGTATTTATTTAAAATTGAGCAAAGTGAGAGAGAGGTTCTGTAATGTAATTCTATAAAATTAAATCTAATAGGGGATGTCCAGGGACAGACAGAGCAGAAGAAACATCGCCAGCAGCCAGCAGCCTGTACCGCCCCCGCTTGGCATTCCTACTGGACTGATAACAATTATTCGGAGAAGGTTCGCCCATGAAATGATTGTTTCACTAAATCAAGGTGGAAGGTTCTCGGCCGGGGGCATAGTGATAACCGTTCCATCAATGATATGTTTTTATTCTGTTTGCACAGGTTGGTACTTCTGCTTTGAGTACACGCGCTGTGCGATAAATTGGTTGAAATTGCCGCAAGGACTGCAGACCATATCCATTTCAAATTGTTTTGGAATATTTCTTCATTCAATTGCAATATTCATTTAGAAGTTATTTATTTTGATTGAGATCGTCAACAACTGAGATCCTGGAGTCAGCTGCTGGTCTTTGGAAAGTGTTCCCTCGCAGCAGACACCATTGTACAAAAGCGACAGCTGTAGAGGCAAGAACAAGACAAAACAAACTTTCAAGGAAAACCTAATGATGGAAAATATTAATAAATACCAAGAAAACGGGGGAAAAATTATAACCATCGCAAAGTATCCGGACTGCCGTAAACAATAAATTATTTACACTTAATCTAACCTGCCGTTATTTGAAATCTGGAATTTGACCAGAATGTTAATTGTCTTCCATAAGTATACACGTAGAGAAAAATAGGAAGGCTCCATACCCTGTCTGTAGTCAACTCAGAAATTTGGTACTTACAAACATTGTCATCAGGAATATTGCAATGAATGGTACTTCGGAGGAAACCCTTCTCCACTTCTTTGGATCATCGCTTTTCTCGGAGAAAGAACTCATAGACCATCATGTTCCTCGTAGTTCATGTAGTACTTATTTTACAAGAAAGGGTTAAATTTCTTCTTAAAATTTCGAGTTTATAACATACATTTATTACACTTAATTGAAACATTTTTATAAAACTATTCGTTTTAGAGTTCTGAAGAATGATGCAGGGTAAGTTAAAAATGTATTTCTAAATTTCACTTAATAGCGCGTGTAATGTGAAACATATCCGAACTTTTCACAATCACACTTTCAAAAAGAAGTATAATTTACAAGTGTGATCAATTTTGGAAAGAGAATTTGGATGATTTTGGTAAGACCACAGACGTCGATGCACCAGAAAGAGGTGAGAAAAATACCCAAAAAGATTAAGACAATACAAATAAAAAGAAAACAATTTTAGTTAAGAAACGAATTTAGGTATTTAGACCTAATATTTAAGTCAGCCTCACTTTATTTAAGCATCATAAATCATTAGATGATTGGAAGATCAAATATTCATAGCATCTAATAATTGACTTGTAATATTGGCATCACTATATTTGATGACCCACAAACTTCACAGATGAAATATAATTTTTACTGCAATAGTGCACTAAGTGATGTATGCCATGGCATCGTTAACAGTACGTTAGTTAGGTTTTTTAGTTTTTTAAGGAGATCCGTTAGATAAGAGTGAAGTGCAACATCGGAGAGAATCACTGCCCAAAATTTCTTTGCTGGCACTCTGCACCAGTATATATAGCCAATATTAACCATATAAGGAATTCCTATCTAATGTCTAGAAAACATATTTCAAAATTAAGAGCTGAAATCTTTGGTATTAAAATAGAGTTTCTATTTGAAATCTTAAAAGTTTAAACGAATGACTTCATCAAGAAATGGAAATGTACTGCAACACGAACTAATACAAAGAATCGAACTTGAAAAACATATCCTAGTTGCATGGCCATCAGCAAAGAAGGGAAGTATATTACCGAGAGAAAAAGGGCGAAAAGACATGCAGACACGGGGCGCTAAGATTGGTAATTCTCGCCCAGATTGCTGCGATAACTGACCAACACTGGGCACAGCACTTTCCGGAATGGCACATCTTGATGTTTGTTACATGAATTTGTTTACTTCTGTAGTCCATGTTCTGCCCAGCAATTGGAATGAAGATTTGTGTCCGGTTACGGACAGAGTTTCTGCGACAAGGGAACGTCCTTTATAGAACGGTGGCCGGCAGTGCTTTAAAAAAGGCTGGACGCCAATTATTTTAGATTCGAATTACTCTAAATTAAAAAAAAAATTTTTTTGGTGCAAAGTTGGCCAAGCAAGAACAACACAAGTGGCAAGGAAAGGCTGTACACCGGAATATTTTGTTCAGCATCCTGGTCTACAATTGGATCAAAATTACAAGATCTAATCTTCTCTACATCTCTACCAAAACGTAACATCTCCTAATTGGGTCTAGAAGGAAAATGGTATTATATTTCTGAGGAGAAATACGAAATATGCAATTTAAAAAATGTTTAAAAGAAGGGAAGGGGGAAACAAATGCCAGAAGAACATTCAACAGAATATTTTAATTTCAAACAAAAAAGAAACGAACCAAATTTAGCAGCGGAAAAATTGAAAAGTTTGGAAAGCGCATTCATTAAGGGGGAGGAATTGAAGGAAAACATTTTTATTATTTTGGCGGCAGGAAACTACCTAACAGTCCGAATTTTCTATTGTTTCCAAGATTAATTATCTGGATTAATTTTCATTTTAAAACTGTTGAGTATAATGTTTCATTTAAAGATCACATTTCTTGAAATTTCTAAAGTGCAGTGGAATGGAGTTGGACGAAACTCAAAAGAAATCATACATCGAATGGAGCAACAAAACCTAAATCGACGTAGTAGAATATTTTGAATAAATAAAACTAAAATATCGAAGTATTTAATCAAATAATGAATTGTGCATTGCTTAGTGTAGGCCGAAGACAGCCGTCTGTTTGAATTCGTCATTGAGTGTTCGTCGTACGATGTTTGTCACTTCGCTAGTTTGTGAAGTGAAGAGGAGGCAGGTCGGGCTCTACAGACCCTCTGCCTCGACCTCACGGCTTCAACTGCTTCCTTGGGCTACTCTAGTCGACAATAGTTTTTTATTTTTTATTTTTTTTTATTTACTCATCATTTTCGTTTGATTTTATTTTTAGAAATTTTATTTTAAAAAAATCTTAAAACTAACGAAAGGTAATTAAAAATTTGAGTAAAAGTGGGAAGAAATAGAGGATTGTTGAGAGATGAGGATACAGTCTAAGTGAGAATATCGTGAGTACGAGTAAAACTGAAGGAGAGATATAAGAGCTGTACTCACCTGGAGTGGCTCAGGCTGGACAGGTTGTGAGCGAATGGAGGCGAGCTGCGAGCTGAGACGGCGAGTCTGCATGCGCCGCGCATTTCCACTACCCCCCCCCCCGCTAACTCCCCCCTACACCCTGCTCCCTCTGATAGGTTTCTCTGTGTAGCAGTGTTCGCGACCATTCACTGCCCTACCAATGCAAATATTGTCCTCTCAAACCCCAGTTATCTATCACACACTATCACATTAGGCCTCCTCACTGTATCACCCTTAGAAAAAAGTTGGTGGTACTATCGGCATGTGTTAGTAGTTCAAAACAATAATACTACCTGCTGGCTTCCTTTTACCTGTCTAACTTATACGTAGATGCAATGATCTGTGTACTCATAATTTTGTGTTACCGCTATTTAAGCAAAGAATATTTTTAAAACTGTTTTGTTAAAAATAAAAAATAGAGAAAAATGGCATCCGCTCAACTATCTACTGTTTAAATTTAATATTCCAGCTTGATAATATTGGTAAGGTTTTGGGCGGTTGTCGATATAGGAGGAGTAAATGAAGGCTGGGTTTGCAAGTGAGAGATCCCCGGTTCGAATCCTGTGTATGACTACTTTTTATTTGTTAGAAAAAAATGTTTTTAGTGAAGAAAGTACTTCCGTCCCCGTTCACGACACGTAATGGGTAGCTGAACGCTGAGCCCTCTCTGACTAAAAACACACAATTTGAAACAAACTACTTTTTCGAATTTGGTCAGCTGAAACGGATATTGGCGGTGAAAACCCAAAGTCTGCGGGATCGCCACCTTGGATACTTCAGCTCCAATAGAAGCGGAAGAAGTGTCCGTCCGAACTATCATTTTGGCAATGAGTAAACCTTCATTTTGGTAAAAGCTGTAACCATTTCCTCCATTCTTCTTTTGATGTCAGTTTGCCAAGTTTTCTTGTTTTTCTTGATCTTTCCCGCCGATGAACTTTATTATTAAAATGGAATCATACAATGGCTGAGGGCCTTATTAGTGATGCGAAATACTTTGGATCGTCTGGATTACGACGATTTTTGCCTGGGCAAAAATTTAAATATCTTCCGACAGAAACATCCCTTCTACATACCAGAAGGGTATTTTTTCTTTGACCCAAGTTCGAGAGGAAGGAGTAAGGTGAACACTCAAGAAGTTCCCAACCCTTCGTAGTTCTGGAATGGCGTTCAGTTAGCTACCTTGTGCAGTCCTAATTACTGAAGCAGCCCTAAATATGTATAAAGTAGAGCCTGGTAATAGCCCGCACGGTGGTAAGCCGAGGTAATAGCTTCAGGTAAATAATTCATGTTTGAAGGAGGGCCCTACGGATTGTGCTAAGAGAGCCCTTCTTAAACATTCATCGCAGTTTGATCCCCTTTACGACATTATGAAGACAGCTGGCGCTACCTACTTACCTGCAACGAAAGCTCATCCCTCCTCCCACAATGCATTCTCAAATATTCTCACTTATATATAAATATCTACGAGTATGTGAGAATCACTTATATAATATATATACTCGTATATTAATTACGTTATCTGTAGTAAGACGAAGTCGTGCCTGCAGATATTTCTTACACTATTTTGTTCTTTGTTTTATAAATGACCATTTTATTGTTATTTCCTATTTTTAAATAACGTATGTAGAGAGTGTCGTTGATTGCTGGTGAAAAGTAGAATTTTTGTAATTTGAAACGTTGGGAAAATTTTTTGAAGTGAATTAGCTGCGGTACAAATTGGCGATTTTCTTTTTTTCAAAAACAATCTTCCGTGAAGTTTAGGCGATCATTGCTAGATGTCAGAAAGAACTGCAACATTAAGAGCAAAAGGTGTGTGTAGTTTCGGTTATTTGGTTTGGTGGCTCGAGCTGTCATTGATGGCGTGAAGTGGCGTGGAAATCGAGAAAAGCAGTGCCTCCTTGATGGCACTAATTTCATCTTTTAATTAATACAAGTTAGTAGAGAGCTGGTGTAATTCAGTTTGCTTCCGACTACAGATTAAAAATGTAATGAAAAGAAAGTGAAGTAATGGAGGGGCGTTATCTAGAGGCTGTAAATGGCGAGCACCTGGCGGCTAAAGAACGTCACCTACGCACCACCACCATCCTGTCTTAATGGATAACAGCATAAGTAGCCACTCGGCAACCACTCTCAACGGCACACACTTGTTCCTCCTACAAACTGTATAGTCTCTTAAAAGGAAGATTTTAAAATAAACAGGGCGTAAAGTTGGCTCAGTTGTGCAGCGTTTTGCCCCCTGCAATAACACACTCCTCGGTCACGTGTTTCACTTGGCCTTGGAATATTCCACTTTTCATAAAAACTTTTACAAAAAGAAGTGATAACAGACTGGGCAACTGAAGCGCCCGTCACAGCGCTTCAATAGGCTTCATCTTACTAATTTCATTATATACTCACAAGAGATATTTCCTATTTAATAGCCTGTTTCCTTTCCCTAACTTTTTTTCAAAACTATGGATATAGGTTTTTCATTGGACAACTCAATCAGTGGTTGGGCTTGAAGCCCCCCTGACAAAACAGGCGATTACTTACTTCCGTTATTGTTCTTCAATTTGTCAATCAATTCCAACGCTTCGTTCTAGATTTCAGCTGTGAAATCCATGCTCATATTAGAATTTTCCTAGCGTATTCGTCGGAAAATATCTTCAGCTACGTGCGATTTATATTTCTCCCATAACTCTGTTGGAGATAATGGAGAGCAGGCGGTCAATATGATTGTACAAACTAAGCACGAATTTGATGTGGACGTGGATTTTTTACCTTTTTTCTGAATCTCTAGAAACAAAACCAACCGAACTAATGTGAATAATATACGCTCGTCCTAAAAATACAATGTTCGAAACCGAAATTGAGGAAATTCCATCAAAATTAATGATGATTTTGTATTTACCTTTATTTCTAAAGCAGTACTTGCGAGCCGGCCTATTGTGTATACATTGGCCTGTTTCTAACATTGTAGAAAAAGAAGAAGAATGTATTTGCTTTTTTAAAAATACAAGTAGTTATAAAAGCATGAGCTCAGCGCGTGAAACTAACACAAAACACGTGATAAACAGACAAACCAGCTCAAAACCAACAATAATTTTCTTTTCTTTCTATCATTAAATAGAATAAAAAAAAGAATAGATAAAAAATTATTAAACAGAATATTAAATCATTAAACAGATGAATAAACAAACCAGATCCTAACAAAATAATAAAATGTTTCTTCATATTTTACAATCACAATAAAAAACTAAATTAAATTTTACATGGAGTAACATAACATGGAGTAATTCCATAACATTAACTTGGGTACTTCTCGAAGATTTGCCAACAGTAGGTTAGAGTCCTACATTCTGCAAATTGAAACAAGAAAAATTGTGGGAATTGGAAGTGGAATATAACTGTAATGGCCAGTTTGAGAGGGAAATTCACTTGAAGAAATCTTAGGAATTTAGGCAACCAGAAACGCAACCAGCTGACAGCGGGCGGCTTTGCGTCACAGCGGGAATGATGTGCAGCTCCGCCGAGAGCTCTCCCTTCATTACTAGCGTACCCACTCCATTACCTGACCTAGAGCTCACTCAATTACCGACTTTAATTGCCTCGACGACACTTTTCCTAACCTCGTTCTAAGTGTCATTAGACCGCTCGCAGTTAACTCGGCAAGCCACCACCATCCATCCTCTTCACACCTCAATAATTACTTCAATTTGGCTTCATAACATTAAGCACTCCTTCTTCACACCAGAACGTTGATAAAAATGTGCGAAAGAACTCAGAATCCTCAAGTTTACTTTGTTCAAGAACTTCCGGTGGCAAAGCTTCAGAAATATTTGAACTTTCTGCCAATTTTCGTTATCTAGTTATCACACACACACACACACACACACACACACACACACACACACACACACACACACACACACACACACACACACACATACACATATACACACACACACACAAACAAACCAATTTGTAAATTCGCTTTTTCGGACTTCGAACAGGATGTTTCCGGTGAAATATCAAAATAGGAAGTCGGCACCATTGCCAATATCTCCTCGTATGAGGAAGTGAAAAATATAATTTGAACCCTCACAAGTCTTCCTTTTACCATATCAATAAAACTATTATTTTTTGAACTGCCTACTATATACTGTAGAATTTATGTACAACTGACGGGTACGTATTCGTTTCTATTCAGGATATCCTGCAGTAGTTACCTTACAAATCCGTTTCCAAAACAAAACTTGTTTAAACTTAATTTTAATAATTAGAACTTAATATTCGATCTGATTTTTAACTAAATGAACAACCTCTACTTCTTATGGAAATTACCTTTTCCTTTATTGTGAATCTTTCACTCAAAGTTCTAAGGCAGAATATTTCTAAAAAGTAAAGTAAAGTAATCGCCTATTTTTTCAGGCGGGGCTTAACGTCCATCTACCATTTACTAGGTGTCGTGGACGGAGACGAATAGCAAACGTACTTTACTATTTCTCATTTAACCATTAAATAAAATCCAAGGCCAAGACCGGGAATCGAACCCAGCAACACAATGCATATTATCTTTGCAGGTCTCGCCTCTTAACCAGCTCGGCTACCGTGGCGCCTATGGAATATTTCTATAATTGTTCCATTCCCTGGTTTATGTTGGACTGAGTTCGAGAATTTTCGCTTTGTTTCTATGGCAACTGCAATATTATGCAGTAATTTGAGAAACTTTGCAGTTATTTGAGGAACTTTGAAGTATTTTAATTTTTTTTTTTGTACTTTTCCTTTCAAAAAAGTAATTGGTAGTTTTGTTTTATCTTACTGCCTTTATGACTATTACTTTACTTTGTCTTCATCTTCAACATGTTCAGGGAAGATTCTAGACAGAGCAACATTATCTGCGATGAAAATCAACATGGACTGAGCTTTTTGACAACGTGCAAAATCGAGCCAAATATTTATTGTTATCTTACAGAACGTTTTACAATAAATAATCACTATATTACAACATTAGAAACAGAATATTTACTAAGCATTTGTTAATTAATATTCGTAACTTCACAAAATGAGATAGACAATAAGAGTAGGATAGATGTTCAATAATAAATAATTACTTTCCAATTAATTAAATCACATCAGTTCAGCCAATTGAAGTAATTGGATTGAGAGGGAAAAGCAATGCCAAACTGCTGACGACCACAATTTGGTTCAAGAAAACTGAATGTGCCCATTAAATTGGCACCTTTCTTGTATTCCTACATTCCAATGAAATTTCAAATCCGTCAGTTCTTTTCAGGATGATATCGCCTTGAAGTTTCCACTCCTTGGTTGCTTTGCCAGGTTTCACTTTGAATTTTCTTAAAATGTTTGCCAATAAAATTTTAAGTTTCAGCATAGCATATTTACGACCTGCAAATAAAATCAGTGTTTTTAAAGAAATGAAAAACTGTTAGGACCATCTTGGCCTTCATGGACGAAGTAGAGAAACTGATTTGGCGCAAGCTTCATTTTGTGTCTTTTGTTTTAGTTTTTTAAAGACAAATGCTGTTACTTATCTGCTGTGCAATCTATTAAAGCAATAACATTTATTGAACTGTAATTAAATTTGGAAATAAAATTCCTAATTCAAAATCAAAACTTTCAAAAATGTGGTAGGAAATTTGTAATTCTGCATTTTTTAAGAGAAATGACAATCGAACATATGGTCTAGGCACACTTACCGACACAGCTTCTAGGTCCGGCGCTGAACGGGATGTAAGCATAATAATGTCTGGACGACGAGTTCTCTGGCAAAAATCTGTCGGGATCGAATTCCTCTGGATTGGGATAGATGTCAGGCCTGCGATGTAGCTTGAATGTGGGAATTAGAACAGAACAACCGGCTGGTATGGACAGATCCCTGGAAGCTGTCAACATTCTGATCAATGAATCCATACATACAATTCTTGCACAGTAATACATCAATACAGTATTGGAACTGCTGAGAAAGGAATAAAAATCTCATTTCCGGGATACCTAATTTAATTTCCTGCTCGATTTCCCGGCCGATCACTGGCACCGGAGGGAAGAGCCGCAGAGTTTCCATGATACACCTTTCCAGGTATTTCATCTCGAGGGTGTCTTGGAAAGTGACTGCTCGGTCGGAATTTCCGAAAATGGCGTCAATTTCTTCCAGCACCCGCTCCTGTAAGATCGAACCAGTACAGCAGGAAGCAACGTTTGCTTATCACTTATTCAAGTAAGAGGGAAATATTACCTGGATCTCTTGCCTGGCCGCCATTACGCAAAGGAAGAAGCTGCTGCCCGCTGCCGTTGTGTCGTGCCCCTGCGAGTCAATTCTTTCGTTACTACTAACTAAATACGGCTTCAATCAGAATGCTATATTTTACTATATCATTACAATAGCCACACATGCAGTAAAGGTCGTGCAGTAAAACATTTTTTAAATTAAAATGTGAATTTTTAGCGGAAACTTAATTTCTAAATTAGTCAAAATCGCATCAGCTCTTCTAGGTGAAGTGGGGGAGGGGGCGAATCTGCTGGTGCTCACCTCGAACATGATGGTATTCACTTGGTTCTTGATCTCTTGGTCAGTCAGTCCATCGCCGTTCTGAGCCCTCTCTATCATTGATTCCAAAAAAGGAAGTCTTCTCTTTTCACCTGTCAATATAACAATTTGTTTACTATTATTGTTGTTTTCTCAAAGGTTGCAGACAGCTAGTTTTGAAACAATTACAGACATAATCTGATGTAAAACCACCAATCAGGTTTTATTTATCTGATTTTCAAAATCTAATTTCTTTAAAAGTAATTTGTTATTATTTATTTTTCAGGCGAGTTCTCCGTACAAAGGAGCCTCCATCAAGTCCCTTCAAACTTGGACAACTTTAAAGAGTTTTTCTCAAGGCGAGGGAAGGTCCTCCATAAGTTGGCTCTCTAAGCTAACTTCATAGTGCATCGAAAAACTCCTCAAACGCAAACTGATCATCTGAAGGCAAAAACATGACTCTCTCACATTTAGAAACGAAAGATTTGAATAGCAGCCTCCGATTCCAAAACACGTACCAAAAGTTTTTCACTTTCCCTCCGGAACACTCATTCCAATGCCGTGGAATTAATTACAACGTGGGAATGTGTACTTATGTGGGCATTAAACTGCAATCCCAACGAATAATTCCAGTGAATCGAATCAGCTCAAAGTCTAATTCAGTCTGGAAATTTCCTAGTCAACTAAAATTTGTGGAAGCCATTTAATTAATTTTCCAAATGAGGTAGACATTTCTTTAAAAAAAAACAACAATATTTTTAACATTCTAGCAGTGCTGTTTGGAGCACTATTCATTGATTGATTCATTTTATCTTTAACTTCTATGCTGGAGCTAAAAGGTGTCCAGGATTGGTGTCTGGGACGTGGTGCAGGGATGTGGTATAATTATAACCGTCTACAATGCTGACCAGAAGTCCGCTGCAGCTAATAGTGAGATATTTAGGAGTTGCAACCTTTTAAAGGCCCTTGGCTTCTCACAGAATGCTTCTCTCCTAAAGCATGGAAAGCTTCTTTAGCAAGAAAAGCGTGCTCAAGTGTTTGGGAGTATTCTAGGAAGATCCGGTCAGATCAAATAGCTAATAAACTCAATCTTTCAGTCACTTTTCATTGCGCTTTTCCCATCACCTTCACTAACCAATTTCGTTTTCATCAACATCAAGATCATCCTTGATGCCAGTAGATTTTCCATAAGAGAATTTATCATTGGTAGCCAGTTCTTTGAGGTCCGGAAGTAGGTGTTCTTCTTTTTCCTGGAAGTCGCTCACTTTGTGTTGGTCATAGTCCTCCTTCTTCTTCTTGAACACCTGCAGGTCAAACATCACTTTGTTTTAAATATTAGAAAGGAACAACCTCAACGTCACGCTGCAACCACACCTATTTCAGAATCAAAATCAAAATTTGTAGCCGATAAAAGTGTACTTAATTTTTTATTTAATAAGTCAGGGTATTGAGAAAATTACGGCTTCTTTACGATGGAATTCAGATCCGATCCGAGTGGTGGGTTCCGAGTAGCAGTTCCCTTTAACTCAACATTTACTGTTTCTTTACTTACTGTTTACTGTCATTAATTGCTTTCCAATTAAATCATTAGAACACTAACATATCATAGCTTTATATGAGGCGCCAATCTAAGAGCCTCATACTTAAATGAGATAATTATAAAATTTTATATTATTCATCTTATAGTAGATAACTTTGGGTGAAATGAGGTTGTATTTCAGTATTTGGAGATCTCGCGATTGAGATGATGAGGCACGGGGAATGGTGAGTTGTTGGAATAAGATACGTTCTGGGATGGATGCGAATGACGTGGCAGAGTTTACGTTGGGATGATGTGCTAGAGTTGGTTTAGAGCAGTGGTTCTCAACCGCTGTGCCGCGGCACTTTTTTGCGTGCCACGGAAGTTAGGAACTGTGCAGCTAAATTTTAAAAATGCATACAATAAAAATTATATATTAAATGTAGAAGACGATATGAGAGTAGCATTACCATACGACCAAATATAAACTGTAATTATCATAAAAACATCAAGCTCAAATTTCTCATTAAAAGTATTCTTATTATTAACTAGTAATTAATCCCTTACTAAACATATACTGTTGTTTTTTGTAGTACAATATTATTTTATTTTATATTGAAAATAAACATAAACTATTTTACACAGTGTATTATGGGTAAGTAAAATACTTTTAAACTTATCTGATAGTGAGTGTACTGCCAAATTGCGGAATTGTTAAAAGAGTGCCGCGACAAAAAAAAGTTGAGAATCACTGGTTCAGAGAGTTACCTTATTTGTCAGATTGAAGATGATGCCCAGGTTTCTGTCGTATTCTTTTGCCAAGTTGGTACATCTGAAGATGGAGTCTGGTCTCAGCCACAGTCGAGTCTGACGTGAATGAAGAATGTCGCACATACTGATCGCAGCAGACAATACAAAAATAATTCCAAATGAAGATAACACTAACATAAACTTAAAACCAGGAGGAAGGTCGCAGAGAGGCATTTCCTGTTTTATGTATAACCAGAAAGTATTAGTAGTTCAACATCTTGGTGTTTCGCAAATAGTCCCTGCTAATCAAGGGCACGTATTTCGTTCACAAGCCAACTTTCTTTTATGGTGTAAGTATGTATAATTAAAGAGCTTGGGTTTAAGGTTCGAAGCCAACTGTTGCTCATGAATCAATTTAATAAAAACAAAAAATAGGATTTTTCTGCCCAGAGGATTTGGAAATGAATAACTTTTTTATTTAAAATTATTCATTTCATTTGGATAAAATCACATTCTGAATGAGGCAGTTTCTGAGAATATCTTTCCTACAGACTGGCCTAAAGTACCGCCAGCAAACTTCAAGGGAAAATTATTTCGGATTGTAATTTAATAAACTGAATGCCGTAAATATCGGCAAGAGAGCACCAAACAAACAGTTCTTAGTGGCTACTTTTATGCTACAGAATCGATTCTGTAATGAATGAAAGTTACATTTAGTTGGAGGTATTTGTTTACATCAACACTGGCCCATTTCTGGTAACTGCATTCTTGACAGATCATCCGGGATGGACATTTCTTTCCCAACCGTGAATAAATAACTTCAACTGCATATAAAACTGCCACAGCTTCTTATACAATGTGTGGGAGAAGTTTATAAATAAAAATTTAAAGCCGTAAAGTAAAATATCAGAATCCTTGCACGGAAGTTATAAAAACTTCCAGTAGAATGTGCTAGTTGATAGGGTGCTGGCTACAGTTTTGGCCACTGCTAATGCTTTTTCTCTGGGTCTAGAATATTAGTTTGCCACGAGAGCTGCCAAAGACTGCTCTAAGGATTAATTAACTTTAATTATAATGTTTATTTATTAATCAATTGCTTTTTCTAATACTTCTAGTTATTCTACTTCATTTGTTAATTGGTCAGCTTCTACCAGCAAAAGGAAAAATATGCTAACATTTCCTTATGCAGGAATAATTATAAATTATAATTGAGGTTTGAGATTATGTTAGATGGGTGAGAAGAATGATACTTACTCCATCACTGACAAGGCATATGTGAGGCAGTTGCGGCCCTGGTTCGCCTGCTTCACTCCCATAACCGTCTCTAAAACAAATACATCCACCTGTTAATAGATTTTAAAACTAAAATTGCAATTTGGATTATCTACCCACAGATTAGCCTCCAATAACTTTGTTTTCCAATGGAATATGGAAATTAATTCTGAAGGGTATTTTTGATACTTAGCAGCCATTACATCGAATTGACTCAGAAAATCAAAGGCCAGAGGAAGGAATGAAACCTCAACCACCTCAATCAGCCCACCATCTAGCTTAATTTGGGCTCTTTTAGTAAACTAATTGAAGAGTTGCTTTCATTAAAAATATCTGGTTTGACTCCCCCTGCGTTCAAATGATAATTTCAGTATTGTCAGATTGGTGAAATTGGTACAGCTGGCTGATTTTACTCACCCAGAAGAGTCTCCACCATGCATTCACTCAAGTAATCGTGACAGTCGAAAGATTTGCCGTTCTCTTTAGCCATTCTGTCGATGACGCATTTAGAATTTTTATTGAATTCGTCCATGAACCTCTTTAACACATTTAAATGAAATGTCGGGGCGATCATTTTCCTGTGCGACTTCCACGTATCGCCTGCAAACAAAAAGCAGTGGAAGGAAACACAAGTTGCAACTAGTAAAATCTATTCAAACATGGATAGAATGATGAATAGTTAGCATTCACTCAGTGGGCTACCAGTTGCCCTACTTTCATTTAGGAAACGGAGCTAACCATTGCTGATGAGCAGACCGTTGCCGAACCACGGCTCAAAGAAACTATAGTCCCGCGCTTTCTTCAAGTGCACTGAACTGCTCAGAATTATCTAAACAACAATAAGACTACATTAGCAAATCTGAATGTCTTCACTAATTTCAATTAAACTATATTACACTATTAAGATTAAGAACTCTTGATGTGAGATACAATCAGTAGCGTAGCGTTTATTAGGATAGGCTGTAGCCGGGTGATTATTCATATTATTTTAACACCTATGAATCTCGGATTTATCAATTCCGTGGTCACAAAATACGAGAACGTTTTAGAAGATACCCCATTGTAGATGGACCACTTAAAAATTTTAATTTACCAAAGAATTATGAATAACATTTTTCAACTTCCTATCAGAAAAATAAGAATAGTTGGTTCAAAAGAATTAATTTGTGGAAATGGGGTGAAAATTTGCCAATCAGGTAGTTCCTTAAGAGGAAGATTGCGAGTACTATTTCCTTTTATTGTGGGTGGAGTTTCTATTAAACTGGCATTTCCTTTTCCTTTTCAGTTAAATCCAAGATCTCTATCAGTCGCAATATAATCATTCTGTAAGATAAAGTTTCTTTTCCCCTCTGACCAATATCTCACACATGTTAAAATAATAGAAATTATGCAAAATAAAGCAAGAAAGCAGTGATACGCCAGTCCGTAACTGACAAAACCAACTGTACACAGGATCGTGACCCAGAATTTAAATTAATAAAGTTTCTAAATAAATAAAGTAAAAATAAAATGACGGTGTGATTAAAGCGGTGTGAAATGTATTAGTTATGGAAGCAAAATGTTTTATTTTTCCGAAAAAATATGGTAGACTCAGCAAAGGAGCCCAGAAAGAAGTTACACAGCTGTCTAGATAATATCATCACTTGCTTTGGAGAAGAAGATTGCTGCTAAAGTTTGGTTTGGTAAAGTGTGAGCTGATGTCCTAACATCTTCCTAAGAAGAAAGAAATGACTACTATTGATTGAGAAGTGAGGGTTGAGTCTGATGATGCAAGGAGAAGAGAGAGTGGAGAGTAAAGAGAGTTATCTCTGGTAAAGTGAAAAATGCTGTCAGCGAGACCAGCTGAGTTAAAGTGTGGAGGTGTGACAGGCAGCCACTGAAACCAGTCTTCAAATCGCATGGATAAAATACTGGAATGTTAGAACATTTAGCAGATTATTTTTCGCTTGGTGTCATCAAAACGATAATTCTATAATTTTTAGTTTGACCATTAACAAATTATAATCAAACGCAATAATTGAATCATCTCGTACAGCATCGCAGACAGTGGACCAAACTGACAATAAGGACTTACTTCGATATCTTTCGGGTTGATCAGCGCAATGTACAGTCTGGGGCCCATCCACGCCTTGCCTAAATCCTGATACTCTTCACGGAAACTCATTTCATACAGCGTTTCTAGAATTCCTGCAACAACATCAGGCTTAAATGGCGCTTATAATCAAAATTTTGGTATTAATTTATTCTGCTTCTTAGCAGAAGAAAGCTACAGAAATTTCCAAATGAGTCACTGGGCAGGCTCAGATAGAGGATGAACAATAGACAGCACTTTTTGGACATCTGTTTCAATCCGAAAACCATCAAACGCAATATAAACTTCCTGATAATTTAAGTGATCATGGAAAACATCGCGCTTATCGTCACCGATAGCACAGACAGGAAGATCGTTGTGATGAAAGATGACCTTAGACCTGGAATCACTTCCTGTTAGCTGCCCAAATTTGGATTTGGAATGCCCCCCCCCTTACAAGAAGTGCAGTAACCAAAAATCTGGTGAGAAATCTTTTACCATTGTCTCAAATCACCATTCTCCGGATTCTAATTTATTTCTTTAACAAGACTTTGAATTTTAAGATACAGTTTTTACTCTTCTTAACGTATCCTCGGCAGTAAAATTGCACATTTGCCACCATACCCTCCTCCACCTCAAATAGTCTAAACATCGTCTATACAAGTAGTCTATACAACAATAATCTAATTGTAGTATAAGAATTATTGATTTAAAAGTTATTGATCCACGTACATACATGAGAAAATCGTAGTGGACATTTGCGAAAAATCGTCAGAAAAGTAGAATTTCCTGTTGCTGGACTTGAGTCGCTCTCAGTTACTTTAAACGAAATATGAGAGCTTTCCTCTTTCAACGGGTTTCTCTTTTAGAGATATCCTGTATTCAGTATTCGCACACCCGCAACCCACGTTTAATGATTACTTTTTTGGACTCATGTTGCTCCTCAGACGGATACTACCGGAGTGAACTCGAAGTAGAAAATTGATTATTAGCGCACAACTTTCCTTGCAGAGTGAGAAAGTAGACTCACAGACCTACGAGAAAAGTCTCGAAAATGAAACAAGAGGAAAATCTAAGCCCAAAGTCGGCGTCAATCTTTAACTCTCCGTCATTAGAGAATGTATTCTCCAACTTGGCAGATCACAAATACCTTGAGATACTCAGCAAATCACTTTTAGTGGTTAAACGCCGCAATATCTCACTATTTGTTGGGAATGGCAAAATGCTATAACTTCATTTTTTTCCCAAAGATTTGACAGCTAATTTTAGTAAAGTTTAGGACATGTTGTAGCATGTACGTCGTTAATGATTCTGACCAGTTTCGGATTTTGATTCATCAGTTTTTAGTGAATTTTTACTTCCGCTTGGCGACCCCCGTTCGGACAAAGTGCTCAGTCAAGAAATGTAGTGCGGCCAAAAAGGGGAAAGTCAAATGCTCTGCACCAAACTGATCATAGATTAAATTTAGAAACCAGTCAAAAAAAATAAATAAAATAAACGTATTAAAACGGGTACATTCATACTATCCAGTATGGCAGAGTCAAGCACATTTTAAGCAAAATTGTGTTTGTTTTTTTAAACTTTTTCCGGAGACTTTTTTTCCTGTTTCACTAAGACAGGAAATCTACTAGAAAGATGAAAACAAAATTTTAGAATCCACTTTTAAGGACTCAGAAAGACTAAAAAAGAATATTTCCTAAAAAATCTGTTCCAAAAATTTGAAAAGCTGGCAATAACTTTTTCCTTAAAAAGAAATTCAAAAGCCCCAAGAAGTTTTCTTTTAGTACGGGGAAATAGACCAGTTTTAACGGATGAGAGCTGAGCTGAACGATAAAGTTATGCTAGACATCCTCACTAAGTTAAAGGAAGTGATGCACTTACTGTTAGGACTGACCGCAAACCGCAACATGACGC
The DNA here is from genome assembly GCF_049639745.1 of Rhodnius prolixus. NCBI lineage: Eukaryota > Metazoa > Arthropoda > Insecta > Hemiptera > Reduviidae > Rhodnius > Rhodnius prolixus. The sequence goes on along the minus strand of NW_027411636.1, from coordinate 349,438 downwards.
CAATGAATGGCAGACCATTCTCCCCTGGTATCTTGTCCGCAAGCTCGTACAGTCTTCTCCTGGACATCCTCCAGTTCACGTAGTACACAAGGGCGGCGGTCGCCACCAACAATGAGAGTATCAGCAACATCCCTACGATCAACGTTTCCCAAGTTTATTACATGGTCAAAGCCCTCAGGGCTGTCCATTCTTCATAAAGATTGTTAGTAGAAACCTGTTACCTGTTTGGAGTGACCAGTTTTTTAAATGTGTTTAGAAAGGAGAGATTTATGAAAAAAGATGACTAGCTTTATGCGTTTCTAGATAATGGCGCTGTTATATATAGCTAGTGTATAGCTAGTAATGTCTTGCCGTGGAGGGGACAGACTCCGCTGCGACAAGTAAGTTCTCAGGCTACTCTTCCAATATCCATTGTAATGGATCAAGGTCGCACGCCAAATTGCAAGGGTCAATGGGCCGTCAGAATTTGCTTCTCAAATGACATGCAAATGTAGCAACACTTTACAAACCAATTTTAACAGCCCTAATGTAATGTATACAAACAGCTTTTTGTATTTGGTACTGTTTTGTTCACGTTCTATTCCTAACGAAATAACGCTGATCAAATGAACTGTATGAACTTATCCTGCAGTTATCTAATGCAAATAGATGTTAAAGATCTACTTCTCATCCAGTCATGTAACTCTGTTCTTGAAATAAAAGGACGTCGCCTTGAGAAATGAGCTGGTAAGAATCTATTATTTCATGAGGAACTAACTTCTCTTCTAGGAAGATGGTCCAGTACGTTAAACACCTAAGACTCACGACTTGTATGTCTTGCAGTTTGCTGACTTTGTCCAAAAACTGTTTTTTATCTTCTAGATGTTTCTTAATTCAATTTTATGGGATTATCTCTATGCCTCCACGCACAATAAAACACTTTTTGTAATATAATAGTAATAAAGTAATTAAAAAAAAATGCACAAAAATTCATGCAATGAATCTATATATTCATGAATATGTTGGTTAAACTTAAAGAGAAAACTTTTGCTGAATTAAAATTATATAGGTATATATAAATATATATATAAATTGTTAGTAGAATAATACAGGTATGTACATATATGAATTGGGATGCTATGTGTTTTGGTGATGGAGTGAAAAAAAAATCCGATATTGGAAGAAGAAAAGAGTGCTCGGATGCTGGAACTTATCATCCATCTCATGTCCGTAAATATTCTCCTACCGCAATAAACCTGCCTTCGACACAGAACCTTCACTACTTGTGAAGAAGTAAATTTGAAGGCAAGAAAATTTTAGTTTTCACATAGACCTAAATAGCAAAATATTTAAATTTGGGTAAAAATTATTTAACAAATTTTTGGGAAACTATCAATTTTCCTATTGTATATTATAAATGTGGGTTGAATCGGTTGTTGACATTCCGAGTTGGATGAAAATTGAAAATGAAAAGTCTACTTTTTGGGTACTCAATGTTTTAAGAAAGTATTGATGCTACTTACAAAATATTTATAAAATATGTAAAAACTCCATATGTGAGTTTTTAATGTTTAAAATGATATGTAAGAAACTAAGAAGGAGCTATAAATCATTAATTAATATTATGATTAATTAAACTATTTTCAAGCTATCAGACATTCAAATGGGATAAAAGAAGGAGCAATTTGAGAAGGTGTGGCTGTGGGCGTGGCAGCCTTTGTATTTCCAGCTTCTGATTCGCCAATCCAACCGCCCATTTTTACTCCTCCCTCTCTGCATGCTGGTTGGTCAATTATTTAACACTAACTATTTTGTAGAAAAAGACAGTTTCCATTTTTTTTACTAATTTTTCCCCCGTAGGTATTTGATAAATTATCTGATTATGCAATAAAAAGTTTACATGAAAATATCTGCCTAAAATGTGATATTAATTAATACATCTTAGTTATGGTTAAAGAAAAAAGAAAATGAGGTAGATTTGCATGATTTTAAGGAAAAAGGGATAACCAAAATCGTCCTAGATGTGTGGTTAGGAGAAGTGGGATCGCGACCACCAATGAACCAATGACGGCTTAATGAAACTGGTTTCCCAAAGATTGTCAAATAAACATGAAGCTGGGTTTAATGCTGGGAAAGATCCAGCGATAACGAATGTTTCGATGAATAACCTTATGCAGAAAACCCCTAAATTCTTCAACCAACTATCTAAACTAAAATATCAATGGGGTAGCCTCTTTCTTCTTTCAAACTCTTCAAAGAAAGGCTAAGCCCAATAATGTTGGAGATAGTTAGCACCCAAGTTTTAGGTCATCTGAGGCGTTTTCGAGAAAATCTGGGAAAAAGTGAGAAATCGATTGAATGCAGTAGTACGATTTCGTCAACCGATCTCAGGTGGCACCTAGTCGAAAGGTCAAATATAAACAATCTGCTATTTTTCATGTTTAAGTCACACTGGATGCCACAAATGACTTTTTTATAAAACCACATTTTGTCTCAAGAGATTAATTTCGGTAAGAAGTGAAATCGAATTTCCGACCGATTACTCTACTTCCATTTTGGATGGGCAAGAGGAAGTGGAGATGTTTAGTAACTTCCTCATAAAGAGGATGAATTGTAAAAGAGAATGAACGCTATAATTCACGATCTCTATAATTGCCGGAAAACTGCCACTGGATGCTTGATTCGCTTTCTCCAAAATTAGTCCCTCTCTAGATTTGCGGGTGTTCTCTGTTTACTGAGAACTGTTTGCTCCAGCATTAGGAGCATAATATCTGGATCGCACTTTGTTCTTCTTGGACCATCAGATGGAAGAAATGCTGCCATAGTTACGGTTACCGACCCGGAAGGGGGTGTCTAAGGAGATAGTCTAGTAGCTAGAGGCAGAACGAGAGTTGGCCGAACGTACGCTCAGAGCCAGCCGATTGTATGGAAGTCCACAATCACACTGATTTACATAGGTCGCCACCTGGCCCGCTCCCCTCCAACCAACACAACTTGCACTTTTAACATCTCCGTCTCTTCATGTTCAACAGCACTTTTCAAATTTCTTTACACATTCGTCATATCTACACTTCCACTAGTCTGAACTCAACTCACCCGGTCTCTACTTTCTCCGTTAAACTACTCTGACTATTCCTACAACTTGCTTTCTTTCAGCATTCCTACAGCGCTACTTCTTCAACTGCTCGTAGACCTTAATTTCTCGACCAGTCATTTACTTCCAGAGGATAGTCAGACATATTTCCAATGAAATGTACATGCTATAATTTACAAAGCCAAATGTACTTGATTCACCAAACACAACTGCTAGAAGGGATGGCATTTAGTAAATTAGCGCTTAAACTGATGAGATCAATTTTACAAGCTATACACTAAATTTATTGATAAATATATTTGTAACTATTATATAGAACATTTATAATCTTAATGGATAGTATAAGTCTTAAATAAAAAAAGACCATTACATTAAATTTAAAATTAGAAAACTTGGATGTAAAAACACATTTAATATAACTTAAAATTTTAAGACCTATTCCAATAACTTTAAACAAACAAAATAAAGAATATCGATTAGAAGTTTACCAAATTAGCCACCCTCCAACAGTAACAATTTGGGTTGCGAATTACATTTAATTAATTCTGGTAATTCTGTTAAATACATTTCGGATGGTGGCAAGAATGAAATTTGCCAAACAGCTAGACTGGAAGGTTTGAGAGGATATGTAGATTTAAGAAGCTCGTTTAGCGGCCTATGACTTCTTCTTGAGTAAGTGCATTCTGCTGGGAATGCAAACAAAAACTGATAAAAACAACACAAAGAAGAGATAAAACTATTTATTGATCCAGAGATTGAGGGCGTGAACTCCATATCTACCAATATGTTGCAGAGGATTCTTGGTCACTAGTTCTCCAGTTCTCCGCACCACAATCGCACCACCATCCACGTGCTTCATATCGTACCAGTATCTAAGGTACCTACAACAGACAGATTCTTGAAACTTTCAACCGAGAGATAAAAGAATTGTCAATTTATCTTTGCAAATAAGAGAAGGTCGTCTTGGATAAAAACTGGTTTTCCCTGATGAATAGTACTTTACAAAAATACTTGCAATTTTTGTAATTAATTGCTGAGAAATGAAGGTAGCAGATTTTTTCTTCCCATATTTAGTATTTTGTTTATTTTTGTATACACTTCCGCTCTCTTTCTCTTTCTCTCACATCCGCCCCCTTGAACGGAAGTGTACCGTTTGGAAATAGGACCAATAAGTGAAAGCTGGCACTTACCATATGAAAGGATTGTGTGGATGTAGTGTGAAGAAGTTATGGTGTTGATGGTGGACGAGCTCGCCGTGCAGAGGGCACACCACCGGCTCCAGCTGCTGCTTCTCCAAGGCTAACTCCTGCAAAACAAACTCATTTTCTTCAGCAAATCCCACACTCTGAGTAACTCAACTAATTACCATCCAGTCTTCTCTCGCTCTAGCCGTAAACGGTGCTGTTTTACAGATTTAAATAGAAATTTCAGAGGAATTAAACACGAATAGCTAGTTGAGGACAGCTGTCCTCAACAAAAACATTTTTTTATTGGTCCAAGATCCAAAAGTCTCACTGCGAGAGTAGCGAAATATTAGTGATCATAGTTTTCCACTGCTACAGTTGATTTCCCTAACAATGAAAATCTGACTGTTCGTGGAAAACGTCCGCTATTTTATTATGGCCGATAACATAAAAGGTAGAGGAGGGGCGAGTCGCAGCATTGGTTTTTAGGGTGCAAGATTTCCCCTGCTGCATGTCTTTCAATCGAAATAATCTTGTTTAATTACCGCCTGCCGGAGGGGACGGATGTAAAAAAGAAAGTTCTCTAAAGTCTTCAGGAAAGAAACATGTATTTTCGGTGAAAAATGTTTCGACTTTTAGTATTACCACGAACAGCTCAGGCTGTACATTAAGAGTTAGTACCTGAAAAAAGGAGTTCAAGCGAAAAATTAAACTTTCACAATAGTGACTTCCTGTCAGAAATATGAACATGACCAATTGCTTCGTCTTCAGCACTTCTCCTAAACGTGTGGTAACTCCAGTTCCATTGGTTATTTCATGATTCAAGAATCGTTCAGGTGACTGTAATCACACAAACACAAAGTAATGCAATCAAAGAAATCATTAAAGTCATTAAGACAGGGCGCATCTAGATTTTGAAATTTTTCGGAAATAAGCGTTCCGAGGAAAAACTGAACTGTTTTTATTAGGTTTTCCGGCCGCTATGAGTACATTTTAAACAAAAAGATGTAGCGGTATAAGAAGCGAAGAGTGACTAATACAGAAATAAGAATAAAAGTTTTCTCATGAAGATGCTATGCTAAAGAAAAACTAGCCAGCAGTCAAAATAAAACTTAGCTTAAAGCGAAAATATCTTCACTATCTATAAAAATGGTGAAGTTGAAACAAAGTTTTAAAAACATGCATAGAGGTTATTAGTCCATTCAAAATAACAATTTAATGCCTGGAAAATGAGTGAAACTAAAGAAAATCCATATAAAAGTAATTGAAATTAAAGAAAATGATACATGTACTTTTCGTTCTGAAATAAATGAGGAACAAAACGATTAGCGAAAGCTTTCAAGTTAGAGAAAGAGCCACATTACTAAATATACCCGACGAAATTAAAGATGAGAACACAGAATTGCTACTGGTGAAACAAACATTATTCCAAAGTCATTATTCAGAATAAAATCATAAACATTGCAAGTTTAATGTTGTAAATGATATGCCTTTTTTTTTAAACGTTTAAATCTAATAAAAATTCTATTAATACAAATATAATGTGGTCTCTTGGCTACATAATAATTTCAGAATTGGTTGCCATGGTGCAGTCTAACCTGTCTCCGGTTTGCAGCGCCTTTGCTTCAAAGACTTCAGAAACATAGCGTATCTATCGGAAGTAATCTTAACAACTGAGATGGAGAACTGCGCAACTGCAGAAGACGGTCTTTAATTCTTGAATGTCGAACGACATTTCTACGTAATTTCAAAATCCGCTTATGTATGCTGAAACTACACTCATGTAATATAACCAAAGATTGAAAGAGTTGCTAAAGTTCCGATTAGAATTTAACCGAGAAGTAAGAAACTGTGATGAAGCAAAGGCGGCCGCACCGAAGTGAGATTTGTGTGAATGACTGCATGCTAACTGCACCTCTGGATGCAAACATGATGCATTTAGTCATGTCAGTGGTATTTAGTGGAAGTGATGTTTTACCTGAATATAATTGGGGCCGTGAGTGTGTCGGAGGAAACTGTTGCTATTGGCAACCAGCCGCACAGCCTCCAAGCTGCCAGCTAATTGCATGAGTTCGTTCTGGGTCTCGTAGAGTCTGACCCCCTCCAATCCTTGAAAAGATCCTGCCTCCGAGGTGTTATTGGACCTTCTTCCTCTTCTAATCCTGTTCATAATCAACTTTTTCAATTTGTTAGTTCTTACTTTTATGCTGATAACTAGAAACTAGATGAAAGTAACACATGTTAAGTACAGACACATGCTTCTCAATTTGATTCACATGTTGTCAACCTGCTTGAAATTCGCAGCATTAGACCAAACGTGCAAGTGTATACAGTAAATATTTAGTATTTATTAGAGTACAAATTTACTTATTTCACAGATGATTTTGTAAACTTTAAAACAAGCCCAGATCCCCTCAATAATGGACAAAACTAATTTTCAAAGATAAAACTGAAGTGAAAAGTTCCCTCAGTATGTGTAATGTGTAGGAGATAAAATTTAGAGCTCAAAAAGAGCTGTGATGGGGTTTGTTGAAGTTGGGTTTTTGGGAAAGGTGGTTATAACAACTGGAATAACACTCTGCGCATTAATCAAAGTAATTTGTTTCAGCTCCACATTTCTGTGTAGATTTAACATCATTTTGTTTGCGTTTTTATTTACAACTACAGACAACAGTCTTTCCAAATTTACCAGTAGGAGAAGACTGCGAGTCCCACAGTGTGGTAACTGCTCCTCAGAAGAAATATTCTTTATCTCAGGAATTCCTGATTCTTTTCAGGATTTACATCCAACTAGTACTATGTGAAGCAGTTCCGGAAGATTTATTAGGATGTCGAGGATGTCTTTAAAAGGATAACACCTGCATTACCTGGGTGGCATTCCTAAAATAAACTTCCTATTCTTCAAGTTGGGAACTGAATTTATTTATTAAGGTAAACGCAGTCACCAAAATATTCCGCTAATTTCACCTTACAGGCACCGAATATTTTTATTTCTCACTCCTATTTGACATTCAACGCCGTTAACATAAACATTAATTAGTGTAGTAATTCCTTTAAATGAGTATCCACTTTCTTTTTGAGTACAGTTGATTCTAAACAACACCACGTGGTTGTTAGGCAGCCATTACCCAACCCAAATACTTGACTTTAAAACATGACCGAGCTCTACAAGACTCAGGTATCAAATTTTCCATCTATTATCAAAGAGGCAGTGTGGAAATTCATTGAAATCCTTTAATAATTCCATCATAAAATAAATTAGCCTAATAATAACCCCAATTTAATTTAACTATTATTTCTGATTTCTCTCCATTTGAGATGTAAATGCCAGAGTGGAATCTGCTTTTAGAAAGATAATCTGATTTCAAAAGTAGATACTCGATGAAATAATATTATTAAGTTGTTCAACTTCTCATGAGCCCAATAAACTACTGAGCTGCATATATTGCAGCAATTTCTGCTAGTATTAGTAAACCTCTATAGAGTATAAAGGCTATAATTTTCTGATAGATTTCAGGTAATAATGTCTGGCAAATGTTTTAATAATTTATATAAAACCCCTTTCATCACAGTCATTGTATGCTAATTGATTCTATTCAAAATTCCCAAATTCATCGTTTCCTCCAGTTTAATGACGCGCTTTGAACTCCCCCCTTTCTGGTGAATACATTCCCGCTAAATTTCCATTTTTAATGAATTTGCACATTACTATTTTCCTTAAATAACTTCGTGTTTTCTCTTAGAGTTTCATCTCATTGATGGCCAGCGTCACCATTTTCTACTTTTCGGTGTGAATACCCCAGATCTTTTGCAATGAGTTTTTGGAAAAAAAACATGTGATCATGAGTGTGATCTAAATTTTTTGAAAAGAAATAGTAACGGAAATCTGAACAAGCAAAATTCTTAAGAACTTCTGCCAATTCTCACTTCCTGCGAACTAACATTTTCTTTAGCCAACAAATGCACTTGATACTAAGCATCAGCAATTTTTGTTTACTAAGCGTCAAAGGTAGGACTTAAACATTATAGGTGTAACAATAATTCCCTTAGCCAAACTAAAATTAACCTCTGATAAATGATGAAAATCCCTTACTTCCGAGATAAATTCCGAGTGGTAAAAATATCAGTCCACCAGCAGTAGGACTGTACTGAACGACTTTTCCAAATCCCCCAAGAAATCGCCGAATGGTTTCATCGGCTTTGGTCTGAAAGCTGCATTTTATAAGGGTTAAACAATCTACAGACAGTTTGAAGAGAAGCAAACTCCAGAAAAGTAAGAATTTTTAAATTTTATCAGGAGAACGATCTACAGCAGTGCTAACAATGGAAAGATGCTCTGTGATCGCTCAAAATACCACGTGAGAGTTTCATCTTATTCATAAAGTCATTGTGCTAACTTTATCCGCCAAAGATTGCAACGCTAGCGGTAAAAATTAGGATAAATGATCCTAAATTCATTATCTTTGTACAGAGTTTTTAGTGGGAACTACTCGTAGAAGTTGCAGGTTCGATGTAGATAAATGATTTTGCAGGGGTAAGCAACTGTGCAAACAATATGAAACATTGCTAACAACGGATTTATTGCGCTGTAATTATGCCAAAAAGAGATTCAAACAGCAGTTGTCACCAGATTTGAATCCAATTGAACCTATTCGACAATAAAAGTTCAGTTGAGGAAAGGCCAATTAGAAGAAAGAAACTGCAAACAAAAAAGGATGCAGAGCAAGACTGCTTCTTCTCAATAAGTTGGTTATTAATGTTACAGGCTTTAAACTTGAAGAAGTATAACATATTATGCAGAGAAGAAAGCATACATATAAGGTTTTAAACTGCATATCTACAAAAAATTATTTTGTATAAAATCTTTGTAACTCTTCTCACTTCTATAAAATGCATAAATCATCCAACTAAATTTGAAAATATGTTATATTTCAAAAAATTTCTCTCTTGTACTTACAATATTTTTTACACCAACCGTTAATTATAATAATTAGATGGTCGAAAGTTTAATTTTACTCATTTTACTTTTAAAAAAAGAAAAAGAAAAAGTAACAATTGTCTTGATCATATGGTAGAATGGCCAACTAAGATCACATGTGTTTCGGTGTACAATAACTTTTTGTGTAAATATTAACTAAATTGTTGTAAGAGTTGCAGATGAAGGAGAAGATGGAGTGAGTAGTGAGGGAGTGCTGTACTGATGGAAGAAGGGCAAGAGAATGATGGAGTGCGGCAAGGCTGGGTGATGGTGAACGGCGTGCCGACCTTTGTCAAGACCTGGGGTTGTTGGCTGAACCAGAGCAGCGCTAAAGATGTTAACGATGCCATTGTGCTTTGTATTCCCGCGGCGCCGGGCATCACCGACTTCTACGACAAGTTCCTGTCTACCTTACACGCGGAGCTGCACTTACCTGTATGGGTAGTGTGCCATGCGGGCATTCAGTCACCACCCGCCACCACCAACTTGGCACTTCCGCCATTGCATCGCCATCCTCACTTGTACAACCTCGCCGGCCAGGTAGAACATAAACAAAAATTTATTGATCAGTACTTACCAAAGGACAAGTTCATACATTTTATCGGGCATTCAATCGGCGCTAAAATTTGTATTGAATTGATGAAAGTTGAAGAAATCGCTTCGCGCACCAAACAAATTCATCTGCTGTTTCCTGCGATTCAACAGTTGGCTGACACTCCTAAAGGCTGGCAATTCACCAACATTTGGAACAAACTTTCCCCGTTGCTAGTTCTCCTGGCCTTCATATTTACAAGTCTGCCGTATTGTGTGCGATGTTTGTTGGTACGTATTGCCATAGCGATTCGTCTGTTCGTATTTAAAATAGAGCCGTGCTATATCACGGCTGTTATCAAACTGTGCAATCCAGAATCCACCAGAAATGTGTTTTTCCTAGGAGAATCTGGCATGAGTAGTGTGCGCGGTTTGGACGACGAGATTTATACCAAATACCACCAACATATCAGAGCTTACTTCTCCGTATCAGACAGTTGGGTACCCCTGAAGCATTACAATAACCTGCGAAAACAGCACCCTAAAGTCAAGTCACTGCTCTTGGAACCGATGTATATTCACGACTTCATTATACAAACTTCTGAACAGATGGCTCATAAAATTTCATTAGAGTTCAAAACATTCGTAACGCTATGAACTGAATAAATCATCACATATTCATTAAATGTTTTGTATCGCATCAAACATATGGTTGCTGGAACTTACAAATAAATATAATATTGCCTGTAATACAGTAGTAGACGTTATTTCTTACTGTGTTCAACTTGTTAGCTCAGTCATCATAACTGCTGCACCCCATTTCAGCAGTCTTAAGGCTACTTTTCAGCTGGCCGGTTTCCTGTTTACCTTCTCTAAATAGGTATTGCGACACTTTCCAATTCGAATTTTCATTGGGACGCACAGAGTGCAGCACCGTCAGTCTAAAAAAAAAAAAAAATTTTTATTTACCAGAAAACGGGCTGTAAGTTCGCCGGAACAAGAACTAAAACGCACAGCAGGAAGTTTGATTACATAAACCGAGCGACCTTCTGTAACTCGAAGAAGATTTCTTAGCGGAACTGAAAAAGTTGGAACGCTTTCTTTTATTCATCGCAAAATCAACTTCTGGCAGATTTCGGTCCGAGTTTTCATCGTTTTCCATGAGGACGGAAAAAGCGACTTTTCATTCAATTTTCCAAGTGAATAAATCCCCCCCCCCCACGGAGCGAATAAGATTTCCTCTTCCTTAAGGAGCTTCATGCAGCTTACCACCCGCTTAATAATGATAGTGTTGTCATTAACGAGACCAGAAAACCGTGCCTAAAAGGCCCACGTTTTTATGACCTCAGGACCTAATACCTAACCTAACCTACCTCAATAACTTGCCCTTAATTAAACGGAAACAATAAACCATGATTTTAGGCTGTTGGAGCGCAATAAAGAAGCAATAACAAATAAATAGGTAGTAAATAATAATTAAATACAAATAATAATAATAATTGTGTTATTTTTAAAAATTGAACTAAAACAATTAAAAATTTATTATCATTGGTACACTAATACATTTAAATAGCTTAACCAGTAACATTTATTTAGCTGCTCTTCAAATGTTAAATCTGCCACAAGAATGTCTGGATGTAAATGGTAAGGTGATCAATATGCTGAACACAAAAAGTGGAATTCAAAGAGTAAAACTGTGGGTGCGGTTTTCACAGCTGTTTGGTTGACAAGTTAGTCACAATTTGAATACAATGCAAAGAATTTAGGTTGTGTCTTATTTAAAGTAGTTGTTGAGCTGGCCATACTGATAATGACAACTCGGCTTGTTCTTGAGAAAAACTGGTAAACCTAAAAAACTTGCTGCCACTGGTTAAGTTTGGAATCAAACCAGATGCCAGCTCTAATGAGACACCATTTCGACCATTCTTTCTTTTGTGTTAGAAGCTTTAACGGAGTCTCATTGCTGCACTTGTGTATGTTAAGATAGTAGGGTAAACAGTGTGCAAATGCCTCCTAGTTTGCATTCAAAGCTGCCTGTTTCGTCCCTAGTATTTTGGCTGATAGATCTTAAATATAGCATCGTCCTAATTAAAAAACGAAAAAATTACCAAATTGTCTCCTAGTTGGACCAGAAAAATTTAATTTCTGCACCTGAGAGCCTGCATTAGCCGCGCGCCAGTTTACTAATCAGTCTTTTTTTTCCAACTTCGACATTCAATCTGAGGCGGCCAAGTATTTTACATCTTGCCCTGGTCTTGACTCTAGCTGTCAAAGGCAGAGATAGCGGCTTTGGTAGAAAAATAGCAGCCAAATCCGTCCTCGCTAATATTCTTTCACTTTTTGCAATGTACAAAATCTTATTTCTGAGATCTGGATCTGAGATTCATTTCCTTTTCATTTAACTTTTATGTGCAGTTTTACAAACTGTGAAATGTAGTAAGAAATAAATGTTTGGAACTTAAGGAACAGTTGGAAGAGCAAATCATTCGGGATCCACTCCAGGATTTTTATGCACAAATCAAATCCATATCAATAATTCATGCTGCCATAGATAGGACATAATGATTACAAATCTATCATAAGTAGGCATGAATCTACTTACGTCGTGCGCACGGGTGAAGTAACTGTGAACATTTTACCATTGTAGTTATCCTTGAAATGCTTTGGAGGTGTTTTATAATAAAAACGTAGTTTATGTGTTCAGATAACTGTGCGGATAGACTTGTACTCTTTATTGGTGACTTCTAAAAATACATTGTGCGTAGATTGAGTTATTTTTGGAGGGAAAATGCAATCAACTGCTCATTCCTCTGCCGTTCACCAGCTGCCGGATAGTGGGGATTTGTTCTTTCCCTCGTCTCTCTGGCAGATTTTCTTTTTCCTCTTCTCTCCAGCGGTACGTTTTGCGATCTCTCTGGAAGTATAAGTTTCGAGTTTTCCTATGGATGAAAATTGGAGTTTAAAAACTGATTTGATTCTGTGAATCTATCGTAACTCAAAAACAGAATATTTGAGCAAACTTCCAATTTAATATTTCGCTAGGGCTGAAGGTTATCCCTCAATGTGTCTCTCATTGGTCCGCAGCTCTTCTTTGGTTAAGTTCGCTCTCATCGTCGCTACCACTAAAGGTAGTTGACATGCCGCTCCATGATAAGGTAGATACATAAATAATTTATGACATTTAACACCACGACTTACAGCCAAGGACCCTATCTTGGTAAGTTTGGATGTAGTGTTGCAAGTAGTGAAAAAGGTTAGGTGCAGGTTACCACATGTTATTCGAGATTCGATGTGACTGCAGATGTATTTGAAGCGCTGCCTGATCGATTGACGCCTGACGCTCTACCCAGAGTCAGCAAAGTTCTCACTTGAGGATACCCTCCCCCACCTTTCTGGAGGACACCCTTTCTCCCATTGACAGCCATACCACACTCGTCTAATGTGACAATCTGCACACATAACCTCATAAACCGCTACAAAGTGACGCAGAAAGCATTACTACATCGTACATATCTCAATGCCATGATTCCTTCATTTCCTAGTCGATTGGCAACATTGAGCATCCTGTATGTCAACCCATCTTTGAGGCAAACCCTTTGAAAAAATTATTTCTGAAACGGCTCAACCCTATCATACATTCCCAGATTATCAGTTTGGCTTCCGGAACTTTCGACTGCACATCAGTGGCACAGATTGACGATGGAATACCTATAACTTTCTAAAGTTCAATCCTCTATTCTTTATAAATCGAACACATTTTTCTTTTTCATAAACTTCATTATTCTGATCGAACTGGCCGGCAAGAGAAAGGAACCAAATGTCTTTCCCGTCAAGGTCTTATCAGGGAGTGTCCTGTGCCCATTTTAAATTCACCTTACCTCTCTTACTACAACAAACAATAACTGCGAAATTTTATATAATTATCGAAAAAGGGCAGCTACCCTTTGTAAAAGCAGTTGGTCTGATGGTTAACACAATAATTATAGATATATATTTTCATAAAAACAACTAGGACCATGTGCTAATGTTTCATGGAATGTTTGTATTTTGTTAATTTTATTATTGTTATTGAGATGTGTTAAGGACGATGAGTAGCATAAGGCTTGAAACGTAGAAAGGTGCTTCAGTAATGTGGCGAAAGTTGAGACTGATTCAGTTGGTGTTGGATTGTTTACCCTAAACTTCACTTCTACCAAGACATACTGAACTCTTAGTTACATCAGTCTTGACAATGCAGAACAATCTTGTTGCTATCTAACAATGGTACAGGAAATGGAAATCAATCAAACTCTTCGGTAATAGTCTACTTCAACCGTACACCTCTTCCACAGATCACTAGGACTGTACACGAACCAACCCTCACCTAAACCTTAAAATACTCAATCCACTATAGACTTAAAAGACAAACATTAAATGAAAGATTTTGGAAAGCAAAAGGTCTACTATACCTTTAAGACCCTAATTGTTAGTCCTAAATGGTGGCTTTGTGATAGTGATGTTTGGGGATGCAGTCTTATAACCGCATCAGGATGCATATCTTTCAGACTAAACTGTTAGACACAATTGGAAAGCACTTTACTAGGTTTCGAATACATCCTGAACTAACATAATTTTGTTAACGATACAATGAACTCATAATGTACGAATCGTAGCACAAGCAAACATCACAACTCTCTCATAGCAAGTGCCAAGACACCACAACCACAAAACGCAACAAGAAGACTAAAAAGGAAGTGGCCTGGAGGAAATCCTTGGCAACCCGACGCATCAAAGCTGGAGTGGTGGCACTTCCTCTAAGTCATACAACTACCGCCTTTGTGTAATCTTTTTAATCTTACTTTTTCAATAAGTATTTAACTAAAAGAATTATTGGTCTTAAAAAAGCCAGATCTCTTTGAAAAATAACTTTCAGGCTAGCTGAATTAGACACAACATGGCTGTACACTTTACAAAATCAAAGGTTTTTCAAAATCTAAACAACCGAAGAACCGAAGCTTTCACTGCATAAACTGTTTGTTCAGGTAATAAAAATCTAGAATTCAAGGATGACCAATTCTCATAATATTTGAGAAGCTAGACACTTTTAGCAACAATTACATTTAGTTTTGTTTTATTTACATTGTTAATTATTAACAATATTGAGTTGAACATTAAAATTTAAGTTAACCATGATCTACTTTGTCTTGGCACGCTCAATCGGTAGACTTTGGGCCCAAATAAGAGCTCTTTCCATATTTGCCCGGATTTCCTTGTTTTGGGCGGTCCACTGGCCTTACCAAAGTTTTCGCTCAATTTTCCAGAATCCTGCAGACATGATTATTCCGATAAATCTCCAGCATTTTTATAAAGTAGAGAATAACGCGTGCGCAAAATGGTGAATCAATCCCAATGTTTCCTCTTTCCCTGCTATTACTTGTCCAAAGTATGGTTTGATCATGTTTGACCCAAACCTTAGAATTTTTGTTGGACGAAAAACTTGTTTGCATTAGGGTTTCAGTATTTTAACGACCGGTTGCATGGACGGTATTCTACCGTCACTAATCGTCTAAAATCTTCACAAATCGAAAAAGTGATGGTCTGAGATGATTGCAGGTTTCTAAGATTTACGCCAGTTGGAGCACTCTGCAGAGGTAAAACGGCTAAAGGAGGTGTGGTCAGCACTGGCGGTGAATGTAAGCAAAACAAGGTCGATCCTCATCCGAGGCCATAGCCACACACCCTGTACGCCTCAGTTTCTTTACAACTTTTAATTCATCGCTTAGTCTCAAATTAAATCAAAATGCCGCATTATCAGTGACAGACATGCGCACTAATATCAACAGCACCATTTTCTTTGATAGATCTTCTCCCAACTCCTACTATAGTTAAGCAAACCTAGGCATTTGCATGCCTGCAATATTAAGGCCGTAGTGACTTGGGCCTCATTCTTCCAACCTGCGCTGATCGTGTCCTGGCAGTTCAATTGAAACTAATCAAGAACTTTGCAGATGTCAGTTGTTACTTCCAATTTTGAAGAATATCTTATTAATACTGATTTCGCGGGCCCTAGATACTTCATGTCCAACTTCAAATTGAACCCTTTCGATTAACTAAACAACTGAAGAAAACTCCAAAAAAGCTCCAACTCGTAAAAAACAGAATTTGACATATATTTTTTACAAATTTCTAGAACAGAACATTATTCTAAAAGGGGAGGTTATCGCCAACTCTTTTCGAAGTTTTCTGCAGAAAGGTTACAAATAAAAGGAAGGCTGTGATCTGGAGTGTAATAACATCATTTCAACCATTTTTGAAAAACCCAATAACGTGAAAAATCTACTCAGTGTATCTACTCAGAATGGCACTCCCAGATGGCTGATTTTTTCCAAAATGGAAGTCACGTAGCTAAACCAAAGATTACGTTTCGATTTTTCGTTTGTGAAAGACGCTGAACGGATAGACTGAGTCGCAAGCACCAAAACCACCTTTCGTACGGAGACCGCCTCATAGTGTATTAGATTTTGGTTCGTTTGTAGTTGGCTAAATATTGATCTGGAATTGTTGAACGTGCTCAAAGAGCTCAAGTATATTTCTCCGATGGTCCGGTGCACACAGCTTAACATCTCCGTTTAGATATTTACTTTTTTATAGTAAATTAGTAAATTTTTCAGTCTAGTAATTTTTTAGGCTAATTATACGTTAGGTAGAAACATCTTGTGGAGAGGGAATATTAACAAATCCAATTAAAGCTAGTTCGCTTAAAATTTGGGAAAACCAATAGTAATTGAGAGCAATTAGGCGCAGCATTCAGGTTGAACATCATTAACAAACAAATGCGAATTAAAAGTTAGCGAAAGATTTTTGTTTAACAGAAGCAGCTTTTAAATTTAATGAAAGAGAGAGAACTTATATTGGCCTAGATTGCTCTTTGCGCAAAATGACATAAAACGGAAGTTATTCTTGCGTAATGGGAAGAGGCTCCTGATTGGCTGGCCAGGCCAAGATCACGGCCAACCTGTCCCACTTAGCAATCATTCGCTCGGAATGCCATCAAGGCCTCGCACCTTCTCTATTTGCAAGTGAATGCTGCTTTACACACTGATTAGAACGAAACCATTGTTGATATACGTAGTGCAAGATCGTGCCAGCTGAAGACATTCGGAGATGGTGTCATTTTTTCGAAATCAAGCCTCAAGGTGGCAGCTCAAATATGCACCCGAAAATGATTATGCTTTATATTATTATCAGGTTAAAACAGAATTTGGGAAGCGAAACAAACAAAATAAATAAAAAATAAAGTATAAAATAAAATCCAGCAAAGTAAGAAAATGAACCCGAATCACCAACTCAACAAACAACAATAAACAATTACGATTACAATAAATTCTTTAAAGTAAACTTGTAAAATTAACATATGAGATTAGCATTGTTGAAACATATGGTGGTGTTGAAAGAATTTATCTCAGTAACAATAGTGTAGGGTGCATCATCTTCATGGAACAATACCGACTCTGTGCGAATAGATGCAATTGTTTGAATACTTGTGCCCTGTGCAAAGTCCAAACCGATAGCCGCGGCGAACACTGGCTAAAGCGCAGCACTAGCGAAAAGTTGTTACCTCGTCGAGCTACTTATGTTAATAGTTTTGCAGTAAAATTACTTGAAAAGATCTATGTTAACAAAGTGATATTGAAACTGATGAAAACGAAGGAGGAAAAATGTTGCAGGTGCGTGGCTAGCCGACACAGTTCACTGGCCTCAGCAACATCTGGCAAAATCCAGGGTGAGTCAATTCAAGCAGAGGGAAACGCAGAGCAGGGTGTGGCCGGGGTAAGAGCAGCCGAAAGCGACCAGTACAACAACACTAGAAAGCCGACCTCCTCTGGAAACGGTACCGTAATCCTGGCAAACAAGTACAAAACACACTTTGGAAGTGCCAAGATCCTTTCAGGTGACCAGAATCAAGTAACGATGAAATCAAGGAGTGCGCCAAAGAGAAGACAAAACAAAATAAAGCTGACGTTATCTAGATACAACGCGGTAAAGAAGAAATCAAAAAAGTTGAAAAAACTTGGAGCGCTAAAGTTGGACTTAAAATTTGATAAATTAGGATCGTTTGGCAAAGTGAGTAAACCACAAGACTATGCCATGAATGAGAAAATTTGTAAGCGAAGCCTTAAAGAAAAGATAAAATTAATACGAGATCTTCTGTTAGTAGAGAGCATGAGGAAGATGGAAAGGGATGGTTGGATGAGAGAGCAGGAGTCGTCCGAGTTGGGAGTTTGGCAAGACCATACTGACTGGAGCGAGTACTACACCTCACTGGTGAGCGACCTCAATCATAGTTACAGGTTGAAGCATACTTCCTTTATTAAAGAAATCGAAGTGAACAGAACGCCGCCCTGGATTAGAAAGAGGTCGCTGCACAAAGACACAGCCTTCAGCATCAATCTGAGAAAACCTGACGATGTAGAAAATGAAAGAAAGAATATGCCTCTGTTTGAGCAACTTTTGGATCTGCCCGAGGTGATCAGCGACACTCTCAACTCCATGCTCTTCGGCTACTACAACATATTCACCGTGCCGAAACGGAAAAGGGACTCCTTTCTCATTCTGGTCACAAACAACTACTGGACATTGTTCTGCATACCTCGCTCTCTCTATCACCCTTGACACCATCTTCTTTCAGCAAACTAGCCAAGCATCAATTTGGATTAATTTATTTTTCTTGGATCGATAATCAATTTGGATTAATTTTTTCTTTAATAAAAGTGAATTCCAGGGTTTAAAGTCTTTACAAACAGAGTTAAAATTCATTCTTTTTTTTTAGATAAATAGATGATTGAGCAGTCGGCAGTACTGGAATGTCCATCTCTGCGCAATGCAAGGTTATACTACTTGCAGTTTATTGCTTTATTTAAGATATTTTTTTAAAAAAAACAGTAACCTCGCAGAGCTTATGGAAGCGTAAAGGGGAATTTAATCTATGGACTAAAATGCCGTTCAGTGTATGCTAATCGCAATAGTTTCTCTTAGAGCAGTATTAATTAAAAAGTAAAAAAAAAATTCTTTCTTTTTAAAGTTTTAGCGGGAAGTCCGAGAGGTGGGAAGTCCCGACTCTTTTGCAGACACACCACCTGTTAGACAACTTTCACTGACCTGTAGGGGGAATACCGCCAGTTATTTACTTTATATTTACGTGCATCATTTCCTTTAAATGGATGGGTCAAATATATTTCCCTGTTCTGTACTATGTTTAGAAATATGAGCTAGTACTCGTTTAATTAGAATTGTGGGCAAGTTTCTTATTTTGTGTTACTCATTGCGCCGACTCTTCCTACACAAAGCGAGCCCCTCTAAGACCGGCTCTCGGATCCGTTAGTCCCCTCCATTATCTGAAATGGATACTCACACGAGTTTATCTAAACTTCAAACAATCAAATGCGTATTTTCTGCCTTTTTGGCTATACATTAGCGAGAATGCTTACAGGGAAGCGTCTCCCCAGAACTACCCAAAAACGAAATATTATACAAACATTACTCTAATAAAAAAAAATAAAAAATAAAAAAGTAAAGTAATGCCTATTTTTTCAGGCGGGCTTTACGTCCAACTACCAAATTAGGTGTCGTGGACGGAGGCGACTAGCAAACATAATACTTTGCTGTAAATTTCTTTTGTTAACCTTTAAATAAAATCCAAGACCTAAGGATCGGGAATCGAACCCAGTACCACAATGCACATTAGTTTTGCAGGTCTCGCCTCTTAACCGCTCGGCTACCGTGGTGCCTACATTACTCTAATAAAATTATTATTTTGTAAAAAACAAGAGAAATGAGAAGTAGAAAGAAAGTCTCAAAGCGTAAAGCTGAAAAAAGTGTAAAATCCTTCGCTCCGTAACTGCCGGTTGAAGCGAAATAATACGTTCTTTTGCATTTTGGTTGGTCACTCAGCCTGTGCCGGCGCAACTCAGCATTTCTGTTGTTACATTTGCCTGTCTGTAACATTTAGGTTCTCCAGTTCTGTTTGTTGAACAGCTTTAGAAGATCTCCAGGGCCAAGTTTGTTCTCTTCTTTCGTGCAGAATTCTCGATCCAATTCTAGTAAATACTTCTTTTCAAACAGCATCTCCATTTCGTATCTCTCTGCCTGTAATTCTCATAACCTCTTCTTCCGGATTGAACAGTTCACTGTGAAACTTTGTTCTTGTTCTGATCGTCCATCACTAACTCACTTCTTTGGCCTGTCCAACTGTGAAATAATTACTACAAAATGTCACTTTGCAAAATTATTTTTTTGAGTTATCCAGCAAGCTCGATATAGTAGTAATTTCCAGCAGCCAATCCAATCTAAAGCTGACCAAGTAAGTGTACTGCAAAAACAGAACCATTAAGTTCTTCTATGTTATTGGTAGTTCGTGGTTAGTATAGTTACTTTATCTCTGCTGTATTGCATGCGTGGGTGCGCGCGCAATAGGGCGGAAGTCCTTGAACAGTCCGTCACAACAGTACTCAGCTGACCACTAATTGCGTTCTAGTGAATCGTATTTTTCTTGTATTTATATCTAATTTCCCTAGCATGACCAAACCCGTCTACTCTGCAGTAACATCATTATGTGCGACCATATTTTGGTTGGCGGTTGATTTTCAAATGTGGTTGACGTAGCATGTCTGCCAGCCAGCTATAACTTGGAGGATCCGAGCGTACTCTGATCTTATATCTTATAATGCAAGAAACTTTTTAAATGGAGTATTGATCGGAAGTAAATGATAAAGTCCCCTAAAAAAACGAAAAAACGTTTTCACAGAATAATTTGTATCTGAATATCTCAAAAAACGAAAAATTATTTCTCAAACTTGGCACCTTTGACGCTTCTGGCTGAAGATTATCGATCTTTTGATTTTCTCTTATCCCCTTAAGAGGAGGGAATTTTGAAATTTAAATAATTTCAATCATAATGTTGTAGTTGGTATGAATGCATCGCGTTAGGTTCGCAGTTATTTCGTGCGAATTTATCTGTATTAATGCGATAGGTTAGATTGGTGAATGTAAGGACCGGTCGGACCTGGTCGGTCAGGCGACACATCAGTAATTATGGCTGTATGATGATAAAGCATCAATTTCAATCTTACATTTGGTAATAAGAAATCTTTCTTCCTCTAATATTAACTTTTTTAAATTTACAACCGGAAATTATGGGAAAAGGGGAAGGAGATTTGACAGCCTTGTGCGACCCTTAAAGGTCGAAGGGCTGTTTGAAAACTTCTTGAAATGTATGCGTGACACACCAGCAATGTCAGCTGGTAACCTTGCCGACCTAAACTTCGAGAAGAGGTGATTCTGAACCGCCTTCTAATCGGTCATAAAAAAAGTAAAGTAAAATCATGTCTATTTTTTTAGGCTAGCTTTACGTCCAACTGCCAATTAGGTGTCTCCGTCAATAGGGCGGAGGCAATTAGCAAACATACCTTACTGTAAAGTTCTCATATTAAACATTAAATAAAATCCAAGGCCTAAGACCGGGAATCGAACCCAGGACCGCAATACCTATTAGCTTTACAGGTCTTGCCGCCATTGTGGCGCCTCCAATTGGCCATACAAGACTGACCCACGGTAATTTCTGTACGTCAGAACCCCTAGTGGAAAAAAAGTTCTTAATCATGAGAGTATTTCTTCTAACTCTGAAGGTCAGGGAATCCTGACTGATGGTTACTAATAAAATGCTACCCCCACCACTTGTAGCTTGTAAAAATTATTCAAAGAAAAGCTACAGATCTTCGAGCGGAAGTTTTTACAGAAAACCGAAGAGCTATTTTCGAAGAAAACTTCATTTACTAATCATCGTCTTCAAACTATAAATTTTAGGGAAAAAATTAAACTCTCCGCAGCAATAGATGAACAATGGGGATGTACCTCATACCAATATCGTACGTAACTCTGAGTAAAAGTTCCAAAATTAAAAAGAGCTTAATCATCATTTCATAAAGAAATATTTTATTTCCGATTTTAATTGCCTTTTAATTTTATTTATTTATTCTTATTTTTGTTTGGTCTTCTAACCCGTACAAAAAGAGTTGGCTACATAATTGAGTACAAAATAGATTCATACAAATAATAGTGAATATAGAAATAAAGAATAATGAAGCACATTTTATGTGAATAAACAAGACAAAACAAAAGCAAGTATAAGAAGAACAGAACAAGACAGCACAAAATGTCAAAATTAAGAATAAGTGAAATTTAGAATTTTAAATTGTATTAACTTGCTAAGTTAACCTAACAAATCAGACAAATTCTCTCTACAAATGCTGATACCAAAAGTAATGAAAATTATAATTTATATTTAATATAATTCATAATTATATAATTATATTTATTGTTTGGGCATATTTCTCACAATAAGAGAGAAATAAATGGAAACAAAATACATTCTTCACAAGTATTAGTAATACTTAGGATTAGAGTAGTGAATATAAATAAAGAAAAAATCGAGAGCAATGGGGAATAATGTTCTAAATTAAATTAGCTTATCAGGTAAATTAGCTAATATTTTATTTCCGATTTTAAATGCCTTTTAATTAAAGGAATGCTTCCGAATGAAATATTTGAGAAAGAAGTGTCAAGAATTTCGTTGGCCGGGAATATTATCAACGACGATTTTAACGTCACTGTTACTGCGTCACACGAGCATTTTAAATGACGATATCATTCACAATGATAAGATTTGTATTGTGAATGATAATTTGTAGAATAGTGTTTGAAAAGTTTAAAGAGAAAGAGCAGCTTATGGGAATGAATGAATGAGTCACGGTTGGAAAGTTGGCGAAGGTCGCGAGGAGATCCCAGAGTTGGTCGAGCCTTGACGGGCTATAAGAACTGCGGCGGCCAGCTCCAGCGCACACTAAGTCTGTGTTGTGAGGCAAGACACTGTCTGCTATCACATTGCGCTGTCCCAGCTGAACAAGGTGAAGAGTGCAGAGTGCAGTGTGTGCCGTCAACATGGTTTTCTTTTTTGCCGTCCTGGCAGTCTCGCTGATGAACCTGAGCGTCGCCCTTCGACCACCACACCTGGTCCTCATCCTGGCCGATGATATGGTGAGTTTGTCACATTTCTATCTTCATCAAACTTACACTCCGCCGACTTGAAATCCCTTCTTTTTGAGGTTTCTGTCATAAAAGTAGTCCCATCAGTTTTTACCTACTCTATCAGGAAACTATAATGACTCCAATTTTCGCAATTGAGTCAGGAAATATTCGATCGGGTATCATTTACTTCCGATCAATACTCCATTTAAAAAGTTTCTTGCATTATAAGATATAAGATCAGAGTACCCTCGGATCCTCCAAGTTATAGCTGGCTGGCAGACATGCTAACGAACACTACGTCAACGAACATACCTCCCAGTTACCATAAAAATGGTATTTACAAAGTGGTGGGCGTTTGTTTTGTCAGAGTAACTCTGAATTGTAAAATTTTAAGTTTAGTTTTGGTGCAACCATCGATTTTCTTTAAGCTTGGCCTGATAATGGCAGAGATCTGTAAATTTTATTTCCCCAGGAAAATTATATTATAAGGACAGTTTGAGGTGGAGCGAGGTTTCTTCCTTTACCCTCAGTTGACAATTTAGAAGTTGATTTATACAATTTACGATTTATACAATCTGCGCTGGTAGGTCGATTCCAATTGATAATCATAAAATTGAAACTTTTAGAAGAAGAAACATTATCACAAAGCAAATTAACCGACGCAGCCACTGACTCTGGACAGCAACAAGGATAACGAATACTATATATTTAAAAAAATATTATTGCACAACAATTATAATTATTTAGAAAAAAATTGACGAACTAAATTATGAAATGGGAATGGAAATGGACTAGTTGTTTCTGAGTTATTAAAGAGTTCAATAGAACTGGAGACCGCAGTCCTCACCAGCGGTCTGAACCCAGAGAGAAGAAGCTACGTCCACACAACTGTTTTAAGAAATCCATTTGTTATAATGAAGAGCTGGGCGGTCAGAAAGGTGAAAAGTAAAGGCTTGCAGTTAGTGGGTAGCAGCGGAAAGCTTGCTACTAAACACCAGAGACATACGAATAGTTTCAAAACTCTTTTTCACTTACAATGTAAAATCCTAATCTTTAGACAATAAAATTCACTTTAAAAAAAAATATGAACTGGGTGATTCGACCCAGAAGTGCACCTAAACTCTACAGTTATTTGTTGCCCCAGGCGAATATTAATTGCTTTAAATGGTACTAATTCTATTTTTAGAAATATTGTTGAGAAGTGCATTGCGAACAGTAGTTCTGCAGCCGGTACAGTTGGGTCTCTAACAACGCGCCCTCTAAATTAAGGAATCTGGGCAACGTCAGATTCAGGGAGACGAATATCCTCCTCGGAAAACCGGTAACTTCCGGTTAGGAATCTAGCCCGTTAGGGGACCATTGTTTCATTCACTTCCGGATACACGGAATGTGACAGATCCATTAAACTCTCGTCGCAAATACCCTTCTGATTTCTAAGGAATGCGTTTTGTCATTGTTTCATTGACATTCACGTAACGATGGTCACATTCGTAGGTATGGATCGGCCTGCTCAATACGCATAATCGCGTAGCGGCAAAAACACTCTTACCAATAAGTATGTTCTTAGTTGCCTATGTCCACATAATTAAATTAAGGATTCAAAATTGAAGAGGAATCGGTCAAATTAAATCAATAACTCGTCTTTTTGCCATTTTTATTTGACCGATTCCTCGCCAATTTCGAATCCTTAATTAAATAATTTACGGTCACGAAACCAATAAATATTCATATCGTTTTACATTCATATCGATCGTGTTCAGAAGTGAATCTATTAGACTCATAATTCTTTAAAAACATAAAACACGATGGACATGTTAGTAGGAGCCACAGAAAAAAACTAAATATTATTGGGCAAAGACTTAAAAACGAAGGAGTAGGTAATTAAAATAGAAAAGAATAAAGCATCAAAACATGCTGAAAGAGGCAGCGGAGATTGCTGTATCCGGTTTAAGAATTTGAGGCGTTACAAACGGCTGTACAGGAAATCTGGCCGACAGAATTGTATTTATGAACGCCTGAAAAAAGATGTAGGACAACAATCGTGGACATACAATTAACTGGGAGAATAACGATGTAATTAGTTCGACTATTAAGTTAAATAACATCAAAATTAGGTTAATTGATGGAGGGAGGGAAATTTGTTGGGGAAGGGGGGTGCCAATCTTTTACGTAACTAATTCATCGATCATTGGGGTTCAGCACGCAGAGCTGGCTGAGGATGACTCTCACGACAGAGCCTCACGCAATTAAGAAACACCTGCCTGAGCAAGATTTTACAACCGAATAGAGTTATTTAACATTAACTTGGTGTTATTTTTGCATGGAGTGCAATTGAAATCTCACAAACATTTTACTTTTGTATAACCACTCAACATACTGAAAATGCACTTGAGACGGGAGCCTGCTATTCTGCAAGAAATCCCCAAAAATAAGAAAAATTATTTAGACCAAAAGGGAATCAAGAGAAAATTGTTGGTGCTATTTTGGAGAAGATTTAAATGTAAGTTGTAGTTGGTAGACAACACTGGACACAAACTTTTTGCTTCTTACATTGTTTACTTTTATCCAGAAAACACCTTTTTCTGGGAACTACTGCTTTCACTCCAGTCCAAACGGATATTCCCCGTGTAAAACTCAAACTGGGAATTTCGAAAAGATCGCAATACTTCCTCTTACCGGAAGTACTCTCGTAGTATTGGCTGCCTACTTTAATGATCATACATTCAATTTTGAATATTCGGATAATGAAATATTGATAAAGGTCAGCAAGTGTCTTACATTTCTTTTTTGACAGCTGTATAATAACGTCTTTATTTACCTAATCTGTCGCTCGCTTAGCTGTACTGCTAGTGTGAGGGAACCTTGAAAACAGACTTCTATTTTACTTACTTGAGTATAGAAAAGAAAATTCACATTAGCTTTGAAGCTCTGGAGTACTCCATCTTTTCATTTACTACTTTTAAAGCACAATAGAGTATGGCAGAAAAGATGTTGATCGACATGAGACGATTCTATAGGCTATTCATGAAACCTGCCATGAAAGTCGTGTTTTTGTGATTGTCTGTGAAAAGCTCTTCAGTTTTCCTGATTATCTGTGAAATGGCTCCAATGTTTTTCTTTCCAGTTCAAGCACACGATTATTGTTCTATCAATTTATTGGAAACTTCTCCAAGAATATTGCCGGCCAGTTTTGGAGAGTAGTCTCAGATAACACTCTAATGTGCCCTTTCTCTTTAATATAAAATTTTAATAGTAATTACATTTGCTTCTAAAGTAAGAATTTGGATAAACTGAGCTAATGGAAATTAGTCTCCATATTTTTGTAAACATTTTATACAGACTCCCTACAAATATCTCTATCCTTTTTTGAGAAACTTCCATTAAACTTCTTTTAAGAAGGGACTTCTGTGGGAACTGAGAGTTAAGTCCTCCTCAAAAGTTTCTCTCAGGACATGGTGACTTGGTGCATAATATTTAGACGCATCGAATGCATTGGAATAGATTGTTAGTCCACCGGAAACGTGGACTAACTACACGGAAGAATACGTTTTTAGTAGTAGGACTTCGTACATCCTTCAACAGTACCACAGCGTAAATGTAAATTTTAGAGGATCTTTGCATTCAAGACTTTCACTATATGTTTCAAGAATATTTAAAATAACCAGCATCAAAGAGAATCACTTCTTCACTCTGTCACCTCAGCAGAGATCAAGTAATTGAATGCAAGATCGATCTCGGCGGATACTTGGATACTTGGTCTATGAGGAGTGGAGTACGAAAAATGCGTGAGATTTTTATGGGTAGCATGTTGATGAGTCCAATGAAGTAGTGCCAGTGCCACCAAAGTGCAAGTGATTAATTCGTAGTTTTAATGTATGCAAACTTGTTAAAGCAGATTATGTTTATATAAGTGTAAAAATGTTTGCAGGGTTGGAACGACGTTGGTTTCCATGGTAGCAACCAGATCGCCACGCCCAACATAGACGCCCTCGCCTACAACGGACTGATACTCAACCAGCACTATACTCCGGCGCTGTGCACCCCGTCTAGAGCGGCCCTGCTCACAGCCAAGTACCCCGTGCACACAGGTCAGTACTAACCTCACAGATTAAATTATAATTCGCAGAGCATCAAGTTCCCTGAGATTACACCCAATGAGACTCATATTCTATCCTGCGGCAGAACGTCCAGGTCCAGCCTCTTCCTTCTTCTCGAGGTGCCGCGCTTTAATTAATCACTAGTCGATTTTGCTATCCTCGGGCCTGCAGGTGCCAGAAGCCTTGTGGCAGTTATTTTGTCTGATGTTATAAGATCGTTTCCTTTCCTCCTACCACAGTCTTCACAGAAGCTGTCTGGACCAATCTGGAGATGTGGGTGCCAGAAGAGGGCATTAAGCCAACTTAAACAGTCAAAACTTACTCTATTGTGGTCCAGGTTAATTCAAACAATTTTGTAAACATTGGTTCATATGTAATTGTCATTACAAAATTTATTGTCACTAATATTTCTAAACACAAGAATACTTGCAGTGCATTTATAATTTTATTGATTGCACAGTCGTTTGGCAAGCGTAGCTCTTCTTAAATGAAGTAATCGTGGAATGGTACAGCTGAGGTTAAGTAATAGAATGGGTTATTTATAGCTAAACCGCCCAAGTGAGAGGCCGCACAGTAGGTGACCTTGGCTTTACAAATAATCACCTGCTATAAAATTGTGATTTGCATAATTGCCAACTAAACAATTATGTGGTATATTAAACTAAGACAAAAACTATAATATTTGCGATTCTTGTGATATTGGACTGAGTAGAGCAAGAGAGTCTTCTGCTCGAAACGCCTGGTGAAGGTCAGTCGTGTTGGGTCAAAGTTCTTTGACGCCGGACCTTTCTACGGCGTTACCTTCACTTCCAGCCACTCCCATCAAATCGCCCAACAGCAAGTCTCTATACTCTAACTAGAGAAGTATGTCATTGTCTCTAGTTCACTATATCCAGTTCTCACGTAACATCCGATTTTAGGTCCTCTTAGACAGGAAAAGTGGCTTTTAAGAAATTGTGTGGGTGTGAACAATGAATCTCATAACCAGAAAAACGCAATAAGCTCAAAATTGATTTCCTTTAGGTACCTACGTTTCAGCGGTTTACCGCATTCTTTATTTATTTTTAAATAAGTTTATCTAGAAAATATAAAAGTCTATTTTCTTTGAACTGTGGACGTCCTCATTTCTCTCTCGTAGATCTAAATTAATTGAAACATTTTTCGAGGATAATTCGAGAAAGGGCACTTATGGTTAAACTTTCCTTTAAGGCGCCCTTTGAAAATGATGCAGAGCGAACTATTTATTGGCAACTCTACAGAAAGTTGAATTTGTTGTAATGTTGCCAGTAATTATTCACCCCAATTATTCGTTACAAACGAATTTTTTTTTAGATTTTAGTGGATTTCTAAAGCTACTTAAAATTTTCCATAACATCGTGATTCGTGACAAACATTTCGCAGCCAAACCTACACCAATATCTGCACTATCCTTCTCTTAATATTGGACTCGCATTGATTGTAGAAGGAGTTGGCAGACAAATATATTGCAACTGAGCAGATTTAGCATAATCAGACCGTCTGTGAAGGATCCATTGTGGAAACTGAATGGGAGTGATATGTGAATCAGAATTGGCCAGTGGCCAGCTAATCCCAACTAAGTGAAGACATTAATAATTACAAGTCCAGAGCCTTGAAGTGACTAGCCAATGGCAACTCGAAGAAGGGCCTACCAAAAATATTTGAAATATTTTTCCGGGAAATCTATTTTTTCGATCACCCGACACTGAAGGAGTCCCCCCGGTGTGGTAGAAAAGGTACGACTAGAACTGCAAACGGATAACTAGAAACCAGCTTCTCGGAATTTTCTCTTAATAACCTCCATTTTGCAATGTTAAGGCCAAAATCACGTTTATTTGAAGATTGTTTAAAGAATTACATTCACTGGTTAGTGTGGTGGGGGGCTTTTAGGTGAATTTGGCGATTTCAAGGGTGAGGTCCTGACTCATTAACTACAATCTCTTTCAAGTCCTGATCTGAACCTTTCCCCACCATCTATATTTACTAACGGAAGTGAATGTTGGAATAATTCTGCCCACTTAAATGCAGTAAGTGTAAAAGGTGTGGGAGGTCACCTGTTACTTTCCTTTGTGGGTTAAAGTGAAGCCCGCGGGGAGGCCAGAGACGTGAGCTAACAATATGGTTCTTTGATTGAACCACCCAGTCCAACCCAAGGGCAGATACCGGAATCAAGTGCACTAGTTACGTCACTCGAAATGAAACATGAAGGGTGAAACTACAGTTCTTGGAGGCCAGATTGTTCTTAAGAGTACAATGCACAGCTGCTCCAGACCTAATGCAGTGAAGTGAATAGGGTTCAGACCTTTGGCTGTTGGCAAGATTATTCAGACCTTTTCGCTTGCAGTAACTAGTCGAATTAGTAATTATTTACTAACTACTACTGGATAGCAGTTCAATGAGTACCTAAAGAGATTAAGACTAAGATGTGTGTACAAATTGTGAGCTCCGCCAGCCAATTGACCACAGAATAATTTCGGGAAGCAGAATCTCCAAGGAAGTTATTTTTGAATTGAAGTTTTTTAACAGTTTTAAACTGATTAATTTTGTTACCTATTGCCTTAAATTTTTGTCCAGCTTTGTAGATAATAAGAGTTGGGAAATGGGAAAATTCGTTTTGAGGCCTGAGAAACATGTCTTGTTGTTAAGAATGTGTGTTTTAGCGTGGTTTGCACCTACCACGAATGTATTTCTCTGATCAGCCATTCTACTCAAATCTAATCTCTAGTATTATCACTAGCTAATTTTCTGCTAATTAAATACATACCTTCTCTAAAAGTATGAGTTTGCAGGGCCCACGGTAGCCGAGCGGTTAGAGGCGAGACCTGCAAAGCAAATATGTATTGTGGTACTGGGTTCGATTCCCGGCCTTAGGCCTTGGATATTATTTAAAGGTTAATAAAAGAAATTTACAGTAAAGTATGTTTGCTAGTCGCCTCCGTCCGCGACACCTAATTGGTAGTTGGACGTTAAGCCCCGCCTGAAAAAATAGGCGATAGAAGAAGAAGAAGAAGTATGAGTTTGCAGGAAATCGCTTGACCGGTAGTTAGAATCTCTTGATTTCTTTTCGGCTTTCCTACTTCCACCATTTAGATAAAGACTTGTCAGTTTCTTTTGAAATTAACTGAATTTAAATCAATTAAATCGAGGGTCGAAAACATCACGTTCTCTTAATACTTCTTTCAATTTAGTAAACTTACTGTGAGTGATTAATAAAAATTCCAATCAATCTAAAATTAGCAAATTTTAGGAAAGTTTTGTAAGAGGAAGTCTGGGAGTGCATTTTGTTTAAACAATTAAATTTGTTGCAATATTTATGCAGGCCGCTTTTGTTCTGCACTGATGACGTTTGGCATTCTTTTCATTCCCCAGCATTAAAGACGGTGAGCGCCATAATTATAGTGTCGTAGTTATTATTACGATTCACCAAAAGTATTTACTTGATTGATACAGAATAAAGAAAAAAAGGAAATAGCTGCAGGTAAAGAACAAAGAAGTTGGTAGCGAATGTATATCAATTATCGCTTAGGAAGGGTAGAGCAACGTAATTAGGGTGTGTCGTCAATGCAGCTGGCCGTGGAGTAACCTTCGTTTAGTGACTGTTACAAACAATTTGAAGAATTCAGTAGGCACTTGCTACCTCATTAGTCTAGCTAACCTTGTTCCGCCATTATCGACTGCGGTCTCGATTTTCATTTCACATTAACTTCACATCAACTTCTATTGACTGGCCAGTGGCGTAGCGCCGGATGCGTAGAAAGCCAGTAAACCAGAAGTTTGTTTTGTAGGTGTCTTCGAGTTTTGAGAGTTACTTTGATGAATAGAATTTGTATTGTGTAGAGTAAGCCGAGATCGTTGACTTGGTGACTATAAGATTTGAGGAAGTAACTATGAAAGAGGTTGGGGCCGATTGTAACCCAATCCCCAAATTTAAGTTATTTATTTGAATTGAAGTTATTTGAATTAATAATCAAAATTAAGTTATTTATGATTTCAAAATCATGGACTTAGCCAAGCATGGCAGTGAAGCCAATTTAGCGCATTTGCTCTTCTCACTGTTCTAACGTGCCCATCAAGATTCCTTCATGATGTAAAGGTTTTCTTTTAGATAATTCAGTTCTGATGGCTCAGTCTTGTTTTATTTTTTGTTTGACCAGTACGGCTGTGAAATTTGTATTTTTGTGTTCATTGGGAAAAACGAAGAACACAAATATTTGAAACGCTGGAGTTCTATTATTTTCATACAAAAGTTCAAGTTCCTTCTCGGAAATAAAATATTTTGACCAAAAATGATCCAAATTCTGTCGAACAGGTTTTAGTGATGAAACGGTAGGTGTCAAGAAATTGTCTCTGCTTTCAAATTTGGTTTGACTGTTCATTTGTTGAGATCTCAATTAAGTGAGGCCCAAAGTAATTGCATTCCTTGCAATTGCACCTCTGCGAATCAAAAATGTTCACAATCTGCCTAGATAGACGACTGTCCTGACATTCTTGGATGTCAGAGCATCAACTCATTGCTACAAGTTACTATGAAAACGTTCCTTTCAACTTATAATATTAATTTTAGGCATGCAGCACCTGGTTATTCTGGAATCAGAGCCATGGGGTTTATCTCTGCAAGAGCAACTGCTACCAGAAGCTTTAGCTAAAGCAGGCTATGTGAGTCATGCTATTGGAAAGTGGCATCTCGGCTTCTACAGAAAACAGTATACTCCGACTTACCGAGGCTTCGCATCGCACTTCGGCTATTGGCAGGGTTTTCATGACTACTACAACCATTCTGTCAGAGCAACAGTAAGTCTCTCTGCTCCAATCTATTTTTGATATCTTCAAATAAGATTTTAATCTTATTGAATTACTTGCATAAATAAGAAAAAGAAAAAAATATAATTTTGAGGAAGGAACATTAAATTAGTAAAAAAACGTGAAAGGGAAATAATACAAAAGTAAAGCATAAATAAAGTAAGCATGAAAGAAATGATTTTGCTGAATAGAGGCTGAGAGCCTTCTTGCACATCTGATATCTTTGATTATAAATTTCAGTACGAGCCGTACGAGGGCTACGACATGAGAAGAGGCATGACGGTAGATTGGTCTGCAAGAGGCAAGTATTCCACAGATCTGTTCACCGAGGAAGCCGTGTCTGTTATTAACAAACACGACCCAGATAGTCCGCTGTTTCTGTATCTTGCCCATCTTGCTCCTCACACGGGCAACATGCGAGATCCTTTCCAAGCTCCAGATGAGTTGGTCGCCAAATTTTCTCATATTGAAGATCCAGAGAGGAGAGTGTATGCAGGTGAGTGACCATAACTAGTTATTTATATTCTTCAGTGTCGTGTTAAATATGTCCGCTGACAAATCTGCGTCTTTCAGCAATGGTGTCTAAACTAGACGAATCAGTTGGTGAAGTGGTGAGTGCTCTTCGTGCCCGACATATGCTGGATAATTCGGTTATAGTGTTCCTGTCGGACAATGGCGCGCCTACGCATGGCATTCACTCAAACAGAGGCTCCAATTACCCATTCAGAGGGGTGAGTACCTAAATAATTATTAAATGGTTAGTGCTTACCTTCCAAAGAATCAAGTAATATGTTCACTACTGCAACTTTGCAGTCTCCTAGTTTATCATTTTTTTAAAAACGCTACCACGATCTTTACTTTCTTGAACGCTTTGTAAAAAGAAGCATTGGAATCGTGCAGACTTTATGGTTAGCTGTCCTTGGACTGCTCGGTTCGTAATGACCAAACATCCTGTAGTCATGGTCAAAATTTAAAAGTACTAAATCCGGCCTCCATCAGTAAAAGAGCATTTTCCTATTCGAAGAAGTTTCGCGAACTTTTCAAACTGCCTGAATCGAGTTTTAATCAAAGTAACAACTTATAAATACACCTGTAGGGGACTTCTCTAGAGCACACCATGTCGAAAAAATTCCAAATACTTTTACACTAATACCCATTACATAGTACAATCTCATATTTATTAAAAACAAAATTATTCGCCAAACATGAATAAACCGGAGGATCTAAATTGAAACAGCGCGTTGTCAATTAATAGGCAGCGCTGCAGCCGGTGTGTGAGGGAACTATCTACATTAGATTACTTAGTTGCTCAGAAATTCGGCAGTTGGATTTAAAACCATTGCTGCAACCATGGGTATTGGACTAATAACATCTTGATCATTGAAATTCTAACAGCTGCAAAGCAGGATACTCAGGTGTAATTCTGTCTAGTTACAATACATTAGGGTCATTCTTGTCCTCCTCTTGCACTACCCTCCCAGTTATCCGTTAAATGAATATATATTTTTTTTTTTATCACAGATAAAGAACTCGGCATGGGAAGGCGGAAATCGCGGCGTTGCTGCCGTTTGGAGTCCACTGATCAAGAAACCTCAGAGGGTAGCCAATCAATTAATGTATATTACCGATTGGATGCCTACATTCTATTCGCTCGCAGGTAAAACCCTGCCCTTTTGCCATATAAGGGCTCACTGAACTCTGATAATGTATATTTTGCTCATCTATGCAGTCATATGATACATCGTGTCTTCTTTAGGTTTGGATCCTCAAGATTTGGGTGACATCGACGGAATAGACATGTGGCCAGCTTTGTCAGAAGATCTACCTTCTCCAAGAGAGGAGATACTCTACAATATTGACGATATAGGAAATCCTTACGCTGCTATCAGACGTGGAGACTGGAAATATATCACTGGTAATCTACAATTTTTGTACAAAAGCTTAGCTCAATTTTCTATAGCTTAGAGATAAGGATGCTTACTGGCGTAGGAGCTCCTTGCAGAACTTCATTCAACTCTTCTGCAAGAGAAATGAATTAACAAATAATACGTATTATATTCAAATATTTATATAATAAGTCGACCAGATATGATCAATGAAATATGCTTGTGAATACATTCAGGAAATGTAATTAATTTAATTATTTTATGTTCAGGATCGGCTACAGGCGAGCGAAATAATGAGTGGTACGGCGAGTCTGGACGAGACTCAGCGTTGGAGTACAACACAGACTCTGTCCTGTTGTCCAAGGCCGGTGTGGCCATCTCAGGATACATCATTAAGGAACAAATACAAGCCAAAATTAAGGCTGCAACTCAAATGGAAACTCTGTCTGGATCCAGCAATGGTAAATAATTAAATAGCGTGGCATTCCGTGTTAGTTTCTTTCTACTTTCTATTCTTTCTTTGCGTGCCGAACGGTTTGGCATAGATGTGTTGACTGACCATCAATGACTGATAAAGCACTGATGAGCTAAGTGTATGCGGAGTATCATCCATTTAGATGAATTTCTCTTAACTCATAAGCTGCGTAGAGGTGCTGAATTGCGCTTCTGGCTAATTTTTGCGTCTAAATCGGAAATGCAAGTATTTATTTTCCGACCATGATAATTTGTTTTCGCTCCCTTTCTAGAGATGTCACTCCAGTCCTGTGAGTGAGTTGTCTAGCCAAAAATCGTAAAGTGCCCACCTTACTAACATTAGGTACAAATGAACCAAAGTTACAAGGATGTAGTGCACTCTAGTTTATCAGTTTTTGTTAGAGGTTTCCTCAAAACGCAAAACCAATTTACTTTAATTTTGAAAACTCTATAAAACAGATTCTCACTAATTTCTCAAATAAATTGTAAAAAATAGTTAAGTAGTATTCCTACTAAATTAAGTATTCTAAAAATTAAGATTGCGGAAATACTAGTTGCAGAAATACATCTTTTATATTATTTTAAAACTGAGGTCCTAAAAGACGGTGATGCAAAGCAAACCTTTCTTGCAGAAACATTTCATTTCGCCAACACCCACTCAGACAGCAGCTTTTTGTCTGCCATTCAAAGATTTCTCTTTAACCGTTTGGGCCACAAAGATTTCAGTTTTTAAAGAAGAATACCGCTTCCTCAGCGGAAGTTAAACTGCTTCAGGAAAAGTTTGCTATTAAATCAATCTTAGGTACATCAAACAATGCGTTATAATTAGAACAAGATTTTTTCTTTTTTTGACAGATCCTATGCCGCAACCTCCTGTTCTCCTTAATCCAGACATCATGTTCAACTTAAGACATGAAGCAGAAGTAGAATGTTCTTCCTTCAACTCGAGCAAACAGTCAATGGAATGCAACCCTTTGAAATCGCCTTGTTTATTTAATATAAGATTTGATCCTTGCGAGAAGATTAATCTGGCTGAAGAAAATCAAATCATCCTCCAAAGCCTCGAACAGCTTCTGCAGGGGTAAGAAATATTTTAGTTCTGTTTAAATAGTTAAGTGTGTCCGATTACAGCAGCTCCTCCGACTTTACTCACCGCAAGTATTCTAAACATTACAGATTTTCGAATTTCAAGTTTTCATTATGCAGAGTTTGTGGGTAGCACTAAAATGGGTACTATTATATCCCCCATAAAAACCGCAGGATGTACCAGATTTTATGTGCTTCCCTCATTCTAAGGCTAAGAAAAGCGAAAGAGTAGCGGGTATTGAATCCACATTTCGTTTTTTAAAAAAATTGTCCCGAATTAACTACGCCGAGCTTCTTTTCTCCTTCAGCCTCTGGGTAACCAATTTTTGCCATTCAAATGTTTTTATTGCTTATTTTAATTTTCAGATATCGTCAGAGTATGGTTAAAGCTCGGAACGTTCCCAGTGAAGCCATGGCCGATCCCAGTTTGTGGAACAACACTTGGTCTTGTTGGCAGGATGAACTGGACCAACAAACTTTCCTGGACGAGACGGCGCTCGTTGACTACAGCCAGATCGTTACCTATTGCTGCGCCCTTGCTCTAGTTGCCTTACTATCATCCATTATAATACCAAAAGGTTTCAACAAGGCCAAAGTTAGACCCCATCAGATCCTTTCTAGAACTATTTCAGTTTTTACGTTAGAGGCATCCTTAGAAGATGAAGACAATAGAAGAAAAGAGATTAGGTAGTAATTTCTGGCGCAAATCAAACATCTTTTTGGTCGTTTGAAAGTTTTAAGTACAAATAAATGGTCCTTTCTTTATTATATGAAATGCGCAAAGCGCAGCCGCATGGTGCAGTAATCATATCGGTATTATTAACCAATGAGAGCTCACACTTTGTGCAGTTTTTTAGATGTAGAAAGTTTGTATTTAGTATAGTATTTGATCTCAGAACGCTGGTGCTACCTGCATTTTGCAGAGACGGTTCTTTCTCATAAGACCTAGAGTATGGTACCGCATCTAACGTAGTGCCAGTGATGATCTAATGATAGTAATGATGATCTTAAGTATTATTAATGTTGACCCAGTATTATTAAATGGAATTGTGATAATAATTGCTTGTAATTAAAAAAATTTAAAGAGAGATTTCTGTTCAGTGAGAAGAGACATGAATATGAAAGCTACTCTGTAAATAAGCCATTAAGAAGTGCCTTGCCCAACAGTAAAAGTTCCTAATTGTTATTGTTTAATCACTGGATGGAAGGCGATAAAGGAGTAAAGACGAAATGTGTATTAAAAAGCCATATTTTACAATTAATAAAGGTTTTTTTTATCTGAACATTGAGTACTTTCTTGTTATATTCCATGTGCAAAAATAGAAACTGTACTGGGTAGTGAAATAATGGTAGATGAAGTCAGAAGTGTTCTAGGAACAGGAGAGCACGGCTAACATTGAGGTGTTGAGAAAGAGGGAAATACTAGGCAGAAAATGAAATCATAAAGTTAACTGCACCTCAAATTGCACATTCTGCTGCTTAATGAAGTTTTGTCTACTGAGAGATAATCAAGGAAACAGTGGAGTAATGTTAATAACTGGTCCATAGAAAAAGATGTTCTCATGATTTCAAAAACTTTACTAAATTGGAAAAATCTAAAGTAAACTACATACATATGTGTTTCCTTGGTCTGTTCTCTTAAAGTTAGTCAAAACGAAAATAGACGATTACTTTACTATATTTGTTTGTTCTTATCTGATCTATTAATATCTGTCAATAAATACATAAAACTAATTGATATCTACTTCATAAAACTTTGTGAAAATATCATTTATTTTATCTGACATTGAGCAGAGATGTCGGGATGATTGCAGAATACCTTAAGTAGAGATTAACCCTTCTTACTCATCTTGGCTTGACGGATATTTCATGGCTTACAACTAATGGGCAATAAATAACATAAAACTCATGTTCTGAAGGTGATGCAATTCATCCGCTGTCGTCACACAACTGCTGTACCCACAGCTGTTAATTTTTTTTTACTATTTTATTATTGGTTAAATTAGCTTTGCTTAGAGTAGCAGGTTTTGCTCATCAAACTCACAGCAACTCATTCTAATGGACATGTTAACAAATTACAGTTTCAAGATATCATCAGGCAACAAGATTTGGGGTAAAAATTAATATATCTACAGAAAATTGCTACAAATTGTTCGTATTCTTTATTTTATACAGTCTTTCTTCAAAAATACTTTAGATACCCTTAACGTTTCTCCATCAGTGAGAGAAGACGTGTTTATTACAAGAGCTTCATCTTTAAGTTTATTCTAAAACAACATTTTTAATTTACATTTAGGGTGTGCGTACGACTACTTGACCAATTTTAACAGCTCAGTATCTGATCTGTTTCGCACAGATAATCTTTTAAGATCACCACGTGTAATTATTTGCAATAATTAATGCCTTGTACTTGTGCGCCCTACCAGTGTTAGTAATTTAAACATATCAGAAAAAGTAAATAAAAAACAAAATCCAATGGTTGTCAATCGAACGGAATGCGCTAAGTGAACAATATGGTAGTTGGCGAAACATGCTGCATTAATAAATTCCTGGAAGCTACGCACACACCTCCACATTCTCAGGAATCCTGCTGGGCTGTACGAGAATATTCTTAACTTATAACTTAAGGAAAAAATAGTAATTTTAAAGCAATATTAGATTTCATATCACATTTCAAATTTTAATTATAAAATTAGGCGATGGTTAAACTATAGAACGAGACGAGAAGAGTTAATGTTTTGTAATAATTGACATATTGATGAGATTTGATGGGCAAGGGGGGGTGAGCCGACCGTCCCAAGCGCACCAAATCTCGTCACAACCCTGCGACCCCTGACCCGCTCTTAGCACTTTCTCAATCTACACATAATATCAAAATTTAAAATATGTATTTATATTATATCTAAAACGTTTTATAGAAACAGCTATGTTTCTTACATATATTCAACATTATTTTGAAATTTAACAATAATTCTTGAAATCTGATGTTATCTCTTTTAGTTCTTTGTATCGAACATTATCGATAGTCCACACAAATTTGTTGTAATCGATTTAACATATTTACTTTAAAGGAATCAAAATTACAGTTACCCTATCGCAATCACAGTCCACACACACACACACACACACATATACATATATATATATATATATATATATAAATATATATATATATATATAAATATATATATATAAATATATATATATATATAAATATATATATACATATATACATATTATGTGTGTGTGTGTGTGTGTGTGTGTCTAATTTACATATGTGAGCAGTTTTCTCTTAGAATTCATGCACTCAGTTCATGTTGTTTGATCTGTTAAGTAAATGTATTTCTAGTTCAAATGCCATTGTTTGACAGAATCAGCAACTAACATTAACTAATTTTGGGATGAATTCAATTGGATCTTGTTTTACTAGTCATAAACGGATAAGTTATTGAACTGTGAGTGTGCGCCCGCGATTGTCATTCAGTTTATGGTCAGCATAACTCAAAAGTCACATTTCGGCGACATTAAAGAAAAACTCAATAATTTTCCTTAAACTTCCACTAATATATCTAGAATCCTATTTGAAACCCTTTTGCCCTCTAGTGGGGGGAGGGATGAAACTGCTGCAAAGCACCAGTTTAAAGTTATCTTCCATGCTATCACATTTGCATTTTTGAAAAATATTAAAAGTATTGCTAAAACTTCAATATTAAAACAGATCTCTTGACCAAAATAGAGATTTTCCTAAAGGACTGTAAGCGGGCAATTTCCTCTAAACCAGTCCATGGATTACTTGAAATTTGGGTACAATTCACGCATATAACATTTTTTGGAAAGTTTATTCCATGAAAATTTAGTAAACAAGATTTCCGTGGAAAAGGGGTACATTAGACCATTAGATTATTAAAAAGATTTCTAAAGTGCGACTTCAGTTGAATTGCTTTATCATTTTTATATTACTAGTGATAGTCTAAACGTAATAATGGGCAAAATGACAACATAGCCTTATAGAATATTTAATGTTCTTTCGATTACAGTAATTAAATTTAGCACAGCTCTCACTCCTCAGTAGATAGGGTTAATATTATTCAAAAATACATTGGAAAAAATGTAAACAAAAAAATATTAAAATCTGACTACTCCCTTTGAAAGGATTTAGATTCGGTACCTGATTTGTTTCCCTGAAATTGGATCTTAAATTAGCTTTACAGTCATCTCTCATCAAATGGTCATTTCAATCTGGAACAACCTGTATTATGCAGCTTTTGAAGTCGACTGAATGCGAGCAAACTTGAGTCACTTCACTAAATAGGGAAACAAATTCACGGGAGAAAAGCTTTAAATTAATACGAAGAAATATTGGATACTGAATAACAGACAAGAATTAGATCTGAGCACAATGGCATTCAACTATTTAAGTTTTTGAACCTCACATTGCAACACACAGACTCACGCACAAACAAACCCTTTATTCTTAATAAATTAGCGCCATGTTCCAGTCAGTTCAGTCTCCTTAAAGTTTAAACGTGTCCAAATTTGTTTATTTATTGATTTGTATAAACAGACTGGATTCATTGCCTAGATTTTCAAATTTTAGTTAAAACTGTACGCACTTAACAAAGGTGCCGTGATCAGAGGTATCGGCCGGGGACGACCAATCCGCTTCACAACTGTAGAGAAAAATTGGACAATGTTAACTTGATCTTTTAATGGTGTATACACTCTTTATAGTGATAACTTTATGGTTTTTTAAATGGTTTAGTGCTTTGAATTATTATCTACTTATGATCCTTAAAGGACTTGACACAGAAATTATTTTATTGCAAGTACAGTTCGATGTTTAATATTTCGTTTCCATACCAAATCTCCTGGACAAGCTCGAGTAGTAATATGATTTTAAGATTTATCTATGGACATTTGACTATAGATGTGTATTCCTTTCAGCCTAGGCGAATTTCAGGGCGAATGAGTGGACAGTGATAGAACTGCCAAGTTAATCTGCACAAAACGCCTCTGATACATCTGTACATCCTATTTCTACATTTTGCAACACCATAAAACGTTCTCTCATATACACGTATTTAACACTTTTAAAATACAATTAATGTCTAACATTAACAAATTATTACAAAAATAATAAATTTTTATAAAATACAATAGGGCATTTTAGTCTAAATATTGGTTACATATATATATACATATGTATATATAGCGTCACCACCCCCTTTACATCAATTTAAATAAATTGACAAATCTCTATTTAATATGAAATTGGA
Organism: Rhodnius prolixus; assembly: GCF_049639745.1. Lineage (NCBI taxonomy): Eukaryota > Metazoa > Arthropoda > Insecta > Hemiptera > Reduviidae > Rhodnius > Rhodnius prolixus. Next base: position 308,973 of record NW_027411636.1, on the reverse strand, counting down.
ACAAGTATTTAATACAATTTCAATTTTAGTCATTTATTAAAGTAACAAAATAAAATTGAGGAGCCTCTTTAAAAATAAATATTTTATAAATAACAATTTATCAAGTCCATAATGGTGATTTAGCAAGTAATTAATATATATTAGTGAGTGTTTTTTTTTTAAATAAAGAGATTAACTGTTTACTTTTTTAAGATTAGTGAATTTCTAGAAATAAAACATTATGACTCCAATGCTAGTTCTATTTTGTAAGATAAATTTTTTGCCCTTATTCAATCATCTCCAGCGAATTTTTCATTCAACTATCATTTGGAAAGTGATTTATCTTAGAAAATTAACTAGTCAATTTCAGACCAAACTCTTTCCTACATGTGATAGATTTAATACTTCGTTTATTTGTAAACATTTTGTTTGCAATAAATGTGTATGCCACACGTAAACATAGTTGCTTTTAATAATTAGTGATGGTCACATAATGAACTGTAAACAAAAGGGCCAATCCGAACAAATGGAACAAACGAACGAAAAACAAATTTCCAGTCAATCAGCCACTTCTCACTAACTACTTAAATGAATTACCATGGTTATTTAACGGTACAAATTGTTTGTAATAATACACTTGCTAGTTCAAATAAAGGTAGAAAAGTTGCGACCTCAGATTATTATTTGGTAACTATCCACGACCCTTCTGGATGATACTTATTGCAACCTTCTTACATAGTATATCAATTAACCTTCAAAGTGCTGCAGGCTTAATTTCTAAAACAAATCTGTTTGCTTGCATCACTCATTATTTTACACTGCGTCCTTCATTTAGAAACAAAGTCTCTACTAATTGTACAATAAAAGTGAGAAATTATAGAATTAATTTTACACTGCTTGCCGATTTAATGTAAATAGCGTATAATATTCTCTCTCAGCTTGTAATAATTTATTCTTATTAATAAAAGTGTTTACCACAATTTCAATAAACACTAGTATGGACTTTTGAGTTCGAACCTCTTTAAATTAGTTCCTAAATTTGTAAACTAATTCATCTCAAATAACGAACTGAAAATAAAAATTGAAATTTATTACAAACTAGATATGAAACTTTTGCTTTGTTCTCGATAACATGAAGATAAACAAAAATGGTCCATCCCTCATGAACCAAAAAATCTTCTGCCAAAATGAAATAATTATTGACTATATAAGTTCGTTTGGTTTAACTAATTTAGATCACAATCAGCACTTTACAAGATATCCCTCATAAAATAATTTAAACAAGTGAAAATGATTTTGAGCCGCTCTGTAACAGGTTAAATAATTTTTGAGACGATATAGAGCGATTGGGGGAAGATTCCCACACTTAAATGCAGAGGAGACATAAATAATGACACAAACAGATTTAGTTAGCAGTTGGATGTGGCTGAAGTTTCCATGGCGATGGAGTTTGTTGGGGTGGGTGAGGGGCAGGGCACCGGAATCAGCGAGACCACTTCCGCACTGCCCAGTTTGTCGCAGTCGGCGCCGAACTGCTCCCCCTGCAAATGCATATCACCAATTCTCCAAGTGTTCTATTACTACATCAACATTAAGGTGCATTTCATTTGCCTGAGGTCAACTTACCACGTTAATTCAACCTGAAAGTGATTGCAACGTTTTTATCTAAGGGCAGCACTATTCCACTCGTTGAATTAGAAATAAATTATTGACGCTACGCCTTAAGTAATGGCCCCCAAAGAATGTATTAAAGCAAAAAGTAATCAAACGTCGGATTAGCCCCGTCAACGCGGCTTCCATCTCTTCCGGTGCTATATGGAGACTTGAGTTTAGAGAAGTACGACCTAACTATTATGAATTGTCAATTATTAATGATGGTTGAATAAGGATTAAACAGATCTTATTGCGTAAATAATTTGAAGATGAAACCAGATATTTTACAGAGTATTGCCATCAGAGGTACTTCTTTATTATTGCCGCCTGCTTTAAGAGATTCAGTTCCATTGCTGGTATTTCATAACAGCCCCCACTCGACCACTGGAATAATACAGAATCGAATCCTAAACCACATGCGACTCAGGCGCTACCATTAGCTAATCCGCACTCAATTACAAATTTAATTGGGTTTTCAGTACTGAATAAAATCAATCGAAAATATGTTTGGGTTTAGAGCGATTAATTATTGTAAGATAATTTATTGCCTAAACATCTCCAAATTTAGAGAGTTTATTTTTCATTCTCTGAGCACGCCAAAAATAAGTCCCAAGTTTAGTAGAGGCAAGTATGTTTAAATTAGTATTTAAAGGCAACTAAATGCACAGTTTATACCTGGGTTTTACCGAAACGCAGTTTTCGCCACAAAAACTGATGCTTCTCCACTGACGGGTTCCCAACATCTGAAGTGGAAGCGTTGTAATTAGGAATAGAAAATGTTAACACTCTTCTTCCTCCAGGATACAAGTACTTCCTATGTCTTCTTCCCCTCCTGCAACGTCCAGGATCAAACAAAACAAAAGTATTTACATTTCTACTCTTCTTGAACAAATCCTTATTAAATTGATCTTCCTATACTTTTGTCTCTCTAAGAGCTGACAACTGGTGAAGTGCGCGGGCTTTGAGAACAAAACCAAATCACGCGTATATTTATTATATTAAAATTTTTAATTAGATCTCAAAAGCATTTTGATCGATGTTCTTAAAAGCAAGGGTTTTTTTCTATTTGAGATCCTAACACCATCTCAGAATAGCAGCGGTTGAGGACCTGAAACTGAAACTGCATTTTTGTTAGTGTCGAAGCATTATTTTACTGGTTTGTTAGTGGTATTTAAAACCTTAGTATGAATCTCAAACTACGAGACTCTGGGACGAATAGAAAAATAAGTAATAGACTTTAAGGAAGATAAACAATATAGATTCTTAAAATTTAGAAGTGAAAATTCACAAATCACATCTAAGGCAGAAACGGACTTTGGCGTGGGAATGCGGGATCCGCCTCACCTCTAAACTCCAGATCCTACATTATTTCCAAGTCACTAAGGCTGGAAACATAGTGGAGCGGCGGGCAAAGCGGCGATGATAGCGAAGAGCAAAGCGGCAAAAACAAAAACTAGAAATAGATAGAGTTGCTCTATCTTCGCTTTGCTCGCCACTATGCGCGGTTCCATATGTTTACTTGTGTTTGATTTCGCCGCTTCGCTCTTCGCTCTTCGCTATCATCGCCGCTTTGCTCGCCGCTCCACTATGTTTCCAGCCTAAGGAAACTGTCAATTTCGCTATTTTTATGATTGCACAGATACCCTTCATAAAGACCTCCAACATACTTTTATTCCTGAACGGATCCAAAACGCTTCCTTTTTTTAAACTTTCGATTTTATTACTCCTGGAAACAGGTATAATAACAGCAACAGGAAATTGATTAGCACAGTTATTAGAATGAGATTTAATAATAATTATTGGCAAGGATTGATAAGAAACATCGCACAATTGTAAGTGCTATTCTTAAATATGTTAGCCCTTTAGTTTGAAAGAGGGCTTATGGCTACGAAAGTGACGTTCCACTGACCTGTTGTAAAAGAAAGCCGTAAAAAAGATCGATGTGAAGATGAGGATGAGCAGAGTGAGCGAGAGTACGGTGTACAGAAGGCCCCTCAGAGAATTGTCTGGCACAGACTCATCTACCATTTCATCTATTTCTTCTAATTCATCCATGTCCGCTATCGGAACCCATCTTGAAGGTTCTGAAATAATTATACCTATTAGAGATCTCCCAATGGCCGCTCTGCCTAATGTAAATAAAATTAATCATTAAAATTATTAAACCTAATTTCGGCTTGAAAAGAAAAAGTCCATTGTTTCGAACAATAATTCATTTTCAAGAAGCTCTATCAACAAGTGTACCTGAATATGAAAGATGAATGTCAAATTCATGAGCACCCACCTAAGGAACAACTGTTGTCTTGCACATCAGGACATGCACAGATGTAACCCCGACGTCCTCTGAACAGGCACAAATGAGTACAATACCCATTTGAAACAGAGCAAGGATTCGAGCCAGTTTGCCTTTCAGAAGAGACAGAGCACATTCCAGTGACCCCCACAATACGACCTCGCAAGGAAGACTGGTCTCGACCTGTGATCGCATCCGCCATCTGTACAGCTTTCTTACCAAAATCTGCCCAGAAGATGTAGTCTCCAAACTGAAATTAATAAATATCCCAATTAAAATTACAAATAAAAAAAAACACGAGAAGCTGGATATTTGTAGCGCATAATTGTGCTGTAGTCAACTTCGAGTCTCACAACTTAAACTCTGTAGGTATTGACAAATAAGTGCTTACAAGTGTAAGTCCAGTAGGGGTGGTTGTCTGCGGAATAAGTAACATCCTGTTCTTGCCGTTCAGTTCAGACACCTCAATCTTACCATTAAAAGTGTCAGACCAGTAAAGCTTATTTTGGTGGTAATCAATTGCCAGACAGTTGGGAAATCCGAGTTCAGTCTTGTGAATTATTTCACGATTAGTGCCATCCATGAGACAACGTTCAATTTTTGGAGTATCGCCCCAGGATGTCCAAAAAATGAAACTGAAACCGAACAAATACATAAATATCAGATATAAATAAAGAGCGTAAATAGGTAATAACAATAGTTATTAGTGACCAGATTGAGAGAGTTCTTTACGCCTCATTAGCGACATAAACGTTCTAAGGCTAAGACGTTTCAATATCTGAAGTACCAAGGAACTATAATAGGTGTTTTCTTTTTCATTTATCACTTTTTACTTTAACGTCTGGCCTAGAATTGTATCGAAAGAAGTCAGATTAACATTGAACCCCCTCCCCCAACTTTGCAGACTCTTCAAACCTCTATGGAAAGGAATGGATTCGTTATGGACATTCAGCCCACTTCGGGTCGAGACTCGCACTCACTTACAGCCAGAGGACTGGTAAGGCAACTATGTGACTTGCATTTCTAAGACACTCTTTCCTCGAACTCCCGCCTTTCTCAAGCCATTCTTCAGAACATGGTTTCTCATATGGATTACAGAATTAACGGAGTTGATAACTAGCATTATACTGACTTGAAACTGTTAGAAGTCTTTCTTTTATTTGCGTTGGAATATAAGGGTACTATTTTCCTGGTATGGAAGGCTCAGGGCCCAGTTTAGGAATGAGAGTGATACCTAGATGAGATGGTTCATTGTTCGACATGACTCATTAGCTTATTTTGAATCTGTGATCTTTAATCAATGAAAGCTTTAATCAAGTTGGAGAAACGCAAAGTCTAAGTTCTACTTTACCCTTTTTGAGGGAAAACTGCTACACTCCTGGGTTCATCCAACGACCTCAACAACACTTTTTTAGAGCTTCCATCAACTTTTGACACCACGAGTTTTGTGATGCCTGTCTCAATCCAATACAAGTTGCGGGCGATCCAATCAACAGCAAGACTTGAAGGGCTGCTCAGGTTGTTAAGGAGGTTCCAAGTGTGGGTCAATGAAGACATATTAACTCCCCTTTAGAAAAACAATACAATTAAAATTAATATTTAATATTTGTAGGAAAGTACTTCAAAACGATATCCTTCCATTTCCAAATGTTGGGTTATCACTGCATTACCATTCGGAGCGGAAATTTCTTATACTTAGTTTTAGTTTTACTTTCATTCACGGTCAGTCCTACTTTTTCGCCCTCGGCTTTTGAAATTTGAAACACTTCTCTTAATGAGCGGATGTTTCTTGCTACCCCATACGTGCAGATTTGATATTACGAAGTCTATTAAAGTGAGAAGAACAGAATGGTTAGGCTAAACAGTAAGAATGCCGCACGATAAAATGCCAAAGAAAATTTTTTTAACCGCTATGCAAGGTAAAAGAGGAAGAGGACGTCCAAGAAGAAGTTGGGCCCAGGATTTGGAAAACGATCTGAATATATTGGGCGCTACAAATTGGAAAAGGAAAGCCGAGTACAGAGAGCAATGGCTTAGTGTTGTCAAGGGAGTCAAGGCCTATCCCGGGCTGTAATGCTGTGCAGTAAGTAACGATAAGTATTTAGATTACAATAAATCACAACCTTGGGTTGCATTACTTTTGTTCAAAATTTTCTCTTTAATAATAATTATGGTTCAAAATTAAATCGTGATAGAATTACCTAATTGAATTTAATTGGTAATCAATGTAATATATACTGTTGAGTTCCCACAGGAAGTCGACAGCCAACGCTTTCTCAATGTTCGGTGTCGGCAATTTGTAGATCCATTTTTCTGGTGTATCCATCGAAATTCTGGCCAAAAATGATTCTGCAGCAATTAATAGATAGCCTTTCGGCTGGACTTGACAAGTTTTCTCATCATCCTGCAAGCAATATTAACTTAGATTAAGTTAACAAATGATCGCATATATCTGCCTTAATAGAACATGACGAGGTTCAAACAAAACAAAGCCCCTATTTGGGAGAGCTCTCAGCTGTGGCAGTTGTATTGGTTTAAAGTAAATGATCATATGTTCATATGTTCAAATGTTCATGACCTCAACTTGGAAAATTATGGTTACTTTAGTACTAAAGAAACTTTTGACACATTCACTTCGAATTCTGCACCAAAGCTGATTTTAAGAATGAGCTGTTTTTAGAACATGCCTTGATAAATAAGAGTCAAAACTAAGGGAAGAATCTAACCGTCTTAGATTTCACTAAACTAAATAGGTACTAGAAAAAACCCATATTTGATTATCATGAAATTATTATTAGAAAGCCCATATAGATATATTATTGGCGGCCATGGAAGCTGCAATATAGGTTATTTCGAACTTATTTTGGCTCTTCCATAATTCTGACCAATGATTTGGGAGTTTTATATTAAATCACCCTCGGTGAAAGATTTGTGATATGGAACTGACCATTAGTGTGATTCCGGTTGGGCATGCGCATGCGAAACCCTTGGGTGTCCTCAAGCAAAGATGGCTGCACGCTCCATTCTCAGGCCCGCAAACATTTGATATGGCAGGCTGCTTCTGCAAACAGCAAAACAATCGTTGGTATCCACAATTTCACTGCTTTAAGTTTACTGTATTAAAACTGTCCGGTAGGACAGTTGTATAAGGGTTGATCATCAAAAACTGCACGAAAAAGCGTAACGTTCAAAAACACCCAACTTTGACAATTTTTTTCTTTTTTTCTATAAAAGATAAAATTCCCAAATTTTCTTTATAATATAGGGCAAACCCTCCTTTATAACTGTAAACTGTTTTTGCAACAACATAGATTTGATAGACTTTGAGAAAAAAAGATGCTGAAAATGAGCAAAAACGGCATTTTCAAAAAATGATCTTGTTCTTGTTGTTATTGTTGTTGTTGTTACCTTTTTTGTAAAGAACATAGGGCCTAAACGCGTGAACCGATTTTCATGAATGAGGTGTCATTCGATTCGGAATTTTATGTAGATGTGCCTTTTGGGGGTCTCGACGCTGTACATCGAATGGGAGAGGAGTTAGCCCCCTTTATGTAAGGCCCCCTCCAAAATTATTATTACTAATTACTCTGTAAATCTTGGCCCGATTTTGAAAAAAAAAGGTAGGATGATAGAGTTAGGGCTCCTCTACGTAACATTAAAGCGACGATCAGCTCTTACACTTGTTAAGTGAAAGTATAGCAATCGTTTCAAATTATCGACACGAGAACCGATTGTCATGAATGAAGTGTCATTCGAATCGAAATTTTGTACAGATTTGCACTTTAAAAGTCTGAACGCTGTGCCTCATAAAGAGGGGAGTTTGCCCCACCCAAGTAAGGCCCCTTCTAAAACTATTATTACCAATATTTCTATAACGCTTAGTCCGATTTTGATAAAATTCAGCTCGAAGAAGTGGTTAAAGCTCCTCTACGTGGCTGTGAAGTGCCATCATGCTCTTACACCTACTAAGAGGAAGTACTGCAATCGTTAAAATTATCAATGAGTGAACCGATTTACATCAATGAATTGTCGTTCGATTAAAAAATCTTTGCCTCTTTGCCTAGAAGTACTGCAATCGCAGTTTATTTTTCTTACTTCTCTTAAGAGGAAGTACTGAAAACGCAGTTTAATTTTGCTATTTACGTACAAATACCTTCCTATGTTATTCAAAACGCTTTTTTAAAAAAAATTGTTATTGAGCATGGTTTGGGGGACCGCAACTATAATCATTCTTTAAAAAGATCTCTCCAGTGGTAGTTACAGTTCCGACTTAACACCTTATTAGGTTATAATGATAGAATTGCTTATTCCAAATTTAAAAAAATCTGTAAAGCAGATATGTAACTTTGCAAAATAGACAAAAAGGAAAATCTATCCAAAAGGTACAAAAATCTCCTTAACAAAAACTTACAGTTTAAAATGTTAAGTATAAGGGTTGATTAAACGCCAAAAGGTACACAAATCAGCAAGTACCTAACTTCTTTATTCATTAATATTTAAGTAATTTTACTGCATTAATATTCATTAATATTTTTTAGAATTTATTAGATGTCACAGACCCTTATGCTGGCCACTTCATTTATAATATTTTTTTCTTATAATTATGATAAATCATATACACGTACATGCATGTTAAAGTAGAAAAATACAAAGTTAGAGTCGGCTACTGTCTTGAATTCGTCTTACCGAAATATTCGTGAGCACAAATAACACACAGTTATTTTTAATTTTTTATAACGTTTTTCTTTTTAACCTGTAATTAACAGTTTGATTATTATAAATAACTAGATATTACAGTCAATCTACAGTGCTACTTGAACATATATTTTGTAGACGAAAATGGCCAGCATATGGGGTCTGTGACATCTAATAAATTCTAAAAAATATTAATGAATATTAATGCAGTAAAATTACGTAAATATTAATGAATTAATGAAGTTAGGTACTTGCTGATTTGTGTACCTTTTGGCGTTTAATCAACCCTTATACTTAACATTTTAAACTGTAAGTTTTTGTTAAGGAGTATCATTAGACTTCTTTATTGGCATTGAATTTTGATTCGACATTCCATTTTTTTTATTTCTATTTTTGAGCTTTTCTTCTATTTTGCAATTTTTAATGGACTTAAATGCATTTCTATATTTTTTATTACAGATTGCAAAAACTATTATAAAAAAGAAACAAGTATTTAAAATGTTTAAGCTCTAAAATTAAACTTTAGATTTCACTCAGTTCTCGCACTAGTTTTTTTTATTATTTAATTACATTAATTTTAAGTTAATTGCTTAATTCACTTTTGGTCAAAGACAAAATGTAAATTCTAAATTGTGCTTTGTTTATTCGTGGCACGTAATCCAAAATGACTATTCTGACAGAAGATCCACTTGAATGCTGAAATTTAGTTACAAAAACAAAGGAAATGGAAAAGAAAAAATATTAAAATCATGGAAAACTCCTTCTGGGCAGACGTCTTGGAGCGAGACACGAAATGCTCCCCTATATATACATAATCCCCCTGAGATAAGCTGTTAATGCTCACGTCGTAACCTGCAAAGCCGTTTCCTAAAGTGAAGGATTCAGTAGAAACATTGGCGACAAAATTAGCAGAAATTTCTCACCTAAACAGCAGGTATTCCACCCACTCTTCCGGAGCACAAAAACTAGGAATTTCAAAAACTTTTTACAGTAATTTGATATCAAATATTCACCTACATGTTGTACATTGAAGTCGCACAGTAGACTTCGAAGTAATAGGTGACCTCCTTGCAGACAGACAAATTGCAAATAAAATACTTTGGTAAAATTATTGGAATATTACTAACATTAGAGACTGTTTTAATGTCCATTGGTCCACGTATGTTCTTCACCATGTAGATATGGTTCGAACCATCTTTCTCGGCCCGATGTACTGCGTTGTTCTTCCAGTCTGTCCAGTAGATATGGTTGTCCAACACCACTAGGGCATAAGGATGAGACAAATTCTTCAAAATTATAATCCGATCGGTAGTGGGGTCCGCGAGCGACGCACTCTCTATGGTGCCCAGTTTGGCGTCAGTCCAAAACATTCTGCCATTATCAATAGCTATACCGTTCGGCCATTCCAATCTTTCCGATATTAAAGTCATCCTGGAAATTAAAAAAAAAAAAAACATTCAAAAAACTATTCTGGTTTGATTTTCACACCTAAAGTTTTCACACCTAAAGTTTTCACACCTAAAGTTTTCATTTAGATTTAAGTAAAAAAAAATGACTTTCTAATTTATTTTCATAATAACTTACGAATTTCAAGCCAATTTTGAAAAACACTTTGGGATTAGTTTTATGCGGCCATTTTTTTTCATAACCCAACATTTCAGTGTGACTACGCCCAAAATGGGTTGAAAAGGCTTGACCACAATTTCCTTCTACATTTGCTGATGCAGGTAAAACACAATGAGCCCAATAGTATATCCGAACTATTAATTTTTAAGCGTCACCAATTGATTTTTTAACTGCTTTAAGTGATGGAAAGCTTTTAGAGAGTCTGTAAAAAAATTGTTTTCACTTCCCGTTTCAACTCCTAAGACACATCATTACTCCCAGGAACTCCTTCCGCTAACCTTTCCCTTCAGCCGCTAAAACTTCACATTCAGTACCTCCCTAAAATTCTCTTCGCTAGACCTATGTTTGATTACTTTTGGTAAAATAGATAATTAGTCCAACTTTATTTTATATCTTTACAGAAAGAATGAACCTATTTCAGTAATTTTTTTGTTATTTTGGCCAAGCTTTAGACCCAGAGTCTAGGTCATCTTCAGGACTTACGCTATTCTTTTTACATTATTATATAAAAGATTGGTAAGTCTTCTGTCCTGTCGGGCAGAGATTCCCTGGAGAATGACTCCTAGGATGTCTGTAAACTTGGTATATATCTTAAGATTTGTTCACCATTTCCCTAGAAAAGATTGTTTAAGGGTAGTCCCCGGTGAGGTAGACTTCCCGTTGAGTTTGGATTTCAATGTACGACTTACCAACTGTATGGTGATGTTAATAATTCAATATCACGGAAGATAAAAAAAAAACTGTTATTATGCTGAGAACAGCATTAAGGCCGCTCATATGTGTCCACACCAGTTATTATTCTTAGGAATTTGGCGCTTTTTTTTTTTTTCTTCTTCTTCTAGTAGCCAACACTCAATTGCCATTCGTATAAAACAATTATTATTATCTAATAATTCACAATTATACACTTGCTAATAGAAATATGGAATATCTAAAAGTAATGATAATTGATAACCTGTTATTGCCGTCCATATTTGCTTGCTCTATCCTGGGCTGACTGCCCCAATCGGTCCAGAGCAGAACTCCTAGTTGGTAATCCAGGGTAATGGCTCTAGGATTGTCCAAGTGATTCCAGACGAGTACTTTACGCAGGTCATCACAGTCAGACAGGTCACAAACTTGAATGTTATTGTTACCGGCGTCCGTCCAATACAACTGTAAAACAGACCTTTACACCAAATAGTTCAAGTAATTTAGTAAGATGTAGGCTAAAGAGGCTAATTCACAATACTGGTCAATTATGTGCTTTTTAAATCTCTGTCCTTCTCCCGGCCAAGTTGGTCTGCATCAGTTGAAGAACACAGTCTTTATTTTCTACTTTAAAACCATGAAGTTTAATGCAAAGTACTTTCAAATTGGTCCAAATTTGATCAAGAATATGGAACAATTTCTTATTATTATTGAGCCTGCGTATCCGAAAGAACCAAAATCGAAAGTTGATTCTAAAAAGGGCTGTCATAAAAGTATTGTCTCTTAAATATTGATCTAGTTGGTCCAAGAAAGCCAGTAAATGTTCAATTGAAAACTTTTAATTTATTTACTGCGATGAAAAAAAAAAAAGATTTGGTTAAGTTTGCAGTTAAGTCGGATGAATGCACCTTTCTTCCAACGCTGTCGACGACAAGTCCATCTGCCATCTCCAGACCGTCTGAAACTACCATGGCCACTCCAAAATTTAAATCTGCTTTTTGTATGACTCCTTGCCCAGTATCAGACCAGTAAATCTCACCTAGAAACAATATATTAAATAAACAGCGAGCAATGCAACATCTTCTAAATGGTAAAATTACAGCTACCATTATCCCGTTTACATTGGGGACCCAGGTTTCTAAAATTACATCCTAGCTCCCAGTGAGCCACCACAGTTTCCTCTTTCGTTTTAGTTATTTTCTATTTTACATCATTAGATGGTTGTTTAGTCATGAATTTATAAATGTTATAAAAAAGAAATAACAAAAAATAACACTCATGGAGGTTATTCCCAACATAGATACGATGTTTATTGGGAATAATGTGGATGAGACAATTTCGCATTTTATTTATTTACTACGATAGAAATACATCGTTACAATGTTGGAGTTGTCAATCAATATTAAATAACATAAAATTAAAAATTCTTATTAATTATTAATTAATCAATAGAGGGTATCAAACAGAAAGGGGAAAAAAATATGCATGAAACAAATCAAAAAATTAAAAGATAAGTTACTTATTGTGAATGTTGCAAAGTTCATACTAAGAGATAATAATAGTGTAATATGTACTGTGTTTCTTAAACTATCGGTCCCCCAAGGGGTTGCGAGAGAATTTTTGGCCGTCGCGGAAATATATTGTGAACTAATAAATTAATTCACTTAGTAACATTTTAGTAACATGTAAATAGAAAAAACAAGTTGATTTGGTTTACTTCAGTAACTCGCAAGAGTTCAGCAAATATGGGGATGTATGTTGTAGTGATCCTATCAAAGATACTAAGCAAATGAAGTATAAGTTTGTTGTTATGTGGCAGTGCACTTTTCAATGGAGTTTAGGTTTCGCCCAATTGCACGGTGTCTATTAATCTTTCAAATACATGGTAAATGTTAATGGCTATAAAGTTCTACGTTTCATACAAATTAAAAACATCCTTACTTATTTACGATTTATTTTAGTTGAATTTGTACTCTAAAATGGATAAGTGGCTAAATCAAGCTAAGAAATGTGAATCCGAAAAAGAAGAAACCAAAGCGGCTTCGAGTACATCGGAAAATATGTTGAAAATACAAGAAAAGAGCTCGATTCGTCCAGAAAAAGAAGATACAATGAATCATTCAATGAATGGACTGCAATACGGGTTCACTTTTAATAATTGTCACGATAAACAGCAACCGCCTAGTTTAATCTGTAACGAAACTTTGGCTAATTGTAGGCTAATGTAGCGTTATTAGTACAGAAAAACCTTTTCTGGTCAATATTTAGGATCAAAAAGAGCTTTCTGCCAAAATTCACAACAACGAACAACTTGTTACTTGTTTGTTAGTTTCTTATACCGTTAGAAATTGTATAGATGAATTTTAAATATTACTGTCTTTACTAGAAGGTTAAGATTAATATGAATACTAACCAGTGAGGTGGTCTACGTCCACTGCGACTGCTTTTTCCAGAGGCGGCAAAGGAAGCACTACATCCATGGTGTAGGGCACATCGAGTGCTACCTGCAGGATCTCCTTACGATGAGCCAGCACTAACCAACACTCTGGAGACCGTTCACAAGTTTTTTTGTCCTCCTGTATCATTTTCAAGATGAATGTGTTACCATTTCCACCAAGTATGTTCATATATTTCTATATGGATCGGAATTAAAACTTGGTCTTTAAAAATAAAATAAAAATAGTTGGCTTAGAAAAGAAAAGTTGAGATTTATGAAGTGGAAACTGTGATATCCGAGAGGAAAGCTTTGACGCGGCTAGCCGGACTTCCGGTTTTTTAACCAGATTTTTCCGGTAGAAGAAATCTGGAAGTTGAAAGATAATGACTAACCTATTCTGATTTCCACGGCGAAATATTAATCACCACTTTAAGGAAACCAAAGAGTAACATATTAAATACAGAGAAGCTAAGAGCTAGAAAATGACCTTCAGTTTGATTCCTATTGGGCACGCACACACTTCAGCTGCAGGTGACAAAACACATAGATGGCTACAGCCTCCATTGTCCACTGCACATTTTGAAATGTAAGCTTCTTTTTCATGATCCATTATTTGCAAATCCATCAATCCAGGCAAGCTCGTTCTAAAATAAATTAATTATCAATATATTTTTAAGAACAACTTTATTAATTTCTTGTAAGATTTATTTACCTCACGATAGATAAGTTTTGACCATTAATTTTATTGGCAGAATTTATGGTATTTGAAAGGGTATCAGTCCAGATCACTTTCTCTTGAAATACTACCAACCCATAGGGATGCGATAAGTCGCTTACTGGAAAGAAAACGACATACGATGAAATTATGGAATCAAAGGCTAATTAACTAATTTAGCGAGCGATTTGCACTAACACAATGTATTCCTGTCCGTGCCGTCCAGTTTTACAAACTGAATACTATTTGTGCCGGAGTCCGCCCAGTAGAGTCTAAACGAGGAATGGTCAATGAAGAGTCCGTTAGGTCGAACCAAATTGGTGGTCAGGAAGACACTTCTATTTCCCCCGTGCATTCCTGCTCGCTCTATTTTCCCTTGTCCATCTGTTGCGCCCCAGTCACTCCAGTACATGTACCCGTCTAGAAAGAAACATTAAAAGCATTAATAAATAAAAGAAAATGAAAGTAAATAATATACTAATTAAATTTAATAAAACTGTAATATAACTAATTAAAATTGAAATACAATAATTAATTACCATGTCATTCGATTGAACTGAACTAAATTAAATCTAAATTAACTTACTAAGTGGATCCAGACTAAGTTCTCTTGGTCGTTCTAGGCCATCCCAAATCAAGAGTGACCTCATACTTCCATCAAGATTGGACACTTCTATTCTCTTGGTTCCAGAATCGACCCAGTAAAGTTTGTTTGTCACCCAATCGACAGATAACCCGTTAGGGCTTTCTGTAAAAAATGTTTTTTTTACAGTAAAAACCTAGTACAAAAGTACAAACATTGATACAGTAAAAACTTGCCAGTCAGTAAAAATAAACAACTCTGGCTAAGATGTTGCAAGGCAGTGAATACTTAGGTTTGTGAATGAATAGATACAACTAAACTAGATATTAACATAGGTAAGCTTGCAATGCATCATACCTAGATTACTGTCAATTACTACCGACTGATCTGAACCGTTCACCCTGGCTCTCGAAACACTCTTGGTTTCTGAATCAGCCCAGTAAATGGAATTTGAGCTGGAATCCCAAGTAAGTGCCACAGCTGATCTTATACCATCCACAGGTATAACTACGTCATAAGTAGCAGTTCCTTCTTGCAGCGATCGCAGCCTTAGATCTTTCTTGCGGGCGAACAAAAGCATATGATCAGGAGTCTTGTCACATGTTCGGCTGCAAATTAATTCCTTGTATTAATCTATTATTTCCTGAATTTGTTAAGATAATAATTATTCAGATTAAAATTTAGACTGTTATAAGGTAAATAAATACAAATTATTTCCAGTGAATTTGTTTCAAGCTATTTCTGAGGCAATTAGGGTCATTGTCATAAATAATCAAGTGAAAAACCAGAGTGGACACTGAAACGCCGCACAAACAACAAGTATGGTTTGCTGTGGTTGTAATTTTTTATTGAACATATTTTTTAATTAAACAATTTAGTTACGTAAAGAATTTTGTTAATTATGTGTTACCGAATGCGGAGTATTGTATGAGATGGCGTGATAAGGAATCTGATAATTATCTTGGGCGTATTGCTATGGACGTAAAGGTATTCCTATGGCTGCGAATGAACTCAGTTATCAAGGCATCTATAATTTGATTGTTGTACCAATTGACGTGTTGCAGTTATTAGGCTACGTAGTACTATAATTATTGATTATCAAGGCAAGGTTACAATTCTTTGGACAAAAGTTGACATTTTCATTCTACCTGGAACAAAGAGAACTTGGGTGTCTGTTAAGTAGAAAAACTACATTCAGCTTCTTTTGTTGGAATATTCATCTGCGTACATGTCTTGTTCTATTTGCACAAAGTGAACCCAAAAATATTTTAAATAAGGCCAGCGACATGTAGCGCTCCCTTTTTTTAATCCCTCAATTGCCCGACAAGCTGATGTAATATAAACCATTGTTTGTATTGCTCTTCTTTTTTTATGAATGCTCTGGTATTCGAAATTCTTAGTTTATTGCTAGGAACGCCATCGAAGGCCTTTTTCATGTCTATAAGGAATAGTACTAAATTCACTAAGACTCACTTGTTTTTTGTCAGCTTCAGGCCCAGAGGACAGATACACTGAAAACTAAGAGAGTTGGGCAGACACAGATGAGAGCATCCGCCGTTGTCAGAGCCGCAATGATTTGTATAGTTTGGTTGTCTTTGAGGATGATAACTGCAAAATTTAGATTAATCTACAATTAAATGCAATCAATATACCTAAAACGTTAAATTTTTGGAATATTTTATAAGATGTACATCGCTTCAGATATGATTTACTAATCATAAAAGAAACAAATTTGTGAATGTTGCAAGAAAATAATAAAGAAAATGGTTGAAAACTATGTCTAGCACATTATTTTCTAAAAAGGTACCTATGAATGTCCATCGGGAAGTGCAAGCCACTGTGGATGGTTCTAAATCCAGAACCTGTTGCTTTATTTGCAGTGGATATACTTTTTGTATGCCAATCGGTCCAATATATTGCGTCTTCGAATAAAGTGACTGCAAATGGATGCGGCAAACCTTTCGTTATCACCTAAAAAAATTATTCTTTCTAAACTCTGTTTTTTAAATTGAACAAACAGAATATACAGAAAACTAAAAATTCTCCATATTTTTATAATCGTGAGTGATGCAGCACTTGCGGTCATTCACAAAAGTTCCATACTCCAAGATCAGCGCCATTCGATATATATTTTCTGAGTTAATAAATGCAATATTTTGTTCTTTGCTTCTTTCCAAAGAAAACCATCCTAAAGAAGAACTAACTATCTTTAAAGTGTGGATAGTATTAGACAAGATTAAAGCATTTTAGCTTTACCTCATGACACTAAATATTTTATTCAGTGTTTTAATAAATTGATATTCTAGACTTACCTTCTTCCTGTCGCCGCCATCAAATCTACTGCACTCTATTACGTGGTGTTTGGCATCGGACCAATATATCCTACTTCCGGTGTAGTCTATGGTCAACCCATTCGGCCACTGAACTGAGTCGCCAATCACAATCCTTCTGTTCGAACCATCCACCTCGCAGCGTTCGATTTTTGGCTTCGGACCTGCAATTGTTCAATCCAATTTGGTTGTTGTTATATCCTTCTTTTTAAAAACAAGTATTGTTTAAAAGTGCATGCATATTAATAATTAATACACTAAGGAGCTTTGTACTTAATTTATTATACATATAATTCTGTCGAATTCGAAAGATGGAGCAGAGGATTCATTCATACTCTTTCAGTTCTTTACCTACTCGCGACAAAATTAGGTGCTGTGCTCTAAATGAAATATGGAAAACTTCAGTTATATTCGTGTGAGTGTTCATACCATAGTTTTATACAAAATTGATACGCTAACCGATACATCAGTTCGAATATCATTTTGCTGAATATCCACGGTTACGACAGAAGGCCTTCGGCATCCATAATTAACAGCTGAAACCGGCTAGAAGGCTCACTTAAGTTATGAAAAATTAAAATCTCTAACCAAACTATCTATTTGATCCATTTGTCTATTCTTAAATTTTCTTGAAGGAAATCCGACGCCAAATGCACGCGCGCCACTTTCTGAACACTTTCTCAAACATTTAGGCCAGAAAATATTTTGATCTTTTCTCTTGGTCTGTTTGGTTACAAGGGATCAATCCCGCTTTGACAATTGCAGCCACTTTGTATACATATTATTAACATATATGGGCACTTTATATAACATGTATGGGTAGGCAGTTCTTGTTCATAAATGTTCAAGTTTGCAAGAAGTTCCTCGTCGTTTTATCTCTTTTTTAAACGGGATAACGGGAATCTTTATTTAGTGAAGCGCCAGATCAGTATAAATATTAGCTTACTTATTGGGAGTAATCCTAATTGGCCTAGAGAGTGCCAATATGTTGGATAGCGCTAAAGGAGCTTGGTATCCTTCAAATAACACATACATTTTTAAAAAGTTTCAACACCTTAGAAAAACTTTTAGAAAAGTTACTTTGTTACCGAAGTTACCTTATTGTTTAAGAAATGCGCTTCTCGCGATAGAGTTAATATAAATAAGTTTACCTATGTTGGAGCAGAATGAACGCTCCATAAGGATATAGCATTAAATATAGTCTTACATTACAACGGGCTAACAATGTTTCAAGAAATGATTGGAAAAGACTTTTTAATCGATATGGAAGCCGAATAAATTTTGGGTAATATCGTACATGTTTAGTTTCCAGCTGGACGGAAAGAAAATGGACTAATTTTCTTAGAGGCTGCAAATAAAGAAAATTAAATATTTTAAAACGTTAGATGGCTAAATGATGTTACAAAGCTGAATGAAATAAATTACCCCAATCAGTCCAAAAGAGCAGTGTTTCTCCAGGATGCACAGCAATTGCTCGGGGCTTCTCTAAGTCGTACGAAACCAAGACATGGCGAATATTACCATCAAGGCTGGATACTTCAACCCTACGAGTGCCGGAGTCTGTCCAAAATAACAGATCATGAATCCAGTCTACAGCGATCCCTCCAGGAGAATTAAGTCCCCATCGAGTGACATCTACAAAAGTGACTAATTAGATCAAGTGCAAATTTACAGGATCACCGCTGCTATAAGAAGCTATAGGAAGTCTTTCTGTCTGTTCCTCTAACTAAGTCTAAACTTAAAAATAAAAAATTAAAAAATCCGAATAATTGCACCTTCTTCATGATATTAATTTTTAAATCTCAGTTTCCTTTTTTTCTATCAGCAACTAAACTGTGGTCTATTATGTTTCACAATCTGGGATGTTGCCCAGTTAAAAGAAATTCACATTAAATAGTTCCTAATTTTCTACTTGTACCTGGGAATTATAACTGAAAGGAGAGTTAAAAGTAAATAATGACCAAGGTGATTCTACAAAAGAGTAGGTACCTGTGACGTTGGTGCCGTTCGTACGAGCACTTTGGATCACATCCATGGATACATCTGACCAAAATATTAGACTTTTAGAATAATGGTAATCCAGGGCGATGGCGTTATGTAATCCTTTCAGTATGGCCGTGTATTTTACACTATTCAAACTGACCTAGAATGTACATAGTTATCAATAGTCTTGTAAACTAAAGAAATAATTTCAATAAGAAGTCTTGTTTTTGCTATTTCAATTAACAATTCTAACAAAATGACTTTGTAAAAAACATAGTAACTAAACCTAGGAACATCGAGTTTAAGTCCAGCCGTTCACAGCCTACGGCTTTCTCTCTTCTGGGCCTCTACAATTAATGCTCAATGCAACAGAGAACCTCTACAGTTAATGTCTAGTGATAAGCAGTGTAACAGAAATAACTGGCTGAAGGCCGGTAGTAAAATTGAGAAAGCTCCTGACGTCAATTATATTAAATGCTGAAGCGCTTTAAATCAAAGCAGTAATAATGGCTGTCAGAAGAAGTTGGCGTCTGTAAGCCAAACCTTGAAGTAAAGGGTGAGTGTTTAAAATCAATTTCTTATAAGCAGGCAGCCAAATGTTTCAATCTGCTTAATGTTTGGTTAAAACCGAAAAATGTCACAGTTACCTGTCTGATATCTATGCGATTTGCAAATAAGAGACTGGCCGGTGCTCCGTGGGCCTTGCAACTTGTACCATCCGGGCGCAAATCGTAGCCTTTGTGACATCCGCAGACGTAAGAGCCAACAGTGTTATTACACGTTTGACTGCACACTGGGTAAGTGGTAAAACTGCACTCATCCACGTCTATGCAACTGCAATCGTAATAATTAGATCAGTTATTTCTTTTATTGTTATATTTTTTCGATATTTTTTTGCAAAGTAGAAAAGTAACTATGAATGCAAGCATAAAGTAAAAAACTTGTTCGGGTAAAAGACACGACCGACTCTGAACAAAAACACGACCAACTCTCAGAATTCGAGTAGAATTTCTAACATGTTTCAATCCTTTAGACTCCCCCCCCCAAAAAAAAGTTTATTTTTCAAAAAGCAACTGATTCCGGTCGTTTACTCATAAAAGGATATTAATTTTGGATAATAGTGTTATCGGCACTTACATATTGATAAACAGTAATTTAAAGTTACGATTCTTTGTTTGCAATGACTGGAACTTCTACAGCCATTTCCCTGGATTCTGAATTAACCTTTGGTGCCACTCTTTAAATTCCACGGGATTAATATAAATATATTTTGCCTCCGTAATGATCGAATCAACTGCTGATAATTGGAAAAAAAAAAAAAATTAAAATAACGCTTCCTTACAAATGTCACGGCATGCCACGGCCTGAAATTAAATGAGAACCGAAGATGGATCTGTATTACAAGTCCCAAATTGTACAATTTTACAATATTTTACTCTTATAATTTACAATTTACTCTTACATTCTACGGCCACTTGAAAGAGCTACAACAATATTTTTAAGGTAGAGTATTTAATCTTACAGCCATTCTCTAGGCAAATTTAAATTTATGCAATTAAAACCGCGTCTTTCTCAACATCAGTAAAAACAGTTTGTGATTGAAGTCGAATTCCCTCAACAAAACTGATCAATCAATCTCTATTGATGGATAAATTTCCGAGAGCGTGCTAAGAATGATGAAATCGATCATTTTGCTCAACTCTGCGAACTCAACTATATTTTCAATTTGTAAAATACATTTAAAGAGATCACCTGAGTCCATCAGCCTGAAGCGTATAACCAGGCCTGCAGCTACAAGCATCTCTTCCTTCCTTAGTTTCCACGCAGTATTGGTGGCACTTCTTCTCTGAATGAGCACAGTCCTTTCTTTTAGAGCAATTTCTTTCATCTAGAAATAAAAACTAATTGTGACAAAAACGTTCCAAGACCTTGACAATCTGCAAAGCTTACAGCTCTGATTTATTCATAAGCAATAGACCTTCTCCATATCTACAGTCCTTGATTCCATCGCAGACACGTTTCTTCTTGATGCAGTGCGGGCTGATGTCAATGAGGGCAGTCACGTTGCTAGACGGATCTGCAGGACACGCGAACTGAGTGAGCGGGTCGCACATGTCCTCGCATTCACTTTCATCCTCGCCGTGCGAACAATCCTGCACTCCATCGCACACCCACTGTTTCTACACCAATAAATAAAAACTCGTATTAGGAAGTAACACTAGTAAGCTGTCAGACTACCATGTGAAGGGTCCCATCTAGCTGGTAAAACACCAGCTTATGAGTTTAAAATTATCACTATTGCACTTGATATCCTTCGTTCCAATATTGGATATACATACAAAGACATGTGTGTGGCTTTAGCCAAAGTGGGGACAAATATTATAAATTAGTGGAATATTTACGGCAGGGATACTTACCAAAATGCATGTTCCCATTCGACATGCGAACTGGTCCTGGGTGCAAGTTCTTGGGGATGCAGTCGCACAGTCCAACTCATCCTCACCTGCCTCACAATCTTGTTCTCCGTCGCATCGCCAACTGTTAGAGATGCACTTGCCACTTTCGCATCTATAACAGAAGACTCTGGTATGTTCTGGACACTGTCTATGTTTTTCCACTGTCTAAATCATTACAACACTTTCGCAAACATTCCTGCAACTTTGATTTTAAAACTCTGCATACTGTTAAAAATTATACATTGGGGTAGAGCCGTGTGATGAACTTTAACAGCTCTTTGGAGGACACCTTAATTTCACAGCTAAGCTTGCTTAAATAAAGTTATTTATCTAGGAAAAATATTTAATTAAAGATCTAGACCTATTTGTAAGTTGGGTTGGTATAAAGAGTTGATGGAAATCTTTAGAATCATTTTGAGGAACAATTCCAATTTGCTAAGAAATATAAAACAATTCAATAAAGTGAACATTCCTTGCCATTGAAATTTAATAATTTAAAATTTCTGTCCCAAAATGTCAATATCAAATAGATAGGGAGGCTGCACATTCCACTGATGTGGCGCTTTAGAGGTAAACCTGTCTCATAAAAGTTTTTAGGGTTCCATTCCATGCAATCAGAATACCAACTGTATTGTCATGCAAATAAAAACACTTGTAAGTACAATTACTTTATTTAACCTTATTGCGCAACATGTCTATCTCCTAGCTCTCTATCACAACCTCCTCACTGTTACCTCCAAGCTGCCAACTATCTAATCCCAACACTACATCCTCCCCGTTTTAATAAACCCTATGTTGGCGGATTGTGCCTAGTCCTAGAAATCCGAGTCTGAGTATCTCTTCGGTGGTTTAATTGTTCTTCCACTCCTTTCCCTTTTCCCTTCTTCCTGAGTCTGTTTAGTTTCTTCTTCTTCAACTCTTTCTTCCTTCGCTTGCTTTTCTTTTGCTTCTGCATTTTCATCCGGTTCATCTTCTGCTACAACGATAATATGCTTTCTGTTTCTTCTCAATTCTCCTGATGGGGTTTTTACAATGTAAGACCTTGGTTCCGCAGATGGTCTTGCGACCTGGCCATACTTTTTCATATCAGGAATCCAAACTGAACTGTTGTTCTGCAACGGAGGGAGAACTTTTACTCCATTCCTTCTGTCAAAGTTTTGCTTATTTCTTTCTTTCAGCTGAGCATCCTTTTCTTTAAACTTTATCATCTGGTTACGACTAACCCGCGCAAAGTTTTTAATTGAAGGTAGCGTCGATCTTAGCTTTCTTCCGTACAATAATTCCGCCGGACTTAGGCCCTGTTCTAGAGGTGTGGTCCGATATTCTAGCAATGCCAGGTTAGGATCTTTATTTTTTTTTAATATGCGCTTGGCTATATCCACTGCCTTCTCCGCAGAACCATTAGATTGTGCAAAATGGGGACTCGAAATTACGTGACGAAATCCGTATTCCTCCTGAAACCTCTTGAACATGTCAGCTGTGAATTGTGTTCCTCCGTCTGTCCTTAATGATACGGGGATTCCATGGCGCGCGAATATGTTTTTTAGTCTATTGATGATAGCCTCCGAAGTTAGTTTATTTACATGGACTAATTCCAGAAATCTTGAGTAATAATCTTGTATAACGAGGTACCATTTTCCTTGAAATTTCAACAGGTCCGCACTAAGCGCTTCCCACGGAGCATCAGGTAATTTGGACAACATTAAGGGTTCCGACCTATTATTTCTATGTTCTCTACATGTTGGACAATTTGCCACTACAGACTTTATTTGTTCTGAGATACCCGGCCACCAAACTGACTCCTTGGCTCTACTTCTACACTTGACAATGCCCAAGTGCCCTTGGTGTAGTTTCATTAACATTTCCTTTCTCATTTCCTGCGGTATAAACATTCTGCTTCCTTTAAGCAGGAGTCCATTCTGTACATTAAACTCATCTCTATACTTCCAAAAACAAGAATTAGGCTGCCACTGCTGTTTCTTCAAGCAGTTCGCTATCTCTTTGCACTCCATATCCTTCTCCTGAGCTTCCTTTATCTGTTGTAACTTCATATCTGAGCAAGGTAGCGCCTGAATAATGCTAAGTACAAAAGATTTTTCTTCTAACACATCTTCATATAACCCAACTTGTTCCATCGGATCTCTAGATAGAATATCAGGTGTATGAAAATGTTTACCTGGGATGTATGTAACCTTAAAGTCAAAACAGAGTTGTCTCATCCTGAACCGCTGTAATCTGGCAGACAGCTCAGCAATGGGTTTTCTGGCCATCAATTCCACTAATGGCTTATGATCGGTTCGTAATTCGAACACGGTTCCTAAAAGATAGTCTTGAAATTTTTCGCAGGCCCAGGTGATCGCCAGCGCTTCTTTTTCAATTTGGGCATATCGTCCTTCTGTTTCTGATAACGTTCTAGACGCAAACATTACTGGCTTCCAACCCTCGATGTGCTGTTGCTCCAGCACTGCTCCGAGACCTTTCGTAGATGCATCTGCTGCTACTCTAATCGGAAGTCCTGTCTCATAACCTGCCAGTACTGGTACTGAAGAGATCGCCTTTTTAATATTACCCCAGCCCTGGTATTGCGTTGGACCCCATGTCCAGGCCACTCCTTTTTGTAGCAAGGTTCTCAAGGGAGCTGTCAACTCAGCTAGTCTTGGAACGAACTTCATGATATAATTCACCATTCCCATGAAATGTCTAAGCTCTTTAACGTCTTTTGGTGGATTTAATTGCGTGATTGCCTTTATTTTTTCCGGGTCTGGGCAAATCTCTCCCTTTTTAATTAAATGTCCTAGGAAAGTCACTTCCTGTACTGCAAATTTACACTTATTTAAGTTTAACGAAATCCTATACTCACGTAATCTTTGTAATAATTTTCTTAATCTTTGATCATGTTGTTCTCTAGTTTTACCGACTACCAAAAAATCATCTGCCTTATACACTACTCCCTCCAGTCCACTGATGATCTGGGAAACCCTTTTTTGATAGACTTCTGGCCCTGAGCAAATACCAAACGGAATCCTTTTGAACACAAACCTCCCAAACGGAGTAATGAAGGTAGTCAATTTCCAACTTTCTTCATGCAACGGAATTTGCCAAAAACCATTGGAGGCATCCAACAAGGAAAAATACTGACCGCCCTCCAGCTGAGCTAAGGACTCATCTACTGCTGGAAGCTGCCATCTCTCTCTGTTTATGTTTCTGTTTAGTTCCGTGTAGTCTACACACAGTCTGACTCTACCCATCTCTTTTCGAGGTACTACTACTATAGGTGCGCACCAATCTGTGGGCTCCACTATTGGTTCTATTATACCTTCTGCCTGCATCCAGTCGAGTTCCTCTTTAACTTTTTCTCTATAAGGAAAGGCAATACGGCGCGGAGTCAGTACTGCAAATGGGAGCGCCCCTTCTTTTAAATTTATTTTATATCCGTCTACTTTCATTTTTCCACTCTTCGAAAATACTTCTGGAAATTCAGCTGCTATTGCTGGTAACTGTTGTACATTATCTATGTTAATTTTAACCAAATCTAACTGTACTAATGCTTGCCTGCTTAATAACGGAATAGGCTGATCTTTTACTACATACAAATCTTCTATAGTTGTCCTTTCTTTATAAGATACTGGAGTAGTTATTATCCCTTCTACTATTAACGGGGTTTTTCCAGGTCCAAATAATTTTCTTTTAGTATTTTTCACTTCTAAATTCAAGGTCTGACCCAGAGCTTTACCAATCACCGAAACATCTGCTCCCGTGTCCAGTTTGAAAATCACTTCTTGCCCTGCGATAACCAGAGGTACTTTCCAAGGATCCAAGTCCATTACTTGATCAACAACCAGCTCTCCTAAGTAGCCATCCGGTGGTTCTTCCTGTTGTTCCGGTGAATTTATTACTTGCTGCACCTGGTTTGACCGTCTGCATACCCTACTGAAGTGCCCCAGGCGCCCACATCGGTGGCATTTCAACTTATTAGCTGGACATAATTGTGGTGAGTGCACAAACTGAGATCCACACTTAAAACATTTAAAAACCTTACCATTTTTTGAACCTTGAGTGGTATTCTGGTTTTTCACACTTTGACTAGCCGGAACTCTACTGTGTACCGCTTCTACTTCTAAAGAATCTCTGATTACCGATTGTTGTACCTGTATGCTTTCCGCTTGCCGTGCTCTCATTATTGCCTTCCTAAGATTCAAATTCTCATCCATTTGAAGGTTTTCCGATAACCTCTGATCTGCCACCCCAATTACTATTAAGTCTCTAATCATGTCTTCCTTAATACCTCCAAAATTACATTTTTCAGCTAGCTTGTGCAAGTCATTAATAAATTCATCTACGGACTCCCCTGGAACCTGCCTTCTTTTTAGGAACCGTGCCCTTTCGTAAACTAAATTTACTTTGTGACTTAGATACTCCGTAAATTGTAACTTAACAGTTTCATAATTATTATGTTCCGCCTCTTCTAATCCAAAAGAAGTTAACAACTCTTCTCCTTCCTCTCCCAAACAATATAAAAACATATTTACTTGTGTTTCCGCACTCTTAGATACCAAACCTGAAGCCACTCGAAATCTTTCAAATCTTTTTAACCATTTTGGCCACTCCATAGGCTCTTTAAAATTAAAAGGTTCAGGATGAGCTAACTGACACAGTAATTTATCTCCCATTTCTTTGTTCTCGTTCCTATCTGCGTCTTTCCTAGGCGTCACTTCGATCCCACTATCCCTGGTCATAGATCAATTAAACTTGTTCGGACACAAAAGAAAACATATACCTATATATATATATATATATATTACACACCATGTATTGTCATGCAAATAAAAACACTTGTAAGTACAATTACTTTATTTAACCTTATTGCGCAACATGTCTATCTCCTAGCTCTCTATCACAACCTCCTCACTGTTACCTCCTAGCTGCCAACTATCTAATCCCAACACTACACCAACTTACTAAGAATTACCAACACGAGAATTAGCGGAAATTGGGTACCTGAACTCCTGCTGGAGACAAGGACCACCGGCCACTTTGGGACACTCGTCCTCGTCACTCCAGTCGCCGCAGTCGTCATCTCCGTCGCATCGGAACTCTTCACGCACGCAGCGCGGGTAGTCGCACTTGAGTTCTCCGGGGCCGCACTCAGCAACTACTACTTCAGCTGAAACAAGCAAATTTATTTCATCATCAGAATCAACTTGCAACAGCGAATTAATCTCCAGTAAAAGAAGAACACAAAATTCTATCTTGGTACTTACGGCAATTTAGTTCATCCGACTGATCAGAACAGTCTGGCTCGGAATCGCACCTCCAAGACAGCGAGATACACGTCCCATCGCTGCATAAAAATTCATGCTCATCCGTGCACTCCCTGGCAAAACAAATAACCTAATAAATATTCACTTCTTTTATTATTCCGTGCTAAACGAAGGAGCTGGGGGCTACAAATCTAGTAACTTAGATAATGATCGCACTAGTCATTTGTTGCATCCTATTCTTAGGATAGTTAGATTGCTTTCCTAGGGTGGCAGCACTGTACACACTAACAACTGTGTATGCGAGCAGAAAAGACTGTGCTATAAGATGTGAAGCAAGAAGATTTGATTTGTAATACTCAAGGATACCTTCCCATCTAGAAAAGGAAGTTTCAAAACAATGCGGCGCATCAAGACCAAAGTGAATCATAGACTTACGATTTCCTAGTACAGTTGATTTCATCGGAAAAGTCTCTGCAGTCGTTGTCACCATCACATAACCAAGACGAGGGTATGCAGAACCCGTTTGTGCATTCAAACTGATCTGAAGTACAGTTCTCGGCGCTGCCTGCAACATAAATAAACAACCTGGTCGATAAATATAAACAGCCATAAGAGTACTTTTTCCACTGTTGCCGCGAGATTCAGACCTCATTTACGGTTACTTAACTATTAATATATGTACATCTATAGTTGCAATTAAACGATTTCTTAGCTAGACTTGTCACGGTGTCGCGGCTAGAAGAAACCAACTTGAACAAATTACAAGTTTCTCAGATTAGTGTTAGATGCCCCACGATACACACAAATAGATGTAAAATAGTTTTTGTAAGGCAAAAACACGGCAAGGTGCTTTAGGACCTTCCTAGCATTCACGACTTTATTATTAAAAATCATATTAATAAATTATTTTTTGAAAGATGTGCATGCAGCAGCAATCCTACAATAAGATAAATCTCGGTTCATGACTTTGAAGCCACACGCTGTAAACTAATAAATACAATTTAATTTGAGATAATGTTTGGAGCAAGGTTTAAGTTTTCGTTGTAAGTGAAGGTGTTTCAGTTTAAGCTGGCAGATCTATTATTAAAAATAAATTTATTACACTGAAACCATTAAAAAAAAACAATGAATATTGTAAATATTTTCATATGTGACACACCTGTATTTAAGTATATGTAAATGAATAAAATTCTGTTCTTTCTTACCACAGTGAGTTTCATCGGAAAAGTCGCCACAATCGTCTTCACCATCGCACAGCCATTCTTTACTGATGCATTTCCAAGTGCGAGGGCATCTGCAAATTGTTAAAGTAAAACTTTTATGCACTAGTAGCTAGCTAATCAGAAACAGGGAAGTGTGAGGCAAGGACTACTAAGATTCACAAAGAATTGGTTGAGAACAACATGGAATGAACTTTTCTGGGTTGTTTTTAGGGCAAAAGGAAGGGCAAAAGGATGAATGCTGGCGACTCGCCGCTTATGAAAGGAAAGTACCGGTACCTTATGTGAGTGGTTTCATCACAAGTTTTCTGTTTCTCAGAGGCGGTACAAGTGGCCTCGTCATCGCCGCCCACGCAGTCGAAGAAGCCGTCGCAACGCCATGAGGCCGGAATACAGGTGCAAGCCTGGTAGCAGAGGAATTCACCGCTATGGCACCATCCCCCGCAACCTGCTTCCTCAGTGTCCACTTCCACTGAAATGTCATTTGCCCAATTTTCAATTATCATCATTTCATTTTGCAAAAACTATTTTTAATGCAGCTGAAAAATAGCCTGTAAACAAATGTAGATAAATTGCCTATTTTTATAGAAAGAGGATGGGAGGGGAAGCCTCCACACTGCAAGGGAAGTTAAGTCAGACAAGACGATTTCCTTAGTCGTCATCTAAGTACCAGCAGACGTCAACTACTTTCGCTTCGCCATATTGTACTGTATACCACGTACATTAAGGTATTTTCCAGTGCAGGACAAATTTTCGTCGGAAAAACTCGTAGCCACAGATCCGCGTTCAGATACAGGGATTTATGGCATCCATGTTGTCTAACTAAATTGAGAGAGTGTAGCGTAGAAAAATGGACTTACTTTCTGTGTCCTCGTATGGGGCCAGGCCTCGCTGTGCCGTCTGCTGGCCGTAAGAGCGCATTATCTCTTCTTCATCAGATGGGTCGTAAAAGCCTCCCCCTGCTTTATGAATAACGATGCCTGATCTGGGGAGTTTGATGTCGTAATGTGGTTTGTCACTAGGCCGAGGATGATAGTGCTTCAGCCACGACTTCGGCAAGTAAGATGGAAAAAAAATTTGATGGTAAATTCTTGGCGGCAGATGTTTACCTAAATAAATAACATATGTAAATCAAGATTTATGAAGAGTTAGTGGAAGGTATTAGGTACAATTGTAATTAAAGTGGTGATCGTTGGAAAGTCTAGTTACCTGGAGGCTGCGCGGGGTGGTGGGTGCCCGCAGGCGGCAGGTGGCCATGCCGCAAAGCTCCGCTGCCGTACATCTGCCGCGAAACCGCAGGTCGCTCCGTCCCTTCTTCGCTCCCACCGCATTCTGTACACACCCCATTTCTAACTCAATTACTAACATAAGTTTTATTTTTAAACATCCACTATAAATACATTTACATAAATAGAATTGGTTAATGGTAGAAGTTTTGGAACAGTGCGGGATATGAAGGTATCCCAGCCAATATAGTTTGAAAAACCATGTTGACCCATCTTCAGACCTAGCCACGGTTCGGTAACAATCACCATATTAAATTAATGAAATATTTAACAAAAATTAATGAAAGAGTTCTGCGACTGGTCAGTCAGCACAGTTAAAGTGCGGAGTTTCATCTGGCAGCTAAGTGTTCGAACACTATTGAGCAAAAATTTGTTTCAGAATCTGTACTGATTGGTGTAGTCTACATTCCTCCTTCTTCACCTCTGCAAGATTATCAACAACATTGCATGACTTTCAACGATTGAATATATACTTCGTCAACTAATTTCAACGTTAACTAAGAAAAAGAAAGCAGCACATCGACAATACAGAATCTCTCTACTTCGTGAGGACTATGAGCACTTCTCTGAGGTACGTGCGCAATATAAAAAGTTAGCTAAACGGGATTATGCATTCTATATACATGATGTAGAATCAGCATAAATGAAAGTTGTGATATAAGGGATTTCTGGAACTATATCAACAGGCAAAAAAGCAATAATGCAATTCCAGATGCTGTCCACTTCAATAACACTTATTCTTCGAGTAAGCAAGATACGGTGTTTGCTGAGTATTTCTCAATTGTATATATTAAGTCTGTTCCAGATACCGCGGCCAATAAAGATGTGATATCTTTGAATTCAGTGAACATCTCAATGATAGAAATCAGCACTCAAGTTGTACTAAGACAACTGTCTAATGTGAACATCAGAAAAGGTACAGGACCTGATGGTATACTATCTGTAATATTAAAAAATTGTCATCTTGCTCTGGTTCCGATTCTGGCTTCATTATTTAACAAATCCTTAAGACATGGGATTTTTCCGGACATGCTAAAAACGAGTTTTGTAGTTCAGGTTTAAAAATATAAGAGAGATGTTACAAATTATAGACCAATTTGCATTCAATCGGCAATTGCGAAAATTTTTGAAGTCTAATTGACATTCTTCGGCCTTTACTCGACAACCTCATCCTCAGTGAACATCCTCAGTGGCTTCCATTCTGGTAGATCGACGCTCACTAATTTGTTACTATTTGAGGACTATCTACGGAGAGCCTTAGTTACTGCCAAGCAGGTCGATTTCGCCAAAGCTTTCGATCGCGGCAACCTTTCCAAACTAATTCAGAAACTATCCCATAACTACTTAACTGGTTTTATTCCTACCTCACCGCAAGACATCAATCTGTTAAATACAAATCACAAATGTCAGAAGAATTTCTTGTATCATCTGGTGTACCTCAAGGCTCTATTCTTGGCCCATTTTTATTCATTAGATATATCTACATGTCTTAATTCAGTAAACTTTCTGCTTTTTGCAGACGACTTAAAGATTTATACTGTTGCCATTAACTCAGCGGATGACTTTCTCCTCCTCCAAAACTCTCTTCATAGCCTGAATGTTTGGTGTGATGAAAATGATATGAGCCTAATCATCTCTAAATGTGAGGTAGTATCCTATCATAGTCGGACGTGTACCAGCTTTGATTATTCTCTTCATGCTACAACACTAACTAGATCTAATGTAGTGAAGGACCTTGGTGTTTCGTTCAGTGCTAACCTTTCATTCAACCTCCACATGAACTCTACATTCACAAAGGCAAATAAAATGCTTGGCTTTATATCTAGATCTACTCGAAACTTTAAAGATGTCAGAACCATAATAGTCTTTTACAAAGTAATGGTACGACCTATTCTTGAGTACTGCTCTGCTTTATGGTCTCCTTATCAAAACTTACGTCAACAAGCTTGAATCACTTCAAAGAAGATTCCTAAGATTGCTCTGGTATTGAGAGACAAAAGCCAAGACGGAAGTACAATACGATGACATAATGGAATTTACTGGTTTGAATACTTTACAGTTTCGTAGACAAGCCCCAGACTTAATTTTTATTTTCAAAGTTCTAAATAATAATATAAACTTCCCTGAAGTGTTATCACTTATCACTGTTAAATTTTCACGTGCCAACAGTACTAGACAAAGAAGACAAGTGTTTTCTAAACAAGACGAAACAAATTTATATTTTCCAAAATTAAAAAAATGAAATAAAGTTAATAAAATTCAATTATAAAATTGTAGGTGTACGTTTCCATTCCCCCACTGGTAGTGCATTGCTGCAAGAATTGCAATCAATTTTTTTACATCGAGGTTTCCCCAGAAATGTCAGCTCGAAGTGTAATTTTTTAATTTAAATAAACTTAACCCAAATCAGAGATTACATAATTAAATGAATTGGACAGAAAACCCACCCTCACACATGTTTCTCCTAAACCAATTTGTTATTAAATTTTCGTGCATCTAGATTTTGGTATAAATGACAAAATTTCGTACTAAACTGGTACTAGATTGGCCTATAACACTATTCAAGGTGAATCCCTTTGCCAGCTGCCAAGGAAGGTAACAAAAACAAAAATTCTAAAAAGTGAAACTTGCGGTGTTCTTCTTAAGCGAGTCAACATCTGAGGCCATTGCAACTTCCTGCCTCCGGACTCTCGTTAAGGTAAACACTCTCCATCACCGAATAGTTTCCAGGAAGAGAAAATCTAAGGACCAACAGCTGCATTCGAACCCGGGATTCACTTAGCTTTGCTCTGTGTACATCATTTTCTCTGAGTAAATCCTTTTGCTCTGTGTTCGTAGCTAGCTGGTAGAGTGTTAGGACATTCCTTTACGTGGTTGAGTTTCTATTTCTGGTTAGACAAGTTCCCGGAAATAGACGTGTTGAATTCCCCTGAAAGTGAAAACCCTATTAGTGGGCCTCATAAGGGGCCTGAGGGTAACTTGGTGATCCTAATCCTTTAACAGGATAATTTATGCGCCCAAAAATAAAGGCGCAACAATACCAAGTGGAAGTCTTCAACCATTTGAATCAAATGCAGATAAATCATCTGAGTTAGGACCACACCATTAAATGAACGTAAGTAATTAGTAATGAAGGTTAAATTAAGTACAGTTGGGGGATTGAAGAGGTGTGAATGAGATATGGGACGCCAAACGGTGAGACGCCTCACCGGAGAGAGCTAGGTGCTATTGATCGCGCCTGCGCCCAGCTCTGCTTAGCGCCCACTCAATGGACAGGGACCTGGACTGCTCAATGGAGCCTGCCGCCCTGCCTCCCGCCTTGTGCACAAGTTCCTCTGCAATCACTTCCTCTTGCACAATTCACATCTGTTGAATTACTGCACAACCGTTTTCAGTAACCTTCCATTCACTGCTGACTATTTCACCACACACACTATTTGACCAAAGTTAAGGGATCTTAAATTTCCTGCAGTTTTAGGTTGTCTGTTCTTGGTGTCGAATGTTCCAGTCTAGGTCTGTTCTTTATTGCGGATGAGTGGTGATTTATTCCTGCAGAGAGTCGAACTACGCTCAAGGCACTAAAATTCTTTGTCTTTGACAAGCCCAAATGATTAAGAGCGTTGCTGTTGTTGTTATAATGAGCTTCGGGAAAAATAATGCTAAGTCACCGTTCTCAGACGAATACTCTTTAGTTTTAATATTTCTGAAATTTTTACTAAATTTTAATTACATTAGTGTTCTAAAATTATAGGAATTGTCAAAGGAAGCTGAACCTTCAAAGAACGGCACAGTATAGAAATCATAGTTACTGTAGAATCATTTTAGAAAGTTCAAATTTTAGAGCTAGGCTAATCATTTAGGGACCCCAAAATCTGTACAGACCGTTTTCCACGACCTAATCTTTGCCGTTCCAAATACTGCGAATATGTACTAATTCGAAATTATACCGTAAATTTTCGTTTTAAATTCCATGGTATGAGAAAAAGTGATAGATAATATTTTGTGTACGTTCGGTGAACGAGTGAATCTTTTTGTGCAAGAATTTAAAAACACTAAGTTCAATCGACTGTAACTCGACTCAGACCTAAATCACTGTACCAGAGATTTTACTTTGCTAATATTTTCTCATAGCGGAAATACACAAAGATATGTTCATTATTATTGATATTATTGTTCTTGGAAATCTCGTTTTTAGGGAAGATTTAGAATAGAACTTATCAAAAGGCAACTTTGTTTGCTTACATGAATTAACAAAAATAAAATAAAAACATAAATATTCACAGCAAGATCATCTAAAATAGAGGGCAAAACGAAACTAAACTGAGAAAGGCTAACCACTTGAAACATGTACTCGTACTTGCTGAGAATTACAACGGCCCCATATAACAAAATAATTTTGAACTTTATAGTTTAGGTATGCATTTCTAGTGGGTGGAGAATTAAGACATTAAGTTCTCTTTAAGTTAGATGTTGAGGTGGTCAAAAAAATAGGAAGAGATGTAAAGTTTTATTTTCACAATCACGAATTTCTCTTATTCCTTTGATTTTGACTCTATTCAACGAAATTTCTTCCAGCTTTCCCTCCAGATAATTAAGATAGAAGGGGTAAACTTGTTACGCAACTGGTACAAAAAGTGTTTGGAGATAAATAATTCAAATAAAAGTTTGAGATTTGCTTATTTGCAGTTGGTATCGGTACTGGAAGAACCTTCAAAATGAATTATCCCAAATAATCTCCCAAAATAGCATTTAAGCAATAGAACTGTAGTGGAGTGTTACCTATGATCTTACCGGTATTTTGTCAGAGGGAAGATTATCCAACCTCACATTATAAATGCTCTTAATAAAGTTTTCTCGAAAAATGTTTGAAAGAAAAACCTAGTGTGTCTATGACTATAAAATCTTCAAAGAAAATTGTGGCGATTTTGAGAAAATTTCCAATAAGGGGGAAACTTCTTTACTAAAGCGCTATTTGCGTTGGAAGGATCATAGCTGATTACTTGCTGCCAGTAGTTGTTTAGAGATATGCAAATGTGAAGTTTGAACTGGTTGCGATTTTTGGTTTTTGGGCTACATTTCCGCACCATTTTCCTAAAAACAATCTCAGGGGGCCACGAAACAGATGTTTCGGTTGAAAACTTGATATTGAAATGTTCAAGATTGCAATCCTTACTATAGTAGACGCCCAAATTAATACTAAAGACTGGCCGTTTATCTTCATGGTCGCTTACTTATAAGGGGCAAATTACTTGGATTTAACATTCCATTAAAATATTGGAAGCCTTCTTCGTCAGGAGTTATTATACTTGCCAGTTTGGGGCAACGCCATTTATTACTCTGAGAATGTGTAATCTAAATGTTGTTGAAGATTTAATTTTCATTATTAAGTTGATTGTCCAATTCTTAAAGAATTTAGAATTCGGTGGTTCAATAAGAAAACGTTGAAATAATTAGTAACTTGAATGGGCAGAATAATAGTTTTAAGCACCTTTATTGGTGCCACGTGGAGGCGGCTGCTAATTACAGATAGTTTTGATTTCTAATTTCAATTTTTAAATTTACTTTATGTGAAGATTTTATTTAAATTTTGCGGAATTCAATCATTAATTTTTCAGTGCACTGCCGGCCTTCGGACAGTGTCCTCTCGTTACAGACAACACTAGTCTTATAGTCAATAAGACGTCTAAATGTCCAGTAATGCACCGATGGGCATTAAATGCTCCTCCCTAACGAAGACTATCTCAATAAGATCATTAAAAGTTATCTCCCACCACTTAATGTTACACAGGAAGTCAAGCAGCAAGTAAGAAATCTTCACACTCAGTTGGTCCATCGTTGCCAAAAAAGAATTATTAGACTCAATACTGAAAAGTACAATACTTTCCAGTGAATCCACTACCAACGCCTGTGACCTCTTGTAAAATATTGTTTTTTGTTTTGTGAATGCTCCAAATGAGACAATTTTACTGGAATCTAACTCTTAAACTGCTTCCCGAAATTGATTCCTAACAAATTGGACAAAAAAACTGGTTCCAAGTCAGCTAAGGTCGTCACTTCGTATCGGAAGAGAAGCAATTTCTCTAAGTCCTCACCTTTAGAAATCGATTTTTTTTTCGGAGGTGATTTTAAGACGACTTTGCTACGAATTCTTGCATAAAGTACGTATACCAAGATCTTGAAGATAAATCAGAAAAAAAATAGCATAAAAATAACCCCCTTGACACTGCAATGGGACCGAATAACTGGATAAGAATCATTATTGCATTTGTTGACGCCTTTATTTCTTGGACTAAAGTCCGCTTTACTTTCGGATTATAGGTTTGAAAAATAGCAGACAAAAACAAAACAAGGATTGTTTACTTTTGAAGAACCTGATTCGTACTAAATTCTACCCACTAAATACCTAGTATCCAGCGATTCTCATCTTATCAGAAGCCAGTTGATTTCTAGGAGGATTTGTAGGAGCTAGCTAACTGGTTAAATCCAATTCTAAATTTAAGGAGAATTCAATTACGTAATCACTAGATAAGAAAGAGTGAGGCTTCACACAAGATTTGTTTACATTAAAAAAATGGCGTGACATTGCTAACTTGCAAAGTTCATTTAAAGAGCATTTCAATGCAATACAATAAATCTTTTCCAACTGAATACATATTGTGTAATCTAAATTAGAACAAGGGACCAGAATTATTGTGTAAGAGGTGGAAGCGGCGGCAGAAGCTTGCACGAGAGCTGTGGGGAGAAGGTTGCTAGGCAACCGTGCTGCTGGGTGCCTGGACCTGCTGGGCCGCCGCTCCCCCGACCAAACTTAATTAGCAATCACCTTAATATATCATTCTTAAAGCTAGGAGTGAAGCAATGCAGAGTAAACTTGTCACCTTGGATGAGTACGAAGGTAGTTAGCCAGATCAGAGCGCCGGTACACCTCATCACTCGCGAGCACCACATCATCGACACCTTTGTCTTCAGTCACATTATATCTGCTAAACTTCCTCACTCCGACACCAACACTAAAACTCCTGTTAAAACACTCAATCTAATTTTATTCAACAACTTCTAGAGATTTTGGTTGGTATGGAGCTGATAAGAGGGCAGGAAATTTAAACTAGTCGTGGTGAATGTGGAAGGGTCCAGCCTGGAGACGGTACTGAGTCTGGATGCTGGAGTGGCGGTCACACCTAGCTGGCTGACGAAAGAGTCCCACTACGCAACTCCGCACCACGGATCACTAACAATGCCTACCCACTCAACTTGATTATAATTATAGAGTTCATAGTTTGTTAAATAATGTCAGATCAGCCATTATATCAGCCAAAAACAATAACAAATCCAACGGTTACATTTTCGGCCCTCTTGCTACAATTTCTCTACTTTGCGCTTACCTGGAGCTGGACCTGCTCATTACGACGGAGAGCTACACGACCTTTGCTACTCACCCTTGTTCTCAGCCAACACTGTTCTAAACAATCTGATGAGAAAACTCACATGTCTGCCTTCCTCCATTTATGTAATTTATTTCATTTTTATTAGAAACTTATGATTTATAGTGGAAAAGAAATAGTTGAATTCACAATACACACTGCAATAATTATTGGGAAGGGATTCACGTATGGTGACTAGTAAGCCGTATATTCTGGCTTCAATTCGTTCGCTGATGGATAGTGAAGTCTGTAGCAATACTTCTGGGCTAGGCTTGCACTGAGAAGACTCTTGGAGCCAATGATTTTAGATGTTGACGCGCCTTAAATTAAATAATAATAATCTTATGCCTCTATTCCTAGCTACAAAATTCACGTTTATTTTGTGACTTCATTGAATTTTCTAACTGCTGGAGTGGATACGTTGTTGGTGGTCAGAATAAAACGGCAAGGAATAGGTTTAGGGAAAAATAAAACGGAAGTGCGATTTTGGTGAAAGCCTTTTTTGCGTTTTCTTTGGTCTACTTTTTTAAAAAAAATATTTTGAAAGGTTATATGAAGTGTGATCTATCTATTTCCTTCAGAGATTATGGTCTGGAGGGTTGTGATGTTCGACCTTCCTTCAGCAGTAACATTTTATCACTAAAAACAACTATAATACTGAAATCAAATATATTTTTAAAAAAATCTAAAATTACTAAGTTAAATTAAGAAAAGTCATGAGTGATCACACCAGATTTTCCGTTTATTTACAGCTTCATTTTGCTTTTGGAAATAAATTTAATAAAGCATTGCGGGTACTGAGAGGTACTCACTGCAGCCACATTAGCGCCTCCTCTTTTCTCTTTAGCCAGGATAATACCACAACTTTGTGGCTTTCACAATGAGTGAAGGCTGAGCAATACCACAATACCGAAATGAGCACTGTGTAGAAATTGAAAGCAAAACTGATTACATTTAAATTTAATTTATTAAAAATAAATACACGTAGTACATCTAAACAAAATCAATAAATAATTGTGTTAAGTATACAAGTTATACAGACTTTTCAACTTCTTACTGCTTCTTAATCTTCACCTTCGACTTATTGTTATTGTGTCAGTTATTCGTTCCCAACAGCTGGTGCCTTACTTTAAAACCATAGCTTGTTCCTTAAGAAAATGTATTTTTGATATTTATTTTTGTGATCTCAGAGATGCTTTTGTTTGGTCTCACACTACAGATTTGAAAATAGCTTCCATAAAGAAGATAAAGATGGAGAACGTTTGGTTTTACTTCAGCAATTTTAAATGGGCAGAGTGCAATAAGTATCACAACAATTAAAAGCCACAAATCTAAATTATAGTTCCTCAAGTATCATCTTGACAACACTTCTCTTTCTAATTTACTCCAGCAATGTTGATGACTGTTGCTATAGGAGCTAAACAGCTAAACATGCATTATCCCGCTTTCAATACGAGAGATAGTAAGTAAGTAGTGGCATGTACACAACTGTCTCCCTGATTAATCTGGATTTGTGGTTAATGTTAACAAAATTAGATAAAACTGATAAAAAAAAAAAAAAAAAAAAAAAAAAAGTAGCCCCGCTTTGAATGTTTAAACATCAGCAGGATTACAGAACACTGATAGATACCAAACATACAGGAATTAAGCTGGCCCTGTAATTGATCCCGTATTGAAAGATGAACTTTCTAAGAAGATTTTGAAAAAGCGTACTAAATTAAAGGCGTCATTTCAATCAAGTACTTTAAATTGCAAAAATAGAGTGACGAGGAGTGTTAGTTAAAAGAAAGAGAAACTGCTACAAACCGCTATGTAAAGAAAATACACTGTCACTACCCAACATATTTATTTATACGAACATAATGCTCACATCGAATGAGAGGTCCAACCTGACTCCTAAATAGAGCCAAATAAGTAAACAAGATTCTTTGTCTGGTACCTTTTATTACCGGACGGCCTCCGGGCAATGTTCTCTTGCATAGGAGTTTGATTTATTTAATAAATATACTACATACTTCTTTAATAAATCTCATATATATATATATATATATATATAATTACTTTACATTAAATATTTTTCATATTTACATTAAATATATATTTAAATTTAAATAAACATAATATGTAATTCGTAACAATAAAAACCAGAGCAAACTAACGTAGTGCTATTGTCTGGTACACAGATATGGTAACGTAATGGTAATTATAAATAGGATATCTGCTTACTAATAACACAATTCCTCCTTTGCAGATGTATTTGAATTCGATTCAGTAAGAGTGTACTTTTAAACACCGTTAATACAAATTAATTATAAACAAATATGATAAATTGCAGCATTACAGTTGCTATCAATTTCTATAACATGGTGCTAGTACTGTCGGAGTCGCCAGCGATTTAGATCATATCTTTTGTATATACAAACTAAACAGTTGAACTTAGATATTGAAGGTCGCAGTGCATTGTTAAGTCCCGATTAAAGTAAACATAAATGGTAAAAATTAAACTGGCCAAATACAATGTATAGCAAAGAATCGCATTCACTAGCTGAAGCTTAAGAAGGAATCGAGCTGAAAATCAGTTTGCAATGGCAATTAACTAGCAAAACAGTCATAGTAATAAGCATTTTGAAAGCACCCAACGGTAGCCACGCTCTCTTCCTCTATTGCCAAATTGGGTGGACTTTAAGTAAGATATTACTTCTGAGTGTCCACAATGTGAGCTGAGATTTCATTCTCATGAAGAGTTCTCTAGCATCCGGGAAAGTACCAGTAATCCCACCCCTCTTTACAGAATAATTCATTTGGATAAATCTTCAATTAAATGTTGATATGGAAAATTTATTTTCAATCTGCATTTCTATCCGACACTCAGTACAAACATTCTACACCTTGGTAGCCAAATAAAGTACTGTCTGATATAAACTTTAATGGTTTAAGTCGCGACCCTGCAGATGATGAATAAAAAAGAAACCGATTAGGATGAACTATGTTGTTCCTTCACGAAACAAAATAATTGAAATAAAAAGAGAGCCTTGTTTGTCGAAAGAAATTTCTAATATATTTTATCGTTTCTGCCGAGCACGGGGCCCGCACGCCTGCTCCTACGTCATACATCACCACATTCCATCTGCACTAAATTACAAAGTTATTCAGCTGTAAAGTGTTGAACGCTAGCTTCACTAATCTACATTCAGAAGGTTGTGCACAGGTACTATGGTTAAATAATTTTCACAATTTCTCTTAAAGTTTTAAATTTTAATATTTGGTGCATGAATACAGTTTTTGTTTGGCACACTTACTGTCAAATTTCTTTTCTTTTCTTTTTTTAGCAGAAACATGGTTCTCCTAACTTGTCAGCTGCACTTTAAAAGGACGTATAAACAACTTGGCTAAAATCGATCAAGCTAAAAGCCTCAACATACTAATAACTTACAATACATGGAGCACCAGTTAATGTTAATGTACATGACTTGCGATCTGAATCCAGTAAAATCTATTCAAAGTAATCTATTCGTATTAAGGTTAGAATAGTCAATAAGGGTCCTACTGACGATTCTAAGATTCGATGTTTTGTTAAAGCTCAACGGTTAGCTTAATTTCCTAAAAATAAATTATTCTACATTAGTTCACTGATTTTTTTAAGGTTTTAATTACGTTTAATATAAACAATAATTACAATTTAGATAACATTAAAACTAGTTGTTTGCTTAATGTAACTTGGTACATTCGAACGGTATATTGATCAACCACAAGTTTAATTATTACAGATTGCTTCTAAAAGTTGGTCTGGTTTATGGATGTAACATACTTGAATTCTACCTAAATTGCTTGGCTTATTTTTATTGATGGAATGATTTTTAAAAATATTCATGTCTTAGTTGTTGACCAATTTAAATGCAGAAAAATAATTTCGCTGGCAGAACTAGGGCTCTCCAGTGAGCTAGTGTTCTCAGCAAAATACTGTTGACTGAGTCTGAAGCTTGTCCACAACACTGCTGGCTGTGCCTGGAGCTCTTCTTTCCAACAATCTTTGTGTTAATTACAACAAAATTTTAACAATCCCGTGTCAAAGTTATAATTCAATGTTTTGTAAGAATTTACAAAATATTCATTTCCTTCCTCCTATCACTTTCTTTCAATATTTAGAAAAAAATTGTGAATGAACAAGAGTTCCTTCAGCAACCAATCATTAATTTGTTACTTATCAATGGAGAGCTCAATTGCAGCCGGCAATCTTTTCACTTTATCTGTTGCATCTGAGAATTCTCTGTGGGTGCCTGCCTATACGATGTAGAACACCCAGTAGATAGAATTGAATACCAAGAATGATATTGGAAATACCACTCTAGAATACTTATCTATTACATTTACGTCTTTGATTTTTGGCATGGACGCCTTTAAAGCAGATGCACCTTTCTTCAGGGCATGAAACATTTTGGGCCTGTTGGATGAGCCACCACGAGCTCCTCGCAAACGTAATCCTGACCGGGACGATGGTACAGAGTATCCTGATGTTCGACTAATTCGGAAACTCGGTGGAAATTTTGATGGATCCTCAAGGCCCCTGAAAAATTGCCAAAGCACTGGGTTATCCTACGTCAATTGGTACGATTAAATATACTAACAATAAATTTTGTTATATTTATTGCATATTTCCTGATACAATCCTGCATTCTTCCCATCAATGGCTAATTAAAAAATTTGGAAATTAGGAGAAATGCTAAATTTAGATTTTCTCTCTGACAACCGGATAGTTTCTCCCCACTTATTTATTGATATGGTACAGAACAGCTGCATTATTATGGCGAAATATGGCAGTTGTAATAAATAAATAAATAAAACAAGAAATCGCATATTCTCTTTATTTTTCATTCTTTGTAATGTCTCTGCCGAAATGGCATTAAATTGGTCAAATGATCATAGATCATTAGTTAAAGGAAACATAGATTATGGTGATGAAATTTCGCAATACTTACATTTCATAATTTTTACTGACCTGCCAGAGCTGTGTCTATTCCTGATAGAAGGAATAGGAGAGAGCCGCACATCCTGGAGTTCTATAATCTCATCCGGAGTGGAAGTTGCAGGCTGTCCAGTGCCGCTACTACCCGCATATCCGTCCGACACAGTCGGCTGGCCGGGTTTACTTCCTGTTATAATTTTTTTTTTCAATATTTAAAATTGATTATATATATTGTTAGTTTATATTTTCTCCCGTTAGCACTCCACAAACTAATTTATAAAATATGTTTTCGCGGCAAAACTCTTGATATCTCTTTTATGCGCAGCTTCGTCTAAATCAAAAATGTCGGTCGAACTTCGTGATACACTTTTCCCATTTTGGGGGGGGGGGATATTCCATAAAAAAGAGGGTCAAGAAATGTTCTTTAGATTTGGCGAAGAGCTGAACAAACAAAAGCCTTGAAAATGTATTCAGGACAATTTTTCTTGTTAACGGGGTATTGTTCAAGCCAATACTTTCAGATGATCTAACTATTATCCAGATTCTCTAGAAATGTCTAGGACGAGCAGGACTAGGAAGATCCGGAGGAGTTGGATCGTCATCCATCAAGGTGTAATTGGTGTAGAGCAGGAGTCTTCAACCTGGGTTCCGCGGAAGCCTAGAGTTCCCTAGAGTAAAGAAGGATCAAATCAACGAAATAAATGCCTACAAATTCGGATTATTTAAATAATAAATTTTTAAATTGCCTCAATATTATTGGCTATCGTAGTTGTAGAAGTTGGGCAAAATCCTCAGGC
Organism: Rhodnius prolixus; assembly: GCF_049639745.1. NCBI lineage: Eukaryota > Metazoa > Arthropoda > Insecta > Hemiptera > Reduviidae > Rhodnius > Rhodnius prolixus. The sequence goes on along the minus strand of NW_027411636.1, from coordinate 266,585 downwards.
ATCTATCCGGCTCGCGATTAAACTTGTTTTACATCGAAAGGGACTGTATCGAATAGGTTGCGAAAGTTTAACAAAATAAACATTTCAAACATTAACAGGATTAGAAACTACTAGAGCAAGTTGAACAGTTTGTTTACATTGTGGTCTCATGTAAATAAATACATTATTGTGAGCTATAGAGGTCTTTTGTTAAAGAGTCAGTTGTAATTCCAATCAGCTGCACATGTCATCAGAATCACCTTCAGATTCTGTGTAGCACGAAATTAAAGACTGTCCACAAATACACCTTTAGAAGCCCACTTACGCAAATATACTGTCTACGAACTACTAACAATCTAATTACCAGACAAGCTAGATTTCCTCGTTACTTCCTCTGCCTCTTTAGTCTTTTTTGATTTCTTTTTGGCTCTGGCTCCCCAGTAAGTGTAATTGACTGCAGCGTACTCCAACAGAGCAGCAAAAACGAAAACGAAGCACATGACCAGGTAAATGTCAATGGCCTTGACGTAGGAGATACGTGGCAGCGAACTTCTGACGCCTGTGCTGATCGTAGTCATGGTGAGCACAGTGGTGATACCTGAAATCACAATCTCAACTCAACTTACAATTTCCTTAAATGTAGCTTCTTGTTGAGAATTGGGTAACTGTTCACATCAAACATTCTCATTTAATCACCGATAAATTAGTTGATTCCTCCTGGTATTCCTGGACATGTTGCGACTGTATTGACTGTTGTTGACTACACTTAAAAAGTTTTCCATTAACCAGTATCGCAGAACACATCTACAGCGTACTCTGAACTTATATGTAGCTGTTTGTAAAAATCGATAAAAGCAGAATCAAAATGCATAAAGAGAAAAATTAGATCCTTTCGGATTGGACTTGTCTGATAACCTAAAAATGGACGAACATATGAAGTGTGAATTTCAATTAGAGGAATCGAATAGAATCGAGAATAAATACATCACCTCGCCGGCACGACATTTATTACCAAATGCTACGAATCCTTAAACATATTCTCAGGTATGAATGAAATGTAATAAGGAGAACAATGAACTTCTGCTTAAATAAACAAGAGATTGCTAAGTGTAAAATTTTTAATTTTAAAGAATATTTATATGGCAGTGTAGCTACAGTGAATGGTAGTTGGGCCAAAGTCGCTCCATTGTGGTATAAACGGTAAGAAGTCTCGAGTCCAATTAGATTTGTGGGTCACAACTAAAGAGGAATTTCACATTTAGCTTATTCCACTAGTGTTAGAGAGAACATAGCCGTGTTTACTGTTTACTATTTATCTATGGAGTAGAGATTGGTTTTGCAGTGTGGGACGCACAAATTCACCTTATAGCAACATATATTGGCATTCACTGCGCAAATAATGGCTATCAGCAGTGCAGCCACAAAGAATATGAATAGAGCACAACAAAAGTTTTTTTTCTTCTTTGGGTGACCGTGAATAAATATTTCCCATTCTAATTCAAGGGCAATCCATTAGAGACCATGTTCATTGCATTAAAGGAAAATAGATAGGTTCATAGTTATTACTTCGTTTCTAATATTGTCGTTTAATTTAGTTCAATAATTGAAAAGTATCCAAGAATGTATCCACAAAATCTCAACAGTAATTTTAGCAGCAATGAATACGGCGTATGGTCAAACGTGGAAAGCCATGAAGTTGATGCACCAAACGCTGATGAAATCAAAGAAATCTGAAACGACTCAATATCAGCAAGTTAAGACAGGTGGAATACCAGATGTTTATATTTATGTTAAACCTAGAATACCAGATACTATGTTTAAAGAATTACCTAGAGCCACTCTCGCACTGGTCGCCTCATGGTTGATCCAAAAGGATACCCAAGAAAGCATCACTATCAAGATGGATGGTAAATATGTTTGGAACACGAAGTAGCCAATGTTCCTCTGCAGTTTGAATGAGAGTGATAGCCGCTGGTAGACACCTGTTGCCAGTTTCTCCTTTCTATTCAAAATACATTCTCCGTCAAGATCAGTTAGAATAATTATATTTGAAAGTGTACCAAAAATGGATATTTCTTCCGGAATTCATTTCAAATACATACCGAATATCGGTATTTATTCATCTTGCGGTATTGCAATCACTAATTCTTTCTTTTCAAAAAAGTGAATTGGTGGTTCACGGAAATACTAAGGGAATTGTAGTGAAATGAATTTGATATAGGATGATTGCTAAATTACTACAGAAAATAGGGCCGCTTGAGGACCAAGTTAGTCGTCTATAAATATATAGAGTCCAGGTCAATAGACCGAGAACATGCTCTCGGTAGAAACCACAAAATAGATCAAAACATTATTTTTCAGGAGAAATATTCAACGGCATTTTAGTACTTTTTTTAAAAGATTTCAGTGCAAAGCTTATTTAGGTCATATATGGTAATATTTAGTAATAAAATACATATTTAGTAATTGCAGTTGTCACCAATTCATATTACTCGAATGAATTCCTTTTAACTAATAAAAAATGCCAGCAACAAATCAAATCAATTTTTTCAAATTAGGGTACACAAAAATGACAAGTTTACCTATCGTTTGTTTCGTAGCCAATGATGGTAAACTGAGGTAACTCAGCCTCTTCCACGCCACGGACTGGGGTCTCCTTCCAGTACATGACGACATCACTCACAGTGTACCCATCTGGCGGCAGAGAATGCAGTTAGACACTTACTACATAACATCGGCTAAATGAAAGTGGGATACTGACAGCTCTCTATTTCCACGGTGCAGTTCTGAGAGTCCAGCGGGTAATAATGCAGGTCCATCATGCAGGCCAGCGTCGTGGTGAAGCGCATGCCGTAAGTTATACTGCCATCGCCGTTTAGACGCACAAGTTTGTTTCTTTCCGTTACATCATGTAAAAAACTGCAACAATTGATTAAAATAATTAACTATAGCTTTACAAAAAGCATCAGCAGCAAGGCTGTCAAATTATAGCTGGTATAAATTTCAATGTTTTAGTTACAATGGTTGATGAGATATAGAAGGTTAAATATTGGAGGTTTTGCAAATGGTTCAAATTTCAAACCTATAGATCTCTCTTCGTATCGTTCCGATTTTGATGATTTCTTTACCAAATTCAAATCAATGCTTTCCAATCTGAATTTATAATCGCTTTAAAGTCAAGAAAAGATTGCCTCTTGGCTCCGATCACATGTATATTAGTATAGTTAAAAATATAAATCCAACTAATAAATCGGTAGTCCAGATAATTATAAATAAATTATTCTTCAAAGAATAATTCTTATATGGGAATTAGCTATTACTATTCCTATTACTAAAAAAGATAAAGGTCATCGCATGTTTCCTGGTCTATTTCCTTAGAACCCATTCAGCCAAAAGTTAGTTACCTATAAAATCAAAGTGGATGTAGAAAGGGTCAGGGTACGAAAGAAAAGCAAGAAGACATTCAAACGACTTGAAACGACTACACCTGATTTTTATGCCACGGGTTGCAGATTTCTGAGAATTAGGCGATAGCATTCTATTTCAGCAAATTGCAAACTAGACTTATGATTAAGAGAACGGTTGGTAAGCCGAAGTAGTTACCTGTTTTTGTCGTTGGCGAAGAATGTATCAGGCACCCATATTTTCTCGGCGAAATCTCCTGAGAGAGTCAAGACTTCATCATCATGACTAAAGGTTAACCTCTCATCTTTCCAGTATTGATTCAGGTACATTGTGATCGTGTAATCCTAAATGAAATCCCATTTCAATTTATAAAAAACATTCAATCAAAAACTACTTCTACTTCTACTCTTATATTTATTTTGATTTGTAAGTTATCTATGTAAGCTAAAATTAAATAAGTTTCAGTTCGAAGTTTGAACAAAAGAACATACGAACTGAGGTGACCTCGGTTTTTCTGGCAATATCTCAGAAAATAAAAATTAATGACAACAATAAAATATATGCTCCACTGTCCTACTCACCATGTTAACCTCACTGATCGAGTCGAAACTAGCTATCGTCAAGTCCATGCCCACGTACAACGGGTCTCCTGTAAATTTAAATATCTCCTCATTAGGCGTTAGGTCAATAAATATACTTTGCAATAGTAGTTCTAGTATAGCTTGACAATTAAGGTAGATTGATGGCGCGTACGATCGTACATGTATCCTCTTTACTTACTTGCATCTATTTGTAACAATAATTTGCTGGAACGGTGCACCATTCTAAAGATATGACGAATTGGTTTCTTCATCAATTAAACCATTCTGGCCAAAAAAATTAAAGAAAAAGATCAAATAGTATTTGTTATTATCTAATGAAAGTAAAAGTGAGCAACAAAGAAAAAGAGGAGGAACGCCTAAAGGAACCTTCTTACAGATTTATTCTGAAGGCAACTGTAAAAGTAGAAATGACTGAAATTAATGTTAACATGAAATAAACATAAAGAGACCTTTAGCAGCCATGTTGTCAGGGAGCTCGAAGGTCCAGCAAGAAACCCAAAAGTTTCTTCACCGGTTGTAATATCTAACCTCGTCGTCTACTATAATTAGAATTATTTGCTCCGAAAAGATCTTCATTACGTAAAAAGTTGTCTATTTATTAACAAAAGAGACCACATCAGATTTACAAAAATTATTTGGCTACCAAAAGGGTGGAATTAATTAGAGTTCGTAATTGTGAGTACCAGTTGAATTTAATAATTATTGAAAGTATTGCAACTAAATTTAAAAGGATTTTTACTTCCATTGTTAGTAAATGATGCGAAAGGTTGAGGCAAGATATCTAGGCAGTAACTACACATAGTGAAAGTCGCTACTACCCACTACTCTTCCGTTCCAATAAGTAATTTATTTGAGATGAAGTGTGAATTTATTTAATTAAAAATCCTCTTTTGTTCCACTTAATTTTCATAATAGCAAACAGAACGTCAATATTCATACCTCCGAAGTTGGGTCTCAGCCTGATGTCGTACCCATCCAGCAGTCTGGAAATGGTCTGGGTCACGTTGGCCAGCCTATCCGTACTGCCGCCTCCAGACATGCCTCTGGGCTCAACAAACAGATTCATAAGAAACATACCACAGCAATAAATTTGTTCAAATATTCCCTATTCCATTTTAAACTGTAACGCTCGCTAGCCACTGGTGGCACAGATCGGATTCTGGTCCAACCTTTTGCCAACATCTCTTAATTCTCAAGTACCAACCTCTTATTTTTTTGGAATTTCTAACTTCTGCAACCTATTGAATTCTTAATTCGCATTGTTTGGGAGTAAATCTAACCACCATTTCCTCAAGAACTACCATATAAGGAATTTTACTAAGATATTGACGTCAATAAAGGTTGTAGATTTTTCAATATTCTTGTTAGTAAGCCAGCAAGAGTACACTTTTACGTTTTTGACAAGCGCGGCTACAGCCCGACTTTTCCCAGTAAAAACTCTATTTACTAAATTTTACACGATCGCATTTACTTGCGACCTCTCTTGCTAGCAAAACAATGAGTGAAAAGAATCTAGTAAGCCCCCCTCAAAACACTTCCTTTTGCCCTTCCAATTTAACTGCTTCAGCTGATGATCCAGCGATTTTCAAAGGAAAATTAAACGGCAACACTTCCTCTTTTATTTGCAACGTTTCCTGGGAAACTCTCCAATACAGGAAGTCACAAAACAGAAAGTATACCTGGTGCAGATGATTGATTTTTAATGTTGGCTGTAATGGACGTTGTGAGGGCTCCTGAATAGAAGAATTGGTTTTTGAAAAGTGATGTACATGATCAGCGAAATTCAAAAACGAAAAACGATATGTGAAACCGAACAGACAAAAATCATCCAATCCAAAAAAATAAAAGGCAATTAGATCTTGCGTCATATGTGGAGGCCCTTGATAACTCTGATTGTAACCACAAATAGGACTATAGAGGCGACTTCAGGCCACCGTTCGAGAAGAATTCGTAATTTTTGTAATTTAAAAAGCCAGAATAGACCTGGGACTATTGGAAGATGTTTCGCTTCCCTTCCCAAACGAAATATTGAGTTGCGGAGAAAGTGCTGAAACCTCTAAGGTGAGTGATAGATTATTAACTTGGTTATTGGTAGATATTTGGGACCATGTGACAGATAGGTAAATTGAGACTGATCACTTCTTGGTTCGTCATCGTAATCAGATATCCATCTATCAAACAAAAAAATTATTTATTATTTATTAACTAAAGTTGAAGACTTCTGGCACAGCCACCAACCTTATCGGGCCTCTACATAAGTTTTAAGAGGTCACAAAATGAGGTGGTAACTGTACAATACCGAAGATATTTTTCATATCGTATTTATAGCTTTTAATACTACAATGTATAAAACTTTTTAACAGTTAAATTGAATAATTACCTTTTTGCTATCGCATGACAGCAACAACGTTTTGTCCATTCTATGCACAAATAAAAACCGTTAATAAAACTGTGAACGAAATTCTATTACCTTGTCTATTTGCAGCAGGAATCACCTGATTTTTTTCTTACCTGAAAAAAGGTTTCTAGGTCTTGTTTGATTGCTAAGTTAAAAAGTTTAGGAAAATACTCTTTTATTTTATTACCATTTGTTTACTTTTTACTATTATATTTAATACAGGTTAATGTTACAAGATAAAGCGTAATAAAGCGTAGCTCGTGCCGGCTCAGTCCCATGGAGCCCCTCCATAACTAACCTAATTAGCGTTATAACCAAGTTCGCAATTGGTCCACTCTTTCGGTACCTAACAAGAAGTGTTGTGATCGTATGGATTTCCGATTTGAGTGTTTATGGATTCTCTGAGCTCTAAAAAGAAGTTCAACAAAAAAAAATGTACATATATGTATCGATAGTGGGTATGAAACAAAATTAGAAAATTGAGGTAGATCAAAGACACCATCAGAAAACAAAATAACAAGGTTTGCTCAAAATCGAACCTTTATTTAATCAATTTTTTAGTTTATATTATTTTCAGATTTTTCGAAAACAGGACTGTGAACCATCAACAATTTAAGAATCAACAAAAAAAAAAAATAGCCTGCGACATTATACAATCACTTTTTCTTAGAGAAATAAGATTCACTTGTAGATGTTCGTTAAAGTATTCTAACAAGTTAGGACAAGTGCCGAAGTGGGAGCAGGGTGAATGGGATGTTGTTAGCGCGATTGAGTCGTGGGCCAACTAAATAGTTGGCCATACTGCCAAACAATAGACGTACTTCAGACAGTCTAGATTGGTTATGAATGGATTGTCAGGCAGACAGCTGGACGACTTCTGTCGGTTAAGAAACTGCGGATCCAGGGCGTCCCCCCCCCCTGTCAATCTTCCTTTCAAGTGTATTTAACTGTTCATCAGTTTAGAGATTTGACGTTAAAATGATTAAATAATACACTAACACAAGTCTTTTAAAGGGTATTCCAACTCGTGCCACTATATATTTCACAAATAGAATAATGTACATAATTGGTTATTGAAGGAAACATTTGGAAAACAAATACAAAAAGCCTAGGTCACATTCTTGGCGCCCTCCATGTAGACAACATGAATCCTTTCGGTCTCTCTGTCTCATCTGCATTCCACATGAAGTAGCCATTAGCTGACTTCATTGCTTTGCTACAAAGATGTTGCTCATGTGGTATCAAAATGTACCCCTCAGAACAAATCATCTGCCACTTGGGTTTGGGCCATAGAAATTCCTTTTGTGATTAATTTGAACTACTTTGCGTTGAAGTTGACATTGTTATGGACCGATCAACAAATTAATAGCACTTTTATAAAATTTATAGACGGAAATACCACGACATCTGTGTCACTAGGATCCAAACATTAAAGCCCTGAGGACAGCCTCTGTACTCTGAAATGAGGAGTACTCTAATTAGCTGTAAAAAAGATTGCACCTCGGCCAGTTCACTTATCAGCTTAGTCAGTTCTTTCGTTATTACCGGTGTCAGTGTTCGAACTTACTACAAATTAAATAATTTAGTTATTGAATTTAAAACGATCAAATCGGCAAGTGTGTTATTTAGATAGTCGATATGCCCACTCCACTAGACACTAGATGGGGTAGAATGAAAACTAAACTTACACAGGATGTGGAGCTCATCTTAGTTTTAAATACTCTTCAAAGTAAAAAGTAAAACCCCTGCTGGACGATTACCTGATTCAGAGAATGATGAATGATATAAAAAAGAGAACATCAGAGTGCTGATAATGTTGCTAAGGTGCTAAGTCTGAGGGAACTCCAGCGCCAACCCCAGCCGAGTAGCACTTCTACTAAACTCCTACTTCTTATCTAAATAATGGTGAAGATTATACCATTATTCACCAAGGAACCAACGGGCCAAAAGGTACGGTGCACACCTTCCCACCAACTTCTTGCCGGGATTGGACCAGGGAGTGATAATTCCTTAATTCCGACTCCCAGTCCTCTCCTACGAACTTCCCTAGAGAACCTGGATGCATTGTTCCATCACCTGGGAGTTTTGCAGCGTGAGTAGTCCCGCCTGGCACCAGAGAGGGTAGGGACACAGAACAATATTTGAAATTCAAAGAGATTTAGAACACCAGTTCGATAAACATATTTGAGAAGAGTGTGACAGTTATTTCGCATATTGAACAGATTAGGTGGATAAAAATACAAATAGTCTAGTAGAATAGTTAAATTGAGCAGAAATAGAAATAGAACCAGTCTAAAGATAGAACAGTTAGGAGATGGCGGCACTGTATTTACAGATTGGGAGTGTGGGTCGTCAGTGTGAGCCACAACTATAGCCGTGGGTCGGCCCAGTACCCTCAGTCTGCCACTGGACCTTGTGCAAAGCGGTCTTCCTGGATTCTGATGTCGGCCACAATTCTCTCATACTTTTTTCAAAACTTTCAATTCTATAGAACAAATTGAAGAAAAATCAAGAACTCATAAAAAAGAAGTAATAAATATGGCAGCAAAATGTACCCGTTACCCCGACAGTGAGAACAGCTCGAAACAGTCACACAAACCCCCCCCCCCTCTTCGCCAAGAAACATTTCATTTTTCAAATCCGCTTTTTAATAATTTGATTTAGTTACTGCCCAATTCCAAATCCACAAACAGCAGGAGTTCAAATCCCAAAGCTCACGGGCAATTTATTCTGAATAGAGTGAACTTTTTTTTTGTGTATTAGGGCAAAAATCTTTCTTGTACGGAATTATTACGGAAAAGGAGGTCTGCGATTGTAAACCTCATGAACCAGCTCCCAGGTCACACGCGATGATCTGTCGACAGAACTGTGGGTTTCCAAATTAAGCCTCTTTGTCCCTCATAGATTACCCTGAATGTGGTGCTTACTGTCCAGTTATTGTCATTTCTTTTTCTATGCCTCCCAATAACTCTCCTAATCTCTTAATTAATAGCCTAAGTGAACTAAACATTTTGCTTTGAGTCTGATCATGCAATACTAGCGAATTTGCTGTCCCGTAGTGAGCACAGAGACATCCTCTGATGAATGATAAGATTGAAGTAAAAGCCTGAAGCCGCTCACCTATAGGTCGGTGTAAGTAGTAGGAGAAAGATGACGGAAGTGGCGAGGTGGAGTCGCATGTTGGGCGCGGGGAATGGTCATGGCCAGGGGCCGCCCAGCCAATCGGAGCCCATCCTCACGAGCCAATCATCTGCAACAAATCAACAACTTTTTTTTTTTAATACACTATCTTTAATAGACTCCATTTCTTCTCAGAATAACATTCTTACAAGAACTAGGAATTTTAAAAACAAGAAATCCAAAAATGCACATGTTTTAAGATAGAGCTACTGGTGGGCATACGCTCATGAGGGCATAACTTGAACTCGTGTGAAAAGTATATTTCTCACACAATGAATAACTTTTTTAATTATAATTTGCCAAGATAATTATATTGAGGGCAGATCTGTTATAGAGGAATTAGACTTGAACCCAAACAGTAACAGGCAATTAATGCTCGGGGGACCACACGTTAAACCCAGGATTTATTAATATTCTGATAAAATTCTGCGCATGAATTGAATTCCCGTCTAGATCTAACTCTCTACTGAACGAGTTATGCTTTTTCTGCAATTTTTTTTCGAAGATTACTCTGGCCTTACTAGTAAGAATTTAGAGAACAGTCCAGTGACGTTTATCATTATTGTTATCAATGGGCCATTGAATCCATATTCAAATGAATGCATCAAATGAAAAAATTCGTTTTGATCGAAATCATCATTCCCTGTTGCGAGTATGAGATCCTGCCAGAGGATGTCATCCGGCATCTCCGTTCTGAAAATTGACGTGTAGATCGTCCAGCAAAAAAAATAAGAGATGGCACATACTTCCCCCCACTCATAATGGTACTTTTTAATGCCAAATTCCCTTCATTTGACACTGCTGCAACCTGGCGTAACTCTATGAGATTCTATGATAAAAAATACTTTGGCGGTAAAGGGCAGACCAGCCAAATCTGTGTTGGCTGAAAGCGCCAACTTCGTCACTTTTTTTTGCCTCTTGTTTCTGGTTGTGACAGAAAGTATGTGCTAAGATTTTTGGCACTCTTAAGTAATTGATTATATTAATAATTTAAAAATGTTTTAAGAATAGTGGTCATAATTTTTGGTGACTGATTCATTGTTTCAATATGTTTCATTGTAAAATAGGCTTGAATACCTTTATTTTTCAATAACTAATGTTCCAGTTTCTCAGTTTACTTTGCGAGCGCGCTGATTTTCTAACTTGAGTTTTCTCAGAGAATACAGATCACAGGTATGTTATTGAGTCACCTTTTCCTTTTCGGTACAAATATAAGTTGCAAGAAAATTTAAATATGTGAATTGGGTTTAGACAAGTGGAGTGAGTGTTAATTACAGATTATTCGTTCTCCAAACCTCTGAACTCTGTAACATTGAAAGCGAAAATCTCACGACTGCATTACTTCCTCACAACAGCAATAGGTGAAAGCATAAATGGCCGCTTTATGGAATGTATTTTCCGAGGTCGTTTTTTTCCGGAAACGAAGGAATTTTCTTTAAATTTGCACAACACGTTCACAAGAAATGGTAAAAAATAATTTAATTAACCAGCCAATTTTAACTACACTTTGGTAAGATAGATTTATCTGCACGCTTCCATTTTGGTTGTTTCACTTTTTTTTAAGATTTTCTATTTACTTCATATCTAGGTTACAAAATCCTAGATCAATAACTTTTCTGGGAAAGTACTTTTTATGACTTCTCTGACAGTGGAGAAGGGCATCCCTTTCTAAGAAAGTCTAATTTACCCTTTCTAGCAAAGAAACGTTTTGCGATCATATTAATTTTTCAATAATGGTACTTTCAGCGGAAATATCCGTTTTCCATTCACCGGAAACAGTTTCTTAACGCATTGAAAAGTGGGCTTTCTATTCTCTAAATGTATTAGCGGTCTCACTAATTTTATAATACTAATAATTCCAATTTAATTGGTAAACATATTTGAACATTTGAAAGCCGTATGAAATGCAGTTTCTTTGTAAAATTTTGTAGTTAATGGTGATTTTATTTTAAACAAAATAGTATATCAATATTTTTAAGAAATGGAAAATTACATGAGTTTTTCAGACTAGAAATTTACAATGATTAGAAAAACAAATTAAATTAAAACTATTAGTGTTTTGGATGCAGTGGAATATAACGTCTGGTAAATTTTATCTAAGTTTGGTGACATTGAATTAAATGGTAGCTTTTCATCATTTGTTCTACACTTCATTTTAGCATTTGATACAATGGAAATGCTTTGGCAGACTTTCTCATTTTCTTTGAACTAAAAGTTGCAAATTTTGGACAAATCGAAAATCTGCGGATAGCTCACTGTAACACCGTGGAGTTATTTCTCTCACATAATGTCTTCTCTCAGTACAATCATAATGGCTTAACGGACAGTGCTGGGACTCCCGTTTGGATTCCAGTTAGATTCTTTCTATTTAGAGGCCTCATAAAACGTGCCTGTCACAAACTTTCGTGTTGCCTGTAACGAAAGAACACTGTCCAAAGTCCAATGACTTTGGGTGCTCGTCTTCAATTAAAAATAAATTTTTTTAATCTGCACGCTTCCATTTTGGAAACCAGATTCATTAAAAGCATAGGCCTCGTATGGGTACCCACTGAAGGCTCTGTTTTCCACATAAACCTTCCAAAGTGGTAGTACATCCCTCCGACAGCATAACATGGGGGGGTTGAAGAAACAAAATGATCATTAAGTGCCATTTAGTTCTTTAAAAAATAGGGTTCTTCTGCATTAACTGTGACACCCTCTCGGACATCTCATGTTTACCAACTCAGTCGCTCACTTTCCTCATTTTAAAAATCTTAAGTTGTTTTATTCCTAAAATAAACGAATATTTACGGTAAAAGAGCAAGAGTTTGTTCCCATTAAGGTTATTATTCCATTAGAACAGCTGTGAATGTTAGGTGAAGGCTCTGGATATTTGTCCTAGACTTATCTAGCGATATTTTTTTCCTTTTAGTGAGAATACGGTCTCAGAGGGACTTTCAATGGTAAAGAGTTAAGAACAATAATAAACAAATTTAGAATGCGATAAATGTAGCAGGCAAGAGGTTAGGTCCGGTGAAAATGTGATACTGATGGTATAGATTCCAAGTTTTGGATGACATTAATTTGTTGATCCTAGCAGGAAGTTTACGCCAGAAAATATACGGAATTGGGCTTTAAATGATTTAGAAGCGAAGGTCAGCGGGAAAACCTAGCGTTGGAGGGGAAATCAAGAGGGAGAGAGGAGAGATGATGGTGCAAGGAGGGGTGTAATTGCGGCCGGAGATGTTGATGTTACATACCTGCCTGAGGCTGTGCTTGACTAGTCCAAGTATGGGGCAGCCGAACGACACCTGTACATCCAACACTGCCACTCAGTCTGGACGACACAACACAACAGCACGCACTATGGCACTATAACGCGAGCTGCCGCCTGGGAACAGTGCAGATTGCCACACCACTGCGCAGACTCTACTCCTCATCGACCACATTGCTATCTATCGCCCGTCCGTGCTAATTATCACACTCCCGTCTGTACTTATTTTAAACTGATAGTCTACTGCACTCGTCTTAGAGAGAATGAAACTGTGACAATTTCCAACCAATGGAGAGAGGATGAGTGTCGGATCAAATTATGTATTGAAGTCACTGTCAATTGGAATAATATATTGAAATCTTTAAAAATGTAAAGGAAAATTACAATTTTGATGACAAACCGTTGTTAAAATTTAATCGTTGGCAGGCATAAACATAAATACTTGCATAGACTATAAATATCTGATTAAATGTGACTCAATCGATAGTAAGATAGCTAATAATCCATATACAATATAAGTAAAGGTGTATTTAATTCATTTTCTAGTGCGTACTTCTCTAAAAGTGATGTCTATAAAGAAAAAACATTGCCTGGGATCGGATAGTAATGCACCAAGTGAGGCTTCGTGCGTTTTTTGACGAGCCTCGATAAATAAGATGTAACGCGTTAATTTAAAAAAAAAAATCTGGGTCAACAAATATTTGGTTGGTTTTTTTAAAACTAAGTATTAATACTTCTACAGGAATCGCATATCCCTGCCAAGAAAAGTCTAAACTTAAGGTGTAAATGCTAAATGTTCATTGCCTCCTATAGTTGAATCAAACTGAGAGACACATGACGTAATCTTCAGCCGGTTACTGAATGAGGAACAGAACCAAATTTTAACGTGTATTATAAAATGAATGAATATGTAATTCTGTTTTAAAAGAATGATAAATATTAGAAAAAGTTTTAATTTTAATGTAAACTACAAATTTATTTTGAACAATAAAGAAGTAACAAAAAGAAGATAAATAATACCAAGAGATTATTTAGATAGAATCTTAATCCGGGTTGTTAATAAGTTCGGAATTCAGTTTCGTAACGCAGGCTGCGGGTGGTCAAAGTCTCATTCAGTTTGAGGCCCCGAATCATATGTAATATTACTTGGCATGTTCAGAATATAAGAAATTTTAAGACCAATCAGTCGACTGGAGTGACACTTTACTCCTCATCTATGTTTTCGTAAATGGTTTCAAAGATTTACTTTGAACCTTGTAAACTCAATGTACTTGTAAATTTGTTACTTTCGCTTGAATAAATATTCTCTGTTTTTCGTCTAAGAAGCAGAAGTTAAGCTGGCCTTTTAAGTGTGTCATCAATATATTTATATGCAAATACGGCTACCTCTTTCGAGCTAAAATCTCCCAAGTTCTTGAGGTCACTGGATACCAGTTCGAAGCTAATCAGTTGGCTATGTGCGCGAATCCATAAGAGTTTTTTTTTTTTAACTTAGTAAACTGTGGACTTATTTATCCTTGATGTACACCTTACTGTCTTCATGAATGATTGCCACACAATTCTGTACTGAGTTCCGTTAAATACAAACCTTCTCTGTCAGGATGGTACTGGAGACAGTAATAAGAAAGTAATATTGCAATCTGAAGAAAATTCGTTACTTTAGAAAGAGATAGCCGTAGAGTGAATTCAGGCAGTCTCAGAATCTCGTTTTCCTATAGTGAGGTTCTAAGAGAGGATAAAGGAGATGATTACGATTGAGTAGATATCTACCCAAGATTAGTGGCGCAGAGACGGCTGATTTAGCTTGACTTGGACGAAAGGAATAGTGAATGTCAAGTAAACAAATCTCCACAAACCAATAATTCAATTTACTTCCAGTCACCGACCCAAACAACATTCCCAGTGGAAGATTGAAAGTAATTCCGCAAGTGGGGGCCTCACATCTGTACAGCTTGCCAATAACATTTTAGTGTGCAGTGATGTTAAATTCGCTAATATGCAGTACCATTTCTGATTTTGGTAGAATACACGTTGTTGCGTTTCAGAGCAAAATGTGGTCTGAATACTCATATGACATTTTCTTTGTACAATTTGACAAACTAAGAATAGGAAAACCTATTCATTTCTTAATAACGCTGCCCAGATCGTAAAACTCCATACTACACCTTAACGTACATACTACACGTTACGGGAACCCCAAATCCGTCGTCAGAACGACCAAAAAAACAAAACAAAAAAATCAAATAAAAGTTATTAATCAACAAGTATATAATGTATTTAGAAACTTTAGTAAAATTGGTAGAAGGTAGTTTCGAACGAAGGAATGCTAGTGAATTATGCGTCTAGAAAAATGATACTTCTGGTAGAGGAAGAATCTTCAAACTCCGATTTTAGCTGCACGTTTATCCCTTACATAATAATACATAACAGACAATATCATACAAATACAAATGACACCAAATTTTACGCTGAAATAGCACATTTAAAATGGAAGCCTACATATAACCTTTTCCAAAAATAAGACGCCCTTGCACCAAGTAAATATCAACATCCCTCGAAAGTGCCTCGTCAGAACCATGTACTTCCTGCTGGATATAAAAGTATATCACCTAAGTGCAATGAGGAAAGAAGTTTAAAGGAGTAATTTAATTTAATAAAAGTGTGTGAAGTTAATTGACAGCAGAGTTTTCCTTAAAAACCTTATCTTGAATCTAGCTGCAATATTTTTCTTTAAAATTTAATAATAATGGTAATAATGTTCTACGGGAAATAAGGCAAATTTGAACTCTAGTTTAAGTTTAATACTAGATTCAAGAATAAATTTTAGGCAGAAATTCGAAAGCACAAACCCCTCCTCATAAACTGTAGTATTTGAGTTTAATATTAAGACAAATTTTACCTTGAAGTATTAACTGGATTCGAAATAGTGTTGTGGACTTGACGCCCGTTTCTTAAAATTCATGAAATAAGGAAAGAAACCACTAGGGGGATAGTTATGTGTAGTGCAACCTTGTTTTATTAAAGCCAGGTTAATTTGGATGTGGATATTTTGGTTGGTTAATGAGCGATCCATAGCAGGTTCGATGACAAATGAGCTGAGGCGTGTGTTGGCAACACGCAACGCCCGTCTATTTCCGACTGGGGCTCAGCTAAATGCTTCACCGCAGTAATGTTGCACGGTTCGGCCGAATTCTCTTGCTCCTGTGTGACTATAATTCGAGTGTTGGTGCTTTTCGCAACATGTTCTGTAACAAGCGGCGTCCCTTACCAACGCGAGTTTACTACTAACGTAACCGGCACGCTAAACAGTCTTTTACTCAATAACAACTACGACAAGAGGATTAGACCAGATTTTGGAGGTAGGCTAGAATTTTGGGGTATCTGCCCCAATAAGACGATAATTTAAATTCTTAAGTTTATGGGATTTCCTTAAGTTCCAAACGCTATCATTACGACTATTTCAAATAGAGATGTAATTCCAAAAACAGACGTTTTCTCGAGGTCTCCTGAAGAAGAAAATTGGTCTGTGGGTGTGAGTCTATATCTGCCAAAACTCCAAAGATCTAGACAACGTTTATTTGTAACATTTTGCCAGAAATATTCGATTAAGGGCGCTCCTTACTTCTGAATATTGTAAGGTCTTATTACCATTTGTTTGATACTAAAAATATTACCACGGAAGTTTCAAGTGTTATTATAGAACCAAAATACGAAGGAAATCAGCTGATTGGAAATGCCACTTTTCAGAATGAATACTTTTAACTTCAAAACTGCTCCAATTAATTAAATTTTACTATGAATTCTTATTTTGTGCTTCTATAACTTGGGTTAAAATATTTCTTAAGCGCCGTTCCCAGGCTCACCTGTAAAATGGCGTTTTAGAATATTGCTTGGTTCAAGTACCTGAATAATACGCATGAGTATCAAATTTGCATGCAAATGTCCGGAGGAATATCAGTTCTTCAGAAGTAAGGCTATCTAGTACATGTTTTTCAATTATTGATTTACTATCTACAGAAACCTTTCCAGTTTCATTTGAACTTGAAGATATGTTTGACCTGCAACTTGATTTGACATTTTGTCAGAGTACAATAAGCAGTGGGTAATGCTGCAAGGTGTGACGTCACCCGTCATTCAATGGAATAATTTTATGTCGATGATTTCATCCATTGCAGCATTTAAATATTTTATATTACTGACCGATTCGTTTTTTTCTCATCATCACATCTACAGAGGTTGATTAATCAGTTCGGTTAGCATCAATTAAGTATCCCTCTCACACTACACTCGCTGAATAAAAATCAGCGATATTCAGCACTGCAGGTCTAATAGCATTTTCACTAGTTCTGAATCGCTTTTATGTAACACGTTGAAGCTTTCTATCCAACTAGTAGTGTAATGCTAATGTAAGAATTTACAGTAAAATAGGGAACTGCTCAAGTAGTCTGGGTTCCTGGAATACGGCTCATCAGTCAAACAATCACGACTTACGTTTAAGAGGAAGCCAATTATAAATATCAACAAAGAATAAAGTATAGAAATTATGTTAACATAAACCAATATTTCGGATTCAGGGACCTCAAATGAGAATTTCTAACAAAAAATTTCACATCTTTAGGCCAGCAAAGTGAAAAAGTATCAAGTGAACAGAATTTGTCAATTAATATTTGGTATAATCTCGTATTAATTACAGCTTCTTATATTGTTCTTGCTTCAAGTCTTGTTCGGCGTACTGTTGCAGGGCCACCTCTTCTAGTGGAAGTCAACATGCACATCAAAAGCTTGGGACCCGTGTCAGAGAATGATGAGGTAACCTAACCTAACCATTACAACACTAAAATTACTATTATGTTCTTCTTCCCGCTAGGCTCTCACTTCATTCTACTACACAATTATTACCACTAACCCCTTCACTATTCTTAATCTCGAAAAAATACGATTTCACCATCCTAATTCGGTGGTTTAAAATGAAGCTCCGCCTGAAAAACAGGCAGTTACTTTAGATTTCTTTACTTTTGCAATCTCTTCTGACTAGCATGGATTTTGTGTGCATTATGTTCCTATCTGATGTCCTAGTCTAATATGACTAATGCCGAGCAGGGCACAGGTCAAAACCGGTAGCCTACATTGACTTCGGAGATCAAGACACACCAAAACACTCATCGCAATATGGATTAATTCCAGATACTTTCCGAAGTTAAATTTCCCAGTTATCGCCCTGAAGAAAGCAACTAAATGCTCTCGAAGAACCTCCTTAGGAATAATCTAGATGGTTCCTTCATGGATCTAAGAACTTCGGACTACCTTGAAGATAGTTGACCAACGAACATGTTGCTTTAAGGACTACTGTGGAAGCTGAACCATCTCAAAGGTTTAAGGAACGTGGATGTTAGTGTCACCACTATTTAAGACAGTTTAAAGTCTAATGAAAGGCGAAACATTGGAAAATTGGTGCCTCTCTTTAGAGGAGTCAGCAAAAATAGCGGCACGTTAGCACCCATTCCTGAATCAAATGGGACTTGTGATTCCGTATGACAATAGAAAAGTTCTGGGAAAGACTCAATTCCTCTAAAACTTCCCAAAAGTTCAACTCCGCATTCACTCCCCTAGTTTATGGTATTGTAATTGGTGACTGGTGTCACTCTTTACATATTTTTGAGAGGTATATTCAAGAAATGTACGAAACGAATAAAATTACTCTAGCAACATTCCACCACGTTGCAATTCTCTCCTCTGAGAGAAAATATGTTTAAAAAGTACAAGTTGGAAATTTGGAGAATCATACTACGTGCTGATTTAAGAAGGATTGCTTTAATTTTAAACTTTCTTAACAAACCATGTTATTTTCGTAATTGCAGACTTACACGATGGATGTATACTTCCGTCAGGCCTGGCATGACCGACGACTTAGTTTTTCTGTCCCTGGCGTTGAAGAATTCTCTATGTCTTGGTTATTCCTGGATAAAATTTGGAAACCAGACACTTACTTTTTAAATGGGAAACGTTCTTACTTACACAAGATTACAAGTCCCAATAAGTTTGTGAGAATTAAACAGGACGGAAACCTAACTTACTCAATGAGGTGAATATTAGACCTTATTCTACCTTTTATTAACTTTTTCCATTATTGATTCAATTTTTTTTTCTGGCATTGGCTAAATTATTTTTATTGTTTTTGTGTACACTTTGAAGTTTGCTTAATTAAATCAGGGCAAGCCAGTGTGGGTAACTACCAAATCAACTGATTTGCAAGAATGACTGACAATTGAAACTGATTGGGCGAAAATTTGCTTGTGGGGATTGTAATTAGTGTCTTTCAAATGGTAGAATTGACAGCATGGACCACACCCTTAACCATTTAAGCGCGGAATTTAATTTTAAAAAAACCCCAAAGAGCGCGGAATTAAAATCAGACAATGACGTGTATACCCGTCGAACGCAGGGCAAAACAACCAAAATTTACAACGTCCTAATAGTCAATGCAAGCACTTTTTCTGCAATTTCTGGGGCTCGAGATTACAGAGCATTCAGTGCTCTTTCAAAATCTTGCACCGCTTCACGTATGCATTGCCTAGTTAACTGGAGATGCAAGAGCTTTTACAAGGAAGAAAAGATCTTTGAATTCTGAGCAAAATGAAATCATGCTCGTACTGAGGTCTGAACCTCCAACTAAGGTAAAAACGGCATTGCACAAGGGTTGGGAGCTTTTATTTGTACGGTAATTACCAATCTCTAAAGGGGAGACCAAACATGTATCAACCCCTTATCATTTGGCTGACTCCCACACCCCGCTCCGTATAAAATACTTAGTAGTTCTATTGGGAAGATTAAGGAAACATCCCACCAAATAATATTCTTATTGTATTTTATTAAAATTTCGAGTTTTCATAGTTAATGGCAATTTTATATTTTTCACAACGACTATACACTTCGAACGCACTGTAATAGAGATTTGGTTTGACGTGTACACGTCAAACGCGCTTAACTGGTTAAATAATCTTCCTTTCAAAGATATGGAAAGTAGAGAAAGTGCAGGTTATCTCCCAGCGGTGCCTTTAACTCTAGTAACAGTGATTGATAAACACTTTTAAAAATACGTACATATAATACGTACATAATACGTAAAGAAAGAAGATTTAATGTCTCTAAAACAATATAACCTTCTTTAACTGTTAGGGACTTTTAGGATAGGACCAGGAGACGCAGGGAAAAAGAGGGGCAAACCAGCTAATGGTGAATGTTACAGGCTTTCTTGTACGAAGTAATTCTGTAGGCATGTTAAATTCACGAGTTTCGAATTCTGTTTCAAGATTGCTTCATTCCAAAAAGTTTTTTTTTTTTTTTAAGAAAAAGGAGGGTAAAACACTAGCTGAAAATTCAAAAATCGCATGACTCCGACTGAATATTTCGTTTGAGTATCTGTTGGGAGCGTCAGTAAGTTATTTAAGAAATATCTCGTGCCTCTTGTCATTGAATTTTTCACTTTCTGAGGTTTTTTCAAAAAGATAACTTACTTATTTCACCTCTGTATACTTTGCATGTGTACTCGTGACTTTATAATTTCATTGCACTAATTTCCAGTACAATAAATATCTAAACAAAATCTTTAAAGAGTTGTTTCACTGTCCTCAAGCAAAAACAAGTATAATATAGCAAAGAAATAAATGGGTTTCCTGAATTCGGCAATTGACAACTCTCTAAGAGACCGGAACCAAACCCAGCCTTCTTAGTAAAGCAGAATCTGTCGAACATAAGTGCAGCTCTTGCAACAGACACTTCCTGGACTTCATAAATATCTAATAATAATTTTTTCTCTCTCTCACGCTTTCTGTGCGTGCAGATTTGCCAGTCATAATTCATATAAAAGTGCTGATAAAATGTTTCAGTTAAGATTAACTTGACAATACGACATCTTGTTGTTTACAGGCTGACTGTCTCCGCCAGATGTAAGATGCATCTTAGAAAATTTCCTCTAGACTCCCAGAAGTGTCCTCTTTACATCGGAAGCTGTTAGTATTACCATCGCCTTGTAATGTCAATGTTACTTGTTATTTGACAAGTGAGTTCAGGTGTCGGCACATGAGGCCGTTCAGATAGAATGAAATCATTACCAAAATGTTAAGTTTAGTGCAGCATTAGCTACGAGACCACAGCTGCGATTCCATGAAACAGAATTGTGAAAATGTCCAACTAATCCTTTTACTGAGACACTCTTACTACAACTGTCCCTGTACTTATTGTATATATGTTTATATGTCTTACCATAGTAAAAGAATAAGAAGCAAAATGCTATATTTGTTTAATTCGCTTTGAGAGTAAGCATTAAATGTCTAACATATATAATAATTTAAGCATTTGTGAACTGGGAAACCCGACGTCGGGCAGAACTGCCGTGACTTACGGGTGGTGTAGATAAAATAATAATAATAATAATAATTTGCGTGTCTGAAAAATAAAACTTTAATTACATTTAAGCTAGCAAACCTGGTACTATATTTTAAGGACTCACTTAATTTATCTAAGAACTCCATTCTTCTGAATCATAAATATTACAAACTTTTATAATTCAGTAAAAGCCGGTTAATATGGTATAAATTATAGAGTGCCATCGCGATCCCGCGAGCAGCTAATAAAACGCCGAGACTGGACCTCAATTCTGTAGTTGATCGCGCCAGATCTGATAAAGCGCAACCCAGCTACATTCTCACCAAACTTCTCCACCAATATAGCTTTTATTAAAATTTTATTTTTAACCAAAGCTCCAATTAGTGGACGGCACCGTCTCTGGGTCACAAAAGTTTTTTTGCTGATTTTAAATTGAAAAATTGTACATCTGCTCCCGGCTTTTTTTATTATTAATCATAAAAATAAAATTTCTTGTAAAAATGAGTTTTTGTAATGTAAGCTAAAGAATATAAAGAAATTTAGAATGAACACGACCTCTTCTAATAGCAGTTCACGCAATTAAGTTTTATTAAAACTTACACTTTTACTAAAAGTAGTTGTCTTAATATAATACTGTTCACTTGAATGTATTTGCGCAAAAAACGCAAAACAATATAACTCCATATAGTGAAATGCACTTTGTTCAGCCAATAGTAAATTTATTTACAATTGAAGCCATCTAATTAATATTCAATTTCTAAGTAAATATTAGACTGATGCACACCAAGTTTTTTCCTAAATATAATTTGAAATTGTTTGATTTTGGGGTTTATTTTATTTGCCCCCGCAGATGGATACACCTCTCACGATTTGGTATACTCATGGACTTCAAAAGGCGTCACTTTGGAACCTGGAGTAGAGATGGCCCAATACGACGTGGTCAACATAACTATCAAAGGAGACCTGTTCGCCTATAGGGGAAAAGGTGGTTAATTTTTAGCAATCGTATTTTTCAACTAATTGGAAACATGTTTATGCTTCATTTGGAAAGTATGCACTTTAGAAGTAGCTTGGGCTAATTTCATTTAATGCAGGCGTGGCATTCTCAAGTTACTCCAACGTTCTTTTCAGAAGACTCGACGATTACTAGGCAGCCAAAGGCCTTGGGATGAAGTCTAAAGGGACTGCCAGGAGGCTAATGTACAGGTTCTGTTGATTGGGAGTCATTACTTTTGGTGCTTCTTTATGAGTGCGTTGAAATATGGTTAAGAGCTTCAGAATGAAATGTAATGCCTCTAACATGTCAGCCATGACGCATTATCTCTAATGAGGTTCTGCAGTCATAGGCTGAAAATCGGCTGGTCGAACTAGAAGATCTTCTAGATATGGCGGTATCGGGAATGCTGGTAGATATTAGCGCGGACATGATGCAGTAGCCAAAACCACAACCAAGGAGTGTTATGTTCTGGGAGATAAATTACAAAACGATCGGAGAAGAAAGAATGAAATGATCGGAGGAAGAATGAACTTTCACCTAATGTGAGGTGTTTTAAATGTGAGACATCATTGTGAGTGTATTGACCACAATTAGCTGCGAATAAACTTGGTAAGGCATAGTATTGGTCTTCTAAGAACTCATCAGCTCTGAATGCTGTCGTTCATATGACATTGATTGGGCGAAAGATGCTATGAAGGAAGCACATCTTTATACAGTTAATTTGTAAGTCTCTTGGAGACTTGTACTGTTTACCAGTTCAGATCAGGGCTTTATTTCTATTACTCCTTCTCTTCCAGATCTGATCCCTAAATCTAAAATCATCCTGCATTTGCTCGTGAAACATAGCTACCTCCCTACTTGCGGCCAACCCCTCTCTATTTAATATTTGCAAAAGAAAATTGAGACCTTCTTATTATGGTTGGTTTCAGATGAATATTCAATAGTAGAAGCAAATTTCCACATGCGACGGTCAACAGGTTATTACCTGCTGCAAATATACGTTCCTTGCAGTTTAATCGTATGCTGTTCCTGGATATCTTTCTGGATTACACCTTCAGATGTGGCCGGAAGAACCTCTTTAGGTCAGTTAATTTCTTTCTGAACGATAGTATTGTTAAGGACATGACGTATTAGTAGTGAATAACTTTGTCTTTGTTAAGGGCAGCCGTCACCACCGTCCTTTCCATCACTACCTTAGGGTTTGGAGGAAGGGCTCAGTTACCAAAAGTATCGCACGCTACCGCTCTTGACTGGTTCGTTATTATCTGTTTTGCCTTTGCATTCGCAGTCATGATTGAATTTGCTGTCATAAACTTCACGGACAAATTAGCAGCTGATATTAAAAAGTTACTGGAGGAGCGTGCTGCCAAGAAAGCTGCTGAAAAAGTGGTAATAGTTTGAAGTTTTGCTAATTAGAATTTTGGCCCCAAAATCTGGCCGAACTTTCTTTCTCTCCTGCAAATCGCCTGAACCTAAATTATAAAAAATGTTCTTCAAAACTGTTGTTTTTTAATTCTCTCTTTAGCAATTAAATTAAACTTCAATATTTTTTAGGGCAAGTTTTAATTTTTTATTTATTTTTAGTAAAAACTAATAAAAATTGTTTTATTTTTTAATTTAGTGGCCATCTCTACGTTGCAACTTGGAGATTCCATTTCTTGATGAAATTACTGTAGTAATAATTATCTTCTCCGAACTGAAAAGTTCGTTAAACAAACTGTGAACAACTACCATTCATAAAAACAAACTAATAGATATAAAAGTATATTGCATACAAAACCTTCTCTTGCTGCCGTTCTCTAGCTTTAAACATTATTGAACCTCGAAACCTCCGAACATATTCAGTTGATGTTGACTGATACAGGAGCCGTGATTGCGCAGTTTTCAACTTTAGAGAGAACATTTCCCTCTCTCTCCTCAGAACTATCATATAACGAATTTTACTGGAAAATTTTTTCACATAAAAGTTATAAATGAAGGTGTGCAGTCAGGCGTTACTGGCACAAGACTTATATTTCTGATGGAAACGTAATTTCGAAGATATGACGAAAGTAATACTTCTTTCAGTAAGCTGAAGTAAAATAACGGAACAAGCCAGAGGCCTCTGACTCCTAGCACCCCAATTGACAAGGAAATTTTTATCGTTAAATATTTGAACATAATCGTAGAAATGTACAATAAACTCAAAAAATTTGATCGCTTCTAAAGTGTTATTATCGTGTACACCCTATTTCTATGCAGACCCTCTCGTAAAGTGGTAGTGAATAAAGAAAAGATCGGTGGAACCTAGGTAAAGTTCAATTATCCGGAAAGTGTTAATAATTCATAAATTTCTTATTGCAGGAACAAGAAGAGAATTTTGGTTCTCTGGTGCTAGGTGACGAGCCATTTGAAGACATAGATGCAGATTCGAATTTCCCTGACAACAAACGTCCTTATGTGTTCTTGCCAAACAGGTGGTACTCAGTTCCTACGGATTTGTCCGCGCAACCTTTCAGGTGCGTCTTCTTCATTAAGCAACCTACAAACTTTACGTAAAACGTCACTCTAACCTACCCGACAGCATCTTCTAAGGTGTTCTGTACAATGTTTTCTAAACTTTCCTTTCCTATGATATTTTCTTCGCTATGTCCCTTCAAAATGTAATCCTTAACACTTTCTAAGTAGTCGCCTGATATTTTGACTGGAAATGCAGCAATCACAAACCATCAATGGGTGCTGCAGAAGGTCTCAGATAGAGGTGAGTGTGGACCAGCATTGGCCGGACATAACTCAGAACTCAGAGTGCAAAATATAATTACAATCATATTGAAATGACGACTTGCGCGATGAATTTTATGGAAGTGGATGTTGCAGGGAGGAAGTACTGTATACGGCGGTGACTCCAAGCAGCCAAGTGGCTAGCAGTCGGGCTGGCTCACGTCTTGCCCACACTCTAATGGCGCCATTCAGATACCTGCGAGGCTTCACCTTCATACCTCGCCACTTGGATCCTCTGGCAGAGCGTAGGTTCCACCAGATCGACATAGTGGCTAGAAGAGCATTTCCTGTTGCCTTTATCAGCATGATGACAACCTACTCCCTGCTATACACCTACTACATCACTGACAGACTTGACGAGGAGCTGGACGAAGAAATGATGATATAAATCCAAAAACCCAACTTCTTCCCACAATAACCGATTGGTAGTCTTCGAAATCTGTCACTGGACGATGGAATGAAAAATTATTTTTTTATCATATCTATTGGTGCCATGTTTAAACCAACGAAATTCTGCAATGATTGCTGAATTAATGAAAAAGAACCTTTTTGTTATTATAGATCATTTTAAATTATAGTACAATATCAATTAAATTTTACTTGGAAATACATAAGATATAAATTGTAACTGAGATTAATGAATTTTCATAATAAGACCACTAATACATTTTAAAAAAAAAACCTGATGAATACTTATAGGAATAACTTCTTTTTTTTTAATTTTGAATAGAAGAAAACTCTTAGGTGGCGGTTGAAAAGAGGTTAACCTCTCAGTACTCTCAGTGACAGCTGTACATCCAGAATTAAGAAGCTGCCCTCCAAGTGGCTAAAAGGAGAAAAACGAACTGGTCTATGTTTACTTCTCTCTCTTAAGATGCGGTTACAACCAACTAGCGATCACACGTTTCAACCCCACCACAAGCCCCTCACAATTTTTTTCCATTTCGAACATTTTGAAATTGTATTGAAACTTTTAAGAACGTTAATCGATTGCGAGGCTAAGATCTTACGAGTATTCTATTTAGTAGTGAATTCCTCATGTAGATATTTTCTAAGGACCATTTTTTTAAACTTTTCCCTGATTATTTTTTTATTTAAAGTAATGGTATTACACTTCTTGAATTAACTACGAAGAGCTAAACATATTAGTTAAGCCGCCTGGTTGAAGAGAAAATTTCAATTTTTCTAGAAAGAGAAATCTTCCCTGACGGGACGAACTCCTGGGTTTGACCCCAAAATCTCCAGTTTGCTGGACTATCGCGCTCCCAACTGAACTAGGATCTGAATTAGGTTCTAATCGCTTCCCTTAATCTGTTTTATGTGGCAGAGATGCTGTTGATGCTTACTCGATTAATGGACCAAGTATTAGTTGAGAACACAAGTTTAAAGTAAGCCTTCAGGATCCTGAGTACTTTCCCTCCAGCTGTTCAGGTCTCGTTCTCTTTGTTAATCAAGTGACACAAATGAATGATTTCAGCTTGCAAGAAAATACATTTCCAAAATTTCAATATCCAACAATTGTTAATAAGGGCTTTTAAAATGTACAGTTTCGTGGGTAACGATTACGCTTTAATCCAAATAGATCAACGCTAGGGCATCGCATTAAATGAAAATGGTCATTAGCCCTCAAAATGGCACTTTCATGTATTAAGGTTATTGAATTTTATGTAAGTTTGTGGTATAACTTAGAATGAAACGATCGCTGTCCACAGGTGCATCTTATTCCAGTCTACTCGAATTTGTTTTCTGCTTGGTGGAAACGTATTCCATACATGTTTTATTGGGTTAAATCAGGATATCCAGCTATCGGAGCCAAATTCTGTTTTTGTTTCATTTTGGGGCGCGTATACTGCAGTGGCACCTTGGATGAAAAATTTCAAAGAGAGAAGTCTGAAGTTAATGCAGAGAGTATGTGCGGGAGATCACTTCACCGCCATGACTTTCTAGTTTAAGTTCAGAAGCAATTAAATGGAAATTGCCTGCCACAAGATTAAGGGCAAAGTGTGTGGTATGTAATGGCGGAAGTTGGTACATCACTTGGAAAACCACTGAACCAATTACAAATCACGCGTTCAACTGGTTGTTAACACCACCACATATTTGGTTTGAATAAGTTTATACATTTTGTCTGCTATTCAGGCGATTACTGAAGTTCGTTAAAACTAGAATATTCAGTTACTGGTAAGCAACACAATCTTGGTGCTTTTATTGACATTAGTACACTTCAGTTTAAAGCCACTGGAATAAAGGAACGTTTAAAAGAAACGCGAGATGTCCCCGAACAATAGTTTTAATTTGGTGGAAATCTTCAGGGGATTCATCCAAAAGTATCACACTTCTGGGAACGCTATTTTCTAAACACACGGAATTTCAGCGACATATTTAATCTTTACAACTCGATGAAGAATGTCTACAAAAATCAGCTGGTGTGCATTTCGAGGAAATAGTGGAAAGCTGAAAATAAGATTCTTGAACTTGGCACTTCCTGTCATTAATTTTATTTTTGCAGCTCTTTTAACCTACGACAGTCATAAATAGGTAATGGAACCGTAAATAGCACTAAATTGCATTGCCCCACTCTCAGAGAATTAATAAAATATTTCAAAATAAGTTTCAAATGGTAATTATAATGTGCGAAATTAAAAGTGAAACAAGATCTTGGCTGCCATTCTCAAGAAAATTAGAGTTTTGAGCAACAAATCATAAAACTACCTGACCAAGTCAGCAACTAAATAACAAAGCGATATTTTCAAATTTAATGGGAGGAAATATCAAATTTTCACTTATTAAGACTGGAAACAATGTAGTTTTAAATGTAAATAAATAAAACCAATTCTAATTGGTTTTTCCTAGCAATAAAAATAGATTCACTCGTGATTCGGAGTAGGGATCTCCCACTTACCTGTCATACCTCTTCTTAAGGCAGTATTAAAAAACCTTGATTAGATTAAACTTTTCAAACCTAACTGTCAAAATAGTAAAAAAGTAAAAACAATTTCGTGTGTATTTTTTTAAATTACTATTTTATTTTTTAGAAATAAACAAGTTGAATTAAACTAAATAGATACATATAAAAAGTATAACCTTGTGTTCTTATTTTATAAATAATATCAATTAGCGAGAAAAGTTAGTTCATGAAGAATGAACTAATCGTCTTAATCTCCGTAGTGAAACGCGCTTTTCGGTACAACCGCATAGAAACCAAATTGGCTATAATTCGCTAGAAATCTAGCTTGAGTGAAGTGAATGTCAGTTTGATAGCGGGGTGAATACGAGGTTGCCCAGTTACAGCCTGCCACTATCATGCCAGGGGTGCAAGCTAGATGTCCCTCCTGGATACCACGTCAAACTTAATTCTCCTTTGTTTGGCCACCCAAATACCTTCCTAACTTTCCCTTCAAAACGTTACTTTATTTCATAATGGGAGCTGAAATGTTTTCAAGTTGGACAGCTCACATGTCTAGGCCATCACCTAGAACTCCCCCAGGCTCCTTACATTACTTGTAAGTGCTCCTTCCAAGAATCAAAAATCTGCCACTTTAAAATCGATGTGCTCATCATATACGATATACGTGGTTCTGATGACTGCATTTGTTCTTAATGAAGTGAGCTGATAGCTCACCTGGGAAGTTCATTATAGGTAAAAATGTTTATTAGTTACTGGCATCAAACAATGGTTGAGTTTAAATAAAATGCTGTTTAATTTTTCATCTGAAATTTAAGTACTCAGATTGTTTGCCTTAAAATCATTCTTGCATCATTCAGAATATTGTCTCATCTTTTTATCTATCCTCAACCAGTTCTTTCAAAAATAATTGCTGTGAAAATATCAATCTACATCTAAATTAATATTTTTTGCTTTAGAAGATTTTTGTGTTTTTTAAAGAATCTTTTTAGATTTTACTTATATTCGAATTAGTTCAATATCAGAATCACATATTTTCACATGCTGCAGACGAAGTTGATTGGTGGACTTTGTGAGGCAAATCGAATCGCCAAGTGCAGCCGACCATGCAAAGCTTTGGTAGTGGAAGTTGATAACAGCGGCAGATCAACTCCATTCACGCCCACTAGCTCTAGTTCAGAAGAGGTCTCTGAAAAAATGTTTCTCGTGAATTTTTAGAAAAAATAAAATCTAGTGAGAAACCCACTGCTTTCTATTTTTCCACTTCTCAAGGTAACTTAACATACACACATACAAGGTAACTTAACATACATACATACACGAGAACTAACATATTTTCTTCAAACATTGAAACGACCAGTATTAATCATATATTGTTATTTTCTTTAAGGGTAACTTTAAAGTTTTATTAAATTCTATGTATTCACTATCAAAGGTTTCATTCAATTTTACAAGAATCCGTAGTAAATGTTAGGTTAGTAATTTGTTTATTTTTTTGCTTCAAAGCAATGTTTACTTGTTAAAGAGCTGTCAGAAGCTTCTAATCTAAGGTTTGTAGGGAATCTATATATTATAAAATACGATGTTAGCAAAAGGCGTTAGTAGTACCTTTCGGAGAACTTGGAAGAGATGTTTAGCAACAATAAAACAATTCCTTTATTAAGTGGGTTAGAAGCAGTTTCGGTAAATATCGCTGAACAATGTTATCAAATGGTACATTGAGGAGTTGGCTAAAAGATGGATAATACACATTCTGTTAGAAGAAGCACTAGAATCTACAAATATCGACTTTCGGAAATTCTTTCGGCAGACTTTCGTCTACAAAGTACTGCATATCTTCAGACCATGTGAAGTAAGAAGGACTATTATTTCTAAAATCCATTCAATTAATTATAACCTAGGAAGAAATAAGAAAGGGCCACGGTAGCTGAGCGGTCAGAGGCAAGGACCACTACGCTAAGATATATGGTGTTCGATTTCCGATCTTGGCCTTGGATTTTAAATTAATAAATAAATAACTTACTCTAAATAAAATGCAGAATTTGGTCCGAGTTGTATTGAAACGCCAGGCTAAACTTAACCAAGTGAGAAGATTAGAGATGAACCTGATTTTGAATTTGTTGAAGATTTTGGTCGGCATTTCTAGAAAGTGCCAACGATGGTGTGGCAATCATTGCCAGATGGAATAGGGTAGTGTGCGGCAAAGGGCAGGCCCGGGGGCAGTGGTGGGGCGGCTGCGCTGCCGACGGTCTGAAGGCGGCACTCGCTCTCACAGTGTCGCTCGCTCCACTCCATCAGGTACGTAAAGCCTTTTATCTCGTAATTAATAAATCTTGGATCAAATAAATTGTTGCTTCTCAATACTGTACAACCACCCAACCTGCAGCTTCACTCTCTCTTCCTAAATTAGGTTTGACCAATTCTAGATCACAGGAAATATATACATTTTGGCTTCTCGTTGGTACCTACGTACGAGCAGCTTCTTCGTTCTTCACAGTAATAGTAATTGTAAATTGAATAAATAATAAGCATTAATTTTAATTTATCAATAATTAATAACAAAAAGAAGTAATAAAAAACTAACTTTTTCGGAACTAAAGATACAGTTTCTGGCCGTCGTAAATATTGCAGCTCTCTCGTTTGAAATGTAAAGACAATTTTTAGCGATGATGCCGTTGGTGTATGAGGGGGGGAGAATCCTTTGTATCGGCCTTAAACTTCTTCACTTTTTGGCATTTAATGAGCCAATCGGGTCCAACTAAAACATTTTCTCCAAATTTGGAATTTAAATTTCTTATTGAGATCTAGCAATATCATTACAAATAATGAGCTTATACAGCACACTTTAATTACTATTTAGATGGAGGCCGAATCCGCTCTCCCAGAGGACTGCCTTGAGCAGCAATTTTCAGAGAAAATATGCCTCGTAAACAACGGGTAATGCAATGAGCGGTGGATGGTTTAAAAAATATTTTGGAGCAGATCTCCAGAAAATTAATCGATTAAATAATGTGGCATTTACGATTAGCTGATTTTGTCAAAAAGCTAATTTGTGAGCCCAACCAAAAAGAAATGTCAAATTTGAACTTTATACGGCTTCGCTTATTCTAGTAACACCAAATGGATTATTTATAAACCAGTTTTTCGTTTCAAACTGGACGAGATGCACGATTCAAGATTTGCAAATTTTCGAGACTACTAAAACCAAACTGGCTAACATTCGGCACTTCAGAATTTCCTTTATAAATCTGGGTTTTCACTAGAGATTTACTTGCTTAATGCTCGTGTAATTATCGAGAAAATTAAAGAAAGTTTGTTTTCCGAATGCGAAATTGAAAATGTTAAAATCTTTAAAATTTGATCACGTTTGGAACAAAATGTTTCCGCATATAGGATGCATTTTCACGCACTTAATATTTAAAATAGGAAATTCAATTTTCCACTGCGAGTATAATGTTCTAGTTTCTTGCTATTTTTGGGGATGTAAGCTCGGTATACGAATTTGTTAAAATTTTGTCAGAAATTTAAAAATTAAAAATTTCTAAGGAATTTTTTTTCGTTTTTCACTTTTCATCAACATATCGCTTTTACTTAATTGGTTGTTTTAAGAAAATATTTGGCTAGGAAGAAATGATCGGCACAAGTGATAAGGTTCTTGTCCTATTTAATACCTAAATCTCTAATAATAAACCATTCAACTAAATTTCCACTCAAATACAATCCGACCAAACAGCTTCTGCCTTATTCCTTTTTATGAAATCTCACAAATAAAATTACATTTTACATCATTATAATTTTCACTAATCGTTTTCATAGTTTCCTGAAGTTAACAACACTTGACTAAAGATGCTTGATTAGGCGACGTTGCTTGATTAGAGAACAGAAAATTCATCACTATATCGAATTCGAGTTATGAAATTCGTCTTATTCGTTTTTAAATTATTCAAATAAGAGTAAAAATATTTAATATCTAATAACCAAAAAGTAAATACATTTAACGCTACAAAACACGATCTTATCTGCTGTTAACCCAAATAATGTGTATGTCATTCGCCAAAACACTCGGCCTATTTGCCTAGAAATAGACAGTTGCAGTCTGCTTAGAGAAGTATTCTTGTAAAATAAGCCCTTATACAAGAAGCTTGATTAAATGTTAACCAAAAGAGAAAAGAAACAAGCCTCTAGTAGTATTCTTTGTAGGAAAACATCCATTGTGAGTAATTTAAGATTAGCGGCTGGTAAGCAGTGAGTGTGGTATTGTTTTCGGGCAGGAACAATTAGGCGATGATGGAAGTGCCATGGTATTGTGCTAATTAGAAGCATCACTCAACTCTTGGAATAACTTAGAAATTGTGTTTAATGTCTGGTAAGTTTGACCAGTAGCATAGCGCTCAAACTTCTTACGTTTTGACACCATAGGATCGGGCAGCAAAGTCCCTGTTGAAAAATCACATGGAGAGAAAATGTCAGTTTTTGAGGTCCCAAAATTCTTTCTACGATGAGGAATTACCTTTAAGAATCTTTGTAAATGTATTACTTTTATTTGAAAGTTTATTTAATTTAATATAATGTGGCGACATTTTCTGGACTGTTTTCTAGGAACTCTTTGTTAAAATATCGCTTAAAATTTTATTCTAGGGAAAGCTCGGGCGGGGAAAATTTCCTAATCTAGTTTTCATTTCCTAAGATTTTATTGGAAAACGCTCCTAAAGGGTTCACCTAACCTTGCAGTACTGACAAACACCACTCAGCACTCGGCTCCGAACTCCTTTACAATTTCCGAAAATCGCTTTCCAGTTTGTTTTTCCGACGTCGGCTGCAACAATTTGCATTAAATCTCTCTTACTCTCAGGATCATATTTCTAACTTCATTAAGTATCTTCAAGGTGAGCTGCTGGTGTTTTCAAATGATTTCAAGCGTAATGGGAGCGTGATGCCAACTGCTCCCCTTTACTGACAAAAGATGCTGGATCGATAATGATTGGGAAATACCAATTCTTTAGAAGAAACCTTTTATTTTATACTATTATAATTGCAATAAGCGAGTTTTATTTTTCTCCCGTTTGGATCAAAATCAACTAAATATTTAGTCAATTTACAGTCTGAAGGAGAGACAAATATTTAAACTATCAGTAAGTGTCGGGTTACCACATTTTCAGATTAACACCAGACATTTCCTTGATCTACTATTGACATTAGTCAAGGCGAATCTAGTGGGAGGATTTTCAAAGGATTCCATTTGACCTTAACTGCGCAGTTATGTTGGTGAAGTTACCCATTTATAGTCGAATAATCCATAATTTTTGTAAACTCTTTTCGTATTAGCTGCAACTATTTTATTCTATTGAAATATTTTTCCCAAGTGCTCTTAAAGGCAGAAGTGGAGCGAGACGTGCTTTGTTCCCGGTGTGCGCCACCCTGCCAGGCTCTTCAACAGTACTGTCCTACATATTCTCCATTTATTTACTTCATATTAAGCATTGATGATGGCTACAAAATCACGTTGATTTAAACTAAGCGCATTCTCTTTGAATATAACATATGTAATACATATCAGTTGTTAATACTTGTCATTTCCGGACTTTTACCTATCCTAATTATCGCACAGGGTTAGTAACTGGTACGGAATTAGCACTTGGATGATGGAACAATCAACTTGTTCTCGCGGATCTTCTAAAAACGTTTTTTGAAAAATTGATAACAAAATCTCATAATAGAAAAAGAGGTAGCGCTTAACTTTTTTTTGCCTTTATAAATTTGGCCTCTCGGCCAATATTCTTCTAGAAGTCAGGAAGTACCTGGTGCCTCAAAAAAATTTGCTTATATTTGAATGGAATAGTAAATATCAATTTTAATGGTGGATTCTAAAGATAAGATTTGGATTCTGAAGATGAGTATCGGAACTAATCTTCTTCCTTCATTCAAAGAACAACTAAGTAGTGTAGCTAAATAGCTCAGCCCATTTAATTAAAGTTGCTTGAATTGAGAGCCTAATTATGGTAAAAGCGGCTCTCTTATACATCCAAAATCAACAAATATTAATTTCTTTGAATACCATTCATGTTGTTCCCTCTTTCTGCCTTTTCAACCAGCGCCCTCTTTATGTAGAATAATTACTTTATAATACACTGAAACCAAATACACTCATATCTTGGCTTTCAACAGAAAGAAAAATAATGCTGTGATAAGTAGTGTAACTTGATCCCGACAAACTAAGTTTCTTAAACATCTCGTGTGTATTCTTAAATTCAAATTAAGTAATCGAATTTTCAGATATTTTAATAACGTTTATACGATTACTTACTTTTTAATAGTGTATTATTAAAATAAACTAATTTTTTGTTGTAAATTAATGGTTTGACAAAGGTAATATTTTGAAAGAACTCCCCTTTCCGATGTGACATTAAAATTTTACAAAATTCTGATGTGAATAACTTTTAGATTATGAAACCGTCTTTTAAAATGTTTATCCCAAACATTATTATTTCGTTATAAGGTAAAGTGACCACACGTCCCGATTTTGGCGGGACAGTCCCGCTTTTTAGTGGACTGTCCCGCGTCCCGCCGATTTTTAAAAATGTCCCGCTTTTTAGCAAATATCTGCATTTCTTATTTTAAATGTACTGTAAAAATGTATTACCCATTATTTATTAAGTATTATGGTGAATATAAAGGAATAAAAAATACATTAAAAAAAGCACATAAAATGCATGCAGAGTAAACTAAATTAGGCAATGTAGCGAGTAAGATTTACTCGGTGGTGTTCGATCATTGTCGTTACGTCTCGTACATTGGGATCGTCTAATTGGGTGACATTAAAAAAGGAGATTTTATGGGAATATGTGGAAAAATCTTTTGAATATATTAGTAACCATTTTGCGAAAATGATCTTTTTGATGAGGTGTCGTTGGCAAAAAGATATGTTACAGATGAAAAAATTAAATGTTGATTGTCTGCAAATGTGGAAAGAGACAAAAAATGGACGGAGTTATTCCTTGATTTTAAACAGAATAATATTGCTTATGAAAATATTTTGAAAATTGTAGAATTCGCACTCTCCCTTCCAGGAACAAATGCAGCAACAGAACTTGTTTTTTCTAGTATCAATAAAATATGGACAACTGAAAAAACGCAGATGAACATTAAAACTTTAAAATCTATATCTTATGTAAAATCTCCTTAACAAAAACTTACAGTTTTAAAAGTTAAGTATAAGGGTTGATTAAACGCCAAAAGGTACACAAATCAGCTAGTACCCAACATTTCATTCATGCTTAGTTCATATAATTTAAGTAATTTTGCTGCATTAACTTTTCCTTCACATTTTTTAGAATTTATTAGATGTCACAGACCCTTATGCTGGCCATATTTATCTACAAAATATTTGTTCAAGTAGCACTGTAGATTGACTTTAATATCTATTAATCTACAATAATCAAAATATTAATTACAGGTTAAAAAGAAAACATTATAAAAAAATTATGAGGCTAAAAAATTCAAAAACTTTTTTAAAAAAATGCTTACATCAACATACATCAATGATTTTGTTTATTTTATTTATTTATTTTATTTTATTTATTTTTTTAAATCGTCTGTTTAAGTTCATTCTTCGATTAAAGTAATTGTTATGTTATGTAGTAGCCAAACGTTTATAATAATAGGTAATAATTATCTGGCTTTATCGCAAATAATATAGTTTTCATCAATTACATTCTCAATCTAGGTGTTCTTCCCACAATGTTGTATACATGTAATATAAAATAAATGAGATATGCATACGTTTAGGACATCTAATTATTCCAGTATTTTACTATAAGTAAAATTAGGGGGTCTAAATTAAATTACAATTGAGAAATGAATCATTATTGTTGAATAATCTACTTGTTATTAACTGTGTGTTATTTGCGCTCACGAATATTTCGGTAAAACGAATTCAACACTGAAATATTCTTTTAAATCCGTGATTTAAATTTAAACAGTAGCCGACTCTAACTTTGTCTTTTTCTACTTTTGCATATATATGTGACATCTCAGAATAAAAAGCAAATTAAAGCTAAATCCGAAGAATAATTCGGAATAGAGTTAAAATAAAGTACCTATTTAAAAACGGATATAATATACATTTTATCATAATTATAACAAAATAATATTATGAATGAACTGGCCAGCATAAGGGTCTGTGACATCTAATAAATTCTAAAAAATGTGAAGGAAAAGTTAATGCAGCAAAATTACTTAAATTATATGAACTAAGCATGAATGAAATGTTGGGAACTAGCTGATTTGTGTACCTTTTGGCGTTTAATCAACCCTTATACTTAACTTTTAAAACTGTAAGTTTTTGTTAAGGAGATTTTTGTACCTTTTGGATAGATGTTCATTTTTTTGCAAAGTTACATATCTGCTTTACAGATTTGTTTAAAATTTGGAATAAGCAATTCTATCATTATAACCTGAAAAGGTTACAAATGGAGAATTCCTGGTGGCTACTAACTTAGACTTGCGTAATGCATATAATAATGTGAGCATACCAATATTAATACAAAAACTGATAGCTATGGAGGCACCGCCGAGGATAACCAAGCAAATTCTTAGTCTGCTCTACGATAGGACAATATATGTCTGATGTAATGGTGTCCTTTATGGCCAAGGGCGTCAAACTCTATATTAAGCCCTATATTATTTACACTGTACACCGCAAATTTGGCAGACACAATTAATTCACAAGTGGGAATATCACAGTTCGCTGATGATATACTCATTTACAGCCAAGCGAAAAGCCTGAATGAAGCCACGTCCATACTATATGCAGCAATGGATAAATTCAATAAATGGTGCACAGACCTCGGCTTAACAGTATCAGAAAGCAAAAGTAGCGTAACTATCTTCACTCGCCGAAGGAGATTTACCACCAACACCACCATGGCACTTGGCCCTTATAACCTACAGGTTTTGCCTTCGATGAGGACGCTGGGCGTTTGGTTAGATTCGAAGCTTACCTGGAAGGATCACATCAATTATGTCACTAAAAAATGCGAGCAATGCTTGAACATATTGCGAATGATCAACCATTTGCACTATGGAGCTGACACCAAAACCTCTCTAACCGTATATAAACATCTTGTCCTCTCTCGAATTGATTATAGAAGCTTCCTTTACGGCGATGCCGCTCCTACCCACTTAAACAGGGTGGATAAAATCCAATATAAAGCATTGAGGTCCGCCCTTGGGGCTCTCACCTCGACTCCCATTAACGCCTTGCTAGTGGAGGCTAGAGAATTTCCCCTGAATATAAGGAGAAAAATACTCGCCTCGAGATTTATTACTAATAGATTATGTGTCAACAGTAAACCGGTAATTAGAAAAATCAGTAACTTTGCATGTACGGTGTTTACGCACAAATATTGGCTAAGAAAAAAGGATCCGATCTTGGTGGGAGTATTAACCGAATTATCTGGTCACTCCTTGTCCCTCCAGAGGAGGGAGGTTTTGCCGTTCTATACAGCGGAATTGAAACAATCCCTAGACGTTAACAAGAACATCCACACCAATTTTTATAACTATGATAAGTCTAAACCCAACTCGGTAAATAACGCATACTTTTTGGAAAAGCTTCAGAATAAATTTCCCAGTGCTTATGTACTCTATACGGATGGTTCTAAATCCGCGGACGGTGTGGGTTGCTCCGTATATGACGTGCAGCAGGATGCGAGCTACCAGTACCAGCTTGGCGAATTGGCTTCCATTTTCACTGCAGAACTCGTCGGCATTAACCAAAGCTTACAGATTGCACAGGCAACAAATAATGTAGAATCTGTAGGAATTTTGTCCGACAGTAAGAGCGCCCTGTTTAAACTAAAGCATCCAGGTCGGGATGCCCCTTCTTTCATTTTAGAAACAGTGAAACTTCTTCACAATTTATCCCTCACCAAGGCTACCCACCTAATATGGATAAAGGCCCACTCAGGGCTCAAAGGCAACGAAGTTGCTGATGCTGGGGCCAAAGAGGCAGTCACATCAACTAGCTGTCCAAAACTAAAAATATTATTACCCAGCGATGTAAAAAACAATTACAAAGTGAAATGTTATTCAACCTGACAAGGGGAATACAAAATTCAGGTTCAGAAAAAAGGAAAATTTTACGCGGCAATTGAACAATTCATCCCCAAAAAGCCATGGTTCTATGGCTTTAGCGAGGAGAGAAGGTTTTATGGCACAATAACCCGGTTGAGGCTAAACCACAATTACACCCCCCATCATCTGGCAAGAATAGGCGTCAACATCAACGGAACTTGTTCCTGCGATTCAGAATCGGATGCTGACGCCAATCATTTAATTCTGGCATGCCCACAACTCTCAAAAAACAGAGACGAATTATGGAAGGCAATTATAGCCTCAAACTGCACGCTCCCACCACACTTAAATTCCATCCTAATGACAAAAGACCCCATAGTATACATGGAACTATTCGAATGTATTAAATCAAATCAAATATCAATATAACTATTTATACCGATAATACCCTCTGGCTAATTAGCAAGAACTAAAAGCCATTTAAGAAGAAGAAGAAGAAAAAAAAAAAAACTGAAAAGGTGTTAAGTCGGAACTGTAACTACCACTGGAGAGATCTTTATAAAGAATGATTATAGTTGCCATCCTCAATAACAATTTTTTTGAGAAAGCGTTTTGAATAAAATAGGAAGGTATTTGTGCGTAACTAGCAAAATTAAACTGCGATTTCAGTACTTCTTTTTAAGAGGAGTAAGAAAAACAAACTGTGAATACAGTACTTCTCCCAAAAAGGCAAAGAGGCAAAGATTTTGAATCGAACGACAATTCATTGATGTAAATCGGTTCACCCATTGATAATTTTAACAGTTGCAAGACTTCCTCTTAGTAGGGGTAAGAGCATGATGGCACTTCACTGCCACGTAGAGGACCTTTAATCACTTCTTCGTGCTAAATTTTATCAAAATCGGACTAAGCGTTATGGAAATATTAATAATAGTTTTAGAAAGGGCTTTACTTGGGTGGGGCTAACTCCCCTCCTTATGAGGCGTAGCGTCGAGACTTTTAAAATGCAAATCTGTACAAAATTTCGATTCGAATGACACTTTATTCATGAAAATCAGTTCACGTGTCGATAATTTGAAACGATTGCTATACTTCCCCTTAACAAGTGTAAGATTAGATCGTCGCTCTAATGTTATGTAGGGGAGCCCTAACCCTATCATCCTACCAAATTTTATCAAAATCGGGCCAAGATTTACAGAGTAATTAGTAATAATAATTTTGGAGGGGGCCTTACATAAAGGGGGCTAGCTCCTCTCCCATTCGATGTACAGAGTCGAGACCCCCAAAAGGCACATCTACATAAAATTCCGAATCGAATGACACCTCATTCATGAAAATCGGTTCGCGCGTTTAGGCGCTACGCAGTTTACAAAAAAGGTAACAACAACAACAACAACAATAACAACAACAACAAGAACAAGAACAACAACAATTTTTGAAAATGCCGTTTTTGCTCATTTTCGGCAACTTTTTTCTCGAAACCTATTAGATATGAGTTGTTGCAAAAAAATTACAGTTATAAAGGAGGGTTTGCCCTACATTAAAACTGTCCGGTAGGACAGTTGTATAAGGGTTGACCATCAAAAACTGCACGAAAAAGTGTAACGTTGAAAAACACCCAACTTTGACAATTTTTTTCTATTTTTCTATAAAAGATAAAATTCCCAAATTTTCTTTATAATATAGGGCAAATCCTCCTTTATAACTGTAATTTTTTTGCAACCACCCAGATCTAATAGGTTTCGAGAAAAAAGTTGCCGAAAATGAGCAAAAACGGCTTTTTCAAAAAATGTTCTTGTTCTTGTTCTTCTTCTTCTTCTTCTTCTTGTTGTTGTTGTTGTTCTTGTTACCTTTTTTGCAAACAACGTAGCGCCTAAACGCGTGAACCGATTTTCATGAATGAGGTGTCATTCGATTCGGAATTTTATGTAGATGTGCCTTTTGGGGGTCTCGGCCCTGTACATCGAATGGGAGAGGAGTTAGCCCCCTTTATGTAAGGCCCCCTCCAAAATTATTATTACAAATTACTCTGTAAATCTTGGCCCGATTTTGATAAAATTTGGTAGGATGATAGGGTTAGGGCTCCCCTACCTAACATTAAAGCGACGATCTGCTCTTACACTTGTTAAGAGGAAGTATAGCAATCATTTCAAATTATCGAGGCGTGAACCGATTTTCATGAATGAAGTGTCATTCGAATCGAAATTTTGTACAGATTTGTACTTTAAAAGTCTCGACGCTGTGCCTTATAAGGAGGGGAGTTTGCCCCACCCAAGTAAAGCCCTTTCTAAATCTATTATTACCAATATTTCTATAACGCTTAGTCCGATTTTGATAAAATTTAGCACGAAGCAGTAATTAAAGCTCCTCTACGTGGCTGTGATGTGCCATCATGCTCTTACACCTACTAAGAGGAAGTACTGCAATCGTTAAAATTATCAATGGGTGAACCTATTTACATTATGAATGAATTGTCGTTCGATTCAAAATCTTTGCCTTTTAGGGAGAAGTACTGTAATCGCAGTTTATTTTTCTTGCTCCTCTTAAAAGGAAGTACTGAAATCGCAGTTTAATTTTGCTATTTACGTACAAATACCTTCCTATTTTATTCAAAACGCTTTCTCAAAAAAATGGTTATTGAGGATGGTTTGGGGACCGCAACTATAATCATTCTTTAAAAAGATCTCTCCAGTGGTAGTTACGGTTCCGATTTAACACCTTATCAGGTTATAATGATAGAATAGCTTATTCCAAATTTTAAAAAATCTGTAAAGCAGACGTAACTTTGCAAATAGACAAAAAGGAAAATCTATCCAAAAGGTACAAAAATCTCCTTAACAAAAACTTACAGTTTTAAAAGTTAAGTATAAGGGTTGATTAAACGCCAAAAGGTACACAAATCAGCAGTTCCCAACATTTCATTAATACTTCATTGATATAATTTAAGTAATTTTACTGCATTAACTTTTCCTTCACATTTTTTAGAATTTATTAGATGTCACAGACCCTTATGCTGGCCAGTTCATTCATAATATTTTTTTATTATAATTATGATAAAATGAGTGATGAATTATTCTGAGTAGTCACATATACATGCATGTTAAAGTAGAAAAAAACAAAGTTAGAGTCGGCCACTTTTTAAATTTCAATCACGGAGGATTCAAAACAATATTTCAGTCTTAAATTCGTCTTACCGAAATATTCGTGAGCACAAATAACATACATTTAATAACAAGTAGATTATTCAACAATATTTACTCATTTCTCAATTGTAATTTAATTTAGTCCCCCTAATTTTACTTATGGTAAAATACTGGAATAATTAGCTGTCCTAAAAATATGCATATCTTTATTTTCTTTATTTTATATTACATATATATAACATTGTGGGAAGAACACCTAGATTGAGAATGTAATTGAAGAAAACTATATTATTTGCGATAAAGCCAGATTATTTATTACTTATTATTACAAACGTTTGACTACAACATAAAATAACAATTACTTTAATCGAAGAATGAACTTAAACCAATGATTTTTATTTAAAAATAAAAATAAATGCATAAAATCATTGATGTAAAAAAAGTTTATGAATTTTTTAGCCTCTTATTTTTTTTATATTTTTTATAACGTTTTCTTTTTCACCTGTGATTAATAGTTTGATTATTATAGATAAATAGATATTACAGTCAATCTAAGTTAAATGGTGTGCTACTTGAGTAAATATTTTGTAGACGAAAATGGCCAGCATAAGGGTCTGTGACATCTAATAAATTCTAAAAAATGTGAAGGAAAAGTTAATGCAGTAAAATTACTTAAATTATATCAATGAAGTATTAATGAAATGTTGGGAACTGCTGATTTGTGTACCTTTTGGCGTTTAATCAACCCTTATACTTAACTTTTAAAACTGTAAGTTTTTGTTAAGGTTATAAAGAAAATTTGGGAATTTTATCTTTTATAGAAAAAGAGAAAAAAATTGTCAAAGTTGGGTGTTTTTCAACGTTACGCTTTTTCCTGCAGTTTTTGATGATCAACCCTTATACAACTGTCCTACCGGACAGTTTTAATATAATTTGACCAATTCATGTGAAATATTTCACGACATTTTAATAAATGATCCGAATCTATTGCAAAGCATTCACTCGGATCAAAAATATGACCGTGAAAGAAAATCATAATTTTTTTTAAATAAAAAATTTAATTTGATTAAAAATCATGATGTTCAAATTATTATTTTTTACAAATATTTTTATAGTTACCAATAATTAATAATAAATACATTTTTGTACAAGTATATGAATGTATACAATAAAATATACATAACTAAATTGTATTTCTCATTTCATCCCATTTGTCCCGCTTTGTCTCAACGAAAATGTGGTCACTTTATTATAAGGCATTATTTCCGTTTAGTTAAGGCCTGTGATCAACAATATAACGTGGTAGCGTGGTGGCTAAAAAATAAAAGGATGAACAGCTGATTAAAATTGTAATGAATTCGAATCTGTGCTTAAAACATAAATTTGTGTAAGTGTTTACATCAGTTTTACTTTCAGATATTTTTAGACTTGACTGAAAGAAATAGTCAGCCATTGCAGTAAAATAAGATATGAAGCCAGAATGAAAAGAATTATCTGTTGGCAATTTGAGTGGGGGGGGGAGCTGTCTGACACTCTGGCTGTCACTTCGCCAGCTCCATTCCTGCGGGAATGTGACAACGCAATGCCACTTCTTTTTTACAGCTTCTCTGTAGACCTTCATCCGATATTCTTACAACGCGACAGATTGAAACTAACTTCATTTCACAACATGCCAGCGTGCACCAATTTCTTCGCTTACGTAATCAATAGACGGCCCAAACTATTCTCTAGGCTTCTGTCACGTTTGCTAAGGTCTCAATTCACTCGTTATTCTAATGTATGTACCTCTTAAGACGCAATATCGAAATTACTGTTTTCAAATTAATATAACCTATTGAACATGTGATTAGATTGGCAATGTTTGATAATATCGTTGATTTTTGCATGCATGTTTATCCTATCCCTGACTTATATTTCTGCCCACCGGTGAGATATCCACCAGGCAGCAAGGCACAACTACATAAAATTTCGAAATGAATGATTTCATGAAAATCGGTAGATGTGGCGATAATTTGAAAGGATTGGAATACTTGCCTTTAGTGGATGTAAGAGCAGGAAGGCACTTTATTGGTACGTAGGGAAGCCCTAACTGCTTCTTTCTGCCAAACTGTATCAAAATCGGACTAAGATTTACAAATTTATTGTTAATAATATTTTTAGAGTAGGTTTCACTTATTTGGAGCTAACTCCTCCCCTATAGATATCTCCTTAACAAAAACTTACAGTTTAAAATGTTAAGTATAAGGGTTGATTGAACGCCAAAAGGTACACAAATCATCTAGTACCCAACATTTCATTAATTCTTCATTAATATTTAAGTAATTTTACTGCATTAATATTCATTAATATTTTTTAGAATTTATTAGATGTCACAGACCCTTATGCTGGCCATTTTCGTCTACAAAATATATGTTCAAGTAGCACTGTAGATTGACTTTAATATCTATTAATCTATAATAATCAAACTATTAATTACAGGTTA
Source organism: Rhodnius prolixus (assembly GCF_049639745.1). NCBI lineage: Eukaryota > Metazoa > Arthropoda > Insecta > Hemiptera > Reduviidae > Rhodnius > Rhodnius prolixus. Next base: position 223,022 of record NW_027411636.1, on the reverse strand, counting down.
AAAAGAAAAACGTTATAAAAAATAAAAAAAAATTATGAGGCTAAAAAATTCAAAACCTTTTTTAAAAAATGCTTACACCAACATACATCAATGACTTTGTTTATTTTATTTAATTATTTTTATTTTTAAATAAAAATCGTCGGTTTAAGTTCATTCTTCGATTAATGTAATTGTTATTTTATGTAGTATTTAAACGTTTATAATTATAGGTAATAATTATCTGGCTTTATCGCAAATAATATAGTTTTCTTCAATTACACTCTCAATCTAGGTATTCATCCCACAATGTTGTATATATGTAATATAAAATAAATAAGATGCATATTTTTAGGACAGCTAATTATTCCAGTATTTTACTATAAGTAAAATTAGGGGGACTAAATTAAATTACAATTGAGAAATCAATAATTGTTGTTGAATAATCTACTTGTTATAACTGTGTGTTATTTGTGCTCACGAATATTTCGGTAAGACGAATTCAAGACAGTAGCCTACTCTAACTTTGTCTTTTTCTACTTTAACATGCATGTACATATATGTGATTTATCATAATTATAACAAAAAAATAATATAAATGAAGTGGCCAGCATAAGGTTCTGTGACATCTAATAAATTCTAAAAAATATTAATGAATATTAATGCAGTAAAATTACTTAAATATTAATGAAGAATTAATGAAATGTTGGGTACTAGATGATTTGTGTACCTTTTGGCGTTCAATCAACCCTTATACTTAACATTTTAAACTGTAAGTTTTTGTTAAGGAGATTTTTGTACCTTTTGGATAAATTTTCCTTTTTGTCTGTTTTGCAAAGTTAAATATCTGCTTTACAGATTTTTTTAAAATTTGGAATAAACAATTCTATCATTATAATCTGATAAGGTGTTAAGTCGGAACCGTAACTACCACTGGAGTGGTCTTTTTAAATAATGATTATAGTTGCGGTCCCACAAACCATCCTCAATAACAATTTAAAAAAAAAAAGAAAAAAAAAAAGCCTTTTGAATAACATAGGAAGGTATTTGTACGTAAATAGCAAAATTAAACTGCGATTTCAGTACTTCCTCTTAAGAGGAGTAAGAAAAATAAACTGCGATTACAGTACTTCTCCCTAAAAGGCAAAGATTTTGAATCGAACGACAATTCATTAATGTAAATAGGTTCACCCATTGATAATTTTAACGATTGCAGTACTTCCTCTTAGTAGGTGCAAGAGCTTGATGGCCCTTCACAGCCAAGTAGAGGAGCTTTAACCACTTATTCGAGCTGAATTTTATCAAAATCGGACTAAGCGTTATAGAAATATTGGTAATAATAGTTTTAGAAAGGGCCTTACTTGGATGGGGCAAACTCCCCTCCTAATGAGGCATAGCGTCGAGACTTTCAAAGTGCAAATCTGTACAAAATTTCGATTCGAATGACACTTCATTTATGAAAATCGGTTCACGTGTCGATAATTTGAAACGATCGCTATACTTCCCCTTAACAAGTGTAAGATTAGATCGCCGCTTTAATGTTACGTACGGAAGCCCTAACTCTATCATCCTACCAAATTTTATCAAAATCTGGCCAAGATTTACAGAGTAATTAGTAATAATAATTTTGAAGGGGGCCTTACATAAAGGGGGCTAACTCCTCTCCCATTCGATGTACAGCGACGAGACCCCCAAAAGGCACATCTACATAAAATTCCGAATCGAATGACACCTCATTCATGAAAATCGGTTCGCGCGTTTAGGCGCTACGCAGTTTACAAAAAAGGTAACAACAACAACAACAACAACAACAACAACAACAACAACAAGAACAAGAACAACAACAATTTTTGAAAATGCCGTTTTTGCTCATTTTCGGCAACTTTTTTCTCGAAACCTATTAGATATGAGTTGTTGCAAAAAAATTACAGTTATAAAGGAGGATTTGCCCTACATTATAAAGAAAATTTGGGAATTTTATCTTTTATAGAAAAAGAGAAAAAAATTGTCAAAGTTGGGTGTTTTTCAACGTTACGCTTTTTCCTGCAGTTTTTGATGATCAACCCTTATACAACTGTCCTACCGGACAGTTTTAATACAACGAAAAGATACGCCAACTACAAGTACTTATCAATAGTTATGATGATGTAGTTAAATATGCAACTATAAAAATTTATATTACCCAGAAGGAGGCAATAAATTTGTCGAAACGTCGGTATAAAAAAAGAAATTTTTCTTAAAAAATTTTTGACACTCCTCCATATTTCCAAGGATAACCTATTAACAACGGTATATAACAAAACCCATACTACAAGATCATTTTCCAAAGATTCCATTTTTTGGCAACGGTTTACTCCAAATCTAATTGATTGCTAAATTTTTATTTATTATTATTTAGCCTATTATTTCATTTCCCTTCAATTTGCAGTTATTTTAATTTCTAATGCAACAAATAATTATTTTTTTTATAGTATCTGATTTTCACTTTTTTATTGTTTGTATCTGTTAATTTAACTCTTTGTATGGAAAATCTTCCAAAACTAGTAGAAAATTAAAACAGTAATTAACAGTTATAAATTACAATATAACAATTGTCGGTAAATCCGTCTAAGAAATTAGTTATTGGTAGAGCGCCACTTATAATGAGACTGCAATCAACAAACCTGCTGTGACGGTGCGAACCAACAAATCAGCTTTAACTAAATGTTAAGGTTGAGTACACAAGAAAGAACTTTAAATCTAACGAAAATTTATCAATTGATATTGTATCAGTTGTACAGTTACCCCGTTTGATTCCAGAACAAGTGCAATCATGTACTGACAGATGAATTTGAAAATACTAGAAATACGAGTATTAATGCCAAGTAAGTAGCATCTTCTTAAACCTAGGAGGATGTGTGCCCCATATTCTACAACTCAGACGCAGCTGATACAGCTGAAAGCCTATTACAACGGTTCTGCTGACCCTGCAGCATGTGTTCGATTCAGCAATATACCGATGTTTTCTTCTCGGAATAAATATGAATAAATCGTTTTGCTCCCAGAGATCCAAACAATGGCAGAGAAAGTCATAGAGACATCTGAATTAATTCCTAGCCGCCATCATAAGCAATTCACCTGTCCTAAGAGCCTTCCGCATCAAACTTGCTAGTTTCTTAGTCTTGTCGGCTCTGTTAGTAGTGTAGAGCTAACATTACTAACCATTAGGTGGCTGGCATTGCTAACCGTGAGAACTTCCCAGTTGGCCATCTTACTATTGCACAACTTTCCCTTTTTTTAAAGTAATTTTAATCACTTTATTACTATTTTTTGTTTTTAAAATATTGAATATAACAATAAAACTGTTCGGTTGGACAGTTATATAAGGGTTGATTGACAAAACTCTGCTGGAAAATGCGTCAAATTGAAAAACACCCAAATTTCACAATTTTTTCCTGTATTCTTACAAAATGATAAAACGACCAAATAAAGAGCACATCCTCGTTTATAAGGTAAAGTGGGTTTATATAATATAATTTTGTTGCATTAGAACTCCATCTGGTTAGCTTCACTTTGAATTCCGATGGCGCACTTCGTTATTTAATCACATTAAATCATCAAATCTTACTTTTATTTATACTTACACTGATTCCAGTATATGATTGTTCTTAGATTATGTTCGATATATACCAGTCGCATCGCTTTTTCAGTTCTCTCACAATTTCAAAACCATTATTTCCAGTTCCAAGTCTACGTTGCTACTTCCTTCTTCTTTAAGGCTGATCTTGAAATTTTTGTATCATTTTAGTTAGCTTCAACAAATAAATACATTCTGTTATTTATTTTCTTTAAAACCATTCTCTACAGAATAAGATAAACGGGATGTCCGGGATGATAGGAGGGTATTTTGGGTAGATTACAACTAGTATTGGATTACTACAGGACAAAATTTCTTTCTTTCAAATGTAAACAAATCAAGAGAATCGTTGAAAGAAAATGCTTCATTCTTTATTAGAGTAAGAGAGGGAGGTTTGTGTATTGCAGCCATATTGCTTTTCAATTATTTTGACCAATAACGTGGCATGCACTAAAAATACCTTTGCTTCTGTAAATTAGTTTAATGAAGTAAGAAAAACGAGGAATGTAGTTGGAAATGTATATTGATATACATAGTTGCAGAATCCACATTCATTATCTGGGGTTGACTTTGTCTTTTGGTCTTCAATATGATATCTCTGCAGAATGCATAACTCCAGAGGTTATACTTCACTGCTGGGAACTCCTCAGATAATACTCAGATTTCATTTTTATTTACTAAGATTTTCTCTTCTGTTTTAGTTCTACATACTAAAGTTTAACAAAAAAATTAAACTTTTTTTAACACGTTTTGTTGAGTGCCGTGAACTTTTCCCACAAGACGACTATATCTGTCTACCCTACATGGACTTAAGTACACTTGAGGCTTGGCTGCTGATTTGGCACTTGTTCAGGTACTTTGTCAAATTCTTGCTTACTAACTGCACTTACTTTGCACTCTATCGAACTTCACTCTATTTACATTTGTAATCCAGTGCCTTTCTATCAGATAATAAGTTAATTAGGATTTTAAGAATATCTACATTAATTACTCATATTTTGGCCAAAATTATTTCAATACTAAATACACAAGTTCAAATTCCCTTAGTTTTTTATATCGGAATAAAAAAGCTCTGATCTTGTAATTTATTTCGGTGAAAATTTTTTTAATTCGTTTTTTTTTTTTTTCTTGAGAAAATCAAAATTATATCTGTTTCTGCAAAATCCTTCATATGTGGAAGGCAAACGGAAGCCATCCTTACTTTGTTATATTGAAGTTCCTCTCGGTAAGCCATGAGATATTGCTCACCGTGATTTGACACCGTTGGATGTGGTCATTGAGGGTGAAGCTATAAAGTTATATTGGAGGATGTGTGGCAAAGGCGAGGGAATTAAGGTTTTAGAGATGAGCCCACAGAGATTAAGAAAACAATTCCTAAATAGACTGTGTTCTTTTATCTAGAACAGACTTGCTTCATTAAGCAGACTTGAGAGATTCAAGTATTGGAGCCTGAAACCGGTACCGAGCCTTAAAACTTGATCAGTTTCACGGACGCTTCAAAGTAGCACCTTAGCCGCTGTTTCGAATAGTTAAGGATGTGAAGATCAGCCTACCGCTGGGGCGTTTCATCAGTTTTTCAGGTAGAGGTTATGGCCATCCAAGAGTTGCTCGCTGGAGAAACTAGAAAATAACGGATATTTGGAGTAAGAATTTTTTCAGACATCCAGGATTTGAAGACCCTGGATAAATCAGAATGTTCATCAAAGCTAGCAAAACAATGTAGGAGAAAACCCAAAGAATTAGGTCTAAAGAAAGAAGTAAGTCTTTTCTGGGTTCGGGAACACCAAGGGATTTAGAATAGAGATAATAATAAGAGTTTATAAACCTGCCCCTGCCGGATTTGAGAAAGTATTGTAACGGGACTGGTAGTTTCAAGATATGTTAAACCAAAGTAAGGACTGAATGTGAGAGTTATTATTTTGGGAGCCAACTCGGGATCTAGGTCCTTAAAACACCCATTTGTACTCTTTGCAAATGGAAACAATAAAAAATTCTACTGTTTTCTTAAGAAGCAAAGTTTCGCACAGTACCGGTCTATTTGTGTTTGATTAATAGATTAACGTGCTTCTATGTGGGCATTGATGCTGAAATGTAGGCGGGAAGTAAATCTGTACTAGAAACGTAACTAACTCTGTTTACTGGGAGACTAAGAAAAGTTAAACTTCATAATACAATTATTCCTAAAACCAAAGATAAACTGGAGACCTCCAAAGAAACCCAAATCAGCCAAAGTTTTCTTTCTGATAAGTTGTTTTTTAAGGGTTCTTGTACAAGTATTGTCCTCTCACTCACTCTTGAAAACCCAATCTTGAAACCCATCTTGCACGAATTGTGTTCATTAGAAGATTAAGACTACGATATAAGCACTACGTTTTAAAGGAGTAAAGTAATTGCGACTTTGTCAGGAGGGCTTTACGTCAAACCACGAAATTTGGTATCGTAGACGAAGGCGACTAGCAAGTATACTTTACTATAATTCTCATAAAACCATTGCATTACCACAATACTTCTTTGCTCGCTTCTAAACTCTCGGCTATCGTGGAGCCTGTTTAATTTTTTAGTGAATGCATTATTTTTTTAGTGAGATTACAGAATACATTTCCTCTACAAAGGATTCTGGACAGGAGAAAACAAAAAGACTTTAGAATATTTACTATGGTTAAAAAAATATTGCAGAAAAAATTTTAGATGATTGTAATTTTTTATAAAATCCAGTGGAATTGAAAGGAAATATTAGAAAAGGGCTTAAAAATCTGTGAAATAAATAAGTGTAAAAATGTAGAGTTTATGTAAACATACTTTTTTATGAATTCTATTTTCGTCAAAATGCAAATGTTCTTTTGGTTTGTGTAGGACGGTAACCAAGTGCCGATGCGATCAATCCCATTGGAGTGAAGATACTATATTAGAAGTATCGTCTCTGAGTGGTCCAATTACTATTAAGTCTGCTGAACTTGAAGGATATAATACAGTTACTGACAGCAGTGACCAGGTTAAAGATATTGTTGAAGTAAAGATATCTGGAGGAAATGAGAATGTTTCTAGAAACATAACGATTGTGTTGGAGAATCTTCTAAAGAACTATGAGAGTTCGCAGACACCGACTCATGGAAAGGGTGGGCACTCCTCAATTATAACTGCTTGTAAACAACTTATTATGTATCTAAAGAAATCCACACCCAGCTAAGCCACACAAATGCAATTTTTTGCTGCACACTTACCAAAGGAACATGTTTCAGGAGAGCCTACAGTAATCAAGACCAATATGTTAATTAAAAGTATGGGGCCTGTGTCAGAATTGGATATGGTAAATATCCACTCTAATTCACTTACCTTACATTAGAAACATTTTGTGCTTATTTATTTGATTAAATTATTTTTTGTAACCATTATTATAGGAGCTTGTTAAAATATTTTCTTGTTTTAAAGATCATCATTTTCCCAGTGGTCAAAAACAAAGATTTTCTTTTCATGTAGAGAGTGACTTACTAAGAACTTCAGCAGTCATATCCTCTGACATCCAAGTTATATTTTTAAGTTTGCCATGGAGTTGCTTTACTTGGTCATTTCGCACCACCATTTTATCTCAAGGCTCTGCCACTTTAGTTTACCCGTACAATTGTTTATTGTTTTGCAATCCCGCACTTTAGGATTACCTAAATGTTGAACCGCTTCTCATCACTTCAGAATCTATACAACACCATTTCTTCAAATATTAGGATTACTTCGAGAATAGTAGGGTCTTCATTAATACATTAATGTTGTTTCGTTCACAGATCTCCACCTTATTTTGTCCTCAACTGTTTCTTGCTCAGAGCTAAAACATAGTTTCATATAAGATAATGAAGGATAAAGGGCTAGAGGTATTTCGCTCTGGCGATTTGTCAGCACTCAGCCTTTTCGTATTTCTGTAAATGACGGCCTAACTTAGCTTTACGAGTGGTTCTATTTCTTGCCGCTTTCCATTATAAATTTGATAGTTAGACGCTGCCCAACACTGTATTTAATGAAGACGGATATTTTACTGAACAGTAAAATTGTATTCTTGTACCTCGACTAATTCACAACTTTCATTACTCTTTGCTTCCCTTCTCTTGGCTTTCCATGGCCATGAAGGAAAAAAAGTTATATTTCACCATTGAAAAAACCACCATTATTGGAAGCTTTCCATTCAAATTTATCCTTATGTCCCATTCCTGGTTTGTTATTATGGTTCTTTCTTTCTTTCTCTTGTTTGAGCGAAGACGATCTAATCATTTAAAAATTGAACATAAATACTGAGGTAACAACCATTTAGGTGGGCTTTACGTCCTGCTATCGATCAAGACCAAAGTAATTTTTAGATTCAATAGGTATTCCTGGATTGCTCTTGCTAAAAAGTTTTAACAGTATTAAGTCTCCATTACTTTATAGTATATGTCTATAATATAATTCCAACGTTTATGCTATACAAATTTTATTTATGCAACCTCAGCTATCTTCATCACCATCATACAATGTTTCTTGGACCATTACCATTTACTTTCTTTAAGTCAATAAGGTCGAGAAGCATATTGTATTCACACATTTTCATTTATGAATTTTTGGCCTCATGATGAATGCCATCCATACAGAACGCCCTTCCTGTAAACTCATATTGCTCTCTGCAGCTGCATAGATATTCTCTTTTCTATCTCTTAGGAGCTTTCCAAAAACGTGTCGAACGCTTTCGTGTACAAAAAAATAAATAAATAAAATAAATAAAAATTAGCATTAGGACAACTTAGGCTGGCGAAAATTTTAGTTTGAAGAAGTGCTGTGATAAATACTGATACACCTCCTTGGTACTATAAATATCTTTGTAGGCTGAACCCATCAGTCTTCATGCCAAAGATTTTGTCATTCAAGCAAGGGTTAGTAACAATTAATGGGCAAACGCACAGAAACTAATCAGACTTAGGGAATAGTTACTTCAGTAGACAGCTACTTTAAGCGTGGTGACGCGGGCCCAGCCGCTACAAATGTATTTCATTACATTCACTCTGTCTCAGGAAAACATGACATTTTATTTCTTCAGTAACTTTTGGTTCAATACCCAATATCGACTGCTGTGATTTATATACTGGCCTCCAAATTCACTTTCAAGCAGAAAGCATGAGTTCTTAAATCAGATCCTCTGACGTCAAATACAAACAATTCATATTACTGGAACTGCTGACAACAGGGAACAACTTATCATAACTTCCTGGTCTCATTAAAAAATATTTTTTTTATACTTTGTAGTGGTGGGCTGGAACCCTCAATTTTCACAAGAAACTCAATTTATATTAATCCATTGATATTATTGTCTTGAGTTTCAACTTGATTTCTTTCTTCAAGAACCAAGAACGATATTGTGTTGTAATGGTGGTTACTGAAATCGAACTAATAAATTTTTGAAGAAAGAAAATGTGCCAACGAACAAAACATGTATTGTAAAAACGGCGGCGAGCCATTCAATTAATACTTCGCTTATTTCTGTTTTTTTCGCATATTCCACACAGACAAAAATTGCAGGAAATGTTGCAGGATTATTCAATGGATTGCTACTTCCGCCAATACTGGCGGGACCCACGGCTTAGTTTTCTCGGACCTATTCAAAGTCTAAGTCTGAGCATTAAGATGTTGGAAAGAATCTGGAGGCCAGATACATATTTCTATAACGGCAAACATTCTTATGTACACACAATCACTGTCCCTAATAAACTACTGAGAATCAGTCAAGAAGGCGATATACTTTACTCCATGAGGTAGGTACTTTCTAAAATTTCCACACCTTTTAAAAACTTAACACCCTTTATGCTGCCCTATTCAGGTACAACTGTTAGCATTTATTAAGGTTGCGTAATATTAATTTTTTAATTCTAAAATAGATTTTTGTGCCCAAATTGTGGCATTTTTTTGCGAAGGAGATTGTTGAAAGCACACAAGTAAAAAAAATACTAACGCACTAGTTACTACACACAATTCACGGTAAAATAATAATAATATAATTATTTAATATTATTCAACATGAAATCAGTAAACATTTGTGATCAGTATTAAGTTCGAACAAATCAAGAGTATTACACTTCGCTCTTGGTGACTGATTTCATTAATCCAGAAGAAAGAAAGAATATTTCAGCCAATTTCAGTCATTATTATTTATTTTTGTCAAGCTTTCTACCTAGTGACTAAGTCATATTCAGGGCTTTTGCCAGGGGTCACCAATCTATGGCCCGAGAGGACAGTTTATCAGGCCCGCCGACGGTATTTGAATTTGCTTGATAAAATTTTTGGAACACGAGACGTTGTGATACGATTTTAATTTAAATATTATATTTCAAATATTAGGAGATCTTCACATGTGCGTAGAACAGGAGATCACCGCCAGGACTGGTGCTATATGTTATGTGCTATTTATTGTAATGATTTATTATTTTGCACCATCCCAAACAATGATTGCTTAGTTTGTGGACTTATGAAATGTAGTAAAGTTATGAATTTTGACATTGATTGTTTGATTGTTCTATTTCAGACTGACCATCAAGGCCAAGTGTCCTATGGAACTACACAACTTTCCAATGGATAGGCAGTCATGTCCGCTCATTCTCGGTAGCTGTACGTCTTTTTCTTTCTACTTTTTAATGTGATATTTTTATTTGCTTTTATTCGCTTATGAAAACAAATCCATTAATAGAGCTAAGGGAGCAAGAGGAGGGTATATTGAATATTGCTTGCTCTATTTCCTACAAAGGAAACCATTCCGCAAACTTCACCAGTTGCTGGAGGAAGTATTGACGGAAATGGGAAAGGGCCTGGACACGATCAAATGTCTGCTCCAGGCTGAATAGAACGCAATTTGATTTCCATTCTACCACAGATAGTCACCCCTTCCGCCAGATAACCAACTCCCATCTTATTTCAAATGTTGTATGAAAATTACATCTCTCATCTCATGCGAATGCCTCACTCCTCCCCCACACATCGACAAAATATTCTTTTCGTCTATTTAATAAAAGTTATCTTAAATTTCAATTTTCTTTTCGGCATTTTTTGGAGTGCTTGCAAGATTGTAGCAGTTTGCTGCTCTCATACAGATGACGTGATGACCTATTTTAAATGTACTCGTACACCTACTTCAGAAACAAATGTTCACTCCCAATCAAAAGTTGGGAAAAGAAATTCCATTAATGAGAAACGCCAATTCTCTCCTGTAGATTTTTTGAAGATGTGCTCTTAAAATTGCAAAAAAAGGGAATATTTCCTCGTAACCAGCAACTCACCTCCAGGTTGTCAAAATTCTTCCGGTTTCATTTTCTCTGAAGAAAACCAGATGCTAAATCTATTATGGAAAAAATTGAAATAATTATTTTATGTGATAAATCTTCTGTGTTATGGGGTAGGAATTTGTTTAAAACGGTTTCTTTATTTAATTTCTGTTATCGACCACTATTTAAATTTGAGTGGTTGGCCCGGTTTCCGAAATTCAACTTAGAACTCTAAAAAATTCTTTGAGTATTAAGTCGTTTAGAGATGAACAAGGCTGCTTTGATCTCTTGGCTCCAAGATTATTTATAAAAGCAATTGCTAATCGAAAATTTGAAAGCATTACCACATTTTAGAAATCCAGAGTAAAATATCATACTGGAATGTTTTAATGTTGGGAAAAGATTCACTTTAAAGGAGATGAAATTTTTACTTTTTAGATGTGAATATTCTGCAATTGCTCCGACTCCTTTGCCAGGAATGTGTGTTCTAGAGCAAAAAAAAAAAAAAAAAAAAAAAAAACATAGGCTTATAAAGAAAATCACTAATTTGCTGCAGATGCATATCCTACAAGACAACTGGTGTACCAGTGGCAATCAGGCAAGAGTGTCAGCTTCCAATCTGGCATGGCACTCTCCCAGTTCGACCTGATGGGCTCTCCACAGAGAAATCTCACTCTTAGACGTAGAGAAGGTTTTATTGTAACATTCTATTAATATTTTTGGATTCAAATTTAATTTGTAAATTATTCTGTAAATTAAAACAAAAAACGTGTCACATAAAAATTATTGTTCTTGAAAATCACAAGATACTCCATCGCTCATGCGCAGTGCAACTGTCGGATAGTTAGAAATTAACACTAAGCCTAGCGTACGAAACCTAGTCTGGTTCTGTATTTACCACACGATATTTAATTGTGAAACATATCAAACCTTTATCTTTCAGCAGTAAGCAGACTGGTATGGAAGTCCGAACTCAATGATGAATTAATGGTAGAGACTTAAAAAATTGTAAGATCTCCAGTTCGAATTCGTGTGTAACAGTTACATTTACGAGTATATAAACAAGTAATGTCTACTTTTTAAGGGAGCTTTACACTTCGTCCAAGTACCAAATTAGGTGTCGTGGACGTAGACGACTAGCAAACGTACGTATCACTGTACTTCTTAGCGTTGCGCGCCTCGCCTCTAACTAAATTTATATTTGTTAGTCTGCTAGAAAAATAGACTATTACTTGAATTAATTCCATCTGAAAGTATAAATGCAGTTCTGTTATGAATTTCCTAAAAGAAACTTGGGAAGTAAAATCCCTTAAGCCGTATGAAATTTTGGAAGGGTCCTACTTCACGTGATCTCATTGTTGACTGCAAGAAAATTTCAATGTTACACACCAGACTATGGTAGTAGCCAAATCTAAGTGTTGTAGACTTTCTGAAATAACAATAAATATGCTAAATACAGTTGATTTTTTAATAATTACTAATCCAATCTTTTCCGTTCAGGTGAATTCTCCTTATTGCAAGTGAATTTCAATTTACGACGCCATACAGGATACTTCCTCATACAAGTGTATGTGCCCTGTGTACTGATAGTCGTACTCTCCTGGGTCTCATTTTGGATCCACAGGGAAGCGACCAGCGATCGCGTTGGACTGTGTAATACTTTTTCAATCGTAAATTACTTATTTACTTTTTAACACTCTTCAAATATACTATTCTTCGCCATGCTTTTAATAAGTTAATTCTAATAAAAATCTTCTGGGACTTGAGAAGAACAAAATATTAAAATCATGAATGTTATTTAGAGAAGTAGGGATTTTTTATTGTCATAGGGTTAATTAGTATTTAGCAAACAATGTGTTTTTTGTGATTTCATAAAAAGTTTTGTAAGATAAAGTTGACTAATAATTCAAACAGTACTTATAAAAAATCAAATCATAAGTTGATGAGAAGTACAATCGATTAGAAAGGCATACAGAAAGAAAAATACTATTGGATAAAGAAAAAGCGATGATGGCTAATTATTTTGGTTTGCACCAACACAACCTACTTAACCAATCATTCGTCAACATTCATGGACAGAAGAACGAACATATATAAGTAGACCAATCAAGACAAAATGTTAGCATGTAATATAACACATGACGTTAAGTAATCTAACACATTAAGTGAGAAATGATAAAAATTCAAAAAAAAAAACGTAAAAATTATTTTGACAAAAAGTTATCTCAAATATTTTGTTGAAGTATGTCAAAGAGTCAGTCATCAGGCTGGCAAAACTGTTGAATGCCTAACTGCTTGAAGAAATAGGCGATCTTTTTGCGATTGACCCTGAGTGCCAACGGTAAATTGTCGCTCTCCTGCTCTTCATAGAAGACAAGTTGCAAGAATTCGGTTTAAATTGTCTAGTTGGCTGCATTTAGCTATTCTCATTACTTTCATAAAATTATTACATCTATGTCATAATTAGGATATGCCAGAATTATGTGATTCTCATCTGCAAAATGAAATTTACCTTTTTTCTTGGCCTGGATTTTATATTTCTTTTGCCACAATGTTTCCATTTTTATAATTTTATTTTTTATATTGGATGGTAGTAATGGCTAAGTTAGGGGCGACTAATGAACTTTTTGGCCCCTTTCAGCCACTTCATTTCTTTTCACTTCTGAGAAGCCGAATAGGTTTACTTTTAGAAATTGAATTTTGCAGTTTCACTATTTCTAAAATGAGAAGTGGTGCACCTCTCCTTGGCTGTTTTCGTTTTAATATAGCACTTTTGCTATATAAGAGATAAACACTATATCCCACAGCATTTTTTATTGCTTTTGTGGGCGTTGGTTAATACCAAGTAGTTCAGCCGGGTATTTTCAGTTCCAGAATTAGTGGCTGACGTCATATACCTTTCACGCACTTAAAACCATCAATATAGAGAACACAGGCACTGGAAAACTTATTTTTTCCTTTTCTAAGAAATGTCCGGTACTGAGATGGGTTCAGAAATATCGTGGTTATAGAAGTTTATATGTAAGTAGTTACAAAACTTGGAAAAAAAAAACTTACGAGCCAAAAGAAGATGATAACTACTGAAATTTCCTTGTCATCTAAATATGTGTCATCTCGAATGACCCCACTAGAATATACTCTACAGTTGGAATGTAGGCAATAATCTCTATCTAGTTAAAAAGATCGAAGGGTACATTGTAACTTTGCATCTTAGTAATTTTAACACGATTCTGCCCCGGGATATTTATATGAATGAATATAATTTGTATAATCAGATGCCGAATTAAACAATTATTTTCCAAATGAATTCTGAGGACTTTACTAAGATTATTATCTCTTTTTCCAAACAGATTAATCGCAATGAACCTTTATGATAAGTGATACGGTATCAACAGTTCTGTTTTGTTAGCGGGTAAAGTGGTGATCAAGTTGAAATGAATTTAATTACTAAAATCTACTCGTTAATTCAACGGAAGGTGTTGCATGCAAAACTTTATAACAAAGTGGTGTACAAACCAGCTCACAAATTACTCCTTCGTATAATAAAGGCATCCAATTAGTTTTATTTATTTGGTTCCAGTTACATTAGCAATAAATACAGATATACAGTAGTTTTGAATGTAATGCAGTTGAATCTAAAAATAATGCTAATTGAAATTCTAACACTAAATATTGAAACAGAGTAGATGTTTCAACCATCCCTTGTTTGTTTCGGGTTCCAGGTATAACTACGGTGCTGACCTTATCAACAATAGGTTTGGACAGCAGAACTGACCTGCCCAAGGTGAGATACGCTACTGCATTAGACTGGTTCCTTCTTATGAGTTTCTTCTACTGTATCGCCACATTACTTGAATTTGCTGGAGTACATTATTTCACCAAGGTAAATTCAATTAAATGGGTTTTATTTCATTAAATCTTATAGAAATAATTCTTAATGCATGTTATAAATAAGTAGTTTTGCAGTGTTGTAGCATGTTGGGAGTAGAAAGCTTCCTGGGAGATAGCCTAGCTCTTCCACAGATACTGTTCAGGCTGCAACACCAATAGTCCACAGTGACTCAGTGTTGGGGTTTATCAGTATGCGGAACTGGAATATCCCCTCCCAAAAAAGCCAGGAGTGAGTTCTGCATGTAGTGTTAACAATTAGAAGTCTTTAGCACCGTTTTTCCTTTGCTGGAATTCCAGCTATGTTTCTAATATTATTTCGTAGTAATCTGATTTTTGTTGGAGTCGAAACTCGCCTGAAAATATTGGTATTACTCCAAAATATACGGGTCGCGGAGTACAAACTTGTCCTGAAGGGCCAGTTTAGGGGCGTGCTTGACATGGCAGATGCCTGAGAATCACAAAAATAAGTTTATCTAAGAAAAAGTTTTAACCAGAAGGGATGGGCCTTTATGAATAACCTTAAAGAATTAAATTTAAAGAAAATCGCATCAGGAAGCGACATGTGTAAGAGAAACAAAATGGAATACCAAGTTAGAGCGCTCTGCAATTCACCTTATGTAATCTCAAATGACACACACAAACCCTGAGCACACTCAGTGATCAAATTTATTTTATAGGAGTAGTAGGGAAATGGGGGTTTGCTACGCAAAAGAAAAATTATGAGCCACTCCCTTTGGTCACTCCATTTACCGCCAAGCCAGGTTAGTTTAAGTTATGTTAGGTTTAGGTTTAAGTAGAATTAAAGGTTAAGTTTAGGGTTTAGGTAGGTTTAAGTGGCTTTAGAGTATAATTAGAGAATAATTAGATTAGTATTAGTAGAAAATAATTAGAATTAGATTAGTTAGGTAGAATAGGTACTTAGGGTTAGGATATTAGGATAAAATGGATTGCGCGGAGAAATAGAGAGGACTATGGCTGGAGAAGAAGAGGCGATGTGGAGGAGAATGAAGAGGAGGAGTGAAGAAGAGTGAAGAGGAATGGAGAGGAGTAGATGGTGGAAGGGAGAACGATCACGCGCAGTAGTGCGTGTAGTCAGTGTGGGTTGGCAGCGACTGATTGGTATCACAGTGGCGATACGATATTTAACCTTCTGCTTCCCGTACGGAAATCCGTAAAACGGCCGAGCCGGACTGAGGGAACAGAAGAGACGGAGATTCTGTTAGGAGAGAAGACTACGCCCAACACAGATGCTCAAAACGGGAAGCTACCCGGTATCCATCTTGTTTTCGTCGGTGTGGGGTTTTTTGAAGACGCTATTAATTAAGATGATTATTAGTATTATTATTATGATTTCTATCTTTATTGTGAGTATTATTATTATTTCAAAGTACTAACTGGGCCCTTAATTTATATTTTGTTGAATTAACATATTTTTTTTTTTTATCAAGGTGATGTATTTTTAAGTTACGTAATTTATTTTTATTTGTGTTTTTTTCTTATACCTGGTTTAGGGCAAATTAGATTTTGTTGTAAAGAGTATTTCCTTTTTTTTTGTTATATTTTATGTAAATACATGTTTATATATATAGGCTGGAAGTATAGTTTTATTATATAATATTGCCCAATTACTTTGTGAGGAGGTAACTGGAGTGGCCGGAGAGAGGTAAGTTAGCAGCAGAGAGCAGTGTGGTCTAGTGGGCTAGATAACTAGCTCACGTCACCAGCATTACAGGATCGCAGCTCGCTGAGCGTGGAACTCTCCTGTATCTTTTTACTCAGTTATTTCTTTTATTTATTTATTTATTTCTTTTCTTTTCCCCCTTTCTGCTTTCTTTCTTTTCGGTCTTTTTTTTTTATTTGATTTATTTCTAACCCGGTTCCCTGTCCCAGTCTCTTTACTATCGTCTCCTTCCCGACCCGAACCTCCCCACCTCCACTAAGCTGGCAGGCACTTAGTTACCTCTAAACAAGGTTTTCCCGGAGGAAGGAAAATCTCCATTTTAGGTAGGTAACAGGTTCTGGCGCACCAAAACTGTGCACCTTTTTTGTGCAAGATGGCCGCCATCCCCACTCCGCCCAACCATACCCCACCCATCCTTATTGACTAATCATCGAAATGGGCGAGGGTTTAAGCCACGCCCCCCCCTTCTTATTGACTAATCATCGAATTAAACGAGGGTTTAAGCCACGCCCCTACCCCCTCCTTATTGGTTAATCATCGACACACCTAAAATGTGCAAGATGGCTGCCCTCCCAGGCAATCATCGAATTTGACGACATCACCTTTACCCCCACCACTTCCTAATCGACCAATCAGCGAAATCGACGACACCACCTTTACCCCCACCCTTCTTAATCAGCCAATCAGGAAATTGGACGAGGAATTTAAGCCACGCCCTTTCCCCCACCCTTCTTAATCCAATAATCAGCGAATTCGACGACACCACCTTTATTATCCTTCTTAGTCGACCAATCAGCGAATTCAACGACACCACCTTCACCCCCCTAGCCATTTTCTTTTACATGACACCTACCTTTACCCCACCTCTCAGTCATTGTATTCATTGGCCTCTCAAGCTCCTCCAACAAAATGGCGGCTTTCTTAACAGCTGTAGTAAACAAGATGGCGGATCTCGAACCAGCTGATGACCTCAATATGGCGGGCCTCATACCACCTTCAGACCACAAGATTGCGGACCTCGTACCAGCTGATGACGTCAATATGGCGGACCTTGTACAAGCCGATGACCTCCACCCCTCGCCCATTGATAGTCGGGAGGGTGCATTTTTGTTTTTTTATTTTCTTACCTGAGATTCGATCCTACAACCTTCGTGTTGGAAGACACGTCATCTTCACCATTCGGCTACAGTAGCATACTCTAGTTATGAACGATCTCTTCTTTAACCTCCACCCCCTCACCACCCCAATGGGAAGGTTTTCTCACGTGGGGGTCGATCCTACAACCTTCGTGATGGATATTACGTCATCTTCACCAGTAGGTCACATAGTCTCGCTTACTCTAGTTTTGAATGTTCTCTTATGCCTTGGAATTATTTTTTTTATAATCTAACCCTCTTACCAAGAACTTTTTTTTTTTTAATTTAAATTGCCCCCACTATCACAAAAATATTCAACTTAAATAAAAATGGATAACCTCACTTTAGGTAATAGAAAAATTTATTTACTTACCCTCTTCACCTGGACTGCTTCCTCTGCTGATGCCGCGACCTACACTCACTGAAAATTAAACGCTAACTAACACTTGGGATATCCTACCAGCTAGCTTCTAGCATTATCCCCCACCACAATTACGTCACACTCTAACTAGCCAATAGAATTGCGTCTTTTTTTCCAAATGATTACCTCTCTGGGCATGCCTCTGTAGCAAGCCCCCCCACCCTTCCACTACTTTATTATTTCTGTTAATTCATACATGTGCCAACAGCTGTTTTTTAAATAGGAAAATGATTTACACTGCTAACTTAATCAACTGCGCATGTGTAAACTTCAGTTGTGTGAGACCTTAATACAGAAAGCAATTGCACCCAAATATACATGCGCTTCATTTATTAATATTTTTGAAAAATTAAATAACAGAACTTATTATGACGCAACTTGTAGCAACCTTAACTAATTAGCATATCTCTTATTATTTCTGTGTACTGTGTAGTCCCAATAGGAAAACTCATATTATTTCCGTTTTTATTTAATAGTTAATTTGCCTGTACATGCTCCAACAAGTCTGGACATGTAGTTATATTCCTTTAATAAAACTTTAATTATTTTTTTTTTTGTTATTATGAAGTTAAAAGTAAATTGAACTTTGAACTTAAAACCTTATTACAGTTGCAATATCGATTGTTCCTATCGATTATCACATCGACTATATGGATTGATTAATATCGATTTATTTATTAATTCAAGTAATATATATAATCACAGCTGTTTAAATAAGAAAACTGCTAACTTAATCAACTGCGCATGTGTTAACTTCAGTTGTGTGAGATGTTAATACAGAAGGCAGTTGCAATATCGATTATTCCTATCGATTACCACATCGTTACATGTATTGCTTAATATCGATACAATCTATAAGTAATATCAAATTGTATACTCAAACTCATATGCGCTGCACTTATTAATATTTTGAAAAATTAAAGAAAATAAGAACTTAATTAAGAACTTGCAACCTTAACTAATCACCATATCTCTTATTATTTCACATTACCAACCAAACAAACCAGCATGAACATGTCGTTGCAGCCTGCTCAATAGGATGACTCATAATATTTCTGTTTACCAACCAAACAAACCTGTATGAACATGCCTGCTAAATAAGATGACTCATATTATTTCCGTTTTTATTTAATCGTTAATTTGCCTGTACATGCTCTAAGTCCGAACATAAACTAACCACCTTAACTAATCACCATATCTCTTATTATTTCACATTACCAACCAAACAAACCTGCATGAACATGTCGTTGCAGCCTGCTCAATAGGATGACTCATATTTCTGTTTACCAACCAAACAAACCTGTATGAACATGCCTGCTAAATAGGATGACTCATATTATTTCCGTTTTTATTTAATCGTTAATTTGCCTGTACATGCTCTAAGTCCGAACATAAAGCCATCACACTATCACAATTATCAACTTTGTTGTATAGGTAAATAATATATTATACGCGTAAAAAGTAACAAAATTAAATGAATATAAAATAAACTATGAAAAATTTCGCCTATTAAAAGAGGGAATTTTATCTCTACTAACACAAATTCGGACCTGTACTGAATAGTACGTACAATTAGATTGTAACTAATTTGAAATTATAAGAGCTAAAACACAACGAAAATTGGAAAATGTGGGTACTTAGAAACATAAAAGGTTAAATTGAAGTCCAAAAACCAAACTAGTGCTAGATTGTGCAAAAAAAATTGCCCCAAATCGATAATAGAAGTGCTAAATCACAACAAAAACTAGAAAATGTGGGTATTAAAGTCCGAAAACCACGACCCAAAAAAATTTCAACTCTCAATATCTTCTCAAGTAATGGATCTGAACTCAAGAAAACTATAAAATACTACTCAGTAAAATGGAGTGTGTAAGAGCACAAAATTTCATACGAATAATCTGGTGTTTACTGTGGGAGTTATAAGGGCCCCAATACACAGCAAAACCATGACCCAAAACAATTTCAACTCTCAATATCTTCTCAAGTAATGGATCTGTACTCAAGAAAACTATAGCATACTACTCAGTAAAATGGAGTGTGTAAGAGCACAAAATTTCATACGAATAATCTGGTGTTTACTGTGGGAGTTATAAGAGCCCCATTTCAAAGCAAAACCATGACCCAAAAAAATTTCAACTCTCAATATATTCTCAAGTAATGGATCTGTACTCAAAAAAACTATAGCATACTACTCAGTAAAATGGAGTGTGTAAGAGCACAAAATTTCATACAAATCATCTGGTGTTTACTGTGGGAGTTATAAGGGCCCCATTTCACAGCAAAACCATGACCCAAAAAAATTTCATCTCTCAATATCTTCTCAAGTAATGGATCTGTACTCAAAAAAATTATAGCATACTACTCAGTAAAACAGAGTGTATAAGGGCACAAACTTTCATACGATTAATCTGTTGTTTACTGAGGGAATTATAAGAGCCCCATTTCACAGCAAAACCATGACCCAGACAATTTCAACTCTCAATATCTTCTCAAGTAATGGATCTGTACTCAAGAAAACTATAGCATACTACTCAGTAAAATGGAGGGTGTAAGAGCACAAAATTTCATACGAATAATCTAGTGTTTACTGTGGAAGTTATAAGTGCCACATTTAACAGCAAAACCATGACCCAAAACAATTTCAACTCTTAATATCTTCTCAAGTAATGGATCTGTACTCAAAAAAACTATAGCATACTACTCAGTAAAACCGAGTGAGCAAGGGCACAAAGTTTCATACGAATAATCTGTTGTTTACTGAGGGAATTATAAGAGCTCCATTTCATAGCAAAACCATGACCCAAAAAAATTTCATCTCTCAATATCTTCTCATGTAATGGATCTGTAGTCAAGAAAACTATAGCATACTACTCAGTAATATGGATTGTGTAAGGGCCC
The DNA here is from genome assembly GCF_049639745.1 of Rhodnius prolixus. NCBI lineage: Eukaryota > Metazoa > Arthropoda > Insecta > Hemiptera > Reduviidae > Rhodnius > Rhodnius prolixus. Next base: position 202,135 of record NW_027411636.1, on the reverse strand, counting down.
AAAGTTTCATACGAATAATCTGTTGTTTACTGAGGGAATTATAAGAGCCCCATTTCTTAGCAAAACCATGACCCAAAAAAATTTCATCTCTCAATATCTTCTCAAGTAATAGATCTGTACTCAAGAAAACTATAGCACATTACTCAGTAAGACAGAGTGTGTAAGAGCACAAAATTTCATACGAGGGTTCAAGCCACCCCCCCTCCTTATTGACCAATCATCGAATTCGGAGGGGCTGTAGCATAACCCCACCCTCAAACAATCATCTAGTTTGACGAGGCACGGCGCACATAAAATGTGATCCATTACTTGAGAACATATTGAGAGATGAAATTTTTTAGGTTCATGGTTTTGCTGTGAAATGGGGCTCTTATAATTCCCTCAGTAAACAACCGATTATTCATATGAAATTTTGTACTCTTACACACTCTGTTTTACTGAGTAGTATGCTATAGTTTTCTTGAGTACAGATCCATTACTTAAGAGTTGAAATTTTTTTGGGTCATTGTTTTGCTGTGGAATGGGGCACTTAACACGCCCATAGTAACACCACATTATTCACATGAAATTTTGTGCTCTTACACACTCTGTTTTACTGAATAGTATGCTATAGATTTCTTGAGTAAAGATCCATTAGTTGAGAAGATATTGAGAGTTGAAATTTTTTTTGGTCATGGTTTTGCTGTGAAAAGGGGCTCTTATAAATCCGACAGTAAACACCTGATTATTCGTATGAAATTTTGTGCTCTTACACACTCTGTTTTACTGAGTAGTATGCTATAGTTTTCTTGAGTAAAGATCCATTAGTTGAGAAGATATTGAGAGATGAAATTTTCTTTGGTCATGGTTTTGCTGTGAAAAGGGGCCCTTATAACTCCCACAGTAAACACCTGACTATTCGTATGAAATTTTGTGCTCTTACACACTCTGTCTTACTGAGTAGTATGCTATAGTTTTCTTGAGTAAAGATCAATTAGTTGAGAAGATATTGAGAGTTGAAATTTTTTTGGGTCATGGTTTTGCAGAGAAATGGGGCCCTTATAACTCCCACAGTAAACACCAGATAATTAGTATGAAATTTTCTGCTCTTACACACTCCATTTTACTGAGTAGTATGCTATAGTTTTCTTGAGTACACTTCCATTACTTGAGAAGATATTGAGAGATGAAATTTTTTTGGGTCATGGTTTTGCTGTGAAATGGGGCTCTTATAATTCCCTCAGTAAACAACAGATTATTCGTATGAAATTTTGTGCTCTTACACACTTGGTTTTACTGAGTAGTATGCTATAGTTTTATTGACTACAGATCCATTACTTGAGAAGATATTGAGAGATGAAATTTTTTTGGGTCATGGTTTTCCTATGAAATAGGGCTCTTATAATTCCCTCAGTAAACAACAGATTATTCGTATGAAACTTTGTGCCCTTACACACTCTGTTTTACTGAGTATTATGCTATAGTTTTTTTGAGTACAGATCCATTACTTGAAAAGATATTGAGAGTTGAAATTGTTTTGGGTCATGGTTTTGCTATGAAATGGAGCCCTTATAACTCGAACAGTAAAAACAAGATTATTCGTATGAAATTTTGTGCTCTTACACACTCCATTCTACTGAGTAGTATTCTAAAGTTTTGTTGAGTACAGATCCATTACTTGAGAAGATATTGAGAGTTGAAATTTTTTTGGGTCATGGTTTTGCTATGAAATGGGGCTCCTATAATTCCCTCAGTAAACAACAGATTATTCGTATGAAACTTTGGGCCCTTACACACTCCATTTTACTGAGTAGTATGCTACAGTTTTCCTGAGTACACATCCATTACTTGAGAAGATATTGAGAGATGAAATTTTTTTGGGTCATAGTTTTGCTGTGAAATGGGGCTCTTATCATTCCCTCAGTAAACAACAGATTATTCGTATGAAATTTTGTGCTCTTACACACGTGGTTTTACTGAGTAGTATGCTATAGTTTTCTTGACTACAGAACCATTACTTGAGAAGATATTGAGAGATGAAATTTTTTTGGGTCATGGATTTGCTGTGAAATGGGGCTCTTATAATTCCCTCAGTAAACAACAGATTATTCGTATGAAACTTTGTGCCCTTACACATTCGGTTTTACTAAGTAGTATGCTATAGTTTTTTTTGAGTACAGATCCATTACATTAGAAGATATTGAGAGTTCAAATTGTTTTGGGTCATGGTTTTGCTGTGAAATGGAGCCCTTATAACTCGAACCGTAAACACCAGATTATTCGTATGAAATTTTGTGCTCTTACACACTCCATTCTACTGAGTAGTATGCTATAGTTTTCTTGACTACAGATCCATTACTTGAGAAGATATTGAGAGATGAAATTTTTTTGGGTCATGGTTTTGCTATGAAATGGGGCTCTTATAATTCCTTCTGTAAACAACAGATTATTCGTATGAAACTTTGTGCCCTTACACACTCGGTTTTACTGAGTAGTATGCTATAGTTATTTTGAGTACAGATCCATTAGTTGAGAAGATATTGAAAGATGAAATTTTTTTGGGTCATGGTTTTGCTGTGAAAAGGGGCCCTTATAACTCCCACAGTAAACACGTGATTATTCGTATGAAATTTTGTGCTCTTACACACTCTGTTTTACTGAGTAGTATACTATAGTTTTCTTGAGTAAAGATCCATTAGTTGAGAAGATATAGAGAGTTAAAATTCTTTTGGGTTATGGTTTTGCTGTGAAATGGGGCCCTTATAACACCCACAGTAAACACCAGATTATTCGTATGAAAATTTTGTGCTCTTACACACTCCATTTTACTGAGTAGTATGCTATAGTTTTCTTGACTACAGATCCATTACTTGAGAAGATATTGAGAGATGAAATTTTTTTGGGTCATGGTTTTGCTATGAAATGGGGCTCTTATAATTCCCTCACTAAACAACAGATTATTCGTATGAAATTTTGGGCTCTTACACACTTGGTTTTACTGAGTAGTATGCTATAGTTTTCTTGACTACAGAACCATTACTTGAGAAGATATTGGGAGGTGAAATTTTTTTGGGTCATGGTTTTGCTGTGAAATGGGGCTCTTATAATTCCCTCAGTAAACAACAGATTATTCGTATGAAATTTTGTGCTCTTACACAGTTGGTTTTACTGAGTAGTATGCTATAGTTTTCTTGACTACAGAACCATTACTTGAGAAGATATTGGGAGGTGAAATTGTTTTGGGTCATAGTTTTGCTGTGAAATGGAGCCCTTATAACTCGAACAGTAAAAACAAGATTATTCGTATGAAATTTTATGCTCTTACACACCTTGTTTTACTGAGTATTATGCTATAGTTTTCTTGAGTACAGATCCATTACTTGAGAACATATTGAGAGATGAAATTTTTTGGGTCATAGTTTTGCTATGAAATGGGGCTCTTATAATTCCCTCAGTAAACAACAGATTATTCTTTTGAAATTTTGTGCTCTTACACACCTTGTTTTACTGAGTATTATGCTATAGTTTTCTTGAGTACAGATCCATTACATGAGAAGATATTGAGAGTTGAAATTTTTTTGGGTCATGGTTTTGCTGTGCAATGGGTCTCTTATAATTCCCTCAGTAAACACCTGATTATTCGTATGAATATTTGTGCTCTTACACACTCTGTTTTACTGAGTAGTATACTATAGTTTACATGAGTAAAGATCCATTAGTTGAGAAGATATTGAGAGTTGAAATTTTTTTGGGTTATGGTTTTGCTGTGAAATGGGGCCCTTATAACCCCACAGTAAACACCAGATTATTTGAATGAAATTTTGTGCTCTTACACACTCCATTTTACTGAGTAGTATGCTATAGTTTTCTTGAGTACACATCCATTACTTTAGAAGATATTGAGAGACGAAATTTTTTTGGGTCATGGTTTTGCTATGAAATGGGGCTCTTATAATTCCCTCAGTAAACAACAGATTATTCGTTTGAAATTTTGTGCTCTTACACACTCCATTCTACTGAGTAGTATTCTATAGTTTTCATGAGTATAGATCCATTACTTGAGAAGATATTGAGAGTTGAAATTTTTTTGGGTCATGGTTTTACTGTGGAATGGGGCCCTTATAACTCCCACAGTAAACACCAGATTATTCTTATGAAATTTTGTGCTCTTACCCACTCCATTTTACTGAGTAGTATGCTATAGTTTTCTTGAGTACAGATCCATTACTTGAGAAGTTATTGAGAGTTGAAATTTTTTTGGGTCATGGTTTTGCTTTGAAAAGGGTCTCTTATAATTCCCTCAATAAACAACAGATTAATCGTATGAAATTTTCTGCTCTTACACACTTTGTTTTACCGAGTAGTATGCTGTAGTTTTCTTGAGTACAGATCCATTACTTGAGAAGATATAGAGGGATAAAATTTTTTTGGGTCATGGTTTTGCTGTGAAATGGGGCTGTTATAATTCCCTCAGTAAACAACAGATTATTCGTATGAGATTTTGTGCTCTTACACACTTGGTTTTACTGAGTAGTATGCTATAGTTTTCTAGAGTACAGATCCATTACTTGAGAAGATATTGAGAGATGAAATTTTTTTGGGTCATGGTTTTGCTATGAAATGGGGCTCTTATAATTCCCTCAGCAAACAACAGATTATTCGTATGAAACTTTGTGCCCTTACACACTCGGTTTTACTGAGTAGTATGCTATAGTTTTTTTGAGTACAGATCCATTACTTGAGAAGATATTGAGAGTTGAAATTGTTTTGGGTCATGGTTTTGCCGTGAAATGGAGCCCTTATAACTCGAACAGTAATCACCAGATTATTCGTATGAAATTCTGTGCTCTTACACACTCCATTCTACTGAGTAGTATTCTATAGTTTTCTTGAGTACAGATCCATTACTTGAGAACATATTGAGAGTTGAAATTTTTTTGGGTCATGGTTTTGCTGTGAAAAGGGTCTCTTATAATTCCCTCAATAAACAACAGATTAATCGTATGAAATTTTCTGCTCTTACACACTTTGTTTTACCGAGTAGTATGCTATAGTTTTCTTGAGTACAGATCCATCACTTGAGAAGATATAGAGGGATAAAATTTTTTTGGGTCATGGTTTTGCTGTGAAATGGGGCTGTTATAATTCCCTCAGTAAACAACAGATTATTCGTATGAAATTTTGTGCTCTTACACACTTGGTTTTACTGAGTAGTATACTATAGTTTTCTTGACTACAGATCCATTACTTGAGAAGATTTAGAGAGATGAAATTTTTTTGGGTCATGGTTTTGTTATGAAATGGGGCTCTTATAATTCCCTCAGTAAACAACAGATTATTCGTATGAAACTTTGGGCCCTTACACACTCCATATTACTGAGTAGTATACTATAGTTTTCTAGAGTACAGATCCATTACTTTAGAAGATATTGAGAAACGAAATTTTTTTGGGTCATGGTTTTGCTGTGAAATGGGGCTCTTATAATTCCCTCAGAAAACAACAGATTATTCGTATGAATTTTTGTGCTCTTACACACTTGGCTTTATTGAGTAGTATGCTATAGTTTTCTTGACTACAGATCCATTACTTGAGAAGATATTGAGAGATGAAATGTTTTTGGGTCATGGTTTTGCTATGAAATGGGGCTCTTATCATTCCCTCAGTAAACAACATTTTATTCGTATGAAATTTTGTGCTCTTACACACTTGGTTTTACTGAGTAGTATGCTATAGTTTTCTTGACTACAGAACCATTACTTGAGAAGATTTTGAGAGATGAAATTTTTTTGGGTCATGGTTTTGCTGTGAAATGGGGCTCTTATAATTCCCTCAGTAAACAACAGATTATTCGTATGAAATTTTGTGCTCTTACACACTTGGTTTTACTGAGTAGTATGCTATAGTTTTCTTGACTACAGAACCATTACATGAGAAGATATTGAGAGATGAAATTTTTTTGGGTCATGGTTTTGCTGTGAAATGGGGCTCTTATAATTCCCTCAGCAAACAACAGATTATTCGTATGAAACTTTGTGCCCTTACACACTCGGTTTTACTGAGTAGTATGCTATAGTTTTTTTGAGTACAGATCCATTACTTGAGAAGATATTGAGAGTTGAAATTGTTTTGGGTCATGGTTTTGCTGTGAAATGGGGCTCTTATAAATCCCTCAGTAAACAACAAATTATTCGTATGAAATTTTGTGCTCTTACACACTTGGTTTTACTGAGTAGTATGCTATAGTTTTCTTGACTACAGAACCATTACATGAGAAGATATTGAGAGATGAAATTTTTTTGGGTCATGGTTTTGCTGTGAAATGGGGCTCTTATAATTCCCTCAGTAAACAACAGATAATTCCTATGAAATTTTGTGCTCTTACACACTTGGTTATACTAAGTAGTATGCTATAGTTTTCTAGAGTACAGATCCATTACTTGAGAAGATATTGAGAGATGAAATTTTTTTGGGTCATGGTTTTGCTATGAAATGGGGCTCTTATAATTCCCTCAGTAAACAACAGATTATTCGTATGAAACTTTGTGCCCTTACACACTCGGTTTTACTGAGTAGTATGCTATAGTTTTTTTGAGTACAGATCCATTACTTGAGATGATATTGAGAGTTGAAATTGTTTTGGTCATGGTTTTGCTGTGAAATGGAGCCCTTATAACTCGAACAGTAATCACCAGATTATTCCTATGAAATTTTGTGCTCTTACACACTCCATTCTACAGAGTAGTATTCTATAGTTTTCTTGAGTACAGATCCATTACTTGAGAACATATTGAGAGATGAAATTTTTTTGGGTCATGGTTTTGCTATGAAATGGGGCTCTTATAATTCCCTCAGTAAACAACAGATTATTCGTATGAAACTTTGTGCCCTTACACACTCGGTTTTACTGAGTACTATGCTATAGTTTTTTTGAGTACAGATCCATTACTTGAGAAGATATTGAGAGTTGAAATTGTTTTGGGTCATGGTTTTGCTGTGAAATGGAGCCCTTATAACTCGAACAGTAATCACCAGATTATTCGTATAAAATTTTGTGCTCTTACACACTCCATTCTACTAAGTAGTATTCTATAGTTTTCATGAGTACAGATCCATTACTTGAGAAGATATTGAGAGTTGAAATTTTTTTGGGTCATGGTTTTGCTGTGAAATGGGGCCCTTATAACTCCCACAATAAACACCAGATTATTCTTATGAAATTTTGTGCTCTTACACACACCTATTTACTGAGTAGTATGCTATAGTTTTCTTGAGTACAGATCCATTACTTGAGAAGTTATTTTGAGTTGAAATTTTTTGGGTCATGGTTTTGCTGTGAAAAGGGTCTCTTATAATTCCCTCAAAAAACAACAGATTAATCGTATGAAATTTTCTGCTCTTACACACTTTGTTTTACCGAATAGTATGCTATAGTTTTCTTGAGTACAGATCCATTACTTGAGAAGATTTAGAGAAATAAAATTTTTTTTGGTCATGGTTTTGCTGTGAAATGGGGCTCTTATAATTCCCTCAGTAAACAACAGATTATTCGTATGAAACTTTGGGCCCTTACACACTCCATAATACTGAGTAGTATGCTATAGTTTTCTTGACTACAGATCCATTACTTGAGAAGATATTGAGAGATGTAATGTTTTTGGGTCATGGTTTTGCTATGAAATGGGGCTCTTATCATTCCCTCAGTAAACAACATTTTATTCGTATGAAATTTTGTGCTCTTACACACTTGGTTTTACTGAGTAGTATGCTATAGTTTTCTTGAGTACAGAACTATTACTTGAGAAGATATTGAGAGATGAAATTTTTTTGGGTCATGGTTTTGCTGTGAAATGGGGCTCTTATAATTCCCTCAGTAAACATCAGATAATTCCTATGAAATTTTGTGCTCTTACACACTTGGATTTACTGAGTAGTATGCTATAGTTTTCTAGAGTACAGATCCATTACTTGAGAAGATATTGAGAGATGAAATTTTTTTGGGTCATGGTTTTGCTATGAAATGGGGCTCTTATAATTCCCTCAGTAAACAACAGATTATTCGTATGAAACTTTGTGCCCTTACACACTCGGTTTTACTGAGTAGTATGCTATAGTTTTCTTAAGTACAGATCCATTACTTGAGAACATATTGAGAGATAAAATTTTTTTGGGTCATGGTTTTGCTATGAAATGGGGCTCTTATAATTCCCTCAGTAAACAACAGATTAATCGTATGAAATTTTCTGCTCTTACACACTTTGTTTTACTGAGTAGTATGCTATAGTTTTCTAGAGTACAGATCCATTACTTGAGAAGATATTGAGGGATAAAATTTTTTTGGGTCATGGTTTTGCTGTGAAAAAGGGCTCTTATAATTCCCTCAGTAAACAACAGATTAATCGTATGAAATTTTGTGCTCTTCCACACTTGGTTTTACTGAGTAGTATGCTATAGTTTTCTTGAGTACAGATCCATTACTTGAGAAGATATTGAGAGATGAAATTGTTTTGGGTCATGGTTTTGCTGTGAAATGGGGCTCTTATAATTCCCTCAGTAAACAACAGATTATTCGTATGAAATTTTGTGCTCTTACACAGTTGGTTTTACTGAGTAGTATGCTATAGTTTTCTTGACTACAGAACCATTACTTGAGAAGATATTGAGAGATGAAATTTTTTTGGGTCATAGTTTTGCTGTGAAATAGGGCTCTTATAATTCCCTCAGTAAACAACAGATTATTCGTATGAAACTTTGTGCCCTTACACACTCGGTTTTACTGAGTAGTATGCTATAGTTTTTTTGAGTACAGAACCATTACATGAGAAGATATTGAGAGATGAAATTTTTTTGGTCATGGTTTTGCTGTGAAATGGGGCTCTTATAATTCCCTCAGTAAACAACAGATAATTCCTATGAAATTTTGTGCTCTTACACACTTGGTTATACTAAGTAGTATGCTATAGGTTTCTAGAGTACAGATCCATTACTTGAGAAGATATTGAGAGATGAAATTTTTTTGGGTCATGGTTTTGCTATGAAATGGGGCTCTTATAATTCCCTCAGTAAACAACAGATTATTCGTATGAAACTTTGTGCCCTTACACACTCGGTTTTACTGAGTAGTATGCTATAGTTTTTTTGAGTACAGATCCATTACTTGAGATGATATTGAGAGTTGAAATTGTTTTGGTCATGGTTTTGCTGTGAAATGGAGCCCTTATAACTCGAACAGTAATCACCAGATTATTCCTATGAAATTTTGTGCTCTTACACACTCCATTCTACAGAGTAGTATTCTATAGTTTTCTTGAGTACAGATCCATTACTTGAGAACATATTGAGAGATGAAATTTTTTTGGGTCATGGTTTTGCTATGAAATGGGGCTCTTATAATTCCCTCAGTAAACAACAGATTATTCGTATGAAACTTTGTGCCCTTACACACTCGGTTTTACTGAGTACTATGCTATAGTTTTTTTGAGTACAGATCCATTACTTGAGAAGATATTGAGAGTTGAAATTGTTTTGGGTCATGGTTTTGCTGTGAAATGGAGCCCTTATAACTCGAACAGTAATCACCAGATTATTCGTATAAAATTTTGTGCTCTTACACACTCCATTCTACTAAGTAGTATTCTATAGTTTTCATGAGTACAGATCCATTACTTGAGAAGATATTGAGAGTTGAAATTTTTTTGGGTCATGGTTTTGCTGTGAAATGGGGCCCTTATAACTCCCACAATAAACACCAGATTATTCTTATGAAATTTTGTGCTCTTACACACACCTATTTACTGAGTAGTATGCTATAGTTTTCTTGAGTACAGATCCATTACTTGAGAAGTTATTTTGAGTTGAAATTTTTTGGGTCATGGTTTTGCTGTGAAAAGGGTCTCTTATAATTCCCTCAAAAAACAACAGATTAATCGTATGAAATTTTCTGCTCTTACACACTTTGTTTTACCGAATAGTATGCTATAGTTTTCTTGAGTACAGATCCATTACTTGAGAAGATTTAGAGAAATAAAATTTTTTTTGGTCATGGTTTTGCTGTGAAATGGGGCTCTTATAATTCCCTCAGTAAACAACAGATTATTCGTATGAAACTTTGGGCCCTTACACACTCCATAATACTGAGTAGTATGCTATAGTTTTCTTGACTACAGATCCATTACTTGAGAAGATATTGAGAGATGTAATGTTTTTGGGTCATGGTTTTGCTATGAAATGGGGCTCTTATCATTCCCTCAGTAAACAACATTTTATTCGTATGAAATTTTGTGCTCTTACACACTTGGTTTTACTGAGTAGTATGCTATAGTTTTCTTGAGTACAGAACTATTACTTGAGAAGATATTGAGAGATGAAATTTTTTTGGGTCATGGTTTTGCTGTGAAATGGGGCTCTTATAATTCCCTCAGTAAACATCAGATAATTCCTATGAAATTTTGTGCTCTTACACACTTGGATTTACTGAGTAGTATGCTATAGTTTTCTAGAGTACAGATCCATTACTTGAGAAGATATTGAGAGATGAAATTTTTTTGGGTCATGGTTTTGCTATGAAATGGGGCTCTTATAATTCCCTCAGTAAACAACAGATTATTCGTATGAAACTTTGTGCCCTTACACACTCGGTTTTACTGAGTAGTATGCTATAGTTTTCTTAAGTACAGATCCATTACTTGAGAACATATTGAGAGATAAAATTTTTTTGGGTCATGGTTTTGCTATGAAATGGGGCTCTTATAATTCCCTCAGTAAACAACAGATTAATCGTATGAAATTTTCTGCTCTTACACACTTTGTTTTACTGAGTAGTATGCTATAGTTTTCTAGAGTACAGATCCATTACTTGAGAAGATATTGAGGGATAAAATTTTTTTGGGTCATGGTTTTGCTGTGAAAAAGGGCTCTTATAATTCCCTCAGTAAACAACAGATTAATCGTATGAAATTTTGTGCTCTTCCACACTTGGTTTTACTGAGTAGTATGCTATAGTTTTCTTGAGTACAGATCCATTACTTGAGAAGATATTGAGAGATGAAATTGTTTTGGGTCATGGTTTTGCTGTGAAATGGGGCTCTTATAATTCCCTCAGTAAACAACAGATTATTCGTATGAAATTTTGTGCTCTTACACAGTTGGTTTTACTGAGTAGTATGCTATAGTTTTCTTGACTACAGAACCATTACTTGAGAAGATATTGAGAGATGAAATTTTTTTGGGTCATAGTTTTGCTGTGAAATAGGGCTCTTATAATTCCCTCAGTAAACAACAGATTATTCGTATGAAACTTTGTGCCCTTACACACTCGGTTTTACTGAGTAGTATGCTATAGTTTTTTTGAGTACAGATCCATTACTTGAGAAGATATAGAGGGATAAAAATTTTTTGGGTCATGGTTTTGCTGTGAAATGGGGCTGTTATAATTCCCTCAGTAAACAACAGATTATTCGTATGAAATTTTGTGCTCTTACACACTTGGTTCTACTGAGTAGTATACTATAGTTTTCTTGACTACAGATCCATTACTTGAGAAGATTTAGAGAGATGAAATTTTTTTGGGTCATGGCTTTGTTATGAAATGGGGCTCTTATAATTCCCTCAGTAAACAACAGATTATTCGTATGAAACTTTGGGCCGTTACACACTCCATATTACTGAGTAGTATGCTATAGTTTTCTTGAGTACACATCCGTTACTTGAGAAGATATTGAGAGATGAAATTTTTTTGGGTCATAGTTTTCCTGTGAAATGGGGCTCTTATAATTCCCTCAGTAAACAACAGATTATTCGTATGAAATTTTGTGCTCTTACACACTTGGTTTTACTGAGTAGTATGCTATAGTTTTCTTGACTACAGATCCATTACTTGAGAAGATATTGAGAGATGAAATTTTTTTGGGTCATGGTTTTGCTATGAAATGGGGCACTTATAATTCCCTCAGTAAACAACAGATTATTCGTATGAAACTTTGTGCCCTTACACACTCGGTTTTACTGAGTAGTATGCTATTTTTTTTTGAGTACAGATCCATTACATTAGAAGATATTGAGAGTTGAAATTGTTTTGGGTCATGTTTTTGTTTTGAAATGGAGCCCTTATAACTCGAACAGTAAACACCAGATTATTCGTATGAAATTTTGTGCTCTTACACAATTTGTTTTACTGAGTAGTATGCTATAGTTTTCTAGAGTACACATCCATTACTTTAGAAGATATTGAGAAATGAAATTTTTTTGGGTCATGGTTTTGCTGTGAAATGGGGCTCTTATAATTCCCTCAGAAAACAACAGATTATTCGTATGAAATTTTGTGCTTTTACACACTTCGTTTTTCCGAGTAGTATGCTATAGTTTTCTTGAGTACAGATCCATTACTTGAGAAGTTATTGAAGGATGAAATTTTTTTCGGTCATTGTTTTGCTATGAAATTGGGCCCTTATATCTCCCACAGTAAACAACAGATTAATCGTATGGAATTTTGTGCTCTTACACACTCATTTTACTGAGTAGTATGCTATAGTTTTCTTGAGTACAGATCCATTACTTGAGAAGATAATGAGTGTTGAAATTTATTTGGGTCATGGTTTTGCTGTGAAATGGTGCTCTTATAATTCCCACAGTAAACACTAGATTATTCGTATGAAATTTTGTGCTCTTACACACTCTATTTTACTGAGTAGTATGCTATAGTTTTCTTAAGTACAGATCCATTACTTGAGAAGATATTGAGAGTTGAAATTGTTTTGGGTCATCGTTTTGCTGTGAAATGGGGCTCTTATAATTCCCACTGTAAACAACAGATTATTCGTATGAAATTTTGTGCTCTTACACACTCTGTTTTACTGAGTAGTATGCTATAGTTTTCTTGAGTACAGAACCATTACATGAGAGTTGAAATTGTTTTGGGTCATGGTTTTACTGTGAAATGGGGCCCTTATAAGTTCCACAGTAAACACCAGATTATTAGTATAAAATTTTGTGCTCTTACACATTCCATTTTACTGAGTAGTATGCTATAGTTTTCTTGAGTACAGATGCATTACTTGAGAAGATATTGAGAGTTGAAATTGTTTTGGGTCATGGTTTTGCTGTGAAATGGAGCCCTTATAACTCGAACAGTAATCACCAGATTATTCGTATAAAATTTTGTGCTCTTACACACTCCATTCTACTGAGTAGTATTCTATAGTTTTCTTGAGTACAGATCTATTACTTGAGAAGATATTGAGAGTTGAAATTTTTTTGGGTCATGGTTTTGCTGTGAAATGGGGCCCTTATAACTCCCACAGTAAACACCAGATTATTCGTATGAAATTTTGTGCTCTTACACACTCCATTTTACTGAGTAGTATGCTATAGTTTTCTTGAGTACAGATCCATTACTTGAGAAGATATTGAGAGATGAAATTATTTTGGGTCATGGTTTTGCTGTGAAATGGGGCTCTTATAATTCCCTCAGTAAACAACAGATTATTCGTATGAAACTTTGGGCCCTTACACACTCCATATTACTGAGTAGTATGCTATAGTTTTCTTGAGTACACATCCATTACTTTAGAAGATATTGAGAGATGAAATTATTTTGGGTCATGGTTTTGCTGTGAAAAGGGCCTCTTATAATTCCCTCAGTAAACAACCGATTATTCGAATGAAATTTTGTGCTCATACACACTTGGTTTTACTGAGTAGTATACTATAGTTTTCTTGACTACAGATCTATTACTTGAGAAGATATTGATAGATGAAATTTTTTTGGGTCATGGTTTTGCTATGAAATGGGTCTCTTATAATTCCCTCAGTAAAACACAGATTATTCGTATGAAACTTTGTGCCCTTACACACTCGGTTTTACTGAGTAGTATGCTATAGTTTTTTTGAGTACAGATCCATTACTTGAGAAGATATTGAGAGTTGATATTGTTTTGGGTCATGGTTTTGCTGTGAAATGGAGCCCTTATAACTCGAACAGTAATCACCAGATTATTCGTATGAAATTTTGTGCTCATACACACTCCATTCTACTGAGTAGTATTCTATAGTTTTCTTGAATACAGATCCATTACTTGAGAACATATTTAGAGTTGAAATTGTTTTGGGTCATGGTTTTGCTGTGAAATGGGGCCCTTATAACTCCCACAGTAAACACTAGATTATTCGTATGAAATTTTGTGCTCTTACATACACCATTTTACTGAGTAGTATGCTATAGTGTTCTTGAGAACAGATCCATTACTTGAGAGTTGAAATTGTTTTGGGTCATGGTTTTACTGTGAAATGGGGCCTTTGTAACTCCTACAGTAAACACCAGATTATTCGTATGAAATTTTGTGCTCTTACACTCTCCATTTTACTGAATACTATGCTATAGTTTTCTTGAGTACAGATCCATTACTTGAGAAGATATTAAGAGTTAAATTTTTTTTGGGTCATGGTTACCTGTGAAATGGGGCCCTTATAAGTTCCACAGTAAACACCAGATTATTAGTATGAAATTTTGTGCTCTTACACACTCCGTTTTACTGAGTAGTATGCTATAGTTTTCTTGAGTACAGATCCATTACTTGAGAGTTGAAATTGTTTTGGGTCATGGTTTTCCTGTGAAATGGGGCCCTTATAACTCCCACAGTAAACACTAGATTATTCGTATGAAATTTTGTGCTCTTACACACTCCATTTTACTGAGTAGTATGCTATACTTTTCTTGAGTACAGATCCATTACTTGAGTAGATATTGAGGGATAAATTTTTTTTTGGTCATGGTTTTGCTGTGAAAAGGGGCTCTTATAATTCCCTCAGTAAACAACAGATTATTCGTATGAAATTTTGTGCTCTTACACACTTGGTTTTACTGAGTAGTATGCTATAGTTTTCTTGACTACAGGTCCATTACTTGAGAAGATATTGAGAGATGAAATTTTTTTGGGTCATGGTTTTGTTATGAAATAGGGCTCTTATAATTCCCTCAGTAAACAACAGATTATTCGTATGAAACTTTGTGCCCTTACACACTCGGTTTTACTGAGTAGTATGCTATTGTTTTTTTGAGTACAGATCCATTACTTGAGAAGATATTGAGAGTTGAAATTGTTTTGGGTCATGGTTTTGCTGTGAAATGGAGCCCTTATAACTCGAACAGTAATCACCAGATTATTCGTATAAAATTTTGTGCTCTTACACACTCCATTCTACTGAGTAGTATGCTATAGTTTTCTTGAGTACAGATCCATTACTTGAGAAGATATTGAGAGTTGAAATTTTTTTGGGTCATGGTTTTGCTGTGAAAAGGGTCTCTTATAATTCCCTCAGTAAACAACAGATTAATCGTATGAAATTTTTTACTCTTACACACTTTGTTTTACCGAGTAGTATGCTATAGTTTTCTTCAGTACAGATCCATTACTTGAGAGTTGAAATTGTTTTGGGTCATGGTTTTGCTGTGAAATGGGGCCCTTATAACTCCCACAGTAAACACTAGATTATTCGTATGAAATTTTGTGCTCTTACACACTTGGTTTTACTGAGTAGTATACTATAGTTTTCTTGACTACAGATCCATTACTTGAGAAGATTTAGAGAGATGAAATTTTTTTGGGTCATGGTTTTGTTAAGAAATGGGGCTCTTATTATTCCCTCAGTAAACAACAGATTATTCGTATGAAACTTTGGGCCTTTACACACTTTGTTTTACTGAGTAGTATGCTATAGTTTTCTAGAGTACAGATCCATTACTTGAGAAGATATTGAGGGATAAAATTTTTTTGGGTCATGGTTTTGCTGTGAAAAGGGGCTATTATAATTCCCTCAGTAAACAACAGATTATTCGTATGAAATTTTGTGCTCTTACACACTTGGTTTTACTGAGTAGTATGCTATAGTTTTCTTGACTATAGGTCCATTACTTGAGAAGATATTGTGAGATGAAATTTTTTTGGGTCATGGTTTTGCTATGAAATGGGGCTCTTATAATTCCCTCAGTAAACAACAGATTATTCGTATGAAACTTTGTGCCCTTACACACTCGGTTTTACTGAGTAGTATGCTATACTTTTTTAGAGTACAGATCCATTACTTGAGAAGATATTGAGAGTTGAAATTGTTTTGGGTCATGGTTTTGCTGTGAAATGGAGCCCTTAAAACTCGAACAGTAATCACCAGATTATTCGTATAAAATTTTGTGCTCTTACACACTCCATTCTACTGAGTAGTATTCTATAGTTTTCTTGAGTACAGATCTATTACTTGAGAAGATATTGAGAGTTGAAATTTGTTTGGGTCATGGTTTTGCTGTGAAAAAGGTCTCTTATAATTCCCTCAGTAAACAACAGATTAATCGTATGAAATTTTCTGCTCTTACACACTTTGTTTTACCGAGTAGAATGCTATAGTTTTCTTGAGTACAGATCCATTACTTCAGAAGATATAAAGGTATAAAATTTTTTTGGGTCATGGTTTTGCTGTGAAATGGGGCTGTTATAATTCCCTGAGTAAACAACAGATTATTCGTATGAAATTTTGTGCTCTTACACACTTGGTTTTACTGAGTAGTATACTATAGTTTTCTTGACTACAGATCCATTACTTGAGAAGATTTAGAGAGATGAAATTTTTTTGGGTCATGGTTTTGTTATGAAATGGGGCTCTCATAATTCCCTCAGTAAACAACAGATTATTCGTATGAAACTTTGGGCCCTTACACACTCCATATTACTGAGTAGTATGCTATAGTTTTCTTGAGTACACATCCATTACTTGAGAAGATATTGAGAGATGAAATTTTTTTGGGTCATGGTTTTGCTGTGAAATGGGGCTCTTATAATTCCCTCAGTAAACAACAGATTATTTGTATGAAATTTTGTGCCCTTACATACTCGGTTTTACTGAGTAGTATGCTATCGTTTTTCTGAGTACAGATCCATTACTTGAGAAGATATTTAGAGTTGAAATTGTTTTGGGTCATGGTTTTGCTGTGAAATGGGGCCGTTATAACTCCCACAGTAAACACTAGATTATTCGAATGAAATTTTGTGTTCTTACATAAACCATTTTACTGAGTAGTATGCTATAGTTTTCTTGAGTACAGATCCATTACTTGAGAGTTGAAATTGTTTTGGGTCATGGTTTTACTGTGAAATGGGGCCCTTATAACTCCTACAGTAAACACCAGATTATTCGTATGAAATTTTGTGCTCTTACACACTCCATTTTACTGAGTAGTATGCTATACTTTTCTTGAGTACAGATCCATTACTTGAGAAGATATTGAGAGATGAAATTTTTTTGGGTCATGGTTTTGCTGTGAAATGGGGCTCTTATAATTCCCTCAGTAAACCGCAGATTATTCGTATGAAATTTTGTGCTCTTACACACTTTGTTTTTCCGAGTAGTATGCTATAGTTTTCTTGAGTACAGATCCATTAATTGAGAAGATATTGAAGGATGAAATTTTTTTGGGTCATGGTTTTGTTATGAACTTGGGCCCTTATATCTCCCACAGTAAACAACAGATTAATCGTATGGAATTTTGTGCTCTTACACACTCCATTTTACTGAGTAGTATGCTATAGTTTTCTTGAGTACAGATCCATTACTTGAGAAGATAATGAGCGTTGAAATTTTTTTGGGTCATGGTTTTGCTGTGAAATGGTGCTCTTATAACTCCCACAGTAAACACTAGATTATTCGTATGAAATTTTGTGCTCTTACACACTCTATTTTACTGAGTAGTATGCTATAGTTTTCTTGAGTACAGATCCATTACTTGAGAAGATATTGAGTGTTGAAATTGTTTTGGGTCATGGTTTTGCTGTAAAATGGGGCCCTTATAACTCCCACAGTAAACACTAGATTATTCGTATGAAATTTTGTGCTCTTACACACACCATTTTACTGAGTAGTATGCTATAGTTTTCTTGAGTACAGATCCATTACTTGAGAAGATATTGAGAGTTGAATTTGTTTTGGGTCATGGTTTCTCTGTGAAATGGGGCTCTTATAATTCCCACTGTAAACAACAGATTATTCGTATGAAATTTTGTGTTCTTACACACTCTGTTTTACTGAGTAGTATGCTATAGTTTTCTTGAGTACAGAACCATTACATGAGTGTTGAAATTCTTTTGGGTCATGGTTTTACTGTGAAATGGGGCCCTTATAACTCCTACAGTAAACACCAGATTATTCGTATGAAATTTTGTGCTCTTACACACTCCATTTTACTGAATAGTATGCTATAGTTTTCTTGAGTACAGATCCATTACTTGAAAAGATATTGAGAGTTGAAATTTTTTTAGGTCATGGTTTTCCTGTGAAATGGGGCCCTTATAAGTTCCACAGTAAACACCAGATTATTAGTATGAAATTTTGTGCTCTTACACACTCCATTTTACTGAGTAGTATGCTATAGTTTTCTTGAGTACAGATCCATTACTTGAGAGTTGAAATTGTTTTGGGTCATGGTTTTGCTGTGAAATGGGGCTCTTATCACTCCCACAGTAAACACTAGATTATTCGTATGAAATTTTGTGCTCTTACACACTCCATTTTACTGAGTAGTATGCTATAGTTTTCTTGCGTACAGATCCATTACTTGAGAAGATATTGAGAGATGAAATTATTTTGGGTCATGGTTTTGCTGTGAAATGGGGCTCTTATAATTCCCTCAGTAAACAACAGATTATTCGTATGAAATTTTGTGTTCTTACACACATTGTTTTTCCGAGTAGTATCCTATAGTTTTCTGGAGTACAGATCCATTACTTGAGAAGATATTGAGGGATGAAATTTTTTTGGGTCATGGTTTTGCTATGAAATTGGGCCCTTATATCTCCCACAGTAAACACCAGATTAATCGTATGAAATTTTGTGCTCTTACACACTCCATTTTACTGAGTAGTATGCTATAGTTTTCTTGAGTACAGATCCATTACTTGAGAAGATAATGAGAGTTGAAATTTTTTTGGGTCATGGTTTTGCTGTGAAATGGGGCTCTTATAATTCCCTCAGTAAACAACAGATTATTCTTATGAAACTTTGTGCCCTTACACACTTTGTTTTACAGAGTAGTATGCTATAGTTTTCTTGAGTACAGATCCATTACTTGAGAAGATATTGAGAGATGAAATTGTTTTGGGTCATGGTTTTGCTGTGAAATGGGGCTCTTATAATTCCCTCAGTAAACAACAGATTATTCTTATGAAATTTTGTGCTCTTACACACTCCATTTTACTGAGTAGTATGCTATAGTTTTCTTGAGTACAGATCCATTACTTGAGAAGATAATGAGAGTTGCAATTTTTTTGGGTCATGGTTTTGCTGTGAAATGGGGCTCTTATAACTCCCACAGTAAACACTAGATTATTCGTATGAAATTTTGTGCTCTTACGCACTCCATTTTACTGAATAGTATGCTATAGTTTTCTTGAGTACAGCTCCATTACTTGAGAAGATATTGAGAGTTGAAATTGTTTTGGGTCATGGTTTTGCTGTGAAATGGGGCCCTTATAACTCCCACAGTAAACACTAGATTATTCGTATGAAATTTTGTGCTGTTACACACACCATTTTACTGAGTAGTATGCTATAGTTTTCTTGAGTACAGATCCATTACTTGAGAAGATATTGAGAGTTGAATTTGTTTTGGGTCATGGTTTTGCTGTGAAATGGGGCTCTTATAATTCCCACTGTAAACAACAGATTATTCGTATGAAATTTTGTGCTCTTACACACTCTGTTTTACTGAGTAGTATGCTATAGTTTTCTTGAGTACAGATCCATTACTTGAGAAGATATTGAGAGTTGAAATTGTTTTGGGTCATGGTTTTGCTGTGAAATGGGGCTCTTATAACTCCCACAGTAAACACTAGATTATTCGTATGAAATTTTGTGCTCTTACACACTCCATTTTACTGAGTAGTATGCTATAGTTTTCTTGTGTACAGATCCATTACTTGAGAAGATATTGAGAGTTGAAATTGTTTTGGGTCATGGTTTTGCTGTGAAATGGGGCTCTTATAATTCCCTCAGTAAACAACAGATTATTCTTATGAAATTTTGTGCCCTTACACACTTTGTTTTACAGAGTAGTATGCTATAGTTTTCTTGAGTACAGATCCATTACTTGAGAAGATATTGAGAGATGAAATTTTTTTGGGTCATGGTTTTGCTGCGAAATGGGGCTCTTATAATTCCCTCAGTAAACAACAGATTATTCGTATGAAATTTTGTGCTCTTACACACTTTTTTTTTCCGAGTAGTATGCTATAGTTTTCTTGAGTACAGATCCATTACTTGAGAAGATATTGAGGGATGAAATTTTTTTGGGTCATGGTTTTGCTATGAAATTGGGCCCTTATAACTCCCACAGTAAACACCAGATTATTCGTATGAAATTTTGTGCTCTTACACACTCCATTTTACTGAGTAGTATGCTATAGTTTTCTTGAGTACAGATCCATTAGTTGAAAAGATATTGAGAGTTGAAATTTTTTTGGGTCGTGGTTTTCGGACTTTAATACGCACATTTTCCACTTTTCGTTGTGTTTTAGCTCTTATAATTTCAAATTAGGTACAATCTAATTGTACGTACTATTCAGTACAGGTCCGAATTTGTGTTAGTAGAGAGAAAATTCCCTCTTTTAATAGGCGAAATTTTTCATAGTTTATTTTATATTCATTTAGTTTTGTTACTTTTTACGCGTATAAAATATTATTTACCTATACAACAAAGTTGATAATTGTGATAGTGTGATGGCTTTATGTTCGGACTTAGAGCATGTACAAGGCAAATTAACGATTAAATAAAAACGGAAATAATATGAATTTTCCTATTGGGGCTACACAGTACACAGAAATAATAAGAGATATGCTAATTAGTTAAGGTTGCTACAAGTTGCGTCATAATAAGTTCTGTTATTTAATTTTTCAAAAATATTAATAAATGAAGCGCATGTATATTTGGGTGCAATTGCTTTCTGTATTAAGGTCTCACACAACTGAAGTTTACACATGCGCAGTTGATTAAGTTAGCAGTGTAAATCATTTTCCTATTTAAAAAACAGCTGTTGGCACATGTATAAATTAACAGAAATAATAAAGTAGTGGAAGGGTGGGGGGGGCTTGCTACAGAGGCATGCCCAGAGAGGTAATCATTTGGAAAAAAGACGCAATTCTATTGGCTAGTTAGAGTGTGACGTAATTGTGGTGGGGGATAATGCTAGAAGCTAACTGGTAGGATATCCCAAGTGTTATTTAGCGTTTAATTTTCAGTGAGTGTAGGTCGCGGCATCTGCAGAGGAAGCAGTCCTGGTGAAGGGGGTAAGTAAATAAATTTTTCTATTACCTAAAGTGAGGTTATCCATTTTTATTTAAGTTGAATATTTTTGTGATAGTGGGGGCAATTTAAATTTAAAAAAAAAAACATTCTTGGTGAGGGGGTTAGATTTTAAAAAAAATAATTCCAAGGCAAAACATAAGAGAACATTCAAAACTAGAGTAAGCGAGACTATGTGACCCACTGGTGAAGATGACGTAATATCCAACACGAAGGTTGTAGGATCGCCCCCCACGTGAGAAAACCTTCCCATTGGGGGGTGAGGGGGTGGAGGTTAAAGAAGAGATCGTTCATAACTCGAGTATGCTACTGTAGCCGACTGGTGAAGATGACGTGTCTTCCAACACGAAGGTTGTAGGATCGAATCTCAGGTAAGAAATAAATAAAGAAAAATGCACTCTCCCGTCTATTAGTTGGTGAGGGGGTGGAGGTATGTTTTATTAGCTGGTATGTGGTCCGCCATCTTGAGTACTACAGGTGGTTTGAAGCCCGCCATATTGACGTCATCAGCTAATAAGAGGTCCGCCATCTTGTGTACTACAGCGGTTAAGCCATCTTGTAGGAGGATTGATAGGCCAATGAATATGACGACTGAGAGGTGGGGTAAAGGTAAATGTCATGTAATAGGAGTAGGGCTGGTAGGAGTTGAAGGTGGTGTCGTTGAATTCACCGATTAATGGATTAAGAAGGGGGAAGGGGTGTGGCTTAAAGCCTTCATCCAAGTTCCTGATTGGTCGATTAAGAAGGATGAGGTAGGGTCGGTGGTGTCGTCGAATTCGCTGATTGGTCGATTAGGAAGGGGTGGGGGTAAAAGTGATGTCGTCGAAATCGATGATTGCCTGGGAGAACAGCCATCTTGCACATTTTAGGTGTGCCGATGATTAGTCAATAAGGAGGGGGTAGGGGCGTGGCTTAAACCCTCGTCCAATTCTATGATTAGTCAATAAGAAGGGGGGGGCGTGGCTTAAGCCCTCGTCCAATTCGATGATTAATCAATAAGGATGGTTGGGGTATGGTTGGGCGGAGTGGGGATGGCCGCCATCTTGCACAAAAAAGGTGCACATTTTAGGTGCGCTAGAACCGCCATTTCCCCTCTACTTATAGGGGATCCAAAATATGTATTTTCGGTGAAAAATCAATTTCGAAATTATTCCTGGTTTCCACCTTTACAATGAATATCAGGAAATAAAACAGTAGGGTTTAGGGAAAATCTCAAAGGACCGACAAATCAAATTATATTAAACCTACCTCGTATTTTTAACTAATTAGGTAATTCAATTAAAAAACTTTAAGCCCATTAACTTGTTTTATCATTTGACACAAATCTAGAAACTATTACCTTACCATGAAATTCACTGATCCAGTTGGTATCAATTTGGACAGCTTTCTCACACAGTAGCTTCTTGTGAAATAGTTTATTGTTGTTGTGAGTAGTTTGAGCTACTATAACCAAACTCTGATCCACCATCTTTTAACCAAATTAAATCCAACTTAAGAGAATTTTTGTAAACCAGTTTTTTCTCACAATATACCTTTTTTGAACCAAATTTAATTTCAACTTCATAAATGCATATTACGATGGATTTTCTTTGAAACTACTTGACGTCATTGTGTGATTTTTGTCCCTTCCTTTTCACTTGAAGTTTCTTTGTAAAAGTTGGCATTTATTGAGAACTATTTTCATTTTCAGTATCACTGGTTTATTCTCAATTTAGATAACTTTCTACCCTCTTGGCCATTTATATTCCCGTATTTATATCAAACAATTCCTTAATTGTAAACATCAATCTCAAAGCAATATCTCTTTTTCAGGTAGGAAGTGGTGAAATTCCTGTTGATGAAGAAGAATGGGAGGACATAGAAGAATGGACTACTTTGGGGCCACTGACAGTCGACCCGCCACCTCGGATCTCTACGACTTCCAGACGGAAAAGTTCTTTGATTTGTCCTATTTACAATGTAAGTGCTAATTACTTGTTCAAGTTAAATAGAAAAATACACCTAAAAAGGTATCAATCACAAACGTAAAAGATAAATTCATGGTTCTGAAAGGTTTTTGTTTTTAAAAAGCATCCGATTTTAATATAAAATTAATTAAATTTTACAATTAATTGTAATTCAAGGGTTCTTCATTAAACCTTAAGGATTTATAGAGCGGCCATAAAACACCCTTTCTTAATTAGGCCAACTGCCAATCTTTTAAGTACCTCTTCCCTTTTACGGATTTCCAAAAAAATTATTTGGACTTAGGTACACCAGAAATTTATCAAACCCTTATGGCATCTCATTAATTCATCTGTGACCAGAACAATTTCTTAATCTTGTATGGGCATGGAAAAAATATCTTAAAACACATTAACCTTTAAATGTAATTTAATTTGGATGTGCAGGACCCAGCGGCGGGCAGTACTCCCGTAAGGAGACTTTCGCTGAATGAACTTGGGCGAACTACTACCAAGTTGTCAAATATTACAGTCGAGAGACAAACTCAAACTGAGATGAAGATACCAAGATGGAAGCAGTTAATCTACTGCTTAGGTAAACTCTAGTGTAAAATTTGAATGAATGTTGAGAAGCTGTTCTCTACGCGTTAAAAGCTCACAAAGGTATCTCCATTTTTTGCCATTGCGCAGTTAACTGTAAGATTACCTTAACGCGAGAATTCATAAACAATATATTTTTATATAGTGTCAATAAAACAGAATTAGCTATTCAAACTACCTTCTTCGTAACAAAACTTGTGAGCCTCTTAGATCGACAACTTGACAATTGGGCTCAGGGTATTTTAATTTATTTATTGAGGTAAATATATTACACATATGCATTTTGCGGTGTTTTAGAAAGGGTTAAAAGTAATGTACTACCTTTTTAAATTTATCAATCTTCATAAATGCTTACTGGTGCTGAATAAGACCCTAAAATAGTACCCCTATCAGAAAGTCTGAGCCTGGGATAGCACAGCCACAATTGCAAGGAGCGGTTGTCCGTCCCCCTTCATATACGGGTAACTTCTCAGACATCTAAATCTTCTTTGAATGATTACACACAACCAATCAAGGGAATTGAAATGTGTGGCTATTAAATAACGAGACTGATGCTGCTACAGAAGAACTATGCATGTGCCAAATCCTAACGACCAACAGCTGTGCAGCGTAAAGCCTTCTCTTTCGATTGCAGCGTCTCACGTGTTTGTAGAGAAATCTGTCTGACCGGAAGCATCGTTTGTGTAAGAGGTGTTAGTTTCGTTTTGCCGAAAACATGATACTACACATGTAGTTGAGCAACGAATTGTAGTGAAATTTCACATGAAACTTGGTAAAACCGCTACTGAAACTTATCTTTTATTAAAAGAATTTATGGCGATGAATGTTAATCACGTGCGCGAGTTTTTGAGTGTTTCAAGAGTTTCCAAGATGGCCGAGAAGACGTCTGGAGATGAAGACTGCCCGGGTCGCTCTTCCACATCTAAAACGGATGAAAATATCGATTATAATTAATCAACATTACTACCGTGAGGTGCTTGATTAACTCCGTGAAAGAGTAAGGAGAAAATGACCCGATTTGTGGAAGAACAAGTCATGGGTTCTTCATCAAGACAACGCGTCTGTCAAGACGTTTCTAGCCAAGTACAACATCCCAGTTCATAAGGCCATCCGCCTTATTCGCCTGACCTGACCCCATATGACTTTTGTCTGTTTCCTAAAGTCAAATCTGCATTAAAAGGAACACGTTTCAGACCATTGAAGCTGTGAAAGATAAAGCGGCACGCGTCATGCAGGAGCTCACAGAAAAAGACTTCCTTCACTGTTTCGATCAATGGTAAATTCGCATGGAGCGTTTTAGGGATAGGGGAGGAGTGTATATTGAAGGTGATAATAACTAAATATGTTTAAATTTAAAATAAAATGTTTTACAGCAATAGTCTCGTTATTTAATAGCCACACCTTGTACTCCATCTCTTAACAGAATCTGCATCATGTTCCCGGGCCAGCTTCTTCAGGCATCCTTGAATGCCCCGCAATATTTTTACCATTATCATTACAACTTAGATAAACAACATTAATCGAATTTCCCCTTGCAAAATATTTCAAATAAAAATTGAAAACCACATAGAAAATTGTGCATAAAAAAAAAATTCAAATAAAATCGAAAACATTGTCGAAAAAATCTCAAAAAATTAAAAATTCATTCAGTAAATTTGTACTTTTGAAGAATTTTTTTCTCGAAGTTTTAGCTGGGGTCCCTGAGGAGTCCAATTAAAGTATGTTTCAGCTTTCTGAGATTTTTAGATTTTAAATTTTTGTTCACACAGATTTATACTCTAAACTCTCTTTCTTCTGATTCAGGAACATCAATACCGATATTTCCGATAAAAAATCAAAGTTGAAAGCCCGCACTAACAAAACAAAACAAAAAAAATTTGGTATGAACCCACTGGCATCCTATTCTCGCTGATGCGTTTGATATAATAAAAGATTTTCCGTCCGTGTGCATGAACTATCTTTCATGTTCATGATCAGGATTTTGACATTTCCTCTAACTATTAACAGTACAAGGTCCCAAGCGCCAGTTTTAGAGCACCTGATGGCTTCTAGGGCCGACTCAGTTGCACCAAAATCCTGCGTTGGCCAGTCGAAAGACAAATATTTAAGTGGTTGGCTCATTTCAGAACGTATCTAATCGAATATTTTTGTTTAATTAAGTTGGTGACGAAAGGTACAGACGTGAGCGACAGCGGGAAGCCGCCAGAGAATGCGTAAACAAACGAGTGAACAGTGTATCGCACATAGATCGAGCCGCAAGAGTCCTCTTTCCAGCTTCCTTCTTGATTCTCAACATCATATATTGGCTTCTCTACTTTAGATACCAACAGCACTTCGTCTGGAAACAAACTCCGCCAATCCTCTAGCCCAGCTTATTTTTTACCAAAATTGTTTCCCTGAAATTGGAGCAAAGATGCCGTAGTCGTATATCCTATGATAATTATAATTTCTAATGATGTTTTGTTATTAAATTTTACACGTGGGTTATTTTGAAACAAAAATTTCATAACTTAATATTATTGAAAATTTATTTTAAAAACTGAAAGACCAGCAGCTGATATGTTACTAAAGAACCAGCAGATCTCATTCAAAACCACAAAAAAAAAGGATACAAAGAGTGTAAACTAAATTAGAGCTTAAAAAAAAAAAAAAAAAAAAAAAAACTCTTACTGGAGTAGTTGTGTTTCCAGCCCTGAAGACGGATACTCTATGAAGTCCTAAACCTAATAATTACTGCTTCTTTCTTCTTCCCACCAACTTACTAGCATACACCCTTATCTAAGCGATTTTAACTTTTACATTTCTTTATCTGTAACTAACGTTACCTTCCATAACGCATTTCTCCGGAAGATATTTCTGCTTCTTAATCCAAACCCTCGACAAGACCTACCATCTTAAACGGACCAGATACTGAAACCTTAAATACTCTTGAACTGAAATTGGACTTCAAATTCCCTTTAAAATTCTATTTAAACTTTACACTCGTAATTTATCTTGAAAACATTCTAGTACATAAACTTCCCATTACATATATGATCATTAATAGCGCGAGTCAAATGACAAAGGACAATTTATCCTTCGGGTACGAGCGTGCTTAATCAACTAACCCGACAACTGAACAAGGGAATAATGACAATTGCAATCACTATTACGCAGAATATACCAAAGGTATCTATCAAGGGCGACAATTTGAGGGCAGCAATCAAAAGACACCAACTCGCTTAAACCACCCTTTTGCCTGCGTTCCTTCCCCTTTTTGGTGGAACCGCCCTTCTAATACAATCTACAATCTATACCACCTTTTGTCGAGATAGAAGAGACTTCTCTGTGGAGGCATGTACTGTATCTGTTCGGAAATTCTAAGCTTCTACTCAATCTAAGCCGTTTCCTAATCATCCATTCCAAAATCCTTCGACAAACTACAAACTTGCCTGTGCTCTAATTACATACATTTTTTTCCACAAGCCTATTGGGTGGGTACTAACTGAAATTATCACTGGATGATTACCAATCATCCAAAAAATCAAGTAATCACACTAGCAAATTTACTCATTGTTCAAAATGTTACAGTAGTAAATTTTAAATAAAAAAGTTGTACTAAGAACTTCAAAAATAAATTCAAATAAAATATCAAATCAACGAGCACATTTTCTTGTATTGTGAGTAAAGGAGGCTCCATATTCCAACCAAGTACTCATATAACTACTTATATCATTTGTATATAATATATAGCTCTAAGTGTATCAGACACATGCCAAATAAATGTTATCACAGTAAAAAAAAAAAGATATTTTTACGTAGCCGATGGCGGTGCAATAAAAAACTTAAAATATTATAATATTCATTATTATTTTTTTGTACACAAAGTAACATATGGTCCCAGTTAGTATTTTACCCGCCATCGGTGCGTTACTAAAGAACATATCCTTTAAGATTTCAATACAAAAACATAAAATATATAAAATGTTTATGTTTATAAAACTTACTATTAAAAAGGTTTATATAAACAAATATCATATAATATTTTTCTATTACTTTTGTTTAACTTTAAAAAACGAAGCCTTTGGTTGATTACTTCCCCCCCCCACATATAGAAATTACTAATCATAATCCTTAATTTTAAAGGTACCTTCCTTCATGAAAAAGCTGGACTGATTAAATTAATAAACTGACCGTTGGGATGAAGGGGTAGAGTTGATAAATATTGATAAAGAAATGTCATTCCCAATGCTAACATTGAACTCCCTCCCCTTCACCCTCTTCCTTGGCGACTCTTTCAGCCACTACACTAGTTGTTGTAATACGAGTAACACAATAGCTAAAGCAAAATTGAGTGAGCCACTTATTTTACAGTAGAAGAATAAACAATAGAAAAGAATATAATAACATAAAAAAATAGTATAATAAGATTAACTACAATAAAAATATTGGGAAGCTAGTTTACATATGTATATTCGGAGAACAGTGAGTTGAAGAAGCTCTGTTGTAGCAACAGATCCGGAACTGTGTTAGCAATTGGGCAAGGAAAGTCCGCCGCAAGACATCGCCAGAATCATGTACAACACAATCTGCAAAATTATACATTGTTCAAATACATACATTTTATCTTACAAATATATTGTGTAATGTTTCTTTAGTAATGCTATTTTTCCAAAAAGATGTTCTTGTGGACTATTTCCTTTCTCTTACTTTACTCAGTAAGAGGCAGTATTGCGCTTGTGCGGAAATTCCTATCCAGATTTTACGATATCCAGGATTTTTCACTGGAAACATCCGATTTGAGATTACCTGAGAAAATAGTGTGCGGTGTGTCCAGGTGAACAGATAAACGAAAATTCGCAGCTGGTTCAATTTTGTTACCTGTTTTGGAAGCCTGATGAAAAGCTTTTAGACCAAATCAGTTAACTAGATGTGCCATTTTAATAATTCTATTTTTCGGTTTTTTAACTATCACGAAAATGGCTCCTACGATTTATTAGAATTAAATACGTAACCAAAATTCCTAATTAGAAGAAAAGTAACCAACCAAAAATGCTATTTCATTTAATTTTAAAGTTCAACTAACCGTGTCGCGTTTACGATGCCATTAGGTGGCAACCATTAGGGAAACGGGACTTAATATATCTAACAACCTCTAAATTACTAAGCCTTTAGGGTAAGGAAGCCAACAGGTTTCCTTAGCTAACCTTCCACTTGCAAGTTTAGGTTTTAATATTCAGCTTACTACGCGGATTATGTCGTAGCAAAAAACAAACAAACGTCCTTTTACAAATATCTAACGAAATATTCGCTCATAGTAAGCTATTTTTATTGCCCATGAAGTTATTTTTGTTCTATTTTGTAATTTATACAAGTTGCAAATGGTAATCTCTCTACAGTAGCAATTAATCCATTAACTAATATTAGAATTTAATGAATGATGAATGAATTACGATTACTAAGTACTAAATCGAGAGGGGTTAGCGTTTGGATTCCCATTCCTGCTACTGTCCATTAGATTTTCTCTTCCTAGGAGCAAATTACAGCTCACTGTATGCACTAGGTGTACAGGGTTCTATTCATCAGTCTATCAGCGTTGTTGAGAACACTGTCTTGAGTCTGAAGACCGGCAGAGCTCTTAAAGGCTCTGAGCGTCAATGACCCGCCTTAAATTGCAAAAAAACAAAACAAACTACGTACTTAACATATAAGCTTAACAGAAATGCGGTGACTACTTACAATGCTAACTGAAGCAATAATTACATATAATTTTACATTCTTCCAAAAAAGTGACCTTTGTAAATTTCGGCTTTGGGTTCGAAATGAGACAGAAGTTGCGGTAAGATTTTCTGACTTTTCGTATAATAATTTCAGATTTTCTCCTCGAGATGCAATGTCATCTGTAAACATAATTTAGTTAATTAAAATGAACAAATGTATGAGGAATATTCAAGAATTAAAGAGATAAATTAATGTTTTAAAAAATTATCGTTTTACAAAATAAGACTTTTACTACTTCTCAACATAATCCCCACCAACATACTAGTAATACTCTACCAATACAATTGGCCCAGCGATGAACTAGCTTTTTTTAGACCTGATGCAAAGAAGTATTTCTCTTGTTCTCTGAACCAGTTTCCCAAGTTTCATCACATGTTAAAATCTTGTTTAGAGAAGAGTCACCTCCCTCTTTTAAGTCTGTACACACTTTGAGTACTGTTTCCTTGAGGTGAGTTAACTCTTTCGGGACCAAGCTTGCACTTGTTTTTCTGAATTTGAGATTGTTTTTAATAATGTTATGAACTCTGCCAACACTCCAATAGTTTTTGCTATATGTTCAACTTTAGTACGTGATCTTTACGAATAATGCCGTCAATGAGATTTAGATTTTTTTGTTACAAATAATGCCCAGAATCGCTTCCCGAAGTAATGGTAGTCTTATACTGAACACCCTAATAATGTGATAATGCACTAGAGATAGCAGGTTATAAGATTGAAGGCATAGAAGATGCATCAAAAATGATCCAAAATTGAGATCATCTCAAAGCAGTGGTTAAAGTGAAAAGAGTAGACAAGAGAAAGTTAAAATATATTCTTACCTATGTTGCGCACCATGATGTTTTTCAATTCGTCTAATTCTGAATTCACTTTAGCTATGGAATCAAAATCTTTGGTCTCGGTAAATATTTTCTAGAAACAATATCGGCATAAAACGTTGGATCAGTATCCGACAAGAGATTTTTAATTCAAAATTAAGTAAAAGTAAAGTGAAGTAATCGCCTACTTTTTCAGACGGGGCTAAACGTCCAACTACCAATCAGGTGTCGTGGACCCACAAATTAATTCAAAATTATTGTTAGTCCATACTTACAATTTTGGAGCGAAGTACAGGGGAGAATTCATTATTCATCGCGTAAGCAATGGCTGTGTTCGCTCTCATTCCGAACATGGAGGTGAACTTCTTCTTGACGTCACTCAGGAACATAAACGCCCTCGCTCTTTCAAACACCTAAACATGAAGCGCTTGTACTTCCAGTTTAAACATCTACATTAATTGCAGCAGCCGTACTTAAAATATTAATCCTAATGGAAGTAAAACTGAACCATCAAATTCTAGTAGCTTCATTTTCTATTGATTTCGAGTAGAAAACTTTCCTTCTTTTTTACATCGATTTTCCTGAACCATGTTTTTAGAAAAATAGTTGTGATTAAATAAGAGATACCTCTCTAAGAGTGGGCAAGATTTTATTATTAGATTCCTCGTTTTTTTTGTTTTTTTAGAAAATAACTGTACGAGAGCTGGACACTTAACACTGAGGTGGTTTTAAGAAAAGAAACGCTAAACTTACTAAGTACCTTTTAATGAGAACGGGCCAACTGAAATATAGAGAGCAAAGAAAATGCAGCATGAATCTCATGACATTCGTATGAAACATCTAACAAATAAAAAAGGTTGATTTAAACCTGTGATATCGCTTCAAACTACATTTTTTTGTTTTGTGAATACGCATGTTTTAATGCCCACACATAAATTCATTCATTCAATTTACTTGTAGGGCAGGGAAAAACTTACATCATCTGTGATGCACAAATAGATAATACCATTTTCAGATATATAATGAAAAAGGTAACTATTGTGAGAAAGTGTAAGTTTGCCATCCTCAGGGGCAATCTTGGCTAGAATCTGCTGCGTTACTTCGAAGAAATTTCCTGGGCAGGTCGCATAACTAGCTAAGACGACGGTCCCTCGGGCCACCACACTGTAGAGTATTGGCATAGCGCTTCTTATTTCTCTGGACCTAGTAAATAATAATCGAAAAGAAACATAAGAATATCACCTAAGTACATTATAAAAAAAAAATAAACAAATTAGGTTAGCTGCTGTAAAAAATAAAATTCAGAAAATCTTCGAATAACTAAGAATAATAATCTATTTCACAATTTAATGTAAAAAAAATAATTTGTTAGTTCTTCCCTCGGCGACTGTCAATTTTAAAACTTCTGTCATTCAATAATAAGCAGAAATTGTAGTACAACAAAATATTCACAAATTGTTAAAAGTATGTTCCGAAAATCTGTCTCCTTTGGTTAGTATGACTGGTAAAATAATTATTATCTCAACTGGGCTTCCCCTTAATAGTAATTTTCTATGACAATCACAAATCCGTTCAAAATTGATTAATCCATCCCCACTGCATTAATATTTTACTCAAACATAATTCGTTTATTCATAGAATTATTTATATTATTTACTTCAATAAAATTTAAAAAGCTAAAGATAATCACAGATTTAACAAATTATTAAAATGAAAACTATATTCAATTAAATTCAAGATACCACCCACGAAAGTTTTTACTACTACTTTAAAAAAATTAGAATTTTTGCCATTTCTTTCACGTTAAAATAAGGAATCGCTTCATTAAATCAGTCAAATAAGACGAACAATGTAAACATATTTTCAATTTTTTATTGATTTTAAAAGGGTTTTCTTAAAAAACTTTACATGCATTAAATGCGCAGAAATCATGGGTATAAGAAAAAAAACATTTAATAAAATAATATAAAGTAGCGTACTTACTGTCAAAAAATATCATTCAATTTTAACTGAAATTAAAGTTAACTAAAATTTCACTTCCAATCTTCACAATTATTGGCTGTAATCACCCTTTTAGAACGTTGATACTAAACTAAGATCTGGTGCATGTTACAGGTTATGTCAACTAACGAAATCCACTTGTAGGGGTAGAGTTGCAGAGTTGGCTTGGTGGCCGCCAGATGCCTCTGGTCGCCACCCCGATGTGTCCTTAATCTCACCACCCCTTTGCGATATGTATGATTGTAATTGTAGTCGCCGTAGCGGACTTCCAGTGTTTGTTTGCACACAATTCACCTCCTCTTCCCTCACATATCCACTCTTGCCTTAAATGTTTTGTTCAAACTAGTTTAGTGATCACTGCCTCACATTAATGTTTTCCCGCATTAGTTATCGTTACTTTTCCCAAGAGGACGCTTTTGACGTAGTCTTAGATTCGATAAACCCACTAATGACTAAAGTAAGAAATGTGAGTACAATTTTTATAGAGTGAAGAATGTTTTTATTACAATTAATTCACTGTCATCGCAATATGTCAATATGTACACGTACATATAAATTGCTTTAATATATTTATAAAAGTAATAATAATGATTAAAACATTAATTAGCTTTACAGGTATCCGATTTAGCCATGAAAATTAAAAATTAAAACTTAGTACTGAGAAAAATGGCCTCGAAGCACGGCAAGGGTCCTTCGGGAATGCAAGACAGCTCGCCCGATCTAAGCCTGAAGCTGCGCAGGGGCTCGAGCGACTCACGAGATAGTTTTTATATGGATTTTGCCCAAGGAATTGACTCTGACATTGAGGAAGTAGCAGCAACCACATCTGGTTATATTCCCCAAGATATTACAGATGATGCTTCCACACCTACTGCTACAACAGTTAAGGATGACGGTGTATGGTGAGTGATATTGGTTATCATATTTTAATATGGAACAAATAAAGGTATACTAATCGTGAGCTCCAATGAAAACTGTGTATCACGACAACTGAAGGATCATTAGTCTTTTCATTGCCTAGATGAGGTATTTCTAGGCTATCTATCTAGATGACTAAGATCACATATTTTACTCCATTATTAGCTAGATTTCAAATTGTAGTATCAGTTTAACTTCTAAAGTAACAAATGTTTATAGCTAAAATTTTTAATCCTTACAGCAGTTCACAAACTTCGGTTTCAAGTTATTTAAACCTGATAATTTTCGTCAATCACAAATAAGTTTCTAGCATATAAGTGCTAACCAGCGGCAACAAAACCTGTCAAAATATACAAGAAATAAATATGTCGAATCTCGTTTTATTTGTTTTATTTATTCGTTAACATTTACTGGAAACATGATTTAGAAATAATTTACTCCTTAATTGCAGAAAATTTAATGAGATTTTATGAACTCAGCAAAAGAGTAAGAAATGTTCGATTTTGAAAAAAGATTAGCTCCACGTTTAGTGTCCTGGATTCTCAGTTGGTAATCCCCAGTTCGAAACCAGCTGCCAGCCCATAGATTTTCTCTTGCTTCTTACATGCTTACTGTCCGGTTGTGCTTAGTGTTAAGTGTAATGATATCAGGGGCCTGCAAGCATTGGACAAAAAAATTACAGTCGGTTTGCGGATCTTTATGTAATACCTTCATAAATCTCATGAATCACTGTTTGTTTGATGGGCAAAAATTTTCTTTCTGAAAAATTCCAGGATTAAGGTTTTTGTCTTAAAAGATTTATAAAAGACATTTCTTATATCCTTAATACCAGCATAATATCAATATTAATTAAATATGGTAGTAAATATATTGGTGACCGAATGTTCATTGGAAAGGTTCCATTTGCCAATGATTTAGATGTTGATGGGCGTCTTAAAATTAAAAAAAAAAAACTACCTAAAAAAAGTGCTAGATTCAAAGTTCTTATGTGGCCAATCTGGATCGTATGTGCAACCATGTTTGCATTCTATTTCACTTTCTCTTTCCCTGTCACTAATTTGACAATTAAGTTTAAAAGTTTTATGTAAGGTCTTGGGCAGAGACAAGGGCCGTAAAGCTTAGATGAATTGTAGTGTTTGGTTTCGATTCCTGGTCTTGGCCTAGGATTTTATTGCACCTGTTAATATAGATATATATAAATTTACAGTAAAAAAAAAATCCATTGGCTTCCATCCCCTATTCCTGATTGTGCGTAAGACCGCCTGAGAAGTAGGCATTACTTTTTTTACTCATACAATGTACCTGAATCTCCAAATATTAATAATAATAATAATAGTGTTTTATTTACATCAAATAATACGAAGATAAAAGTGAAAAAAGAAAAAACACTTCTCAGCTTGGATAAAAATCTGTCTGCCGAGTTGCTACATCGAAACACAACAAAATAATATCTTATCAGTAGTATGTTACACCAAAATAATTCCAAATCATTTATAAACATAACCAAAAAATAAATTGATAACTCACTGAAATTCCTCAATAATCAGTATCATACAATAGCGCTGCCTTTAAATATTTATATAAGTAGTCCCAATTTTTCCCATTAAGAAAAAGAATGACATCCTCCTGTGCTAACTTTTTCCCTCCCAGATATTGTAATCTATAAGAAGCCAGGATGAGGCATATCCCAATAAAGTGGAAAACGTTTTCAATCTCAGATAGATTACACAGGGTACACTCTTGCCTAGGCCTGTAGTTAGATTGCTACCTGTCCGCCGACCTGTGCAGACGTATTTGTTGAGCTCTGTCTTTTTTTTCCAAATATTCACCGTATGTTAATAGAAGTTTCCAAACTCATTTCTAATCAATATATTAATTTTCAATATCAGTTCCTACTTTAGACTACTTGTGTATATTTATTTTGATAAATCATGCACTACAGCTTATATGCTAAAAACTTTTGACGATTCCATATTAAATCTATATTGAATGAAAAAAGGAAAATTTGGGAATTTTTAAAAACAACATAACGGCAATAAGGACTCATTGAACAGAGCACAATCAGGTACATTGTGGACAGAGCGATGATTTCCTTGATAAATTGGAGTAATCTGTTCTGATTAAGTTGGTTAGTATTTGCCGGAGGGGAAGTTAGCGTATGATTACATTGTGGCCCCCCTACATATTTAGCTGTATATGTCTCTAATATACAAGAAATTTTATTTCTTTAATAGCTGTATATAAATTCCATTTTTTTTCTATTTCATTTATAAGAATTGTTTTAAACTATTGCCATATTTATGCGTTTCATCGAGATCCTAGTGAATTTGAATCCGATAGTTTCATTAAATGTTTTTTGTTTATTTTGTAATGAAGATTAAACAAATAAATTCAGGAACGTAAGTAAGAACATACAAATATTTAATCGTCACGAAATATTGCAAGTACATCGATGTCTTCAGTACTTGAATTATTAACTTGAATGAATGATTATAATGTGTTTGTTTTGATTGGGCTTTTTGAATATATTGCTAATTTAATATTTGTGATCCACATTACATTTTTTTTATTTCAGTATTCACTATAAAATCGTAATTAATTCCTTTTCAGAAATGATTAAATAGCGCTGTGTGTGCGCGCGTATTGCGAAGTTTAAAGAAAACTATTCTCTAGAGAAACATCTCAGAATCGAGCAATGAGTATACTAGTACTTCCGTTGTAAATTTTTTTAAACTCATAATATTTGCTGCTTATTTATCTCTTCTTTAAAATATTTGAATCACAAGACCGTTAATTATATTGAAATTATACTTTAGAAGAAAACCTAATTTTCTCTCCCTGAAGGCTCCTATAAAAGTTCATTAAAAGTGGAGTTCTATTACCCACGTTTTAAATGTTGAATGAAAATAGTTGCAACCGTTTCTCAATGTGAAACATCCATACTATTTTCAGTATCCATACTATATGTACCATCTGTATTATACTGTTAAGGAATTTCAGTCGTTATATCGGTTGAACTGTAAAGTTCCAGTTTCCAGCTATTGTTATTTTGTGAGTTATTTTTATCACTCACAGACCATTTTCTAAAAACTTTTTTGGACCTAGGAGACCTCATTAACGGTTCAGGTGAAATTCATTCTTGCAAATTTAGGATGATGGTTTCTGGCAGCTGCTAAGAAAATGTAAAAAACTATCATAACATAAAAAATATAAATATATTATATCATCTATTTATTATTATAATTATTATTATTATATTGGCTTTAATTACTTTGTATTCTCTAAATCTGTGTTTTTATAGATGTATAATAATCTCGAATAAATCAAATTAAGCTCATTATTTTATCAACATTGATAGTTCCGCTAACTGCTACTGATAGAATTAATCCAACAGTTCTTGCGTGATTGCAATAAAACAAAATTGTTATTGTTGTTCTTTTATCAAATTTGATGATAAAATCTAATGAAATTATTTTTATTTCCTCTATCCATTGAATAAAATCTGCGAAACTTTATTGGCTCATTAAGTGTACCTGGTTTTGAAAGGTCCCAATAATTGTGTGCATTCAACATTATTTTTCTTTGGCGATCCCCTGCTTACTTTCATGCAGGTTTAGGTCCTTTTTCATCCCTTTAGACATCCATGAAATTAGTCATGCCACTTAAACTTGGTTTCCAGACGCACTTGCTTTCCTCAGTTCTAACCCTGCTTGATGTTTTCTCACAGCTAACTAACTTCCTTAAAATGCAAATCACTTCAGCAGAGCTCTGCCTTGAGGATCTGCTTAGCTGCCACCTAGCGCTTACAGTTCCCTTCCTAATAAAAACATTGCTGCAACTTTAAGACCATTCGTAATTGGAAAATACTGTGTAGGTCGACTATTTTATGTTTACTTTAACCGCGCATAACAACTTAATCCCCTCTTCAAGGGGTAGCTGATTGGGCTCGAGACATCCATGCTCTTCACCAGATAATAAGATTAGGTAGGCTAGACTCACCAAGCTGCTAGGTAGCTCTGTTCATCACTACAATTCTCACTCGCTATTTTGAACTGGCTACCATCATCATCATTTTAACTAATTAAAAAGAGGAATGTACAAGTTATAAAAATTTTATTTTTATAACGTTTAAAAGTGTTTAAAAAAAATAACCAATATTTATAATGCACATAATTCGGGGAAAATTTACTTCTTGTCATCCTTACTGCTGATATGTTAAAAATTATATTATGAAATTTATGAAGCATTAAAACCTTATGAATTTCATGAACCTTAAAATAAAAACTAATGTAATGTGTACTCTGTAATAGTTGGACGCAGGTTGTTGTTGGTGAACCACCTGTACTTCTTCCTTCTCCAGCCTCACCCACACCAGTGATCGTCAGTCCGGAGACCTTATCACACCATTCGTCCCCAGTAAGAGGAATTATAGGGCCTACGAGAAGCACCTCTCGAGGGGCTACTTGCTCTGTTAGATCTCACCCTATAGATACTTCTCTTTCTCGGTAAGTCTCAACCTCATATTTCTGTGTTGCTCCTTTTTCTTCTTAAAAATGAATAAAGGACTTCCGCAGAGAAAAGAAGCACCATTCAGTAAAAAGTCCTAGATTTCATAATTAATAATCGTGAGACTTGCAATATCGTGAGTTTGCCTTCTTTTTGAACCCAGAAATTGAAATTAAAGGTTATTTCAGAAAGATGCTAAGCATAAAGCCTGATGGGCTGAACAAGTGGCCAACTGAAATACCACATAAGAATAGAATAAACTGCCTTAAAGATTAAAGGTTTCTTGAAATAGTTTTTACCGAGGATTCTATTTTTTTTTTTTTTTTTTTTTGTAGTTCAGTTGTTGAAACAGTAAATATTTGTTTACCTTGATCTCTGCTTTATTCTTAGAGAGGAGTGGATATTATTCTTATTCGCTTGATAGCTCACTGGAAAGAGCTAGCTTGCTGTGAATTAGGTGTCGGCTTGTTTTTATTTAGAACCGGATATGTAAGCATATTATTTAGGATGAGGATTTCCGCAGAGCTTGCTTAAGATGCAAATGTCTTAGAACTAACAAAACCCTTTGCATGTGAGTAAGATACGTTATTAGAGTGTTGTTGGCAGCTTATGAAGTATTGCGCCAAGGTTACACATTTACGTTGTATTTCGACAAACGTTCTCATTTAGCCACCACCTTTTTACACTGTTACTAAAAATGATCTTATCGGAAGCACCATCCCTTAGTCCATAAACACTATTAGTCAACATTTTGTGAATATCGATATTTAAGAGTAATGGATATTTACGAGTTTTGAATTTGAAATTCAACTCTAATCTTGTTCCTTCCTAACATTTTGATCTCAACCACGTTTTGTTTAATTTTGGGAGGTCTGGCTGTAATTAGTTTTCTAAGGGGCATGGGGTGTTCTTGCAACAAGCCACTTCTTTCATTATTAAGACTTTTCTCTAGTTCCTGAAATCGCTCTGCTTCCTCATTTCTATACAATATTTAGTCAGGAGGGTCATGACTCATCATAAAGCTAATACTAACATACATCATGAGGAACGGATAGTTTTCAATAAATTGAATGTCATCTTCAACAAATTTGACACCTATTTTTTTATTCCGCTCTTAGGTTTAATGTCTACTACTATAGAAATCGGACCTAAAACCTACCGCCCACCATGAAAGATTAAAACTCCCTTCCATGGAAACCTAAAACGCCACTTTATTTAGGGACCAGTTAACTGATTCTGGTTTAGATGCAAGCTTCCTGGAATTGAAATGCAGCTATTTATAGGCTTCAAAGCGATCGACATAATAAATTAAAATATGATTATATGTTTTTCAGCTTGGCAGGACTTCCAATGGTGGGGT
The DNA here is from genome assembly GCF_049639745.1 of Rhodnius prolixus. NCBI lineage: Eukaryota > Metazoa > Arthropoda > Insecta > Hemiptera > Reduviidae > Rhodnius > Rhodnius prolixus. The sequence goes on along the minus strand of NW_027411636.1, from coordinate 162,918 downwards.
CAGAATCTATGCTTCCAGCAGTTCTCTATCACCCGCCCATTTCGATGATGAAGCGTCCTTCCCGAATTGACCAGCTACAGGTTACTTGGAGAAAAATGGGCGCTCAAGCATTAGCTACGACTCTGTCTGCACTCTATGGCAAATTGTTAGTTGTCATGGGTATAGCTTTTCCTATGGCAGAAGTAATATCCACACATATACCTCCATCATTTTATGAGGTTTGTAGAGCAGGCATCTAATGTTAACTGATAAATAATTACATTAAACACCATTAAGAGTTTTGAATTTTTTTTTTTTATAACTAGTTCTTCACCTCATGTAATTTAAACAAAACCATATAACGACTGTCAGTGAACTACATGTTACCGTATTAATGTAGAGAACTATTTAGAAAGTTATTACTATACAAGGAATGAACAGAACCTAGTGCTACTCTGTTATCCGGAATTGAACTTTTTTATCTGTGGAAGTAAGCTGTACTGCCTGTCTGCGCCCCATCAAGTGGAGGGTTATGAAGATTCAACGCTATTTTACTAAAAACTTTCTGTCTCCCCAATACTTATCTTAATTTAATGTTATTAAGATGTAATGATATTGGAGTCTCTAATATCACAATTAGAAATTACTGAATTTGTGTAGCTATGGACGAGAAATAATCATGTAGACAGGTGGGGTTTGTCTCAGGATGGGATATCCTTGGTGTGTTTGGAAGAGAGAGATTAGCCAAAAATCAGAAAGACGAGCCACGATCTAGTTATAACTATCAATTTTAATAAGCCCTGGAGTATACCATCTCCGCTTTAGTGTTTCCGTAAGTTGATGGTGTTCCGTGCGTAGTCCCATTGCAACGCTCGCCGGCAATGAAAACAGTAGTTACCTTTCCTTTACTCTCAATCATCACTGTCTTGTCTGACCGTTGGGACTTGAAAAGTGCTAGACAAAACGTGGGTGCTGCAGAGCCTGTTGCTCATAATGACGGTCCACTGAAATTAACCACATCTGGCGATGTTGCTCTTCAGGAGTTTTATGAAGACGGAGCGCAGAAGTCACTCGTACCGGCTGCCCTTATTGTCGTTGTCTTCCCACTCGCAAGCCTAGCAGCAACGGAGAGAAATACTCCGTCCAACTCTTGTAGCAGCATCGCGGTCTTAAGTGTTCGATGAGAGCTCTCTAGTAGGCCAATGGCTTAGGGACAGTATTTTGTGGTATACTTCAACCTGGCCTCTGACAAATCACAGAACAACCGAGACATAAATTGGCTGCCCACCCACAAAACTTAATAACTAGAGGTAACTTATAACGTAATATTTTTTGTTGACCTTCTAATACTGTTACTTCCTGCCCAAACGCCTATGGCCTATGGCGTTTGGATACGATAGCAAATAACAATAGAAGCATTTGTTTCTTTAATTTTTTAAACTTCATTTTCAGTGGCCATGTACGATTACATAGTTTTGCTTCCCAGTGTAGTCGAAATTATCAACAAAAATACAGCAGGGTTTGGTCACTGAGGTTCTTTGACCACTAGTATGATTGTGAATTACTTGAAGGCATATCTGTATGGGTGGCGTCTGTCAAAGACTTGGTCTTGAAAATATGCTTTTACTTTCGTGATGGGTTTGTGAGATCAGCTCAGCAATCTACCCGCTTTATTCTTTCTGTTAATTACTAATTTTTGTTACCGGATCTCTGGGCCTCTGTTTATTTAGAAATAGTTATTATATCTAAATTGTTACTGATATTAAAATGTTAATGCTGGTTAAACTGGGAAATAGAACTGTACTCCTGAACCTCTAGATCTAGAGAAGAAGTATTTCAATTTTTGTGTGACAACCATTCTGACAGAAATACGTCTTTTATTGCTAAGACACAATTCTTATCAAGCTTCCAGGTCACTTCTTTTCTAAACAGTAAAAAATGTAGTCCTCTCCTCTCCTAAAGTGCGCCTTTCATTCATGGTAAAATACTCTTATGAGTTGATTTAATACTTTCTTCTTAAACTGTTATGTTACGTTCTCTACTTTATCTCTCTTTCTCTTTCATCTTTTTCTCTTCAATTTTGGCGATTTTTGAAGTTTATTTGAGATTTATTTTATACTTGGTATTTTACGCTTCTTATAGAATTTTATTTACTATTTCTTCTTCCTTGCCGTACTAAGCTTTGCTCTTCTTTGCATTATTTCTACTTTTTGATTATTATAAAAGAAAGGATAAAGGAAGTTGATCATTATTAGGACATAATATTTCAACTTAATAATCTGCTTGCCGGTACATACTCCTACTACTATGTATGACATGCAGATCGGTTGTAAACAGTTTAGTCTACGACCGGTGATTGTCGATCTACGTTTCCTAATGTATTGTTTGCTATTTTAGGGCCCTAACAAAATTGTAGTTCTGTCCTAAATGCGTCCTATACACCTTCGCTCTTGAGATACATAACAGCCTAATCGACTAGACCTTTTTAATAAATGAATTTTTTTTAAGTCACTGTCATGATATCTTTTAAGCGCTGGGCCCGGTGTATTTACTCTGCTGGCCGAGCCTAGGAATAATCCAATGTCTCCACTAAGTTCCTGTGAGTTTAAAGTTTATACAGGTAACTCGCTAATTCATAAATTATTCGAATGATAACAATTTCATTTTTCAACAAGAATTGAATTTTGTTTTTTCTTTCTTATTCATTACAGCTTCTTAATTTGGTCATTTTACTTTTAGGGATTTTACTTGTACCTTTATTTTGGAAGTATGGCATTTTTATTCTACATGTACGCGATGCTGCTGAAAGATAACTCCTCAAACAATAAAACTCCTACCCCTACAGAAATTCGTAAGTAGATTTTTAATGTTTGTTAGGCTGATGAAATATTTAGGGGTAGCGCCATGGTGAACCGGTCATTTACGACTATAAAAATCGGATGTTTACTCATCCAATCTTCCATCGTTTTGCAGAACGCGGTCAGTTTAATTTTTTAAATGCTACTTTTTTTCTTAAATATTCCCTAATTCAGAAGAATGAGCACAATAGCAAATTCAAGTACATTAATCGAAACAATATTTACTTTCTCAGAAGAACGTAATGCTATTTTGCCTTATTATATTAAAGGAAGAACCATTTAAGTGCTTAAACAAATTTCATAATAATCAAAATTTTCTCATCCTTCGATTTTTATCTCAACACTTGCAACTGTTAGACTTTTCTCAGACAGCTCGCTGACTGGAGGCCAGCAGGGCACTGAGAAGACTCAGGGTACTAATGATCTTCAGATATTGATGCAACCTAAATATAATGATTAAAGCAAGAAACCTATCTTTACAATATTTTATTTATTAATTAAAAACAAAAATTTTTTAGAAATTCATTTTTAAATTTTTTTAAACACGTTCAGTTAATGCTCAACAAATCCGTGTTCTCTTTTAAACATGAAAGTATAACTGATGTCAAGTATAAGTGGTAAAAATTAGAATTATTTCTTATTCGTTCTGGCCATAGTTTATTTTCAGTCTCTTGCACGGAAATCTGAAGAAAATAAACAGAAGTACACAAAAAAATTCTGTTCTTCTACCTTAGATGGAAGTAAATTATTTTGCTCTTAAATACATTTAACTTATATTCCCTGCGAGTTATGAAAAAATGGCTTAGAAAACAAAATTATTAAATATATGCCTTCTAAAAATTTGATCTTGATTTGTATGAACTTTTTTGCAGTCGCAAAGAAAATTTAAAAACAAAACTTCAAACGAATAGTAAAGCCCAAGGCTAGTTCATCCTGGTAGCCCTACTTTAATTGTTCGTTTTGATTACATAAAATATTATATAAGTGGTTTTATGTTTTCACTTAAAAGATGTTGAATCAATTATGTTTGTACACAGAGAGGCCGCCCAGGGAAGCGGAGATAAGCTCGAGTGATAGCGAGGAATGCGAGAGTGGCCGGGACACGAACCACAGCTACACGACCACCACCGAGCGAGACGTTCATCCTGCCCCTCTAACTGCCAAAACGCAAGTACCTTTTCAACATTATGGCAGCTTCTATCTCAGAATGGGTGCAGTAGGTTTGTACATTTAAATTGTCATTAAACGTTCCTCTAAGCAAATCGCCTGATTCGTTGTAGGAAGATAAGTAGTTGGCGAGCAGACTCCAAGGTTGCTAATCAAAACATATTTTATTTCAGCTTTTGGGATTGGCAGTATGATATATTCAGGTCTTGAGTTTGGACAGTACTTTGAACTAGAACGCAATACCAAATGTCACAACGTCTTACTGGCTCTGACACCAGCCACTAGAATGGCTTTTACTTTCATACAAATGTACTTTATATTTTTAAATGATGAGGTAAGTGATTATTTTTCCTATGGCTTTAAATTATCCCCGCAGGCTACGCTCACCGAGTTCTGTAGTCCTTACTTACCTATGTTTCAAGTTTAAATTTAATTAAAATAAATATTGTGACAAATTACAGCAACAAATGCGAGTAACTAGACATAAGGTTCTTGCTCGGTTTGGATTAATGCATATGATTGGGACAAATCTTAGCGTTTGGTTAAACGTTCTTGTGCAAGAAACTAAACATGAGATCCTAACATTTTACAATCCAGAAAATAATACAATCGAAGTGCGTGCTAAAACTAACCCTCATGCCGCCGGTAAGTGAACTCCGGTTATTAAGTTATACGTAATTTATTGTATTATACTTTTTATGTATTTATATTGTACTAATTTTAAAATATTATTATTTAGGTTACAGCAAATTGTCGTTAATGATGACTTCAGTGCCACCTTCTGGTAATATACTTCATCATAGAGTAGCACGAGGTCTCATGGGTCCTCATCACATTTATGAATGCCGGCGAACAAATATCATGGGTTCATTAGTTCAAGACGCTTCTCCATTTCTATTTCCATGCACCATAGAATACAGTTTGATTTGTGCAGCCATCCTCTATGTAATGTGGAAAAATATTTCTCGTATATCGACTCCCGTCCACCCTACCAGCCTGGAGAAGATGGATAAAGTTCCACCTTTCCACTACAAACGTTCCCCTCATCACTATTCAGTGGACTGTGCTCAAGCTCATAAAGGACTATTTGTCGGTGAGTTCTCAATAATTTCTATCCTAATGTCAAGATCTGCTCAGTTAACTGACGTACAGTATGCCCCCATCACCTGTACGCCGTTATCAGGAATTATTATATTAATAAAATGCCAAATTTGAAGAAAATCGGTTGAACAAAAATTTTATTGAATGCATTTGTTGATATGTTACAATGTTTTTTGGATCCAGAGAACCTTAAAACGGATATAAAACTCAAAATCTATACGAAAACAATTACTCTTAATGGTTATGCTTCAGAGTTGCTAAATAATGCCCACATGTCCGTGAAACCTCCGGAAGTTACTCGTAAAAAGACCCACCCATAATACTGACTTACAGAATACTTAAAGAATTACAAAAAATAAAATAAAATAAAAAATAAAACTTTTCAAATCTCGTAACCAATTGAAAAAGTTTAAATTAACTTCACCTACAAATTTCTATTAATTTTTATTTTCTCTTACTAATTCCTATTTGCACTGGACAACGCCGCCTAGTTCTTCATTTATGACATAAAATAGTATATTTCTTTGCACAAAACTTGAAAAATTAATAAAATTACATTTTTTGTGAAATTGCCTATCAAAATACTTTGGCTTGTTCGGCTTTTGATCACAACTTTGGAAGACCCATTAGCCAGCTAATTTTTAAAGTGATTCATTGATACCTTTTTTGTTGAAACTTGTTTGAGTGGATTGTAAAGATTAGCTTTTGATTGCGAACAATACTTTTCAGGAATACTGGTACTAGTGTTGACTATAATCTCCTTGATACTGTTCTTCGTGCTGATATCTCGTCATGAACTAGTCAGTTTTGCTGTCATGGAACTTACCGTATGCGAATTGTCTCTGTATGTAATGACAACCTTTGCTACGATGATTGGCATGATACAGGTATACTGCCGTCATTGAAATATAGTATAATAAATGAAGAAAATTAAATTGTTGCAAAATTTTATTATTAATTTAATAGAAATAACTGAATACTCTAAAGTATGTTTTACAATTTGTTGGTTAGGTGCGCCAGCTGAAGTACGATGGAACCCGTAACCTTGAATTAGACAATATTTTGTTGATTGGCGCCCAAACTGGTATGTTCATATACAGTACGTTCACAATAATTGGAGGACATTTCACCCTGGAGAAAAATACGATACTTGTGTTAGCTACTGCCTTGGCTTCCTTGTTACAGACCCTCTGTCAGACTATGTTTGTGCTGGACGCCTCTAGAAGGTAATGTTCATTGTTTCTGTCGGAGGACATAACTGATCATAATTTATTGTGATGTGTGCAAATCTTTTTCTTCATAAGAGTCAATTTAGTTCCTTTGCGACTTGTCAATTTCGCTCATTCGGTAACATGAGCTAGTGTGGGGTTCCAGGTGAGACGTTAAATTACACACCAAAAAGAAAAACTTGGTGCCTGGGGCAGCTGGCTAGTGAGCCCGCCTCCGACAATACCCGTCGTGCAACTTAACAAATGTATGGGGACAAAAAAGATGACTTAAAGTTCTCTTGCACAAGAAACCACTTCTAAATCTCTTTGTTTTTCTCTTTTGAAAAAGTATATTTTAAGTTTTTCGCTAAATTTACAATATCTAATTACTACTACTTGCTATTATCAGATGAAAGGAAAGGAATTGTTCAGTTAGAGCATTTAGAAGCGAAAATACGAGCTCAAATCATGTGCCCGTCAGACTTAAGATTTTTCCTTTTAGCTCACTAGCCATAGTGGAGACAGTTGCCTGAAACGAGAGTGCGTTGTACAGAAATAGGCAGTAAACTAAGAATGCCTCTGGCAACATTGACCCTATGATTGATCTGTTGTTGACATACTTTAAATATAAATAGTAATATTAATTAGGCAAATGTTACAATTATTTACTTTACAGATCATGTGTGACTCCTGAACAAATACGCCATAAACCTGGACGGGAAATAGTTACTTTCCTTTTAGTGACAAACCTGGCAATGTGGGCAATCAATACCCTAGAGAAGTCTCGAGCTGAATCACATCCCATTCAACTACATTTTTATGGTCTTTGGGCTTGGACTATAATCACGCACGTATCGATGCCGTTAGCTATTTTTTATCGTTTTCATTCAACCGTTTGTTTGTGTGAAATTTGGAAAAGAGCATATAAAATGAAACCAGCATACATGTAATTGTCCCAATTAGGGTGCAGAAGTTCGCACTGTTCATTTCTAGCTGATTAATATTTTTCTCCATATCTGAGATTTAATGTAGTTATTTATTTTCTCTCTCTCTTTGTTTTTTGTACTTCGTGAAATCAATCATAGAAAAGAATCCTAATCATTTTCTCTTTGATGAAAGAGGAACTAGTAATTTTTTTTTTTTTTTTTTTTAAGCAACCACAATAAATTGCTAAGATTGTTTCGGTTTATCAATTCAATGAAAAAAGTAGGTTGTATATACTTGCTCTTAATCTTTTGGAAAGAATAAAGGCTCTTCCAGTCATTGAAAAAAATTATGAAATTTGTGTAAACACTGCAAATTTTAGTTTCAAAATCTCATTGGTTTTCCTGCCTCTCTAATTCTTTAAAAATTATTCAATTTCAAATTGTTTTTTGTAGTCAGCAACCTTTATAGATTCTGTGTGATCATGATCCGTCTAAGGATGAATCGAGCAAGTTAAACTGGTCTTAGAGAAAGGAATGGTTCCTCCCCCATTTATAGTAAACAGAATACTTCGTACGATCCGTTATTCGATTCTCAATCTTTACCGAGAATCGGTCACTTTTATAATTTTTTGATGCTCCACGACTTCTTTATAATTAAACTCTGAAGGAGTGAAAGCTGTAGCAAATTTAATCACACCAATGCAAAAAATATTAAATATTCTGTAAGTTTATTTATTTTAAATATGGAAGAAAATATTGAAAGAAAATAAGTTACAAAAACAAATTATATATAATAACTTTAATCTTTTACTTATTTTCGCCTCTTTTTCTTTTGGAGTAGATATATCCTTGATGTGACTACCCTAGAAATAAATGTAAAAAGAGAATTATTTGAAGCGTATTAATTAACGATATAAAGATATTTCTGATATCAATAAGAAACAGTGATAATGTAAGAAGTTATTTCAAATTTTGAATTTTAATAAACATTTAATATACAAAAAAGTCGGTAAGCATTAAAAATTTATAAAATTTACCATGGTTTGTAGAAAAAATAGTGTAGAAATAGTGTATGACCAGTTTTGCAGAAGGCGCAATATAGGTTTAATTCATTTAATTCCATAAAAAAAAAAAATTTTGCCTGCGAGTTTTTTTTTTTTTTTTTTTTTAACTGTTATTGTTCCTCAGATTCTAATTTCTCTGAGAGATATATTTATGTTTAAAATTGCTAGTTCGGTATTAAATATTTTTGTAATAAATTATACTTACAAACAATTGGTTAATTAAATTTGAATGAAATATGCATTTTGACGAATAGTCTATCATTTTCAAGTAACGTTGCTAACCGCTTATTAGAAGTGTTGCTGGCGAAAAATTTTACAGTGTATATAAATTTGTATTATGTAATTGTAATAAAAACTATTAGTCACAAGTGTGTAAGTGTATCTGTGGGTATGATGTGTGTATATACAAATACATAATATCCATATTAAATCGTTAATTTCAAAATGATCAGTTGTTTATTATGAAGGATGGAAATTAATGGAATAACCGAATATTTCTGTTCTTCACAATTTCGTAAATATTGCTAGTTGTAAATTGTTTATTTGTGACGAATCTTTTTTTCTACGGCCGTGAAGAAAGTAGAAGTTTACCTAAAAATTATGAATGTGGGAAGCCCATTACGACAAGAACTTATTTTCCGTTCTGATAGCAATTTGAGTGCGGAAAATGGCCTCTTATCGTACACTGTTGATATCTCGTTTAAAATTACATAATCCAGTTAATTTTACATTTATCTGTTTAGTTCAAGTAGGCTTATTTATTTCTTCAGAAAAAAGCAAAAAACAAAATAGGGTTTTAAAATCAAAAGACAATTTAGTGTGTTAATATTTAATCCCAGCTCGTTTTCTGACTTATGAAGTCTATTGTTCTTTTTTCTCCAAATAGGAAAGTAAGCAGTTGGTTAATTGCAATTTTTTGCCAGGTGTTACCGCAGCAACCATAGTTTACTTCTGGTTGTTTTTTGCATTTTAAATATAATTTAATTCTTTGACTTTCTCTTTCGAACGTACGGAGTAAGTTATTTGCGGCTAGTGAGATAAAGTGGTTCTTTTCTTGCGAATGTGGAATATTACAACATGATCCGAAGACAAGTGTTATAACTGCGCGATTAAGAAAACACTCAGCACTTGTTACATACAATATTTTTCCTACAGTCTAAAAAAGTTAAGAATTTTAGAAACTATAAATATTTAAATACAAACGTAACTTTAAATGAAGGGGTTTTTTTTTTTTTCGATAAATATGTACAATTTACTAGTTGGCTTTTTATTTTATTTGTGCATTGGAAGTTTTCAATTATTAAACTATATAAATGTATTTGTTTTTTATAAAAATAAACATGCTATACATGAACGACATTTGCTATGGTAACGCTGGTAAACTATTGCAATTAACAAACTACTTTCAAATTAAAATATTTAAAGGGAGATATGACTTAATAAGACAGGAAACTATTCAGTTCTAAATATTAATACAAAGTTGCACAAATTGTAGTAATTATTATTTTACACTGGAAAGGTTTGATTATTTCGTTGTTTTTGATAAAATAAACAATTATTTTCATATGGATTTCAGTAGAAATAAATTAGCCGAATTATTCTAAATATATTTTTGTAAAATATGAAGTAGTAATTTAATTAAAAACTCAATATCCATAAGTAGCAGAATGGTCACTTTCCGCACGATTGTCAGTTCTCTTAACCATGTGATAAAAATTTATTTAGTACACAGCCTATATTGGGGAAAATATTGAGAGTAATTAGTGTGGAAGTATTTCTTACTGGCGCGGTTACACCACTTGCTGGAAAGATCCTCTCACCACACTAGATACTTTTCACACAAATAACTAAACGAGGTGCCTAAAACTCAGGGGTGCCCGCTTTATATTTCAATTTTTCTTTCATAACAACTTATTGTTGTGGCGCTCAGCATTAATAGAACAATTTGTGTTTTAATTTAATAGTTGTAATGAATGAAGTAATATTGGTATAGTATTTGTTATCGAAAGATAAATAATATAGTTCGACATTTATTTTAAATAAAGAAGGCCTATTTTATCATTGAAAACAGTTACTGAAGGGAATGAATGGTTTTTTATATTTATGTTGTTGCTTTGTTTGGTTTAAGATCAGAACTCTTATTTTTCAAATTCACGTAGCTTTGCTAAAATTTTTCATTTATTCATTTAAGATTGATAGAAATATGATATCACACGAAAAAGATTCTTACTGTTGTCAGTCTCCAGAAAATTGTAATTACTTTCTTTAAAATATTGTTGAATTAAAAATCTGTAGACTGAGAATGGCTTTTTGATTTCTATTCTAGAAGATTTTTTTGCAACATTAATATGTGCCAATTCTCCATTAACATATTGAACAAAATTGCCATACACCGTGAGTACAAAGTATAAATTAGTAAATTTTATTTAATTATTCATTTAAAAGAATAACTATCGGTAACAATAACGTTTAGTTCGAAGTACATAGCTCAACTGTCCTTTACCAACATTCCTTTGTTTATTTGAAAATATTCTTCAAGTCTACTTGCTTGTTTTAAGAATCGTTTTTTAAAAATGTGTTGGTAATTTCAACTGTAGTAGAACAGTTTTAATCAAATAGGTTTTTACACTCTTCTTCAGTCGCGACATGCATAATTGTGAGCAAACTTGAAAAATATAGCATTTCAAGTACGGTAATCCATATGAAATAATTAATATTAAGATTCTATACGGGTATTTGCTGAACAGTTTGTCTTCCTTTGACATTTTAAAACTTGTCCATTATTGATAGTAACGAACAAAATTGAGAATAGTGCCTCAAGTGGCACTCTGCCTCACCTACTCTTGAAGTCAGTTGAATGATATGCTGTTAGTAGATTAATCAAATAAAAAAATATTGTCATCATTCAACCTCCTTTTCTTGCATGTAGCAGAGAAATGGTAGATTCAAAGTGGCAGTTACTCAAGTTTTATTAAAACAACAATTGTAATGACCTACCCTTCGTTTAACTTTTAACTGAATTAAATAATATTATTTAGGACTGCTTAGTACCGGACACAATGAATATCTAAACTCTTAAGATATTTAATTAAAAAAAATTGATTGATGCGTTAACATATTTGACCATTTGTAAAATTTTTAAGACTGAAGCCAAAAAGCCATAGGACATTTTAGATTCGTATATTTAATTTTTTAAAAAGTGGACTTCAAAAATAAAGAGTCTAACCCAATGTAATTTCTTGGAAAAGAAAAATATAATTTTGTAAATAAATATAAATTTATTTTGTTACCAGTGAGGAAAATACAAAAAAATTAAATATATTTTTTCACTCAATTCTTTTTTATATAGCCTCTGCTTGCACTTTTTACATCTAAATCTTCAGGAGTTTAATTTTAAGGAAACCTACTGTGGTCCTCCGAAAACTATCGTTTTTTCGCATTTCTTTTTTCACTTTCGTTTTTTCATAAAGCAACATTTACTGTACTGTGCAATTTAATATGAATTCTTAAAATTTAAACAAAATCACTTGTATAAGGTATTATTGAGTGTTACTTTCAAATATGGTAGAGACATGTATATTACGATTGTCATGTATGTATATAGAATACATATATTTATATTAAATTTAAGCCATTAAATTAACGAATAACAAGTTGACTTCAGCAGTTTATTGAAGCTTGTGTGTATTAGCATGTGCTTCTTCCACAGCCACTCCTTAATTAATTATAATCTACAAAGTTTGTTCAGAGTACTTTTGTGACCCCAAAATTTCCTAGGGTTAACTCTTAGTTTCTTGTACATTTCTTTTTTATCTTATGAAATTGAATTTGCTTATTCCCACTCCCTTATGAAGTGTTATTTATTTCTACAGTAGTAGTAATGATTGTCATTAAAATGTGTTATCCTTATGCTCTAATGATTTAAAGAAATTTTTGTTTTACCAGGACCTAAGGGTGCTACCTATTTTCTTTGCTGTACAAAATACTCAACCTCACTCAGACATCGCGTAGTCAATACCGTCTTTAATAAAACCTATCTCTGTTAGATATGGTTTTACATATCTTATCGTAGGTTTTGTACTAAAATCTAATCAAATAACCACTGCAAAATTATCAGTCATTCTTTGTTTTAAAATACTTCAGAGATTTCAAAATTTCGGGCATTCTCAAAGTTACCAGATCTTATTAGCAATTAAAATACATTTCGGTCATCTAACAGACTAGATGACATTAAATTCTTGACATTCGAATTCGTAAAATTGCTACTACTCAAATAAATGATACGAATTCCTTGTTTGTCTAATGAAACTAAGTCATTATTTTACTTGTAAAATTGCAGTTGGGGAAAAGATACAGATATATTAGAATATTTTTAATTCTGACCAAAGTGATTATTGTTCGTATTTATTATGTATAAGAATGTCGTAAGAATATTAATTATTTTTTATTTTATATTAATTAAATGTATTAATATTACAAAGTGTTAAATCTGTTCTAATTAAGAAACTAGTAAGTTGTTCCTCTAAAAAATAATATATATTGAGTTTCTCCTGTTTCAATTTTATTTATTCATATTCTATTAGTTCGTTCATCTTTTGCTTTGTTAAAGTTTTTAGTGAAGTTTAAATACTATTGAAAGCAATATTCACTAAAATGGTACTTTTGTTAATTTTTGTATGCTTCATGTTTAATGTTTTTATGGCGCTGAATGTAATATTTATCTAAAATTATAATATAAAACCATAATCAAAGTACCTTTTAAATAATGATCTTTTTTAAATAGCTGTGTGTACCTGATGATCCTCAGATTGAGCGTTAATGACGCAGTTGAAAGTTTCCATGTCAAAACACTGCCACTTACCGTGCCATTAATCCTGTATATCGCCTGAATATTGACTTAGTATTATATTCTATATCTTCAATTGTAAAGGCATATCAAATTAAAATTATTGTAAAATTATAAAAATGTACTGTAGTTTTGAAATAGAATAATTTGGAAATTGGCTGTCATAAAGTATTCCTGACTTAATTTAGTCCTTAAATACTTTCGTTGGATTGACTTTTCTCCAAATCAGACTTTTAGCTGTCAATTTCACTCATACGTATTATACTTATTATTAGATATTTCCATCATAAATATACTAAAAGGACACTTAACAACAGAGGCTAACTTCAGCTCTTCTTGAGAAACCCGATTAAATTAATTTTCGTGGGAAAATTTTTCAATAGTTCGATATTTGCTTTTCGATATAATAAAACTGTCCGGTAGGACAGTTGTATAAGGGTTGATCGTCAAAAACTGCACGAAAAAGCGTAACGTTGAAAAACACCCAACTTTGACAATTTTTTTCTCTTTTTCTATAAAAGATAAAGTTCCCAAATTTTCTTTATAATATGGGGTAAATCCTCCTTTATAACTGTAATTTTTTTGCAACAACCTAGATCTGATAGATTTTGAGAAAAAAGATGCTGAAATGAGCAAAAACGTCATTTTTCAGAAATTGTTGTTGTTGTTCTAACCTTTACTGTAAACAACGCAGCGCCTAAACGCGTGAACCGATTTTCATGAATGAGGTGTCATTCGAGTCGGAATTTTATGTAGATTACATGTATTAGTTTTTATGAAGGTGAGGGATTAGATTAATTGTTAGCCTAATGGATTGGATTCTCAAACAGGTATTGCGGATTCGAATCTAACTGCTGGCCGTTAGATTTTTCTCTTTCCAGGAGCTTCTTCAACTCACAGTGAAGACCGGTGTTATTTGGCCGGAGGCCTGCTGTGCTATGTAAAAAGCTCCGAGCACCAATAACCTAGGGCCACATAAATAATAATTGTAGAAGTCATTTTCAAGAGAAACGCAAAAAATATACAAATTGTAAAGTGATACTTTCGGACAACTTCCGAATTCTTCGAATTCGAAATTTTTGTTCCATATTTTTTCTTGGCAATACTATATATAAACCCTCGTACAATTGTTCTACTGGACAGTTCTAACAGGTGGTGAGTCCGAACAATAAAAGCAAACAGAGGGAAGTTCTACCATCACTCTTCTTCCAAAAGTGTCCGTAATAGAATTTTCTGAAAAAATGTTCAAATAAAAGTTATAAACCATAAGAACTTAATGAGCATAGAAAATTTAAAGGAAAGAAATCGCCGCTTTCAACAAAAACAAAGTGAACTTTCTGCGATTTTTTAGATTTTAATTTTTTTTTCTTACTGCTAGATAAAAGAAGTGTTGCAATTAGATTAAATTCTTGGTATCATTTTTCAACATAAATATTCGTTTTAAAATCCTCTGCGACCGAAAGGTAGTTTTTAGAAAATGACAAGTGTGCATGTACAAGTGGGTCATTCCATGTCAAATCAACACAAAAAAAGACCATTTTTGACCTCACCATCTCGGATTTTCTTGAAATTTGGAACATGTGTACTATTGGTATAGACTTGGAAAAATATGAAATTTTACTGTGATATGTCAACTGGTTTATGAGTTACAGGGCTGTAAAGTTGCCAAAAATGGGCTGAAAAACAGGGAACCCCGTGTTTTTGAATTACTGTAGAAGCTTTCCTAATTGAGCTACAGACTTGGGATTGGTGTCATTTTATAGCATATATAATGCCCTTTCCTGTGATATGCGACACCATATGGGTTAGGATAAATAAAGTTTGTTAAATTTAAATTTAAAATTTTTTAAAAAGTACATATTTTAAAATTTTAAAATTAATTCCATGAATAGCTAGTAGTGCTATGAACCACTGGCCAAAATATTAATTTGGGACGACAATGGCTTCATTGTTAAAAAAATTTAAGACTAAAGCTCCTTTTCACGGAAAATATATTTTAATAAAATTAAAGTAATAAATAAATTGAAAATAGTAATAATGAATCAATGAATCATAATTAAAAATTATTAAGATTTAAAATATTGATTTTGAAATCATTTTTAGTAAATAATAATTATGATTACAGTAATTATTCATATTAATTATAATATATTATTTTAATGAAATTATGCAGTTAATCAAATTATACAAAAATAATTCAATTCAATACTATTGTTCAAGAACAGTATTTTTTGGCTGAGATAACAGCCTCTTTAAGTTGGTTTAAGTCGGCAAAGGGCCTTGTGATGGCGTAGGGGGTTCGGTAAAGAGACTGGCAGCTCGTGCTGCAGAAAATCAAATCCAAACTCACAACAACTTTTTGAGTGGACAGTAGAAAACATCACCAACAGAGACTTTGCATATTCAACCCAGGAAGACTATGTTGAATCTGAATGTTTTTTAAAAAATCGGTTTGCTCAAGCATTGGCTATTAAATAAACACAGCAACACAGCTGCTTTCATTCCCTGAAGAAAATCCAAAATATTGGTTAAAAACTTTTCTATGAACTCAGAAGCTTGCGAAATGGAAGTTTCAAAATTCCCTGATAAACTAAAATTAGCCGACATATCAGGTTATATCAGTGTAGTCTATAAAGAAACTGGTGGTTTGGATATGTTTTAGAGAAAAATGAAGAACTTGATGAAGTAATAGTAACTTTTCTTCATCCAGCTGGACCCTCTAAATCATCTCTTATCCAAGAAATGCTGATATTCTTTGGGTCTCAGTAGTGGATGTTTTGATAAAAATTGATCCTGTGACTCTGACTAGAAGAACTTACATATGTCCTAGAAAGTGATGCATGTCAAACAAATGAAGCCTTTTCAAGTTAAAATAATAAAGAGATCCTATTACTTAACAGTATGTTTTACTTTGGACTATTAGTGGAATTATTATTAGCATTATTGTATTAACATGAATTCAGAGTTGAAATAATCGGATTGGAGCTTTAGTCTTAAATTTTTTTAACAATGAAGCCATTGTCGTCCCAAATTAATATTTTGGCCAGTGATTCATAGCACTACTAGCTATTCATGGAATTAATTTTAAAATTTTAAAATATGTACTTTTTAAAAAATTTTAAATTTAAATTTAACAAACTTTATTTATCCTAACCCATATGGTGTCGCATATCACAGGAAAGGGCATTATATATGTTATAAAATGACACCAATCCCAAGTCTGTAGCTCAATTAGGAAAGCTTCTTCAGTAATTCAAAAACACGGGGTTCCCTGTTTTTCAGCCCATTTTTGGCAACTTTACATCCCTGTAACTCATAAACCAGTTGACATATCACAGTAAAATTTCATATTTTTTTAAGTCTATACCAATAGTACACATGTGCCAAATTTCAAGAAAATCCGAGATGGTGAGGTTCAGACCCCGTGTTGATTTGACATGGAATGACCCAAGTACTGATGTACATATGTATCTTAGGATGAATGCATGAAGTGATCACTCCAACTATGAAACAGAAAGACTTATAAAACTTTATCTTTAGCTTGCGTAGTCACTGCCTCTGGGAATTGATAGCAATTTAGAAATCAATTTACTTAGTGGTCTTTTTACTTTTTTATTTTCTCAAACACGGTTGCAACGATTTTCTAGGATTTTATCTGTATTTACAGAGCGAAAGAGATGAACTACATTTTTTTCATTAAATATTTTCTGACCTCCAAAGATACATATCCTAGATGAACACCTAAAACCTAGTGACTTCACCATTTAACCATTCTCAACGCAGCATCCCGAAGGACCAACCTGATTTTTGCTTAATGGTGAAACAAAGGTGTGTGTGTGCAGTACAGCGTACGACCACGGGGCGCGCTGAATTTGCCTCGTTGCCAGTAGTGCTGATTGTGTGGACTGAGAATTGCAGGGCTAGATCTAATAACCACTGGTTGATGAATGGTGCATTCAAGTTCTGTTCGTGTCTAAGAACTTTGCCGCACAATGGCCAAAACATACGACTATTTATTTAAATTACTGCTCATTGGTGATTCTGGTGTGGGCAAAACTTGTATCCTATTCAGATTTTCGGAGGAGAACTTTAACAACACTTTTATTTCTACGATTGGTAAGTGCATATTGGACAAATCAAACCTTCCACCTTCCTAACAAAATAACTTTAATCTTCCGATGTTTTCAGATGTAATGTAATTAGCTAATGAAGTTTAATTTAGGTTATAAATGTGAAGTGTATTTGTTTGTTATAAACTTTTTATGAAACAACTTTCTTCTATATTGTTAGACAGTGTAAACAACCCTTAAGAGTATTTAGTACTATATTTATAAAAGTTTCGAGAAGAAAAAATATTAATATTTAATACTCTATTTTCAGGCATTGATTTTAAAATCCGTACAGTAGAATTAGATGGGAAGAAAATTAAACTTCAAATATGGGATACAGCAGGACAGGAAAGATTTAGAACAATAACTACAGCTTATTACCGTGGTGCAATGGGTATTATGCTTGTCTATGATATAACTAATGAAAAAAGTTTTGATAATATAAAAAATTGGATTAGGAACATTGAGGAGAATGCCACAATGGATGTAGAGAAAATGCTGTTAGGGAATAAATGCGAACTAAATGAAAAACGACAGGTATCGTCAAAATGAATTTGTCGAAAATGAATGTTAATTAATAAACTAATGCGAATGTCATTTTGCAAGTAACTTTTAAATTTGGTTTAGGTTTCTAAAGAACGAGGGGAACAGTTAGCCATAGAATATGGAATCAAATTTATGGAGACCAGTGCAAAGGCATCTATTAATGTAGACGAAGCTTTCTTTATGCTTGCTCGAGATATTAAATCGAAAACAGAGAAAAAACTTGTGAGTTTTTTATTTAGTTTATAATTAAAATTTTTGTTAGATAGTTTTAAGAAGTTATTTAAAAAATCTACTGCGATTCTAATGTAATACTTTCTTTTTTCATTGTTTCCTGGAATCTGCTCGAGCAGAAGGTAAACAGATTTTGTGTTGAGCATGTTTTGGAGTTCACTTCATTTTATTGAAATTGTGTTTACTATATTTTCATATTAGCATGGTTCAGAGTTGTGTTACTGTTAATTGATTACGTTTTCAAACATTTTTGTTGGCTTTAAAAACATTATATTTCTTATCAAACTTCAATCACATTTTGTGGTAGGCTTAACTTCCCGATTAGAACTTACTCGAGTTCCCTTAAGCTAGGGGTGTCAAACTGGCGGTCCTGGGCTGCATGCAGCCTCCGAGGTAATTTATTGTGTCCCACAAAGTACTGAAATAATATAAAAATAGTAAAAGTTTTAATGAAGAAAATAGCGCTTAGGGAAGATCGAGGCAATGTACCCACAATTCCCAGTTTTCGTTAACTACTGAAGACGAATGAGTATACACGTGGCCCAAAGTCTTTCCTGAGGGCCTGTGGGCTTGTATAAACGCGCTGACTTAGTTCCAGGGACGTTTGGAAGCTATATGTTTGCTATTCTGAGTGGAATTCCTGAGTGATTCGGTTTTAAAAGACGAAGTAGGAATTCTCAGGACATATGCTTATTTAGGTGAGAAATATCCATAAATGTTTGCTGTACGAACTTTGTGTTATTTTTGGAGTACGTGTTTGTGAAAGCACCTATTTCCGTATATAAAATTAAATACTGCATTCAGTTCAAGATTGACTGATTACCATATGTCTGCCTTAATGAAGATTGTCTGTTCTCAGTCTCTGATTCCAGATATTGGAAATTAGGAAAAATTTGTAAATATGTTGTGGCCCACGTGAATCTTTCCTGATGCACCAAGTGGCCCGTGGTTTAATTGAGTTTGACTCCCCTGCCTTAACCTATTAGTGCTCAGAATTATAAATATCCTATATCTTGTTTTGGTTTGACTTTTCCTATTAAATGCTTGCAGTTTCCACTAAAAAAACAAAGTGTTTTTTCGTGAGGAAGTGTCTTGAACTGTAGTACTTCAGGGTACATGGATGCCTATTATTTAAAGTATGATATGGAAGTTTTAAGACAAAAGTTTACTTCTTAAACTCATATATTTAAGAATTAACAAGTTTTTAATTGAATATTATTGCTAAAAATAAATAAATGAAAACAAATTGCAAAAATGGTGCCTACAAATGTAAAGTTTCTAATCATTCTTTGTGTAAGACGTCTTTGCATTTATTGTAAAATGAACAGTAATGTGTTGACATGATTTACAACGCTTACATTGTGAATTATCTTTAACAAGAATAAGATTTTTCATGCCTCCTCTTTCATCTTAAGTGTGTGGATAAAGTATAATGAAGCACTGGATCAGAGTGATCTATTTGAACTACAGGACCTGAAACTACTCTTGAACTTCATGGCTCGGGCTGGTTAAATATGTAATATAACTAAACTCTGTTTAGACGTCCATTTTCTAAAAGCCTGTTTTGAAACTACTCCAAGTTCCGCCGACTCAGATCTTTTCGTTACCATGGCAAGCTCCAGAAGTCTCATAAGTAAGCT
The DNA here is from genome assembly GCF_049639745.1 of Rhodnius prolixus. NCBI lineage: Eukaryota > Metazoa > Arthropoda > Insecta > Hemiptera > Reduviidae > Rhodnius > Rhodnius prolixus. The sequence goes on along the minus strand of NW_027411636.1, from coordinate 143,243 downwards.
CCTACTTGGTAGATTTGTGTCATCTCCACAGACATTTATCTGTACCATTTGCAAAATTTAGCTTCTGATCTCATCTCATAGTTTGAAACTTATTTGTTTTCGTCAATTTCTAATGACTCGTTTAACTTTTGAGAGGTTGGTCGATTTTTGTTAAGACAATCATCATGACTTCAGAGTCATCGTACAAATGAAAAGAGTGCTTTAAAATCCTCAAACTTTCTCATTTTCGTAGCTCTGACTCAAGTGACTCTTGAGCTAGAGGCATTACCTATTGGTAATAGTAATAGTAGTTTTACTAGTAACTCTCAGTAGATAGGCCATAAATAAGTGGATTTGCAGCCGTTGAAATGGCTTATCTTTCTAACTTCTCAAATACAATCTCCTCCATATATGCCGACGATGCAGCTATCTTTTCCACTTTGTAGCCAACCGCAATCTTTAAAGTCACATCCAACTTCTTAAACGCTGGTTTGCCAATGGAGGATCAAGATAAACTAACAGAAATTCAAATGCATAGTACTTAATCTAAACTGAAAAAGTTTCTCTTATCTTTATCTAGACAAAATTTTTGGTTTCCATTTGGGATTAAGTAAAATACCTTCGGTCTTTACCTAGTCAAAACGATTACGTGGAACTTAACTAATACCAGATAAAAAATACTATAAGACTGCTTGCCAAATGAAGACTGCTCTCAATTGACTATCAAATAAAAATATATACCTGTTGCCTTACTTATTCCCTTATGGATATATGGACTCCCAACTTTACGGGGCAGCCAAACGATCGAACTTCAACCGAATAACAATTCCCAAATCCAGAATCTTAAGAATCATGTGAATTCTCCATTTCCTCTTCAACTTCAACTTCCACACAAATCTAAATATGCCCTTTGTCCATGACTTTTTATTTCTTTAACATTTATATTTGTTGCACTATTGTATGTAACTTCAAAATAAATAAATTCAAACCAAAAATCGAGTGGTTTATTTACGATTTTTTGAAATGGACAACGAAGCATGATTTATAATTTATTTTCAGTGCATGGTTTATGTGATTTGGTTCAATTGTTCATTTTGAGCCCCCCCCCCCCACCGAATTTGTGATTATATTTGGATCTCTGTTGAAAACAGTGGCTTGGCTGTTTTCTACGACATACTGACGATAATGTTCTAGATATGATTGTTATTTTGTTCAGTCATATTGTTATCCGCTTAGGAGAGAAATATTGTTTTTATGGTAGTGTATGAGTATCTGGGTTTATGGGTAACTCGGTCTGCTCTTGTCATCTTTCTTCCCAACATCTGCTTGATGAAATACTAAATCTGTATTACTTTATTTACTTATAGAGTAAATATCTCTTAAAATTATGAGGCCAAAAGAGTGTTTGTGCACACTTTAATTTACATTATCACACCCTTGATATAGCGAAAATAGATTGTTTATAGCATTCCCCATCTTTAATCCTAAGTGGATTCTCCATTCTTATTCCGGCATAGAAATTCAAAGAGTTCTTCAAATTTGTCCCATAGATAAACTTAGAATTATTTTTAGTTTAAAATAATAAAAAAAACTCCAAGTATGCCCCGTAGCTAAAGAAAGCACACTTTTTACTTAATTGAATGAAAGGAGATCTTTTCTTGTTATTAGTCTCTCACTTGTCCAATATGTGGAAAGCTGGGTTCAACTTCTTTAGTGACGAAGAAGTTAAGTGAATCCTTAATGATGACAATGTTACGGTCAAATATATGTTTCTCACTTTTTTTTCCGTTTTTCAGAAAGAATCTCTTTGCAGCAGTTGGGTTTAAGTGCACTGCCTATCTGTTCTCCTGGTAGTACCTCGAGAATGAAATGCATAGAGCGCTTTTAAAAAGCACTCTTTGTGGCAGCGGGATGGTTACACCCCTTCTCCCGCTCTTTTATTAGTCATTAAATATTTAATTCATTTTATTCGATTTTCGATTTTTAATAATATATTTTTTATTATTATTATTAGGAGGCAAGCAATCCACCAAAAGGAGGACATCAGTTAAAGGGAGAACCCAGCCGGAAACCGAACAATTGGCTATCGAAATGTTCAATTCTTTGACCATGGCAGCAGTTGTCTACAATAATAAATTTGTATCCGGTGCGATTGGAGTGTAGTGGACAATCAGTATGGTAATTCGGCCTGCCACTTCCTCTCACATTTTGAAGGACCAATAAAATTGCACAATCTCCTCCCCTTCTAGCCTGACTCAGTCTGGCAATGTGTATGGCGCAATCCAGATATTTACCCATTCTACATTATCCATGTTTAAAAAATAATAATATTAATCACAGTTTTATAAATGTTTATAAGTTTTTTATATATGTATAAAAAAATTAAATGTGGACAGATTTTTTTTTATAAATAATAAATTTATGTAGTGTGTACTCACTCAATCGTGGTAATAGAGGCGCGATTCCACGCCGCGGTAGATTAGTTGTTGCAGGATTTGGAACTTAGTGCTCTTATTCGATCTTAAGTTCCTGCCCGTTTTCTTTACTTTCTAGAGTCAGCAAGATGCTACTTAATATTGAAGGCTTGGCCCACGGAAATTTGAAGTCTTTCTAGTACTAAGTTACAAATAGAGCCTTTACTGCTAATCACAATAGTTCCATCTAAAATTAAACCATAGCTACACTTATGAATTTTCTGATGTTTTTTTCGATAACTTTGCACAATTCAGTAGTTGCCACTTATTCCTGCGTTTTGCCATCGATCCTGGCAATCTTCTTTACGAAGTGCTCGACTTTTCATCAGTAGAGTTATGTTCGCTGCCTAAAACTGTGATCGCTGTCATAAAACAAGTTTGCAGGCCATCTTGACTGTGCAAAAGTAAAACAAGAATGATTTTTTTTTTTAAATGGAATAATTTTTCTAGCGATTTCAATCGTCTTTTAGTTCAGGGTGACCATATTCCTGGTACGGTTTCGAGGATTACTCCTCACAGGCTAATCGCAATTTTTTTTTTTACTTTCCAATTGCCGATTACCAGGAGAATTCGAAAAAGGCAGAGAACAGGTGGTGTGGAGAAGGGGGGCCTGTTTGGGGGCATAAGGAGTAGGCACATTTGTTCTATCTTTCACCTCTGTACATGTCACCTAATGAGACGCGAAGGAGTCGCAAATGTTAACAAGCCAACAGAGTAATTTTATTTATTAATTTAAAAAAGAGCGTACTTGAAAGACTTTCATAACCTGTTATTCAGAGATACAACTTAGTCATCCGGATTCATAACACTTTTTAAGTACCACTTATGGGTCTTTCTCTCAAATCGATCTTGCCCTACTTGAGCTTGAGTGTAAAGCCCTATTACTGTTTACACTTTTAGGTTTTTATTGCAAATGTTTGCAAAAAAAAAAAAAAAGCATTTGTACTCAGTTCGTGAGTATCTGATCTTGGTCTCCATTCCCTGAAAGTTAAACTTGTAGGTTACGGTTGCTTACCGTGTCATTCAAAGCTTTGAACTCCTTAAGCACCTCCATATTTATCAATCAGTAAGGGACCGCTTTTGGCTTGCCATAATGGTGGCGACTTTACCTTAGCAACTTTGCTTACTTATCTCAGTGCAGCGTTCTATCTCTTTTCCCTACATAATTTTTTCGCGTCTTTGTTCCATATAAATGCCTCAAAAATCCACGTAACACTTTTTTCTTTGTCTGAAATTTTGTTGCTGTCTAAAAAAAACAAGTGAGAGCGCGATAAATATTTCTAAGCATACTTAGGTAGTAATTTTGCAAATAAACCCCCCAAAAAAGTATGTGTAGGCTCGCTTTGAAGTCAGAAGTATCTTAAACAGCATGGGAATGCGAAATTTTAGCGTTTAGTGATTGAAACAAAACAGAAGACGGGACTCATACGATTGTTTAAAGAATTTTACTTTAGACATAGCGAATTCTTCGTTCACTACTTTTGAAACAGTCTATAGAATGAGATTATATATCTGTTTTACAGTGTCAGCATTTACATTTTTGTTAACATTCTGAAAAGGAGATCGTATACGTCAGCTTTTTAATTTGTCCGTGGCGTCAGTCAAAAGAAATTTTGAAAGAAACTCAGCACGGACTAAAAAATGAAACTTTCTCCATACTAAAAGTACTTTTCATCTATTTTATTACTTTTAGTGTAACTTTATTCTTAACAAAACTTGTTCGATTTCATTATCATAAACTAATTACTAAAAAAACCGCTCCCGGTATATTAAGATGTTGGGCTCAGATGTAAGAATAGTTCCTGCAGGGTATGCGGTGCTGGTAACGCACGTCATAACATACAAAGTAAATAAAGTAACTATTATTTATATTCCGTCTTAATACTTGGCGGAGAGCCGCCGTGTCGATATTAAGTAGTTAGTGTTACTCAGTTTTTGCGTTCTATTTTATTAAATAAGAAGGATAAAAATTTAAAAAACATGTGCCTAACAGAGATTCAACAAAATTTTAGGCTGTAAAAATTATGCTGTCCTGTTGTTTTTTTCCTTTTAAATTATTTTTTTTATCTGGTAGTATTAGTACTATTCTCTCCTAAGAGAACTTTTAAACGAATTAAATAAAAAAATAATCGGAGTTAAACATGACATATACAACATACTGCTGGTGGAATTTAGTAGTGTGCTACTAAGGTGGGGAAAAAAAAATCTGGTTGACGTCAGGTCAATCAGAATGATTTCTCAAGATATAACTATATTTTGCTTGTTATCGCTTAAAATGCAAAGTCTCAAAACGCTGATAGAAAAACTTCGTAATTTTACCCTTCACAAGAAATTAGGAGATTTTGAGGAAGCATATTTGTTATAATTAGAAAAATAATATATTGTTTTATTCCATTTTTGTCAAATATATATTATGTATTATTTTTTGTTGTTAAATTTTTATTTACAGTGTGACCAACATTATTTGAAAAAACAAAAATATAGATAAATATAACATATATATTCATCACATATAAGACTATCGATAAAATTTTAATTATAGTCAAATATTTGTTAGTTTATAATTTGTATTGTACAGCTTTACTTCATTACAGTTTTAGCGGTAAGAATGAAACTCGCCCCGCCTCAATAATCTTCACTAAATATGTCAACTGCTTCATCTTAATGAAGTCATGTATGTATGTATTTTATACTGCTTATTAGTAATGTGGTATTAAATTGTTCTGTAAACATAGTTTGTAACACATTTGTATTATTTTCATTATTATATACCGTCTGTTTATAAACATATATTTTTAACATTTACATTCCATCAACTAGTGTTTGGTTGGTGACCGTCAGCAAAGGTTGATATTGGCTGGCAGGCTAGTTTATTTTTGTCCAGTGGACTATTCTGGTCGGCGACTAAGCACTCTTCCCATCAGTGCCAAGTGAGATCACAAGAAAAAATTTCCCTAAGTTCTCTAGAGAAGTTCCAGGAAGAAAGGGTACCAGCAGATTCAGGTTAGTCTAATCTTATGCATCCAATCCCTCCAATTCTTTCAAGGAGAATATATTCTGCTTTAAGATCTGGTATGTATGTATGTATTATTATTATTATTATTATTATTATTATTATTATTATTATTTTTATTATTTAATTTCCGTACAAAAACTTGTTTCAATGTCACTATTCAAACATGACCAATAAAATGTTCATCCATCAAATTCTATCAATAGATTGAGATAAAATTGTTTGAAATATAACTATTTACTGAGTTATGAAGTAAACAAACTTACCAAAATAAACTGAAAAAAGTTGCCCTATATTCTTTATTTTAGGGGATCCTCTGAAATACGAGGTGTGGCTATTAAATAACGAGACTATTGCTATAAAACATTTTATTTTAAATTTATACATATTTAGTTATTATCACCTTCAATATACACCTCTCCCCTATCCTTACAACGCTCCATGCAAATTTACTATTGTTCGAAACAGTGCTGCTTTTTCTTCGAGCTCCTGCATGACGCGTGCCGCTTTTTCTTTCACAGCTTCAACGGACTGAAATCGTGTTCCTTTTAATGCAGATTTGACTTTGGGGAACAGATAAAAGTCACAAGGGGGCCAGGTCAGGCGAATAAGGCGGATGGCCTAAAACTGGGATGTTGTACTTGGCTAGAAACGTCTTGACATACAATTCAGTGTGAGCCGGCGCGTTGTCTTGATGGAGAACCCGTGACTTGTTCTTCCACAAATCGGGTTGTTTTTTCTCTACTCTTTCACGAAGTTAAGCAAGCACCTCAAGCCCATCAAGCAAGAACAAGTAATGTTGATTAATAATAATCGATATTTTCATCCGCTTTGGACGTGGAAGGGCGACCCGGGCGGTCATCATCTCCGACGTCTTCTCGGCCATCTTAGAAACGCTTGAACCACTCATAAACTTGCGCACGTGATAAACATTCATCGCCATAAACTTCTTTTAATAAAAGATAAGTTTCAGTAGCGGTTTTACCAAGTTTCATGTGAAATTTCACGACAATTTGTTGCTCTACTACATGTGAGTATTATGTTTTCGGCAAAACGAAACTAACACCTCTTACACAAACGACGGTAGCAGCATCAGTCTCGTTATTTAATAGCCGCACCTCGTACTTAAAAACTAAAATCTTAAACGTAAACCCTATTCTATACACAACATTCCATAAACAAAAAAATAAATTGTCTTAAACTAATAAGACACTTCTTACCAACCATCTACTTCCATTATCGTTAATGCCTCCGATGCAAAAATGCTCAAGGGTAAAAACAGAAAAAAATATGTTCGGGTGTTTTGCGTTCACCACAGTGGCAGCTATAATCCTCCAAAAGATCCCTATGGTGCAATTCCTCATTTAACAAGCCATATCCAGTTACTAACAGCACTACAGTTTAGGAACACTTTTATGGATCCACCCTCTACCGCTAAGAGCACCAGATGTAAATCGAAAATAGACCTGTTTTTACTAGATTAGCCTGAATCTCAGGATTCAAAATCACCAATTACTTCATCTGGTGCAACATATGTACATTCACTAGGGAGATTTTTATTTAAAATTGTAAATATCTATGATTTTTAAAAGTTTAAAGAGCAATAAAGAGTAACAAATGTGAACTTTTAAAATGCATAACTATAAAAAAAAATAATAATAATAATAAATCAAAATACAAAAACAAGATTGAAAGAACAAATTAATTATTTTAATTTACTTGGATAATGTATAAACGTAGCTAGGCGATCAAATCTGTAAAGTACGAACTTCAAGAAAATCGTACAACTCGATTATAGATGTTAATCACTGGATCATAACTGTTATCCACCCTCTGCCGCCTTGCTTTGTTTTAATAACATTGAAAATTAAAAACGCAGTTTTGCGCCAATAACTTGATGCAAAAAAATACAATAAATTGAGCAGCTGCTCTCCTAATATTTAGGTATTTACTTTCGTAAGTTAACTATCAAAAACAACAATTTGAAGACATTTATTTTACTATATTTTATATGCACTATCTCCAAATATAACTAATTAAGTTAGTCTATTTTAACTTAACAATTAAATATCAAGTATAATATATCGGCGTCATGATATCTCTGAGCTTAGCAAACCCTCCGAAATTGTTTGAAAAATGAAAATTTTCAAATATTACGCTTCAAGAAATGAAAATATATCATAGATTATAAGCATTATTTTTGAAAATTTTAGCTGTAAGACAAGATTAAATTTGTAATTCTTTGTCATTTGTTATCTGTATCCTAAACATAATTCTGTGGCCTAAAAAAATGTATTAAGATTAAAATCCACGGGTGTACCTTTGCTGCCAAGAATTTGTTTTGGCACTTTAAGAAGGAGTACCTCTCCAGACCTGACAGTTAGATGGGCTAGGAGGAAGAAGGTTGGAGGAACGAGTTTTTAGGGCCGAACTCTCAATCATGGGCGCCCATTATGCTGAGATACACAGTAAGTGTTGAGTGGTTTCTTATTCTGTCAAAACTACAAATGCGATCCGTTATAAGCCCATGCAATGAATGTATTTATTCAATCTGCCAGGGCCACGATCGCTTTCTTAATCATCTTTTTGCTCTCCATTCTAAAATAAATAATGTTGAACGCTCCTTAATTTCAATATTAAATCGTTTGAATTAATGAAATATTTAACAGTAATTTCAAATTATAATCTCGGTTTCACATATTTTTGTTATGTAAATAATATTTTTTTAGGATTTTTTTTATTTGAAATGTATAATATATATTGAATTTAATAATTATCTGCTTTCAAATTGTTTTAATAAATGTAACTTAAAACGGTTGCTATTTATTCAACAGAAAAAAAAATTGTAGTGTGATAATGAAAAAACACACTCTAAGCGTTCAGGATGCCTCCAGAATTAATGAGCCAGAGTTTGTACTAGTTCTTCACCCTGCTTATAGCACAAAATTTGCTTCTTCAACTTCTTTTTATACTTTCACCATTCGTGGTTTTTCTTTGCAAGATAAAAATTTTACTAAATGAGAAGATAGCAGGTTTTTATTGAATTCTTTACCACAAAGAACCTTCCTGGTATCAGAGAAGAATTGAATTACATGCTCTATGTGGATTATACTTCTAAGAATAAATTGTTGAGTCTTATTATTTAATAATCATAAGCCATACAATGCTTAACCTACATAGTAATTTAACCTAGGTTAAAAGTTAATTTAACCCAGCACTTCTAATCTAATAGTTACTTAACAAAAAGAGCTGGGCTATTGTACATTAAAAAAAAAAAAATGCACGAACTATCTTGATAGACCCTTGAGAACTGATTGAGTGAGAACGCTTTTTCCTTATAACATTCTTTCGAACTAACCTAACCTAGCCAAACTGAACGAAACGCTTCCTTTCATAATCCAATAATTTCACCTCTATACTTACATACAGTATATGTAGCTCCACTCAGTACGTGATCAACATGTACACATATATGTTTTCTAGAGAACTATTCATCTTTGTAGGATAGATTATCACTCCATCAAGAGTAAATATTTTTTTGAGATCCATTCAATAATGCCAATGGCCAACAATTTTTAAATTAGAAATTAGAATAATTTTGTTTTAACTCTTTCCTGCAGTGACTAGGTTTTTAACCCAGGATTAAGTGACCAGTCCTGCAGCAAATATATACATAAAGTGATTTGTTAGATTATCCACTTACAACTATAAGAAATAGCATGTGTAATAATAGTGTAAGTTAATCATATGATGACCAACTTTCTGACCGATTGGTCAGATTTGGATACTTTCCCAACTTTACTTTATATACCAATTGGTCGGATATTAATTGTCGTTAATATGTTATTAAAGCATAACTAAAATATAAAAAAAGAAGTACATAATGTATGGTTGATATTAATATTTGATTTTTACAACAATTCAGTAAATATAAACTAGTAATCTAACGTTAACATGTATTTAATTGGGTAGATTTTTTTTTATTTATCCGATCATATGAGTCTTTGAGTGGTTTGTAAATAACAATTTGTCTTTCCACACTAGTAACGAAAGGATATGTGCTGAAAAATGGAGGGGTGGTGGCTAGCGGAGAGGTGGTAACTACTTAAACACTCACTAATTCATTCTAAACATGGACCGAATTTATTTGTTCATAAAATAGTAAAAAAAAAAAAGTAGTATGATATTCTTTAAAATTTTAGTAATTTCTGTAATCGAGGTGACCGTCTTATCCAACCAAATTTATGATTTCGGACATCTAACATGGAAGTTGATCAACCTTAATCAAAGTAAGAATTTTTGTACTATTTTTAGCTTCTTTCGTCACAACAATGGAAGTAAATATGAATTTTACCTTTGACAGAATTGTTACTAATATCATGCAGGTACTTAAATTAAAATAATTTCAGAAGGAAAAAAAGAAAAAATTACAATAACAGAAAATAATGTTATATAACGGCCTCTTTGTATATTTCCAATTACAAAACAGAGATTACGATAATGAGATAGATAGCTTGTTATTAATAGTTACAAGTTAAGAGCAGTCTCTAACTGTTACTCATAAATGCATCTTACAATTCCTATAGGAAATACTTGAGTAATTTTTTGAACTAGTTTCCAAGTGGTCGCCCATTCTCTGTAGGACTTCAGTTTATTTATTCTTAGCGAAATGTGAGTACTCATTTAAGTTAGTAGCAATGGTGGGTTTCGTGTTTTAGAGGCCTCAAGAAGAATTAGCGAATAAAGATTTCTCAGAAAAGTTAACAAGCTTTCACCAAAAATGATTAAAATTTCTGTTGTTGATTAGAATAAATTCAAGTTCGTTTTGCATTAAGAACTAATTAATTTTGCCTTTTCTTATCATGATTAATTAAAAAGCATTAACTAGTTTGGTACTGCTATTCCTAGCTTTCTTCTAACTTCATTTGCTTTGGCTGTCGTGTTGGCGGCACAAAAAAAAAAAAAACCGGGAAAAGTTCTTTTAGCTGAGTTTCTAATTGAGATGTCTGCTGCCAAAGCCGTTGTGGAGGTGGGCAGGCGGTCGTTTGGTGAGTTCTTGGACAATCCGCAGTAAAATCAGCGCGGTTTCGGGATGAACTTTAGCATCTCTGGACCCTGCGACCATCAAGACAAAAAGCAATCCTGCCGGTAATTGGCCGCAGATCTTTCCTGGACCAGGCTCAGTATCGTACCAAAAGTGTATTTAGTAATAAACTTTATCTCCCTATCTGTCCATTAAAGGGTTCTTTTTGAAAACTTCCTGCAGAATCCTATAATTTTCAGTTTTATGTGTTCAAATTTTTAGGATTAGGATTAGGAGCGCTAGCTCATACCCGCCTTAGAGTTTAGGATTAAAACTCTAAAAAAGTTTATTTTATGAGAAAGCATAACTACCTCATCTGTTCTTTTTTGAGCAAACTCAACAAAGGCTTTAGAAATTAAGGCCACAAACTGCATGATCGTTTCTATTTATTCTAAGAGAACCTGCTGAGTGGTAACTCTGAACTGATTTTCTCTAACTTGGATGGAGAAGATGGTAGGTTGGGTAATTCAAGTGAAAAGAGCGTTATTATTTTTAAATGAATACTTCTCAAGTCTCTAGAAACTAGTCTCTATGTTAAGGTTCCTATATGTCAGAGAACAGAAATATATTCTATTTATTTATTGGCGTATACGATTCTTAAGCAGGCAGAAAAACTATTTTTTTTGCTAGGTAGTCATACTTTAAATTATTTAAAATATAATTATTATATTTAAAACGTACAGAGTCGTGATAAGAGAAATGATAAATTGAATAAGACTTTTTTGTAGCCGTTAAGTAATGAAACTGGTTTTACAAAAGTCCTGGCTTATAATTTAAACTTCTTTTTCCTTTCTTTCCTTTAAAATCCTTTTTCTTTCTCTGAATGTTTAAGTAGAGATGTATAAATCCTCAAATTAGGAGCATTTATTCTTTTTATTTTACTGATCTATCTAAACTGTAATAAATGGCTTGTAGAATTTAGTAATCTGTCTCAATTATAATTACAAAATAACAATATGAATTTGTCCGTACCAAGACATAAACAAGAGAACTGTACCAAGATTCAGACTATCCGCCACTTTTAGAATACTCTCAAGAATCCTCAGATTTAACTATTCCAGAGTTCACCAATTCAGAAATAGAATTAATATTCAAAAGTCTGAAAAAAATAAGACCCCCGGCAGTGATGCTATCACAAATGAAATGTTAAAAATGTCTTATTTGCCGGTGAGAGAATTATGGAACAAAATGTTCAACCTTATATTGAATATTCCCAATCAATGGAAGCTTTCAGATAATGTGTTGCTCTATAAAAAAAAAGAGAATTCAAAATGTAGTTATCGCCCTATTAGTCTCTCATCAACAGTTGTAAAGTTTTCAAGAAACTACTTTACAATAGAATAGCAGAAGATTTAAATAAACATCAATCTCCAGAACAGGCAGGATTTCGACCAGGAATTCCAATTATAGACCACATTCATGAAATAAATCAAATTATAGAATTTCAATTTCCAGTATACATAGCTTTTGTCGACTATAAGAAAGCTTTCGACTCTCTTAAGCATTCAACATGCATGTTCCATGCATTAAAAGGTCAAAATATCTGTAATACATACATATACATCAATAAATCAGTATACAGAGACAGCAAAGCAAGAATAGTGATAGACAGGAACGGACCTTATTTTAGCATTGAAAGGGGAGTTAAACAAGGATACCCACTGTCACCTGTTCTGTTTAACTGTGCACTTGAAGAATTGTTTAGATATTTAAACTGGAAAAGTTATGGCATCACTGTTGAAGGAAGGAAACTCAGTTACCTCAGATTTGTTGATGATTTAATATTATTTGCCAATACATGCGGAGATTTATAAAAAATGTTGATAGAACTAGAGGCAGCTAGCAGAGAGGCAGGACTAATTATTAAGCTTGACAAAACTGTTCTATTTACAAATCCTAACAATAAAACTAAAGATATTTTCTTACAAAATGTTAAATTAAAATAGGTTAAAGAGACAGTTTATTTGGGGCAGCTAATTAGTTCCAATGACAGAAATAGCAAAGAAGTAGAAAGAAGAATTACGCTTGCCTGGAAAAAATACTGGTCATTGAAATACTTAATGAAAAATAGAAATATTAATATTAAACAAAGAAATAAAGTTTTAGAACGATGCATAATGCCCAGCCTTCTGTATGGTGCTGAAACATGGTCTTTTACAAAACTAAATCTAAATAGTCTGCAGACTACTCAAAGAGCTATGGAGAGGAGTATGCTAGGAGTTAGTCGGAAGGATAAAATCAAGAGCATATTTATGAGGGAGCAAACTGGATTGACAGATGTTATAAAAAAGGTAAAGCTGTCAAAGTGGAAATGGGCAGGAAAGCTGATGAGAGTGAGAGATGGTCGTGGATCTCTAACTGGTCCATGAAATTCAGAAAAAGAAAGGTCGGCAGGCATAAAAAGAGATGGGCAGATGATATTGTTCGACATGCTGGACTATCATGGAATAGGAAAGCAAAAGATGAAGAATTGTGGAGTGAAATGAGAGAGGCCTATGCTCAGTAGTGGGCCTAGTTTAAAGAATAAATCAATATTTGGTATTCTTTTTTCTTTTTCTTTTTTTTTTTTGAAGTTATTATTTTATTTGTTTTATTTTAAAATGTATTATTTATATATACATTATTCTGAAACCAAATAAATGGCTTTATTGTTATTCCTTTTATTTTACCGGTCTATCTAAACTGTAACGAATGGCTTGTAGAATTTAGTAATCTGTCTCAATTATTATTACAAAATAACAATATTAATTTATGTCTGAAGGGGGATTAGTAAAGTATGTTTTCTAATCGTCTCCGACCAGCACCATGCTTTTATGATGTCCGTAACACCTACTTGGTAGTTGGACGTAAAAGCTTGCCTGATAAAATAGGCATTACTTTATTTTTTTTACTTTACTTTACTCAAGTAACTATATGAATCTTAACTGTAATATAGAATCAGTGGCAAGGAACTCGAAAGATAAATTTGTTAATACAAATGGAAATATACATATTGTTGAACCTCTTTTCTGATTTGAGTTTGTTAATTCTTAACAGGAGAAGAAACAGGATTTAAAAGGTGAATTTACTTATGTAAGCCAAGTTGGAAATTAGGTGATAGATTATAAAAGTGTATCTGGATCTACTTTACTTAGTTAATACCTTTACAGTGTGCATGCACCTGTACTCATGCCACAAGCCATTAATTACCACCTTTATCGTAAAGAGCAACTGTAATTCTACATCTGTCCACTTCTTCCAAAATTTCAAACTGGACAAAGTTTCCTATAAACATAAAATTATTTTTCATTTAAACTCAATTATATTACTGATTGATTAATAGTAAATTATTATTAATAATGTTAGTAAATAGAATAGTTGTAACTGAAGTTAGATTATACTTAAGGCTAAATGGCCAAGTAGTTAGTCTTATGTTTTTTCAAAAAAAAGTTTATTTATTTTATTTTAAACTGTTATAAGGTTGTCAAAGTTTAATTTTATAACTTATTGTGTGAAAGAGCGGAGTGGGGACGGCCGACTCGGGTAGAAGAGTGGGGGTGCGGGGTACGAGTAAGGCCTGCTGTAGGGCTCGTGCCGTTGTCTGAGAGGGTAATCATTTTATGTGTGTGGCTCCTAACCCCACACTTCCCGAGTAAACTGATTAAGTTTGTGATAGGAAAAGTATTATTTTTACGATTTGGTGCATTTAAAAGAGTTGATTTATGTTTAATTTATTTTATGATTGATGATTGATTTTATAAGTTTGATTTGTGTTTAATTATCTTTTTTTACTTCTTCATTCTATTTGTTATTCTATTATTGTCAATAAATAGAATTGGTTTTCCTGGAAATTAACATTTTGTGGTCACCCGTTTTATTTCTCCTTTCCCGCTCCTCCACAATTGTATATAAAGACTTCTACTTCATACTTAAATGTTTCTCTAAAGTATCTTAATGGTTGCAATGAGGCCTTACCAGAAAAATGTTGCAATTTTGCGTGGAACTACACCTAGGTCTTGTGCTTTCAAATTAGCACTTATGGTTAGTGCAATGGAATATTAATGGTTTATTTTCCTACTTGAACGATTGCAATGCATCTGAAATACTCTTCACATTTACTCCTTTTTATTAGTTAAATATTGCATATCTTTTTCTGTAGAAGTCATTCGTTTAAATTTAATTATACGTGTCAAAAGTTTTAAGTCAGTTTGAAATGAAAAGAAAATAATTTAAAAATTCTCTGAAAGTTTAAAAAACACATTTGCTACTCACTATTCTTTTATTGTCATATTTTACTTGAAAAGGATAATTATGTGTTTATTGAGGTACATATGTATGTGCAAAATGTTCCAAACAAAGAAAAGTTAAATAGATTTAAAAAAACAACAGAAACTCACAGTAGGTTCAAATTTGATATTTTGTGAGCTTTTCTGTCGTTTAGAAGTAAGTGGCATAATGAATAAGCTTTTGCATTCTATAACTTCAACATTATATTCTAATTTTCATTGGGTATATTTTTGCAATTTTTTTTTTTACATTTCGCAATTTTATATGTACATATACATATACGAGCATATTGTTCTATTCTTTAGCTACACGTTTTTATAATTTGTATTTGGTAATGACTTCATTAGGCTTATGCTTGTATTTGTAATTAAATTACAAATCCTTTTGTTAATGACAACTTCTTAGGCAGCGCTAAAATTATGAATATATCTGACGATAGAGAACTGTTCTTTTTTTTATTGTTTGATTTATATTTTTTGTTTTCGTTAAATGTTGCACAGTCCATGATATGGATCTAGACCCAAGATCGTAAGCTTCGCATTATTACAAATAAAAAAATTAAGGTTGAAATTAGCAATAATCTTTCTTACTTTAGGATGTCTTTCCATGTTACTGTAATTTCTAACAATGTTTCATGTAAAAAAAAATTATTTAATTTTTTTAATGAAGGTGCATTAGAATCTGAAGTCTTTGGCGCCCGCAGCTTTTTTCAGTCCGCTACCGTCTCCCAAACAGTACTCTCTCTTCACAAAAACACTATAAATTGCCGGGCAGTGAGCTGTAAGAAGCTCTTAGGAGGAAAATATGTAAGGGCCAGCAGCTGGATTCGAACCCGAGATCTCTACGAAGACATCTAGACGGCTAACTATAGAACTAATCCCCTCCCAAAGGTGATTTGCTATTTTGTTTTTTAAATATTTGTTTATTTGAAGGTATTCTCCTTGATGCGCAAGTTCCTGGAGGTATATATTCGGAAATGGCGAGCTCCTTGAAAAAGTACATGTTCTATGAGTACAATGACGTAGCATACAGATGGATTGCTCTGGATAACTGGACATACTTTTCTCATTTCAAATGTAAGTCATTTTAATTTTAAATTTTAAATTGGACCTAATCCTATTTATACTTTAAGTTGGGAAACAGAAAATTAAGAAGAGGAAGAGGCTAGAACGATAATGGGACTTAGCAGGGCAAAATTCAGAATTTAACTTGTACACAATTTCTAGTGCACTTCCGACTGAGACTGATATTTAAAGTAACACATCTCTTTAGGATATAACATTCAATGATTTTTTAGTACATAATTAGAGACAACACATTCCTGTGCTCGTTTGCTTCTGTGTTTGAGGAAGAGTTGCCAGACGTCTATATGTGGTATTGTCCTCTTTCTTTGGTGGCAATGTCCTTATGTTAAGAAAACTTTTGTAGGTAAGGTCGACCTAGTCCCGTATTTTTTTTAGAAAGAGAGATAAGGGAAATAAGAAGTTGTAGAATTTACTTCCAACCAGCAATCTCTCATTTCAAGACACGTTGACAAATTAACATCAAACTATGTTAATATTATTTCAATGATATCGATATTGGGCTAATGTAAAGAATAGTTACCTGGAGGTGTGGCCTGTTTATTTTTAGGGCATGCGCAGTACAGCACACCTACCATTGAGTTTTTAAACTACTTCCCGCCAATGTACTGTATATAATTTGTTTGAATTTCTTACCTCTTGTTTCGCGCGCATGCGCAGTACACTTACTGCATAGCAACTGCTTCCTTTTTAATGTATTATCAGTTCCCGCCAGTGCCCTGTTTGTGACTTGAGGTGCCTTTTTTTGTAACTTTATGAGCATGAGCGTTTTAAATTTGCAGTTTTTTTTTAAATTAAAGCATGAATGTAGTGTGAGTGAGGATGGAGTAATGAATGTTTTAAAATTTTGTATGGATGTTGGTTTGGATTTTCTGGAGGGAGTCCGCCAAGTATACCCTCCTCAGGAATAGGAGTCCACAGAATAAGGTAAGTTTCTTTTGTGTTGTTCTTTGTAATTATTGTAATGAATCTTGTGACTCAAATTAAAAAATTGAGGGTGATTAGGTAGGTTAGGAGGGGGTGTGGGGGCGAAGCCCCCATTAAGAAATAAATCAGGGGGTGTGGGGGCAAAGCCCCCACATAAAGGGGGGTTTAAATAAAATTATCAATCTTAAATAAATAAATCGAAGTGATTCTGATTCGCTGTTACCATATAACCCGCCAGATTTAAATGTAAATATAAAATAAAGAAATAGTTTTATATTTATATTTGAATATGGCGGGTTATATAATAACAGCGAATCAGAATCACTTCGAATTAGGCCACACCTCCGGGTAACTATTCTTTACATTTACCCGATATTGAAATAGTTTTATTCCTTAATGCTTCCTCTCGAAAGAGAATGGACCAAGATCAAAGTTTACTTCTTTTTCTGCTCTACCAAGTGAAACTTATTTGTATTTACTTATTGTTTTGTTCGTATGATGAGTGACAAGTTGATGGGAATTAAGTTTGGTGACGTGCATTATTGAAGATTTGATAATACCTGAAGAAACCCAGAAGAGCATTAATTGACTTGTGAAGAACATTTTCTCCCTATGAGCGGAATTCAGTACATGTCCTCCTTAGATAATTTTTTTCTCAATGAAAAGAATTTTTATAAACTTGGTTATAACTTAATGGATGATTTGAAAAGGTATGATCTATATAAGCAGCTGGTTCCCAATACCCCATTTGGTAACCGAGGAAACATAAACCTCTTTGATTACAAGAAATATACAAACGAATTTTTTATCTAGTGAGCAGCCTTTGCGAATTTAATTTATAATTTGGACTTGGTCGCCAACCGGTAGGTACGATGGAAAGGAATGGCATATTGGAAAGCGAAAACTATAATATCTACCTACTATAGTTGCCACCCAAACTTTCATAACATTATCGCAAGAGGTACTTGTCGGTAAATCTTAAGAATAGCTCCCCGGAGGTGTGGCCTAATTTGAAGTGATTCTGATTCGCTGTTACTATAGAACCCGCCATATTCAAATATAAATATAAAACTATTTCTTTATTTTATATTTACACTTAAATCTAGCGAGTTATATGGTAACAGCGAATCACTTCGAATTATTTATTTAGGATTGATATTTCTATTTAAACACCCCCTGATTTATTTATTTCTTAATGGGGGGCTTCGCCCCCACACCCCCTGATTTTTTCTTAATGGGGGCTTCGCCCCCCATACCCCTCCTAACCTACCTAATCACCCTCAATTTTTTAATTTGTGTCACAAATTCATTACAATAATTACACAGAACAACACAAAAGAAACTTACCTTATTCTGTGGAGTCCTTTTCCTGAGGAGGGTATACTTGTCGAACTCCCTCCAGAATATCGAACAAAATTTTATAACATTCATTACTCCATCCTCACTCACACTACAATCATGCTTTAATTTAAAAAAAACTGCAAATTTAAAACGCTCATACTCATAAAGCTGCAAATTTAAAATGCTCATACTCATAAAGTTACAAAAAAAAGGCACCTCAAGTCACAAACAGGGCACTATTAATACATTAAACAGGAAGCAGTTACTATGCAGTAAGTGTACTGCGCTTGCCCGCGAAACATAAGAGTTACGAAATTCGCACAATCCGAAACAGTTCATTGGCGGGAAGTAGTTTAAAATCTCACCGGTAGGTGCGCTGTACTTCCCACCCCCTAAAAATAAACAGGCCACACCTCCGGGGAGCTATTCTTTAGATTAGCCTACTTGTCGGCTGGTACTTGACTTCAAAGCTATTAGCCCGAGAATATGCTGGCTTTACAACTTCTCTTCAGCATTAACGTGCCTACAGAAGGGTCGCAAGAGGAAGAGAAAGACACTTTTTATAATTTGCTTGTTAAGGCAATAGATGATGTCCAAAATCAGATATTAAAATAATCTTGGGCATTTTTAATGCCAAAATTGGTAAAGAGAGAGTACATTGCCCTACAATTGGAACACAAAGCTTGCATGACGAAAGTAATGGAAATGGATTAAGGCAAAGTGATGCATTAGCCTGCTTGCTCCTCGAAATGGTAGTGAAAGAATCGGGAATTCAGACCTCAGGAACCATCTTCCATAAATCCGTACAGCTTTTGGCTTATGCAGACGACATTGTAGGAAGAACAGCAGACGCAGTGAAAAATGCTTTCCTGAGCATTGAGGCCAAAAGCAGGAGAATGGGACTGGTGGTTAACGAGCGTAAAGCTAACTTCTTTACCTCCAACCCAAAAGAGCTGCTAAAAATAAGAAACTACAAATTTAAAACCGTCACAGAGTTCGTTTACCTGGGATCCCTCGAGTCAGCGGAAAATGACACCAGACAGGAAACGAAGAATTGGAAGGCCCAGTTTGTCATGGCAGGACGGTGTGCTTAAGATGACGGTATTGTATGGCGGTTGCTAAAAAAAGGGCCGTCTGGCGGAAACTTATTGAGGGGGGCAAGGCCCACATCACTGGGTTGTAGCGCCATGAAAGAAGAAGGAATAAATTATTTATACTGCTCCTGATTTAGTCATTAACTTTTTAAGAATGTTTCAAAAATTGAAATGCTAAAGGTATTAAGCGCTACTAAATAAAGCCCCAGGCAGAGACAAAATTTCTTAGGAATTCTTCCGAAATTGCCTAAGGTATGTAGTAGCCAGATTGTTGGTAATGGTTAATGATGATGATGATTATTATTATTATTGGAATGTACCATTAAAACGCTCCAATTCTGATCAACTTATAACAGATGTGCGATAAAGCCTGTTCTTTATTTTAAAAATACAAAAATTCATGCTTGCATATTGAGAAAAATATTGAATGGAAATGAATTTTAAATGATTTTGAATATTTTTACGACAGATTTTTGTTTTTACAAATCAACATTGAAGCAATTATCTCAAGTCTCAACCAGGGATGTAACACCTTAAGCCCAAGCTGGTAATCATTCCCACTAATGTTTTAGAGTCTTAATAGATGTATCTTAAAAGCTATAATAAAATTAATAATCATGAATTGAAATTATGCATCAATAAAAGAGATCATAACGTACCTCAACTTATAACTCCTCCCTTTGTTTAAGCATGCAGTGTCTAGTTCCCCATATTCATTAGGCTAGGCATACATAGGTTAAGTATTCATTAAAGAACCTTGGCATGTTCAATACCTAAATTAAGTTTATTTGATTATTTGTTTAATTGCAGTAGAGCATTCCGACCTTCGCTATGAACAAATTCATCTGGTGTTACACGGTGTGGACACAGTATCAGAAATCTATATAAATGAAAAGTTAGTAGGCAATACAACGAACATGTTTGTGAGATATAGATTTGATGTAAAAAATGTTGTTAAGGTAATTTAGCATGGCGTAGTGTTAGTTATTTACAGTTCATAGGTTTGCTGAAAAAAAAAAATGTACACAGGTTGGACTGAACAGTCTCTACGTGAATTTCACATCTCCAATTGCCGCAAGTCGCAGGATTGCTTCGATGCTACCCTATAAAGTTCCGGTGGAATGTTGGCCAAATGTCTATCATGGGGAATGTCATATTAACAAAATAAGGAAGATGCAAGCATCATTTGCTTGGGATTGGGGGCCAGCGTTCCCGTCAGTTGGTCTTTGGTCAGTTTGACGTTTTTCCTCTACATCCATAGTTTTTTTTTTAATTATGTCGTATGTTTTCTAGCGAACTTCATTCAGCAAAATAAGTAAAAAGACAACTAATTAATACTTGTTTAGTTTCCTGTTAAATTATAAGTATTACGATTGTGACGAATTAACCAAATAGTTTATTCGGAAATACGTTTATTGAGGAATGGATGAATGTAAACTACACACAGGGTACAACTACATCATAACAGTGCCACTGGTTAAGTGCCGGAATGTTTGGCATTTATATATTCGGGGTGCACTAGTTGAACAGGCAAAAAGATTGAAGGTTGTTTAACTTTTTATTTGCGGCAAAAAAGTCACGTAATGCTTCGATTCTCAACGATATTCGAGAAAGCTGCCGTTTTATAATTAGTTAGAGCTTCACTTTTTTCCCCGTAGCCTTTTTAAATTAATAGCAAATTCAGTTGCAACAATTGAAAGGACATTACATTTTTCAAAAGATGTGGAAGCTTTCTTCCTATTAAAAGATGGTAACTTTTAAGAACTTCAATTTAAACGAATATATAAATTTGAAATAACTTCGTTTTTTTTTTTTGTTTTTTTTTGTTTTTTTTTTGTTAATAGCAACAAATTCCATGTTTTTCAGTTAATGAACTCCAATTAAATTTGCTCTTTTCGCGTTTATTTCAAGAGATGGCTGTATCAAGTATTCCTTTTCATTCTTAAACTTGGTGAAAACATGAAAGTTAAGGGAAAGTATTTTTTTTATTAGATTTTATTTCCCATCACAACAAAAGAAAAAGTAATATTTGTTTTTGCAGGAGTTTAAGATTGACTTCTCATCAACTTCACGCCAAACCTCCCGGTTTTGTATGAACCCCACGAGATACGTTCTGTACCATTTGTGTAATTACTTTCCAGCCAGCACGAGCGCTGCAGGTTCTTCCTCTACTTTTTCCCCAGGAGTTTCCCACATCGGAGCTTTCTTCGGTCATCTTTCATCCTCCATCAATCCTATATTTTCGTAACATTTTACTGTCCTTTCCTCCACTTTCCAAAACATCCTTTTGAACATTTGAAAGCAATGGACTCTCGAACATTTCGTTCCGGAATACGTGAAGTTTGCATAATCTGCAACTACGTCTCAGACCATACTTATCTAATGCTCTTAACTTACCAATTTTTGTATAGGTAGAAAAAAAATTGAGCTCTTACATGCTTTTTATAATTTAGGAAAACCGTGGAACTTGTATTGTCTCAGGGAATTCAAATGAGTTCTGTTGGTATATTTCTTACTTCCGAAGAGGAATATTGGCGCTTGACAGCCAGAGCATGGTTCGACGTGGACAGTGACGTCACAGGTACGCTGGCAGGCCAGCTTTTAATTCCTGGCCAAGGGTACATTAGGAGCGAAACTTCAGTGACAATTAAATCATCGACGCGTGAAGGTCGAGTGGTCCTGATAGTGCCAAAGGTAGAATTCTTACTTACTATTTCCTATCTGCTCTCAACTGCAGAAATTTTTTATTTGAATCATTACTTTAAATATTGATGATGAAAGTGCAATTCACATCTGCTTGTCTGTTCACAAACTAGGTTTGGAAAATATGGAACGTGTAAATGAAAAATGCTTAAACTCAAAATTAGATGCTTTATTCCTCTTGAATTCTTGAAAGAATTAAAAAACATTTACCAAAATAATACGCCATATTTTTAACTGCACCGCCAAAATCGCAGCGTGAAAGTTAAGAAAAAACAGTCTTCTTTGGCTTCTCCTTATAAGGAGTATATATACTTGCCTTCAAGTATATATACTCCTTATAAGGAGTATATATACTTGCCTTCAAGTATATATACTTGAAGGCAAGAAGAATCGTTCTCACTTCCTCGTCAAAAGCGCCAATAGCGCTTCTGCAATACGTAAGCTCTCAACGCTTACACTCCTGTATTCATTAGAATCCGCCACTGAAACATCGGTATTAATATGCTGCAACGTCTGTTTGATAGTAAACATGGATTTTTTTCAGCTAGATGACTTAATTAGTAACATATTTTTTCCTTTATAGCCACTGTTGGGCGATTGCTGCGCGTAAGGCAGGTTTATAAAGGTGGTGGAAAAATCTTTACAATCCGTAAGTTCTTCACCGCAGGTGACGCATACGTCAATGTCCTTACTCCAAAAGTTCATTTGAATTTTTAAGCGTTAATGGGCTGTTTCATAATATGGCCAGCGCTCTTGACTCTTACTATAAAACTAACAAAGACGTATCGCTTCGGACGGTATGTTCCATTGCTGTATAGAGTTAATCGGGAAACATTTAATAAGCCTCAAAGTGTAGTTCTGGGATCCAATCTCACTAGGCAGCTACTTTGGCGACGAATATTATTCGTTCAATCAGGAGACACATCACCTACTTTTCATTACTTTTTATTTTGAGTATGAAAATGGAAAATAAAGATAAAATGCATTTTTTTTCTTTAGTCTAAAGTACAATTGTGGTGGCCCAACGGCTATGGAGAGCAAAAACTTTACAATTTAACAGTAGTATTTAAGACTGAAAGTGAAACTGTGAGTAAAACAATCGAGGTTGGTTTTAGAACTGTAGAAGTAATGGAACAGCCTGTAGATGAAGATCTTTCTAAAGGTTGTTAATTTTCGCCTTTATTATTTTTTACTGTAATTTTATTTTAGCATTATTTTATTATTAATAATAATTGTTTTATAGGGCGAACATTCTACTTTAATGTAAACAATGTGCCCATTTTCGCCAAAGGAAGTAACTGGATTCCCTCAGACATATTTCCAGAACAAAATACTAACGAGGAAAGAGTAACTAGACTATTGACAGATTGCAAAGAAAGCAATTTCAATATGCTTCGAGTTTGGGGAGGTGGCGTTTATGAATCTGATCTATTCTATAGGGTAGGTGTTTTTTTCCTAATATTATGTAATAGCAGAAGCTCCCAAGAATGGAAAAAGTAACGTTTCTCCTAAATCACCTAAATAAAAAAATATCTGGTAAGGTAAGGAAAGGGTAAATGTCCAGTGAATCTCCATCGAGAAGTAACATTAATTTTGCCACCAGATTCAGAGCAGCTCTGAAAAGAGTTATGGAGAAGCCACGATTGTCATTTTTTTTTTTTAATGCATTTTTTTTAAAAAAGATAACATTAATTTTATGTTCTTTAATGATAAATTTATAACTTGTTGGGACAGTTGTGTGACAGGCTAGGAATACTGGTGTGGCAGGATATGATGTTTGCCTGCAACATGTACCCCGCAGATGAAGCATTCTTGCGTTCCGTGAGCACCGAAATTGAGCAGCAAGTGCAGAGATTACAGCATCATCCCAGTGTTGCCATTTGGAGTGGTAACAATGAAAACGAATTAGCACTTAGACAAAATTGGTAGGCTTGTATTCATTACTACCATATGTAGGAACATAACAGGAGCTCTTATTTAGAATTTTGGTTGTACATAATCCTACATCTGATAGCTCTTTTTTGCGCTTTAGCCTTTACTTGAATGTACTGTGACTTAATTCTTTTTTTTTTTATTTAATTAACATAAAAACTATTTTGTAGAAACGTCTCGAATATTTGTAGAACAAGAACTTCTAGCGCCCTTGAAAATATATTGACTTTGAACACATAACTTCTTTGATTTTATCCGAGTAGCGTGAGTGCTAATTCTATCCGTGACCGATTTCGGACTTTCATCCATCACTTGATGTAGACTAATCGATTGTTTAGAGATTTCGATGTTACTTAAGTTCCGTCTCGCACTACAGTTGCTGACTCTGATAATGGTTGAAAATCCGAAAGGGTCAGGATACAAATAATATGCGTGCTACGGATAAAATCATAGATATTATCAAGTAATGCGGAGCTAACCACATTTTCAATATTTTACATAGGTTTTTCTCGTGTGTTGCGAACATGTCCTTCAAATAAGGTACATCTTAGTCTGCACCTTAAGCAAGAACATTAGGAAACTTACTTATGCGGCTGTTTGTGATCCGAAATATTTCAGCTAATGCAACCTTTATTCCAGCATCTGCAAGGTTCTGCAGAAGCAACATTGTCTGCACCAGTGTTTTACCACCGGTGGTCTGTGGACCGGTCCAAGCAAATTTTCTGCGGTCCATGAGAAATAAGATATAGATGCTGCTCTTTGTCTCACTGAAACTAAACTTCAACCACGAATAACTGATTTGCTAACAAAGAAGCAACAGCAGACAGCACACTAAATAATGTCATTTAAATTTGTATTTATATTCAAAAAAATTAACAAAAATATTACTAAATTTTACGTTTTTATTTCAGTCTTGAAAGTTCACCGGTCCATAACATAATTCCTTTATTTTTATCGGTCCGCGAGTGTCATAGGGTTGAAAGCCACTGGTCTGCACATCTGTATCATATACGGCTTTAAAATCTAAAAAAACTAAATCCTTGGTTACGAAACGATTTAACTTACTTGATGGTATTATCATATGCATCATTAATGAGGTCCATTAAATGTATTTTAAGTTAAAATCTATAAAAATCGGATGTATGTCTTTAGAACAGTACTCGGGAAGTTCTTAGGATGTACATGCTTGAGCCTAGCAGTGGAAGTCTGAGAAAGTAGTATGTGCTTTGCTTAAAGATTTTTAATTATTTATTTTCTAATGTAGGTACAACACTGCAAGCCATTTCACTCTATATAAACATGATTACGTGAGTTTATATATCAAAACAATTAAACCTATTGTGGAAAGTCTAGACCCGCAACGGTCTTATTTTCCTTCAAGTCCGTCTAATGGCATTGAAACTAAAGAAGAAGAGTACATTGCTTCAGATCCACAAAGCAATCTTTACGGAGATGGTAAGTAATTTAGTTGGCACTTATGAGAAGATAATAATAATAGGATAATTCTTAATTTTAAGTACAAAACGATTTGGTTTTTCAGTTCATTATTACAATTACTTGGGAAATCTTTGGGATTGGCGGGTGTTTCCAAAACCAAGATTTGCTTCAGAGTATGGTGTACAGTCATTGCCAGCTTATAGTACACTATTAAATGCTATGAACATAAGTGAAGCAGTGTGGGGTTCCGAACTGTTGCGATGGAAACAACATTTTCCAGGAGGTTTTGTTCCTTTAATTTGGCAGATTGGATTTAATTTACCAACAGCCACTGATTTGAAAGATATTATCTATCTGAGTCAGGTAAATTCATCACCAGTATTATGATTACATAGAAAATATTTAATTGTTAACTGTATAAATTATAATAATTGGCACTATCAGAAATTATAAACTTTTTCAAATATACAAAACATCACAATCCGTCAAACATCATTGCAAAAGTCAATCCGTCAAAAGCCGTCAGTCGAGTTTTATTTTGGGTCATAATGCTGAAAAAGTTAAATAATTTTGTTTTAATAAATCCAAAACTGGATAATATTATTATACTAACTATATACTATTATATTATAAGACATTATATGAGTATTTAAGTACAATGTTTAAAACAAAAAATCAATATATATTTATGTATGTACATCTGGGCTACGTAACGCTACATACATCTTTTTTGTTATTTAAGTGTAGATTTTTCTTTTTGTTCCTTGATTTGAACAAATTAATGCGTATTAAATAATAAATAAATACTCGCGATATCTGAAATAATTAGGCTGATTTACGCCTGGTACAAGTTTAAAGTTTGTATTAAAGCCTAGTGGTTCTATACACCCATGCCCTCAAACATTTGACATCAAGAGATTTCCCAAACTTAAATCGAATTAATTTTTTTATACTTTCCAATAAAAGTAATAATGAATATTTATTTAATTATCATTCTAACTTTTAAAATATTCAAAAATACCTATTTCAAAAAAATTTCGAACAGCTGAAAGTCTATTCTGTAGATTGCGTATCTGGATTACAGATTTTCTCAACATTTGGAATAAGCAATACTTTCATTGTAACTTGATATTGTGTTACTGCGGAATATTATCTAAAACTGGAGAGACATTTTAAAAGAACGTTTATGTTGCGACTCCAAAGAACTCCACAAAAAAAATTCTTGGAAAAAGTTTCGATAAAAATAGAAAGTATTATTTGTAAATAGCAATTCCGTACGAGAAATTAAAACTCTTAAGAAAAGTAATAATTGAATATATTTAATTAGCTAAAACTATATTATTTTTCTTGCATTACATTATTTATTAAGTGTATAATATATAAATATTAGTAGTAGCTGAAAAAATAAAATAAACATTTCTATGTTAAAAAATTCATCTCCAGAGTTTTACATATCTCTTAATTAGGTCCCCTTTTGTTAGATTAATACTCCCAGATAAACAGCATTGGGGAAATTGTAATTATATTTTTTAATGATTAAATAATTTTTCTTTTAGATCAATCAAGCAATGTCTATCAAGACTGAAACAGAACATTACAGAAGCATGAAAAGTACAACATTATCTACAGGAGAAGGACTGACAATGGGAGCACTTTATTGGCAACTGAATGATGTCTGGGAAGCTCCTTCTTGGTCATCCATCGGTCAGTAAGCTAGAAACCAGAGCTCAGAAACTAAAGTTAACATATCAACATTAAATAATAATGGTTTATAAAAAAAAAAAAATCAATTTACTAATTCTAACTAAAACGCCTGGGCATGCATTTTTAAGACCATCAGCCAAAGTTGACTTCAATTAACAAAGTATAAATTACTCAGTTTAACTAAATTTATATAAATAAATAGTTTTGCGCTTAAATACTAATGACAATAGAATGCGTATTTGTACTTTGTATTTCAAGTTCATTTCATAATTCAGTGGACTATCTCATCCATAGTCGTTACACAGATTCTGTGTCTGTATTACTAAAGCATTTAAATAGCATAGTAATCATTACACACTTTTTCTATGCTTACGCCATGATTTAATTTCCTTACCTCTTAATTTCATATTTGTTGTTAGTCAAAAATTTAACAGCTTGTATAACAAGTGTTAAATTTAAACTGATCAATTTTATCTAGGAGTTTACTACTAAAAAATTATTTCCACAAGGCTTATAGACTTATGCAGCGTACGCTTTATCAGTGAGATGTTTCTAGTTCGGGAATTAAAAAAATAATAATAATTTAATTTTTCCCTCTTGTACTAGTTGCTTATTTCTTAAGATAATTAAAGAATATAATAACATAACTTATATATATTGACTTCTTGAACTGCATGTTTAGGGAGGCTGAGCTGCCATTGCATTAACTTTATCAGGTAGTCTCTCTGAGAATATAGGTAAAGAGAGGATTGCTCATTAGTTTCAAAGTAAAAACTGTAATGCTACTTAGCACTTATTTATTATTTAATATTTCTGAGTCAGTTTTCTCTCAATGTTTTATTATTTTTAATTTTTCTAAAGGTTGGTGCCCCTAAATCTGAGCCGCATAACTCATGATTTCCCTCAATTCAGAAGGAATTAAGTTTGCATTTAACGCAACATCCAATAAATTATTTGTTTCGTCCATTAAAATGTTTCTAGTGTTTTGAAACACTAAATTTATCTCTAGATATATAAAACATTGAGGAGACATCTCAGCTCCTAGTTATTTATAAAAGTTTACCATCTTTGTGCATTTCCTAATTTACCCCTTTTGAAAATCCAAGTCAATATAATCTACAGATAGTGAACAGAAAGACTGTCTATGAAGTATTTTACTTACTGCCTTCAACTAATAGTCACAGGTTCTTATTCAAGCTCATTTGTACAAACAAACAAGTCTGGTTTAAAAGAATTAAACCCTTATGATTTTTGCAATCATTTTCAGATTATCTTGGGAAGTGGAAGATGTTACACTATCATGCCAAGGATTTCTTTGCTAATGTCATAATCAGTGCAAAGTTGGAAAGTGACGATCAATTAAGTCTAATAGTGGTGTCAGATCTGTTGGTGGCAGTACCGGAGGCTCAGATTTTCATAGATGTTTATAATTGGTCAAGTTTCGATCCTATATCCTGTCATAAAGTAACTGCGAGTTTCGTAAGTTATGCCTGTTGCTTACTATGCTTATGTGCATTAAAATTATAAATGGTTGCTAAAAATTCTAAAAAATCTCATTGAGCTAATTCCTTCCTTTCTCAATATTTTATCATTATTATTATTATCATTACTATATTTTATACTTTCTAATTTAGGGACCAAATCAGTCAAGACAAGTTTTCAAGAAAAATATGTCTTATTTTTTGGATTCATGTCTTGATAGGACACAATGTTTCTTGAAATTCAGACTGATTTTACGAAGTGACTTGGTGAGCACCCTAGTACCTCCAAATTATTTGTTTCCAATACCATTGAAGAATGCGAAATTCCCATGGGCGAATGTAAAGGTATCATATTATAATTTTATTTCATGGTTAATAAAACTTAGTCATTAAGAATTTTCTAATTTTGTATAATTGTTTTTCTCTTATTAAAGTTGTTTTTTTAAGACAAGATGGGTTCTAAAAGAAACATTTAAGTAATAATAATAATAATAATACTATTATGTTTAAGTTTTTGCAAATAGAGTGAGATCAGTACAAAATGTTATATAATATGATGATAGTTTGAAGACAAAAAGAATGTGAAATAAAGATCAAATTTGATTAGAATTAGAACAAAATACAAGGCTTTAATTACAAAATTATAAAAACAAACAAAAGGCATTATGCTATAAACAAAAACAAATAGAACAGAAAATTCTGGAAAATAGAAAGACAATAATTTATATAAATAAACAAAAAGGAATACTTAGGATGAATTACATAAAACAGACCTCGGAAAATAATTCATTTATAAGATACCTTAGGTACATGGCGTGAAGAAAATATTTAGAAACATTTAAGTACCTAATTTAATTACAACGACAAAAAAATCGAAACTTAAAAGTACTTATTACCAAACAATCTAACACTAAAACTAATTGACTTTAACAAACACTTTCTTCTCACTACTGAGGCTATAAACTAAACGCCAGAAGCCATAGTATTTGAAATTTTGAAAAAAGATCTACAATAGAAAAAAAGCAATCGACCATCGGGCATGCAAATACTTTACAACCAATTTGTACGGACGAAAATGTTTGATCTAAACAGAAAATAAACCCCTTAAGCCGTTCCATAATATTAAGGTCCCTCTCCTGAGATAGAAATGCTTCCTTTTATTTTACTAAAATACATACAAGGAATATGTTGTCGCGCCATCTAGAATACACCCGGTAGAGACACATCGAATACAGTAGAGGTACGAAGACGAGATACACCCCAACAATTATTTGACGAATTCCTAAGTATAACTCTCTCAAAAACCTCCCAGCTCTATTGAAGATTACATCTTGAATCTACTAAGTAATTAGTCTCTGAATAGCTTTAATGAATAACCTTAGTAATGGCTACCAGAAATCATGAACAACATCAAGATCAAGTAATTTTAGCAAGTGGAAGGAAAGGCTCCCTTGTATCTAAAAGCTTTCAAATATAAGACTAACTCTTTAAAATAATTACTCTAATGATCTCACCCATATGAAAGACTTAATTATACTATACTTAAGACCCCTCTAATAACTTTAATGATGTTTACTATAAAACCAATTGCTACACATAGGATGTGGAAAAATGTTCTAAATCATCTAAACAGTAATCACCTCTAATATGCAGGACATAAGCGTTATGGACTTAAGACGAACGAAATTAAGACCGATTTCAATCATTGCACATGAAAGAGTGAATAAAAAAATGAAAAAAAAATAGAAGCGAAAGATTAAATGAACATCAAGAAACGGAATCAACAGAATCACCTAACAAATGAATAAAAATCTATCGAAAAGACAAACCTAAACGTTTTTAAACAATCCACATAAGAAAACCGAGACGACTATCTTTCATTACTGATTAATGAGTTCAACAAAGATTTACAGATCATCCAAAATAATAACGTAAATAAGTGCTTTAATTAGGATAGAATGATAGACATTTTCGAACTCAGTGAACAACAAGTATTTCATTATCTCTTCGCTGATTCTTTTTTAAGGCCCGTCAACATCGTAACGTGGTTATTGGCGCCCGGAGCTCTTTTTAGTGCTCCGGAAAGTTTCCTCACGCTACAGACAACACTGTCCATCATCAGGCAGTGAGCTGTAAGAAGCTCCTATGAAAAGTAAATCCAAGGGCAAGGATAGATTCGAACTACTGATCTCCACTCCACCCAGTATTTGCTAACCACTCAGCTAATCCTTTCCCTTAATTATTGATATTGTTCTTTCCCTCCTTCTTTTGAGGTATGGTCTGATGAAAAATTAGCTAACGGAATATAATATCATTTGAGAATGACCTAGATTAGATTTAATTAGATAAAATCTTTCTTGCAGAACCGTAGGCGTCGCGAAAAAAAAAACGAAATATATATATAGAGAGAGAAAGTAGTATATACTGCCTATGTATACCAAATTATATATTTATAGTTCAAAAGATCATTCTACTGATCTTCAAATAAAATCAGATTCTAAAACTAATTTTATTGCAGATAGGAAAATTCACAATACAAAACCAAACTGAAGGCTTCTTAGAGGTTTCTACAGATAGAATTGCACTATTTGTTTGGATTGAATGTATGGGAGCTCGAGGGGAGAGTGCTATTAAATTTTCTGAGAATGGTTTTCACATGGTGGAGACCATAAAAATAATTAAGGTGAAATCCAGGTTTCCATTGCAACATAATTTTGTGTCTCGGCTCAAGATAACTAACTTGAAACCTAGGTATAATTAAAGTAACAACCGATCAGACGATCACTTTCAATAAAGTGTGGAAAATTGAATAATACTGCATGTCATCAGAAATCTTAAAACATTTGTTGTAGAAAATATGTGTTTTTGTTTTTTAGTGTTTTTATATAGAGGCTTTTATAATTTTAAGACGCTCATATTCTCATTTTGATGTGTATAATAAACTATTGATGCAATATTATTCACTTGTAGCAATAAAAATGTTTATTTAGAAAAAAAGTTAAAGGAATGTGTGTAATATAAAATATAAAACAACACAAAAACTTTAGTTGGCATGTTTTGTAATTGCTGGCTTTTGCAAATACCAAAGTACATATTTATGAATTATAAGTAAATATCAGTTTATTCCTTGTGGATTCCTTGAAGCCAAACGAATATGTGACGGGCTAGGTAACTAGCAATAAAGTGTAAAGTAGACTTCTCTCAGAAAAGAGAACAATCATCGTCACTCAGAGGAGTTGTATATGGTTAAATAGTAATTAAGCTAGGCAGTTCTCTCCTCAACTTCATTACCAAACCTACATTGACTTCTGTGAAGACCGACCGAAAAAACTTGTTCATTTCATGCCAAAGACCTACAGTCTATAGATTGTAAAATAATGAATTGCGTTCTATCTTCCGGGATAAGTAAAACCATATTTCATTTAACTGCTATTTCGGAAAATTACGGTTTTGGACTTTTCCACGCTATTCTCTAGGCTCCTCTGTCTACAATATGGCTCTAATTCCCTGAAGTTCTGCCGGGGACGCTTTGGAATCAAAACCATATAGTCTGCGAAAAGAGAGACTCAATTGATTCATTTCCCGTTTTTACAACAAATTCAAGTTCATTCATTTCATTAATATATACCTCAAATAATAGATGACTTTAAACTCAACCTCATATTAGGCCACTATCTATCCAGAATGTCTAGGTGCCCAGATAGCAGAATAGATGTCCCTCAACAAATCCTCAAATCGAGGAGTTTCAAGTTAAGGAGTTCGGCTAATGGACTCAAACGCTGCGGCCAATGAAAAATGAATATACATAATTTGTCAGCTTAATTATTCAATGTAATAATATAAATTATTTTTATTATAACATAAACATACCATCTATCGTTGAATTATTTTTCCACAATTCGACTTGTCAATCGTTAAGAATTCCATATTTTTGTGAATAAATAAAGTTTATTTTTCCAAAAGGTAATGTGTTATATATTTACAGAATAATATACTGATAATATTACTAACAAAAACAAAAAAACCTACAAGAAGTCATTTCTTAAAAAAGGAAAATTCTCCGGCATATTTGTAGGTTGAGGAGTCCCTCATTAAAATAAATTTCATTAAAAATTAAAAGTAGTTTTTTTAGGAACTCAGGGGTTTACCGTTTAACCATCTGCATTACAAAAACTAATTTGAGTAGAGTGTAAATGTGTCCACTTTTTTTGAAAAAAAAAAAAAAAATACACCTCGCCTACTGAAGAGAACAGAACCATAAAAGGTTGAGGTTAAAAGGTTTAAAGCCACACTTTAATCATTATATTAACGCACTATATAATTTATTGACAAGTTAGTTTTAAAGAATATTAATTTTTTATAGCAGAAAAATGGCTATTGCAAATATTTTTTTCGTCAAAAAATAACACTTTCAAGTCTTTTCTTCGGATTTTTTGCCAGGATACAGTTCAAAATCAACATATTGTGGAAAGCTGGTCGAGGTCCTGGTAGAATTTTTCTCGTCTAACTTTTTTGATTTAAACTTCTCTTCAATTTTCAACGCTTGCTCTCTTCTCATTTTTAACATAGCAAGATTCTGCGCTACTTCTTCTTCAGTGGGCGGTGTTTTTCTACGGTGCCGCAACCAAGATTCCCACTCGGCCGGTAATCCTTCATCAAACTTTGTTACATCACCACCTTTTGGAACGTAATACCTCGTAAAACGCCTATGATTTGAAGGTGTTTCAAAATATTGATTTCCATAATTATCTTTACCAACAAAATTTCCTTTAGATTGCCTTGGTTTAAGAGAATTAACAAAATCCTTAAATATACTTACAATTAAACCTCGCCCATCTCGAGACATTGCTTGTTTTCTAGGGATTTCTGCCACTACTTGCTGAAAATAGTTCGAGAATCACCTCTGAAAGAAATTCTATCAAACCTGAATAATACCTTCTACATTGTTACCCTTAACTGCGAATCGATATGAAAGTAATTGTAGTTCGTTATTGGTAATAAAAAATAATTGATTAAAAAATAAAATATCTACTTTTTTTAAAGTATAGTTTTAAGAAATCAAAACAAATATGTTCCAAGAAGTATCAGCTGTTTAATGTCAACCGGTCTTAACGCGTTGTTAAAACTCTTTCAAGCTGCTGTTATCTATTATCTGGCAGCAAATATAGTACTAATTTTGAAACCTTTTTTCAACTTCCTTATTTAATTGAGTCTGGTGAATTGTGAACATGAGAGCCTTAACTAAAACGAATACCGACTAATTAAGTTTCTTGAATAATTATATTTGCTACATGACGAAAGCATAAAAGATTAAAATATGTTTCCTAACATTTGTGCGTTCTGTCTAGACATCAGTTTCTGTTAATTATTTTCAGAATTAATTGCTTGGAAATATTAATCATTTAGCGACTAAACTTTTATTTTTATGCCCATATATGGTCAGATCTGTTTGTAATTAGATGTGTAATCAGAATAGGAGCAGGTTGAGGTGAAAAAGAATTACACATTCAGACAATAATGGTTCCATTTGTCGATAAAAGTGACACGTAGGAGAAAAAGTAAAAATATGTTTTTTGGGGGGGGGGATTGTGAAAAGTTCTCGTCCACCTCGCTCACGTGGTAGAGGGGTTACCAAGCCACACTCCTACCTTCTCTCCGACCGAATACAATTTGACAGAGACTGGAATCAGTGAAGGAGTTGTTGGAATCGATTCCAACCCTGGAACTGATTCAAATCTACCGACTCCAAAGGCGGACTCGTTCTGCCCATCCCTACAACTTACAGCTGCGGCTACTGGCTAAACTATGGACTAACCCCTACTTAACAACTTCCATGACGCTTTTCCCCTCGTGCCTGTACTTATTATAAAATTACAATGCCTCCGCCAAAAAAAAAGTGGAGACTCCTTTAAAGCACCACTTATCCGATGTAGTCCTTGAGTCGAATGATTCGCGGATCTAACTGCTGATACCTTTTCTCACAGGATGACTTAGTTGGCTCTTGTTCTCTACTCTTCTTGAAGCTGTCTGCCTGCCTTACCTCTTGCTACGACCTTCTGTAGTCTTGAACTGCTGCAGCCCAAGTTGTATGAATCCCACTTCAGTGTAACTTAGTATGAGACGGTCCATATATCTTTGCTGACGATCCTCTTTTAAACTTAGTTTCTCTTTAGGATTCTGAAAGGAGTGAGTAACGGCCAAGTAATGCCCGTGCTATCATGTCGTATATTGTATCTGTGTAATTGACACTTTCTTTAATGCACCAAATTATATAGAGATCAGATCGGCATGAAGAGAGATTATGTTTCAAATTATCAGTGTAAAAGTGATCAATGAATTCAACATTCTATGTTCCCTACTCTATTGTACCTATCTTATTGACATTCTCCTTAATTATAGAATTTGATGCATTCTTTAGTTGTGATAAATTCTAATGATTTGTAAACGGTATGACTGTGTTAAAATGACTGCAGAGTTGCCTTTTCTCGCTTTGATTAATAATATAAGATTATTATTTGTAATTTTCTACCTTAGGTTATTAGCTCATGACTATTTGTTTTGCTCTATGTCTTGTACTAATATACTCACACAGGTGTTTAATAAGTAGAAATCTCTCCTCCAAATTGATTAATTACCTCTGATAATGGATGGAAGTGCGAAACAGGTCGGGGATCCAATAAATATGGCGTGGCTGCACTGATAAAATCAAAGATATTCCTAGAAAAATGTTTGAAATTAAGTAATTCGTAGTGATTCCATGTATACAATCATGTACAGTATTCAATACTATTTTGTATATACAAACAATACAATATATACATACAATCAGTATTATTCCTTGTTTAGGTACCCTTGGAGTCATTTTTGAGGAAAACATGAAAAGTTAAAAAATCGCAACTAGAATTCGGATTTCATCGAACCGATTTTGGCCAAAACTTGTTTCAATGGTCCAACTGAATGCCAAATTTGGGCTTTCTACGGCTTTTCTATTAGTTTGGTTTAGGTTTGGTGATAATAAAATTCACCAAGTTATAAAATTAGGTAGCCAAAAGTGACATTAACTTACTTCACTTGTGGCTCATTATCAAAGTAATAACTTTAAAGATAACTTATAATAAAGTAACTTTGTTGTAATTGTAATCTTTGTTAAGATTACTGAAAGTAAAAACGAACTCCATGAATAACAAAATAGTTTTTACAAAATTAAAGTGAATGCACTTAAATTCTAAAATTATATTAATGTTGTTCATATCTGCGCCCTTAATTTATGTATTTGAATTTTACTTATTTTTTCTATGTAGGGACTTATTAAAAATAAGAAATTCAGAAGTTATATTTTAATATGGGGAAAGAAGATGAACTTTTGACTGAGAAGATGGAAAATATTGCGATGACCGGCAAGCACGATCAGATTAGAGCGATGGGGCCTGCAGAGTTGTCAACTTTTAATTACGAATGAGTCCCCTGCACCCTACATTTTGCAAAAAGTTGGAAGTAGTCTGCTCGGCCTCCATACACGAAGTAAACAAAACTCCCGTCCTCTCATTGCTCTAATCTACCCACCCATCCTTTCCTCATACTCATCTACATTCAAATTACATTCAGTGCGATGTGAAATGTAAATTCTGTTTCGCCACTCAAAAAACCTAGTCTGCAAATTATTTCTATTGTTAATTTCCCTAAAATATTCAAATTTCAAACATATTTTCAGGTCTTTTTAATACGAAAAAATATATAGCTGAGAAGTTCTGAGTTTAAATAAACTTGAGACTTAGAGCCTTAAGGAAAGTTTTAAGAGAAAGTAGTGCGAGCACATTACATCATTTTTTATTCAACAAATTTATTACAAATTTGTGATAACAACTCAATTTCAACTACAACATTCCCTCAACTACGTTAAATTTACGCTCAATCACAAAGTACCCCTTCCAATTTATCTGAAGCATATTCCTATCTCTCCTGCAGATAAAGTGCGAAATCTTTGACAATCGCCTCACCTGGAACCCGTC
This sequence comes from Rhodnius prolixus, assembly GCF_049639745.1. Classification (NCBI taxonomy): domain Eukaryota; kingdom Metazoa; phylum Arthropoda; class Insecta; order Hemiptera; family Reduviidae; genus Rhodnius; species Rhodnius prolixus. The sequence continues at coordinate 106,718 of NW_027411636.1, read as the reverse complement.
ACCCTACTAAGCGACATGATCTTAACGTTACCGAATGATCAAAATTCAATCCAACATATGTCCAAATTGACTATGCAAAAAAAAACTATTCTGCCCAACTAGCTCAAATCTGAACATACGGATTGAACTGTACGCTGCACCTAATCGCTCTAATCTTATCTTATTCTATTCCCTCCAATCGAAAATCCTACTTACTACTTAGTTAATGCACCTTTCTACGTTATTCACGCTGATCTCAAAGTCCCTTTTGATTTGATGAAGTTAAATCCCTTACACCAAATTTCGTTCCAAATTGTCCCAATACTTCAGTCAGTATCTGAAACTGCTATCTCAAACTACCTTTCCCTTGAATCTCCTCTGGAGCGTCCGATGACCTCGCTATCATTTGTTCTCATAATAGAAAAGGGCTTCGAATCATTTCATGCTGAGCTAGTCGACTCGTGATTATCGATGTATCGTTTCAATTTATGTAGTATTAGAGTTTTATAGTAATCATATTTACAAGCGCCACGGTAGCCGAGTGGTTAGAGGCGAGACCTGCAAAGCTAATATGTATTGTGGCACTGGGTTCGATTCCAGGTCTAGGCCTTGGATTTTATTTAATGGTTAATAAAAGTAATTTTGCTAATCACCTCAGTCCATGACACCTAATTTGGTAGTTTGACGTAAAGCTCACCTGAAAAAATAGGCATTACTATAATTCTTTAGTAATCATATTTACTAGTTGTAATAAAGAGAGTAAAAAGAAAAGAAAAGTCAAATGTCAAAGAAATATGAAATTGAAATTTTAAATTTCAAGAAAATTTAATTACGTGCAGTAGAAGAGAGCTTTCTTTTCCATCAGTCTTTGTTTTTGTTTTATTATTTTACTGTATTTACTTGACTATACATGCAGTATATTAACAATTACTTTTTAAATTCAATCAATACGAGCAGGGCTATTACTTTTATTTGGAACATTTTCTATGAAAAATTGATTAATCAGGATTTTAATAAGGGTTGATGTTAAGTTGTCCTCTAAAGTGCGGTTTTAGTTATGCCTGTGTAATATTATCATTAAGAAATGACTCACCAAATTTCCGAATTGTAGTCCATAGGAATGCGACTTCATTGAATCAAGCGTCACTTCGATGGACTGTGCAATTTTTACAATATGGATTATTGTATTAAAGAATTAAACATGTTTTAAAAATCGCAGTTCGCAAGCTTGTATATGTTGGGAGCTCGCGAAATTTAATAGGAGAAAGAAAGTAGATTGTATGAGCACATCAGATCTCTTAATGCAGTGAGAGAAGTTTTCATCCGAAATATCCGGCTGCAGTCCTCTGAGAACGTCATAGTGATTTTTTCTGGTTAGTGTTAATGAATGAGGCTAGCATCACTCAAAATATAATGTGTAAATAAATGTAAGGTCACATTATCTCTTTAAAGTTATAGAATATTTATTTTTGGTGGGTTCTAGCGGAGCTGTAACTTCAAGTTTCCTTCAACACCGCCAATTAATATAAGTGAAGAAGTGAGCATTTATAATAACGAAGTAAACTATCTATCTTTTTAAAACAAATTTTAAGTTTCATGAAAATTTTAAAGTTAATGAGCTCCTATGAGAATCTGCCCGGGACAATTATGGCGTTCTTATGAAAAACTCACTTGAGAATTTTTGAAAACCTACTTTTTACATTGATTCATAGAACCTAAAAACAGCGAAAATGAAAAACGCAGGACTGCTACAAAACAACTTCCTTTTTAAGAAACAGGAGAAAGAAAAAATAAAACTGTAATAAATGGTTCTATTAAATCTTTATGTAGTGAAGGGCGAAAATAAGTGCGACTAAAATGAGATTATAACAAAAATGCAATGTTTGACAAGACGGCAGTAATAGAGAAAGCCCAATGTTCTGGATCTGAGTGGTGATCGTGAACCGCAGACTTGGTGACAGATTAGGCCCGTCTATCAACATCCTACTGATACAGAATATTATATGGTAAACCACCCACACTTCCCTTCTACGCTAAATCTGTACTATTTTTAATTGTTACAATTTCCATTTTATTAGCCATAAAGATAGAATTTTATTTTCAAGGTAACGATTTTTGTTTTATCACAAGCATCCAAGCTTAATCAAGTTTTTTTTTGGCATCTGCTTACACAATCCAGTCAGCAACGTGACAAAGCTATAAAACTAATAATTATTGAACTAAGAGTTTCAGGCGACTAATAAATTGCAATAATTATTTATTTTTATCCACCATATAAAAAAACCCTAATTAATACAATGCTTGCACCAATAATATTTCTTTATTGATATTTTTCAAGAAATTATTGATAAAGCATATAAATATATGTATGTATACATATATATATATGTATATAAATAAATTCATAACAATTAATCACTTTAAAATATTTTGTGTATTTCTGTAGTAACGATAATACTAGGGCGCCATCAGATGCTTGCGGCCGTTTATAGAAGTACTCATTGCCATTGGGTGTTGCCTAGTGTGTGGTTTTAAGTAAAGCGTACTAGTGTAATACAATATGTTGCGGGCTTTGTAGACTAATAATGTTATGTAAACTATGAATATATTTGTGTAAAAAGTGTTAAAACTATAAAAATTTTACATTTTATGGAATAGTGGGCGATACAATGGAAAGCATAGTGCGGAGTAATGTGTCTGTTAGTGACGTAAAATGTCGGACAAGTGTGGTAGATAGCGAACCTAGTGGCGATATCAAACAGTTAAGTTCGAGTATAGACAATAAAGATACGGCAGCCGATATAGAACAGGAACATCTGGAGAGAAAAAAGAAGACGAGGAGACGGAAAGCAAAACGAAAGAACCCTTACACAAAACAAATTTTAGAAAATCGAGGTAAGAAAAATATTAGACTAAGAGGGAGTAAATCAATTTACGAGCAACCAGTTGCTCCCTATAATTCTAATCAGTTTTTAATAGAAGATCACAATGATTTACAAGATTTTGAAGTGAAACTAATGGCAGCTGCAATTAGAACGGGAGATCAAAATGGTTCAGAAATGCCCACCAGAACTGCAGGTGGAAGGGTAAGGGATTCTAGTTTTACCAGTGCTGAATCGGATGAAGATTTTTTCTATTCCTCGCCGGAAGATGAGGAAGAATTCCTAACAAAAGAGTTCTCCAATACTTATCAAGATCTCCATGTAGAAAGTTTAACATCAATGACAAAAGCCCAACTTATAGAGCAAGTCCTTCAGCTTGAAGAGAAAGTAGATACATTACAGAAAATACTTGGAAATAAAAGTGACGAAAGGGAAGAAGATGATAGCGATGAGAAGAATAGATCGGATGCAACTGATAAGTCTTCATATTTTCAGACGGAAATATCAAAATTAGTGCTTGCCAACGAAGAACTTAAATATGAAAATGCAAAATTAAGAGAACAGAACAATAGATGTTTACCAGAAAGTTCTGAAGACTCTGAAAGTGACAGTTCAAGTTCATCGGATTCAAGCGATGTGACATCCGATGAAGAAATGAATCCGGAATCTTACAAGCATATGAATGGTGATTTACACCCCCAAAATGATATAAACATGGACCCTACAGATAATACATAATTCACTTGCTCTTTTTCTTTACAGTAATGTATAAATTTTGTTTATAATTATTTATTGTTTAATTTGATTTTGTATGTATGAACTTGTAAAAATACTTCTTAAACCCTTTGTGAAGTTGATATGGATTCTTGCTATCTTTTGTATTTATAGTTTAAAGTTATATTCCAGTTGCAGTCTGAAATGGCTTTTTATTTCTGAATAAAGTAGTCTAAAGGAGTTTAATTTTATAATATAAATTGTACATAATAATAAAACAATAAATACCACAAATATTTAATCTTATAATTAAGTAATTAAACTTATGTAAATATATTCATTGAACTTTTTTCATCTCTTACATCACTTACAAAAGAGCTTAGATTTGCCCTGCTAATAAATGTCTATCTACCGAAACTTTATATATATATATAAATTTAGTAATCACTATTCAAGGTCATAAGATTTCCAAAAAAGAAGTAAGTATATTTTACATATATATTTTGTAGTTTCAATTTTTTTTTAAAAAAAATTACAAAAACGGCAGTTTCCTAAGGCAAAAAACAAAAGATTTCCTATTAATGTGTATTTCTTTAAAAAAATAAACCTTGGTGTTTAAGAAACAAAATGTTTAATATTTTATATATGGATAAATACACATAAGGTAATGTGTATCTACGGTTTAAGTTCAAAATACATCCTTTACTACCATTTAATTCATGCTCGAAAATTGTTGACATTCAGTTAATTAACCTGCCAGTCGACGAAAATAACGGAACAAGAAAAAAAAAATATTTACAAATTTTGACTTGCATCTACAAAGCCAGCCCTTCATTGATCAATACATTTTATAGAACTTTTTTCTTTTTTTTATTTGGTGTACAAGTTTTTAAAATGCTAAAAGATAAATTAACATCATTGTGAAAGTCTTATCCTCAAAACGTCAATATCTGCACCTTACTTGGATTTTTTTTTGTTGCCCAAGTCCTAGAAAGAGATATTAAGACGTTTCGGAAGGAGCGTTTCATCTTAAACTTTATTTTGATGTCAACTGTACCGAAACCTTAGATATTCTCAAACTAAATCAAGTGCAAAAACACAACGCAACAGCTTTTCCGAAAACGTAACTAAGTAGTGTGCACTTAGTTTCAGTTGCTCTTCTACAATTAATATTTAATAATACCTAGCGCACTACAGCATTGAAGGCGAAATATTTCACTTACAATAATTATGTTTCAAGAAGCCATGGAATGATAGTTCCTCTTAGTTTTAACTTTAGAAAGAGGTGCGTTGGGATTGACACCTTTGTAGAATTTTTTTAGCAAAGACATCGCTTGATCAGAGTAGAGTCCACCTGCCACAGGAACCGGCTTGCAATGCACTGCAGCAACATCCAATACTGACCCACAACCACCGAACCTGTCGTTGGGACAACCGTATATTATCTCCCGGACTCCAAGATCATGAAGAGCAGCAGCGCACATAATACACGGTTCAACTGTCACTACAACTGTAACATTTCCAAACTTTTTTAACGGGCACTCTCTCCAGTGATTTTGTAATACTGTATCGATACACATCATTTCTGCATGCCTGGTCGCGTTTTTTGTTACGTTGACTTCATTTCGTCCTTCAGCAATAATGTTGTTATGCTTGATGAACAGACAACCTACAGGAACCTCTCCATCCCTCAAAGCTTGCTCTGCATGCTTCAATGCAACCTTCATCCAACTTTCTTTAGACACCTGAAATTATGATCAATATAACTGAAAAGCGCAGTTGTATCAATAATTTATTTAAAATTCTTAAAATATCACTTTTTTGAGAAAGTATGATTTTAAATGTATTTACTTTAAAACTATTTTAAGTATCGGATACTCAGAAACTAATTAATAAATTAGTAAAAAATGCTTACACTGTTTAAAACAATTCAAATACATGCACACCTGTGCTTTGTTTCCCATGAAAGATATGTTAAAACCCAACGTTAGCAACGAAGTGTGGAACGCATAATTAATGCAATTAATTTATAACAATTTCAAACTCAAAATCGTCACTTTCTATTTTTGAAGATCTTGTACTGTTTTTCAAATATATATAGGATGTACAAAGAGTCGAATTGAGACACCGGATAAGAAATAGACCTATTTACTTAGAGTCTAAGACTAAAAACACATATTTATTTGAAACTAACTTTTGTCACGAAATTATAAAATAAAATCTCAAAATGAAGACGCAAATCTCATAAAATTATAAACTGAGTTTCGGAGATATTCTTTGTCTGAATATCCCTTCTTAAAAATGTTGCGCAACCACAATGTCTTTATTTTCTATTCAAAGATAAGATGTAGCCACTCCAAATTTCTAGAGTTGTTTTGCGAACATTTATAAATGACTAGGTACTAGGTCGAGGATTAAAATCAATCATATAGTATTAAATTAATACTATTAATATTCCATTTTAAAGCAATGCAAAAAAATCAATGGGGGGCAATTTTATTTTTACTACGACAGATTAACAATAGTTAGCATGAAGCAGGTAAAATAATAATTGAAAAGCTAATGAGAACTAACTTTAATCCTACAATATCTGTTTTTACTGTTCAAAAACTGAAAAAAGTTTGTAAAAACATGTAACATTTTTTTCGCACGCGTTAACTAAACTCGATTTAAAGAAAACTGTGGGCCAAAAAATGTTTATTCGCAATATTTTTTGAGGACAAACATCTCTGCCAAGAAAAATACTCATATTTGTCGCTTTAAACATTAATTAAAAAAAAAAAAGAAGTTATTTTCCGAATCCGAATTTTTTTTATTATAGTTGACACATCTATTAAATTATATTTGCTAATGTATAGATTTTGGAAATAGCTGGGTACCGCGAAAGGGTAAAACGTGAAATATGAATGTCAGGCAAGAAATGGAATAACTGAATCAATGAGAAGAGAATGGAGGGAATGGATACCTTAGGAGTTTGCATTCATGAAGAATGCATCCCCCATGAAAAACGGAAGAAGAGAAAGACCACCGTGAAGTGGGAAAGAAGTTGGTTGCCAGAGATGTGAGGAAGCGAGACCGGCAGGAATTTGGGGAAAGGAACCTTAGACAGCAACCCGTGGATGGAAAATCGCCAGCCATATGAAGGCAACTTTCCACAAAATATTAACTAATAACTCTCTCCAAAAATAAAATGTAATTGTAAATGAAAGGAATGAAATCTAGTATCTGCACGTTAATTTAGTTATTACAACGAAATTTTGGATTCAATTACAGTTATCGATCAAAAAAGCCGCTAGTAAATGTTAATCTGTTTTTGGAGTACCTAACTATTACCTTGTTGTAAACTAACATTTGGAAAATTTTTGTCTTATCTCTATTTTGCAAATGTGTTTCAGTTTCTGAAGGTATAAATTGCAGCCCGGTTTTGCCCATAACGATTCTTTATTAACACTTACCAAATCCATTGCAAACCTCTAAACTGCAAAATATTTTGCTAAATCGGAATCGATGATAAGATTTTTTGTTTTATTTAGCCAGTCGCGATTGCTTGAAGGATTCCTGGGACTTGGATGTGAAATAAACACTACCTGTAAATTAACAAACCCTTTTTTAAGAACAATCATAAAACGTTATAACAAAATTAAATAATTTACTCAATTATTTCACCTGAATAGGAAGATTCGCCCGGGAACATAATTTCTGAACTCTTTTCTCAACAAACCGGCCAATAGCAACTACAACTTCTATTTCTAACAAGAGCAATACCTCCACCAAGCATTCATCACATGCCCGCTCTATTTCCTTTTTTACATTAGCCTAAAATTGTTCGATATGCCAGTCTCAGCTAGATTAATTTATATTCTTAAGTTTTATAAAATACCTTTAGTTCTGAAGGTGTAATATTTTTCCCATTCGAACTGAGTAAACAAAGTGGAAAATAATTATGTACAAACGCATGTTTGAAAAACTGGTGAGGCGAACCAGCTCCTAGAACTCTAGCTAATTCCCAAAATCTTCTCCCACTTATTTCACTCCTAGAGCAGGAAAAACCTAGAACTGGCTTGGATGGATGCTCTCGATCTGGTTTGTGCACAGTCCCAAACAAATCCAAAAAATCACGTACTGAATTAGTTTCGCCAAAAGGCACCTACAGTAAAAAAATGTGTTATTTTTTTCAATCAACCTTTATTTATAAGCACGTGTAAAAACTTACTCCATTCTGCATCATCCCCCAAGGGCCTGGATTCATACCTAAGAAAAGAAGTTTCTTTGATCCATTACAATATTTGTCTAAATACGCCTTGTGTACATCTATCGCGTAATTGAGTGGGTTGTATATATATTCTACCGAAGCACCAAAAGAGATTTTAGTCAACTCATCTAAAAGTAGCATTTCTTTTTCAAGAAATATATCACTTATAACTGTTTTAAAAGATAAATCAGTTTGGTCAGACATGGCACAATTCAACTACTACAATAGGAGAAATGTTTTTTCTACCCTTCCTTTATTTCTCGAACATTAATGAATTATCAAATTTAAAAACCAGTAACTTCCAATTAAAACCTTGAAGAAATATAAATAGCTTTATTGAATTTTTTAACCACTAAAATTTACAATTAAATGAACTGTATGAATTGATCATACGAATCATTGTTTTGCATTAAGTACCTGAATTGTAAAACTTTTGAAGCACTTGAATTAGACTAAGAATATGTACTTAACTATATGAAAGACGTATATATTACAAACAACGAAGCACTACCAATCAGATTTACGTGGGGAGAAGAAATTATGTCTGACTCTAAGTACAGAAGGTTCTCACTATGGTTACAATACGAATAGAAATGTGTCAAGGAAGTCAGAAACGCTGGGCATGATCTAATAGGGGAGGAGTCAAACTTGTATAAGTTTTTAAGTAGTTGAAACTGAAAGGCGAGATGGAGAGGCCAAAAAAGCGAAGTGTTTTTTCTATGACTGAAATCCTTAACAATTTATCTACAGAATCAGAAAAAAATGATAATGCCTTTAAGCTTGCTGTATTTAACGGGATAGCAATTTTTCTAGTAATATTCGCAGTGGTAACTATCTGTGGCGTGTATTTTATATTGCAGCCTTTCATTAAACCCTTATTCTGGGCTTTACTTTGCGGATCGGCTTTGCACCCGTTTAAATTAGCCGTTGCAACCATATTGCGTACTCAAGTTGTAATATTGGAATCATCGTCTAAACCACTTTATCTAAACATCATTTGCTTACCATTTTCGTTTATACTGAAAATTTCAGACGCCTTGGGTGAGTTCCTCATCAGACATCTTGGTTTAATAATCAAATTTTTGGGAGCAGTAAGTGCTCTAAGTGTGTTACACCTATACACTCCCCAATTCGTTTGGAAGCTCTGCAGTATTTTTATGGGATTCAATAAGTACATGATTAATTTTACTCTAGATGTGTTTAACAATTCAATTATTGTAAGTAAATGTTATTTTTGTATTATGAATTTAATGATGAATGGACTAATATTTTGTTTCTAAAACAGACTACTTCAGTGATTGCCTGCTATATTGGTTCGTTAATATTTTTGTGGAAACCAGAACATGAATTCATCTTCTCCGTCTCATCGATATTTGTATGGATTGCGACAACATCCTGGGTGGCTAATTTTTTTAATTATCTTAGAATTTCTGTGTTTGTCCTCTTTCAGTTTTCTCTCTGTGGAGGTTACATCTACGCTATCGCATGCAAATGTAAGTTTGCTTCTTTAGATTTCTTCTTGTTACTACCTTGCTTGAAAATCATTTATAATATGTTGCAGCGTCTGTCAGCAGAGAAAGTTCACCCTGTGTCAAAGCGGAAGAAAAACAGGTAAATAATACAGATGTTCTTTAATATTGAAGAAAATTTTATTTACATAATTAAATCTCTCATCTGGCATTTGAAACCTTTGCGTCCTTTGAACCTTAATTGAAATGACTAAGTCTGAAGCTTATACAGCTTGGATTTCACTTTGTATCTCATTTACTTGTGAGTAATGTAGCCTCGTAGCTGTGTAAATAAAAACACATATCAGTGGTAGTCGCAATAAAAGTCATCTAACTCTAAGATTCCTTGTGTCCTATATTCCGCATCGTTCATACGATGAGCAAGAAGTTCTGAACAATGGAAGATGAGAGTCTTTGATGTTGAATATAGCTAGACTTGTGCTAACTGCTAAACCAGTCAAGTTAATGTATAGTATAGTTCACGCACCAGTTAAATCCTTACTAGTAATGTATAAATTTTAAAAACATTTGTGCACATTAGGTGACCCAGTCACGGTTCCCTCCGGGTCTGTAAGTGCGGCTTCACTTTCCAACAATACTTGAGAGGATTCTTGAATACGTGAGAGGATCAGACATTCAGTTGAGTGTTTGAGTAAACTAGTGAATTATCGTGATATTTATTTGTTTAATAAACAATTTTAAAAGCGTACTTAACGACTGTCACCTATATTTCAGAAATAAGTCATATTCAGTTTTTACTTTACAAAGACAGCTTTTATTATTTACTTTCTTTTAGGGTTAGAACTTCCCGAGATCTTATGATGCTTTCTCAACTTCTTTTTGGTGTTTATTAGAATTGGTTTAATAGAATTAATTTAATTGGTTTTTACATGCCAAAAATATTATACATTTGGTTTATCATCCACAGTCCCATGAGGAGAGTAAACAATTATTTTTCGTTTTCGAGTGCTTTTAGTATATGGAGCTCCCGAATATTGCGCTTTTGTTTGCTTGGCTGCTCTAATCTTGAGTAGGCATATAGCGGAGGCAGCTAAATCAGCTCGGTAAATTTTGGAAACATTAAATCACTAAGTTAGGCAACTTCCTATTTTTAATCTCACTAGATAATAAGTGCAAGAACGGCCAAAGAAAATTCGTGAATTTGATTATATCGTGAGCTGATAATCTAATCAGATAACATTCTAAAATTCTTAAACATGAAGGCCTGCAGTGAGCTCATAACCTGTTCAAAGGACAGCCAAATTCTTGAAGTGACCGTATTGTGAACTGATCTTCCGAACTGATGGTTCGATGTGAATCCAACCTCGAATTCGTGAACGTGGCCCTACTGAGAGCTGAAATGTTCTACAATGAATCCAACCAAAATTCTTGAACATGGCTGAACCGTAAACTAATCATTTAGTGTGAATCCAGCTTTCTTTGCAAATCAGCTAGCTCTGCATATCCTATGCTAAGATGAGTATTGTTGCGCTGGGGTTCCGCACAGTCGCCACAAACTTCAAATATTTACGACTCTTTCTTTGGGTTTCTATGTTAACTTGATAAAAATGTAAACATTATTACGAATTGTTAGCTTTAATCTAAGTAGTCATAAAAAACCTTTTTGTTTAATTTCCTATAAACTGTTTAGTAAATATTTATGAACATATTGATGATTACTTTAAATATTTACATTTTTTTTAAGGAGGAAGCCTTTCCTTTTGGTCAAGCGCATTCAGAATCTCAACAAATAATAACGAGGTATCTTTTATAAAACCGAAATACTTCAGTGTGTATAACTAGGATCTGTTTTATTATTACGATGGTGTTAGTCCATGTTGGCATTGAATTCCTTAGACCATGAAGTATATGTCTAATAACGATTATTTTCCTAAATTGAATTTTAAATTTTGTAGCTATTGTAAAAAAGATATCTTTAAAAAAATATTTCTTTATAGCATGACGTACATCCGTTGGCTGTTCATCGTGTGCGTAGGAGTAGTACTGTTAAGTATCTCTTCTTTCCCTTACATATTTGTTGTGATGCTTACCATTTACGCCATCAAACAGTTATGTTAGTGCATATTTTTATTAAATATTTTAAAATGCCTTGCAGTGAATGGAAATGTTTAGTATTGTAACTTGTCTTGTTTTATTTAGGCATTTATTTTGGATTAATTGCAATCGTTAATTTTCGAATGGAAGCAATATTCGCCAGTGGTTATAAATGGTATCTTGAGAGACAAGATATTATCCTTCCTAAACCATTAAAATTTACGTTGTTTGTAAGTAAATTAAACTTTGAAATTTAAAATTATTTCAATTAAGTGCTCCTTGTGTTAAGCAGAGTAACTAAAGTCATCTTTACATTTTCTTTTCTTTTAGTTGAATAAACTTTTTATTTATAGTGTTTAAAACACTTCGGTTGCTTACTGCCGATTACTTGGCATTCAATTTTCAGTAACAGTGTTTAATAGATTTAGGACCGTAGGAGATTATAAAATATTATAATCATTCATTATATATATTATAAAATGAAAGAAAAATATTTTGATATTGGAGATACCAGAGAATCATTTTAAAAAAGGTTTTCAATAAATTACGAATAATTGTTCAAGATAATGAGGTCGATGACTGACTGAAATTTAAAATAAGTTTGGTGTATAAAGTTTGTTACTATTAAAAGTTAAAATAAAAATGTAATAAAACTTGTAGCTTTGTAGCTTCTAGAAGAATTTCACTTGAAGAAAATATTCGAACGAACAGTAATGCGTACTTTGATTTCATGGAGATGACTCATGTCCATTGCTTTCTGATTAGTAAAAAAAAATCAGCCGATATCTCGAAATTAAGAGATCATTGTCTGCTTTTTTCGTTACGCAATAAAGGAATGCGAATGCTTGAATGGGAGATCCTCTTAACAGATGTTAAGATAACTTAAAATAAATCTAATCTCACCCGATCTTAAAAATTCGCTACAGATTAACTATGATCTTTTTACTTTTGAAAGGCTCACAAGGAAAGAATGTATTTGGTAAAAAGTATTTCATTCAAAGACGCGTGGATTATGAGATAGAAAAAACAGTAATGTAGAACACAATAAAACTCCTATTGGGCTGAAATTAAGCAAGTATATGTAATAATATTTTACTGGTTTTTTAGGTACTCAGTAAGGTGCGTGACAGATTCTTCGAAGGGCTTAAAAATTGTTGCGATTCGGCCGCTGCGATAGCCGTTATTTTAGCTTTGCTGATATTTGGAACTTTTGTATCGGTTTTCTTTACAATTCAGGTAAGACAATTGGCTCTTCTAATCTCACTCGGTCTTAAAAATTTTCTACAGATTAACTATAATCTTTTTACTTTTGACAGGCATACAAGGAAGGAATGTATTTGGTACAAACTGGAGGCAATATAATTAACAGTACAATTGTCCACAATCCTGAACTGCAACAGATGCTGCCAGAAGATTGGCAAACAACTATGGACAATGCGCTCAACGATGCTTACATTTACGCTCGTGATGCGCTTACAAAATTGGTAATTTTAAGAAAATTAAAGTTGTTACATTTCACTATTATCTTGATATTCTCCTTAATACTTGGCCCGCAAACACAAAAAAAAAAAAAATAGATTTTTTGTTTAAAACCATATACGAACTTCAAGAGCTGATTACAACCATGTTTAAAACATTCCTATTACATTCGTAGGTTGTATTATGAATGCGATGTTTAATGCTAATTTAACCATTAGATGCCAAAATTTGCTGTTGGCTCCAAGCTGGTATCCTTTGTTTTTTGAACTGTTTGACACATGATTTGGCGATTTTTCCCTAGGTTAATGTTCAAAAACTTAGTAGATAATTTCATAAGAGATCAAATAAACAGCGTGATGGAGAATGTTAGAAAATTTTGCTTAACTCATCGAGCCGGCCTTCAGGATCAATGAATTTATTTGCATTAAAGCTAAGTTTATTGTGCCCAACTGGATTCGTATTCCAGGGTTTTTATTTATTTATTTTAATTCTTAAGTTAATGTACTATTTTGCAAAATTCTAAAGAATGCTGGCAATCCACCTCCTTCCGCGAACTAGTGGTATTTGTATGTACAGTGAGCCTTCAGAAATATATATCACGATATTTTGTTTTACTTTTTTACTTCTCGTTTGCGATTATGTATTTCTCAAGAAATCCACAATTTAAGATCCTCAGGGGACGAAAATTGGTTTTTACAAATTGAACTATTGTTTATGTGAGGAAGAGAGAGTCTGCCTAAAAAGTGTGCGACCAGATACATATGTATCTCAAATTACAAAAAAGCGCAGAAAGTTCATATTTGATATCTGGTTTAGGTGCCGACAGCAAGCTTTCCAATAAAGTCATTTAATCAAAAGTATCAAATGAAATCAATTAAAACGGCACCAATGGTTCCTCAACTGAGTTTTCTAATGAAATGAGCGAATGTTGGTTATAACTTTTATTTGTGACATTTTCCCAGGAAAATCAATTTAGTGCCCCTGAACACCTATGTAATATCAATTATAATTATAAATATGAACACAATTTCCAAATTTCAAGAAAATTAGTTGATCATACATGTTATGTATCATTTTACGAAAATAGCTTTAGTGATTTTGTTTAACATTGTCAATTATTACATAAATAAATTCTTTATACAATTAGATCGATTACTTGTGTAAAACATTTATCCAGGAAACTTTGTGAGGACTTCTTTCAGATGATTTTTAGTTGTCTTCAAGAGAATCCAAATTCACCTCATTATTGCACTTCCTTGATTATTTGTGGAAGTGGACAAATTTCTTTTGCAGCTTTCTTAACACCGTATTTCGCACACTGTACACGGAATCGAAATAAGGGAAGCTTAAACTGAAGTTTAGATCTGGCAAGGCAATAATACATATATTTCTGGTCTAGTTTATGCCTAAATATAAACCTCATAGATCTAGCTGCCTCCTTACAAACTTATCTAAGTGCTCTTTAAATTTGGGAGTCTATTTTAGATTTCTAGCTGATTATTAATGAAAATAAATAATCAAATATAGGGATAACCTATGTTAAACCTATGACATGAATTTGAACTTTTTGTTATGAAATATTAATTGTATAGGTTCTGAGAGAACCGTAACACCAGGCGTCTTTAAACTGTATCATTTTATTACATTGGATTCATATTGTATATTGAAGTCAGCTGTCTTTTTCTACAAATTCATTAAGTTTCAAGAAAATTATATTATTTTAATTGCGGTAAGAGAAAGTCGTATGAGAGTTTGATTCAAAATTTGTTATTTCTGGGATATTAACCTAAATTTTCTCAGCACGTGTTAAATAAATTTTTTTTGGAATTTCATTAAATATAATTAAAGCCACAAAAACTATTGTTCACTGCAACTGGTAGTTGGATTTTAAAATAGTATAATAGTAAAAATGTATAATAATGAAAAATATTTTCATTTTTATGTTAATTTCAATAAGCTTAAGTCACATTAGATGTTTGGTGATTGTTTCAGGTACGAAAATTAGTAGCGGACAAGGGTATAAGCGAAGATAAGCGTGCAGAAATAGAGAAAGGGGCTTTAGAACTCTGGGATCGGGCATATCAAGCATGGGTCATGCCCGCCCAGTCCGCCATTGGTCCGACAGTTACTCCGGATGCTGTTCTCTCATCTTGTCACAAATTTATTGAAAGATTAAAGAAGACTCCAGGTTTGTTTCATATTCCATAAAGTTCTCATATATGGCTCCAGTTGTTCTGGAATAATAGAGAACCAATAAGAGTTATTGCAAAAAGACTGACTATTGTAGAACATTCTTCCGTTAATAATTTGGAACCTGACGCTTAAAAACCGTGTTTAAGTTTGACTTTTTCATAACCCCTTTACCAAATATTTGATTTTGAGTTTTTAGCGCTTTTTACGAAAACGTTAGTACGGTGATTTTCTTAAAAGTTTGTAAATAAATAAATGAATTCACAGATCAAGTAGATTTAAGTGAAATATTTTTATACTAGAAACCACATCTATGTAGAATTCTTAGAGGTGAAGTTTAAGATCTTCTATTAAGAACAGTATCAAAGTATTTTATTTTAACATCTAGTTTAAATATAAATTATTTATAATTTTAAATTTCCAAAAATTTCGAATCGGAATATTAATTTTGAAGAATTGTACTGATAAGCTTTTTTGAGACTTAAAAAAGAGTGAACTTGTATTAATGTGATTACATTGGATAATTGATTAATGGATTCATCCACGTTACTTCGTGCTGAATGTGCATATAAGAAAGTCTAACATTATAACGCGAGTTATATAACTTGAACCGTTAGGGGCTTTTTTAAAAAGAATATTTTTTATTTAAAACACAAATCCTTTATTACAATATTAATGATATATAAAAATAACGGTTACAAGAAAATATGTGGGGAAGGGAACTTCACTACTGAGCGGAACTGATCTCGGGCAGCAACTTAGCTTGGGCAACGTCTGGGCAGAACTGACTGGCCTGGGCTGGGTAGAAGTATTTATATGTTTGAAGACTGCTGTTATCAGAGGAAATATATTTATGCTGAGTCTCGAGGTTTCGTGTATATAACTCCTCCCTCCTTAAGTTTTTCGTGTCCTCACGAAATTTGGAAGTGTGAGGAGTTTATCGAATTTGGAGATGTTGTTGGTAGGCTGCCATTGATGATGTACGAACTGGTGGCAGGGGAGTCACTGAAGTATCTGTTGAATTCTCCTCTGGTTGCTGGGGCTCACTTTTGTTAAAGAATTGCACAATTCCTAGAAGATTTTCCTTCTATAACGGATGATTAGATGAGTGATTGAGAGGCAGAGAGCTATGATGGCGATGATGAATAAAGTTGTAGTGTAGTCTGAGGTAGATTCTTCTTCTAGCTCCTCTAGGGGTAACATTTTAATATTCAGGTCGTGAAGATCAAGGAAGGAAATATTAAGTTTATTATATTGATCAGGGATAGAAGGATTGATTAACATGTGTTCGAATTCATTATAGATATAGATGGGCTTACAATAAGTTATTTTTTCATTAATTTCTAAAGTTAACAAGGCAATGTTCTTAATACTTACTGTAAGACTTACATTGTTTTTATCAATTTAATTTTATATGTTTATTGCTTGAATATAGATCTTCATCTTTATTTGAAAAAAGCAGTTGTGTTGTAGAGGTCCTTCTTAAGTCCTATTCAATTGTAATATTGGCCTCATTACGGTAGTAAGAAATTTAATTTGGTTACTAAACTTCAAAATTTTAATGAGATTAGTTTAGCAGAAATGATACTTTATAGATAAAAATTTGTGTTTTTTTTTTTACAAAGTTTTTCAAAATCGGTACAAGAAATTCTCTTTAAACTTTATATACAAAATACTATTATTTGATTTATATTTGAAAAAATTCATTTCAAATCAGGAGAGGGGGGGTTAAGCTATTCCAAAGTCCATCGCGCTACCAGGTAAGCTAACCCTTCCTTTACTTAACATTAGGTACTGAATATTTAGGCAAAATTCCAAATTTGAAGAAACGTGAAAAATAGATTATTATTTATTTATTTTTTTCTCGAAAACAGTTTCTTTCAAGTTTTAAGAAAATTCTTTACTAAAACTGAGAATATAGTATGACTCTCCCACTAGATTATTTACATTTGAATCAATGCAAATTGTTTATTAATTTTATTTCAATTGATAGAGGTAATCAACTGGAAGTCAGTAAGAAGTTTTTTACAAGAGAATATGTCCACACTAAGCGCTGGTTTCGACTCCGTCTGGCTCATCCTTAAAGGAAATATCTCACTACTGCTTGGCATTCTCTCAACACTATTCTCTATGGTGTTTGGTGGCGGACTCTCACTTATTAACTTCACTTTGCAGTCTGTAAATATATTTTATTTTATTTATTTTTTCTAAATAGGATTTATATTTTAATGAATATCCTATTAAAACAACAAATATTGACGGGAAAGCAAAATAAATGTAGTAAATATGAAATTGTGTAAAGGTTTATATTATTTATAAATATAAATTAATTTGGATGAATGAGTGCGTATGTGAAAGTACGAGGGACCAATTTCGGCCAGAAATAGCAAATCATCTTGAAATTTTTTCTCACGTTCCAACCAATAAACAATGAATGCACTTCGAACTCTCTTTCCTGTTTCTTCTTTAAAATTATACCGAAGAAAACCGATGATTATATTATATATTGATTCTTTTTTTTAGTTGAATTTTTTTGGGCCTTGTCGAGATCGTTCTTCTCCTACGGTTCGACCAATTATGAGGATTCTTTTTGTGCCCAGAAGCATATTTGTGGAAACTTTCCTAGCAGATGGTAAGGCTCTAGTTTAAATCTCCCTGACAGAATCCTACAGCTTTGAGTGAATCACCGCCGAGTGTGGTGGCGTTGAAAGTTTATGGCGTTTGTCCATTGTGAATCGCAGAAATATTT
Source organism: Rhodnius prolixus (assembly GCF_049639745.1). Classification (NCBI taxonomy): domain Eukaryota; kingdom Metazoa; phylum Arthropoda; class Insecta; order Hemiptera; family Reduviidae; genus Rhodnius; species Rhodnius prolixus. Next base: position 88,910 of record NW_027411636.1, on the reverse strand, counting down.
TTTGTTGCAGACGAACTTGTTAATTTTTGGGTTCTCATGGAAATGGATCAGTATTACTATGTTCAGCAAGACTACACCTCGAACTTCTGATTCCGAAGGAATTGACAGATTTTGTTTCTATTCGATAGGTTTTCTGGCGGGAGAGCTTCATACATATCGTGACGTCCATATCGATCAATTATTTTCTTCTGACAATCGAATATTTCTTCGTAAAAGCGACGGGAAAGCTATTACTATTATTCATCCCATAAATAGTTGCTAGAGCAGAATCTCTCACTGATATCTTGAGAGACCCAAATTGCAATACGTAAGAGCGTACATCATAATGGTAATGCATGCTGATAACCTGTTGCCTGCACGCTCCTCAAACCACGGACCAATTATCAATATTAACTAATAGGAAATGGTTGAAGTGAATAAGTGTGAGTCGTAAATATGTAATGGTTCAATTAGAAATATTTACTTTAAAAAAGTAGTCTAGAGAACTTTAACCTGATTTTTATTGAGGTTATTAATAGTATCGTCGTTGTTCAGCAGTTAATCAGCAAAACAACATCAGTTATTTGATACCTCATTTTCGTTTTTGCGCATTAACTTCGATTCTGTAATTTCTTAATTTAGCGTACTTCCAGGCTTAAGAAATACCTTATTAAACATAGTATTCTCTTATGGGGATTGTCGGTAAAACCTGTCTTAGTGAACCCCAGCAACTGAAGAAGTGAAAACGCTTTCATCTATTACTTTCTATACTTTTTACGGCTTGGTAATCCGCAAATCCCTCTAGTTGGTCTTTAGCATATATCCTTAAGTATATTACTTAAGATCAAGAGTTTCTATATAGATGGCCTCATAAAAAAATCTGCAATGTGCACTTCAATGATGCTTTTTTGCACTTACTAAAGACGATTCGTCTTGAACAAATACAATAATAGCAAAACAGTTTTTCTGTCTCTATCCTCAACTGATTAATTTGATCGATTTGACATGAAATATTAAAAATTTCAGAAAGTGAATGTTTTTTCCAAATTATATTTTAATTTTTTCAGGTTGTTTTTCTCACAGCCCTGTTTTATCTGTTAAGTTCAAGCCGAGAGTTATACAAACCGGTAGAAATGGTGACCCAAATGAGTCCAAAATACGGAAGCAAGTAAGTTTTCGTAATAGTATTAAATTTTTTATTGTATGTAGAAAATGTTTTTGTACGCTCTAAACATAAAATTAAGTGAAATTTCATACTGGATCATTCTTTGAAAATATTTTGATAATATGTAATTCAGTCAAATTTGTGCAGTATACAGAATAAATAAAATGAAGTGTGTTAACTAATTTTGGGCAACACATAAAGAATAATTTTATGTAAAGTTTCTTCATTATTATAAGTTCGTTCTAAGTACGCTTTGTTCTAAAACTGCAATCAGTCTTTCCTCAAAAACTACTAATCTAGATTTAGTGGTACAAGATATAAAGCATATTTTCCTTAATAAGTGTAATTTTTCGTAACTGAGTTGATTTTACCTACTTGATATAGGTTTCGAGAAAAACGCCGCCAAAAAAATAATTTGTTTTCAGAAATTGTTGTTTTCCTTCTTTTAGTTCTTACCGTTTTTGTAAATAATGTTGGGCCTAACCAATTTTTATTAATTAATTAGTGTCTTCAAATTCGAAATTTCATGTAGATGTGCCTTTTGGTAACCTCAAGGATGTGCATTTTATGAGAGAAAAGTTAGCCCCACTTTTAATACTACTTTTATTGCGTATAAAAGTACTGTGGTACTTTTAAAAAATACCTCATCTAACTTCGCGATGAATTATTGGAGGGCATAGGCTATGTTACTTAGACCTCTTTAGTACTTTAAAACATCTAAATATCTTCAATCGGCCTCATCAATCCGTCCCGTACAATTAGGCTCTTAGTAGACAGGTTTCATTATCTCAGCCTGATTATTAGGGATTTTTTTTAAACCCTCCGTGGTTCTTTTTAAAGACAGAATCAAATGCAATACAAAAGAATGTAATTGCGAATGGAAGTATCGTATGTATTCATGTTATATTTTTTAGTTTTTGTGAGAAAAAAAATGGAAGTAAGTATAGAAAATATTTTGTCAATTTTTTGTTTTATTCGCACTTCGGCGAATATAATGTAACAGATAATGTTACAGCAAGTAATTTCTATAAGCCAAATTTGGCGTTTTAAAGAAATCTTTGTACAACAGGTTAGCAATGGCAGTTGAACATTCATGCCAGGAAGTGTTGGCTGCTTCTGCAAAATTGTCTATATTCTATGGGCTGTGGACTTGGCTCGTACACACCCTCTTCCAAAGCAATATTGTCTACATGCCGGCGGGTATGTGTATAACTTCTTCATTTATGCAAATTCTTGATTTTTTTTGCTAACATTTCAGCTAATAGCGTGCAGGGGTTAAAATTAAAATTATAATTTTTGGTTATAATTATTTAAAAGGAATAGTGAAGTCTTGTCACATTAAACTGTGTCTATTTGATTGAACATCAACATAATATCAACAAGAAATTTCAGCTAGTAAAATTAGGCTAATAAAGAACTTTATTGCCTTATGCCCTGAAGTTTCCACCAACTGATTGCTACGAATTTTTGACTTATTCATTGTTGAATGTACAACTGAGTCATTTTTCTTTGCCGTAAATGAAGTCCTTTGAAGGCAAAGTGTAGATGGTTTCCTGCCCTGGCCAAGTGTCGCCTAATTACTTTTTTTTCTGTATGACTGGACCTTTAAAGTAGTAGTCTTTACAAAGCGCTTGACAAATCAGTTGAGCCGCCTGGATCTCAGAAAATTATGTCTCTGGAACTGTTTATCATTTTTTATAATTTCAGTAGCACCTAGAATTTAAAAAACAGATTTTTTTTAGCTTACCGAATAACACCTACCCCATACTTTTCTTTTGTCTAGGACTATCCGAGAAGAGTTCAAATTTCATTTAGTTTTCAATCTATATTTTGTAGCTTAAAAAGATCAGGTTACCTAAATTATTTTTTCAATATTATCTGAGTAAAAATCTCATTAAGAAGTGATTGTGTTTTATCCTAAATGAAACATTAGTTTTTTAAATAAAAAAGAAACCAATTTACTTCTTAAAAAAAAGATGCGTATTATAAGAAATGAATCGTGTCTAAAAATATTTTGAAAAAGGAAGGAGATGAAAAAGAAAGTATTCTTTATAAAAACCATTGTAATAACTTTTTTATTAGTGTTCTAAGTTTCGAATACCATTGGTGACCTTTATCAGGAGCTTTTTGAGAATTGACCCTTTAAATACGGTATTAATTTCTAATTTAAGGCCTAATAATTTATTAAGAACTCAATAAAATGAAAAATGTTTAGGGATGCGTAAAAGTTTACCAACCGAACTAAAATTCAAATCAAATTCAACCAGCACTTGAATGGCATGAGCGCACTGAATAATAACCAAAATCTGTTCGACAACTGGTCACAAATTGCGTGATATTTTTCAATTCAATGACCAAATAAAGCAGCTAGCTCTTTAAAAGGGAATAACAAAATCATATTTCTACATAGAGTAAATTAGAATTTCAATTAGGATTCTACTTATATTTAAAATAGCATATATTTTTGCATACAAAATAATCTACAATTAGTTTTCTTGCCGAATTGAAATAAGTAAGCTGACGGTCAGCAGCTGGATTCAAACCTGTGATCTTTGCGTTGGAATCCTGTACACTAACCTATTACCTAATCTCTTACCTGAAAATGGATCTGAACACTAAATTAATTTTGCAAAAAAATGCCTAGGTGTCTAAGACAGATTGCTTACTGTTGCATGTTAGTGTTTGCTTCTGTGTTGGGAGTAGTGCCGGTACTGGGAACTTACTGGGCCTGTCTTCCAGCGATTCTCGACCTCTGGCTTATGCAGGACAGTAAAGTGAGAGCGATAGCACTCTTTTTGGCGCAGATATTCCCCACAGCTGTAGTTGAAACCACAGTTTACAATGAAATAAAAGGGTGTGTATGTAACGCTTATAAATTTTTCGTAAACTAACTTTATTGTATTAACTTAAGTTTGTAATTTATATAAAATGAACATCTCCATTATATTCGAGTGACTAAGGTATGTAAGTCAAACAAAAATCGTTCGCACACTGATAAACAAAAGTACAAATTTGCTACCTCAAATGTTATAAAGTACCTGTCAATTATACATTTCTTGTAACATCATTATTATTTTGATAAATTATTATTTTTAATATTTTGGAGATGAATTTTAGTATTCACTCAACCACCAAAATACTCAATTTTAATGTAATTCTAAAAGTTTTTGGTTGAAACTCCAAGTTTGTAAAACTAAATTATTCTCATTTTGATCTCTAAAAGTAAAATAAATTCTGAAGATTTATTTATTTCAGCAGTGGACATCCGTACTTGACTGGTCTAAGCGTAGCAGGAGGAATATTTTGGCTTGGAATCGAAGGTGCCATTGTTGGGCCTCTAATACTCTGTTTTCTATTTACAATCATCAATATGGTTTCAAACAACGATATTCCTGAGACGTCCAGCCATTGAAGCAATCACAGTCTCTTCATTTTGATTAATTTAAGATACACGTATGTTTATATTAAGAGTTGGTTTTATTTGTTAATCAATTGTTATACGTAATGTTGGTGAGTGCTTAAATATTCAAATGAAATAGAAAAATAAGATGACATTGTAACCGCCATATTTTCGGCTTAAATTCCTTCGATAATTAAATTTCAAGTTAGTTGGAAAACTTTCTTGAAGGAGCCCAGTTGATATATACTTCTCCAAATTTTTGCTATACGTTAAATAAAAAAAATAGATATTACAACTAGTGCAGGTGTTCCTTCAGTTTTAACGTTACATTACATCATTATGTATAGAAAATTAATGCCATAAGAATAAAAAAAATTTACGCAAAATACTGTTGGCGAAGAAGATTTTGTGATTAGCAAGTTTAATCTATTACGCTTTAATCGATGTATATAATTTCAAGAATTTCTCAATAAAAACGAGAAAATATGGCGGGAAAATTAAAAAACTGATTAACCAAAAACCAAATCTAATTTATCCTATAGAATAATGATGGCATGGTAATGACAATGCGATAATGTGGAGAAATAGCTAGGAATTGTAACCTACTTCTACCGCGGTTCGCCAGTTTATGTACGCTTAAGGGCAAAAGACCCGCAGCAAATGCGAAAGAAGAGCTTAATAATGGGGAAAATTGTAATTATTATTTTGTTTCATTATTTTGTTTTTTTTTAGGTAATTAATGGTCAGAAACTATACTATTTTTTCTAAATTAAAACTTTAAAAAAATAGGAATAGTTGTAAGAGATTAAATAAATGAGGAGAAAAAACATTAGGCAAGATTCATTTAACGATCACCTTTGAAAAAGTTAAAAGATTAATTGAATTTAAGTGATCCATCTTGAAATAAATTTTAATACTAAGTTTTAAAAAAATCACTTTGGTTAACACTTCGGTAGAAATAATATTAGTTAATAATGAAATGAATCCGCATAGTGATCCAAAAATAATTAACTATTGATTCAATAAATAACAAGGTGAGGCATAGTAGACTTTTATGGCTAACATTATGTTATCATCTTCACTTATTAATTTTTAATAATTAAATGTGAAATAAGTACTTCAATTAATGGCTGATAAATAGCTATAAGGAAGGTGTCGATTGTTTCTGGCCTAATGTATGTTAATATCAGTATGACAACATGTAAACTTAGGGATATTGCAAATTTTCAAATTCTTGTCTGTGATATCTGTTTATTATTTCTTACTTGTAGTTACCAACCGTTTTTTTGCCCCCCCCCCAAAATAATTATGATTTATAATGCATTAAATAATAGTAATAAACTAATAATGATTTTTAGAAATTTGAAAGTATTCTAATTATTAAGGCTCATTCTGTTTTTATTTTGAATAGTTTTAATTGTTTCACGTTATTTCTATAACTTATTTATCTTTATTCACCTTATCATTTAAATCTTTCGTTTCATAAAGAAGTGAAAACATGTCGAAAGCAACTACCAAACTCGCTTATTGTTCAGATACACCTTCATTCATAATTTTTTATTCAGCAAAAAAATATTTAATTGCTATTAGATATTGGTAGTTTATATCTCATTTGAAATATCATCATTCCTTGCTAGACTGACCTTATTTAAATAATATTTGACCATTAAATAATTCTAAAGTATATTCACAACTTCAGGTTTATTTAATTTGTTTATTCCTGTATAAATTGTAAACAATTGGTGACGTGATAACCTTAGTAAAAGTTAAGTAGTAGTTAACCGCACTATCAGTGAACTTCAGTCAGTCTCTCTCTAGAATTTCATTTTACTTTTAGAATCCCTTGTGAAAAAAAATATGCAATCTTACCAAAATGTTTCACCAGCTCAGATTCCCAAATATTAAAAAAGTGTTTTATGTGAATTTTATTATCTTTATGCCTTAAAGAAAACAAGTCATGTTTTAAGTTTTTGATGAAATACGCAGGTAATGTTGATAAGAAATAAAGTCCAGTCTGTAGGAATGAATCATATTATCGCAGAGATTGTAGAAAGTATAGCCATTTTTAAAGAGAAGGGGGTCTGCATTAATTTTTTGTGGGTAAGAGATCATTGTGGTATAAAAGAAAATGAAATTGTTGATAAACTTGCAAAGGAAGGCACCAATAGTGGTGGGGAAATGGCTAATTATAAATTACCACACACCGATATCAAGTGTATAATTGCAAAAGCAGCACTAAAAAAATAGAAGACAGATTACAGTAATGTTAAAAGGGAGATTCTATAAAACTATGGTAGATCAGTTACCTAGACTTCCATGGATTAAGGGAACTGTCTTTAATGAATGGGTTGTTACGACAAGCAGGCTGAGAGCGAACCACGCGGTGTGCGAATCGTATCTTCTCAGGATCAACAAAAGGTCCTCTCCTCTCTGCGTAGATTGCAATGAGGAGGAGGATTTCAAACATATAATACGTAATGATATGTCCACGTTATGTGGTAGAAAGGAAACGAATGTTTGACGACATAAACAGGTATTTAGGTGCACCATTTCGCTAAAAAGACATTATATTCTCCACCAACATCTATGTGCTTAAGTCTATAGCAGAGCTAGCAATGAAATATGAATGTATTTAAAAGTTATAGCCGATTAGAATGAATGCAAGAAAATGATTAGAGAAGAATTGCGGTGATTTTAATATCGGTTAAGCTATAAGGATGGCAGGAATATAGAGTACTGATCCATCCATTAGCTGTAGTTTATGTGAATAGTTGTATGTGGTAGAGGGATGAATGAGTGGAGTATTTATAAGTAAGAATGGAGAGTGAGTGTTATTCTAGTGATAAGCACCTAGACGATGCTGGCTGTATGGCGAAAGCCAATGCCAAAAAAACCTCCCTTGCCATGAGCCCCCACATATTTTCAATGGGGTTAAGAGCTGGACTAACAGCCGGCTAATCCAAAACATTGAGCGTGAAATCCTCAAACCTCAGTTTTGTGGACCTTGCTTTGTGTATCGGTGCATTATCTTATTGGAAAATTATCTCTTCTTCTTCTAATAATGTAATAAAAGGCAAAAGAAATCCTTCCAACACTTTTTGATAACTAACTGCATTCATTTTGCCAGTGATGAAGGCAATTTGAGACTTGCCCTTTTCATTGAAAGTAGCCCAAACTATTACTCCACCACCCCAATGTGACCTTCGAGAGAATTTTTTTTTTCCTTTCTTATGTCGTGCCAGTAATAGTTGAAACCGTCAGGGCCATCAAGATTAAACTTCGTCACTGAAAATCACCCTGGACCAAAGTTTGCTTTTTCTGGATGTGTTTTTCAGCAAACTGCAAGCGCCGTTGTAAATGATGTTTTTTGAGCTGCAGTTTTCTTGTAATTTTACGATATTTTAAAGACCTGGACCGTATTAGGCATCATATCCTAGGTTGAATCGCTTCACAATCTAAACAGAAGAAGCACCAGTTTTTGAAATTTCTGTTAAAACGGCGCGTTTCACGTAACTGGAAAATCTTGATGGCCTTCCAGTTCTTTTATTTTTTCCATAATTTTCTGGACCCAACTTTAAAGTTTTTAATTACACCTTGGGAGCGATTTGCCTTTGTGTTATGCCGACTCTTTTTAAGTCGATTATTCTTTGTTGCTTAGTTTCACTTAATTGAATCCCACGCGGCATATTTTAAATTAAGAAAATCAGCACGAATACTTACTCTTTGATGTAAAAAGGTGAACTGAATTGATATTTTTTCAAAAACATAAAAGTAAGTTAAAAATAAACCTTTATCAAAACATTGAGTTTATATTAATTCGCAGCCACAGCGTAAATAAGATATGTTTACATGATACATGTTTTGTATTGTTACATTATCAACTAGAGCAATGACCATTGAGTGTTTTCTGACTTCGTATTAATATGAAATACAGTTTAAATAATATTTTGTTTACATATTATTGTACAGTTTTAAAAATAATTCAATTTTATCTAGTGAGTTTACACTTTTTCACAGGACTGTAAGTGAATAATAAGCAGCATTTAAGAAGAGACATCCATGGCCACACACGAACTAAGTTGTATGCATGGGAGTTCAGAACACTAAGTACAGCTGTACTCCCTTACCTGGAGATTACAACTTTTGTTGCATTGAAAAACCAAACAGTAAGGAGTCATGTTTGTTAATGATTCCAAACAAAAATACAGTTACATCACTTAAAATTGGTTTGTTAATCGTGGTAAGTTAATCTTCTTCTGTTTATTGGTAAAAATTGTTTTCATTTACTTTTAGAAAGAAGAGTTATTGTGATCGGGTCAAATTTTAGAATCCATTTTTAATTTTTTTAGTAAAATGTTATATAATTTGAAACAGAAGAAAAAATAAATCGCAGGAAGCTTAAACAATATATTTTGTTTGGTTACCGCCAAAGGACCAGCCAGAAAGTAAATAGTCAAAATCTCTCAACTGGAAGAACTCTTTCTTGAAAGGTTTTTCAAGATTTTTCGGAGAGGACTTATACATTTTGTAAAAACTTTGCTCACTAGTTTCACTGGCATCGGTCAACGCAATTTCTTTTTAACCCTTGTTCTTGAAAATTCTATTGACATTTCTGTAAAAAAAAAGGGTGCAGAATTGCTTCCATCTAAATTACTTTACTTCAGTAGGGTATGGTTCTATTAATCACAAAAATATCGAGCCTAAAATAAATCTGAAACATCCCTTTGATGCATTTTACTTTTTTTAGATTTACTCGAAAATCGTTCAGACGATTTTACTTGAACTTTGCATACTAACTGTGCACATGTAACGCTACTATTTTTAATTGAATTATTTTTATAAGAAAATTAGTTTCAAAGCAATTCTGAGAATAGGCTTCTCTTTTATATAATATTTTCGTATAATACAAGGTTCAACTACCATATAATTATCTAAAAATTAAATGCATTCTGAGATTTGGACTTTGAAGAAAATATTAAAGTTGGAACTTTGTAAATAAGAGAAAAACATGCGAGCGTTCACGCCAGATTTGTTTTAAGCTTTTCTAAAGAAGAAGATTTGGTTGTTCAGTCTTTAACAACGAACGAGAGGGCATAATAACCCATTGGTTCATTGCCCAAAAAAAAGTAAATGTTCCTTTCTTGAGATTTAAGAAATATCGTGTACTAAAAGCTGCCGTTACTTTATGAGAAAAAAGCTTAGAGTTGTCGCTCATCAAATCGGAAAGATCCGTAGACAATATTGTTCAAAGCAGAACAGATCTTCGATCTAATGGAAAAAGAAATTTTAGGGAATGTGAAGATTCAATTATAGCTTCTAAGTCCCCGTGGCTTCTTATGCCCCAATGACGCAGGCTATATTTGTGGTTAACAGAAAAAATGTCAGATGGCTTCCTTCAATGAGGACCAGAGGGATATAAATAAATAAGGATAAACTTTCGCTAAAAACATTGAAAATTATAAAAGTACCATATATTCGGCAATATTGCGCCATACTTTACTTTCTCAACATAAAATATAAACATACAAAAAATTCAACCTTACTACATACAATTTATACATGATTCGCTAAAAATATAATTTATTTTTCTTTCCTCTCTAGAAAAAATGGAAAACATAAAGTAGATTTGATCAACTTAATCCTTAATTTGATCCAGGAGGGAATTTAAAAGTGGATGGATGGATTCTTACAGACTCAGGTAGCACCCACAATATATTCTAGTGTATTAGTCTAGCGTCGTAATAAGTATAAATTACAATTTAAGTCAACAATGACATGCTCGTGTTCTTTAATTGTGACCGCTTTCGTACTTTATCTTAGAGGTTCATATTTTAGGTACAGAAGTTGACTTCTAGCTCCAGTTTCTGTGACTCATACACTGATTGACCAAGTCAGAATGAAGGAGCACAAGCATGCTATTAAGGCTACAGTTAACTGCATATCCAGTATTCCGGTTCCAGCATCCACTTAAGATATTGTTTAAGACTACGTTTGTCTGATTTTGGTTGCCTTAAGGGCCATCCAAGGCCACAGTAAAGCCACGGCTCCAATTGTATAAGTTAAACTAGATCCGAGACTCCAATAAACTGAAACCAAATATTTTGAAAACGTTCATTATATGGTTCTGAAATATATTAAATAAAGTCAGCTTCCACATTTTTTAGTAAATTATCTAAGTAAATTAATAAAATATTTTCTTTCTTACCAATAGAGGCAAGGATGGGACCTAGAGCTCTTGCTAATGCCCCTAAAGATCTATAAACTCCCATTACAGTCCCTTTCTGATCTTTTCCACCAAAATTCGAAGCCATTGTTGTCATACAAGGCACAACCATTGCCGTAGCTGAAACATCAGAATTCTGTTCAGAATGGAAGATCATGACCGACCAACCAAACTACTTATTACCACCAATACATACAAACAGCAAACAGGAATACACCCACATAAAGAAGCGTTTCAAAGGTTGCGAATGCCACACAAAGATATGATGGTATAATAAACATCAAACCCTGAAACATGAACAAGATTTAGCGTTATAACCAATCCGCAATCGTTACAGAACATTCAGATTTATAACCTAATAGCAACTTTACTTCTGATATTGTCAATTTTAACTATTGCGTCCCTATTTACAAATATTCAAAATACTGTTAAATTTATTCAATGCCATACAAGAAAGTTTTTCTTTCTCTTAATACAGTAGAGTGAAGAAGTATTGTAATGATAATGATGTTCTTCGAGTATCTGAGATCACATAAGTAAGAAAAAGTTGATTTTTACGAATATGTATGAGTGTGAGTTTGTTAATATGTGTGACCTGCATAACAAATGAAAAATCAAGGCGTATTGAAATTTAACGTTTTGTTTAGTTGCAACGGTGGGAACTCAGCAATAAGCTTGGGACAAAATAAGCCAACAGAAGTTGATCTTTTTTAGAATCTATTTTACATTTTTTAAATCTCTAACGACATCTTTAAACTAACGATACAAATTAAGCATATAAAACTGTCACTGATAAATAATTAAATAATAAAAATTTGAATAGAACGAAATACAAAAATGTATACATTTTTAAATAGTTGCTTTTTAGCGGTTTTTGTTATGTCTGGGATTACAGCCTATGGTACTTCAGCTCTTGAAAGTATTAATTATGTCTGTATCCTAGACAATTCGCACTCAATGTATTGTGTGCTAAGCTCAAACCAATCTTCAGATCAAGTGCGACGTTTTGCAGGACACATTGTTATCAACTTCAACGATACTGCTAGATGACCACATTAGCAAAAATGATTTAGAGAGCATCACAAATTTAACGGTCGTACATTACTAGATATTAGTCATCACGATATCCAAGTCATTATTTGCCAGTCAGAGAAATTTCTCTACACGGCAGAAAAAGTCTAATCCGAAACCTAAACATTATTCAGACACTACTAGTAGACCAAGACTTGCATCATTTGTGACATGCAAAGCTATTCTTACCCATCTTCATCTCTTCTTCGCTATAGCTCTTCAGTGGGAAAAATTCTAAATTGAGCCACCACTCTCAAGGTAGACCGTAAGTGATCTTGACTGGGAGGCTAATAAACAAGATTAAAAAACCTATTAAAACTGACCTCCTACTTTACCAGAAAAGGACAAATAGACTCAGTAGTAATCGAATATTTTACAATAACAATAAAGCACTCCAATATCCAACTTTCTAATCAAACTAAACAGTACACAAATGGATTCAACTTAGATCTGACCATTAACAGGCATACCTATAAACACAAACTACTGACCTTCTGAACTGATTTCTGTAATTGTTATTAGGGATTTTATAAGCTTTTTGGTGGAATGTTTTTTGAAATGTGTGGTTGTTGAGGATGTGACTAGTTGATAGGTAGCAATTGTTAGACTGTTTCATATTTATACTAGTGGGTAGACATCCCACAAATATGAAAGCTCGGAACAAGATAATTTGGATGTAAAATGAAATCGTTACTTACCAAAGTTGCCACTGACTTGACCCGCTCAAGCGGTACTCTACGAACCCAGCTTCCTTGAAGAAAAGCCATTGTTAAACCAATCCAAAAAAACATGACTCCTTGTTTCATTGGGGTGAAACCGAAATGATGGTGAGTAACGAACGTCAATGTAAACTCCAAACCAGAGTATATAAATAGATATACGAAATAAATAAGACCAAGCCGTTTGAGATCATTTCTCCCTAAAACACATGTTTATTTCAAGGAATGGAAAAGGTTTTATTATTCTAAAGCTTACTATTATAAGAAATGTTGCTTTTTTTTTCGAAAGAGAGAGAAAAAATTACCAGCTTCCTGCAAGTGCTTTACCGCTGAAAAATTGAAAAGTGAAATTACATTTATATAAGTAATTGCATGGCTTAAACTTTCAGCTACAGATTTGGCACGTTGTTCCTGAAATATATTTTAATTAATTTCATTTTAAAAAAATGAAGTTGGCAGTTAAAATTTCCACTCCTTACCTTTGGCAATGTTTCCTTAAAACAAAATATTACAAATACAATATCTGTACATGCAAGAAAAAGAGCGAAACTTGCTGGAAGTACGAACCAATTCGCTTCAGATTGCGAAGAAGCCCATTTTGCAAATAAAGCTCCTATTACTGGTCCGATTACAAAACCAACTGAGAAAGCTATGCCCACTAGAGCCTAGAAAATAAAGCATTCATAAGTAAATGGTGACTAATATCCTAATTATAATTATGTTATTACTGAGTCTTGGTGCTACTCAGTGTTCAGACAAACTGCATTGCACTGCACTTAAACGTTATTAAAAGTTTATGACATAAATATGATCCAAATACTATAGAACTTTTTTCTTTTATTGACCTTTACTTAAGCTTATCTCCTTTAAAATTGTTGATTTAATTTGATGGCTAGTATTTGATCATGTTTGCATCAATGACATTTGTGGTGCAGTATGAATGGGATATTAGATCCTTAAAGAACCTTAGAGATCTACACTGAAAGTAATATATTTCATTTTAAATTTTCTAAATTTAAAAAATATAATTCAATATTTTTTAAGCATAGCATTGAATTATTGGTCAAAAGTGATTTAAACATCAGCTAAGTCACCGAATCGAATTAACATTTGAATACATTAAAAGTTAAGTTGGGTAATAATCAATTAAAAAGTGCGAAGTAAAATAGAAGGAAGCGATGACCAAATGTGGTTCCATTCAATGCCTAAGCTTATTAAACGGAAAGAGAGAACTCTTAAGATTAAAATTGTGCAAATCACATTGGACTAACAAATTCCAGTTTTTCCTATGAATTTGTAATACTGGATCAGTATATTTTTTTAATTTTTCTTCTGACTTCAAAAATTTAAAAATCCATGAGTTGAATACCTAAGTTATATCCAACGTAGTTGCTTTGAACAAAAAAGAAAAAAAAAACTTTTGAAGTCACAAATTTCACCCCGCAACCATTATAAAAGAAATAATTAGTTTGCCCGAATTCAAACATATATATCAATATGTGCAGATTTACCTATACTTATAACCATAATTTTTTCTTTTACATGTTTTTCTTACAAGTTTGTAGTTTCTGTTTTTTAAGAGACTGTATTTATTGTTTTGCTCACTCGATTATATTATAAAGGTTATTTATTTAATTTGTTAAAAAGTTTATATGACTAACTTTCTTGTGGAAACTATTGAAAATAAAGGAAAAAAAATTACTAAATACGAGCGTATCAATTTCTATGGGGAATGAGTGTTCCATACCTTGCTGGAGATATGGCACACTTTCACACTGACTTAAATTTACGCTTACCATTCCCGCAGTTCTAGTAGCAGGCGTAGAAACGTCTGTAATCACAGCTAACGAAAGACTTACATTTCCCTTGCTGAGACCTCCCAACATCCTTGCAAAAACAAAAGTAGTAAAACTGTAAGATACAGTCCAAAGGGCGTACGACATCGCAATACCTACCTAAACAACATAATTACATAGTTAATTTTTATTTATGACGTTAACAGAACCATTTTCTAACAATGCACTTTACCAAGCTTAGAACAAGAATGGGCTTTCTTCCATAGACGTCAGATAAACCACCTGATAGAGGTGACACAATAAACTGTAGAAATGAAAACATGGAACCCAGTGTACCTGCGAACATAACATTTTTTTGAATATACGTACGTATTCAAGCAGTTTACCTTTGCAAATCGCCTAAACTAATATACTAAGCGAGCGAAACAGATGGAAATTTCAGAATGAACGTTATTACCTCCGAATAGAACTGAACTATAATGATCCGGAGCTCCAATCGTTCGCTGAAATGAATTAATGCCACTCAAAAAGTAATTGTAAAGACCTTCTGGAGGGTCATTTTGTCTGTAGTAATCCATTAAAGAAGGCAGTAAAGGCAAGATCATAGTAAATGCCAGTAAATCTATTAATAATGAAATAAAAATAATGTATAACATTTTTGAATTTATTTCATTTTTTGTATTTACTTCTGACACACTTTCCATTCTTAAAGTGGTAATATTTAACTTGTCAAAAGAATAAAAGGAATGATTTATTATTTTTAATGTCCAGTATACAATGGAAACTAAATAACATAAAAAAACTACACTAAAAAAACGTTGAAGGTTAGTAAGTTCAGCAGGTTAGCCCACCTACTTAGCTTACATACCACTGAGCAGCAGAGCACATACTGATGTGAATCTGACTTGTTGGCTTCTGCTACAGTTGGGGAAGTGAATGCTCTGGAACCGGAATGACTGCACATCAGCATCGTCAGACTTTGAACTAATTCGTTAGAGTGAAGCTGCGCAGCACTTGTACGCGTTTATCTTTACATACATATGTATGTATGTCCACAATTCGTAATAGCATATCTAAAAATAAATTACATTTGTGTAAAAATCACAATTGTACGTGTAAATAGTATCATATAATCGCATTTTTAGTTTACTGTAATTAATCGAAATCTTATGCACGCAAAATAAAATTAGAATCAATGGCCACTCCAAGATTCATTATAAAATGTAACTAACTAAAACAGATTAAATGTGAAACATACATATGTATGTTCCAGTGCATTGCGATCACTCTAGAGGAATGTAGATTAAGTAAAGAATTTATTTAGGCTAACGGAGCAAAGACGCAACTACAGGTTAATTCTAGACAATTTTGTTCACGTTTCATTATCCATTTATTTTTTTTATAACACATTCTACAGAGGGTTAAATTTGTAAGACTAACATGTGGGTTAAACATTAGAGAAAATGCTTCTAGGGAAGTAACACGATAACAAGTGCATTTTTCGCTTTTTCGAAAATTGCCTGTAAAATTTTCTCTTAATTTAATATGTGATACATGCATGTAAATCTATAACTTTTTAAAAAAATAGTTTTTCTAGGAAAATTCATTCCTGGGATTTTGTGGTGGGTGGACGAAGGTTAAAAGAATAATTTCGGAGTAATGTGCTGTTCTACTTCTAGAAATTTAATATTTTAAACTTTTCTAAAAATGTGTAATTAGAATCTCAAGTACATATGTAGTTAGAAAAAGTCGTGTGAGTTTTCACAACAGTTTAAAATAAGCGGTAAGCGGCCCCAAGAAAGCCTGTTAAGGGAAGTTTTATGGAGGGTAAGGGCCCCACACACGATGGGGTTGTATGTCATCCTAAGGTTCATAATATATTTTCCCCTCTAAAATTAATAGTAAATGAAAGAACAAAACCGAAAATAATTGTAATTAAAATTATAAAATATTTTTTTCTCAAATGTACTGAAAAAAGTTTTTAAATTGCTATCCAAGAAAAAAAATAACGTTAAAATCAGTTAAACAACTGTTTAAATATGTCATGAATAATGTTGTTTGATTTCTTTTAATTAATTCTCGAATTATTTGCGCTTCGAACTAAACAATTTTCATTAAAATAGATGTTTCTGTAAATTTATGGCTGACTTGAGTATAAATGCCTTTTGAATGATGTATAAATCTACATTGAAAATTATTAATTTTAATTTCAGACTATTCGTACCTCACTTTATCACTCTATTTAAAAATTACCTTCTCATCGAAAAGAATTATGCTTCTCAAGAATCCCATTAGAAAGAAGTTAAGTGTTTTAAACGGTACTGAATGAAAACGCGTAAAAGGCTAAATATTTACCAAAAATTAAGTTGCAAAGTTAAATAGTATCATTTTTTATTCTAAACTTAGATAATAATTCCAGAAGTTTTAATAATTCTTTTAAAAAAATCATAAAATTATAATATCCATTCCAGATGTACATGCGCCGTTTGGGAATGATTTATTTTAGATAGTAAATTTATTTTCGAAGAAACTATGATATGCTTCATTAAAGTTTAACGATTAAACATAGTTTTATATTTCCTCTTCAAATGCATGTTTTTATTTATTTATTTTTCTTGAACGATTCTTTTATTACTTTTTTTCTGGTTACCGTCTCACGTATTCCTAACATGTATTTTGTAAATCGCTCTGTACTTTTCCAAGTTTTTGTATGTTCTTTTTTTTGTAATCTTTTCCTCGGGGGTGGCTTCGATTATTGAAGTCGTTCAGAAAATAGATTCGTACATACCATCGCACAGACCAATCAAATTTGACATATTTTTCTTTTTATTCTAGCATTTTACAACTGTACAGCTAGAACAACCAGAAAAAGATAAAATGTAAACAAAGATATTGCGTTGACTTATTGCCAGCGCACATACATTGGCTTAATTTCGTGAAGGCGGTCATCCACTGATGATAGCCGCAATAAGCCCTTAGGTGTTAGGGAGTACTACTTCCACTTTGGATAGCCAACCTGAAACACTAAGATGGTTTAATTAATCATAAAATTGAAAAATCTTTTTGTGGATGCTGTTTCTTTGTTATGTGACATTAGAAATGTTAACTATATGACAAGATTTCTCGAATTAATATTTTTTAGACAAAGACTAAATATCCTTCAAGGAAAGAGAGTCATCATGGTCAGAAAAAGCATACCTAATTCAAGTTCCCAACGGAAAAATTAATTTATATGTATATAAAACTTGCTTAAAACATTTTTGCTATTAGTGAACTAAAAAATCTGAGAAAAAAAATCATGTTTTGAAAATAGAGCTAATTCTCATCACTAAGGATTCAGCGAAATGACCAAACTGATATGCTATAACAGCGGTTCCCAACCTGGGGTACGCGAAAGATTGTTTAGGGGTACGCAAAAAATTTATGGCGGAAGATATAAAAATTATACAGATATATTATTAATGAGAAAAAAATTATATAATAAATGATTCCTACAACTTAATTACAAAATTATTATAATAAAACTGAATAACACATAAATTGACAAGAATTAAGTACTCATTCGATACTGCAGTATTTTTTTTAAAAGTAAATATATTTGTATATCAAAAATTATTAAATGATTTCTTGAAAATGTAAAAATTCGAAAAAATGTTGCTTTAGTTTTGACTAATATTACACATGGCCCGCATATAATTTACTTCTCCTTTATTAACGCTTTGCTGTTTCAATTTACGACCCCTGCAATAGTTATTGGTTTGAAATGTTTAACTATTCATAAATGATTTTTTTAATAGGAACATATCATATGTATATGTTGTTTACAAGACACATTTTATTCAGATTGTTTTGCAGTAAATGTAAAGTTACAATACGTAAAATCAAGAATACGATTATTTATTTTATATATACTATGTATGTATATATTAGGGGTACACACTGAGGAAACAATCAGGTAAAGGGGTACACTAATGAAAAAAAGATTGGGAACCACTGTGCTACAATATGAAAGCAAGCTAATTGCTAGTAGCTTACCTGACCCCACTCCCTCGTAAACTAAGAACTATGTATTGTCATTTTTTGTGTGTTGGACCCGTTACTTCCTAACCTATTTACTTGGCAAACTTAGAACTACCGCTATATTGAATATGGTAAAGTACATTTTCTAATACTTTTTACGGCATTATTTTTAATGTTACAATTATATTTTTCATTATATATAATCACTTTTCTAGGCCCATCATTTCAAAGAAGAGGATATAGATGGTATGATTATTCTTTTATTTTTACTGTGTTAAATTTTCAGATTATAATTTAATGCATATTTCAGAATTTAGGGAATGCTTTTTTCTTTTTGCAAGAAATGGTCACATTAGAACACTGGATGAGTTGACAGTGATTATGAGATCACTTGGCATGAGCCCGACCATAGCAGAACTGAAAGGATACCTAAAGGAAAAAGGTTTAATTTTAAAAATTATTTAAGGTTTATATAATTACATAGTATGATTTCTTAACCTCTCTTATAGGTGGAAAAATGTCATTTCCCGATTTTTTAAAAGTTATGCATGTGCACAGTAGAGTCGAAAATCTTCCTCGAGAAGTAGTTCAAGCATTTAAGGCAGAAGATTCGACTAAAAAGGGGACGATTCCTGGGACACATCTAAGACATTTGTTGCTTCACTGGGGAGAACAACTTAGTTCTAAGGAAGGTAATTATTTTAGATATTCGTTTTTATAAAATACTAAATTAGTCAATAAAACTTGTAAGAAGGCACTACCCTTCCAATAGTAACAATAATATGTATATTATTATTTATTATATTAATTTCTAAAAATTGTGAACATTCGCACGACTTTTTCTCCCAATTTTCAAGGTTCTAATTTAGAAATACGTTTTCTTCACTCTCTGAATTTTTGAAACATATTTACCTCCTTACATTATACAGTTTATAAGCATCTAAGTAAACGTCTCTCTCCAGAACTGCCCTTAAAAGAATTTTCCTAGAAAAATGATTACGATAATAGTCGTAATAAAAGATATTTAGAGGTAATAATGTATTAGAATAAGTTAAATTGTTAAAAAAACCTTCTTTCTTAAGTTAGGGGATAGTTAAGTTTCTACATATTGCTATATTCCGTTTTATTAATCTTACAAATTCTGCGGTGCATAACGCCTCCTTAATATACGAGGGTCGTTTGACAAGTCTGTGCAAAAATAAAAACTACTTAATTTTTTGGGGTAAACCTTTTTTATTTTTCAACATAGTCTCCTTTTAGGCTTATACACTTCGTCCAACGCTGCTCTAGTTTGTTGATCCCTTCCGAATAATAGGATTTGTCCAAGTCTGAAAAATAGCCATTCGTTTCTGCAATCACCTCCTCGTTTGAATAAAATCTTTTTCCCGCCAGCCATTTCTTCATATTGGGGAACAAATAGTAGTCCGAGGGAGCCAAGTCTGGAGAATAGGGGGGATGTGAAACGAGTTGGAACCCTATTTCCATTAATTTTGCGACCACAACTGCTGAGGTGTGAGCTGGTGCGTTGTCGTGATGGAAAAGGACTTTTTTGTGGGCCAATCGTGGGCGTTTTTCTTGCAGCTCGGTTTTCAAACGGTCCAATAACGATGAATAATGTGCACCTGTAATAGTTTTACCCTTTTCCAGATAGTCGATGAGGATTATTCCTTGCGAATCCCAAAATACAGTCGCCATAATCTTTACGGCCGAAGGAACGATCTTCGCCTTTTTTGGCGCAGATTCCCCCTTGGTAACCCATTGTTTAGATTGTTCTTTGGTCTCAGGAGTGTAGTGATGTATCCATGTTTCATCCACAGTGACGGATTCTTCTGGAACAGCTGCAAACCGTCCTTGCAACACTTCACACGATTTCGTTTTTGGTCAAGCGTGAGCAATCGCGGCACCCATCTTGCGGATAGCTTTGTCATTTCCAAATGTTGATGCAAAATATTATGTACCCGTTCATTCGAAATGCCCACAGCACTAGCAATCTCATGCACCTTCACTCTTCTGTCATCCATCACCATCACCATATCATGGATTTTATCAATGATTTCTGGAGTAGTAACCTCAACAGGGCGTCCAGAACGTTCAGCATCACTTGTGCCCATATGGCCACTCCGAAAATTTTGAAACCACTTATAAACTGTTCTAATCGAAGGTGCAGAGTCACCATAATGTTTATCAAGCTTCTCTTTAGTCTCCTGAGGCGTTTTGCCTTTCATAAAGTAGTGTTTAATCAACACACGAAATTCTTTTTCGTCCATTTTTTGAAAATCACTCGACTTCCTCGATTCAAACGAATGCCAAACACAAAGAAATAGACCGATCTGGCTGAAACTTGGTGTGTATTCTTCCAAGAGATGCTACTAACTAAACATAACCTCGATACGCGCCAGTAGTGCTATCTCTCTGACTTTGCACGGACTTTTCAAACGACCCTCGTATTAATAACACCTTTGACCCAATCCTCCTCTAAAAGTGATTGTTTCCTCCTTAACCGCATTTTGTTAAAAAAATGTTTCAAACAAACTTTCAGGGCTTCGTAAGTGCAATAGAAATGCTAAGGTTGAAGAAAATCATGGGAGACATTTTAAGAAGTCTTTTTAGTTGATTGCTATTTCTGGGTCAGGGACTACACCTAAGTTTCTATCGATTGCTTAACTAAATATAAATTTATAGCTTCCCGCTGACTTCGTTTTACTCACATAGACACTCATGACAAGACACATTCCGATAACTATTTTTCTAAAACAGGGGTCTTTAAAAAGGTTGAAAAAATTCTAAAGAATTCCTTTGTCATTACTAAGTTTAAATATTTGAAAAAAATACGGTCCTTTAAATCTTTCTTTTATTAAGTAATCTTTGAAGGAATGTGGTTTGTGTATTAAGGATCACTTAAGATAAGGTAAGTTATGGCGTTTAGCTGGGCGTAATGTTCCGTACAATTTTTCATGAAAACTTTGAATGCTTTATTTAGAATGTTGTTAAGCATTTATGTTTACAGTTGAACAGATATTCAGAGAAGCAAATGTTTCTACAAATTCAATGGTTAAATATGAAGACTTCGTCAAGATTGCTTGTGCTCCAGTACCAGATTATTACTGAATGGAATGCTTTAGTTTATTATTTTCTATATTTATATTTTCTCTTAGTTTTTCTTTCTTAAAGGAACAATGATTAAATAAAAGTATATTCTTTAAAAGTGCAATGAAAGAAATGTATGTCTTCAAATTTAAAATTTGTAAGGAAATATTTGCGCATGGATAGGAGAGTGACTGCAATAAATGTACTTAAACTTTTTGAAATATATTTATAAAACAACACCTAAAAGTACATGCCATTTAAACCATATTAGATGTCTAGTAGCACCCTTAGTTTCTTACAAAGGCAAAGCAAGATATGCTGAAATAAAACAAAAAGTAGCATTAAAACATCTAAAGATTCAATGAATTAAATGCAAAAAGTATATTACAACATACGTATAAAAAGTGTGCCAAACAAAATGCATTAGTAAAATTTTGCGATTTATACTTAATTCAAATTTAACTAGACAAGATCATGCAGAGTTAAATAATTACATTCTACAAAATACAGTTGACAGAATTGGTAATGACTTACTTCGGTACAGAAAAAAATTAAAAACTTTGAAAATAATAAAACTAAGTAATTCTGTAAAATGAGAATCTGAAAAATAAAATTGAAATTTGGTAAGTGAAAGTCAGTATCAGTAAAATAATACACATTTTAATTATTGAATCTTTATCAATTTTACAATGATCACACAATTACTCTTGCAAAAAACTTGCAACAGAATGTAAAAATTTCTTCCTTTTCTTTTATTTCCCTCTATGTTGAACACAAAATTTATCTCATGCATTTAGCATACTTCATGTGGAAGATAAGTCAACGATTACATCATAAGAAACAGGTGTGACATTTTTAAAAAAGTAATGCCTATTTTTTCAGGCGGACTTAACGTTCAACTACTGATAAGGAGTCATGGACGGTAGCGGGATAGCATATTTTACAGCAAATTTCTTTGATTAACCATTAAAATAAAATCCAAGGCTTAGACCTGGAATCGTACCCAGTACAGACTTCAATACATATTAGCTTTGCGGACCTCGCCGCCTCTAACCATTCGGCTACCGTTGCGCCTCGTGTTGTATATATATATTTAAAAGAATAAAGCAGAGTTAATAGATTTAAATCTTAATGAATTTATAAAAAATAATATTCAATAATAAAAACGTTTTGGATGTGAAATATATGTAACCATCCCCAAATTATACGCAGAATCTACTTGAAGAGATTACTTTTCATTGTAGAACTCGATACTTACCTGTTAAGGAGTAACTTTTGTTGTATCAGCAGGGTTGCTACCTTAAACCACAGGAATTTTTCATATGATTACACGACATTAGTCCTTGATTTGATGGTCCGTAGAATGGACAAATACGTTCTAATTTTGGCAAGCAATTCGAAACTATCTTGTATTAAAAATAAATTTAAATCCCAGTTAAAATTGAAAAACTATGTACAAGGTAAGCTACAAAGTAAAGTTTCATTAAAAAGTTGAAAATAAATTGGTGGCCATACCAACTTGACGGACGCCAAAAGTAACAGTAGTTCCACTTTTTGGAATACTATAAATATTTTTAGGAGGAGGGGGACATTTCTGCTATACAGCGGATAAGCAAAAATTTTTAGTGAGATTTAAGTAACATTTATGTATATTGAAACTTAAGTTTTAGATTAAAGGATATTAAGAGAATGCTATAGTACTGCCTTTGCTAAAACAAAATGTGCCAGAACACCTGACCACACATAACCATTAGAATTTTTTTAGGACCTACCCAGTAACTGGCTGTTATATTTAAAGGTTTAGTGTAATTGATGCTTGCGTTTTCTTATATTATACTTGGGCTAAGTTACAGCTTGTAATATGCTATTAATAGACCAGATAATACAGATCCACTTCACTAGTTATTAGAGTTCTTATATTCAAAATTCTTATATTTGTCACAAATCCACTGATATGGATAGACTGCAACAAAATGCTCAAAAACTAGTAATCTTTCACAATCAAACGAGGTTGAATTAATAATGTGTTTTTATTAACATCAATAATACAGATCTCTATAAATGAAAAAATTTATATTGCATTTTTGGCGATTTTCATTAGGATTTTGATAAATTTGAACATCCTCAATAGTGGAAAAAACTCTACAAGTAGAACTAGTGGAAAAATTGTCAACTATTAAAGACTTCAATTTTTATTGATTCTAATATGTTAAGTATTAAAAATGAACCAGAGAGTTTGGAAGAAAGTGTAACTCAAGCAGCCTTCCGAGACATTTAGTGCAACCCTTTTTAACATTTTGTCCAATACACTGGCATTACTTCAGCAATAACAGAAAGTGCCAGACAATCCTATAAATAACAAACCTGATATATAAATCTTTGCAACAAAGTAAATATTTTATGGATATATTTTTCAATTAATAATTAGTCAGTCAAAGCATTAAAAAACCTTTTAAAAAATTCCTATAATGGGGACAATAATATTGATGTTGACAGCAGTTCAAATGTTGAATTTACATTCAGTGTAGAAAATACTATGATGTCTAGATGTCAATATTGTGGCTTGTATTGCGCAGTACATGCTAAAACAAATACAAAAATTACTATATTTCAATTAGTTCAACAAATATTTATTGCTAATAGAGAAAACAGTTCTCAGTTTGAATTCATGAAAAATTCTGTAAGGTCTACCTACTGGCATTTCTTTTGCAAGAATCATGGCAAATCGCTATACTAAGATTTCATTTAGTAGTGAACTAGCTTAATAAGTAAAAAAAAAAAAAAATAAGGAGTCCACAAGATGTCTAGCTCAATAACAAGACCATTCGTGTTTTTTTATACACGTAACTACTTTGTCTTTAGTGTTCTTAGGCATTCATCATATTTGAATGTTTATTTGGTATTCTAAATTATTAAAAAGTAAAAATTTTTTTTTTTGAAAATTGAAGTCACGAACACAAAGTACACAAGAGGAACTAAGATTATATATGAGGATAGATATGTAAGTTTTTTCTAGCCCAATTGGGCTAGTGAAAAATTACATATTTATCCTCCCTAAGTAATATTATCAATATTATTCTTTAAAATGGTCAAGCCAAATGTGACATATACAATATTAGAAAGTAAAAAAAAAAACTTACAATTTTACAAGTATTATGATTTTATATAGTTAGCTTCTATGTAATGATAAAGTACGACGAGCAAAAATAGGGAAACTCCTAAAAAATTGGCAAATATCATAAGCTGAATGTCGGTGATCATTTTATTGTGAACACTATCTGTAATATTAAAAATGAAAAATGGGTTCTGTTAATTTCACTCCAAGATTAAATTAAACCTCAAATACGTGGACGTAGTACGTACGTACGTCAACACTATCAACACTCAACAGTCAACATAGAAGTTAACCTTAACTTGGGCCAACAGCTTACCAATGCCAAGAGTAAATGAATATTTAAGGATGTCATAAAGTTAGATACTTAAATAGAAATTGTCATTACTATTATGCAGACGACGATATTTAAAAAAAAAAAGTACCCTCCTCACCAACAATGAATTAAAAAAAAATACAAGATGATTATCTTTATTTTAATAGCTAATGGCAGTAAAAAAAATATCTGGGAATTTTCTGTTGATGAACTAAGAAAAACGAGGAAAACTGTAAAAGTCTTTTCAGAAAATGCGTGACTTCAGATCTCTCCACTTTCTCCAATTCCGCACTTCAATGAAACACTTATTTTCGATAACAGGTGATAGTCCGTACATTACTCAAAATGACACTTAAAAATAAAAATTACTCAAGAACGAAATGAGAGTATTAAGTTTAATGAATTTAAAGCAAATTTTAGTAACTAGCAAATCCATTCCAGAAAGTGGTTCTTTCGGATAAGTAATTTTGATCGATGATGTAAAACGTACGGTCGAAAAATATAATCTTTTAAAACAAAAGAGGATTAAAAAAAAGAGAAAAATGAGATTGGTCGATTAAAGCATTTTTGTAATAACAACAAACTTTTTAGTCATAAAATAAACATAGAAAACACTACAAAGAATTGAATTTTCAAAGCCCAAGGCAACTTATACATCTTAAAATACTATCTCTTTAACAAAAACTTGCAGCATCTAGCTAGTAAGGGTAATTATACTTTTTTTTTTTTATAATATAAGAAAAATTATAGGATTTTTTTATAGGATGTATTTAGCATGTGCTTACAGTTAGAATGGCCACTATCCAAATACTCGGTTTATGACAGGTTAGTCTGATTGGAAGAAGTTCTCAAGTGCAGCGGGATGTGGTTTGCGTTATTTATGGTTAACTTTAATTTTTGTAGAAGTATATTATCTTTCTTTGACTGTTTGCCATCATGGCAAATTTACGAAATCTGTTCTAATTAGAAATATCCGATATGAGGCCTCCTAAATATAAATAAATAAATATAAACAGATTTTACCAGTTGTTGTGTTCATGTGTATGTCTGAGTAGAGGGTTGCCTGCAGCATAACAAAAAAAACATCGCGGAAAATTTAAGTTTGATATCTGGATAAGGTGCTACTATCAGACTCTACTATAATCTTTAAGGTAAAAATCAGTCAACATTAAGTGCCACTTAACTTAGTAGATTTTTCACTTTTTTGAGATTTTTTCAATAGGCTCATATGACTTTTTTAAAAGTGTTCATTAAAAAATAAAGTACAAAAAAGTAATTCATACGTATTACAAAGAAAAAAACAAAGCATGAACTCCAATTTATCTGCAAATAAGGACCGCCAAACACTTTCTAAACCAAGCTAGGCATTCAAATTTGATACATTATTATCTAATGAATCACCAACTTTGTAACCTACCAATTCAATCAATCTTTATGTAATCATTTCGTTGGAGTATATACCTTATAAATAATTGAATCGCCTGCAGAAAAATTTTGAGAGAACTGGACACTGAGGGATGTTTACCCCGTTGTCCAGAAGTTAACTCGCTTCGCTCGAAAAGCCAACACCTGTACTCGAGTCTGAAGAGCAAATTTTCTTTACTTGTACAATTAATAACTTTTTTTCAATAAAGATTAAATTAATAAATATATTACATGGAGGGGATTCTCATCTAGTGATTAACAACAACTATAAACAATAATTTATTATTTTAAACAAATGTAGTGTGTTGGAATAATGATTTTTAAAGATTAATTAAATGTATAAAAGTATTTTTTAACAATATAATTAAAAATAAACAAATTTTGAACGATTAATACTAAAATTAATTAAACTGAAACTTGCTCTCTATTGCTGATATCACTAACAAACATGTACCACGCTTTCGGTTGACTCCTTTTACGCTAAAACGAATATTAGCACATCCATAAATAACTGAGGATTCAAAATTAAATTGCAGGAAAATTTTGTTGATGCTGCGGCACTGCGAAATAAAGAACAATTGTGATTCAAATCAAATAACTACTTTTCGAATTATTACTAAATTGTTATTATTACTAATTTCTTTAAAGGTTTAACTAAATTCAGATGTTTGTAGGAATATAATTGGTTCTTGACCTGGCAAAGGGTGTACAATGTGACGCCAAATTCCTTCCATATTACAACTAATTGGAACAATTAACCTACCTTCTAAGTCAATTGGTGCTGTTGTTGGGCAGTGGCTGCCAGCTGTCTTAATTGTTTCAAAACAGTTTCTAACAGTTTCTTTTTATCTCTTTCACTTTTCTTCAAAACAGAAAAAACAGTCTTCTTGTCAGCTTCTCTTATTCTAACAATAATTACGTAAATATGAAAGAGTTTTTACGAATGACAACAAACAAGAAAAAGGTTACTATTTGTGGGGGACAAAAACCTCCTTCGAATGGATAGCCTTGAAAATAAAAATAGTACATAAAATATGGTCAAGACATAAAACACTAGGTACTTTTATTTTATGTCCAGTTTAGTATGGTGTATTTAGTAATCGTTATACTGTTCATATATGTACCTAGTATAGATTTCAAAAAATAAAAGAATAAGATTAAATTGAAATTGGAAATAATCTTCTCATTGGGTTAATGAATCAGATACCAAATAAAAAAAGAACTTTATAATACATGTATTGTGAGGGAAAAATATTTTATTCTTTCGAAATTTGCAGTTTGGCCCCCGGGAGGTTAAGGACACTAACTCAAGGGTTGACTATGGCAGTGTGTTCTTTGGCATTTATTATTTAGAGCTTGCCATATAGAAGTACTTTGGTACTGACACCTTTGTAAAGGTATAAGATATTACTTTACAAAGCTGGTGTGCAACATTGTAACTATCTAAAAAACAGGGCGGTAAGTTACAAATAATAGTTAAGAGGTATGTATACTTTTCCAAGAGAATGATGGCCGTGTTTGGTGATACTTGTTGATACTTGCTGTTGTCTTGGCCGTAATCATGGAAGTAAGTAGACCAATCCCAGGATAAAAACAAGTCTAACAATTGTCTTAGGTCTGTAAAGTACTGCAACAGTACTCCTTCCTCCAGTCCTTCCACAGGCTCGGAAGCAGCAAATTCTATTTAATAAAATAGAAAATTAGTTTTAGCTACAAATGATAAAACAGCTAAAGAGAAAACTTCACGATTGGGTTACTAACGTTCACACTGCAATGTATCTAAATTCAACTGATGTATGGCTCCCATAGATATTTGTTTAACATCATTGTTAGTAATCATTCCCATCAAAGATTTTGCAATATGTTCACAAGCAGATTTACAGGCTACTTGAGCTACTTCACTCTACAAGTCAAATAGTATAATGCTTTTATTAGGTAAAAATGTAGAAAATTTAATTCTTGGATAGCTTGGAAAAAAAAAATTATGGCTTACGGGTAAATTGGTGAATGAAGTAAAAGTACTGTTGAGGAAGGCTATTAGATCAGAAACAAAAGTAGAAGCATGTCCTTGGGGCTCTACTAGCAGCCAATCATAACTTTCCAACTCAATGAACTCGTCCAGTTTCTGTTTCAGTTTGTCACAAATTTGTTTCTCGGCATCGTCTCTGGCCACGCCGAACAGATGTCCTTGACCTCGAGAACCTAGTTGACCTTCTTTAGGCGATCTAGAAACAATTATTGGGAAATTTTTTCAGGATTGTAATTTTTGCTAAACGCATAGCATTATAACATTAGATCTTAGCCTTATCACAAAATATAGATGGTGCGGTGGAGAATGCTGAAAATGAGGACCATTTGTAGGCAAGCGATGAACTCAGGAAACCTTTGTAGCATTTTTGAAGTTTGAATGTTATTGCATACTATTTAGCGTATGCCAATCTACTGAACCGTACCTTTAACTTTGTGATCACAGAATAACCAAAAGAGCCTCCTTCGGAAGTAAACTTCTTTTATTTATAATTGTTAACGGAGTATTCTGACCGATTAAAAAGATTATTTTTCCAATGCTGAGGGTAAGTCCACTCACCCTATAGCACTCCTAGAAGATTAAACAACTCTCATTGGTTCTCTAAGGAATTCCTTGGATCAGAAAGAGAGCCGGTAGGAAGTGTAACAATAATATTACATTAACTAATTTCGACAGGAGGACGCAATCAAAAAGGCGCCAACAAATGCCTCCTCGTCATTTTTTCTTTATTTGGACTTATAAATGACCTAAAAGCTCTCTACGAAACCTCTCTGATCAAATGCCCGCTGGTTTCTCGCAGAAGGCAATTATTATCACATATAAACCACAATGGTTTCAACGTGCAAATGTAGTGGGGTATCTACCAGGCACGTCGGACTAGAAAGTAATGCAAATCTAGCGGATTCCCTGGTCAAAAGAGGTGCGAATGAGGAGCAATGTCTAGTTGAAGCTAATCTCAGCACCCGCGAGCGATGTAGGGCTCTAGAAGTGAGAAAATTATAGCACCAACTTGCTGAGCGGCTACTGCCTCCTATTGTAACTACAGCTATCTGCAATACAACCAGCCACGACTGCTTATAAGCCCATTCTGCTAGAATTGGACGAATGATGTGCGTGAAACTTGAGATTAGCACGTTTCTAAATGATGTTAGAACTCTGCAGGTCCTTCTAAATCAGCAATGCAGCCAGCATACACTGGCGAAAAAGACTTACTTGCCACATGATGAGTGACAAAAATTGACAAATTAAAGCGTGCCCTTATTCACTGAGCTAAGAGCCCTACTCTAAATATTAAGAGTTGAATGTACTAAAAGGAAAAGATAAAAAGGTTCATAGAATATCAAAAATTATTTGGAAAAAGAAATATTCTTACCCTGTTATGTTAGAGACAAATTCTTCAAGATAGACAGTTGCATCTTCAAGATATCTGGTGTCAATTATTATCTGAATCACCTGCATAAGTCCCAAACCTGGTTTGCGGAAAACAGATGAAAGGCAACCAGTAAAAGTTCTTGTCAATAAAAGGTTCGTAGACTTTCTTATCATGTCATCAACTTCTCCTTGGCTGAAATTCAATATTTCATCAAACACTGCACATTTCAAAATGAGATTTTCCTCTAAAGTCTTTAAGCGAAGTGATAGTACAGAAATTACGAAATTTTGTCCTACATCTTTGGCTACTGTTTAGAGATTCATAGCAAGCTAATATCCAAAAAAATGTGTCTATTATTTTTTTGTTTAGCATATACTGGATTATTCACAGAATTTACGTTATAAAAAAAAAAAAAAAACAATAAATAAATAAAATAAATATGACCGCGCTATTTCCAATTAATTCAACAATATGATGCTCTAAAAACGATTTGCCACTTAAAAGATATCCAATCTATGAGAAATTGGCTTTGAATGTCTATTTTAGTCTTTCAATAACCTAAAAAAAAATCTTCTAATGAAAACAACATTATTTTTTAATGATTTTTTTTTAAATCCATATCCTTGAAAGCCGCAATATTTCTAAAACTACCAACAAAATTATAAATTCCACATTTCAAGACTAACAAAAAAAATAGAAATCATTATCTTTATTTCCAGCTCATGCACACTGGCGTTCACCAATAATTTTCTGCTGATAATTGGAACACGGAAGGAAATTTAGTTTTGCAGGCATCTTAATTAAAATGCCGTATAACTCTAACATCAATTTTTAAGATTTATCTTTATTATATAAAGTTGAGAGCACTCATTACCTCAGATTCAGATCCTCAGAGAATTTCAAACAAGCGTAAATATATTCCTTCACTTGTTGATATATATTTGGAACAAATGGGGAGAATGGGAACTTCTTAGGAAATAAAGCCGCTTCTAGCGCATCATCTTGAAATGGAAACGTTGATAGAACTTGATCAAACTCCTTTTGTGTTTCTACCTAGAAACAATCTTGTTGATTAATAAAAACCTTGTAGCCGGAAGGAGAGTAAAACAAGTAAGGACTTCTAAATGAAAGATCTTCTAGAGAACCACAACCGCCCTTTAAAATGACCGAAATATTATATTTTACACATTCGAAACATTTTCTCTCCATTCATTTCTAATATTTCAATTGCGTTTTCTGAATCCTCACCATAAAGATCAGAGTAATTTGAACAATTTGTAGGGACAAAAAGGTCGTGGCTTAAGAATACTACCTCCAAGGAACATCTAAGAACAGTCTTAATAAAAGTAAATAAGAGTTTGAGAAAGTTGAAAAAAAAAAAAAAAATTGCAGAAAAATTATACTGGTAAATATAAACAAATATTTATAAAATATGTTGATATTAACCTATTACTTACTTAATTTAATGTCAAAAGATGAATTCAAACAATTTAATCGAAATATGCAGCTCACTTTCATTCTTAATTTATTTTCTACCATTAATAGTGATCATATTTACAATTTTAGTGCAGCAGCAGAAAGCCTTCTTCAAATATTGTCAATCGGCAATAATTTATTAGTGTGTTTAAATAATTAATTCTTGAGTTACTTATAGTCAAAATTGTAAAATAGTCAAAATATTTTCTCTTATGAATATCTGCTTTAATACACTTTCATAAAACGGAGGTACATATTTCGTATAATCATCATAAATAAAGGGAATGTTAAAAGTGTCTTTACTTTGTTTAACCGTCATCCAAGATGATCACTTCTTCGATCTACTGTTTACACAGTTTGCTTGTTATTTACTTTCCGTGATGAAAGTCAGAAGCAAACCGTCTTAAACTGCCTTTAAGCTTAAGGCAATGATGGCGAATCAAATACAGCCGGCTGCATCAAGTAAACTTGTATCTGCATAGCAATGCTACAGTCCCCACATATTATCGCGATGCTATATTTAAGAACACAATACTTATTTCTATACAAAATTCCATGTTCTAGTGAATCTCAGGTTTGTTGAATTAAAGTACCTCGATAGGAAGGAAACTCTCTTCATCGAGAATTTCTCTGAATACGCCAACCCATCTCTGCATCAACACTTCATTGTAGTGATCCCGTATTTCATGGAGAACTTCAAATATTTGGTTTACAGAATATCCATAGTTCTGTAAATGGAGTAAAAAACATAGTATAAGAATATTGAAAGATAACAGTATAATAGTATAATCTTGTATAAGTATAGTATAATAAAAAATAAAAAAAATCTGAAATGATTAATGTTACCCTCAAAGAAGTTACAAACAGCATGATAAGATCCTTGATTTTAAGCATGAGCGTGGCATCAGTGCAGTAAGCCTGAAAGAAATCAATATATACATTTAAATAGACCATCAGAGAATAAAGAACTCTCAGATCTATCAGAATGCAACTTATCACTCACGGAATGAGTTCGCAGGGCATTCACTATCTTTCCAATGGCAAACGCCCACAATTCGTCCAGGTAAGTACGATCCACTAATCCATTTCCAGTATTTAGAATATGATCTTCCACAACAAAGAATCCGAGCAAATTGTGCATATATGTTCTGTATCCTTCAATGGATTCATGCTGGGGGCAACATTTGCATGTATATGTTCTTGTAAAAGCAGTTTTTCGCTACACTTTCCTTAATATTAAAGCAAGCGCTTAAAATAATTGAATATAAATATGTATGTAAAATTTAAAATAGTTAAGCGAAAATGTCACTTAACTGATTAATCTTTTTTTTTGTTTTTTCGCCATTTTTTGTTTTTGGTAAAAAATACTAATTTTTTTTTACATAATTTTCAGTGATTAGAAAGCCATGAGAGTGTTTCTCACATCAATTTTTCATTATTCAATTTATCCACTCATTATTACAAGAATGAATTCTTTTTTCAATATATGTATATGTATGATATATATGTACATAATGTTCAAGGAATAAAATAGTACCATGTTTGTAGGAGGTTGTAGAACAAGCTTGGCCTGTTGTCGTCTTTGTTTTCTGTAGTAAGACTCAAAGTCTGCTCTGGAACCTAGCACAGTATAGATGTGCAGACATCTATATACTGGTGAGAAATCTATCATGTCTTGAGCACTTAGATCTTCTTCATCTAAATCTTCCTTATCAATTTCCCCTAAAAATTGGCTTTGATTAAAAGTGTTGGCAGTAGGCGTACATGCCTTAAATAAAATAATAGAGACGAGAATGAACTAACGAATCAGTAGGAAATGTTATCTCAGATATGAAAACATTATAAATACATAAAACACAAACATTACAATTAACAAAATAACAGCTCCCTGATATTCGTGTGATTCCCAGATTTATAATTTTTTTTAAGGGATAAGTAATAACAGCATTTGCTTCCGATCTGTTCACATCAACTAATTATTTGTGATTTTTTTTATTTTTTAATCTGTAAAAAATAATTTTTTGCTGGAAGATAAAGGAGGGAAAAAGTAATTTAAAAGAAAAAATTAAAATTAAAATTAAAAAAAAGAAAACACGAAATCCTTTTGTAGAAAAATACCAAAATATTGATAAAGTAAATTAATAAAAATTAAATCATTATGTCCATATTTTCTCGTTTTTTAAACAGTCACAACTAGTGTTATAAACTTTAAATTGCTATCGAAAAAATAGTAACGTGGATTACCTGTAAAAGGATTTGGAGGAGGAGGTGCGTGGCGCTTCTTCTTTCTTCTGATGAGTTCAGGGTCGATAACTAACTGCTCCGAGGTCTGCAACAACACCCAACGAACAGAGGAGAGTTGATTAATTTTTTATCCGCGAGAAAATAAAATAAACATAACTTACATGAACCATGGCTGCTTCTCCAATTCTCGGCGAGACTATTCTTATATTTTCTAGAAAATCCTTCAAGTCAGACATTGATGCCTCTTTAATGTTTTCTCTTAACCTAGATTATTGAAGTGTTCAGGGGTTAATTCAATTCAATGTAAAAAAGTAAACAGATTAGACAAATCGTTCTCATATTATTTCACTTACTTTGGTATATTATCTTTCATCTGACGAGAGAACCTATAATTGGCAACTCGAGGAAGGTACAAGTGTTCTAACTGCTCTAGGGTCTTGAGTGCCGGGTAGTATCTAATAGGAAAACGTTTTTAGTGTCTGCCTATTATTAAATGGGAACAGACTTTGATAAACAAATAATACGAAATTCATAAACTTAAAAATTAAAATAAAAATTGGTCAAACTTTTTACAATTAAAAAAATATATCATTATACTAGTAAATAATTCCTACTGTTAACATTTAAAAATTTAGGTTCGAAGATGACAAGTAGAGATACATTTTGAAAAATGAATATTTATGGAAGATTCAATTATTTCGAAATTACTTCTCTCTCACCAAACTCTAAAGGGAAGGCGGTGTCATATTATTGTTTTGTCCTTGGCTACTTTTCGTTTAATGGCGATTACTACGTTTTATTGGAATTAAGCATTACAAAGTTTACACTTTCAACTATTAGAGTTATATACAAATACAATTAGAAAATCCTTGACTAGACCTCCTTAAATAGAATTTTTGCTAGCACGTCTCTAAATACTTCTAGGACTTCTTTTGTAGATTAAGAAATTAAGAAAAAAGTAGAATTATGATCTTTCTTAAATTATGACTTATGTTTTCTATTAATTAGTTTCCATCATCATTAGTGTAGTGATCATTATAATCTATAACAAATGTCGAATTTAATATATTAATTGTTGTGCACAAATTTGTGAAACGTGGATATTAGAGTGTTTGATGACCCGTATTGATAGTACTCAATCAAAGCAGCCTATTCAAAAATTTGAAAAACAAACAAAGATTCTTCTATAAGTGGTAACGTACAATAGAAACAAGGATCTAGAACACTATATTGAATTAGTTCATAAGGAATTGAAAGTTTGTTATAAACTAGATGAACTAAATGACCAGTTGGGGACTGAAGAATTGTTTAATGATACCAACATGATTTTTACTATTAATAAATAAATAGACTCGCTGAAATTATACAACATTTAAACAATGGTACAACTAGCGATTCCCCGTCCTAAACTTTACTGAGGGCACAATTTAGATTGAGTAAGATGGATATCTTCCTTCTCTTTGCCGAATATTTTTTGACTTCGAAGTCAAAAACTGTTCTACTTAATCTAATCAAAAGTACTGATAGCACATTGTAATGTGTATTCAGCTCATAGAGGAACCATACTGGCAAGGAAGGAGTATGAGAAAGAGTAGAAGGCTAATCCAAGTTTTAACACCTCTATAGGCCAACTATTCTGAACAGTCTTTCAGGTGGAGCCAACCTAATATTTCTTTGTGTAGCTGAAAAAAAAAAAAAAACGAAAGAAATTTTATTGCAGAGTCGCCATCTTCTTGGACGCCTGGAAAGCCCTACAGGCTAATAAATCTAATGAAGTCTGCTGAAATCTGAAAATAAAGACTTTGCAGGAATCCCGACGAGTATATTTCTCTCATAAAAATTTAAAATTTACCTTTTCTCATCCATTTGTTTCTGTAGTTTGCCATAGGTAGTAAGTACAGGCAGGCAGACCGTCAAACTATGAATTGCCGCTGCAATATTACTCTCTACCTTGCGCGCTTTGACCAACTCTTCACTTTTTGAAATTATTCTTTTTGCCGAACTTTGTAAAGATGTATTTAGTTCGACTATTTCACTCTGAAATTAAAATTTTTTATAAAGTCGATTTATTTTTCCAAACTTAGAATGTCAACATGAGGAATACGAAAGTACGTCTTTCACAAACTTTATCAATGTAACAAATATTTTCTTAAGAGTCATTTACATTAAGTTTTTGGGCTTGTGATCTGACTTGCAGAAGTTCTCTAATCGAATCAATGAATCCTTGATAATGATAATTGCATAGCCTTTCGATCTCGCGGTCATGAGCTTTAATTCTGGCGTCCAGCTGTTCCATGAATTTAGCGGCTTCATCACCATCGTATATTGCCCTTTGGGAATAAAAACAAATCACTAAAAATAAATAACAGCTAATGATTTGCTATGAGTAAGACTCAACTAGAATAATACCCTAATTCTAGCACCAGGAGATTATGGAAAAGTATTAGGATGTGTTTATGATACAAGACTGTGGCCACCAAGTTAGTTGAGTGCCCCTTTTGAAAGAAAGATATGACATGTTCCTGCTTAGAGATTTTTTTAATTTTTAATACTTTAGATCAGAGTTTAGTAGGTAAAGTTACAAGTATTAATGAATGTCAGAAAGCCTGTTTGAAGAATAACAATTTAAAGAAACTACCTTGAAATATCCTGTACAACCAAACAATATGTATAAAATACTCGGTATATAAAAAAGCATTCACAGAATACAATAAAATGCTACGAAAATTAATATCTTTATTACTCAAAACTTGGCAGTGCGTTTATATGCATAGTAAATTGCTGTTTCCCAGTAAATAGAATGATGAAGTTTCAAGGCTTTAATTACCTGATAACTAGACTTATACTGGTTAAGTCGGTCGATTCAAGTTCATTAATGAAATGTTCATGTTTGGTTTGAATAGCGAAACACTTCTGTGAATCTAACGTAACTGATCTTTTCATTCTGGTTATAAATATTTATTGCAAATTTAAACTTTTTATATCAAGGAGTAGGTTACTTTGGTTCTAGCCTGCACATTTCTTAAATCAATAAATTAAGTACTTGCGTACAATCTAGCTGTTTCAAAGGTTAGCTAACAGTAATTTATTTATAAAGAAATAGATTTTTAAAAAGTACCGAAAAGTTGGGCCCCAATAGTCATCTGAGCCTTCAATTTCTTGGAAAAAAGCGTCATAATTTGGAGTTTTTGATTCGGATATGTTTTCCATCTCCCTCTTCAATGTGAATTTCCTTAATCGTCTGCAATAATAAAATAAAAATCATTAATACCACGCTAATTCACAATGCAATTTCACCAAAAAATTGTAACCGTAAAATAACTTATCTCCATATTCATTATCGATAAAAAAATAATCGATTGAAGAGCTACATTTATTATGTAGGATTTAATAATAAGGTGTAACGTAGAAATGATAAAGACAGGGCACAGGGCAGTGTTTTCGTAGCGTATCTCGAGAACATGACATATTGTATAAGTTATTAGTGGTTAAATTGTCTCTAAGCAGAAGTAAGTTTTAAAAAGTTAAACCCATCATAAAGAAAAAGTAATGAAATTTAGATTTTCTACAGAAAATGAAAAAAACAATCTTCTCTTGAACTTCATAGCCTCTTACTTTATGTTAAGTCCTTGAATACAATTTCGTACTTTTTATGTAAGGAGCACTAAGTAAGTTTACTTCAAACCATGTCATTATCAGTTAACTAGCTCAATTATTTAAGAAATTAAATTCCTGTTTTAGATGGACTGTGTAATAGATTATTTGTGGTAATGCTTTAAAGTTACAATGCGTTCAGCATGGGTTGCCCTGGTTCTTCTTCTCACTTATTTGTTGCTGGTGTTTCTGGCTTTTCGATTCCTTGACATTATGCTACGTTACCAGGAAGGGGTTCTCACAACTCATACAATTAATCCTATATTGCTCAGTGTAAGACAATTGAAACAATTGCTTGAAGTTAGAGGAGTCAGCTATACTGGCTATGTCGAAAAACAAGAATTAGCACACTTAGTTGAAGCATCAGGTAAGTTTTTTATTATTCTTAGAAGTGTGTAAAGTAGTAGATTTTTGTGCGAAACATGCAATGAGTCTATTTTACATGCACATTCAGTGTATTCACGGCTTTACTACATCATGAATTTACACTAACTTGAATTTCGACTCGGCTATTTGATCATAATTAACAAAATTTATGGTTAAGACCATTACTATTTTATTGATGTTAGGTATGAAAACAAAAACCTGTGCAGTATTTTAGGTAAGGTTCTGTAGGTTCCGAAATTCCTACAGTATAAACTTTTTTGTTTAACCATTGACATTCTACGGTACACTTCTTTAGCAAATGTATCGGTGAAGGATTTAGTTTGACCGAAATAAATGGCTTCTATCTTCATTCCAGCTTCTTACCTTGAGAAATATGTTTGCTTAGTTGGAATTGGTCATGAACACATTTTTTTCTTGGCTGATTAGAAGACCTGAACGTATACCAATCTAATACAACTCTTCAAGCATTTGTATTGGTGTGATTTGGCAGTCAGAATGATATAGACGGCAAACTTTAGTAAATAATATGTATAAACTAAAATTAATTTCATAAATTGGGGACAGATAAAAGGTCATGTAATTTTCACATTGGTTTTTTCATTATTTTAATCCAATGTTATTTTTACTTTTTATCTAAAAAATTGTTTCTATGATAAGTGAAATGTGAACACTTACACAACTTACCCTTAGTACAGTTGTAAAGGTTGTTACACATTTTATATAAATCAACAATTTTTTTTAACACTTTTTTTTTTACTTGTTATTGTTGTGGAATATATTATATGATGGCAACCTGCTTATAGAGATGCAGATTGAAAATTCCTTGAAAAGAGAGTTAAATGATATCGCAAGTCACACCTGACCCCTATGAGACTCAGCTAAACCTCTTATCAAGTTAAGAGGCACGCGAGCTCTTGGTTCGAGAATCAATGTCAGCCTGGCGTAAGATAAAAGGTGGTCGTCACATTAAGTCTCTACTACAACCGTCCAGATTCATGAGGGAAATGAAACATTGTCTCCAAAAGCACGGTGTCTGGGCGTGTCATTTCGTTGCTAATTTCTCGTTTTGGGAGCAGGGCAGGCACTTTTCAGAGAAATCCAAAGATACATCAGCATTAAATAGACTAGCAAATTTTAGGGCCTTATAGCGAAATAACGGCACATGTTGATGACAGGAGCAAAAATATTATACAATTGTATGCATGCAAAATCTCAACTAAAGAAAATTATTGGAAGCAGATACCTTTGGTCTAAAGAAGAGTCCGCCGCATTAGTCTTTGCAGGTTGATTTAATATTCCTAGAACAGAAGATGGCCTATAGTGTGAGGGAAAAACATGGTAGAATAGAGGAGAAAAAAGATGAATAATTTGCTTGCTATCCTGGATCGAATAGTGGAGAAAAGAGTAGGAATCCTGCTTTTCCACACAGATTTATGTGACTAGGTAGCGATGTTCATCGAGACAGTTTTCAGACGCAAAAAGTAGGACTCTTGTTAAAGGAACGAATGGAGAACGGATGTGAAAGAGCATATGTCGAGGTCAACTCCTTGCAGCCCTAGAGAGGGTTTCTTGCCTGTACATTACTCACTCACGGACTATCAGTCAGCCACAGATGCATAAGCATTTTTCCTTTAAAAGAAAGAAAGAAACAAAATTGTCTATTTCCACTGTGATACTTTCTTTCTCTACTAATCATTCATTCCGTATTATTTTCTCTTGAACTCTAATTCATTTGAAATTCCATATTGCCTTGAAGTTTACTTATGTTAGTGAATTTTCCTAATGTCTTTTTTTAAATATTATTTTTAGCCGATGTAGTCCGGGACGAAGTAGAAGAATTGGGTGAAGTAAATCTTCGAGAAAAAGAGCGCTTGACATCAACTCCAAATCCGTCACATTTTACTGGTGCGGCTCATTTTTATGAACAAGTTGAGGACACTAAAGACAGTGTTTGGCTGGTGCAAGTGATTCCCATGACAAAAATGGATCCTTTACTGGATGATTACACATGGACTATAGTGAGAAATATGTTAGCACCATTCGCAATTCGAACTGGGATCTTTAATTGCCGTCTTGATCATAGGTGATATTAGTTCAATGATTTTCTTTTTTTTTTTTTTAAATATAAGAAGCTTTTCCAGTCTATAAACCAAATTAAGAAATATGATGTGAACTCTCGCACTTCTTTTTCTTTATACTACTCTCACATTCTAAGTACACAAATTTTCTTCAAATCTTTAAAATGTGAATTTTAAAACACATTTAATTCTTGATAATAATGCCTAGATTATCTAACTATGTTAACCAAAATGTAAAACTGCTCATTAGTGTGAAGTAAAAATTTGTATCTACTTAATCTCTCCTCGAAGTGCCCTTAAAACAAATTTTGCTAGAAAAGTTATTAAGTGTAGTGAAATAAAAATGAAAGAATGTACAACTTAAATAACGTTTACTCTTATTAACAATGAGTTCATTTCTAGGTTAGAATTAAGTTAGATACTGTAACAGTACTTGATTCATAAAGTTTCATCTTTCTGAGATTATCCGTTTTCTAAATTTTTTTTTTACCCACACTGACCATTTTCTGTAAACCAATTTTTGAGACACGGGTTTTTTTTTTCTAGTGAAAACTTATAATCGAAATAATTCATAATCAAAATAAATTTAATATGGTCGCAATACTTTCTTCACCAGTAGTAGTAAGTGTATGTGACTTTCATTTCAATTTCTTATGGAGAAAGAGAGAAATAAAAATCGATTCAAAGTGAAATAACATTTTACTAAATACTAATACACAACAGATCGGGTGCGTTCCACTTGGCGACCACAACGACCACGACCACGACCGCGATTTTGCCCGTTCCACTTGCTTGTGGGCGTTGCGATCGAAAACCCAAGTGGAACGGACTGTGGGCGTTTTAACCGTTCATGTAAACATTGCATATGGCGGCCTCGAAAATAAGTTAGAAGCTTGAAGAGGTTATTTTTTAATTTAAACCCCATGTATAAGCAGTTATAATAAACTTTATTAATTATTGGTAAAGTTGACTTATATTAAAAGAATATATATAATTCAATTTTTTATATTACATTTTAGTGGAGTATTTATAAAATTTACGTTTAAATAAAATTAAAATGTCTTTTGTGGCAACAGTTGGATATTTATTAATAATGCTTTAGAAAGTTCTTTATCTAGTTCCGATTAGAGTGGAATGTAATTTTACAAAATAGCAATGATAAAAAGCGAAAACTTAGGCCACGTATTATTAGCTATCAGAGTAATTGATCTTTATTCAAATGAAGAATTTAAAAGTTATTTCAGGTAAATGATTTTGTGTTATTCAGTGATTTAGTATGTAAAGGGATAAGTAATTATTTATTTATTTATTTTTTGGAGACTTTCGAGAAACACATTCTATTATTTACATGAAATAATACTTTCATTTAGATGAGATAATTTTTTCGGTCGCCATATTTTGTTTTAAAAATTGCGCCAACTCTGAAAGCCCACTTCGACCCAGCTCTATAGATGGGGCGTTGTGGTCGTTGTGTGGGCGAAAATAATGACGTCATTAGTGACGTTTTCGCCACGACCACAACGACCGCGGTCGCCAAGTGGAACGCCTAAAAGTATGTTTTGGTCGTTGTGGTCGCCAAGTGGAACGCTAACTTGTAGACTTACTGGGCAAACCTCGTGGAATCTAGAATATTTAAATTTGTTTTTATTGAAACGATAATTAAATGTTCAGGCTTGTAATGTATGATTAAAACGTTTTCTGGAAAACCAATAAAACAATATGTTGCCTGAGGAACGAGGCTCCTGCCACCATCTAGAAATAAGCCTTCTTCATGATCAGAATACGACCTAGCCATTGACAAAAAAATAAATATGGTCAGACCTATGCTGAGCAACTAACCAGCCCCACAATTGTCAGGATGCAAACAACAACACAAATACTTTTATAGTATTTTTTATATAGAATCATCAGAACATAACGTAGGAGATAACACTGTAACTAACATCTACTTAGAGAGAGACCCTCTCAGTCGCCACCTAGCGCTGGTACTGACCTTCCTTACCAGAAACCTATTTTTTTTGAAGTGAAGTAGTGTTTAATCACTTCTATTTACACCTCTGCAAGTAGCTCAAAATTGCTGCTGTAACTAAGGAGTCAAACGTTGCATTTGAGACATCCATATTCCCCAATGAAGATCCTACATCAAGCTGCGCCTTGTCGGGTTGAGGGTCATCTTCTGCCCCGTCGGGCGAGGCCCTGGGTCGGATCCGCTCATTTCCTGCCTGCCAGAATAGAATTGACCGACTGCAAACAACTAAAAGTATTTCCTAATAGTTTGGACAATTTAAAGGCGCAGATGCAATACCTGTCTCAGAAACATATTCATTAAAAAAAAAAAATTCCTTAACATTTTAGTAACGTTATTTCCAAAGTTGTACTTACTTTTAGTTATACTAGTTCCCGACGTATACTGTGATAAGTAAGTGGCCAATTCTTAAAAATCTACATATTCACTTTATTATTGCAAAACTCAGATTTAATTTAAATTATTTGAACCTCCTAAAGTAACCCATTTTAAAATTCACCATCATTTCTAGGTTAAACCATTAAAATGTTTCCTTAAGTCATTTCTTACTAAGTACTACATTGTCAACTCACTCTTACACATAAATAATAAAATTTTAATCCTTAGTAAAAATTATACATTTTCCTGTACATAACCTCCACTGTACTTTCCAGCCCTATTCCTGCGCATTGGGAATAATTCGTCATAGAAAATTTAAGGAATAAGTTGAAATGTACAAATAAGCAAGTAAGATAGTTAGTGAGAGTTATTGTGAGAAAAAGTGTAAATGTTCACATCTGACCATTTTTTTTTTTTTTTTTTAATTAAAACTCTGCCAGATTTTGTTGGAATATTTATTAACCACCTTAAAAATATTTATGAAGTACATAAAAAAGATTTTAGCATTACCTGTTAGTAAGTTGCCAATCCTGCTGCTCAGAAAATTGTTAAGAAAAAGCGGTTTTACTAATTTTTGTGATTTGTGTGAAAAATATGGATAAAATTTTGATTCTAAATGAATGTAAGATAACTACACTGGATTTCCTGTTGAAAAAAAGTGAAGCAACTTATAAAAGAAATGTGAAGAATTTAAACTTACCAGATTTTTCGTTATTGACCACCTAGTTACTCCCAACAGATTCTTATATATGTGCATTTAATATTTTTCGTACTCAGATCGCATTTGACCGATGAAAATCTGCTGGAAAACAATTATTTTCTTGGAATGAAAGAGTAAATAATTAATTAAAATCTTCATACCTCCCTTTCAAGAATTAAGAGAAAGTAAAAGTGAATGAAGATTATTCATAATGATATAACTGGCGTTTCGATTAAATGAGATTAAACTTCAATTATAGGATTGTTTTAGGCTTTGTAACAGTAAAGGATGGAGTCAGCCTCTACTACTACTGGCGATGCCTCGAGGCATCAAACCAAAAGATAGAGTTATCATGAGAACGTGCCAACTTACTAAACCAAACGTAAGTCTTTATGTACTAAGGTTACTCTTTTTATTTACCGATTTATTCGTTTTTACTGTCTCTTATTACTAAAATTACTTTCTCTTAATAAGAGGAAGTTCTCGTTAGAGATTTTCGATTTTGTATTTTCACTGGAAATTTGAATGAAGAGATCCCATAATATGAATTTTATTTACTAATTGGTATCTTTTTGTTGTGCATCCTTTGTTTATTCGTGCGGTCAGCACAACTCAAAAACGAAAAATCATAGTAGTCATCATAGTAGTGATATTTCATTCTGGAGCCATGATTGGTATGCTCGTTAATAATCTTTTCGTCTACACCAAAGAGGAAGAGCCTCTTTGGAACAAAAAAGATTTTTTAGTTTTTTGATGTTATTCAATATTTTAATTACTTTTAACTTAATACACTAATTATGTACGTAAATATAGATCTATAATTTTTATTTGAAACA
The DNA here is from genome assembly GCF_049639745.1 of Rhodnius prolixus. Lineage (NCBI taxonomy): Eukaryota > Metazoa > Arthropoda > Insecta > Hemiptera > Reduviidae > Rhodnius > Rhodnius prolixus. The sequence continues at coordinate 45,417 of NW_027411636.1, read as the reverse complement.
TTCTCCAAGATAAATCCATTTAAGAGCACTTCAAGAGGAAGAGAGTTACCCTCTAAAGTACCCTTTCGGTATCATCGAACGGTCTAATCGCTTTAATAACTTAATCTGACGACAAAACTTCAATTCATTGGAAGAATCTCGGATGGCCCGAAGTACCACATTACGAAACTGATTTTCAATTTTTGAACTATTTTTTGAAAAGGTTACAATAATTTTTTACGTTGTTAGGGAGGACTGTAGTAAGTTTTTTCTCGTAAGGACTGTTTCACGGTTCTTCAACCATATTCGGATTTACGAGTTTAATGAGTCTAACCAATTCCGAGTAGTACTATTAGAGACTTTGCGACACGATTATTGTAAGCAACATCAAAGAGTTTCATTTGAAATCGTTTATTTTATCTATCATAACATGCATATTTATCTTATTCTTATCAGCTTAGAAATTTCATTTACAGTATATTGAAAGATTGGTTTTACAGAATTTTTTCATACACCACCTAACGACTCATATCAAATTTTCATGGTTTCAGAATTTGGACATAATATACTCGTATGATAGCCAGGGATCACTTTGGTTATTGATCAATTGAATGAATTATTGATTGAGAGGATTGATTAAATAGGGAGAGTAGTGAATTTATGTATATTTTGTAAAAATTTACATATTTAATATGTTTTACTAGTTCAAAGTATTGAGGAAATCTAATTAGATAAAAGGCGGCAGTAAGAGAAAGTCCTGAGAGCCAGCCATACTTTTCTAGACTCTAACCTATAAATTTTATACAGTAGATATTTATTTATATACAATATTTCCTTATCCTACCTCACACCGCAATAACAAATTAGAGAGGTGCGTAAACAATCTCCTTCCACAGAAGTGCTCTTGTTTTTGGAGTAATTTTAAGGAAAAATTTCAGAAAAGGAAAACAAAAATCCATTCAGCCAACTGCTCTTAAGGAGTTTTATAACCCATAATTTGCAATCGATCAGTTTAAGAACCTGGTTTATAGTAAACGTTTGAGAGACGTACGGTGCTTCATTTTTGATGTACTTCATTTAAGACGCAGATTTGCATAACACCATTTTCTAAAGACTACTCTTTTTTTTGATGCTGGGAACCTCAAAAATAAATTTTTTAGTGAAAACTTAATATAGAAAATTTTGCTCAATTGCTATACCTTTCCTTAATAGTGAAACAAGTGAAAATCAACTCTAATCCGAATCCGTTCAGTTGGGATGTATTAATCTCCAGAGTATGCTAAATAAATAGTACATCAAGTATGTTACATAAGTTTAGAAATAGCTTAATTTGTAAGGATTCAAGTACATTTTTATTTATAATCCTTTTTATAGAAATATTTATTCTATAAAATAATTTCGAATGCAGGGTCAAATAAATTATTAATAGCAATTTAAATTAATTAAAACCCAGTAGTTCATTTTTTTTTCAATTATTTCAAATTAAACCCTTATATTTCAGGCAATATTTGAGTGGTTAAGAGAACAATTATCATTGCGAGTTAAAAAAGTAGAAGAATATAGTGACTTGGAAAAGGAATGGCTGCAAGCAAATAATCAAAACGCTACCACTATAGAGTCCAACATTGGTGTAAAAGTGCTATTGCTTACTCATCTTCTACATCCACCACTGTTTCTCGCAGCCCTCAGCATAAAATTTACAGGTATTTCTCACTTAATCTAGATTTAATTTATTTATTCATTCTTTGAATAATTACTTTTCCTGAGAGAATGTGACTGAAATGTTTTTCAAATCGTCGGTCAGGAACCCACTCGCTTAAACTATTAATAATAATAACTCGAAACCTTTCTTGATTTTAATAAAATTTGGCAAGAAGAAGTGGTTAGAGCTTCCGTGTGTAACATTAAAGTGCCGTCCACCTCATATAAGGGGATGTATTGCAATCGAGTCGTAATCACAGTTTAATTTCTTTTTCCCCTTTTAGGAAGAGAGAAATATATATATTTGCAGTTGCAAATTTCAATAAAAGATTTAAAAAAAAAAAACTTATCTGAAGAATTATTATTCATTATTCATTAATAATTGTTCGTTAATATATTCGTTTCGGTTCGCAGTGTTGGAATATATCATTGACTTTATATTGATTCCAGCAGGCGATTTGTGATCGATGCTATTTCGTATGTGATTATTTAGTGATCCAAGGAGGTTTAAATTCAGTTTGTTCTACTGGTACACTTTAATCAGTTTGCAATTAGTAATGTCAGAAATATTTTAAAAGAAATTTGTGAAACCTCTACAGTAGTCAAAGGAAGCAGGCTACTGCGCATATCTGGGACTGTTAGTAGATCGATCACTAATCAATTTGAAGTTGGTTTTGGTTCTCTATAAACATAATTACTAACCAGTCATAGGTTTTATGAATCAGAGTACTATCTATCGTAGTGCGCAAGTTTCTTTTTTCTTTTTTTTTAATTTCTCAAGAGTTTCGGGATTATAAAAAAAATTAAAAAGTGAGGTAAAAAAAAAACTTTGTTACTTCGGTGGATGAAATCAACGATACGAAGTTACTTTGCATTTGGGGTGGCCTTTACTTGTACTCAAAGTTACACTACGATTTTTGCAAAAAAAAATAATAATAAAAACAAATCTAGTGGGAACGCATACACTGTTCACGCGCACGCTTTTTTTAATTCTATTTTTATGTTTTATAATTACTCAAAATTTATGTAACTCATTTAAAACAATAACATTATACTATTGATAAAAATTAAACCTCTGTGTTTAAATATTAAGCGTATATGTTCTATAGATATAGAATATATATAAGCTTGTGTTCTGTACACGCCTTCCAGTTCAATGAAAATCTATAAAAAAAAATGCAAATTCTGACCAGTAAGAAGCTTTTTCCAATTAAAAATGTTCTTTGAATTGGTAATTTTGGGTATTATTCAAGTACTTTTAAGTGATAGAACAGTACATAATGCCGAAATAGCACTTTATTGGACCTCATCTCTCTTCCAAAAGTACCCTCAAAGCAAATTTTCCCCAAAAAATGTTTTAAATACGTTTGTAGATCTGGACAAGTAACGTTTTCAATGATATATTCCAAGTTTCAGATTGATCTTATTTCTTCGCTTAGTTAATATCACTCCCATGGGGTAATTTATACTAAAGAGAAATACTGAGCATTCTGCGATTTTGCATTTTTGTAGAGTATTGAAAACCATTTTTTTTCTGACCTTTTTTTAAAAACCACTTTATTGGACTCAGGAGACTTTAAATCTTTCCAACAAAAATTATTTATCGAAATTTTGACATCATTTCAATGTTCATTGCTCCCCCCCCTTTGCTTGATAAAAGAAAATAATTAACTTTGTAACTTCAACTCGAATTGTTTGTTTTCAGGACGAATAACATTTGGCATTTTCACTGTGAAAAAGGAAGATGTCAGTAAAGTTGGTAAAATTCCAAGTTATTTGATAATAACCCCGGATCAGACAATTGTTTACGGAAGAAGAAAAATGGAACATTTCAATCTGAGGTCAATGAATTCCTTTCTTAAAGCTATTCAGCCAGAAATGAATGATTTCTTCCTGTGCAGCCTGCTGTTGGCCAACATGTTCGCTGTGTTTTATTTCTTACAAGTAAAATTTCCTCCTACTTGCTTATTTTTCATGTTTAAAGTTAAATTTAATAATTTAAATGTAGCAAAGATCACTCAGTATAAATTAAGGGGGGGAAGGCGGCGAATGATCCAACTAATGGAGCCGACCTCTCTTTATAGGAGTTTCTTGGTCGTCTCTCTTGTATATTTAGTACAATTCTTAGATTTTCCAGTTATACTATTGCACCTTTTTAAAGGGAACTAAATATTCTCTTCAGAACCCGCCTTGCCTCTAAGCCCAAATCAGTCTTGCTTTCTTGGGCAGTTCTTAAGTCTCACACGCTAACGTTACATACATCTTTTTATGGTTTAGTAAATGATGAACACAAATAATCCCCATTTACATTACAAACCAATCCCAAAAATGATTAGTAAATCCTTTCAGTATTAAGAGTTATAGGTTTGCCCTAAATCAACAACTACGTGATGAAGTCTATATTGAATTGAAGTCGCTTCATGTAACAATATCACCTCCATGTACCTTGATAAACTGTCCTAACAGGTAAAATATTTCCGTGTGTTTGGATTGAATCAATCTGCACCCACACAGACTCATTAGGTGGTGTTAGTAGGGGTTAACAGCTGTTAATCTACGATCTAACGCGGAAATTTTTAAAACTAGCTTGCACAAAACTTTTTGTTTTATATCTCTTCTGCCTTCGTTACCAGCTGGCTTTAAGAGAAAGCGTGTCTAGAATACCAAAAGATTTATTCTCGGTAAATGGAGCAAGAGCCGCCCATAATACTACCTAGTTGTTACCTAGTAACTAGTTAATACTTCTTCTGTCTCTACATCTACGTAATTACTTACTCAACTTAGCAGCTCTGCTTGTTTGAAATGTGTTACTTACCACAAGTATAGTACGATTTAACAGACGTCCAATCGTAGGTCAATAGAACCTTAACTTAGGCATCTCTTAAATTGATACAATCTCACCCAAAATACATTTCCCTTAAACTCAGCTGTTGCATTTAATTGAGCGACTTATAATTGATTTCCTTTCGGCTTGGAAAAGATTCAATAATTTAGTAGTTCTTTCTTAGAATGTGTTTATACTAAATTGTTTTAGTAATTTCATTTTTTGTCTTGTGTGAATCCCTTTCCTGTTCCAGCAAACCAGTGCAATAATTACGCAACTCATCCACACCTTCCCCAAACAGACAAAAACATTTACCTTATGCTTGCTAAACCGACCGCTGAAAGCGTTCGTATTGTGTGATTCATTCTTCTAGATTTTGGATATCGTATTTATCTGGCGGCGGTGCGCGGACTGAACCGCTTTATTAATATCTCAGTTAGTTTCTTTGGTATTAATTATATTGCCATCTTTATTTTCACCGCTGCCACCATGTAATGATATTTAATAAACTAGCAATCAAGAGTGAAACTTTAAAATAGGACCCTCATACATCCAGCGCATTCTAAGTACTTTTTAATTATTTATTTTTTGTTGCTAAACGATTTAGATAAAAAAGCGCTGGTATTAGGTTCCAGTTTATTATGTGTTAAAAGTTTTTAAAACGAATCAGCCGAAAGATTTCATTATTTTCTTTCAACAATCCCAGGTCACATAAAATGATCGAAGATACATAGTTTTCCGCTCTGTTCCGCCTTGGGCCTTACTTTTCATAATTTGTATAAATGACCTGGAGAAATTATTTCAAGAAAACACATTATGCTGGTGACTTCTCTCTTTTAGCTTGTAAAAAGATAGCTAGTTAGTGACTAAAGGTTTCCAATAAATTTTTTTTTACAATGTTTAGGGGAAAATGAATTGAATTTAAATAGTTTGATAAAAAGAAATAATTTTATATGATTGATGAAGAGAATGTAATTCACTAGGAATTACTTAGAGTGATAGGCAATCTCAAATTTTCTCTTGTAGAGAAGAGGCTCCATGAATATACTGTGAACAGCCGAAATTGCATTTCCAGCCTCTTCTAGCAACCCAGTGCAATAATAAGCCACTCATCCACACCTTCCCCAAACAGAACAAAAACATTTGCCTTGTTTCACTCCAAGATGATCTTCATCCTGCAGAAACGCAGTGATTTTCGGGAGATTGTTGCAAAAAAGGTCACGCGAAACACGTAAGCCGCGTTTCAAGAACTTAACATAATATCTTTGACATATCATTTTTCATCTTAAAAAGGTTATGCGCTGAAACAGAAAATAATGAAATAGTTGGGAGATATGTTCACATTTAAGGTACTATAAATACTGGTAATAATGTGTACTTACCTTTCAAGCGGCTTAAAATATCTTAAAGGTTCTCAGCTGTATATCAAGAACCTCAAATGTTCAATTATATCTCGGAGGTATTCGTCACAGGAGCTAAGAAAGTTTAAACCAGTTTTAAGTTCATTTTTATTAATCTCCGTTTTTATAAATTAAACGGTTAATTTTCTATTATCCCCAATTCTTGTATATTAATTTATACCTTATTACATCTGTAACAAACTGCGAAGGTGCAAACATCTGTAAATTATCTCATTTACATAATTTACATTCAGGATGTAAGTTAAATGTGTTTATTTATTGATGTTTCATTTAATATATCCAAAGAAACCATGGTTTCTTTTCGAGAGGCGGCATTTTATAACTTTTTAATGCTTCACAACTTTCAACCATAAAATGGCCTTGCATATGAGGAGCAATAGTTGTAGCAAATTAATTATACCAACTGAAAGAACATTCATAATCCTTCAAAGGTAATTTAATTTCGCCTGCTAATATTGGACATTAGGCTTTCAAAACAAAACATTTAATCAAATCGCTCTTCAAATCCTGTGTTTTATTCAATTTTATTTATTAAGTAGCAAGTACATCTTAGTTTCAAAAATTGTGCTGAAAGAAAACATGAAAATAAATAGATTTAAATGGGTAAAATATTTTTGTATAAATAAGCTTTTTCTAATAGTAAAAAAATAGCCTATTCCTCGAAAACAGAGAATAGTAACTGAAAAACATTATCACTAATGTCAAAGCTATTTGATTTGTGGGATAGCCCTAGAAATAGCTGAACACACTTTATTTACATTCTACATAAATTCTGTTTTTTATTAATTAATTGTGCGCTACTCTAATAGTTACTCAGCGACCCAATAGGCCGCGATTATGGAAAGTGTTTTGTGTAACTCGTTGAAGCAGCTAAATATAGTTTTATTTGTAACAGGTGATTGCAGAATCGTGGTGGAGAATGTTGGCTGCCGTCCTGTGGACCGTAGTAGTGTGCAATCTGCTACTGTTCGCTGCATGGCTAGTTCTGTACGGAGCACTTCATTGGCCAGTTACCGCCTCGTTTTGTAACTGGTGCCTTTCTGCAATAAGGATGATTGCACTTTCTGAAACTGGTTCTCTGGTCCGGTCGGATTGGTTGCGGCTATTAAAATCTTCGAGGCTATTTGTCTGTTCCCTATTTGCGTTCGGTGTGTTCGCACGCCGTAAGGTGCCTAGAAGTGAAAATGAACGCGGAACTAGTTGGTGGGAGATTGATTGTTTGTTCAGACAACAGCCTCCTCTGTTCAGCGCTATTGGACTAGACCCTGAGACTGGAGTACTCATCGAACGTCTTGCCGTGCCTGCTCTTTGGTTAGAACCTTCCCTTATTCATGAGTATGCCTCATTATTGCCAACACATAAGTATCGTCCTCCACAAAGGAAACTAGTTAGAAAGGACTCGCCGGAAGCTTTGCAAACAATGATGGATACTGAAGATGATAATATTGTCACGGAATTGTCTCGTAGAGATTTATTATTCGACGCTAAAGAAGTGACAGAGTGTGCTATCTGTCTAGATAAGTACAGATCAGGTGTGCTATTGTGTACATTGCCATGTTCTCACAACTATCATCACAAATGTATCTTCACCTGGTTATCCAGAAATAATCACCACTGTCCCATCTGTCGCTGGCCAGCCTACAAAACTAAAATTTAATAAACTAATTTTATCTTTGTGATGTTATGTTCATTTTTATTTTTTGTAATTTTAAGTGGAAAAATAAGATTCTCAAGTTCACTTACTTGCTAATTACTTAGTCAAAGAGACAATGTAGACACTATGGTTTTCATGTTCTATGCTTTGTAAATAAATGCTGGGTAACTATCAATCTTAAAATGGAGGATTAGTTAGTGCGCATTCCATAACGTTCATTCCTTTCCATCTTATTTGTGATAAATATCATGTAAAGTTTTGTAGAATGCCCTTTTGTGAAAATGTCACCATTTGATTGTTCAGTTTTTTATTCATCAGAAATTGAAAATAAAATAAATACTATCCACCTATCCAAATTTTAAAACATTAATATTCCTTTTTATTATTATTATTCTTTAAGGGGCGTCAACATCTGAGGTAATTGGTGCCCGAAACTTTTTCCAGTACACTGCCGTACTGCGGACGGTGTTGTCTCTTTACATACAACACTGTCCATTACCGGAAAGTGAGCTGTAAGAAGCTTCTACGAAGAGAAAATGTAAGAGCAATCAGCTGGATTCGGACCTTTGATCGCATTGGAATCCAGTATATCCAGTCGCTAACCACTCAGCTAATCTTATTCCTTATTAATACTCCTATTAATTATAACATGAATATTCCTAGATTTTAGAATATGCAGACTTGCACGTTATGTTTCTCTTCGGCTGTTAACATCCTTGACATCAAATATAGTATGTGACGGGTAGATAGTTTAAGAAAATCTCCTAGACTAAACTGTTTAATTAGCTTAAGTTTAATTAAAAAAGAGGTGAATGTGAAAACGGTCCAGGCACAGACCTGCTACGGGGGAGAAAATCTGCAATCTAGCAATTATCTAGCGCTTCATACCTAACTACATTTTCAACATCGAGTCGTCCTTCTTCACAAGAAACTGATTGGTGCTGCCGAATGGAAGTGGAGTTTTGTACAGAGTTGTAGCAAACTACAACCCGCGAAGGGCCAAAAGTGGCTAGCCATCTAGCTGAAAAAGTTAAGACTCGCAAATAGATTTTGGCTAGGTTTACGGTCATCCACTGATCAAATTTTGTGTATGAAGGAAAATAGCGAAAAATTTAGTTATATTTCTCTATCACATTAAATAAACTGCAAGGACAATGTTGGGAATCGAACCGCAATACAAATTGCAACGTTATAGTTGTCCTCAGAGGTGGTGATATATCAAATAAATAAAAAATAAAAAACGCATATCAAAACTGAACAAACCAAAATATATTTCTTTAAATTAAATAATGACGCCAGCTGGGTAACAAGTTGTATAAACCATAAATAAACTAAAATAATAAAACAGTTAAAGTTTCCTTTAAAATACAAAATTTAAATAATCAAGTTAATTAAGATTTAAAAATAATGAGCTCAAAAAAATATTTTACCAATTGGTCTTCGGGCCATGGCGGACGGTAGGTGCGTGTCCACTCCTTACTTTTCTACAACTAACTCCCTCTCCTTCCCTTTTGGCGGCGGGTCCCTTAGACTCCCACCACTCAACACTCTATGTTACAAAATGTTTTCAAAATATTTAGTTAGTTAAATTATTTGAAAACAAAGAAGTAATTTATAGATATAATAACATCTTTTTAAATACGATTTCTTTTTTGAAGAAAAGGAAATATTGCAAAATAATCTTAATTTACAAAACCGAATTTTCACTAGAAAAAAAAAATCACTGAAAGTTACCCCTCCCATAAACTAAAAATGTCTCTAACGCATGGCGTCTACGAAGAAAAGAAAATCTCCAAATTAAAATTCACGGAAATCTCGAAGTTAGTATTTCGGCTTGGAACTGAAATTGCAGACAGAAAATATTTGAGCAAATCTTACTTCAGAGAGTAGTGTCCAGTTAATAAAAACGACAGGTTTCTAAATTTTATATTCCTAAATTTCCTTTACTTTTGAAGCTAAAATCATCATATTTCTCTCAATTATGGAGATACGGTAAATATTTCCTATAATCGTACCAAACTACATGAAATGTCGTACAATAGAAATCAAGACATTTGGAATCTAAGTTTAGTTTCTAAACTTTGATTGTTGTGATACTGGTGTGAGTGGTAAAGTTCGATAGAACTGTTTTATAATGGATGCTTTGATTTGAATTTCTTGAAAATGTATGGATGAAATGTGTGTTGTGCAGGTGGCAAAAAAGTAAAATGATACTAAAGGAAGGAAATGTATTTTTGTCAGAGTGTGGATGAGAATTACAGATCTATTTACATCATAAAGGGCAGGGGCGGCTCTAGCTCGTGTAGCGCCTGTGTGCAATGAAACCCTGGCGCCCCCTAGGCCTGACCCCCCCCCCCCCCACGGCTATAACTATTAACTAAGTTATCGCGTTTGATAACTGCCGCCACCGCGCTGGCTGGCCGCTTCTGTCATATCATTGTTGTACCATGATGGTCCAAGACGATGCTCTTAGCTGTCTCAGGGGGCGCCGCGGCGCCCGTGTGCATTGCACACCCTGCACTATAGGTTAAGCCGCCCCTGATAAAGGGGAATAGAAACACGCAGGGATATAGGTTTTTTTAAGAAGTGATAAAGTTGTATTAGATAATTAAGAAGCATCTACTTCGTAAAACGAAATGAAGCTAGATTAGTGAATTGATGCTTTAATTAAAACTGTCCGGTAGGACAGTTGTATAAGGGTTGATCATCAAACACTGCAAGAAAAAGCGTAACGTTGAAAAACACCCAACTTTGACAATTTTTTTCTTTTTCTATAAAAGATAAAATTCCCAAATTTTCTTTATAATGTAGGGCAAATCCTCCTTTGTAACTGTAATTTTTTTGCAACAACCTAGATCTGATAGATTTTGAGAAAAAAGTTGCCGAAAATGTGCAAAAACGGCATTTTCAAAAATTGTTCTTGTTCTTGTTGTTGTTGTTGTTACCTTTTTTGTAAACAATGTAGCGCCTAAACGCGCGAACCGATTTTCATGAATGAGGTATCATTCGAGTCGGAATGTTATGTAGATGTGCCTTTTGGGGGTCTCGACGCTGTACATGGAAAGGGAGAGGAGTTAGCCCCCTTTATGTAAGGCCCCCTCCAAAATTATTATCATTAACTCCTTAACAAAAACTTACAGTTTTAAAAGTTAAGTATAAGGGTTGATTAAACGCCAAAAGGTACACAAATCAGCAGTTTTGTGTACCTTTTGGCGTTTAATCAACCCTTATACTTAACTTTTAAAACTGTAAGTTTTTGTTAAGGAGATTTTTGTACCTTTTGGATAGATTTTCCTTTTTGTCTATTTGCAAAGTTACGTCTGCTTTACAGATTTTTTAAAATTTGGAATAAGCTATTCTATCATTATAACCTGATAAGGTGTTAAATCGGAACCGTAACTACCACTGGAGAGATCTTTTTAAAGAATGATTATAGTTGCGGTCCCCAAACCATCCTCAATAACCATTTTTTTGAGAAAGCGTTTTGAATAAAATAGGAAGGTATTTGTACGTAAATAGCAAAATTAAACTGCGATTTCAGTACTTCCTTTTAAGAGGAGCAAGAAAAATAAACTGCGATTACAGTACTTCTCCCTAAAAGGCAAAGATTTTGAATCGAACGACAATTCATTGATGTAAATCGGTTCACTCATTGATAATTTTAACGATTGCAATACTTTCTCTTAGTAGGTGTAAGAGCATGATGGCACTTCACAGCCACGTAGAGGAGCTTTAACCACTTCTTCCTGCTAAATTTTATCAAAATCGGACAAAGCGTTATAGAAATATTAGTATTAATAGTTTTATAAAGGGCCTTACTTGGATAGGGCAAACTCCCCTCCTCATGAGGCATAGCGTCGAGACTTTTAAAGTGCAAATCTATACAAAATTTCGATTCGAATGACACTTCATTCATGAAAATCGGTTCACGTGTCGATAATTTTAAACGATTGCTATACTTCCCCTTAACAAGTGTAAGAGCTGATCGCCGCTTTATTGTTACGTAGGGGAGCCCTAACCCTATCATCCTTCCAAATTTTATCATAATCGGGCCAAGATTTACAGAGTAATTAGTAATAATAATTTTGGAGGGGGCCTTACATAAAGGGGGCTAACTCCTCTCCCATTCGATGTACAGCGTCGACACCCCCAAAAGGCACATCTACATAAAATTCCGAATCGAATGACACCTCATTCATGAAAATCGGTTCACGCGTTTAGGCGCTACGTTGTTTACAAAAAAGGTAACAAGAAGAAGAAGAACAACAACAACAAGAACAAAGAACATTTTTTGAAAAAGCCGTTTTTGCTCATTTTCGGCAACTTTTTTCTCGAAACCTATTAGATCTGGGTGGTTGCAAAAAAATTACAGTTATAAAGGAGGATTTGCCCTATATTATAAAGAAAATTTGGGAATTTTATCTTTTATAGAAAAATAGAAAAAAATTGTCAAAGTTGGGTGTTTTTCAACGTTACACTTTTTCGTGCAGTTTTTGATGGTCAACCCTTATACAACTGTCCTACCGGACAGTTTTAATAATTGAGAATTTTATAATTGAGAATAACAAAGTGTACAAGAGAACAAAATTCCATACCAATACGTGGTTCACAGTGGGAGATATAGAACGGCCATAATTTTACAGAATTTCATGACCCAAAAAATTTTCAACCCTATATATCTTCTACATTTTTAGATCAGTGCACAAAATAACTATAGTTTATAATTGAGAAAAACAAAGTGTACAAGAGAACTAAATTCCATACGAATACGTGGTTCACAGTGAGAGATATAGAACGGCAACAATTTTACATAATTTCATGACCCAAAAAATTTTCAACCCTTTATATCTTCTACCTTTTTAGATCTGTGCAGAAAATAACTATAGTTTATAATTGAGAAAAACAAAGTGTACAAGAGAACAAAATTCCATAACAATACGTGGTTCAAAGTGGGAGATATAGAACGGCCATAATTTTACAGAATTCCATGACCCAAAAAATTTTCAACCCTTTATATCTTCTACCTTTTTAGATCTGTGCACAAAATAACTATAGTTTATAATTGAGAAAAACAAAGTGTACAAGAGAACAAAATTCTATACGAATACGTGGTTCACAGTGGGAGATATAGAACGGCAACAATTTACAGAATTTCATGACTCAAAAAATTTTCAACCCTTTATATCTTCTACATTTATGGATCTGTGCACAAAATAACTATAGTTTATAATTGAGAAAAACAAAGTGTACAAGAGAACAAAATTCCATAGGAATACGTGGTTCATAGTGGGAGATATAGAACGGCCATAATTTTACAGAATTTCATGACCCAAAAAATTTTCAACCCTTTATATCTTCTACATTTATAGATCTGTGCACAAGATAACTATAGTTTATAATTGAGAAAAACAAAGTGTACAAAAGAACAAAATTCCATACGAATACGTGGTTCATAGTGGGAGATATAGAACAGCCATAATTTTACAGAATTTCATGACCCAAAAAAATTTCAACCCTATATATCTTCTACATTTTTAGATCTGTGCACAAAATAACTATAGTTTATAATTGAGAAAGACAAAGTGTATAAGAGAACCAAATTCCATACGAATACGTGGTTCACAGTGAGAGATATAGAACGGCAACAATTTTACATAATTTCATGACCCAAAAAATTTTCAACCCTTTATATCTTCTACCTTTTTAGATCTGTGCAGAAAATAACTATAGTTTATAATTGAGAAAAACAAAGTGTACAAGAGAACAAAATTCCATACGAATACGTGGTTCAAAGTGGGAGATATAGAACGGCCATAATTTTACAGAATTCCATGACCCAAAAAATTTTCAACCCTTTATATCTTCTACCTTTTTAGATATGTGCAAAAAATAACTATAGTTTATAATTGAGAAAAACAAAGTGTACAAGAGAACAAAATTTCATACGAATACGTGGTTCATAGTGGGAGATATAGAACGGCCATAATTTTACAGAATTTCATGACCCAAAAAATTTTCAACCCTTTATATCTTCTACATTTATAGATCTGTGCACAAGATAACTATAGTTTATAATTGAGAAAAACAAAGTGTATAAGAGAACAAAATTCCATAACAATACGTGGTTCACAGTGGGAGATATAGAACGGCCATAATTTTACTGAATTCCATGACCCAAAAAATTTTCAACCCTTTATATCTTGTACATTTATAGATCTGTGCACAAAATAACTATAGTTTATATTTGAGAAAAACAAAGTGTATAAGAGAACAAAATTCCATATCAATCCGTGGTTCATAGTGGGAGATATAGAACGGCCATAATTTTACAGAATTTCATGACCCAAAAAATTTTGAACCCTTTATATCTTCTACCTTTTTAGATGTGTGCACAAAATAACTATAATTTATAATTGAGAATAACAAAGTGTACAAGAAAACAAAATTCCATACCAATACGTGGTTCACAGTGGGAGATATAGAACGGCCATAATTTTACAGAATTTCATGACCCAAAAAATTTGCAACCCTTTATATCTTCTACATTTATAGATCTGTGCACAAAATAACTATAGTTTATAATTGAGAAAAACAAAGTGTACAAGAAAACAAAATTCCATACCAATACGTGGTTCACAGTGGGAGATATAGAACGGCCATAATTTTACAGAATTTCATGACCCAAAAAATTTGCAACCCTTTATATCTTCTACATTTATAGATCTGTGCACAAAATAACTATAGTTTATAATTGAGAAAAACAAAGTGTACAAGAGAACAAAATTCCATAACAATACGTGGTTCAAAGTAGGAGATATAGAACGGCCATAATTTTACAGAATTTCATGACCCAAAAAATTTTGAACCCTTTATATCTTCTACCTTTTTAGATGTGTGCACAAAATAACTATAATTTATAATTGAGAATAACAAAGTGTACAAGAGAACAAAATTCCATACCAATACGTGGTTCACAGTGGGAGATATAGAACGGCCATAATTTTACAGAATTTCATGACCCAAAAAATTTTCAACCCTTTATATCTTCTACATTTATAGATCTGTGCACAAAATAACTATAGTTTATAATTGAGAAAAACAAAGTGTACAAGAGAACAAAATTCCATAACAATACGTGGATCAAAGTGGGAGATATAGAACGGCCATAATTTTACAGAATTCCATGACCCAAAAAATTTTCAACCCTTTATATCTTCTACCTTTTTAGATATGTGCAAAAAATAACTATAGTTTATAATTGAGAAAAACAAAGTGTACAAGAGAACAAAATTTCATACGAATACGTGGTTCATAGTGGGAGATATAGAACGGCCATAATTTTACAGAATTTCATGACCCAAAAAATATTCAACCCTTTATATCTTCTACATTTATAGATCTGTGCACAAGATAACTATAGTTTATAATTGAGAAAAACAAAGTGTATAAGAGAACAAAATTCCATAACAATACGTGGTTCACAGTGGGAGATATAGAACGGCCATAATTTTACTGAATTCCATGACCCAAAAAATTTTGAACCCTTTATATCTTGTACATTTATAGATCTGTGCACAAAATAACTATAGTTTATATTTGAGAAAAACAAAGTGTATAAGAGAACAAAATTCCATATCAATCCGTGGTTCACAGTGGGAAATATAGAACGGCCATAATTTTACAAAATTTCATGACCCAAAAAATTTTCAACCCTTTATATCTTCTACCTTTTTAGATGTGTGCACAAAATAACTATAGTTTATAATTGAGAAAAACAAAGTGTACAAGTGAACAAAATTCCATACGAATACCTGGTTCACAGTGGGAGATATAGAACGGCTATAATTTTACAGAATTTCATGACCCAAAAAATTTTCAACCCTTTATATCTTCTACCTTTTTAGATGTGTGCACAAAATGACTATAGTTTATAATTGAGAAAAACAAAGTTTATAAGAGAACCAAATTCCATACGAATACGTGGTTCACAGTGAGAGATATAGAACGGCAACAATTTTACAGAATTTCATGACCCAAAAAATTTTCAACTCTTTATATCTTCTACATTTTTAGATCTGTGCACAAAATAACTATAGTTTATAATTGAGAAAAACAAAGTGTACAAGAGAACAAAATTCCATACGAATACGTGGTTCATAGTGGGAGATATAGAACGGCCATAATTTTACAGAATTTCATGACCCAAAAAATTTTCAACCCTTTATATCTTCTACCTTTTTAGATGTGTGCACAAAATAACTATAATTTATAATTGAGAATAACAAAGTGTACAAGAAAACAAAATTCCATACCAATACGTGGTTCACAGTGGGAGATATAGAACGGCCATAATTTTACAGAATTTCATGACCCAAAAAATTTTCAACCCTTCAAATCTTCTACCTTTTTAGATGTGTGCACAAAATGACTATAGTTTATAATTGAGAAAAACAAAGTGTACAAAAGAACAAAATTCCATACGAATACGTGGTTCATAGTGGGAGATATAGAAGAGCCATAATTTTACAGAAATTCATGACCCAAAAAAATTTCAACCCTATATATCTTCTACATTTTTAGATCTGTGCACAAAATAACTATAGTTTATAATTGAGAAAGACAAAATGTATAAGAGAACCAAATTCCATACGAATACGTGGTTCACAGTGAGAGATATAGAACGGCAACAATTTTACATAATTTCATGACCCAAAAAATTTTCAACCCTTTATATCTTCAACCTTTTTAGATCTGTGCAGAAAATAACTATAGTTTATAATTGAGAAAAACAAAGTGTACAAGAGAACAAAATTCCATACGAATACGTGGTTCATAGTGGGAGATATAGAACGGCCATAATTTTACAGAATTTCATGACCCAAAAAATTTTCAACCCTTTATATCTTCTACATTTATAGATCTGTGCACAAGATAACTATAGTTTATAATTGAGAAAAACAAAGTGTATAAGAGAACAAAATTCCATAACAATACGTGGTTCACAGTGGGAGATATAGAACGGCCATAATTTTACAGAATTCCATGACCCAAACAATTTTCAACCCTTTATATCTTCTACATTTATAGATCTGTGCACAAAATAACTATAGTTTATAATTGAGAAAAACAAAGTGTACAAGAGAACAAAATTCCATACGAATACGTGGTTCATAGTGGAAGATATAGAACGGCCATAATTTTACAGAAATTCATGACCCAAAAAATTTTCAACCCTTTATATCTTCTACATTTATAGATCTGTGCACAAGATAACTATAGTTTATAATTGAGAAAGACAAAGTGTATAAGAGAACCAAATTCCATACGAATACGTGGTTCACAGTGAGAGATATAGAACGGCAACAATTTTACATAATTTCATGACCCAAAAAATTTTCAACCCTTTATATCTTCTACCTTTTTAGATCTGTGCACAAAATAACTATAGTTTATAATTGAGAAAAACAAAGTGTACAAGAGAACAAAATTCCATAACAATACGTGGTTCAAAGTGGGAGATATAGAACGGCCATAATTTTACAGAATTCTATGACTTAAAAAATTTTCAACCCTTTATATCTTCTACCTTTTTAGATATGTGCAAAAAATAACTATAGTTTATAATTGAGAAAAACAAAGTGTACAAGAGAACAAAATTTCATACGAATACGTGGTTCATAGTGGGAGATATAGAACGGCCATAATTTTACAGAATTTCATGACCCAAAAAATTTTCAACCCTTTATATCTTCTACATTTATAGATCTGTGCACAAGATAACTATAGTTTATAATTGAGAAAAACAAAGTGTATAAGAGAACAAAATTCCATAACAATACGTGGTTCACAGTGGGTGATATAGAACGGCCATAATTTTACTGAATTCCATGACCCAAAAAATTTTGAACCCTTTATATCTTGTACATTTATAGATCTGTGCACAAAATAACTATAGTTTATATTTGAGAAAAACAAAGTGTATAAGAGAACAAAATTCCATATCAATCCGTGGTTCACAGTGGGAAATATAGAACGGCCATAATTTTACAGAATTTCATGACCCAAAAAATTTTCAACCCTTTATATCTTCTACCATTTTAGATGTGTGCACAAAATGACTATAGTTTATAATTGAGAAAAACAAAGTTTATAAGAGAACCAAATTCCATACGAATACGTGGTTCACAGTGAGAGATATAGAACAGCAACAATTTTACAGAATTTCATGACCCAAAAAATTTTCAACTCTTTATATCTTCTACATTTTTAGATCTGTGCACAAAATAACTATAGTTTATAATTGAGAAAAACAAAGTGTACAAGAGAACAAAATTCCATACGAATACGTGGTTCATAGTGGGAGATATAGAACGGCCATAATTTTACAGAATTTCATGACCCAAAAAATTTTGAACCCTTTATATCTTCTACATTTATAGATGTGTGCACAAAATAACTATAGTTTATAATTGAGAAAAACAAAGTGTATAAGAGAACAAAATTCCATAACAATACGTGGTTCACAGTGGGAGATATAGAACGGCCATAATTTTATTGAATTCCATGACCCAAAAAATTTTGAACCCTTTATATCTTCTACATTTATAGATTTGTGCACAAAATAACTATAGTTTATATTTGAGAAAAACAAAGTGTATAAGAGAACAAAATTCCATATCAATACTTGGTTCACAGTGGGAAATATAGAACGGCCATAATTTTACAGAATTTCATGACCCAAAAAATTTTCAACCCTTTATATCTTCTACCTTTTTAGATGTGTGCACAAAATAACTATAGTTTATAATTGAGAAAAACAAAGTGTACAAGAGAACAAAATTCCATACGAATACGTGGTTCACAGTGGGAGATATAGAACGGCCATAATTTTACAGAATTTCATGATCCAAAAAATTTTCAACCCTTTATATCTTCTACATTTATGGATGTGTGCACAAAATAACTATAGTTTATAATTGAGAAAAACAAAGTGTACAAGAGAACAAAATTCCGTACGATTACGTGGTTCATAGTGGGAGATATAGAACGGCCATAATTTTACAGAATTTCATGATCCAAAAAATTTTCAACCCTTTATATCTTCTACATTTATGGATGTGTGCACAAAATAACTATAGTTTATAATTGAGAAAAACAAAGTGTACAAGAGAACAAAATTCCATACGAATACGTGGTTCATAGTGGGAGATATAGAACGGCCATAATTTTACAGAATTTCATGACCCAAAAAATTTTGAACCCTTTATAATAATAATAATAATAATAATAATAATATCTTTATTAAGCCAAATTAGAAAGAGATGAAAACAAAACAATCACTGACAATATAAAGATAATACTCTTGGTTTAATAAACCATCAGAGGGAGCTGGCATTAATAAACACAATAAATAATAAAAATAAAATAAAAATAAAACAACATTCTGCATATAAGTTATAAGATGGTACTTCTGACTCGGATACATTACAAAAATATTCCAAATTAACAAACAAAAATAAAAATAAATACTACATTTTATAAACAAAACCAATGAAATACAAATGAAAGGGAACGTAGAGGGATTATTACATTAAAGATTAATAATTAAATTCCTGTACTAGGAAATACCTGTACTGCCAGGCCGTTTTGCAGTAATTAATCAATGCTTTAAAATCGGCACCATTTAAGTAGTTTATTAATTCTTCCCGTGTAAGTACAGCCTTTTTTAACCACTTCACGCGAAACTCTTTTAGTATTGGACAGATTGCAATGAAGTGGTAAATGTCCTCCTGCTGTGAAAGATTGCAAAGCGAACAGAGGGATGATGCGCTTGTTCCATAACGTTTGTAGTTCAAACAAATCAATTCCCCTCTAGCTTTTATTATCCAGGTAAGATCATTTAAGGAGAGCCACTCATTTATGAAGTTTAAATCGTATTTTAAATCTTTATAAATTACTGAGGTTTTAGACGAGGTAGCTGCATTTACGCAATCTTCCAGAAATTTAAAACTTATTTGTTCTCTTAATTTATTAAAGCTATTATTAAGGGCTTCTGGATTTACAGCACCCACATCAAATCGAATTCCGTGCGAATGAAACAATTCATTTTGAATCTTGAACCAATATAAATTTTTTTTTATAGCAAACTGGGCAAGAATTTTCGGAAATCTAAAGTCGGGCATTTTCAGTACTTTTAAAATATATTTATGATGTAAATTAAGCGTGAAAGTAAATAATGGGCAAAGCTTTGTCTCAAGATATAATAAATAATTTGGAGTATTTACTGGCAATTTAAATACTTTCTTAATAAAGAATACTAATAATTTTTCCACATCATTAAATTTTTGGCCCCCCCACACTTGAGCTCCGTAGCAGATACTTGCTCTAGATATAGAATTAAATATTTTTAATTTACTTTCGAAGCCAATATCTTTGTTTAAAATAAAACTTTTCCAAACGGAATTTAGACAAGACTTTGAACTTTTTAATTTATTTTTAAAATGATTAGTCAGACAAAGGGTTGGCGTGATATTGATTCCAAGATATTTATAATTGTTTACAATTTCAATTTGTTCAGCTCCATACCACCACTTGTTATTTGAAGAGATTTTACCGCCGTTTCTAAAAACAATGATTTTTGATTTTGCAAGATTAACAACCAAATTCCAAGTACTACAATAACTGTGCAATGAATTTATCATTTTTTGTAGTGAAATGGGCGACGACGCAAGCAAGACAATGTCATCGGCGTACGCTATAAGTTTAACATTAGATGCACCAATATTCACTCCGCCATCTAAATACTCCTCCAGATCATTAATAAATACAGAAAAAAGGAGAGGACTCAAAAGTGCACCCTGTTTAACTCCCATCGCGATTTTAAATGAGTCTGACAAACCTTCCCTACACCACACCCTGCCATAAGTATCATTGTGAAGACCAAAAATAAGTTTAATTATTTTATAAGAGAGCCCATTATTGTATAATTTATAAATTAGTCCATGTCGATCAATTCGATCGAATGCCGCACTGAAGTCGACAAAAAAGGCGTACACTTTTTGCCTTTTGACGCTTAATTTGATTTTTACCAGAGAAATTAACGTAAACACATTGTCTATTGTTGAGTAATTACGGCGGAAACCCGCCTGAAATTCTTTTAAAATATCATTTTCAGTGAACCACTGGTTTAATCTTTGCAAAACTAACCCGGAAAATATTTTCCCGACGGTGTTCTCAAAAGAGATCCCCCTGTAATTTTCTACACAATTAGTGTTGCCCTTCTTATGTAAAGGAAATATTATTGCTTCATTAAAACGCTTTGGAATATTACCATTTTCTAAAATGTTGTTATAAAAATTAAGTAATACATTTAAAAAGTTTTCTGGGGCATATTTATAGAATTCGTACGGGATTCGATCTGTACCTGGTGCTTTATCACATTTAACTGTGTTCAAAACTTGTTTTAATTCTGGAAAAGTAAATGGAGCGTCCAAAAACTCATTAGTCATAAAAGGTGGGCAGAAATGAATGCGATTTGCAAGCAAGGGTGGATTATACATATCACTGAAGTGCATTAACCATTGGTTCAACGAGATATCCGGTCCAGTGACGTAAGATTTAGTTTTAAAAGATCGAACTATTTCCCAAAATTCTTTGGTATCTTTTATTTCAGAAAATTTTCCAATTATATTTCTATAGTATTCTATACGTTTCCTTTTAAAAACATCTTTAAATTCTTTATTATAAATACAATAATTATTTCTATCATTAATATTATTTGTCTTTCTGTACAATCTAAGTGAACTAAAAGAAATTTTACGAGCTTGAAAACATTCTTTATCAAACCAGGGCTGTTCTTTCATTCTATTGTATTTTATGTTATTATTGTTTGTGTACAAAAGGTTATTATGTGAAGAGATAAATATTAGTTGATAAATAGACTCTAAGTTCGTGGTATTATATTCATAAATAAATTTTTCGGTACTTATTTCAAGTTTAAATTGGTAATCTGATTTGTTTTGAATTTTCCAATTTAGTTTCGGAATTAGATTTAACGACTGGTCGTACTTGAATTGCCTTTTTAATTTGCAAGTAACTATGATGGGCATGTGGTCAGAGTAAATTTGAGAATCAATTTTAAAATCCAAGACAACAGGCAAACATTCTCTAGACACACAGCACAAATCAATTGTAGACGAACCAGTAGGGCCTAAAAATGAAAATTCACCAAATATATCTCCTCGTGATCTACCATTCAATACAATAAAGTCGTAGTTATCAAATAACTCAATTAGACTTAGCCCGTTTTTATTTACTACATTGTCTTTACTATTTCTGACTACGTTCATAAATTCAACATTCTCTATTTGCTTACTAGATAATTTATTTTGTAAATCTCCTATTCTTCCATTGAAATCGCCCAATAAGATGAAATTTTCATCTTGATATTCAGTTATTAAATTACTTAACAAAATAAAATCAGCTTCCCATCTGTTACAATTTAAGTACACTGGCAGAACATATACAGACATATTATCACAGCTACATAAATTAATTGTAAAAAAGCCATTAATATTTACATATCTCACTGAATTAAAATTATAAATAGATTTTTTAATGCCGAACAAAAAACCCCCACTGGCTCTACCATAATTTGACACGCGAACTGCGGGTATAAACTTGAGCTCATAATCATCAAACAGAGAAACAAAAAACGAAAACTCCTCCTCAACTAAAAAAGTTTCAAATAAGAGAAAAATTGCATACCTTTTTATGTAATTAAAAAAACCAGAATTAAATTTTTTACTTTTCATACCACAAACATTGTAAGCCAAAATCGTTACCAGAGATCCGTCCAGACTGTTTTTAAATTCTATTTCTTCTCCTCCTTGTTCTTTTCCCCTTGACTCAGTGGACGCTGAGGTCGGCCTCGTAAAAAAGGAAGAATCGAGCTGGAGTCTGAGTTTTTCTTCAAATTCTTCAATTTCCTTTTCTTGCTGCTTTGTGTGGATGCAGTTGAGATGCCCGAGGCATCAGTATCCGGTTCGTCATATTCTGACTCTCCGCCCAGCTCAGCAGTTTCCTTTTGCCCCGTAAAGCCCAACTGAAGGGAAATTAAATCATTTTCACTTTTTACAGACTTCACATACGTAGTATCAGATACTCGAACCTTGATGCACCCATTTTGAAACCAAACATACTTTATCATAATTTGTTTTTGAAGCTCTTTAACTTTCTTAAATAATTTGTAATGATAAGGAGACATATTTTCGTTTATAAAGATAGGTTTACCAGGTGAAGTAGCACTGAATAATTCGGTGGTTAGTTTAGCTCTATTTATTTTCTTACTTTTCAGGAATTCGTTTTTATCTTTAGTATTCACAAATTTCAAAATAATTGAAGGGCAGACAGTTTCCTCTCTATAATTGGCCGTCAATTTTTTAAAGAATTGTCGATAACAGGAACAAATACGCTCCTCCCTTACTTCAAAGCCAATAGCTAGGCCTATTTTTTGTACAATATTATACACATTTTCCTGCTCAGTGTAAGGGACATTATTTATCCTAACAGAGCTATTATATTGTGTAGACTGAATTAACTCATTTATTTGTAGCTTAACTTCTCCAAGTTCTTTCTGCAGTTTCATGTTAGCTTTTTTAAGCTGACGATTGTCGTCGTTACATTTTTTTATTCTCTCATCAATCGCAGAAATGGCTGTGACAATATCGTTTTTACAGGCGTTTACAGATGAGACAACTTCCGCTCGATCAGCTTTTAAATCTCGCAGTTCAGTGAAAATATAATCCAGTCGGGCGAGTATTACGCTACTAGAGTCGGTGCCCCCACTACTCCCCGGCACACTGTCACTCTGCACATCCCCACCAACTGAACTTTGATTTTTACCGTACATAATTTCTTCTAAACTTGATTATTTTTAACAGTAATTATTTTAAGTTTTTCTTAAATTATCAAATGAAGCCAAACAACTTATTTATGAAATTATTATCACTAAAAAGCAGGCAGAAAACTGAAAAAACTGATACTAAATTTAACTAAGTAATTCGAATTTAACTTAGAGAAAAACAGAAACTAAAACAGAACAGTCAATTACGTCCGCACTCTACAAATGCTCAATACCAACTCCTGAACCCTTTATATCTTCTACATTTATAGATGTGTGCACAAAATAACTATAGTTTATAATTGAGAAAAACAAAGTGTATAAGAGAACAAAATTCCATAACAATACGTGGTTCACAGTGGGAGATATAGAACGGCCATAATTTTATTGAATTCCATGACCCAAAAAATTTTGAACCCTTTATATCTTCTACATTTATAGATTTGTGCACAAAATAACTATAGTTTATATTTGAGAAAAACAAAGTGTATAAGAGAACAAAATTCCATATCAATACTTGGTTCACAGTGGGAAATATAGAACGGCCATAATTTTACAGAATTTCATGACCCAAAAAATTTTCAACCCTTTATATCTTCTACCTTTTTAGATGTGTGCACAAAATAACTATAGTTTATAATTGAGAAAAACAAAGTGTACAAGAGAACAAAATTCCATACGAATACGTGGTTCACAGTGGGAGATATAGAACGGCCATAATTTTACAGAATTTCATGATCCAAAAAATTTTCAACCCTTTATATCTTCTACATTTATGGATGTGTGCACAAAATAACTATAGTTTATAATTGAGAAAAACAAAGTGTATAAGAGAACAAAATTCCATAACAATACGTGGTTCACAGTGGGAGATATAGAACGGCCATAATTTTACTGAATTCCATGACCCAAAAAATTTTGAACCCTTTATATCTTGTACATTTATAGATCTGTGCACAAAATAACTATAGTTTATATTTGAGAAAAACAAAGTGTATAAGAGAACAAAATTCCATATCAATCCGTGGTTCACAGTGGGAAATATAGAACGGCCATAATTTTACAAAATTTCATGACCCAAAAAATTTTCAACCCTTTATATCTTCTACCTTTTTAGATGTGTGCACAAAATAACTATAGTTTATAATTGAGAAAAACAAAGTGTACAAGAGAACAAAATTCCATACGAATACCTGGTTCACAGTGGGAGATATAGAACGGCCATAATTTTACAGAATTCCATGACCCAAACAATTTTCAACCCTTTATATCTTCTACATTTATAGATCTGTGCACAAAATAACTATAGTTTATAATTGAGAAAAACAAAGTGTACAAGAGAACAAAATTCCATACGAATACGTGGTTCATAGTGGGAGATATAGAACGGCCATAATTTTACAGAATTTCATGACCCAAAAAATTTTCAACCCTTTATATCTTCTACCTTTTTAGATGTGTGCACAAAATAACTATAGTTTATAATTGAGAAAAACAAAGTGTACAAGAGAACAAAATTCCATACGAATACGTGGTTCACAGTGGGAGATATAGAACGGCCATAATTTTACAGAATTTCATGATCCAAAAAATTTTCAACCCTTTATATCTTCTACATTTATGGATGTGTGCACAAAATAACTATAGTTTATAATTGAGAAAAACAAAGTGTATAAGAGAACAAAATTCCATATCAATCCGTGGTTCACAGTGGGAAATATAGAACGGCCATAATTTTACAAAATTTCATGACCCAAAAAATTTTCAACCCTTTATATCTTCTACCTTTTTAGATGTGTGCACAAAATAACTATAGTTTATAATTGAGAAAAACAAAGTGTACAAGAGAACAAAATTCCATACGAATACCTGGTTCACAGTGGGAGATATAGAACGGCCATAATTTTACAGAATTCCATGACCCAAACAATTTTCAACCCTTTATATCTTCTACATTTATAGATCTGTGCACAAAATAACTATAGTTTATAATTGAGAAAAACAAAGTGTACAAGAGAACAAAATTCCATACGAATACGTGGTTCATAGTGGGAGATATAGAACGGCCATAATTTTACAGAATTTCATGACCCAAAAAATTTTCAACCCTTTATATCTTCTACCTTTTTAGATCTGTGCACAAAATAACAATAGTTTATAATTAAGAAAAACAAAGTGTACAAGAAAACAGAATTCCATACGAATACGTGGTTCATAGTGGAAGATATAGAACGGCCATAATTTTACAGAAATTCATGACCCAAAAAATTTTCAACCCTTTATATCTTCTACCTTTTTAGATGTGTGCACAAAATGACTATAGTTTATAATTGAGAATAACAAAGTGTACAAGAGAACCAAATTCCATACGAATACGTGGTTCACAGTGAGAGATATAGAACGGCAACAATTTTACATAATTTCATGACCCAAAAAATTTTCAACCCTTTATATCTTCTACCTTTTTAGATCTGTGCACAAAATAACTATAGTTTATAATTGAGAAAAACAAAGTGTACAAGAGAACAAAATTCCATAACAATACGTGGTTCAAAGTGGGAGATATAGAACGGCCATAATTTTACAGAATTCCATGACCCAAAAAATTTTCAACCCTTTATATCTTCTACCTTTTTAGATATGTGCAAAAAATAACTATAGTTTATAATTGAGAAAAACAAAGTGTACAAGAGAACAAAATTTCATACGAATACGTGGTTCATAGTGGGAGATATAGAACGGCCATAATTTTACAGAATTTCATGACCCAAAAAATTTTCAACCCTTTATATCTTCTACATTTATAGATCTGTGCACAAGATAACTATAGTTTATAATTGAGAAAAACAAAGTGTAGAAGAGAACAAAATTCCATACGAATACCTGGTTCACAGTGGGAGATATAGAACGGCTATAATTTTACAGAATTTCATGACTCAAAAAATTTTCAACCCTTTATATCTTCTACCATTTTCGATGTGTGCACAAAATGACTATAGTTTATAATTGAGAAAAACAAAGTTTATAAGAGAACCAAATTCCATACGAATACGTGGTTCACAGTGAGAGATATAGAACAGCAACAATTTTACAGAATTTCATGACCCAAAAAATTTTCAACTCTTTATATCTTCTACATTTTTAGATCTGTGCACAAAATAACTATAGTTTATAATTGAGAAAAACAAAGTGTACAAGAGAACAAAATTCCATACGAATACGTGGTTCATAGTGGGAGATATAGAACGGCCATAATTTTACAGAATTTCATGACCCAAAAAATTTTGAACCGTTTATATCTTCTACATTTATAGATGTGTGCACAAAATAACTATAGTTTATAATTGAGAAAAACAAAGTGTATAAGAGAACAAAATTCCATAACAATACGTGGTTAACAGTGGGAGATATAGAACGGCCATAATTTTACAGAATTTCATGACCCAAAAAATTTTGAACCCTTTATATCTTCTACATTTATAGATGTGTGCACAAAATAACTATAGTTTATAATTGAGAAAAACAAAGTGTATAAGAGAACAAAATTCCATACGAATACGTGGTTCACAGTGGGAGATATAGAACGGCCATAATTTTACAGAATTTCATGACCCAAAAAATTTTGAACCCTTTATATCTTCTACCTTTTTAGATGTGTGCACAAAATGACTATAGTTTATAATTGAGAAAAACAAAGTGTACAAGAGAACAAAATTCCATACGAATACGTGGTTCACAGTGGGAGATATAGAACGGCCATAATTTTACAGAATTTCATGACCCAAAAAATTTTGAACCCTTTATATCTTCTACATTTATAGATTTGTGCACAAAATAACTATAGTTTATAATTGAGAAAAACAAAGTGTATAAGAGAACCAAATTCCATACGAATACGTGGTTCACAGTGAGAGATATAGAACGGCCATAATTTTACCGAATTTCATGACCCAAAAAATTTTGAACCATTTATATCTTCTACCTTTTTAGATGTATGCACAAAATGACTATAGTTTATAATTGAGAAAAACAAAGTGTACAAAAGAACAAAATTCCATACGAATACGTGGTTCATAGTGGGAGATATAGAACGGCCATAATTTTACAGAATTTCATGACCCAAAAATTGTTCAACCCTTTATATCTTCTACATTTATGGATGTGTGCACAAAATAACTATAGTTTATAATTGAGAAAAACAAAGTGTATAAGAGAACCAAATTCCATAGGAATACGTGGTTCACAGTGAGAGATATAGAACGGCAACAATTTTACATAATTTCATGACCCAAAAAATTTTCAACCCTTTATATCTTCTATCTTTTTAGATATGTGCAAAAAATAACTATAGTTTATAATTGAGAAAAACAAAGTGTACAAGAGAACAAAATTCCGTACGATTACGTGGTTCATAGTGGGAGATATAGAACGGCCATAATTTTACAGAATTTCATGATCCAAAAAATTTTCAACCCTTTATATCTTCTACATTTATGGATGTGTGCACAAAATAACTATAGATTATAATTGAGAAAAACAAAGTGTACAAGAGAACAAAATTCCATACGAATACGTGGTTCATAGTGGGAGATATAGAACGGCCACAATTTTACAGAATTTTATGACCCAAAAAATTTAAATGTGGTAAACATGGTTAAATGTGAGTGTAAGGTGGTCCTATCTAAGTATAGTTTGTGGTAAACATGGTTAAATGTGAGTGTAAGGTGGTGCTATCTATGTCTAGTGAGTGGTAAAGATGGTTAAATGTGAGTGTAAGGTAGTCCTATCTAAGTCTAGTGAGTGGTAAACATGGTTAAATGTGAGTTTAAGTCTTGAGAGTCACCAACATGGTATAGATGAGACACCAGACTGGTAGAATGAAGGTGCCAAGTTTGGGAAAGGTGATAATATTGATAGAGAAGAAGCACCAGCTAGGCGGAATAAAGATGGATTGGTCCGATTCTGGTTTAACCATTGGCAATGTTTGGTTTTAAAAATTTAATCTGTCATATTTTGATTAAATTAAAAAATTTAATGGTCCAAATTGATTGAAACTAAATTTGGAATTTAATTCAATCAATTAAAATTCTGATTATTTAATTTTAATTTTAATCAACTAATTTTGGCCGATTAAATTTTTTACTTTTAATCATGATTAAAATTAAATTTCGGTTTAATTCAATTGTTTTTTAATTGATTAAATGTTTGCCCAACTCTGGTTACCAATAATTAATAATAAATAGATTTTTGTTAAAATATATGAATGTATAGAATAAAATATATGTAACTAAATTGTAATTGTCATTTCATTCTATTTGTGCTGCTTTTTCTGAATGAAAATGTGGTCACTTTACAATAGAGAATTGTTGGTTTGAGGATAGAATTGAGTATGTAGTTTCTTTCTAGTTTGGTGAAGTGTTGCCGCAGAATTGAAGAAAATAGACTTTACTTTATTGAATGGCAGTTTCTGTGCGTTGGCGAAGTACGAGTACTTTGAGGCGTGGAAATATTTAGCATTAGAAGTAATAGGTAATGAAAGAGATGAAGAATTTGAATAGGCTTTGGTGAAAAGGTAATATTAGGGAATTTGTTTTTACGAGTACTGTTTGAAAAATGTATGATTTTAGTTTGACTTGCATTAAGAGTGAGGTGTTTTAAACAAGAGTACTGTTGGAGTATGAGCAAGTGAATAAGAGAATTTGGAAAAAGAAGTATGAAGTATTAAGATGATTTGATTGTTGCGGTATATTGAAGAGAGGTAGCGCGTTTAGACTTGTAAAATTGTATCATATGGGAAGTAAATAGATTAAAGGGAAGAGGAGATGGAAATAAGTTTTGATTTAGAGTTTGTATTAGATAAATTAAAGGATTATTTGAAAGAATTGGGAAGAGTATTAATATTAATGAAATGATTTGAGAGGAGTTTGGGTGTTGGCCAGTAGTGATGGGCTATTTGAGCGGACTGGTTGCAGTGGTAGGAGTTGATTGAAATGGCTATTTTAAAAAAAAAGTGATTCCGCCCCGCTGCAAAAAATTGAGGTAATTTAAAATGAAAATGAGGCAGGAAGGATTAAAGATAAGAAGAAATGTGAGGGAATTTAGTAAAATATATGATTAAAATTTAGGTTTGCCATTTAATAAGAAAAGTATATTTGTTGAAGACACATTAAGTACTATCCCTAATTTGCAATTGCTGTGATAAATATAAAATGAAGAAGGTAAGAGAAAAATAGGCTACTGAAATATAAATTAAAGCAATGGAGTTTTGTGATTATCTAGCTTGACTGGAGTTAACTTGCTTGAATTGAAGAGGATGGAAGATAGAGAAAGGGAAATGGGTAGGAAATTATTGGATAGAAATTGTAACTGTTGATAAAATAACGAGGTAACGAGGACTGACTCCTCCTGCATACTAGATGATTGTGTGTTTATATTTTATTTGAAATTGTTGGTATTAAAACTGTCCGGTAGGACAGTTGTATAAGGGTTGACCATCAAAAACTGCACGAAAAAGCGTAACGTTGAAAAACACCCAACTTTGACAATTTTTTTCTATTTTTCTATAAAAGATAAAATTCCCAAATTTTCTTTAAATCTTACTCCGAACCCTCCTTTATAACTGTAATTTTTTTGCAACCACTCAGATCTAATAGGTTTCGAGAAAAAAGTTGCCGAAAATGAGCAAAAACGGCTTTTTCAAAAAATGTTCTTTGTTCTTGTTGTTGTTGTTCTTCTTCTTCTTGTTACCTTTTTTGTAAACAACGTAGCGCCTAAACGCGTGAACCGATTTTCATAAATGAGGTGTCATTCGATTCGGAATTTTATGTAGATGTGCCTTTTGGGGGTGTCGACGCTGTACATCGAATGGGAGAGGAGTTAGCCCCCTTTATGTAAGGCCCCCTCCAAAATTATTATTACTAATTACTCTGTAAATCTTGGCCCGATTATGATAAAATTTGGAAGGATGATAGGGTTAGGGCTCCCCTACGTAACAATAAAGCGGCGATCAGCTCTTACACTTGTTAAGGGGAAGTATAGCAATCGTTTAAAATTATCGACACGTGAACCGATTTTCATGAATGAAGTGTCATTCGAATCGAAATTTTGTATAGATTTGCACTTTAAAAGTCTCGACGCTATGCCTCATGAGGAGGGGAGTTTGCCCTATCCAAGTAAGGCCCTTTATAAAACTATTAATACTAATATTTCTATAACGCTTTGTCCGATTTTGATAAAATTTAGCAGGAAGAAGTGGTTAAAGCTCCTCTACGTGGCTGTGAAGTGCCATCATGCTCTTACACCTACTAAGAGAAAGTATTGCAATCGTTAAAATTATCAATGAGTGAACCGATTTACACCAATGAATTGTCGTTCGATTCAAAATCTTTGCCTCTTTGCCTTTTAGGGAGCAGTACTGTAATTGCAGT
Source organism: Rhodnius prolixus (assembly GCF_049639745.1). NCBI lineage: Eukaryota > Metazoa > Arthropoda > Insecta > Hemiptera > Reduviidae > Rhodnius > Rhodnius prolixus. The sequence goes on along the minus strand of NW_027411636.1, from coordinate 14,510 downwards.
TTATTTTTCTTACTCCTCTTAAAAGGAAGTACTGAAATCGCAGTTTAATTTTGTTACTTAAGTACAAATTCCTTCCTATTTTATTCAAAACGTTTTCTCAAAAAAATTTTGTTATTGAGGATGGTTTGGGCACCGCAACTATAATCGTTCTTTAAAAAGATCTCTCCAGTGGTAGTTACGGTTCCGACTTAACACCTTATCAGGTTATAATGATAGAATTGCTTATTCCAATTTTTAAAAAAATCTGTAAAGCAGATATGTAACTTTGCAAAATAGACAAAAAGAAAAATCTATCCAAAGGGTACAAAAATCTCCTTAACAAAAACTTACAGTTTAAAAAGTTAAGTATAAGGGTTGATTGAACGCCAAAAGGTACACAAATCAGCAAGTACCCAACATTTCATTTATACTTCATTGATATTATTTAAGTAATTTTACTGCATTAATTTTCATTCATATTTTTTAAAATTTATTAGATGTCACAGACCCTTATGCTGGCCAGTTTATTCATTATATTTTTTTTGTTATAATTTTGATAAAATGTATAATATATCTTCGTTATTAAATAGGTACTTTATTTTAACTCTATTCCAAATTATTCTTCTGATTTATCTTTAATATGCCCTTTATTTTGAGTAGTCACATATAAATGCATGTTAAAGTAGAAAAAGACTAAGAGTCGGCTACTGTTTAAATATGAATCAATGTTTTTGGATTTAAAACAATATTTCGGTCTTGAATTCGTCATACCGAAATATTCGTGAGCACAAATAACACACAGTTAATAACAAGTAGATTATTCAACAACAATTATTCATTTCTCAATTGTAATTGAATTTAGTCCCCCTAATTTTACTTATAGTAAAATACTGGAACAATTAGCTGTCCTAAATATATGCATATCTTATTTATTTTATATATATTACATATATAACATTGTGGGAAGAAAACTTAGATTGAGAATGTAATTGAAGAAAACTATATTATTTATGATAAAGCCAGATTAATTTATTATCTATTATTATAAACGTTTGACTACTACATAAAATGACAATTACTTTAATCGAAGAATGAACTTAAACCGACAATTTTTATTTAAAAATACAAATAAATAAATAAAATAAACAAAATCATTAATATATGTTGGTGTGAGCATTTTTTTAAAAAAAGTATTTGAATTTTTTAGCCTCATATTTTCTATAACGTTTTTCTTTCTAACCTGTAATTAATAGTTTGATTATTATAGATAAATAGATATTATAGTCAATCTATAGTGCTACTTGAACAAATATTTTGTAGATGAAAAGGCCAGCATAAAGGTCTGTGACATCTAATAAATTTTAAAAAATATGAATGAAAATTAATGCAGTAAAATTACTTAAATACCATCAATGAAGTATAAATGAAATGTTGGGTACTTGCTGATTTGTGTACCTTTTGGCGTTCAATCAACCCTTATACTTAACTTTTTAAACTGTAAGTTTTTGTTAAGGAGATTTTATAAGAGTAATGGAGAAAAAGAAAGAAATTTGAAAAATGAAAATGATGTTAAGAAAGCGTTATAATGTTTTTTGTATTGAAATGAAAGGAATATTTAAGTAAAAAATATTTGCAATCGATGAATGTTTGTGAAATAGATGAAGTGTGGGAGGGATGGTGAAAAGGAGTGTAAAAGGGGGGGGGGTCAATTAATATAAAACAAAGTGTTCGACCAACACTTAAAGTACCCTTAGAAAAAATATAATTAATGTTTATTGAACAATTAAGGAATAAATGACAACGTTTACAATGCACTTAACAAAAGGAATAAAGTCTATATTACAATTAAAGAATAAATGACAACTTACAATGCACTTAACAAAATGAATAAATTCTATATTTAATTTTTTCTTAATTACTAGACACGGTATTGGGGACAATTATTCAAGGAACAATTAATATAACGACAGAGTTGTGACTCTCTTTTAGCGCTAATACCAGGCACGGTATTGGAAAGGATACTGTTTTGACAATGCATTAAATGTACAGGGCTGTGCACAGGGAATTCTCTAGTTACAAATACCATACAGGTATCCTGGCATAAATTATTATTGGAATGATGAGAACCCCAGACGGGGGTGGCAAGTAATTTTCTCTTAATAATGAATGTACAAGACTTACATACATGACAGATACAGAAGGTACAATAAATAATAACAATATGGCGATTAAAGTCCAATTCTTAACAGACAATCTCTCCTCATTAGCACTGGCACATGTTCCTCCGGCGGAAGGACGCCATCAATTTGGCGGACCGACGCACAGCACACAAGGTCAGTCAGCAGCTCCGTCTCTGTTGAGGTGCCCAAGGGCAACTGAACTTCTGCCTTGCACTGGTCACCATACGCACCACGTTCAAACAACCAATGCTGCCAACGGACAATTGTCGCTCAAAGAAAATTCTGGTCAAGGGGGGCCGCAACTCCAGATGGGATACTGCAGTAAATAAAGCAATTAGGTAATACTACATTTTGGCTGAGTGTTACTTTGACCGTCTCACAGACAGACATTGTACAGGTTTAAAGTTGGGCCAATGAAGATAAGAATAAGAGTGTCCAGCGCTAACTTAAAGATTAAGCACACAGCTTTTTCTTTTTGTAAAATAATAAGATAATATTGAATTGTTGGTAAATTTATTTATGAGTAATTATCATTTTACTTGAAGGGTTATAATTTTTTTATGGGAATAATTTGCTACCTATTTGCGTTTCTCTATTAACTGCAGTGGTGAAGGTAGATAATGACTAAACTGCATTGCTTTAATTTTTATAATTGATTAGTGTATTTTTGTGTTACGTTGTTAATTTTATATTTATGAGAGCAATTGGAAATTAGGGATAGTTTTTTTATACACTGGGAAAGGTAACTAACTTTTAATGATATATTTGAATAAATTGCGTGACATTTTTACTAATGAGTGAACGAGTTGTTGTAATGGATTCGAACCCTGGAACTGATTCAAATCCAACGATTCCAAAGGCGGATTCGTTCTGGCCAGTTGTCCAGGAGAGCGACAAGAATTGGTGGGGCTGTTGTGTTATGGGTAGGAGTTATAAGGGAGACAAGTGTGAGTTGTTGGAGGGGATGAGAGTGGGGGTAGGTGAAGTGGTGGTTGCGCAGTGCGCATGCGCGAATCCCCTCTATATAAGAGGGTGCTCTGCAGAGAGCAGCTCATTCATTCAAGAACAATCAAAGGAGTAACATCACAGGAAGAAGAAGGACTAAAAAGCAGAAACACCCTTAGCCAGCAGTATCAAGTGAGAAGAGGCAAGGCTTGGAAGCAGATAGAAAAAGGATGCACTGCTAGCTAGCAGACTCAAATAAGAAGAAGAAGAAGAAGAAGAAGAAGAAGAAGCAAGCTGAGCGGCTGAAGATGAGATATTGTCATCCTAGCAAGCAGCTACGTGTTCACCAGCGGATAAGATCAGTGCTACCAGCTAGGACAACGAAGGGTCCTTTTCAGGGCCAAGAACCTTTGATGCCAAGTGGTAGGGGGATCATCATCCTTGGCAAGTGTAGTCAGAGTCGAACTTACGAGACTTCTCTTCAAATTTGCCAACTTAGAGTCGCACTTATTAACTAACAGCCGAAAATATTGTTCTTTGATTGTGGGGTTTAGTTCTTTTAAAAAAAGAAACCGCGCGAAAATTTTGATTTTGAAAATGGGCGGGAAAATTTGAAAAAGCGCGGGAAAATTGTGTTTGAATCAGAAAGCACAAAAAAAATTTTCTTGGCCGGCGGCAAAGCCGCCGGCCAAGATTTATCATATAAATAAATAAAAAAAAATGTGCGCAACGCGCCCTGTAAAGGCGCATCCTGCTGCGCGGGCAAGGGACAAAATAACTACAGATGGGAAAACTCCAAGTGGCTGTGGATCAACAGTCCAGGACAGCTAATGTTACTAGCACGTTAGCTAGCCTGAACTCCTCACCACTTGGGCACACGAGTCTTGGGCCCGAAGACAAGTGTGCCACTGGCCACCGAGGAATTTACCCCACCTTTCACGCAAACTTCCAAACTGCCTGTAGTTGACTTGGTCTACCACAGCCTCTAGAAACTGTGCCACACCAAACAACACAAGTCTCTGTTCATAAAGAACGGAAGACATGTTTACAGGCCAGCAAGGAACTGCTCTCTGCTATTCCCACTTGTCTTGATCAGCAACAAGCTACATATCTGTATAAAACAGACAGAAGCCCACATGCAAAACCTCACAAGCGGGCTAGCTCCTAACTCGAAGGCGTGCTGTGTCACCACAGCTTTGTGAGGGGGGTTCGCCGAGTCCGAAGACCCAGCGAACATTTCAAAAATATCACCAGCAACTAGTACTGGGGTGTTACAGATGAGTTGTTCCCACGTTGCGCCTTCATCCAGGCGAATTTTATAGTCCCACGTTGCGCCTTCATCCAGGCGAATTTTATAGTCCCACGTTGCGCCTTCATCCAGGCGAATTTTATAGTCCCACGTTGCGCCTTCATCCAGGCGAATTTTATAGTCCCACGTTGCGCCTTCATCCAGGCGAATTTTATAGTCCCTCGTTGCGCCTTCATCCAGGCGAATACTGCCCAACTAGCCTCTTCTCACTTGATACTGCTGGCTTAGCTGTAAAATCCCACGTTGGAAGCTGTACTGCATGAGATGTTGATGGTTTAAAAATTCTTGAGTGACTGACCAGAGCGGTCAACTGGCCGTCTTATATAGGGCTCTATCTCAATTCCTATTGGCTACGTTCGTACAATACTAGTACTGCAGTAAAGTACCCCCCTTGACGCAGACGACTCCAGCGGCCACAACTGCAATCTCTATTTATTGAAAATTACATATTTTAATTATTATTCAATCATTTCTTATTCCTTTTGTAATAAATGTTTTTTCTCTTTACTATTTCACATTCTAACAACATTTGACAATATTTCAAGCCATAAATTTACTTATTTCAATATTTGTAAAATTGACAAGCTATGAGTTACGAACTCAGCCAATAGAAAGTGTGTCTACGTTATGGTCCGGCTGTCTTGCAATACACATTGCAAAATTAATTATTATTCAATAATTTCTTATCCTTTTTGTAATAAATGTTTTTTCTCTTTACTATTTCACATTCTAACAACATTTGACAATATTTCAAGCCGTAAATTTAATTATTTCAATATTTGCAAAATTGACAAGCTATGAGTTACGAACTCAGCCAATAGAAAGTGTGTCTACGTTATGGTCCGGCCGTTTTCTAATATACATTGGAAAATCTGCCTAAATTTGAAGTGTTCTTTTATTACGTGCGCTACTTGTTACTTCATTTACCGCGTACAGTGTTTCTAGCTTCCCTAGTTTAATGCCTTTTCAGGGCCACCTTCGTTTTGTTGGTATTGTGCAGTGATAGTGTAGAATCATCAACTCAGGTGTCTCTTTTAGCACACTTAGCAGAGAAAGGAAGCGCGCTAAATTTCCACTTTTATTTAATAGCGCGGGAGAAAATTGGCGTCTTACCAAGTGAGTTTATTTTAATTATTACGCTGTTTTGACTTGATTTTAGTAGTTTCACATTATTTGAAATATCAATTTTCATGTCTTTAATGATTTTAGAATACATAATCATTGAAATATATTTTTATTTTGCTATTTACGTGAAATTAGTAATTATTACAATCAATAAAGATGAAGATTATTTATCAATAATGAATCATCTACCAATTTATATGATACTATTTAAAAGACTTAGATCTACAAAAAGTGATATTACTCCTGTTTGTTTGTTAAATAATTAGTACTTATTGCAAGTAATAAATGTTGTTATTTATTATTATATTCAAGCTTAATGTGTTTCTATTATCAATACACTAGCTTTTCTACCATTTTAATACATTATTAAACAAGTAAAGGTTCAACAAGTGTTTGAATAAGTGGAGAAACGCGCCAAACTAGTAACTTGTGATTACGTCATTTCCCCCTAGGAGTTTCCAAACTAGTTAACCATACACTTCCGATTGTATTACCCTTGTTTACTTTCCACAAAGAGCTTAAGCTCAAGCTATGTGTGTCTGTGTGAGTAGGGCTACTCGGCTAGTTTCCAGAATATCGATATGTATCTTCGATTTTATTTACCTTCACATGTAACCTAACCTTTTCTTCTTATTTATTTATCCTTTTATTTATTCCTTATTTTCAAGCTAAATATTTGACTGTTATTAATGGTAATGGCGAATATTATGGCTAAATTCTTAAAGAAATTGATTAATTGCATAATAAAAATAATACTTTCAAATTTTTTAGTACTTTTGATGTAATTATTCTATTTTTACTAGCTTACTGCATTCATTAAATGCTTCATTTTTGGAATATTATTCAAGTTTTCTAAAATAAGAGAATTTAATAGTAATTGTTATAATTTGTATCAGAGTAGAACATTTGTAGGAAATCAATTTTTGACTGTTTCTTAAAGTTCTTCATCTCATTTTTGAAATTTTCTATTTATTTTATTTTCGCTGTGAATACGATAAAGTTTACATGAACAGCTAACGGAAACCCCACCGCCTGCCCACATAGCTGGCGTTGTTAAGTAAGCCATTCTTACACCGGATCATACGAGAATCAAACGTATTTCATTAATGTATTTTATGGATTTTATACTTTTTAATTGTTCATTTTTATGTCTATTCATTCTTTTTAACTTAATACCATCCACTGATAATGAATTTAAGTGTTGTTTTCAATTGTATAAATTATTTAACTATTTCACTTTTTACTTTATCTCTTTTATTGAAATTGTCAATATTTAATACTTTTTTGCATTATTTATTTATTCTTTATTAATGAAAAGGATGAATAATTAAAAAGAAAAAGGTAGATTATAACTTCACTTGTTGTACATGTATGGACATAGGGCCAGGTCATGCTTTCTATCGGATTTTGTTGGTACTGCGCTGCTGCAATTGTGAGATGTGAATGGAGCAATGAATAGATTTTTATTTTAA